>NC_092454.1:51371414-53891853 GCF_036169615.1 Heliangelus exortis | reverse complement strand
AAATATATTTAAATAAAATTAAACAAGACTTACTCCTTATGACTTTGATAAAAAAAAGTGGAAGACTTTTAGAAGTTTTTTAGGTTGTTTGGGCTTCTTGATTTTGCTTTTATTTGTCTCCTAGAATATTAAATTCCCAGTGTCATTGTCAGGAATTTCTCTTAATTTGGATTAAGGCGATCTGTGCTAACTATGTTAAAATGGTATTCTCAGTCTGAAGACTGAGAAAAAAATCCCACCTGACTACAGATCACTGCATTTTGAGCCAAATAATTTCTAAATTCAGTACAATCTACTATTTTTCATGTTCAGTATGTCTTCGGTCACCTGTTGTGTCCTAGCCTGTGTTTAGTCTGCAGTCTGCTGCAGTCTGCAGCACATTTCCAATTTGTCCCAATACTTGCAAGTGATGTGATGCTGGTTTACTTTTCTAGCCATAATAATAATAATAATAATAATAATAATAATAATAATAATAATTAACTTCAGAGCTGTATTTTCACAATGAAGTAACCAAACTCCATTCACTACCACAATTTTCATGTACAGAAACCTATTTACATAGCAAGGGAACAACAATGGAATTACTACTTCGAAATGGTTCACAGGATTAAAGGTGGAATATTGCTTCTTTTTCTTTTTTTTTTTTTTTTTTTTTTTTTTTTTTTAACATTATAACCCACGGTAATGCACACTTTGCTGTGTTTTACAGAATTCATGTTTTAGAGTTAGAAATATCAGTCTACCTGTTCTTGTCAAGTCAGAAATCATCACCTGAAAAGCTGGTCAGTCTCAGCAGTTCATTGTCTGACACAATCTAGCCTGACAGACAGTATCAGTCTGCTGCTCTCAAAGGGCGAAATGCTGAATGTAGAAGCAGGCATAGAATACTGAGATTATTCACATCATTCATGACAATTGATATGTGTGAAGTATAAGGTAGCACTCAGAAAATTATAATCCATATTCCATCTGAGAAGTAAGATAGTATAAAATTCAGTTATGCAAAAACCCCATCTTAGGCCCAAGTACTTACTGTTTTATATAAAATAGTTCTAGAATTCTCTCATATTTACCTATTCTGGAATTTTCTTACAAGTAGCTGTGCAGAAAGTCTGTCTTAATGTCAAAGGAGTTATTACATTATAAAACATTTAAAATTTTAAGCAATTTCTTTTCAACCTTGCTTGAAATACTCTTAATCTCCTTTGCCCCTGTGTTTTGGGGGTTTACTAAATTCATTAATTTCACATATTACTTCTACATTCAGGGAATGATTAGTGCCAACTTGGTTGAGATTTTAGAGACAGAGAATATGAATCTCCTCTAAATTTTTCATTGATTTTCAGGATTTTTTCGATCAGCAGTCACGTACATGTTTTTGAGGCTTTTTTTCCTTAGTCCTTCAGAAGTTAGGCAGTGGGACATAGATTTTTTTAGGATCAGCAAGTTTTAATGGCTGGATAGAGGCATAAGTGCTGTAGTAAGCAATAAAGAATTGCATGACCGCTTAAAATCTTTCTGAGATAGAGTAAATTGCCAGGGAAGAACTGTTTGCTTGAAAAGGCATACAGATGCCTAGGCTGAGGTTACGAAGCTAAGGCTTTTTTTGTGATTGCTTCTACCCAGGAACAAGTGTGTGTAGCATAAATGAATAAGCTGTACAAATTAATATAACCACAGCCTTCACTTGACATCTTTTTCCCAGGGAAATAACAACTTAACCATACCACAACCACCCCCATTACACCCTGCTACACAGCAGCTTCTTCCAGGAGGCATTTATGCTTTTGTTTAATGATGCTGCATTGCATCATCATGATGAAATGCATTTTAACTTACACCAGACCAAATCCTAGTGTAGACAGGACAACTATGATATATTACAGACCATCATATTGAAGACAAATCAGTTTACTCTCTTAAGCTACTCTACAGTATCATAAAATCACTTGCCTCCTCCACTTAAAGACACTTCAAGTAGGCTTCACTTTCCCTGAGGATCCTAAGTAGAGGGGGAGGAGAATTATTTCACAGAGAAAAGAAGTTTCACAGAGAAAACTGAGACTCATATAAAAACAGTTAACAAGCTTATTAGTAGAAAAACAATAAAAAACACAAACCCTGCCATTCAGTCTCTTATAGTCCCACTGCATAAAGAAAACACAAACGTGCTACATCTCAAAGGGAAATGTTTCATCAAAAATGCATAGAGGCTTGAAAATAATGTTTATGAGAGCATCGAGGTGGTCATTAAATGCCGTAGATTAACACCACAGTGAGATGAAAGACCCTCTGGGGTACTATAAGGTGTGATACTTCTCAGTGCTGCCTTTCCCTAGGTGTCTGATGTTTTCCTAGATACAAAGAGTATGTATCACTTCATATATAGTTAAAATTGAAGGTCTGGAAGCAGTGATGTTTTTTTGATTACCCCAAATGCCTCTTTCATTGTATGGCTCTGGATAGGTTCACTTCTGGACCATTTGCAAAAGTGCAATAATAACACAGATATAATCCAAATTTCTCCAGAACAGCAGCAGTCTCAGTCAAATGACAATTGAGAGACTGCCCTTGATTTCAGTACATTTTTGTGAGGCACACAGAAAAGTGTGATACTATGCACTATCACCTGTTCTGTGCTCTTCTTGAATAGCAGTTGAATGAACCTGACATCATGCTTCAGAGATGTCCCACTCAGAGGAAGGTTCTGTAACACTTAAAAACCTCTTGTGACTTCAGACCACTGTGCAAGAATCCTACAGAGGTACTAACCCAAAGCATCTCAGATCCAACATGATTTAGAAGAAGTGATCACACACACAGAATGCTAGGGGCTAGAAGGCACCCCAAGAGATCCAGTCCAACCCCCCTGACAGAGAAAGATCACCTAGTGTAGGTTACTCAAGAATGTGTCCAGGCTGGTTTTGAATGTCTCCACAGAAGGAGACGCCACAAACTCACTGGGCAGCCTGTTCCAGTGCTCTGTGACCATCACAGTGAAAAATCTTTTTCTTGTATTTACATGGAACCTCCTATGCTCCAGTTTGTACTTGCTACCCCTGATTCCATCATTTGCCATCACTCTACATCCTCCTGACACTCACCCTTTAGATATTTGTAAACATTAATGAGGTCAACCCTCAGTCTCTTCCAAGCTAAAGAGGCCCAGCTCCCTCCGCCATTCCTCATAAGGGAGATATTCCTTAATATAATATATTTCATTAATACATGAAATATATTTCATTAATACATTAATACTTAAATTCTAGTTCACATTTATGATGCTTGTTCCAGTTTCTACCATTGGTATTTCATACTATTTATGAAGTCCAGCAACATATTTCACTCAGTGCATTGTTTAAAAATTAAAGCATTTTTATCCATATTTTCTACACCTTAGCCACTTTGCACCGTCTATAATTTCAAGCTTCAAAACTAGTGGTCTTAGTAATACAAAATCACAATTCTCTATAGTCAAACAATTACATCAAGGTGGTACCTGAAATTGAAGCAAATCTAGAGACTGCAAGTCACAAAACCAGAGTTTGTCTTAAAATCAAGGGAATTGTCACTCGAGTAAGAATCTGAACTTTATTTCCATGACGCAATACAGCTTCTGGTTTTATTTATACTGTAGAACACTTTAACATTGTGAATAAATTTGGAACAACGTGGATATGAGCTTCATATTCTTCACAGAAGTCTTTTTCAATTAGGTCAATCCTATGAAATTCAGCTTATAGTCATACTAAATGACTGTCAGAAAACAGTGAATACCGAAACTCATGACTTTCAAAGCAGCAGGAAGGCTATGATTTTACTGAGAATTTAATCTTATTCTCTGCAGGTTCTGAAGCTACATAAGTAGATGAGAAGCTCAGTGTTCATGAAGAAATAAAACAAGTTTCTAGACTTCCAAGCTGTGTTGGAAGGGTGAAAGACACAAAAGAGCTGCAATCCAAAAGCTCTGAAAGTGGAGAGAAAACTGATAAACTGTGCTGTACATTTTAAGATATCCAGTGACTTGGAGGGTGCTGAAATCTTTTGGCAAGACTGACAGTGAAAAGGGACTTGGAATGTTACAGTGGCTAAGGCCAACAAAGAAGGGCTTATACCCTTAGACCTCCAAAACTCTCCTGGAGACAGAAAAACCACAGTAAAAATCATCTGTCATGCAGATTAATGTAGTTTTGGAGGGGGAAAAATTATGATAAAATGATGTAATAGTGTGTTTTTGCTGGAATCTAGAACCACTAGGCTTGTGGTCCCAAATGCTGCTGATTTCATCCTGGGTATAGCTTAAATTGTTTACTTTGCAGTCAAAAGAAAACTCTTAGGCAAAAAAATTACTATTTAAGGAAGTGGCAATACCATAATTACAAGAAAAACCCACCTGGGGACTGTCTGGCTTGTTTTATAAAATGCACATTTAGAAATATACAAGCAGCTGTCTGATGTCAGTACAGTGTAAATGTGGTTAGTGGCTGTGTAGATGTACATCCAGGTTATCCTACAACATCCCAGTTTGCCTTGTCTTTCTTCTTCTTTCAGCAGACTACTGTACTTTGCCTTACCACCTATTTCATTCTGTCAGTCAGACATCTGCTTGTCATACCTGCCTAAGTCCCTATTTTTGGCCATGCAACACCTGTTTTTATGACAGTATTCAAAACCATGAAGTGAGACCAAGAGCTCCCTCACAGGGAAAGAAAATCAAATGACAGGGAAGTCTGATGGGTGAACAATTCACTCTGAAGTGGAGAACACAATGCACTTATTTGCTCTGGTGCGCATGCCCTAATATACCACCCCGCAACGGAAATTTACTCCTCTTTTATTATATGAGACTCACATCACTCTAATTTACCTTGGTAGACTAAAAGCAAGTAAGAATTTCAGATTTCCCTTTAAGAAGTTTCTTGGTCTTGTGAGAGTTCAGTTTAAACATGGAGTACACCCAAAAGAAACCAATACTGAAAAGAGCCAGAAAACCTATACTGAAAGGACACTAAATTTATATGGAAGTGCATCAGTGCACTTAGTGCTACTGCAAAGTTCTCTGGTCTAGACAACTTCCATACATTCAGGAAATTCTAATTCACTGATTTAATTAACTCAGATCACTGTCAAGACTTTTGCCAAAGTACAACCTTCTTCACAAAGAACTTGTCTTGTTCTTTTTCTAGAGTACATTTAAGTATCCTCTTTTTTTTTTTCAGCCACCACCCGTACAAGTCACGAATCAGATTTGTCCGCAGCACATTTTTACTAATGTGTGACAAAATCCAGTGTGAAGGAGAAAGCAGTAAGATTATCTATCTGTACTTCATTTCTTCTGGTCACTAAGTTTGTGGTCACTAATACAACTTTTTCATACATAACTGATAATTGCACTAAGTACATGATTGGCTTGTGCCTCCACCCCAGTAAAAGACACTGAGGGAGGTTTCTGTAAAATATCAATTTCTACCTTATGGATTACAGTGGGTGCCTGGGAAGGCATCTAATTTGGTACTCAGACTATTTCAGTGAAAAAAAGGTGCATGCTCTTGAAAACAGACAGGTTGGTCAGCCCATGAGTTCATTAAGATCTCTATTCTCCAGGAAGTGCTGGCAGCATAAGAAGCTGTACTGTTTCTCCATATTATTGTTTCATGCTGCAAACCTGCTTCTACAGAGACATTTTTACTCTTCATGTGAACTGTACATAGTGCACTGAAGAGGTGGAGTATGATGCAGGTGCAAAATGTATAAATAAGAGCTTAGAAACAACTCACAAAGGTGATCAGAATATAGGAATTGATTATTAAAATATTTTAAAAAGTAAAGGATAAGAAAAATTCAGATATGAGTAAGAGACACCAGAAGTTAAAGATGAACAAACCAATATTAACTTAGCAGTTAATGCCAGTTCCGTCAATGGGAGCAGCAGAAGCACTGATGTCCCCCATAGAATAAGAAGACTGCTGGGGATAGACAAGTTATGTATGCAGGTAGTTTTTTGTCATGTCAGAAATGGGGCAACCAGAATTACCATAATGGCACCAGACCTCGTTCTGAGATTCGACCTCCCTTGGAATTACTGCCTGGACTGTGTAAGACTATAACAGATGTATGTTGTGATGGACAGCTCACCAGCCTTGCTCTTCATCTGTTTATTCCTCAAGTCCATGGCATAGTTGCCCACATCTTTGTCAAATTTTCATGCTGATGTTTTCAGATGTGACTACCACAAAAGGTCTGGGGTGATAAGAGGGCTCAGGATAAATGCAGCACAATCAAGTGATATCCCAAGGTTCGCTCAGAAAACCCTTCCATGCAATGTGCTGACAGAGAAGATGCCAGAAATTTGTCCAAAGTGTGTGGAGAAGGCCCAGCCTGAGTGGAGTCTGGAGTTAACCCAGTCAACTTGCATGGGGTTTTCAAGTTCTCAGCAGCGAAGTGGTTGTGCCTGATTGTCTGAAGCCTGTCTATACAGCTGATGCCATCTACTGGCTAAATCTTTGCCTAGACATGGCTAGTGGGAAGAGCCTGAAGAGAAGTAGCTGCCCTCCTTCTGCTTGTTATGGAAAAGCTGACATCTTTGGAAACCTTGAAAGACCTGATTGAAGAGAAAAACAAGTAAAAGATTGAAGTGTGCATGTACACTAAGTCTCTTCTTAGTCCTTTTCTATCTGCCCTAGTAAAAATGCTGGGAAATAAAGCTCTGAATAGATTTTTTTTTTCCCCCTTACCCCAAGTGGCTTCTGACTATTTCTTTAGCACATCTTCAGCATACACATGGAATGCAGCTCAAAAAATTGCAAGCTGGAAAACAGTGCTTTTTCTGCACAGTGAATTTCTTCTGGTACCTGCTACAGCTGCAGGGGCAACTCACAGCTCTGGTGATGCTCTGCTAGTGAGCACTGCTGCTGATACGGGACAGCTGGGTGTGCTTAGTGCTTAGGATCCCACAGCCAGCTGGGGGAGGGGATTTCTTTCATTGAAGTCAAATGCTCAGTCACTTCAAGGACCTCTGAACTGAATCATTTTCCAATGACTGAGAGAAATCTACAGTGCAAGCAAGCAACACTGTTATCTACAGCAAGCTTGTAGCATGACAGAAGAGAGCAAGAGTCAGAGTGAATTTAGAGTGTAACCAAACCAGTCAGCTACACATCCTGTTTTGAAGATCCCATGATAATGAATCCCTTACATTTTCCAGTCAGTGGGAGTGAATAAAATTTTAAGACAAGGTCTATGTCCTATCTTGAAATATAACAGAAGAGTCCCAGAGGAGTGGTTCTGTGACACTTTCAAACATGGGAGTCAATTGCTTTCAAACATGTCTACTCTAAATGCCATAATGTAGCAGTGCTGATGTCAGATTTACAGAAAATTATATTATCTTCTATTAGATACATTGATCTAAGCAAATGATTCTTCATTGTTTGGTTTCCTACCTCCTCCCCAGTGCCATTCTTGCTGTGTGATCTCTTTTGCAAACAGATGATCTGATACCTGAGTCTTTCCAGTATTGCAGAAAGGATGTCACCAGTATGGTGGCCTTGCCTGGCACACCCAGTTGTTCCAAAGACAATATTACTACCCTACTTTTACCTGCAGATCCCTTTTTTTAGGAACCTAGCTGGCCTCTTTGGTAACTCTGTCACTGCGTTGCCTGGACTTCATAAACTTTCCACATGAAAATCAAACTTTATTCACATATATTAGCTCCAAATATCTTCTGATCTGTTTGCTCGATATAATGGCCAGTCTCTTACTGTGAACTACAAGATGTACCATCTGTTAGACTTAAACTGAAAATGCCTTGATTAAAGAAATTCTAGCAAAGCCCTAGTATTTAATGAATAATATTGTAATCCAAATTTGCATTGCCTGCAGCTCACTAATTGTGCCCTTCTGTCTTCCTATTTTTTGTAATTAGGATGTTAGCTGTATTCTATTACAAGACCCTTTATTTTTGCATACCAGATCCCTGTACAAACTTTAGTGTATTTTAATAATTCCTGAGAAACCCAATTGGTGCAAGTTATTTTTTCTCAGCCATCTTCCTTCCCACAACCTTTGTCTTCACTGCGGTCCATGGATTTTGGCTGAAGGATTTGTGTACATGAAGAGAAAATCCAAGATGCTCTGGGAATATGGACCAAAGGAAGAAGGAGAAAGCAGAACTCGATTTAAGACAGACTGGTGTCATGATGTTAGGACTACTTCTTCTCTTGACAGTTGCCAGACCTAAAATACATACATTTGAACTGAATCATCTCTTACAAAACCTTTGTAAACCATCATGTCCAGTGGAACTTTGAAAGACAGCAGCCTCAGTTGCATGAGGTTTTGTATCAGACAAACCATGCAATAATTTGCATTGCAATTTCTTATGATAGCATAGTGCATCAAGCAGTTCTTCACTGCATGCCAATGTCACCATGTTTCATATTGAGTAACAAGGACTCCAAACATTGTCAACACATGGTTGTAAATATATAAACCAGGGTTTCACAAAACTTCCAGTAATTTCAACATTATTACATGTGAGATGTGATGCTCATTTAATGTGAATCAAAAGCAATGGCAATAAGCCACTTAACCACAGAAAATAACATAATCCAGAATTCTTGCAATTGTATTTTATTTTTTCATGCCATAACTCTCACTGTCTCTCCAACAAACATTAAGTTTTGCAGATAGCCAAGGAGACCACACTCTTCTGACACAAAGTGACCTGCCCTGTAAGTGTACTTTTAACAGCTAGTTTCTCAGAATAGTCAATGGAGCAGAAAGAATCTACACTCCTAGAAATTAATATATTGGGTGCTTATATTGCAAGGTTCCAAGAATCACCTTCATGCCTTATGATCTGATGTACACAATGGTGACATGGCCAATGGCTGCTAGACCACTAAGGGTAACTACTCAGGACAAAACTATCCATCACAGACAGACCTTTTTAAAATTTTGTTTACAGCCCCAGGTGAAAGTAACAGTAAATCAAAGGATGTCAAGTATCTTAAAGGCACTGCTTGCTAATACGGTAGAGTGAGGCTCAGTTAGAGATCATGCAATGATTATGTCTTATGTGTTGCTCTAAAGCCCACTGAATGAAGATGCTCCTTCCTCTTTTTGGGAAAAGAAGGCATTTTTTGCATTTACATTGTTGTATATTTCTTCATTCATTTTATCCTGAGATATTTATGGACTGGTGTCCTATTGCAACTAATAATACATATCTGAAAAGGACAGTAAGTTCAAATTTGTGGTTTGAATACCAATTTCAACATCAGGAAAAGCCCTATTTCTTTTCCAGATTGTATCTTAGAAAATATGAAGAGCCAATGTGATGTTGAGTTAGAAGAACAAAGTTATGCTAAAATGTTTCTGTGTTGAACAATGAAAATGACTAAACACATTTGCTTTCATACAACAGCATAGGACCACAGATAGTCCTATGGCTTAACTTTTAGTTCACATTCCAAAGAAAGAGAAGTATATTCAGTTCCTGCTTTGTTGCAACTTTTAAAACAACATTAACCAACTTCATCTAAATTTGACTGCAGAATAAGCTCTCAGTCAAGCTCCATTAAAAAAAAAAATTGAAAAAGACATGGCACAATAGAGCTTTCAGACAACAGTCTGTTTCTCTGAAAAAGGCTGTGGAAGCATATTATTCAGCACCAGTGAACTTTAAGCAGAAAAAAAGGCTTTAAACGTGAAATGTCTCAGGCCCTCTGCATTTTTAAACTTTAACAAAGTAGTCAAAAACCCAAAACCTGCTGAAGCATGTCCGAAGAGGAACAAAGCTGGTGAAGGGTCTAGAGCACAAGGCCTGTTAAGAGTTGCTTAGGGCTGTTTAGTCTGGAGGAAAGGAAGCTGAGGAGAGGAGACCTTATCATGATCTACAACCACCTGACAAGAGGCTGTAGTGAGGTGGGAGCTGGTGTCTAGGAAGGTGACAAGTGATGGGATAAGAGGAAATGGCCAGTGGAATTTAGATTAGATGGTAGGAAATATTTATTTGTTGAAAGGGCTACCAACAGGTTGTTGAACAGGCTGCCTAGGGAGTCACCATCCCTGGAGATATTTAGAAGATTTGCAGATGTGGTGTTTAGGGACATGATTTAGTGATGGACTTGGCATTATTAGGATTACAGATGGACTCAATGATCTTAAAGGTCTCTGTTCTAAAGGAAGTTGTTAACCGCAAGGTCCTGCTTTACAATTAATTGACAGCAGGTACAGAAAACTGTGGCAAAACATCAAAAAAGAACCTAAAATAAATATCTGAGGCAAAACAACAGTTACAAACAAAAGATTCATGGTCTTCAGTGGAGAATATAATAGAGAGAGAGCCCTGGCTCTCAGCAAGAAGGAGACACAATTTTCCTAGGCAGGAAATGACTCCTCAGTTGGAATCCTGGGTAACTTTCTCTTTTGTCATCTGAGGATAAACAATCTATATGTATGCACAGTACAATTTATGGTGATATTTATTCCTGAAGTAAAAAGGACAAAGATGTGCAGTATAGTTCAAAATCCACAATAGAGCCCAAGCAACAAAAACCTGTCTCTTTTGTCTACTCAGTCTGTTATTGAGGTAAACTGATGACTCCCACACAGTAATACAAGTAACCACTGCAGTCAGCTTATCAGTAATTAGCCTTACATAGACATAAAATAAAAAGAAATCTAATTCCTGGGTTTTAAAGCCTCTGTGGTGCTTTGTCAGAGCCAAATGGTCTGTAGCATCATTTTGCAGTATTGAATGTGAGAACATGTCTGACTTAAGTTATTTTAGTGCTTAACACTGTTCATACTTTCCTTATACTTCACTGAACGGACATTATAACTAGCTGATTACATGTTTGGAACAGAGAGAAACCCCAAATTTACATCTCCATATGGCCTGTGAAGTTTATTTTATATGTTGTCATAGAATAATTTGGGTTGGAGGGGACCTCTAATGGCCTCCCATAACATCCTCATAACAAAACTCAAGAAATGTGGGACAGGTGATTGGATTGTGAGAAGGATTGAAAACTGGCTCAACAGTAGAGTTCAGAGGGTTGTGATCAGTGGCACAGAGTCAAGTTGGAGACATGAGGCCAGTGTTATTCCCCAGGGATCAATAATGTGTCCAGTTTTGTTCAATATCTCCATCAACAACCTGAATAAGGGCTTTCTGGGTGTACCCTCAGAAAGTTTTCTGATGATACAAAGCTGGGAGGGGTGGCTGAGCTCCCAGCTCACCAGAAGGCTGAGCTGCTATCCAACAAGATCTGGACAGGCTGGAGAGGTAGGGCAGAAGTCAGCCTCATGAAGTTCAATAAGGACAAATGTAGATTCCTGCACCTGGGAAGGAATAACACCAACCACCAGTCCAGATCAGGGGACATCCTGCTAGAATGCAGTTCCATGGAGAAAGGCCTTGGCATCCTAATGGACAGTAAATTCTCCAGGGGTCAACAATGTGCCCTTGTAGCCAAGAGGGCCAATGGTATCCTAGGGTGCATCAGGAACAGTGTCCAGAAGATCTAGGGAGGTTCTCCTCCCCTTCCACTCTGCCCTGGTAAGACCACACCTGGAATACTGCATTCAGTTTTGGGCTCCCCAGTTCAAGAGAGACAGGAGCCTACTGGAGAGAGTCCAGTGGAGAGCTACAAGGATGACTGAGGGACTTGAGCATCTTTCCTATGAAGACTGAGAGAACTGGGGCTGTTTATCATTGAGAAAAGAAGGCTGAGAGGGGATCTTGTTTATGTCTATAAATATCTGAGAGGTGGGTGTCAGCAGGTAGGGGCCAATCTGTTTCTGATGGTGTCCAGTAGGAGGATGAGGAGTAATGGGTTTAAGCTGGAACATAGGAAGTTCTGCCGCAACATGAGGAGAAACTTCTTTACTACTAGGGTGAAGGAGCACTGGAACATGGAGGTTATAGAGTTTCTTTCTCTGGAGGATTTCAAAACCCACCTGGATGCATTCCTGTGGGCCTGCCCCAGGTTATTCTGCTTTGGCAGGGGGGTTGGACTCAGTGATCTCTAGAGGTCTCTTCCACCCACCAGCATTCTACGATTCTATGAACCACCCATGTAGAAAGAAGAGACACCTTCAACTAATCAGGTTGCTCAGAGCCTTGTCAAGCTTCACCTTGTATATCTCTAGGGATAAGCCCTCAAATATTTCCCTGGGCAACCTGTTCCATTTTTCCACTACCCTCATGGTAAAGACCTTTTTCCTAACATCTGGTCTAAATTTATGCCTCTTCAATTTGAAACCATTGGCCCACACCCTATCACTACAGGTCTTTGCAAACAGTCCATCTCCAGCCTTCCTGTAGGCTTCTGTCAGGTACTGGAAGGCACTATAACATCTCCCCAGAGCCTTCTCTTCTCCAGGCTGAACAACCCTAGCTCCCTCAGCCTGTCTTCATAGGAGAGGTGTTTCAGCCCCTTGATCATTTCTGTGGCCCTCCACTGGACCCGCTCCATCATGTCCATGTCCTTTCTTGAGGGGTCCAAAACTGGACGCGGCACTCCAGGGCAAGGTCTTACCAGAGCAAAGTGTCAGAATCACCTCTCTTCATCTGCTGGCCATGCTTCTTTTGATGCTGCCCAGGATGCAATTGGCCTTTTGGGCTGCAAGTGTGCACTGTTGGCTATTGTGCAGCTTGTCACCCACCAGAACTCTCAATTCTTTTTCGGAGGGGCTGTTTTCTAAAACTTCATTCCCAGCCTTTACTGACAGTGTGGATTATTCCATCTGAGGTGCAGGACCTCTGTGGTGTTTGATAATATTTTATGTCCTGCTTCTTTTGCTGGCTTAAAAGGAATCCTTGTATAAATTGCTTTAGCATAATGCTATTAGCTCATTTTTCCTACCTTGTAAAATGATACTTACTCTGACTTATTTTGGAGAATTCTTTCAGATATGCTAGGTCTTTGCAACCAGTGTTTTTCTCACCATGAAAGCAAGCCTCAGCTATAGATAGCAGTACAGCAGCTTGAAAATCAAGTTATATATATATATAGGTCAGCAAAGAGAATAGATATCTGGTGACATAAAATATATATTGAGCATCTTTGAGCTGAGGAATAGATTTACAAGCTGTGACAAGCTTTCAGTAGTAGTTCTGGCTCCGACAAAACATGCTTTAAGTTTATGTATGTCAGCTACACAGAAGTTGTCTAACAGTGCAAGGAATCGGACTTACCATTTTATTATCTGTCCTTTTTTTCACCTTTGCCAGAGAGCTTTTGAATTCAACACAGAAGTAAAACAGAGTTTACCTAAAGCATTCCCAAAGTGAAAGTTTTTGAAGACAAATAACTCAGGGCAAGCAAGTGAAATGTGAAAGTTTCAGCCCCAGAATCCCCATCTAACTTACTTGCCAAAGTTAGCTGTCTATCAGTCCTGGCAGCTGGTAAGTATATGACCCCTGCATGGGTAGCAGATTTTTTGTTTGTCAGGATCAGTTAGTGAAATTTCACCATATGCCCCCTACAAGCTTTTCCATTTATGGAAGATGTGGCTTAACTGACACAGATTATTGCAAGTCTCTGTAAGTCTTATTGGCTTGAGAGAAGTTGCGCTTTTTGGCCACAGATTCAGAGCTATCCAGCCTCTTCATCAATCACACCTTACCACCTTCCAATCCAGTTGACCCCTGTTTGTACAGGGAGCAGTATGGTGCTAAGAGCTGCATGGGTGACTGCAGCAGACAGGGGGATGCTCTCTCTGATATTTGCACTCCATCATTGTCTCTGACATTGGCACTGTGGTGGCAAACTGCAACCAAGGTTCCTGATTCAAAAGAAAAGATATTTTAGATAGGTGCATACTGGTTTGACACTCATAAGAAAGGTTATTATGTCACTGATACTTTACATAGACCTGTATCTGACATTGTATCTACCATTACAAAGGAGATTTCTGAGGAATAATGCAGGGCATGCACACCCATCTTACCTCTTTCAGATGTAAAGTTTACAGAACTGTGGGATGTTTCTGAGCAAAAGTCTCTCTGCTATCTGCAAGGCTGTCAAAACTATCTCTGCTGGCAACTCCAAGTGAAAAATATCTCTCTCAACACATGAATAGATAACTTAAACTGAGATACAGGAACAGTGAGAAATGATCTTGCTGAAAGAAGTTAAGGGATTGTTGATCTCTCAGATTAGAAATTACATCCTTGTGCATTCAGTAGACCTGTGAATAATATCAGAGACTCAGATCCTGCCTTAAATATGTTGGTTGGCCCTGCTTTGAAGCATTCTGTAAAGAAAAGCTCCCAGAACATCCTACTTGCTTTTGCTACCACATGAAAGCCACACCTGGTCTTCTAAGATATTCTTTGTAGGGGAGGTGAGACACAGGAAGAGGTTACCCAGAAAAGTTGAGGATGTCTCCTCTTTGGAAGTGTCCAAAACCAGGATGGATGAAGATTTGATCAGTCTTGGTCTCCTGCAGTGTCTCTGCTTGTGGCAGGGGGGTTGGGATCAGGTAGTCTTTAAGGTCCCATTCTACAATTCTGTGATATTTCACCTTCCTCTGTAAATGCAAAGACTATGCATACATGGCCATCCCACAGCTGAAAATGTAAAAGCAACCTAGTACTGGCCAGGCAATCCTAATGTATTTTAAAAGCATGTCACACTTTTGTTTCCCATACCCACTTAATTGTAGCTGAGTATGAACACGCCACGCAGGAATACAGAGTACAAAACCAGGTAATATGGCTTGTGCTAAAACCCAAAGAGGATGGAAGAGGCTTATTACCTGATGATGCACAGACAGCTTTTAGTTAGTGCTACTATGCTTCAGCGCACCAAATCAATACTTGCCTAAAAGATATATCAGTATTTTTTTCAGCTGTATACCAGTTTTCTGGTGTATTCCTGCCCTCACTTGCATCCACTTCATATAAATGTACATACCAGAGAAAAGAGGATTTTAAATGTTCTCTAATTACTAAGTCTAAACTAACTAAATACTACATTTCACTCATGTTCAATTATAGATTCCACATACTAGCACTGGCAAGCAAGTGTCTTGAATAGAGTGACTGATAACTGAACATTGGAGAAATCCTCTTCAGGTAAGGCTTGCACTGCTCTTAAATCACTAGACAGTGCTGTAACAAGAAGCTTTACAAGTACTGATGATGCTTTCGGGGTGGAAAATTGTTTTTTGTATGTGGCAATATAGCTCATTTCAAGTGAAAGAACATCTACAAGGTAAAGGGAGAACATTGTATTTTTCTTTACATGACCCTGAATCAAGCCTCCATTTGGATGAAAAAAATCAATGGAAGATTCTGAGTTAAAAGACTTGTCCAAAACATAAGGGATTATGCACAAAAAAGATTCCTTTAATACAAATTCTGGTTTTAATGGTCCTGTAATGGGTCATTAAGTACCGGAAAAAAATGCTACCATTATGACACAATGAATTCCTGAAGCAGACTGTGATACAATGATTCTAACAACTTGTGTGTTTCTTCTTTGACAGAAATACAATTTAAAATAATTTTACCTTCTAAAATTCCCTCATAAGCAAGAAAGAAACAAAAACAACATGAAAAATTTGGGCACTTTTCTCTAAAGCCAGAAATATACAACTTTTGTGTCTGACAGCCCTAAAATCAGTATAATTACAGCGACGCTTTATGAAGACTCATGGGGTGCACTCACTTGCCATTGCCAATAAAGAAAGGTTATTTGTTGACGTAAACAGTAAGTATTTGGCACCTATAAATTATCCGTGGGAAATTATTTCCAAGCATGGGACAGCATAAAACTGTGGAAACCTGAGACTGGGAAAGAAAGGAATGAATCCCATTAAATCCCATTACACAGTGTGAGGTGCATAATTGAAACTTAGGACAGACAATACACTGAAAGAGACTGAAGGAAAAAGATGCATTATAACTCCACAGAACTGATGATATTTGAGAAAGCTCCAACTAGTTCACTGTTTGCAAGTTCTGTGAAATAATACTGTGACTTTCCTTCTTTCCAAGACTACTGTGGGCTTCGTTTCTGGATCATCTAAACAGTTAAATGACATGAGCCAGGTCAGATACAGATCTCTGCAGACCTGTGGCTTTGGGACACCACATACTGAAGCAGCATATTCACATTTTGTGATACTTTTGGGGCACAGAGCAGCAGCAAACAGCTCTACAGGGAATGTGGCAAGGGGAGCTCCCAGTGCCAGATAAAGGCTTTGATGGGTGCATATTGTCCTGGCAGCACCCACTACCACCACAAAGAGAAGTCAAACAAGAAGGACCACTGTAGAAAGGGTGAAATACAGTAAGTGAATGACCAAAGAAGCTGGCTTTAGGGAAGTATTTGTTGACATGCAACTTCTCTGACAGACTTGATGATCTTAAAGATCTTTTCCAGCCTTAATGGTCCTATGGTTCTATGGCTCTCTCTCTTTTGAAAGTCTGACCAAATGTCTATTCCACTATATTTTTTAGTTTTTGAAAAAAATCAAAATGTGCCATATGTGCCCTTATTAGCAATATCTCCAGACTTATGTCCCACTCTTTAAATTGACACCACTCAGATGGATATTTGCCTTACAGAAATTGTTTCGAAAACATCCACAAAGAGAAAAAAAATGTCATTACTTCTTTAGTAGTGAATGTTTAAAGATTTACGCAGGAAAAGAAGCTGTTGGCTTTCTTCTTTCTCAGATCATCTGTGAAAAGAAGTTGAAGACTCACTGTTCAACTTCATGTTTCATTATGAAAAGTAGCCAGTTTTTAGTGGCTAGTGCAGCTGAACTGGCAAGGACTTCTTATAAAGGCCTGAATGACAAAAACCCTTCTGTCAGAATTCAGCTGACTACTAAGTTCCCTGACTCCTAGGGAGCTAACAGAGAAATGCAGAATCTCCTAAATGTACACAACATTTCATGCTTCACAGTCAAAAAGGCTGCAACCTAAGTTAGGTCAGTGGAGCAAAACTGAGGCCATCAGTCTAGGTCAGTGGAGCAAAACCACGGCCATCAATCTTTTCCAGTAGCTAAGGCTTCTGAAAGGAAAAAAAAAAAAAAAAAAAGAGAAACTTGCTAACTTTGCCAGTTTCAGTGGTTTTGATCTGACAACACAAGTAACAAGATAACACTGAAATAATTAACCATTTAATCTGACATATGGTTTAGGACTACAGCATGCTGGATGTTATGCTCAAAGGATGATAATCACTCTGCACTGTAGTATGGTTAATAAGATATTGATGACAAAAACACAAGTCTACCAAACACTACCTTTTTGGAGCTACACAAAGAAAGTCAGAAAATGTCAGCAGGGGAAGGTGCAGAGATGCGGGACACAGGTGGCCAGTGGTCATTTTGTCTTCCTATGCAGAATATGCACCCCTCCTAAAATATTAGTACTCAAAGACAGGTAACACTCTCCCTCACCATCAGAAGGTGCACACAGTTAGACACAGGAGTAGGAAAGTGCTGGGGGAAAACAGCCAAGTAGGTTGAGAACAAAACCACAGAGGTTATTCTCTGGAGAGGTAGTTGGGAACTGCCTGTGCACATGTACAACCCATTTTGCAGCCAAGTCACACTTCTGCTTGTGTTTTTAAAAGGTAACACATGGGCAGGTGGTTGAAAGTACAGCAAAGCTGATAAAAAGACATCTAGCCGAGCAGGAAATTTTTGGGAGTCCTGGTTCCTAAATAACATTCCCCTCGTCGTGGAATGCCTCATAATTTTTTCTCCCTCTGGTCTATGATATCAGAATTGTTTACTCTGTTTTCACATTTCTCTGGGAGAGAAAAACTGAGATCTTTGAAGGAATTTAAATGCTGCTGTTCCCGTACAGATTACACTAAGGCTGTTACAGATGCTAGTTCCAAACCTGAATAACCCTGAGGACCTGGGACAAAGCCCACACACCTTGTCCAGGGCACAATCAAAGTCTGGACGACAAACCCCCAAACAGCAAGTCCCACAGTTTTGTTTCCTCGGGTGGTTTTTAACCACTGCAGTCTGGGAGTACTGAGCTTGACAGCACTGATTCCCACTAGTTCATCTTGTTCCCAGCCCAGGTTTCCAAGCTTTTTATGGCATATATATATCTCCTATCAAATGAAATGGGAGTCCAATGCCTCAGCACCTCTGTGGATCTGATTTTGCAAATTGCCACCCAGCCACTTTCTGCAGATATCTTTTTATATAATAGACAGTATATTTATGATCTCAGAATACAGCTGGTGCCTCTCAGTTAGGTGTGCTTTCATTTTTAGTAGGGCTAGATCTCCCTGTTCTTTTTCTATGTCAGAAACAAGAATGGAACATACGGCACCTTTCCAGAAACCAGTAAAAATGACGGAGAAGACAGGCATGTCACAGACCTCCGTGCTGGAGACCTCCTGAGTTACTTCAGTACAACAAGTACTAAGCAGCTTTCATGTAATTTTTAGTCTAAGTAGATAGCTTGGACAGAGAATTAGGAATACAATTTTTCTGCTGATTTAACCAGGTTGTTCAAATAACAATTTACTGGAGGGAGACCCCCGAATCTTTACATAACCTTGTGACTTTTGAGATGAAAGGGAAATGGCAAAGGGAGGGAAATCGGAAATTAGATGCATTTGATTTAACATGGGATTCAATTTTTGTGGAAGAAACTAATTATTGCCAAAGAAACAACAAGCAAATCTTCTCTCCCCACCAGAGATGGATTTTAGTACATAGATTTTATAACACATACAGTGATGTTTCTTTCAGCTGTGCGTGTAGTGAGATTTAGCTCAAATTAATAGAAAAGGATTCTCTTGTCAATGAATCCCTCCTTAAATAATCAGTCCAGACACATCAGGGCACTTTTGGGACCCAAATATATGGGAGAAAAAGTCATAATCTACATGGAAATAAACGTGATTTTCTGCACATATTTCCATTTCTGTTCGCCTATGGGACTCAGGCAGGAAATGCATGTTACATACAGAATTTGGCATAATGGGAGGAAAACAGAGGGTAGGCAAGGCATAAAACTTGCAAAAAGTTATCAACCTTGAAATAATATGCTGTGTTCAATGCCAGACTATTTACTGGCATCAAAATTGTTAACAACTACAGGCCACATGCTCCACAACTTTTGTGCCAGATCATCTCTTCCTTGTGCACTATATGGCCTTGAATTCAGCTTTAAGGGTCCCTGATAACCTCTGACAACTCACACGTAACCATTAACCTTACAACAATGCAGGCACATTGAACAAGGAGACTATGTTCAGGTGTTCAGCTTCAAGTGTCAAAGAGCTGGAACTGACATGGTACAAGCATAAATCATAGTTATGTTCAGGTGGCTTAGTTCCCCTATAGACAAAGCAAGTAGGAAAAGATGACTAAGTTAATTTTTTTTCCATAGCATTTACATTTCACTTAGGTTCTCAGAGCTAAACTTTTGGAAGCCTTAGAAAACACAGCAACACTGATTGCTGCTTAAATTTTGATGGGAGATTTCACTTGTGTGTCACTGAACTGTCATTTCTAGCATTAATGATCATCCTTCTTTGTCCTAGATCCCTAAAAAAAAAATAAATAAAAAGAGAGTTCATAAGAAAATACATTTTTCACTTTGCTACCCTGTTAACAGACTCCTGCTGTTTCTTTAGTTCAGCAGACTGATGCAAAGCCCTTCAAGACTCATACTGCCATTATGGACTGACAGACATCCACCAAAGAGGAAAAAAACTCATTTGTGGGAAAGGTGATAGTTTCTTGTCAGCTTGTACAGCAAGTACAAGTCATCCAGAAGGCAGGGAGTTACTTGACAAAGCTAATTAAAATGTGCTGCGTGCATCACCAGGCAGTATGATTCACTACTGTTTATTCAAAGCCATTTCTCCAGCAAATGACTGAATGTATGTATGGCTGCAATGTGCACACCTGTCACTGCTCTCCAATAGGTTCCTCAAAGTACTTTTAGTGCCAGGCAGAGATTATTCTTACTAGACCAGTGAAGATAATTGATCTGTTAGGATGCTATCTAGCCAATTAGGGCTTCTTTGGGTTTAACCACCTATGTCAGTTTCCAAAGGTTTCTATTCTTCTCAGTTTAACTACCTTTTCCTAGTTACATCCTACCACAGAGAGGGACTTATCTGTGCCTTAAGAAAATGGAGTTCATTAAAGGTGGGTAAAATTAAGATCCTTTGTTCATTAATTGGTTGAAATTATACTCACTGATTTTCAATAAAGATGCACATGATGAGTTATTCTGTATTATGTTTCTTGTCTTCTTTAAACAGTGGTTTAGGTTATTCACAGAGATTATAAACATAGAAATCAAATATTCAGTTTAAAATGTAGGAAATTGCACAAATGACCTTTTTCTCCAACCACGGTGGCATGATTTATGTCACCAAGGAGCCGAAGAAATGGAAATTTTATAATCAATAGAAGTAGTCTGAAACCAGATTTTCATGAATCTTTGAGCTCACAGTCCCCTCTTTTTCCAATTAGTTTATCTCAGTATGGCTAGAATATACAGACATTGGCAAAAAAACAAAAAAACAACAACAAAAAAAAGTACATAAGAGATTACCTGCATAATTGAATCCAATTTATTTTTTAAATTTTAACATTTCAATTTCCCACATTTTCCACTATATCTTTGGGTCTCAATGCTTAGTGTAAAAAAAATGACTGCAGAGGACTAAGGCTATGCACATCAATACATCAAAAATACCTCTGTGATTTCAGTTTTGCCTCTTCATGATACTCTGTTCTAGTTGTAAGAATCACTATATGTTTCTTATATTATATTATGTTATATTATATTTATTATATTGTACTATATTTATTTTATTTTATTATTTTATTTTATTTTATTTAAAAAGTACTTTCTTTCTTTGATAGTCAATTCCTCCAACTTTTCTGTAATGGTAAATTCAAAGTTTCAGCACACTGCATTCTGGGAGCAATGCCAGCAACAGACTGTAGAATCTAGGGTATCTTTCAGTATCTCTTCACACCCATATGGAGACACTTCGAAACAGAAGCAGAGGTGTGCAATTTATAGACACAGTATCGGCTCAGTCTCCCCCACTACAGTAACACACAGAACTTCGTCACCAAAGACAGCACATGCACCACCCACTCCTCTGCTGTGTTGCTGTTCCCTGGTTTTGTTCAGACATCTGTCAGTGATTATTAGCCACAATGACTGTGACAAGCTAGATATAATTTCTACTTAAAGGGTGCTAAGTACAAGTAGATTTCTGGTTCAGATTGCATGCACAGGCTTGCTGGGTGAAAAAAAAAATAAAAAATCTGTCATCAGTCCAGTTTTATGAGATGTTGAGTGCCTCCTACCAGCAGTGCTGCAGACCGGACTATCTGTCTTAGCAATGTGGGCAGAATTTCTCCCAAATATGTCACAAACAGGATGCACCATCCTGCAGCATCTTTTGTTCCCTGCAGCCCATCACGCTACAGGTTATTTGTGAAGGATATGCCTAGGAAACCTATGGGACCCAGCCATCATCTATTGCATGCCAGAAGTATTCCTGTGAAATTCTGGGAGCATTTTAACCTTCCTTACAGTGGTAGGCCTGATTTCACAGCTGGTTCCAGAGAGAGGAAATAGTGCCTAGCCCATTCTCTGATCAGAGCATGAGGATATCTGAAACCATCCAGAAATGCCCTCAGGCCCCTTGCCAGGCTCTGATGATTGCATCTGACAGACAACTCTTATTGCCTGTGGCTTTGCCTTTGCTGCTTTGTAGCTTGGTTGTGCAGGGTTTTCCCTTCAGCTACTTTCTGCCCTCCAATTAACAGCTGCCAAAAAGGGCACAAACAATGAGGATTTAATGTGACTTTCTCTCCTGAACCTAAACATTTAGCATGGAATAAAACTTATGCTCTGAAACCCCTTTATTTTATACCACAACTCCCACCATCAGGTAGGGAGAACATAAACCACTAGGTGCCTGCACAGCTTGTCCCTGCCCTCAGCAATGGGCTGCTGGGCACTGGCTGGGACCCAGTATACTATGACAACTTCAGCCATTTCAGAAGCAAAGCAAACCAAAGGTTTCACAGCATGTGTGAGAGAAGGGACTTTTTGTTACATGTAGCATTTACCGTTCTGGACTTAGAATTTTCCTCGGAGAAATAGCTCTTTGAAACCGAACTATTTGCTCTGCTAAACGCTGCAGCTCTGCCTATCTGCAATGGATTTATCAGATGCTGCTATTATTATAATGCACACTACATGAAGTTTTCCGAAATAATCAGGCACAAATATAGCTCAGATCCCACCACTAGCTTCACCTAGAAACAGACTCAGGACAGTGTCATTTCTGTAGAAAATGTTGCTCCAAGATGTTCCTTTAACACAGGATTTATTCAGCAATATAGACAGACTGGTCCCTTGTAAATAGATTCAATCACATGCAAGTACAAGAGGCAGGCAAGCTACAAGCCACAAGTCCATGACCAGCAGGTGTCTTGTTTGCATCTGACCCATCTACTAACATGTTGCTGTAGCACCATGAAATCTCAGCTTGGGACAGTCAATAGGAAGTGCCATCTCTAAACTAGGAAACACATTTTTGCCTCTTTTGAATATCCAGACTCATCAATGTCAAAGAGGTAAAATAGCACTCTCTCTGCTTCTCACACATTCTCACAGCTTAACACATTTGACCCTGTTTGGCCAGACCCCAGGCAATTCATGCCTGTTGCTTGTAATTTCACAATGTCAAACATCCAGCGAGCGTATCTCAGGTCCCATATGCACTGCACTTTGAAGTTGTTTCCAGGTATCCTACGTGCCTATTACCCTAGAGAGAAGAAAACTGTCATAGGACAGAACACAAAACACGGTGTTGTAAGTTGTTGCTCAAAGGAATAGCATGGCACAAGGCAGAAGGTGGAGAGGAGAGGAGAGGAGAGGAGAGGAGAGGAGAGGAGAGGAGAGGAGAGGAGAGGAGAGGAGAGGAGAGGAGAGGAGAGGAGAGGACAGGACAGGACAGGACAGGACAGGAGAGGACAGGAGAGGACAGGAGAGGACAGGAGAGGAGAGGAGAGGAGAGGAGAGGACAGGACAGGACAGGACAGGACAGGACAGGACAGGACAGGACAGGACAGGACAGGACAGGACAGGACAGGACAGGACAGGACAGGACAGGAGAGGAGAGGAGAGGACAGGAGAGGACAGGACAGGACAGGACAGGACAGGACAGGACAGGACAGGACAGGACAGGACAGGAGAGGAGAGGAGATGGAAAGGAGAAGAGAGGAGAGGAGATGGAAAGGAGAAGAGAGGAGGGGAGAGGAGGGGAGGAGAGAGGAGAGGAGAGGAGATGGAAAGGAGAAGAGAGGAGGGGAGAGGAGGGGAGGAGAGAGGAGAGGAGAGGAGAGGAGATGGAAAGGAGAAGAGAGGATGGGAGAGGAGGGGAGGGGAGAGGAGGGGAGGGGAATATCCTTAAGAAATATTTTGTGGAAGGAGACTGCAAAAAGTTCAAGGTGGGTCCTTCAAATTGACCATCTCAGTTCTGGAAAAATGCTGTGTCTTCTGCCTGAGACCTGCTTACTGAAATCCTTACTGAACAAAGAGTAGTGCCATTTCAGGCCAGCAAGGACTTCCATCTACTCCAGTGCTTAGGAGCTGCAGAAATCAAACTTTAAAAGCAGATTATGAACTTAACCTGATGGATGCTATTGACAAAACTATTAAAAAAGACTCAGATCATTCCACTGGATGGAAATTACATACACTAATATATGTGCAAAGATAAAATTTGAAGAATCCCTCTCCCCCTTTAATTTCAGAGACCAGATCTTCATTTAGCATTAATTTTGTCCATCTCACTCCTAACTTTTAATTTTCCAGTGACTGACTGGGGAAGAAAAGTCTGTTCTTTACACTCAGACTCTCCAGCAGCTAGGAGTGGTAGAGCTGCACTAGGAAGAATGAGGTAAGAGCAGGTTTTCAAGTGTTCACCTGAGCAAACAGCTTGCTGGAAACACAGATTGTCATGATAACAGAGAACACAAATTTCTTCAGGTTGCTGAGGCACATGTCACAGCCACCCTGTGACGTTCTGACCATGAACTCATTACAGCACAACGTGGTCCAGCATTAGACTTAACTCCATCAGTGAAAGCAAACAGTTTTAGCCAGCATGGGGAGGTAAAATTGTCCAAGACTGTCAGCACAGAAGTGGTTTCATGTCTGCATGCCGAAGAGGGTGGAGTCTTGGAGCTATGTGTTCCTGCATCCACGCCCTAATAAACTGTATGCATCAGGGCTTTTTTTATTGCAGGTAACATCATGGGGGCAGAGAAGGAGATCTGGAAAGCCATTTATATCTTTTTGTAAGTAAAGGCTATTTATTAGAATGATTACAAGAGATTGTCTGAAACTCAAGGGCAATTTTAACAGAAAACAGATTTCTCTCTATAACAGCAAAGAGAAAAAATACTGAACCCAGACACACTGGCCCTGCCATACACCTACATGCAAATCTAGTTTTGCTGTATGTGCGTGTGTTTGTTGTACAGATATGTATGTGTGTGTAAGAGTATGTGTATGCATAGTTATAAAGTTTTTAGAATTGCACGAGAAATACAAGGAGAAAGACAATTTAAAAAAAAAATCAGCTGGATGCTGGCAAACTGAGATAACAGCTCTCTGAATCCTGCTTAAGCACTTATCTATGCACAACAGCCTATTTCTATGAGCTACAGCATTAGAACATAGGGATGGACACTTTGAAGTAATGCAGTAGAATTTCAGGAGCCCCTAAATAAAACAATTGTTATAGCCCCACTTAAGGTGTCACAGTACAAATCTTATCTCCCCTCAGCATTTGCGTAAAAATTACTTGTGAATAGCTCTGTTGTGCTTCTGATGGTTGGGGAAGAGGGGCCTTCCTGCTAAATTCTGGTAGGTTTTGAATAGTTTCATCCCAGAGATAAATTTGCATAGAAAAAAAGAGCTGGAGGACCTTCCTAGATGGGGCATATATAGTAATGAAATAGAAAGTGTTGCAGCACTAGCATTACATTGCCAGTGTAAGGAACTAATCATAGCATACATCTTTTAATCTTAATCTGTCCAGTGTGGATGTAAGGTATGCAGTTCACCTAAAATGGAATGACTAGTTAAGAGAATTCCATTTCACTGATTTAATCATCCATATTCAAGTCTTCCACCTTCCTTTTATATGGGGGAGAGCAGAATCATCTTGTGGCAGTGAATATCAGAAATTCATTATCTGCTGTGCAAGAAAATTTCCTTTTATTTTCACTGCATGTTCCCTCCAGGTTTCACAAAGTGAGAAAGATTGAGCAGGAACCCTGAAATGTCCTCTAATGCTCTACTTCACAGAAAATTCCTGTCACTGCTCTCCACCTCTTGCCTAACCCAAAACTGGGTATATCCACCCTCTAATTGCAGGCATGTCACCTGATTATTTTTGTTGCCTGTTTCTAAACCCCCTCCATTTCAAACAGATCCAAGTATAATGGTCAGGGCAAGGCTTCCCCTTTGTTTGACATAATTGCATTATGTTCATCTCATCGTAGCTTTACATCTGGTCCTTTCCTGATTCTCTTTTTCTGGATTGTTTTTACTTGTTACTTATTACTGCACTGTAAGCTGTTGCAGCTTTTCAGTGGTAAGGAATTTGGAGACAAGATACTCTCCCACTCCCTTGTCCTGAATCTTTCTACAATCTAGTTATTTCTGTTTTGGTTTTGTCTGTTTGTTTTTGCTTTTTTTTTTTTTCTTTTTTCTTCCAGTCCCCATTCAGGCCTGGTTTGTCTTGTGTCCTATGGGAAGGGAAATAAAATGGAGAAAAACTCTGGTCAAGATTTTTTTAAAGAAGTCATGTAGCTATGGTATAACAATGTCTTTAGAACACCCTGACTTCTGAAGTAACATTTTTATTCCACCTAAACCAAGAATTCAAAAATATTTTTTAAAATAGGAAAGCAATTAGACATAAAAAAGATAATGCAACTGTCATGAAATGAGCAGCTGATCTCCTAAGGCTCTGTCCTGTTACCTTTTGGGGAACTCAAGGAGCCACATAGAAGCCAGGGAAAATCATCTTTATTCAGGGTAAGCTAATTAAAAGATTTCCTGCTCTAGAGAAAGAAATTATGTGGGACATGCATCCCGTACCATTCCAGTTCTGTATAGCATGTTTGCATAATACACATACACTCTCTGAGCTGAAAAAAAAACTGGAAAACTGGAAAGCCTCTTGGAGTTTTAAACCAGGCAATCCTCCCAGGCACAGGTTTACCTGCAAGAATGGGGTGAGGGGGAGCCTCTGTTGGCTTCTTAATTCCCACATTTGCACTCCTGGCTTAGCACTCTTGGCTCAGCACACATTGTCACTGCTCACCATGAGGACCAGACAGCTTTTGCCTTACTTGCACCTGGGTCATCTTTGTGGTTTTCCATGTTCATTTATGCAAGAGTCCAGTGCAAACCTTAAACAAACTTTTGACTTTAGATTTTCAAAGGAATGTAAGGAAGTCATGAAATTCATGTGACTGGAATTTCAACTCCAGCTAAGTGAGAGTAAACTCTTCTTCAACAGGTGGCTGAAGGGAATTGCAATGAAAATTCTCTAACACATTGTAATGAGAGAAATCTCCATGAGCTGGCACTGATTATGTACCAGACTTCTGCAATCTTCATTTGTTTTTCGCAGTCTGCAGACCAGTTAGATGGTATCAGCAGGTCACCAGAAGCAATGCTGGGAAGCAGCTAACTGGAAACGTTTTGCCCAGTGGGACTATCGGTGACATTATTGAGCGTAAGATAAAGGTTACTTTCTGTGATTAAGCCTTCATACAAACTTAATTATTGTAATAGTTCAAAATCAAGAATGGAAACCCAGCTAATTAATGGCAAGCATGAGCTGGCCTATTCAAATTCCACCTGGGACCATTGTCTCATTTCATCACATAGATTTCATTAGAAAATGAAAACAAATTACAGAAGAGCAGACCTGAAAATCTGAGAAACCAGACAGAGGAGGATGTTAGTTTATCAGGGAATGTTTTCTGCCTAGAGCAAGGGTTGAACTGCACTGCTTGCTTCCTGCAGTATCTTATGTGGTCAGTGCAGCCTCATAAATACAGATGGTCTTTGCAGATACTTCTCTGGGATAGCACATGCCAGGAGCTTCATGGATGTGTGATGCCTGCATGATGTGCATAGACCTCTCTCCCGCTGTTAAGGCAGGCAGCACTTTGGTTTAACAAGTCAGGATTTTAGCAACAGCTCCACAGCCCAGCCTGTAGATTTCTGTCCCTGGGACTCACCTGGACAGCTCTAGTGGGAACTTCTCTTTTCTCTCAGATTGTGTGGCAGAGTGATGTCTTTCCACTTAAAACATTTGCAGTATAAGGTCATCAAGAGTGATAAAAGATTTAAGAAGTATTGTCCAAGGTTGCAGGAGAATAACTGAACAGATGGAGAGACCAAAGCAGATGCTCTCTTGAGTAAGGGTGTCTGTGTACTTCAGGGTCTGGATGCAGAACATTGTTTTGAAGGCATATTTTTCTGACACTGCATTACATGGCACACCTCTAATTTGCCCATCTAAACATGAATTGCTTTCTGAACTCATGAAAGCCCTTTGGCTTTAATGATAAGCAAAAACAAAGTACTATCAATATATTAATTTATAACCCACCTACCCCTCTTGAACAGTAGGTAACATTTGCTCCTTCAGATGCAAGTGATTACCACAAATATCTGGATGTATGAGCTCTTTGAGAATGCATGCATGCCCTGATGATTCACATCATCTCTTCTTCATCAGCCTGATGCTTGACTTGAGGCCATGACCGTTTGGCACCTATGAAAGAAGTACCTGAGTAGTGCCAGGAAACAAAATCTCCAAAGAGAAATTATCCAAAGAGAAATAGCAGAGTCACACTTGGGACTGTCTTCATAACATACATTACTGCTTGTAAGACATATATGCAACTTGTGACTGAGTGATTAAAATATGTTTAAACCACAAGTAGTTAGAGAAAGAGGTTACAAAAATCCAAGCATATGATGTTCATAACAACTGATCTGAATTAATGAACCACCATGTAAATGTTACTTACAGAACATGGAAAAAGCCTGAGTCAGAGAGATGTTGCAGAGAGACCTCTGCTGCTAAAGTGCTATGTTTACATAGAATGCCAAGTCCACAGCCTTCAAACACATACATGCACCACCTCCACATGCTTACACAACCCGGAACCCAACTCTCCAGCATGTGCAGGGTGAGTCGAGGTATGCTGGATGGCTGTGCCTACAGCTGTAGCAGGGAGAAAAGCACTTGCCACCACAGCAAGGTTAAGAAAAATGCTACAAAGTTTGGCCATTTTTTTTTTTTTAAGTGGTGACTTCTGAAACCAGTTAGACACTGCAAAGCTCTGTGAAGCAATGCTTTCATACCTTTTAATCTCTGAGCCTAGATCTTTGCATCTCAGTCACAAATTCAGCCAAAATACACCAGCTTTTCAGGTGAAACTGGTATTTTAACACTGCCCTTGTCTTATATTTCCCTTCCTGCATTTGTTTTGATCTGTAACAGCATGATTGATTAGCCAAAAAACACTCCACTGCTCTCTAGTATAACCCTTTGTGCTTCCTCTGAGCATTCAAGGCTGTTTGGCTGTGTGTAGGCTGCAACCATGCCACAGTTGATGTGTATCATCCATTTATGAGCTCTGTACTCTCAGGTCATGGCAGCACATGGAATTTTTTTTTCAAATAAGTTCAAGTGTGAACTTAATGTACCACCATTATTCTTCTCTAATTGTTTGTGTGGGTTATCTAATTTCACAGAAAAATGCCTTTGAGCTGTTCAACTTAATGCACTTTGGAGGAGTGCAACTAGAGAACTGTAATAGAAATGGTTACATAAATAGCTGGTGCTATATTGGTTTTTGCACTCTTACCATAAGCCAAATCATTATTCAGTAGGTGCCAGGTTGAAAGCCTCTCACCTAACCCCAGCTCTTAATTGAAGTGATGGATCATAGGACCTACTGAATACAATGTGCCATCCTAACATTCTGAAGGACTGTCAACACAGGTGAGGTCAGTTTGGATTATTTAATGGTCTGAAATAAAAGATTTGTAACACTTATCCAAGATATAATTCTTTAATGTTCCACTCTTTACTCCACACTGTGTAACTGATACCTAGCTCACTCTAGACCAGGCCCATTTAATCTGACCACACTCCTGATCTGGAACAGACAATCTAGAGTATCAGGAGAGGGATTTATATACTAAACAACTTCAAGGTAGGCAAACCTTAATTTATCAAGTTGTACATCCAAAATATTAATCTCTATGATGTTCTGCTAAGCTTGTCTCACATAAAAATTTTCTCAATCTGTATTAGTGAAAAAGTGTAAACACTGTGAACACTGGGGTTACCAAGGGCATCCACCCATACTTACTGTTCAAGCATTTGTTCCTTCAGGTGCAATTGCTGATTTCCACTGCCCCCCATTCTGTTTTAATCATAGCTTTATTATTCAATGACAGCATAGTCTGAACATATGATGTATGCATTTGAAGGATGTTGTTGCAGTTTTTTTAGCAACTCTGTTCACTAAAATATTCAAATTTTTAAGAGCAGATGGCATTTTTGAGGCACAGCTTTGAAATTCAGGACAGGTTTTTCAGTCCCATCACTGTCTACAATACCTTATGAGTATGCTTCACTGCTTGTTATACCATTCCTTCTTATGCAGATGCCAGGTCAGGTCTTATGTGCAATCAAATTAATTTGCAAAGCTTGTAAAGATGACTGATCGGTATCAGCTTTGCTTTTCCTCTATTTTCTATACATCTCATTAGTACTTAAACTATATCTATCATTCAACAGCAACAGAGAGCTTCTGAAGAAGTCAGGCTATCAGAATTAGATTCATTCTTATGACTGGTTTTATTCTTCTTTTTGCTACTGTTATTAATCTATTCCATATTTCCATTATGCTTGTTTTTATCAGACTAATAAAATATACTTTGCAAAAATATAAAACCCTAAACTAGATAGGGCAGAGTAATGATGGATCAGAACCCTTGCTCCTCATCATTGCTCATTTTGAAACTTTATGCACCATTTCTATAATTGCATATGATGCCAAGACTCAAAATGTTAAATGTGTACCAGTCATCTTCCAGTATAGAACACTTCAGGACACCAGCTGTTAATTACTCTGCATGTACTTCTCACAGCACAGGAATGTGAACCAATGACTAATTCAATATACCAAAGCCTGCATGTCTTTTTCATGACCAAATCTGCAAGATGGAAAACCAAAATTAACTGAAGAGCATTGCTTGTACCAAGAAACATTGCAAACAGAAGATATATATTTGTTTCCAGTTCTGGAATCCCCAGGATAAGAAAGACATAGAACTTCCAGAAATGTGTTCAGAGGAAAGTCACTAAAATGATCAGGGCTGGAGCACCTCCCCTGTGAAGACAGCCTAAAGTAGTTGATGTTGTTCAGCCTGGAGAAAAGGAGGCTCCAAGGTCACCTTATAGCCACCTTCCAGTATATAAAGGAGGCCTACAAGATAGCTGGGGGAGGACTTTTTGCATGGCTGTGTAGTGAGAAGACAAGGGAAAATGGTTTGAAACATGAAAAGGGGAGATTTAGGTTAGACATTAGAAAGAAATTCTTTAATTTGAGGGTTGCGAGACATTGGAAAAGGTTGCCCAGAAAAGTTGTTTAGGAAGGGCAACCTGACCAACCTGATCTCCTTTTATGATCAGGGGACTCACCTCGGGCTGTGGATGGAGTCTCCCTGGACCGCAGCAAGGTCTTTGACACCGTCTCCCATAGCATTTTCCTGGAAAATCTGTCAGCCCAGGGCTCAGACAGAAGCACTGTATGCTGGGTTAGGAACTGCTGGAGGCCCCCAGAGAGTGGTGCTGAATGGTGCTGATCCAATTGGTGGCTGTAGCGTCCCCCAGGGATCAGTGTTGGGCCCAGTTCTGTTTAATATCTTCATTGATGATTTAGATGAGGGGATCGAGTCCACCACTAGCAAATTCACAGATGACACCAAGTTGGGGGGAGTGTGGATCAGCTGGAAGGCAGGAGGGCTCTGCAGAGGGCCCTGGACAGACTGGAGAGTTGGGCTGATTCCAACGAGATGAGGTTCAACAAGGCCAAGTGCCGGGCCCTGCACTTTGGCTACAACAACCCCATGGGGAGCTCCAGGCTGGGCACAGAGTGGCTGAGAGCAGCCAGAGAGGGACCTGGGAGTCTGGATTGACAGGAAGCTGAACATGAGCCAGCAGTGTGCCCAGGTAGCCAAGAAGGCCAATGGCATCCTGGCCTGGATCAGAAACAGTGTAGTCAACAGGCCCAGGGAAGGGATTCTTCCCCTGTACTCAGCCCTGGGGAGGCCACAGCTTGAGTCCTGTGTCCAGTTCTGGGCCCCTCAGGTCAGGAAGGAGATTGAGGTCCTGGAGCAGGTCCAGAGAAGAGCAAGGAGAATGTGAAGGGATCCAGCACAAGTTCTGTGAGGAAGGGCTGAGGGGGCTGGGGGTGTTCAGTCTGGAGAAGAGGAGGCTCAGGGGAGACCTCATCACTCTCTACAACTCCCTGAAAGGAGGTTGTAGCCGTGGGGGATTTGGTCTCTTCTCCCAGGCAGCAACCAGTAAGACAAGAGGGCATGAACTTAAGCTCTGCCAGTGGAGGCTTAGGTTAGATATTAGGAAGAAATTATTTGCAGAGAGGGTGATCAGGCACTGGAATGGGCTGCCCAGGGAGGTGGTGGATTCTCCGACCCTGGAGGTTTTTAAGAAGAGACTGATGTGGCACCCAGTGCCATGGTCTGGGAACCACAGTGGTCATGGATTAAGGGTTGGACTTGAAGATCTCAGAGGTCCTTTCCAACCCAGATGATTCTGTGTGATTCTGTGTGCTGTGGCTGCTCCCACGCTGGAAGTGTTCAAGGCCTTGAGCAACCTGGTCTAGTGGAAGGTGTTCCGGCACATTCAGGGGGATTAGATGATCTTTAAGGTACCTTCCAACCCAAACCATTCTATGATTCTATGATTCCATAATATATATTTTCCTATCATACTGGCTGCCATGAAATGTAGGGGGCTACTGCTTAAAAAGGCAGTTTTGTGAACACTTGCTGTAAGGTGCAGTACCTACAGGCAGGAATAGTTCATTGCCACTAGCAGGACTGGTATCAGTGCATGGCAGCACTGACCATGGTGCCATCACAGCAAACAACAATTATGTTTCCTGGACCGTCCCCATGTAAGGCGTATTAACTATTTTTTTCTTGTAACAGCAGTGCAGTTATGAAGAGAAATCCACAATAACTCCTTTTTGCCAAACATTGGATCAGTATGCAGAGTGGTTTTGGGATACACGAAACAGATTCCTTTTGGGGGAAAGCTGTTCAAAATGTCTACTCTTCTATATGGCAAATGCACACCAGACCTTAACAGTGACATAATGGTTCATACCAATAACTTTTGCTTGTGATTGCTTTGATTCACAAGAGTCTAGATGCTTAATATAGAGGGCTAGGCTAACCCCGGTTTGAAATAAAACCAGAACTGCATACAATGTAATGATTGCACCACCAAATTGCTGGACTGATTTTGGCCAAATTATTTGCTGATGTGGACAAAGTCTGTAACACCAACAGGTCTGTAACACCCCATGTTCTGCCAGTGCCTGTTCAAACACAAGAAAAAGAGCAGGAATTTCAAAAGAGAGTTCAATTTGAAGGTAACCATTCACTGGCCACCTGGTGGAGTGAAAGACAACTGCCCTCAGTGAATGAAAGTGATGAGTGCAGAATTAATCCAACCAGACTACCAGAGACTCTCTGTGGGAGAGGAAATTGACAACTGATCCCGCCGGAGCAAAAGCATTGCTTGGTTCCTCATTTATGAGACAAAATAAACCCAAAAAGCCCAAAACCCAAATACCAAACAAGCAAAGGATGTAAAAAGACTCCCACCTGAAATTACATCCTTGTCTGGAAATATTGTTTTTAAGATGACCTGAATTATGGATGCCTGTAATGAAAAGAATAATGTAAAGAATATTAATTATTAAAGTGATGCTCTCTATTAGGACCAACATCTCCAAAACTGCAGGCATTGATGCAGTAAATTTATTCAGTCTTGCTTAAAGCCCCAGGTAATGCTGAAATATTTGAAATCAAACTGTTTGGGGAGATCTATTTTAGAGGTCTGTACAATTTCTGTGTAATTATCTATCACTGAGATGAAGCAAAAATATACAACCATGCATTCTGAAAGTACATGGTGAGCCCAGGATAGCTGCATCTTCTAGCTGCCAGCCCAAGTGCCATTTCAGAACAGTTCATCAGTTTTCTTTAGCCATGCCTCATAGTCTGCAGAAATACTTCATGGACACTCCTATACTCAGGGTCTGTCATATAGCACACATAGTGCCATAGGGAAACAAAAACATTGAAAAAATCACATGGACACTGACAGGTGTCCTTACTTACAACATGTGCATAACTATTTCAAGTTATTCAACATTCATGCATCCATATGCTCTAGCTGTTTTGTGGTGGCTTCTGAAAACTGTACCATCAGAAAATATGAACTACAGTAATCTAAAAATGAAATAGGTCACTAAGGTATCATTAACATGACCATAATTATGCTGAGGCACAACATTTTATACCTTTTCAAATTCCTTTGCATTAGTACTCTGAATTGATTCAACTATTAATTTTCCATGTCTTTAAAGGTAGATTATGTTTTGACAGGTAGGACATTGCTCTAGGACCCAGAATGTCTGCTTCTTGTTGTTTACTAGTATTGGCTAGTCATTCCACTCCCTTTCTATACTTCCAGAATTTTGCCAGTAAGGCTTCAAGCACTTTAAGACAGATTTTGCTTTTTATAAATCTGGACAGTATGCAGAAAAGTGGACAGAAATACAAGGGAACTAACTCACTTTCAGAATCCCTGCTGGCGGCATTTAGGTATTTCTCTGACAGAAAGCACTCAGTGACTCATGGAAGCTGCTCTGAAACCAGGTAAGTATTTTTACTTTAATAGAGATCAAACACACGGCTCACAGCCTGATTTTTTCCAAAGGTTCTGAATCACTAGCATCCAAATATTTGTGGTTCATGTTCAGATTCTTAATGAATTTCTTGTTCTTTTCAGTTTCCCAAAGCTATAGAAGAATTCTTTTAACATTTTACTTTTATACTGAAATGGACTTTCATTACTAATACTCACAGATTCACTGACTTCATGGCTTTCACATCTGCAATTGAGATACAATTCAGATTTTTTTGCTTCTGTTTTCAAACAGGTTGCATAATGTTATACTGACAGTATTTAGTAAAATGCTTTTCTTCTGAAACAAGTGTAATTCACAGGAGGAGCGGTTCCTTGTGCTTTAAGTATATGATGAATGAAGAAAAGGTAGGATTAAAGAGAAAGTAAAGTTTTACACCATTGTTCCAGTGGACCCTGCATATATTCTCATTTGTATTTCTAGCAATTTAACCATTAACCTTGAAAAACAGGTTGAACAGACAGATCAGGATGAATGTACTCTGATCAAGTGTTTGTAGCTGCAGAACAACACTGAGATGAGAGAACTGAATCATGTACCAAAACTAGCCTTGTTCAGGAGGTGTAGCTGCAGGTCACTCTTGCTTCCTACACAGAACTTTGTGTCTCAAACAGCTGCAAAGAGGAGGTGCTATCAGCTCCCCTTCCCTTTTTCAGCTACACAGTGAACTGAAGCTCATAGGTGTGAAACCAGCCACTCAAGGTTACCTGGCAGAGAATCCATCTCCTGTGTTCCAGCCCACTGGGCCACAGCACCCTCTCTAAAATAGAGCAGTAAGTTGGGAGCACTGTAATTCCTCTTCTCCCAACATCCATCAGACAACTTTTTGAGGAACAAAGTAAAGGCTGAGCAAGGTTATTCACTCTAAAATGCACTAGCTTCTTAGAAGTAGGAACACTAGATTCAAGTCTTTGGATCTGTGACACATCCAAATCAGTAAGGAAACCCAGACATGTTAAGGAAACTCAGCAGCTTAAGGAATACATATGTTTTTAATAGTAACTATTTTTTCTTCTCCTGATCTTTGCTAATTATATTTACACAGCAGAGCAGCCGCAGGGGAAATCTCAGTGAAATGGATTTTGTCCATTTGTATATGTGTCACATGGCCTAAAAAGTCTTACTACTTTATAGTCCTGATTATAGTGTCTTTACCACTGGCCAGCTGTTGTGACAGTGTTGTGAGGGTCATCAAATAGCACATCACCATGTAATTTGACTTTCTTTCCCTCCTCCCAAGAAGACAATGTTTTTGTCTTTGCTCTGATTTACTATTCAATTTGGGTGTTCTTTGTGTATGTCCAGCCAGTAAAGGCCAAATTTTCACTCTGTTCAGCAGAGCAATTTCAGGAAGAAGCTTGTTTTGAAATTCTCCAGAGCACTTTTAAATGTAATCCTCAACCTTACCACAAACTTGCTGGACCCAAGAGGTGCCCCTCTTTTGAGTGGCAGCAGATAGCCTGGAGCATTTTCTGTAAGATACAGTTAACTGTGAAATAGAAGGCCTAATTTCCAAAGGAGACTCCCGTCCCAAATTTGTTTTTCAAGATTTCAGTGTTTTCCAGTGTTCCCCATGCTCTTTCCAGGAACTTTGCCAGGGCGATTCCAGATGACTGACAAAGGGGACCTTCTCAAGACCTAGGTTACATTTTGAGCAAGAGTTCATGGCTGTGCTGTACCTGCCCCCGAGACATATGTTTCAAGGAGTCTCTCCTTTGCATCCCAACCCTGCACTTTCTAGATGTGAAGAAGGATCTGGTGAGAGCAGTATGGGTCTCTCCTACCACGCTAGCAGGATGCAAGACCTCAAATGATGACAGCAGTGTAACCAGGCAGGGGAGGGGTGTGAGTGAGTGAGTGAGTGAGTGAGTGGATGTTGCCTCCCTCCTTGCCCTGAGGTGGGACTGTCTTGTATAGCTCTGCACACATGGTGCAGACATGCTTCCTGGTATTACTCCCTAACCTCTTTTTCTGATGAAGCCAAACATTGAGCCTGGCTAGCACTAGCCAGCATTAAGCAATCTATGCTCACCTTTCCCCTTAAGGGAATGCCAGATGTTTCTGGTCTGTGTCATGGTAATTTACAGAGACAGCAACTCCGAAGAGAGCACACTGCACATATGTTCTATCCACCTGCTAAATGCATATGTCACAAGGCCCAAGGTTTCATAAACTTTTCTGACAGTCTGAGACAGAAGAAAACCCAATGTTCATTAAAATATACAACCCTTGTGAATAAGAAAGCATTCTAAAGAGAAGTGACAGAAGATTTAACTGAAACCAGGAATTCTTGCACCTTGAAAATATAATGAAACTCTGTGTGGGAGCAAAACCACAGATTCCAGACTGTTGCAGCCAATGAATATAAATGATGGAGAATAAAGGTGGGAGACTTATCACTAACACAGAAATTGAAACCCCTGGTTCACTTTCCTGGGAGAATTAATTTAAATTCATATGGAGACCTTAGATAGTCCTGGTCCTTTGAAATATCTGGCTTTCCTTCACTAGCACCTGGCCCAGCACTGCACAGCTTTCTGTGAACGAGTAGTCCTGTTACTGAAGTTAATAGGCCTTTTCATATAATTAACTATTTGTAGGACTGAACTTCAGGGGTGACATACCATAATAATATGAAAAATAGTTTGCTACATCAAGCAGAAATTATGCACAGTTTGGGTAAACTCTGAAGTCAGTGCAAGAGGGTGTGAATATATACGCTTCACCAGCTGCCTCTGTCTCCTTGATTTGGCTCACAGACAAGAAAGCCGTGCTAAAGTGCAAATTTGTTTATTGATTTCTCAGAGAAACCCAGACATATTTGTACATTCATAACCGTTCTTACCTTAGATCCACTTAGATCTATTTGAAATCCTAGCAGTCCAGTATCTTTTCAGATGTGCCTGGTCCCTTTGCCCTGGTCAGTGAAGTCACACTGTCAGCGGTCAAGTTAAGGAATTCTCACCTTGTTGCAGTCCCTGCCAAGGCTGCCTGTAAAGTTGTGAGGATACAACTTTGCAGTACAAATATGGACAGCTTTTCAGCAGTGTTTTATCATGAAGCATGACTGCAAAGTCAAAAACCCGTGGGAAGGTAGTAACTGAAGGCAAGGGGGAGAGCTGGAAGCAGTGGTCTGAGGTATAAGGAATCCATTAAAAAATTTCTGTTACAAAAAGATGGTAACCCGGTCTCCTCAAAAGCATTTAACCCTTCTTGTCACACCATGTGGTATGCTGTTAGACATACATATATATACACACAGTTTCCATAACTTCATCAGAATACTTTAATATTTGCATTTTTATAGGTGAAGTTGGCTCTGTAAACTGTAAACTAAAGATGTTTTTGTAACTTGTGATTTCCAAGACATTAACATGTTATGAGATTCCTGACTGGCCAATCTTCTACTAATCATAGCCATGTCACACTTCCACCTAGAAACATACTTGTTAGAAAAGGTGATATTTGCAGTAGCACTTTGGGTGAGCTTACCATCTTCACAGCATCTTAGTAGTACTAGGTTAAGTAAGAAAACAAAAGTATAGCTTGCATGTTCCTGAGATGGGTGTCACAAGAAAATGATCCTATGAAGGAATACCTGGGCAGGGAGGGGAGATCAGGCAGGGCAGAATCCAAGTATCAAATTAGTTCATACACTTTTGAAAACATATCTGAGCTAAAATCTACACAATACCTAGAAAATAAAAAAAAAAAAAACAGCTGACTGCAAAAGCTCACAGATTTTCTTACATCCCTCCTCATTTTCATGGGAAAAAAAATGTGAAAACTTGATCTTAAGTTACTATAGTGGCTGGTTAGATAGTGACAACATACTAAAATAATGAGAAAAGGGGTTTCTTCTTTTTTCTCTTTAAAAATTGTGAATTTTCTGGCCTAATTCCTTTCCTCTCACTGCCCCTTGACTTTTAAAGCTGTACCCAAGATAGAGTAAAAATTGTGAATAATTCTTTGCAGCTTATGTAGTAGGTATTGGGATGCATTTACCCAAGCCTTTTCAGCTACACAGCCTGGCCTTGATCCAGTTTTCTTAATGCCTGAGTTTGTCTCAGGGTGTTTTTCCACTAAGTTACTTGCACAGTAGAAAAGGATTTGTGAAATGTTACCTGAATAGAAAGGGAGGGTCTAAGTTAAGAGGCTGTCAGTAATCAAGAGGCATTGTGGCTGCTTACATGATACAAAGAATGTGGAGATTGCTTTGATTTGATGTAACCAGTGCTAGTCAAAAGTGAAGTCCTATAAACTGGAGGCTATTCACAGAATTGCATACTTCAGTAACACACAATTCAATGACCATATCTCTCATCCTAAATTCAAAATGCAGTATAGCTGCTCCATGGTTATAATATAACAGAAGGTATCTGGCCTTTGGCTTTTTCAAGAAGCTTTAGGTGTTCCTATGAACTAATCACAGGACACAGATCTGCAACTGATCCATAGGACAGGAGACTGTATCCACGTGAAGACAAAATCACCAGACTTGATGAGCTATCATGTGTCTGAGATGCCCATGCAACACAGCTGGCAGGGTTTATTGCAGGACTCAAGGTGTGAGACCAGCTTCCCCAGTTAAGATCAGAACTGGGCTTGAAGCTTTACTGAGTCAATCTTTCCCTACATCTGCAAGTTACTTAAATCACTACAATTCTGAGTTATTTAGGGAAGCCTGCTGAGAAGTACAAACTGGTGATATAAGGCTTTGAAGAGTCATGAGAAACACTGGGTGCCTTTATTTAAATGCTTTCAACATATCTCAAGTAGAGTACCCAAGTGGCATGGTCACTATTGGAAGTCCTCAGCAGGACTTGCATATGCATGGCCTATTCTAGTTTCTTGGCTGCAATAACAACATCAAATGAATTCAGCTGCCATTCCCAAAATGTCCTAGGAGGCAGTAACGCACTTCTTAATTTTGGGTCATAAACCTATCTATCTGCCAATTTCCTCTGCTTTGTAGGGATTTATGCTCTCTAAAATTTCCTTTCTCACAACTTTCTGGTAAATCAATAATTTTAAAAAATGTTTTTCAGCAGTAAGGTATTAAATTATGGACCAGAAGCAGGGAAGAAGAGAATGCCAATCAAAATACACCTTCCCAGAGAAAGGAAGATTTCTAGTGAGAGAAACATGAGTCAGCACTGTTATTGATGGAAGGTTATCATAGCAATCATGATCAAACACATGGATATTGATAGTATCAAGAAGAGTAATCAAGTTATTTCTAAAAATGGGTCTCTGCAAAGCCACAGGTCTCTGCCAGCAGTTAAACCAGTGTTTCCATTTGGAAATGGTATCAGTAGACTAGTCTGGTGTATACTTGGACCTACCAACAATCAGTTGGTCTGACTTCATCCTTGACAAAGACAACTAATTCTGTCCCACAATTTTAATGCACGAACAAATAACTTAGTGATAATGTGGGATATATGTCAAGCCAGACACTTTAGATCACACCTGTATTTGGAACAGTAAGGGTAAAAGAACTGATCAAGTTTAAAAATTACTTTCAATGTATTGGAGCTATTCTCACAAGTATTGGAGCTATTCTGTATTCAACATGTCATGGGAGAATTCTACACAACTAGTTTCAGTTATCTTCAGCTTCGAAAAAAGAGAGAAAGGATTTTTGACAGTGGAACCTTAATTACTAAACCGACTATCAAAATTCATTGATGAGTAAGCTCTGATTGGCTTGCTAGAGCTCTACAATTTGTTCTCATTCTATTCATATAGTATCATTAATGCAGAAGACTGCAAGAAACTGACAGCTTTATTAAAAGTTGGGAGACTTGTAAAAATTTCAAGAAAATTCTGTTACTTGATTTTATTTTATAAACTTCATGTCAACTTGTGGTTTTTCTTCGCACATTTTCCACTTGCATGGAACAAAGGTAGTGTTAGAGAAGTCAACACTCTGTTTCCCTATCACGACTAGATAATCAGCCTTCCAGATAAGGAGTTCACACTGACCTGGTGAATAAGAGATGCTGAACACACAATCAGAGACCAAGCTGGAGACATCTTCTACACTATCCTGCAATATTAGGCAGCAAGCCATATCAGCTCACGGTAGATCTTCACTAACAAATCTACCTGCCATGGGCATTTACTGAAGTACAGCACTAATAACTATCAAGGAGAGTACTAGTAAATACTACAGTGGTACTTAATGACAAATTAACATCACTTTGTTCCTAATGTCTGACACTTATCTTGTCTTCAGCACCAGCGTGGGAGAGGTGTTGCAAGACTGACTGACAAATAAATGGAGTAAAGATGTAATTCACTAAGGGGTAATTTGCATGTGTTAAGTAACTGCAGTGGAGATGTTTTGCCTGCATTATTATTGTGGAGGTCATCATAGGGCTTGCAACCTTCTCTGTTCTAAAAGGCAGGAAAAAAACAACATGGTAATGATAAGAAATGCCGAAGTTCTTCATTTCCAGCTTTCTTAGAAATAAATATCACATGTAAAGACATAAAGCTAATAAATTGAAGCTCTAAAGACTATTTCAGAGAGCCATTATGGTATTATTTAAGAAAAATTGCTAGAAGAATATACATATTTGCCACAACTATAATTCTAGTTTTTCAGTGCTGACACACTTTATTATGCGATCAGATACAGTAAGAACAATAACACCCTGTGGAAACAGATGTGTATTAGGCCTCTGAGCCTATTTTTAATATCAGGTATCCTCACAAATTGGCACGTCCCACAGCAACACAGGGAGAAAGTGCATAGTAGTTCACCTACCTAATGGGAGAGCCACGTGTATAGGAATTAGGTCCTCAGAAAGTGTTTAGGCATGTGACTGCCATTGGGATAAAGTCTTGCTTATTTTAGACAAAGACAGATGCTCAAGTAACACTGAGGATACGCACCTGTGCATCCTGCCCAAGAGAAGTACACTAATGGACTGAGTCATAGGTCAGCCCTAACTCCTGCTTTCCATTGTAAATTGCTTTACTGACAAATCTGGTCACCCTGAGGCCATCAGTTCTACCTGAAAGAAGTGACCTGTGCCTCCACATTTCCCATGTCAAATACTCTCCTAATCTTCTTGGTGTGAGTGGAGGGAAAGGAGAAAGGAACTTTGAAAATGGACACCTGTAAAGCTAAGAGATAGATCAATATTTATAGCAATGAAACCAAATATCAGTGAAAGATGTGAGAACTACTGCAGGACAACACCAGAAGGCAAAGATTTTCTAATTTTGGGGCCTTGTTTTTTCATTTGAAATACTTTAGAAGTACTGTTAATCTGTGGTCAAGATTGTCTGTTTCTGTCAGATGCATTATTAAATCTATTTTACTGAAAGGAAATAATTAACAGGCAGCAATCACTGTATACATTTCTATTAAACATTGAAATAAGAAAACTGAAATGATTCTTGGCATGTGTGGTGAGGTCGATATGCTGGAGGGAAGGGATGCCATCCAGAAGGACCTGGAGAGGCTGGAGAGGTGGGCCCTTGCCAGCCTCATAAAGTTCAACAAGGCCAAGTGCAAGGTCCTGCATCTGGGCTGGGGCAACCCCAAGCATAAATAGAGGCTAGGCAGAGAATGGATTGAGAGCAGCCCTAAGGAGAAGGACTTTGGAGTGTTGGATAGTGAGAAGCTCAACGTGAGTCAGTAATGCACACTTGCAGCCCAGAAAGCCTTGGGCTGCATCAAACTAAATGTGGCCAGCAGGCTGAGGGAGATGATCCTCTGTTCTTGTGAGACCCCACCTGGAGTACTGCTTCCAGTTCTGGAGCCCCCAACAAAGAAAGGATGTGTAGCTGCTGGAGCGAGTCCAGAGAAGGGCCACAAAGACGATCAGAGTGCTGGAATAATTCTCTGCTATAAGGACAGGCTGAGAGAGTTGGGGTTGTTCAAGCTGGAGAAGAAAAGGCTCTGAGGACATCTTATAGCAGCCTCTTAATAACTGAAGAGGTTACATGAAAACTGAGGAGGTACTTTCTACAAGGGCATGATGTGACAGAAGTGGGAGTAGTTTCAAACTGCAAGAGCATAGATTTAGATCAAATATTAGGAAGAAAATCTTCATTGTGAGGACAGTGAGACACTGGCACACGTTTCCCAGAGGTGTTATAGCTGCCCCTTTTCTTGAAGCATTCAAGGGAAGGGGCTTCCCAATGGGGCTGTGAACAACCTGTTCTAGCAGGAGGTATCCCTGCCCATGATAGGGAGTTGGAACTGTATGATCTTTATGGTCCCTTTCAACCATATTCTATGTGTCAGAAGCAAACCAAGGAAATGGATCCTGGTTTTAACATATGTAAGCAAATAAAAAATTGCTTTCTGACTTTATAAACCAACACCACTTTCTGAGCATAAAATGCTTAATAGTTGTTTCATGATCTACACCAGATGGCAGATTATAGAAGCACTAGAAACTGAACAGAAATATGGAGATATGCCTATTTAGAAATCTACATTGAGAAGCAGAAAAAAAGCTCATGATTTAAGTTCAACGAAGACAAATGTAAGGTGTCACACATACGAAAACATAATCCAGGAGTGCAGCTAGGATGTACCTGCCTGGGGAGCAGTTCTGTGAAAAGAGACCTGGGGACTGTAATGGACAACAAGCTCAAGATGAGTGAGCAGTGGGCTTCAGCAGCAAAGAAAGCCAAGAGGAGGATGGTTTGCACCAACAATGGCATAACCAAGAAAGACAGAGAGGTCATTATTGCACTCCAGTCAGCATTTGTCAAGCTGTATCCAGAATACTGTGTTCAGTTCTGGTCCCTGCTATGCAAAACAGATGTGGACAAACTTGAGAGGGTCCAGAGAAGGGGCACAAAGGTGGCCTAAGGACTTTTACTACAGCCTGCTGTAAAAGGGAAGGCAGGATTTTTGTTCAGCCAGAAAAGAGGGCTTAGGGTAGACCTTATTGCCAGTATTTGAAGTGTGGCTGCATAGATTTCACACCGAAAAGATGAGTGGTGATGGGTGCAAGTTACTCCTGGGGAGTTTTTGATTAGGTGCAAGGGGAAAAATTTTCACAACGAGAACCATCAGCCTTTGGAATAAATTTCCCTGGGAAAGGGTCTGTTCTCCAACTTTGGACACTTTCAAGAAGTAGGTTCATCTTTGCTAGGCTGCTTTTGCCAAGAAAGGTTAGATGAGATGATCCTTGAAATCCCTTCCAACCTAGTATTCTATGATTCTATGATAAAAATAATGCTGTCCTGCAACACATAGCACATATGCTGTAAGACACTGTAACTCCCTGTTGCAAAAGCAAGTCAGAAAGAAGCAACTGCCTTTTTACCAGTAATTCATCAAGGCAAAATCAGTTCCAAGAAGATCCAGCCCACTGTTCAAACTAGAAGTAAAGCATCACCTTCTGGCCCCAGTCCTGTACTGGGACCTGATCAGAGAGCAGCAACCAGCAATTCTAACATTATCAAGCATAAACCCCTCAGCACAACAATGGGAGATAGGAGCTATCTATTTGTCACGGAACTGACTTGCATCCTCTCTTTGCAACACCTGTTCCTGCCAAGGCACTCAAGTTTCTTCCAAAGAAACAGGAGCAGAGAGGATCTGGCTTGCTACAAAGTCTGCAGGCATGGTGGGAAGGAAGCTGAGGCTCCCCGTGCACAGTCCCAATCTTTTAGTCATCACTGACCTTGGTGCTCTGCCATCCACATTTCAAGGCAATAAAAAAATAACTCATTTTTTTCTTTCCAGGGAAGGCAACAGTTCGTGTTCCCAGGCTGCTAATTTCTTGTGTGCATAAGTCAAAAGGGTTATTGCTTCTTCCCACTCCTTGAACTACTGCTGACACTCTTGTACTGTTGTTGCAAGGTTTCTCATTTTGCTCTTTGCATCATTACCTTTTCCTGGTATAGACAGCTGTAATTCCACGCTTGCCCTGACAAGCAAGTAAAACTAAACTCACCTCAACTTCTTCCATTCCACAGTACCATTGCCTCTACCTGAAGGTTTATCCCAAGCACCCAGGCAGGATGGAGCTGCAAATATACCACTGTACACTACAAAGGCAAGACCCTTCTTGAACTCCGTTAGTTCTGGCACTTGGCAGATGGCTTTCCACCATCAGATACAAAAGGACAGACAATCATTGCAAAGCAATGCAAAAATACATGTCAGGGTAAAGACACCAAGACAAGACCTACAAGGAAGGGCCTACCTGAGCATTAACACCTTAGCCTATTTACAAATAAGGGTAAGTTTAAAAAGCTTAGAGTGAAAAAGAAATTCATCCTGTAAGCAGAATACTTCAGGGACTCAGTTCTCTACCCCACCCCCTTATACGACTGATGCTGGTGCTTAACTTTTGAGACTATAATATTTAAAGTTTTGCTCTCCCAGCCTGATGCTGATACACCCCAGTTTTAATGGGACCGCACCGCACTTTATTAACACCAGGCCCCAACTTGAAGGATGACATGGTTCCTCTGATAGCCAGCTGCTTACCTCAGAATAACAATACAGTACAAGAAAAAAGCAAAACAATACAATGCTACACAATAGTATAAGAATCCTTCTGAAATAATTTACACTTACTCTCCTCTGTTACTTTAAAAGGCAATATTAAGTCAAAGACAATACTGTGATGAAGACATGCAAGCAGTTGGGATTTCAAGGTTTTCCATTTCTGACAGTTCTTACTGTTACCAGTGTCACAATAGCACAGCATGCTAGCCTGGGCCTTTGATTTCCTTACATTGTCAAAAGGAGAAGGGAAGAGGAGTTACACCTCCTTATCTTTTTTTGAGGCACAGCCAACACCAAGTAGTTGGTTTCCTGATACAATAGCTTCAATTCAGGCTTTCAAAAGGTGTGCTTATATTTAGACTGTTTCCAAGGCTGGCTGATCTGCAACTCCCACTATAAGGAATACTAACATAAAAGAAAGTCTTTGTAATACAAGTATTCAAGGGCACTTGTGACAAACCTCCTCAATACAGAATTCTGAAGCACCAGCATGTGACAGCATCAGAGTGCTATAAGTAACTCAGTGTTCCCTCCCTTACTTTATAAATCCAAAATTTGGCCTTAGTTCTTCACAGACTTTGCTGGCTGTACCCATACACAACACTAATAAAAAACAGAGACACAAACTTGTACTCTTAAATCCCTTGGCATTTTGGTTTTCCACAGCAAAGGCCTTACCATGTCATATCGACATTTTAAATATTCTTTGTAATGGGGGTTTGATTGCCTTTTTTTAACAACAAGGGGCAGTCCTTTCTGCATAAGAAAAGAAAATCACAGTTCTAGTTGGAGTTCTTAAAAATATTTTCTTCTTGCTTGCAGAGATCTTTCTATAGGCATTTAGACTGAAAGTATATTACTACTTCCTTAATGTGGCAGTGGATGAAGAGGGTAGTGATCAGACATGGGAATCAAATGGGTTGCAGTGAGAGATGGTTTCATTGTGCCCACACTGGTATGTCCTCATCCATCCACACCAACAGATGCTAAAGATAATTGTTTTTTTCATAGTGACAGGCTTCTATAAGAGTTACCCACTGCTTTGTTGTGTATTTCTAATGAAAGTGTCTGACTCATAAATGAATTTATCTCATTTTTCTCTCCTCCAGCCTCCCTTGCTTTTCTGCAGGCCTGGAACAATATGTGTATCTCTTCGATCCTATTTTGCAGAAACCACTGGGTTAGGACTGTGTTCCAAACTGTGCTAGAACATGCATCCTTCAGCTAGGCAGACAGATGATCCATACATATGACAGCACTAAGCACCATTTTGCAATTTATCCTTAGGGAATGATAAAACCTGCCAGGCGAGCAAGAATAAAGGAGGCATTTATGGAAAGAATTGTGAGCCACATTCAAACACATCAGAGACTTTGCATTGTGCAGAAAGGGCCTGTGAAAGGTTCAGGCCAAGACAACAGCACATGAGACCTGGGGACCAAGCACTGCAATGCTATCTCTGAAAAACCATACCTGACCTCAGCATACATGACCTGAAAAAAATCAAACCTGACCTCATACATTTGTGCATAGCCAGAGCTCTGCCCCAACAGGACAGGCAGCTATGACAAGTCCTTGTAGACCTAACAACATGGAGAAAAATCATGTGTAAGAACAAAATAACGTACCAGGGTGGGTTTTAACACACAATAATAGCACTTCCTGCAGTTATAAATGCATAGGAAAATTCAAGGTGAAATAAAATGAAGAAGGTAAGTTACCAGCTTTTATAGAACAGATAACATAACTTTGGAAAAACGAAAAGAAAGCACTGAGGCTTTAATTTTCCTGAGTGATTTGTTGATTTTTAGATAAAATAAAGAAGACTATATACAAGTTGCACAAAATTGCACAGATTTCATTCTCTGGCTGCATTACAGAACTTATTTCAAAATTGTTTGCTGATAAATAACCAGTATTTCAAGAAAAAGATTTTTCTTCTGTGAAATCTTCACACCCACATAAAGGTTGGATGCTCTAAGTAAAAGCAGGGCCTTTTTCCTGTGGCCCTTGAGACCTGAATGCCATTCTAGATCACACGGCTTGGGTTTAGCTGATAAAACTAGAGGATGTGGGTATAAAGGGCATGAATGTCAATGAAGAAGCCTTAGGGGTCTGAGTTGTGTTTTAAAAAGGTGGTGGGAAACCCCATGTGCCCTCAGAAGGGTTTTGGAAAGCTAGAGACTGAAGTGAATTACAGGGTCCCACAATGTAAAGACTGGGAGGGATCCCAAATTAGAGGAGCACTGTTTGGTGTGGTGCTGCTGGCTTCTGGCATGCAGCAGAGATGTGCAGATCCCTTCAAATGGTGACTGAAAACCTACAATCAGCCATGAGCAAATGCTAAGGCACAGGGTCTGAGCTAGAATCTGGGACATGTAAATAGTGTTCTTATCCTTTCAAAATAATTGGTTTCACCTACATCAGGGTGGCAAAGACTCTGCCTTCTCCATCAGGACACAAGTACAAGAAACGTGTGACAAGAAGGAGGTGTATGTGTGACCTGTTACATCCTCGTTTGGGCTTTCAACTGAAAAAATTATCTAAGAACCAGAACTCCAACCCACTCTTCAGATGATAGTACTGCAAAAATACTGACAGAGACATTTGGAAAACTGTTCCTGCACACTTCTTATTTGAACATGACATGAAGATTTGCACATCTGTATCGTCGCTCATCTGTTTGAGAAAATTACATTACATCTTTCAATAGTTCTGGAAGAGCCTCTATTGCACCAGAATGAGTATATTGATGGTTTCTAGAAGTGATTAGCACCAGACAGCATTTCACATGCTCAAGAAAACTTGCAAATGTAATAACACGCAAATTACATAGAAAACCTATAAAAAAACATGGTTTTTATACAACTTCAATTTTAATTCTTCACTGCTCACTGCAGAGACTTCATTTTCTGAGTCGTAGAGACATAGTTCGAGTCTAAAGTACCTCCAACAGAACTGACCATTTTTGAACTTCCAATAAATGGTTCAGTTTCATCCTGGAATAGGGATATTGCTTTTACTGTCTTGCTTTTAAGCATTTATGAGTATATTTTTAGCTGCTGTAAATTGTCATAGCAACATTTTTCCCTTGAGATCTGTATCTCTTCGCTCCTCTCTCCCTCTTATATCAGATAAAGACACAGGGCAGAATTTACCACATGTAACTGAATTTTATACCATACTTCTATACAATCACCATGCATCAGTTTCACGTTACTAGTTAAAGTGCAAAGCATTTCCTGCAAAACTAGTACATTTTTTTTATAAATGCAGCTTGTTCCAGGCATTATGCTTCTTTCTAGAAAATTGTAGGCAGGATCTACACTAGTTCTTCTGCACATTCCAGTCATCTGTTTTTGTTAGTTTTCACTCTAGGTGGGGCAATAAGGGGCCTTCATCACAGGAAGATGTCATCAGATATCATGAGCAAGGTGTGAATTATCTCCAGTACTGAAAACTGTGTACCTCCTTTAACCCCTGCGCAGGACCTGGAAAAAAAACATTCACATCGAGTCCTACTCTATGTCACCCAGACCATTAGCAAATAGACTAGTTGGAGTCACATCTTTTGGTGGTACATATCATTTGGCAGAGACATAATTATGTGTTTTTTAACATTGGCTCCTAATGTGAACTCCCTTGATATGGAGAAGTGAGAAGTATAGTAGGTTTCTTAGTTTTCCTCCTATTTTTTTCCTGTCTTCATAATCTCCTATGCAGTCAGCTACTTTTGTTAAGATTACATAAGTTAAGAATTATTGCTTGCATTTTTTGTATTAGGAAGAACTTCTTTACTGAGAGAGTAGTCAGGCCATGCAACAGAATGCCCATGGAGATGGTAGACTCACCATCCCTGGAGGTGTTTAAAAACCATGCAAATGAGGCACTTCAGGGAATGCTATAGTGGCCATATATATATATATATACACAAATATATTTAATTTTATTTCTTTCCTTACTGGGGGGGGGGGGGGGGGGGGGGGAAGATAAAGGTGTTGATGGTTGGACCTTGTAATCTTCAATCTAACACATTTCAATCTATCCCATTTTATAGTTTTACACTAAAATCCAGAAGAAGCCATCCTTGTAAGGGCAATAATGGCACAGTGACTTTCTAAATCTGAATTGTGACTAAAACTGTGGGGACTTAAAAACAGTCTCCCAAAATACAATGATGTGGAAAATTTTGAAACTGATTCCTATTATTTTATGTTAATTTTGAGAAAGCTTGAAGGTGCTAGGTTCCTTTAAGCTGGCTAGTTTCAAATGGTAAAAAGTTTCCTTCCTATCAGTACGGTTCACCAGGTACCATGGACAAGAACATCTGCTTTCCTGCTATGAACTGTTCAGAACACATCTGCATGAGCATCATCACAGAAGAATGTGGGAGCTGAGGTTGATTACCAGGCAGGTTGAGCATGAAACAGGTACTGTGGCCAGATCTGACAGAGGCCAAAGACATAAGATCAGGTCTTTCTTTCAAGACGTAATTATTGACCTTCTCATTTACAGGCTAGCTATTCACAGCTCTAGTGAAAAAGTAGTCATGGTGCAGATTCAGAAACTAGCAGCTCACAAAGAGCAGAAGGGTGTGGGTCACCTTGCCTTATTCCACTCATATTTGCAGACACTTATAGCAAATCCAGAATCCAGCCAGGCATAGACTTCAAAACTGCTGTGGCAGTGACTCTATGATTATCACAGAAAAGTAGCCACCCCCAAAATCAGTGTAGACACCTAACTCCAAAGCCTCAGAAGAGAAGTATATCCTGACTGAATTACGGTAGTGTATGCTTTTTGCTTTTCTTCTGGCATTATTCTAAAAGGAACATAAAGTATATTTTTATAGTTATCCAAAGAACTGTATTTTCACTGCAATAAAAAGTAAGTCAAATGTATCCTAAACTAAGCCATATTTCCCTACCTAGAGCACTCATTCAGCATGGTTAAGCAAAAGCATAGGGAAACTGCTCACTGTACTGTGTTTCCTGGCAAAGGGATTTTGCAATCAAGATGAGATTCAGCCAGCTCACATCCCACATAGCTCCAGTAAAAGTGCATATATAAGCCTGGGCAAAACGTGCATCACCATGCAGTGCATAAAATCCTGATATAATTTTCATTATATAAAAAGCAAAGATCTTTAAGATGCCTCATGTTCATCCCTTCCCTGTCTTCTTCCCTCTCTGTGCTTAAGACTATGCATCTTATAACTCTGTTCAGGATCTAGGGTACATGTGGAAAAAAACCCCAACCAACTACTTTACAGTAATTACCTATTCAGTGGAACAAAGAGACCTGTTAGTCAACCTGTGTGCCCTGCTCTTGTGTGAAAATCCGGTACGTAGACTGAATTTATGAAGATGTAGATTTATGAAGATCTATATTCTATGTGTGTAAATCTGTTTGTTTGGGTTTTCGTAATAGCTCAGCAGCCTTACGGCCTAGCAGCCTATCCAGAGTGTCTTTTCATTGATGGTATACAAGTTTTGTTGAGTTTTTGACATAATTATAAATTAAAAACTAAAAAGAGAGTATTTTTGTGACAATTCAGCAGTTCCTAGGAGCAGTTCCTTCACTTTACAGCCTTGCTAGAGAAACCAGGGCTAATATATGTGGTTTTGGAACTTGAAAAGCTGAAGGAATGAGAAAGAGCCTTCGGAGATATAGGTACACATCTGGACTGCAGCACTGTTATGATGACTCCTTTAAGTCAAAGGGGTTTTGTGACATTCTCCTGCCTGAATCAAAGCACCTACATGCTCTTCTTCCACAGAAAGCAGTGCCATGTTGTCAGGAAAAAAAGTGACTGCAAGCTGAAACATCTTGAAGCATGTTGTCCATTAATATGTATAAAACCACTAATGCCATTAACTCATGAGTGTTTGATGGCTTTCTTCAAAGCCTGCCACAACCAATGAATGGGTCATAAACAGTACATAACAAAAACCTTACAAAAATGGAAAAAATTGATTGCACTGACTTGAGGATTTCATAACAGGCTTACATAATTCCTTCTCCAGAGGAGGAGAAAGAAAATAGCACTGTTCTGATATTCAGGATGTTTCATCCAAGTAGTGCACACTAAGGAAATTCTTCTGGTTTAAGTGCTTGGCCAAGGTACCTAAATATGATAAAAAACTTACTGGCTTCCTGACTAGTGGAGAGTAGTGGCATATACCAGCATATAACTCAGGAACCTACACTGGGAGAGAGATGACCCCTTCTCTTCCTTTAACTTCAGGAGTCCAACAATTTGAAATTGTTCTCACACTCTTCCCCCAGAGTCATGCTCACACCACTGAAGGGGAAACAGAACTGCATTATGTGTTCTGCAAGGAGTTTCTCCAAATCTCAGGTGCTGCAAACATGAGATCACAAAATACAAGCTGAAAACACCACAAACTAAAAAACACCTGAGGGAAAAATCCTCAGTCTTCCATCACTGCCCTACAAGCAGGTCTGGTAGTTCCACCTATTCTACAGGAGTCAGAAATGTGGAGAACTGTTATTTTATGATGACATCTTTGGCTATAGAATACACCCCAGTTGTGGGACAGTGTATACTGGTTAGTACTGTGTAATGAACCTCTGCTAATTACTAATGCTTCTGAACCAATAATCCACCATTTTAAAATAATTTTCTCTAGTTTCTTGGGTTTACACCCAGACAAAGCAAATGAGTCCTGCAACACACAAAAAATATAATACTCTCACAAATACTGTGAAATATTTACATATTAAATAAGACTTTAATACAACCATCTGGTGATTGTTGCAGGGAGAATAATGAGCATTTTATCTGTGGATCTCAAAGTGCTCGTGGAAATTTAGTCCTTGCAATATTAACAAAGTAAACATATATAAATATGTCATACAGAAAACGGATTCCGAATCAGAAAAACTGTGTAGTCTTTCATTGTGTCTCCAGTGATGGCAAATGTAAAAGGCAACTTGGAGAGACCTTATTAGCATGCTCTTTTTGCATCAGGTTCCTCAGCTCCAGCAGCAATCATAGTTTGGGATACATCTGAGGGCACCTCTCTGCCTGTTACCCTTAGCAGCTGATAAAAATGGTCTTCCTCAGATATCCTACTGCATAACTATGGTTAGGGCTTGCCAATGATGAAGTAAAAATCTAGACATCTAAACATTCTGCATTAGTGAAGAATATTTTTACACACAACTTTTGCTTGTCTGACTTATCTTGAGTTGTTCTAAAGCCCCATCATGTCAGAAGCCCAAGGATGATGGAGAGAAGCTTTGTTAAGCTGTTTGTAAGATGCTGATCATCTTACTATTAATTAATATAATTACAATAAATATTAGCATAATAATTGCTATAATTGTCATCACAAGTCTGGAAAAGCTACAATTAACTCTTACAGAAAACTGGTTTTACTCTAAGAAGTGGGAACCATTTACATAGACACTTTCAAAAACCAGATTCTGAGATTAGTCAAGAGAAAATTTTACTTTTTTTCCTAATGTGAAAATTAATTCTGGTTATATTAAATTATAAACAAATTTTCCTTCACTGTTTTTTTCTACTGAATGCATCGATTTTTAATTGGCTCCCTGTATCTATTTATGTGGGGTTCTCACAGTGATAGGCACTCCCACAGCTTAGGTGCTATTGAAAAGTTTTGATATGTTTTGCTTTATTTTATTTTGGTTTGGTTTATGTAGGTTTTTTCCAGAAAACAAAGAGGAATGTCCAGCATCTTGGGTTTTTCCCCCATTTATGTATGAGAAATACTGTAACAAGGAAGGGTGTATGAAAAGTTTTGGGAAAGACTGTGAAAGATTAAAGTAGAGTAGAGCAGGGACTGCTTCATAAAAATATTTAGCTAGTTCACCTGTGCCACCTGTTGCTTCACATGCAGACACTTCATAATTTTAATTAGCACATGGAAAGGTGTGAGTGGGGATTCATATTTCAGCTGAAAATTCTGTTTGTAATTAATGTTGTGACTTTTGCTGTCACATAATAAAATGTAACTGCTGCCAACAGGTAAACGTTGCTTCTTATCCTAGACTGTTTTAAAGCCCTTGGTGGAACTGGACTCATGATAAAACCTGAAAAGTGAGACAGAAGCAAGAAGGCTTGAGAAGAGGGCATCTCCATCACAGGATCTACATGGGAAGACACGATTGACAGCAAACATCTCAGTGGGAGTATTTAAGAAAGCAGAGAACAGCATGGAAAAGAGATGGACAAGGAAAAATCTAGAAACAGCACAAGCATGTGGTAACTCAAGGCGAAAAACAGCAGCAGGCTCCTTTTAAATCCCTGGGGAATTAGAGCATAGTGAGATTCTGTTTCGCATCAAGTCCCTTGCTTAAAACACACCATCAGTTTGTTAAATTAAAATATAACTCAGGCAGATTTGTTTAACTATTACAAATGTCCTTTCTCTGTCTTTCAACACTGCCCATGTTCTGAGAAGCTGCTGTGCCTCTGTAGTGCAAGCTGCAGTAAGTAGGCACATGGTCAGTCTCAACTTCTCTGGCTCAGGATTTTCAAGGCAGTCTGTTATGGGCAGTCATCAAAATCTCAAGCCACTGGAGTACACAGTGCAAGTGTGCATTTGCTTTGCTTTCTTAAGCATAATGAGTTCAAGGTGCATATTTCCAAGCTTTTCTCCCAAAATATATAGACGGAACGTTGAAAAGAGGACAATAAAAGCAGGTAGGCGTAGTAATAGACTCCAGGAGCTGTACTTGTTTAAAAGGAGAGTAGATGATAAAAAGTGAAAGAAGTAGCCATTCTTGTTCCTTGACCCAGAAAAGAAATAAATTTTCACCCGTCATCGTCTTGATGAAATTTTTAAATAACAGCATTTCAATGTACTTTGCTTCCTTAGTAAGGCTTCAGACTTAGTGCTTGGCCTCACAGACAGGAAACATTAAGAAAACAATTTCTCAACAGCCAGCACCTGAACACGCTCAGTTTCATTTCTCATTTAATTTAAGTGAAACTATGGGTGAATGCAACCTCAAGTTTTGCTGACTTAAACCCAAACAACATCAGTCCACAAATTTAATCTTAAAATTTTGGATAATTGACTACACAAATATACTGTTGACTTTGCTAACATTCGTTTGGATGGTTCAGTAAGAGAAAGTCCTAATTTAAATGCAGTAGTCTTACTGAGCACTGAGGCTTGCCCCTGCTCTGCACTGGCTTCAAGTATAATGAATGTGCAATTCCTACCTCCCAAAGACCTTCAGGTGAAATCCTGAAGACTTCTAGAAGCTGATTTCGATGAAGAAACATTCTGGAAATAACGTTGTCCAGCTCCTCACCTTTGGAGACCTCACCTTCCCTGCCAAGCTGAGCCAACACAATTTCAGCCTAGGGCACAGGAGCTCAGAGATTTACCTGCACAATAGACCGAGTGTGGTAGAACTAGTGGTGAAATGTTCCTGCTGATAGACTTTGTGAAAGGCTGTAACACAACTGTCACATATCAGAGAACTGATACATGCACTTTTTTACTTGTCTTTCAATGTTACTGATACTTCTGGTGACTCCTATCAAGTCCTGAGTGCTCTCTCCCTTTTTCAGAGTTTCAAACAGCATTTGAAAATAAAACTTCCTGTCCCACTGCTGCATCTCTAGAAACATCTATAAACATAATACCCATTCATCAAACGGTGGCTAAAAAACCCCCAAGTCTACTTGAGGAGTGCAAATGGTTTATTTAAACTTGCTTTGTTATCAGCCTGTTTCCGTTCCAGTTCTTTAGTAAACGTTTTCCAGAAGAAGTTAAGGAGTATTTGAGTTTCAGCACACCACTGAATGCGTAATGCTTTGTATCTAAAGGAGATGACTCCCAGCAGGGTTGTAGGACTCACTGATCTCAACAAGTCTCTTCCAGCCTCAGTGACTCCCAGCTCTAGCTATTCCTCACAGCTGCTGCAGCTAGCTATTCCTCACAGCTCAAATCCAGGCAACTTCCATTCACCTCACAGAAAACTGACAATTGGCTCTTAAAATAAAAGTCTATATGCTTGCATGCAAATGCAATGCCTGCATTTTTATGAATGCATGTTTACAAAGCCCTTATTTACAAATTCCCTCTCTCATTCTGAAAATACATACATACATACATACATAAGAGAAACAAAACAAACAAACAAAAACCCACCATGAACCTGAGGCATGGTAGTGCTTTCCCCAGTACAATTCAGGTAAATCTTAGACACAAGTAGTTTACATGGAAATGCTTTTGCTATTTTAGTGTGAAATTAGTTAGTGTATTATTTTTTTCCTCAGGAATCAAAAATATTAAGCTTCTTTAGTAACTAATAGAAGAAAATGTTCATATCTTATTCTGTATGAACATCCTTCCAGGCTCAGACACGGTCTCCACCAGAGATACTATCTACTAGAAACTGTTCTGTTAAGTTAGAGCAGCTGCCTATCTTGAAAGACAAATCAACTGAAATTACACCAAGTGAGATCACATCATGTAGTCTCTAGCTGGAAAAAGCATGAGGTTAGACACAAGTGGGGCTACCCTTTGATAAGGGGTAATGGTGTGATGGAGATAAATTTATATCATCTGAAGACCTGTCCTCACACTCCTGCTTCTTAATAAGGAATATGAGGCATATTCCTGGGGAAAATAATAAATCACAAAGCAACAGAATGAGAAAACAAAATTAATGGGTTTGGCTTCAAACTACATCACTACACATACAGGGCAATCTGAATGTGTTCCCATTAGAAACTCCCCAAGGCAGCTTTAAATTCAAGCCTAATTGGAAAGTTGCCTGGGGCTCTACACCCCCTCTGACAAGTCTTCCTCTTTTCGTCTTTCTTATAAGTCTAACTTATCAACACTCAGATTTACAATTTACAATCTCCCCACAATACTCCCTTCCATCTTTGGATAACTGAACTCTTCTCTCAGTGCTAACTTGAGCTAAGTAAGATTTTTATGCCTGGAAATTAAATAGAACATTCTTAAGTGTTAGCAAAAATGGCAGCTGCTGTTTCATGTCAAGATGCTAGGCAATCAGCAGTCTACAAACTCAAAATATTCTTCCCTTTATCTTAAAAAAAAAATATTTCTACTTGGTTTGATGCTTATTTTCTCTTCACATTTTTGACTGATTCTTATGGTAACTTAAAATGACTGCCAAAGTGAAATGTATACTGGAAGAAATTTTTAGCTCAAAACAGCTGAGAGAACTGTGCTGTAAGCTACATTTTTTATTAGTACACAGGGAGAACTGATCCACAGTTCCTAATGGGACTGCATGAGCTGATTCTTGTCCAGAAAACAGGTACAAAATTCTGGGGATGTTCAAGTAGTTTATCACTCTCTTCAAGAAGGAAAAGACTAAATTACTTGTTATGCTGCCAAGAAATACCTAATAACTGAATTACATATTATGTATGCCCAAAACAACTGAGAGACAAACTGACCAAAAAGTCAGTGTCCTGCACCCCAGCTACTACAGCAGTAAGTCAAAAACAGTCAAGCTGCCTTGGCTTTTTCAGTTCATTAGAGATTAAGGAGTCCAACCTCCCTTCAAAGTTTATGAAAGTCCATCAGTTAAAGGGCAATTGAATTTGCCCGAGAGGAACAGATGAGTGTGGATACCACTTCTATAGGACACATGTTAAGAGCTATAGATAATCATACAGAGAAGGTGTGTTTTAATTTTGATGCTAACAATTAGTCACACAGGTGAGTAGGTAACTAAGCTTTTATGTACGGTTAAAATAACAAACACATTTCTTAATTTAGACTCTGACTAGGAGTATCTGATAGTACAATACATTTTTAGAGCCTCTTGCAATCATAGTAATAATAATAATTGTAATAATAATAATTACAAGGATAACAACAACAATAATAATAATAATGATAATAATAATTATAATAATAATTATAATAATAATAATAATCCACTCAGAGCCACATTAAGGAAGATAGTCAGCACAATAACCTTGAACTTGCTGTGGAAGGCAAAAACTCAATGCTTACCAAATTAAGAAAACAAATTTCTGAGAGAAAGATAAGAATTACATAAGAAAACAGAAACCAGGCAGAAAACAAGGGATAAATTAACTTTCAGAGAGGTCAAAACAAACATTTGTTTCTGAACTTTTCTCTTATTCCTTCCTCTCTTAGTCTTAGGATTTCCCTATTCCCTTAGTATACAATAGCTTTACCTAAAAAAAAAAAAAAAAAAAAAAAAAAAAGTTACTTAATATACATGAGATTCTTCATCATAATTAGATAGCATTTACTTATTTTCCAGTTACTATTCGAGACCTGAAATGCCACATATTCAGAGAGACCCAATACTCTTGTTAAAGAGAAATCTGTTCAAAGGTATCAAAGACAAAAGAAACAATGGCAGTTTCCAAAGATTTTGTGCATTTGTCACAGCGTATGTGTTTTACAGGAACATAAAAATTAGCTAGTGTATGTTTAGTAACCAGTCTTTACAAACTTGACCACCTTATTTTTGGAACGTTTTGAAAGATGGGATGGAGGCCAGACTCTTGGCATAGTTATGTTCAGGCAGGAATTATCTCAAAAGATTTCTACCAGATCTTGGGCCATAAGCTCGCATAGGATCAAAATGAGCACCCTAGCCAGTTGACAGTCCCAGCTTTAAACCTTCATTAAATAAGTGGAATTTGGCTTTTAAAAGAATCAGAAGTTAGAAGCCTGGTATGGCAACCATCTGAGGCAAGAAATTCACCTGATTTAGGGATAGTAAGACAACAAAACAATAGAAAAGAGGCAGTTTGAAAAGACCTTCTACTGAAGTAGACTGTAAGATTTCTATTGATTTTTTAAGAGGTAAAACCTGGAGCACAGTCAAGACCTTCTGAAAATCCTAGGTCTCAAATAAAAATGCTGTGTAGCTGTTTGGAATAAAATCTGATCAGGAATATATGCTTACATCATTTACAATCGGTGTTCAAACACCTCTTCACAAATCAATAATCTATTTACTGCATGTTCATTTCCACCTATTTTCTCTCAGTGCATAATGTTTACTTTATAAATAAGCCAATAAGAAATTGAAACAGGATAAAATTTTAAGAACTGAAATCTTTCATGCTTCAACCCCAAAACTAAGCACCTAAGATCTCCACCTGGTTTCCAGAAACTTGTGCCCTCCTAGAGTTCCTGAAGTCCTCACAACTAGTTCACTCCCACAAAACATCCTTTATTTCTACTTATGATGCCTCTTTTCACATACCAGTCCCCTGCCTACAATTATTATGACAGAAAACAAAATTCTATGATATTTTTAGAAAATTATAACTAAAATGTTAAATGATTCAAAACAAATTAAGTTTCAAACTTGTAAGCTTCTTTTCTCACTTTCTTGTAAGGAGATTCAGAATAAGGTTTTCTTCTTATTTCCTATTATATGAATATGCATGCAGGCAATAAGTAGTATAAACCAATTAGCTGCATCAGACAAGGATTTTTCTCTTCAATCTGGAAGCTGAAAGTCCTGTCCCTTGAGGTTGCTTCCCTCCATAAAAATAAAAAGAAGAAAAATAACATCTTGTTGCAGTACTAATTTTTTGGGAAGTTTATGTTTCGTGATTAACTTCTGACTTCTTTATATGCCAGACAATCTGCCACATGCCAGCTATGACTACCCTATGTACAGAACAGACTGAAAGCTCTAGTGTGTAGAATGAATGGGTCCATGATGAACACCTCTTACCATAACTGAGAACATTACATACTCAACAGTATACAGCAGTCCTACAAAAGTAGGAAATTCTTTTTCCAAACATGAAACCTTCCTTTTTGCTTCATATTCATATGCTATCAGTGATGTTCAGTGAACTAATCAAATAAAGAAACCCTATATCAAACCCCCTATAGCAAATGAAGAAACATCATCTCAATTTGAGCCCCACACTTAAACCTCATGTTGGCAGCACATTCCATTACTTTGCTGACATACTTGGGCATGCATAGGGTAAGGCAGAGTTTCTCTGTAGGGAACAGAGTACAGAAATTTGCCCTTTTTCATGTACATCCACAAATGTTCAGAAGTTTTCAGTCAGGGCTTCTGAAAGCTCTGTCCGTGCTGCAGGCACTGACCACTACAAAGGTGATCATAGTTGCTTGCTATGCAGCTTTTCAAACCCATATATTTCTTTACGTATCAAGAAGGGTAGCGAACCCATTAGCTAAAATAAGCAACTCCAGCTTCTCTGCCAACAACTTTATTCATTTTAAAGAGCTGAACTTAAAGTCTAAGTTTATGACTGGTTTGGAAAGAGATTTTTTTGGGGGGGCAAGGGAGTGGGGGGAAGCAGGTTTGATTTTTTGGTACTCCAACATTCAGCCCATTTCACACAAAATCATTAAAAAGAAGCTGCCTTTCATTATGGCTCTCTCAAGCCACTAGGCTGGACCAGAGAGTACATTTTCCCTTGTTGCCAAAGGGAGTGCATTAGAAGGATTATTGCCAGGGACTCCTCATGAGGGAAATACTTTTGTTTTCTGCATGAAAGGAAAGGGGAGAAGAAACTGAAGGGATGGAAGAGAAAGCAGAGAGGAAGAGGAGGTAACTGCTCCAGCCCAGGAATTCCTCCCAGCACCAAAACACGCAGGTACATCCAGGTGACCAGATTGTTGCTCAGTGGTGAGAAATAGGGAAAACACCAATGTAAAGGCTTCTGAGGGAAAGAGGAGAGTGAAAACAAATGGCCAGCAGTATGATCCTGAAAGACTCAGTATCTTGGTCTGAATACATAGGTACTAGAAGGAGGATTTCCATGTCTTTTCACTGACTCAGGCCTTAAGATGAAGATGAACATGAAATTAAAGATTTGTGCAATTAGACTTCTCATTTGCATTTAAGCATCTGCCAAAACCACAAGTCTGCCTTTGTCATTTATTAAAATAATACTGAATTCATATTCTTGGTTTCCCCCTGTGGTCCTTATAACTTAGGAAAAAATCTAGCCAGCAACACATGACCCTGAATTGTTTTGCCAGACGAGACAGGCGTGTAGCTAGCCTTGGACCAGAAAGAGAGACACACACAATATCTCAGAAAATGGAATGAGAAACTGAAAAACTCTGGATCCAATTTCTGCTATTTCAAGAGAACTTGTAGTATTTCCTGTAAGGTAAGTGACAACTACAAAAAATAAAACTGGCTGTCTTACACAATGTTCGTGCTTTTCATCTCATCATATGATGTTCACTTGCCAGCACACAACTGACTCATCTGCAAAAGGCTTTGAGATGCAGTGGGTAATAATTTACTGTAGAAATGGAGAATGTTAATCTAATGTTATGCAAAGATCTGCTAGGAGGAGTTCTAGCTCTTGAGGGAAAAGTGGAATGGGAGAATAATTGATAGAAAATATCCAGTTACCAACCTGTGCTAAGATTTTACCTTAGAAAAGGTTAAATGTGATTTTTTTTTTTCACCCTCACTATGTTAAGCTATCCCTGTGGGCCATCTGTATTTTGCAGAGTGTTTTTTACTTCATCTACTGGAGAATTAAGAGATCTGGAAACATACACAAGCAATGTGTTTAACTCAGTTCAGCCAAGTATTGTCAACCAAATGTAAAATGAACTAATGGTTTAATCTTTTGCTTAAGTACTTGTTCTCTAATAATTAGTGTAAAATAGCTGTCTTTTGTGAATGCCTGAAAAAAGAAATGGTGATGCAGCACAAAAAATGTGTCTGAAATGGGAGGGTAAGGAGACAAGTATCTATGGCTAAACTGAGCAACATGTTACTCACTTTCTAAAGGAAGTGTTAAGCTTTAAGTTCCCTTTGATAATATCTCTGAAGTGGGCTCTGCGTGTACAGGTAAGAGTGAAGAAGTCTTTAAAGTAGGCTGTGCTCAGAAAAGTTTTAGGCTTGATCTTAGAAGTATGTTTCTCCTGACTTCATTTCTCAGTGGAAAAAAGTACAGGGTGTTGCATAAAACTGTAATAGTCCCGCTAGAGTACTTAGATACAATTGTCAGCACTCTGTGATGGTAAATAGGAAAGATTACTTTCCTTGAATACTCCCTGGCACAAGGTGATCATGACCTTCTGTGGAAGGCATAAAAAATTGTCATTTCCATGGAAACTGCTTAAAAAAAAGGGTTTGGGTTTTTTTCCCTCCAGATTTGGAAAAAATCTAATTTGCACTGGTATTTGGTGCTGGGATCTCAAGACACTGACTCTCTTTACTTCCAATCTCTCCCTTTTTTTTTCCTCATTATTTTCTTGTTGTAGAACCCAAAGCACTGGGTAATATTTTATAAAATCAGCTTATCTTCAGTTTTCTTTTTAGAAGGAAAAATGAATAAAAGAAAAACAGGTAGTTTTTTCATCTTCTTGCAATCCATGGCAAGGACAAGAGGAAATAAAGAAATAAATGCAGTGAAACTTTGAAATAAACAAAGAAGTTATATCTAGAAAATGAAATTAAAAGAATTGAAAACAGCCATCTGGAAGCATGAACATTCAAAATAATTTTGTGAAGCAAAATTTTAGTTTAAAGTTTACCACCAGAACCAATTTTCTAAAGCTAAATTTCATAGAATCATAGAATTGTTTTGCTTGGAAAAGACCTTCATCAGGTCCAACCATTAACCCAGCACTGCAAATTCCACCCTAAACCATGTCCCTAAACAACACATCTGCATGTCTTTTATATATCCCCAGGGATGGTGACTCCACCACTTCCCTGGGCAGTCTGTTCCAGTGCCTGGCAACCCTTTCAGTAAAGAAATTTTTCCTAATATAGAAGATCAACCTCTCCTGGCAAAACTTGAGGCCATTTCCTCTCTACCACTTGCTATTTGGGAGGAGAAAACATGACTTACTACAGCTTCCTTTCCTGCAACTGTAGACAGTGATAAAGTCTCCCCTCAGTCTCCCCTCAGCATCCTCTTCTCTAGACTCAACAACCCCCATTCCCTCAGCACAGCACTTCTGCTCAGAAGCTTTGTTGCCCTTCTGTGGACACACTCCAGCACCTCAATATCCTTATAGTGGCGTCCAGACTGCAGACACTATTAGAAGTGCAGCCTCACCAGTGCCAAGATCTTAATTTCATAAAATCTCATTTTAGGGGGTACATTTCCAAGCAGTTTCCTTTTAAAATTACTTTTAATGAACATTACCACCATTTTTATGTTCCTATGAACCAGAGAACAGCATGTGTACAATTACATGTTCTACCACTTGCAATAATTACTGTTTGCCTAGTATCATGCAAGCCCCAGCAGGAAAAGAGCTGATGGCAGTGAGAAACCTGCAGCGATGGGGCTGTAAATGGTCTCTTCTCTCACTGCATCAACTGAGACAACCAGTCCTCCAGCCAAGTTCAAGGCCAGTGTCAGTTGCATGAGACCAGCAGTCACCTCCTAAAGCATACTTAATTTTTAACTGCACTGCTGTTAATCCCAATTGAACTAACTTTCACATTTGTCTCATAACTTTCCCCGTCCAGAAGTGTTTTGACCAGGCCAGAGAGAGAGCTGTTGCTCTGAAAAGCACATCTACCCTAAAGGGACTGATCACAGACTCAAAGAATCATTTTCGATAGAAAAGACCTTTAAGATCATCAAGTCCAACCCAGCCACTAAACCAAGTTCCTCAGCACCACATCTGCACAGCTTTAAAATTCTTCGAGGGATGGATGCTGCATACGTACAGTGGGAAAGACCTGCAATACCTTTATATTTATAGGTAGCTATGATCCATATTTACTATTAGCTATAAGTAAGTAGGTAACAGCTATTGTTAAAATTTACATAGAGCAGCAAATTAGTGGATAACAGTAAGGCACTCTGGCAGCAGTTTCTCTGGATAGAAGCATATAGCCTGTCTTGTTATTTTCATTTTTTTTCCTGATGCGTGTTTCCTTTATCTGTAACTGGCTGGGGGAAAAAAAAAAAAAAAGGAAACAAAACAAAACAACAAAAAAACAACCAACCAACCAACCAACCAAAAAAACAAAAAAACCAAACCAAAACAAAAAGTACTTATACTTCTTATACTTCCTGCATGAATTATACCATACGGTTTTTTGTCAGCCACAGACCAGACCACCCTGAGTAGCTTTGCCAGTCTACAAGGTACTGTAAGATATCAGGAGACCCACTCATACTCTTCCACAGGCTAATCAAAGCTTGCAGCAAGGTGTATCAAATAAACAAATGATGTACGTTTATCTTCTTAATGCAATTGAGTGAAGGCACCAGAGACATGGAGTCCAGTACCTGGCAGATACAATGGCAGATGAAAGCAAAGCAACACTTCATTGCTGCAGTAGACTGTAAAATATCCTTCCAAGGGCAGCTGGGAGTGTATGTCTCTACATGTCTCATGGTGACTGAAATGAAGGTGTTTTCTGAAGAGAAGCATTCATAAATGGAATGCAGTGCAAGATGCATGAGATTTTTATTCTGTATGGCAAAGAAATACCCACCTTAGCTTCATCCTACCTATTATTACACCATTAGATGAAAAGCTTACTGGAGAACCTAGCTGCCCTAAGTTTTATAAATATAGTCTAAAGTGAGAGACTAGCATTTCCAGAGGGCAATTCAAACCTCACAGGAGGTGAGGAATCCTCTCCTTTGTCAGTGGTATTAGCCTAGGGCAAGTATGAGCCTAAGGCACTTGAGCAAAGGCTTCAGCCTCCAGCTGGCTAATTAAGTGGTCTATATGGCACAGGATCAAAGCCAGTGTAAGTGACACAGAACTGATAGTTAATTATCCACATCTGGTGCACCCCAAGTAAGGCAGACAGACAGGTGGAGCAACATGTGTACTTTTTGTTCTCACCTCAATATCTTGATCCTTGTCACTCAGCTCGTAAGGCTACATTGGCATCCTGAGGAAGGAAGAACATACCAAGGCCCTGTGCTGTGCAGGTGGTGGCATCTGCCATGTAATCCCAGAGAAACCATGATCTACAGCTTTGCTCTTTGTCAATACAGCTGAGGCTGCTGGGTAAAGCACAGTTAGCATTTTCACTAGAGGAGACCATCTGGAAACACAGTCAGAGATCACAGCCTACAGGGATTACTGAACCCAGCAGAGCATGAACGGAAAGATTTGTGACCCCAGCTACTTGGTCCTGTCATGATCTTAGCTGTGTGCAGCAATAATTTTGACCCTCTAAAGCAACTAAACAAACTACAGCACATACTCTGGCACCAGTTCAGCCTGCTGTCATCTAAGAACAGACTTTGAACAGCAGCAGGTGTTGAGGCATTATAAGGCCTTGATTGTTCTTTGGGTATGTAGAGTTGTCACAGTACCTTGTTTAACATTACTGATAAATTCCCATATGCTTCTCACCTGAGCTATTAAACGCTGAACAGCCTAATTCAGTTTTGGCTGGGATGTACAAAGGCAAAATTACTCTTATACTGGTGGCCTCAGTTGTCTGCCAGAAGCTAATCTTCCCCTTAAAAAAGCAGTTACGTATAAAAACAAAAACACAGACTAGGCGCTCATTTCACCAGGGTCTCAGAAGCCAATCCAGTATATAGGAGATGCTTAAACCTTGAAGAGAACACAGCTTCTGATGAAATATAAGTGTAATTCATACATAAATTGCCTATATCAGGCAAATAGTTCTGAGGAAACCCTCCCCTCCACCCCCCTGAAGCTATGAAATCTACTTGTTAAAAAAGAGATCCACAAAATAAAAAGCAACTGGGTTGTATGTCACTGCTTTGTTTTCAAAGCCAAGTATCTTGTTCTACACAGCTTTCAAAGCTAACCATTGCACAAACCTTTGCAAGCATGGAGTAAATTTCAGCATAGATTACAACTACTTTTTTATTAGCCTTCAAAACCTCTTGGTAACTTAAACATCATGTGAGGAGGCTTTCAAAAAGGGAACAATTCCATTGTCAAATGCTGGAAGCCATGAGTTCTCCTTCAGCTAATTGCAAAGAAAACAACGGAGAGGAAGAAGTGCTTGCATTTGGGTAGGGTTGTGGTTTTTGTACTATTTGAGTTATTCCCATTAAATCACTGAAAAAGTGTTCAGTGTTCTAAATTCACCTTATAGCCTTACCCACTGGTGAAAGAACTGCAGCATTATTTTTAAGTACTTGAATGAAGTACTTGAATTAAATCAATACTTAAATACCAGGCTGAGATTTTCAGGACCTGTGTCGAATTCCACCAAAATAAATTAAAAGCAAGACTGTAATTGTCCTTTTATTATGTGCTCTGGCATACCATCCCCTGAACATCCCTAAAAATGTATGAAGGATTATCATATTGAAAGGGAACTAATGAAATGAGGAAACAGAGGAATCTGCTGTACTTGTTACACTTGTATAGCATACAGATGCTTCACTTAGAATGGTGGGATGGTTACAAGAGATTTCTTCCTATTTCCTAATTACTTTCTTCTTTTATTGCATTTTTTTCTTAATTTCTCTTGCTGTCATCTGTATTAACTACATGTCCTTTGTAGACCATTTTATCAGTGAACTTTAGCAGAAGAGATCTCCACAAATGCTGTCTAAGTAATACTCTGGGAATGATCTACACTGGGAGAAAACAACTATTTGTACACTGACTCTTCTGCCAAAACATCCATCCATCCATCCTCGTGCCTCTGCATATGTGAAAACGTTAGCACATGTAATAAGTTCACTTGATCCTGTGTGCACTTTATCAAGTAAATTTTCACTGTCCTTCTACAATTGAAACTGCATTTGTAAACAAATCTCTTGTTTTGTCACAGTGACTTTAAACTGGCTTACAAAGAATGAAACGCAGATGGTTTTCTGGAAGGAACAGTGTAAAGTTATGTAATCAGTCTGATGGCTTACAAATTATATTATTGTGTATTATAGAAGAATACATTGGAACCAAAGACAAAACAAAGAAGTTGGACTGCACAAATTAATAACTGTGAGTACAATTCACATCATGCAGGCTGTCTATCAGCACAGATGTTAAACATTTAGCTGCATCCTGTCTACTGCAAAGGTATATATTATTATCAGCTCTCTGACAAAGAAAAGACCATACAGATAACAAAGTAGTATTTCTATTAAGATGACAACTGAGTAGATTCAAGACTATCAAGACCCTCTGGCACTGGAGCCATCCATGAAGGCACTGTAGTCATCAGAGAGGAACAGTGTAGATAATAGGGCCATCTCAGCTTTCTAAGGCATCTGACCCACAGACTGCTTAGAAAATAAATCATTTCCTATTCCACAAGAAACACAACAAATATTATTAATGCTATGAGGGCTACATATATAGACAGTTAGGGCCATGACTTGTAAGGGTGACCTACCACATGTCAGAGATGTCCATCATCACTGCTGTGAATGACAGCTTGATGTCAAATGCCTACAAGATGTCAATTTCTGCTAACAATCATAGAATCATCAAGGTTGGAAAAGACCTCTAAGATCACGAAGTCCAACCATCCACCCTACAACCCTTAATCACTAAACCATCCACTGTCACACTTCATCTACCTGTCTTTTCAACACCTTCAGGGATGGTGCCTCCACCGCCTCCCTAGACAGCCTGTTCTAATGTTTAATTACTTACTCTTTTTGTGAATAAATTTTTCCAATATCCAACCTGAACCTCCTCTGGTAGAGCTTGACCCTATTTCCTCTTGTCCTATCACTGGTCACCAGAGAGAAGAGGCCAACATCTGTCACACTGCAACATCCTTTCAAATAGATGTAGAAAGTAATAAGGTCTCCCCTCACGCTCTTCTTCTTAAAGCTGGACAGGTGCAGCGTTATAAGAGCTGTTCTCCAGACCCCTAATCAGCTTGGTTGCCCTTCTCATCACCCTCTCCAGAACCTTGATGTCCTCCTTATACTGCAGTGCCCAAAGCTGGACACAGTACTCAAGGTGTGGCCTCACCAAGGCTGAGCACAAGGGTGAGATCACCTCCCTGCTCCTGCTGGTCACCCTGTTTCTGATACAGGCCAGGATGCCCTTTGCCTTCTTGGCCACCTGGGCACACTGTTAGTGCAGATTCAGCCCGCTGTCAGTCAGCACCCCCAGGTCCCTCTCTGCTGGGCAGCTCTCTGCCATTCCTCCCCATGCTGGTAGTGCTGCTGGGGGTTGGTGTGGTTGAAGTGTAGGACCCAACAACTGGCCTTACTGAAACTCACACTATTAGCCTTGGCCCTTTGATCAAACCTTTCTAGAACTTTCTGCGAAGCCTCCCTATCCTGAGGCGGATCAAAACAGACACTCAGTGTCATCTGCAAACTTACTGAGGGTGCACTCCATCCCCTCATCCAAATCATCAGTAAAGATGTTAAACAGGAGCAACCCCAGCCCTGAGCCCTGGAGGACACCACTGGTGACTGGCTGCCAGCTGGACTTAACTCCATTGACCACAGTTCTTTAGACCCAGCCATCCAACCCATTTTTTATCCACTGAAGGGTGTGTGCATCCAGGCCATGAGCAGCCAGCTTCTCTAGGAGAATGCCGTGGGAAACCTTGTCAAAGGCCTTGCTAAAGTCCAGGTAAACAACATTCACACCTCCTCCCTCATCCAATAAGCGGGTTACTCCATCATAGAAGGAGATCAGGTTTGTCAAACAGGACCTGCCCTTCATGAACCCATGCTGATTGAGCATGATCACCTGCCTGTTCTGCATGTCATGCATAACTGTACCCAGGATGATCTGCTCCATCAGCTTCCTGGGTTCGGAGGTCAGATTGACAGGCCTGTAATTTCCTAAATAATCTTTCCATCCCTTCTTATATATGGGGATTCCAATGGCACTTCCAGTCTTCTGGTATCTCTCCAGTGAGTCAGGACTCCTGATAAATGGTGTAAAGTGGCTTGGTGTGGACCCCTGCCAGCTCTTTCAGCACTCTTCGGTGCATCCCATCTAGCTCCATAGATTTGTGCACATCCACGTGGTAGAGCAGGTCACTGACCATCTCCTTCTGGATTATGGGGGGGTCACTCTGCTTCTGGTCCCTTCCCCCTAGCCCAGGGAGTTGGATTCCCTCAATATAAATGGTCCTGCTACTAAAGACTGAGGCAAAGAAGTCATTAAACACCTCAGCCTTTTCTTCATCATTTGTAACCATATTGCCTCCTGTATCTACTAAGTGATGGAGGGTCTCCTGGCCTTTCTTTTGTTGTTAGTATATTTATAAAAGCTTTTCTTGTTATTCTTAACCTTGCAGGCCAGATTAATTTCTAGCTGGGCTCTGGACTTCTAATTCCCTCCCTGCATAGCCTCACAGCATTTTTTTAGTCTTCACTAGTGGCCTGCCCCTTCCTCCAAAGGTCATAAATTCTCTTTTCTCCTTGAAAGCCAGCCAAAGCCCCCTGTTCAGCCAGGCTGGTCTTCTATGCCACTGTTTAACCTTACAGCTCATGGGGAGAGAATCATAGAATCACAGCATCACAGAAAGTTAAGGGTTGGAAAGGACCTCAAAAGATCATCTAGTCCAACCCCCCCTGCCAGAACAGGGTCACCTATAGCAGGTCACACAGGAATATGTCCAGGTGGGCTTTGAAAGAGACTCTACAACCTCCCTGGGCAGACTGTTCCAGTACTCTGTCACCCCCACAGTGAAAAAATTCTTCCTTATATAGCCTGCTCCTGTGCCTTCAAGATTTTGTCACTGAAGAGCATCAAGCCTTCCTGGACTCCTACACCTTTCAAAACAGATTCCCAAGGGATTCTGGCCATCAGACTGCTGAAGAGAGTAAAGAGAGTAAAATTTGCCCTTCAGAAGTCCAAGGTAGCAGTTTTGCTACCTCTCCTCCTGGCATCTCTAAGAATGAAGAACTTTAACAATTCATGGTTGCTGTGCCCAAGACAGCTTCCAACCACCACACCCTGTTCACAAGGAGCAGGTATAGCAGGGCTCCTTGCCTGGCTGGTTCACTCAACAGCTGTGTTAGGAATTTACCTTCAAACACATTTCAGGAGTCTTCAAGACTGTTTTCTCTCTGCTGTGTTGATATTCAAGCAAATGTCAGGGAAATTGAAGTCCTCCACAAGAACAAGGGCAAATGACCGTGAGATTTCCCTCATACATTTATAGAAAAGTTCATCCACCTCACTGCCCTGGTTGGGAGGCCTATAGCTGACTCCCACAGCAATATCAACCTTGTTGTCTCTACCCCAAATCCTGTCCCATTTAGATTCTACTTTTTCATCTTTATAGTTCAGTTCTAAAGATTGCTAACAATTCCTAATATACAGAGTCACCCCACCACTTCTTCTTCCTTGTCTATCCCTCCTGAAGAGCTGGTAGCCATCAACTGTAGACCTCCAATCATGAGAGGTAGCCCACCATGTTTCTGTGGTAGCCATTATGCTTTATTTTTCCTGCTTCCAGATCCCCTTGTTTGTTGCCCATGCTGCATGCATCCGTATAGATGTACTTCAGATTGGTTAATGACAATATTGTGCTGATGACTTAAAAGATACACTGTGAGAAACTAATAATTAGGGTTAAAAAAGATCAGTTCACTTTTCAGCCATTCACAGAAGGGAGTACAAGCTTGTTAGTGCAAGCACAGTGAGGTTTTCTAGCACCCTGATGTTTCCTGCAGCAGAAACATCCTTCATTACTTAAACCTGCATGTTCATTTGCAGACCAGAGCTCAAAGTACTCCAAAAACACCTTTTTAAACACATTGTAAAATCTGTATCTTCTTTTTTTGTAAAGCTTTCCATGCCTGATTGCAATGTTCTCCTTCAAGAGCATTTACATCTACCTGAAGATTGGGGCTGACACTCTCAGCAGTGTCTGCGGGACACAGTGGGTGCAGGACATACATACATACATGCAGACATACATACATACATACATGCAGACAAACTGCTGGTGTCCTGCCCTGCAGCTGCATCTTCTGTTTTGTCTCTAAATCTGTGCACCTTGTCCCCACCCAATGTCTGATATCTCATGCTTTATCAATAAAAAGTTTTAATGTATTCAGTTGTTTTTAAAGAGGGTGTTTCCATTTCCTAGACAGCTAGCTGAAAGCTCACTGGGATTTCATGGCACAGAAGTTCAGAGTTTGCCTGCATTATTCTGAACTGCAGCCTCTTGTCTGTTCTGCCCCACCTGCAGCATAACTTTGACGAGCCCATTGGCAAATATAAGAATTATTAACTGGCAATTCAGTAGACAACCCAGGCTTTTTGAGGTCGGTTTGATAGCAACATCAGCTATGCAGCCACTGTTTATCAAAGGATAAGCTTCTCTGTTTGAACATAATCCCTTCTACCTATCAGAACTCTCTGCATAATGCCATGTGTCACTAGCCTGTCACTGTCTCCACAAAAACAACCTGATTTTTTTGGGACAATACTCGGACCATATAGATTTTCCCACAGCCTGTGGAGTCTACACATTGAATATTTTAATGAAAACCTTGGTCTCAGTATGAATCTAAATTCTCTCAGTAGATTATTACTCCATCCAATCAAATTTCCTTTTTTTCTTTTTTAACAGGTGAAATGATATTTTGCATGAGGATTGGCTATTTTACTGTTGGTGTTATAGGTAAGTTGTGACATTAAATGACAAGCACAAATGCAAAAAATCATTCACATGCACTGGTCTTGTCAGGTTCTGCTTTGAGATTCATGCTTTTGTCCTTTCCAACATCACAGACCAGACAGTGGCTGACTTTTGTTTCGCAGATTTTGTGTAGATGAGCTGTTGTATTCTAATTCTGCGGTATTTGCTCCTGCGAGGACTGGGCTGAGCTATTTTGCTTTGCACCAAGTTGCAACCTCTTACAGATTCATTGAAGTCAGGTACAATATCAGTCATTTGTTTAGACCATGTTCTCTGTCTTTATGCTTTGCCCATTTGCTTCCCATTTATTTGTAAAATTTACAGAAGTCCTCATTGGCCAGGCCATTATTCACTATATTATAGCTCTTATTAAAGTACCAAAAAAAAATTATACAAAAATGGCTTAGTTTATGGCAGGAAGAGGGAGCTAAAAGGGTAGTGTTTGACCTCAGGAAGCTACAGTCTAAACATAAGTCTGAGGACAGTCAATGGGAGAAACAATTTGAGGTGGTTAGGAAAACACATATATAAAGGGGTGTCAGTGGTCTCAGGTGCCAACAAGCTTAATTCTTTTTTTCTTATTTCTTTTTTCCTTTTTTTTTTTTTTTTTTGAGAGCAGCTTTTGCACAAATCAAGGTACTGGTGAAGATTCTGAATGCTTTTGGATAGTAAATCCATGTTGTCTGTATGGACATGCTGGAGGTGACTGTCCTGGACAAAAGGATGCATGAGGGATAAAAGTATAGGAATAAGGTCTTTTCAGACTGTGGGTTGTCTTTTCAACACCAAGAATTCAGAAGTCTCCTAGGATACAAGCTCCAGGTAATGCACTCAGGTGTTGATAAAGCAAATCAGATTTGCTGGAGGAACTGCAAGGATCAGCAGACACTGCTGATCAGTGCTGGCCCAAAAGGTAATTACCCTTTCAGTAAGCTGGAGTTTAGCCAGTCAGAGGGGACCTGGGTTCCATTTCTTCTTAATGGATCCAGTGATGTAACATTCTACCTACATTTCTTTTAAGCTCTAATAAGAATATTCTAAAGATAAATAAGCATGCCTAAAACAACAAACTAGCCCACTGCTTGAATATTGTTCTCTGTTTCAAATGCATGTTTAAAGTGACACCAATAACCACACTGGCAGTGTTTTCTGGTGCCACCAAGTCTGAATGCCATGCTCATGGAACCGCCAGACAACAGTAAAAATTTTTTTGAAGATGAATAGAAAACTTATGTAACAGTAGGCTGGCTTAAACAAGCTACTTCAAAAAATTGATGTACCTTACTTTTCAAGGTCATTGACTCTGTCTGGAAATTATTTTTACACTTTACTGGGTAAAGACAATTCCATTTTCTCTCTTTGGGAGAAAAACTCAGAACATTTTTCTGACACTCCCAATTTAACAAGAGAAACTGAAGGAAAAACCAAGTTCATAAACTATTTAACAGTGGTAAAAATCAACCCAAGAAAGCACACTAGAGACACTATGTTCTGTACAGGAGTCACAGAAAAATATTTGTATTAAGCAAAATTGATCTAATCTGAATAGTCATAAAAGAAAGAAAACTGTACCTGCACAGTATTAATCTAATTTTAGAAGCACTATGCAGAAGATTGTTTTGCATGTAAAAAATGTTCCTTTTTTTATTGTTATAAAAGTGAAATTATGAAGACTCCTCTTGAAAAGTAATGGGATTATACAATGCTTTACAGGATAAACTAAAAAATAGACACACTGTTTTCTTGCAGGGTTCTTTTCTAGGAGATTTACTTACTAAAAAGATACATTTTGTTTCAGCATCTTCTCCACTTTCCAAAAAAACTTATGTCACATATATGATGAGATACATGAAATATAAAAAAATGTTTTAGATGAGGTTCTTGATATGACAGGTCTCACAGTTCTTTGGCTTTTAAAATAATGCAAAAAGAGGAATTAGATAAGAGAGCAATCAGTAATACTGTTCATAATAAAAATATAGTAAAAATCACATTGTTCTGAAAGTCGAACACCAATCACTAGCATATTCCAATATCTGAGGCTTTATATATATATATATAAAAAAAGAATACTGACTGATTTTTTGAGTTGCTAGACCTCTGCCTGCTTAAAATATCAATCTGCAGGAATGCAATTGATTAAAAGTCAGTCACTTTGATAACCATGTTAATTTTAAAGCAGTGAGAGGATGCCAGGAGCTGAACAAACTGCAGCTTTTCTAGAAAAGTGACTCACAGCTTGCAGCCAAAACTAATCTACGATTAAGCTGAAAGCTTATTCCTAACGTATATAAATCTTGCTGAGCATAAGATAGCCACGTGAAAAGTTCAATAGGCATATTCTCATCTATGGCACAAAAATGCCAATGGTCCCATACCTTCCATGGAATAACCCTTATTTGTTCAATGGTAAGCAAGAACAGAATTAACCTCTAACTGTTCTTCTAAAAACAGCAAAATGAAATATGCCAAACCCAAAGAAGTAGGCTGCCACAGGTAAACAAATAAATTGTTATGCCTATTATCTTTATGCCTAACAGAATAAATATCAAGAACTGCACCGAATTACAATTCACAATTTAACTTTCTCAAATTATAGTTTGCATTAACCAGTGTTAAAGGTATAACTATTGGATTGTAATCATTTCAGTATGCCAATAAAGTACCTAACATCATAGCAACATTTCTTTTTAATCCAATTTCTTACTATTGATTTCAGATACTACAAGTATGATGCAAGAATTTAATTTATAATTTTAAAATGCAGTGACTCAAGACAATGAGCCCATTAGTGGCTAGCTCAGAGAATATTTATCCCCCTGTTCTATTTTTCTGCTAGATTACTGATTCACTTGATCTGATAATAACTGCTAGTTAAAGTTGCTGCTGCTGTTTTGCCTAGGCAATTTCACACTGTCCTGGGTACCACCTGAGAATTTCCCCACATAGCACGGTGAACTGAACAACTGAGGAACTTTATCTTTCAGGGAAGTATTCTGTCCTCCTTTGGCATCTGAGGTCAACACCCCGACAAGCAATTCAAGCACATTGCTAAAATTTTAAAAGTTGTAGCAGCTTTGTTCAACCAAGTGTGTTTTGCATGGACTTCACCAGGGGCCTGGCAGTGATGTGTCCACTGCATTCCAAAGAAGCTTTGGAAGGAATGGAGAAAAGCTCATAGCCTCATAGAACAGCCATGTCCTACTGCTGGAAGGCTAGGCTTAAAAGGTGTTTTGTGACTGTTGACCAGTGCCATCCGTGAGGATTCAGTTGCACTGTGTGGATACCCACCAGCTGTCCATGCAGTGGATGGTGTTTCTCTTGCTGTGATCTGACAGATCATAGGGCCTCTCCCCTGCTTTATCAGCAGCTCCAAAGCCTGGAAGGAATGGGGATTTAATCCTTCTGGCAGTCAGGGAAAAGACATGACCTGGGAAGGAGCTGCTGGTCTCAGCAGAGATTGCAAGATTCCCTGCCTGGTAGGAAGCAGAGCCAAGAGACACTTTCATCACTCATGCTGGAGTACACCCTGGGCTGTGTCAAAACAGCCTGTGGTGGTCTGTCTGTCCATGGACACTCTGCTGTGACAGAGCTGTGCATATGGCCTGACAGACCTGAGGACTGAGCTGGGACTGGTACAGAAAGGGTAAGTACCTCCAAGTACCAGGTCAGGGAAACATCTAAGGGACATTCCTGTGTTCTGATGTGCAACTAGGAGTTACACTTTGCAGATGACTCCAGGGAGAGCCAGGAAAGCATCTCATCAGCCAGGAAGCATACTTGTTATGAGGGGAAAAAAGAAGGCTGATTTATTAGTATACTGAAATGAAAGCTGGGAATTGCTGGACTGTGTGAAGAAAAGGCACTGTACTACAGGATTTTTCTAGTTTCATAATAAGGTCAAGGGCCTAATGAGATCAAATGGCAGGGAACTCCAACTAGTTAAGTTCATACCAGGACTCACAGAAGACAGCAAAGAAGTGGAGGAGAAGATATATTTACAAAAGATTTGGTGCAGTTCAACTATCTGGGAAACTGCAAGTATCCCAGGTGACATGACCCAGACTGTCTTACTCAGGAGGCCATCTAAAGCTTCATGATATTGCTCTTCATCCTTAAAGAGCAATCTGACAACACCTAGTGAATGCTTGTGCCAGATGAGTTAAAACAGGGTTTGCTGTTGCCCAGCAACTGTTCTACCTATAATCCAGGAACAACAAAGTCCTCCACAATGGATATTTCTCACTATGATGAGAAATGTTCCTATATTGCCAATGTAATTTATGGCTCACTGCAGCTATGGGCAGTCCCAGACACCCCAGTTCACAGTGGCTGCAGTAATGACCAACTATCCACTCCCATCTTCTTATTTATTTTGTTTCCCAAGGTGCTCAAATGCACAGAATTGGTAATAATGGAGGGTGGGGAGGACGCAGAAGCTATTTCTGTTCTGCCCTGGAAATATACATTTAATCCAGTGCAGAAGCTACTGCTACAGAGCTCACTGATTGTTCAGTGCTAGGATCTGGCACCCTCTGGCACAGGTCTTTCTATAGCCACCGGCAGTGGAAGTTCTATCTAAATAAGTCAGCACCTCTGACACCTACCCTGCTATCCCTCAGGATATGCTCAGCTCTCTCCCAGTCGAGGTTTACTTCACCAAATTACAGACAGAACTAACTGTATCTTTTCCCATTCTTCCATTCTTTTTTTTTTAAGCAACCAGCACACTCCTCCCCTCCATTCTAAACTCTCCTCTCACCACCTCAAGATTGCCTTTTTTTGATTCCAATACCTAGCAGTCTCTGGGAACACACGCAGTTCAGCAAAACAGATGGGCTGCAGCCTATCGGGTCATTCATCCCATAGGAAACTGAAACTTTACAACACCATTTTCCTTCCCAGCTAATTGAACAGACCAAGTTATTCTGTTGTAATCTTTCTGATGCTCGTGTCAAGGTTGAACTGTCAGTCACAATGTGTGCAACTACATTGGGAATGTAAATACAGTCACAAAATGCATAAAACCCGCTTTTAGATTCTGCTCTGCTTAGTTCAGAAACTACTCCATGTTACCAATAGAAAACGAGTCCTGGTTCTATGCAGCTTTCTTCATCCAGTCTACTAACACACTTAGATGTCACTTAACCTTTGGGACAAGGAGACATGACACTGCCTGCATACACTCCCCTGCCTCAGAAGATCAGGAGGAACACACTTTTCTGCCTCATCTCATTTACAGAATCACAGAAAGTCATGGTTGGATAGGACCTCTGAGATCATGGAGTCCAATCATAAACACATACAACAAGCAAAAAACAAACCCCCTATAATCTCAGTCTCTAGAGCATGCCCTAAGAGCCACATCTACCTGTTTCTCAAATACCTCCAGGGATGGTGACTCAGCCACTGCCCTGGGCAGGCTATTCCAGTGCCTGCCCACTCTTTCAGTAAAGAAATTCTTACTAGTATGTAATCTAAACCTCCCCTGATGCAACTTCAGACCATTTACTCTAGTCCAGACTCCTCATGTCTCACAACAAAACCCAAAAACTTACAAAAGGAGTTTCTTCTCTATACCTTACTCTTTCAACACTGGAGGTATTAAAATGGAAAAAGACCTGTGAATGTTGCCAAATCCAACTCGTTAGTTAAAAGTTGTTAACTTCCCACATCAATCCCCTTAATAATTTATTATATTTTATGTAGTCACAGAAGATCTGAAATCTCTGATGGCCCTGCTACACTTCAAGCCAAATTCCACATACCACAGTATGGTGACTGACAAATGTGACACTTACTTAGAGATAGTAAGACAACTCTTCTGAGCCCTCTGACTCCAGAGTAACTCCGCCCAGGCACAAGTTAGAAAATTAGCTGCAACAAAACATTACCAGAAATGCTAATGCTCAAGTATATTCCCAGACTGGCCATTACGAGTAAGTGCAATTCCCTCAAGGTTACTAATTAATGCCTCTTATCTGGGTTCAGACAGGTTACTCAGAGGCTGACTGAAAGCCTGTCTTTCCTACTGCTAGAAATTGTCTCCTCACTGCTTTCAAGAGTTTCAGTCTAGCAGTATAGCAGATACTAATATATCACCACAACCTTTCTAATTGCTTTCTAATGTCTTTTTCTTGTGGTGTATATTTACAATCCCAATATCCACAATTATCGTGATCAGATTATGTCTATAAACCACCATTACTGGCTGGCTAGAGATGCATCAACACAACACTATTTTTGTGTGCAAAGGTTACAGTTTTGTGTGCTCAGACTGCAAGTGGGAAGCTGGAGCATTCGTCACCTAATCATTGCTTCCCAGCCTTTCGTGACTGAAGATATGAGCCTGGGGACAGAGCTGAGAATAAACCATATTTTACAGTTCTGATACAATAGCTTTAATATACAGCTCACTAGAAATCAGACTATACCATGAATATTGACTTCTTAGCTTCACCCCCCCATTCCCTTTGTTTGCTTACATGCATGCACAGAAACCCACATGCCTGGGTTTTTTTCATACAGATTCACAAGCAGTTTCACAGAGGTTCTTTCCCAGTGTCCTATGGATACCCAGTGGTATCCAAGCTTTACAGCTTTTAATGCTTCAGAAGTGCTGTCACTAGGGAAATACGGGGAAAATGAGACTAATGCTGCCAAATATTTCTGTGGCAGATGGCAAAGCACAGGGAGACAGTACAAGCAGGAACCCCAGAGAGGAAAGGTAGCAAGGAATGCTTAGAGCATTGGCCAGCATTAATCTACACAGGAAATACAATAAAGTCTTTTAAAATATCTGAATTTTCATATTTTGTCCTGAGGATAATGTCCAATGAGGAGATGCTGTTAAATGCTGTTATAGAAACAGTGCTATAGCCCCCCCAAAACAGTCCTGTGTAGAAATTAATTATACAAATTTGTAAACCCTTTGACCACAAGATAATCTAACCCATTCTGATCTTATTTGATCATCGCTGCAATGGCACTGAAGTCACTCCTCACTGTAAAAATGAAATTTAAATTAATATATCATGCCATCTAGTTCTTAAAATATTCTTACTTTATCACTCAACTTCGGAGTTAAACAAAATTGTCTTCTGAAAGTGGGAAACTTCCAATAAGGTGATCCACATAATGGAGACCTTTTAGAACCACAAGTTAAATTAAATCAATAGACTAGCAGTGGAATTTGGCATGCAGAGAGGTGCAATATCTATCTGAACAAAACTGAGAGGAATAAAAAGAAATTAGCAAACCATTAAGAGATTTTACAGAACCACAGAATCATTCTGTTCGGAAATGATCATTGAGTCCAACCATTAACATAACTCTATTGAACCCAGTAGTAAACCATATTCCAAAGCACCACATCTATATGTCTTACCAACACCTCCACGGATGGTGATTCAATCACTTCCTGTGCAGCCCATTCCAGTGTTTAACAACCCTTTCAAGTTTTTTCTAATAGCCAACCTAAATCTCCCCTGATGCAACTTGAGACCATAAGGTATCTTATGGGCGAGCATAATCACTGAGATAGTGAAACTAAAATAATAAAAATTGATTATATCAAAACTAAAACAATAAAAACACTTCATAAGAAAAACTAAAAGCTTCAAATTTATGGTGATTCTGTCTGATTATACATCTATATAAACTCTTTCTAACATGACCTTTATTTTCAAGATACATATTGGTTGGCCTAAGTTACATTCACGGAGGACACAAAATGGTCATGAAACACTGAGGAATAGTTTCCATTGAGTATCTGGGCTTTGATCAGAAACATTTCAGATGCTTTTTCTTATTCACCCAAGTCATTCACAACTTAATTCCAAGGATGTTCTCAAAACCCACTGAGATTTCCCTAAAAGAGATGCCTAAAGTTCAGCTGGTGTTGCAAGGACCCCACAAAACTTTCTTACTGAATGAAAACAAGCAACAGTAGCCTGAATGAATAAGCCACCCCTGAGCCACATTCGTCTCTCTAGGCCAAGTTTAGAGGTCCTGATGAGGGGTAAAACAGTGCTGGAAATAGCAAAGGCCAGCAGCAGCGGGTGCTGTGAGCAGCAGGCAGCCAGGGAAGGGGATGTGCTGTGACTCCACCCCTACAGATACATGCCTGGTGCTCTCTGCCTTCTGACTGCAACCCTCCATTTCCTTTGTCTGACTCTTTTCTGCACAGGTTTTCATCAACATCAAGTTGATAATTGTGTCTGTTAAGAAGCAACCAGTTGGCACGAAGTCAAGGCTTCAGAGTGATATCATAACCAACTGAAAAATGAGAAGGCTTAGAGTAGTAGAGACTGTGCCAACGACCCAACAGTGCCAATTTGCTTGAAAAGTTCGAGTTGAAATATTATATTCTGTAATAAGTAGTTTTTCTTCTCTCTGTCAGAGATGTGGACTGTAATACAGATTTTGGTTTTTGCTCCCTTCTGAACATTAGGCTGCGGGTCCATCAGTCAGGAAGTAATAGATCTTATTTCTTTTGGGAACAATTACTCAAAAGAGCTTAAAAGTATTAGCCTGTATCCTGAAGTTACAGATTTGTTACCACCACAGTGCTCCTCAGCATTCTCAGCAGGAGAAATTAGTGTCATCTCCTCATAAGCAGACATGTTACATGGCACCCAACACTATACAAGTTTTGGCTCAGGACTCTGCAGCATCACGGCAGGAAAGGTAAGCCCAAAAGTAAATATTCCCACATACAAAAGCCATAGCTAGGATGAGCTGATGACTTTTAAGGTAACCACAATCACTGACCCAGTCACATCATTAACATTAAATGCAAGCTACATGAAGGGCACTAGACCCCCATTTACCACTCAAGAAGCACACCTGCCTGCCTGCCTGCCTGCCTGCCTGCCTGGCAGACAGGTGGGTGCAGCCCTCACACACCCCCAAGAACTGCCAAACACTTTTTTGTCTTCACTGGAGTGATTAGCAATGCTGACATGAAACCTTTCAACAACAGATTTTATCATGGCAAGTGGAAATGAAAACCAGTTGCAAATGCTAAGAAAGGTTTTGGACATCTCTCACTTGTCTCTCCTGAAACTGACAGTCTAATATCTGTGTTTATTTATAATTATGATACCTAAATATTTATAATAATGGCTGTCAGGAGCCAACACAATACCAACACATTAAATGTGTGGGTTCTAAATCTAACATGGACCTTACCATTTAGCCATGCCCCCACACATAGGATTACCCATCAGCTAATAAGAAAAGGTTCTTTTACATACATGTAGTAATACGACAATTTCTCTAAAGAAAATTCTTCTTGTGTATCCTGGCAACTGAGATGTGACCTGTAAACTCCAGCAAGGTTATTATGTCCTAGTTGTTCACAGCAAATCAGAAAATCTAGCTGAAATAATCGTCCTTCTTTTCTTTTTTAATAAGCAAGGAAAAAAGGGTATGTCTCTGTATTGTCAATTTCAGGAACATTCTGGGAATTTGGCTTCATCATGAATACATAGCAATCTTATTTCTTAAGTAATTTGGAGCCAAATTCATACTTGAATCTGCTGCAGAGAAAGAAATTAATGGATGGAGACAGCAGCTTTTCTGAATCGTGTCATTTTCTTCAGAAAAAAATGTGGGACCAGTTCGAGTCCAGTTACTTTGAACTAAGTGCTCTGACAGATCGTCAAGACCTGAATGAACAGCCTGCTTCTTTTCTTTCTTTTTCCTTTTTTTTTTTTTTCCAAAATATAATATGGAAGAAAAAAGAACTTGTACTTGATTTTCTACAACCTTAGTTAGGTTAGTCCTAAGACTTAGTCCTTAGTTAATCCTTAGAAGGACTCAGTATACAGCTTAACTTAGCCAGACAAAAAATAACCAAACACAATATAATTTAAACCCAGCTACTGGGTGTTGTATACACAAAGATGCGAGAGACAAAGATCATTTTTTATACATAATCCTTTACCCACATTCACCCAAAAATTTTTGTTGTTCATGAGTTAGCAGCAACAGTGCTCATAGAGATACCAGTCTTTCAACCTCATCAACAAGATGTAGCAATAAAATCAGTTTTTTTGCTATTGACCACTATTATTTTGAGAAGGGCTTCTCTCAAAAACTTTATATGAAGGCTGAGATTCATTAAAAAAGCATTTTATCAAGCACTTCAAAGTAATATTTATGGAGTATAATGTAATAACATTTGTCATCTGTCTGCTAATTCAGCTGTGCACCAATGGATTGTTTTAGGGCTTACACCACTGTTTCTCACCTCTGAACAGTACCAGCCAGTATCCCTCTTATCTGTGTCAACTTCCTTATTTTTGTCTTTGTTATTCCAAATAACAACATGCCTATCAACAGATCTTACTGTGGGGCAGATGCAAGCGAAGTTTCTCTATGAATGTCCTCAAGAAGCCTGAACTGTGGGAGCTTGAATACAGCATGGCATGATGAACATGAGACCCATCTGGTGATTGTTTACAAAGTGTAAAGAAAAAGAACAATCAAAAAATGTATCTGGACACCTGAATTTCACTTGGGCACAAAACTGCACTTAACATTCGTTGATTACACAGCAGCTGTTTTGCACTCACGTCACCATGAACTTCAACTACAACTAAATATCATGTGAGTAAAAACTTCAGTCAAGTACCTGGAAGGTTTCTGGAAAGACCTTTCCTAACTGCCTTCCTTCTGTAACCCACAACAGTGTGAAAGCATTTTTACATTCTCACCCAAAGGAGTACAGCTGGTGGAAAAGATGCACTCTGCAATACTGAAGCTGGGAACAGAGACCAGGCTAGAGCAGTCACCAGGTTTTAGAAATGAGCATGTCTTGGGCACTTGGCAGCACTCCAGCTTTTATCAAACTTGATAGACACAGAACAATGAAAATACTAGAGGAAAACTCATTGCATTTCAGACAAGCCATCATGAGACTTTTTTTTTTAACACACATCCCCCTGCCTCAAGCAACCCACCAGTGTTCCGTATCTGCCGAAAAACATTTTTTTTAAAGTTTCTTTCAGGACTTCATATTCCATTTCAAGAAACCTCCAAGTTAACAGAGCAGAGTTACTCAAAGACTCGTACTTCTCCTTAATTTTCCTTTTCTTTCCCTTAATTTTGTTGCTACAACTAAAAGTCTGAATGCAGATGCATCAGAATCTTACAGCTCACTAGTTCGCATTTTCCTCTCCATAGAAGACTCTGGCATGATGCATTCATGCTTATCTGGTTGTGCCAATGTCTCATACTTTAACTCTCATGCTTAGGTGTTTTCTTACTTTAGACTAAGATCAATCTGCAACAGGGCCCATACAAACCCCACCATAACTAGCTGCAGTATCAGAGCCTGTTTCTGTAGAACTTCTGGCAGCAAGCATGACTGACATCCACAGAACAACTTGGAGATCAGATTAAACAGCAGAAATGCAAAGCTTATTTGCTCATATTAAGTCAAAGAGAATAAGTACTTGGATGCAAACAGAAGGAATGTACTTAAAAAAAACCATTGTTCTTTCTAGCAGTACAAGCACCATACAGCTCTCACTACATATGCATTATTGCAAGCCAGCTGTGCTCTCTTACCATCTCACAATTGTAAAAACCCATTCCCTGAGATGCTGTTGTCAGTGTTGATGGCTGCAAAACACTCCAGAGCAATTTTCTTTAGAATAGCATGATGTCAGGTGACCTTCACTTCTGTGCTTGACATGATGAAAATCTGATAAAATGGAATTCTCCTCTGAGGTAACCAAGCAATCTTTTTCACTTTTTTTTTCTCACCAAAGCTTTTACAGTGCTTTAATTTTATTCTCTGTCTAAAAGAAGTTCAAGGTTCTTGCTCCCTGGAAAGACAAGAATTAGTGCTTTAATTGATTAACAATCAGATAAAAATTCCTTCTGAATTTTAAGAGAACCTTAATTAAAACTGTATGGATACAAAGCACTTCTACTGAAGAATGCAACTCAGAAGTTTCCACATCATTTTCAGATCATAACTTGAGCTTTCACGTCTACATGGAGGTCCTAAAAATGCTATCCATCCCCAGCATGACAATACAGATGTAATTACTTGTAACTACAGATGTAATTACATCATTTAGGAGAAAAACCACAAACATTTGTGTTTTGTACAGGCAGGACAGACACAGGAGCCCACAGGTTTTCATGTGAAGCCAGTAGTTCAGAAATGTGCCCTGACTGTGCAGATTGCTGTCTGTCTTCTTCTGCCTGGGAGAATGACTTTTCCAGACATCCTGGTCAACAAAAGGGCTCCCCCTAACAAAAAAACTATTTTGCAAGAAAATGCTACATTTTTAAAGGTGTATCTTACTTTCCCATTTCAGATTGGCTTGGATGAGGAGCAGACAATATGCTATCTGTTCCTCACATGTTGACCAGGACAGCAGTGAACTCAATGGACTCTTCAGAAATATTGCAAAATACCTGTCCAGGCATATATTTCGATGATGAAGGGCTTCAATGAGTTGCAACACCTTTCCTAAATGACTCAACCCAATAAACTCAGGAACTGAGCTCAAGTACGCAGGCCAAGTGAAATTGCAAACCCAGATGTGAAGCCTGCAAGGTGGAAAGCAGGAGGTGGCACCAGACTCTGTACTGCTTGACTCTGACTGAAACTGCATTTTGAGAGCTACTCCAGCTTTGGCTTCATCAAGTAACAGCTCTTGTGTGGATATAAAGTAATGCACCTAAAAAGCAAAATTGTTGGGACATTATGATGAAATCCCTGACCTACTATAGCAATGGCTGACCTCATTGCTATGAAAAACAAGCAGGAAAAATTAGGTGACCAGCACATATTAAAATCAATACAACTGCCAGGAGCCAGGTGAGTAAACAAGAAGATTTATTTAAACTCTTTACACATTGCCAGCACCATCAATAATCTGTATGAAAATTAGATCCCTAATAGGAGATGGGGGGGAAAAATAGAGAAAGAACAAAACAGAATAGAACAGAAAATAATAAAATAGAATACAATGCCAACAATATAATTCCTGGAAAAGAAGACCTGTTTGTTTCCCTCCTCCATTGTTTCTTTTATGTGGCAAGGCTTCTAAGAAGTATGGCAAGGACATAATCCCTCATTAAACTCTGTTCACATTTGAACAATCCTGATTTCAGTTTTGTTAAATTCAGCAAGATGTATGAGATGGACACATAAGTGACTTAACCTGTGGGAAGCACTGCAAGACCAGTTTAAAACAGATGTGAATTTAAAGAAGCAACAACTAGAAATCAGATAGTGATTTACTTGTGGTACAATCAGGATAGGTTTTCCCATGTTATTTGCTTACCTGCATGTGTAGTAAAAAAATTGTGATTTGACCTCTGTATCAATACATACCAGATTCCCTTTCTGAACAGGAAATTTAGGATCCTAAACCATCTGTGAACACTGAAAAAACTGCACTTAGGGTGTGTCAGGAGAAAAGTGGCACCTTCCTCCTTATTCTTTGGGCTTTTGTTTGGTTTTGAATAAAGATTTTTTTTGTCTTGGGTTTTTTGTTTTTGTTTTCTTTGTTTGCAGATGAGGTATTAAACCAGAATACTGATTGCTAAATCAAAACTTTTATTTTTTGTGCACTTTAATGTTCAGTAATGTTTCTTCTAGCAATGCAAAGTGGATGATTCATTGCAGTGACAAATAAACAGGCTAAAGAACACACGAGGCCCCATGACAATGAGGGAAAGCTGCAGCAAGGTGGGAACACAAGAAATAAATTTGATGTTGTTTCAGTGTGTGACAAGTAGGGGTGATGAAAGTTGACTAAATCTGAACAAAGAGGGCTGGCTGGTGTGGGTGTGTGGTCAAAGATTTCTGGCAATTTATTATTTTCATAACCATAGAAGATATTCTGAGGAAAAACATCTCTGCACAGCTTTCTAAAGGCTTTAGAAGTAGAGATGAAGAAAACCAGTGTTTGCTGTTTCATCAATGTATTGTTCATATTCTTCCCACAAAATGTATCCTTACAATTTCATTTTTCCTTGTAGCATTACATTGCCCCTCAACTCTTTATATATGTGTGAATTTACAAATCAGGCTCCCTTTCATTTTCTGTTATGTGAAAGTAAGGAGATAAAACAATGGAATCTTTAAGGTTATCATGATGTAGCCATAAAGCTTAACTAGACTATACCCTACAGACCTTCAAGGTCTATTGAAATACTGGCTTTTATAAGCTTTTTTTTTTTTTCCTTAATCTCCCAGGGCTTACAACTGGTTTTGTGATATTTTGGCAATTTAATCCATATTTGAGGATTTGAATTTGAAAATACTGAGGACAAAGAGCAGGGCTGGATTGGAATCAGTTATGCACACAATCAGGTTTTTTACCACCCACGTTCACCAGTGTGCAGGTGTGCACAGTAGCTTTCCACCATCAACCTACTCTTTATTCCTGTTTCTATTGCAAGCCTCCTTCCAGTGTTAGCTAACAGGGCTGCAGTGTCCTCTTTAGACAAGGCAATTGCAGTTACTTCTGTTGCCATCCTCATTCTGATGCTCATCTTCTGTCTGCAGCCCTCTCTCAATAACTGACCTACTTCTACTGCTTTCCAGCTGGTGGGCAGTTGCATTCTAGTATTTCCTCTACAAATAACTCACTGCTGTGAGAGAGCTACATTTCATACACTAGATTGTTCCTCTCCCAGGGAGGGCCAGAGAACCAAGGACTGCAAGGTCACTAGTTCCTGAGTAGGAATGAGAAACAGACCGAAAATGCTGCAGGCATCTCTGGTACAGCCAGACTTGTGTGACTGCAATTTATCAATACGGTGAAATGTGCCAGTGCAAACACACAAGGTCATCCCTACCTCATCTCTCTGCACAGGGGATATCTCTCCCGATAGCTCAGGTTATCAGCTACAGACATTGAGCTCTGAGCAAAACATCTATTCTGAAACCCTGAGGAAGAGAAGTGCTGCCTGCTGCCTCCGGTCACACTGTCCCTCCCTTTTTGCCTGCAGCACTGGTGTGCTCCCCACAAGGAGCAGCTTTCCTGTGCAGAAAGGGGATGCATCTGGAGCCATCCATTATTCACAAGAAAACCCAGTGTAGGCACTCAGACCGGTCTGATTTGTTTTCCCTAGTGAGATAATGGCTTCAAGTAAGGGGATGTTATTCCAGAACAATGATACTAAGAATAGTATGTGATAGGAAAGACAGTGGGCAGTATTTTAGCAAACATTTAGCAAAAGCCAGAGGAGAATATTCCCTCTGTTGCTCTGCAGCAGGGACAAAAAGATCATAGAGTATCTAAAACTGCACAGAAGTACACTCAGGGATAAATGGGAGCTTGTTCATCGTTTCAAAACCCACACACTTAGACTTAAGTCCCAAGATAAAGTATTGGATCAATTGCACTTCAGCCGAAGGAGGAAGGATGGAGAAGATGAAAGAAGGAGCCTGGATTTACAGACACAGTGTTAGACTATTCCTTGCCCTGAAATTTTCTTGTTAATTCAATTCTGTGCAAAATGAGGGGAAATGTTACACCTTTGTGTGGCCATTTTGCAGTGGCAGAAATTGCTCTGGGGCACAGAATAATAAGCAAAGCTGTTTGCAGGCAAAAGAGTCTCACTTCCCTTTACAACATGAAGGATGTTAAGCAGACTTATCTGCAACCACTCATGCCTGGCTCAGAGGAAATTTGAAGCTCAGATTCTGCTTTTAGTCTGAATGAGAGCAAAGGTTGGGAAATTTCTTGTGATTTGGAAGCATTAGAGGAAGAACTCCTCCATGAACACCCGCATTTGTATTTTCAAACAGCCAAAAGGCTTTAGGGGCTTGTTTTTCAGCTTGAACATTTTCTAAGATGACAGAAACAAAAAACAAAAAAACCCCAAACAAACAAACAAACAAAAAAAAAACCACCAAAAAAACCCAAACCAACCAAACAAACAAAAAACCAAAACACAAAAACCTAAACAAAACAAAACAAATCCAAAAAAAGTGAAATCAAATGCCAGCATCTGAAGGGCCCGAAGTCCCAGTTGCTGATTTATTATCATCATGGATCCTTTTGAATCTGGGTCAGACAGCAGTACGGGAGATGGAGATTCTGCACTCCTGGGGGCTGAATGCAGGACACAGATTTCATATGTTCAGGAAATGTGCACTGGTCTGGAGACAAGCGAAGACAGAAACAAGCAGTGATTTTCCAGAGGCACTCAGCTCTATCAGTCAAGTTCTCGGTGTCTTACTAAGAACTCACCTCTAGTAGCTTCCCACTTTTAAAGTTACCTCCATAAGCTTCTACATAATCTTATTGTGATACTACCTTTGCTTTTTTAACACTGTAATGTAGAGTTTTAGTGTAAAGTCAGCTTGCAGATCATCCTCCACCACACTTTATATTCTTAAAAATTCATATTTATTCAGCTTTTCTAATGAGTGAAGGCAGATCAAGAAAATGCAAGAGAAGTGTTGTTTTACTAAAGATAGATTATGTATCAAATACCTAACTCTAAATTTATATATTTGTTTTAACACAGGTCACCTGCAAAAAGTTTTTTAAAAGTTTATGTTTTATTATGAAAGGAGTGGAAGTGTAGCATTGGCATGCTTTCAGGAAAAGATTTTCTCAACTAATTTTTTCCTTTTAAGGCTTGTATCTTTACATCGTTACATCTTTTTATTTTATGTCTCCAGTCCCATATGAAAATTCTCTTTATAATAAATGCACTAGTCAGGAAAAAACAAGAGAAAAATAATATAATCTCTTCCTACAATCACTATGATTTTCACTGAGGATTGTTGGGACAGCTGCAGATTTATGTCAGACCAGTTGCTTTAGAACGACAGATCTTCATAAACATCCCTCTCTGGGGAAGAACATAGTCTAAATAGCAATTAGCTAATAGCAAAAGACATTATCAGTTCAAGAGTAAAGCAACACAGATATCCAAACCCTCTCCTTGAGGACAGGGGATCAAGATAGAAAGAAAATTTTTGTATTAACATTCAGGATTTAGGTATAATGCCTTCTGAAAGTTCTCCTCCCTACAGGACTGTACTAAAAAGCAAATCTAACAGAGGTCAAAAAACCTTTTCCTTTGCTTAGCAGTAGTTTCAGACACACAGCTTGAAGTTAAGCAGGTGCTCCCAGTGCTCAGTCAAGGCCAAGACATCACTGTCAGGATATTAGCAATACTATAGGGTGCATCACATAGTTGCAGCATTTTGCTCCAAGTGGCTGCATCCTCATTACACCAGGTCTGGCAACTTCTACCTGAGCCTTTCTGGCCTCTTAACACAGAAGAATTTCTGCCTCTTTTTACAGCTGCTAAAACAGGAAAGATTTTGGAAAGAAAAATATTCACCATGGCAGTGTTCCAAAAGAAAAGGCCACAGAGACACTGTAACACTAGAATCTCACGGCTTTAAAGAAATCTATCGGTTCCTCTGACAGATGGCACTGATCTGGAACAGTGTGGAAATGAATAAGCTTTCTTGCCTCCAGCTTAATCAATGTTGCTGGGTGAGGAAACAAATACCTCTTTATCAAAGCCTCAGTTAGACTATCATTTCTTCACATGGAAGAAAAATAAAGGTAAAAACAAACAAACAAACAAAAAGCAAATAAAATCCCCCCAACATTTAGAAGGCGTCAGAAGGCATCTGGAAAGAAATATCTTTACCTCTTGACCTTCCTTCTCTGCTCCCTAAGCAGATTAAACAGCTGCAGTATTCATTGAATTACAGTCACTACAGCTCAAATACAGCAGGGAAACACACAGCCATTGTGACTGAGACACAGCAACAGGCTCAAGCCATATCCCAGGGGGATACCAGCTGTTGAAGGGGTGGCAGTGGCACCAGGCCTCTCTTGGCAAGTGTCTTCTCACACAGCCCCTTCTGCAAAAAGGAAGCAGCAGCTGGGTGCACCAGTGCTGGAGACACCCTAGTACCCAGAGTGCTGGCATCAGCCTGGAGAGCCCCTGTTAGGCACCAGCCCTGCCTTCTTATGAAGTCTCCCAGGACAGCAGCAGGCAGAGCCATCCCCAAAACATGGGCAGCAGGGAGCAGTGAGAGGAGGGACAGTCTTCTCCCCAGAGGATAGAGCCTGAGGAATGCAAGGCTGATTGTATTATGCTTTGCCAGGACTGGCTCACTCATCAGGGGAGGTGGGCTACAAACTGGGAGGCATATCTTCCTATAAAAGAGTTACCCACCACAGAGCCATGAATGTAAGAGCTGAGACTGGAGAAATCCCTGGGACAGACACTTCTGGACCTCTTCACCAGAAATTATGAGCACAGGAAAGGGATCCTATAAACACAAGCCTGATGGGATACAGCTGAGTTCATGGGACTCAGATTTTCTTCTAACTTAGCAGATATGCTCCCTGGTAGAAAATTTTGGGTGATTTCAGTGCTTAAACACCTGAACTTAGTCTCACAATTCCAGTTTGAGTCTTCCACTTACAGATTGAGACCAGAAAGGTACAAGCTGGTTATGGTATTAGAGGAAGGGTAGGGGAGAAAACATTTAGGCACACTGAAATTCCACTTCATTCAAGTAATTTTAGCTGCAATTCCCTTACAAATACATGGTTATATCAATCAAATCTTATGAGGTGTCTTTACTACTAAGACTGGCCTTCCAAAACTGGCAACCTAGAGACCAAGAATCAAGTCTGGAGCTAGGAAGAATCTTCTCTGGTGAAAGAGGATCAGGATAGCGAACACTTAAGTAGGCCAAACATACATGAAATTGAGAGCCCCAATGCAATATGCCCATAAGTTCTGGAGGAGCTACTTTGATGACATTGTAAGGCCATGCTTGTTAGTCTTTGACAGATCATGGCAAGTGGGAGAAGCGCCAAAGGACTGGAGGAAAGCAGATGGAACTCCTGTCTTCAAAAAGAACAAGGAGGATACAGGGAAAAAACAGACCAGCAAGCATCACCTCAGTACTAGGGGAGGGGATGATAATTCTGAACATAATTTTGAGGCACGGGTGATTGGGAAGAGTCAGCAAGGAATCACAATGAGAAACTCAAGTTCAATCAAACTGGTAACTTTCTATGATGAAGTGACTGGCTTGGTAGATGACTGGAAAGCAATGGATATTGTCTACCTGGACTTCAGTAAGGCTATGACAGTATCTCCCATAAGATCCTCTCAGAGAGGCTGCTGAAGTGTTGGATCAGCCTACTCTGAGTCTGTAACATGACACATACATCGCAAGACCTTTTATGTAGGACTGAACCTGTCCTGCTGAAACAGAAGACAAACTGGCAGGAAATTCTCTATCAGGATTTGGTGCACATCATCAGGTAAAGACATTCCTTCAAAGCTGTGAAACATCTCCCTCCAAGTACAGGGAAAGAGAGAAAGCTCAGCTGAAGCAGTGCGGTCAATGGGCAGGGCATCCAGAAAGTTGTGAGAATGTCTGTGCCAACCTTTCCCTCTCCCACTGCATCTCCACATGACAACTGGTGATTCCCCATACCCCTGCATCATTCTTGTCTTCTGCCCAACAAGTGCTGACTGCTCTGTCTCTGGGTTCTCAGTATCTCACATGATCCCTGCACAGCTCCAAAGCATAACTGAGTCCACAGTGTCTGTCATAAGATAAATGTTAAGTAGGAGTGTAATGACAGAAGAGGAAAAAAAAAAAAAAAAAAAGAAGGAAAAGGGGAAAAAAGGACACTGGCTTGCTCTCTCATGGGAACAAGAAAGAATGTATAAACATTCAAAAATTTAAAGCTGACAAGAGGCTAGAGATCCTCATATAAAACAAGCATATGCAGAAGTACACTGTATATGTTTGAAGTAAATGCAGGGCAAATATTGTTTCTCAACCCATACACCATGTTGACTGAGAATTGTTCTGTCTTTCCAGAGTAGCTTGTACTTTATAAATAAAGGTAAGCCTATCTGAAGTTCTGTGCCAACTGTAGGAAAACAAGGAGGCCCAGCACAAAATACAGTTCTCACTGTATCTCCTCTCTTCATGCCTAGTCTGCTGCCTGGGTCACAGCCGTAGTTCTACAGGGGAAAACAAATTTCCCATTCTATGACTTTATTGCCTTAATACTGCTGTAATACAATAGTGTTTATAAGTTGCAGAGATCATATCCACTGGCTAGATTTTTCAGCTGATGCTTAATGGACTGTGAAATCCAGCCTGCAAGCAGTGCACAGGAGTGGCCACTTCTGTTTGAGTCTTGATGCCACTACCACAAGAGCTGCTGCAGCTCCATATATTCTGCAGACCAGATGAAAGTGAGATACTATCTGCTTATTTAGCTGCCAGCTTTGAGACAAATGGCTTGCCACAGCCAGGAATCCCAAATATGACCCATGATCTATGGTGATTTGATCCACATGCATCCTAGCACTGTTTTTCATAATTAACTGCACAAAGGTTAAGTTCCTTAGCATGACATACAGCAACAGACGCTTTTCCACTAGCAAATATAAGCCTTTTCTCCAAAAGAAACTTTCATACCTTCAGCATTTTAAACATGTACCTTTTGTAGAGGTATTTTTGGTAATGAAGAAAAATGGGGATATATCTAATTAAAGCCTCCTTCAGTCCCTAAGCAACCAAATATAATTGGTGGCTGTGAAGGAAATCTTGAGACTCCAAAAGGATTGCAGGCCTTGCAGAACTGCTGTGGAAAAGAACCTGAAAAGCTGGCCTCTTAATTGTAAATATTTTTTGCATCAGAAACACCTAATGACACCTCAAACTGCTTGCACATGTTCAGTGTCATTGGTGAGCTTGTAATATGCCACATCACACAGCAATGAATATGGCATGGGGAATGCCCAGGACTGATTCAGACATTTTGGCTATGAATCACCCTCTTCTTTGGTTCAGAAACATGCCTGGGAGAACTCCAGCAGTCCCCAGCTGCCCACATATGCACTGCAAAAGCCATGTCCATCAAGTGGATCTCAGCAACACCTGAAACTTTTCAGGGACCAAACCCAAAATGGCAGCGATGCACATGTTCATCCTGCAAACATAATTTTCTCAGGGTGGATTCTGCCAGGCTTCATAAGGTCCACTTTTGCAGTTACTCCTTGACAAGCCCCAAAATTCCACACAGTGAGATGGAAGCAGCGCAGCCTGAGTTTTTTTTTCTGTCTGTGTGATCAGTCTTGAACAGCTGTTGTCAATCATTTCTAGCTTGCATAATGGAGACTCAGGGAGAATTAAACTGAGCTAATCTCTTGTTTTTTCCTTCCTCCTCTCCTCTTTTGAACTGTTTTGTAATAGGCTCATTAACCATGCTAAAATCCTGGAGATTACCATCATTTTCCCAGTTGATGATTTTTGGATGTTATATTCACATCATTGATTCATAGCCTATTATTTCTTGTAGCATACACATTTATTAGGCATTTCAAAAAGTCGAACATAGGATCCCACTGGCTTATAAAGCTTGAGGATAAAAGAAAGAAGAGTAGGTCTAAAAATACAGCTTTACAGACTGAACATCTGACCCTCTTAACTATCTGAAGTTCATGACAAACCTGGCAGACAGTAATGTGTTGTGTAAATTGTGCCAGCAGAAATCTGAATATAAAGTAATTAAGTCTGTCCATAGGCAGGAGTAGACCCAGAGGTGTATGGGCCTGTACTCTGCAGGTACAAAAAGCACAGGTACAGTCCCAGTAACTTTTCTGCTCTTAGACCTGTTTGATGATTGCTTAGAGACCTTTTGTGAGATGTCTTAACTAACATACATGGTAACACCCAGGAACTCCACACCCAAAGAGTCAGATTCTTTTACAACTAAATGACATTTAAGGTCATTTAATTCATACAAACTCCCCATGTAAATTAAATAACATTTGGCAGACTATGCCATCTGGTCCATATCCCCAGTCACCACAAACTCATTAACCCCACAATTAACTTGTACTAGGCAGAAGCTGAAAAAAGGTCTGAGGGTTTTTGAACATAAAAATAGGAAAAATAGCCAGCTACAGAAGCAACCAGAATCCCACTGCAATCCACAATGCAAGCTGATGGCATCTAATCCCAAACAGAACCTCTTAGAAAATTATTTTACTTTTCCGTTTCATACTTTGCTGCATCATCATGGAATCTCTGGCAATGGTATGCTACACTTGTAGCATACTGTACTAATGGTATTATTTTATCAGAAAGCTACTAGGGTGTCACAATGGCAGAAGAAATTTTAAACAAATTGATTAAAGGCCACTTCTCTAAGCAGCATTGTTATAATAAAATATTTTTAGATATCAGAGCTATATAGCTTTCTGCATTAAAATTACATAAAGACTACAAGTTTTCACACCCTTTTGATGGAAAACAATGCATTCTGCACCTGCAAGAATTACAAACAGTAGCAGCAACCAACAAAAATTAATTCTGGTTGCCACAAGGCATCTGAAAAAGTTACTTTGGTAAAGTTATTTTGTTTGTTTTAATTTTCAGCTCCTTATTGCTGAAATAGTGTTTTCTTTTTTAGTTGCAAAAACTAAAAGTGGTCACGTTTGGACAGTGTAAATAACTGAAAATCCAACTATTTGGGTAAATCTGGAAACTGTAGCAGGAGTGGTATAACTATATGTTTGCGCTGTTTTTTCACAGTGCTACCCAGGTGACTGAAGTTGGATACTATCAAAAAGACTAGCAGGCTTCTCAGACATTGGTTTGGATAAACTACATACATTCTTATATCATTTGTAAAACTATACTGGTTTATGCTATATGACACCTCTGCTCTTATTTACTTACTGTCTTCACCCTGATGTCATGACCTCAGTGAATCACAATGCTTATTACTTATTCTAATTGCTACTTTTATGTGAAGAGATAAAAAGTGTCATAGAAGCTATTGGGGTGCACTTTTTGGGATACTGTTGGCATGTGCTTACTCAGTACAGTTGGGTTTTTTTTAGTTATGACTTAACACCAACCATTTTTAGAAGTTTTCTTTGAAAAGCTTCTGTCAAGATTTAGAGGAGTGTCCTTTTATGAGGCTGGACAGGAGATCTGTGGTAACAGCTCCAAGACTGGTGCAAGATTCTCAAAACTATATCCCTCCATCCTGAATGGCAATGCTAGCTATAACTTGAAAGGCTTATAACACTCTCCATTCCAGCACACTTTATAATGTATTTCAATCTTCGGGCACACAGGGGCATTCATAAATGCTTTGCATGCACAAGGTGTAGTCACATCCAAGGAAATGTTCTGTAATCACTTGGTCATCGTCTCTGAACAAGGCTTGGAGTTTTTCCTCCCTGAAGACATGTGTGTCTGCCAGCTACAGTGAATACTGGAATTCTCACAAGGCTTCGAGTTTTGAGTTCATTTTTCTTGCTAGAACTCCACCCCTGCATTCAGTCATAGCTTCATGTTAATATATGTACATAACCAGCACTAAGCAGACTATTTCTATCCACTCTTTGGAAATGAAGTAAACTACCTTTAAAACAACCCAACAATTGCTGGATCACTTATCAAAACTACATTTTGTTCCAACTGTTGGGAAAAGACATATAGTAAATGGCAGATTCAAAGACTGGCACTCATTATATAGAGCTTGGCCCCATCTATGGGTTGGGATGTTCAGGCCACAAGACATGGTGTTCACAGAGCCCAAGCAAGTGTTGACATTTTTAAGGCTCTTCATTTCTATACCCAAGCATGAAAATAATAACGGCCACAGGAGGATGGACTTGCGTCCAGTTCTCCCTCTCAAAGCATATGCTGCAGACACTAAGCTTATCCACGGGACAGGTTAGAGCATCACTGAAGCCTTTCAATCCCCCTGACTCTGAGGAGTCCTGGCTGCTGTCTCAGGTACCCAGAGCTGAACATATGTCCCTTTTCCCTGTCTGTCTGAGGAGTGACTAAGCTTAGTGTGAAATGAGGAAATATCACACTTCCCACAGAGCTGAATGACAGGAGGATCCAACCCTTTAATTGCACCAGATTGCAATAACCTTTAAGGCAGCATCTTGGTCATAGAAGGTAAAACTATTGACAAAACATGGTGCTTGTTGACCAGGACTAAGAGAAAACAAGGCATGGGAAAAGTCGTAACCTGTAAAGTGTTTTCAGGTTGCCTCTGTTTTGACATGCTTCTCCATTAGCCTGAAGTAGAGTTTGAACTTACTTTAAAATCAAGTGAGAAACTTCCACCTGAACTGACAGCATGGGGTGACACCCACACTCCATGTGCACAAGGGAGAGAAACAGAAAGGAAAGCCTAGAGGCAATAGGACTGATCTCCTTCAGTCAGTCTGCAAGAGCAATGAAATACAAATTAAATCAGTAAGCTTAATTTGGCCATCAGGTCAGCCTAACTGGCCTTGAATTAATGCATGAGCTTAAGATGTCAAGGTGTCAACATTATGGGAATTTAGCTCTGAAGCTAAATTATGCTACCTGCAACTTTTATCAGTAGAAGATAATAGCCAGTTCTTCATACTCAACTTTTTAAACCAATACATTTCAAGCACTCGTTTCTGCTCTTTTGCCCCACTTCCTTTCTGACCATCTCTTCTGCTAAATAGTGTCCCTGGTGAAGAACTGAATATGGTGTTTAACTTTAAATTCATGTGCCAAAAGCACAGCAGAATTTGGAATCAAGGGTACTATCAGAAACTGATTGTACTGTCAGCACATCTCCAGCCTTTTTCCACCTGAGAGGATTGTACAAAACAACAGAACTGGTAAGAGTGAACAAGCCTGGACTCCCAAACATGGAGAGGACTAACAGAATTCATATGTGAGCAGCAGATTACTGATGATCTGGAGTGCAGCATGCAAGGATTCAAGTTCACATTACTGAGTTAAATACTGACAGCCCTTGTTCAGCTGCAGAAATGTCTCATAGCAGGAAAAGAGGCACTGGAGGAATTAACACAGAAGAATGATACTGTCAAGACAAAATGATGTACAATGCCCCACATACAAAACATTTCTTGTGCTCTGTGGAAAGCAGCAGTGGATGAAACACTATTAGTAACCCCAGGAAAATACCACTGGCAAGTATGCTGGTGAACTCCTGTGTTCAGTTCTGGGAACAATCTCAAGACAGGCTGAAATGACACTGGAAACATATGTGGAGAAGGAATATAATGAAGCCTGCCTGAGCTGAATGAAGGCTGGGAGTTGTTTATCTTAGCAAAGTAAAGGCTGGAGAGGATATGTTTGCTCTGTATTACTTGGGGCTAGCCATGAGAGAAATAACAGAATTATTTAGACAAAAGGGAAGTGTTGGCACAAGCAGAAGTGGTTCATATAGGCTTTTAGTATATTTAAACTAAAATTTAGAAAAGATTTCCCAACCACTGCTGTGAAGCTCACCTAAGAGGTGAAAGGAAGACAAAAAACTAAGGTCCTTTCATGCTAGAATTCAAGAAAGGACTTAAAAGTATCAATGCTGCTTAAGAGAACAAGAGATGAAGACAAGAAGGGTGAAGAGTGAAGAGCACTGTCTTCATTTCACATTTCTTGTTATGTTTCTGTGTAAGCCATTATCCAGCAAGTGGCCAGAATGTAAAGTTTGTCTATGTTCCTCCTTACCTCTGGCTACTTAATGTATGTGGATGTGCAAGTGCAATAAGCAGAAGCCAGTGGGACACCTGCTGTAGTTTTGATATAGTCTTGAGGTCTTGAAAGATCAGATACACACATTTTTGTTATCCACCATCTGCAAACAACAGCAGCCAGAAATACAAGGAAATCAACTTTCTTACCTGGATATTCTTTACTTGGTGTTTTATACATATATATTAGAGGCAGAAGGGTCAGTGGACAAAATATATACTACCTACATAAATGTTAAGCTTTTATTATTAACCAATTATCTGCAATGCTGGTTGAGCTTCTTCATTTTTAAGTATTGCATATCTATTTTTCACTCCTTTTACCAGTATATCAGCTACTTCTCTTAAAATTTCTGTTTTAAATGACAGTAAAAAATGCAAAAGAACCTCCAGTCATTAATGTTTAGACATCGTCACAGAGTGAGACCTCATGGGTTTCCTGGTTTTAAGTTTGCAATGAGAGAAGTGAGTTGCCAATGTCAAATAGTGCATTACAACAAAAGCTCCTTTGACAGAAAGAAGAGCTCAGTAGCTGCTCAGCAGTACCTCTTCAGTGCTGCCTCTCAGTAAAATCCTTGCAAGTTTCAGCCCTTCACTGTGCACCAAACAGCTAAGAAACTGTCAGAACCAATGCCACCCTTCAGAGCAGCAGATGTCACATTCCACTCCAGATTATTTCATGTGTCATGATCTCACCCAACTTCAAGCCCACAACTGCTTGGGAGGACATGCAGAAGAAAATTTAAAATGTATCTGCAGTATGCTTGTATCAGCTGCTATTCCCTGTGTAATGCAAGAGCAAGACGAAGTGTTCAGAAACACACCTACTGTGAAAACTGACTGTCCTAGAAGACAGCATCAGCTCAAACTATGTGAACACAACCTGCAAGCCTGACACTGTTTCCCTCTTCTGTGTGCCAAAACCCATTTTTTCCTAGCCACAGCACAGCAAGGGACAGCTCAGATCTGCCGCCCTCGCTGAAAACTCTCACAGAGAAACGTGGGCTTCTTCCCATCTCACATGAATCATAGTTGAGGAAGACTACATTCACCAAATGCTTGAAGGCATTTGTCATCTAGATAGCAGGCTGGTGGTTGACACAGGCAGTGTTTATTTTCCCTCTTTGAGCCAGAAACATATGAAATCCCAAAGTCTAGGGGGAGCAGAGATAACAACATAGCACTGCGGGTGTAACTCTCACTGGAAGCTTACTTCAGTTTGAGTTTCTCAACTGCAGTGCTGTGAGGTGAAGCTAAAAATTATTCTAAGTTTGTGGGGTTTTCTCATGACTGCGCTCTTAGGTAGACTGCAAAAGTTTCCTTGGAAGGATTATTCCTGGGCAGGCAGGAGAGAATAAGGAAAACACAGATGGAAAACAAAACCAGAGGAATTTCACTGTAACTGTCTTCTTTGCTAAGGATAGAAAGAAAAAAAACAAAACAAAACCAAACAAACCTTCAAACTGGTGCAAAAAAAACCCTGTCAGGCAGGCCCTGACAGGACAAGGAGTAATGGTTTTAAAATAAAAGAGGGCAGATTTAGACTATATATAAGAAAGACTTCTTTTTATGATGAGGGTGGTGAAACACTGGAACAGTTTGCGTAGAGAGGTGGTAGATGCCCCATCCCTGGAAACATACAAGGTCAGGTTGGATGGGGCTCTAAGCAACCTAATGTAGTTGATGTCCCTGCTCACTGCAGGGGCCTTGAACTAGGTGACCTTTAAAGGTCCCTTCCAACCCTAAGCACTGCATGATTCTACAATTCGATGAAATGTGTAAGTTTTGAATGCCTTTCATATTTTCAAAAAACAAAAACTGAAATTGTGTATTTTTTTTAAAAAGCATAAGAGAAAAATAGGAAGGAAATTCTGGAGAGTAAAAAATATGCCAAAAACCTTAACCAGGCCTGCCTAACTAAAATAATGTGACAGAGAGTTTTACTATAAAACCATACTCAGGAAACTGGTTTATATCTTTAGTTTTCTGACTATGAAGACCTCTGCCTTAAACAGTCTCATCTATATTAATATATTAGTGTCTGGGTTCTCCCTGGGTGTGAGATATTTGCAAAATGCAGGATTCCCTGCCAGGTCAGCGCCACTAGTCCAAGGACTCTGAATTATTCCAGTATGTCAATAACCTGTCTTCTTAACAGTATACAGGTAGAAGATTTTAAAATCTTTTTAGTCATGAGTTTATTGAATACAGATAGCCATTTCACTGCACCTCATCATTCATCAGGAAACCAAAAAATGTCCCTGAAAGTCAAAATCAAGCAAAAGGCTGGGCTGAAGCCAAGTACATTTGGGAGTCCCACCCAGTATGTGTCAATTTAAGATTGTATGTATTTTTGAAGTCTGAGAATAGGCAAAGCTCCATGCTACAAGCATTTCAATGTCTAGACCATCATAAATCAGTCACTTTGTAAATACTGTAAACCCATGGGTGAAATACTTTCAGAAAGATCAGAGAAAGGCTTCTTGTCACAGGGTGATCCACATATCCACACCTGCTCCTTTTTTTTCTACAAAACATTCTGAAAATCAGGCGGTCTTCTCTATTTCCACACTGTCAAATGCCTGCCATATGATTTTAGTTCTTCTCTGCAAGAAAAGCCAGCTCTTACCTGTAGCCACAACTCCCCTGCTGTCTCACTCCTTCTCTGAGCCTCAAACTCTTCCTGAGGCTCATCCTCCTGCCTCTCTTGCCAATCCTTCATGGGTGGCCTCCTGGCTGCCCTCAGACACTTGTTCTATGCCTCTCCTCTGCCCAAACCTGCTCCAGCAGGCTCTCCTCTTTTACAAGCACAGCCTCAGTCTCTGCTCTTTCCCCTGGCCAAGCACCTCAGCCTCTTTTCCTCTCTCCTGAATCTGTAGCTTTGTGCTACCTCACCTGCAGCTTGTCAAGCTTGTCGTGCTTGACAAAAAATCATGCCAAAATCAAAGGCACTGTCTTTTTCCAGCTTTATCCCTCTCCCTGTCACTCAGCTCCCTCTGACACCTACAGTAACCAGTCACCTGTCAGCAGTCAGGCAGAGGCAACACAGCCATTCCTGTTCCTGCACTTGCTCAGCTTTCCTCTACTGCATCACCTCCCACTGCTTCTTTCAGCTCTCTTGCAATGAAATCTCCCTCATGCACAGGAATGCCTTCAGTGTGCATCAACACACACCTGGGATCATGCACTCGCAGGCCAAAAACTAAGGGACTTCCACTCCTCAGAACACAATCTCCTCAGCATTCACAGTCATTTTCAAGCATCCCTCTAAAGCCATGTATTATTCCTGTATTACCAACTCGTTGTTAACAGCCTCATTCGTATGTGGAAAGCCTGAGTAACATGCAGAAATGTGGAGCTGGGAAAAAACAAGAAAGAAACAAGCTTCAGCACCTCTTCTGGTATAAAATACTGATTTTAAGCAAAATAATCAGAAATGTGAAAGTGAAACTTGTGACATCTGTTTTTAAGCTTCAGACTAAATTTTACAAAAGTAATTTCAGGAGGGGATATCAAAGCATGTTGTGATTATATGGAGACCAAAAGCTCATCTCAGTTTTACATTAACTTCATACTTCCAACCACAGAATTGTCTTTCAGCCATGCTCTGTAATTCAGCTATCATTTAAAGACTGGCTGAGAGATTAACCAGCTTGGTAGTACCATTATCCTAAAGGCAGAATTGAAATTCACATTTGCTCTTAATATTTAATTTTATTGCTAGCTTTGGCACTGAGTCTTAATTCTGCCTGTGTCTGCATCTGAAAATCCTTGCCCCAGCATGCCAACTGCTTTACACACTTGGTCCTCACGTGAAGGAACAAGCAACATGTTTCAGTAGCAAGCAGTAAGATGGGCTCAGGGCTGTGCTGAAGGTGGCTGATGACACTGCAAATGGCTATCACATTGTTGAGGCCAGGGACTCAAGATCACACACAGGACGTGCAGGCCACAGCATTCCTTTTTACAGCAACAATATAAACATTTCTACTGATGACAGCACACACAGATCAGATCAGCCAAAGAACTGTCTTGTTTCCAACAGACATTCAGCTGGAAACAGTGTGGCCCTTACCAAATAAATCATGGCATGGAGAAGAACATGCTTTGCCTTAGTATCACCCATATTTTGTTTGTAGGCAGGAGAAACTATTACTCTGTTTTAAAGCCATAGCAGCAAAGCTTCCTAGAAACTGGCATGCACCTAACATGTTCAAACACCCACCCAGAGAGGGCTGTTCTAGTTCTGCCAGTCAGCTGAAAACGTTTTATTTTGCGACCATAAGGTAGTATTCTGTCTTATGATGAGATCAGGATGAAATCAGGATGCACCAGTGGTTGAGTTTTTAGCAACCAGTCTCAATGTGTTATTCACACTTGCTCTCTAAATTCTATTAGCCCAGCAGAGCTCAGTAAAGGGCACCCCTACTTTACAGTGAAAAAGATCTGAAAAAAGAATGTAAAGCGAAAGCGTCTCTTTTCACATCTGGCAACACAAAAAGTTGTGATTCTCCGCTAGTCACAAGAGAAGTAGATTGTTTTGTAGTACACCCTCAGCAAGTCTCTGCAGGCAATACCAAGTTCAGTTGTTCAGTTCATAAGCCTGTGGATCAGCCTCATGCAGTTATAGGGGCTGTAACAACCATCTTGTAAAAACATAAAAAATATGGAACAATTAGCCAGCAAAAAAACCAGCTGTTTTTGTCTATAAACGCCACCAACAAAGGTCAGTAAACAGAGGACAAAGCCTGTAGCACTTAAGTCAGTTGTTCAGCACCATGCATGAGCAGTACACTTCTACCCTTAGCCATCACAGAACAAAGCATGACATTGTTATCCTTGTTTTAGCTCACACAATTAAAATATTAGGACTCACAGAACATTTTTGTCATTTTTTTTAATTCCTGACATAGTACTTGATCTGATTATTACCAAGTAATAAATTTCCTATTTTCACAGTGTTCTTCATGAAGCTGTATTTTCTTTTATCTGAGCTACATTTATACCCATTAATATTATCTCCTTGATTATGGAGTGTTTGCCCAGCTGTCACAATCATCCTCCTAGTCTGAAATACCAGTAGCCTCAGAAGGGTCATCATTAGGCCTATTTTACAGGGAGGCAACTGAAGTGACTTCAATACAGATGCACAAGTATGGGACCAAAGTCAGATACTGCTTCATCATCAAATTAGTTAATCATACTTTTAAGCACTTCTCTTGCAGCAGCTATCATGTTCATCATCTTTGCTCTCAGAGGGCAAAATGCATGGCACTTCAGAAGAGAGTGGACCAGTATTACATGTATGATTAAGTAGCATTTTCTTTCATGTCCTTCCTGAACCTATGAAACCTTGAAGAGTTTTCCTTGAAGATTCAATCAGCATGATGAGAAAATATCTTCAACCAGCTGCTTATGCCCCTTTCCCCTGAAGGCTGTTCAAGGCCAGTCTCATCAGTGTTTTTAAGGAACAAGAGGCGTGCATTGTACATTCTAGAGTAAGCTGTTGCCATTCCTTTAAGGCTACCCAGATTTTCTCAGATCCCCTTTAATTAACAATGGTCTAATATGGTGAGCTCTCAGCAGACTTTGTACAAAGGCTGTAATTTTTCTTCACTATCTCATTAAATGTGTCAGACGCCACAGTCTCCAGAATACATCACCTGCTTTGCAGCTTGTGCTGGCTTTGTCTGGAATAGAAGTAGTTTTCCACATAGTAGCTAGTATGGGGCTATATTTTGGATTTGAGATGGAAGCACTGGGAATATTACAGAGATATTTTAGCAATAATCAGCCCTTTTCAGCTTCTCACATCACCCCAGCACCAAGTAGGCTGGGGGTGCACAAGCTGACATCAGCTAACCAACAGGACAAACCATACCATGTGCTGTCACTCTCTGCATGCACAGCTGGGGAAAGAAGAAGGAGGGGAAGGGAATGACATTTGGAATGGTGGTGATTGTGTTTCCAAGTAGCTCTTATGCATGATGGAGCACTGCTTTCCTGGAGATGGCTCAACACCTGCTTGCTGATGGGAGGTACTGATTGAATTCCTCGGTTTGCTTGAGCAGCTTTCACTTTACCTATTAAACCCAAGAGTTTTCTTACTTTTACCCTTCTGATCCTCTCCCCCATCCCAACAGAGAGAAGTGAGGGAGTGACTGTATGGTGCTGAGTTGCAGGTTGAGGAAAAACCATAATATAGCTTGAGAGGCAATTTGCCTTTTTTTTACTAGTTATCAGTAACCAAGATCTATTTCATAAGAAGAATTTCCCTAATCTTGATCTCTCAAGACCTTTCCTCAACCAGAAGCTTTCTAACTCTGGAAGTCATGACTTTAGCAGTGTGTGGGTCAGTTTTAAGAGATGAGCAGAGATGCCCAACAGGCCATTCTTGTCTCATTACCCAGAAAAAAAAAACATGAGATCTCAGCATTAGACTGTTTACTTCAATTATTCTCCAAGTGCACAGCTGCCAGCAACCCTGAGATGCACGTGAGCTTTCAACACTTCACTGGAAATATGTTCCCATTTTGGTCTTATAACAACTACACTTCTGTTTAAGACAGACAGCTGCAGGATTCAGGTCAGCATTTTTTCCCCAGAGCATAAATTATTTCTGCTGGCTTAATTTCATTTGCAACTGTACCACATTGCAACATATCACCAAGTAAATTGTCTTGTTTAAAATGCCTGCTTTGAGCCCAAGTGTTTTCCTTTTGCTGTTTCACCAATGCAAATATGGAAGAAAAAAATCTAGAATTAGAATGCTACCATTCAGTAAGTGATGAAGAAAAATTTCATCTGAATTATACACAGCACCTCTGGATCAGGGGAACAGGACATTGATTTAAGAACCATAGACTACTCATTTTGCGTATGTATTAAGTTTCACCCACCAACCTCCTACAATTAAAGAGCACTAAGCCTGCAAAGTCAAGCGCTCAGAAGCAGCATACCACAAGAATAAAATGTGCCTACTAGCTTTAATTCATCCCCCACACATGTATGAATAACATTCAGTTCTCTTAAAGAGACATTTTTTCAAGACAGATAACAAAAATTTCAGATAATTTCAAAAGGAGACCGGAATAATTTCAACCTATATATCACTATGTAAAAGCAGTAAGGAAAAAAAATTATTTTCATTTGTCATTTTCTACTTCTGATAAAACTGTTTTTCCTTAATACTGCATGTTAGAGAATCCTTAAATAGATACCCAAATATTTCACAAACTCTGGAATGGCTGTGATTCACATTCAGCAGTGCAAAGAGTACCATGGTGTAAAAGCCTCAGGTTCAGAAAGTTCAGGCAGGTACTGCAATACTGAGAAGCAATGTCTCTTTATAGGTGCTGAGTGACAGCAAAAGGAATAAAGCAGCCAGGGCTAGAAGCATGCACCTCATGGAAAGGTTTGACAGTTCCTATCAAGGATGATAAGCGGTTGCTTTCAAAGATAAGTATTTTAAAGACCAAAGAAGTATTTTAAAGACCAAATTCTAATGCTTTCTTCTTTTTCTTCAGCTTTTCTGCATTGTTGCTTTTGAGCAGAAGTATAAAAAATAAAGCTTTGATATTGTTAAACATGACAACAGCAATGTATTCAGCTACTAAATCATTTGTACCTCCTGCACTGAGTTTATCTAAGTGACTTCTTGAGCTCTAAAAATGAGCAGGATGTGATCACTATCCATATTCAAAACCCTCTTGAGGAGAAGTTATGTTGCCAACATTCTGTAATACTCTATGCAGCTCAAGCCCTCTGACAAGGAAGGGACAAAAGCAGCTAAGCTTGCTCTTATGGATTAGGGTGCTCCAGTAGTTCAGGACATTGCATAAAATTCAGAAGACACAATAGAATCTTCTGTTCTTAGTTCTGCCTTTACAGATAGTTAAATGAGTTTTCCCTCCTTTCCATCATTTTTTTTCTCATTACAAAGACCACAAACTGCATACTGACAGATACTGTATATCTGTGCAAACCTAACCCAATGACAACCAAATCTTGTCTGAAACATGCAGAGGCAGTATGGTGAACATAGACGAAAACTGAAAGCAAAAATAGTGCCATTGGTGTGATACTCTATGTCAACTGTATTTCAGTCTCTAGATTTTGCCCAGATAACTGAGGCATCTGGATGAACTGTCACTATTAGAGCAAGCAAACACACACACACACATGCGTGTGCACACACACACAAATGTTTCAGAAGGCTAAGAGAGAGCAGCTCAATTTTAAAATGCTCAGAAGGAAGTGAACTGAAAAAATATTATACCTATCCTGGCCATTTCTTGTTTGCAGAGCATCACAAAGGTATGACTAGAAGGTGCGGAAATGGGAAAATTATTACCTGGCATATCTCAAAAGAAAGGGCCTTGCATTACCCTATTCATCAGAAGTGTTTACCTCCTTCAGTGTGTTTTCAAGCCACTTTATACAGCAAAAGCCCTCCAAGCATGAAACATCGGGTATCACTCCAACATCAGTGACTTCTTCAGAACAGCACAGTGCTTTCTATACAGTTCAGCAAGGAAATTTCAGCATATATAGCTGCATAATGGTTTCAGGGCCATTTCTGTCTTCACAGGTGATGGGGAGGACAATTTTAAGGCTAAACAAGCTTATTTCCTGCTGTTCTCCAAAAGGCAGAGCTGCTTCTTCCCTTAAATTAGCTTTCACTACTCACAGAAGAAATCCCTGCAAGGCTACCAATGGTATGACTGGAAAATAAAACACTGTTTGTGAGTAAGAAGTTTGTACTCCAAGAGCTTTGGTCAGTGCCCAGCTATGATGCATAAGAGCAGGACTTGTCCTTCCAGGCTGTTAACTGCCCCACTCATTTGCATACCTACTGCCAGTGGCATAAATTATGATTATGCCACTCAACATTATCTGTGTCTTTATACAAAACAGCTGGGATAAATTTCTGCTTTTGCCTAGCTCAGTAAATCAATTTAGGACAACAGGTTTTCAGTGTAATTGGCTGCTGCTATGACAAATTTTTGTGTTTCAGAAAGGCAGTAAGAGCTGCTGCTGCTGCTGCCAACAATGAGAAGAGCCTACATGGCCACTTTATCATTATAATATGCTTCCCTCCTGATTTCCTCTATGTTCTTCAGTAGAAGAAGAATGGAGAAAAATAGATGTTTTTAATGACACATAGAAGGCACCCCTTTCCAGCATCCTCATTTATGGATAGAAGAAGAGGCTTTTGTGTTTGCAGAAACACCAAAAAGATGCTCTTGCAGGCATCTTTAAATTTCCATAATCCAGTCACAAGCATCTTGACATGCAGCTCATTTTCTAGCAGAAAAACAGCCTGGACACACACTGAACCTATTCTAGTATGTTGTTTGCATAAGAAGATACTCCTCAGCAAAGGGAATTTGATTTTTCTTCCATGAAACAACTTGCTGGTTGATTAAAAAATGAGGAATTTAGGTTATTAAGTTATGCTACTTTATGGTATGCCATTTTTTAGAGGCAGATCTGAAAAAATATGACATTCTCTTGTATTACTCTTTCCTATAGGAAACCTATTTATCAATACTAATTTTTTTTCTAGTGCCTTCTGAAGGGAACTACAGCAGTCACAGCTATCCCTCAACTAAACCAGACATATGTGTACTCAGTTTCTAAAATGCTTAAAATCTAGAGTCAAATTATATACTGGGCTCATTATTTTGAAAATGTAACTGGTGCTTCTGCTCTTAGTACTTGAAAGAAATAAAAGTCAGCTCATATTTAATCGAGACATTCAAGTTCCGTCATGTTTTGAGACCCCAGATAAACCTGACACTAACATAGCAGAAAAACTAGTCCAGTTTCAAATAACCTGGCAGTCCAGGTCTAACACATCATCATGAGAAATTTCATCATTTTTGTGCTAAAAGGTGTCCAGGCAGGGAGCAGCAACAGAAGGACACAGAGCAATAGGTCAGTTCATTCTTGTTATCTGCTAATTCAGGGACTATATCTTTAAGTTAGAAATCATGAGGGAATTGCCTTTGGTGACCTCTATATTCAGGTCTATGTCAGTCTGTGAAGGATGGATACATGTGCCTCCATCTGCCCCCCTGACATGATATCCCTGAAATCCTGAATCCTGGAAAACAGTGCAGGCTTACACAAGTTTTGTTTCTTCAAAGTTGATGTTGCACTTTAGTGCTTTGTAAATTTGCCTTGAGAAGCAGTTCTTTTTGCTATTACTGTCCTACATCAGACAATGCCACTTCTACTGAGGGGGTGCTGGGTGGCATTTCTGCAGATGTCTGTTGCTCTCACAAAAAGTGTCCCCAGATTTTGCCTAAGCTTAGAAAAAAGTTTGAACGCATTTACTGTAAAGCCTGTGAGCTCACCTGCTGGAATCTGGTACATATTCTTTGAGACCACCAAGGGAATAACATGGCATACCAAAAATGCATGCAAACTAAACATGCATCCCTTGGAAGTGAGGAAGAAAATCCTCTACAAGATAGGAGTTTCATGCCAACAGGTCTGTAGTTGACAGGAATCCGATGAATCCTGGTGTGCCTCAAGGTGCTGTGGACAGGACCATATAAAGAAAGCACCCATTTTTCTCCCAAGCCTGTCTGGCTCCACCCTGCCCCCCGGCCCTCCCTGCACCATGACATGGTCATTCTGTCAAATTATCTTTCACCAAAACAGAGAAAAGCTACCAACTCTTTATGCTCACGCAGGTGCATCAAAACACCTGTGCTTACACTTAATTATAGGTAAATTGTGACCAGCAGCATTAGTCCAAGAAAAAAAGCTTTAATTTGTGAATTTGGACACAAAGTGCAACACAGGAGGTTCCTCCTGAACATCGATCGGGAAATGCATTTTTACTACGAGGGTGACTGAGCACCAATACAAGTTGACTGGAGAGGTTGTGCAGTCTCCATTCTTGGAGATACTCAAAAGCTGTTTGGACCTGTCCTGGGAACTGGTTCTAGGTGGTCTTGATTGAGCAGGGGGACTGAAGCAGATGACCTTCAGTGGTCCTTTCCAGCCTCAGCTATTCTGTGATTCTGTGAATCTGGCTGTGCTAGAACAGTGATCTGGCTCACTAACAGAGAATGTCTTCTCTCTTACTAGTGACCTTGGGTCTGTCTGTACAACTCAGTGAAAGACAGCCTTTTGATTTGCCATTGTAAACCACCTCCAGCTGCAAACAGAGCATTGCCATAAATAGATTTCTTTAAAACATCTGCTTTATACAGCACAACCAATCAACTATTAAGAAAGAAGGTGCAGAAAATCAAGATTAAGCAAAGATAAAGATGTAATTGCTCTATTTCAGGGTGGTTTTTGTGTCCTGCTTCCCATCTGCTGTCAAGAAAACAACAAGTGAGGGATGACTGAAGGTAATAACCATGTTGTTCTTCAGTGAATGTTAAAGCAGCAATGGCTAGGCTGTGCAACAGGAGGAGTTTCCTATACATGTGACAGTTTTTGTATCATTACTCTTATCAGGAGGCATGACACATTGTTTTTTCTCCCTCTATCATAAAATTGCCTATGGTCTACAACAAGGATTTTTTTTTTAATAATAAGAAATAAAAAAAAGAGTTGCCTCGGAACCTTGTAGGGGAGAGACCCACTCCTTAGAGAGTTCATTACGAGTAATCTAGATAGTAGCTCTTCTCAGGTACCCAAGTCTGCTTTACACCCTGCAAGAGATCAAATATAACAGTGTCTTCAGAGCTAGTTGTTGGAGCTACCATGAAAAAGCAGCAGAACCTTTCCTAGTGTGCAGAGGCACAATTGGACCAATCCCAACTTCCTGTGTCCAGTTAGGACTATGAATATGAGCCTGTTCAACTCCCCCTGTTCCACAATGCTCACAAAGCACAGAGGAGCAGCTGGGAATGAGAGCTGACTTGAGATAGAAAGAGTCAGAACAAATTCCTGTCCTATGGCATTATAACCTGTGCCTCATTGTCTAGATGCCTCATCAGGTGCACTTTGATTTACATCCCTGATAACAATTCCAGGCACTTTTTGGCCCTCTATGAATAGTGCAACAGGGAATGTCAAACTCTTCTTAAGTATTCCCACTAAGCTCTTCATTCAATCACTTTCTTCCTTAGCTGAACCTGTGGAGGCAAGTTGTGCATTTATTTTTAATATCCTCTGTGTGCATCACTACATTCTCCTGCTCTTTTGAGCCACTGAATAGCAACAATGGTTTTTGCTTTCATTGCTTGAGACTTCACTTCAGCAACCTTCCTGATTAATACAAAGTTCAGTCCATCAGTGTCATCTCCACTCAGTTCTCTGGAGTCCTGAGAAGCAGCAGACTGAATCTAAAGATGGAAAACAGGTCAGGATAGCAATCAGTCAGGACTGAGCTTTTGTTTCAGGAAAACAAGTGGATAGCAACACCTCATCAACTGTTGGAAAGATATTGATACAACTATGACCTTATGGCAGGAACATTGGGTAGATGTGTGGCAACCATATTAGTAGCCAAGGGGGTCTGGGAGGGGAAATGCATTCACCACTTATCTACCTCTCCTGTGATTATGTGGCATAACGCAAGGATCTTTCTCCTTTATGCCCATACTGAACAATAGAAACAATTATTTGCTAGCACAGGGCTGCTTGCATGATAATTTCTCTTTCATTTTGCAATTTGGAAGCCAAAAGCAGCAATTAGCTCCAGTCTGTTTATTGGCAGTTTAATTTTTCTGCTGAAAAAATCTGTGGCAGAAAAATACTGAAACGAGACAAGGCACAGAAAGAGCAGTCCTAGCAGGTGAAGAACCTGTTAGTTTAGCTGGGGTATATTCTAGTTCAATCACAAGCTCTCAAACTACCTGTAGGAAACATTGTGCCAGACCCTCAGGGAAGACCAGAGACCCCAGAGAGGGACCAGATTCAACAGAGCCCTTTATGTCTTGAGTCCTTCCACTCAACAGAAAATAGTGATTTTGAAACTGCTCACTTCCTTTTTGGGGTCACTTTCCCTGAATACTGAGTGATTTAACTCATTGCTGCTAATACTGACAGGCTGAATTTCAAATTCTTGTGAATATTTCATGGAACAGAAGTAAAGCACAAATAAATTTACATAAATCTATTTCAGTCTGCAGATTGACTGAAGCTAATTTTCAGCAGTTAGTTTAATAGTTGGTATGCACCATGGGCTGGGACATAACTGGCCCAGATTTTCACATGGGCAATGTCATCATGGGACAGAAGCTATGCTTATTTGCCAGTCTAGTGAGAAAGAATATCTCTGTGCTACATGAAAAAGTAGAAATTAAGTGAAGGCAAAGCAGTGGAAGCAGTGCATAAAACATATAAACATAACTACATATAACATAACATATATACATAACTATAACGTCAAAGTGTTACCTACTGAACACACATTACTTAAAATTCAGACGGGCTCACTTTCATTCAGTTCACAGCTAGTCATCACTGCAAGTATGATACAGACAAAAAAACCTAGTAGCATGAACTCAGATAATGAATTTTTCCCTGTGAATTATTTATTTGGCTCAAAAAATAGCCACAGATTTTGCTGTACAAGGAGAAATTTCAAAGTCATTCCACAGAAGCTGCTTACTAATTCCTTGGTGAAGAGAGATCTTGTAGTGAGAGGGTATAAAGCAGAGCCTGAGCAGCCTGCTTAAGACACCTCAGGTGAAATGCTGACTTAAATGAGTTTTGCCATCAGCTCTGGAGTCATTGTTTCCCCTCCAGCTCAACAGTGATCACAGCTGTCTAATAAACAACTGGCTTTCAGATACTGCAGGCAAACATGTCAATTTTTATACATGCCTTTTCAAAGCCAAAGCTGACAGCTTCACACAGCTGCCTGTGCATATGTACCCTCTGTGTGACACAAACACTTTTTGCAAAACATACTCATGTATTAGGGTCTGATACTGCAGGGCATTGTGCTATGATCCAACACAGCACTTAAATGTGTCCTACATTTGTGAATCTAAGCTGCCAACATGGAGTAGGTATTTAAGCATTTAGTAGGACCACAGCAAAGAGCCCCCTGCCTTGTAAGATGAGCTCAAACACAATATATATTTTATATATATATATAAGGAGCAAGACATTTGTGGTAGTTTTGAAAAAATTGAAAACAAAGATTTGAAGGATGACTAAACGTAATAGGCCTTTCTGGGGAGAGGGGGATTAATGCAGAAAACAGGAATCATTCCAACACTGATTTTAGATGATGTGCCAGAAATACACAATGTAAGGTTAAAAAAAAAAACAAAACAAAAACTAAATTAAAAAATGTTATTCAGTCTTCTCTTTTCAAATATTACTCTCACACCCTAGTCTGTAAGATTGAGGTTGAAATAATCCAATTCTATAGCAATAATTAGGAAGCAAATCTCAAAGGGAAACATTGTTGTTGATGCTGATAATTATTGTTGTTATTATTCTAAATAATAAGGCATTACTTACAATCATGGGCCATAAGGAGTGATGAGGCATCATGTTACTAGATCAGCTTAATAAAAATGCAAATTTTGCCTTTTACTTTAAAGATAAAAACCAAAAAGCTAAAACCAGACTCTTCATAGCAGATACATAAAGTCACTGCTTAGGGATGGATGGATGGATGGATGGATGCCTCCATGCATGGGCTCTGCTTCTACAGCACTATTTATATGAGGAAAATTTTAGACAATGTACCCTAAGGCATCACGCTTAGTGTTTTATTTCAGTCCTTCAGTATTTTTATACTTGGTTGGGAAACTTAATTTTTCATCCTGACAACTCACCATCTTTGAATATCTGGCCTTGAGACATATGTCAAATAGAACTGCATTTTCTCAAGGAAGCGTCTAAGTAGTGTCTTTAGCACGAAACCCAACACAGTGTGTTTCACTGTATTGGGCTTACTGGCCATCATCACAGATGGCAGAGACAGCAGGAAATGTGTCTGCAAGGAAGGTGGCAAAACCCCTTTCTGTTTCTGTAGCTTTTCCTGGAAAGAGAGCTAAGCTGGGCTCTCCTGGAACTTCCCTGCTTCTCATGTGCTCTTGGAATTTAGGCAGGTGCTCAGGCTTTGGTGTGGTGATTTGAAATATTACCATCACTATGTCTTCATCCTCTTTCCTACATGGATTAGCAAAAATTGTGTGTGTCCTGGCCCCATCATGTTAGAATTTAAGAATAGTTAAGAAGAGCGTTTCATACAGGGGTCTGTAAAATTCCTTCTCCATCCAGCGTAGCAACATGGGTAGTCCAAGGGCTACTCAAGTGTCTTACAGTACTGCTACTCTGATGTGACAAAAAGCTTCTCCACACTCTGCAGATCAGTATTTCTCACAGTTTGCTTTACAATTAAGATGTATGCTGTTAAGAGCAGTGCTGAGAGAGCAGCTCCTTAATGTGGGGTTCACAAGAACTCTTAAGTCCTATAAAAACCAACAATATCATTCTATCAGAAGTGCTGTTGACTATGACTTGTCTTTTATATGAAGACATTTGTTGGGTTTAGGACAGTCATACAACATGTTACTGGATAAAAAATAATAAAGCTCCTATTTATTAGATCCTTCAAAGGCTTCTCTGAAAACCAAAGGCATTTGCTTGCAAGAAGTATGTCTTTCATTAACTGAGTGTCTCTGAGCTGCGCCTTCAACACCAAGCCGTAAATTATAAGCTGAACAGAAGTGGCTCCAAACCAAACAAAAAATTTGAGATGCAGGGATGTAATGACTGCTGAGGAAAAGATCTAGCTATTGGTGTTCATGGTATTCTGCTGCTCTGTAACCCAATTTCAAAACAGAGCAAATGAACAGAATTAAACAGGAGGGAACAACAGGTTATACCAAAACATCATAATGAGACAGCAACAGTGGGGATATTACAGAAACCAACAATGTGTTAGTCATCCATAGGCATTTGCAGCAGAAAATCTGAGTTGACATGGAATATGCTGATGGAGTTAAAAAACTAAGGAAGTAAGAGTCTGACAGTACAGGTGTATCTATGTTACAGATAGTGGTGGTCTAAAGATACAACAGGGCTGAGGAAGGCCCCATCTGGCACTTTTTTGTTACCTACAAACCAAACTTCTGTTATCCCTGCTGTTAAGTTCTATTTGACACAAAGTGTTTCTTGGGCAGACAATGTTAAATTCAGATTTACAGAACTGAAAAAAATATCAGAAGAAATGCAATCCTCTTAGGAGAAAAAAACCTCAAAGATTTCTCTATATTGATGCTAAAGGCTTGGGTTTCAAGGCTGCAAGAATACTGACCATTAACAAATTTATGCAAAAGAAAGGGATTTGCAGGCAGTGTCTTTTCCATGTCCCTGTTTTCTTCATTATTCTTCTAGAGTGTCTTCTAGACACTCAGTCGGCTGAGACCAACCCACACCTCAGCCTCCTTTTCTCCAGGCTAAACAACCCCAGTTCCCTCAGCTGCTCTTCATGTCTTGTGATCCAAAACCTTCACCAGCTTCATTGCCCTTCTCTGAACTCACTCCAGCACCTCAATGTCTTTCTTGCAGTGAGGGGCCCAAAGCTGAGGACGGTTTTCAAGGAGCAGCCTCACCAATATATATCAGTATATGTCAGAATGTGTTCATTACCATTCTAGCCAAGCCTTCACAAAGACAAATGAAAGCAATACTGTTAGTTCCCCTCTGGTAAATTATAATAACTGACCTGTCCAGGAAAATTGGGAATTCGCGGTGCAGAGAAGTGCAATGGCATATGCTGAGTCCCCAGTTAGCTGGCTGTAACAGCTGGGCCACACTGCTGCTCAGAGCATTTTCTTATTTTCCCAGGCACTTCATGTCTGCTCTTCCCTGTCTTGAACACTAGCATATTGTTTCAAATATCTGATGGGCATATTTTCATCATAACCTAATTGCTTCAGTTCTGCAGAGTGTTTAAGAATTTGAGTTTCCTGCTATACATTTGGAAAAAAAAATCCAGCTCTTTTATTAATTTAGGTTTTTTCTTCTCACCCTCCACATGACTCCAAGTAAAGTACCACTCTCCTTGAGCAGGCATTTCAACAGAGTGGTAAAGGACCAAAGACCACAAAAGTTCAAGACAAAAGGCTACATAATTTTGAGGACCAGCTATTGACTGAATAGATTTCAGTCATTTTTCTCTCAATATGAAACCAAACTGCAAAAGCTTTTTAAAAATGAGCAGTCTAATATATGTGCATGTGCAACTGTGATTTATGGTGACACAGACAATGGTGACATATTGCAAAGGACCATGACTGAAATTTCATCATAAAAATGATAGCACTGTTTAAATGCTTCCATTCATAAATGTGACCTTAGTGTGAGCAGTGCATGAAATGACAATGACAAGTAAACACCCACATCTCCATCACCAAAGCAACTTCAAAAAGCCAAAGTCTTTCTTTCCTTCAGAAGCAAAAAAATGCGATGCTGGGCTGCATCAACAAGCGAATCACCAGCAGAGACAAGGAAGTCATCATCCTGCTCTACTTGGTGCTTGTCAGACTGCACCTGGAGTATTGTGTCCAGTTTTGGTCCCCAGTGTACAAAAAAGGATGTGGACAGACTAGAGAGGATCCAGAGAAGAGCCACAAGGATGATCAGAGGACTGGGTTTGTTCAGCCTTGAGAAGAGAAGGCTTAGGAGAGACCTTATCACCATGCTGCAGTACTGATAGGGCAGCCAGAAAAGAAGGAGACTCCCTATTAATAAGGAGTCACATGGAGAAGAGGAGTGGCAATGGGCACAAGTTGTTCCTGAGGAGATTCTGTTTGAATATAAGAGGAAAAAAATTCACTATGAGGATGGTCAGACATTGGAATGGTCTCTCAGGTGAAGTGGTGGTTTTCCCCACTTTGGCAAGTTCTAAGTCTCAGCTCGATGGGGTTTATCACATCAACAGTATTAGAAAGATCGGACCAGATGATCCTTGAGGTCCCTTCCAATATGACATTCTGTGATTCTAAGCTTCTATAAGTCATTGTTCGGAAGGACAAAGATCAAAAACTGTCCACTTTCAGAGGTAATGAAGGCTACAGTTTATTAAAGCAAAAGGCCTTTCTGACCTACACTTGAATACAGAAATGCATTATATTCCACTAAAGAGGTCACTACTTTTTAAGAAAAAGACCACAATTATAGATCTGTAAGAGAACAACAGCCTGGCACAAAATATAAGAAAAGAAACTCGAATAAATTTCAGGAAAATGGATCTAAAAATTGCAGCCTGAAGAAAAAAGCAAACAAAAAAAACCTAATATTGACCTTGAGATACAGATAAACTGTCCCATATATAAAGAGAAACTAAGCTCCCCAAACATCTGCCTATGCTGTATCTATACTAATTATCAAACAATATCATTCTTCTGCATAAATAAAACTCTAAATCTGTTTCTTCTACTTCTATACCTATATGTCAGTGTTCCAGGAAATGCATCATATTTAACAAAACTGGTACCATTTGCTTATGTTTTGCCTGTGTTGTATAACATGGGGCAGCTAAGCCATTCTCCATGCAAATTTCTGTGTAGTTCTCTTCATGTTACATGGAGTAGTAATTTTTTGCCTGATTACTAAATACTATGTCATTTTGAAAAAAATCAAATGCCATCAATGTTGCAATAAATATTTGAAATAAAATTTTGTTTAAAGCTTCAGTGTTTTGCAATTGAAAAAAAAATATGAAAAAAAATCTGAAAAGAACTGTGCCTCTGAATATGGAAACATAATCCTTTGTGTTATAGCCATGCTGAGAAAAATGCAAGTGAAAAGTAATGGAGAAAAATTATAATTTTAAGCATTCATCTGCCATTTAACCACTATGACAGATTAATTTGTTGAGAGAAACTCTAAAGATGGAAGGCTTTAATTAAGAGAGACAAAAGGTGGTCACACATCAGAGCATGGTCAGAAAAGCCTTCTTAGTTTCATAGTAATGTTAAAAAGTTGGATAGATTAATTTCAAAGGGATTTATGAAAGCAATGACACACTACAGCAGTCAATAGTTTTTCTGTATTATTAATGCAAATAGTGAAGTTCTTGAGAGATGCAGAAATAGCCCCTGAACGACAGAGTAGCTTTTTAAAAAGAGCATTTTTTTAAAGTCAGTCTTTTTTTTTTTTTTTTCTGTTATCAATGTCTACCGTAAGTAACGATCTTATAGTGTGTTAGGAAACAATGGCAACTCTGAGGTATGGAAGAAACTTCTGAACTCCCACTATCAATGAGATTAAAGGATGACACCGGATTTTTTTATCTGACAGGTCTCCTGAACTCAGAGTTGGGAAAATATGGGTAGTTATAACAGCATTAGACCATGACTATAGGTTTCCCTACATATTTAAATCTCAAAGTCAGTGAATCTAGACAGAAGCATTAGTGTTCAACATCACTAATGCTAATCACCAGAAGAAGCAAAAACATCAATCCTGCCTGCACGTGCAAAAAGGTTACTCATCATTCCATGTCTGGACAACATTTTCAGAACCAAGTTTAAGATTAATCCCCTACAACAGGAATTATATATTAAAAGAGATCAGAATTGAAAATGAAAAGCTTGGCCAGTTACAGTTCAAATTCTGAGGCAGGTTTATATTTAATTTGCACTTGTAACTGGACCACTTCTATTCCTCTTGACTCCCTGGCTATTCATCTTCTGAAGACATCTCTGAATACAAACCTAACTGAATTTTTCTCTTGACCTTCATAGCTTGTCAATAAAGTAAGACATTCTCACAGACATAGCAGAACATCCCGTCCTGCCAAAAGAAAATCCCAAGTAAATTAAAGGACTGAAAATCTGGCTCTAAGCCAGAGACAAAACCTTCATTTACCACAATTGAAGAAAAACTCACTCAGGCTGAACGGAGATACTCAACTGCACTGCATCCATCAATGCATTTGCTTTCTTCCTTCTATGTAACAGGAAGAAAGAAAGGTGAAGATACACTTTTATATTTTATGTGGTTTCTGGTGTTACTGAAGGTGTACCCCCAGCTGAGAGGTGGAAAGGTAGTGGCTTGTACCTCTTAGAAGGTCCTTCATGACACAGCAAGTTATGTCACAAGTCTAACACCAACTACACATGAGAAATCTCTGTGAACCATACAACACATTGCATCAACAAAATTACATGAAAGTCAAGATGCTCATAATAACTTTACAGTGCACAGACCATGGGCCTGCTGATCATTCCTGGTTTTCTTTTCTTTAGCAAAAAACAGGTAAATTTTCAAAGACAACAAAGAATCACTCAGCCTATTTCTCTTACAGCTCCTTAGCAGGAACCTGGACAAAAGTCCAAGAATACCTACCAGTTATACAGTTTTGAAGTTCCTAGTGAAAGTATTTGGGGAACTTTACTGTATTATATTTTGGGTTTGGTGGGGTTTTATTTGGTTTTGTTTTGGTTTTAGTTTTTTGTTTGTTCTGAGGGGGTTTTTTTGTCTGCTTGTTTGATTGTTTGTTGTTTTTTTTAAAGAAGTATAACAAAAAGAATCTAAAAAAGGTTCAATCATCAAGGACAGCAATTTCGCCATATACTTATTTCCATTGTAATCTTCAGCTCATTGCTAGTAGGAAGCTATAACACCTAAAGAAAATTTTCAATTCCACCTAATCTTTATTAATCTATTAAAGCATTACTACTCTTTAGAAGGATGCATATGTAAATGTGTATGAGGAGGGCCAAAAAATCTAGTTTAACAGTGAATGCTAGTGTTGCCTTTTAGAGTACCCACATGTTGAAAGTTTGAGCTATGTACTTTACCAGGTGTCAGGAAATAAATATTATTTCATCATATTCTCTGAAATATCCCAATGTGCCAAACCCCTTTTCAATGCAATTTCAGCTGGACTACAACAATTGCTTCAGGGGCTGTTCTTGTGTTGGCCAAAGTCAATGTAAGTTTTACCACTGACTTCAGTACAGAAACACATTCTAATGTAAATCAGAATTTTGAGTACTTCTGAAAACATACCAAATATCAGACTTGGTTCAAATTCATTTAGGATCAATTTGCTCACAGTACTTTAGGTTTCTGACACACCAGAGAATAGAAAACAATAGTTCAAACTTCCCTCATCACATGCAAGGCTCAGCAAAACAGGTAAGAAGAAACATCAAGGGCAGGAGTTCTCTCTCATTAAGTTCAAGCATTCATGACCTGCAAGAAACCAGTAGCAACAACCAGCTGTCATAAACAAATGACCAGTGCTCACAAACTTCTGCTCTTGGGCAGTGATGTACAGATACCGGATCCTGCAGAGGGTCCTCAAGAGCCCTGCATCACTTCTGGCTGAAGCAGCTGTGGCAAAGCTTCTGATTTCAGCAGTGCAGATCAAAAATCAGACACTGCAGCATTAATCTCCACCATCTCCATGGAAGGTTTTTTGAAAACTAGTAATAATGTGATACCACTATTATTCTCCCACAAACAGCACACTGTGAAACAATGTCCATTCAACAGCATGGACATCCTTCTCTAAACAACTTGCTGTCCCCCAAACTCAAAAACACTGGCAAAAGGTGGCAACAATGCAGAAAGTGGTCTAAAGGGACTAGCAGAAACTGCAGATGCTTTGCTTTCATAGATAGAGTGGAAGAAGCCACCCACCTCTAGGTGAGTGGCTACTCAGGTGGCTACTCTAGCCACCTCACTCTAGGGTGAGTGAAGCAACATGTGACAGTAAGATACCCAACATGAACCACAAAGTTTATTTTATACCAATCATTTGTTTCCAGAATATGCAGTATTGGACTCTTAAGCATCCATGCTTGAGAGCAGCTGGTCATAATTCACAAAAAAGCCCACTATGACCAGAAATGCTGTTTTTAAACAGCAGTGCTGAAAAACTTTAACCACAAACTGATTCTGCAAAAATGTGTTTGCTGGAGGATGATATTCTCTGGTAGAAGGAATCAAAATGTTTTTGCTGTCTGGGGTATGTTTCCCATGGTTATACATTTTCCAGCCCCACCATGGGCACCCCCTTGTTGTGGGGGAGGAGCTTGCATGCCCTTGTAAGGTTGGGAGCTATGCTGGCAGTGGCATTTGCCTCCAGTAGGGTCTCCCATGCCACACAGGTGACAACTAAAGGGTCAGACAAAGTGTGTCCATGGGCAGGATGGGCTCACCAGCCTTCACCCTAGCAGAAGGACAACTCTAACTCCAAACCTGGGCAGATGGAACTTGTTTAGCCCTGTAAGGCCATCCATCTAAGAGAAGGATCCTCTAACATACGTCCTGAGGATTTCACTGTCACTGCCCAAGCTTGCTGGGCCCTGGAAGATGAACCTTAGCAGTAAGGGGTGGGACCAGTTCTGTGCACGTTGCACCTCACCTAAAAAACCACAGTGGAGGCTGGGAGGGTGAACCCACACTTGTACAGCCCCTGCAGCAACAGGCGAGGGTTGAAATGGCAGGGGAAAGGTGCATTGGAAACTGCAGACCCAACCCTGCATGCAGGTGGCTCAGGACTTTGGTTGCTCGAGACTTTTCAGCCATCAGCACGCTTGCAGCAAGCATGGGTAGAGCCCTTCTTAAATCTTTGTTCACAAAGCCAAGCCATGATGACATTCTCCAGTATAGGAGGATTACAGTAGAATTAACTGTTCTCCACAATCCTCATACAATGAACTGGCAAACATGAAAGCTGAGAAGGAAGAAGAATGCAGTCACCATGAATGTGGCCTGTCCTCACAAAAAGGACTGAAACTTCTGGACAGCTGTACTAAAACCTAATACAGTTCCTATTCACCTGTTATGAATCAGATTCCCTCCCCCTGCTCAGCTCCCAAATGCTCTTTCACACAAAGAAAGTTCAAATATGTAAACACAGATAACTGCTAAAAAACTGACCACTGTTATTGTCAGAAAGTAGGTGGACAATAAATGGATTTTGATTGTTGCCATAAAAGGCTTGACTGCACAATGAAAAAAATATAAATTACTATGTAAAAATTAGGGCTTTCTGAATGTTCCTTTTTAAACTTCTGCTTTAAAAAAACCACAAAAACCCAAAAAGAAAAACAAAAAACAAACAAGAAAAAAATCAAAACAGTATTGGGGAAATATTTTCATAATGTTGTAGCAAACGTAATTTACATCTGAGATTTCAGGGTTTTGTCAAGAATTTAACTTGTCTAAATGCCTGAGAAAAGCAGACATGTCTTTGCTAGTGTTTAATATTTTTAGATTTTTCTTACACATCCAAAAGTTCCTTACACATCCAGAAGTGGCTGCTTCTTCCCTTCACTCTGTAAGCGACAAAATCTCTTTGAATCGCAAAGGTAGTATAACATCTGACAGATGCAACAATTCTCAAATTCCTTCTGACTCACATGCTGATTATCTCCTGCATAGACACATATATGATGTGGGGCTCATAGCTTGTACAGTTTCAGCTTTCCAATTTTTTTTCCCCAGAGCTTGCATACATTTTCCAAGATAGCACATGAAAGTTTTTCTGAGTCATAAAATGCTACTCAGAGATCTTAGCTTGGATGCTGATTTTAGAGCAATCTGTGGTACATACCAGTTGCTAGTTTCTCTTAATAGCTACAGGGCTATCATATACAGAGTTAGGTACAAAGCAGTCCTGTTTTCTATCTGCCCTCCAGAAAAAACTGGTATAACAATCTCATTTCAAATCTACATCTTCATTAAGTCAGAATAGACTTTACAAGAGTTGAAAATTTATACTTTTAGTTAAAAGTTGGTGAAGACATACAGCGTGCAAGCACACTTAAAATGTTCACTAGTGAGATCATGCACAAAGTGCTAAATTAAGCACAGAGCTTCAGGGAAGATGCTGGAGACTATTTGTCTATACAACAACAGTTTTGTCTTCCACCGTGAGCTCTATCCCACCAATAAACTGATATACCAGTTTACTGAACTATTTTAAGAATGAAACTGCTGGTGTGTATGACTCACATTTTATTAAGGTAATGACCATGATGCAGTCTATTTAGATACGTATCTTGTTGTTGAAGATGATCTTGGCATCAGAGCAACAATACATTGATGCTATTCCAGAGCATTACACAATCATGGAAGAGGTATCTATTTGTGGACAAAATAAGTGCTCACAATCAAATAAATAAGTATTAGTGCTAGCAGAACGTAATCAAAAGACATTATTAACAAGCACTAGAGCACACAACCTTTATGCAAATTATAGGTAGCACGTGCCTAAGGATATAGGAAAGGAGAATGATTTCCAAGTTGTCTGAAAATAATTATTGAATTCGTGTTTCTTGATTTCTTTCCTTTGCAAAGACTTTAATCATACCATTTCCTATTGTCATGTATTATAAACTGCATATTGCAAAGCAGATGGAAGAAAGCTATTCATAATCACAATTATTCCTGCTGCTGCTGCTGCTGAGAGCACACATGGAAGCACCTGGGCAATGACACTGGCTCATGAGAAAAACCAAGGCAGGTTCTGCTTATCTTCTTCACATGAGGCATTCCCAGTCAAAACATTTAATATAGAACTGTGTGTGTGCATGGAGAAGGGAAGGTCGTGCAACCTTCTTACTTCTCGCAGGTGAATTGAAAAGTAGTAAATTAAGGTGTGTGGGGGAGGTGGGGTAAGATGCACCCTCCTGTTCATGTAAGTCCCCATCATACCATAGACACTACAGGTACCAGAGGCGATATCAAAACCCCCATCTGCTCCAAGGGCACAGGACCAGGCCACGGGCCAGTAGGAAATGTGAGCACTGCACTTTGAAGGAGCCCTTTAGAACCTACAAAATTTGTTTGTTAAGATAAGGCTCTCTGTCTCAACAAGGAGCAACGGACAGGAAGACTGGGAAGGCTGCAAAATCCAGCCTGCAGAAGCCAGGTATGAATGCTGCCCTCTGACTTGGCAGACAGAGAGAGGGACAGGCAGCTAAATCCCTGCAAGCAAAAGGAAACAAATGAAAACCCCCGCAATTCAAGCAGCTGTTGAGGCAGCAACACAGATGACATCACAAAAGGGTCTCCCACGCAGGTTGTTCAACCAGATCACTGTCCAGACCTCCAGCAGAGCACTTATCCCAAGAAGTTCTATCCAAGAAACAAAAAGAAATCATTTCAGAGTTTCCTAAGCACAGTTCATTGTTTTCACATTACAAAACAAGAACCTCCTTGTAAACCTAGGGGTTTACAAGGAAAATAACAGAGTATTCTGAAGAGATATCAGTCATGCCTCCACACTGCATATGCCTGCTTTACATGTTCAGAATTCATATAAATATTTAGACTGAACACACTCAAATATATAAAATCTGGTCCTGCTTATATCATGCTCTAAACATAGAATTTATACAATTTTAAATACATATATATGAGAATGAAAAAGAAATGCATTCAACCTATACAGCCTCAATTCGATGAAGAACACAGAGCAGAGGAACCTTAAATAAGTATTTCCAGAGAGTGCCACATATTTTCTTTTCAAGAGGGACATTAAACAATTTTAGCTAGACTCAAGGTGAAGCTTATAGATAAAACCACTTAAAATGAACTACTGATTTTATTTTCACTAGTGCTGGGAAAAGCTACAAACCGTAAGTATAAAGGTTTGAGCTAAGTATTTAAGGAGAAGTTTGCTTCTTCCCCTGAATTTCAGCACAGTTGTCAAAGTAACAGTAAAATCATGTCACTATTCAAAGAGAGAGTTCAAGTGTTTATAGTTTCAAATAAAATTTTTTATTCCTTCCCTTTCTGCTTGATTAGAAGCATCTGTATGTCAGGGAGAAACATAATTCTTTAGATAGGGCTGCTAATCAAACCAAAATGACTTAGCAACACACAAATCCACGGGCTGGATTGCTACAAAGGAGGCCTGTAACATCCCCCAGGATTGCCTGTGTGCAATCTTCTGAATAAAGACAAAAATAGACTTCCTGATGCAGACAAACAGCAAGTCAACTATTTTTAACTTGGGTCTTTAAATGCATTTATAAGTTGCTTAGATTTAGGAGCAATCCCTTAAGCATCTACAGGCAGTTTGACTTGATTAATAGGTATGAAAAATACTTCTCCATGTTCTGCATATCACAGACATGCTATATTAAAAAAAAAAATCTCTGAATTCTCATTAGATTGAATGAATTTAGGCATCTTGGTGAGTACATTTAAACAAATTTTCATCAGTACAAACATGTTTTCCCAAAACAAATTTGCGCCTACATAAACACAATTAAGCTGTTACTAGTCTAATGATACTACTTTGTGGCAAACTCAAGAAAAGAAAATTAAAAACAGTTGAAGTGCCAGCCTGTGATCAACACACACACACACACACACTGGTTTGCCAGTGGGCTTGTATTTTCAACTTTGTAAGGAAACAGCAACCTACAAAACTAGCATCCATGACTGCAAAGCTGGTATGTTCGAATATACTGGATACTTAACTTCTGAGTATTTTAATTTCCTCTTGAAGACAGTAAAACACGTTACAAGAGGGGATGGGGTACCTGTAATAGGAACACCTGAGCTGCAAAGCAAGCATGACTTAAACAAGTAAACTACTATTTCTTATATCAGAACAGAGTTCTGCCAGCTGTGGATCAAAGCCCTCCTTGCCCTATTGCAGCTGCAGCATGGGAAGCATTTTAGAACCATGTACAACTTATGGGAGGATACAGGGGTCTGGCATGAGTAACAAGCAGGCTCAAGTTGAATGTCCTGCTTTGTCACCCACACAGACGTGACAAGAGCCAGCCGAATGGCAAGAGGTGGTCTCTGCAGAGGCATCCCAGCTGATCAACATCTGTGGGTTTCTACATAGATGTTGGATATTTCTTCTCTTTAATCACATAGGCAGTTCATCATGGGAGCTCGTAAGATTATTGGAATGATTAATCATGCCAGCGTAACACCTACAGATCTAACCTTTTGTGAAGGCTCTGCCTTCAAAGTGGTAAGGAAATTTTGTGTCCCCAGAGAGGTATCTTTAAAGCCCGCAGAAATAATTACACAAGCAGAGAAAACAGGGACAGAAAAGTTATGCATGTGAGGCAGCTCATGACTTTTTTGACTTGCTCTTTTCTCTCTCCCACAGGAGGCACAACTAACACCTCAGCAGGCACAGAAGCAACATTTCCCTCAAAATATTTTCAAGCAAAATTACCTATTCTCATATCAGAAACAAATTTATAAATCGGTCCAGTGTCATCAGTCAGAAAACAAGGATCAGGTTATGATTTACAAGCTGGGACACACCCTCAAGTGAAATACAAATCCCACTGACCTACAAAGGAGTTTGGGTAGGCATTGAAGGGAGTCTATATTTTAATAGCTGTGACTCCCTCAAGCCCCAGATTTTCAGGGAGTCCCATTTAGACAGACAGGCCTGAATGCCTGTGCCACTGTAGACAGAATCTTCAGCTTTAGAAATACACTTTTCACAGCTAAGGAGTTGTCCTTGCCTATGGCCAACATGTCTGATTATACAATAGCCCCATGAGCACACAGTTTTACTCCTCTTGGCCTTTGTTAGGTAACAGGTAAACCTTCACCTGTTCCTAAAAGGTTCCTAACAGGAACCTTTAAAGAGGCAGATTCCTTTCAACTTCAGAAAAACAAACCAACACATTCTTCACAGTCCCATACATTTACAGCAAAATGCTTGCAGAGTTCAGCTCCCACTAAGTCCCAGAGAATATCTAAGACCTGTGGCTTAAACAAATGAAAAAGCATGGTTCCCTCACACCTGCACACACACAGAGCAGTTCAGAGAAATTGGGTTTTTTAAGAATCAAAATAAACACGATACTAAAAATTCAACAGTGCAGTTCATTATTTATGCAAATGAATAATATTTGTTACAAGAAATGGTGCAGAATAACAAAAGAAGAATGTTTAGCTGCTGTAGGAAAGAAACTGAACATTGGCAGCAAGAAGGAAATGCCTGAAAAGAAGCATATACTCTTTCTTTTACATTCAGAGAAGTTCCCACTATAAGAAATGGGCTTACTCCTAGAAGGCTGTATTGTTCCCCAGCAACCAGCATTGCATTATTCAAGACTAAGAAAATGTAAGACTACCGCAGCTAAGCTTCAGCTGACCTGAAATTCATTTAAACTAAAGCTCAGCTATACCAGATCTGTTTTTACTTGCAAAGCTGCAGGGTGTCATGGAGCTACTTTATCTTGTCTGTTGCAAGCAGATGTTGATCAGATACGGTTAGAACTGAAAACTGAAAACCCCAGCCAGTGGCTGGTGGCTGCCCCGAGTTGTGCTTGTGTCACCCTGTGTTTTAGCTCTAGCCCGTAATGAGACCATTACTCACGGTCTCATCTGCCGGCCGCTTTCTGTCATTACCGGACAGAAACACATACCCCGCGGGCGGACCGATCAAGGCTTGCCCAGATATTTTCTTCCCGAGCCCTGCGACCACCCTGCTCCCGCCGAGACAGCACCGGCGGTGCCCTGCACGGCAGGGTACAGAGAGGACAGACCCCTGCCCTGCGCGACCCTACCCCGCGCGTCGCGCCCCAGACTCCCCGCGCCCGCCCCGGGGCCGCGCTCAGCACCGCGGACAGCGCCCCGCGGGACTGCCCCGGGTGCCCGGGACCCCCCCTGCGCCGGGCAGGCAGCGGGGAGCAGCCTGAGGGCGGTCGGGGTGGCGATGGCCCCGTGGGACACCCACACACACCGGCACACGCACACACGGGCGGGCAGACGTGCACACGCACGCATTCACACACGAGCACACAGAGACACGCATGCAAGCAGATGACCGCACATTCACACACACACATGTACACACGCGCGCACATACACACGCACACACACATAGGCACGCACAGGCACGCGCACACACGCGCACACACACACACACACCCCCACACACCCCCACACACCCACACACACACACACCCCGCGGCGCCGCCGTCACTCACCACATCCCCCGCAGGGAGCCCCGCCGCCGCCGCCCGCCGCCCCCGGCGCCGCGGACGCCCCCCGCAGCGCGGCGGTGGTGGCGCCGGGCGGCCGCGGCTCCATGCGGAGGGCAGCGGCGGCGGCTCACCTAGCCCCGGCCGCCCCGCGGAAGCCGCCGCCGCCGCGCAGAGACGGAGCGGGAGGGCGGGGAGCCGCGGCCGCATGGTGCTGCCCGCCGCCCCGCCCGCCGCCCGCCCCCTGCGCTCCGCACCGCCCCCCTCCCACCCGCCCGGGTCGTCCGGCGCTGGGTCTCGGCTACAGGGGCCCTCGTCGGGCCGGTGAAGAAGCGTCCCGGGCCTCTGCCCAGGCGGTGAACGGGGATCTCCTCCCTCCATCAGCGATACTTTTCGTTCACCCGACTTCTTCCTCGTCTGTTGTTTGCCACGCACGTCGCTTGCTCCTTTCGTTACTCAGTGTTACTCCCGGGTGGTCTGCAGCAACCGGGGTTCGTTCACATGCTTCCGAACAAACTCCTCACTGAGAAAACCCAGCCGAGTCTATGCTGTGCTTGGCTGGGGTTTAGACTTGAGAGCATGAGTCTTAAAACCCCAGTCATTTCTACGTGAAGCACTCACACGGCGAGAACTCCAGCCCCTGAAATGCTTTTAGTATAAAGGGAAGCAGGCAAACAGTAAAAACACATTCAACAAGATTCAGTATTGGAAGAGCTTTCTGAAGGAAACAGATTTCCCACTTTTAAATTAAACCCTCCTTTTTCTAGTTCATAGATTCATCCCTACCTCACTGGTGGGCTAACCTGGCTTAAGCTGGTTTCTGCGGGATGGGTTAAAAAAATGACCAAAAGTGGAGAACTTGCAGCTTTGCTGGGCCACCCCTGCCTAGGCACTGATTGCCCTCCAGGGAAGAAAGGTTATCTTGCAATCTTCTGTGACTGCCCTAATTCGCAGAGAGTGTCTTCTGTATTCAGTGCACCTCTGAGAAGAGTGTGTATATCAGTGCCCTGCTGTGAAGAAGCTGATGACAGCTTGAAGACTTCACTTTCGCCATCTTGTTCCCAAGCTGAACAGAAGTACTTCTTGCTGCGTGTCCTGCCATGTGCTGTGCTCCAGGCCCCTCTGCATTTCAGCCACCTCCATTTGCTCCATGGGGTCAATGTCTGTCTTAAGATAGCTTGTGGAACCCAAACTGAACCTGGCATTTAGCAATGCTTAACTCCAGGAGGTTTCCATTAGCCCATTTCTCTGGCTTGACAAGCTTCCCCTGAAGAGCAGCCCTCTTCTCCAGTGTATGTGCCATCCCCCTCAGTCTGGGAGCACTTGCAAACTTGCTGATAACACACTGTGCCAACATCCAGGTCAAATCAAGGACATTACAGAGTCATGCCCTCAGTATTTCAGAGAGGCACCACTAGTAACCAGACATGAGACAGATTTTGATTTTCTGATTAAAAAACTTTGAAGCCTACGCTCCAGCCAATTTTCCATACATATTCTAGACCATTTGTCCAGTTCATATCTTTCCAATATCCATACCCATTTGCCAGTTTTTACTGTATCTAAAGCCAAATCTAAAATCTACAGTGCATGTGGGCAGCTAGGACCAGTGGCAGACAACGATATGGGTATCTGAGCTCAGGTACAAGAAGTAACCCTCTGCCTTTTCCCAAATACACTTTTCACTTCAGCACCAGCCTCGTGAATGAGCACTTAGCAATGAATGAGAAAGGAAAAAACAAAGAATAATTAAAAAAAAATTTTGCTGAGAATTCTGATTACTTCAATGCATTCCTAATTTGAGCAGTGCATAACAAAGGAGTCTGATTTGCACTGAATGCTATGATTGGAACTCAGATATTTCTAGACATCACAGCTTGCTGGTAATTTTTGGCTTTCTGAAAAGGGATGCCTTAAAAACTGATTTTGGTGTCATCTAGACTCCCCCATAACAAGCAGGCCACCCTAAATGTTCACAGGCTAATGACCTGAATCCACCCTTGCTATTTGATCTGACTTCTTGATTTCATTATCTGGTATGCTCAGGGTTCCCACTTTTCAGACTCATTTTAGTAAAAGAATTAGTGGTTATTCTTTGAAATATTAGATAATCTAGCAGGAAGTGTTATTTTAGAAAAATATACTCCTATATTTTTTATTATTTTCTCATGTATTTTCATATTAAAAATAAAATTTTAAACAATTTCTCTCCTTAATACAAGCATGAGTTCAGTAATTTAATCAAGAGCATCACTAAGCTTGTGTTACACTCACCACTTAAGCAATTACTATTCTGAGGAAAAATCTCAATTTAGGAAATCATTTCAGTGTATGTTTATGGTTAAACACATGCTTAAACCTACAGCTATTCAGCAAAGCACAGCAGCCTATACTTGAGTATGTGCTTAGACATCTTGCTGACTCGGGGCTTTAGTCTGTAGCAAAAAAAAAAAGCAAACCTACATTTGATCTTGGAGGCATAGCTAACAAAAGCACCCAGAAAAATATGACAAAAAATAATTCCAATTATAGCATGAGTGGAGCTACTTAGAGCTACTTAGAGTGAATTCAGTGCCTGCAGCACATCTGTGTAGTAAGAACCATGGATCATATCAGTGGATATTCCTGTGGCTTTTACGAAATCTCTGCATAGCTTCATGCAGCTGAAAAAAATTAATGCAAATGCTCCATACAATTTCCAAGGCTTCAGTACATGTACCTTCCACTCTGGTGGACAAGGAAGCCACAGCTTTTGTGTCAGGTGCTGGTAAAACTCAGAAAGCCTACTACTTGGTAAGCAATATTGTGCAGGTAGCAGTCCTGACAAAGACTCTCCAATGTCAAGGTTTTTAGGAACAGTTGTAAAGCTTCTGCATCGCAAAGCAGTAGATCTTTGCTCGTATGCTCAGAAGTCTAATATTACAAAGCCCTGTGTAAGTCTTGTATATGATGACAACACGTATCAGACAAACTACAAACAAACACATGCATCAAACTACTGTCACGTTTCTGTATACAAGTACCAGGCCCAATGCAGAGAGCAATGCCTGTGTTTCACAGGTATGTGTTCGCAATTCATGCCAGCAATCACCAAAAGGTGTCCAGTCCCCCTCAGAAACTGTGTCAACATGAGCATATTGAAGGATTTTCATTCCTTCTGCCCTTTTGTAGGATATACGGAAAACTCACAGAGAAGCAACACAGAAAGAGCAGAAGTTGAGCAAATGTTGACTGTTTCTCCCTGTGAACCTATGTTTGGTGATGTTAGCTCTGGGTGAGCTGCAGCAGCAACATGGGAATCTTCACCACTCTATGACTCAGAGAAGCTGTCTCGCCCTTGTGTATGGCTACTCTTAGTGTAAGGGGGAAATATGCTGATTCTTACAGATGCTGTGTGTCTGTAAGAACTAGACCATCACCCTGTTCAGCATTTTTCAGGCTGAAACTTTGCTATTCCCTCATCAGCAGCCTTAGAAAGAGCCTAAGGCCCTAAGATCTGAGTTATTTGCATCTTCTGATAACTACTGTGTATGCACTGCCATCTTCATCAGCTTATTTGGCTCTCTGTGATGTTTTAATTTGATGGCATTCAGAAGCAGGAATACTTTGCACTTATAAAAATAATAAGCTGAGGCCTGGTTTCAACAATGTGTGATTAATGGCAGACCTCCTCATCAGGAGCCAAAATATCTCTGGCACAAAACTCTGGGGTTTTTTTCAGCTGCTTTTTTGAGAGTGAAGCAGCCACATCAGTTATCAATTACAACAAAAGCTAAAAGCAGCAGAAAAGTAGGGACTTGTTTTGGTTATAGGAGAAGAAGGTCAGGGTCTCTCTAGAACACATGTATGCCATATTTCTATTGTTAGGTGAGAACACAGAAGTAAACATAGTAGATTACACATGTAGGAAGAAGCACTGGGGAAGGGGAAAGGGTGTACGGGGGTGGAGGAAACCTGAGTGAAAAAAGAAGCATCTAGTTTTCCCTAGAACTGTGAGAGAATTTGCAGATGAGTGAGATTTGCAGAACAATGGGTCTGCACACAACATCACGCCAAGCCCTAGTGTTGCAGTGGTGGAAGAAAGAAGCACACAAATTCTGATTTTTAAACCCTTCTCCATCAGCAGAATGACAATACCAGAGATGGCCACACTACAGCAAGGAGTATCTGGAGGAAGGCTGAAGATGAGTCGTGCATGGAAGGACTCTGAGTTGCTTTTGTTCATGTCAGAACATTCTCTAACAGAAGATTCTGAAGAATCACAGAAGTGGTAAGGTGTGAGCTCAGACAGCTATGAAATTTTTTTAATAATTGTTCTGAGCTCCATTTTCACAGGAGCTGTAGCTTTTGGGACCAAGTACTTTATTTGGAAAGCTCACAATTTTATTTCTCTACCAGGAAGAAATAAACTCTCTCCTTACTTCCACCCTGGATACATGCTTGGCACAAGAACATTTATCAACTGTCTGGCACCATTCTTTATCTGAAATAATACTGTCCTTCCGTCTTCCTGTTCTTCAGTCCTTATGAGAAATTCATCACTGATGAGTCTTCATCCTCATGGGCTGAAAGAAGACTAGATATTTCAACATCCTCTTCTAACAGGGACCATTCCTCCTTTCTGATAATTGCTGTATTAGCTTTCCCCACCTTGATCCACTATCTGTCTGTTGTATTTCTTATGGATGCACACCATTCCAAACCCTGTTGCTGATGACCAAGACCTCTCCCTGCCCCAGTCACTGGCACGGAGACCCCACTCGTAGCTGACACTACATATGTAGAACACTCACAGCTCTGGTCTGACTCCAGTAGCTGGCAACAAATCCCTCACACCAGTTCCCCCAGTATCAGGCACTTGGTCTTTGCAGCACTCATGCACAGGTGTAGAACATGAGGTTATGCAGAGAGTTAGGAAAGGATTTTACCAAGAAGATAGGACAGACTGCAGTGGTCGGGCATCAGACCAGTATACTGAGTAACCTCAGTTTACAGGCAACTGGTTTACTGTGACTGATCAGGCTCATCTTCATCTTTTTTGCTGCTACTATTGTCTGCCACCTATGAGTTTCCACATCACTAGTTCATGGCTTTCCCCTTTCCCTAGTATCTCATTTGACAAGGTCTTTCACAAGTCCTAACTTCAGGCCTCCCACATCCTTGCAAGTCCTTGTGCTTCTTTCTTATTCTTTAACACAGATGAGATAATTTAAAGCCACTGAGAAATAGGAGGCGTTCCCTGGTTGGACAGCAAGATTAGTATGCAGTTAAGCATAGGAAAGGCTTCAGGCATGCAGCTCCCTTCATATCCAACCAGAAAAGACATACATTTGGGATTATTGGAATGTTGTATTTCCATGAAAATAGTCAAAAATAGATCAAATTCTATACACACATATATACGTTGTCACGACTTTGCAATTTTTTTCACTGTGATGCAGAAAACTTACATTGAAGCACCTCCACTTTGGAGACAGGCTGAGGGAGATGGGGTTGTTCAGCCTAGAAGAAGAGGAGGGTCCAAGGTGACCTTACAGCAACATCTCAATATTTGAATGGGGCCTACAGGAAAGCTGGGATAGGGCTTTTTGTACAGGTGTAGCAAGAGGACAGGGGCAATGGTTTAAAACTTGAAGAGGGAAGATTTAGGCTAGACATTAGAAAAAATTCTTTCCTGTGAGGATGGTGAGACACTGAAGAAGTTGCCCAGGGAAGCTGTGGCTGCTATATCCCTGGAAGTGTTCAAGGCCAGGCTGGATGGGCCCTTGAGTCATCTGATCTAGGAGGAGGTGTTGCTGCCCATGCAGGGGTGTTGTAACTAGGTGATCTGAAAAGTTCTTTTCAAACCTAGCCATTCCATGATTCTGAAACTGATTTTTGCCTACTACCATAGCTTAGTCTTCCAAACAGTCCCAGTTACTTTATTATAAGGAATAAATAGATGTCTTAATTTTAATTACATTTTTGCAAATAGGAATGGCATAACAAAGGTAGAGACAGAGACAGAAAGTAAGACAATAAAGAATATTCCCACAGAATTAAAAATTCAACCAAATTTTTGTCAGAACCATCTTCTTAGCACCAACTCACAAAGTATTCTCATTGTAGTCTCTATTCCTGTTTTTAACAATTGTTTTGAGTGGAGAACTAATGTGAAATGTTCACTGTAGTTTTTTCAAATAATGAATTTCCTGCAATACTTTCTAAGAAAGGCACACAGCAGTCTGCCCTTCAATGAAACTATTTCCAGAAGATATTTGCAGAAACTTTCTCTTTCTTTGGATCTCATTGTTAAACACAGTAGAGGAAAAGACATATAAAAGATGCATGCATGGCATAGAACTGCAGCTATGAACTTCTCCTCCTCTACACTGCTCTCATGAGACCCCACCTGGAGTACTGTGTGTAATTCTGGAGCCCCCAACACAAGAAAGACACGGAGCTGTTGGAGTCAGTCCAGAGGAAGGCCCTGAAGATGATCAGAGTTCTGTAGCACCTCTCCTCTGAAGGCAGGCTGAGAGAGTTGGGGTTGTTCAGTATGGAGCAGAAAAGGCTTCAGGGACACCTTATAGCATCCTTCCAGTACCTGAAGGGGCCTACAGAAAATGTGGTGAGGAACTTTTTACAAGGATGTGTAGTGACAGGACAAGGGGTAATGGAAGAGAGTAGATTTACATTAGACATTAGGAAGAAATTCTTTAGTGTGAGGGTGGTGAGACACTGGAAGAGGTTGCCCATGGGCGTTGTGGATGCCTTGTCCCTGGAAGTGGTCAAGGCATTGAGCCTTGTGGACTTGGCATTGAGCCATCTAGTGTAGAGGCAGGTGTCCCTGCCCACGCAGTGGGGCTGGAACTTGTTGATCTTCCAGGTTGCTTTCAGCCCAAACCATTCTGTGATTGTATGATTTCTCACCAGCATCCATACCTCTGTCGTCACAACACTAACAAGGATTTTGGTCTAAGGTCTTGTTGTTGTTTCTGTTCTTTCTTTGTTTGTTTTTCTAATTTAACATGAGCATAATTAAGAGGGCAGCATTGATGGTTAAGAATGTGAGGTTATAAAATACTAGATTACTCAGATGAAATGCATGTGGCCTTTTATCTCCCTCTGGTGGCTAGACACCAGAGCCAGCTTGTCTGTTCAGCCGAAAGCACTTTTGTCTATGTACAAACAGAAAAGGTTCAGCCCCAGTGGTAACTTTTTCTTGAGCACCTTGCAAAGTATTGGCACTTGAGGGTTTTGACTGCTTGGAGCTGCGTGCCTTGGGTGAGGTCTCTCCCACAGCATTCTCATCCCTGAATATTTCTATGTACCTTCTAAAAGCCACCCATGGCACAAAAATCCCAGGAGCTTCTGGCTCAAAAATTGTCCATTTGAGGAGCCTCACCCCAAGGATTATGTCTTGCCTTGGCAAAGATGCCATATGTGTTTTGTCCAAGACGCAAGAGCTGTTAGTGAGATTATAGAACGAAATGCAAACTGTGAACCATTTCTCTTTAGCATATTACTTGTGTTTCCTTTCCCACAGCAGATGGAGAAAAGTGCTTTTCAAATATGTTTTATGGTACTGACAGGAACAACCTGATAGTATTTTTATTTTTGCAGCAGAGAAACAGACATGCGCTCTGTATTGGTTGCTGCTTCAAAACAAATGCTCAGCAGTGAGAATCTAAAGCTATCTCCACCTTTCCTGTACAGACATATCTCTGTGCAAATATTGTGTTCTAAAAATGCGAGTTCCAAAGCACCTTTCTGTTTGTGAAGTCCCACAGCACTTTGGTTCTGCTCATTACTTTGCAAAGGGGTTGATACGGAACAGGGAAACATGGAAACTCCTTTTAAAGACTGAGTCAGACTAGGATACTAGAGGTAGAGCACAACCTACCAAAGGTGGGCTTCAGAATGCAGCATATATTGAAATGGCATTTTAAAAAAAAATGCTTTTTTCATTAATTTTTTAGAAACAGAAATCTATGCCGTTCACAAAAAAAAAAAAAAAAAAAAAAAAAAAAAAAAAATTAACAGAAGACATGATGGCAAAATCTCCTTCTTAGATTGTGACAAAAGCAAAAATTTTCTTCTGCCTGTGCAACTCATATCAACTAGATATAATTTCCTTGTGTATGTCCCTATGGGTAGAGGAAAGGAGTGGTTCCACACTTTCAACCCATAGCCAAGAACTGCTTATATAATATATGCTGTTAGTGCTGAAGTGAACTTGGACATGGTAGATAACTCCTTTAAAAAAAAAAAAAAAAAAAAAAAGAAAGACAAAACAAAATCAAAACAAAAAAACCCCCATTTTTGGAAGCTGCCAAGATTTCTGCTTTGATTTCTCACTGCGTAACTTCAGCAAAAGGAGAAGCAAGGAGAAGACATAAGAAAAAGAGGCATTTTCTACCAGTTTCAGCAACCGCAGACAGATTTCCTGTAACTAGGCAACAGAGAAACAGGACAGGAACACAGTTAACCTGGGTTATTAGGAGATTCAGGTAGCAACTGAAAAGGGCAACCTGTCATGCTTATTCCTATGTTGCCTATAAAACAGTTATGGGAACAAAAAAGTGGATCTTTTTCACTGGAATAGGTTACTTCAGTGTTTGAACTTGGAGCAAATCTGTCCTATATATTTGTGTTTAGACCAGTTCATACGACCAGTTCAATTTATAAAAGTTTTTTAGGGTTGTGGGGTGTTTTTCCTAAAACCTTACTGGAAATCAAACTCCATGTGGCTTTCCATAAATTGGGACTTAGATTCATTGCATGCCAGTAGGTATGTTTCACTACAAAATGGTTTTCCTCCATCTTCAGGCAGGGAAGTGCACCCATGCAATTAGCCTTTATTTTGTAATATCACTCTCTTTTTCCATACTTAAAGAGTTTAAATTTAAATAAAAGTGCAAGCAACTGTGAAAGAAATAAAAACTGATGTTCAGTTACATTAAAATCTCTCAGTCCAGGAAAAACATAGAAACATTGTTGTGTAAATGAGAACCAGAAACATACTTTGAATGTGAAAAGAGCATTGGTTTATAAAGGGGATGAGATTGCTTTATACAATAGCAGACAGGTTCACAGCTGGATAAGGTTCTTGCAGACATCAGCAATATTGGCATCAGGCCCCTAAGGACTTCAGTGAGACTGAGAGCAGAACCAGCTAGGCCTAAACCACAATTTACATACTCTTTTCTTCTAACACATTAAGTGACTCAGTGGTAGCAAAACCTAAGTGTTGGCTTAACAGAAGTCCACATGAATAGGAAATCCTTTGAAATATCATGTTTCTCTAGAAGGAACCAGTCTACCATGGTATTTGTTGGTGTACCTAAGGACAAATAAAGTCCTACTGTAGCAAAAGAAGTATAGAGGTAAATGAATGAACTGCTTTGCTGAGCCTGGGAGGGACAAGATGGGAGCTGCAGCAAAAAACCTCCCTGCCTGTAGAACTCTCCCTTGGTCCTTGAAACATCCTGGGTGGGCTGAAAGCATGGGGAGGAGGACTGAATTTTGAGTTCCAAGCCAGAAACTCCTGCAACAAGGTAAGTCATGCTACTGATGAGGTGAGAAAAGAGACAAGGACAGGAGGTGGGGTGAGCAGGCAAATACCATCGCTTTTTTTTGCCTTTCTTTTGCCTTTCTTTTTTTTTTTTTTTTCCTTTCGTTTTTTGTTTTGTTCTTTGTTTGTTTTGGTTTGTTTGTTTTTCAAATGAGGACGTGTGTTTAAAAATTACAATTTACAGAGAAAGCTGTGGTGGGTAAGCAGGGAAGCATGTGTTTCCATGCTCTTGAAGAATTGTTCTGTTACAGTAGCTAGCGGAGGGAAAATGGTGCAAGGATATAAAGCTCCCTTGGCAGCATACCTGCAAAATGGGGTGTTTTTTTCCAAACACAGGTCAGTTTGTACCACACACTGAACTTAGGAGTCCACTGAAGTCCAGATCTACCCCACAGCTGTGCTGAACCAACCAGCAATGTACATCAAGTTAAGAGTACAGCTCATGCTCTGAACTAGCAGCAAGCAGTAGTTTGCTTCCTCCATGTACTGGGTCCAGTCGGTCATAGCAGCCCAAACAGTTCTGTGTTTTAAATTTGTGATGAAAATAGAGTTAATTACAAAACCAATAGTGTTTTAGCTATTACTGGATACTGTTTGCTCATAGTCTCTGTTTCTCACTTTGCTCTCCCACATGGAATAGTATAGGGATGGGCAAGAGGTTGGAAGGGGAGAGCTGGGACAAGCTGATCTGAACTGCCTAAAGAGGTGCTCCATTCCACAAAGAATTGTGCTCAGCAATAAAATTGGGAGAGGGGAGTTTTGTCCTAAGTAGCCACTATTTGGGCTGAGTATCGGCCTGCTGGTGGGAGGTGGTGAGCAATTGCCTAAGTACCACTTGCATTTTTTCTTTTTTAATCATTTACTTATTGAACTGTCTTTGCTTTGATGCATAATTATTATTCTTCTTAACTTTTTTGTTCCCATCCCACTAGGAGGGTGGAGTGATTGAATGACTGGGAAAGAGCTTGGTTGTTGGCAATCTGTGACACCACAAAAGCAGGCCAAGGATTGGTTCAATGAATCTCAGCAGGCTTTTTGGTAGCCCAGGTGGGTGCTTGGAGAGAAAATACATTATATTCAGACTCTTTTTCATTTTTTCTTGCATGAAAGGATATGTTACAGCTATGGGACTCATGTTCAGTGAGGTCATAAAGGGCTTCTACATCTTCTCCTGTTTTAACCAGACTTCTACCAGGTCCCTTTCTGGTGAGAGGAGTCTTGTTTCTTTCAAATAAACTTTCAAAAACCTGTGCAAATGCCAATACGTCTGTCATTGCAGTAGACACATTATAGCTGTTCAATAGAACCAGACTACAAGTGTCACCCAGGCTCAAAAGCCCTTGTCTGTTGCAGATAAATCCAATTTTGAAAATAAAAAGAAAGTATGCTCAGTGGAACAATCCACCTGCTTTCTTCAGTTCCAGAACTCATCTCACATGTACAGAGGTTAAAAAAAGAAAATCTGGCTTTCACAGCAATCTTAGTAAGCCAAGTTAACATTCAGAAGTAAATCAGCTAAGATATCACAGAACTAGTCTGCAGAAGTCATGTTCTACTTGATTTTGAAAACCTAATTTGTAAAGAAGATGCTAAGTGTAATTATGTTTCCTTCACATGGAAATCTCTTCCAATGGAAATAGTAGCAAGAAAGCTATACATAATGAAATGAAGAATTGAGAGAAAAGTTTTTAACACAAATCATACGTCCTCATGCTGCTTTCAAGTATACTTGCTTGTCTCTGGTGCAGTGGTTTGCTTTGCCCTTTAATACCTTGAACAAGCCTAATTTTGAGAAAGAGCCTAAATTTGAGAAAGAAAATTTCCGTGGATCTTGAAGTCTAAGTTTTCTGTCGAAGTTTGGGATCTTAATTTTCTTTCCATTAATTTTTTACTGTGAAATCTGCCCTTGGCAGTATGAAAAGGTTTGTACCAGCATTATCTAAGCTCAGTCAGCTTTGTTTGTAATTCAACGTACAGAAAATAAAATGTAAAACAGAATACTCAGTACAGTAAAGCAAGTACTTATTGTAGGAAATACCACAGTGGAACATGACAAGACTTGCACATTAAAAAGAATTTTTGGGGGCTTGTCCCTATCATGAAGTGCTTAGAAGTAGTAAAGGAAATTCTTCTTTTCCCACTTGTCCCTTGCAAAAAAGTTACTATCAGTTCTATCAAACAATGTAATACATGATTTAGTGGTCAGACTATGATCTATCTACTATCTTCTTTCTAGCATCTGGAAGAAAATGCTTTGGATATAATGGAGATTTGCCACAGGCTGTTATTCCCATCAATATCCATTCTTAAACTCCAGGTATCAGTGGTTTATTAGTTAAGACTAACCCCAACCCTAAAACCTATTCCTCTTTGCTTAGTTGGTCTAACAGCTCCAATTATTCAGGTTATTAATTTTTGAACTCTTTTACACATTTGACCAACATGGTGCCCAATGTCAAGCAGCTCCATAGCTGTAGTGAAATGAGGCAACCAGGTGCCACTAATTACCAGGTAGTGGGCATGAGCTTGTGTTAAGGCCACCTGTGCCTGATTAGGGCGGGCCCCTACTGCGCATGAGCAGGATTAGGGGGCCAATAAAAGGCTCCCTTACAGCAAAACCCGAGCAATGCTGAGGCTGTGAGTTCGAGCCGAACCCTAAGGGTGATGAGCTCTAGTGGCACAACCAAGTTAGTGCGGTACTGAGATAAAGCTCCAGCGGCGCAATCAGGTTAGCGCGGTGCTTATAGAAGCGGTACAAAGCCAAGCATCACCGAGGTTGTGAGTTCCAGTGTGAGCTGAGCTTGTGCTCCAGGCTTCACCTTTCATTGGCCCCCTAATCCTGCTCATGCACAGTGGGGGCCCGCCCTAATCAGGCACAAGTGGGCTTAACACAAGCTCATGCCTACTACCTGGTAATTAGTGGCACCAGTTGCCTCATTTCACTACACATAGGTTGTCTCTGCATATTTTACCTTAAAGAAAAGCAAGAGACACTCCAAGAGAGATACATTTTCATAACCATAAGATCAACATTTCCAATACCTAGGGCTGAATAAGGGTTTCTAGGTAGTACTTTTGCACAAAAGGCACCATTTTAATTTTGATAATGAGTTAGCCAGAACTTGCACTACTTCTTCAACCTTGATTTTCCACCCGTTTCTGTACTTTTAAACACAGCAGTTGCCAGGTACAGGACTCAAAATGATTTATAAGTCAATATTAATTTTTTAACATTCCATTTTTAAGACAGTCACAGAGCAAAATTATTTCAAGACAGCCTTTAATTTGTACTTCTCCTGTAAACTTCCAGAAGGCATGAAGCTGATGAAATACATTAGTTAAGGAAAGAAAAAACAACAAAACAACAAGCATTTCTAGAAATATTTCCATGCTCCAAGAAAACTGTTCTTTTTCCTTTCTGAAGAAAAATGGTGAGCTACCTGCCTTTAGGCTATTGAAGCTTACATGTTACACAAAAACTGAGGGTAAAATCATACATTTTAGTGCAAAATGGCCTGAAAAAAAAGCTAGCACCATTTCCATGTAGGAAACTTGTAGCATATAATAGAAACATGTTAAATAGACGAGATAGATACAATCTCTCTGGGTTTTAAAATGCTTGTGAGAGCTTCCCACGGAAAATCTGTGAGGAAAATACATAGACATGGAGTGGAAAGGGGAAGTGGTGTGATAGATAAAACCAAGGAGGAGGAGGCAGATCAAACCAGCAGAATGAACAGCCAGCCCTCAACATGACAGTCAACAGTATATTCAGACATGGTTTGCATCAGAAAGGGATTAGTTAGGACATAATGGCTATGACTGAACTAAATCTGAATCATTGTTTTGAAGCGCAAATGAACCTTTGGCAGGGGATGGGGGGGGATATTCTCCCCTAAATTATGTTGCTATTGCTTTTGCTGGGAATGAGCTTCAAGCCAAATTACAAATAAACCTAGGATTTAATTTATGAAGCCTAATCTTAAAAATGGGTCTTTTCACATTATGCCAAGTTTTTGTCCACACTTGGCTCACTGGAATATTCATTTCATAATGGAGTAACTCTTCCCTTATACTTAAACTCACCTTTTTTATTTTTTATTTTTATTTTCCACATGCTATTGCCAAATTTCTGTATTTTTCTAACAGAAAAATTCCTTTATTGACAAGGAACAGATGCAAAATGTCCTGGTAACTTCATCAATAACCATGCTCTCACAATGCTTAGCATCTCTTATTCCTAAGGAAAAAAAAAAAAAAAAGCCATAGGCAAGGAATGCAATTAACCTTCAGACTGTACCTCTTTCTGCAGTGCTACTCTACCTGTCTGCAGCGAGGACATAATGTAGCTTGCCTCTAAGAGCAAAGAAATTCTTAGCAGCTCAGAGAGGGGGAATCTGCAGCACATCCCCAATCCATAGCCACAGGACCACAGAGCCACCATTGAAAGTATGCAGTTCCTTAAAGTAAAATTTTCATAGAATCATAGAATGGCTAGGGTTAGAAGGGACCTTAGAGATCATCTAGTTCTAATCCCCCTGCCATAGGCAGGGACATCTACCACTAGCTCAGGCTCCTCAAGGCCCCATCCAGCCTGGACTTGAACACTTCCACAGGGGGGGGTATCTACAACTTCCTGGGGCAATCTGTTTCAGTGTCTCACCATCCTCAAATTACAGAATTTTTTCCTAATGTCTAACCTAAATCTCCACACTTCAAGTTTTAAATCATTACCTTTTCTCTTCTTGCTAGACATCAGTGCAAAAAGCCCTACCCCAGATTTCTTATAGGGCCCCTTCAGATATTGGAATGCTTGGAGCCTCCAGGCTTAACAACCCCAATTTCTAGCCTGTCTTCATAGAGGATGTGCTGCAGCCCTCTGATCATTTTAGTGGCTCTCCTCTGGACATTCTTAAGGAGCCCTATGTTCTTGTGTTGGGGATTCCAGAAATGGACACACTACTCCAGATAGGGCCTCACAAGAGCAGAGTAGAGGGAGAGAATCACCTCCCTTGACTGTCTATGTTTCCTTTGATGTAGTCCAGGACACAGCTGGCTTTCTGGGCTGCAAGCACCCACTGATGGCACATATTATGCTTCTTGTCCACCATCACCACCAAGTCCTGCTGCTCACAATCCTTTCCCCTTCCAACCTTATACGTGCATGGGATTGCCTTGACCCATGCGCAGAACCTTGCACCTGGCCTCATGGAATTTCATGCAGTTTGCACGAGTCCACCTTTTGAACCTGTCAAGGTCATTCCAGATGGCATCCCTTCCCTCTAGTGTGTTAATTTCATGACACAGTGGGCTGCCCTCAGGAAACTTTCTGAGGGTGCACTTGATTCCACTGTCCATGTCACCAACAAAGATCACAGAATCATAGAACGGTTAGGATTGGAAAGGACCTTAAAGATCATCAAGATCCAACCACCCTCCACAGAGAGGGAGACCTTCCACTAGACAAGGCTGCACAATGCTTCATCCAACCTGGCCTTAAACAATTACATTTTAGTTAATATCAGACCACATGCTGGTCTGAGTACCAACCCTTGAGGAATACCAATTGTCACATACTTCCATTGGGACACCGAGCCACTGATAACAACTCTGAGTGCATCTATCCAGCCAGTTCCTTATCCAATGAGTGCTCCATCCACTCAATCCATATTGTTCCAGTTTTGACACCAGAAGTCCATGTGAGACAGTGTTAAATGCTTTGTGCAGGTCAAGGTAGATGATATCTGTTGCTCTACCTTTGTCCACCAAGGCTGTGACCCCATTGCAAAAGGCCCCCAGATTAGTCAGGCAGGACTTGCCCGTAGTGAAATTGTGTTGGCTGTCACCAATCACCCATCCCTTTGTTATCTGCATGCCTGAGCAGAGCCTTCAGGATGATCTGCTCCATGATCTTACCAGGCACAGAGGTGAGATTGATCAGCCTGTAGTTCAGTGGTTCTTCTTTGTTTCCATATTTAAAAATGGGGGCTATGTTTCCCTTTTTCCAGCCAGCAGGTGTCCTGGTTTGGGCCAGGATAAAGGTGATTTTCTGTCTTGTACTTTTGCTTTTAGCTAAGTCTCTTGTAAGTAGTTGCACTTGCTGAAATTAACAGCAAGTTTCTCAGACAGTGTGTGTTTCTAGGACTGATAACACTTGATGTTTATAGTTACTACTAGAGACTGGTATGCAGAGCCAAGGACACTGCTCAGCTCTGAAGAAAACATAAAGAGGTCCCACCTGCATCCCTCCTTTGGGGAGGAACGGACAAGATAGATGCCAGAATTGACCAAACAGAGTATTCCATCCCATATACGTCATCCTCAGTATAAATTTGAGGGATCACGAGGGCCAAGCCAGATTTCCTGTTTCCAGCTGCCTGCCCTTCCTGCCTTTCCTGCTTCCTTTTCCTTCACCCCGGCATCCTGGAAGGATCCCGTCCATTCGTCTGCCTGTGGTCCTGATCCGTGCCAGCCCATATCTGTGTGTTCCTGCCTCCAGTTCCCAACTGCTGCCGACTCCAGGAGTCCAGCCTGGACTTTCCCAGGGCTGCCCTGCAGCCTCGGTGGTGACGTGAGAGCTATTGGGGGGAAGGGGGGAGGAATGTGGTATCCATTTTCTTGTATATTTGTATATATTTAGTAATTTTTCCTATTTATCATTACTGTTTCATTAAAGTTGTGTAGTTTAGTTTCCAACCCATAAGTCTCTCTCCCTTATTCTCTCTCCTTTCTTATCCGGGAGGAGAGAGAGATTAATAGAGAGCGTCTGTTACTTGGTTTAATTGCCGGGCCAGTGTTAAACCGTGACAGCAGGAACTTGATCAGGCTGCCACAACTTTTCAAATAAGATGGACAGTAGCTCTGCAACTTCATCAACCAGTTCCTTCAGGAGCCATGGGTGAATCCCATCAGGTCCCATGGACTTGTCCAACTTCAGATTCTTCACCTGGTCTTGAACCTGCTTCTCATCTATAGTAAGGGGATCTTCCTTTTCCCAGTCCCTGCCTTTGGCTTCCATAACATGAAGGGTGTGACCAGAGTCTTTGTTGGTGAAGACTGAGGTGACGTATCATTGGGTACCTCACCCTTTTCTACACCTGGGATGACCATCTCTCCCCTTTCCTTGTGGAATGGGCCTGCATTTTCCTTAGTTTTCCTCTTCTTGCTGACATACCTACAGAAACTTTTCTTGGTACCCTCAACCTCCCTTGCCAGATCCAATTGTCTCTGTGCTTTTGCTTTCCTAACCTGACCTCTTGCTTCTCTGAATACTTCTCTGTACTTCTTCCAGGATATTTGTCCATGCTTCCATCCTCTCTAAACTTTGTTTTTACACCTCAGCATGTCCAGGAGTTCCTTGCTCATCCTCACAGGCCTCCTGGCACTCTTGCCTGCCTTCCTCTTCACTGGAACACATTGGTCCTGGGCATACAGGAGGTGATCCAGCTTTCCTGGGCTCCTTTCCCATGCAGGGCTTTGTCCCATTCTACTCTACCAAGCAGATGCTTGAAGAAACCAAACTCTGCCCTTTTACAATCAGGTGCTGTCAGCTTACTTCAAACTTTTCTCAGTGCCCTAAGAATCCTGAATTCTACAGTGGTGTGGTCACTGCAGCCTTGCCTCCCACTGCAGCTTTTCATCACCTGCCCATCTTTGTTGGTGAGAACAAGGTCCAGCAAAGCACCTTGTCTGGTTGGTTTCTCTACCATTTGGAGGGGTAAATTGCCATCAATGTACTCAGGGAATTTCCTGGAATGGTGCTGCTGCTTTGTTGTGTTTTCCCTTCAGCAGCTGCCAGGGTGATTCAGGTCCCCCATGAGGACTATGGTTTGCAAGTGCAAAACTGCTCCTATCTGTTTGAAGAACGCCTCATTCACTTGCTCATCCTGGTAGATGGGTTGGGAAGCCTGTAGCAGACTCCACTGTGATATCTCTTGCCTCTGACTTCCCTTTAATTCTGACCCATAGTGCCTCTGTCATCCAAACGCAGGTGGAGCTCCATGGGCAACACCTCCCCCTTTTCTGCCCTTCCTGTCCTTCCTAAACAGTTTGTACCCAGCCATCCAAGGAAGTGATTCTTCCTCAGTGCTGGTGAGGCCACACCTCGAGTCCTGTGTCCAGTTCTGGGCCCCTCATTCAGGAAGGATATCGAGGTCCTAGAGCAGGTCCAAAGGAGGGCAACCAGGCTGGTGAAAGGACTCGAGCACAGACCCTATGAGGAGAGGCTGAGGGAGCTGGGGCTGTTCAGCCTGGAGAAGAGGAGGCTCAGGGGAGACCTCATCGCTCTCTACAACTCCCTGAAAGGAGGTTATAGCGAGGTGGGAGTTGGTCTCTTTTCCCAGATGACTTTCAACGAGACGAGAGGGCATGGTCTTAAGTTGTGCCAGGGGAAGTTTAGGTTAGATATTAGAAAGAATTTCTTTACAGAGAGGGTGATCAGACATTGGAATGGGCTGCCCAGTGAAGTAGTGGATTCTCCGTCCCTGGAGAAGAGACTGGACTTAAAAAGAGACTGGATGTGGCACTTAGTGCCATAGTCTAGCAACCGCAGCGGTGGGTCAAGGGTTGGACTTGATGATCTCTGAGGTCCCTTCCAACCCAGCCAATTCTATGATTCTATGATCCCCACTCTCCAGTCATAGGATTTTGTTTTATGGATGCCTCTGCTTGTGAAGAAGTATTACTGCCTAAGTGGTCATGTTTCTCAAGCATTTCAAGCCATCCATCAGGGGCTGTGTCTGTTCACAAATGAGGACAGGAGCAGGGTACACAGATGAAGGACAGAGTTCAGAGAGATGGATGATCAAGGAATAGGGGTCAGTGGAATCAGAGAACAGTTCTAAACCCTGAGTGCTGGCTGATGCACAGCATCTGTATGCATCTAGAGATCCAAACTGTTAACCATTCAAACAGAAAAATTCATGAAACAGAAAAACAAAAGTTGTGAAGGCATGACAACAACTCCTTGATTACAGCTCTTTGGTTCCATTATACAATGCAAGCTATCTTTGAAAAGCATATATAAGGAAAAGCTACTGTAATGGTAGTTCTTTCAAAATGAGATCAAGAGGTAGAAGAATTCATTCATATCCATTTTTTTTTTAAATGAAACCTATAGCAAAGGAAGAAGACGGCTTTTTAATTACAGAAGGGTCTGTTACTGCTAAGGCACTCATCTTCACAATTGCACAAGTGAGTCGTTTGTGTGGAAACATTGGAAGAACAATTTAGTTTTGTAATAATTCCTTTGATTGTGATGAGTCAGTGAAAGCTCCCATTTTCACATCTTCCTTCTGCCACTGAAAAAAACATTTTGTTTTCATATTGCTAGAACACTCCAGCAAACTCTGGTACTTGGTAGAATTGTGGCAGGTACATACAGAGCATTTTTTGTGCCACAAGGCAGCTGCAGCTGCAGCTGCAGACAGAAAGCAAATGTTTTGCACTTGCTGCAGATCCACACACTCATATCTTCTCCTCTAGGCTGCTGCAAGCCACGTTGTTCAAGGCAGGTTTAACTCAAAAAGGAGCTTTTCTGGCAACTTTAGGAATAAAGCAGCTACAGATCTGTGTGGGTACACAAGCTCTGGAAGAAAGCGATGGGGTCTCTACAGTCAGCACTGGTTGATCATCCCAAACATTTAACCCAAGTCATTCCCAGATTTCTAGATATACAGGATCCAGGCATATTCCCCTATCCTTGAACCACTTAAGCCTCTTGGAGTGCTCAGCAAAAAAAGCTATCATTCTGAGGCTGTGCTCTAGTGTTGGTCATCTGGACTTACTATGCAGTGGTCTGTCATGCAGTAACAATTCACGGAAATAGTTTTTTTTAATTTTATTTTATTGCCAGAGCTGAAAACAAAGTTTTCTCTTGCAAGTCACCTTATTTTATGACAGAAATGTCTCTTCTGGCAGGTAAGTCTGGTCTCCTAGCACAGGGCTGATCGTGCTAGATAACTCCTCTGTGTTCATTCACCTATGAACCATGTTAGACCAAGAATCCTTTGGAAGGTCTCTTTCTATGATTTATATATATATTGTGATTTCCTGCTGTCCTGGTTTGAGCCAGGACAGAAGCAATTTTCTTTTTTAGTAATTTTACTAAACTGAAGTTTCTTACAAGTGTCTTACTTTCTGAAATTAATAGCATGTTTTTCATCCAGTGTCTTCTTGGACTGATAACAATCAAACGTAGTAGTTATTGCAGAGCTAATGGTGTGAGTGGTGTTCAGGAAGGCTCTTACTCCTTTAGAAATCAAAGTCACTGCTTGTTTCTGCCACACATCCTGTGCACTGGAAAAAAAAATGAGAAAAAGGGGTCACACCTGCAATGCTTCTGTGGGGAGAAGCTGACCAGACAGGTAACCCAAAATTTACTTAACTAAGTATCTCATCCCACATGCATCATATTCAGTTTAAAGCTAAGGGATCACAAGGGTAAAGATCTCTTAATCTGTGGCTATTGTTCAGTTGTTACTGTTGCAATAACCAATACAGAAAATCCAAGTGATTTCTGAGTTCAGTGCAAATCAAAATCTCCCTGTCCCAAATCTTAGACTCCATCTTTGCTATGCAGAATCCCAGACAGTTAGAAATGGTAGCTTCATTTGATCCCATTACAAGTTTCCTTATTAGGTACACTTATAAAATTAAATTCCAGCCAACAATTACAAGTTCTGCTGCCATTTTCCCTTTCTTTTACCCCAAAAAGTTTCCCTCAAGTCCTGGACACCTGTGAAAATTCACCTTGTATATCTTTGCTTCATGTTACCCACATGCACATCCTGGTAGCACTCAACTATTTATAGTATGCCTTCATCCATACAAGGTTATTATCAGCTTCCATTTGTCTGATACAGCAACATGCAGATGACACAGGCTGCCATACCAGAGCTCTCTGACATGGCAGAAACCTCACACTGGCCCACTGGGTGAGTTTTAACAGTCACCTTCCAAAAGTTTTCCTTGCCACTCTTACCACCCTCAGAGATACTTTTCTCTCTTCTCATCTTAGTATTATCACTAAGGGTGACACATCGAAATAATATTAATAATTACCGTTGGTATGAATTAGCTCCACAGCGGATGAGTTAATCACTTTTGGATGAGGCCACATATCTGCAACAACTAATTTTACATTCCGTGCTTGCCCCTGAAGCCAGGTTAATTACAGAAAGCTCAGAGACATCATACTGTGTGAACCACTGTCTTGAGTAAAGAAGGTGTTGTTCTGGATTACTTGGAATTTAAAATCCTCCTTACATCAAACATGCCTCCTTGGAAAGTGTTGAGTTTCCCAGTTCAGAGCTAAAGAAAAAAACCAAGATAGGCTGATTTGATTTATAAGCATCCTGAGCCATTTTAATGCAATCAAGCACTCACTTGATCTAAGTGGTGGTTCACTATTTTCCAGCAGGGTATGTGATGCAGAGAATCAAAATTGGAAGATGAAATATTTCAAGTTCAGCCTTCCTATATACTTCCAGTCATCCAACTCTTACAGGTATAAAGGAATGATGTGCACCCTGAAATATAATTAATGGAAAGAACAGGTCCAAAGAAATCTGCAGGTCACTACAGCCTTTACACTTACAGCCTTTCTTCTCTGCCAACTCACTTCTATCCCAGAAGCACCAGAACCCCAAACCAGACTTTTACCCCAAGAATGAACAGTTCAAACTCCAAGCAGAAGCTGGACTTTATAATGTCACCAAGAGTCTGCTTTGTTGAACTTAAAGGACTCCATAGACAAAAGAGCTGAAGTCTGTTAAGAGCTTTTTAATTCCTGTAAAACTCTGAGAGCTCATCACATGAGTATTTTAGATCCACTCCATATCGGATGTTTTCAAAACACATTACTTCTTCAACGGACTTGAGTTGTAAGGACATTTTCTTTAAGAGATCTGAGTGTGAGGACAGCTCGTCTGAGCTTTGTTGTGGGGTGCAGGTAACATGTTCCTGAACTCACCAGAAATTTTGCCTCTTTTCTGCCTTAGTGCAGACCCATTGGGGTCTTCCACACTGCTGTCCTCAAGAACTTTCTGTCATTAATTTCTGGAGTCAAGAGTTACTGTGTAGGAGCTTCTTGAAGATAAAAACTGTGAAGTATCTGTTCTACTACTGCTACCTCTTTGTTTCTCTGCAACCTCCCACACAGACATCATTCTTTCACTAAGTTTTCCCATCTCTTAGTGAAATGACCTAGCTTGCAAACCAGCTGTCATTGCCTCATCTCCAGAAATAGCCTGAAACACCAGACTTCGGAGCTCCTCAACACCCTCTTCTCAGAGCCCTAGAATGGTAGCTTTTACAGTCCATTTTTTTCTTTGCTGTAGAGTTTGGAGTCAGACCTAGAGTTCCTAGTGCTTGTCCAAGTGTCCCTGATCTAGAATGGTCCACAATGATGTGGGGAATCCAGAAGTAATAGACCCTTAAAAATAGATGGAGGCTGAAGTTCAGGTTGACTAGAATAGATGAGCAAGATCTGGCAGTGACTAGGTCAAAACAGACTTGCATCAATAGCTGTAAATCATTCCATTTTCCCATGACTGATGGGCTTGGCTCCCCTGCAGGTGTGCCAGATGGTGATCAAGCTCTGGTGTCTGAGACTTTTGCCCTTTGTGATACACTCTTGCCTGAAATATTTTGCTCCATTACATTTGAGAATCATACAATAAGGAGTATCTATAGAAGTGATTTTAGCACCACAAAATCTGAGCCTTCACATATACTGTGCAGTTTTGGGGAAGAACCAAGAGAATTCAGAGGAGACAGAAAGATTTTTAGTGACAATGTCCTTCTGCCCACTATATACAGATGAATAGAAGCAAGGGTTTTGTTGGATGACCCTGCATGCAACCTGTCTGTTTTCGTTGCTTCTCTCACAGTAGCTTCAAGCTTGTCTTGCAGTTTAGATCTCTTCTTAATCAGGAAAAATTTTGCTTTTGAGCTTAAAAGCTCCCCAGTCTTTCTGGAAAGCTCAGTAGAGGATGGGCTAGGCGCACGTCTCCTTGGACACTGGTCCATATGAAGCTTGAGGGCAGCTCTCCTCTCTTCCCAAATTCTGAAAGAAGCTGTTGTGGCAGTAACGGCAGATTAATATTACAAAGCCACTCTTGCTTTTTTTATATTGTCAATCTCACTGCTCCATTTCCACCTTCAGACAGGAGCTATCAACTTCATGTGTGACTTTCCAGGTATTGCAGATGACAGTGTTTCATTCTCATTAAATCACATCCTGTGAAAAATTGCCATAGACCAGGTACAACTTTCAGTAACTGTCATGCTAGCCGTTACCAACATTACCAGAAGTATCTGTCTTCACATTTAAAAAAGTTCCCTCGTCTCCTCCCACAATTTTATTTGTGGATGAAAATATGGGTGAAATGAATACAGAGCTACTTCCATGGTCCTGCTTTCCTGACAGTCCTGTATATTCCTACTCTGAAAAATAACAGGCTTTGACAAACTGTAGGTGAGCCACTGAATTTGTTTTGCATTTGTTTCCAAAGCTCATGTTCTAACAGCATCAGTCTGACCTTCTACCTCCTCTTATAAAATAGAAAGCTGAGCTAATATCATAGGACAATCAGGTGCAGAGTACACAGATTTAGACAAAGGGAACAAAATATAGGCCAGTGGTGGCAGAAGACACAACTTGGTGGGCTGTAGTATATCTTGCTGCATTTGGACATTATCTTTGCAGAGCTGGCACAATTGACTCTGGTCCATACTCTTGGCAACCAGGTTTCTCTATAAATAGAGCATCAGTTGCTCACTATCCTCACAAAGGCATTTTGAAGGCATTCCAGATCTATTGATCTTGCCTTCTGTTTTGTCTGTTGAAAAATTGCTATTGTGTCAAGGTACTGCTTTTATTTGGAAAAGACTGCAAACTTTGTCACATACCACGCACAGCCTCCCTGATCTGTTCATAGCAAGGAACCCAAGCTCTGCACCTCACCACTATTCAGTGTTGCAAGTAGTGAAAAAGAACACCACCTTTCTCTGTGAAACTCCAGGCTGTGGATGGCCTGAGCTAGCAACATCCATTAGTTTCAATTTTCATTGCTCAATCCAACTGCCACAACTTACCTGAAGAGCTAAGCAAGAGGTAAGGAACTTTCAGGCTAATTTGGTCTTAAAAGTGTCATTTCATTGCATGTAGCAACTGAGTTTTCTGGGAACACATTTCTATTCTCAGTCAATCATGGAAGAAGCTTTCCTGGTAATATCTGACTATGCTCAGGATTATCCGAGTAGTGTGCATCAAGTGAGGAGGGTGAGAAACATCAAGATTAGTTGAAGACATATTTTTACATTCTCCTACCTCACCTTTTGAGCCTACTTGGGAAGTAATTAATATCAAACTACAGATGGCCTCAATTTTAGTTTGCACAAAATGATAATAAACACCATCAGTGCTTAGAAAGTTGGGCTCAGGTGAAACTGCTAAATTGGGGGAATACTTGAATGATTTGGCTCAAGCTGAAGAGACCTTTCCTAAGAATTAATTTAGCTTCTATACTCTAGGAATCAGCTTTGTGGACCATGTAAAATGCACAGAGGACATGAGTAACATCATGTAAAATGAACCTTAAGTAGAAGTGGAAAACTGAAGGAAGCAGCACTTCCAGGAGTTCTGGCAAGCAAACATCACACCTCTGCCACCCTCAGATCCTGTCCTTGGTATCCAACTAGAAGGAGCCAGATGGAACTTGGCTGGCTCATTGATACATATGCATAAACCTAGATGATGCAAAAGCTTTTCTGTGTGCCAGGAACCCTAGCCAAGTTGCTTATGGATGAAGAAGATGGGATAATGCCTTCAGAAGAAAAGGGAATTTAAGACAGTGCTACCATCTTCACTGAAAAAAATCAAGAGATTATGTAACTGGAAAATGTCAGATGCCAAACTGTAAGCAGCTAGTTATTATTTTCCTCATCCATCTTTTAGTGCATCATTCCATTTGTTGGACAAAGCAGAAGCTACTGAATTTAGTACCAAGCTTAAAAAATATTTTAATTAAAATAAAAGTATTGCCTTCTCTTTGGAAAATCAGTGTTATGACCTTGCAGGATCTCTGCTGCTAAGCCCTGAAGCTTTCCCATAGGACCACCCTCATTATTTTAGATAAGTGGTATTTGTTTAAGTTAGCTATGTGGTATGACAGATGGCTTGCTTCTCTTTTGCCACGGATTTGTGAGTCAGAAATCCTCCAGTGTCAGCATATCACAGAAGTGGTTAAATAAAAACACATCAGGAGCTACATTGAACAAATCATCCGATCAGAGTGATCTGTTTTCCTATCACAAAAAAAAGAGCACACTCTGAAATTCAGTGCAACATATAGCTATATCTGTGTTTCTTGAAAAACTACCATCTTGCAGCTTTGCTTGCTTATAAGGTCTACTACTACACCTTTTCCAATGTCCTTGGGAAAAGAGAGACAAACAATGAAGCTGTTCCTGGAAAAGTTTGCACTCCATGCAGCTCTTCCAGAAACCCATAGCTACATCATTGTAATGCCCATCTCCCTTTTGCAGTTTGCTGGAATAAGTTGCTTTCCTGTGCCATGCCTTAACTGATACTAAGTCTCTTTTGGGACATCTCTTTTTTTCAAAAGAAAATTCCCTTCACTCTTCATTGAACAATCTAAATATATTCCAACAAGCTGCCTGATCACTTTGGAAGGAATATTTCTGCCCAGTACTTAGCTGTTTTTTCTCCTGGCAACTGTATCATGTCACATTATTTCTGCTCTAAGTCTGACATTGAAACCCCCCAGAAGAGACAAAAATGTCTGTGTGCCAATACTGCAGTCCTCCAGAAGAGGCCAGAGGACTCTGCTTATGTCACTGTTGTTTTCCAGCAGGAACCAGTATATTTCACCGTCTGCAATACCTTCAGCCTTTCCTCTTCCACACCATAAAAGACTAAGTACTGAAATACTACTGACCATCTCTGAAAGACCTTGTGTAGTGGAATCATGGTTAGCTGAATTTGAGAAATTAATTACAACTGCTTTCGGTATAAATTCTAAGTGTTAGGATACTAATTGTCCTCAATAATGTCAACAGCAGCATCTTACACACTTAATTTAGGAACCAAAAGGGGCTCAAGTAATGACATAGAAGAGCCACTACATTGGCAGCAAGATTCCAAGCAAGTCCCTTCTGGCAGAGAAAGCCTTAAACTCATCAGAATGGTCATGTTTCAATAAGGCACTTGGTATCAATTTAATTCATTTATTTCTACTGCAGTTCAATATATTGCAGTTTTACCATGATAGATATCTGCACCAAGTATACCAAAGCTGTCACATACACTTACAGAGACATAAATACTTTAAATAGAGGTACTTTAGAGAGACATACTTTAAATAGAAGTATAGGGTTTTGTTGGTTTTTTTTTTAACCAGTTTACAGGCAGTCTTAGTACTGAAATATTACCATATTTTTCAATGACATTTCAAAATAATTTTCATTATAGCAATGGGTATCAGACACAACAAATGTTCCAGATGATACTCCCCAAATATATCACCTATTGTAGCCACTACCAAGGGCACTTCATATAGGAAATTATGCTTTCCAAGGAATTATTCAAATTTACATAACTGAATCACTGTACAATAGCACAAAACACTTTGACCCCCACAGAGGTAAGTTACTCAAGTGCAGTCCACACTAAAGGGAATGCTGCTTGGAGTTAGCCTTGTAAATCCTTGGCTAAGCTTTATCATGACTGGAACCAGAAGCCAATTGCTCTTCGAATGTCAAAACTGATTGTGAATGCAGGTGAGACAGAACCTTCTGCCTCTTCTCAAGATGCAGTACTCCCTAAGTAACCCCACGAGTCTGGGCTGTGCCAACGGGCTGAATGAAGTGAAAATTCAGGGGAAAGAATGGTTCTGGTTTTGTGATAATGCATGGTCAGAGGCTCCTTCTTCCCAGCAGGTCACACACACAGGGTTTATGTATTCACTGCTGTTACATGGTTACAACAGATTTGGATGTCTAAGGGTACTTTAACTTCAACCAGGTCCATGTGCTCTCAGTACTTCTTTACCTTCAAAATAAAGTTAACAGCTTTCCCAGTTGAGTCTGTAGTTCAGTAACATCCCTCCAAACCAGAAATTGGCATTGTTTTGCTGTTAGCTCTGCCTTAAAAAGCTCTTTGGGGATTATGCTGGTAGGCTGAGTCCACAGCTCCCAAGATGAAGGTCATTGATAAAGGAATGAGCTAAACCACAGGAGTAGCCTCTTCAAAGAGAGATCAATTCCTGATTGCTCACATTGGCACCACAAGTCTGTGAGTGAGAAAAGGTTTCAGAGGAAAAAGTGCTTGCAGCTTTTCCTGTCCTTTACCCAACAACACCTTGTCTGCCTTCCTGGAGGTGTTAAAATCCATTAGATGCTGTAAGTTATTGTAAGTGAGCCTTGGAGGATTAAGAGTCAGTTTATCTCTTTAGGCACTGAAAGAGACAGGGCAGAGAGGACAAGAGAAATGTGAATGACAGCTTGTTTTCCTTTGCACCCAGTTAAATGCAGTCAGCATGTAACTGGATTGGCAGAAAATGGGTAGCTCTGAACAAAAAGAGCAGAGAATGAAACAGCAGAAGAGGAACAGGAAGAATCATTAGCTGCTAACTAGCTAGGTACCAGGCTTTGTACACTGCCTACCAGTGACACTGGGTTGACTTGGCACACAGCAAATATGTATCTGTGGAAGTGAAGCCCCAGAAGACAGCAGGACTGCACCTCAGCTTTACCAACTTGCCATTGTCCAGGACAACAAAATGTCCAGAGGTGGATCTTTCTCATGGCTGTGCAGCCTTTGGCCCTCCATGAAGTAAAATACTGTTTGGGTATCATTATGCCAACTGTAGGGATGTGACTTGAAGCTTCAAGTGTCACAGTAGCCTGCTTTCAAGGAAAAGCAAGAGTAAGGGTGCCTATAAGTAGCTCTAGCAGACAAAAAGGTCCTCAGAGACCCAAGGCAAGTCACCAAAGGAGTAACTAAGTCACTTAAACCCTGATGGAAGCATAGCTTTCAAAAAATATGGCAAGGTAATTAAAGGCAAGGATGTTAGCTTAGGAGTGGAAACCGAACTCCTCACCTCCTGGCAGATCTGTTAGCTTGCATTTGGGGGCTGGGAAGTCCTTTTTCAACTGCAGAGTGGACAGAAACACCATTCCTGTTGATTAGCCTGTACTGCACAAGTACAAGCATTCCACCTTGAGTTCCCTTCGGATCTACTCCTTGCTCCTGCTTGTCAGTTTGTGGCTGGAAGTTCAGGATCTCAAAGACTCCAGAGAGGAGACAGAAGGCTCAGAGCTTATGACCAACTCAAACCAAAGTGTAGGCAAACCTACAAATGCTGTTTAGAAATGTAACTCAGCTTCTCAGTTCTCAGAGCAGAAAGCACAGGTCTCACATCTGTCTTTGCCCTGGTTTGGGAACAGCAAGTGTAAGAAAACTCAGACCTTCCCATGCATGCACTTAATACAGTGCCAGTTGTGCACACAGAGCAGGCTGAGTGTGACATACAGGAAGTCGGGAAGATTGCCATTTCACATACTGCTCTTTGCCTTAGTGATACAGGATTGAGAAGATATTTGAAGGGACTATGTGGGATCTGGACTGAGAAGCCAAGTCAAAGGAACATGGTTGATATTGTAAGCCTGGCCATTCAAGCACTCAGTTCAGTTTCACCACAAGCAGTCAGCCCAGGCCAAGTACACACCACTGTGGATTTTCACCCCACTGATGTAAACTACCTTCCCTCTGTTTACTTAGAAGATGTTCTAATTGACACACTGTGGATGCCTGTCACACTACCTTATAGCTTCAGACAGATACCTTTGCAGAGAATGGTGTGTTTGTAACGTATTCCTGGATGTTTTGTGAATCACAGAACAATGAAAGGCAGGAATCATCTGTTCAGGACTATAAACTGCACACAGCTCCAAACTGCTTTGTATCACTAATTAATGTCACTGCCTAACATAAATGTTTGTCACTAAGTGAGCACACCATGAATCTATTACAGAAAGTTGCATGTCAGCAGGAAATTAGTGCTCAAAAATGCTGACACCTCTGGCTGTAATACTGTTCAAGCATTGCTGTGACTACTCCAAAACAGGTGAGAATTGACAATTGTAAGACACATGCCTCAGTACTTCCATATTGAAATTACCACTGGAATAAGACTTGTTTGTCTGCTTCATTTACCATCTACAGGCATCACATTCCTGGTGCCTTAGTCTGAAACAGTCTATCAAAAGCTTCAGGCAAAAAGGATTCGCATCTTACCCCTTCCCAACACATCCACACCCATGGTGGGATGGGGATCATAGGGAACCATGCTACTTTTAAATTAAGGCTATCCCATCCCTGAAGCCTCCCGCACCCCAAGTACTCTGTAAATGACAGTTATGTTTTCTGGACAAGAATGTAAAAGGTTTAAGGAAAGGAGAAATCTTGCTTTCTGTCAGAAAATCCACCTTTCTATTTCCGTAAAAGAGCATAAGCTGTATTGATACTGCAGGAACTACCAGCTTTCAAGAACATTTATGTGGCTCAGGTAGCACTTGGGAAGGAGAAGAGACGATAAGCAGCAGTGGAGGAGCAATGGAGAAATAAAGGAGTGTCTTGCCTACACCCATATGGCAAGCAGACACAGACATAGGGAAAGCTGAAGGTAAGGAAGATTTCCCCTCATCCACTGATCAAAACTGAAGCAAAGTTTGCTCTGCTTGCTTCTTTAAGCAATGCCACCTTTACTCCTTATACTTCTATCTTTGTTCTTACAGATTTAGCATGACACAAGATTTGGCAGAGTAGGGTTGTAGTGTTCTGCACACAAACTGCATGACTTGATTAAGTTTATTTCTCACACAAAAATCCAAAAACAGGTAATTTTCTGACAGAAGAGACTTCCTGACTCAGCCAGATCAATTTAGACATTCACTTGGTCCAGTTTCAGCAAGTGAACAAAAATTTGGTAGTTTGCTGCAGGGACCTGTAGTAACCCCACTAATAAATTTTCTGCTTTCATTACCTTTTAAGCCAGGACATATACTAGTCCCTGCAATTCACATCTCTGTGACTGGCTTCCTGGCTTTTATCATCTACTTCAGAGAAAGGACTGAAAACAAATTAAGATACTGCTTTTCTCATACATTATTACAAATGAGAGTTAATGAGTTTCCTGCTGAAAGAGGAGAAAAAGTGGGTAGACTTAAGCCTACATGAAAGCATTACAAAGGAAAAAAATAAAATAATAAAAACAGTTTCCTTTTATTAATGCTGATTTTACTCAAGGCAATGTGATTTTCACAATTATATGAAGCAACACTGTGATTACAGATTATAGTTAAGATACCGCCTACAGAAGAAATAGCGCCTTTTAAATACATTTACATTTTTTTTCCCAGATCAGTGCTGAATTGCCCAGTGCTCCTGTGATAGGTACAGAAATTGACTGTATTTTGATTATGCAAGGTAGTAGTGTAGAGGTACATATGAAATATTTACATGGTGGTGGTAGTGTCAACAGACCTACAGGAGCTTCAGCAATGAAGGCGCTGAGTTAACAGCAGTCAGGCTTTTATATCCTGGCACAAGACAAAGAACAAGACAAAGTTGCCCACGAAAATACAAGCAGACTGTCTGTCCTTGGTGCCCTCATATTATGGTCTGCATCTATCTGTGAGAAACTCCACAGCTGTGGTGCAGTACAGTATGTTCCAGTCTTTGAAATCTAACTTTGCATCAGATGCTGAGCTCAATAATCAGTCTCCTCCCCACAAGCTCTTTGAAGTTGTAAATTTGAGCCAATGGGGGTTTATGAAGCTCTTTTACACAGGAATGCAGGGTAGATACTAATGGACTAAATTCATCTTTGCAAAGCAAAATAGATCACCGTTCACACTGAAGCTTACAAGAGTAAGAAACTTTATAGGAAACTTTATAAAAGTTCAGTCATGCTAAATGCTGACTTCTTTCAGGGAGGGCTTATCCTCCTCCACTCTTTTACCCTTGGCTCCAAGGCAGAGCTTTTCACTCTCCTAGAACAAGATGAAAGGCAGGCCTGCCAACCAAGCATTTCCAGGGCTTAAAGTTGTCCTCAGACATTCATGATCTCCACCCTCTCACAAGATCATGTCTGGCTCTGTAGGCATTATAGTAAAGAAAAAGCTCCAGGTGAAAGTTAGGCTAAGAGCTGCCAGAACTTAAGCTCCAGAATATAAAACAGGAGGAAGGAGGAAGAGGAAAACTGGTAAAGAGTAAATCTGTTACTGGTTCAAAGCAAGCTTTAGGAAGTATGTGATCAGTAGGAGTGACTAGGCACAGTGGCACAGTGTCATTACTCACACCTATTACTCACTACATTGGTTTCACAGCCTAGAAATTGACAAGGAGACCAGAAAAATGGCTCATCCCAACCTGTTTTCTGCTTTGCTTTGAATATTGTCTGTGCGAAGGGAGCACAGCACTGCCCACTGCTATGCGTGGCATAGGTAGCAGAGGAACAAACCTGCCCCGAGCTGACAGTGCCAGGTGGTTCCCTTTCACAGCAGTGGCAGATGGACTAAGCCATGTTGCAGAGGGGGAGGTCCACCAGAACATTCACACAAATATTGACATACAAGTTTGTGGACACCTGGGCCACTGATGTCCAGTTTGTCTACCAAAAGGAAAATGCTGCTGGAGGCCAGAAGTTGTTCCTGCATTGTAGCTGCACTACCTTAAGGTTACGTGAACTCCCAAAAGGTGTAGGGAGGATTCATGTTCATCTTTTCAAATACTGGTTAATTGAATAACATATTCCTGTGCCCACAACACCAGAGCTCTAAGACACTGCAGTAGTCTCCATGGAAACAGAAAGTACCAGTATCAGTATCAGGCCTGTCCGTTGGTGCTAACATTTTCATAAATGAAGGAATTAACATTTTAGTTTTGAGATGTACAGTCACTTTTGACTTCAACCACTTTATCTTTAATTCTTTCCAGACTCCTGCATATGGGAATAGGTATGGCAGCTACCCACAATCTCTTTGCTCCTTGCTCCCTACTTTCCCTCCCCAAGCAAAAAATTATTCTTTTCTGGTGCTGGCAGTTAGAAGATCTTGCTGCTGAGAAGCTTAAAAAGAAGTCCTCTTAAACTTTCCACCTGCTGTATATCTTATGCCATGGAAATTTTGTATGCTAGATACTTATGAAAAGAGACCCCAACATCCCCATCCAATCCTAGTCCTTATATTTACCATTTTAGACCCTTTTTTGTGGATTATTTCCTTGAAGTACATGAGGGAAACTGGTGGAGCTCGTTGAGGAAATCCCTGAGGCACTCCTTCCTAATCCATTCTTACCTGTAAAAGCAGATATGGATAAGTGATCTTTCATCTAGACCAATGGATTAACTGAGTAATTTTATGTCTAAGCATTAAAAATGCACCACAGAAGAGTGATGAGAATAAATACATGTGCAGATGCCATGCTTTCTCTTCCTGGGAAGCCAGCAGGACTGCAGTGGTCTTATGAACACATTACTAAAAATATCCATCTGAAATATTCCAATGACCAGTGCAAATTTTGAGTGCTTGAAACTGCCATAACAGATTTGTCTTTACCTTCTTTGGTCTCAACTGCAAAACTAGTTGAAAATGCAGCTGTCCATCATGTGATTGCAGCAGTGGTTTCCTGCTTCCTGTGGTTTCACGCCACAGAATAACTAGAAAGACTATTCTGGGTATTGGTGATATCACCATCCCTAATGCAGCATTTCATATGGGAAAAAATTAGCACTAAAACTTGCAAGTATACTCCTCAAAGGAGAAAAAATCTGTCTCCTAAATCTATTTGATCCAGTTTTCCTTGGAGACATCTCTTTATTTTTGGCTTGCTTATACAAGAATCCTGTCAAGCAAATAAGCAGGCAAAGCTTCAACAACTTAGAACCTATCCTTTAAAGTCAAGTTAGAACACACAATTTTCCTGTTGCAGCCAAATTCCTTTTTTTTTTTTGGCCTTGAAAATATAACCAAGTAGTAGAAGCACTGGGGGTGTTGAAATTTCATTTTAAATTTTCTTTCTGTTTTCTCCAAACATCTCTGACATTTCCAACTGAAAAAGAAAGATAATAACTGTTTTTTTGAACCCTGCTAATTCTTGCAGTGGCTGTCTCCCAGATAAGGGGCAATGGGAGATCTGAGTCTGAATACCTTGCAGAATACCTCTTGAGGAACCGAGTGGAAGAGTAGGGTTTTCTATTGTATTAAATATTGATCACTGTTTTCTTCTGGGGAGTCAACACACAGTCCATTATTAGGAGCAAAAATAAGACTTTAAGAGTCTTTTCACAATAGTCTGCCCAATTTTATTGCAGAAATGCTGAATTCTGCTTTCTTACAGCCATTATAAGTCATTCCATTTCTCCCCAGGGTCTTTTTCTTAGCATTTTCAATTACATTTCTTCTGGTTTTAGGGAAGAATCCAATAAAATTGGAGGGGAGTTATAGAAAAGGTTGCTGAAGTGTTTTGTTGTACTTTGGAACATGGCAATCTCAGAACGACAGAGATTCTGCAATTTCCCCAGAAGGAAAATATGTTTCAGACTCAGCTTTTCTGTGTACCATTGCTTTTACTCCCAAGGTGAATATGAAAAGTAAAATTGTCCCAATTTTTGGTACAAAGCTGCATGAATTAAGGTGAGCAAATGACCGAGACCAAACCTCCACATAAGTCTCTCTGATAGCAGATGAGCACAAGCAGCTGGCAGCCTTTCTCCCACTAAGTCTCAGCTTCTGGATGTCATGGGCTCAGGCCCCTTCAACAAGAGAAAGCATCTTCTTACATTATGGTCCTTGTACTTTTCACCCCTGCACATATCTTGCAGTTCTTGAAGATCAGGTTTTAAATATGTTCAAAGTACCTTGTGATTATAACTTGATCAAACTACATTTTCTTATGGACAGAACCTGACTCTGAATGCCTAGAGCAACATGCACCATGTTGGGCATGTACAGAGGTCTGTTATCTCTATATAAAGTGCCTTCTTTTGAATTCCACATTGAAATAATGTATTGTCCTCTTTAAGCCTAACTGTGCACTGCGATCTACAAACAACTCAGTAGTTGTGACCCCTCCATGACTGCTACAGATTTGCTTTTAGCAATCAGTGATGCATCAGCTGCAGCTAGAGCAACATTTTGCTGGTACTCATAGAGAGTTTTTTTCCAGACCATTGGTGAAGCCAATACACATACATACAGCCAATACCCACATAAAATTCAGAAAAGGGAGAGATAGAATGGATGCCACCAGACAACTAAAGATTTACCTCAATTATTCTGAGCTCATCAGGAGTCCAATGTAATCACAATCAAGAGAAAAGGAGTTGGGCCAATGATGACGGCTTAAGCAGAGCAGGCTTAGACAGAGCTGAGGTAAAGCCTATTCCTGAATTCCTACAGCACACTGTATCATCTCCTTTTCTGGGCAGCTTGCCGTAGTGAGTAGTCTTAAAATTAAAAGTACTACCAGGTCCACTTCTCAGGTAATACTGAAACAGAATAGCAAGAATCAGTTTTGCATATTTGACTTTCTGATGTAGAAAGAGTTGCCATATGCTTGGGAACATCAAGTCCTAAGTGTTGTACAGAGAACAAGTGATCTGGACACAAGGAAAATTCTTTTCAGAAAGTTTGCCAGCTGTTTTATTAGATCACCACTCCTAATGGTATGCACATCTCAATAGTGCCAGCTTCTGTAGTCTAGACATATCACAAGGGAAAAAGCACTAACTGCAGTTTCCCTTTTAATGGGGGGAATCTCTGATATCCTTCTAGACAGAAAGTCTTCTCTGGGGCACACTCTCTTCTCATTGTCTTGCCACAAGTAAGGAGACAAGCTCTATATTATTGACAATAAATTCAAATCCATATCTCCTGGAGCAACCTTAATAGTGTTTTGGAAATTGATCTAGTTTTTAATGGGAGTTTCAGGAATTTAAAATTGCACTGCTGTCAGCGGAGCCAAGCAGCTGCCTCTCTCAAAGGATATGGTCCTAGCTGTGTCACAGAAATAACAAGGAGCCACAGTTCTGTACATGCCTTCTTTGAGAAGCAGCAGCACGAAGTGGGATGGTGTTCTGGCCTTTAATAGTTCTCAGATGTTTGAGGGATTTAAAGCAGGATGAAGTGCCTTGTGAAATAAAAAACATCAATAAAATGGCATTTGGCATAACTTTAAACCATGAAGTTTGGGTTCAAACAACCTGCCTGTACTCAGGAAAATCAGGCTTGCTCAGGAAAGTCTTGTTGCTCCCCTCAGGTTGCCACATTATCAAAAAAGATGCCTCCTTCCCTGCCTCATGTTCCTTATACATTGATTTAGCCCTAATAAGTCACCAGTCTTACATGGTATTTTCCTACAGTAATCCATATTTTCAGGGAACCCTGAACTGCTTCAATTCTGCTTCAGATAGTCAGGATTTCACTGGCAGTTAGACAAATAAGAATTTCAATGCAGCACTGAAGGGTTTGGTAATGCAACCCACATTGTCATTAAGATAAAAGGCAAAGATTAAAAGAAAAAAAAGGCAATCCAGCTGCATGTCATTCATTAACACCGGAGGCGGCAAAATAATAAATTTAGTTGAGTATGCGAGTGTCACCAGCAGCAATAGGATTACTATGTTAAATTAAATAATGGTGTCACCACTTCCTCGCCTCTTTGCTGTTCTCAAGTCCCTACAATGCATTAGCACCTTTTTAGAAGAAGGTGCTTCTGACTGCGGTAGGGGCCCTGGAAGAGAGTGAGAGTTTCATTTGCCACCATTTACCAATGCAAAAGGGAAAATCAACAAGTTTTGTTAGTTAAAACAGACCTCCTCTCTAATTCTTTCAGCAGCTTCTCTTCCAGAACAGCAGTCACCTTTTCCCTGCCCATTCCTATGTTAGAGGAACCTTCCCTGGCCAAGAAGAAGGCTTCAATCTATGAGCAGGACAATATTGATCTCTATGGCAATAGTGATCTCCTGTGAGATATCTTCACTGCGATCTCCATGGATGAGCTTGTGGAAGAAGAAATAAAACCCTGGATGTCCCTATGAAGACAGCACTTCAAGTTCTTCAAGCTCCCTCCAGTCCTGAGCAGCAGAGAGTGCCCATTTAGGATTTAAACTGCACAATAGCAATGGTAGAAGGAGAAGTAATAAGTCTTTTAAAGGGAAATGCATAAAAGTACTTGTTGCTAATTTGACTGGTGGAGATCTATTGCAATCCTGCTGATATCCTAAGGTTGTACCAGCTTCTTTTATAGATATAGATAGAAATCAGTTTTGCTGCTATGTCATAGCTTTGTCAGTCATAAAAGATCAAAGAGGCTCTTAGAGAGGCAAAAAACTGGAAACACAGGAGGACTAGCTGTCTACTTATCTAATGCTCAGCTAAGCTCTGGTCCACCAGTAAGATCTGTCACATCAGCACAGCTGAAGCACAGGATACATCCTGAGGGAAGCATTAGTGGACTGCAGGAATCTGGTTACAAATCTCTCATTAAAAAAAGCTGATATGAAGCTATGATACTGCTTTCCTGCACCAAACTAAGAACTCTAGACCTTTCAGACTGTTGAACTGATAGCAGTTTGCATTTGGTCTAGTTCAACCCTTCGGAAAGTTGGATTTCTTATTTTAGACACATATGTTAATCACGAAGCAAAGACTTCCTTGTAAAATGTCATCTTGCCCTTTTCAGCAGAGATCTAAATTTTCAGTCTAAGGAATAAAATTACATTTTAACGGCTTAATTTTTTGTGTATGCATTGCATTAGTTGATTTGAAGCAAAGCTTGACTGAAACAGTGCAAGATCAACTTATTAGAAGAGCTCTGCAAACTACTTCATAAATTGATGGCTACTCAGTCTGTTTCTGCACCCCTTCATCATCTCTTCCCCATCACCACCACACCAAAACAGGCTGCACAAAATAAAGGATGAAAATAGAGCTAAGAAGGAAATTTATTCAAATTTTATTCAAGTGCCCCCTCATGTGGATGTAGAGCTACATGCAGTCATTTACCATTTGAGAGGCAATGAGTATTACTCAAGTTTATTCTAACAAGGAAGAAGTATCAGAAATATTTTTGGTGGAGGAACTTGGACCTGTGAATGGCTAAGATTAAACTGGTTGGCACCAAGAATTTGGCTTTGAAAATACCTTTCATTCTAAGACCTTGATTAGTGGCTGCTCTTGTAGGTATTCCATATAGCTAGACCTCTTCTAAAAATCATCGGTTGTAGAAAATATTCTGGAAATTCAGTGCAACTCCTCACAATAGGCAATGATAAGAGCACCAGTGACAGGCAGTGAGTGAATCTGGACATAATGAAATGGGCTAAGTGCAAAAAAAAGCATCCAGTGAATAAAGGATAACCAGATATTATCTACTATTTCTACCACAGAGTTATCTAGAGACAGAAGTTCTGCCATGATACTATGCAGTTGGTTCAGGAATTCAAGAGAATTTTTCCATGGCTCATCAGGGAGACCATCTTGGGGCCACGGCACAGAGTGGCAGCTGTGGTGGGGATTGTGCCAGCCTTGAGCCCTCAGGGAAAGGCCTGGCCAGGCCTCAAGCACAGGGCCAAGGGTGGTGAGGAGGGATGGTGCCAGCACCACTGGACCTTGCTGGCAGGGGTCCAGCGGGGGGTGCACGCCTGAAGGCTGGAGAGCCCCACCAGAAGAAACGGACATGCAGCCATCACTGTCCTGTCCCTAAACAACATGGTGAGCAGTTCTACTGACAAGATGCCAGATCAAGTTGACATTTGGCAGGAAAAAAGAGGTGCTGAGCTCTCCTCTGTGGGACCCAGCGACAGGACGCATCAAATTGGTTCAAAGCTGCACCAGGGAGCTTTGGAGTGGACATTAGAAGCATTCCTTAACTAAGAGGTCCATCAAACACTGCAGTAGATTCCTTAGAGACGTGGTCGGTGCCACCAACCTGACAATGTTTAAAAGGCATTTAGACAACACCCTCAAGAATATGTCTCAACTTATGGACTCCCCTGCCTGGAGTGGCCAGGCAGTCAGACTGGAGGATCATTTAGGTCCCTTCCAGCTGGAACTATTCTAGTCTAATCTAAATCATTGTTTGTGAAGGATGCTGAACTGAAGAAAACCAGAAAGTGGTTATCTGACATTGCAGGTAAAGGAAGCTGTGGAACCTTTGGAAACTTTCGTACATTTCCTATGGGCAATGCTTTCTCTTCCAGGACTTCAGTGAGCATCCCTTCACAGGCTTGTGGCAGTTGTGCTCTGGGCTGTAGCCAGGTTGTGACACCCCTGAGCCATGGGTTCTCCTGATGGGCTGTGGTTCCATGGCGTTGCTGAGTCATGTATCCCTCGGTGCTTCTACCTGGGCACTGAGTCTCACCCAGCTGACTTGTACTTGCACTCCAGCTGAGCAAGTTTGCGAGGCTTGCAGTGGAGCAAAGCTTTTGCTTCTGGTGTCACGTTTAGGGAGATGTTCCTTGCAGCTCTCAGTGCCTAATCCCAGAGCCATCAGAGGAGTTTAACCCAGTCCTGCCAGCTTCAGGCATCTGGGGCACCCAGGAGGTATGCTCACAGCAGCAGAGGTGCTATGCGATGCCATGCCTCCTCAAATTCTGCTACCAATGCATCTTGCAGTGGGAGGATCCTCTGCATCATTCACTCAATGTGGACAGATGATGACTTTGAGGACGATGTTGTCACACCATCTGCAGCAAACTTAAGTGGCATAAGGTGCTCCTGATTCTCCAGATGCCCACAGCCCTGCAGCAATGCAAGCTCAGTCTGTGGGGTCAGTGCCCAGGGCTCTTTTGGGTGGCCTCAAGCCCAGCACCTGGGCATTCCTTTTCTGGGAGCACCCAGTGCCCCTCCAGCTCTGTCTGCCCTTGGTGCATCAGGAGCTGGGACTGATGTTTGGGACCCAGTGTTTTCAGGGAGCCCTAGTGGAGGACCCCATCAAGCCCCTCCTGCTCGTCTTCAGCCTAGATGAAGAGGTGCTGGCCCAGCTGCTAGGGCCCTCCCTGGAAAGACATGTGACAACATTTGTGCAGCAGCTCACTGATGATGCTGCGTGGCAGGGAGGCCCATGGGCCTGGAGGACAGCCGTGTTGGCAGGGGGAAGGTGAGCAGCCCCATAGCTGCTCAAGGCCCTGCTGTCTCACAGGGAGGGTGTCCCACACCTGTCCTGGCCCTCTCCAGCAGTCCTGACAGAAAAAGCAAGGATGACATCTCCAGAACCTCAGCAGCTGCCCTTCCAGCCAAGAAAAGACCACCTCACTGGCACCACTGGAAAAATGCCCCAGACACTGTTAGAACCAGGGCTGGGCCAGCAGATGGGACAACCCCCAGACTTCAAGGTCTCCAAGTCCTTTAAGTAAAAAAAAATGAAGTCCTGAAAACTGCAGAAAAAGTCTCCCTGTTACTAACATATGGCATTGCTATTTCCCAGCCCATTCTGCGTTCTTCTACTTCTCCAGGGATGATGCCCAACCTTTCCTCTTGTCCACCACAAAGCACCATGGAGCTTCTCCCTCTGGTCTTGCACAGCCTCCTCACCCTTCTTGGATGGTCTGCCAGTGGTCTTGGAGTGCATCTCTCCCCAGAGCAAGATGTGATGGGTCTTGGCCCTGTCGTCTTGCAGGGCCCCTTTCCCTTGACCCCATCCTCTTGCAGGGGTGATGGTTGAAGCGTCATTGGGTTGGGTGTTTTAGTCTTGCTGGGTCGTCTTTGTGCTCCTCAGGGCTGCGATGTGGGGTCAGCCAGCCAGGGCTATGATGTGTGGACACCTTGTCCTGCAGCCTCCCAGGGGGGCATGAGGTGTTATCCAATGGACCTCTTTGCCAAATGTGCTGGGAGATGTCTGCCCTGGCCAGAGTGACCTGATGGGGCCTTGAGAAGACATGGCCAAGGCCTCAATGACAGTCGTGAAACTCCAATGCCGTGCAAAAGACAAGAGGTGGGGGCTGGAGTCGGAAGTGGCACTGAAGTAACCTAGGACATGCGGTACCTGGAGTATGGCGGCCACTTCTGGAGCCTCTTCTACAGGAGGGACATGGATGTGCTGGAGTGTGTCCAGAGAAGGGCCAGGAGGACCATCAGAGGCACAAAGCACCTCTCCTGTGAGGACAGACTGAGAGAGTTGGGGTTATTCAGTCTGGAGAGGAGAAGGCTCCAAGGAGACCTTATCGCAGCCTTCGGTATCTGAAGGGGCCTACGAGAAAGCTGGCGACTCTCTTTTTAGGATGTCGGCTAGTGACAGGACTAGAGGAAAAGTGATTCTAACTAGAGAAGGGTTGATTGAAATTGGAAGTTAGGAAGAAGTTCTTCTCCATGAGGGTGGAACAGGTTGCTCAGAGAGGTGGCAGAAGCCACATCCCTGGAAGTTTTTAAGGCCAGGCTGAACAGGGCTCTGAGCAACCTGATCTAGTGGGAGGTGTCCCTGCCCCTGGCAGGGGGGTTGCAACTGGATGATCTGAAAGTTCTATGGTTCTATAGAGCCGTAGGGGCCACAGCACTGCTTGGGAGAGCATCATGGCAGAGGATGTCCTGTTTTGATGTCACCGAGTGATGGACAGTGGCATCACCAAGCAGCGAGTTCTGACGTCACCCAGTGTAATGGATTCTTAAGTGGTCAAGTCCCCGGGGCACCTGCTGTCACAGAGAGATGGAATCTGACATCCCCAAGGGATGGATTGTGACCCGGCGTCCCTCACTGCTTATAAGCGGGCACCCCCAGCCTCACCCCGCCGGCTCGTGCCCACACTCCAGCGGAGCAGTTTGCGAGGTTGGAGTGTTCTTGTTGGTGCTGGTTTCGTGCCTGGGGAGTTACTCCTTGGAGTTCTCCCCATTCGACTCCAGAGCCCTTAGAGGATTTTCCCCGGCCCTGCCAGCTTCAGGCAGCCGGGCACTCCGGAGGTGCTCGCGGCAGCAGAGGTGAGCTGGGAGGGGACGCCTCACCCTGGGGAGCTGTGAAGGTTTCCTTCTTGAGGGACCCGAGCGTTTCCTCCACCTCTCCCCGGGCCAGCCCATGACTGTGGCCTCTCTTCCTTTCCTAGCACGACACCGGCTGCCGCATCGCCGGTGAGAGGGAGCAGCTCAACCTCTCCAGCTCCCCCCAGCCCACCGCAGGAGGTGGAAAGCATGGCCACCGAGCAGGACAGCCGCTGTCCCATCTGCCTAGACATCTGGCAGGAGGCCAGCTACGTGATGCCATGCCTCCACCAATTCTGCTACACGTGCATCCTGCGGTGGACCGAGAGCAAGCCCGAGTGTCCCCTCTGCAGGAGGAGGGTGACCTCCATCTTGCACTCGGTGCGGGCGGACAACGACTTTGAGGAGCACGTCATCCCACCACCCGCAGCTCCGTCAGTCGTTGTCCAGTGGGCAGAAGGAGATCCGTCTGCCCAGAATCCCCAGCCCTCAGCAGCAGCCCAGCCCTCAGCTGCAGCGCTGCTGCTGCTCAGCCACCGTGTGGGCGGCATCTATCCCCACCTCTGGGCATTCATCTTCAGGGTGTACCCAGCCCTGCTTCAGCCCGTTCTGCCCTGGCTGCAACGGGAGCTGGGGCTGATCTTCGAGGGTGCCCAGGAAGCGGCAGCAGCAGCGCAGCGGCGAGTCCTGTCCAGCCTGCACTTGTTTGGGCTGGATGAGGGAACCCTGTGCCGGCTGCTGCAGGACACCCTGGGCAGGCACACGGAGACCTTTGTGCGCCAGCTGATCAGCACCATCGTGGAGCGGTGCAGCAGGGAGGCCCAACAGCGGATGGGCATGGGGGACGCTCCTGCTGCCGGGGGCCGGCAGGGCAGCTCCGCAGCCGTCCCCAGCACCGCTGCCTCCCGAGGAGGGTCTCCTGTCCCCCACCCGGCCCCCTCCAGCAGCCCTGCTGGAGCCCATGAAGAGGAGCGGCCCAGCACCTCAACAGCATCTCTTCTTGGGCGTCCCAGCAGCCCTCCTGATGCCCCCGTTCCCACCCACGGGGAGCAGCAGGAGCTGCACGAGGATCCGGGGGAAGCTGTGGCAGGTCCCTCCACTCCCAGCCAGGGCAGGGACCGCTCTCGTGGGGGGCCACGGCGAGCCACGAAGCGGAGGGCCAGCAGCTCCCTGGAGTCTTCCCAGCCCCGCAAGAGGCCACCCCGCCGGCCCCGCTAGATCCAGGCCCCAGGAGCTGCCAAAACCAGGGCCAGGCCAGCAGCTGGGGCGCACGCCGGCCCACGAGTCCATCAGAAAATGGAGGCCAGCCCGTGCCCCGCTGCCCATCACCGCAGGCCTGGCCCCCTCCCCACCACACCCTCTGCACCTGCATCGCCCTCGGGTGGCAGGGGACCAATGAAGCTGAGGTGCAGGTGTCATGCCACTACCTGCAGCCCCAACTTTATCATCCACCTGGCAGAAGTAGCTCCTGGACATCCAGCTGCTCAAAATCTGTCATCCTACACTAGCTACGCTGCCTGTGCCCAGGGCTCCTCTGGACAACCTTTTCTCCCTACATCTGGGCATTCTGGCCAGCAGCTGGGATTCAGGCTGATCCCCGAGAGAGCCCAGCCCCCTGAATCTACTGATTGTGCAATAAAAGAATATTATGGCATGAAAAGCTGCAGAAAGAGTTTCAGTATTACTATTACATCGCCAATGCAGATAGTTTTTGTAACACACAGAAAGAGAGCATTTTGGTTTAGGAATAGAGGAGGAGAAAACACCAACTTAGCTTCTCAGAATGAAGAACGTGTTTGCCACACAAGCATCATATGCTTCTATGTACACAATGCCGTGTAGACAGAAATGAACAGGATCACCTGGAGGTCACAACAGAGTCAGTGTACCATGACTCCAAGAAACACACCTTGTGGACCCGGTGCTGATTAGGAGCAGTATGTTTGTTCCTTAGAACAATTTGTGTAGTTCTGTTTGAGACTTGTTTTCAAATTTCTGCAAATATACAAACTAAACCCCTGGAGGTTTGCCCTATGTCCTGCATGTAGCCATACTCCTGGGACAAGCAGGACATGATGTGGAGGTGCTGTGTGCCCCCTGCACAGGGGGGGAACCACACACCCTCCTGCTGAAGTGGAGGGCTCAGCGGGTCCAGCTGCCATGTCCTGCCCTGCTGCCTCTTGCTGGCTCCCGCCCATCCCCACCCCGGAGCCCCTCTGCCCACGCTGCCTCATGGCACCACCACCTTCTCTCCACCCTGGGGCCAGGCCCCCAACCCCCATGTATGACCTCTCTCTGCCTCATGGTTCTGCCTGCCATCTGGTACTGCCCAGCTGCACACTATGGCAACCCTCTCCGGGGACTCAGTTGCTCTCTGGTGTTCCTGGCTGAGCGTATGCAAGGGCCTTTGGTGTCCTCCCCAGTGCTGCACAAGTTGAGATCCTGGGAAGGTTGTCCTGGGGCTCTGGTGCCTGAGAGAAGCCTCGGTGTGCTGACGGGCTGGGGGCTGTGTCCCTCTGTGCCCACACCAGAGCCCAGGAGCAAGGAGACAGGACAGAGGGGTCCCCACTGCACGGGGGATGCCCCGTAGCAGGACAAATGTGCCCCAGCCCCATAGCCAGAGGAGAAGGGAGAGGGAGTCAGTCCCGCCTCCCCTGAGGCAAGGAGAGTCCTGCCTCCCCTGAGGCAAGGAGGGCTCCATGGAGTTCTGGGGAAGCATTAGGGGTCCTGGAGAGGGGGCAATCAGGGCCCTGGGGCTGACATTAGGGTCAAAACCAGTGTTGTTCATCAAGTAAAACAGATTAAGCGAGGTAACTGTCCCCCTCTGCGTTGCTCTGGTGAGGCCCCATCCAGAGTACTCTTTGCAGTACTGTAACCTCCAACATAAGAAGAACATGGATCTGTTGTGAGTTAGTCCAGTGGCAGTCCACAAAGATGATCAGAGAGCTGAAGCACCTCTCCTATGAGGACAGGCTGAGAGAGTTATGTTATTCAACATAGAGAGAAGATGCTGATGAGACCTTATTGTGGCCTTCCTGTGTCCCTCACCTGAACAAGGCCCACAAGAAAGCTGCAGAGAGACTTTTTACGAGAGCATGTATTGATAAGACAAGGTATAATGGCTTTAAATTGGAAGAGAGTAGATTTAGGTTGGACATTAGAAAGATATTCTTTAGTGTGAGGGTGCTGAGACACTGGGCCAGCTCGCCTAGGGATGTTGTGGATACTCCCTCCCTGGAAGTGTTTGAGTCCAGGTTAAATGAGGCTTTGAGCAACTGGGTGCTAGTGGATGGTGTCTCTGTCAATGCAGGGGGGTTGGAACAAGATGATCTTCACAGTCCCTTCCAACCCAAACCATTCTATTATTCTGTGATTAGTAGGGATGCCAATTCCTTTTACTACCTCCTGGAATAATTTACATTCAAACTTGGGATATGCTGCATCCCAGTCTTTCAGCCAGTATGCATACTGGGACCGGTCAATCCCAAAGCAGGACGGCTGATGGAAGGCAGTGGAGTTGGCAGACAGCAAACTAAGATCGTACATGAAATTCAAAAGGATGATACACCTCTAGGATTTGACAAGATCCAAGGATGGTTAGCTTCCTGATTTCCTGACTGAGCCTATGGCTCAAGAAATTGTTGATGTTGGTGAGAATAATTGTGTTAGGTTTTGTATGTTTATATGTACTCCTACACTGCACCTGTAGCTGTTGCTTGGCACACAGCAAACAGCTTGGCACATTTGATTAAAACTGCATCAGAAAGACAAACAATTAGTACTGTAGCTGTCACTGAGCAAGGACAGAACTCAAGCTCTAATTCAAGAGCTTTTAAGGGCATCTTGTGTAAATCACTAATTTGGCAAGGAAGACTCAAGGTCTATATGGATAACCCAGCCTAAGGAATGCAGGAGGTGATAAAGAACAACTAAAATCAAGAGGATTGACTGCTGAACCACTTTGGGGCAGTTGGAGTTACAGAATTTGTGCAACTGTGTCCTTTAGGTGAACTTAGCTCATTATAGTACTGAAAATCACACCTCCAGGTCAAAAAGAGCCCTGCCCAGGTGAAGACCCTTCCCCTGAGCATGTGTGGTAGTAGGAATAATAACATAACCAGAGTATAACTACATGTAAATTGCTACCCAATCATGGTAAAGAGAGCTTTGTTCATAAATATGTTGTGGAAGATCTTCTGTGTCCTTGATTTGTGTGAAGCCAAGTGGATGAGGAATACAGAACAGTGAGGTATTGGCCTCTTCTCCCAGGTGAATAATGACAGGACCAAAGGAATGATCTGAAGTTGCAGCCAGGGAGGTAAGAACTTCTTTGCTGAAAGAGTGGTCAGGCACTGGGACTGACTGCCCAGGGCAGTGGCTGAGACACCATCCCTGGAGCTTTTTAAGAAAGTAGATATGGCATTTAGGTCATGTTCTAGAGACTGAGATTGTAGGGTTTTTTTGCCTGCTCTGTGTGTGTATGGTTGGACTCAGTGACCTGAGGTCCTTTCCAACCATGATGATTCTGTGATCTGTAACCACCATGACCAAACATTCAAACTAGCCATGCACTTGTCCACACTGTAGAAACTCTTTCGCTTTGGCTTTGCAGACCCCCCCTGAAACGTCCATAACTTACAGCTCATGAGAGTTTTCATGTCCAGAAAGGAACACAAAACAACCAGGATGTCTGGTGCCTAAATTTGTACACTGGGCTTTAGGTATTATGGACAGCCAAACTATTAAACTGAACTCCTTCATCAGATGAAGTCAGAACACCAAACACAGAACTGCAGAGTATCACCTTGGGCAGCATCAACAGTGAAATTCATGGCAATCCATTCACAATTCTTATGTATTCAGAAGGGCCCAAACAACCTAACTTCAATTATACAGTGCTAGGAACAAATGCCCAGGACATAAAAAAGGAATAATTTACCTGAGGACAGAAATGTCCTCAAAATGTCTGGGATATGTTATTTTCAGTATTAGTTTGAACCCTCAAGTCAAAAGTAAGAAAGAGTACCAAATTTAACAATAATGGCTTCTCAGCTGGTTTTGGTAACTTTATCAAGAACCATTAAAAAAAAAAAAAAAAAGCCCAAGCACATTTAAAACAAAATTGAAGGGATACAATGTGAAAATGGAAAAAGAAAATGCACTCAAACAATTTATATTGAAAGAAACAAAAAGCACACAACAACCTTTTCAAACATGCCTATTACCAGTGGAACTTGTTTTTTGCAGGGTTCAGCAGAGCTGGACATCCTTGGTATGCAAGAGCCCTAAACTTGGGGTGTGAGAATACCTGCCATATCCTGGCCCCCTCTCCCAAATGCAAGAAATAGTAAAACACCAAGAATCAGTCTCTTCCAAGATGGGAAAAAATTACAGGTTTACTGTAAAATCTACCCCATGACAACAAACATTAACAACTGTTTTAACACAGAAGGCACAATCAGAATACCTCTGGAAACTATTGTCAATGACAACAGTTAACACACTGAAACCCCCAAAAAAGAACACAAGCCTTTATGGACACTGACATGGCACAGGTTTTGATGGCAGATTTAACTCCTTCCACTGGGCTTCTTCTAACAGTTACTGATGAGTTCTTAGGAATAAGGGCATGATCATCTGTGCACTCAAAATAACATAAACACGGAGCAAAAAAATCAGTTGATTCATAAGATTATACATTAATATGTAATTACAATGCCCTTCAGATAACCCCTTTTCAGATATAAAAGCAAAATTATAGAAGCCATACCCAGCAACCAACCCCAGAGCTCTTCTCTGGAGGAAAATCTCACCTTTAGACAGCCACCTGTCAAGAAAGGTCTGTGCTGGGACTTTTTGATGGAGGAGCTCAAAGAGTACTGTGCTACTTCTGTGAAGGGACCTGATACCAGCTGGCTTTGATACATTCGTTTTTCCTTCGCTTCACTTAATGGAATTAATTTTGGTGATGACATTTTATGAAGAAACTGACTCGACTGCCTCAGGGGTGGAAGCACAGTCCCATCATCTGTCATGGACTGCACTGGAGAAGGGTGGAGCTCCAGACCATTTGTGATACATTGATGATATTGTTCTATGGGGTAATACACCTGACGAAGTCTTTGGAAAAGGCAGCGAAGTAATTTGCCTACCACTAGAAGCTGGTTTTGATATAAAATGAAAAAAAGGCCAAAGGACCTGCCAGACAGATCCAGTTCCTGGAATTTAAATGGCACGACGGGCACCCGCATACCCCTAGGGATGTGGTCAGCAAAACCGCAACCACGTCTTCACCCACTAATGGACGATGGACAGAGGGACGAGAACAGGAGGAGCTGAGCTGGCAGTGCAGGAAGGACAAACAATGGACGGGATCCGGCAGAGGGATGGAGAGGGAAAGGGAAGGGGGCAACAGAGTGCAGGAAGGAAAGTAGTGAGAAGAAGCCGGAGTGATGAAAAGAGAGGAGAAAAATGGCGGGAAGGAGGGTGGAGGGACAGAGAAACAGCAACCGAGCGAGGGAGCGGGAGAAGCGGTGCCCAGGCAGGCGTCGGGTCTGTACGCAGCCATCCCGGCTGCCAAGCAGGGAAGGGACGGGAGTCAGGAGCCCCTGGCAGGCTGCAGGGGCGGGGCATGCGGAATCCACCAATCATGGCTGGGGTAGACATGATTGACAAAGTGTCTGCCCCATCATTTGGAGGGAAGAGCAACGGAGGGCGGGCAACTCCAGATAGCCCGTCCGAGATAGGATCACCTCAGGGATTGGTGGGGATGAGAAGAGTGACATCTGAGACAGACAATGAAAGAGAAAGAGAGAAAGCATCGTCTTACGTCAGTGCTGGCACCGCCCCTGGGCAGCATTGGCACCTGAGGGCCAATCAGAGGCAGCCCTCAGGGAAGGGTGGAACCCTTACCTACTGAGGTAGAGTGACAGCCCATGGGACCAATCAGAGGCAGAAATACCTCGGCGGAGGAGACTGACAGTTCTGCCGACCTATGGCAGCGGACATAACGGGAGCGGAAGGCGGGCTCTGCCCACAGGCAGGCCGAGCTGGGCAATGGCTACGTGGGGCAGCTGCTCGTCAGAGCAGCCCCCGGCCCCGGGTCCCCTCGGCCCCCTTCCCCACTCTTTCCCCACCTCTTCCCAACTCCTTTCCCACTCCTTGCCCCTCCGGGGCTGCTGCCGTGCTCCGTGGGAGCCACTGCCTCACCCAGAGCCCTGGGCCACTGGGCTCCTCGCTGGCATTGCTGCTGGCATTCGAGCAACGTGAGGGTGAGGCTGCCGGGATGGCAGTGGGGCAGAGGAGGATGGGTGAGGGCTGATGCTTGCCGTGGGGCTGCCTGCCATCACATCACCCACATTCCCGCCCTGCAGCCCAAGCAATCCTGAAGCAGCTTGAAGGGTGGTGAGGAGGAGGAGGAAGAGGAAGAGAACGTGGTGCCCACCCAGGGTCTCCCCTGTGAGAGGATTCATGCAGTACAGGAGGCAGTGAGGCTGTGGACTCCCCATCAAAGCAGGGGGACCCCAGGGCTGGTGCATTTCCTGCTTCTAGCCCTACAGCTACTGGAAATCACCCCCTTCATGATGCTCCCCAGCTTGATCAGACTGCACCAGAGCTGCTGCTATCTCCACCGAGCGTGTGGTATCTGCCTGGTGCCACCTCTGCATCCCTCTCCCATCTGCCACTCCCAGCACCTGGCCCTGCAGGAGTTCCAGCAACCTCGACTGTGAGTGCCATTGGTAAGAGAGGGAAGTATGGTGGCACTTTGTCCCTTAGCATCATTTTTATAGACCAGAGCTTTGACTTTGTCTGGGGTTAAAGGCCTTGTTTCTCAAAAACCCCTCAGTTTTCGGGCACAAACTCATGTTTTGGGCAGAAAGTGTCTTTTTAAGTTCAACAACAACATTTATATGCCCAGTGCCTCATTTTTGCTTTTCAAATTCTTAGTTTTTGTCCTCCTGACCCTCATTTGAGGCTCCAAAGCGTCATTTTAATGGTCCAAAGGCTCAGTTTCAGCTTTCAAAATCATCTTTTTAGAGTCCAAAGCAACATCTGGAGTGCCATATCCTTATTTTTTATGGGCTAATTCCCTCTTGTAGGACTCGAAGCCTCATTTTTAGATCCCAAAGCTTCTTAATAGTCCTCCTTTTAAGGGTCCCCAACATTCATTTAGGGCATCTGTACCCTCATGTAAAGCTCAAGCCTACAGTGGAGTACCCAAAGCCTGTGTTTGGGACAAAAGCTTCATTTCTTGTGGCCATGATGGGTTTCCCTTTGTTTTCAGGTCCAAAGTGATTTGTTGCTTCTAGCCCAAAGTGCTGTCCAAAGTTCACAAAGTGTTCTGTTTAGGGTCAGAATCCTAATTTATAGCATCCCAACCAGTCTATTTTTTACAGCCTGTGTTTTAATTTTAGGGGTCTAAACCTTCATCAGGCCAAAACCAATTGTACTGTCTTGTACCCTTCATAGTCTGGGCTGTCAGAAACGACAGGAGGGAATGGAAGACAGTGGGTGATGCCTGCATGGTAAAACAGCAACACAGATTTCTTTTCAAAAGCAGTACCTGAAAGGCCCAAAACATCTGTTTAGATCCCAGAGTGTTTGTCATTTGGAAACATACTCTGGTGACAATCCTGACTCTGTTTTAGTGTACACTGGAAAAGGAAATGTGTGCTTATGAACTCTCTGTAGCCATTTAGCAATGGAGAAGGAGAGAGTACAACCTGATAACCATTCAGATCTGTGTCTTTGCCATTTCACATCCACATTAAATTTGACTTAACTACTGTGCATCTACCACTGTGTACCACACTGGACGAGACCACAATGTGCTGTGTTAACACCAGATCTTTGACCGCTGTTGGGATGGACATCACTTTGGTCAAAAGACTGCTGAAACACCCCAAGTTACACAAACTGACGCAACAAATGAAGAAAGAAGGCCAAAGAACCCTGATTGCAGCACACCAGGATGGACAGTACACATCATGTCCTGGAACAGATCAAGAAGCAAGGAGAAGACCAGTGGTGGGAAATTTTGGATGGTTGCCAACAGCAGCTGGAATTTTGAACTTAATATTACATCTTATCCGAGTGTTGTCAGTATTTGTAAAATTATGTCTAGGTGTGGTAACAGTTCTGTGTTTAAAAGGATAGTGCACAGATCATAAAGTATCACAGTTAATCCTATCCAAGCCACATCTATTAAAAGAGTAGCATTAAACATGGGAATCGCTCTTTCTTGTCCTATCTGATTTGATTTAATCAATATAAAACCAACACACGAGCATGTTTTTTCCCACACAGTTTCCAGTCTTGTCCATGAGGCATACCTATAAATGAGGGAGGCTTTTATAGCATGGAGGCAGGAGGCACCTGCACCCCACTTCATGAGATCAAGGGGTTGACTGTGGTCACAGGGTGGAATGTAGGAGGACACTTTTCCTCAGTGAGCCTGCTTCAATCTGCCTTTGTGATCTAATTGCTCTTTCTCTTTCAGATCCACACTCTGTCTCAGTTCCACTTCCCTTAGCCTGGAATTGGGGAGTTTCCACAGAAAGCAAAGGGTAGAGCAGGCTCTGAACTGGTAGCAACCTTGGACATACCAGCAGAAGTCAAGTAGGTATCTGTGGTGCCAGCTGCTCCCCTGTGGAGCCCAGTTTCACACCAGCTGGGCTGAACAAAGACCAAACAAGAAGGATAGATAGATGTAAGAATTTGTGTAATGAGAGAAAAGGCTTCCTGAGCTTTTCCTTTTTTTCCCTTTTGTTGTCCAGTAGAAGATGTTGGAGGTTTGGCTAAGCAGGTGAATGGCAGCAGACTGTCACTTTATTCTATAAAAGGATTGTCCCATCTTTTTATCAGGGAGAATGCTCTCCACTTTCTCTTGAAGGTGTGCTGGACCTTCTGCCTGCAGCAGGGATGCCTGCTCAAATGATGGTCCTGATGAGGAGGGAAGGGGCACCTGGCCACAGACAGGGAAGTATCAGTTCCGTAGATAAGAATTCTTAACTTGGAAGTCTTTAGGATCCTTACAAAACCGTAGAAATTGTATTATCCCATTGCCTGCAGGTATTCCTGTAATCACTGATGTAGAGCTAATATGAGACTACTGATCAGTACTTTGCAGGTACCCAAAGTGTAAACCTATGTAATAGTGATCCAGGTATTTGATTATTTGCATATTTTATTGTCAAGATCCCTCCTTGTTTGTTATCCAGACACCTTGCTCTGCTACCCTACTGTCCTAACTCTCATATAATCCAATTTACACCCACTCAGCCTACTTTTTAAGATCTTTTGTTGTTGACAATAAATTCTGTTTATTCATAGACATATTGACTGATGTCTTGTCATATTCGGGACACTTCGTCAGGGATCCTTTAATCGTCTTGAACACCTTCCACTCTCATGGGTGGATTGAGGGCAGGAATTAATATTTTGTGCAATGCTGACATTGCAGGGACACAGTCCCAGTTATTCTCAAGAAATTTTGTTACACATGTTATGAAATCCTACCTTGCCTCCTTACCAATGTAGTTGCTGTTAAACTGTTCAGCAGTAAGATCTCTTATTTAGTATTGAAGAACCAAGCTGACAACTGAAAAGCTGAAACAAAACAACAAACAAAAAAACAGCAAAACCAAAAAAACCCAAACCCAAAACAAAAAGCATCCCCCCACAAAAAACCCAACCAACATACAAAAAAAACCTGCACAGCTCTTTTCAACAAAGAAGAATTCACATCATTGCCCTGAAGGTTCTTCCACCTCACTCCCATCTTACAGCTACTGCTCATTTCAATGCTCTTGAATTAGAAGAAATGAAAGATGGAAAAAAAATCAGGAAATTTCTGCAGCCCTGGAGGGAAACCTTGTTTTTAGGCATGTGTACCAGGTATTTAAAGCCTTCTGGGCTGAAACTGTCTCCACACATACTGTTTGAGGAAATGGTAAAATAAGCTCATTCATACCAAATAGAACACATGTTGAATCAAAACAGCTATAAGCCCATCACTCTAGAAGCATTGGTCTTTCTCAAGTGTAGCTGAGAATGGTGATTCTGCTCAAGTAAAATATCCAGGAGGCTCTTGAGATAGGTTTCTTCCTACTGTGCAGAGTAAGGCAGTATCAGGTCAAGTGGTCAGCAGGCCATCAAAAATGGCAGAAAACTCAAGGTGACCAAGTCTAGTGAGGGTGAGAAGGGAGGGTTTCAGTGACTAGAATGAAAGCATTCAGGAGCAGCAAATAACTCAGAGGACTGATGTTCACATAGTAAAGGGCATGCCTGCTTGTATCTCTTCTGAGGTTGCTCCAAGTTAACTACTGTGGGTTGAGGATGAGTGAGAATCACAGGCACTTCACATCTTGTGTAGAGCTGTTCAGTTTCTGTCCTGCTGCCGCGTCCTGCCCCGCTGCCTCTCGCTGGCTGCCGCCCATCCATCCCCACCTCGCAGCCCCTCTGCCCACGCTGCCTCACGGCACCACCACCTTCCTTCCTTCCTTCCCGGGGCCGGGCCCCTGATCCCCGCATACAGCCCAGGAGGTTCCAGGGCTGCCCACTCTACCCTGTCCTGCTCTGCTCTGTTTTGGCCCTGTCTGGCACCGGGTTTCCCGGGGCAAATCAGCAGCCAGGGACCAAGCTGTGTCACAGTGTCCCCAGGCAGGGACCCTCCCTGACCCCACTGCCACCATATCCCCAGGTCAGGCATGCTGGGGCACCCTACCCGTGTTCCCCTCAAGCATCACACACTCACTCCTGGCGTGCACAGGTGTCAGCAGTGTCCCAGACTTGAGACGTGGCTGGTTACATCCCTGGGAGCTGGGCAGAGGGCTCAGCTCTTGCCGCCTGCATGCCCCCGTCCCTGCTCAGTGCCACTCCCCTTTGGCTGTCCCTGGGGAGGAAGAGACCTCGCATACCAGCTCAGCCTTCCTCAGGAGGAGAGCAGAAGTACCCAGGGCTGCTTGGACCAGGCTGTGCCTGGCTCTCCCCACACTCTTTCTGGACGTATCCCATGTCCAGTGCTGGGGACTGTGCTGGACTCACCCTTGTTCCTCTCTCCCCCTTGACACTCTTTGTCCAGCTGTCCCCTCTCTTTGGCAGCAAGAGGCCTCCATCCCCACATCAGTAATACCACCAGCATGCCATCTGCTGTGGGGCACTTGTTCTGGGGCAGGAGGAGAAAGGGCTCTAGAAGGAGTCAGGAAGCAGAGTCAGGGTTGATGGGGAAGATGGGACATTCTCAGTCCTTGCACCAGGACCCGGGGGGGAAGAGGGGCACTGCTCAACCGCAGGCCCGGCCTCCTCCCCACCACACCCTCTACACCCAAGTCCCAGCGCTCTGCTCTCCTGCCCAGCGGGGCTGCGCGGTACAGCCTCTCTGCGGCAGCACCCACATCGCTTCCCCTGTCTGGAGTCACGGCTTGGTGCTGCCTCTGCATCGCCCTCGGGTGGCAGGGGACCAGTGAAGCTGAGGAGCCTGTCATGCCACCACCTGCAGCCCCATCAATCACCTCTGGGTGGCAGCAGAACCGTCCAATTAGCAGCCACTCCTGGCAGTTTTTCATCATAAGGAAGCCTCCTTAAGTCACCCTCTGCCTCAAGATCCAGATCTTTCTTTCGAAAATGGGCAGAATTGGCCCCAGTGTTGACCCCCGTGGTGCACCACTGGTCACTGACCTCCAACCAGAATTTGTGCCTCAGATTACGACCCTCTGGGCCTGATCACTTAGCCAGTTTTCAACCTGACTGTGTCTCAAAGCTCAGCTATTTTGCTCAGTAGCATTCACATGTGTCTGGACTACCAGAAACAATTGATGTGTATCATATCCCAGCAACAGCCTGAGCCCTGTTTGCTTTGCTTTTATTCACAGAGCAGTAATTCCAATGGTTGTGTTTTGTCTTTTCTTGGACTTCCATATCAGGTAGGTTTAACCCATGCTCAGCCTTAAACTAGGGTGGTCAGAACTACGGAATGAAAATCCCAGAGATGAGGTGCAAGAGTATCGGGCGCAGTGCTCTCAATACTTTTCCAAACAACAATAGACAATGCTGTAGCCTCAAGCTGCTGGAGAAATTCCCTCCAGGAGCACACACAGACTTCACTAGGACCTTGCTTTGTGTTTGAAAGGGTAAGAAAAAAGAAAAGGTTCCACGGTACCCTAACAAGGCCTGAAGGTTCCCATTTGGTCCACAGTAGTAATGGTTTTGGATTTGCATTTTGGCTTAAACTAGCTAATGGTTGATTAGTGGCATAGTTAGTCCTTCCCATTTCCCTCTGGCACTCACACACAATCACTAATGCAAACATGGACACATCGTAACATCCCAAGAGGTGGAGAATATCTGGAGAAGGGCTATCGTCTCTAACAACTGCTTTCTTCCTGCCCTGAACAGAGAACTTCAACTTCAGCATTGCCTACAAGCTGCTTCTCTATTACTGCAGAAATTCCTTCCAAGTTTCCTTTGTTCCCCAAGGGCCAGTACTCAGACCTGCGCTGTTTAAAATCTTTGTTGGCGACAGAGACCGTGGAATCAAATGCACCCTCAGCAAGTTTGCTGGTGACACCAAACTGTGTGGTGAATCAACACACTAGTTGGAAGGGATGCTATCCAGAGGGAGCTTGACAGGCTTGAGAAGCGGACTTGTGTAAACTGCACGAAGTTCAGCAAGGCCAAGTGCAAGGTTGTGCACCTGGGTCGAGGCAACTCTGTGCATGAATACAGGCTGGGAGGAGAAAGCATTGTGGGCAGCCCTGAGGAGACGGACACTGGGGTGTTTGCGGACCAGAAGCTTAACGTGAGCTGTCAGTGTGTACTTGCAGCCCAGAAAGCCAACCATGTCTTGGGCTGCATCAAAAGAAGCACAGACAGCCAGTCAAAGGAGGTGGTTCTCCCCATCTGCTCTGCTCTTTGAAAACTCCACACAGAGTACTGTGTCCGGTTCTGGGGTCGTCAACATAAGAAGGACGTAGAGCTCTTGGAACATGTCCAAAGGAGAGCCACTAAAATGATCAGCTGGCTGGAGCACCTCTCCTTTGAAGACAGGCTAAAGAAATTAGGATTATTCAGCCTGGAGAAAAGGAGGCTCTGATGTGACCTTAGAGCGACCTTCCGTTATAGCAACTTTCCAATGTCTGAAGGGAGGCTGTAAGAAATCTGGGGAAGGGATTTTTACATGGGTGTGTAGTGAGAGGACAAGGGTTTCACCTGAAGGGGTGAGATTTAGCTTAGATATCAGGAAGAAATTCTTTAATTTGAGGGTGGTGAGACACTGGAACAGATTGCCCAAGGAAGTTGTGGCTGCTCTCTCTCTGGAAGTGTTCAAGGCCAGGTTGGATGGGTCCTCGAGCAACCCGGTCTAGTGGAAGGTGTCTCTGCCCATGCAGAAGGGTTGGAGCCAGGTGTTATTTAAGGTCCCTTCCAACCCTAGCCATTCTATGATTATGCAAAAAGCCAGTCCTAGCGATCTCAGCTTTATGAGGTAAAGGTGAAAGAAGCAAAGCAAACCCTAAGTGAGAGGGACGGTGTATTCATTTAGGACCTCGAGATGGGGCGTCCTTAAAAAAGCCCTATAATCATGCAGCATTAAGTAAGGCTGAGACATCAGGCTAATATCATGAACCTTGGCTTTTTAATGAGGCCATGACCTTAAGACTCAGCCATGATATTAATTTCTATTGGGTAACTACTGTTCAGCTATTCCTTGGTTTACTTCACCCATTTTATTTTTGCTTGTGCACAACGGGTTATGATAACTGCAAGCCACATTGTTCAAGGCAGGTTTAACTCAAAAAGGAGCTTTTCTGACAGCTTTAGGAACAAAGCAGCTACAGATCTGTGTGGGTACACAAGCTCTGGAGGAAAGCGATGGGGTCTCTACAGCCAGCACTGGTTGATCATCCCAAACATTTAACCCAAGTCATTCCCAGATTTCTAGATATACAGGATCCAGGCATATTCCCCTATCCTCGAGCCACTTACCCTTGTCTTATGGCTCTTGCAGTGCTCAGCAACGAAAAGCTGTCACTCTAGAGGCTGTGCTCTACTCTTGATCATCTGGACTTCTTATGCACTGGTCTCCCGGCTAGTAACAATTCATGGAAAAGATTATTGCCAGAAAGCCAGATCGTAATTCCTGATTCCATCTTCGCCCCAAGTTTGGCACCTGCTGACTCTGCCTCATACTGAATGACACAGATGACTGAACAGCCCTTGACATTAATCTCTATCCTGGACTAGAGATGGAAGTTGATTGGCTGGACAAATCAAACCCACCACTGCACCCCATTCACCACGCCAAGGGTCACTGACAGAGGTACCACAGGTGTGGATGAGGTGATGTTCAGAGAAACTGGGTGGAGTATTTCTCTGGAGAGAAGAAAACCGGGGAAAAAGGATTACCTACCATCATCTTCATGTAACTGCAAGTAGGGTTGGAGGTAATAGGTTTTGTGCTTGTTGGTGGAAGGTGAGGTGAGTACCCACATGCGTGCACCCGGAACCGAACCCAAAGCTTCTGACTCTGCAAATTATGCATTTCAGGCTTCCAGCTACACCGCAGCCTATCACTTTTCTTCACAGGCGTTTGCTTTGAAAAATAGTGGATGAGACCCACTGAAATGAGGAGGTAAGTCTGATGGTCCTCCTGAAGAGAAGAGGCACAGGGTTGTATCCAACTCTCTGACTTCCAGTCACTTTATTTCTAAGAAAACTGTGTTACGCCAGCCTGATTTCCTGTAAAGTAAGAATCCCAAGGAGAAAATACGCTGGCTGCAGAAGAGGTAGCAAATCCTATGATCTGTGCAGATCTAGAGTGGGTCTCCAGCCTGGAAGGCTACAGCTCTAGCTCCCATGGCTAGAGTGGTGTGTGGCATAGGCTGTGGGGACATCAAGACCCTGCCTTTCACCAAATGCTCTCTCAAAGTGCACCAGAGAAGCAGAAGCACTCAGAAGGATGGCAAAGCCCCCGTGATGTCCAACTGTCCCACACTGCGCTCATGAGAGAGCAGGAGGCAGCCTGTGGAAGGGCACAGGCAAGTTCCTCTCAGTGCCCTGCCTGGGCTGGCTCCTGGGCAATCTTGAGAGACACAGAATGTCCAGGTGGCACTGACAGGCTCGTCAGGGAGACCGTCTTGGGGCCACGGCACAGGGTGGCAGCTGTGGTGGGGCTTGTGCCGTCCAGGAGAAAGGCCTGGCCAGGCCTCGAGCACAGGGCCAAGGCTGCGGAGGAGGGACGGTGCCAGCACCACTGGACCTTGCTGGCAGGAGCTGGGGAGTGCACGCCTGTGGGCTGGAGAGGTTTGACAGGGAAAAGGCTCTACCTTCCTCCCCAAAGCCTGCTGTGATGGCTTATGGCAGGCAGAGACACTGAGGCATTGCCCTCCAGTCTTGCACCTGGGTCAGGCTGGGCCTCATCCAGCAGCTCCCCGGCCTGTGTGTTCATTTAGGAAATGAACACAAAAAGCCCCTCTGGAGGAGTCACTGCCTCCTGTGTTGTCTCCACAGGGAGTGAGGAATGCAACCACCTTTGAAAACTGGACATGGAGAGCGTGGGGCTGGGGGTATGGTCATGATAACTCAGCAAGTAGGAAAAAAACCACACCAGTAAGCCTGTCCCTGCTCATGGCAGGAAGCAGTGCTGAGGTGTGGGGTCAGCCAGCAGTGCTATGTAACATGGGGGCAGCCTGTAGCACCTTGTCCTGCAGCCTCCCAGGGGGGCACGAGGTGTTATCCAATGAACCTCTTTGCCAAATGTGCTGGGAGATGTCTGCCCTGGCCAGAGTGACCCGATGGGGCCTTGAGAAGACATGGCCAAGGCCTCAATGACAGTCGTGAAACTCCAATGCCGTGCAAAAGACAAGAGGTGGGGGCTGGAGTCGGAAGTGGCACTGAAGTAACCTAGGACATGCGGTACCTGGAGTACTGCGGCCACTTCTGGAGCCTCTTCTACAGGAGGGACATGGATGTGCTGGAGTGTGTCCAGAGAAGGGCCAGGAGGACCATCAGAGGGACAAAGCACCTCTCCTGTGAGGACAGACTGAGAGAGTTGGGGTTATTCAGTCTGGAGAGGAGAAGGCTCCAAGGAGACCTTATCGCAGCCTTCGGTATCTGAAGGGGCCTACGAGAAAGCTGGCGACTCTCTTTTTAGGATGTCGGCTAGTGACAGGACTAGAGGAAAAGTGATTCAAACTAGAGGAGGGTTGGTTGAAATTGGAAGTTAGGAAGAAGTTCTTCTCCATGAGGGTGGAACAGGTTGCTCAGAGAGGTGGCAGAAGCCACATCCCTGGAAGTTTTTAAGGCCAGGCTGAACAGGGCTCTGAGCAACCTGATCTAGTGGGAGGTGTCCCTGCCCCTGGCAGGGGGGTTGCAACTGGATGATCTGAAAGTTCTATGGTTCTATAGAGCCGTAGGGGCCACAGCACTGCTTGGGAGAGCATCATGGCAGAGGATGTCCTGTTTTGATGTCACCGAGTGATGGACAGTGGCATCACCAAGCAGCGAGTTCTGACGTCACCCAGTGTAATGGATTCTTAAGTGGTCAAGTCCCCGGGGCACCTGCTGTCACAGAGAGATGGAATCTGACATCCCCAAGGGATGGATTGTGACCCGGCGTCCCTCACTGCTTATAAGCGGGCACCCCCAGCCTCACCCCGCCGGCTCGTGCCCACACTCCAGCGGAGCAGTTTGCGAGGTTGGAGTGTTCTTGTTGGTGCTGGTTTCGTGCCTGGGGAGTTACTCCTTGGAGTTCTCCCCATTCGACTCCAGAGCCCTTAGAGGATTTTCCCCGGCCCTGCCAGCTTCAGGCAGCCGGGCACTCCGGAGGTGCTCGCAGCAGCAGAGGTGAGCTGGGAGGGGACACCTCACCCTGGGGAGCTGTGAAGGTTTCCTTCTTGAGGGACCCGAGCGTTTCCTCCACCTCTCCCCGGGCCAGCCCATGACTGTGGCCTCTCTTCCTTTCCTAGCACGACACCGGCTGCCGCATCGCCGGTGAGAGGGAGCAGCTCAACCTCTCCAGCTCCCCCCAGCCCACCGCAGGAGGTGGAAAGCATGGCCACCGAGCAGGACAGCCGCTGTCCCATCTGCCTAGACATCTGGCAGGAGGCCAGCTACGTGATGCCATGCCTCCACCAATTCTGCTACACGTGCATCCTGCGGTGGACCGAGAGCAAGCCCGAGTGTCCCCTCTGCAGGAGGAGGGTGACCTCCATCTTGCACTCGGTGCGGGCGGACAACGACTTTGAGGAGCACGTCATCCCACCACCCGCAGCTCCGTCAGTCGTTGTCCAGTGGGCAGAAGGAGATCCGTCTGCCCAGAATCCCCAGCCCTCAGCAGCAGCCCAGCCCTCAGCTGCAGCGCTGCTGCTGCTCAGCCACCGTGTGGGCGGCATCTATCCCCACCTCTGGGCATTCATCTTCAGGGTGTACCCAGCCCTGCTTCAGCCCGTTCTGCCCTGGCTGCAACGGGAGCTGGGGCTGATCTTCGAGGGTGCCCAGGAAGCGGCAGCAGCAGCGCAGCGGCGAGTCCTGTCCAGCCTGCACTTGTTTGGGCTGGATGAGGGAACCCTGTGCCGGCTGCTGCAGGACACCCTGGGCAGGCACACGGAGACCTTTGTGCGCCAGCTGATCAGCACCATCGTGGAGCGGTGCAGCAGGGAGGCCCAACAGCGGATGGGCATGGGGGACGCTCCTGCTGCCGGGGGCCGGCAGGGCAGCTCCGCAGCCGTCCCCAGCACCGCTGCCTCCCGAGGAGGGTCTCCTGTCCCCCACCCGGCCCCCTCCAGCAGCCCTGCTGGAGCCCATGAAGAGGAGCGGCCCAGCACCTCAACAGCATCTCTTCTTGGGCGTCCCAGCAGCCCTCCTGATGCCCCCGTTCCCACCCACGGGGAGCAGCAGGAGCTGCACGAGGATCCGGGGGAAGCTGTGGCAGGTCCCTCCACTCCCAGCCAGGGCAGGGACCGCTCTCGTGGGGGGCCACGGCGAGCCACGAAGCGGAGGGCCAGCAGCTCCCTGGAGTCTTCCCAGCCCCGCAAGAGGCCACCCCGCCGGCCCCGCTAGATCCAGGCCCCAGGAGCTGCCAAAACCAGGGCCAGGCCAGCAGCTGGGGCGCACGCCGGCCCACGAGTCCATCAGAAAATGGAGGCCAGCCCGTGCCCCGCTGCCCATCACCGCAGGCCTGGCCCCCTCCCCACCACACCCTCTGCACCCAAGTCCCAGGGCTCTGCTCTCCTGCCCAGCGGGGCTGCGCGGTACAGCCTCTCTGCGGCAGCACCCACATCACTTCCCCTGTCTGGAGTCACGGCTTGGTGCTGCCTCTGCATCGCCCTCGGGTGGCAGGGGACCAATGAAGCTGAGGAGCCTGTCATGCCACCACCTGCAGCCCCATCAATCACCATCCACCTGGCAGAAGTAGCTCCTGGACAGCCAGCTGCCCAAAATCCATCATCCTGCAGCATCCCAGCCACCAGCTACACTGCCGGTGTCCATGGCTCCTGTGGGCAGCCTCTTCTCCCTGCATCTGGGCATTCATCCCTAAGAGATCCCAGCCCCCTTAAATCTACTGATCACGCAATAAAAGAAAGTTAAGGCATGAAAAGCTGCAGAAAGAGTTTCAGTATTAGTATTACATCCCCGATGCAGATACCCTTTGTAGCAAATAGAAAGAGAGCACTGTGGTTTGGGAATAGAGGGAGGTCTGATAAAACACCAACTTAGCTTCTCAGAATGGAGAACCAGTGTTTGCCACTCAAGCATCATATGCTTCTATGTACACAATGCCGTGCAGAGAGAAATGAATAGTATCACCTGGAGGTCACAACAGAGTCAGTGTACCATGACTCCAAGGAACACACCTTGTGGAGCTGGTGCTGATTAGAAGCAGTATATTTATTCCTTAGAACAATTTGTGTAGTTTTGTTTGAGACTTGTTTTCAAATCTCTGCAAATACACAAACCTGGAGGGGTGCCCCGTGTCCTGCATGCAGCCACGCTCCTGGGACAAGCAGGACATGATGTGGAGGTGCTGTGTGCCCCCTGCACAGGGGGGGAACCACACACCCTCCTGCTGAAGCGGAGGGCTCGGCGGGTCCTGCTGCCGCGTCCTGCCCCGCTGCCTCTCGCTGGCTGCCGCCCATCCATCCCCACCTCGCAGCCCCTCTGCCCACGCTGCCTCACGGCACCACCACCTTCCTTCCTTCCTTCCCGGGGCCGGGCCCCTGATCCCCGCATACAGCCCAGGAGGTTCCAGGGCTGCCCACTCTACCCTGTCCTGCTCTGCTCTGTTTTGGCCCTGTCTGGCACCGGGTTTCCCGGGGCAAATCAGCAGCCAGGGACCAAGCTGTGTCACAGTGTCCCCAGGCAGGGACCCTCCCTGACCCCACTGCCACCATATCCCCAGGTCAGGCATGCTGGGGCACCCTACCCGTGTTCCCCTCAAGCATCACACACTCACTCCTGGCGTGCACAGGTGTCAGCAGTGTCCCAGACTTGAGACGTGGCTGGTTACATCCCTGGGAGCTGGGCAGAGGGCTCAGCTCTTGCCGCCTGCATGCCCCCGTCCCTGCTCAGTGCCACTCCCCTTTGGCTGTCCCTGGGGAGGAAGAGACCTCGCATACCAGCTCAGCCTTCCTCAGGAGGAGAGCAGAAGTACCCAGGGCTGCTTGGACCAGGCTGTGCCTGGCTCTCCCCACACTCTTTCTGGACGTATCCCATGTCCAGTGCTGGGGACTGTGCTGGACTCACCCTTGTTCCTCTCTCCCCCTTGACACTCTTTGTCCAGCTGTCCCCTCTCTTTGGCAGCAAGAGGCCTCCATCCCCACATCAGTAATACCACCAGCATGCCATCTGCTGTGGGGCACTTGTTCTGGGGCAGGAGGAGAAAGGGCTCTAGAAGGAGTCAGGAGGCAGAGTCAGGGTTGATGGGGAAGATGGGACATTCTCAGTCCTTGCACCAGGACCCGGGGGGAAGAGGGGCACTGCTCAACCCAGGGCTCACTGCCCTTAGGGACCCTGTGCCAATGGCCTGCAAAATGTTCTGCAGATCCATGGTGATGAATTCACCAGTGCTGAGCACCAGCTCCTGCAGCATGATGTCCATGGTGGTGAGGGTCTGCAAGAGGACCAGAGGCTTGGGGGCAGCACCAGAAGCCCAGAGGACAGATGGACAGATAGTTCTGATCATGCCCGGGAAGGGGTCTTGAGCTGGGGGAATATCCTGTGGCTCACCCATGTCAGGGTTATTGCTGAGCCAGCAATTTACTCCTCTCTATTAACTTCTCTCCTCCGCCAGAAACAGAAAGGAAAAAGATTGTCCTCAAAGGACAACCCCTTGGCATACCTTGTTGTACAGGGAAGCCTTGGTACCCTCACCCTTTTCCAGAGGAGGCATGCAAAAGTTGCTGGCTAAGGAGCTCTGTAGGAAGCTGAGCATCCTGCCCTGCAGAAGCAGACCCTTTCTGCTTTCAGGGACAGAGAGAGATGCCCCTGGGACCTGGCAAGGAGGAGGCAGACCCCAGGGCTGCAAACCTGGACTGACCTAGGCATGGGGGGGGTGACATCTCAACACCCATAATGCTGACAATCTCGTCTGGAGGGAAAACTTTCTGGCACCCCTTTGCCCCACCGTCTGCCTCCTTCTTGGGTTCAAGGCACCAGGAATGCCCCTGTCTGGGGCCACTGGGTACCAGGGAGGCCAAACTAGAGACTGGGGCAGATACCTCATGGAGATGATGGCCAGCATGACTTGCTGCCATGCTCTGGTGTCAAGGCCCATGGGCTTCTCTTTCAGTAGCCCCTGGGGAGCACAGAGGGGTGGAATATGTCAGCATGCAGCAGTGTCCCTTGCTTGAGCAAGAGCCTGCAGGGCTGGCAAAGTCCAGGTGTCCTCACCCTGGCACTGCCCCACCACTCAACACCCAAAAGCCACAGGCTTGCCAAGGGATCCACAAGTGTCCCAGCTCCAGTCAGGCCTCTCAGATGTTTTTGGAGCATCTCCAAGGACAAAGAGCTGGAGCAGTGTTCTTCCTCTGTTATTGCTTCTGTGAGAAAAGCTTATCGCATTGCAGTCACTCTGGCTTAGGTAAGAATTTGGTGACAAAATACAGAACATGTTTCATTCTTCTAGTAGAGTCTATGAGAAACTGAATTGAAGCCATGCAGCAGTCTGAAGAGTGAAATATTTATGTTACAATTTCTATTCATTTACACTTTGACTTAAAGCATTTATAAGACACACTGGCTGGTAAAAACATGTAAAAGCAGCCATCACTATTCAACCACCATAAACATTTGTTGTAGATCTTAAAGTAGTTATTATCAAACTAGCTGTTTTAGAGATGCAGATACATTATCAGTGCAGTTACTTTGCATTCTACTACGTTAATAATGTTTCTTTAAACAGCAGTAGTTATTGTCACCCCAGCCCTGCAGCCTTGCCCACTGGCCATCCCGCAGCAGGAGTGAGATGGAGTGGCCGGCCTGGCTGCAGCATGTTGCTGCAAGGGTGCCAGGACACGTGCCCCATCCAGGCACATCAGCAACTTTTCTCCTCCCAGCTGTACCCATGCCCTCCCTGTGCCCGTGCTGCTCCTTCCCCCAGGTCTGGCCCTGCTTCACACGAAATCTTTTCCTCAGGCATCAGTGCTCCAGCCCCTGGCACTTTATGATGCTGGGCACTCTGCCAGAACACCTCATCTTCTCCTGCACTTGCCATAACACTGCAACCACTCCCATGCTGCAGAGGCTCCTCACTGCACACCTTTCTCCTGCAGCAGAGAAGTCAGAGAAGCTGTGTCGGGCTGGGTCCCCCCAGACACAGCCAGCCAGGGACCACTTCCCTTGGTGAAAGAAAAACCAATACAAGCTGCCTGCCTGCAGTCTGAGAGACTGTGTCCCCCCTGTCCCTGCTCGCCAGAGCCCTGGCACCCTCCCTGGGAATCTGCTCCCTGCACCTGTCGGGATGCCCTGTCTTTGCCAGTGACTTTTTGCCCTGTGCTCAGACCACATCTGACAGCTCTGAGTGCCCCTCTTTTCCTCCCCCTAGAGAGGTACTCCTGGATGGGTGATGCAGGGGTGCTGCCTTGCTGAGAGCTTGCAGTCCTAGCAGCCTCTGCAGGTCGAGCAGGCCTGAGAAATGCTCTTGGTAAGAAATGTCTTTGGCTCTGAGTCAGGGGGCTCAGCATCAGTGAGGGGACATGTGGCGCCTGGGGATGATGGGGACTGGTGCTGCTTTGTAGCAGGGGCCAGGCAAAGGCTCCCGGACTGGTTCCCCACAGGACCCTGACCCCAATGTGTGTCTCCTTCCCAGCAGAGCCTGGCTCCACATCCCACTCTCATTGCACAGCTGAGATGAGCTGAGAGCACCAGTGCTTTAAGTGACAAGCCTCCCCTCTCCTTCATCCCACAGATGTTTGTGAGACACCTCCAACCTGCTGATTGGTTAGACATCATCATCATGGCCATCAAGAGCATGAACCAGCTGGGGGAGGGCAGCACCAGGGTGTCTACTTAAACGTTTGACACCCTTGTGAATCAATCCCTCTTTGAGATGCAGCATGTGAGTAGCCCCTGGGGTGGCAGAGGTGATGCTCCAGCCCACTGGGGGACCTCTTTCCCTGGCTCTGTGCCTGGCCAGTACTGCTATCAGCTCAAGCCAGTGTAGCAAATCTGCCTGGCTTGGACCAGTCTGTGTGATTTTCTTTTGGGCAAGGAGGAATCTACTCTCCCGCTGACAGTAACAACAAAGCTCCTTGCACATTCCTAAAGACTTGTGGGATCTTTTACCCCTTATAGAATATGTATTTCTGAAGAGACTACAGAAAAAGTCACTGCAAAACTAATTAAACATCTAATTCTAGTACACTAAATGGTTGTGCTTAAACTATCTTCCCTTTGCTATTAATTTTGTATGTTATTATGGGATAGTCACACTTTAACGCTGGGCCAGCAATTAAACAAATTACAGATGTCTCTATTAACCCATCCTCCCCCCTCCTATACGGAAAAGAAAAAGAATAAGAGAGAGAGACCTAAGAGTTGTAAACTGGACCTCTTTAAGAGTGATGCAGGTGTGGCCCCTTTACTGCCTTTTGATTCCAGAGCTCATTATCACAACGCAGCAGTGGCCTTGGCTCTGCATACTGGTCTCCAGCAGATTCTCAGTCACTGACTGAGAAACATGCCATTAATTTGAGCAACTGCAACTTAGAAGAGACTTAGCTGAAATAAAATTACCAGAAAGAAAACTGGTGCTATCCTGTCTGAAACCAGGACAGGAGTAAATGCCTGTCATTGTACAATTGCTTCATGTGTTTTGTATTTTATTTTTTTCTAGCAAGACATCATTTCCACTGTACAATTAGTTTTGAGCTGCTGGACAACAGTGTGTATGCAGTGTAAGATGGGTCAGAAGAGAATTTAAAGGTTTGTACTGATAGTGGTTTGATATTCTAAGAGGAGCCATTTAGTGGAATATTCACTGTGCAGCAAATTTTGTTAACTGCATGAACTGAAATCTGGAATTACTCTTCTGAAAACACTGCTAGTATAGTCCCCTGCCAAATCAGCTGGCCTGGGTTTGTCCAGTTTTGTCTCTGATCTGTAACTTTGCAGAAGATCTAAATATGTCAGCACACTTGTTTTTTAATGTAACAATAATTTTATGGTTAAACTATTAAGGAAGTATGCTAAACAAAGAATTTTCACTTTAGTTGTTTCTGAGAACATTTTCTTTTAATTTGCTGCTGCATTTTGCTGCCACAGAATAAAGGAATTTGAAATTAGTCCTTCAGACATTCCCATCTCACAGGATAGTGGCAGTCACGCTGGTCTCTCTCCCGTCTGAGTACAACTTTTCTCCTTCAATCATGAGGTCTACGTCATCCTATGCATGGAATCTTTAAGTTTTATTTTTGGCTACATAATTTTACAGACCAAATTCATTTTCATTTCATTAATTTTCATTTCATTCATTTCATTAATCCCCTTGCATTGAATCACACATTTATTGTTTTATTTTACCTGGTAGCTGATGTTTCTGCATGATCTGCAATAATTTTCCTAGTATTTTATTCACACTTCAGGCTTGCTAGTTTCCTTCACCCATTTAAAACAAAAAACACTGAAGTCACCTTTGCACATGTAGTGGATCAAATTGGACAAGTCTGCATTTAGGCTAATTGTAATATATCTAATTAAAAAAATAGCAAACAATTTTTATACATACATTTTTTAAAAACTTTTCATCACTCTGCAAATGAATGAAAAAGTTTCTTTTGTAGTAAGTGCTACTTGAAAAAATATTTTCCCTTTAAAAAAAAAGATGAGTATGTTCTAAAACTTGCTATACTTGCAGAATTCAGTGTCTGATACTGAACCTGTAAGGATCAAGATAAATGGTAAAGCAGGTTATGGCTCTTGAAATCCTGTAGCCCTTGCTATGAGGGACTGCGATTACTTTAAAAGGACTCAGACAAGCTTATCTTGACTCCTGTACTGTAAAACAAGAGCATTAAGGAGTGCTCCAGCACTTGTTCCTTCTGCATGAGCCTCAGCATACTCGCCTCACTGATCAATTTGTTCTATATGCAGTGAATCAGCGCTAGAATTATTATAAAATAAGCAAGCAAACAATCTCTAAGAATCCCTGCAAATTCACGTGTGTATTTTTATACATGCTTCTCAATCAATGACTTTTAAGGAATTGAGATTGGATGTGTAAATGAAGTTCTGTCTCAGAGCAGTTTTTGTTAATTTGCCTCCCCTCTGCTTACTGTGGTCTTAGGGAAAGACACATGCTATACAAGAAAAAATTATTTATAGTAGTTAATAAAGTCATGCCTTCACTCCTGCTACAGTTCATAGTTATGATTTCCTGAATGACAGAACAGACCAAAGTGGATTTTTCTTCTGAGAGCTGCTATGCAGCATTAATGCAGACTCCCTTAGGAACACTGACTTGTCCTTTTTAACAAACACACGTAACCCAAACTATACTAAGACAGTTCAGTAAGTCTAGTAAGTCAGAACGCAGCCATGTGTTGTTCTTAAGAATCACTGAAAACTTTGATTTATGCTAAAACTGCTCATTGCCTTGCAGGATGAAATAGTTGTCCTATAAAAATAGCTGCTTCAATTTACTGTTCACAAAACCCCCCTTCTGGCTATGCTTATGAGCACTGGCCCTTCCGTAGTTTCCTACAGCTGTCTGGTGGAAATAAGGAGAGTGGTGTAAGAGAATACACTGTTATTTTCAGGTACTTTGATGATGTTCTTGTAAGTGATACCAAGGCCACAAGATAAATGAGATGGTTTCTGAAAAACAATTACTGGGATTTCTCCAAATGAAGGAGGTTACTAACAGACTTGGAGTGTGGGTAGCTGAGAGAAGACAAATGGAAGAGATAGCCATTTAAATTCAAAACAAAGTGTTTAAATATGCTTACAAACAAACAAATGAACAAATATCCCCAACAGATGAATGACTAGAGCTCTGGTTTTGTTGCCCAGACCAGATTTATGGGCTGTACTGTGCAGTATTGTGCAAGAATACACTTGAGGTTAAGTCCATGAGCAGAGAACACAGATTTCAATTATGGCAGCATCAATCCATGTTACTCAGTAAATTTAAAAATACACTAACATGTGGAACTCCAGCACCTTACTTCAGCTGTCAAAGAATTCACCACTTTTAAAATACAGGGTTGCAGCTTCTTGGCTACTGTCTGTGATAAAATTACATGTATGGTTTTAGTAAGAACCAGAGAGTGTATGCTGCATACTGTTATTGCTTCTGTGAGAAAAGCTTATCCCATTGCAGCCACTCTGGCTTAGGTAAGAATTTGGTGACAGAATATGGAACATGTTTCATTCTTCTAGTAGAGTCTATGAGAAATGGATGCCTTCTGAATTGAAGCCATGCAGCAGTCTGAAAGAGTGAAATATTTATGTTACAATTTCTATTCATTTACACTTCGATTTAAAGCCTTTTTAAGACACACTGGTTAGTAAAAACATGCAAAAGCAGCCATCACTATTCAACCACCATAAACATTTGTTGCAGATCTTAAAGTAGTTATTATCAAACTAGCTGTTTTAGATATGCAAGTGCAGTTTTCAGATTTTCAGTGCAGTTACTTTGCATCCTACTAGGTTTATAATGTTTCTTTATAAACAGTAGTAGTTATCGATTGTCACACTGAAAAATAGCTAGGAATTGTTCTTTAATTAGGAGAGGATTCATGTTTCTATTTAAATTAGCTGACCAGAAATAAGGGCAGAACATAGCAGTTAAATAATCAAATTTCCAAATTATGCTAGAGATTACAGCCTAATCCTCAAGACAGAAAAGGGTTGTGTAAGTCTCCAGGGAAATGATGTAACAGCCAATTTCATTATTTAAGCCATTTTTAGTGGAGACATAGAAGGCTCTAGTACACAAATAATCCGTAGTTAGTTGCTTCTCAATACAGCAAGCAGCAGTTAAAATATATAGAAAGTGTGTTGATTTATGTTCAGGACTGAAAGCAAGGAGTGCCTAGTATTGAAAGAAAAACAGCATTAGCACTGCTTCAGTGTAACCTAGTACTGCATTGTGCTATGCAAATATGACGCAGAATTTGAAGAAGGTTGAAAGGAAGACATAAAGAGAAAAATATACCTAATGAAATCATCTATATCCATTGAACGGGCTCGTTTTTCAGAGTAACCTGTATTCTTTAGGACTGTCTGTATTTTCTCTGCAATTTTAAAGTTTTCGGGAATTTCCTGTCAGCGGAAAATAGGATACAAATTAATTGCCTATTCCTAGAATTGAAAAAGATTAATTTAAATCACCTGCTCTTTTCCTGCTTCTACAGTATTTTTTGTTTCAAGTGATAAAAATCCATTGTATTTCTTCTTGTGTCTTTTTCTATTCTTATATCTGAATTTTTATACTTCAGCTCACTCACTATATGGATCACAACAGTATTGCTAAGCAGACACAGGAAGTTTCATTGCATTCTTAATAAAGTCCTTGAGACATGGCATGTGCAGCCAATGTATTAATAACATACTCATCTTTCAGCTTTTTCACTAATACCTTATATATTTTTCACCCTTTTATATTTTTCTCTTTTCTAAGAAAAGAGTTAAGTTCCTTCCTCTCTCAAACTATTTTGGAAAAACTGCTTTCATGTTGAGTTTTCCAGTGTTAATTTTTTACTCATATAGAAGTCAGTAAGTAGGTCACAGTACACATAAACAGAATTCAATATACTGAAAAGAAACTTACTGTATTATGTAAAGAACAATGAATTCGATAATTTCGATCCAGCAACTGCTCTACAGCACTTGACCTGGAAGAAACACAAGTTTAGGATGAAAATCAATCTTCAACTAGCTTTTTTTCACTTGATTGGTTGTTAATCTTTACTATTAAAAACCCCCCTAGATGACTACATAGATCTGTACTTTTTAAACAGCTGCTTTCTTCCTTCTAAAAAAATAACAAAAAGCTTTGGAACTTGCATCAGTCCTCCATCATATCTTATCCCAGCCTGTGCTGGAATGGATGTAACACTGCTATCCATTTGCACAAAAGAAACTGCTAGAAATTGAGAGATGAGCTCTCAAATTTTGTTAGTATTTCCTTTAATAGAAGCTACTTACTTAAATGCTGCAGAGAGTGTCTTGTTTTTCCTAACAAAGGCTATCCTTACCAGACCATCCCATTCCTGAAATGAAAATTTTCAGAATTCAGAGAAAGGAACATATAGCTACTACAAACAAGGATGGTCACCAATACTGTGAAATTGAACAGACAGCACTTCATTAAAATATATTTCTAAACAATACAAAACCAGTCCTGGCAAGCAATACAAATGGAGGAGAAAGTATTCCACCACAAAACCTTTTGAACTGCTGTTTTTTTGTGCTTGGGTACTACTGGCCAGATCTTACATGTAGAGATAGCAGACAGTTGAAGAAAATCCAGCTAACTTTTGGCAAGGCTTAAATGGTCCTTAAGATCAAAGCATTTTAAAAATTAACTTTGAGAATACTGTTCTCTTAACATCTGTCTTCTACATGCTCATCTGAAGATAAGGCTTCTCTCAGATACTCCTTTGATCATAATCAACTAAGTCACGAGACAGAAGGGTCTCTGGGAGATATAAACCATGATGAAAGGGGCATTATTACTAGCAACTCTCCAGCTGCAGTGAAGATGGCATCTCAGTCTTCTCAGAAAAACTGTAAACAATGCTGCACTGTGAAAGTGATGGTGACATGTTCAGGTGAAGTCCTAACACAAGCCTTATGGGTAAAGGAATAGGTATTTTGGAATTATGTAAATGCCAATCAAAAGCTGGTACTTAGTAGTGAAAACAGCATGTAGAACTGAATAACAAGAAAAAGTATTATCACTAATATGTTACACTGTCATTACAGCATACCATGCTTACCTGGAAGTTGATGGGTGGTGGTGGGTTCTTTGGCTCTATTCTGACAACACTGGATTCAACTTTGGGAGGAGGCCTGAAATTGTTCTTTCCAACCTATCAGTCAGGAGTAGCCAAACAGCTGTATGAATAACTAGCAAATCCTTATATTCCTAAAAACGTTCTTCTGTCTTTGACAGCTGAGTTAGCTAATGCAGAAAGACATACATACCTTCATCAGATGGTCAACTCGAGCTAATAACTGAGTATTAATAGAGAGTCTGCAGTATAGTTTAGATCCTGGTTTTGCAACCAAGCGAAGTGCAAATTCCCTTTGAAACATAAGTATTGCACACCTGACAAGAAGAGAAATTAGAAAATTAATTCTATGTAATCAACTTTTACATCCAAAGGCAATTACCACACTTGGAATAAACAGGTTTTGTCTCAACACTTAGTAAGTTTGTAATAAACAAACTCTGCCTTAACAGCTCAGAATATGCTTAAAACCAAACCCACAAGCCTTGGTGAAACCATCTATATCTCCTTGCAGCTACCTTAGAATTCAAGTCTTTATATTGCTAAATGGATCATTATCAAAGAAACAGGATAGTTGCAGTTTTTTGCCTGGATGTATAAAATAGTTGTAGAGAGAACCACAAGTCCTCAGGTGTTGCCGATAATGAACTGGGAGCTTAGGCCCAGCTGTGCCCAATAATTAGGGCCTGCCCCAGCCGGAAATGGGCGGGGCTGAAGGGCAAAATAAAAGGCATGCTCCCAGAAGCAGAAGGAGACAAGAGAGGAAGACACCTGAGGAGAGGGATGGCAAGAGAGCTCCAGAGAAGAGCCGTGTCCCCGAGAGAAGGCTCGCCGCAACAAATAGTTTTGAATAACTTTATGAATCTTTCAAACCCAAACACACTAGCTCCAAAAATGGATTGGCAATGTCACCAACATTAGTGAAATCAACAAATGCTGACATATTTTTAGACCAGAGCACAGATCTTGGCTTTGATCCTACACTTTCTACCCTTCCTTTCTCAGGTAAAAAGGCACTTGAAATGCTACAATGCCCTACTTAGCTCTGGAATAACAATTAGTTATAATATATGTGTAAAGAGAAGCAACTCCTGCTTTCATCAGCTGACACTCGCTGATGCCAAGACTAAATTTTCTCCTTCTGCTCAAGACATTGACATAAACTGATTTCCAGACACTGGAATACATATTCGAGAAAAATTCTGGTGCAGCTCTTATGCATCAAACTCATAACCTAAGAACTAAAAAAAAATTTGATTTTGGACAATTTTTAAAACTAATATTCCTCCATCAGGTAATTCAGAGCTGTGTTCTTCCACATACCTGAAAAAAGGTCTGTGAAGCAACAACTTGAAAACAAAAGGTGAAGAAATCTGAAAAAAAGAGCAATAACATTTGTATGATTTCCAGACAGTTGTACTTTTAAAAAGGACGTAAGTTTTACCACCTCATACCTGGTAAGGCAAGTTAGCCACACACGCATCAAAGAATGGCAAGTCTGTTTTCAAGATATCTCCAACCTTGATTTCAAGTTTGTTTGCCAGACACCTGAGGGAAGATACAGTTGTTTTCCTCAGAGAAGCATAGTGCCAAAGCTTTTGCCAAATAAGCCCCACGGCTTCTAAGCACTCACTATTTCCGCAGTTGATACTTACGTGCCCTGCACTCTCTTCTGAAGTTCACCAACAAGCCTAGGGTCTATTTCACAAGCAATAACCTGAAAAAAAAATATATGTTTGCAACTTTATAAAATTCCTCTTAACTGAATATAAAGTTTTAGTTGTAAAAAAAGTCCTCTAGCATTGCTACAGATTTAAACAATTACTTAAAATTCCCTCTAAGACCATATACACCATCATGCCCCCCCAAGAATACAAAAGCCTTACACATCAATGTATAACAGCAATGGATCTTGACAAAACCATACAAGGCTTACACGAACATCTAAAAACTCATTGGAATTACACAAATATTAAGAAAAATATCCATACGGTAATTCTACCAATTTGAATCAAGCAGATGAAGATCTTTTGGTTTGTCACAATGTATACATCACATCGTGGTTAGAGGTTGGGAAGGTGGCAGTGGGGCAGTTCACACTTACTTTTTTTACTTTCTCTAACATCTTCACCGTCAGGTTACCAGTTCCCGGGCCTACTTCCAGAATGACATCGGTACGTCGCAGGGCAGCCTAAGAACAAACAGCAGTTCAGTCCTTTTTTTCTGGAAACGATTTCAAGCAACCACTTCATTTTAAAAAGAATGGTAGACGCAGCTCAGTAAAAAGCAGATATCAGCTACCAGAGGAGCTTGAACGTCATTTAGAAAAGGACGAGGAAAAATGTGAGCACAAGAGTACCTGTACGCTTATTTACGTGGAAGGTCCCCCCGCAGCCAGAGAAAGACGGGAGTCAGGGATGAGCCGACACCGCCCTCCGCCCCGGACCCTCCCCGCCAGCGAGGCAGGCACACAGCGCCCAGCCCCAGTCCTAGCTCCAGGTGGTACAGTGACCCCCTGCCCCCGCCCCATTCCCATCCCCATTCCCATTTCCATCCCCATCCCGGCCGGTACATTGCCCCCCATCCCCACCCCTGGCCGGTACACTGTCCCCCTGCCCCCGCCACCTTCTCAATGATGCTGTTGACGACGAGGGGGTTCTTCAGGATATGCTGGCCGGCCCCGGTGTTGAAGCGGATACCTAGGGCAGAGACCGGCGTTACTACTCCCACCGGGGCACCCGCGGGAACACCGGGACAAACCCTCCGGTGCCGTCAGCTTCTCCCCGCTCAAGTTGCTCTTCCCATGTAGCTCTCCCCTCCCCCGAGCCCCCTGGCGGGGCCGCTCCCGGCACCGAAGCGTCCCCACGAACGAGAGAGCGCGAAGACCCTTGTGCCCCCGGCCCGGCCCTGCCCTTCGTTCCCGGTGATGCCGCCGCTCAGCCCAGCCCGCACTCACCCGTGGCGCGGCCCTCCCGGCGCTCCAGCCGCGGCCGCTTACCAGCCCGCACCTTGGGCATGGCGACCGCCGGCACCACTCGGCCCTGCTGCTGCACACGTGCCGGGCCGGACTACAACTCCCGACCAGCACCGCGGCTCAGCCGGACATGCGCGAGCAGGCAGGGCGGTACGATGCGCGGCGGCGGAGAGCGCCCCCCAGCGTCCCGGCGGTGTTCTCGGTGGAGTCGGCGGCTTCGGGGTGCGAAACATCTCGCCCGAAAGGAACGGCGCGGAGCTGCCGTTGTGCTCCGTTACACCGGCCGGGCTGCAGGACTGCACGTACAAGTCCCTGCCAGCTGTCGGGAGAGCTGGGTCTGCGGGATGAATCATAAGAGCGAGCACCGAAAAGGAGGAACGTGCCTCGCTCCCGCGTCAAGGAGAAGGGCGGCGCGCTGAGCGGGCTGAACCGACGCCGTGCCGTGAGCGGCCCCCGGGGCTCTGCCGCACCGGCGCTGCAGCCGCGGCTTACTGCCGGGTAGGGGGCGAGGAATACCGGGAAAGTGGGGAATAAGGCGTTCCACGGGGCTGCAGAGAAGGCAAGGAGAGCCGGCAGGAAGGGGGAAGAGGAAATAAAGTTCTGTGTAGAGAGGATTTTCTCTGGGTCAGAATATGCTACTTGAAGCTGAACACGAACCGCTACAGGTACTGCTGCTTCCACCAGCCCTGGAATGGGGGACCTCGTTCCTGTACCTGCCACCTGCCACAAAAACCACGTTTCAACGCGAAAAAAAATCTATTCGAAAGGTAATTCTCAGCAGCTTCTGCTGACTAAGGCAACAGGCCAGTATCACTAAGCAGGACACAGCACCTGGTAACCCAGTCGCTGCCGCCGAGCCCCGGGAGGCACAGAGCTGCCGGCTCCTTGCCAGCCGCAGGCACGGGGACCTGGGGCTCAGGCCTGGGGACTACGCCAGGCACCTGATCAATCTTTTGTTATTCCCCCAAATTATCACAAATCCAGTTAACGTTACACACCTCAGTGTGAAACCTGAGTGTGTGAGTATTAATGCCATCCATTAACACCATGCATACACCTGCCCCTCCACACCCTCCTCCCTGCCAACGTAACTGTTCGGAATAACCACGTAACACTTCAGTAAAACTCTCACGAGTTTAATTTTTGTCAGTTACCTTCAGTCATTCACACACACAACTCGCCGGGATGGGAACAGCGCGGCGGCCGCTGCCCGGCGGTGCCGTGATTCCGACGCCGGTAGCGCCGACCGGGCGACGACTTCAGTGGCCATTAGGCGAGTGACCCGCGGCACTGCGGGGGCGGCGGGGTGAGCCCCTGCCCGCAGCTCCGGAGCCTTCGCCCGCAGAGCGGACCCCACGGAGCGGATCCCGGGGCCGGCGGCAGCGCCCCCGCCCCGCACGCGGCACCCGCTGACGTCAGGCGGCGCCGTGCACCCCGCCCGCGCCGCTCGAGCCTCCGCCCCCGGCGGCGGCCCGGTTCCCCCGTTCGCCTGTCGCCGGGCATTGACGTCACGGCGTGGCGCCGGGGGGGCGGGGTCCCGCGGCGGCCGCACCCGGTCCCGGCTCGTGGCGCGCGCTTCGGAAGAGGGGGGGTGTCACGCGCGCCAGGTCCGCCCTGGTAGGGTCTCGCGGCGGAGGCAGGGGTGAGCCGGAACCGGGACCGGGACCGGGACCTCCCGACCCCGTTCTGCCGGGACCTGGGGAGCTGCCGCCCGGCTCCCCGGCGTGGCGGGCGGGCTGGTGGCGCTCGCTCGGCGGAGCCGATCGGTGCCGGTGCCGGGCCCGGGCGGGAGGGTGGGCCGGTGTGCAGAAAAGGAGCTGGTGGCTGAGGGAAGCGGCTTCAGCTGAGAGGAAGGCAGCGATCGGGCGCGGTGCCGTCCGGGCCCGCCGGGGGAAGGATCCGGCCCGCATTGCCCGCACGGGCTGCCCGCTGTGTCGGTGCAGCGTGTCTGTTGTGTGTCCGCGCTGCGCTGGCTGCCGCCGCCCGCAGAAGGTTAAGTTGGCTTTGACGGGTTACATTGCTGGGCAGAGGCAAAGTGCTTCCTCGGGACAGGAAGAAAAAAAATACCGATTCGGGTGAAATATTTCCCCGTTTCTTCTCGAGACACTTTTCAGTCGGGGTAGAATTGAAGGGGACGCATCAGACGAATACCAGGCAGTAAGGCACGTGGTCTGCCGACAGAAGTTTTTTTGTACAAAAAGGCTAGTACTGGCCTTCAGTAAAGGTGGTTGTGTTCCTCTGCAGGCTGGAAAATAGTTGCTGCTTTACAGTAAAACGATCGTTTCATCGAAGACAGAGTCAGTGAAGCAGTGGTGAGTTATTTCTCCAGTTCGTTACCTTAAAGCTAACACGTGTAACATGTAAGAATGTGTCCCTAAATACGGTGCTATTACTGCTTCCTTCTGCTTCTGTGAACCTTGCTTTCCGTGTCTGAGATGAAGTGATGTCCACGGGTTTGATTAATGTATTTGCTGTGCCTTTCAAATCAGCATTCATAATACGAGGTAACTACCTCAGTCTTTATACCTGGTGCACTTCTTATGGATTTTCGTTCCTTGAAACTTCAACAGCATTTTTTTTTTTTCATTGCTCCCTGCTTTTTGTTTCGTGGTACCTGTCTGCAGAAGGGTATGTTAGTACCATACGTATAAATGACATAGTCGAAGTTTTTGTTACCCAGGCTTTATATAGAAAGTTTTGGAATGGTATAAGCAAAAGCATCAGTTCTTAACTATGGTTAAACTGAAGTTTTTAAAGCCATTTCAGAGTGTGAGGGCAGATTGATACTTACACTTCTGCTTCAGCTGTTGCACACTGGTTTGTGTTTTGTTGAAAATTGTTAAAATGAGGTGAATGATTAAGAAGTCAAAGAAATTACATTGTTCCTGGGAGATTTGCCTTGCCTATAAGCTTGCTGTTAAACATCAAAAATACTCTTATTTTTTGTGTGTTTGACTTTTTCTATGTAATCAATACTTCACCATATGACAGTTTTTTTATGAGTTATATCCAAGCAAATCCTTGGACTAGTCCCACTCATGTTTTTACTACCTTTTTTTTTTCTGTTAAATTTTTTCATCAGTTTGGTGCTTTCCATTTAACCTAAAAAGTCATTCTTCTTGGTATTTTATCTGTAATTTAACTTCTCTTAATTATATCATCAGGCTCACTAATTCCTGTCCCTTATGCCTGTGTTCTTGGTTGGTCTCTTATCCTCTTATCCATCATGCTGATTTTTTTCAGACACAATTTTTAGCTTCAGTACCACACTTTTGTAGACAGCCTTGCTCATTTAAAGAAAAATTAGTTTATGATTTCAGTTAAGATTATCAGTTAAGACTAACAGTAGAAGTAGTGATTGTGGTCATTAGTGTAGCCATTGTAATAGGGTACAACTACAATACTAATAGGATACATATAGTTCCTTTCGTTTTACTGTTCAGTAGGAAAATTAATAAATGAGACAGGTACTGCTGTGTTAGAAAAGAGGCTCATGGGAAAGTTTATGTAAGGCTGGAGAGAGATTGGTATAACTACCAACTGTTCCTGAAATTGGCAGTATCTTTAAAAACACTAATAGTGTGTCATATCAATATCAGTAGAAATGCTAGCATGCATGTTACTCATTTCAGAAGGTGATCCATAGTGGTTCCTGTGTAAATCATGATCCAAAGAAGCCCTGACCCATCAGTCAAAAGAGAAAAAAAGAAAAATGGAGGAAAGTGTGTGTGGGTTTTTTGAGAGATCTGAACTTAAATCTCTGGAGTACAACTGTTCTGTCTGTAGGAACAGATTTCACAAAGGCATCTGTACCCAACAGTAATTAAGACTGTGTTTTGGGAGGATCCCATCAGCATGAAGTATGAGATGTAGTCCTCATTGAATCAATCACCTTCAGAGTGCATGCAGAGGCTAAGGTCCCAATGGAAATCCTGCTGATGAGAAGAGAATGCAATGAAAGTCTTTGTCAGAGTTGAAATTCTCTGTTAGGACCTGAGCCTGTAATAGCTTGGCACAACTGGAAGTCCTGTATTCTTCCTTTCTTGTGGAGCCATTTCTGGTGTCTGTGGAACCATGTGCTCAGCTGGCTTGATTTTTGGCTTGGTTTCTTGTGTGTCCCATCCCACCCCCCTTTAGGCCTTTCTGGGAATTCTTATGTTGACTGTCATAATATTTAATATGCTCTAAGTTCACTTCATGTTTTGATAAGACAGAGACCCTGAAGATTGATATACAGGATTGATCTCAGGAACTTGTGGTTTCACTTTTAGGTATTAGTTTTACTTGAATGTTCTCTAGCTAGTTCTTCAGCAGGTGTTCTGAAGCCATCTTCAAGGTATGATACTGTTTTGGTTTTTTGTATATGTTTTGTATATGAGTTGATTGTTTTTTTATTTTTTAAGGTTTAAGAAAAACATTGCTTTTATTCCCTCTAGCTTAAGATTTTTTTTTTTTTTGTGAGAAAAAGGAGGTTGCTAATACTGCAGGATTGTATTTTGCTGGGAAGGGAGATTGCTAGACATGGCTGATATTCACTTTTACAGTACTGGTAAGCACTCTAATAGAGTCATAGATCTAGTAGTTGTCATAGTGTTTTATTAAAGTTGTCATTTGGTGCAAGCCTTACACAGGCATAAGCCATCACTTCTGCAGAAGCAGCAGTGTGTCTGTTGCACAACGAAGAAGCTGCCTGCTTTTTTATGCTTAGCACATTTGCCTGTCTAGCAGTGTGGTGTGGAAATAAGTGTGGACCTTGAGCCAAACAAAAAACTGCATTTTCCCCTTTTCCTCCAGCTTCAGGTATTTAAGAGGTAGAGGGACAAGCAGAGGGTTGTACTAGTTATCTTGGGGCCATACCTCTTGGTTGCCTCAGGGTAATTAATTTGTAGCTAGCTTAAATTGCAATTTTGAGTCCAGTGCAATGAGATGATTTGAAAATATTTTGGGTTTTTGTTAAAAAAAAAAAAAAAAAGAAAAAAAAGAAAGAAAAATACTTGAAAAAAATAAGACTAGTGGCTTCCCAAAAGAAAGCAGCAACTCTTCAGAGGAAATTCTTCAATGTAAAAGTAGCGCATTCCTGGTCTGTATGGGTTCTGGTGATAGTTTGTAATGAATTCAGCAAAACTGCTGTCATAATGAAGGATTTTTGCCATTTGTTTATCTTGCCATTTGTATTAGCTGAACATGTATCCGATGTTTAATTTTTTTGCCATCCAAGCCATAGAATAGATGCTTCCTTAGATATTTTACATAATTTATAAACTTCATCTAAAATTTGCCCATTCTTTAATGAGATTTGTCATTTTGCTAATGATAGCAGCATCCAGTGTTGTATGAGGACTGTTGTTTACATGGGGTCAAGAAGCAACCGTGCAAGTTAACGGGAGACTAAATCTCCTGAGGACTATCAAATTTAAATTCCCTGCATTGTACCAGGAAATACTTAAAACACAGTTTTGTGGAGAATGGGAGCCATTATTCAGAAATATCACTAGATGGTCACCCTGACCTGGGCATCTGCTGTGGTCTCTGACAGAGACAGATCACTGGGTTAAATTAATTTTTGTTCTGACCTGCTAAGGTTGGTTTGTTTTATTGTGGCTTTTTTTGAGTTGCTCTGGTTTTTAGAGGAAAATACAGACCTTTCCAAGGTTGGGACGTATTAATAAAGCTTTCCAAATATTTATCAGTTTTATTGTTATTGCCTTTAAATCTGCCAGCTAATTGTTTTGCAATGAGAAAATGAAAACAAAGACTTGTGTTTTTTGTGTTTGTACTGCACTCACTTGAGTGAGTCAGATAAGAACTGTTCTAGGTGATATATTCAAATTTTTAGTAGAAGCACTATTCCCATGGTGAAAAACTCTATTTTTTTTTTCTTCAGATTTTAATGCAGCGGAGAAATAATTTAACTAAGCTGATGTGATCTTAATTTTGTAGTGCAAAATCTGTTCCTATATGATTGCTTCACAATCTGGTTTTTTTCCTCTCAAATGAGTATGTCCTGGAGATACACTGTTGCTACACATGCAGTTTTCCTGTGGAAACTCATGATTTGGGGAACACTGTTCAGCAAAAGGCTTCTTTTAATTAAGCTCCTCTGAAGTTATTTAATGTTTTGCTTACATACACATATTCAGACAGCTTAGTAACTTTCAGAAGTTCTGTCTTTGGTTTTAGTTTAATAACAAAACTGATGGTCTGCTGTTTTTTCAGTTGAGTAGCAGCTGCAGAATTGTGTTTTATCAGATCTTGTTTGATAGTGTAAGGTAAGACTGTATTTCTTTTGAAAATAAGCAAGTTGACTTTTGAGCGGAAATAAATGAAATCAGTCCATAACATTAAGTTTAATTTTGATCTTTCAGGAGTTGAATTATCATTTCCTCCTTGGGGTAAACTCTTCACCTAGTTCTGTTACATGTTTTTTCTCGTCTTTCCTTCACTATTACTACTATATGTGCTCTGAAATTTTGTTAGTAACACTAGATATTTTAGTGCTACAGTGTTTGTATCAGAAAAATCTCAATATATATTTTATTGCTGATTTTTTTTGAGGGTACTTATTTTACTGAAGTTCTTTGTGCTGTGAATGTGGAGTTTCCACTGTGATACTTACAAGTTAATCTTTTGGTGTTGTCATTACATTGCTGCTTCCTGGCCAGTTCTAACCGGGCAATGACAAAGGCAGGATAAAGTACTCAAAATATTTCCAAAAAAGGTAGCTGAAGGTACTGCACCTAAATTTACAAATTTTTTGTTTTATGGTTATTTTTTATGGAAAAATGAAGCTGGCAGGGCTCAAAAGTGTAACATCAGTCTTACCCTGACATTGCTTCCTTGTGCTGGGCTCTATTCCACATCAGGTAAGCCAGTACCAATTGGCTTTTATAGTCTAAATTAGTCTTGGTTCCCTGGCAGTTAATGCCCTTCTGAGAAGTAAGATGCAAATTTAAATGCTTATTATGTAAAAGTCTCACAAATGCAGGAAGATTTCAGAGAATCTACAAATTGACAGAAATTGAAATGACTGACAAAAGTAGATACAAAATATTAGAAGGTAGATTGTTTAGGGTGAAGTGAGTTGGCCATGTCTGGCTGCCAGGTGCCTGTGAATCCACTCTCTCAATCCCAGCTTCTCTACCTCCTTTGGAGCAGCACAGAGTGGTGGGGAATGGTTGTGGTCAGTTTGGTCAGTTTATCATGTGTTGTCTCTGCTCCTCCTTCCTCCTCGCACTCTTCTGTTGTCCCAGTGTGGGGTCCCTCTTGACAGGACACAGAAATTCATGAAATTCTGCAGCATGGGTCCTTCCCATGGGCTGCAGTTCTTCACAAACTGGTTCAGTGTGAGTCCTTTCCATGTGTCTCTTCCATGGGGTGCAGGCATTCAAGAACAGATTATTCCAGTATGGGGGGGTCTCTGTCATAATCCAGAGTGGGCTCTCCGTGGTGTGGCAGTTTCCTTTAAGCACACCTGCCTGCTCCAGCTTGTGGTCCTCCATGGGATGCAGGTGGTATCAGCTCTACTGTTAGCTTTCATGGACTGCAGAGGGACAGCCTTCCTCACCGTGGTCATCATCACAAGCTGCAGGAACATCTCTGCTCCTGTGTCTGGAGCACTTCCTCCCTCTCCTTTTCAACTGACTTTGGTATCTTCAGAGTTGTTTCTCTAACATATTCTCACTTCTCTCTGGCTGCTGTTGCACAATAGTTTTGTTCCCTTCACAACTTGTATCCCAGAGGTGCTATCACTATTACCTAGGCTATTGGTTGGTCCATCCTGGATCCATCTGGAAATGGTTCTGTTGGACACAGGAGAAGTTACTTGCCTCTTCTCACAGGAGCCACACCTGCAGCCCTTGCCACACAAACTCTGTGCACAGGGCAACTAAGGCAGAGATTAAAAAACATATCGCATGTAAAGTATAAAAGCAGAGGATGAGTCACTTGTCCTGTTAAATTGTTCCTGTAGAGACAGCTGGTATTGTTGTTCATGGTTTTGAAAGCATGGTTTCTTTAACTATAGAACCATCAGTTTTCAGTTTGTTTTTGTTTTTAAAGATGTTTGGCAATTCACATTGTTTTATGGGGTTTTTGTTGCTTTTTTTTTATTGTTCAGGGATGTTACTGGTGTAAAAGACCTTTAATCTTTCTGCTAGCTTTGTTGTTAGGGTGGATTTGTTTAGGTTTTTTTGTTTTTCAAAAAATTTTAAAACTATGTCAGAATATGATTTAATTTCCATAGTGCTCTTACCGACACCATAAAAATACACCTCTTGTTTTATTTTCCCCTGAAGGTTGCGAAGTTAAACTTTTTTTAAGTATTAAACAAAAGCAAATCATTAAACCTGTTTGTTGAAGAGGAACTGTGCTTGGTTGTGTATTCAGTAGTTTCTGTGGTCATTATAAACTTAACCTCTGTCATTGGGAAAGCAATATTGTGGTTTTTCATTATAGAGTATAAGAATGTATTTATATTGGAGATAGGCAATTGGCATTCCTAGTGTAGCTGATTAGCATTTTTTATGAGGAAAATGCTGTTTCATTTAGAACTCTTAATTATGAAGCTATAATTCATCCTCTTTTAATCAATATACAGTTTCTAGATCAATTTTAATTGTAGAATTTTACTGTCTGAAGTGGGCTGTTTTCTCTTTTGGGGAAAGACAATTCAGAGAATAAAGAAATATTAATACTCTGCATCTTTGGCTCTTTCAGACAGTCCCATGGTTGGCTTTGCCTGCAGCTGAAGTCATTGCTCATTGCAATTTGGCTTTTAGTTTGCTGTGCTTCAGAGGAGAGGTAATCAGCTTAAAATCAAAATATTTTCTGTAATTCCTCAGATCTAGTAAATGTGCTTGTGATGGTAGAGCTAATGCTTGCATTTTCTGCTGAGACATTTCTGAAAGCAAAATAGTTTAATCGCTGTACCTTGACACTCACTGCCTGTGAGTGGGTATAGTGCTGTCTTATACAGTGCAGTCTAATGAGAAATTAGTGTGGGGTGTTTAGGTTATGAATTCCAAACACATGTCTATATTTGTTGTCTTCTTTTGTTCCTTTCCTCCTTTTTAAATGTTCACAGATTTTAATGGATCTCAATAGTGCTAGCACTGTTGTTTTGCAAGTCTTGACCCAAGCTACTAGCCAAGATACTGCAGTCTTGAAGCCAGCTGAGGAACAGCTGAAGCAGTGGGAGACACAGCCGGGTTTTTACTCTGTCTTGTTGGTAAGATACACAGTGGAAAAAATCTCTATTTAAACTTTTGAGTAATTTTGCACATGGCTTTATAGAATACTGTTGAATCATGACAACTGGCTGAGGAAAGCCTGGAGTCGTTGTGGTCCAGCTACTAGGATCCTTATGTTGTGCAGTGGTAGATATTGTCATCACTGTGGCTCAAAGCAAGCTCTTTTCCCAGGCATTCAAGAGGAGGAAATCCAACTGTGAGAGTCATTATGGGGTGGCCAGTAGTCCTAGCCTGTTGTTGGCCTGTTGTGAATATTAAATAATAGAAGGCCAAGCAGGCCCTTGTCAAAGGAATTACCTTTAGTACCCTATGGGGCAGGGACACTGGTATATACTAGGGCACTAGGCACCATTTTCCTTTCTGTGGAGGTGATGCATTATTACTGTTATCACAAAAATTATCACAGAAATTCCCCTAGGCTTTTGATTTCTTTATGTTTGATACCCAACTGGTATTGTTTTAGTTCTTGTCAGTGGAGATTGATTCCTGGGTAGGTGAGCTGAATGGGCTGGTAGTAAAGTTCATGAAGTGGGAAAGGTGAATACTTCTAAAGGCACTAAGACCATTGATGAAATATATGCCATCTTCATCAACGACTTGGATGAGGGTATAGAATGTACCCTCAGCAAGTTTGCTGATGACACTAAGCTGGGAGGAGTGGCTGACACACCAGAAGGCTGTGCTGCCATTCAGAGAGACTTAGACAGGCTGGAGAGTTGGGCAGGGAGAAACATGATGAAATTCAACAAGGGGAAGTGTAGAGTTTTGCATTTGGGGAAGAACAACACGATGTCCCAGTATAGGTTGGGGGCTGAGCTGCTGGAGAGCAGTGTAGGTGAAAGAGACCTGGGGGTCCTGGTAGACAAGAAGATGACCATGAGCCAGCAATGTGCCCTTGTTGCCAAGAAGGCCAATGGCATCCTGGGGTGCATTAGAAAGGGTGTGGTTAGTAGGTCGAGAGAGGTTCTCCTCCCCCTCTATTCTGCATTGGTGAGGCCGCACCTGGAGTATTGTGTCCAGTTCTGGGCCCCTCAGTTCAAGAAGGACAGGGAAATGCTTGAAAGAGTCCAGCGCAGAGCTACTAAGATGATTAAGGGAGTGGAGCATCTCCCTTATGAGGAAAGGCTGAGGGAGCTGGGTCTCTTTAGTTTGGAGAAAAGGAGACTGAGGGGTGACCTCATCAATGTTTTCAAATATGTAAGGGGTGAGTGTCAGGGAGATGGAGTTAGGCTTTTCTCAGTGGTGACCAGTGATAGGACAAGGGATAATGGGTGTAAATTGGAGCATAGGAGGTTCAAGTTGAATATCAGAAAAAATTTTTTTACTGTAAGGGTGACGGAGCCCTGGAACAGGCTGCCCAGGGGGGTTGTGGAGTCTCCTTCACTGGAGACATTCAAAACCCGCCTGGACACGTTCCTAGGCGATGTACTCTAGGGGGCCCTGCTCTGGCAGGGGGGGTTGGACTAGATGATCTTTCGAGGTCCCTTCCAACCCCTAGGATTCTATGATTCTATGATTAAGATGGTGCAGGGTGATGTAAACATAGTCAAAGAAGGACTGTTTCAGAGAAGATGCTCAAAAGTTAATGATACGGCTCTCTGATTCTTATGTGTATGTTTTTAATAGTCTTAAAAGCACAGAAAAACTGCTTTTCCCACAACTGTCTTCAGCAGATAGGATGCATGACTCAGAATTATGGAGTGACATGTTCTGTTCTCTGTAGACTTTCATTAATTTGGAAAGTTGAGGGCAAGTCAAATGAATTAGCGGAAGAGCAAACCAAAATCTGACTTTTGAGCTGTCAAATTGCTTTTTACCAACTGTCTTCGCAAGAGTGTTTCTGTGGTGATAAATGGTCTTGAGAGGACAAAGCATTAATTGCCACTAACAAGACATTCTTTTATTTTCTGATGTTTGCTGTGAGAGATTACAGCTCAGGTTGTAGACAAAGTGAGCACTCACACGTGTTACTGAAGCTGATGTTAGTTTTAAATGTGTAAGCTAAAAATGCAAGGTTTGGAAGGCTCAAATACTCTTCATGCTGCTAATGTGGGAAAGCAGCCCTGTTTGGAGATAAATCAGCTTTTCTTAAAGTGTGAAATCTAAAAATAATCTCTCAAACTCAACAGAAGCAGAGTATCTGTACTGCTTTGTTAACTATGATTATGACTGGGAGGTTCTCTCAGAAAGAAAATCGTTGTCATCTTCCTGGCAGAGCAAAATAGAGTGGGGGAAAGCAGGTAGTTGTAAATGGAGAGTTGGTAATACAGCTAATCTCTGTGGGATACAGAAATAGGTAATTGCTTATTGTCAGACAGATTTGACTCTGGAATGATCAGGATAGAGAAAATTATGAACCATTAACATGCGTGTTTGTACAATTTTTAGTACCTAGTGGAGTTACTAACATCAGTTTCAGCTTCTCTTTCAAAGGTCTTACATCCCTCTTCTGAAAACAGAGCTGAAAAGTTAAAATTGCCATATTTGAAAAGCAACCTCTGTCCTTTACTAGTCATGCCAGTTTATGTATTGTGTGTATGTATAATAACTGGCTGGTGCTAGTAATTATTGTTGTTTTATTCCATGCTCAGCCAGTTGAGATTATAAATACATTTGCCCTATATATTTGCTTTATTTTTCATAGATCAAGTACTAGAGCTAGTGATAAGCATTTTTGAACTCTGTAACAATCAATGTTTAACACGTTGTTTTACTTGTCTGTCAAATGCTAGCTAATGCATTTTGTTTATATACACTTGTACATGCAGAGTTGTGTGTTTTTACACATACACAAGGCCATGTGTTAATGCCATTTTTATCCTGCTAGTGGCATAATGAACAGGTTTTAACTTAATTTTCTTTTAACAGAATATTTTCACAAATCATACCCTGGATGTAAATGTAAGATGGCTAGCTGTGCTGTATTTCAAAAATGGAATTGATCGCTACTGGAGACGGGTTGCACCACAGTAAGTTCATATTTTCTGCCACTTCACCCTTTCAGTTAGGCTTTGTTACACTTGGTAAACTGGAAAAGAGCAAATTCCTTGGTTGATGGAAGTTACTTTGGAATTCATGGTGAAACTGATAAAGTATTTAAAAATTAAAACTCTCTAATGAACCGGACTGTTTTTCTTATTACTTCTTGCAACTCTGTTAATGTTACACTTTTATAAACAGAGTTTCTTAGTTTCTATTTCATAGAAACCAGATTTTGAAGTAATGTGATAAACATTATGAAGTTATGTCCTGGTTTCAGCCAAGATATAACCAATTTTCTCTATAGAAATTTTACTTTTCAGGTAAGTCTCCTGTAAGTAATTGAAATTCCTGAAGTTAACAGTGACTTTTTGAGTCAGTGTCTACTGTTATCAGTAGGACTGATAACACTTGGTGCTTATAGGTATTGCTGGAGAGTCGTATGCAGAATTAAGGCCATTGCTTGGTTCTGCTTAACTTCATGTGCGCCAGAACTGAATTGGAGGAAAAGGGTCACATATGCAACCCTCCTGTAGGGAGGAGCAGACTGGACAGGTGACAGAAATTGATCAGAAATGTATTCCACCTAATACACCTGATACTCAGTACAAAGCTCAAAGGGTTGTGATTGTCAAGCTCTCTTCATTCATGATGAGCGTCATGAGAGGGCTCCATTTGTTCTTCTGCCTTTGATCCTGATCCCCACGTTTGTGCATCCAGAGTTGCTGAGGTGGGTGGGGGTAGGCCCAACTTCTGGTTTTGTGTATATGTGTTCATATTTATTTTTTAAAAATCATTATTGTTTATTAAACATTTGTAGATTAGTTTCCAGCCCCTAAGTCTTTCTCCATTACTCCCTTTGTCTTTTCTGGAAGAGGGAGGTGTTAGTAGAAAGCGTATGTTGTTTGTTTATTGCCTGCCCAGTGTTAAACTTGCACAAGTTAACGTCTGGTCTTCCTGATAGTGGCTGATATGAAAAGCAAGGAGTCTCTTGGAGAGTTTATTAAGGAGACATTTCATTTAAGCTCATGAATAATTCATATTGAGTATGTACATGAGGAAGAGGATGTTGCTCTCATGATAGCAAGTTCTGGTCTTCATTTTGTTTTGTTCTGATATGTGAGTTTTGATAATACAAAAAGTTCTCACTATTCTTGAGCACTGAGTAATTTACTGAAAAGTTACAAGCAGTTCCATTACCATTTCTGATACTGGCAGAGCCAGGTACTTACCACTGTTCTTTGTGAAGTTTTTTAATTTTCACTTAAGCAGTACTTGCAATTTCCAAAAGGGTTTCAATTTTCCTTCTCCATTTTTGTGAGGTAATGCAGACCTGGAAGTCTTCAGTCCTCCCTCTTTAAGCGTTATAAAAAGCTGGGACATTACTGTAAGGTGGTGTAGGGTGTAAATTGGAATTCCATGTGCAATTTTTATGGAACACGAATCTAATGTAGTACAGAAAGTGTGGTGTGATTTTCACTGTGCTCTTTTTTGAGATATTTTATTTTGGCTTACATTGTAAGCTTTTCTGAAGATCCAAGAAAGAGGGAAAAGCGTTGAAGTTCTGCATCTCTGGGACATTTCAAATAGTGTAGTACTCGATTATCATGTAAAGTATAAGTTTTTTTATCAGTGCAATAGTATGCCATTGCAGAACATTGACAGACATTAGTTTTGCAAGAGGAAAATACCATCTTTTGCATGGAAGATGAAGGTATTTAACATTTGTGGTTTCTGTGGTGATATAATGCTGCTTACATTACAGCAACTTAGCAAGTATTAAGCAAAGCAGTTAAAAATATATAGTTCCAATTTGTTAGTATTTTTATGTAGCTCTTAGTAGCACTCCTGGTGAAAAAAGCACATGGTTGAGTTCCTGAAGAAGTAATAGTTACAATTTTACTGTTTGAACTGAAGTAAAAATTGGGTAGCAGTCTTTCATTGTATTTTTCTTGTTGCCCATTTAATGTGATTTAAAAAAAATAAGTCATTGCCTATTATTAAAGGTTCTATGAGGTTTCCCTATTTTGGATTTTTCCATACCAAATTTAACACATAAACACAATATTAAAGTATATAAAAAAAATACTGGCTATGGTTAAAGATTCTATGTGGAAAATATGTACTAGATATCTACTTTGTCCTTTTTTTTCATACTTCCAATTTTCCTTCTAACTTTGTCATACATGACATCAGTATTTTGCACTCACACAATTGGCTTTTCTCTTAGGAGAATATGTTGAAGGCATCTTGAAAAGTGCTATTTTTAAGCTGTAATTCCTCAGTTGTTTTGTGCACCAGTTGTGTTTTGCATGTCATGATTTTTGAAGGTTTCACAGTACAGGTTGCATTTTTGTTGTCCTTGCAAAGTTCTCGTCTTTCATCTGTCTGTCACATTAGCAGCTGTTCCATGTCTATCCATGGTAGTGCCTCAGAGCTTGTTCAGCTCTACCCAGCTTGTTTGATAGAGGCTTGGATTTGGAGGTGACTGGTTTCTGCTGCCTCCTGAAGACAGCTGATATGTTTTTCAAACAAAACCTGTGTTTTTCTCAGCGGGATGCTTAGGACTATCAACTGTTGATTTTCACCAGATCTAAGGAAAGAATCATGCCATTGACATTTCTGCTCTTTCCCAAATGTTGCTGAAGTTTTCTAGGAAGTTTGAAGAATTGTGAGAATTGGAGGGTTCTTGTAGGCATGATATGTTCAGGTAGCCTGAATTCCTTAGGAAATCTGTTCTGTTAGAATAATTTGTCTTGTATGTTACAGAATCACAGAATGTTTTTGGTTGTAAGAGACTTTCAGGATCATCCAGTCCAACCTTTGAGCAGCTGTTTTGCTGACTGAGGATGGTAATGAGACTTGGACACCAGAGTGAAAAGAGTAGATGTGTTTTACTGGTGATAGCTAAATAGTACAACCAAATAAGAAAAATACAGAACAAAGTACCTAAAACAGACAGAAAATACACAGGGTAATGCATCAGGTCATTACTACATAAGAGCAAGGACAGTGATTAAGGGAGATACATCACCACTTGCATACGTTCCCATCATCCAGATCTGCAGTTGCTGGGGGGGCCCTGGTTGCAATGAGGATTTGGAGAATCTAAATCCTGGCAGGTGGGAAAATCCTGTGCAGTGACCATCACAGTGACATCCAAAGTCACTGCCAGAGGGTTTAGCCTTATGTATTAAAAAGCAGCAAGGCAGGATGACCACATACTATCTTATGCGGGAACATCTGGTTCATCTCCTGACCACCCGTGAGCAGGACTGGGCCAGAGTCCAGGGTGTGGTTGGCAGGGTTTCTTTAACATACTCTTCAGGAAACGTCAAGTCAATTATTTTTGATAAATGATATTTTTAATGACTAATACAAGGATGTAATTTCAACGATTTTTGCTATTTCCATATAAGGCAACTCTGGCTTGGGCCCATTGTCCAAGGTTTAGCACTACCATACAGGGGCAGGATTGATCTGTAGGTCATCTCTGGCTTGGACCTATTGTTCAAGGCTTAGCACTACACCAGCACGGTAAGCTCACCACTAAACCATCTTCCTTAGGACCAGGTCCATATGCTGTTTAAATACGTCCAAGAATGGTGACTCCCCTACTGCCCTGGGTATGGAGAACTTTGAGACTCCAAGAACTTTTCCCATTAAGTTAGATGCCTCTGCTGTGTAGGTGCTTTCAGATGAATCAGGCAGGACTAGCTTTACCCTCATTCTGCTGAGCATTTGTGATTTCTCAGCTGCTACAACTGCAAAGCAGGAAGACGTTGAGATTTTTGGAGAATTTTTTTGGAGAGTACAGTAGCTGAGTGTTTCACTCTGCTGAAATGCATAGCCACAGAGCAGTGAATGCACACATCTCTTTTGTTAAGAAAAAGTCTTCTTTTTGCATGTTTGTTGATGCTGTCTGTCCTGTTCATGCTACTTATTCTCCATGTGCCTTGGACTTAAAGTAGCATTTGCCAGTAAGTGGGATTTTAGAGATGGGCCTGGAAACTTTCTCATAGAATGTCAAATTGGAAGGGACCTCAAGGAACATCTGGTCTGGCCTTTCTAATATTGTTTGTATGGTATGTCGAACTGAGACTTAAAACTGTTTAAAGTGGGGGAATCCACAACATCCCCTGGGAGACCATTCCAATGTCTGACTGTCCTTATAATGAAAAAGGTTCCTCTTGCTTTCAAGTGGAATCTCCCCAGGAGCAACTTGTGCTCATTGCCCCTCATCTTCTCCATGTGACTCCTTGTAAATAGCGAGTCTCCTTCTTTTCTGGCTGCCCTATCAGTACTGCAGCATGGTGATAAGGTCTCTCCTAAGCCTTCTCTTCTCAAGGCTGAACAGACCCAGTTCTCTCAGCCTCTCCTCATATGGCAGGTGCTCTGGTCCTCTGATTATCCTCGTAGCTCTTCTCTGGAATCTCTCTGACCTGCATCCTTTTTTGTACAGTGTGGGACCAAAACTGGACACAAAATTCCAGTTGTCATCTGACAAGCACTGAGTAGAGCAGGATGATGACTTCTTTGACTCTGCTGTTTGTTGATTCTCCCTCAGGCAGCTTTCCAGAGTGCTGTGGAGAAAAGCATAAGGGTGTCATAGTCTCTTTTCCGAAAGGCACAGTTTGGCCTATTCTTTGAAATTGTTGCTAGCCTTCTCAAAATGTACTCTGATTATGATTTTTGCATGTGTTTGGGTTTTTTTTAATTAAAAAATGGCTTTTCTTGAATTTGAGGGCTACTAAAGAGTTTTTTTTTCTTGAACATGTTTTTGATTTTACAGATAATTCCTGTTAAATTGTTTCGGGTTTTTTTTGAACTTTGTTCTATGATTTGATTACAGTGTTGGTAATGCATCTCCAATAATGTTGCTTCTCCAGTTCCAATTTTTAAAAAAAATTTAAGATATTTTTTTAAATGATAACTATATAGATCTCTGGGTTTGGATTTCTGGTTTAGGAAAGAATGGACTTTAAAAAAAAAAAAAAAAAAAAAAAAAAAGAAAGAAAGAAAAGCTCCAGTTTTAACTTAGAAACAAATCTGTACGCGTGTTTTCCCCACACCGCAAACACAGGAAAAGGAAGTGTGAAACCGCGGACTGTGGAAGTCTTCCACTCGCAGGTGGATTTTGAGTGGAAGATGCTGTAGTTTCGGATGTGGGGTGACCCCGAGCGCGGGGGGCAGCTCCACCGCCGGTGCGCAGGGCGGCCAGCAGGTGGCGCTGTCGCCTCAGCGCGGCCCAGTGACGTCACGCGGTGAAGGGTTTGCGCTCGCGCAGGAGTGCGGTGACGTCACGCCACTCCGGGGCGACCGCGGGTGTCAGGAGTGCCGTTCCCCTGCCTCGCGTTTACTTTGCCATGGCAAAAGGTTTTAAGTGGCGGTGAGTTTTGTCGTAGTGTTCTAAATGCTTGTGGCTGTTGGAATCACAGAATTGTCACGGTTGGAAAAGACCTCTAAGACCACCACCTCCAGCTGTCCACACCACCACGCGCCCCCTCCTGTAAATGAATGAATACATAAATAAATGTATCACCGTGCCCACTAGAGCATGTTCTGGAGTGCCTCTTTCACTGTTTTTAAATACCTCCAGGGATGGTGACTCCACCAGCTCCCTGGGCAGCCTGCTCCAGATCCTGACTGATCTCTCGGCAAATAAATTCCTCCAAATACCAAGCCTCAACTTTCCCTGGTGCAGCTTCAGGCCATTTCCTCTGGTCCTATCAGTATTTACTGGAGAAAAGAGACCAGCTCCCACTTCAGCAATAAGGTCTCCTCTCAGCCTCCTCCAACCTAAGCAATCCCAAGTGCCCCCAGACTTGTTCTCCAGACCCTTCACCAACTTGTGTCCCTTCTCTCAACCAGCTCCAGCAACTCAATGTCTTGTCTTGTAGAAAGGGGCCTAATGTGCCCCTTCTGAACAATAATTGAGCTAAGGGGCCTCATGAGCTCACAAACAATGCAAATGAAATAATGTAGTGAAATATATTTTTTTTTTTATTTACAAGGAAGTTTGTGTAGGTGCTGCTGTCCCTGAAAGTTATTGTACCTACTGTATTTCAGATTTAATTTCTGAATTGTATTAATAGTAGATTGCAAGTTTTAGAAACTGCTTAGAGTATGCCTGTATGTGTGGAAATTATACACTGCATTTTTACATTAAAAAAAGGACCGCAGAAATGTATGCAAAAAACCAGTTTTCTTGGTGCTACCTGTAAATGGAAGTGGATCTTTTTTTCTTTTTTCCCTGTTTCTATAAATACCAACAAGGGTTTTTTTTAAACTAGTTTGTTAGGTTTCCTACCTGGAACTTAAAATAAATGGGTCATAAAAAGGCTGAAGTAATAGTGATGTATATATGGGGGATACTGTAACTTGTATTCTTGAATTTGGAGGCCACTTAGAAGAAAGCACAGAGGTAGTGTAAAAGTTTGCTTTGATGAAAATTAACCTTTATGTTTTAGGAGTTATCCTTCTTAATAGTTTTCCTTGCATTTTTGAAGACTATATCAATGTATTTTCCACTCAAAGGTATGATTTTCAATGAGTCCATATTTTTAAGTGTCACTGTATGACTTGCTTGTAGAAAAGATCATAGCTTTTGCAAATAGAGCTGTCATCTGGTGCCATGATTGCCTTGAGCTGGGCACCTCCATTAGTATACATGAGCAAAGTCATGCTTCAGTCGTCAGGTGCAACATTAATAAGTAACAAGTAATAACAATAAGTTTATAGTTTTTTTCAGCTTTTCCCTATTTTCATAATATATCTGAGTACCTTACAGTGAACTTCCTCTTTTGACATTTGTGTTTGCAAATGTCACGTAGAAACCTGAGGTTAAATGGCTTTGTAAGTATTTGTCCATTCAACTATTCCATCTCTTTCTAAATATCTTTGAGATAGTGGAAAAACTAAGGGATGTTTACTTGATAGTTTATCAAATTGAAGTACATTAATTTCAGGAAAATGGGCTGTAAAAATAATCTACATCCAGTCAAACTTGGATGAAAATTATAATTTAACTTCTTTGTCTAGTAATACTGAGAAGATTATTCTAATAATTAATTCATAATTGTTTTTAATTGAAAATTAAATAATATTACATATATCATTACAGTGCTCTTTCTGAAGAAGAAAAAACTACATTACGTGCTGGGCTTATCACCAACTTTAATGAGCCAGTGAATCAGGTTAGTAGTGAAAGATTAGTAATTACCCTCACAGCAAATGCTTGTATTGGTATATAATTTGCTTTCTGCCTTTGCAAAGTGAATAATAACAACAACAACATTTACATATTACAATTTATATGTTGCCTTTCAGACAGATCTTTATGTTGAAGTGAGATCCCCTTTCCATAGATCATAATTCAGTATGTTTTGTCTCTGGTTTGTTTTTGTTGCAGTGGCACTTTGAATTGTCCCTTGCTGCTTATGCAGCCATTTGGTGAAATGGTTCAGGGAGTAGATACAGCTCAAAACTAATTTTCTCTCCCTGCAAAAATTGGCTTTTTTTTCAACTGAATCCTGTTCTCTGGTCTGACTAAGGAAGGGTAGTAGTGGAGTAGTAGGAATAAGCTGTTGAGGATGCTGTTGTGTAAAGCTACCTATGCAGTGTAGCTGTCTTATCTGATCACTGCATTACTGAGTTTGTACAGGCGTAATACGGCTTCGGTATGGTGGTATCTTGTCTTACATAAAGTGACTAACTTTTAGCCACTGTTGTGATTAAAATAGGGATTTGTTGCTAAACTGAGTATAGTGCTAGTGGTAGGGGCTCAGGATATGCACACGCTAGATGAATCAGTCTTCCTTCTGCTAGCTTATTCTTGCTTATGTAAGTATGAGATTCCGCAAGGAAGTGTATGCTCATATTTTTAGAACTTTTTCATGTAGAAATGCTTTGCACAAGGCAAAGCTTAAAAAGAGTAGGTATAGCAGAGAAAATTCCTAACCTCAGGGGGCTGGAACATCCCTTCTACAAGGACAGACTGAGGGAGCTGGGGTTCAGCCTTGGGAAAACAAGGCTTCTGGGAGACCTAAAAGTGCCCGTCAGTACCCGACCATCAGCCTACAGGTAGGCTGTTTGCAAGTGCTTGTAGTGATAGCATGAGGGGCAATGGTATTAAATTAGAGAAGAGCAGATTTAAATTGGATGTTAGGAGAAAGTTCTTTACCATGAGGTAGTGGAACAATGGAACAGGCTGCCCAGGGAGGCAGTTGAGGCCTCATCCCTGGAGATACTCAAGGTGAGGTTTGACAAGGCTCTGAGCAACCTGATCTATCTGAGGGTGTCCCTGCTTTCTGCACAGGGGCTGGACTAGGTGACCTTTAGAGGTTCCTTCCAACCCAAATTATTCTGTAATTCTATGATTCCGTTCTGCAGACAGGCAGTTTTTGACTTTTCATGCAATGACAATGTTGACTAGTATTTAAAGCTTTTGTTTCAAGTGCAGTTTTTTAAAATGCAGGTAGACGTAGAAAATATATTTAGATTTATTGTGCAGCTATGGTTTCAATGTGAAAATTTTTGCCAAATATTATGTCTTTACTTATTTCAACAAAGAAGAACTACCAAATGTGTCAAATTGCCCCACAAGTGTGTGTAATGTTTATCAAATACTTAATTTTGAAGTGGTTGCATGATATTTACGTAACTAAAAAACTAATGTTAACTGCACTGTACATTAACCAATGAAAACTTTTTATCAATAAGTTTTCCATACCTCCATTATTGCTTAATAAGTTTGCCTGCTAGGACAATAGTATCATATAATTTGTAGTTGTAAATTCCACTGCAGATGAACAGTTCTGCTGTTCTGAGAGTTCCTGAGTTGCAGGTTGTCTCAGATGAGAAAATTACTCAAGGCTGCTTAAAGAATCACTGTCAAATATATGATTAAAGTGATTTTCATATGAATTTGTAAAAGAGTGACTTAACAGAAGTCATTGGCAAGGTTCATGCTATTATTTGCTATCTGGAAGGAACAAAAAGATTTGGAATTAGGTCGAAATGATTTACATAAGGATCAGGAGAAATAATATAATAATATATATAGGTGGGGGAAATTTGAGTCAGGATTGGGTTGGAGTAGTTTACGTGGGAATTGGAGAAAGAGGATGAGAATATTTCTTCTGTTGGTTTATAAGATTCAGAATGGATTCCCCTGCTTTCTAAATTCCTCCTTGGAGAGAAGTTTAGGTGGAGCGGGGTCTAGACTTGTTCAACAGTCTATATCTAATAAAGGGGTGAGAAAATCTCCCATTAAGTCATGAGGCTCAGAATGTCCCCCCCTTGCCTTCTAAGCTCCTTCCCAGAGAAAGTCTAGGTGCAGGTGGATCCACTCCTGGTCCTAGGCTTGGTCAGTGGTTTATGTCGAAAAGTGTTGGGTTTTCAGTGGAATGATTCAACATGTGATTATGGGTCTTTCATAACTTTGGAGTAGCAGCAACTTGAGGTTTACTAACACTATTACAATGAGTCACAAGATTTGTTTGTATGATTTTCTAACAATGCTTAATTAGGCAATAATCAACAATTTATTATAATCAATACTGTGATTTAGTTAAAGATCTAAGAGTTTCCTGAATCAAATTGCATACAGACACACAGAGATACAGAGGTTAATTTATGATTAAGAGCCTTCTTTTTCTGCTCTTTACAGTAAATTCTTGGTACCCAGTAATCCTTGAAACTTCATGAAACTGAGTTACTCTCATTTTCCATCTTTAAACTTAGCAAAAACGAAATTATAGTGAGTTACTCTTTTGATCTTTAACCTTTGTGAAACTGAATTACAGTTCATTCTCTCTTCCTTTGTCAGTGTCTATCACTAGGAAATCTGAATTACCTTGCAGAATGAGATTGCAGCCTGCTGCAATCTCGGAGATCTGTAGAGGGCCTATTGCTGTAATTTTGTTAGCTAATCTTGGCAACTTTCAAAGTGGGTTTGTGATCCGGGGAAGAGGGGTCTTGGGTACATTACCCAGGCACCAGGAATTCCTGATACAGTAAGGAATCATTTAATCATCCTGACTTGTTCTACTTGTACCAGGACAAGAAGGTACCACACTGTCTTAACTCACTGTGCAGTAGGCAAGTGCCATATTGTCCCAGCCCACTACATTTGCAACTGAAGCAAGAACAATATTGAGCTCACTTTACTTGTAACTAAATCAAAACCAATGTTGGCTGTTGTTGACATTGCAATGTGTCCAGATGTGGGAGGGATATCCCACCACACAGACTGAGATTGGTACCTTTTTCACTGGCATTTCAAAAATTAGCAGATTGATGTATTTATTTGTGTGTCCTTATGATATTTTTGGGATATAGTCTTCAAAGATGTGGATGATTTTGTTCTATTTTATGCCAGCTGCCTGCTTCTAAATGATTATTCAACCAATAATTTGATACTGAAGTGTTTTTACAGCGTCCATTTTCCCTTCTTTCTGGCTTGTTTCCCAGTCTGTGTTCTAGATGTCTTGAGGTTTCCTTTCAGACTCGCCCTTCATTTAATCCCCACTCTGCTTGATATGCCTGAGTTTTGATATCTTCGGTTTCTAATGCATGATCTTTTCCAGTCACAAATACTTCATAACACGGTTGCTATCTGCCTGTGCTTTCTATATCACTGATGTTAGTAAAATTATTGTTCCTGTATGTATAAAAGAAGGAAACAACACTTAAGATTTACATTTAGGTTTAGTATTGAGTTGTGATGATATGAGCTGACTTCCAGGGAAAGGGGAGAAAGAACCAGAACATACGATATGTTTGGGACATGATTTCCATTCCCTCTGAAGACATCTGCTAAATGGATGGAACAGAGGAGCAAAATACTCTTGAAATGTATTATGCCAGATTTTAAATTTTTTTTTTTTTTTAAGTATTTTTTTACTTAAGAAGTCAGAGGTTGCTGCTTATATCACAGAAGAGGCTTTTTCCTCCCTCTTACCGACTGCCATCACTTTATCAAAAAATAAGTAAGAATTCTAGCTCTTCCTTGCTAATATTAATGTCAGTTTTCTGAAGAAATTCTTCTTAGGCAATTGGGTAGGAATGAATATTGCAGGAAGTTTTCTGGAGTTTTCAGTCTTCAGATGAAGCAGCTCAGGAAGCCGTAAAGGAGGGCATCACTATTCCTTCTTATACCCAAAAGTTGCTTGGATTCCTTTTGGCCATATAAGAGGGGGACTTCTTCCCTAAGCTGGGGGTATGAGGGGTGTTGTAACAGTATGTTGAAAGGTGAGAGCAACTCTTTCATTAAGGTGGTCCAATCAAAGACCTTTTCAGTGCAAATGGTGTAAGAACAGGAAAATAGGAATATGGAATTTTTGGATATTTGGGTTTATGAAGGACTGAAGAGTTTATTAAGGAATGTTTAGGGGGAAGAGAGCTGTGGATATAAGCACGTGTAAACCATGGCTGCTCAATTCCCATGTCTGAACAAACCCTGCTCTTAATCCCCACTGTCTGCTTTGTCTCCTAATTGAATCTTTAAACTGTCTCTGTAATTTCACCCTGATCATCCTGTGTGCTTGCTGCAAAGTCTGTGTGTGAGCTGCTGATGTGACTGGGATTTGGTGCCAGCAGTCAAAGTCAGGTGATGCTCGTGTAGGTGTGCCCCTTGACTGTCGTGTGAGGATCTGAAGCATTTGAGAGTCTTATCTTCAGCCACTGGGACAGGACTTTGGCTTACAGGCCCATGTGATTGGGGGGGGGGAAGAAAGGTTCTATATAAAGGTCAAAACTCACATATAATAGAGAAAAGGTTAATAGGTATTCAGCAAGCTATGTTTGCTTGTAGGAAGCTATAGAAAAGATCAGTAAGTAAAAAGTGGTTCCTAAATATATGTTTCTTCATTTATTAGATTTTTAGAGCAAATAAAAGTAGTGGTCTTTATGTCAAATTTTAACAAGATAGCTAGCTTAGCGTTTTTTGTAAATATTTAGTAGAAACGTAAAACGGAAGAGTTTTTTCCCCCACATATATTTGTATTCACTAAACAGTTTGAGGAAAAAATACACAGAAGTATAGCAATCTGTACTAGTTTGTTTTTTTAATTCAAGTTTTATTTGGACGTTAATTTCTATATTGTACAGTTCCTAGATGCTCTTTGACTTTGTGGTGTCTGTTTTGTTTTGCCTTTTTGCAGATAGCAACTCAGATCTCTGTACTGATTGCGAAAGTTGCCAGGGTAGACTGCCCAAGGCAATGGCCAGAACTTATACCCACTCTTCTAGAATCTGTGAAAGTGCAGGATGATCTTCGACAGCACAGAGCACTGCTTACCTTTTATCATGTTACAAAGACCCTTGCATCCAAACGTCTTGCTGCAGATAGGAAACTTTTTTATGATGTGAGTAATGTGATGCAGTATTGTAGATCGTGTACCATACATGCTTGCCACTTCTTGTGGGGTGGCCAGCAGTGCATTAGTGGCAGGTATGCTGACTTTAATGTTGGACTTCGAAACACAATCTTACTTTGGTAGGTATATGTATGATACGAAATAACTCAGTTTGTAGGTGAAATGGTTTTGAGATCTTTGTTAATTTTACATGCAGTTTGAGTGTTATTATAGCTTCTGTTAAGAAGCAGAGATTTGTGTACAGAACAGTAACTGCTTATCAGCCTTATGTTATGATGCTGTACAGAAGATCTTATTCTATATGAATTTCCAGTGGTTTTGGAAGAGTGCTCTGGTTTCATAAATCAATGTAGTCCTTAAAAAGTTGTAGAATCTAGTTTTCCATACCACAGTATTTTTAGCTTTTGTCACCAGTGGGAATGTATTTCGTGTTTGTCCAGATCAGCTTCTTTCTCCGGGTTAGTCAAAAGGCAAGATGTGAATGCAAATGCCTGCCAGCATTACATTCTCCAGTCAAGACTCCATTGATTAGAAAACTGACTTACCTTTGTAGGCTATCATATTGATAATTCTTTTAGAGTTAGGCAATTATGTAGTATGGTTGAGTGAATTTAGTGAGTTAAACATCTTTTCCAAACATCTTGCATTTGAAATTCAAAATCTTATTTTATTTCGCCATTTTAAATAAAATGTTTTAGTATAGATGGTGAGGACTCTGCCTAGCTATGTAGAAAAATTCAGGCTGTGTCATCAATAAGATGAAATTTTATCATCAGGAGTCTGATAAACTGAAAGCTGCCTCTTGGACAGGACTGAACCAATAATACGGTGCTGTATTATGTGTGTGTAGAGCAACACTGTTTACTTGCTTTGCCAAGTATAGGTTTGGATGAATAAAATCTCTACATAGAAAATATTTGCTTAAATTTTCAAACCTCCTAGGCCATTATATTTGATCTGGGTAACTGAACAATACAGATTTTGGTATATTTAAAGATACTAATTCTAGAGCACACTGAGTAAGATGACTTCCAGAGGTCTCCTAAGCCAAAATGTTGCTTATACACCCTGGTAATGTAGCTGAAGATACTGTTAATGTGTGATTATATATAAAAAAACCCCACAACCTAATTTCATTGTGGGATATTTTGGCTTCACAAAATAGCCAAATCCTGATCATATCAATCAAGAGACAGAAAGGAATGTATAGGTCATAAGATCCAGTATTTGTTGTTAAAGTTGTCATGTCCAACAGTACCTTGGCTGTGTTTCCACCATTTTACTAGGCTCAAAAAGAGCTCATTTACTTTCAGTCATTTTTGTGTTTCCAAGAAACTCTACTTCTGTATGAGCCTTTTTTGTAAATGCAGAGGTACTTTTCCAGCATGATATTTTCTTTGTATATTCTTTTATTCATAGAGTATCCATGTTATATTTTATTAGAGATAGGCATGTAATTACTGTGTCCTAGAGTAAGCTGATTCAGGTGTTAACTGCTGTAAAACAAATAGTTTTTTAAGTCTTGTGGGAAAGGAGGCAATGAGGAGAGCTGGTAGTTTTTTGAAGCTTCATACCATATTGTAGACTTAATGGTTATATTAAATGAAAATGAAGTAACACAGGAGGCCTAAGTAGTTATATTGGAAGTGGTAGAGTCATAGACCAAGTATTCAGGGAAGCAGGTGAATCTGTTATAACATCTTGAAATTAAGTCATGATGTTTTTGTGGGAACCTCCTTGGGTCAGTACAACCAGTACAACAAAGAAACAAAGTGAAACACTGTTCCGTGATAAACAAGCAGATGGATTAAATAATTTAACAAGACAGACTGGCCTTTATTATTTAGGAATTTGTTATGCTGTAGCCAGATTCAGGGAATTGAATAAGTTGAGGGTTTTTTTGTTCCTTTTGCAGCTTGCATCAGGTATTTATAGCTTTGCTTGTTCCTTGTGGAATCATCATACTGATACATTTCTACGGCAAGTTTGCACAGGGGATGAAGCCGCAGCCACAAATTCACTAGAACGAACCTTATTATCATTGAAAGGTAATGTAAAATGACATTAATTATGAAGAATGAGATAGGTTTCTTCGCAGTGAACAATTAAGGCTTTTTTGATAAAGAGTTAGCATTCTCTAGCAAAGCCATGCCTGTTGGGCAAACAAGTAATCTTAATGTATTTTACTTGTACCTATATCAAGGCAGAAGGAGGAGTGTTCACATGGAAGGGGGCGGAGGTAGTCTCGTTTCTTAATACGTACCATTTTGATATATGTGTTGTAAGAAGTCATGAGTCTAGAAGCTGGGAAAGTGGAGGGCTTAACATGATGCTTTTTTACATGTGTTGCAGTTTATGCTTGCATCGATCTACCTATAGACACTTAACTGGGGAAGCTAAGATATGAATTTTGTTGTGTCAAGTTCACATTTTGTTCAGTGAAGTTTTAAGAGTTGGTTTAGATTTTAGATTTATGCTCAAGTACTTGAGATGAGTACATATCCTTACTGTAGTTTGCTACTTTGAGGAATTGAGGTGTTTGTGTGCAGTGCTTGCAATATAGATGATACTAGTCTTGAACTGTTTCTGAAGGTGCACCTTTACAGGGCTACTGGTAGTGATAAACCTAAGAACACTGATAGATTTGCTTATGGGCCCTGGTTGCATTCAGAAGTTGAGTACTTACAGCTTCTGCAGGATCCTTTTTGATTCAGTAGTTCTTGAGAGTTCTTGTCAATATCTTAAACTTCATGTCCCGAATTTTAAAGTAATTTCAACAAGATTAGATTCATGTTAGGTATGGTTGAGGCATACAAAGCCTAAAATAAAATATGTTTTTTAGTATGGAGAACTGGATGAAGGGCATGGTAATTGTATTTACAATAATTTTCTGAGGTCTGTTGGAACAGGGGCTTAGAAATATCTAAACAAATAATCTTTTTCTTCCCCTTAAGTGCTTCGTAAACTGACAGTCCATGGGTTTGTAGAACCTCATTGGAACGTAGAAGTCATGGTAAGTGATGTGCATCTGTGTCCAGTTCTAGATTAGAAACCTTTTGTGATTATTTCAGGTGTGGTTAGAGCTATATTTAAAAATTGTTGAAAGGCACAATTGTTGAAAGGAAAGTGTTTTGTGAAGGAGAATCAAGCAACATGCGCTTGAAGTTGTGCTCCCATCAGTTAAGAACAGGCAGATCCTAGGTCCTAGATACTGTGACACCAATGGCATGATGTTTTAAAAAACACATTTACCCCTTCCAATTTACATGTCACATGATAATGACAGCCCTGTTGCCTCCTGAAAGATGTTTTTTCTGTACTCTACCACATCATTTGTATAGATGTTTTTATTAATCATGAACGTAACGGCATATTTGTTGTATCAAATTCTGTTGATGGAATTTGTTTGAAAGCCTGTGATATACAGCCTGAGGGGGAAGAGGGCAGATAAAAAAAGAAGAAACTCAAGCATCTCCCTTAAGCCTCATTACTGTCTGCTTTGCTGCAGGGATTACGTACCTCTGACCTACATCCTAAACGAGGAAGTTGAAAGCAAGAAAGAACTGGTTAAGCAGATTATGAAGCATATGTCTGTTTAGCCATACCTCATATTTGGCTTTTTGTGTGATACTAGTAGGGTCAGTTTGGATTATCTGTGTGGTCTGTTACTTAGCTAATTGTTTATTTCATGTGGAAATTGTTTGTCCAAGATAAACGATTAGTTCAATTAAAAGTCATAAGTTGATGTCTAAGCTAGTAACATACTTAAAGAACTTCAGTTTGACTCAGCTTCTCATAATACAGTGCAAAAGAAGCTTAATCTTTAAAAGACATGTTCATCCTTTTTTTTTAGGGTTTTCTACATGCAGTGTTTGAACGGCTAAAACAGTTTCTGGAGTGTAGTAAGTATTAGATATTTTGTTTGTATTTGTTTTTATATATTAGAAGCTGTATAAAAAACATAATACAGTTTAGTGCATCATCCATAATGATTTTAAGTGCAAAGGTATTGCTTCAAATGCTGCTCTGTCAGAAAAGAATTCAGTAAAAATGTTCTTTTATATCAACAGATTTAAATCCCACTAAATTAACCTGGATGTGATAATGCCAATGGAAAAAAAAATATATCTTCAGCCATGAGTTGATAAAGTACTCATATGTGAATGCTAGTAAAATTCAGCTTATCTTGAGTTATCTTTTTCTGGGAGAGTTTTATGGTTTTTCTTTTTCCTGGAGTTTGCAATATTTTTTTGTTTCAAATGGGAAATAGTGACCACATTCAGTTTTCCAATGGAAAAGTAGTGGTCTGAGATGGACAATCACATGTTAACAGTCACCAGCAACGTAGACATAATTGGTGTTGGTGCTTTTGCAGAAGTTACCTGAAGAAAGTAAAAAGATGTTTGCAAGTGTTGCATCTGAAGTCACTCTTCTTACCTTGCTTGTATACTTGTAGTAGACTTGGTGCAAGGCATTTATTCATTTGAAGCCTATCAGGTAATTCCTTTAGAACTCAACACATTTTCTGAGAACAGATGTCTAAACTGAGCAAAAAGGATTTTTTTTTAATTTTATATAACTGAAGGTATTTGATTGACAAGCCAGTAGTTAGGTGAAGAGGGGCTGATCTGGGCTCTGAGCTTCATTTCTAGAAAAGAGGAAAAGTTACACTGTGCTCAGTGCCAAAATAAAATACCTTCTTTTGATATTCTAAAATGCAGGCTGCTTTGCATGCAGCTGTTTGCCCCTTCTACTATACTGCAGTCTGTTCCTTCATTCATTTTTAATGAGTTAGTTCCCTAGCTTTAACATACTGAATTGCAGGCCATCAAACTGTGAAGCTTGGTGACTAGCATAGCCCCCTAGATCTTGAGGATTGTGGGGTTGAGTGTTTTAAGATGAGAACTGAGTGTGCATTGTTTAATCTTTTATCATTGAATTGTCTGTAATGATGTCCCAATTGTTGCTTTTTGATCAGTACAGTCATTTATGGCAGCTGGGAGAAACTGTTAAAAGGCTTTTTTTCCTCATTGTTCGTTGACGTGAATTTGAATTTATTCTGCCATAGAAGTTTTTCTGGCTGTCATAATCCCTGAGATACAGACAAAACAAGTTGTTCTCTAGTGTTAATTTTTTTAAACTTTTCCAGAAAGAAAAGGAAGGTCTGAAAGAATGATAGTTGTTAAATATCTGATTTACCAGGTAGAACTGTAAGAGCAGAAAATGTATGCAGAGATCGTCTAGAAAAGACTATAATTCTGTTCACTAAAGTGGTAAGTAAATTCACCATTCACTTACTGAATAGTTTGCTGTTCTGAAGCAGGAGTCAGATACATATGTGCTTTAAAGCCAATTGGTTTCAGATCTTTTAAGGAGATGGAAGCTACTGCAACTTAAATTGACTTTGTTATGAAATAGCTGCAATAAAATTAAATGCATGCCATAAGTAAATTACTTAGCTAAGGGTTTGCTCGGAAAAGAATTCTGGAAGTTTCATGAAAACTTTGGTATCAGCATTGATGAATAAAAAGAGATAAACTTTTCATCCTGTCTTTTATAAGTGGTTATATTTCAATTTCTAAGGCCTTTCTAGTTATACTGAGTAACTGGCCACTTTTAGTTTATTAAAAGAAAACTAATAAAAACTTCTGACTTCTGTATTATGTAGTGCATTTGGAGTTGTCAGCTAATTCTTTGCAACCATTAATTGCATATATTACCAGAAGGTAATTCTAGCTTTGTCCCTTGATCTCTTTTTAAAAGGTATAAAGCCTACAGAATTCCCAGTGTTTTCAGATTCTGTTTTGAGGATGTTGATCTTATTAAATAGTCAACAGAACTGGGTGGCACCTTCACCAAAGTTGAATTTAAGGTGCTCACCCAGCAGTTTTATTTTTTGTTATAGTACTTCTTACTTTGGACTAGCATGCAAGGCATTATCATGACCCAGACAGGGCACCCAGTGAGACACAGACGGGACATCCCTGCTTTCTAAATGCTTAGAGAGAAGCATGGATGTGGCTGAATCCAACCCTGTAGTCAAAGTCCTGGCCCTCCCAGGGAGAATGACTGAAATATTACAGTCCAAGGACATGATTGACTGTCAGATACCCCTTGATTGGATTAAGGTGAAATGATACTTGGAATCTGTATTTGAATGTAAGATTTAATTAAAACTGTGGAAGAAGTAACTCAAAAGCTGATACTTCAATTATTATAGATGCTCAGGCTGCTGACCTCTGCCCAGCCTGCTCCTCAGTTTTTATCTCCAGTGTTGCCACTGTATGCAGGCCCATATTCTCCATCCTCTCAGGCAGTCCTTTTGGAATGCTCACTAAGTTTTGTTCCAGGACTTACAGTGGTGTTGTGACCTCACAGGGTCATGCTTCTTTCTTCATAGACCTGAAAAAAAAATACACATTGCTAATAGATACCCTAGCACCTGTAGAAATTCAGGTGCAAGAATTTAGGCTTAGGCATTTTTGCAGTAGTAGAGGTAATTAAAGGAGTTGCATTCTATACCACTAGCTGGAAAGCTTAGCTGAAGAAGCAAGATTCTGGAAAGAGAGAAGAAAGAATAAAAAGCTTTTTCCCTCATGCTGCTTTTACTTACAATAAGTCTATGAAGGATGAGTTACTTGCTGAAATGTTAAGGATTTTAAGGGTGGCTGGTATGCTTTATATATTATGTTGCTAGCACGCTAGTATAGTTGAAAATATGTATTGTTCCTTAAACATAAAAAACCCCGTAATTTTGAGCATGAATCAAAAATGTCAGTGCAAAGTGATCTCCATTAATCATGGATACTGAAATTTTCCAAATTTCCTGTTTGTATTAATATTTTTCTTAGATAATGTATAAATTAGAACTTGTTTTTTGCAACTGATTTATGAAAGCATTTAGTAAGACTTGAACAAAAAGTAATTTGGTTTCTCTTGGTCTTCTGCTTTCTTAATTTTTAGCTTTTGGACTTCCTGGATCAACATCCTTTTTCGTTCATCCCTTTGATTCAGAAGTCCTTGGAGTTTGCTGTAACCTATGTTTTCACAGAGGCTGGTGAAGGAATTGTATTTGAGCGGTTTATTGTACAGTGCATGAATCTCATTAAGATGATCGTAAAAAATTATGCATACAAACCATCCAAAAATATTGAAGGTACTGCTGCTTTGTACTTGAAACATTTTTTGTATCTTGAAAAGCATTTTTCTAGTTGTTTGCAACACTAGAACTCCTTAAAGACATTCTTTTGAAACAGCTGTTATTTTAATAGTAATGTATCCTTCTGTCTCTATACTGATAATTCTTATTTTGAGAGTCAGTGTATTAATATATATAGACATTGACTTGCTAAGGTAATTTTAAAATTCACACAAAAACAGAAATATTTTTCCTTGTTGATTGTTTTAGTTTTATTGAAATAATTTTAAAAAGTGCTGAGATATGTAATTTGATTTATTCTCATCAAATGATTTGATGAATATTTCCCTTGAGAAATAGTTGATAACAAGGGGTATTTGTTGTGATTAACCAATACCAGTATTCTGAAATTGGGAAGCACAGTGGGTTTGACGTACAGTTGAATATAAAGCAACCCCAAACTCCCACATTACTCTCACACTTGGCAACAACTACATCACAATTATCATTCTCTTTCTAAATTAAAAAAAAATTTAAAAAAATTTGAAAAAAAAAAAAGTTTAAAGAATTATTAACAGAAATTTCTACTTTCAAAAGTTTATAGTTATGTTTAAGTTTTTGAAATAGAAATGCGGTCACTTGAGACAAGAAGAACATAGCACATGCTGATAAAAACTGTAACACTTGAACATTGATTTTTCTTAATTTCTGACTGACACTTAAGAGTTTGTGTTGGTTGTATAGCATACAATGGTTGCTTTTATTGTTGCTTTGTTGCTTTGTTTAACCAGTATTAACTCCTAAGAGCCCCATCTCATTCTGAAGATTGTAAGCAGATAAACTTTCTGAATAGATATAAATGAAACTTCCTGTGAGGTCTGTGTGTTTCTAAGTTTAAATTTTAGGCAAACAGTTTTTCTGTTAACCTTCAGTCTAATTGTGCTATTAGAGAACTTGCTTAAAAGGAAATAAATTTGGGATTTTAACTTGCTTTAAAAATACCACCTGGAAGTGTATTATGAAAATCTGCCATGAACATTTTTTTTTTTTTCTTTTTTTTCCTGTGAAGATAAGCATGTCTTACCTATTGATTTCTTTTTAATCTTACTAGATTACTATTCAGTCGTTAAGATACTTAGTTTTAATTTGAGACTTTTTATGGTTTTATGTTTTATTTCAGATAGTAGTCCTGAAACTCTTGAAGCACATAAGATAAAGACAGCATTTTTCACCTATCCTACACTAATGGAAATCTGTAGGAGATTAGTCACTCACTATTTCCTGCTGACAAAGGAAGAATTAGCCATGTGGGAAGAGGACCCAGAAGGCTTCAGTAAGAAATGTGTTGTGTAATTGGTTGCAATTTATTTAGATATTGGTATAAGAATTTCATACCCACATCACCTCTACGAATTGTTTACTGCATTATTGACTGTTTTGTTTCCTGCAGTCTTTTTCCATGGAAAAAGTATTCCCTCTAGAGACTGTTTTCATCACAAGAGATTTCTCTTTATTCTGAGATCCACATATATGTAAACTTTATTTGAACCATAGTTGAAATAACACTTTTTCCTTTTCTTTTTGAAATAATAGCTGTAGAAGAGACTGGAGGGGATTCCTGGAAGTACAGTCTCAGAGTAAGTGTTTTAATTGAAAGAAAATATTCAATATTTGTGGATGCATTTCTTGATGGTTTTATGACTGAGATGATATTTGGTAGAATATAAGCTTATGCTTTAAAAAAAATTATTTAGGTAAAGAAATTTTACTAGCATTAGTATAAATTAACTTTGTTCCTTTGTCAAACAGGCTGAAATAATCTAGAAACTATGCACCTCATATTTTATAAGGGAAGGAAAAGGAGTTTGCTTCAGCATTTGTATTGAGTGGTTACTGCTGGTTGAAGTTGTAGATGATTAGATATAGATATTGATGAAGATGATGAAGTTGTAAAAGTTGTCTCTTCCTTAGTTAACTCATATTATTTAATTATGATTTTTTTAGCTGACATAATGAACAAATAAAGTTTCAGATGCATCTATATTAGCATTTTAGTTCAGATTCAAAAGTATAGTGTTGGAGGAAATCTCCCAGTTATGGCTGCTGTGGTTTGCTTTGCAGAAAGATCTCAAAGTTGAGTTACTTTCATTTTAAAACTAAAGAACCCGATCCTGTGTATCTTCTGTGTTCTGAGTGCAAATGGGTGTTCAGTTCAGAGGACTCAGACAGAGAGAACCCAGAAAGAAACCCTAATGTACCTACAGTGTGGTCACTGGTTTCTCAGCATTAGCTACTTCACTTCACTTCACTTTACTTCACTTCACAGATCCATTGTTCTACCTCAGAACTGGCTGATAGAGATACAGCCATCAAACTCTTGATTGAGTTAAGCATGCAGTATAGTGGAAGAGTGGTATTTCATATAATATTAGTTTGGCCACAATATATTTAATATTTGATTATGAGCTTTGGTGCAAAATATTCCGCACTTAAAATTTGAGCATACAATGTGTTTTAATCTTCTTTAGTTTGATATATTCTCAATCAGCTATTTTAATATTTCAGCCATGCACGGAAGTTCTTTTCATTGATATTTTCCATGAATACAATCAGACACTTACCCCTGTGCTTTTAGAAATGGTTCACAATCTACAAGGTAAGTTAAGTAAAAAAATAAGGAACTGTAGAATGTACAATTCTTTACATTCACTTTTTTCAACTGTTAAACAATTCTATATAGGGCATTCACTATGTAATTTTGAAAGAACATTTTAATATGTTGAAGTTATTTCTAAATCTACCATAAATAAAATGCAATCTATATCTAGGAGGAGGAAATCCTTAGGATTCTTTGATTTCTGTCATAACAAGATGACTGACAAAGATAAGGACATTCCTACTTTAATGAGGTTTCAGACTTTCTTGAAAATGGTCAATAAGTTTAATAAATTCTGTGGGTTTGGTTTTTGTTTTTTTTTACTGGGAACTTCTGTTCAAATGTTGAGAGGCAGTTCATAGCAATTCTGCCATGTTTTTGCAAAGATCCTCAGGAAAAAAACCCTTTAAGGGAAAAAGTTCAAATTGTGCTGGCTTTTTGGAGACTCTAAAGAGGACTTTACAAATCTGAAGGAACTGCTTTAAATATTTAGCAGTCTTCTGTATGAAGACTAAATTATTCAAGTCTTCTTTCTGTTCTATTCCATGATTCTTATAGTGGCCATCAAGGACAATGAGTGGTAGCTGCTGCTTTGTTATCCCAGTTCCTTTTTGCTTAGGTTGTTTCCCCAGGTTGTATCTTGCATGACTTACAATATTTTATATTTGAATGTACCAGAATGGATCAGTACACTTTGTTAAATAAAATTCTGAGGGTTGTTTCTGACTCCACAGAATCCCAATAAAATATTTAGGTACATAAGTTTCAGGGTGGCTTGCTACACTGCAATACAGGGAATGGTAGAAGGTTCTTTACAACAGAGTTGGCGGTTATTTTGTTTTCTGAGATCTATGAAAATTAATACTTTCATGGTAAAAGGTACATTTACACCTTTTTTTTTCTTTTTCTTAATTTTTTTATTTACTCCTGAGGCATCAAGTAGCAATTTCTGTACATTTTAAGTACACAGGCACATATATATAAAGTATATAGGAACTATGTTTAGGACTGTGATAGAAAGGGTACCACATGGTTAACAATCTTCAGCAGTATTTGCTTCTGACTTCCTTCTGTGTTGCTGTTAAAAATGTTCAGCTCTGAAGAAGTCAGTTGTAAGGTATGAAAACAAAGATTTAATTTTGGTGTATTCACTGAAGAAAGTACCAAAATTGAAGTAACTGACCTTGCAAATAAAAAAAAAAAATAGTGAAGCTGTCTTAATTCATAGCATACTTGATTGAAGTGTGTAAGTACAAAGCTGCTTGTGTTCTTCCTTTTAGTTTGCTTTTAAAATTTATTTTAACTTTTGTTTTTTAGGGTCTACCAATATAGAAGATACTGGTGCTATACTGATTAAAGATGCTGGTAAATTAGGTTTTTACTTTACCTTTGAAGTAACAGAACCCCTTTTGTGTATGTACTTGGTGACTTAAAAATACATGATTAAGATTTTTTTTTTTTAAGACGTTTGGAACGTAAGACCTAAATTCTATTTCTCCTTTCACTTGAGGACAGTCTCCATTTTTTAAAATGCTTATCTAAAAATTATAGCACTTGTTTCAGCTTTTTTGTGAAACAAACCTTTAGACAAGCTCCCTGCTGTCCTGTCATTTTTTCTCTGCAAATAAATGAGCTACAGTGCTCTCGTGGAGATCCTCTGTCCATTTACAAATAAGATTTTTATGGCATAAGAAAAGAGTTGTTTAAGACCTCTGGAATAATTTTTGGTGTCAGCATAAGATATTTATTGTTCTTGAACCTTTTAAATAGTTTCAAGAGTCTGCATTTTCTTCTATAATAACCTTTACTTAAATTTTCTCCAGAGTTCCTTTTACCAGGGTCTGCTAATATCTTTTCTTCAGAAATATGTTTTTTAGGTTTTTTTTCTTTCTTATGTTCAGGTTATCAAAATGTTTTTTAAACTTAAATTAGTCTGGTAAATTAGTATTAAAGATTAAACATTTTATCAAACAGTAAGCATAACTGTTGTTTTTCCCCAGTGTATAATGCGGTTGGACTGGCTGCTTATGAACTATTTGATAGTGTGGATTTTGATCAGTGGTTTAAAAATCAACTATTAGCAGAACTACAGGTTTCTCATAACAGGTAAACACCTTGGTTTGTTATGCCTTCATCATTTCAATACAAACTGTTGATACAAATCTGGTAAGATACAGTGTCCGTCCAATAACTACAAACTTAAAAAGTTCAAAATATTTAAACATACCTATTACATGAGCAGAGGTATGAAATACATGGAGAAAACTGATACGAGCAGAGGTACAAAATACATACAGAAAACTGATACAGTCACATTATATATTTGATATGGTGTATGCTTCCAGGGTTCTGTAAAGATATAAATCTGTGTTTTGCATAGGTTTGAGTTCATTGAATTTTCTCAGGACAGCCACCTTTGCTCATTAAAGAAATATACTTAGGCCTTCTGCAAAATCTAACTCTGTGGAAATAATCTTTGCGAAACTGTAGTTTAGCCAAAATAATGATTTTTTTTTTTCCTACTAGTTTAAATAGAAGCCCTCTGTAGCACTCCAGTTAATTTAAATAGCAGTAAATTGGAGAAGTACAGCTCTGTGAAGTGAGAGTCATTACAGACTGGTACTATGTAACGAGTATTATATAGCCCATCTGCTATGGGTGTTCCTTCCTACCAAAATATCCCTTTCATTTGGATGGCTTTCACATGAGTATCTTTTTTTTTATTACTATCTAGCAGATACCATAGAGTATTTCAAAAGATTGTTTTGGTGTACCAGTATGGACTGAGCCATCCATCTCTACAACTGACTGGAAGACAGTGTTTCTCCAGATTCCTCAAACTGTCACTAGTCCCTTAGGGAAAGAGCAGTGACTTCTCTTGTACATGCTAATCCTCATCAGATGAGTTCCAAATCACACTTTGAACAAGTATATTCTGTTTTTCTCAGCAGAGCCATTAGCAGTGCCTCTAATGTCCTGTGAAATACTTTAAGCTTCTCTTCTATGCTGGCAATTCATAGGATCACATCATAGCATGGCTAGGATTGGAAGAGACATTACAGATCATCTAGTTCTACCCCCTCTGCATGGGTAAGGACACCTCAGACTAGATCAGGCTGCTCAAGGCCTCATCCAACCTGGCCTTGAACACTTTCAAGGAGGATGCAGCCACAGCTTCTCTGGGCAACCTGTTCCAGCATCTCACCACTCTCACAGGAAGGAATTTTTTCCTAATGGCTAACCAAGATCTCCCTTCTTAAAGTTTTAAGCCAATACCCCTTGTTCTCTTGCAACACAACTGTGGAAAAAGTCCTAGCCCAGCTTTCTTGCAAGCCCCCTTCATATATTCTTACCAGACATAATTGTTATCTGAAATATAAACTAATCTTTTTGCTAGTACCTGTAGGAGTTACTATAAATTGTAAATTATTTTCCATTATGAGTAACTAGCCAGCTATTTTTTCAAAATACCAGCTATAAAGGCTTTCTAGACACATACAGCTCAACTTCATGTGGAGTAAAAGTTCTTGCTAAATACAAATGTATTAAATGCATCTTTTCATTACAATATAGTATTTTAGAAAATGAATTATTTACTTTGGGATGCATAACCTTACTTCAGAGTCACAGAATACTTGGTGCAGCTGTTTACCTGGTTTTGATTACTTGTCTCATTAGTCTTTTTTTTCTATGTATGATCTTTGTATGAACTTGACCCTTCTGTCTTCAGTAGCCAAGTGCTCTCATGGTTTGACTATATGCTAGAGGAGTAGGAAAAAATTACATCTGGTATATTTGGTCAATACTTTGTTCTTATGCCACACTAGCACCAATCTGTGAATAAAGCTGCCAGTACTTGCTGGCTTTGGCTTTTTATGCCATCTACAGATGTAACACAAGTGAAGCTGAAAAAAGTCTGCTGTGGTTGATATAGTTATGTTTGGTGTATGGAAGACATCTGGTCTAACAGTTTGATTGGCATTTGTGATATCCCAGGATGAAATTCCTGTGAAGACAAAAGCTTGCAGTAGAAGCCATCCAGAAGTTTGAAGCCTTGTTTGCCTGAATTGCTTCTACTGCCAGTATCACTGGAGACAACCGTGACAATAAGGGAGATGGTATGGGTAGCTGGAATGGCATACTGCTGTAATGACAGCTTCAGGAATATATTTGCAGTTCAAATTAAGCTGTTCAAAGGTTATGATCTGCTGTGCCACAGTATGTCCCTTGGTGTTTAGCATGCCTGTTCACAAACTGGTTTATGTTTGGAAACAAAAGCTTACACATTGTCAGAAGTGACCATAGAGTTTGCTATGGTTTGTTTTCTTTGCATGTCTCTTTGTTGATAGTGAGTCCGTCAACCACAGCCATTGCAGTTGGAGAAATACGGGGTTAATGAGAAAATATTCTTAGATATTTTTTGAAACATTTCATTTCCAAATTTATCTGTTGCCATAGTATTTGTTGTACTGATCAAGGAGAAACTTTTCCATAATTTGAGGATAGTTTACTCAATAAAATTTTTTGCAGTGATTCAGTGTTAAAACAATTCTCTTTCTGGGAAAGTACTGATGTGACACTTGATATCAATTTTAAGATACTTCTAATTTGTATGTCTGAATGCTATCCAGACTGCTTAAAGCTATCGTCCTGTGACTTTTGCAAGAGAAGCTGTCTTATTTTGGAATACAGTTGTTTCTCTTGTGTGAACTTTAGGTCCAGCAGACTCAAGCTGCTTATACTTGGACAGCAGGTGCCCTTGGTATAGCAGTTAATGATTTTCTGAGAGCTGAGGTTTTTTGAGAAATAGTGGATACAGAAAAGGTAGGACCCAGGAGCAAGAATTTCTCAGAACTTAGGTCTTTTTAAAAAACAAACAAAAAACCCTAAAACCATACACGCACATCTCGCAAAGAAAAACTAAAAAGCATGCTTTTTTCTGCCTGGGAGAGAGCAAGAGAAATAGCATAAAGATGTTAGGATGTGTGGATTTTGCTGCCGGTACCACCAGAACTGAAAATCCTTTCTGTCAGAAATCACTGTCAGATGTACTTGCATTTTATCACTTAAAACTTTTCTGTATGTGAAAACTGTCAATGCCAGTCTCAAGAGAAACCTCTTAGGTTTTAATATTCTCATTTTCACAAGGTTATGTATCAGGCATAAGCATTCTAAAACCAGAAAAAGTTGTATGATCGCAGCTCCTTGAATGAATAGGAATATCTGTTAGTAAGGTGACATGTTGTGTGTCATGCTTCAGCATGGGTTCTTCTTGCTTCACTGCCACTCTGTAAATCTCAAGCAACACTGTATGTTGTACCTCAGTAGCATTGTGTTCCAGTCTGATCTGCTGTATACATGTTGCTTCCACAACTTTCACGTTCTCTGAAGGTTCACTTTGCTAATCATCTCGTGATTATGGAAATGCTTAAAATCACAGATAAAGAAGCTTCAGTAACTTCAGATTGCTGTCTTGTTGGCTTACAAGGCAGAAATTCATCAAATGAAAAATGCATTTAGGCTAACAAGGCAAAATAATTCCTTGATTAAAAAACCTGTGAATAGGGTTCATCTTCCTTCTGTATTTCCTCATACACCTGCAAGTTAAACATTTAAATCTGACCTGCTCTTCTTGATCAACTTCTGTAATAAGTGGAGAAAAATAGTATCTCTGTGGCATGCTTTTCTCATTCATGATGTTAGGCAATTCAGTTCATTGTTGTTCTCGTTCTTTCTTCTTCCCATTGACTCTAAAGCTGTTTGATTTGTGTCCTTGTTGCAGGAGTGGTACAAGATTAAGTAATATCCATTCCCTCTGAGAGCAGTTTTAGATTGATGACATGAGATACTCTGGCAGTTGCTATAGTGTAGCACTTCAGTTTGCATTTTTAAATTGTATTTTACCTAATATTTTAAGCATAAGAAGAATGTCAAGAAAACTGCTAGAAAGTATGGTGAAAGCAGTATCTGTCATGATGGCAGTAATACATGTAAGATTTATTTTTAATATCAGTATTGGTGTATGCAGAATAAATTGTATCTTAAGTGGGACATTCAAGACGCAGCCATTTAGGATAAAAGCTATCTTTTTCAGACTAAGTTGGTGTTTCCTGAGCCTTCCAGTGAAGAATTTTGATGAAGATTTCTGCATCAAAATTCTAAAGTTGGTCTTGACAAACAAAATACTTGAACAGGGGAATAATGTCTTACTAGCAATTCTTAGATTTATTTTTTTTTTTCATCAAAGTATTCTAGAACACTAAGTATGTTGGGCTAATGAATACAATTTTTGCCCCCTACTTTTAAAGATATAAACCAATACGTCGAAGAGTAATTTGGCTGATTGGACAGTGGATTTCTGTAAAATTCAAATCAGACTTGAGACCTATGTTATATGAGGCAATTCGCAACTTGCTTCAAGACCAGGACTTAGTGGTAAGTATAAATAATTAATGTTTTGGATGATGCTTTTGTTCTGTAAACACAGACAAAACATACACATACTATAGCTGGTGTCAACTTAATTAAAAAGTCATAGCATCACACCTTAAGGTCTGATGTGGCTTGCGGAAGATAAACTGTTGTGAAATTGTTGGGATGTTTAATTGTGGAGATGTTAAGATCAAAAACATGAAATGAGTCCTTAAGATGTTCACTACGTGATGACTTTCCTGGGAAAATAAATGGCAGTAGCAACAGGGTTTTTTTGTTTGTTTGTTTGGTTGGTTTTTTTTGTAGGAATAGAGAAGTGTCTTGAGATAAATAATTAATGAAGAAACAAACATTGTGAAAATGTTCACAATGTCACAAGATAAAACTGTTATTCTGTGACAATTTCTGCAGTATATTGTGTTAAGTAAGTATTAGCATACTTATCTGCTAGAAGAATATGATAAATGGCATTGAGTACTAAGTTGTTTGAGTACAGTTCTGAGACTTTAAGCTACAATGTCAATTTCCCAGCTGGATAAGTTGAGAAGCTGATGTTGTGATTAGGTTTTTTTGTTGTATTTTTAAGTAAGCAGACCTAACAGTTAACAAATAAAACAAACCTTGTTAGTTTGCTGTTTAAATATTAGTAACTGACAGTCATAAGTTATTTCTGTGATTCCAGACAGCTTTAGCAGAGCAGGTTGTGTTTCTGTGTCCATGTTGTGACTGTATTCATGCAAACCTTTCTGAGCATCTGAACATCTAGCAGGGAAAAACATCATAACTTGATGAGTTTATTTGATTCTGTACTTTCTAGGTGACAGCAAGATGTGGCTCAGGTTTAACAACCTCTCTGTTGCAAGAGTTATCACAGGCTGGATACCTCCTTGTTCAATCCCTTCTTTGACCTTCATGAAGGTTTTGCCTGAGTAGTTTCTCTAGGTGGCACCACTTTAGCAATGACAAACTGTAACAGTTACTGAGTTGTAAGCAAATAAAAATGTATTTAACTAACTACATTTTTTAAAGGATGACAGAACACACAGAGTGATCCAATTTGTAAAGCAACATCTGATCTGATAATGTTAGATATTATGTTGATAATCAAAATATCTTGCTATATTATATATATAATTATATATATATTATATATAATAATGGGCACACATGTGATGCTTCATGACTTTTGTCTTTCAGGTCCGTATTGAGACAGCTAGGACACTGAAGTTAAATATCCTTTTATGGGCAAAAATATTTGATTAGATCTAAATTAAGAATTACTGGAAAGAAACAATTTTAAGCTTCGTACCAAGTCCTTCACATTATTATTTATGTGTATCTATGGAATATTTGCTTATTTGAGTCTAATCCATCTGCAGTCTGTATTTTTTCCTTAATGACTATTTACCTGTAGATGACTTTGAGTTCAGAAGTGACCAGTTCTTACCAGTAAGAGCATTTATTTGGGCATTTTTGTATTAGCAGATAGATCCATGGAGGAAAGCAGGAAGAACCATTTTCCAATTTAGTTTTAAGCCACACTCTTTAACAGTCAGTGTGTGTATATTTTGCTGGGTTTTTTGAGCCTTCATAAGCCAAAATGTGTAAAGACTTTTAGTGCTGCTAAGGCTGCTGGTATGCAATATATGTAGACAGGCAGTTTAAAACCATTTACTATTATGACTATTGCAAATTCCTAGTGTTGTTGTAAAATACTACGTATACTATCTTTTACCTGATAGTAATTTTCTTAATGATAAGACAGTGTGAAAGCTGTTTTTAGCAAATAACTTTCCACGCTATTATAAGTTTGGTATGCCTGTTTTGCGCGGTGATTTCCAACCTGCTGTTTCATACAAATATTAAATATAAGTATGTGATTAAAATAACCCCTTAAAACATAGGCTTTCTTGATCTTTATAGTGGTTGTTACTGTTGTTATTAAGTAACCAATGAAATATTAGCTAAAAATACAGCAGATTTATTTTGATTGCTCAGATTTGGCAGATTTGGTTTTTTTCTCATTGACTATGACTTCCATATTAATGTCAACTCTTGAGAAAAAGTAAAATAAAAATGCAGAGTGCATCCAAACTGCAAAAATTGAAGTTGTTGAAGGCATCTTTTTCAGTTCAGTATATAAATTTTATCTATGACCCAAAAGCTGGAAAGCCATATTTTTGCTTTGACCCTAATAAAGTGCTTCTTCTAGCCTTATAGTATTTTGTCTGTGAAGGCATGTTTACACTTACCAAAACGTGAAAATTGTGTGTGTTCAAACAGATTACATTTCAACTGCTATATAGGGGTATATCTTAACTATTTTAACTGTTCAGGCAGTGCTTGGCTAGTGTGCATTTTTCCAAATGAGAGAGTGACATTTTACACACTTTGTAACAGTTCTTGTAACAGTTGTCTTTCAAAGTTCATGAGTTTTAGTGTATAGGAAAATCACCAATTTGTGTATTTTTGGTGGTCTAATCTGTAGTTTTGTTTTGGTTTTTAGTTTCTGGAATCCATGTTTACACTGCTGTTCCAGCTGCTTCAGGAAGTAAACCAATGTGACACCAAAATGCATGTTCTTCATGTTCTGTCTTGTGTCATTGAAAGAGTCAATATGCAGGTATTTTCTTTTTTTTAATAGATGTCAGGGTTAGCTTTGTACTAAGAACATGGAGGAACACTTGATGATTTTGACTTATGCAAAAATAGTAGAAAAATGTTATCAATTAGTAGATTGGCTATTGTGGTAAATGCCTGCACTTTTTCATTCTCTTCCCTTTTCAGTTCTCATTTGGCTTTTATGTAAAATGTTCTTACTCTCTAGTATGTATTTTTGTATTGACTCATCTCTTAGAGTACAGAAAGCCTTCACTGCTTATTGCATTTCTTGAAATTTTCTTTTTCTTCAATGTAATTTAAGTACTTCACATTCATAGGGACTGTGCAGTTAAATGTGTAATTTCTCATTGGCATTGATGGATCACGGTTGCTGTACAGCACTCTGCTTAACTGCATGAAAAGTTCAAAGTTCACATTGTGAATTTTCAGTACTTTTTTAGAGTTAAAATAACACTCTTCAATTTATTCAAAGAAATTGAAGGTATTTTGTAGAATTAAAGAATGAATTGTTGCTTTGTCTGTTTTTTTTTTTTCACTATTACTTTACCAAGGACAGAGATAATACATGATTTTGAGCTTGTTTTCTCTTTCTATAAGTAATTCGGTGCCAAATTGTCCCTTGTAGGAAAAGTCAACTTGACAGCAAGTTTCCCTACATTTTAGATAACCTAGAGAAGCAGTAATAAAAAAAAGTTGAGAAAGAACTTTTTTGAGCCTGTTTAGGTTATTTCTTAATTATGTACTTCAGAATGCAAATAGATTAACCTTTTAGTATTGTAGAGCCTCATAAGGAAAAAAAAATAGGCCAGGTCAGACCTCCGGATGTTTTGTAATTGAACCCCTGCTCAAAGCACTGGTATCTTCATTATTTTTATCTTACTGGGACTGTTTCTGTCTTCTGAGAGGATGCCAGATGTCTTCTGATAGGACGTGTTACTTAGGAATCCTGTCTTAAGTGAAGAATATATTAGTATGTAAATATGTTTGGTTATGAAATGAAGTACTCCTTGTGTTCCGTATACTATTTAAGCCCAACTGCCATACACAAAAGTTGAAATAAGTGATATTGTTTCCAAACTACTGTGTGGTCACAAGTTACTTCAGCTACAGAGTGTGGAATATGGTGTTATAAGAAGAGGAAGGAAGAATAAATTAAACCAAACTATTTTTACTGCTACAGAAGCAGCTTCTAAATATTTCATTAATTATATTTCAGATAAATTAATGGCTTTGTATGACACACTAAGAAACAAATTTGTATTCCTAAATGTAGATACGACCGTATGTGGGATGTTTGGTTCAGTATTTACCACTCCTTTGGAAACAGAGTGAGGAGCACAATATGCTACGATGTGCCATTCTGACCACCCTAATCCATCTTGTCCAGGTAAGGGGTCAGAATTCCATAAATGTCAGTTTCCCCTACAGTTCTTTTTTAGACATAGCTGCATGTTCTCTGTGTGTGCATATATATGTATGTACATATACCTTCATTTTACATATGTGTGTGTATAAATATTTATTTATTTATTTATTTATTTTTAGTAGGCTATTTCTATATGCTTCTCAGTTTTTCAATAAAGGTGTGGTTCCCTGCTAGTGAGGGTGAAGATGGATAATGTCAAATACTAAACTATTTTGGTTCCAGGAATTTTGTACAAACAGTTCTTCATGCTTGGTTGTATTCTAGAGGGTTTTGGTTTTGTAGTGTTCAAAGTGAACATCCTTTAGTGACCATGTAGTCCATGTTTAAGAGCTTATTTTGGCTTCCTGTATTTCCCAGCCAGCACAAGGAATGTTGGTTGCTTCTTACAATTGCTCTGTATGGTTCAGACTTAATTCTGCTGTGTAGGCATATCTGTTTCCCTGTTGCTTTCCATTCAGCTCCTAGGGATGTGGAATTTGTATTTTGGTTGCAAGCTTTCTGTGAAGATAGGCCATTTTTAAATCAAAGGCCAAGATACTGTCTGCTACAAGTTAGACATTGCCTGTTCTTTAAATTTGCATTTTCATTCAGATTAGTGTTATTTAAACTTTTTTTAATGTGTAAATCGCTAACTGATTTAATGTTTAGTGTCTCTGAAGGATGTTGTTAGCATTGACTAATTGTTGGTCATCCTTTTTATTTAATATTCCAACCTTTTTATTTTTACCATTTTTACCCTTCAACTGCGTAACCTCTGATAGTTTTACATCCTTCTTCAGTGATTTCTGTAACATTTTTGTATAGTGTACTGAGGTGAACATACTGATTCTCAGATAATCATCTTCTCTAAGTTTTTGTCTGGTTTTTTTTTCTGCTATTTATTTTTCTGTGTACTGTGGAGAACTTTTCCTTTCAAGAATATATTGCTTGCATCTATGAACATTAGGTTTCATTTGTCCATGGCTGTTTGTTTAGCTCACTTTTTGTCTTACAGCTCTCAAAACAATAGAAAACTAAATAAATTTTGGTCCTGGATTTTGTTATGTAACATTAATAGCTTTGTTGAACAACATGATATCTAAATGGAAGTTGTTGGAAATCTGTGGTCAGATAAATAAGTTTTGACCTTTTAGAATCATATAATCACTTAGGTTGGAAAAGACTCTTTAAGACCATAAAGTCCAACGCTTAACCTACCACACTAACAAGTCTACCACTAAGCAACATTTCTACACATCTTTTTAATACCTCCAGGGATTGTGACTTCAACACTTGGGCAGCCTGGGCAGTGCCCGACAAGCCCTTTCAGTGAAAAAATGTTGCCTAATAGCCACTCTAACCTTTCCCTGGCACACATTTCCTCTGATACTATCACTTGCTACTTAAGAGAGGAGACTTGAACCCAGCTCACTGCAACCTCCTTTCAGGTAGTTCTGCAGAGTGATAATGTTGCCCCTTCTTTTCTCCAGACTAAACAACCCCAACTTCCTTAGCTCGTAAGATTTGTTTTCTTGACCCCTCATGAGCTTTGCTGCTCTTCTCTGGACCTACTAGGGGGAAAGTCTTACAAGGAGAGGATGAGGGAGCTGCAGCTGTTTAGCCTGGAGGACACTCAGGGGGTGGAGGTTGTGGTCAGGTGGGGGTCGGCCTCTTTCTCAGGCAGTGAGTGACAGGAGTATGGCCTGAAGCTGCACCAGGTGAGGTTTAGGTTGGGTATCAGAAAGCAGTTTCTCTTGGAGAGCATGATCATCAGGCATTGGAATGGACCGCACAGGGCAGTAGTGGCGTCACCATCCCTGGAGGTGTAAAGGGAGAAGCTGGATGTGGCACTTAGTGCCATGGTCTGGCTGATCTGGTGGTGTTAGGTCATAGGCTGGACCTGATGGTCTCAGAGGTGTTTTCCAGTGTCAGTAATTCTGAGATTCTGGTCTTCCTGGCTTTTACAGAGTATGGGAAAGAAATAGAAAGGAGTATCGACACCTCTGTGTTTCACCCCTCTAGGATCACTTAGGGTCCTAAAGACCCTCTCTTTATGTTCTCATAATGGTACCAGAAACTAGTCTGGTCCACTCAAACCGTGATAAAGTGGAAGGAGAAGGACTAGACACTACAAGTAAAGGAGAAAATGGGGTTGTTTTGAAGGTTAGAGCTATACATTTTAACCATAAACAGATTATGAAACTTTGTTACTATCCTCTGTGAAGGCTAGAAGCTTAGGTGGACACAAAGACATCAGACAAATTTATGTAAGATTATTTTTATTTTGAAACAAGTTTGTTCAAAGAAATCAATCATTCCACAAAAGAGCCTTAACTTAAAATAGTTTTAAACTTAACAAATTCCAAATACAGTAATTATGCAAAAACAGCATTCAGCTAGCCGCAGTTCTCTTAAGTAGTAGTATTACAAAATAGGCAGTAGTTCCCAGCTAAAGAATTCTATTCCTTTTAGAATTAGTTTTGATTTATGTTCATTTTAGCAATAGTTAACTTTAGCTTCTTTTTAAAAATTTGGTTTTCTTATTCATGATTGCTGAGGAAATTGCCTGTATTCTTGAGGAGACATCCTTCTGTATGGCTCATAAATCATTTAAAAAAATGAATCAGTCATCTTTCTGTGAACCTTTCAATAGCAATGAAGACGAAACCTTCTGACTAGATGATCTTTAAGGTCCCTTCCAACTGAAATCATTTTATGATTCTTAGAATATTTGAAAGATTAATATATGAAAGAGTAATCTGTGCAAAGAATAAACTTTTTTTTAAAACATTTTATTCAGCATTCAATTATTTAGTATCTGATAGAGTTGTAATTTTTGCGGAAAGAGAATGACCAGTGAGTATTTTTAGGAATGTGTGTAGTTTATTATATTTTCTTGCAGACCACTGGTGAGCTGCTTTTCCTCAAACAAACTTGCATAATTTTCCCAAGACATGTTGAGAGAAAGCTTAGGACTATCAGACTGTTTGTTGTTGAATTAATTGGATGCAAGTTCAACCTTTTATTATTTAATACATTTTTACAGTATGTGAGTGGAACAGCATCACAGATCTTTATTAATTGCATTCTTGAAGAGCTTGATTTGAGATTGTCGAAGTATTTTACATTTTTTATTTACTTTTGTAGGGACTGGGGGCAGACAGCAAAAATCTCTATCCTTTTCTACTTCCAATTATTCAGCTAAGTACAGATGTTTCTCAGCCTCCACATGTCTACCTTCTGGAAGATGGCTTGGAGTTGTGGTAAGAATGCTCTTCATTGGTTTCTAATTTTAAAATGTTATTTTTTATCTCAAGAAGAAGAAGAAAAAGATTTTAAAAAAAAACAACAACAACTTTGACTTAGTCTAAGCGTTTATATGCTTTTGTTACCTTACATTTACATTGCCGATATCGTACCTTTTCTCAAAAGAAATGAAGTTAGGAAGTTGATAAACACAAAAGTGATGAAGTATCCTAATCAATTTTCAACTAGTTCAGAGTGATACATAGGTCTGTTGTCTGTGTATCAGGAAAGAAAGTCTAGTCTCAGTGTAATGTGCACACTAAACTAACAATTTGACACGCCTGACTTTGGTAGAATAATAACCTAGTGATTCTAGACATGCTCAATCGATGGGCCAGGCCATTGCATGAGTATCAGTAAGGCTAAATATTGGGTACTGTGCTTTAGCCACAACCCCCAGCAGCAGTACACTCCTGGGGAAAAGTGTCTGGAGAGCTGCCTAACAGAGAGGAACCTGGTTGTGTTGATTGATACCTGGCTGAACACGAGACAGAAATATGCCCAGGGCCATGAGGGCCAAAGGTATCCTGGCCTGGATAAGGATCAGTGTGACTAGCAGAACCTGGGAGGTGATCTTGAGGCTACATCTTGAGTACTGTGTGCAGTTTTGGGCCCCTCACTACAAGAAAGGACATTGAGCTACTGAAGTGTGTCTAAAGAAGGGCGATGAAGTTAATGAAGTTAATGAAGAGTTTGGAGCACAGGTCTCTCAATGAGCATCTGAGGGAGCTAGGGTTGTTTAGGTTAGAGAAATGAAAGCTGAGGGGAGACATAGTTGCTCTCTATGACTACCTTAAAGGATGTTGTGAAGAGGTGGGTATAAAGTTACAATGAAGTTACAAGTGGTAGGACAAGAAGTAATGACCTCAAGTTGGTTGGATATTGGAACAGGCTGCCTAGGGCAGTGGTGGAGTCATCATTCCTGGAAGTATTTATGAGTAGTATAGACACAGTACTTAGGGATATGGTTTAGTTAAGGACTTTGTGATTGTTAGGTTAATGGTTGGACTGATGATCTCTAAGGGCTTTTCCAAGCAAGGTAGTTACATGATTCTGTGATTTCATACCTAGAAAAAGGTTTGAACTGGTTACCACCACAGCTGCTGCTTTCATTACAGAGCACATCAGCAGTTGTTCTTATACCATGAATGTTCTCCAGCCACATTCTCATGAATTCTCTTGGGTGCTTAATCTCACTGCTGCATTATGGAAGTTATGCTGTGTTTTCATAAAGACAGAAGTATATTTTTGTTTCTTTTCCTACCTCAGCAAGTCCCATGACTATACTGATGCTGTGTGGTAAGGACTACTGCTGCATTTGAAATACACTTCAAGTAATTTTGACACATGATTTAAAGATCATATGGACAGTTATGAGAAGTTAGTGTTTTACATCTGTAAAAAAATTGCTCAATGTTATTCATAGTTCATCTGAAATGTTTTGCTTAATCTATTCTTAGGTTAGTGACACTGGAGAATAGTCCATGCCTTACTCCTGAACTCTTGAGAATATTTCAGAACATGTCTTCCCTTCTTGGTAAGTCTTTTGCTAGTAATATTTCTTGTGCTTTGTTTGCTTTTTTTTTTCCTACTGCTTTTGGTTTTTATGCATTAAGTAATGTTCCTGTGGATTGCATAACGGTAACAGTGAAAAAATGAAGAACACATTTTGATTGCTTGACTTTCCTATCTTCTTTGCTATTTATTACCTAGTTAACCTTGTTCTCATTTTTAATACATTGATGCTGCTTTGTATCCAAAAGATAAGACAAATTTCAGTTTATTTTTACAGAGAATTTTCAACGAGTTCCTGAGATCTAAAACCAAATGTGCTGGGTTTTAGTGATCTTGATTATATAAAATATTTGCCTGTTCTGCTTACAGCCAGAATGATGATTTCCAGTCTGAAGAACTGAAGTTTCCATTATTAGCTTTTCCATTATTCATTTAATGACTATGTAGGATGTTAACACATATCCAAATATGTCTGTAAGCATACTGGTCAAGCAACACTGAAATTAAAAGCAGTAATTTTGCCCGAGTTGTTCACAAAATATAAACTTATTAATGGAGATAAAGATTCAGTACTTTGGAAATGCAGATATTTGAGTTGCTTTTTCTTTGTAATTGGTGGGAATATTAAAATTTTGTGGGTTTAATTGTATTATGTAAATATGATTTTGTTAATGAAATCTTTAGCTATGCTTTTGTATGTTGTCAAGCTAGTAAAGTCTGCAGATTCCTTTTTTTGAGCATTTTCTCTGTAAAATTATGGAAGTTGGCTTTTAAATTTGTTGTTTTTTTCAGAACTTAATATTTTATACTGACGTAAGGTCAAACTTAAGTAGAAACTTACATCGTGGTGGGTAGGTGCTCTTATTTTTCTGTGTATATTTAAGCTCCAATGACAAGACTGATCAGGAAAGTATTGTTCTGCAGTGGTTTTAGCCAACTCTTATTTTCTGTAGTTGCCAAATACTTACTGTTTCTCGCAATTCATATCTACATACCTATCCTTACTCCTACTTGTATATTAGCAATAGATAGTATCTACTACAGAAAGCTTCCACTATACAGGCGGTTGTGATTTTCATAGTTGTGTCACCCTCCTGGCCTGCTATAGTTAAATTATTTGTGACTTATTGAGATACTGCTGCTGCTGTTTTCTTCTCACCCAGTTCTCCCAAGTCCTCATACAGTATTTTCCAGAGTAGAGATAAATGAAAGGAAACCTTGGCATACTCTTCTAACAAAAGGCAAAGGTATTCAGGAATGTTCTACATTTCTAAGAATTCCATTTGTTTGTTTTTTTTTAATGAATGAATCCTGGAGAATACGTTCTCCTTTGGAAAATACAGATTCTGAAGAGAATGTTCCTTGTTCTGATAAATGAAGGCTATTGTGTTATGCTGGTACAGCAAGTATTACAGTTAAGCTAGGTATGTTTTATGTTTTCCTTAAAGTGAGCAAGGTCCTGTGGGACTTGATTGTGACTGTACATAATATTTTTTCAGAAGAAAAAGGCGTGCAGTGATAGATTGCTGTTTCTGATTTAGGACCATTAGGAGCTCCTTCAGCATGTAGTGTTGCATTTGGATTTGTGGGGCGAGATTAACCATCAAAGTACAAAAAGTTGATTTATAATTTCTAGGTTATAATGATATGTTTTCTTCAGCAAAGTGGTATGAATGAAATATGTTGAATGAAATCTATTGTGCATAGATTATGTCTGGTAGTTTTCAAGTCTGCTGTGGATATCACTTGACAGAGAAGTTTTTGATGTTTTCTCCTGTTGGTGAATGCATATTTAGGTGACTACAAATGAATAAATAATCTGTTACACAATTGTTTTTAAGTGCTGCTAAGATACTTTCCAAGACCATGTATTGCACAAGCACTTCCTTGTCTCATCATTGCTCCTGGCTCACCAGTAACATTTAGAAACATGAACTTTGAAGGCCTGCATGGTTTGCCTGCATCTTTTAGGATACTTTTTAAAAACATCCTTATCCATTGGCAAGCAGTTCCAGTGTGTGTTGTGTAAAAAAATTGGTTTGTCACTTAATTAGTTTTTTTGGGGGGGATCATTGATTCATTCATACCAGGTTTTTCATTATTTGAACATGCTTTTTCATGGCCATGTCGCGTGGCCATACGTCAGCATATATTTCAGTGCAGTGACATCTCTTCAACTTTTAAGGGGAAAAGTAGACAAAGATTTATGATTTTTTTTTTTAAATCTAGTTTTGAAGTATTATCTGTTCTGTTCCAGATATTCTGTGTTCCATTCTGTCCTTCGAAAAAGAGGGCTTCATATCCATTTCAAGTTACTGGTGCGGTTGGACCTGTATGTCAGAGACATTGTACAAAGCAGTTATATCTGTCTTTTAAAGTAATCAATGCTATCCTTAAAAATACAGGAGTACTATGTTGCATTTGATTCAGAGGCTTTATTTTACTTGCCTGGCTACCTTCCTTTGAAGGCTGTGATGCCGATACTGTAAAATTTGATTGCTGACAGCACCCTCTGCCCTTGTCTTGAAGTTACAGAAGGCAGGCATTCTTTATAGCACTGCTGGATGCACAAGAGATATTCAATGTCATGCATACCATAAGTAGCAACAGGCAAGACTTACATTGTCCTACTAGGTGTAGAACTCACTATAATATGCACCCGATTTCCTAGATCTCATTGTCATATTTGCATTCTTAGGTGTGTGTGTGGTCTTTGGTGGTATTCAGGGAAGTCTTTCTGGGATGTTACTTTGTTTATCCCACCCATAATGTTGGGCGGGCAAGCCCTCATCCAGTTTCTATCTGGAAGGCTTTCAGTGCCTTGAGCTTGTTATCTATTTGCATGCAAAAGGCCCGGAGACACCTAGGTGAGCCCAATCAACATCCTGTTGTTTACTGTCAGAAAAGTCTTGCTTAGTCATTTACTGAAGATTGTGGATTTCATAAAGCACACTGTTTCACAAAACAGAATTTTATTTCAGCATACATTATATAAAGTAAATTCATAATTCCAGTAAAACTGTCTTAAGTATATTTCTGTAGCTATCAGTGCTATCACTGATGTACAGTAGTCATTCACAGCTTATGTTGTACTTGATTTTCCTATCAGCACCACTGCTAATGTTTAAACATTGTTGAAATTAATATCTCTATAGAGAGGTTGCAGCAGTTCTTTGATCCGTCTCTTGGTGCAGCAGATTGAATAACATGAAATGGAGGAATGCATTAATTCTGAGGATGCATGCATTTCTGCACTGAGACTGCTTAAAATGGCAGCTGAATATGATTAAATTTCAGGTTGGGAGTACAGTCAGAGTCAAGACTGAGCTGTTTCAAGAAGCATAACGTTTAATGTGCCTGTGCTGGACTTGTAACAGCAAAAAGCAGATTAATGGAACTGGAATATTTTTTCTGCTCCCAACAAAACACAGTGGAGAACATTCAGTAATTCAGAAAAAGATATATTTGATTCAGGTAAACCTGGCAAGAGAATTGAGCAAATAATTGTTTTTTTAAGTGTAACCATTTTACTAACCTTTTTTTACTTTGCAAACTTTTACTAGACTTTGAGTTTTGTGCACAGGTGAGTGACTGAAATTCTGTCATTTCTATGACACCTATTTTTTCTGCTTTTTTTCTTCCCTGGCTGAAATAGTTCCTAATTCTTGCAGTTTTGCTTCTTTTTTTGCTTCATTGCCTTTGTATTGGTTATCATAGAATTATGGAAAATACTGGAAAGTTTTGGAAAGCTTGGTAGCACTTCCTGTTTATATGACCATTTCGTAATGATTTATCTACTGCATCAGTTTCTGAAACCTAAAACATGGTTGTATCCAGTAAAAAAAAAAGAATCCCACATAATTCATTCTCCCTAGAGGTCTGCTAACTTCAGGAAGTGTGTAACGCTAGTAATAAGCTACTAAAGTGAATTTATAAATGTATTGGAATCTTTTGATGAGGATATTGAATGCATAGGTGAAAAATCATCTTTGACAAAGTCAAGATATGTAAATATTCAAAATAAGTGATAACGTGACCTGTCCCTGCTCTAAAGTATGAAAGTTGTCATGCGTTCAGAGTTGTCTTATGCTGTGTCAGATAATAGGAGCATTAACATTCTTCCTATTGTGAGGGAAGAGCAAATGCTAAAGCTTCCAAGCACTTTTCAGATGTTGTTCTACTGAAACTACTATCAGACTTTCACACAGAATCACAGAATTGTTACAGTTGGAAAAAACCTCTAAGATCACCTTGTCCAACTGTCAACCTCCCTTGCTCCCCCTCCATAAATAAATAAAACAATCACCATGCCCACTAGAGCATGTCCTGAAGTGCATCATCTACACAGTTTTTAGATACCTCGAGGGATGGTGACTGCTGCCCCCTTGGGCAGCCCATTCCAGTGCCTGACTACTTTTCAGTAAAGAAATTCTTCTTAATATGTGGTGCAACTTCAGGCCATTTCCTTTAGTTTTTTTATTTACATGGGTAAAGAGGTGAATACCCACCTTACTACAGCCTCCTTTCAGGTAGTTGTAGAGAGCAATTAGGTCTCCCTTCAGCTTCCTCTTCTTCAAACCAAATGATCCCAGTTCTCTCAGTCTCTCCTTATAGGATTAGTTGTCCAAACTTCATCAGCTTCATTTCCCTTCTTTGGACACACTCCAGTAGCTCAAAGTCTTTTCTGTAGTGAGGCAGCCCAAAACTGAATATAGTACTCAAGATGCAGCCTCAGCAGTGCCAAGTATAGGGGTAAGATAACCTCCCTGGGTCTGTTGGCCATGGTATTCCTTGTACAGGCCAGGATGCTTCTGGCTCTCATAGCACACTGCTGGCTTGTATTCATCCAGCTGTCAACCAACACCCCCAGGTCCTTTTCTGCCAGGCAGTTTTCCAGCCACTCTGCCCCAGACCCATAGTGTTGCATGGGGTTGTTGTGACTGGAATGCAGGACCTGATGCTTGCCTTGATGAATCTCATAATTGGCCTCAGCCCATTGATTCAACCTGTTCTGGTCCATCTGCAGAGCCTTCCTACCCTCAAGCAGATCAACATTGCTACCCAGCTTGGTGCAGTTTGCAAAATTCTGAGGAAGCACTCAACTCCCTCATCTAGATAATTGATACAGGCATTGAACCAGACTGGCCCCAAAACTGAGCCCTGAGGGACACCACTTGTGAGCAGCCACCAACTGGATTTAACTCCATTGACTACAACTCTGGTCCTGGCCATGCAGTTGGTTTTTAACCCAGTGTAGAGTACATGTGTTTATGGCCTGAGCCACCAGCTTCTGTAGGAGAATGCTGTGGAAGAAAGACAGTGTTAGAGGCTTTACTGAAATCCAGACAGTCAACATCCACATCCTTTCTGTTAAAAACGCTGACTCGATGTTTCAGCAGTAAAACTTTTTATTGAGAGAGATATAAGTAAAGCAGCGCGCTGCAGCACGCTGGGCGGCTGGGGAGCTGTAGCTCCATCACCGTCTCGCAAGTTCGATGAGGTAAAACCAGTCCTTTTATACTTTTTATAAGCCCCTTCCCCTTAGTCTCTTTATCAGTTTATCATTGATTTTCGTTTTGCGGGCTCTCCCAGCATTGGTTCTTGTTTCACGGGCTTCGTTCCGTTGCTGAGGGAAACAGTTTCATGTTTCGCGGGCTTCATTCTGTTGCTGAGGGAAATGGTCACATGACATCCCTGTTTCGTGGGCCCCGCGGTCAGCCCCTCCTCATGTTTTGCTGACTTTTCTTCCTTATAAGTACGCTTAAACATACACTCCAAAACAACAGGATACAACATGCTACCTCAACAGACAGCCCAAGCAAACATTATTAAATTGAAAGATACACTCAACAAAACAATAAATTACAATTTTAAACCCTTATTTTTCACACTTTCCCTATTCCACTGGGCAAATCACCTGGTCCTGGACCAAGACCGTATTGGTCAAGCAGGACCTGAATTTCCTGAACCCATGCTGGCTGGGCCTGATCCCCTAGCTGTCCTGCACTTGCCACATAAGTGCACTCAAGATGAACCTCTCCATAATTTTTCCAGGCACCAAGGTCAAGCTGGCAAGCCTGTGGTTCCCCAGATCGTCCTTTCAGCCCTTCTTTTAGATGAGTGTCACATTGGCAAACCCTCAGTCATCTGGGACCTGCTCAGTTAACCAAGACTGTTGGTAAAAGATGGAGAAAGGCTTGGTAAGCTCCTCTGCCAGCTCCCCCAATACTCTTAGGTGGGTCCTATCTGGCCCCATAGACTTGTGAGTGTCCAGGTGCCACAGCAGGTTGTTAACTGCATCCTCCTGGATTTGGAGTGGGGTGTTGTTCTCTCTGTCCTTATCTTCCAGCTCAAGAGGCTGAATACCCTGGGGGTGGCTGGACTGACTAATGAGGACTCAGGGGAAGAATGCCTTAAGTATCTCAGCCTTTTCATTTATCTGTGGTTGTAATGTTCTCCCCTACATTCAGTAATGATTGACATTTAATACAAGCTGTGTTTCTGTAAGCTGTGCAAGACATATCAGGTCTTAGCCAGTGTCTTGGGTTACTGCAGTGGTGTTTGGGAAATGGGGGGGAGAGGGGGAGGCACAGGGGACAGTGCTTCTGGAAGCTCCAATGGTTCCAATGCTGGCCCTGCCTCTGCCCAAGGCTGAGCAGATATGGGAAGCTGGATGCACCTCTGTGAGTAACATGTTAAAGAATGGGGAAACAAAACTGCAAAGATATAAAAAGAGACCTGTGAAGCAGAGAAAAGGTGGAGGTGAGAGAGCAATGCCAGAGCAAAGACACAGAGGTCGGTGAAGGAGGAGAGGGGAGAAGGTTCCCGAGCAGAGATTCCCATGTAGCCCTGGTGAGATGGCAGCTGTCCCCCTGCAAACTATGTGGAAGAATGGTGGAGCAGTCCCTGAGGGACCACAGAAGGGTAAATGTGGATTTTTAGCCCCTGAAGTATCACAGGAGGACAGATGTGGAGCTGCATGCTGTGTGGGATCACAGAGAGGGAGAGATGTGGATCTGCAGCTGTGTGGGACCCTGTGCCAGAGGAGGTGACTGTTCCCAAAGCAGCCATGACTCTGTCTGCAGCCCAGGCTGGAGCAGTTCCTGGGGGACTGCACCTGTGGGAGGGACTCATAGCAGAGGGGTTTGTGAAGGACTCTGTCCCATGAGAGGCACCCTATGATGGAGCAGGGGAAGGCTGTGAGGAGTCCTCCCCTTGAGTACTGAGATACCGTTATGTTTTTCCTTTCTCCTTATGGCTTAAATTAGTTATTTTTTTCCTTCCCAAGCTGAGTCTGTCATTTTTTGTCTTTTACTGTTACTGGGGAATGCAAACCTCCCTGTCCTTGCCTCCATTAAGGAGCCTTTGGGTGGATTTTCTCCTCCCTGTCCTTCAGTGGGAGTGGGGATGAGCGAGCAGAGGCTTGGTTGGTACAAGCTTGACATAAACTGTGAAAACCAGCTACTTTAATCTGGTGAGGAATTTCATTTAAAAGTTGTGTAGGAGTGTTTTCCTGATGGCTCTTCATGATGATTTTATTGGAATATTAATTAAGGGTGTTGGAGCTGGAGTTCACTTTGCCAAGAATAATCTGTCTCCCAGATTGGTTTTGAGAAATTTTTGCGAAACCTTTGAAGTTTTTTTGGTTTTCTCTTTTGATTTCAGACACTGAAGGCTGTTTGTGTTGTGCAGTAGTTTCGACTGCCTTGTGAAGCTTTAAAACCTTTTATTTTGCTATGAATTGTTTTTCTAGATGCTCTGGGGTGATTTTTATTTTTTTTTTAAAAACAGTCTTACAGGTACTGCCTGAGGACATGTCTTTTTTCTCTCTTCAAACTGTTGCTGTATACCATCTCCTCTGTGTATCTGTCTCTTAAATGGATATGCTTTCCTTACTGAAATATTCAAGGTATGGCCTAAGCTCAGTGTGTTTCAATCTAAAAGCTCAATGTCTTCTGTTGTGTCACTTAGGTTAGAAGAGCAGAACTGCAGTCTTATTTTCACTTTTTATTTAGCATTTGCTAACTCAAATGTGAGAGAGATCATTTATCAGTAATTTCAAGTCTTTTGAAGTATGTGTTTCATTTATTCTGTCTTTGTTATCTTCTCTAGTTGACTACCACATGCAAATTTGACTCTTTTTGTTAGCATTGGCTTTTGAGGACATAGGATTTCTTGTGCTTCCATTTGAGAACATGTGAGAGCTGTTATGGTCGTTCTTTTGTTATGGTCTCTGGAAGGGCAACAGAGCTTGAATTGTAATGAATCTAAGGTAACATTTTTCTGATTGTAGGCAACTGGCACATAAAAGCTGTGTGATAAAAAAGTTGTACTTCAGTTTGGTGATGAGGTTCTGAATTTCCTTTATTTTCAGAACTGAGTTCAGAAAACCTCAAAAATTGTTTCAAGATCATCAATGCTTATATTTTCTTATCATCATCTGAATTTTTGCAGGTATGTTACCATATGCCAAGTGGTGGACACTCAGTCAAATCAGATTTGTGAAAGATTAATATTTAGAATTACTGTTTTGTGGATTGATTCAGTAATTTGGTATCTGAAAAGGTCCTGTGTAATAATATTTTCTCTCATTATCCTACAAGATTAAAATCGCATTCATAAATCTAGTTAGAATTGACAGGAACAGTTATGCATTGTTCTTACATCTTCGTTAGAAATTCATGGCATGCAGTGTTAAAAAACCCAGAATGCTTAGACTAGATTTTAATTCAGGAAAGACAAGCATTTCAGCAAATATGTTACTGAAGTGAAGCTGTGTCTCTGGGCATATGTAATCTCTAATACGTTGAGTTTTGCAATTTATACATAGATATAAAATGTGTTTGTGTAATAACCTTTTTAAATTTAATTTCAGACTTATGCTGCTGGCTTATGCCGGTCATTTTGTGAACTTTTGAAGGACATAACTACTGAAGGTCAAGTTCAAGTCTTAAAGGTAGAGTGTAATGAAAATAATACTTAGCTATTCAGCTCTGTGCATCCATTATTCCTTCAAGTGTTTTGCCTGGTTAGAGTAATACTTTTAGAGTATGATGAATGTAGAATATCTACCCCAAAAATATTATTTAGAACACAATTAAAATTAGAATCAGTGGTGTTTCAAACTATGTATTAGAGGTGTGTATGTGTTTAGGAGTGTATATATGCACACATGTATTTTTTAAAAATAATACTTTTCCCAAGAGAAGCTTATTAGAGCCTTAAATAGAGCACCCTAAAATATAATCATGTAACACACTGTTCATAGACAGTCTCTGCAAGGCCTTCATTAATCCATGTGACTCCAAACTGTTGTGCTTATGTAGATGAATTCTAGGTAAATTTGCTGGGTAGGACAGCTGTCCACTGCCAACTGTATGCTGCAAACAACTCACAACTCTCTGCTGGACAACTGTCTGCCAGGCACAAGTGTCCAGCACACAGCTGGCAGCATACAGTTGTCCCCTTCTGTCTCTTGTGAGTCCTCTTCTTATAGAAGGATTTAGATTAAAAGTCTGACATCTTTCCTGTTTGATTATTTTAAGATTGCTAGAGAAGAGTGATGAGTGAGGGCTTGCATATTCATTAAAATAGTCTATCCTGCAGCCTGGCAGTAGGACACTTAAACATCCAGGTGACCAATCATTTTGTTGTAAATATAATGGTATGCATAGCAAATTTTGAGAGTACTGAGAGGGAAAACAAGGGTTGTGGTTGGGTCAAAGTAACTACGTTTAATCTGTGGCTATCAGCAGATTTGTTTAAGTTGTAGAAAGCTAATCGAAGTTGTTTAGTTGAATTTTAGAATGGATTAAGGGTACCACAGTATTAACACAAGAGACACCTACAGTTCTAATTACAAAATAAAAGAGTAAAACCCATCTGATAAAAGTTTAAGGAATTGTACTAATGCGGTTTTCAGCTTGGTTCAGCATTCAGCAAAATTCACTATCCAGATGAAAATGCAATATTAAGAGATAATGAAACCCTGAAGTCAAACCCAGATGTGTTAATAATCTAGGTTTGGTTTAGTGTTTCTGATCAATATGTGCAGAGGTGATTATCTAATTACTGTATCTAGCCATCCAAATACAAGTTTTGTCTGTACTCTGTCAACCAATATCAATCCCTTTGCTAATGAACCCAGCAATAGGAGTATCCACTAATCTTTTTAAATGGTAGTTTTCCTTTTCAATGTACAGAAGCAATAAGAAAAATAATTGCACAGTTCAGTTTTTTTAGCTGCATATTTGAAAAACTGGCAAGATAAGGGTTAATCAGTAAGTCTGCATGCATATGTGTCTTATTATGAAAGCTGTTTTGGTGATTTTGATACTGTCTCTCACAACATTATTCTTTAGAAATTTATGGCACTTGGCTTGGACGAATACACCCTGCATTGGGTAAAAAATTGGCTGGGTGGTTGAGCTGAAAGAGTGGTAGTGAATGGAACTAAATCTGGATGCTGACCTGGTTACAAGTGGTGTACCCCAGGGTTCAGTGCTGGGGCCCTTTCTCTTTAATATCTTCAGTAGTATATCTTCAGTAATGATTTGGATGAGGGGATTGAGTGTACCCTCAGTAAATCTGCAGGTGACACCAAACTAGGTGGCTGTGTCAATCTGCTGGAGGGTAGGGAAGCCTTACAGGGAGACCAATGGCCCAAGGTTAATTGTATGAAGTTTAACAAGACCAAATGCACAAGGTCTTGCACCTGGGTCATAACAACCCCATGGTAAGCTACAGACCTAGGAAAGTGTGGTTAGAAATCTGTATGTTGGAAAGGGACCTGGGGGTATTGATTCATAGTTGATTTAATATGAGTCAGCAGTGTGTGCAGGTGGCCAAGAAGGCCAGTGGCATCCTGGCTTGTATTAGGAACACTGTGGCCAGCAGGAATAGGGAGGTGATCGTCCCGCTGTACTCAGCTCTGGTGAGGCCACATCTTGAGTCCTGTGTTCAGTTCTGGGCACCTCACTATAAGAGGGACAGAGAAATGCTGAAGCGTGTCCAGAGAAGGACAACAAAGCTCCTGAAGGGCCTGGAGCACAAGTTCTGTGAGGAGTGGCTGAGAGAGCTTGGGGTGTTCAGTCTGGAGAAGAGGAGGCTGAGAGGAGACCTCATGTCTCTCTTCTGCTGCCTCAGGGGAGGTTGGAGCAAGGAGGAAAACAGCCTCTGCTCCTTGGTGGACTGTGACAGGACCAGAGGGAATGGATGGAAGCTGTGCCAGGGGATGGTCAGGCCAGATGTTAGGAAATAGTTTTCCACTGAGAGGGTTGTCAGGCATTGGAATGGCCTGCCCAGGACAGTGGTGGAGTCACCATCCCTGGAGGTATTAAAAAGGAGTTTGGACCTGGTCCTTGAGGACATGATTTAGTAGTTAGATTATGGTGTTGGTCAAAGGACAGGTTGGACTGGATGATCTTGGAGGTCTCTTCAAACCTAAAACATTCTGTGATTCTGTGATATAATCCATGGAAGTATTATTGTAAAAAGGAAGATGTTTTATCAGAGTGTGCTGACTTGTTAAAAAAAACCTTAGGGTAAGTTCTGGGAACAAAAACCGTCAGGAGTGTGGTCTGAAATATTTTTTTACAAGCAAAATGGACTTTAGAACAGTAAATAAATGGTCTACAAAATTGATAACCATAGAAAGGAGTCAGCTGCTTAACATTGCTCTTAAGGTAAGAAGTAGAGGACATTAAGTGAAGCAAGGTCCAAAAAGAAAAAAAAGATTCAAGGGAAATTGTACAAAAGCACAGAGCAGTTTTTGTTCAAGTCCCTCTGAGCTGAAAGTAGGTGGAGACTTAGAAGAGTGTTTAAGGGAGGTACCTTTCTGGTACCTTTATATGCTTTATACGCTTCAGTTCTGTGTCCTTCCTACTTACAGAGGTGAACAGGTAGGGTGACTTCCCTCCAGCATGTTGACCTTGCTATACAGTTTGGTGTCATAAGCAAACTTCTTGTGGGTGCACTCACTTCCTGTGTCCATGTCACTGGCAAAGATGTTAAACAGCTCTAGTCACTTAGGAACTAATCTTCATTTGGACATTGAGCCATTGACTACTACTCCAACCATCCAGCCAATTCTTTATTCACAGAGTGGTCCATCCATTGAATCCATGACTTTCCAATTTAGAGACCAGGATTAAATGTTTTTGCACAAATCCAGGCAGATGATGTCAGTTGCTCTCCACTTGTCCACCAACACTGTGACCCAGTCAAAAACCACCAGATTTGTCAGGCACACTTTGTGCTTGGTGAAGCTGCATTTGTTGCCACAAACCACCTCCATGTCTTCCATGTGCCTTAGTGTATCAGCCTTCAGGAGGATCTGCTCCATGAGCTTGCCTTCCTTCCAGCCCACCTTACCACCTTTCCCAGGGACAGGAGCACCAGGGACAAGAGGTGACTGATGAGGAGGTATTTGGCTAGATTGTTTTCACTGGGCATGTCAGTTTTCATCAGGTCCATTATGCAGGTCAGGTTTGCAGAGTTCTTCTCTAGGATAGGCTTTCAGCTTTCAGCAGTCCTGGGATTTGGTAGTGTTAAATGGTAAGCTTGTACCAGTACTTTGTATCTACACCAACATAGGCACTTTTTAATGCTTCAGTTAAGATTTTTAAATGTTCTTCACTAGTTCTCTTATTTGCTTTTGTTCTTAAGGTTGTGGAAAATGTCTTAAAAGTAAACCCTGTTCTGGGTCCTCAGATGTTCCAACAGCTTTTGCCATCAGTACTCAGGGGGATTATAGATGGGGAGGTAAGAGTTACTTTTTAACTACTGTCTTCTTTTCCTTTTGTGCAGTTAGTTACCTGTCCTTCTCTGTCACAGTTTTCTCATGTTACTGTTACATTTTAATAGCATCTGATAGATCTTTGACAGCTACTTTAAAAAAATCTTAAAAAATAATATAGTAGCACAACAGTTAAAGCAAGGTAGCCATCACTTGTATTTTCATCTAGTGCTTATTTTAATTAAATAACACAAAATTTGTTCTGCTGTTCCTGCATTATTAACACTGATATGGTGCTATGATTGATTAGTTGGATCCTTGGTAAGTGTTGGAGTATTTTGTTGGGATTTTTTAGAGACACTTGTACTATTTCTTTTAAGTGTACTTGCACTAGAGGAAAAGAAGATGGGCAAGGAGATTGGTTTGACCTTATTTTTCTAATACAATGAGGATGAAAGATGTGAGAATATGTTGATAGAGAAAAGGCTTTAAGATTGTGCTTGCTTAGATGTCTTAAATTCTCCCTTTTCTCTCTTTGCTGTCAATATTTTTCAGTGTTGGGTAAAAAGGCCTAAAATCCAATATGTTTTAACCATGTACTTTGCAGTACTAGGTGGAGAAAAAAAACACTTTAATCATCAGAGCCAATGTGGAATTTCCTGTGCTTTTGTCTTTCTTCATCAAAACCTTCAGGTTTTTTTGAGTTGAGGACTTTGAGATGTTACTATTTGGCTACCATTACAATTTTTGAATTACGTAAGATGTTTCCATAATAATCCAGGTCATACTTCTTAGCAATGTATTTTTTGCTGCACAGAACACACAAAAGAAAAAAAACACAGAACAGGTTTTTTTAACAGTTTGCAAGTTAAGAAAACACAAAACTAGAGAGTGGATTATTAATATGTTTTCTGATTTAAGACTAATACATTCATTGCTCCCTGTTAGAAAAATATTAATTTGAGTTAATGTTTTCGTGTAAATGTTTGCATCTTGTCTTTCAGGTAGCCAGTTCTACAAAATACTCTTACATTGTTAGATGCTGATTTTAATACAAAGAAATCTGCCACTTCTTTTAAAATTAAAAGTGCTGACAAGTGATAACAAAACGAAAGAGCTTAGTACCGTATCCAGTTAATTTTCAGACACTTGTAATTAGTTACTGGCAAGTGTATCATGGTTTCTCTCAGTGAAATAAGTAATAAAAACTTTAGAAGTACTAACCACATCTTAATAAAATTCTAAACAATAATTTTAAACCAAAATCAACTTCCAAAGTAACTTTTTAACAATACAATATACTGTTTATTCCTTAAGATCCAGAATTTTAAATTTGTAATAGAATAATTTTGAATGTTTTCTTAGTTATTTGGATGAAACTGACTTTAAGATTTCCATAGTTTTTCTATTGTAATGATCAGGAAACTCTGGTACTGATTTTTAGTTCCATCCTGTGTTCTTAGAGGCTTTTAAGTTACAGTTTATAATTTCAAATTTAAGAAAATGGATTAAGAAAAGGAAGCATGCAAGTTTTTCCACGTTTCTGCTTTGTATATTAAGTATTTTTCTCCTAATTAAACTAAGCCCTCTTTGTTCTGTGTGCTTTTTCTTCAGAGATACCCAGTGGTGATGTCTACTTACCTGGGAATCATGGGCAGAGTTCTACTACAAAATGCAAGCTTTTTTTCATTACTTTTGAGCCAGGTGGCATGCGAACTAGGTCAGGAGGTAAGGGCTTTTGTCTTGGTATTTCAGCTGTATTCCATGTAGTCTTGCATTATTGTGATCTGAAAGAACTTTTCCCTCTATTTTCCATGATTTTTCCTCCCTAGTCCACCTTGGAAAGGGTTTCTTTCCTTTCTTTTGGTCTTTCTCCTGCATGTCTTATAATAAGTTTTACATGTTATCACAACTACCTTAAAACATTTCATTAGAAGTTTTATACAACTTCTAAATTCTATTCTCACTGTATCCCACAACACATCATATAAGTCCCTTTAGTTTTCATGGTATTGCAAAGTGAGATTTTCCTTCCTTGTGCTGTCTTCATGCCAACAGGGATAATGGTCTAATCATTCTCTTGAATTTCTAGGAATATTAGATTCAATGTGCTCTGATTTCACTAATAAGATTACTGAGGTCCTTTGTCTACAAGTATTCTACTGTGTCGAAGTGAAATCTTAGTAATTTTGTTACACTTACGTGTAGTAAACTTTTAAAACAGATAAAGACAAGTCTTTTTATTTATCACCAAGGAACATAAAACAGAGTAAGTTCACATACTTTGAATTTATTAGCCTGTTTTAGGAAATCTGTTTCTGAGTCAATTCTCTGTCCATGAATTAAGTGTATTTCTAACTTCTAGGTTACAATTAATGGTGAGGGAGGTTCAGAGCCTGGAAGCATAGAATTTTTTAATACCTTTATTCAGTTAGTAGAAAAATTAAAGTAAATTATTTTCTATAGATGCTGAAGTACTCATAAACAAAAATAAATGTTCTGATTCCCACTGCAGATGGACCAGATTCTTGGTAACATGATTGAAATGTGGGTAGATCGGATGGATAACATCACTCAGCCAGAAAGGAGAAAACTTTCTGCTTTGGCGTTGCTTTCACTTCTGCCATCACTGAATAGGTGAGCAAATGTACATCAGCTTAAATGTGTATGGGTTCAATGGCTCTTAAGATGCTTTTTAAGGTATTTAAAAATTCTGCAGATAATATAAGTAGTTTTATTGCCTCTTTTTTTGCCTAGAGAAACTTAAAAGGTAGCATTTTCCCACTATGTTATATTAACTTTTCATTTGGCTTCGTAGCATTATCCTAACTTTTATATTTCATGGAACGTTCATTTACTAGAGGTGAGGAAACAGCACGTCATATTTGTTTTGTTCATTTTCATGTTAATATTGAGATGCCTCTTTCTCTCATCTTTGATTAGGTGGTTGCTTTAGTTGGCTTATAAGTATTTCGGTGACCCTTCCAGGGAACAATGTTTGTTTAGTTTTCTTTCCTGTTGTGGGTAAATCTGAACTTTCATCCTGGTTTTCTCCTTTATGAAAAGAAACAGAAGATTTTCTGTGAAAGACTGCATAACAGTTTTTGCACTGTAAATTTCTGCAAGTAGCTTTAAATATCGTCCTTTTTCTAGCCGTTGTCATTGCTGTGACATAAAAACCAAAAGTTTAATGAAAATGGTGAATGGTGTTACACTGACTTCTAAATTGTGTATTGCTGAATCATACGTAATGTGTTCATGTGGTAGTTCAGCCCATACTTACCTTTGGGTTCTTGTCTGTTCAAAAGTCAGGAAGATGAGGGTTCAAGTTTACATTTAGTCTGCCAGGTTTCCTGAAAAAAAAAAATAGAAGTGTTGTCTAATGGGAATTTAGAAGTTGCTCACAAATCCTAAAGCTATGTTGGTATCTCTAAAGCTGCGGAATATTCAGTCCCTAGTTAAAAGAACAAGGACCTACTTAAAACAATTGAGAGGCTTCATTTCTTCGTTGCTTTTAACATGCACAGAAGCTTTCCTTTTTTGTTGAAGATAATCAGGACAAAGATCTAGCCAAAGGTGAATCAATAAGAAATATTAAGAGAGGGTTTCTTTTTCTGTAAATGTAATAATGTTATATTACTTAGGTGTACAGTCAAAATGTTCTTAAAGAAATGTTACTTAAAATTTAAGGTGAAACACATGCCTGTCTTCCTCTGAAGTTTCTTTTAAAGAGAGGAAGGAAAAAAGAAATTGTTTTAGATAACCATGTTATTTTGAACTACCTTCAACTGCTCCACATTTCCTGCTGCCAGAGCCAATTATTTCTGGCAGTCGTTACCATAATAAAACCTTCTGCAAATGACAGCTTTGTTTTTCAGATACTTAGATCATTTAAGAAAGCAGCTTCTTAAATGAAAAGCCTCTTTGGTGGACATCTTAATGTCAAAGCTACAAAGATTTTGCTCTACAAATGTTTTGCCAGGGCCAAATGTACCTTCAGACATGAAAAGCAATGTTTTTACCATTTCATATGGATTATATTACAAAGATTTCACTCTACAAATGTTTTGCCAGGGCTAAATGTACCTTCAGACATGAAAAGCAATGTTTTTACCATTTCACAGGGATTATATTACATATGCTTGCCCCATCTTGCATCTGAAAAAGCAAGCTTCCTGTTCAAGCTCATTTGCAAAAATAAAGCAAAAATATTTTAAATACAATACAGTTAAAGAAAATATTCATACAAACAAGATTCTCAACAAAAGTTTAACTATTTTTTTCCTGTCAGAGTACCTCATTTATTAGGTTTCTGATTGCACATTACCTTGGACATCCAAAAGCAGTTCAAGATTTCTCAGCTGCAGACAGGGAACACAATTTTGTCTCTTGAGGATGGCCATCAAAATGGGCTTCCTTGGGAAGGCCAAGGTATGGGTGAGTTTCTCAGCCTTATCTGGCTCACACACGGTGGTCAGAGATGTTACCAGTAGCAAGCTCAGATTTACAGGGTTGTGCTGTAGGAAAAACAGGCATCTGCACTTAGAGGATTTTGATCTTTTTACCAGTTCCTTCCTCTAGCTTATAGCTGGAGCTGGCTGAGGACCATCAGGTTATTTTAGACAGGAAAGGAAGTGAATAGGCTTGGGGGGAAATGAAGCTAATGTTTATTCTCATCCTTCCCTCAGAATTGCCTTACGAATAAAATGTTGGCGAAAATATTAAATAGTGACCTTTTTTATTTTCCCTCAAAACTTGACTGTATTTCTTCATTGCCATTAGTTACTTTTCTAGTTAGTAGTCATATTTATAACTACATATATATGGACTTGCGACTTACTGTTTTTAGAGAAAGCTAAAATTTTCTTTATTATTCATTTAAAACCATTATGGCAAAATTAATTTCCTCTTTCAAATATTGTGCCTTTGACAGCATCAGAAGTGAAGGATTTTGGAGCCAATAAGATGGAATCACTGCAAAAGAGTTGTAATTCAGTCAGTTTTGGGCCAATTAGTTGGACTAAGCAGTTTATAAAGTGATAGTTTATTAGCCAAACTGTAGTATTCTAATCTAAACTATATCATCCAGAGATACATGTGATGACACATCTTTAGTATCAACAATATCGTTGCATTTTATGATGTATGCATATAGTCCTTCAGTCCAGCATGCTGCTTGCTTTCCTACACAGAGATACATATTGCATCAGTGTTTAGAAGTTCATATTAAAAAAAGAACAATAGCTTGTTTCGTGATTAGTGTGTTGTGGCACCTTTTCATGTAGCAGTAGTTTCTTAGTATTACTTGGGTTTTTTCCCATAAACTGAATACTACCTCACTGTCTGTGTTTGCAGTCTGAGTCTGGCCACTCGGTGTTAGCATTTCTTGAGTCTGAATGATAGATGCATTGTCTGTATTGTTTTCCACATTTTGTATTCTTTGCCTGTTTACCACACATATCTGTCCACATGGATTTTCATTGGTCTATTCAATCTGGTACTTCATAAAACAAAAGAAAAACCTTTGTCTTTAAACTGGTATGTGTAGCAGTAGGGTCCAGTAATGAAATTTTGGTAGTAAGCATACACTTATGGAGTGACGGTGTTTCCACATTCAGCACATGAGGAAAGTGTGCATAGACACACAGTAGCTAGAACAGTGAGGGTTTTCTGAAAAAGTCCAAAGCACTTTGATTGAGTGGGAGGAGAATTGTAATTTAGATAGGGTGTGAGGCATGAGATGTGACAGCAGCTTGGGTGAATACGTTCAGAAATGTCAATTTCCTGGGCTGGGTCAATCATATTCCAGTTTGTATACAATTGCTATGGCTTGTTTGTGAACCTATAACTTCAAGAATATTCTTCTAGTACAGTACAATTTGGTTTTATTAGACAGGCCTGTAGGTTTCCATAGTTCTGCCTAGTGAAAATGGTCAGAAGCAGCATCTTTTCTTTAGGCTATTGTGGGAAGGATATGGAGCCCCACCACTATCTTGTGCTACATTTTGATATAGTTATCATCAGTATTATTTGTATTTCCTGAGACCAAAGTGGCTAAATGTTTACCTTTTCCCCTTCTTGTATCTACCTATGTATCTGAAAATAACTGTCTGTTTACCACATCTCTGTCACTTTGAATGATGTCAGCATCACAGTGTTTTGTAATGTCCTTATTTTGAGATATTGAAAGCTTTTAAATATTTATTTAGCAAACTGGTTTTCTTTTTTATTCCTCTGGTTATTGTCTTGTGTATCATGGTAGAACACAATATTAAAAGATGCCCAGGATGACTGGGCATATTTTATTGCCTAATAAGAAATGTAAACAGAATTTGGAAAGATACTGTGTCAATTGTTAGCTTAGCTTGGTGTTGTTTAGCTGTTATCGTGAGTAACATTTGGTACCATGTTGAAAGCTAAACACTCCCCTTCTCGCTGGTGTTAGTAATGCTGTGCCTTGGAATGGGAGGTTGCAAAGCTTGCTTTTAAAAAGACAGAGTTAGTGCTTTCCAAAATAGTCCATTAATTTTGAGAATTGAAAATAGGTTCATTCTTGGTGGACCCACCAGTGTAGAGAGGTATCACTCCAAAGCTGAGGTGGACTCTATTTTACTGAGGTTTTAATATGTAGCATTCTAATTGATCTTGGTTTTTTTCTTTTTGACTTCTGGTACACAAGTAGTATTTCCAGATACCACTGTTAATTTTTCTTCTACAAGTTAAATGTGTTAGTCTGGAAAAGCTATTGTGAGGAAAAGGTTAAGAGCCCAAGGTTCTCGAGTTTGCTCTGTTCATTTTAAATGTTATGTAAATGAATGTGCTTTTTTCTCACTGTGTATTGGGTCTGATGTGTCAGCCAGTATGAGTTATGCCAACTAATTGGCATTCTGTGAGTATAAGGCTTATAATTGCATATTGCAAGTACTTCATTAGGTTATTACAGAAGTTTTTCCCCTGTCATTTGTTAAAGTTACTTTGTTAAAAATTTAATTTTTCTCTCAGGAAGTTGTCTATAGGTATATATTAGGAAATGTCAAAAAAGGGGCTAATAAAATGTCATATTCTCCTTCAGGGTAGGTACATCCACATTTATGAAGTCAGAATTTGTTGAATTAACTAACTAGTACACCTTCCATTCTTTACAGGGATGAAATCATCAGGGATGATTTCTTTATCTCCCTTGTAAAGAAAGGAGAGAGAATAAGGGAGAGAGACATGGGTGGGAAACTAAACTACACTGCTTTAATGAAACAGTAATGACAAAAAGGAAAAATTACTAAATATATAAAAAAATACAGGAAAATGATACCACGTTCTTCCCCCTTCTCCCCAAATAACTCTCACATCACCACCGAGGCTGCAGGGCAGCCCTGGTGTCCTGTTTTGGGCCATGATAAAGGTAATTTTCTGTCTTTTGCTTTCAGCTAAGTCTCTTGTAAGTAGCTGCACTTGCTGAAATTAACAGCAAGTTCCTCAGTCAGTGTCTGCTTCTAGGACTGATAATGCTGTTAATTTCAGCAAGTGCAGCTACTTACAAGAGATTTAGCTGAACGCAAAATTACAAGGCAGAAAATTACCTTTATCCTGTCCCAAACCAGAACACCAGGGCAAAAAGTACGAAAGGGATAGGAAGGGATTGTATCACTAAATGTAGCTGAACTGCTACAGAAAATAAACTGCAGTCACAAGGTGTTGATTGCTGGTTTTGGTTGTGACCTATTTAAAGGATTTCAGAAGTCTTTCCTAAAATGTTTCTAAATATAAGCTACCCTAGATCTGAATGTTTTAATTGTATGAAAGTGCAGATGGGTGTAGACAGGCAAACCTCTCTTGGGGTACGGCGCTCCGATGTCAAAGAGGTGTTCTCACCAAGGTGCATGGTCAGTACTCCGATTTTGCTGCCTTCAGCCTTGGCTAGCCTCGTTCGGTGCTGCTGCTCCAGACTCAGCTGACCTCCTCCTTTGGCTGGTCGAGAGTGAGCTGAGCGTGTGTTCAGAGGCTCACCTTTTATTGGTTGCCCAATCCTGCTCATGTGCAGCTGAGGCAAACCCTAATTGGGCAGGGGCGGAGGCTTAACACAAGCTCACGCCTCCCACCTCGCAATTAGCACCTGAGTGCCTCAAACATGGGGCTGTGTAGGCATGCTCAGGCCATTCCACTACACATTCTGCTACACTTCCTCCCTGCCCCCCCCCCCCCCTTTTTTTTTTCTTTTTTTTGGAAAAGAACACAAACAACAAGCAAAAACCACTGTGAGCTTGCTCTGCAGCCAGGACAGAAGATATGCGATGTCCAAACACGCAAGTTCAGCAAGGTTATTCAAAGAGGAGGGTTTGAACAGCTGGGTGTTGCGCTGTTGTCAGAAATGGGTGCAGAGTTGCCCGTTGGCGGTCGTGGCAGGGCGTGTCCATTTATTGGGTACCCAAAGAGGTCTGGAGTCTGTGGAGAGACAGCTATAGCCTCTTCCAGTAAATAGTAATGACTTGGGCCCTACCCCTTGACCTGTGGAGGAATCCTTGTAGTTAATTTGCACTTCTGGCATGCGGTTGATTTTTTGGGACGAGTAGTGCAGTAATACGGGAGGTTATTGGGAATCATGGCTTAGACTAAGCCGCATCTGTGGGTCCAAGTTTTGGCTCTTTTTGCTTTTGCAAGTATGTCTTCAGCGTGTGATTAGCTCTTTCCACTATTGCCTGGCCTGTGGACAAATGAGGGATCCCTGTAATATGTTTTACTCCCCAAGTGGCAAGAAACTGCCTGACCTTTCTGTCTATATAAGCAGGTACATTGTCACTTTTTACTACTTGGGGGACCCCCGTTACAGCAAAGCAATTGGTCAGATGACGGACCACATGTAAACCCTTCTCTCCTGATTGAACTGTGGCCCATAGCATGCCTGAAAAGGTATCTATCAACACATGGACATATTTAAGGCGTCCAAATTCCAGAACATGGGTAACATCCATTTTCCAGATCTCTCCTGCTTGCAGGGTTAAAGCGTCATCATCATCATCCGAGAAAGTGGATGACTCCCGATATTTGTGAAAAGATGACATCTTTTGCTCTTTAGACCGTTGCTCTATGTCTTTAACTCTCCTCCCTAAAGACTTCATTGCCTGATTAGTTTGTTCAGTTATCTGGTCAAGAAGGGCTTTTATTTTTTCTTCCAAGCTGGTTGGGTGGCTGGGGCAGCTGCTTCTTTCCCTTTTTTCTCCTCCAAACTGGGAGGTGGCAGTAGGGGTGGTTTCAGGTAACAACTGGGACCACCCATCTCAGGGGTGTAGGCTGCCAGCACTTTCGCATTCTCCTGCACTTCGTTTTCGGTGCTCGGAGTGGACACTTCTTCCTCTTCCTCTGGCCCGATGTCAGACAGAAGGTCAGCTATGGAGTGATGCGCCTTTCCTGACATGCTTTTAATAGCAAAGCATTTATCCCCTAATCCTAAGAATGCCTTCCAAGTCCTACCATACCCAGGAGGAAGAGTAGGTAGCGGAGGTGCTGTGGGGACAGCGTTAGACTCTGCTGGTGGGGGTGCTGTAGGAACAACATTAGCTTCTGGCATAGGCATTACAATGGTGGTAGCAGCAGCTTTTGCCTCGGCTTTTATTTCTTTTAATGCATTAGTTATCATCCTCCATGTACCTTCTAAGTCAGTTATATGCTTATTTTTCTCTTGAGTATGGAGGTCCCACATCAAGTCACCGACCTCTCGCCAAAGTTCCCACGCAAGAGATGTGGACAGAGTGGAGGAGAGTTCTTGCTCTTGCGTCCACGTTATTGGCTTCTCTGGAAGCTTCTCATTAGCAGGGGTGCCTAATAACAGTCCCCTTTTTTCTTTCAATGAGTCAACGATAGAAGGTAGCAATCCTTCTTACCCAACTCGAGCTTTCTGGCTCTGGTTAACTCTATCCCGACTCTTCAGCCTTTTTGTTGGTGCTGCGTTGTGCCGAACTGGCTCCCTTCTTCCTGGTTTGCCTAATCAGGGGCTAGACCATGGTCTCTGCCTGCATTCTCCACCAGATGCAGACGGGTGTAGACAGGCAAACCTCTCTTGGGGTACAGCGCTCCGATGTCAAAGAGGTGTTCTCACCAAGGTGCACAGTCAGTACTCCGATTTTGCTGCCTTCAGCCTTGGCTAGCCTCGTTCGGTGCTGCTGCTCCAGACTCAGCTGACCTCCTCCTTTGGCTGGTCGAGAGTGAGCTGAGCGTGTGTTCAGAGGCTCACCTTTTATTGGTTGCCCAATCCTGCTCATGTGCAGCTGAGGCAAACCCTAATTGGGCAGGGGCGGAGGCTTAACACAAGCTCACGCCTCCCACCTCGCAATTAGCACCTGAGTGCCTCAAACATGGGGCTGTGTAGGCATGCTCAGGCCATTCCACTACACATTCTGGGACATGAAAGACAGCAAAAGATGATAATGGAGAGAACAGCATGCTTCAAACTTTTTTTCTTTGTCCTCTGTAATGTGCAGTTTACCTGTTTGCAAATTAGTTATTGAATAAGCAGTGACTAAAGTAGAGTATATTATTAAAATTGTGTAAAAATCACAAGATTTAACACACTTTAAAAGAAATAATTACTACAGATTTATAGGTGGCTTTCCTGTGGCGTTTGTGCTGAGCAATTTTAGTACACCTGGTTATCATGCTGCCCTGCACTTTGTGAAATTTGAGACTGCCTGAGAAAGGCTGACACTTTTGGTGACTTTAACAGCACAAGTCTACTCTAGTAAGATATCAAAAGGGTTAACATCACATCTCATCTCACTACAAGAACTGCAAAAATGTATTGTCTTCAAAATTAATATTTCATGTTCAGATAGTTTAATGAGAAAGTGAGTGCTTGAAACAAAACATCTGGTTTTGATACAAGGAAATGCCTGTGTATGAAGAATGTATTTTTAAGGAGGAAATGGGTTTTTTATTTTGCAGATGGGTTCTGTCTGAAGTAGTTTTCAGGAAATGCACTAATTGTTTTCTCTTTTTGTACAGTTTTTAGAAGCTTTCCGTTGCTAATGCCAAGTGCGTGCTCCTTCTGTCTCCTAAATTATCTGTCAGTGTGCTGATGACAGCTGTACAATTAGATTTGGTTTTGAATAGCTTTGTAGGAGGCGAATTTAGTTATTCTGAATCAAATTTGGGAAATTGCTTTGATTTAAACCATTGTTTAAACCATTGGTTAAAACCATTTGGTTTGAATTACACTCATTTTGACTACATTTCTTGTTGCTCTTATTGTCTGAGCAGTTTACTAAATATTGCAGTGAATAGGAGAGGCTAAATCTATAAATACTGTTACTCTCAGAATATCATGTCTGTGTATTTCCCTGATGGACAACCTGTATTTTACTGTTATATTCACAGACTTACTGCTAGCTGCCTAGAAGACTATTTTTTGTTAATTCATATGCACCAGTTCATTGGTGCAGTAATTTAATATTACATGAGAAATTTACCTATTTCTCAGTGAGCTCTAGTTTTCATAAGACCTTTCTCTCATAGTATTTTATGAGAGTCTAAAGCCACGTGAGATATATAGAAAGAAAAATTATTTCCTTATCCTCAATGGGAAAAAAAAGTTCTATAGTTCTCACTTTTTACTGTTTCTCAGAATGTTGCTTGCTAATTTAATAAAAAATAATAGGTGCCAAAGTTAACAAGGAAAGTAAGTTAAAAACACACCTTCCTAATTTGGAAATAGATTTTCTGATGTATGTTTGGTATAGAAATATATATATATATATAGATATATACCAGCTGTATATTTATATGTATAAATATATAGATATATGTTTGGTATAGAAATACTTAATTGTGGATTTATTAAACAAGAATATTTTTGCTAGGTTATCAATTTGGTATGATTAACATAATTTCTGTGCCTGTGTCTTCCCTTTTTTAGCTATCACTGTTGCTATTGGAATAGCCCTAGTGGAATAGCACTGTGGAATGGAGAAATTTTCAGTAACTGCAGCAGCAAATCAAGATTTTAACTTAGGCAGGAATATGAAATACGTGGAGGGAATCTTGAATGTTTGAGATAATCAGAAGTTTTGAGATAATCAGGATGATAATGAGAACAGCAAAAAAAAGATTTTAAGGTATGGTAAGTTAACACTAATAAGGTGTCCATATTGCTGGATGTAGGTAGGTGAAATGAGATTAAAAGTTGAAGTGTATGCTACCCAAGGAGTAGATCAGTGGCTGAATTACTTTGACTTGCAGTCATATCTGGAGAATGATGGGGGCAGAAGATGGTAGGTATTTGAAAACTAAACAAGAAAGTTGTATTTATAGCCCACCAGTTGGGAGTTTAAGAAAGAACTGTGAGAGGAGGTACTTGCTAAATACACAGTGGGAGAGCAACATGTAGTCTCACTCTTGAAAGCTCAAAAGAACAATTACAGTGCTAAAAATCGGTGTTTCTCTGTTTTGTAGTCTTTAACATAATTTTGTAGTGATTATGAGGATTAATTTGTTCTTTAGAAATTGACTTTAATACATTTTAAAAATGGGTAACTTCAGAACTTTTTTTTGAACTTGTGATGTTTTCCTACTATATATAAGTTTGAGATAGTTCACTGTTTTATGTGAGCTAATATTAATATCCTGAATGCTATTTTCTTTAACATGGATCAGTGAGAAAGTAGAGGTAGTTTGGAAAGGCTGTACTGGGTGAAGTGCTTGTATATTCTTTGAATTACTTTGACCTGTCATTTTATGCACAATTTGACAAATTGTTCTTGCTCTGACTTCATGCTTGCATTGACAAGAAGTCATTTGTTGAACAAAACTTTAATATTCTAAAAAGCAAGGACATTAGTAACTCTATTGTTAGCACATGAAGATAAAATTCACTTCAAGATTCAAAATTAGTTTTCTTTGTTGTCGTGTAAAGCTGTATTCAGAAAGAACTCAGTGTTTCTATCACTAGAGAACAAAATTTGCAGTGAATAAAACATGCTGCTTTTGGAGCTTCTGCCGCTTACTTGAAAAAAACATTTGGGGTTTTCCTGTTTTAAGTGTTTTCCTTAGTTTTCAACTAGTAATGAATTTTGGTTTTTAAGTGCAAGCCATTTTGAGAAACAGTAATCCAAGTTACATGTATATCCCAGTGTTTTTTTTAATGTTTTTTTTCTCGAAATAGTATCAGTTATGCTGCATATTATTTTGTCTCTCGTTCTTAACAGCTATTGTTTTCAGGTACTTTAGTGATGAGTCCTAGTAATGAAGCAATAATCCAGTGAGATGTGCAGGCCTCCAGTTTCTGTATTGTCAAAGTACAAGACAGGACTTTTCTAGATTTCCCAGTTCAAACTGAAAGGATTCATGAGCTGGATTCAGATTCTTTTTCCTCATTTTGTACATGGGATCTGAGAATCAGAAAGGTCATCAATCTTCTCCAAACCACAATGAGAGTTATAGTTAGAGCAAAATTTTTATGAGTATTGATAAAGTACCAGTAATACAAGACTACAGAGACATTCAGCGACCTACTGCCACCAGCTTTCACTTACATAGCTACTACTCTATTGGTTTTTCTTAATTTCCATGCTAGCTCATCTCATACAGCTTCAGTCTTTCATCACATACCGCTAAATATGTTAATTTTGAGATTTTGCAAAAAGGGAGATCTATTAGCATTTGTCCTTTAACTAGCGTTTTTTTGGGGGGTTGGTTTTGTTTTTGTTTTATTTATTGGAACTTGCTTCTTTTAGCTCTGGGGAGTTCTTTCACACAGTATATCTTGAAGTAATTTTAATTATTTCTTTACCCAAGTAAATATCAGCATAATCTATTGATAGTGGAGCTTAAGTAGGAGATAATTTTCTGTTAGGAATAGTTTTTCATTTTTGGTTAATCTGTTTTTCCCCTCAGCTGACTCTATTTGACCTGGATAATATTTTTCAGTTACTCTTACTATTCTCTAATACCTGGGCTACATCTTTAATCATCCTGGGAACTGCTGAAAACTATGAAGTATTTTCCATTTAAGGAAAGGACATACCCTTTTATTTTACATTCCTTTAAATCAAGAATTATGTTAAATAAAATATGTTTTAAAGTATGTAATTAATATATAGAATATGAAAATAGAATACATAGAATAATTTTTCCTATTGATTTCATGATGTCAGAAAAAATAACTAAATATACTTCATGCACCACTTTTACTGATCCTGCTTATTTCTTACTTTAAATTAGATATTGTAGTAGCTAATGTAGGACATAATGATGTCTGTTGAAGGTAATTAATTTTTGGTCTTTTTTGTTTTTTCCTAATGTTCCACTCATTTCAACTCTTCGTAACTTTGACCATCTCAAAGTGAAATACTGAAGGAGTATTTCTCTTGATGTTTGGATGTTTTATAAATTTCAAACATGAAAATCCAGTTATATATGGTCAAAACCATTTTTTTATTACTTCAGAAATTTAACTTTCTTTTGGCAGAATTTAGAAGAAATCCTCTTCCAAAGTATGTCCTTCTCTGTTCTGCTTCCTTTGCTCGTGTACTTCATGCATTTCAGCTTGTGTCATTATAGGCAGTTATTTGGGAGATGTGTCACCCTTTACGTGAACTCGTGCTTCCTGAGTGAGATCATTGTTGCCAAAGTGACTTGATTCTTCTGCTGTTTTCTCTCTTCCTTGGCTATGGCTACGATGGGCTTTGTCATCTTCATTTCACTTCGTGGAAGGTCTTCTTACAGTATAAATCATGATTTTATAGTTACATTGGTGTTTGAAGGTTTATTCTCTAATGTACCATCTCATTTTGTTGTTTCCCTTTTCCCATTCTGAGGGAAAGGACTAGGCTTTGCAGGTATTTAGTCCCTGTAATGGATAAACTGAAGATGTAATCTCCGGTTGTTAAGTAAGGGGGGGTATTTATAGCACACATTTGCATTAAGTATTTATCTGCACAAGGGACATTGCAGCAAAAAGCTGTGGACCAAAGTTGTGGCTGTCAGAATATGCATAATCCTCTGTGGTTAAACTGACTTAAAAAAAAACAGCATAAAGTGAGATTTAAAAGTGCCTGGATCAAGCCCAAAACACAGCAGACACCAGTTTAGTACCACATCATGCGGTTCTCATCTCCCAAGATCTCCTGAACTTCCCTGGGACTGCTGTCAGGGTGTGTCTTGTCAGAGTGCAGGAGGCAGCAGGGCTCTGTGCACCAAGCGTCTGTCTTCTCTCTCTCTTCTGAGCACTGCAGCTTGCGTGTATTTGGCTCTGCAGACAGGAAGAACAATATGAGTTGCTATTGATTTAATAAATCATTTCAGATTCCAGCTGAAAGGTAAAGGATTTACAGGTAATGCAGTTAGTGGTATTACAGATAGGTATGCTTTATGCTAAAAGTTACACCTTAGGTAAAACTTTTGAGCTCTCACAGTTAAAAACAGTAGTTAGAAGAGAAAAAAAAGACAGAAGAACAAAAGTTACAAACTAAGATAGTTTTTGGGTTTCTAGAAACAAATCATTGAGATTTCCTTTCCAACAATACTTCTGAAGCACAGATAAAATGGCTTCCTGTCCCAGGGTTTCCTGTATCCATGGCAACCTGACTTTAACCACTTATTTCTTAGTTTCCTGAGCAAACAGTTGCTAATCCTGGGGCAAAATGTAAGTGCTCTAGTACGCAGCAATGCTGCCTTTACCAAGGTATAGTCAGTCAGCTTGTAACTTATTCCAGTGAACTGCATACAGTGAAATAGCAGAAATAATGAACTTCAGATTTGGGGTAAGAAATTACTTTTATTTATTTCGAGTATGACTCAGCTTTATAGAAGTAAACGTCAAATTATATATGAGCCACCAGTGAAAAGAAACTTGTTTCCATTTGGTGTTTCTATTTTAATGATATTGAAACATTACCTAGTTATTCTTAAGTATAAAAAAACAGTTAAGCAGTTTTTTAATTTACTGCTATTTTGTCGGCTTAGTTGATTTTATGCTGCAACAAATTAAATATTTTCTGGCTGGGTTGACAGTACATCTGTTTCATTGTTGATTTACTTTGAAAATTTTTTTAGTGTAGTTCAAACTTAAGCTTAGTAAGTTTTATTTTTAAACTACTTAATTGTCTTGAGAAGAGAATATATAACATATCTATCTTGAAAGTGATGCTTATATTTTAAAGACTGTACATGTAGGATCTTTAAACTCTCAATAATAATTATAAACTTCTTTTTATCTCTACTAGCAAAGTCAGAGATGAGTGAGAAGGCCAAAGACAGGGATATGTGTGGTCTGCAAAGTTCTCCACCCTTCCCAAGAACATTCTTCTATATTCTTAATTGTTTTCTTTTGTTGCTGCTCCAGAAAGAGACTCTTGGCTGTCCAGCTGCATGTCAGCTCTGCACAGGGAGACAAGTTAGCTGTCGTAATTTAGGACTTTCGAGCATCCCACAGAACTTTCCAAAAACAACAGTTCTTGTGTACCTCAGTGGGAATAATATATCGCGTGTCACTCCAAATGAACTAAGAGGCATTCAGGAGCTTGCTGCACTCTACATGGATAATGCCAGTATTTCATATGTACACCCGAAATCTTTTGTGGAACTGCCCAAACTGTGCTACTTGCATCTAAATAACAATAATATTAAACGCCTGGATCCAGGAGTCTTTGAAGGTCTTTCCAATCTTCATTGTTTGTACCTTCAGAATAATCAAATAGCTTTTGTTCCCAGAGGATTATTTGGAGATCTCCTTTCTGTTAGATATTTAACACTGCAAAGAAATCGTCTCAGTATCCTTGGAAGTGGGACTTTCTTGGGAATGACAAGTCTCCAAACACTTAACCTAGCTAATAATAAGATTTCACGGATATCAGATTCCGCATTTCATCGTCTTGAAAACCTTGCATATTTGTTCCTTGAAGGTAACAACTTAACCCTTGTGCCATCAAATGCTATTAGAAGGCTCAAAAATCTTGAAAGACTCTCTTTGTCTCACAATCCCATTGGATCGATACAGCCATTTGCATTTGAAGGACTTAACAAGCTTAGGTATCTGTCTTTAAAAAATGTAAAGCTAAAATTTATTGCTGTAAATGGATTTTTTGGATTAGAGAACCTCAGCCAGTTAATCCTAAGTTATAATGATTTAGAAAACATAAATGCCAGCACTTTTGCCTTATTGAACAATTTAATGTATCTGCAGCTAGACAGAAATAAAATAACTAGCATTGGTGATGGTACCTTTGAAAAAATGGGTCACTCACTTAAAATACTCAGTTTAGCATTTAATAACATTACAGAGTTACAACCAGAAGTACTCAGGCCCTTAGTATCTTTAACTTATCTACAGGTAAATTATAATCCTTGGAACTGCAGTTGCAAAATGCTTGGGTTGCTTAACTGGCTTGCATCATCTCCTATTTCTATAAAAATTCACTGTCAGAATCCCCTGAGTATGCGTGGCAGACCTTTGCATTACCTTAAGTGGACTCAGTTTGCAAACTGCAGTAGTCCTACTGCCAGCCCAGAAACATCCTGGAGTCTAGGATCCATAGGTGTCCATCACAGCTCTACCACTTTGCTGATGGCATGGCACAAGGGAAACAGGGACAATGTATTTGAACAGTTTGGCAGTGAAAAAACTGAGTATGTTTCTTTCTGGGGAGGAACTACAACTGCATCTTCTAACGCTTTGCCCTTTGAAACAAATGCTGATGAAATTCCACCACAGGCAACTAGAGTATTATCAACATTACCAGTGCAGATACCAGCACAGCTTACACCTGTTAACAGAACTGTAGAAGAAAAAGGTGTGTTTCCAACAGATGCTGCTCCTGTGTCATTACAAACATCCCTACTTTGTACACAACAGGTGGAAAAGCTGAATCAGGCTTTTGACATTTTACTAGCTTTTTTCATTCTGGCTTGTGGTGTGATCCTGTTCTTAACCTGTAAAATTATTCAATTTAGGCAGAAACTGAAGGTGCTGGAAAACTCGGGGGAAAAGAGAATAGAATATTATGGGTTTTATCAGCCTGGCAGATACAGCATAACAGAGCCAGTCCAGTCTCTCACTCCAAATTTGCTGGGACATTCTGAACTGGACCGAATCAGATTGCTCAAGCGAACAGCATCTGAAAGTCAGGCACAAGTCATACTGTTTGAACACTCATCATTGTAATTTTTCTCCTTTGATTTAATGTTAAGTGCTCTTGACTTTATGTCAAGAAATAAAGAATTCGTTTTTCTTAAAATATATTCACTGGCTAGAATCATCTGGTTGATAGAAATGTGGAAAATTGTATACTTTATATTTCCTGAATGGTTTGAAGATTATGGGGATTTATTAGATGTTATTTAAATCTGACATAAAGGTATTTTATCCTATAACCCTGTTTTCAGAGTCTTTCACCTGTAATTCAAGTATATGTGCAGTATAATACTCACATAGATTTATTTTTATTTTCACTATTTAATGTACTTTTCTATAGAAATTATATAGGTAGCTTGAAGCCAGCAAAATACCAGTTTTTAGCAGAATCATGAAGCCAGGAATTCTGGGACAATCAAAGAACAAGTAGTGCTTCATTTATTCATTGTAATACTCTGCCTGTGTTAATCATCACAGTGGAAGATGGGCATATTTACATCTATCATGTTCAAACTCTTGAGGAAAATAAATTTTTATCTATACAAATTTTATTCACACCTGTGTTATATTTTAATATACAAAATTGTGTATTCAGTGTTTATAACGAATATATTAAAGTGAATTTTTTGTTAGTGTATATCTCTTATCTGTGTGACGGTACTTGATACTGGGGTTAATAATGAAACTAAATTTCTGTTGGATTGAAAAATTGACCAATTTTATTATATCCAGGTTAATAGAGCTGGTTAATTATTGTCGACAAAAGATATTTTGTAGTAGTTTGAGGGAATTTTAGACTAGATAAGATGTGTAAAGTGAGGAAATACACTACACTATAATACATAATTCTAGACTAATCGCTGAAGATGTTTACATATTTGTGGTATGTATTTGGAAGTCACTGGACAATGCAGGTTTTCTTAGGGTAGACCTTAATTTAGTCTTCATCTTCACAAGGTGGATATTACTTTACTATGTAGTTTGCTTTTTAACCTTTTTATTTATATTTTGAATATTGGTATTCTGATTACATTATCATCAGGTTATATCTAGAGTGTTGTATCTGTATTTTCAACCTGAGTTTTTATGAATTTTTTTCTCACTTTTACTTGAGTAATTCAAACTTTATTAAAAAAAAAGTCATTATAAAATGCTCCAAATGGTCAAAGCTTGTACAATTTTCATCTAGCTGGATGGGTCTTATTTTTGTAGATACTGTTCGTTTTTCATAGGCCTGGATCCTACAGACTTGAACCTTCTGTTTTACAAATAACACACTTTATAGTCAAGTGGTTTTGTTAAAGGAAAACCAGAGAACAATATTTTGTTTCTCTCTTCCATGAGGTATATATATATGTTGTGTAGTTGTCTTGCTTTTCCAGCATGCAGCATGGAGATGGGAGCATTTCCTAGATAACCAGAACTTTCCTCAAGGTTCTCGTTCTTAGCCTGCCTGCCTTCTGCTGGTGTAACTCGTGTGTTTGGCTATGTTGTACTGCTTCTTCCTCCTTGTCCATCTCCAGTTTCTTTCCAGGAATGACACGTAATATCTGCTACCACTACATAAATAGACCTTGAGTGTGTTGAACATGCAAGCGTGCCTCAGTTCTTGCTTTTTATGTGTCTCTATTCAGTGTAGTGAAATATCAATTTGCTTTATCATAATACTTTATTTTACTGTGTAATAGATCAAATACTTTTATTTTACGAGACACTTTATTCATCTACTCTGACAATAGAGCTTAAGCTATTTTGGATTTGATTTTCAAAAATCATTTTCTACTTGTGGATTAGATATTAAATGTAATAGCTAAATGATTTTAAAGAAGGAAAACCTTGACTCTTACTCATGCTTAAGCTTTTTATGTGCCTAAACTATTATGGTCTTTCTCTCCCTCTTCAACCACTTTTTTGTTACTTTTTGCCGCTCCTAAAAAATTGCTCATTATATGTGTTAAATTTATTTTCATTTAATTACTCTGATTGCACAGTAGTATGTTCTGCAATTTTATATGCTGTATTTCTAAATTAACTGTTTTATATGTGTGCCTTCAGAAATAATGGACTTAAAATTCAGTGGATACTAAGTTAACTAGGTTTCGATTGCTTGACATGCTGCTGTACCTTTATTAAAAGAGGATTTTTGGAGGGAACAAAGGTTGAGACTGAACAAACCTGGTTTTCAAAGAAATCCATCAGGGTGCAACTTTTTTTGCTTTACGCTCTACAGCTGCTCTCTACATGCATGAGAGAGGTTCCCTCTGGAGGTGGATTGCTATAGGGGCTGTTTGCCAGGTATGAGGTTCACCATCTGTAGAGATGGAGTGTGAAAGGCATCTAATGCTGTCAGATAGGTTTGTGCAAGGAAAGAGTTGGTGCTGTGGGAAGATATCCTTTGGAGTGGAGTACTCTTTCAATATCCAGCTTGCCAACAATTTGGATGAGATCAGTGAAGCACTGAGAGATTCATTATGCAGTTTTGGGGGAAATGGCTTTCTTTTGTTGTTATGAACTTTAATAGCTTTAAATATTCACACTGTGAAACAGATGCGTGTGTGTGGTTTGTGTGTAACTTAAAATCAATAGAGAATACACTAGAAGACTTAGATGAGTATGCCTTCATGAAGGAAAATGATACTTCATCATTATCAACTTTAAGTTCAGCCAAAGAGGACTCCCTTTGAAATGTCTTAGCTGCTGCAGTACTGTTTCAGGAGCTCTTTAGCAGCTCCAAAGGTGGGGGATGTGTGTATTTATAATTTTATGTTGCTCATAGTATGTACAAAGAAATCTCCATTTGTCCCACTCTATCTCTTGCCTTGGCTGATGAGATAAGAATGAATATAATCTTTCTAATATCTACTGTACACTAGTAAAGATACAAAATTTAAGCTGATGAATGTTGAAAAGCATAAAATATTCTTTCTTTTGTACTCTAAAGAAAACATGTTTTCCCATGCAGAATTTTTCCTCCATTTCTCATAGACTGAGGAAGATTCATAGCAGACATGACCTTTTTATATAAATAAGCCTTAAATTTTATCATGATAGATGCTTTATTAAGTTGATGTTAAAACTTTATTTACAGTGGCTGTCTTTGTAATTGGAATCTGAATTCTGAATGAATGCATAAAGTCATGGGATAATAACAATTCTGAATGGAAAGTTGAGTGTATTTGAAATTATTGATAGAATGAGTAAAAAGTAAATTTTACTTCTTTCAGAATAGACGTGGTAATTTTTTTCCTTTCCAGACCTTTGGTTCTTTTATCTGGCAAGTGATGCATACTTTGAAATGAAAGGGTACATGAAATGAAAGGCTCGTGTACAGACTGTCCTAAATGTTTGCTACATTTTATTTCCATTTTAGGCAAGGTAAATTTTATTTACAGAGGGCATAAAACATCCTTTCTGTGTTAAAAAATATATATGCTAATAGGTATTAATTGCATCTTTAAAGCTGGGTTCTGGAATGTTTCAGTTCCTGACAAGTTTATAGAAGTCATAATCCTCTATTCTGGGCTTGGCTTTTGATTTTTTTTTTGCTTCTTATCAAATGAGTTTTTGTCCTGATAACTTAGGGAACCTGCACAGTTATAAAACCAGTTATAAATTGATGCTGCTGTTCTTTTAATTGCTGCCCTGGGTTATATGCAGCTCAAGGGATGAACTGCTTAAATGTTGCCTTTCTTCTGAGTTAAGATTTTAGTGTGGAGATTGTTACCTGTTCCTTTTTGAAAGTTCATCTGAATACAGTGTCCCTGTATTTGCTGAATATATTTATGTCACATTATCATGAGTTTCTTGAAACAAGCAGGCTAATTTGGATGTCTTTAAACAGGTATTATGTTGATTTGCATGTCTTTGTTTCTCTTCTATGAAAATAAATCCCAGTGCATTTTATATTGCCATTGAACCTTAGCTGAGGTTTCTTTTTTTAAAAAGTACAGTGATCCTATCCTGTCTCAGCTTTTCATCAGTGAGTGTCTTGTAGTCTAAAAATAGTTCTATTGTTTAATCATTCCATACTTGGTAAACACTTCAGTCAGTCCTATGTAGAAAGAAATTTCATGTCCCATATAAAGGGAAAAAGAAAGAGAAGAGAGTTTTACTATCTCTACTGATAGCTGCCATCATCAGTTAACCCATTTTGAAAGGTTTTACTACATTCTTAAGCCTTGCTTTGCTGGAAAAAAGAAAAACTGCCATGAATTTTCTATCTTTCACTAAAAAAATAAGTAAAATACCATTCTTCATTTGTGTTACAAAGGGAATGTCCTTTCCAAGTAAAAAATTATTTCTTGATGTGCTACCTATCTTGAACAGCATTTTGGGTCTTCAACCACTATCCTCCATTTCTCCTGGAAATATCGCAGAGCCTTGAGAAGAAGAGTTACTAAATTAGGCCTCCCTGTGTGCTCCTCCTAGCAATATGCAAGCTTGGGAAAAAAAACCCCATAAAATTAATAAGCAGTATGCCTACAATATTTATTAACATGTTGGTTAATTAAAGTAACCTCCCTGAATAGACTGACCACCACAATTAAAGGCTGTGCCTTCACTGAGTCAAACAGTGTTCTCTCCCAATATCAAATTTCTGTGGCAGCTGGGGGTTCTTCAGGAACAGACAGCAATCTGTATTATTAATTATATAGTGCATATTTACAGGGCATAGTTTGCTCCTGCAGGGTGCAAAGTGTTTGCATTTGTTCTCAGTTGAGTGCCCTTTGTCTTCTGTTGACATGAATCTGAGGACAGCTGTTTCCTTTCTCATGCTGGAAAATATTAACCACATTAATGACATTTTCCTAGGGTTATGTGTCAAGAGAGCATGAGGCAGAAGAGCTTTAATGGTAGGTGTGATAGATAGGACCTTCTGCCCCGAGTGAAGAAAGCTCTGTCTTGCTCTGCAGGCTATGAAGGGAGCAGTGCTCCTTTTTCTCAGAGGTGCCATGTGATCAGCAGTCTGTTTGCTTGGTGTCTGCAGAACCTCACACAGATGCAGTCTCACAGTATGTAATGGTTTGCTGTTCTGAGTGAGATGAGGAGGCTTTTTGGCAAAGGAGGAGGTCTCTTTTAAAATACATGCTTGACAATGGTAATAAGCCAAAATGAATGAAAACTGTGTTTGGTTTTCATTTTGTCAAATTTTGTTGATAATTTTCAATATACAAAATACAGTTCAGATGCGGCATTTGACAGTAGCTGAATAGAAATGGGACAAAATAATTATTTGGAAACAAAACAATTGTGAATTGAATCTAGCAAAAGAAAGAAATCCTTGTATTTTAACTCGATACGCATTTTTTTCCAAAGCATCCATTGGTATATAAAGTCCAGTTGTCATATACATAAAATTTTGCGTTGTGTGACAGGTTTTTCCAGTGCAATTACTAATGTATAAGGAGCCTACAGCTTACCAAGTTTTTCAGTTTTAAACCCAGATAAGAAAACAGAAGAGTAATAAGAAATAGATTTATCTATATTAAAACATAAAGGATCAAATTGATCAATGAACTTAGTATTCAGTACCTTTGAACAAACATGGAACATGTCTGTTTCTGCCTACTAGGCAGGAGGAGCATTTTTGGGGGAAAATAAGCCTGAAATTCTGTACAGGGAGTAGTGAAATCCTTCAGTCAGTGGCAGTCCCAAAAAGAGAGTTGTAGTTTAACATCACCAGTTAGGCCATTTCTGTTTCTTTGGTGCTTGGGCTTGTAGCTGAAATTTTTGCAGTCTTCTCTAGATGAACATCTTTTCACTTGCCATGTCTGCACACTTTCCTAGTTCACAGGATAGGGGTCCATGCACTGAAATCCCACAAAAGGGCACCTTTGGCTTTAGACCCAAAGTAGCAGGAAACTCATCAGAAACAGTAGACCCAGGTGCTTTCCATTAACTAGGAGTTGGAGTACTTTATCCAATACAGGAAGAACACATTTCTGTTTCCTTACTTCACAGGCACATCAGTTCTCAAAGAAGGGGCAAATGTCTAAATGAAGTGTTAAGTGTAATTTTGGGTGTTGGTTGGTATCCAGTCTGTCATTCAGCTGGAAGAAAGGTGCTTATCTCTGATGTCCACAGTGATACCTACTAGGCCTTTGCAGCTGTCTTGAATAGCTTAGTATTTCAAATGGCAGGAGGTGCCTTACCCCACCTTTTTCTCAAGTCAGGGAAGTAGCATTTGTGCAGAACTGGGTGCAGGTATTTTCCACCTTTTTTACAAACTACCCTTTGCTCAAAGGTTTGTGTGCAGATTTTGCATTGAATAGTTATGAGAGAAAATGTGTAAATGTGTTAAGAATAGAAGCCAGTACTCTGGCTGTTAGTAGGTGCATGTCGTCCCCACTCAGTTCTGCATTAATGTGTTTTTTCTTTTATTCCATTTGCGATTATTTCTTGGTTTTCAGCAGCAGCATGTGAGGTTTTCTTCTATTTAAGAATAATGTTCCTTGCATATTTTTGAAACCTACGTGCAACTGAAAAAAAAATACTGAATTAGTGCAGAATAGCATGCTCAGCTAAGCAGTAAGCAATGAAAATACTGCTTAGTTAATGAGCTCTGCCACTATTGAGCAAATTTCCTGTTTAGTTCCTTTAGCTAAGTCACTTTCCTGTTCTTTTCCAATGTCATCCAAGATAAATCTTGTTCTTTTCCAGTGTTATCCAAGATAAATTTTGTGGTATCATCAACGTTTCAGTAGAAGGGCTACATGATATTATGACTGAAGATCCTGAAACAGGAACATACAAAGAGTAAGTGGAAAATCTAGTTAATTTTTGTGTATTTAACAGTAGTCATACTGTTTTATATGTAGTGTGTTGCTTGGAAAAATCTGTAGGCAGTTAAGACATCCTCACAAACGTTCTCTTTGCACAAGAGTAAATGTGTTAGTAAAAAAGGAAATTTTTGGTCTTAAAAAAAATAATGGGGAGAGGGAGAACTTAAAATAACAGTATAACTTCACATGGTTCACTAAGTTATCTACTAAGTAACGGCTTAAAATGTTCATGTGCTTAGACTTTTTGCACATTTAACTACTGTATGTAAAATCAGTGTTGACAGGGTGGTTGCTCAGAGGTTTTTTGAGTGAGGCATCTGGGGTTTAACCAAGGCCTTCTAAGTATCTCAGTTTTCAGTGGATTTAGTGTATACCTCATAGCCTGGAGAACATAAAAACATAGCCCACAAGGACAATTCTTCCTCTTCAGTTCTTCCACTGCACACACTTCCTGCTACAGGGCAATACCTCAAAAGACAATACCTCCAGAGCCAGGAGCAAGAGTTTGTGGCAGGAAGGTGGTGTCAAGGGTGCTCAGAGCATGCTGACACCCAGCACCACACTCATTAATCACTGACTCCCAGGTTACTGATGGTATTGTGTCAAAGCTGGAAAAATGAAAAACTATTGAATAATAAAGATTAGGACAGAGATCTCAATATTGTTTTTTCTATGTAATGATTACATAGTTTTAGAGTAGTACATTAAAACCAGGTGTTCTGCCAGTTGTCCCTACTGACATAACATGTTCTAATAAGTTAATATATTCTAAGCAAGCTGTTAAGTTTTCCTCCACAAAAAAAAAAAGTGGTACACGCGTAAGTGTGCACTGAGAATGGTCCACACTCTTGCTGACCCTGAGCTATGCCCAAGAACTTCTTGCAAAAGTACTTTTTTCAGTTTTTGTAATTCTGGAAGATGTAACTTCAAATTCTGGGAATGTGCTTTGGCAGTGTATTCTGTTTACTATCAAGAGACAACCTAACTGAGTCCCTTTCATTTCTAAGTATGTTGCTTTGCCAGCACTTGCTGAAGAGAGTTCTTATAGAAAAATGAATAAAAAATTGTCCTAGTTAATTTCATATTTCAAGCTTGGGAGCTTATAGAATTTGTTACTTTACTTTTTGATTTATAAAATACAAGCACACTGAATTAAGGACATATATCTGTTGACAGATACTAAATGGGTTGTTCGAAAGATTCTGCTGTTTGTGTTACACATTTCAACATAATCTGAAAGTAAATAAAGTGAGACCAGTCATACTGAGTAATATGTTCTCTTCTGGCTCTCCAGGTTAAAGAATAATAATTTATGCCTGAACCAGTTGAAAATATTATACGTCAGAATTTCAGGAAAAAATACTGGTTTACTCCAGATATTATAATATCAAGGTGCTGTAGTGCAGATACTAAACATGCATGTTTAGCATTGGAAAATCAAGGCTGAAACAAGATAGAGCGGCATCCACTAAATGAAGAAGAGGGGGTAAAAATACAGAGGAAAAAACGTACAAATTAAATTACGCTCTTGGCTTAACTGTAAGATGACCATGAATACATTTATACTGGAAATTTGGAGAAACAATGTTAAAACAATGACTTTTTGGATGACCCTTTTCAAATACAAATGCAGATATAAAGCTCTCAGTAGTTTTAGATAGGATTTTGATCACCTTATGAAAATGATAACATGGTGCCCTGGCTTACAGTTCAAAGGGATTCCACTCAGCCAGGTTTCCTAGGGTATCTGTTTGGCATTGTAGTAGTAATAACAAAAAAGATCTCAGATTTTCTTGGAAGGGGAGCATTCTATTGCTCTCATCTTCGCCTACTAATATATTCACATTTTTCTCAGCTTTGTCATAATGTTTTTTTATTCCAGTCTCTCCTAGGCTTTTTTAATTATGGTACCGAAAATGTATCAAGGTCTGAAAAAGTTAGCTCAAACCTTCCATGTTTCAACAGTTGACATTTTTGCCACCTTTTTCCATAAGGAACTGAGATGCTAGAAATCATCTTCTGTGATAGCATTGATTCTTCTTCCAAGCTGTTTATCAGGTCTAAATGCATTTTAATAGAAAACTGAATATGTAAACAGAGTTTACTCTGAACATTTTCACATAAAAACAATTTATTGTTTTTTAATTTTAACATCTTTAAAACAAGTCATTCAGCTTAGCTGTAGGAGCATTTCACCTGCTAGTGAAATAAAGCAATTAAAAATGCACATTGCTACAGGACTGAAAGTGAACAATAATATAGATATGTCCTGGTGCTTTGTAATATGTGGATTATGTCATATTCCTGCATAAAACATATACATACCTAATGCAACAACTTAACAATTTATTGTCACCTGAGAGATTTTTTTTATCCTTTTGGATCTTAAAGCAGATTTTCTAGGAAAATTAAGTAACAAGTGGTAGAATAGTTGTATTCTTTCAGTGTAGAGAATGTAAAATAAATGGAAAGGATGTTTGCTATAGGATAGCTTTCACCAGTATCTTATTAAATAAAGTTCATTCAAACTGTTTCAAGAGGTGGAAAAAACCTCTGGCATTTGAACTTGTTTTTTTTCATATTTTCTGGTTCTATGCTTAGTATAAAAACAATAACTAAAATATGTATGTTAGTTGCGTGTATTGGTAATTACCAGCTGAGAGTGGAGCAAAACAAAAAAATAAAACTTTGTCTTTCCAGCCTAGAAAAACCCTTTAAATAAATGACTGCAGAAGCTAACTCCTTTCTGTTGACCTAAAACATTATTGTTCAGCATCTTGTGGATTTTAGATTTCTTTTTATCTAGAACCAACAGTAGTTAACGTGTTTGTTTTCAGGTTCTCTTGTTAAGGATCTTACAGGAAAATAGAAATGCAGTGAGAAATTTTGGCTAATTTTGCATCTATACCACTTTCATTTTCATTCTGATAGGATACATTCTGCTTTTACAGCACTTCCTTGGAAAAACTGGGGAATTCTATCTATGAATTTTTTAAACCCACTTAGTTGGTTTTCTAGATATAAAAATACATTTTAAAGACAGAACTTGAGCTAAAATATGGAAGATAAGTGGTATTGTTACATGGATGTTGATGACACAAAACATGCATTCAGGCTTCTTTAGATTCCCTGGTCTCAGAAAAAAACAACTTTCTAACAGATTGCCTGACCTTATTCAGACTCCCTCATATCTGTCCTGAGTTTTAAAAAGTGCTTTAAATTATAAAATTATTCTTATTCTCGTTCTTAGCTGCATGTTGATGTTTCATTTTGAAGAGCCCAAAGTTACAGAAGATGAGGAACCTCCCACAGAACAAGACAAAAGGAAGAAATTGGTAAGTTTTAGATCTGTTATTCAATGATAGAACTGACAATGTGATTCAGTTGTGTCAGACCAAATTCTTTACCTTTGTATTTGTTTCATGTATTGTATTTGAAAAATTAATCTCTTGTATCAAAAAAGTAAAATGCTTTAATGACAAACTTTGCAGCCACAACACTTCTGCTTACCTTTTGAGTCTTTGAAAATGTTGCCAAAATAAAATCATCATTTCACAAAGTCTGGACATTATAATACTAAGACACTATATAAAGGGTATATTGAAAAACTGAGTAATTGAAATTTCATGGCAGGGCAAATTTCTCATATTCAAAACACTTTTTTATATTAGATTATATGTTTTTTACTTAAACAGCTTTTGATCTATATGCTTGCATAGATCCTTTTGTAATATAAAGAATTCTTAACAATGAGCATTGCTTCAGATGAAGATTCTGTATTATGTACCATGCAATTGTGCTATTTTTGCCCAACCACATCTCTGAATGTTTCATAATTTAAATTATGAGTTCAGGGAAAAACTCTGAAGAGTTCAAGAAACTGCAGTTAATGGGGAATGAGAGTCTGACTGCTGAGTAATTGCAAAATGTGGAGTTGGGTGATTTAGTAGGTGGGTGTAGCTCTGTAATGCATTTGCTTTACTGGCCTGCATGCATCCAAACAAATACTCGTGGACACTCCTGTAGTACTTTATTTCTTCTTGTACAAGCATAAAGGAGTTTGAATGGGTTTTGATTTGGGTTTGAATTTGTTTGAATTTGGGTTTGTTTTTTTCACCTCCTGGATGATTTTGGTTTGTTGGTATGGTTTTCTTTTAAAATACTAACTGTATATGGTTCCTTTTTTAAAAAAGAAAATTGCACAAATGCTATTGTTTATAGTCTTGCTATTAGTAATGCCTTAGCGGAACTTAGTGGAAGTTTTCAGTGTCTTGCAGTCTCAGATTAAACAAAACAGGAGTATTTTCTGTGGTCCTCAAAAATATATTATATAGTTCTATAATTCTGTTACTGCTTAAAAGGAACACTACATTCTGTTAAATTTGATTAAATGTTCTTCCAGCTTGCAGGATTAAATTAAATTCTGTGTTTGTTGCAGAATGTTAGTATTTATTCCTAATGGATTTGGATAATCTCTTTATATAGAATCACACAATGGCTCGAGTTGGAAGGGACCTTAAAGGTCGTCCAGTTCCAGCTCCCTGACTATGGCCAGGGAGACCTTCCACTAGATCAGGTTGCTCAAGGCTCCTGGTATTGGACTTCCACAACTTCCTTGGTCAACCTGTGCCAGAGTCTCGCCACCCTCACAGGAAGCAATTTCATCTAAATCTCCTCTCTTCAAATTTTAAACTGTTTCTCCTTGTCCTATCACTACACACCCATGTAAAAATCCCTACCCCAGCTTTCCTGGGGTAGACCCCTGTCAGATATTGGAAGATTGCTATAAGGTCATGTATGCATGTAGATACATTTATATCTTTAGAAAAATAAATCAATATATCTTTATATTATATATATTATTATATTATATATATATCATATTATATTATATATTATATACGATGTGTATATATATATATACGATGTATATAATATATAATTTTTAATATAATATAGTATGTAATATATATTACATATTATATAATATATAATAATTATAATTAAATATTGTATATTATATATATATATTATATGTATCTTTTTTTAAAGATATAATATATCTTTATAAAGGGAGAGATAAGGTTAAAAGAAAATTTTAAAACACAGAATTAATTTACATCTACTGTCCTTTTATATCCTTAACTTTCTTTAACTACCCTCAAGTTGTATTTCCCTCTGTCTGGCTAAAGTGTTAGTAATTTTCTTGCAGAAATTGTATTTGTTTTTCAGTTACAGATTGGCTTTATTTACTGGGATATGTATTTAAGAATTTGGAGATCTGGATTTACTATGGACTGTCTATAATGTGGAATTACCCTAGCAAAACAAAAAGTACATTATCATGATTTGTATCATTCTTCCTTTGTAAAGGATACAACACACCAATATAGTGTTGCTAAATAGTCATAATGAGGGAATCGTTCTGGTGTTACATGCAAAACTGTATTGATTTGAATGGAGAGAAATGGCTGTGCTCTGGTAGAGGAGCCAGAATCAGTAAGGATATGACAATGCAGGTTTTTATTAACATGGAAAATATATCTTGCCTTGCATGTCGGTTTTCTTTTTTCTCTAAAGTGTTATTTGTGCTTTATTCCTCAGCTGTTCTTTAACATTCAGCATAAACATCTTTTTTGCCTTTGTTTCCTTGGAAGTTTTACGTGGAATGAATTGGCATACATGAATGCTAAAGCTTCATTTTCAGTTTGGATCCCCTAAGCTAGATGTATCTATTTCCACTGTTACTGTGTTTTCCAGCTTCCTAAGCCTTATGAAAATCCTTTGTTTTTCTCCTCTCCATCTTCTTTTATAACAATAGCTGTCCTTTTCACTCTTCTCATTCCCATATTTAGCTGATTATTCCTGATATATTTTAGACTTCTACACTGTCATTTTTTCATCTAACTTTAGTATTTACTGTACTCTTATTCCTTTCGTAGAAGTTTCTAACAGCTGTTAAAGCTGTTAGATAACTCTAGTTACTATGAATGCCTGTTATAAACTGTTCAGAATCCCAACTGAAATTGCTAGGCATAAATTTTTGTGAATGGTACAAAAATTGAGACAAAAATTTGTCATGGCTGTTTATTTTGAAACAAAACAGGTCATTTGGGTAAATCACTGGTAGTAGAGCTGTCAAATAATAATAATCAGGATTGTTAGTCATAACTTTAAAAACACTGTTAGCATTTGATTTGAAAAACTGGGTTAAAACTAAAATGTAACCTGGGCCTATTCGTACCCACTGTACTGGAAATTTCTTCTTCTCTGATGAACATCAGCGCAGACACTCAATTCATGTGACGTTTAGAGCCACTGCAGTAGTAGATACTTCTGCTGAAATAAAAATGGGAACAAAAATTTGATTTGAAGGGGAAAATAAAAAACAGTGGAAAGGGAGTCTGCAGTTGGTTTAAGAAATTTTCTGGGATTTTTTCCCTTCTTGCTAGAGTTTTCTACCCTCATACATTCTATTGCTGAAGGAGCAGCTTGTGCCAGGACTCAGGGTTTAAGCCTCATAAAGCAATGATTAAAAAATAAAAAGGATTTTCTCCTTAAAATAATAATGGTTTGCAGCTTTTAAGGCCATTAGTATGAGAACAAATATAAACCAGCATGGGCTGTACAAAGTATTACTTCTTGATGTTTGCACGGGGTCTGTGTACTTATCTTTAATCTTTTCCTTTATCCTGTCATTGGTACTGCTCTTTGATATTATACATAGTTTGTAATTACTGAAGTATGTTTTAGCTAGAACTGTGCTTTATAAGTTTATGACAATTTTAGGTACTCATCATTTCCAGATACTGCTTTATTTTAGTCTCATTGCATTGTATTGATGAAAATGTAGACAGATGATTCATGACCTTGCATTGTGCATAGTATACAGACCTCAGATGACTTATTTTTCTGTGCCTTTAATTTATGTTTTTAAGAATTCCAGACTAACAGTTCAAAAAGGGATTTAAGGTTATTCTTAGCTAACATGAAACTATTTGTTTGAAATTGTAGAGAGGAAAAATGTAGCACAGTATTCTCCAATAAAAATCTATCTTATTTAAATTGGAATTATCCATGCTGGTACATGTTTTAGATTATGGTTATGTGTAAATATGGGCTTAGGCGGTTTCTTTTTAATTTTACTTTAGTATGGGAAGAAATTAGATATCTAAGTTGTGATTGTGTATGTTCAGGAAAACAAATAAATTAGTTACGATGTAATAAATCAAATCATCAATTTTTATGTGATAATGTGGTTTACTAAAAAGTATCTTCATTATTTGGGATATAACTTCTTATGAGTGGTAGTTTTTACATAGTGTTGCTTAAAGATGCTGAAGAAAGAGAAAATTTGTGTTCTGGGCTGGACTGGTGTTGGATATCCAGTGCTTAGCAATCTGGAGACTTAATTTTGTAGGAATTATTTTACCTCTAAAAAGGAAACAGAACAGTCTGAAAACATCTTGAGGGTCTTCTCTTAAACCGGATACTATTTTAGTTTTGTCACAATGAAAATACAGTGAATAAAGGGTAGCGCATAATGTTCTTCCAAACTTGTCATTTTGCATTCGTGTTTAGCTAAAACTGATCATCTAGTATTGTCAACAAACTAATTATACCAAGCTATTTTATATGTTTTGCTAGTTCTAAATATAAGCTCCAAAAACTTGGAGTAGAAGGAAAGCAAATTTATTGCTGCAGGAAAATAATTTACTCAAAGTATTTTTGACATGACTATCTGAATGAAATCTAATTAATATATTAACTCCTTAGTTAAGTCTAAAGATTCCTAAATCCCATTTGTGTTACAATAATGGATCCTGTTTCTGGCAGCAAACATTAATCATACTACAGAAGTCCCTACTGGCTTACTGTGCTGCTGCTTTCAACATTGAGCTGTGGGTTTATGCCTGTTGCTGCAATAAACTAAGGAGAGTTTTTTACAGTTTCATTATTTTTTTCCAAGATTAGTTACTTTTCAGTAGTAATGCATAGATTACTCAGAGGATTACTTGGAAATTCATCATCACCTGCCATGAAGCAGATGCTGCGCACTTAGCACCTCAGAACTACTATAGTGCACCTCTGTACAGTGAAGAAGTGTGTCTGTGCTTTATGCACATGGAACAGTATGCACAGTATTAGCTGCTGTTTAATCTAAACTAGTTAAACTTTTTCAGTGTTTTTTTTTCCTTACTCATAACTGCCAATAGTTCGTGCCATCTCTAAAGTGCTTATCATGGTAACATCTGAGGTAGTTTTTAGGAGTTATGGGAAATTTGGCAGTAATTAAGGCAGATTTGAAATTGTTTTCTCTTACAGAAGGGTGAAATGATACAGCAATGACTGGGGCTGTGATTCAAGACTATTTCAGATAGTTCCTAAATTTATAGTTGCTTTTTGTAATAAATAATCTGATCTTTGCTTCACAGGAGCTTTCTCTCATTTGTATATTGAGTTTGAAGAAAAGAAGGTTTATTTCTTCAACTGACGTTACAGTAGAGTTGAGTAAGTCTCAGAGTATTTCTAGTGCATTATTTTATATTTTTCTCTTACATGTTTTCCACAGCTTGCATTGAAGGATCCTGTACACACAGTGTCATTGCAGCAGTTCATCTATGAGAAGCTAAAGGCACAGCAAGAATTACTGGGAGAGCAAGGTTTTCAGGCACTTATGGAAACTGTGGATACAGAAATAGTTGCACAGCTACAAGAATTTTTACAAGGCTTCTGAATAAGCAGAAACAAAATTTTGTATGTCCCATTTCCCTTTCAGAAAATGTGGAAGAACTCTCTAGCCTTCCATCTTGAATTGAAGAACCTACTGAAAGCTGAAAATAACTTGTGTTAAAAAAAATAAATTTCTGCTGTTGCTACTATACTAACTTTGGTAATGCTTTATGTTATTTTATAATACTAGACTTGGTTTTATAATCAAATTAACACTTCCATGATTCCTAATATGGTATATGCAATATGGTATATGCTGCCCTAGATAGTATTATTTTTTGGTTACCCTTACTAGCTTTTTAGTTCACAAAGCTATATCAAACTTGACAACTTTGTAGGAACTAAGTATTTTATATTAGTGAGAATTGTCTATTAATCCAGCAGCATAATTCAGTATCAGGAGCTGCTTGTCTTCCTAATAGGCACCTGTAACTTTCTCCCCGTACCCTTCCTGTTGCCATTTCTTAACTGTACTTTGAACCATACAGACAGAAGGAGTTAGGAAAGCATAAGATTGTGAGCAGAGGTATTTCTTCATGAGAGAAAGGTAATTCTCATTTGAATTGTCTCAGAGAAAAAGAAATATATATTGTAATGCTTAAACTTTATTTGCTGAAATGTTAAAGAATATCAGTGTACTTCTTTTTCTGACGATGTAGTGGTTTATTTTTATCAACAGTTGCTTTATTTCTGTTATGAAAAATGTCTTGCTTTCTTGGATTTCCTCTATCTCACTTTTAGCTGTCATAACACAAAGAAACTCACCAGAGACAGATCAGTAACTAATTAAAATTTATTCTTTTTTGCACTAGGACTGCTTAAAATTGCTGTTGTTCAGCATCTCACTTCTTTTTTATCAAAAGAATATCATCAAGATACATCATAATTATTTCTCAAAAGTCTGAGCCCAGATGTTCACAATCAAAATAATTATTTGCAAATGTGAAGGTCACTTTGAGTTTTAATTATTTGTTACCTGGAAAGCTGCAGAAATGGCAAAGTAAAGCTGCTCCTTTCTCTGTGCATTTGTCTTTCATACACATTGCAGGTGGGAGGGGAGAAAGAAAAGGCTTTTCCATTTTGAAACTTTCCTTTTAAGTTCTGATTTTCCACCTTCAATGCTGAAGTGAACTTTGCTTCACTAAAGGATGGTTAAGCTGTTGAGACACATTTTTTCCCACTGAAGGGATTAGCTATTTGAAGACACCTACATGCTTATGATAATCTTACCAGATAACCAGAAGGTTTTAAAAATCTGAATTTTTCTTTTTACTGACCCTTTTAGAAATAATTGTTTTCTAAGCCTTCCTTCTTTTCATAGAGGAAGTCTAACCATTCCTTCCTTCTGCATTGGGTTCATTGGCAAAGACTGCTGGGCCTCTCATACCTCTGAATGCAAAGCTTCCTCTGTATCCAGCGTCCTGGATCTGTCTGCAGGATTTCTTTAGTAACTCATTGTTTCCTGCTTTTCACCTCAGCATAGGAGGTTTGTTAGAATTTTTACAATTTGTCAGTCTGATATTTGCATGTCACTTTCTCAGTCATTCACTAGCATCAATTGTCACAATTAAAGTTTTGGATGGTTATGTTTTGTACTTGAAAGAGAATGGACTCAGTGTGCTAATGATCCCTTTCAGCCGTGGACTACAGTTACCTACCAGAACCTGGTGGCATTTGAAACTGCTTCAGTTTCATGGTTACTCTGCAAAGAGACTCAGCTTTTGGCTCAGTGTAAAGCTAGCACAAGTATAGTTGGCCTCACTAGCTTTGACCCTGCCTGGCATGACTGCACGGCATACAGAAAAACCTTAGGTTGGACAGCAAAGCTTTCTGTCACTGCTTGGTAAATTCCTTACCCAGTGCCAAATGGTGCTCCCTGACATTTCACTTTCAGAGGGAGGGGGGGTCCTACCTACTGTAGTCCACTTCTGGCTGAAAGGCTGCTCTCAGCACTTTCGCTGCTTGGCCCAGCCTCCAGGCTCCCTCTGCAGCATCTTACAGTCAAGACAAACCTGTCAGCATAGCTGCACACAGCTCACCCAGGCTGGCCTGCCTGTCTCATTCTCAGAGGTGTTCAAGGCACCATTACAACACATGTTGGAGTGTTAGCTGCAGTTTATTTTAGTGCACAGTAACTAATATTGGCACAGATTCTGTCAGGAATGATGGACATACTTTTGGCTAATAATGGCATGATAACATTGTAATTAGCTTTCTGAGTAATGTCTCTGAATAATTGTATGTATTCATTTTTGTATGTGTTAGGGAACAAGTTAAATTTGTCACTGTACTGTTTAGCTTTTTGTCTTTGAAGATCTTACCCCAAAACTTGGTCTATAAATGAAAATTTACCACCACTGTAACTACTTGTGTGACAGCCATTGTCAGGTAGCACACTTGCAAAACAAGTGCCTGTCTCTTCTCAGAACCTGTCTAGTACTGAGAAAGTCTAGAAATTTCATCTTAAATCCACAGAAAAACTTCCATGTAGCACCCTTGTATATTAAATCATTAAATAGATGGTTAAATTTTCACTGGAAGGTTGTGGATTAGGACTGAACCAAGCATTAGCCCTTTTCATCATTGTTGAAATTTCTGACTTTAGCCTATTGGGGAGAAAGGAAAATAAAATGCAACAAATTGCCTGACAAAAGAGCAGTGAAATACAGTTTCTGAAATTCTTGTGAGTAGGGATCTTTGACCCTTTTGCCCTTTGAGCTTTGTTGTTAAAGGCAAAAAATAATTTAGATCGAGATTCTTTTTTTCTACAGCACAACTAAACTCCTGAGGCTTACACATTTTTCTTTCCAGAAGAGGAAATGACTTGGAGTTAAAGACAACCTTTTTCTGTCTCTGATAAGTGAAAAATGTCTTTGAAGGTTATGCACTGAAAAAAGCTGAAATGGACTAATTCTGCTGTTTGCATTTTCAAAAAATTTGCTTTGATGTATCAATGAAATGACCATTTTTAGACTTTTGATTCAACTGAAATGTTAATAACCTGTCTAATCTGATTGCATTTTGTTGAACATTTCCTCATCTTCTAAAGATATTATCTATTCTATAAATTAAGCCTATTAAATAATTCTGGTGTTTGTCTCATACTAAACAATAACTGCGATAATTTTACTTGTACACATGCTTTAATGTTAGATAACCTGAAGTGTGATAGATAACCTTAAGTATGGTAAAGCTGTGGTTTTACAAAGTAAAAAGAGTATGTATAGGTATGTGTATAAAATGTGTGTGGAAAAATGTGTGTTGCTTGTAGGAGGGGCCAGGAGGTGGCAGGCACTCGTATTTCCCCATGGCTGCCCTGCTCCTGTGGGCCCGGTTGCATGGCTGGCCTCAGGCCTGCGCATGGCTCCTGTCACAGGGTGCCCCCTCAGACCTCTCTCCTCTTGCCAAGCACCACACTACCACAGTGAGGTGGAACAATGTTCCTGCCATGAAGTGGGTGGGGAAGGTGGTCTTGTGCTGTTGCAGTTTTCCCTGCTTCACCAGGAGGGAGGTTGTGACCCCCGAAGTGAAAGTATAATAAAGGGGTTTTTGCATTATTTGTGAAGAAATCCAGGCCAGTTGCTGATAACCTCCACCATGGCCTTGAGAGGATGCAGGGAGAGTTGGGCACTGTTGCTTTGCATGCCATCCTTGGGGCCCTCATGGGCAAAGGTGTTGGACAGAAATCCACTTCTGGTCAAGTAAATAAGTGCTAGCAGCATCCCCGATGGATTGGCACTGGCCATGCCTCCACTGAGAACAAAAGAGTTTCATCCATTCCAGGCAAGCCTCAGAAGATTTATGGAAGGGAAGCCCAGCTCCCACACTACTCTGGTGTCTTGCCGAGGAAGAGGTGTTGCAGTAGCTCTGCAAGTTGCTTATTTGAGCAAGGACTGCCCTGAAGAAAAGGATGTTAGAGCACTACGATTTCATCCCTCCTTTTGTGAAGTTGTCTGTTTGCCAAGGTGTGAATCAAAATTTTTGTTTGAAAAGGGACCACCATATTGTGTGTACTCCTTAGCAAAGCTGCTTATGAAAATCCTCTTTTCTTGTTGGTCCTAATGGGTGGTCAGATATTTTTTCCCAGGATACCAAAAGTGACCACAGGAGTCCTAAGCAGAATCACAGTTCCTAGCTACAGATTGTAACAGATGGGCTAATTTCTCTGATTGTTCTGCAATGATAAAATCACTTCTGTAGATGGTATGATTACACACATGCTATCAGATTTACAGAAAATATAATCTAATAATGTTTAGTGTGCTTGACTTTCTTTAAAACATTCCAAACTCTTTTAATGTTCTTGAATTGCAGTTCATGCTATTCTTTGAACTGTTCATCATACCACATCTTCATTTAGCAAAGCAGCACCTCTGTAATTAAGGTGTGAAATTTGAGGGCTTTCCAAACTCATTTACTTGTTTTATTTCAATGCTGCTGCTTCAACATATAAATTATTACTAATTTTAAAATGCTCTCCATTTCTATCATACTACTAGCTATGATTAGTAATGATGCCTAATCATCAGGTAATTGAGGGAGGGCAGGTTTTGGCCTATTCAGAAGACTAGTCCAGAGTATACCCTGGGAAACAACCCTTGAAAACAAAGGGGTCCAGGAGGGATGGATACTTCAAGGAGCAAGTTTTGAAAGCACAGGAGCAGGCTGTCCCACTGTGCTGAAAGGCGAGCTGGTGGGGAAGACGACCGGTCTGGCTGAACAGGGAGACTTTGAAAGAAATTAGGGTTAAGAAGAGGGCCTACTGATTATAAAAAAAAGGGCTAACTACTCAGGAGAAATTTAGGAATATAGTTAGGTTGTGTAGAAAGAAAATTAGACAGAGGCACAACTTGAACTGAATCTCGCCACCTCTGTGAAGGATAACAAAAAGTCCTTCTACAGATACATCAATGGCAAAAGGAGGGGCAAGGAAAACATCCATTCTTTGCTGGACATGGGTGGGAATATAGTCGTCAAAGATGAAGAAAAGGCTGAGGTATTTAACACCTTCTTTGCCTCAATTTTCAACAGTAAGACAGGTTATACTGAGGACAGCTGGCTTCTGAAGCTTCTAGAAGGTGACAAGAATCTAAACAGCCCCCCTGTAATCCAGAAGGAAATAGTCAGTGACCTACTGAACTGTTTGGATCCCCACAAGTCTATGGGACCAGATGGGATCCACCCAAGGGTGATCAGAGAGCTGGCAGAAGAGCTCGCCAAGCCTCTATCATCTACCAACAGTCCTGGCTCACTGGGGCCATCCCAGATGATTGGAAGTTGGCGAATGTCACGCCAATCCACAAAAAGGGCCGGAAGGAGAACCCGGAAAACTACAGGCCCGTCAGCCTGACCTCAGTGCCTGGCAGGGTTATGGAGCAGATCATCCTCAGTGCAATCACACAGCACCTGCAGGATGGACAAGGGATTAGACCCAGCCAGCACGGGTTTAGGAAGGGCAGGTCCTGTCTGACCAACCTGGTCTCCTTTTATGATCAGGTGACCCACCTGGTGGATGAGGGGAAGGCTGTGGATGTGGTCTGCCTGGACTTCAGCAAGGCCTTTGACACCGTCTCCCACAGCATTCTCCTGAAAAAGCTGTCAGCCCACAGCTTGGACAGGGGCACTCTGTGCTGGGTTAGGAACTGGCTGGAGGGCCAGGCCCAGAGAGTGGCGCTGAACGGGGCTGCATCCAGTTGGCGGCCAGTCACCAGTGGTGTCCCCCAGGGATCAGTGTTGGGCCAAGTTCTGTTTAATATCTTTATTGATGATTTAGATGTGAGGATTGAGTCCATCATCAGCAAATTCGCAGATGACACCAAGCTGGGGGGGAAGTGTCGATCAGCTGGAAGGCAGGAGAGCTCTGCAGAGGGATCTGGACAGACTGGAGAGTTGGGCTGATTCCAACGGGATGAGGTTCAACAAGGCCAAGTGCCGGGTCCTGCACTTTGGCCACAACAACCCCATGCAGCGCTACAGGCTGGGGACAGAGTGGTTGGAGAGCAGCCAGACAGAGAGGGACCTTGGAGTTTGGATTGACAGGAAGCTGAACATGAGCCAACAGTGTGCCCAGGTGGCCAAGAAGGCCAATGGCATCCTGGCCTGTATCAGGAACAGTGTGGCCAGCAGGTCCAAGGAAGTGATTCTGCCCCTGTACTCAGCGCTGGTGAGTCCTGTGTCCAGTTCTGGGCCCCTCAGTTTAGGAAGGATATCAAGGTCCTGGAGCAGGTCCAAAGGAGGGCAACTAGGCTGGTGAAGGGACTCAAGCACAGATCCTATGAGGAGAGGCTGAGGGAGCTGGGGCTGTTCAGCCTGGAGAAGAGGAGGCTCAGGGGAGACCTCATCACTCTCTACAACTCCCTGAAAGGAGGTTGTAGCCAGGGGAGGGTGGTCTCTTTTCCCAGGCAACTCTCAGCAGGACAAGAGGGCACGGTCTCAAGTTGTGCCGGCGGAGGTTTAGGTTGGACATTAGAAAGAATTTCTTTACCAAGAGGTTGATCAGGCATTGGAATGGGCTGCCCCAGGAAGTGGTGGATTCTCTATCCCTGGAGATATTTAAAAAGAGACTGGATGTGGCACTCAGTGCCATGATCTGGTAACTGCAGCGGCAGTGGATCAAGGGTTGGACATGATGATCTCTGAGGTCCCTTCCAACCCAGCCAATTCTATGATTCTATGATAATTGGATTTGACTGGTTCTGTAGAAACTTTTCATAAGGTACAATAGTTTGTACAGAGCAAATTTTGATGACTCTGAGAAAAATTAAATGAAATTAACCGCAGCCAGGCCCCTTTAAAAATGTATCTGGATTCATAAAATGTGCTTTAAAATTTTACATCCTTAGTTTTCCCCACTGGCTAGGCACCATTTTGCTAGGCTGTTACTGCACTGACTACTATATACTATGTGCTTTAAAGTATTGATCATGAAGGAATTTGGTTTTAAATTTTTTTTAAGCTTACATAAAATGATCAGTCTCCAAATAGTGCTCTAAAATAAAGTGGAAAGGTACAAAAGTGATTTTTAAGGCAAAAAAGTAAATTCCACCACAAATATATAAAGCATTGTCCTTAGAAGTTGGTTATACAGAATAAAATCACATCTCACATCAAGGTGTCATTTTTGTAGTCAGCAGTCCTGACAGCAGGTGGCAAAGCGTGTCTCCTGGGCAGGAGCTATTCAAGTAATTGACTTTATTTACTTTCTGAAGAAGGGAGAAATGGTGGATTGGCAGAAGTATTTTACTTGACCCAAGGTTTAATATAGATTAAATTGCTTAGAATTCTTATCCTACACTTAATAAAATAAAAACCAATTTTTAAGGCAAGCTGTCACTTCCAAACATATCAAAAGCCTAAGACATTTAGAATTTAAAGCATTTACATTTAAACTAGATTTGAAGAGGGAGGGGCATTAAACAGTCTTGCTAGAAATGTGCCCAGGGACTGCACACAAATATTTGAGGCATGATATGCTGGCAATGTATTTCCGTCTGCCATTTCAGCAGAGGTAGGGAATGGACAGTGTGCAGCAGCAAAGTGCAAGGGTTATTTGTGGGTTAGTAACCCTAGGAGCACCTGTGAACACCAGTTAGGACTTACTTGTCCCTGCAAAAAGGTGACAGGACAATTAGCCCAACTGAATTGCATCTTCACTGACACAGCATGGGCAACAGGAGGAGCTGGAAGCTATTCTGCAGTGGGAAATCTGTGATCCAGTTGCCATCACAGAATGGGATGCCTTGCATGACTGGAGTGCTGCAATCAAAGGCTACAAGCTCTTAAAGACAAAGGCAACAAATGAGAGACCAGGGAGTGGCCCCTTTTGTTCGGGGGTGTTACGAATTTCTAGATCTTAATAATAGTGACAGTAGGATTGAGAGCTTATGGGTAAGAATCAGGGGGAAGGCCAACAAGGCAGTCATCATGGTGGGCATCTGTTATATGAGAGTGAAAAGACAGATAAAATATTTCCTAGGCATCTGAGAGAACTCTCTCAATCACCTCTTCTAAATCACTTCAAGTTCCCAGATGTCTGATGGAAATTCAGAAAGACAGAGGGAACAGTCTAGGAGGCTCCTAGCATGTGGGAGGGATAACTCTCTGACACAGCACCAAATAAGGGAACCAAATAAGGCAGACACCCTGCCAGACCTGCTTCTAAGCAGAGGACCTGGAGAGGATGTGATGTTTGGAGGCCCTCTTGGGTGTAACAACCATGTAATAGAGTTCTGTGTTCTTGGAGAAGAATAAATGGGGGTCAGCAGAACACCTTGGACTTCTGAAGGGCAGAATTTGGCCTGTTCAGGTCACTGATTGAGAGAGTCCCTTGGGAAACAGTCCTGAAGGGCAAAGGGCTCCAGGAAGGTTGAACATTGTCCAAGAAGAAAAGGAAGTCTTAAAGGTGCAGGAACAGGTAGTCTCCCTGTGCTGAAAGATGAGCTGATGTGGAAGAACACCGTGGCTGAACAGAGAGCTTTGGTTGGAACTCAGGGCAAAAAGGGGAATTCATGGCCTTTGGAAGAAAAGGCAGGCAACTCAGAGGGACTACAAGGGTGTTGTTAATCTATACAGGGAGACAATTAGAAGAACAAAAGCCCACCTGGATATTAATCTGGCTTTAGCTGTTTAAGACAACAAGAAATGCTTTTACCAATACATCAGCAACAAAAGGAATTCTAAGGAGAATCTGCAGACAGATCTGGACTGTCTGGATTGATGGGCTAAGGCCAATTGTATGAGGTTCAACAAGGCCAAGTGTTAAGTCCTGCCCATGGGTAACAACAGCTCTATGCAACACTGTGGGCTTACACATGCCAAAAGAAAAAGTGCCTGAGTATGTTGGTCGACAGCTGGCTGAATAACAATCAATGAGCCATCAGTATGCCCAGGTGTTCAAGAAGGCCAACAGCATCCTGGCTTGTGCCAGGAATACTGTGGCCATCAGAAGGTATCATGAAGATCGTGCCCCTGTACTGGTGAGGCCACACCTTAAGTTTTGGGCCCCTCACTACAAGAAGGACAGTGAGGTGCTGGAGTGAGTCCAGAGAAGGGCGGTGAAGCTAATGAAGGTTCTGGAACATAAATCTTACGAGGTGTGGCTGAGGGAATTGGGTTTGTTTAGTCTGAAGGAGTGGAGCTGAGGGGATACCTAATTGCTCTCTACAACTGCCTGAAAGAAGATTGTAGTGAGGTGGGTGTCAGTGTCTTCTCCCAAGTACCAAGTGATAGCATGAGATGAAATGGCCTCAAGTTTTACCACAGTAGGTTTAGAGTTGCTATTGGAAGAAACTTCTTTACTGAGAGGCTTATTAAACACCGGAACAGGCTGCCCAAGGAGGTGGTTGAATCACCATCTCTGGAGGTGTTTGCACAATGGATAGATGTGGTACTTAGGAATATGGTTTAGCACCAGACTCAGTAGAGTTAGTTTAATGTTTGGATTCCATGATCTTAAAAGTTCTTTTCCAGCTGCAACTATTCGGATAAATATTCTTAGGTAAAACAGTCTGCTGAACTTGTATAATATTTCAGTTAGCAAAAATCTAGTTTTCAGTTTCTTCATTATCTCTGGAAGGCATATCCAATTCTGTGATGAAATGTAGCACTAATACAAGGACACACTGATGTTTAGAACAACAAAAAATTAGTCATGTTGACTGTGATTGCAGGTTTTGTTAACTTCCCGCAGCAATGTTAAATGCTTCCTGGCATGAAAGATTACTAAAGCAGCATATAAAAATAGACAGAAAATATTTAAACGAGACAAACACTTGGCTCAAAAGTTTAATTTTTTTCCCCAATATTTGCATCAGCAAAATCTTTGGTATTTTTCACAGTAAGTAACAGAATGCTGTTGGCCCTGTCTGGTGATGGGTGGTTGTGGTCTAAGCTAAGAATGTTTCATAACTTAGTCAGGACACCAACTGAATCAATCGTACTGTATAGTCAAATATCCATGAACTTACAAACAACTGCAATGAGACCATTGCAGTTGTGATAAGTAAATTCTGAAAAATTTAAATTTCTCAGAGAAAATGTATGTGTACCTTAGTTACAAAGTGAAGCTGTGGCACAATGAGCAGTTAAAGATGACCATGAACTGCAATTTAAGAGAATCATTAGAGTTGAGAACAAAATAAAAACTAAAAAATAAAAATAAAAATTTAAAAAATACACCATCAGTAGTTTCTAAAGTTGTTATTGTAAACCAAATTATCTTACTTTCAATTGGAAATATGATTCTATGATTCTAAATATTTATTGTAGTTAAGACTTTATTTTCCTTTTTTAAAAAAAAAAAAAACAAAATTAACAAAGGTATCTCGCAGATGTTTCCCCTCATTTTCCCAGGATATTGAGGTAAACTCTTGTGTAACAGGAACATAGGAACCTTTACGTGTGTATAGAGCTTTTGACTTCTGACTCACTAACTGATCTTGCAAGGGGAACATGAGAAATCTTAATAGTGATGGTTCACCCAATTGTTACTCATCAGGCAGGTGTGCAGTGAAGCACACAGGCATAAACTGTACATGCAGGACATACTCATCTGTATTTTTCCATCCTCTGTCCTACCAGAAGTTGCTTTTTGGTTTACTGTTTCTATAGCAAGCACCTGTTGGTTCACCAGTGCTTGTGTCTTTCAATTTTTAGATGTGGAAATGAAATCCTTTTTTACAGGCAATTGAGCACTCTGGTCAGGGATAAAACAGGTAGGAGTTTGATTAATCCAAGAGCTGTGGGTGTAGAAAGCAGTGTCAGTCCTACATTCTCCGATTTGCCTTTAAGGCTGTTTATGCACTTTATTCAATGTTACCATAATGCAACACATGTCAATCATCCCTGGATCCCAAGGGGATTTTCTTCCAGCTTTTCACTGCTAGCCATGCTCTTATTTTGAAGCATTTTAATGTGTTGTGTCACTTTTTAAATCAGGCCCAGAGCCTTGCAAGGAGAGATGTTCTACTCTGCATCAATTTCTTCGCCTCCTCCACCTCCTGGAGTACCAAGGCAAATGTAAAGCAGTTTATTTATGCCTCTTTTCTTGAGGTACCGCAACTGCAGTCTCAAAACCATGGCTAAATGAGAGGAGGTAGAGTTCAAGAAAGCTGCAGCACAGATGCTGGTATGGAGGCTGGGTAGTTGTGCAGTCAGAAATGAAATTTCAACAGCTAAATAACCTAGAAGTAGACAGGAAGAAGGTGAACAGGCAATTTTTGATCTGGCAAAATATTAATAGCAAGATACCCCAAGGTTTTCTATTAGGACTGATTCTTATCAAAATTTACTAGTGGTTTGGAAGCATTGATGAATAGTGAACTAGGAAAAATTGCCAGTGAAATAAGAACCGGAAGTAACATAACTCAGTGGGGTGGTGTAGCAATGTGGTGAATAAGATGAATAAGACAGATGAAATTCCAGGGCTGTGAGATGCTGGTGCATATGTTCAGATTCAGCCCTTGTGTGTCATGTTTCCCTTGTGGATGACGAAATGGAAACATAGAGGGTTCAATTACTGAGGAAGAGGGAGCTCACAAAAAATTGTTCCATTCTAACAATGGATCTCTTAGGATGGTACAGGCCATCCTCCTGCTCGAAAAGGGTCGTCTAGAGCAGATTGCCTAGAGCCATGTCCAGCTGGGTTTTGAAAATCTCCAAAGCCTCTCTTATCAGCTTATTTGGCCACCACCACAGTAAAAAAACTTCTCTTGTTTTCAAGGTTGAGTTTCATGTGTTTCAATTTGTGCCCACTGACTCTTGTCCTGTCAGTGAGCACCAATGAGAAAAGTTCCGCTTCCTCCTCTTCATTCCTTACCTTCGGGTATTTATTTATACAGCCTGCTAAGATCTTACTCTTGTACTGTGGAGAGAACTTCAAGGGGGAAAGTGCATAGTAAATTATGCACTGGGATAATCCTTACTCTTAGGAGTAAGGTGAAACTCAGTGAATCTTAAGGTCATTTGATGTGGAAAAGAAACAGGATTGTTTGTGTATTAGAACTGCTCAGTGCAAGGATGTTGGGGCTGGATGTATATGGATTTCCACAGACTGAAGGAGTCTTATGGTAGTTCTGTAATGAGGAAGCAGAAATATGTGAACCTTGATAAAGCCGGTGTTTCAGGACCAATAACAGAATGACATAAGGACCTTGTCAGGAAAGTTGAGGTGGTATATTTCCTTGTAAAGAGAGGATTTCTGATTTGGAGAAAGGCAGAATGGGACTTGGAGAAAACTTCTTCCTTGGGGCCTACACCCGGTAAATTAACTGTGAAAGGAATTACTTGATCTCACAGAGTTAAAACTGAATTTGTTCATGAAGTCTGCACTAAAGTTGAAGAGCGTAAGAGAATAATTTTCTTAGGTGAACTTGCAGAGTTGGAGACAGGTGAAACCTGAATCTGTTGTTTAGTTTAGAGGCATCTCCTACGCACCCAGCCACACACTTACTTGCATCACAACACAAAGGCAGCACTATTGCCTCAGACCAGTTGTAAAACAACAAGGAAGATATCTATCTTAATTTGAGACAGGGATATTGATTATTTTTTCATGAGAGCACCTATGGATCTTTCTGTCTCTGAATGCCCTTACTTAATATGTAAGGATAGCAATGTGAGTTGAACACCAAAGATATACTGAAACGTTTAATGTTTTATTGCCCATAGACATTGAGTAGAATGATCTGATCTAATATTTGTGTGAACATCTGTTTGTAAATAGTACACAAATGACATAAACTGTATTTAGAAACTTACCTGTGCCACTCTCTCCTGAAGCCTTCTCTCTATTTCGAGGTAATGTTAGAGTGATATAGAACAGCTAAACCTAGAAGATCATTATGGTATTGCAATTATGGTATAATTGCAATAATTGCTAGAAATTACCAAGACCTTTTTAAGTAAAGGTACAGTATTTTGAGCCAGTGGAATGTGGTGAGTGTACCATAACTACCCCTAGATGTTGGCATTATCAGGAGTACTCAGTGTGCCAACTCCAAGAGAAATTGCATGGAGGGTAGAGAGGAGTGGAGACTGTGGCTACATTCTGTGGCAACAATACCAGCTAATTGCTCTTTTGATATCCTGGGCCAACAGCCTGCCACCTTGTGACAAATGCTGTTCTTGAAGTGTACTTTTGCTCATTATAATAATATTTGAATATAAAAAAGTGGCTCCTTACCCACCTCCAAGTTGTGACCACCCTGTATGTTGAGGAAGTGCACTGATTTTTTTTGTAGCTTGTACCTTTAAATTTGACGGGAGAGAACTTCTCACCAATCACAGTAAAGATATAATTGACTAGAGTCACTCAAGCTCCACCTGTTTGGTAAAATAATGTAACAGTAGCCAACAGGGGAAAGAATGTCAGGGAAGATACCATTGCAAGGACACTGCTGACCCACGGCACCAGTCAGTGGGCTGAGCCTCTCTTCCCCCACCCATGATGGGATGCCTTTGGGTAGGACTCTTAACACTTGAGTGCTCCCCCCACCCCAACCTTTCTCTTCCTCTTAATTTTGTAGTCTCTGTAATGGTTGCACACACACACACACACACACACACACACACACGTACACACACACCCCGGAAATCTCTATAGGGTACTCATAGCCTAGGTATTTGCAAGTTTCTTTTGCAGACAGTAAATTTATCACCAGAAACCCAAAAGAACTTGTATACCAGTGCTTTAATAAATCACAATATTTATTAATCTGGTGGTAAGCTGCACCAGTGTGGTGTTAATAGTGCATCTGGACCCTTGTTTTCTGGCCTACTAAAGGTGAATTGGTTATCAGTGGGAATCTAAGCCCAGCTGCCCTCTGCTCCTCTAATATCTGAGGGTCAGCTGGACTGCAAGGGAGATTATTTTCTACCAAATTCCTTTACTCGCTTTAACACCACCATATCAGAGACTGTTCTATTTTTATTTTTTATTTATCATGAAAGATTACCCATGTGGTTTTGAGCTCCTTCAGATTGACCACTGTGTTAGATAGCATTTTTTTAAGAGTTAATCATCAGTGCATATTTCTTAGGCCATTTTTAACATGTTTTGTTACTTCTATAGAGATACAGAATAAGCAAGAAGGCCAAAAGATGAATGTAACTAAAAAAATCCACCTGTGTTTCTGTCACTATTATCAGGATTGTTACATTTTTCAGAGCTCCTCCAGTGAATTAAGCCCTTGAAGCTTGCATTTGAGTACATTCAGAAGTTTGCCAGAACTCCGGATTTGGGGAAAAAAGCTTTGGGTGCTTAGACCCATATTCATAGAGTAGCAATAGAACTTGCTATAGCAAGTTACCACTTGGCAGAGTTGGTATGCTTTATGTGTATGATCCCCTCCTGTTTTAAATAGAATGTGCAATGCATTTGGTTAAACCCCGGTGAAGTCAGACTACAGGTGCACAGGACTGGAGATTCAGAGCTTGAGAGAAGAAATACAGTGCTAAGTCACCAGCTGACAGTAACACAATTCTACTCAATCATTTTTGCCCTCCCCAGATGCAGATGTAAAGCATTACTGTAGGCATCACCCATGAAAAATGTGGGTTTGACTTAAGGATTTGATTCAGAAAAAACAAATAAATAAAAGACCTAGTTAATGTACATGCCTTCTCCTTCACAGTGTTTTGTGAGATCTTATCTCTGGAGTTGTCAGTCTACCAAATATTAAATTCACTCAAAGTACTTGAACATTTCTTTCACTAGAAATTATATTGAAATCTGTATTATTTTCCCTTACTTACAGTTATATTAGCACTTGAAAGTCAATAAAATCTTACAGTAACAAAATCCTAAGTCAAGGCAAGTACAAGGTACTTTGTGTGCAGCTTTCAGTGGAGTAAAATAATTAACACAAGCTATAGAAGCAATGACTATAACACCTTTTAGTTGAGGCTCGACCTAAAATAGAGAAGCAATTTGAAGTGAAAAAGCTGTTACAGTTATAAAAGACACTATCACTGAGAAATTTTTAATAACTGTAGTAGAGGTAAATGATGCCTAACCCAGGGCACCCATTTCTCTCCAGTCTGGCTTTTATGATATGAAATTACAAAGCACAGGCTAGGAACAGATAAATTATTTGTTCTTGGGTTAAGGAATGGGAGGGTATGCTTTTTCTCCATTGAGTTGTTTTGCAGCCCATGCAGCGGAGTACTTAATTTACTGCATGGATAATGTCAGTACAGTGAGAAACAGTGCAGAGATCTCATTCAAAACAAGTGGAACCTTAGCAGGATTCTAAGGCTTCAAGTAAGAATTGGCTGTCCTGCCTCCTGCAGAGCTGCTTAGTGTCCTCTGCTTCCAGGACTTGAGCTCTTGGGTTCTGCTACCTCTGTGCCAGTGCTAGTTGCAGCTTGCTGTTTTGTGCTTTCCCAGAACCTGGCTCATGTGTAACATGAACTAGATCAGCTCTAGTGAAGTACCTGCTGAGCCAAAACTGATGATCTCTGATGCACTGCTGGATGTCCTATAGATGCCGTGTTTAGCATCCATGAGTTGAGAAAAATGGCCAGAAACATCATGTTTGGGTCTGCATGAGTTGGGGTATGTTCAACAAAGCCTGTTAGTTATGGGCCCTCATAGCACTGAGGCAACAGTAGTTGCTCCGTTGTCAGACTTAACCTGGTATTTATTAATTATGCTGAAGTTACATCATATCTGAGCCACTAAGTATTTACAGGCCAAGCTCAATCTACAGCATGGAAAGTCACATGTTTCTGTACCTGCTGCCTTCTGAATCTGCAGCTTGGATGTTAAAAAACATTACTGAAAATGGTGTCTCTGCAACAGTAAAGCCCAGTGAAAAAAACCTTGATGGGGCTAACTTGCCCACAGTTGGCCTGCACTAGTAGAGATACAAAGGAAACTGAGGACTAGTTAATGTGAAGTGTAGTCCCTTCATTTGAAGTTCACCCAGTTCTGCTTGGGCTCATTCTGCTTTCAGAAAATATATGGAAACTTAGAAATCCAGCTCTGTGCTGTGGCTGTTTGAGTGTGTGTGAGCTGGATGGGACTGTGTGAAGAGCAACCATGATTCAGCTTCTGAAGTGGGAGGCTCTTACTGGAGCAATATAAACCCTTTGGGTTGGAAGAACAGTGAAAAGAATTAGAAAACAGCTTCCTGCTCACTTGTACTGGCTCTGTGTGAAGTTCTGAATATACACAGCATTTACACAGGCTGAGTATTTTACTCATTACTTCTGCAGTCAGGACATACTGGTGTTGGGCATTGTGGGCTCCTGTTAGGCAACATCAAGGGCTTGGTGTTGTATTGCACAACATGGTGCACTCTCACTGCAGTGACAGAGGTTGTGGTTAAGGCATTGCAGACAGAAATGCTGCTCTTCTTTTCTTTTACTTTAGCTCCATATTCTTCTCGGACCTTGTTACTTTTCCTTGACATAAGATGTGTGTCATACTTCACAAGTAAGGGTTGTTACTGTTCTAGTAAATCAGCCTAGCTAAAACTGTAAGACTCTTCTCTATTTGTTGATATTTTTTGCTTTCTACCGCATTAAACTGGCAAGCAAAAGTAACTGGATATGTGCTAACTCAAGAGCTATTAAATAATGTAGTACTAATGAACTTTACCAAAATACCAAAAGTACCAAGGCAAATTCTTCTGTTATCTAGATGGCTATAACTTGGAGCAGAATGTAAATTACAGTGTGTTTAGGTTAAGGGGTAACATATGCATTAGTCCTGGGTTTAGCTAGTTGCTGTAAAATTTTTTGCAACATGGTTTCCTAGTGCATGGAAACCTACACAAACTTTCCTCAAACTAATACTTTGTTTCATAGATTAGTAATTTTATTCTTATTTGGAAAATGGGTGCAATAGCAAATTGTCTCATGAAGATTTCATAGGTAGGAGTTTGGGTTGGCTCTATTATTTATAAGTAAGAGAACAACTGCTTTTGCTGAAATTATTCTGTAAATCTTACTAGAGGCTAGTAGAATGCAGAATATATCTACTTTTAAAAGCAAGTTCTGTATTTCACGTAAAGAACGCCAGCTTAGGTTTTTAATTCCCAACAGGTTGTGAGGCTCTGGGTTTAAAAACTGTCTTTCTTTCAAGACTAAATTGTGTGAACTTCACATTCATCATTGGAATAGATTTGTATGCAATAACAAACTCTTGCTGGGACCAACAAGAGAGTGATTGCAGAGATACGTAACTACAACATATATATGCTTGCCACAGCAGTGCGTTACCTTAAGATGGGTGAGCCACCTAATCACAGACACAACAAACACAACAAAGTTTCAAAGTTTAACACCACCCTTGCTCCAGCATCTTAAGTGGATCCCAAGTTACTGTAGGATCACAGTGGATCCCAGAACTTTGGTCAAAATATACAAAGCATATGCAGTTGTTCTTGATGGTGACTTTTGAAATCCTTGTGGCTTTTTATAAATCTCTTTTTTAATCTTTAATTAATAATAATTTTTTAATCTTTAATTCCTATGTCACATTCCTGTGTCACTTAGTTTCACAGGCTCTTTGCACACAGTGTGGAAAAACCAGCTATGAATGAGCTGTCTTCTCATGACATGAGAGTGCATTCAGCAATTCACTTAACAGATTGCTTGTAAATGTCAATTCTCCAAATACTAATAAGGGAACAAACAGGTTAAGGACAAAGCTTTTGATAATTCTGGTGTTTTGTTTGAGGTAAATATGAGGGCTGTGATAGATTTACTTTTCTGGGGAAAATATTGTGTCAGAAAAAACATGAGGCGGTCTGAATTAAGCTGTTCAACAGCTTCTGGTGCTTTTGAGAAGTGTTCTTAAAAACAGCAGCCTGAAAATACAGGATAGTATCCCACAGGATACACTGGGCATTTTGTGAGCATCTGTAGTGTTCAGGGGGGATATGTTTAGTTCAGCCTTATTGATAAAGCCTAGAGGAAAGGTGGTTGCCCTTTAGGTCTACATCTGTCACAGATCACAGAGGTGGTGTTTATCAGACAAAATATTTTAAGCTAAGTTGTCAGGCTACTTTGTGTATGTCTGTGTGCTTAAGAGTTCGTGATGACTGGGGAGAAGGTTTTTGCAGCGAAGGGGGAGTTGTTTTGCATTGTTAGAGAATCATTACTCAGAAACCTGGGACAATGTGTGAGTATTCATGCATCTTTAAAAGCAGTATGTGGCATGTCTGAAAATAGTTTCACTTTTCATAGTATTTTTTTCCATCAAAAGCTCAACAGTATGCATATTTAAACAATTGTCTTATTTTACTTGATTGTTGGTTATGTTACATATGGCCACCCTTTTGAAATGCATGGATAGTTTTCACGTATGCAAATACCCGTGAAGTTTCCTGATTGATAATACATAAAGAGAGAGAGAAGCCTTGTGAAGTATAAATAGCCCAGAGTAGATGTGCATATATCAAAGCTGGTCATCTAAAGCCCTCAGAAAGGAACAGTCTGAAATAATTCAGATAAATCAGATGCAAAAGTAGTAGTTTGTCTGCATTAGCAGTACAGCAGCCTAGATGTAGATAGGCTTGCTTCATAGCAGAATGGGGTGTTTGTACTTTGGAGGATATGAACTAGCTTTTTTGCACAATATAAAATGCATTAAAAGACTGAAATAGCCGTTATAGTTTGTTGTTGCTGCTGTCTCTGTATTTGAACTGTTCGTACACTATGGCTGATGAACTTTCTCAAACAAAGGCTGAGGTTAGACTTCAGCCCCTATTGTCTGTATTCAACTGATTTACAATCTGACCCTTAAAATGAATGGATACAATTTTTCATTCCAATTTTACTAATTCCACTTTTCCAAAACTATTATTTTATAGGCAAAAGCAGATCTTGCAATGATTTGTATCTGCCAGGCTGGAAACAAAAAAATTTGCCCTCCATATATTTGTCTATAGGGAGAAACAGAAAACCAACTTGTTCCTGTTATTTTTTGTTTTGTTGTGTTTTATAGTTTTCTTAAATCCTTCTTACTCTGCATGAATCTTAGTATTGTTCTTCATGATTTTGTCTTACCTCAGAACAGCCCTTTTGTGTTGACCTGCAATTCTTACTGTACAGAAAGACAGAGCCAGCACCTCTGAAAGCTTCGCAATTCTTAACGTACTAATACAGTGACATCTGATATTTACACTGATGAAGTGTATTCAACCACTGAGCCAAACATGAGGCTCAAATAAAACCAACTTCTCTTAGTATAGAGATACTTCTTCAGCAACTTTAACATACTTTGGCTGCAAAACTTATTTTCTTTTATGTTCCCTTTGCTTTGAGTCCTCTTCTTTGCAGGATTTTTTGCTGTAAATAGGAAAGAATCTGTATGCTGATAACAAGGCTGGGTTTTAGAGGGGTTTAATCCTCTCCAGTGAACAAAAGCTGCCCTTCATGTGTAGTAACTGTTTTTTCTTGATAGGCTTTTAGTGAGGATATACTAGTAATACAAAAGATGGTGTAAAAATGACAAAACTTAATCTGAAGTGCTTATAGTTTATGCAATGGTTTGTTGATATTGCTGTGGTTTATGGTTCCTGTGAACAAAGTTGAGACAGAAACAAAATGTCCGTTTTTTAAAAAAAGAAAATAAATATCAACAGAAAAATTCCACTTGAGATGGTGGAATTCATCAGCAGTTATTTATTTGGGTCAGCGTATTACTATAATTCTTAAGAAAGGTAAACTGGAGAATTTTTTAAGGTTTGAAAGTTCGGCTCTTGCTTTCCTCTAGAACTTGTTGGTAAGGTAATTCTTGTCAAGGGCCAATCCTTTGAAAATAAAACCCAGCAAGTACTTTGGACATCTCACCATTTGCAATTTTTCTATAATAACTGCAGTGTGTGTATGCACATATGTTGAGTGGGAGGTTCATAGTTGTTCCTCAATAACCTACTATGGACACTCCTATTTTTATAGTATTGCATTTATTTGTTGGAGATAGTTCTGCAACTTTCTAAACCACTGTCAGTATCTGCACCTTATTCTGATGGGTTTTAAGCTCTGCATGTTTAAAAACAGGAGGCAGAGAGTCTTAATAAATTGGATCTTGGTCTCATTTTCGGTTAACAGACCTCAGGAAAATCTGAGGCTCCACAGTTCAAGAGAGACATTAGAGAGTCCAACAGAGGGCTGTGAGGATGATCAGGGGACTGGAACATATGAGGAAAGGCCAAAAGACCTGGGCCTGCTTAGTCTGGAGAAGAAAAGACTGAGAGAGGACCTTATTAATTTTTATAAATATCTGAAGGGTGGGTCTCTTTTCAGTGGTGCCCTGTGAGAGGAGTTGGGGCAAAGGACACAAACTGGAACACAGGAAGTTCCACCTCAACATGACAAAAAACTTTTTTAATATAAGGGTGACAGAACACTGGAATAGGTTGCCTAGAGAAATTGTGCCGTCTCCTTCTGTAGAGACTTTCAAGACAACATCTGAATGCATTTCTGTGTGACCTGCTCTTGGTGATCCTCCTTTGGCAGGGGTGTTGAACTAGATGTTCCCCAGAATTCCCTTCCAACCTTTACCATTCTGTGATTCTATAATTTTATGATAAGGATAACCTCATTCTAACTAAAAGATTTCAGAGATAATTAAGTTTTAAAAGCCAATATAAGATCTGATGGAACCAGAATAAGCTTTATTGTTGTTGAACTTAATGTTCACACTGAACAAAATTGGAAAGAGCTGATATAGTAGAAAAAGATGCATGTGGATACACTACTGCTACATTTCTGTATTCTTTTTGTAGGGTGTGCTTTCTAGAGTGAGAAAAAGGATGTTAAAATAAGGAGAAAAAAATGTATATATGGAGCTCTGATCCAGTTAACATGGCATAAGAAAAGAAAGAATTTTGTATGTTTGTATGTGTCAAGCCAAGACAAAAAAAAAGAAATTCTGATGGGATTTCAGACCTGCTTTGCAAGCCAGTTTGGTTGTATTGAATTTTAGGTGAGCATCCAAACTTTGAGATCTTTGTCTGGATGCATTTCCTAAACCAGTTAAGTCTCACTTACCCATTGTACTTTTTTGAAATGCAGGAGCTGAGTGATGAATACTTCTCTCTGACAGATGAGTTTGGGCCAACTGGATTCAGGATTTAGCACTGACACTTTCAAGAAAAGATGGACAAGTGCAATTTCTCATTTTTTTTTTCTGAAGAAGGAACTATTTTCACAGCCTCTTATGATGTGCATTCATGGTGACTTGCATTCATGGTTATTTCTACTCTTCGTAATGCTTTTGCCTTGACAAAATTTTACTTTGTTAGAATGTTTTCTCATACTGAATAATGATTTTTAAAGCTGAGAGGAATTGTTTTTATGCTCCCTAGAGCCTGAGCCAGATACAGTTTTATAAATACAGAGATATAGACTTATATATATATTTAAATTCATATTGACTTTAAAAACAATGTTCTGTGAGTGAAAGGTATAAAAAAATGCTGTTCAACTCTTTGGTTTATTTTATGTCATAACACACTATGAGAGGAATTCTAGGGAGAAGAATTCTATGAGCTAGAGGTCAAGCCTCTGTGGTTCTCTCTACTCATTTGGGCTGTCTGGCTGAGGTCATATTCTGTCAAACCCACTCTGGTTTGCAGCTGGCAAAGAACAGGTAGGCATGAGCCTGCCAAACTAAATCTAGATGTTACAGAAATTAGCACTACAGATGGTACACCTCCTTATGAATACTTTGGCTTCTTTATGTTGAAGAGGGGGGCTGTGCATGGGGGAATGGAGGTAGCAAGTCTGAGGTGGCAATGCAGTTGTCTAGGAAACAGAGATTGTAAAGCTGGAAAGCAGGAGGAAAGAGCAAAGCAGATCCTGCCTTCATTCTGTCACCCTGGTTCAGCTGAAAAATCACTTAATTGGTCTTCAGTTTTGTGGGGTTTTTTGCAAATGGCTTTGTTCTTGCAGTGCTGCTGGTACAAAACAAGGGGCAGAAAAGTGTAGGGTGAGAGACCCCAGCTGGGGTTTTGTTGTCCCAACGTTTTCAATCTCTCTTCTAAATTTCCCTCTCTGGATTAGCATGGTTTAAAAAAACAATGCCAAAGCCTGAAAGACTTCCCGCTCCTGCTGAGCTAGCTAATATCCCAGACTGACTATCCTTCCTCCAGGACCTGTGTTGCTGTCCATGGGGGCAGTGAAGGTTGATAGCTTTGAGGCCAAGGAGAGCCCAGGAGCAGTCAGCCTAGGAGTGGAGGAGGCAGATTTTGGAGCTTGCTTGAGGTTGTGTGGTTGGCACAGGAGCTTTCTCTGGTGTTGAAACTACATCTGGTAGGCAGTGCTTGTCCAAAAACACAGATTCTGGGAGGATTTTTCAGCCTTGTTATTACCATGTGTAATCCTGGTAGTGCTTTAAGTGGTTGGGAGGCCAATGTGCTTGCTACATAGTAAGAGAAATATTAGGTTTCCTGTTCACTTTCTTAATTCTCTAAAGCAATTTCTCTTCTTGGGCTGACTGTTTCTTCACACATGTCTGACTATTGACACATCTCACCCTTATGTCGTGTTTGAAGAATTTCATTGCAACAATACTTCTTTTCTTCCCCTTAAAAAACTGGGAAACACTAGTTGTCTTTGGTCTTCTCTGAAAACTGTGCCTCTGTTTTTAACAGCATTGATTCAGATCAAAGCTAGAAATCTCCCACCAGGCATTTCTTGATTTTATGATGCTTGCCTGAAGACACTCTACTCAGTTTAATTTTTTGTAGTTCTAACATATCTGCATTGTCTAAATAACAAATCTGCTAGATATTCTAGGTCACTAGGTCCCTCTGTTTTGAAGGTACATTTTTGCTGACATGCTTTACTACCTTATGTTTCTTATACATACATGCTGATTGAGTTATTAAGTGAAAACAAAATTAAATTTATATACCAAAAACCAGAATACCTGAAATATTTTAAGTGAAAATTTTTAAGTTTTTTAATTTATATAAAAAACATTAAATTTTTTAATGAAAAATTTTAAGTGATTGCTCATGTCTTCTCCAAATGAGTAATTGGAAAGAAATAAAGTATCATCACAGAAGAATTCAACTTCACTCAAAAGAACTTTGATTTTTTTTTCTGTTCAGCTCAGAAATATGAACTGTAGAAATCTTTTTAAAAGATTAAAATGTTATGAAACCATAACTTGTCCTTTCTGTACTATTTTTCTGATAAATTGAGATTCTTATCATAAGACAGAGCAGGTAGATCTCTACAGACAAAGTACAAATAGGTTTTGCTGTTCCATGCCATTTCTCCACAGTGTGTTTCTGACCCGAAAGGTGAAGGAAAAAGCTATGATGATAAAAATAGTGAGAGGGAATTGCGCAAAGCACTGGCAAGGATATTGGGATTTTAGGGGAATTGGCTGGGACAAATGAATACGTCATTATAGCTCTAATCTCTATGACTGTGAGCATCTCTCTGCTGTTGCCTTGCTAGCAGACTCTGGTTCAGAGACCTAGCATTTCTTGAACCTTCATTGCTCACAAAAAATTCTTTAACCAATTCTCTTGGCAGGATTAGTAAGGGTAGTTTAAGTTGCTGACTCTAAGTACCACATTTAGAACCATATAATTACAGAATTTTCAGGGTTGGAAGGGACCTTCCAGATCATGCCATGGGCAGGGACACCTCCCACTAGATCAGGTTGCTCAGAGCCCTGTTCAGCCTGGCCTTAAAAACTTCCAGGGATGTGGCTTCCACCACCTCTCTTTCCAGTGTCTCACCACGCTCATAGTGAAGAACTTCTTCCTAATAGCTAATCTAAATCGACTCTCCTCTAGTTTGAATCCGTTTCCCCTAGTCCTATCATCTGGTAACCTAAAAATTTCATCATCAAGTTTCTTGTAGGCCCCCTTCAGATATTGGAAGGCTACAATAAGGTCTTCTTGGAGCATTCTTTTCTCCAGTTAGCTTCCACATTGGTGGTGATGCTAACTGTGCTTGGAAAACCATAATGATTGGAAAGTATGTCTGCAGTAAAGTCTGCTTGTTATCCAGGTATGAGGATCAAATCTTCAATATGCATATTCATTTTTCATATATGCTGAGGAGTTTTTAGTTTGCTTTCTGATTATAATTTTTCGGTTATGAGAATTACATTAACATTAATTTATTTTTAGTTGAGTATGATTTTATCACATTAATATCTTCTTAGTTGTCCTGGTTTGGGCCAGGGTAAAGATAATTTTCTGTCTCCTACTTTTGCTTCATCTAAGTTTCTTGTAAGTAGCTGCACTTGCCAAAATTAACAGCAAGTTCCTTGGTCAGTCTGCTTCTAGGGCTGATAACACTCAATATTTATAGTTACACCTAGAGAATGCTGTGCAGAACCATTGGACACTGCTCAGTTCTGAGGAACATCTTGTGCTCTGGAAAGAGAAAGGGAGTAAAGAGATCACACCTGCAACCCTCCTTTAAGGAGGAGCGGACAAAATTGACCATAATATTCCATCCCATACATGTCATACTCAGTATAAATTTGAGGGACTGCAAGAGTCAAGCTGCTTCTTCTTCTCTTTCACTCTTCACTCTTCACACACACAGGAATCTGTGTGTTTCTGCCTCCAGCTCCCAACTGCTGCTGACTCCAGGAGTCTAGCCTGGACTTTCCCAGGCCTGCCCTGCAGCCTTGGTGGTAACATGAGAGTTACTGGGGGAAGGGTGGAGGAAGGTGGTATCATTTTTCTGTTTCATTACTGTTTCATTAAAGTTGTGTAGTTTAGTTTCCAACCCATAAGTCTCTCTCCCTTATTCTCTCTCCTTTCCTTAATAGGGAGGAGGATTAATAAAGAGCTCCTGTTAATCAGTTAATTGACGGGCCAGCATTAAACATTAGTTAAACACTAATTAGTGACATTAGTGCTTATAATTTAGTGCTTATAATAATAATTTCTTCTAAACACTGACTGGAATCAATTTATATCTTGACTATCTTTTACTAGCCACATATATAAATATGTTTACAATATTACCTGTGTGCATATTTGCACAAACAGATTTCTCATTTTTCTATGAACTTTTTACTTTTAGCAATGTTGATTTCATCATGGATATTACCCTTTATGGCATGTGTGTCTAACAGTCTCCCTCTTGGTAAACTGAAGAAGTGTGAGATTCTTTGGTTTATTTTAGTTACCCAGCAGCCTTGGGCAATGGTTTTGACTCTTGTAATTCAATTGACGTTTTCTCTTGGCCCGTAGATCTAGAAGAAGAATCACCAGAAGTTACAGAAATAGAATGCTGAATTTAAAAAAAAAAATCAAATTGATGAAATAAATGGTCAATTTTTTGTACCCTTTGTATTAATCATGTCTCCTATTTCAGCCTTCAGTTATTCTGTCAATACAGAGCGATACCAAGCCTTCTCTGGGTGGTACTTTTTATGTCACTGTTGTCCAGGTGTGGAATAATTATATAGGAAGAAACAGTGAGGAAGAAACAGTGCAGCTTTACCTAGCTGAGGGAGCAAAAGCCCTGCTTGCCCTCTTCCAGGTGCATCCCTAAAATGATGGTAGTGTCAGAGATATTAAGAGATATTAAGAAAATATTAAGAGATATTAAGAAAAGGCAAAAAGGCAAGGTATAAAAGGTATCCCGACCCTTCAGTGCAGCCACGATGTTGGCAGGAAGCTCCTTGGATGGTGGGCATGCATCTCGTGTTTCAAATCTGCCTATTTTACGCTGCCTGGCCCCACCTTTATGGGTGAGTGATTTGGTACATCTTGCACAGCCAGGTGTTCACTTGGGCCCCTCAAGGTGGATTGAACAAACAATTAGCTTTATTTCCATGCATGCTCCCTCACCTTAGGTGAGGCACACACAAGATGTCACTCAGGGTACAACTTGCCTGCCCCTGCCTCTTACTGAATTAAGGACAGTGTCCTGCCTGTCAGTGTGGCCACCAAAGGTGGGCTCCCCTTTGCAAGGACATTATCCATCCTCTAGGGATGACCACGATAGAACGGGGTGCTTAGTAAGAACAGGGTCCTTTTTATCAGGATGACCACCAAAATGAGCACCTCTCCTTGCAAGAATAAGGCACCAATTATCAAGGTGATGACCCAAATGAGGGCCTCTCCATGTGAGAACAGAGTCCAGGTGGCTTATTGAATAGGGACCTCACCTTAGCACAATGTCCATTTTGTCAGGGTGTCTGTTGTGAGACAATTCTTCATTTAGGGACTCTACAGATACTTAAAGTTCTCTCACCAATCAAAACTATTGATTCTCAAAATCCCTGTCATAATCCTGTATTTTATCAGTAATGCTTCCTTATGTGTCAGTTGTTTTGGAAAGTTTTCTCCAAGGATTGACACAACACTTTCATTCTTACTTTAAGTCAGGAGCTAGCTCAGGCTTTGCTCTGTCAGAAAAGAGGAATTTAAAAAACAAGGAGAAGATGCTGGTCAGGAGAAGGTGGTAATGGGGGTTAGTGCAGTGCCTTTAGGTAGGAGGCAGAGGGAGATGGAAGGAGTGATAGACAATAGTGGGAGAGGATAGAGTTAGCTACACCCCTGTTGCTGCTGTTCTGGAACTCCCAGGTCAGCCCCTGGGTGCCAAGAAGTATCCCTGTAGTCCTTTAAAATTATATACATTCAGGAAAGGTCTAATGGAGTGTGGAAAATAAAGTCCTTTATTACATGCTTGCTAAGCTTTTAACACTTTACCCTCAAGTCTATCTCAAATGAAAAATAGCGTCTTCCACACTGTACACCGAAATCCTCAGTATTACCAAAATTTAAATATTTTCTTTTGAGTTTTTCTCTCCAAATGTGAATTGAACAAGCTTATCTGACGAAGAGAGAATAAAATGAATTTCTAATATGACACAAATAGGAGTTATTCAGCTGCAAGACATTAAACCCATTTCCAACATAGTTTTTTAGAGATTCTTAGAACAAGTTTTATAGATACATGAAGTGGAAAATTTTTAATGCTGTTAATATCTTAGATTTTGAGCTGCTTAGATTTTCATCTTTTGCAAATTGTATCTTCTCTGACTTCAGTTAAGGAAAGTTAGCTGTCTTGTCTTCTACAGTTCACGTCAAAAGTGCCAGCCCCTTTTCTTCCTATTCATAGCCTTTTGAAATATAAACATGAACAAATAATGCCGAGAAATTATTGTAAGATCAATCATGCAACTCTTCAGTAAATATTGTGGTGCATGACCATTTAATCACAGCTTTCAAATTTATTTTTAATTTATTTAATCTTTAAGAAGAAGGACAAAAAAGGAAAGAAAGAGGAAAAGGAAAAAAAAGAAAAAAAAGAAACCTTTCAGATCAGGACAAAAGAACTTGAGCAGAACAGAGAAATGAAAACAATGTTTTCATTGTTGGTGGAAGGCTGGTCATGTAGTTTGCCAGGGATACCAGTGGTAAGATGCTGCAGTACCAAATGAAAATTTGGCTTGACAGTCTTCTAATTTTTGAAATGCTAGGCTTTATCCTCCAACTTTCTCCTTCAGACACTGAGGGGTCTGCAGGTTTACTGTGTCTCTTACAATCCTACTTGCTTATACACCAACATATTATACTGTTATGGCCTCTTGCAAATTGTGAGCAGTTAAAATGGTGATAAGAAGATCATGGGTTAGGAAATGGCTGAGCTTGACATCTCCCTACGTACAACCAATACAGGTCTTCCTCCTCAGTTGATTTTTTTCACTTTTATGAGATTAATTCCTTTGTACAACTTACACAACTACTGCCAGAGCAGTGTCTGGCAACCAGAAGAGCAATGCTAATGAGGTGCAGCAGCTGAACTTGATCCCTGGCACAGATAATCTGCTGCCTCTGCTGGTCAAGGTGATTGTGTTTATAGCTGTGCTGTGATTGTGCTTACAATAAGCATTAAGGAGTTCTTTTTGTCCACTTGTCTTGAGTTATGCTGCACAAGTGTCTTCATTGCAAGGTCGTCTGATACACACTGAGCAGCCTTCTACTTCAAAATTGTTCTGTGTGGAAACTGATTTAAAATGGCACTGCTTCATATATTTAATGAAGTCCTTGCTAATCACTCTGTGCCTTCACTACATACTGAATTTTTGAAAAACATCACTTGTCTTGCCTCTTCTAGACCTTTGATCAAACACATAATCTCTGGTATAAGAATATTTATTAGCACTTTTTGAGACTTCACCTTTAAAAGAGATAAAAATATCAGTAGGTAAATTAATTTTCATAGCTTCTGTCATTGATTTATTCATTGTAAGACCCACTGGCTTGGCAGAGCTTGCAAGACCATCTGTCTTTTGTGCATATCTTCAGCTAAATGCTTTTCTGCAGTAAGAAATTAGACTTGGGCAAGTGAGCCAGCTCTGTGAATAGGTTCTTTAGTTTTTGTTTGAATACTGAATAGGGTAACTTTGTTATGGATAGAGGTGACCAGTTAATACAAAGGTGTGATGTTAAACATCTTCAAAAATCATTCACTGGAGGTGTGCTTGCTTACTCTACTTGTTGACCAGCTCTCTGTGCCACCAATGACATCCTAAGTTATGTGTTGAAAGTAAAGTATCAAGGCCAAGGTATTAGGTACAACTTAGGTACAAGCAAAATTATTAAGTTACACCACTGTGAAACTGAGTGGTGCCTACACTGGGCAGAAATATCTAAGGAGAAATTTAGTAATAAATACCCTTTCCCTGTTTTTAGAACCAAGAAAGACCTAGTATGCACAGAATTAAACGTTGTAATTCCTGCTGGCCTAAGAAATGGTATATAAGTATTGGAAGAACACAACAGGAAATAAGCATGGATGACTTTTTAAATTTCTTTGTGTTTTATGTTACATATAAATTGCACAGAAATTATTTACATATATATATAAAATTTAGTCTCCCATTTGTAAGCATTCAACAAAAAGCTCTTTTTCACAGGAATTGAAAACTCCTAGTAATCATGCTACCAGTTATCACCATGGTTTAGGGTAGGAAGCAAAGAAGCCGATGAGCTGGCAAAACAAGGTTGGTAAATGATCCATATTTTACATCTCCACCTCCAGAGCCCTGCACAAAATGAAACAAATCAGAAAAATTTATGTATACACGTAAAACTCTGTATGAGGCAGTTATGAACAGTGTGTTCTATGCTTTAGCTTTATATGGCAGCAGTGGCACTTGAAATGAAAACAGGTTCTGAAAATGAATGTTGGTGAGAGCTTAAAATAAAAATCAAATCACAAAGGTACCACTCAATCACTTTGCTGTTGTTCAGGAACTTTGCCTCTGTGGACACTCATGGATTTCATACCTTTGTCTTAACCTCCTGCATGACTTGATCCCACCTGATTCCAAAAATCCCTTATGGATGGAGGCTGCTGGCCTGGTGTCCTTAAATGAGCAAAATGTCAGAATTTTCCCTTTAATACCCTGTGAGAGGTCTGGCAGGCAAACATTATTAGTGCATCAGGTCTGAACTCAGCACCGTGGAGTGATGAGGTGTACCTGATGTTACTGCCAGAAGTATTTTGTGAGATTGGTGATCTATGTTGAGTTATGGAGAACAATTTCACACTTAAAATGTCCTGATCTCCTGCATATGAAGATAAGCTTAAATGCCACACTGAAATCTTCATGTGTTTCATTCTTGCCTGCAGGTCCTTTGTAATAAAGTCTGAGTTTGAGATGAGCAGAGGGCATGAGATGTCAGAAGTTACTGGTGTTTTTCAGGAAATCATTTGACATGTCCTCTTAAGAAACATTTCTGACTTTTTTTTCGTCACTCGCCATACCTTTATTTTACTGCCTGGATTCTACTCTCAGTAGAATCTTCTAGATTCTAGTAGCTTCTCAAGCTGATCCTAGCTACTAGTGCCCTTGGCCCACTTAGCACCTGGCTTTTTCAGTAACAGACAGATGAGTGGCAACCAGGTAGAAGGACAGCTACTGAAGTGAAACTGGCTGAGTCACAACACAGGAAGCTTTTAGCAGAAGTAACCCTGAATCTGAGCTTCCTCACTGAGAAACTGAGGTGAGAGGTTTTACAAGGGGAAAGAATATTGAAGGTAAAATTAAGTAGGGAATTCTTAATAATTCTATAGCAAAAAATATTTAATAAAATCAATTAGATGATTTAAGAAACAAAACTGGAGGCAGAGCTGTGACCTGGGAAGCACTATAATTTGAATTGGAACAAGTTGTCCAGGGAGGTTGTAGAATCTCCTCTGGAGACATACAAAACCTGCCTGGGTGTGTTCCTGCATGGCCTGCCCTAGGTTATCCTGCTCTGGCAGGGGGGTTGGACTCGATGATCTCTAGAGGTCCCTTTCAATCCCTAACATTCTGATTCTATGATTTTCTTTAGTGCTAGTGCAAAGACAAAGCCCATGGACACAAAGACTGCTACTGGAGAGAAGCATGCCATTTTGATGCACAACTTTCATTTTTTCTTGTCCCAAGACCTTCTTGTTAAAAAATATTTTTCACATTCCCAGGACAGGAATGCATTGCAGTCATTTGAATTTGAATACTGGTTAGTACATAATTTATTCTCAGCATCAAACTCTCCATTCCAATTACGGCAGTGGGGCAAATTAATTTTATTACAAGTAACCATACCATATGTCCAGAGACTCAGATGAAGGTGGTTGGATTTTTATTGGAAATGAAATAAAATTACCCAGCTGCTCTATTTATAAAGGCCTCTAAATGTCTGTTCTCAGTACAGGCTGTTCAGAAGAAGTATAGATCTACAGAGATATTTAACATAGCAATCAGAGGTTGATGGCTGTTCAGATTGTGAACCAAGAGAAAAATGTACTGCTTCTAGTTTTGTGTTCTGCTGGAAAATAGTGCCTTTTCCATGGAAATTTATTCTGCATATTTGACCTCTTTGAATTTAAAGAAGAAAAAAAAAGGAAAGTAATGAAACTTACAGTCCTCAATAACTGAGTTAAACAATTCAAGTTAAAAAGCTTCTTACAGAAGGGAATATTAAGCAGTGTCAGCACTCAAGATTTATGACTTTCGTCTATATTATGGTGTACAGTTAAAACTGAAATGGCTTTCATCCTTGCCAGACTGTAAGTACTCTAAGTCAGCAAGTGGAAGTTCACACAAAAGTAGGTGCCACCTTGGCTCTTCCAGTTCTTTCTACTTAGTCCATAATTTTGATTCTTGCTCTGGTCTTTTTTATCAGTAGTAAAGAAAAATTCTGGAATCATTGTACTCAATATCAACTGTTTTACACCATGATGTGCACAATACTTCCTTGTGAAACAATTTCATTTTCAGAGACTTTGTGATCTTCTTTCATGATTTGGAGTTGCAATGTTTTTTTCTGTTTTATTCTAGATCTAAATAACTTCATTGTATAACAAAAAAAAAAAAAAACAACAAAAAAAAAAACAAAAAAAAAAACCACCAAAAAACAAAAAGCAAATAATCACTTAGAAGAAGAAAAAAAAAGCAAGACAGTTTTCTTTTGTTCCATGGGATTATTTATTTTGTTCAGAAACATACATTTCCTCCTAACATGTATTTCCAGTTAAGGCAAATTCATCTCACTGTGGATTCCTCTATCCCACATTTCCTGAGCTTGCTCACAAGGAAGTAATTGGAGACTGTGTCAAAAGCCTTGATGAAGTCAAGATAGACAACATCCACTGGTTTCCCTGCATCTACCCATTCAGTCACAGCATTGTAGAAGGCTATCAGATTAATCAACGATGGTTTTCATTAATGCATGTATGTTATCTTTCATGTTAGTTAATGATAAGCTGGCAGTGCAATAATATGCCATAGGTTAGGAAAACCTCAAGTGAATTGCTGTTTTGAGTGGCTACTTCAGTTCCTTCTTGACAAATTAAACATCTGTAAGTTACAGAGCATGGCTGAATTTTAAGGAGACAAGATGCCACTTGAACCTGCAGTCAAATCAAATATAAAATAGTTCTGTCATCCCCCAGTTGATCATATGTAATTAGTACAGTCAAGACCAACTTTTGCAATAAGAATGCTAAACATCAGTCCAGAATATACAATACTGTATAAAAGGAGGTACACAATGCTGAAGTTTAAAGATAGTTCAGTAATATGATGGTGAAAATTATATTAGCTAATGTTAATGATAATAATAATAATAATATATGCAGTAAAGATCAAAGCTTTTTAAAAAGAAATATGTTTCTTCATTATTGAATATAATTTTTTCATGAGTAGTGCCTTCCATAGTCAGTTCATCTGTTAACATCAATGCTTTTACTTCATTACTCTTGCAGTACAAAAGCTATTAGCAGGAGGCAGATGAGTCTATGGAATGTATAAGCTACATGGCAAACTCTCATTGCTTTTCAAAAGGGTACATACAATTTGTAGAATAAAATGCAGTTATCCTAGAGTTTTATTTATGTGCTTGCTTTTCTTGTATCAGTCTCTAGTCTTCATTTCAAGGATGATCAGAAAGGAAAAAAAAGTATTTGGACATAATTTTCAGCTTGTTTTTTGATCTGCAGAGGAAAAATAAATGTTCTTGATCATAAAACTTTTGATCTATTATCTGCTTGTTCTGAAATTTACATTCTGCCTGTCTGGAAGATACAGATGCTTGAATAATGCTTTAAATTATGGAAATCTTGAAAAGGTTGAAATGGAACAGGTAAATGATCCAGCAGTTTCTTCACAAATGAAAATAATTACTCATTTCATAAACATCAGAAAGAACGAATAACTAAAACCAACCAAACACAAAAACCAACCAACCAACCAGTCAACTAAAAAAACACCTCCAACAATCTGAGGCATTCCATAGTTGTGTAAAACCTACTCCTAAACCTGACTGAAACATAATTCTGGAAAGGTTTCAGAGATGTAGAGGCTCTTATTGAAACTGGTGGGCCAATGTGCAAGTCAGTACCATAGAAGAGATGTGGACACAACTGAAAAGTTCCTTGCAGATAATTTGAGCATCTAAATGTTTGTTGTGGAAAAAAGAGCTCCATAACAAGTGGCTTTCAGTTCATAAGTAAAGACAGGAGAATTAAAAATCAGTTTATTGAGATACCATTTTTATTTATGGTACAGGCTCTTCAGAAAATTATGTGGAATTATTTTAAACCTTTTGAGTTTTGCTTCTGGCCCGTTTCACTAGGTGAGGTCTTAAGTGAGGACAAAATTCATAAAATCATAGAATCACAGATTAGTCTGGGTAGAAAGGGACCTTAAAGATTATCTAGTTCCAACCTCCCAGCATGGGCGGGGACAGCTCCCTCTAGACCAGGTTGCTCCAGTCCCCATCCAAGCTGGCCTTGAACACTTCCAGGGATGGGGCATGCACAACTTTCCTGGGCAACCTATACCAGTGTCTTGCCACCCTCACAATAAAGAGTTTCTTCCTAATGTCTAACACTAATCTACCTCTAGTTTAAAACCACTACCACTTGTCCTATCACTCCATGCCATTGTGAAAAATCCCTCCCAGTGTTCTTGTAGACACCCTTCAGGCACTGGAAGGACATTATAAGGTGTCCTTAGAGTTTCCTTTTCTCCAGGCTGTTCAATCCCAACTCAGCCTGTCTCCTGAGGAGAGGTGCTCCAGTATCCTTTATTATCTTAGTTTAATTATCTCCATTCTTCTAAATCAGATGTTTGATCCCAAGTGCAGAGAGCCTTTGAGTTGGCTCATTGACTTCAATGAGATTATTCACATAAATATGATGCATATTATAATTATGCCAAATTAAACACAAACCAAAAGCACTTGCAGAATGGAGCTTCAAAGGAAGTAGTTCATTAAAGGATGACTATATGTACGAGAGTTTTTAGAATTTTTTGGTGTCAGGATTCACATCAATGAGAAAAATCAGATCTCAGTGTCCTTCATAGGGACTTAATGAAAGATTGTATACAGAGTGTTGCTTAGCTGTATTGTAAAAAATTTTGTCTTTCTTAAAAATGATCATTGACATTTCATTATCTTACAATCTATGCACTGAATAGAGTTCTCTTCATGGACTAGTACTCTTAATGAAGGTCATACATAGATGGTAGACCTAACTGTATTAGAGAACATTATCTTAATAATGGGATGTTAAAAAGAACACAATTTTTAAAAATCTTGAATTGGTAAATGAAATATGAAATGTACTGCAGGAAAATATAAAAAGTAAAACTTTAGACTTTGAAGCACTCTTTGCTCTGGTTTGCCTAGCATTTGTGAAACACATGCTGAAAAGGGGCATGTAATATTTTATGCATTAACTGCATACATAGTATGTGTTGTTAAATCTTACACAGAGCAGTGTGGTTGGATGGGATTCTCCCCAGTGGAGTTTACCTATTATCATAACCTGGACCGGGCGACTGTCACAGTTTAACACTGGCCTGGCAATTAAACCACATAACAGATGCTCTCTGTTAATCCCCCTCCCAGATAAAGAAAAGAGAGAGAAAAAGAGAGAGAGATTTATGGGTTGGAATATAAACTACACAGCTTCGATGAAACAGTAATGATAAAAAGGAAAATTACTAAATATATACAAATATACTGGAAAATTGATACCATGTTCCTCCCTGCTTTCCCCCAATAACTCTCAGGTCACCATGGGGGCTGCAGGGCAGCCCTGGAAAAGTCCAGGCTGGACTTCTGGGGTCAGCAGCAGTCAGGAGCTGGAGGCAGGAACACACAGATTCAGGCTGGCATGGATCAGGACCACAGGCAGAAAAAAGAACAGAATTCTCCCAGGATGATGAAGCAAACAGGGACAGGTAAAGAAGGAAGGGGTTTGATCCTCACGAGCCCTCAAATTTATACCAAGTATGACATGTTTGGGATGGAATACTCTGTTTGATCAATTTTGGTCATTTATCTTGTCCATTCCTCCCTAAAGGAGGGTTGCAGGTATGACGTCTTTACTCCTTCTCTCCTTCCAGAGGGTAAAATATTCCTCAGAACTGAGCAGTGTTCTTGGTTCTGCACACCAGTCTCCATCAGTAACTGTAAACATTGAGCATTATCAGTTCTAGAAGCAGACACTGACTGAGAAACTTGCTGTTAATTTCAGCAAGTGCAGCTACTTACAAGAGACTTAGCTGAAAGCAAAAGTACGAGACAGAAAATTACCTTTATCCTGGCCCAAACCAGGACATTCCATCCCTTATTCCGTACCATTTACAGCATTCTCCAGTCATTACTATCTCTTATGCCTAAATACACCTATAATCATTATTACTCATTATTACTATCTATACTTAAACCCATTAAGCAATTCAGTCTAATATTGCAGATGTTCATCTATTGTAGCAGACTCTTAAAACAAGGAGCAATTTTCATGGTTCATATCCATGTTCCACAAGTTGCAGGTTGCTGATGTTAAACTTTGAGGAAATTACTGGGTGCCAGTCATTGAACCTAGTTCTGGTTTCACCACCACAACATTATCCTGAAAAACACCCATAGAACATTGTTAGTTTATGCAGTAATTCATATAATAGGAGTTATGATGAGATTCAAATGCATGACCCCCCAAAATTCCATGCTCTACTGATTAAGCTAGACAAGCAAAAATTAGGTATTCTCACCCAGTGTTAGATTCCCTTGGTGGTACACATTGTACTTCTCCATCTTCCATCGTCACCCCCCAAGTGTGTCCAGGCCCTTGAGTGAAAGCGACCCCACAAATGGGTTTGCCTTTGCCCAAGGCAGGAAAAAAAATGAACTTTTTTCCTTAGCAGATTCTTTTCGTGCATGACAGGCACTTTGTCCCCATGTTCCTCAGTAGCTCGATATGAAGGTATGTGGGCATCTACATGATGCACTTTTACATCAAGTTTCTCTAACCTAGCAGCAATGTCTTTCCACAGTTCAGCAGCCCGGAGAGATTTACCTCTACGTTGCCAGTTGTTTTGCTACCACTGCTTTAACCAGCCCCCTAAGACATTTGCTACCATCCATGAGTCAGTGTAGAGATAGTCTTGGCCACTTTTCTTGTTCAGCAATGTCCAAAGCCAGCTGGATGGCTTTTACCACTGCAAATTGATTGACTCATCATCTCCTTCATCTGTTTTTGCAACTAGTCATGTAGAATTCCGTACAGCAGCTTTCCACCTCTGATGGCTTCCTACCAGAAGACAGAATCCATCAGTGAGAGGAGCATATTGTTTCTCATTCCCTTGTAGTTGGTTGTATGGTGGGACTTCTTCAGCCCATTTTACCACTTTCTCCACTGGCATTCCAAAGTGTGTGCCTTCTGGACAGTGTTACCACTTCTACAGTTCCTGGTTGATTGAGTCTGTCTGTTCTAGCTCACTGTGAGAGTAAGGCAATCCATTTACTCCCTGTAGCATTGGTAGCATGATGAAGGGAAGATTTGCTACCTGTGTACATAAAACCCAGAACAGGTAATTCTGGACAGGTACTGAAGCTGTGCTTCAGTACCAATCACTTCTGAAGCAGCTCTAACTCCTTCGTATGTGGCTAATATCTCTTTTTCAGTAGCTGTGTAGTTGGCCTCGGAGCCTTTGTAGTTTCGACCCCAAAATCCTAGAGGCTGACCTCAAGTCTCTCCTGGAGCTTTCTGCCAGAGGCTCCATGTAGGACCATCACTCCCAGCTTCAGCGTAGAGCACATGTTTAATGTCTGGCCCTGTTTGAATTGGTCAAAGGGCCATTGCCTGCAAAATCTCCTGTTTAATACTTTCAAAACCAGCTTGTTGTCCTGAGCCCCATTTAAAGTCTTTCTTCTTTCGGGTAACCTCATAGAGAGGTTTCACAATCTGATTGCAAGCAGGAATATGCATCCTCTAGAAACCAACAGTTCCTAAGAATGACTGAGTTTCCTTTTTGGTAGTTGGTGGAGCCATTTGCTATTTTGTTAATCATGTCCATTGGGATGTAGCGATGCCCATCTTGCCACTTAATCCCCAGAAATTACCTCTTACACAGGTCCCTTGACTTAGCTTCTTTTGATAGCAAAACCAGCCTTTAGAAGGATTTCAATTACCTTCTTACATTTTTTGAAGACTTCTTTTGCTGTGTCACCCCACACAGTGATGTCATCGATGTACTGTAGATGTTCTGGAGCTCCACCCTTTTCCAGGGTACCGTGGATCAGTCCATGGCAGATGGTAGGGCTGTGTTTCCATCCCTGGGGCAGTCAATTCCAGGTGTACTGGACACCTCTCCAGGTGAAAGCAAACTGTGGCCTGCATTCTGGTTCTACAGGAATAGCAAAAAATGCACTAGCAATGTCAATAGTAGCATACCACCTGGCTGCCTCTGACTCCAGCTCATACTGAAGTTCTAGCATGTCCAGCACATGGGTAAGCAGTTTCTCAGTTGTTCCCTTTACAACTGAGACCCAGGCCTGACAAGGAACCATGACAGTGTCTTCATATTCTCGTGTTGTTTTAATCACATCACCCACAATTCCTTCCAATTCTCCAGGAAACCATAATATTACTGATAGTGTATGGTTAATCGGTGGTGATACAGTGTGCACAAACCTTTGCCTCATAGGCTTAAGGCATGGCATGTGATAAGGATCTTCGATGTTATCATCTGTATAGATCACAGCTTGTATGGCCATTTCTTCCAGGTACCGGATAACTTTTTCAAGTGTGGGTGCTTTGACCTGTGGACAGTCTATTTCCTCTTTATAGGGCTATCTCTCCCTTACTGCTGACAAGAGTCATCTCCATAGGCTGGTGATTCCAGACTTTTCCCCAAATTCCCAATCAATAGTTGCATCTTTGACCAGGGATCCCAACTGCCTGGCTTCTCTCTGAGTTAATGTTATGGCAGCAGCCCCATCCTTCCAGCATCAGAGTAACTAAGTGGTTCACCTGCAAAACAGCTGAAGTCTTTTCTCAGAATAAACAAGTCCCTCATGGAATAGTACTGAGCAGATTCTTCTGAGTCTGAGTCCTCCTCAGCTGACTCTGCGTTAGACTCTGCTTCAGCTGCTCTGCAAGGAGAGGCAGTATCCTCTATTTCTCACAACTGAGTTTAAAATTCCTGCAAATGCTAATGGCCAGCTATCATTACAACACGGTGGGTGTTTCTGTACTTATTTAGATGCCAAGATTGTGTTAAATGCCTATATAAAGCCATTACAGTCCTGAAATAATTGATGTTAAATCCTTCAGCCCTTAGCACCACTCCTGTCTTACTGAAAAAAACACATGGCCTAAATAGTTAAAAAAAAAGTTAAAAACCATGGACAATCTTGTAGAAAGTCATTCTAGAGGTCCTGATGTCCTCTAGACTATTGCTTTGGTACATCTTCACCATTCATTTTTATCTGGTATTGTCTGGAAAATGGTGTCCATCACTCCACTTGCAAAAAGTCAATCCATGCACAGAATAGATATTTTTGTGTCTCTTTTGTTTTCTTTCATGTGATTTTTCCACAAATGTGACTTTTTCCTCAGAATTTTACTTATTTAAATTAATAACTGCCATCAGCATGTCATGAGCAGTGAGTACACAGTGCTCATGCTGAAATTTGTTTATAAATATAGAGCAGCACAGAAGGAGGAGGTGCAGTTTCTGCTTCACTGTCATGTTGGTATGGTTCATTTATTTTCAGTATTAGAACAATAACTTTCAAGGGCACATTGCAAGGCCTGTTTTTGTAGAAAGTTGAGGATAAGGGGCATCTGAGTGCACTTAAGTTGGGGACCAGTAGTCTTCAAGGTTTTCTTTTCAGTCAACCGATCCTGTTCTAGTTCGTTCTTTTTAGAGAGAGAAAAGGTTAGGAGCTGTCAGTAGGCTGTAGGTTTTGACTCTGCTGGTCTCCCGGTCTTCCTGAAAATCTACTTGATGTTAATGGCTTTCAACCCTATTATAGGGCAAAATGATGTTTTAACCTTTATATAGTGGTCAAGTTTCTTAAAATTTTATTTTTAAGTTTATTTTGAGCGAAGTGTTGTTGCAGAACATTTAACCATCCTTGATAGATTTTTTCCTGCACAATGGGTATGCTTTTCTATTCGTTTCTGTATTACTTTTTTCAAAGTTCAGCTTCTCCCCTGGACCTTTGCTTTGATGAGAGTACAAATAATTCTGAGTGCTCAATGTGAGTACTGAAATTTATCATTACATGGTAAAAAACCTGAAGTTTGTGCTGATGTGTTTACATTGATATAACTCCTACTGAGAACTCTATGACTTTTGTATGACTTAATGCTTTAGGATTTGGTTCAAGAAAATGAAGAAAAGAGCACAAGAGACAAGAGAGATGGATAAGAAATGTATTATAGACATAAATTCTATATATTCTACATATTCCACAGCAGAGAGTTAGACTGGACTAAGCTTTCCATAAATGAGATAGAAGAAAGGAGTGTTCCTGTCCAAACATTGTGGAGGAATTTTTTAATAGGGTCAGTGCTGCTTAAAAAAAGGTGAGATCTCAGGTATGTCAGGTCATCCTTTCATGTCACATTTTAGCACAATTATAGGAATCGTAGTGCTGCAGTCTTTCAACATATAGGCAGCATATATAGAAGCTCTCAGGATAACAGAGCTCCATGTAGCATTACTTCACTGCTTTTGGCTGAAAAGCAAAAATTCTGGCTTTCGTTTTTAAAGACCAAACACACTCTCCAGACTAAAAAAACCCATGTCTCTCAGTCTTTCTTCATAAGGCAGGTGTTACAGTCCCTTCTTCATCCTTGTAGCCTCTCAAGTAAATCCCTGTTCCTCTTGAACTGGGGAACCCAGAAATCAATACTCTAGGTGAGAGGCAGAATAGAGGGGGAGGAGAGCCTCCCTTGTTCTGCTGGACACACTCTTCTTAATGCACACCAGAATGACATTGGCATTCTTGGCCACAAGGGCACATTGCTGTCCTATGGATAACTTGCTGTCCACCAGGAGTTCAAGGTCCTTCTCCATGGGTCTGCTCTCTAGCAGACTGCCCCCTAACCTGTACTACTGCAATTTGTTATTCCTTCCCAGATGCAGGACTCTGCCTCACTAGGAACCTCATTAGGTTCCTCTTGGCCCAGCCCTCCCATCTGTCTAAATCTTGCTGAACGGTCTCACAGCCTCTAGGTGAATCATCCATCCCTCCCAGTTCTGTATTATCTGCAAACTTGATGAGAAGAAGCTTTGTTCCATCATCAAGATCACTGATAAAGATGTTGAATAGGACTGGAGCCAGCACTGGTGCTTGGGTGACTTCACTAGTCATAGGTCTCCAGCTGGACACTGCACCAGTGATTACCACCCTTTGGGCTCTATAGTGTAGCCAATTTTTAATCCATTTTACTGTCCATTCTTTTATACCACATTTCCTGAGCTTGACCACAAGGATGTTATGGGAAAGCCTTGCTAAGATTAAGGTAGACTACATCCACTGGTCTCCCTGCATCTACCAATTCAATCACAATATCATAGAAGGCTGTCAGATTAGTTAAGCATGATTTCCCCTTGGTAAACCCATGCTGACTACTGATAACTTTCTTGTCTTCCATGTTTTTAGAGATGACCTCCAAAATGAGCTGCTCCATCATTTTTTCGAGGGATGGAGGTGAGGCTGACTGGTCTGTAATTGCCTGAATCTTCTTTCTTGACTTTTTTGAAGACTGAAGTGACACTGGATTTCTTCCAGTCCTCAGGCACCTCTCCTGTAAACCATGATCTCTCAAAAATGATGGAGAGTGGCAGGGTGATAACATCAGCCAGCTTTCTCTACACTCTTGGGTGCATCCTATCAGGGACCATGGACTTGTGTATATTCAGTTTGCATAACTGATCTCTAACCCAGTCTTCAATGACCATTGGAGAGTCTTCCCTCCTCCAGGATTTCTGTCTCATATCCAGTGTCTGGAGTTCACAAGGGCAGCTCCTAGGGGTTCAGCAACTCTGCCTTCTCTGCATCCTCTGTGACCAGGGCTCCCACCCCATTCAGCAGTGGGCTCACATTTTTTCTATTCTTCCTTTTACTACTGATATATTTGAAGAAACTCTTCTTGTTTCCTTTTACTTCCTTTGCCCAGTTTAGCTCTAAGAGGGTTTGGCCTTTCTTGTTGCCTTCCTACATGTTCTGGCAACATCCCTGTAGTTCTCCCAAGAGACAAGTCCCTTCTTCCACAAGCTGTAAATTTCTTTCTCCCATGAGACTCTCCGTAAATTTCTTTCTTCCAAGACTCTCTGCAGAAGCTCCTTGCTTATCCATGCAGGTCTCTTATGACCTCTACCTGATTTTTTACTAAAAAAAAAAAAAAAAAAAAAAAAAGCCCTTATCTTGGGCCTGAAGAAGTGGTATTTAAGTGATATTTAAAAACTGACTAACTTTCTTGGGCTCCCTTTCCTCCTAGAATCCTAGCCCATGAGATTCCTGCAAGTAGATCTTTAAAGAGTACAAAATTATCCCCGTGTAAGTCCAGGGTTGTAGTCCTACTTAACAGCCCTTCTTCTTCCTTGTGAAATAGTAAACTCTACCCTGTCATCATCACTGTCACCAACGCTGTTTAAAACCTTGATGTCCCAAACCAGACCTTCTTTATTTGTTAATACAAGGTCCAGCAGCGCACCTCTCCTTGTTGGTTCCTCCACTGCCTGCATTGGAAAATTATGATCAATGCACTGCAAGAGCCTTTTGGACTGGATATGCCTGATTGTGTGGGCTTTCCAACAAATATCAGGGTGATAAAAGTCACTCATAACTACTAAGGGGTGTGATCTAGAAGCTACTTCCCGTTGACTGTAGAAGGCCTCATCAGCATCTTCTTCTTCGGTTGGTGGTCTATAGTATACACCCAGAACATTTTCACCCCCATTTGCATGACCCCTAATTCTTACCCACAAGCTCTCAAGTCGTTCTACCTTCCCCCAAGTATAGAACTAAGTACATTCCAGTTGCTCTTAAACATAAAGAGCTACATGACCGTCTGGCCTTGTTAGTTTGTCTTTTCTAAATAGTGCAAAGCCATCTGTGACAACATTCTAGTCACGGGAGCTGTCTCACCATGTTTCAGTGATTGTGATTATATCATAGCCATGCAAACTAACACAGATCTGCAATTCCTCATGCTTATTTGCCATGCCCACTGCACTAGTATAGAAGCATTTCAGAGTATGCCAAGCAATACTCTGAAAGCAATTAGTTTGGGAGCCAAGCAATTAGTTTTCACTTTTGGTATCTGACCATTCCTGGTCACTTCCATGGTTACTAACCTATTAGTGCGCCCTGTGTTTTTGTTGTCACATTTATCACCATTTCCCACCTCAAGTGGGATGGCAGACTGAAGGCTGTTCTTAGGCTTGTTTCTGGTGAGCCTGGTTTTATGTCCTTCCCCCTTCAAGCCTGAAGAGCTTCCCCTTTAATGAGCCCTGCCAACTCCCTTGTGAAAACTCCTTTTTCTCCTTTGAGACAGATGTACTCCATCTGTTGCCAGCCAACCCGGTGCCATATAAACTTCCCCATGATCAAAGAACCCAAAATTTCAATGGTGGCACCAGCCTCTGAGCCACACGTTAGTCAGGTGTGTTTTCCACCCTCTTTCAGTATTTTTCCCTATCACTTGGGGATTGATGGAAACATCACCTAGGTAAACACCTAGGTGTAACTTCAAAATACAGTCTGTAACATTAACAGGGGCGATAAAACCTCAAGTACAATTGGATTGGATTTGCCCTTTGCTTTGCCTGAGAGAAGTATGTAGTATTACATCATGACATCTGGATGTAGGGGAGAGGACAGGAGCTTGAATATCATTAGCTTCAACCTGCTACTCATCACCCAAAGCCTGATCAGTCCCAGGGCATTTAATGAGCTGAACCAAAGAAAACAGTTGACAATCATCATCTGGTAAGAGGAAAGAGCTACAGCTGCCATGTCTGCCAGTGATTCTGTGCTAGTGTTAAAAATAAAATAAAATAATAAAAAATAAAATATAAAAAGCATTGTCTCCATCTGGGATCAAAAACATGGTTTCTACTGACCTAAAATCTCTACTGGCCTAAGTTCTTTCTCTCTTTTTTTAATTGTTATTATTTTTAATGTTTCCTACCTTACCTGGCTTTAGCTTTATGATACTCTGTCACAGCTCAACAGCTGTCTTTTCAATAAAACTAAAACAGGGATGCACAGTTGTGCTGTAGTGATTCATGCCTTGGGTTCACAGTAGCTGTAACCCAGACTGGAGTTACAGTGGTGTGGCAATAGTTATTATTTTCTTGAATGCTTTCTCAAAGAACCTAAGGTAAGCCTTCCAGAAAACTAAGAAAAATTACAAAAATGGGCTATTATTTGGTGGATTTTGTTGAACATTGCTTGTTGGTCAGCCTCAACCAAAGTACTGCTAGGAGTCAAGCATTTCCTTCATGCCTGCACAGAAATACGCAGCTGTGCACTAACCACTGCCATGGGCTAAAGGATGGAAACAGCACTTAAACTATAAATGTAAGCAACATGCCAAATCACACAGAGTTAAAGTAGTATAGGTTTCATCAATAGTGTATTCCTCTTTGTGTTCAGAGTCAGATTAATTTTTGTGGCTGTGGAATAGCAATTGAGAAAACCATTGGTGAATGGAAATTATTCAGAACCTAACAGTCATTTCACATAGTTATAAAATGTAATTTTGTCTGGTTTTGTTGTTTTCATACTGATTTATTGTAGATCTTAGAATTAAAAATAGCAGATAACTTGATTAGGTTAACTGTATAATTTCATATTCTAATGAAAAGAAAAAGGGCCAGTGGAGAATAAGCAAATGTGAAACAATGAATAAGAAACAAGGAAATGAAATTATGCTGACATTAAGCATTTTGTTCTTTTTTTGTTCTGTGACTGCTTAATAATGGCACTATAATATGCAGCCCTGTACATATTAGTTATCCTGTATGCATCCATTGCCCAGTGCTAATTTACAAGGGAATACTTACAGAATGAACTAATGAAGGAAACAATACATTAAGAACTTGTTTTCACAATACTTACAACTAAATTGACTGCAAGCAGATCTTTGAAGAGCTGCTTGGCTAAAATGCCTCTACACAAAGAAGCACACCATTGTTCTTTCCCAAAATCATTTCAGCACAGAACGTATTGAAGTTATTCCTATTCTTCTGTCCCCTCAAGCTTGCTGTTGTTCTTGTTCAGCTGGTGTTTCTGAAGGAACTGAAAAAGAAGCAGATATTCTCTACTGAGTGGTATGTCATGTATATTAATTCTTGTTTTTACAACAGTATATTTCAGAGTCTGCTGGTGCTGTACACCAACATGTCTAACTAATTAGCTGCCTTTGGGCATTTATGATGACTGTCTGAGAGGTCTTTAACTGGTAGTGTGGAATGGCAGGTGATGAAGAACTCTGTACCACCCACCAGTCTGATTTTAAGAGGAACAGGAAAGTGATTCCATTTCATAATTAAAAATTTCCCTTGCATGAAGGTGTTCCTTTTTCATCTGAATTGCTGGCTTTGAGATTTATGAACCTCACTGCATACAGCAGCTGCTGACACAACCTGCAGATATCAAGTGGCTTTAAAAGGCTGCACAAGGGTACATCAAGAAACAGGAAATTGAAATGGCGAGATTTGGAGATGGTTGATGAGGCTGGCTGATAACTCCCATTCTGGACTAAGCCATAGGGTGTGTTTTTGCAGTAGGGAAAATAGGCAAGCAACTTGGAGAGGATATTGGTAATGGCAAACGTACTTTCTTCTTGCTTGTTGGTAATTTTTAAGCCATTTAGCAACATTTGGAGCAAATGCAAAAAACCTTTTCAAACCGAAGGAACGTATGACTAGGGAGTCTCTGAAGTTCAGGATAGGCAGCTGCTGAGAGCAATCCAATTTTCCTTTCAGGTGCCTGTTCACTGTGTGCATTGCAGCATGGTTGTTTATAAGGGTTGGGCTACCTAGGTGGGAGGTCTGCTGTGCAAGCCAGCTATTTCCCAAAATGAGCTTTGAGGGATGGTGATCAGAAGTTTTATGATACATCAGGTCACTGCTGGGAAAGAGCTACAGAAGGAGGACACCTTTCTTTAGCCCTCTGGTCTTAATTACCCAGCAAAAGGCAAGACCATCCACGTTGGGTATCCACCACCAAGAGCTCATCTGACACCCTTTTTAGGTCCTGATTATGTGGCTTCTTTCTCAGAAACTAGGATAAAGATGTAATCCCTCTCCCCAAAGGTTTTGAATTCAAGACGTGACTGTTTCTCAGCAACCCATATTCAAATGTCCCATGACAGGAGATTTGAAATATTGGTTTTTGAGGGAAAAGAGTTAAGAGTAACAGAGCAATATGCTGTGAGCATGAGGCTTTCGGGAAGGGTCTTTTGATGAAGCAACTGATGATGTGAATCCCCAGTGTGAGGCAAGGTAGCAGGAAGGACAGTGTGTGGCATGCTCACAATTCTGAGGTAAAGCAAGCATAGTTTCTACTTACTGTACCTCTGCCCTGATAAACTAGTCCTCTTCAGCCAACAATGTTTTTCTCACTTGCAGCTGACAGGCAGTCCATCCTCATCCTCTATGAAAGAAGGAGTAAACTGCTGCTGTATAGCAGGTTCCTTCCCTTAACACTTTTATTTCAGACTTTCATCTTTTGATAAAGGAATGATAATGCCTATAATGAAGTAATCAGTAAGAAAATATTAAGTTTGATTAATGAATAAACATTTTTGGGAAATCTATTTTTGTCATTCATTTGAAATGAACCAGATTATTTTACAGCTTTGCATATAAAATACATCCTTTTGCTGTATAAATGTGGCAAGATGTGATTAGGGACATGGGCAAGAAGCTGCAACTGAGCCAGTTATTTAACCACCTATTTTTAGCCAAACTTTTCTGACGTAAAGTTGAAAAGTAAGATTATAGATAAGTGTAACTGAACTGTCAGTCTAAGAATTTATCTCATTATTACCTAAATCTTAGTGCTGAAAGAGCAAACCTAGGAGAAAAACAGCTTCTCTGAGTTTTTTTTCTTCTCTCTACATTGCAAATATTATGCTGACTGATTAAAAGTCAGCCATAATACAGTATTTCAAGTACAGAATTTGGCTAGTTAACGTGATATTATTATGACACTACAAATGTTTACCCACGATTTCTGTTGTTTCAGTTTGGCTTAAAGGCGGAATGGAGTCATCTACGTAACAATTTCTCAGAAGATCATGCCTTCTCTCATGTGACCAACTAGAAAAAGCGAGTCCACCTACGATAGTAATATTTTAAAAGAAAAAAAAATACAGGGAGATCATATGACTGTGTGCAGTGATCCAGCAAATATGAATACAAGAATGCACCAAAAATAGTTTTAAACTTAACCTAAATGTACATCAGTGAGTCATGTAACTGAATAAGTATGCTTTTCCCTTATAAGAGAAATCTAAGGTACAAAAGTGGATTTATGGTAACAGGCTTAATAGAAGAAAGCTATAATAGCATCAGTAGAGTCCTGAAGTTTTAGTCAAGAGGTGAAATGCAAAGGTTGCTCCAATAAATACAAGAGGCCCAGTTTCATACGTCTTCTTACAGATCGTTCTGATAAATCCTGTCACTTGAGGAAAAGTCCTACTATTTCTTGTACAGATCATGGTTTCTCAATCCTTCCAAAAGGCAGAATGAAAAAAATAATAATTCTATTCTCAGCTTTCTAAGTCTAAGAAATAGATTTCAGTTGAATTCTGGATTTCATTTTTCTAAATCACCTTAAATTTAAATGATACAGATTTGCTTGAATAGTTGGAATAACATTTATTTCAAACTTTTCTGACATCTCATTAATGTTCACAACTACTTGTATATGCACATGGCTATCTGGTTCCTTACTTTCCAGTTAAGACCGATTTTGTTTAAAGTAGTAGATAAATTTTTTAAGCTAGAAATAGTTCTGATATGTAATATTGTAGTGAATTATGCTTTGTCTATTGGCTCTTCTCCTGGACACCATAAGATTAATTTTTATGGAAAGATGTAATGTGGGCTTCCCTCTCAAATGTCTTTGCTTTGCACTCTTTACCAAAAGAGAAGAAAATACTGCATATTCTTCAATGCTTTCAGGTTGATTAAAAAATAACAGGAACTTTGACACATACAGTATTTTGTCCAAGCTGTATCTTTTTTTTAAAATTTCTGGGAAAAAAAACAACCCAGCAAAAATATATTGAAATCCAGGAGACAATACCGAAGTTCTATTGATATTCTAAAATGTAAAAAGTATTAATTTATATTGTTGGAAGTTGTTGAAGCTTAGGAAAGCCTTCTTAAATACTGTCACTGCTGCTGATACACCATGGTTACAGATGCAGCTGCTTCTGCTACTTAGTAACACTATGTATTTCTGTTCCGCATCACCTGTCCTCCTTCGTCTGCTGTAGTACCCTGAAATTTTCTAGACATGAGCCTTGAATTTAAAATTACAATAGTAATTTCACAGAAAAAACCCCAGTTTTTAACAATTATGTCATAATATGGTAGACTAAGAAATGATGCAGAAATATAAAACCAGAAATTATTTAAACCCAGCTTGAATTTAATTTCAGACTGGACCAATATAGATTTTTGCTTTTAAATTGAAACAATTCTGTTTCATCAGAAGTGTTGAAAATTTTCATTTAATTCAAAGTTGTTTCTTAAGATTTAATATGCTGACATTGTCAGTGAAATTAAACTGAGACAGGAGTACTTTAAAGGGCCAAAATTTCTTAACACATGAGTAGAAGAGGTTTGTGAAAACTGCTCTATGATGCTGTAGTATGTCTGTCCAACAGCAAAAGTGGGAGAAACATCAGCAATAACAATTTAGCATCTGGCATTTGAGCTTGCAAAATCATGTTCTTCATGAATTAAAAAAGAAAAAAAAAAAAAAAAAAAAAAAAAAAAAAAAAAAAAAAAAAATTGGTAATTATTTCACTTTACATTTTGGTGATTTTCCAGTCTTTGAGAATTGTTATTTATTACTATGAGCAAATTAAAAAACACATCTTTCATTTTAAATGAGAATTTTAATTTTTTTTTTCTTCATATTCTGCTCATAGTTAGAACCCCCAAAACAAGTACTGCATGTTAGTGGAATACCCATCTTGTCTCTGAATGGGCAGTGTAACAGTGAAAACAAGTGATGAAGGATTTCCATCTGTTTGACCTCAGACTGGTCCTACTGGTCACTTAGCACTATTGCCTTCACCTACAGGAGCTTGATTGTTATCACAACCCATGCTGTCCTGCAGTATTCTTCATCTGCAAACTAGCTTACACGTCTCATGGTTTTTCTGCACTGCTGAACAACTGTTTGGCTGTGGTGCTTTGACTGCCTCTGGCAGTGAGAAGGTAAACCTTATTATACCCTGTGTAATTAATTTTCTCCTTTGATTTCCTCTCCTTCTTGTTCAATAAATGAAACTGCTGCTCTGAAAGATATGGGTAAAAATTTAATATAGATTTGGGTTCTGATATTGCTAGGCAGGGCTGTCATTTATTCAAAACTGCTGAGAGAACTGCCTGCTTCTTTAATTTGGGCTGTTCTCTTCCTCACATTATACAAGAGATAATTTGAATGATGAGTTCAGTAGACATTAGAGGAAAGGCACTGTAGATAAGCCTGTGGATGGTACTTTGTCACAGCAGCGCTCCCTGGGAAGGTACCTGGCAAATACCCAGGTATGTAGGGTGCCTGAGCTGTGCTGAGGGGTAAATCATCCCTTTTTTCCTGTCCTTCTGGCTTCCACATGGTATTCGCCAGCCTTGACTTACTCTTAACCCATGGCCTAGTGATTTATGTCCATCTGGCAGCTTTGAGCATGTCCAGTGTGACTCCAAGCTTTTCCTTTCTCACTTCTCAAAGTCTCTCCTAGTTCTGACTATTCTTCATAGTCTCAAAATGGGTTTGCTCCTCATTTTCAAACAACTTTCAGAAATGTAATGCTGAACTTTTTTACAGGTTTTTAGTCTCTGATAAGTATTTTTAGCACACAGTTCAGCTCCACGATGAGCAGAGCACTGAAGGTGGGAGAGTAGACATCAAAAAGTAGGCTCATTGAGGAGCTGCCTAAGACTGGTTTATGCAGCGAGCAGGGCGTGTTGCTGGACACTTCTGAGTGAACAGAAACAACTAGGAACAGGATGAGAAGGATCATTCCCACTTGCTCTTGTGCTACAGTTTTTTTTTCACCTTGATTTGCCATGTTCTGTTACCCTGCTGCTTCTGCTGGAAGGGACATGACCTTGGTTCCCTTTGAAAGAGCATGGTTTTTCATTATTGTGGGGGCTCAGCTGCTATTACCTCGTAATCTCTGACTACTCAGGTCTCTTGTGACATGCTTTACAAAGCTATTAGTACTTGAGTGGATTGTTTGTTACAAGCTTTAGGCTTGTAGTGCTCCAAAATGAGGGAATATAATACTGTTTAGCAAATGCTGCATAAACACTTTCAATATCCTTTTTATACTAAACTTTCAGATTTCATTTTAGATTATAAATCCACTTAATGAAGTATAGAGTTTAAAAAGCCTTTAGTAAATCTACATTATAAATGGAGATGTGACTTATATGTGACTATACTGTTGAACTTAGCAGAAACTGAGTAAGATTTCTCAGAAACCTATTCCTCATGCCCTGATTTCTCAGTGTTTTTTTTTGTGCTTCACTTCTCACCAGTATCTGCCAGGTGTAACCAGAATCATTAGTGAGCTATTCTTGAAGAGCTAAAAAATTGCCTTTCTCCATGTTATTGTAAAATACAACATAGCCATGGAGCTCTGTTCTGCAGAGAAACTGCTACTTTGGAGCATGCCTGAATATTTGCAGTCTGAGAGCACATGAAGTACTGAGGGGCAGTATGACCAGACCTGCAGAGGAGCATGACATTTCATACCATTGTGTCCATTCACTACACAGCTTTGGTGAAAACACTTGAGATTGTTATAAAGGACTTAAGTCTTTGGCAGATTTACAGCTTAGAAACTTCAGCAGGCTGGAAAAAGAAAGATAAAGTATGTTTTTTATCGTTCTTGTTACCGGATAGGATTCAGCTGCTGCTGGGGTGTTTGGTTGCAACAGAGCCCTTTTCAATTGTTGCTTCACAGGCGTTTTGGAAAAATTCAAAACAGGTTTTCTGCATCCCCAGCAAGCTCTGGCAAAGGGCTCTACATGTCTTTGTAGAACATGTTTTGTAAGCAGCCTTCTTTTGCAGGTTTTGAATGTGGCTCCAGCCGCTGTCACTTGATGACCTGTTTGTTTGCATTAGCAGAAGAAAGAGCCAGTCCCTATACATTCATTCTACAATAATTATGACCCTTTATAACTTCACTTCCTTTTCCAGGCTGTTTCAATCTAGTCTGCTAAACTATTCCTCTCATGGAAGTTGCTCCACAATTTTGAGTGCCTTTGTTGCCTGAGTTTAAAAATTTTCCAGTTCTGATGCATGTCCCTTGAAGCTGAGGCATCAGGACTGTTAAAAGTACTCCAGGTACTGCATCAAGTAAAGGATTTGTACCGTGATGCAATTACATTTTGTATTTCATTCTCTACTCCTATTTTAAAAACTCCCAATGCATGTTTAGTTTTTTTGACCTCCATTGAACTTGGAGCTGCTCGTTTTGTGCAAAAGCCTGTCCTAGATGCAAAGTCTCACTACTGCCCATTAGTGACCAGATCAGGGCCTATCCTGTGAGTAAACACATAATTTTTCTGCATTGAGTTTCATCCAATTTTTGCTTTGCCTAGTGCTCTGTGACTTTATTTGTTGTTCCATTTCATCTTACCGTGATTGTCCTTGCTCAAGAACAAGGGCCAGGTCAGCCCAGGAAAGGCTAAAAGCCTCTTTATGAGATATACAACCCCATTTGTCACATTTGTGCAAAGCTTTGTTGAGTCAAAAATGCAGTTTCCTGATGTGTCACATCTGACCTCCAGCTTGCTACAAAATTTGTCTTCATTTCTCCCATAAGGACAATAGATCTCAGAAGAGCTTGCTGCAGCTCACCTGCCCTGAGGCTGATTGCGAAGGTGGTGCACATATTCCAGGTGACACAGATCCAATTAGGGGGTCAAGCTTCAACTTGATATTAAGAAAAACAAAATAAAAGACTGAGAGCCCATTGTCACATGTCATACAGTACAGATCATAAAGGCTCAAGGTAAGTTCTGGCATATTTATCTTTTGTCAGGGGCTCCACCTATAGAGAAGTACTAGAGTGAATTGCCTCAGTCTGGAATATTGCTTCTTTATGGATTTCTTTTAATTTTCTTTTTAATTTAATTTTAATATGGATTTCTTTGGATTTCTCTTTGGTTTAATGCAAACAAAATACTAATACAACCCACAGTTTAAAAAAACAGCTATTTAATAAATCAGTCATTCCATCCTATAAGCATTTTACTAACAATGAACATTACAAATACTAAGGGACTATGCAGCAAAACATTCTTCTGTGTTTATCTGAAATCTCAGATGCTAGGAGGTGAATTCTATTTTACTCCAATTAAAATAAGAGGGATTAATTTGGGAAACTCTTTGTCCAGTCAGAACAAAAGAGTCTGTTTTGCTTTGTAGCAAGAACAGCATCTGCCTTTCAAAACCTCAAGCACACTTATGCACCTTTGTGAACTCTGCAGTTTTCTTATCTGTAGGAAAAAAAAAAGCAGTGAAGCTTGTTAATAGTCATTCACGTGTACATACTCCTGATTTTCTTGTAAAATTACAGGCAGAAGACCAAAATTTGGTAAAACCATACTCTTCAATTGTCAGTAGCACTGATGCTGCAGAAAAAGTTGTTCATACTTTTGTTGTTGTTTTGTTTGGTTTTTTCCTGTTCAGTATTGCAGTTTGGGACATCAGAGGTTTTTATTGTTTTCACAGTTAACATGTTTTCTGCTATGAAATAGGGGAAGAAAATAATTTCTATCCAGTTTCAAATGCTCAAAATGTAAAACTACAGTGGGAGAAATGGCAATGTAAAATGTTCATCAGCATCTCACAGTTCTGCTTTGTGCTGAAGACAGAAAAGGCACATCTGATGCTTTTGCTCAACCCCTGTATTGGCTCAGGGTGGAAAGATTTTCTTCTCATCTTCTACAAGGCTTAGGACATCTTTTAGTCTGTGTTATCCTATTTTTTCAATAATATTTTCTCTCTCTATTTTTTTTTTTTCCCCTGCTATTTTGCCTGGTTTTATTCCTGTGCTGAATAGCTGAACAGCTTCTTAAGCTGTTCCATACACTGTTATATCCCATTTCCTTGTGGCAGACAGGCTCTCTACTTGTTCTGGTTCTGCTACTTCTGAAAAGTTTTCAGCTGTTTTCCATTGCACACTTTTCGTTCTGTATTTCCTTCTCAGTCTTACTTTTTCTTCATCCTCTTCTTTCAAAGCCTTTACTACACAGTCAGATATATAAGATGTCTGATAATTAATGACAGCTCACAATTCATTTTCATTATGCTGCTATCCAAATCTTGTGAGAAAATCCAGGGAAACTGTAAAGTCACTCAACTTACAAACTTTGCAGCATGTCTGGTAGTTGATATGTCCTTTTCTAGATAATGATTCCTGAGAGTGTAATATAAAATTTGTTCTAAAATAACTTAGCAAGGAATAAGGAGGAGGAGTTTATTTTGCATTAACCTAACCAGAAAGTCCTCAGAGCTTACAGACTGGAATATCTGGGATAATAGTCTTGGAGGCTTGTGATCTTTCTTGGTAAAAGTAAAATGATAAATAATGATAATTTCCATACTATGAAAAGAGGAAGTCAATATTAATGTACACCTCAGTTTTATGTATTTGGCAGCACAGTTTTCCTTGCTTTGCATGGTCTTCAATTCTAACAAATGTAAAAGCCGGGATTTTTCTAGGGAAAACAAAGCAGCCACAGATTTTGATCACATTGTATTAATGGGAATATGAACAAGGGTTGACTCCCTGGAGGAACTGACCTTGGCAATTGCTGTGCACCATGTGATAAATTAACAGTGCCATGAGACAAAACAGATTATAATTTAACATCCTCTCTCTTGTAAGTGGCTCTGTCTTTGGGAATGTAAGGATTTGTGATAAATTGTGGACTTCAGAAGGCATTGTAACTGAATTTTGACACATTTTAGCATGCTCTTTACTAAAGCACACTCCGAAGAAGCACTTGGGTACCCTTGCAGTACAGTGGAGGTCTGCAGACAGACAGATTAAGAGGTACCTTGCACTGGAGGAATAATTGTTCTTCTTCCCTCTAATCACAGCTTTACAAATTAAAGGTATGTTTCGTTTAAAAATCTCTCCTGTGCCTTCTCTGCCTTGAAGAAAACAATTAAAATTTAGAGATGAAAAAATATTTTTTGATTTTAGATGGAGATGAGAGTGAGTTATTGGTAGTCTCTGAACTGCCTCCTCTGTGTTATTGCTCTATTAGAAAACATCTCTCCTTTAAGAAAATCTTTAACATCTCATGAAGTTATGTACATGTAAATTCTCTCCAAACATGTCCTTTACAGCAAGGAAGGCAGGAAATCACATCTGGGTGCTCCATTCCTTCCTGCATCTTGCGCTACATCTGCAGTATTATGAAAATTGTATATGCTAAAGATGTAATTTCCTGGCAAAAAAACCACTCATAACTCATAACACCTCAACATAAACCATGTTGGATCCTGCTTTGTTTAGCCTCCCAGAAAGTAGTCTCCAACTGAACCATATCCTTCTTCAAATACACGGCAGATAAAACTAACAGTAGAGGCAATGCAGGCACTGCTGAATGAGGTGGGTGCCCTGGTGACAGAGGATACAAAGAAGATGGAATTGCTGAATGCCTTCTCTGCCTCTCTCTGTACTGGTGGAGGATGTCCTCAGGAGTCCCAAGCCCCTAAGGCTGCTGAGAACTCAGGGTAAAGGATGAGTTTTCCTTGGTTGATGAGGGCTGGGTTTAGGATCAGTTAATGAGGCTGGACATCCATAAATCCATGGGTCCTGATAGGATGCACACAAAAGTGGATGATGGCAGAGCAGTAGACATAGTTTATCTGGATTTCAGTAAGGCCATCTTCCACAGCTTCCTTGGAGCTAAACTGAAGACATATGCCCTGGATGACTGAGTAGTGAGGTGGATCAGACACCTTCACCTTCTGTTGAAGGACAGAAGCCAGAGATGGGGTCCAGTTGGAAGTCTTTTTCTAGAGGAGCCTTTAAGGGTCGGTACTGGGACCAGTACCATTCCATGTATTTATTTATGACCCGGATGAAGGAACAGAGTGTAATATCAGCAAGTTTGCTGATGACACAAAACTGGGTGGGGTGACTGACACCCCCAAAGGCTGGTGCTGCCCTTCAGAGGGACCTGGGCAGACTGGAGAGTTGGACAGAGAGAAATATAATGAGTTACAACAAGGGCAAGTGTAAAGTCTTACATCTGGGAAAGAACAACCCCAGGTACCAGTATAGGTTGGGGACTGGGCTGTTGGAGAGCAGCAGAGGGGAAAGGGATCTGTGGGTGCTGGTGGATGGAAGGATGACCATGAGCCAACAATGTGCTCTGGTGGCCAAAAAGGCCAATGGCATCTTGGGGTGCATTAGAAGGGGGGTGGTTATTAGGTGGAGAGAGGTTCTCCTCCCCCTTCACTCTGCTCTGGTGAGGCTGCACCTGGAAAACTGTGTCCAGTTCTGGTCCCTTCAGTTCCAGAAGGACAGGGAGCTGCTTGAAAGAGTCCAGTGCAGAGCAACCAAGATGATGAAGGGAGTGGAACATCTCCCTTATGAGGAAAGGCTGAGGGAGCTGGGTCTCTTCAGCTTGGAGAAGAGAAGAATGAGGGGAGGCCTCATCAATGTTTATAGACATGTAACGGGTGAGTGCCAGGACGATGGAGTCAAGCTCTTCTCAGGGGTGACTAACAATGGGGCAAAAGGCAATAGTTATAAACCGGAGCATAGGTAGGTCTGTATGTATATTAGGAAGAATTTTTTCACTGTGAGGGCGACAGGGCACTGGCACAGGCTGCCCAGGGAGGTTGTGGAGTCTCCTTCCCTGGAGACATTCAAATCCCACCTGGATGCATTCCTGTGTGACCTGCTGTGGGTGACCCTCCTCTGGCAGGGTGGGTTGGACTAGATGATCTTTTGTGGTCCCTTCCAACCCCTAACTTTCTGTGATTCTATGATCCTTCCAGAGTATTAGATCAGAATGAAATAAGGTTCATGGCACTCACTATACAAGGTTTGTTTGGAACCTTGAATGTATACGATGGCCATACCTCTATCCATATGCACAAGCTGTTGAGTCAGTGCCTTCCTCTGAGCTAGCTCACATAGTAGCTCTGCTTAGTTTGTGCTTAGAAAAGAATGGGTCTTCTCCTCAGCTCTTTGGAATGGCTGCTGTATGGGTCTTCTCTTGTGCAGAAATGTGGCATGCCTGTACAGGAATAGATTATACATTGGTATTTGTTATTAAATGCAGACAAATTTATCAGGATAGCAAAAAGTACTTAAAAGGTCAGAAGCTGCAGTAGTGTTGGCATAGTTACTTAATGCAGTATGCAGTGAGCCACAGAGATATTCAGCTTGACTAAAGGATAGAGAATATGTATGCAGGATGGTTAAACTTCCTGTGGAAGTAATCTTTTAATTTTACGTTTTCCTAATTGTAAAATTTTGTATTTTTGTACCTAAGCTAGCGTTACTACAGCAATGCTGTCATAAGGTTATGAGAAAAGCAGGGCTAATAGGAGAGGGAATATCTTTGGTAGATTGGTAAGGCTTGTGGAAACAATTAGCTAAACTGCTTTCCAGGCAGATCCCCTTCAGATCTGAAATAAAGAGCAAATGTCAAATGGATCTGATGAATGAGCACACAAATGTACTTTTTTTATAGATTTAACACCACAACATTGCAAATATTTATCTTTGAAAAATCCCTTAAAAACTTATTCTATTGTTCTTTCAGAGAAAGGCACTGCTTTGTTCAGATCTTGAACCCAGGTTGGGTCCAGCAAGCACTTCTTCAGATAATTAAACTTTATGGAATGTATCCCATGGTAAAAAACAGCTGAAAAATTGGAGAAATAGAATATTTAGAAATCTACTAAGATGACCAGAATAAACTTCAGATTTCAGCATACATGAGTGGTATATAATACTTTGGTTTAACAAAAATATAAATTATCATGCTATACCTTAAGAGGGAAGACTGACTGGTATTTTCAGGTCTAATGGAGTAAGACCATTTTGAAGAGTTTTAAAGAAGAGAGGATAGAAGATGGCAGATGGGGTTTCTAAAACAGGGAATTGCTTGGGGGAAAGCCTGGAAGGATACATGAGGGAAGGAAATGTAAATTGGCTGGCTAGGCTTATAAACTACCCTTTTACAATAATGTTGTGGCAGATGGTATGTACAGACTGGTTATCTAAGAAGCCAAATAAGACCTAAATATTATCTTTAGTTTGGCTGTATACAATCTTGTATTTATGATATGAAAAACAGACAGGTAGGAAAGACACTTCATAAGTTCCTGGAGCACTGAAAGGCTTGTTTTTGCATAAAAGTCATCAAAACCATAGAGTGTTTTCTTCCCTGAAAATTCGCGATTTGCATTAAGAATCCAAAGTTAACCATTCAATGAAAATGTCATGTAAACAGTATATTTTAACATTTCTCTTTTAAGCACAGGAAAGTGCAGAATTTTCTTTCTCAGTGAGGAATTAATCTTTGTTGTTAACCACCTATGCAGTGGTGATGCATAAATATTTGAGAAGTAGTCCTGTTCTCAAAAGAAGTAAGATTTTCCCCCGGTTAATCCAGGACATAAATGTTTTAAAATATCTATTTCTCTGCTGAATACTCAAAGTTTGGAATTTATTACATGAAAGTCCTTTAATTCTCTTAGGCTGTGTTGAAAAACCAAGGCAAGAAATCAAGAATGCAACCAAACAAGATTAAATCCTCTGCAATGACTACTGAGAGGACATCTGTGTACACAATATACCAGCTATGGGATAGGATTCTCAATTCAGCAAGCATTAAACACTTGCATGATTTTGTAATATTATAAAACCTTGTGCAATGCATAAAATAAGTATTGTGAAAGTGTCCAGATATGAGAATGAGCTACTCATAAACTCAAAAGTAAAATAAAACACAGAATCTGCAGACATTTTCCCCCTAACATTGCATGCACACTAATATTACTCTAGTACAAACACCAAGGGAACTACATAGACATCACACCTACTCTGCACTACTTGAGAGAACATTTAATGATAATTTATGGCAGCTCTAGAGAAGTGCAGTTATGATGGTGAACACTTTATCAGAATCTCAACTGAGTACAGCAATACCACTGGCATTGCTCTGAGAACAATTCTCTAAGCTATGGACTTCTGTTATTTCCAGATAGCAAGTAAAGCAAAGAAAGGGTATGGGACACTGCTGTGTATTGAAACAACAAGGATGCAGATCATCTTTTACTGAAGGGACTTGATGTCCACAGGGATTTGGAGGTAGCCCTTGACAGTAGCCCAGGTAAAACTCACTTCCACCACTGCTGCTGAGGTTCCCTGCTAGCAGTGCCTGCTGGCTGAAATGCCTGCACTGTGTCCATTCTCCATATGCTGCAATGGGCTCTTCCCTTGTGATTAAAAGAATCTTTGTGCTAAAGGTCTGAGCACAAAGATGCATTCCTGTAGAGAGAACCACAGGTCCTCAGGTGTCGCCGATAATGAACTGGGAGCTTAAGCGCAGGTGTGCCCACTAATTAGGGCCTGCCCCAGCCGGAAATGGGCGGGGCTGAAGGGCAAAATAAAAGGCATGCTCCCAGAAGCAGGGTCAGTTGGAAGAACAGAAGAGAAGAAGACACCTGAGGAGAGGGATGGCAAGAGAGCTCTGAAGAAGAGCCGTAGCCCCCAGAGAGAAGGCTCGCTGCAACATCTGGTGGAGAATGTGGGCAACAATAGCAGCCGTAAATGCTGAGGTAAAAAAAAGAAGCTCTACACGACCACGTTGGTGCGAAAAGCTCTACAAAGCCTGGCTTAAATGTGGAAGGCGATATAAAGAGCTTCGAAATACGCAACCACGTCCGATGGAGCTACTACGGTGGTGCGGGACGCTCTATAAAGAGCTCCAAAAACGCAACCACGAAAAAAGCTCCACAAGGCCAGGCTTAAATGCTGAAGGTGGCGTGTAGAAGCTCGAAATAGAAGCCCAGCACGGCAAGATACAACAGCCCGGAATGGCGAGCCAGGCAGGAGAGAAGAATGAGGCTCGAAAGGCGCAGCGAGTTGGCGCACGGAACTCAAGCCCGAGGAATGCTGAAGCTGAAGAGGAGCTCTGAGTACGCATCAAGTCAGTGCGGTCCTGAAATGGAGTCTCTCAGGGACACGCGATAATGCGGTCCTGAAACAGAGCCTCCCAGGGACACGCGACAGTGCGGTCCTGAAACAGGGCCCTAGGGACATGAGATAAGACTGGTGCGCTGAATGCTCAGAGAAGCCTCTGCATGGCCAGGCATCCCGAGGCGGCGAGTACCAGCGAAAGCTGAGCTGGTGCTCATGAGACCTCATCTCCTGCTGATAACAAAGGCCAAAGTGGCGCAAAAAAGCCGGTAAGAGCCTGAATTTTCCCTCCATAAAGGCAAAGAGAAAAAAAAAAAAAAAAAAAAAAAAAAAATCGAAAGATTGAAAAGGCCTATTGAAAAAAGAAAAAAAAAAAAAAAAATATTTATTGAAAAATAATGAAAATAATTAAATGTTTATAAATTATTGTGGAAATGTTTAAATGAATTGTATATTGAAAAATAATGAAAATAATGAATTGTTTATAAATTATTGTGAAATGAAATATTTAAAAAAATAATAATGAAATGTTTGAATGAAATGTTTAAATGAATTGTAAGTTATCATAAATGTTGAAAAATAATGAAAAATAATGAAATGTTTGAAAAGGCCTATTGAAAAAATGAAGTTTATTTTTTTCAACAAACAACAAGAAGGGGGGAAATGTAGAGAGAACCACAGGCCCTCAGGTGTCGCCGATAATGAACTGGGAGCTTAAGCACAGGTGTGCCCACTAATTAGGGCCTGCCCCAGCCGGAAATGGGCGGGGCTGAAGGGCAAGATAAAAGGCATGCTCCCAGAAGCAGGGTCAGTTGGAAGAACAGAAGAGAAGATGCCTGAGGAGAGGGATGGCAAGAGAGCTCCGAAGAAGAGCCGTAGCCCCCAGAGAGAAGGCTTGCCGCAACACATTCCTGCTGAGATGCTGAGAGAACAAGAATTGCTGTTAGTTGTATTTTATGATTCTGCCGCTTTGTGATCCACTGCTGGGAGCTGCCACTTGCCACACAGAGCTCTAAAGAAACAAAGTTCTCTCTCTCGGTACTCACAAGTCACAGTTATCTTTGAAAGTCTAATCAAAGTTGCATGACACAATGTACAAAAAGATTAAAGATAGGCAGTGACATGCAGGCCAACACACTGCTGAACTGTAATTAAAAAGAAAGCAAGAAAGCATGACATTACCAGCTGGCACATCCTTGACAGGAGGGAAACATGGGATATTGCATGGTCTCAGAAAAAACATATGCTGAGGCTTCATAGATACCCTTAATTTTAAAAATTTCTTCTTTTGAGTGGCTCACCTTACAGTTCAAGCCTTTTAAGCTTCAATAGTATCTTTAACTGGGAATGGGTGTTTTGAAGAGAAATTCCTGGAACATTCTTCTTCTTGGTATTCCCACTGAATTTACTCCTGATGACAAGACATTTGCCTCCTTACAGAAGTAGATTACTTTATTCACCATTAATGTGAATGCCCTAAGATTTGAGGTAGTATTTCTAGTGAGGCATCCTTTAGGCACTCACCTTGTTTTACTCTATAGTTACAAAACTAAGGCAATAAAGACTCTTCTTTATGGCTTTAAACAAATGTTTATTTTGTATGCAAAGATGACTTATCAGTGAATACAGACTTCGTCAGCAACAAGTTTCCCTAATAAGCCTTTCTAATCTGAAAACCTATTACTGCTGAGCTTCTTGTAGACATTTTGCTCTTTGTTTTTCCCCACTACTGAAACTGCACATTATTCAAAGTTAGAGACATGTTTATGGAACAGAAATGAATACATTTTTTATCTTGTCTTTTATGTTGAAGTAGCTGCTGGGTAAATTTAATCTTCAAGAGACAATGTTGTAAAAGTTAAACCAGACAACTGGATTTCCATTCCCCTTTCTATCACTGGTCACTATTTGGTCACAGGAATCTTAAGTTACTGTGTGCTTTGTGATGTACCTTGCTGTCTGTGTGGAGGTGTTTTCCAAGTCTATTAAGTATACATTAGAAGTCTCTATGAAAGTATTTCTTGCATCAAAAGAAGCACAGACAGATGGTCAAGGAAGGTGATTCCCCCCTCTACTGTGCTCTTGTGAGACCCCACCTGGAGCACTGTGTCCAGTTCTGGACTCCCCAGCATAAGAAGGAAAAAGGGGTCTTGGAATGTTCAGAGGGCTCAGAGCACCTCCCCAGTGAACCCAGGCTGAGGAAGTTGGAATAGTTCATCCTGGAGAAGAGGAGGCTCCGAGTGACCTTAGAGCAAGCTTCCAGTACCTGAAGGGGACCTACAAGAAAGCTGGGGGAGGGTTTTTTATACAGGTGTGTAGTGAGAAAACAAGGGGAAATAGTTTAAAACTTGAAGAGGGAAGATGTAGGCTAAACGTTAGGAAGAATTCTCTAATTTGAGGGAAGTGAGACATTGGAACACTTTGCCCAGGGAAGTTGTGTCTGCCCCCGCCCTGGAAGTGTTCAAGGCCAGGTTGGATGGGTCCTTGAGCAACCCAGTCTAGTGGAAGGTGTCTCTGCCCATCCAGGGGGGCTGGAGCTAGATGATCTTTAAGGCCCCTTCCATCCCTAGACACTGTATGATTTTATGATTCTATGTTTTGCACAAATGGGGCTAGTGGCCTATTTTGTTAAGATCTCTGTTATAACACAACACCTTCAACTGTTGCACAGGAAGGGTTAGGCAGGTCATGCAACTTGCTGGGATGCCATGTAGAGAAGAGCCAGTGAGAGTCTGTGTCCCTAGTAAGCATACCTGGCATCTTTTTGGTGTACTGAACAGAAGAAAGTACATGTGACTTTGTGCTGAACAGCTCTCAGGTTTCTTAACCATGTTCATACCCAGCAGTAGAAACATTCTCAAGTAACTTCAATGTCAAGAAGTATTGCATGAGTAAACATTTGTACAGAATAAGAGTATGGGTTCTACATAGATGTCTCACCAAGAAAATTGCACTGGTTTTGTAGCAGTCTGTAAGGATTCAGGGGGAAAGCATGGAAAAACATTTTTCTACACCATTTTGATCAGAATGCTATATAAATTTTTTTCTTCATTTTATATCAGGGAGGGAGCAGACCCACAGTGAAATGAAATCAGTACAGAAAGAGATATCCCGTGGCAAGAGGACTTAAACTTTGAACAACTAAGTAATGATCCTTCCTAAAAGATACACACTTCTGTGGCTGAAAGACCTTATGAGATTAAAAAAAAACAAAACCAAAATCAAACCAAAACAAGAAAACCAAAAAACAAACAAACCCCAAAAAACCCAAAAGAAAACCAACCAAACAAAAACAGGCCACCAAAATACCAAACCCTACATGAATAAATCTTGTAGACTGATAGAAAAATGTGCTCCTAAAGCTGTGAACTGTGTGGCGCGAACTCCTCTTGAAGTCACACTGGCAAGGAGAAATGTCTTGAAATAACAAATGAGCAAGAAATACCCACAGTAAAAATATTCAGTAGATGAAAAATTATTTTCTGTTTATTGACAGTTGTTATAGATTAGAGCCATTTAGCCATTTGGGCACCACTGCATTCTCAGCCTGAACTGTATTACATTTCAACACTATTTTCCCTTCTATCTATCTCCTGTAACTCTTCTTCAAAAACCTCTTAGATGTGGGCACATTCATTCACTGCAGAGCATTTCTAAAACATGCCATTTTCTTCACACAAGGAGTGAACAACCAAGACTAACAGTAAGGCAGATTTCCCTGGCTGGGAAATCTGAAATGATATCTGACTGGTATGCTTAACAGAAGCTTGTTTTTCAGACAAATTACAAAGCATTCTCTAGCTTCCACTTGTCATGGAAGATACATATTCAGAATATTTTCCTGAAGACTTATATGCAAACAGAGGGTACTTGGGCCTCAGGTACTGAAGTGTAGAACTGTTTTATTTAATTCTTCCCTCTTATTCCATTTTCACCTTTTTATTATTACCCCACTCAAAGCATAACACTGAGGGAAAAGTTTCTCTGGGATCTGTAAGGTGTGTGCTATAGCAGCGTTGAAAACCCCTGCCTTGTATGGCTGATGTTGTGGGGCTTAGGCCAGTTTCCACAAGAAAGAAGGAACTGACCATGTTTCAGATTACACAGTGATCTTACAGGGTCTTCATGACACCACAGGCCTAGTCTGCATACCTTTCCTAGTCTTGATATTGCATTATGATTGTGTGCTACTTTCTGGCTGTCAGAAAGAAGTTAGCGTAGGAATTACCGGTATTACAAATAATAAAAATATGTTGTGTATCTCTTGTATATGCACTTGTGCTACAGTGCCTCTGAAAAAACCATAATTCCCTCTGAATAAGTCTTCATGTAGTGTTTTTTTCACGTATATTCAGAACTCAGCCACACAGCAAATTGTACTGATAGTCTCTTCCATGGCCAGTTTAGACATCTGACTCGGAAATGGTGTCAGTACTGCCTTTTATTCCATTGGTGATATATTTTAAATATGCATCAGGACTTGCCTTTGACACTACACCTATATTTCTAGTGTGTCAAGGAAATGGAAGTTTTACTACCTATTCCTTAATTTTAGCACATTTTTTGAAAGATAACACTCCCCACACTGCACTCTGAAATCTTTCCGCTGGTTTAGGACCATTTGAAGCCACCTTCCAGTTTGCTGTGCTCCAGTGATCACAAAACATCCTCTCCAGGAGCCACCTGTCCTAATTTTTGTTAACTGTTTGAGCTAATCATTTTAAAATAAGCTCACTTTTCAAATGAAAAAAAAAAAAAAAAAAAAAAAAAAAAAAAAAAAAAGAAAAAAAGAAGAGAAGAGAAAAAACAAAGGTCTGTGCCATCCATTTAATTCCATCCATATGGTGAAACTTACTCCTTTCGATGGTGTTAAAAGGTTCAGAACCAATTGGATTTCCTTGTGGTTGCCCTCATCCTTTCCTCAGGTAGAAAGTTCAGGAATGTTTAGCCGTAGGATACAACACAAAATTTAAGTCAGTAAACATCTTATATGAAATGCCAGTTTCCAAATATGTTGGACCTCTGTTACCGCAGGCTGTGGTTCTACTACTGTAATCCATTTCCTAACCTACTCACTCTCTACCTGGAAATGGGATGTGTTTTCCCTACATCCTTTTGCGCTGTGCATTCACTTTGGCTGTTACTTTATTTGGGTTGATTCTGTTTTATCCTGCAAAACCCAGGACAAGATCTCTTTATATTTCAATCTTCAATCAGAAGAGGATAGGTTGTCTTACACCATCTCAGCCAAAGAAGTAATAATGTAAAAAACTTTGAGGAAGATGAAATATATGGGGACTGCTCAAGGGAGTATGTTACTAGAAAATTACACTGCCTTTCTCATGTCAGAGATGAGTCAACATTAGTATTTAAGTAATGCATGCTTTAAACAGTATTTAGACATATTTATGAATGGGTGTCTGAGTCCTTCACACAAATGAGGACTGGAAGCCCAAGCACCAAGTGCTGCATCAGAACCGTGTGCCACTGCTGATGTATGCAGCATCACTACAGTGATGGCATAACTGGAGGTCCTGATGGCCCCTTGGCAGCTGTCAAAACCAGAAACTTCTCAGAGATTTCACTAGTATTCTGTCCAGTGTGCCTTGATCCTCTTTGGCATGAAGGCTCTGAACAGTCTGGCAGCTTGGAAGATTTTGGTACTATCTGGTCTGCCTTTTGACACAGGCCATTAGTTGACTGGATCTATTAGCAGAAGGGTTGTCAGGCATCTGCTGAAGGATATGGACCCTTTCATTAAATAAATAAATAAATAAATAAATAAATAAATAAATAAATAAAAGGAGTGTCAAGAGATGAAATTTAATTACAAGAATCATACAGGATCACAGATAGTTAGGATCTGGAAGAGACCTCAAAAGATCATTGAGTTCAACTCCACTGCCAATGCAGGATCATCTAGAGTGTGTCACATAGGAATGTGTCCAGGTATGTTTTGAGTGTTTCCAGAGAAGGACACTCCACAGCCTCACTGGGCAGCCTGTTCCAGTGTTCTGTCATCCTCACAGTGAAAAATCTTTTCCTTATGTTTATGCTGATAAAGACTCGGAGTGAGGGAGGAATGCTCATGTACATTTTAAAAGTGATTATACCCTTAAGTTTAAGATTATAATTTATTATAACAAAGTTTATAACTGGGGCAAAGCTATACTGTCACACAGCAATACACCATCCTGAAAGGATAAATGCCTTTGGCAACTCTTACTTTGGTGACATACCTCTTCCCATACACACCACAGAAACTATTATCATAAAGCCACTGCACCTGTAAGGAAATGTAACAATATGTATGCAGGTGCCTGTAGGCTCAGAAACTGGCCCTGGAAGGATCCTGAGAGCCAGATGAAGAATCAGCCATGGACTAGATTTTCCACAGAAGAAAACATCTTAAACAACCCTTTGTAAGGTATTTTAGCATTGTATATTCTGTAATACAATTTCTGTTCTGAAATGTGGTGAGCAGAGTGACTGCCAGTTTGATAAAAGGGTTTCTTTAGAGCCAGCAGACAGGTCTAAATAAATGGTATTGAGGACTCTTTTGTAAGGGTTTTGTTGTTCTGTTTTTCCATGCAAGTATATTCTCTGAAGGTGTTGTTTCTGGTGCTTGATGCAGCTGTACTAAAGACTCCTAAAAAGACTTCTCATAAATTAGAAGGTGCAAAGTACATGGTGATGATGGTCTGTCATCACATTAAAATGCTAATGAAAAACATTGTGTAGGAGCTACTCTTAATTTTTCTTGACTTGACAGCTGTGTTCCTCTGGTGTGCAACGATGATGAGTGGCCAGTCCTCCAAACAGGCTGCTGTCACCATGCTGAAGTATTCTGACTGAGACAGATGAAGGGCTGAAGCAGGAGGTGCATCCCTGTGCAGACACAGGACAGTCTACCCTCAGGTAGAGGGATGTCTGCAGGCACTGGCTCAGCAGCAGCTGCTCTATGAGATTCAAGCCATTCTAGTTGTGCACCTTCAATGAATGTCATTTGAACATGTCTGGGACAAACAGCTCACCAGCTGCAATTTCTCCCAGGACTGAGCTTTGAAAAAATCCAGAGGTGACATGTCAACGCCAATGCTCCTTCTTCTGTAAGTTTCACTTATATTTAGCTAGTTATCATTCTGCAGTTTTTGGTACTTCTAATCTCCTTTAGTTGAATAGTTTCTCTTTATTGCACTATACAAAATACCATAGCCAATTCCTTGGATATGTAAGTAGAAAATCACAGAATTCTAAAACTGTTAATATAAATAGAATTGAGAAAAATACTTTAGTGATACCATAAGCAAACAGATATAACACCTAATTAACACACTGTCATTCAGAATTCTTATTTTGTTGTGCAAACAAATTGATGAATAACCTATTTTGCATTTTTTAAATACCTGAACATACCTTTCTCTGTCAAATGATAAAGCATAAAAGTAATTATAACTAAAAATAGGGCACAAATTTTTATGTGAAACAATAATTTACTGAAATAGCTTTATTTTTCTAGCTGTAGGGAAACTATAATTTTTTTATATTTTAAAAGGGATTATTTGTAAGCGAGTTTAAAACTCCTTATCAGAGCACAATCTTCTTTTCACTGAATCCAGAATGCTATAAAATCCAGCAAAATGCATTGCTAATTCACACCATGTGCCTCATGGCCACACTATAATGATGCTTAAAGTTAGTTCTGCATGGTGTGCTTTGCTTCCTGAACAAAACCAGTGTGTAATCTCATTACAGAGAAAAAGTTTTGTGAGCACTTCATAATCACTGCTGTGTTGTATTTTAAAGTAAGTTCAAATTCTTTTATTCTCACATCAATATCTTCATGGGTTTTGATCTCAGTGGTGAGATGAAGCATTTTTTGACTGTGGGTCCTTCTGAAATTAGGATTATAGAGTCACAAAATGGTTTTGGTTGGAAGGCACCTTAAAGACCTGGTTCTACCCCAATTGCACAGGCTAAGACAACTTCCACTAGAATGGGCTATTCAAAGCTCAAGTGGGGTTGCTCTCCTGCTCCCAGTCTGTGCAAGACCTAGATTAATGGATCTCTTTGAAACTCTTTAGACAGTTTAGGGAACAGATTATTCATCAGCATTTTTCCAGATTCTGAATAAAGTCCTAAAGCTTGCCTCCTGTTCATGTTGATGATCAATTCTAATTGTTATACTGTGGTGAAGTTGCAAACATGTTATTTCTTTTAAAGATTGTTCAAAATGTCCATGTCTAGCTATGTTGCCCAATAAAAATACATGTTATTTCAGGCAGAAGAAAGAGGGAGACCCAGTGAAGAGATTATGTTGGTTTTTCTTTTGGTCTAAACCCAAACATTTCTCCAAGAGCAGAGTGAGATTAGAAGCTTTTCAACATTACAGATTAAAAATTTTCTCTTGCACAAAAATTATTTTCCATTTAAACTACTGGGATGCTCAAGACCCTATGCAAGCTGATAAAAGCCATCCTCATTACAATGAACTAGACACAACACTAGCCTGATAATTTTGAAACTCTTATTTTTCCTTTTTGGTAGAAATCATTGATTTTCTTCTCTCTTGCCTATCTCTCCCATATCTATCTCAGTTGTGACTTTCAGCTGGAAGATTTCTTCCTAGACACAATTCTTTAACAAAAAGCACAGAAAAAACCCCCTAGAGATTCTAGATTCTAGTTCCACTTCCTTGCTGATGTAACTTTATGGGTGCTGCTTATGGAGTTAATTACAAACTTAAATCAGCTAATTATATCATACTTTGTTAATTTCAAGTTTTGCTTAACCAGTCACAAATGGTCATTGTGGAGAGTCTTGTATGTTAAATGCTAACAGCTAAATAGGCAGATCTATTTGATTCCAGTGGAGGTAGGGTAAGTTAAATAACTGAAAGCCCACCCTGCCAATTTTTAGCTTTTCAGCATGATGGGTTTTGTGGCACCCTAGTACAACCATGAGATTTCAGTGGAGGTATACAAATCTTTCTCTTTGATAATCCATTGTACAAAAGGTGAATAATTTGAAGTAAGAGAACAATTAACTTTAGATGTCTGGTTCATACTCTATGTTCTTTTCTTCAGCGGGTAAAGAGACACTTACCGGTACCCATTTACAGCTCTTGGGAGTGAAGAAATCTTCTCTATCTGTCACATACCTCATTAACTCCTGTTTAAAAGAACCCACAATAGCAAGGTAAGAGAAACCAGAGAAGCCAGACTGATTTGCTGGGAATGACGCATGAAGCAGAAATAGTGTAATTTTTTTTCATATCAGTATTCATGCTGCAGGAGTGAGTGCAGTAGAAGGTTACCTATTACTAAACTGAATAAATGCAGAAGTTGCACACTGAGAATGTTTATATCACGGCAAAATACCATTTTTATTTAAAATTAAAAATACTTGAATACATAGAGGATTATTCAAGATAAATAGATTTAATATTTATGCAAATAAAATCCAAATGCTACTGGTGATATATGAGAAATATCTTTAATGCGAAACTATTTTTCATTTTGTAGCCACTTTAACTCCAAAAATAGCCTTTCCCAATTTTTAATCTTTCTTCTAAGACTAAAGAATGACAACTGTGTTATACCCAAACACCACTAATAAGCCTGGAGTAGAAAAAATAAATCATATTTGCAAAAAACCCCACCTTTTTTGAATGTTTTGTACTGTAGACATGTTCTCCTTCCCTTTTTTCCTTGCAATTCAGTTTCTGCCTCAGTTCATGCCTGGGGATGCTAGAGGCATTGGTATTAATTTCTGCTAGGTGTTCAGTAACTTGCGGGTTTTTTTTGTTTTTTTTTTAATTATTTTCATTTTTTCTATAGTTTCCAGAGGCCACAGGGTAAGCACAAGAAAAAAGCAAGCTGAAAAATTTGTTCTGTGTTAAAGAGAAAGGGAGAATTTTAAGCTAGAATAAGTGAGACAAGATAAAAAGGTGGGAGGTCTGTCAAAGAGCAAGGAGAGCAGTGCAGTGGGAGCAGGAAGTGGGATGTGACCAAGAGATGGATTTTTTTTTTTACTGTTCCCCTCTCACAAAACTTGAGGGAAAAGACTGATGATCCATATGTTCTCAAGAGATCTTACACCAACAAGCACTCCCCTGAATGAAGGGAGGGATCCTGGGAGGAAATTCTATCACTTTCAGTTGTACCTTCTCAGAAAAACAACAGAAGTCAGCTGCCTATCTAGATGCTGTCTCTCCGTTGATCCTCTTATACAACAAATAAACTCAAGATGCAAATGAAAATGTCAGCAGTGAGGATTACATGTTTCTTGTGACCATAAAAACAAAGCAATTTTAAATTTAAAAGGAAGGTGGAAGAAGAGAAGATAATGACAATGGATGAGGGAGAAATGAAACAATGCTGTTGGGAGTTGGGTATTTGAACACTGATGAAAATCTAGTGCAACTTACTTAAGACATGGTTCTTGTTTGCCTTTCCTGTATTTATGGGAGACTAATGGGTATTTGGTTAAATCTGCATGCTTTACAAGCTCGCTCTTTAGAAAAAAGTATGTGAATACATGTCTTTTATAATTATGTGCCATAATATTATTTAATTATGGTTAAATACCATCATGTATTGTAGAAGAACTAATGAAACCTTTTCATTAAATATACTTCTATATATAGAGAGAAACACAAGTAATTTTTAGTGCACTTATGCTAATGTATGGAGTGACTCTAGCTTTGTTCATTTTAATTTTAAGAAGTTTTGTGGAGAACGAATGTTATTACATTGCCACAAAACTGATTTGCTTCTTATGCCCAAGAACATCCTCTTGTCATTATTTGTGCCCCTTAAAGCTATAAAAAGAGAAGACACTTGTGAACTGGGGTGCTTGGCAGAGATGAACTGGCTTGGTGAAGCTGTTTGTCTTTTAGGAAGGTCATAATGTGATACTAATTGCAACAGGAGAAATTGAACCTATGAGAACTGTTGTGAGTCCCACTCCTAACCATGAAAGATAAAGAAAAAAACAGCTCACAGCTACTGATCTAAGACACTGTTGTTCTCTTTCTGACAGAACAAGGCATAATTGTCTTGGAATTCACTGAATTTATGGGTCAGCCTTGACTCTGAAAGAGTCCTGTAAACAGAGAAGCAGTCTTCTTGGGAGTCCTCTTCTTCTCCACTTGCTTAAGATTTTATGGTCTTTGCATTAGAAGACTTCAGTGTCTGTAATGTTGAAATGATCCTGCCATTTCAATCTGAATTTGGGTTAAAATGCTTTCATAATTCTGGATGTATAGAAGCCTGTTAATTTACCGAGTGTATTCAACTTGACAAGTAATACAGATAGTTACTATAAATCACTGTCTTTTAAGCTTCATGCCATTCAGTGCAAGGGGAGAATCATTCAGAAAGTTTCTTGTTAGATAAGTAGCAGAATAGCTAAACTAGAAGGTTGTTGGTTGCCCACAGTTTCCCTGAGTGTGGGATAAGTGAATGGACCTCTCTGTTTAGCATGGAAGTGCGTCCTGAAAGTAGCTAGAACTAGCTGGCTTTTTACTCCACACCAAGGTGACCTCTGCCTTCTAAAACTGCTGGCTTCACCTGTCTGTCACACTGGATAGTCCTTGCTATATGCTCCAGTTTAGCCCTAGGGCCTTCCCAGTTCCACCTGCAATGGGTGGTTTCACATGGCATGGTTTCACATGGCAATATGGGTCCCCCTTTTTGTGATCAGTATGTCAATGCTGTGTCAAAAACTGAATAATGCTTAACAAACATATTGTTTCATTTGCCAAAGAATACTATATAGGACTGTTTTGGAGTTTTCTCTTTGGTTCGTTTGTTTGTTTGTTTTTGTTTTTTTGTTTGGTTGGTTTTTGTTGGGTTTTTTTGTTTGTTTGTTTGAGTCTATGTCTAGCAGCCTGTGTAATCTGTGACATACACATTAATCAAGAGAGGAAAGAATGCTAGTCCGTTTGAAAATACAATCTGCTGGAAATACACTTCCTCCTCTAGCTTACTGTGGTTTTGATATATTTGTAGCCTTGAGTTTTTTGCATGTTCTGCTTGTATATATTTAAGAAGTTTTTTAACGAGTAGTAGGCCATTCAAAAATGCTCTGTTAATAATTTGCATGCTGGATTCTACCCAGAGTAAAAGACCAATGGAGAAACAATCATTAAAAGCCCCACCTAGAGGTCTGTTCTATCAAAACAGGCAGTTTTGAAGTTTTCCCTTGAGTAGCTAGGAATTTTTACCTGAGTTTAGACTTGGCAGAAACTGAGAGAAAGCCTTTTTTAATTGCAATCATACAGTAAGCAATATTTCTTTTAAGTCACTAACAACACAATTTTTTTTTTTTTTTTTTTTTTTTTTTTTTTTTTGTGTGTGTGTGCCAAGGTTTGTTTTCTCTGAGGTTAACATCAGTGCAGTCTAACAAGTGAAACCATGGCATAACAAGAGCACAGATTACCTGTGTTGAAATGCCCAAGTATCTTGAGCATTATGCATAACTGGAGCCATTCCTCTGCTGTGCACAGCAGCTGTTACCTTCTGCTCTATTTGAGTCTCATGTGAGTGCATCTGCACTCCTGAACTGACTAATTTTCAGTCATCAGTGCATTCATCCAAAACAAAATACACGAAGAACCCAACAGAAAGAAAAGATTTTACAAGAAGTCAAATTCTGCAATCTTCATTTGTGCTTTAACTAAGATGGTTCCCACATCAGCTGGAAAACCCTTTTGCAGTAAGTTATATAGTAACAGTTTGTGCCTCTATACAGCAATAATCCCATACCCAATTTTGTAGCTGTTTGAGGTTTAATAAAATGGTTGTCTTACCTCAACAAGGACCTAAAGATATTTCTTGTCCTCTTCTTTTGTGCTTTTCCTGAAGCATTTACAAATGAAAAAAGCAATATGCTTTAGTTCTATGTACCTGAATTTGTGCAGTAATTGCATTCAGGATACAATTAATGAATTGGAAATATTTATAGAAGTAGTTTGATCTGTGTGACTGTTTCTATATTAGTAGAAGAGAAAAGTAATCTATTTTAAAAATTTTAACATTATGGAAAAGACTACCAGATGGCATTTAGTAGACGAAATAATAGGTCATGGCATAACCAAATGCCAAAATCCAGTCACAGCTAAAGGAACACTATTTAGCAAACTGGAAAAAAAACCCCTTTTTTTCTCATGTGGATGGACGTTATAGTATTCAATCAAGTGTGAAAATTCTGAGATGCTCTGAAAGGGAGAAAAGCAGATGACAGCAAATGTCAGGGGTCCTGGTGCTTTATGATGTGGAGGGCAGTGCTTATAGGTAGGGCTCATGGTGACTGAAAATTTAGCACATGGTGTGATCAGAAGGTATTGTTAATTAGGATGTGGAACAGGCATAACTAATGACAATAAGAAGAAATAATCAGCTGTAATAAACATGAGGGTCCATTGGATGTCTCCGTTGTTCTGTTTCAATGAAGCAGACGCTCTCTTACAGGCTCAGCAATGTAAACCCAGGATGTGGTTTTCAGGTTGTTCAGAGTTCTACAGCAAGTAACTTGCTTTGTGGGATAACAGCAAAGAACCCTGCACTAAAAGCTGCCTGAATTACTGCTATAGGATTTCCCATACATGATAGATATCATGTCCCAGAGACATGATAGGATTCTGGGATATAGAATAATAACAATATAGAATAATAACATAGAATATCATTAAGAATAAAATGGCAATTTTCTAAACAAAGACCATTTTATAATGAAAAAAAGGTTTGATAGGAATGTCTCAACTGTTTAACATATTTGAATTTTTTTTTAATTTTCAAGAATCAAAGGTTTCAGTGAATACATTATTAATGGAAAAAATCCCAAACAACCAGAAACCAAAAAACACAAACATTTGGGCAATCCCTCAAATACAGAACTCTATGGTGATCTTCTATTGTGCTTCAGCTGCTATAACTATTCAAAGTAGCACTGGAGAGAGAATCAAATTCAGCTGCCACAGGGTTTATCTATATTTTTTTTCCTGTCAGAAGTACCAGTGAATAACAGTTTGGTTTGCCTTAGTGCTGTGAGTTAGGAAATCGCTTTGATAATGTAGTAGTGATGTGGACTGCACAATCTGAGGGAAGTAGTTATAATTACCTGCATCTTTACTGCAAAAAAAAGTCAACAGAAGGAGAGAGTAAAGACCGTGTTTGATTTATCTAGCTTGTATTAGAAGCTGTATCTTCTGTTTGTAATCCTAAGTCATCAATTTGTGTAATGATTTCATTTTTTCTTTTCTTTTTTCTAAGTGCTTTCTGTTTCTGTATGCTTTGGGAGGAAGAAGCAGAGATGTTTCAAATAGGATCTTGCTGTAAATTCTCAGGACTAATTTCAAAGAGACTCTCCTCCTGTGCAAAGTGGGCATAGTTGGAGCTTGGAAGCTCCTTCACAGGAAGTAGCAGCTGTGCCTCTGGGATTTGCTCTAGCCATATGGTCCAGAGCAGGTGTAGCCCTGTTTTGGTCTATATTCATCCTAGATTTGTCTTTCGATCCTCAAGGGACACTGAAATGCTGCAGATACTAACAGGCAATTGAGAAGTTACAAAAGACAGGGAAAAGAGAAAAATTCTCACAATGGGTATGTGAGCCAGGTGTAATTTGGCTTGCATTTTACTTTATAGTTGTGCACTGTATTTTTAATCAAATGTAAATGGCCCAGAGCTTTAAATAGGTGTCTGATTTATTACAGTAAAATAAAATAAGCAATTCTTTTGAAAAACTTGCATAAAAATTTCAAATTGCTTTATGTCACCAGGGATCTGGAGCTCTTTTCTTGTTCCCATTTATTGCTTTAAACAAAACACTTCAATTTATTTTTTGAAAAAGAAGACCTTTTCCCCCCCACATTTCAAGGGAATAAAAAGAGAAAAGAAGGAAGAACAAAGCAATTAAGAGCCTGAGTTGTCCATTTGTTCTCATTATGGAGAGGAAACTTGTCTTGTACCTTGCAAGAGGTAGAGGTAGGAGTTTAACATGTGATGCAAACAGTGTGCTTGGAGCTTGAAATCATCAGCCTGGCCTGGATAAGAAATGCTGTTATAGGTAGATATTTTTTTAAACTCTCTATTACAGAAACAAGAACAAAAAAACAATTAAAAGCTTGTGGGTGGTAATTTATTTAAAGTAGGTACAACTGTCATTTCTGTAGTGGAAAACAAACGAGAAATATGACTGCAGTACTACTATTACTCTCACATCCATGACAGTCTTTTTAAAGAGTGTTTATGGATTTGAATAGCTAAACTCTATTGAGATTAAAGAGGAATTGACAGTTCAGAAGTCTGTTTGAAAATCTCAGCCCTCTTTAACAGGTACCAAAATCAAAATGAAAATTATTAATGCGAAAAATCTAGCCTGGTGTTTTGAGAAAGAAGAGTTTATAGGAGCTACTGCTCTAAACAATTAATCAGTTGCTGTCTCTCCTGCTTGGCTGCAGTTTCTTCTGAAATAACGTCAATTTAAAAGAAGTGGGCATCCTTGTTCATTAGCTTCCACGAATATGTTTAAAATAGGAAGAGAATTTATAACAGTGTTCAGGATTTCATCCCTGTGCTGTGTGGGTAACTGCTGACTGCACCAGCCTCAAAGGACGTAATTTGTTTAAGCTGTGGCTTTGAGTAATACCTAGAAAAAAATCTGCAAATTCATCTGAAATCCCCAGTCTTTTGGCTATAAAAACTAATAAAAAGACTATGAAACAGTAAAAGCCTTTACAGGCTGGGTAATTAGTTATTAATAGCAGGAATTTAAAAAAACACAAACCAACAAAACCCGAAATGAAGAAACCACATATTGTAAGAATAGCAGTGTTTTATTAAGGTGCCCACGTTCTTGAAGTGGTCTGCTGTATCATTTTGATTGAGAAATAAAAGGGATGTTACTGTGAGCCATGTTATCTGTGAGCCATTGGTTGCTGTTTCAGAAACATGTAAAGAAACATAGAACTCAGTGACTCTACCATCAAGAAATTCTTGACAGAAATGCAAGTGTATGCCACTTTGTATATTCAAGGGCAAGCCAAATGTATCATGGCCTGTCTAGGACTGAGTGGTCACTGTGAGGTCTTGCATTTGGCCCATTTCCTCCAGTAGAAATCAGACAAATGTTATACATTCCCTCTTCTTCAGTTACCTCTGTCAACAGGTTTTGTGCAGCGCAGACCTGGTGGAGGTGTCTGCAGAAACCAACATGAGACTCTCAGTTTAACTACTTGGATACTGTATCACTAGGCACTATGGATATTCCTGAATGCAAACCATGAGCCCTCTTTCAATACTGCCCTCCCAATCAGCAATGCAGTTTTGAATGTATTTTCCTTTCACCTTGTATTTTTCATCACATAACCTAAATGGCTCTAAGTCCAGACAGACAGCAGTCCCTTACCATGCTTCTAACACTTTGTGTAGATTTTTTTGCATTTAAGTTGATTACCTATACTGAAAATCATCAACACTAGCAGAGTTTAGGAAAAGCTTTTAAAGAACCTTTCAGAGCCCTAGATATACAGTTACATGTTAGTCTCTGTACCTTTCTAGTAGCAAATAAATAAATTCCTATAAACCTTTAGGAATGTTGAAACTGTCCTTACTGAAGTTTTGAGGACAAGCAGAAACAAAACAATATCCCCTTTTTTTGTCTTCTCTGAATATCTTCAGCCACACAGGGCAGAATGGTTTGTGCTTCCTATTATTTCTGTGGGTCAACTTAGACTTTTGTCTTTTGCCTATGAAATACTATGTAGTTCCCCTAACGGGAAAGAATGACTTATGAAAACAATATACATTTGAAAGGCAGTATGGAGTACAGCCAGTTACCTTAACAAGCACAGAAAGAAAGAAAATCCTCTACTGCTGAAACAACACTGCTGATTCAATATTGAATAAACAAGAGATGAATAGGAAATTTGCACATGGACTATTTGAGAAGGCAGATGAATAATTTTCTACTTTACATTACAAATCATTTTCAATAAAGAGAGGATTTCATAAATATATGTGAGCCCATCTGTGAAAATGCCAGGATCACATGGAGCAATAAGTGAATGACACAGGGTGAAAAGATGAAAAGAAATATTACCGTGATCTATTTCTTAAAGACTGACTTTTAATCCTACCCTTGAAAGCCATGAGGACAAGGCTGCTTCTCATAAGGAGCCAAGGAGCACATTGTCCCTGTTTCCAAGCTGCTATCAGTGTCCATCTCCCAGATACTCAGTACAAAGGAAAAGAATATACTTCTAGTTTTTGGTGGGGTTTTTTTGTTTGCTTGTTTGTTGTTTGGTTTTTTTGTTTGTTTGTTTGGTTGGTTTTTTTGCCTAAGCAGCTTGTGTAATCAAATCACCTGGATGATAGCAGATCTAGTCAAGGCCTATGCATTTGCTTCCAAATACAAACCTCATCCTGCTGCTTGACTGACGATGGTTCCTATGGAAATACAGTGATGCAGCGTATCCTTTCCTTATCACAGCAGCAATTTTAAAACCTGCTTCCAGAGTTTCCAGAGTAAGAGTACAAAAAGAGAACAAAAGTGTCATTAAGAGTTGGTTGTTAAGTAGTCAGCAGTAGCCACAGGATTTTTTCAACACAACACAACACAACACAACACAACACAACACAACACAACTCTTTTCTATAGGAGTAAGAGTTACTGGGCTTGAAAAGAAAAACCATCATCAGCTGACACTTTGCTTTTATTACAGCACTTAGTAATGATAGTGACAGAGATGGCAGTAGGCTGTATTTTGACACTCTGTCTATATCATGGAGCAATTCTTAAGCTAAATCTGATTTCTGGCAGCATTTGTTAGCCCATGGAGGGATGGTACTTGCTGGACCCCAGGGTTTCTAAGTGTTCACCCATCTGAAACTGATGAGAACAGTGGTTCCCTGTATCCACAATTTACTATACATATTCAGACATATCGATATCTGTATCAATGTATCTCCAAGATAAACCTTAATATTTCCAGGTTGAATAGGCTGACTTAAAAACATGAGAGCAAAGCCTGCCCATAGCAGAACCTGTAAGGATATTCGGTCATTTAAGGTCTGAGCAGACATATGACGCCTGTTGAATAGTTTGATTGGATGAGTTTTACCAGAATAAGATACACCATTTGCTTTTTCTCTCTTCCCCTTTTTTCTAGTGTTTATATACCTGTTTTCTTATTATTTCCCCTTTCAATTATAATCTTTGTTAAAGATTTTACATTAAACTCCACTGACAGATTCAAAACTAAAAGAAATTGAGTGGGTTTTACTTTTTCTTCCCTCTTTCTGCAAGCAGCACATCACTTTTACCTGTGTCCAGAGTCAACCAACTGCTCTTGATCCACCAGCTAAGTCATCTGTGAAATTACAGTGTTGTGGTTTGGACTGTCTCACTTTCTCTTCCAGTTTCTTCAAGACCAGCCAAATGACAAGGGATGTCAGATGGAGTCTGAAGACATCATGCAAAGGACAGCTCTGGAGAAAAAGGATCTGTAGGATGCCATGCCCACAGCTAGGTAATGTCAGAAAGCATGGGCAGAAGAGTTTTGTGAGCTCAGGGTACTGATGACATAGGCTGTTTTTGGGACTTTTCTGGGGAACAACAGGACATCAGAGGGTGTACAGGCAGCACCAGCACTAGTGGGACCACAGGGGTGTGAGTTATGATTCATAACCTAATAGGAAGCAAGGCTTGCTTTTAACTAGCAATGCATAATTTCTGTTGTTGAGGAAGATTACTTTCTAATTAAGTTTGCATTTTTATTGCTGTGGGGACAGAAAAAATTTGGAAATTATTTTTCCTGTTCCACCAGGCAGGAAGCAGGAGACCTTATCTATTGTTGTCTTGACCTGGGCTAAGTAGGAAGGGAGACAGAAAATCCCATGGATGATTTTTAGTGCTCCGGCTGTGCTTAAGAATATTTCTTTTCATTGGCCTGTGCATTATACCTCTATCTATAAGGGCTGCTTGGAAATGTAACTGCCTGTGGTGGTTACACTGTCTGGAAGCATGGGAGCCATAGGTGAACAAGAGGTGAAGCTTTCTTTACATTAAAAAAGATCAGGATTTTTATTACTGTGATTCAGCACTTTTGATAATAAGTTATTTTTCCAGTCAAAGTCACAGGCCTGCAATGGATGAACAAATTGTAAAACCCCAAGACTCCAAACAAAAGCTAACCACAGTTTTACAGAACACTGAATAAATCTGTTTTTCTGTGCTGGACAGCACCATACAAGAATACCTGTCAGTGCAATTTGTTCCTCCATACATAAGAGGAGGGTCAAAAGTCAAAAATACATAACATAAATTACTGCAAAGAAAATTAATGCTATCCATGCCAAAATTAGTACAGCCAGAGAAACCAGAGCTTGCTGTGACGGGTTCTCAGAACTAACCATCCAAACAAGTAGCTGATTTAGACCCTAATGGCAGTGCTATGGCAAAGTAAATATAAAGCTAATGGAATTGTAATGAGGAGCAGCAAATCTCAAATTACCAGCACCAGCAACATTCTAAACTTCTTATGGCTTCAGAAAGAAAATGAAAAATTGAGAAAAAAAATCAGTCTTTGAATGACACAGTCCTTAGCATTCCAGCAAGAGAGGTGTACTGTACCCTTATGGGAAAGTATCTATTTAAAGAACATAGAAATAGGTTCTATATAAACTTAACCATAACACTTAGACAATTCTAATCAGTATTTGGTTTTAAGATATAGTCCCATGCCTTTCTAGGTTCAAGAAAAAGTAATCTTGATAGCATGTGTTTAGTTGTTAAAACAAACAAACAAACAAAAAAGCCCGTATGGTGAAACAGGTTTATCTTACTAATTTAAAAGAATATTATATGTCATAGAGTTGCAGATTCCTAAGATCCTGTCCTTGAAAGTAGAGAATCCTCAAAAATCTCAAAATACAGTGACATCTTGATAATATTGCTGAAAGAAACATGAGCATGCTAAAAGCAACCACTTCTTGTGTTTGCCTCTGTTCTTGAGAATGGTTTTTACAACTATTGAGTGTTTACAGAGAGAGATGGTAGGTACACCTTAAAGTAATTGAACTTGCAGATGATCTGAGAATTTAGAACTGCAAAGTTCCTGTTGATTAGGAATTAAAAAAAAAAAAAAAAAAAAAAATGTCCTGAAGTTTCACAGTGATATAAACTAACTGTAGGAAGAAAAGCACAGAAAACTATGAAAGGATTTAGTACTTACTAGTATGGTCCAGGGCTGCTACCTTTAACTCTTTAGGTACACCTACTTCTGTCAAGTTAAAATTTTAGTATAATGTAAATAAGGAATTGAATATTAAAAATTTAATTTCTCTTGAAAATGTACATTGTTTTTTACAAACTCACCGTCAGTGTCTTTATTTTATCAAAATGATAAGATTTCCTTGAATCTTGATGTTATTTCTTTGCTCCTTTGCAAAGCTACAGAGTGGTAAAAAGTAATGATTTTTTCTAAATTATTCAGGCAGTCAATAGCTCTCATAAATAAAATCATGACTGAGAGATTTTTGTTACATTATCTGAAATTTGTTTTGTTTACCTGGAAAAAGGTGCAGCATCCCAGGAGGTTAATTTTCAATTACTAGTTGAAGTAACAGCTTTGACCTTTTTGATGCTAATAACTGTCATTGTGACATAGGTTTTTCATTGAATCTTACAGAATTTTGTAACCTGCAATTATAATAAGGTATTGACAATCATGAAATTTAATGTTAACCAAAGATCCTCTTGCCTGACCTAAGCCCTTCAAGGAATTTTTATGAGGAATCAATTTCAGTGGCCAGAGATCTAACATTTCACTGTGGGTCATATTGGAGTTTTTAATTCATTAATACATCGTTGCTATAATTTCTGGAAATCTTCACATTTTACTTTTCTCAACAGCAAGAGAGTGACTCCTATGACTTCAGGCATAGTCCACACACAGTTTTGTGCTAATTAACATAGTAAATCACTGGCAGCTTTTACACATGAGCTAACCTGAAATACCAAGTACCATGAGTAAGCACGGAACCTTTTGGAGAAGGTTGTGTGTCTTTTGTGGTATTTCCATCCATTTCTGCACTGTAAGAACCACTTAAGTTAGTAATTATAAACCTCCATACCCCCAAAAGTCATGACTTTACCTGGCATCCATAATTTCATTTCCTTCCTCTCAAGTACGTTCAAAACCCCGTTCTCAATCTCCTACATGCCTCATAATAAAATTCCTCTTGAAACCAGTTGCTGGTTTTCTTGGTGCTATTCAATGAAGGAACTTTGGAGACAAAGTCTTGTTTCAAAAAGTTTAAGATTTGTGTTCTTGAAACTATTTGAAAGCAATTAATTGCACCTGTTGGTGCAATTAAGCTTCTGCATCAAAGGGAACTGAAATACCTTTTACGCTGAATTCACATTTCTAAATGAAATTTCAGCCCCTACGTCACTTAGGTCCTTTTATAAATGGGCATCATCAAGTGTCCCTGAAGTCTTTCTGGCTTTGTTAGCTGGCCAGAACAGTGCATAGTAAAGTACGTGAGAATGCATCATTACTTCTTTGCATTAGCGTCATTATTTTTCTGTACCTGATTCTTCACACATTATTCATACACAGCCTAATGTCGTTTCCTTCTTCAGTTGGCATGAACATTTCCACCTCATTAGGGATCACATAAGTGCATTAAGCAGGGCTATGTGAAGAAAATAGAAATGAGGCAAATGTAAATTATTTCCGTGACTGACAAAGAGAGGGATGTGAAGAAACTGTCTTGGAGCAGTGGTGAATTTGAAGCAGGAACACAGCAAACTAAAATTAGTAAGTAACCTTGATGAAGCACATCTATGTGGATGTAAATTTTATTGGATAGCCTCTGTCTCTCTAATAAAGTTAAAAAGACAGTGGACTTAAGCTACCCAGAAAATGTGAATCTAGATTTGAATTTTTGCCCATCTTCTATATACTTCATCTGAAATACATTATTGAAAATGCAGTAAGAGTTTTCCTACTCCACTTTTCCTACTCATCTGGGCTTTTTTATGATCATCTTACTTTTACAATTTTCACACTTCTCACATGCATAATATATGGAACAAATTTTCAGAATGCAAGTTTCAAAGAAGGCAACAAGAAAGATCAGTAAAATCGAAAAAACAATGCCAGATAGCTTCTTTTTCTAGACATTCTTGTTTTAGAGAGTGCTAAATACTGGATTGCAGTAACTGCCCATGTTTGTAACCTGGCTTACAACAGTATGTGTTCCCAAACATTTTTCATTTGGTTAGAATTTTTTATCTTTTTAAAGTGTTTTGTGCTTGTGTTCTTTCTATGCAGAAAAACAAACATTGCAAGAATGTTGCATACAGGAATTGCATCATATTGCTTTAGACCTATTTCTGAATTTGAGAATATTTTAGGTATTATCATGCCTTCCTGGCATTTTAAAATACTTCTTGGTTTTTTACCTTCATGTTACCTTCATTTTCATTTTTCTGATTTCTAGAGATTCTTAGGCCTTTAAACAGGAAAAATAAAGACCTGTTGAAATATTTCCTAACACACTTCTTGTAAAAAGGATTGCATACAAATTTAAGTTTTGAGGTAGAGTAACTACAAGTTTATTCCTTAGAAGTAATTTGATTTTAGATACAAGTGTGGTTGCCAGATGATACTTTCAAGTAATTTGTGTTCCAAACCAAGCCATGCATTTAAAATCTACTGATTTAGCAGCTGATACTTATCAAGACAGAGAAAACTGAAGATGTACTTTATTTTTCATGTAGTTTTTTTTGTGTGGCGGTTTTTTTTGTTTTTTTTGTTTTTTAATTTGCTTTGAAATTTTTGGGGCATGCACTAAATACCTGTTACTAAATATGTAGCACAGCCTACAAAATATCGGATTACTGAAATTCTGTGAACTTCAGGGTTTTGGTTTTTTTTCTTTTCTTGGGCATTTTAATCATTTGAGCTGATTAAACTCACCCACAAAGTTGAAGATACAGTGCTGTACCAGATGAAAACATTCTGAACATACTAACAATACTTATGCAAGTAATTTTTTTCAGCTTGAGAAATTCACTACTGCTGACAATACTCAAGACCACAACTGGTCTGAGATGCTTGTGTCTTGAACCCAAGGGGAAATACAAGCAAACTGTTAACTTGTAAAATCTGACCCTTAGTACTAGGTGGAGATCACCCATGGTTCTGTGATGGACCATTTATGCTCTTCGGCTGGAAAGACAGAAGTGAGTGAGTTTAACTACGCTGAAGTCTCTCACTTAAAGGATATCTTGTTACAACCTCCTAGTACCTGGAAGGGGCTTTTAAGAAAGCTGAGGAGAGACATTTTACAAGCACATGTAGTGATAGGATGAAGGGAATGATTTTAGACTGAAAGAGAGTAGCTTTAGATGAGATATTAGGAAGAAATTCTTTGCTGTGAGGGTGGTGATACACTGGCATAAGTTGCCCAGAGAAGTTTAGCCCTTGACATCCTACCAAGAATGTCCCTGAAGAAGTCAAAGTCTGCTTTTCTGAAGGCCATGGAAGAGAGCTTAGTTAAATTCTAGTTTACAATACCTAGCAGTATTGTCTAAAGATCTATAACAATGTGTTCAGGAATGGGATCTACTTTTAGCAAGGAAAGGAAGAGAGCATGGGCCTTACATTACAGTAGGATTGTGTATGGTTTAACACTGGCCCAGCAATTAAACCACATAACAGATGCTCTCTATTAATTCCTCTCCCATCCCAGATAAAGGAAGGAGAGAGAATAAGAGAGAGAGGGTTGGGTTGGAAACTAAACTACACAACTTTAATTTAACAGTAATGATAAAGAGGAAGAATTACTAAATATATACAAATATACTGGAAAATTGATACCGTGTTCCCCCCCCCCTTCTCCCCCAATAACTCTCACATCACCACCAAGGCTGCAGGGCAGCCCTGGGAAAGTCCAGGCTGGACTCCTGGGGTCAGCAACAGTTGGGAGCTAGAGGCAGGAACACACAGATTCAGGCTGGCATGGATCAGGGGCACAGGCAGACAAATGGACAGAATCCTCTCAGGATGCTGAAGCAAACAGAGACAGGTAAAGAAGAGGAAGCAGGAAGGCGTTTGATCCTTGTGAGCCCTCAAATTTATACCAAGTATGACATGTTTGGGATGGAATACTCTGTTTGATCAATTTTGGCCATCTCTCTTGCCTGTTCCTCCCTGAGGGAGGGTTGCAGGTGTGACCTCTTTACTCCTTCTCTCCTCCCAGAGGGCAAAATATTCCTCAGAACTGAGCAGTGTTCTTGGTTCTGCACACCAGAACTATCAGTAACTATAAACATTGAGCGTTATCAGTTCTAGAAGCAGACACTGAATGAGAAACTTGATGTTAATTTCAGCAAGTGCAGCTACTTACAAGAGATTTAGCTGAAAGCAAAAGTACAAGACAGAAAATTACCTTTATCCTGGCCCAAACCAGGACAGACTGGAACCCAAAGCATCTTAGACCCAGGTTTAGCTAGGAGGCTACAAAATAGCTGCTATTTGAATTGGGGAATCATGGAAAGTAAAATGAGAATCTCAGAAGATCATTTATTTGTATGTTTGAAATAAGAGAGCTTGAAGAAAGCAAAAATAATTTAGTGAGTATTCTTTTTTTAATGAAATGACTGTAATTTCAAGGGAAAATTTATTTGTTATAATGTATTTAATGCATCAGGCAAAGCTGTTTATCTACATGTTGCTTCAGGCTGGATAGCAGCTGTTTGTATTCTGTGACAGAATGAGGAAGACTTTTTCTGGAGTTTTTTAGCTCTCTGAATACACTCTGGTTTTCAGATGCTTCACTACACACCCTGGAGGAATCAGCTTTGTGAGACAATGAACACAGCACTCAATGTTCTCATGCAAGTGCAAGCTGTTGTTGCCCCACAAAAGGAGTGGGATAAGGCACTAGATGGATGACATTTCAATTAGAATCATAGAATCATTATGGTTGAAAAGGACCTTCAAGATCATTGAGTCTAACCATCAGTGCTATACTATCTAACCACTAAATCACCTCCTGAAGTACCATATCTACCCATTTTTGAACACCATCCCCAAGGATGGTGACTCCACCACTACCTTGATGTGCAACTCTCTTTTTCTCCCTGACTGCCAACCAAAGCTCCCTGTTCAGCCAGACTGGTCTTTTATGCCTCTGGCTTGCCTTGTAGCACGATGGGATGACCTTTCAGATTTTCTTCTTGAACACTGTCCAGCCCTCTTGGTCTCCTTTATCCTTCAGAACTGATTCCCAAGGGATTCTGGCAATCAGGCTACTAAACAAGCTAAAATTTGCCCTTTGGCAGTGTAAAAGTCTATGTTGTTCCCAAGGCTGCTGGAGTGCTGACTTTGTCCTGACAAGAATTCTACAGGAAATCTGAATTAACCAGGTGTGTATGCTACACCTATGGGAGAAACTGCTACCCTCAAATTTTCAGGTATTACAGTAGTTTTAAGGAACTTTATATTATATACAGTTTTTCCTGAAAGACACACATTTAATGTTTCTGTATTGCTGGTACTGAGGCCTTAGAAAGCTGACATTGCCTTGATAAGTAACTTAGTGTGGGTACAGATGTGCCCCCATTAGTAAAAAACCATGCTCATAGTAAACACATACATGGTGGGTTGGCCTTGGCTGGCTGTCAGATGCCCACCAAGCTGCTCTGTCACTCACCTCTTTAGCTGAACAGGAGAAAAATATTACAAAAGGCTCCTGGTTCAGGACAAGGACAGAGAGATCACTCAGTAATTACTGTCACAGACATTCCAGGCTTGACCTGAGGAAATTAATTGGTCATTTATTACCAATCGAATCAGGGTAGGATACTGAGAGAAAATCTCAGTGGACAGCCTTTGGACAGAAGTTTCCTGCAGGCAAACATGTCTGCAATGGGTCCAGCTAGGGTGGGGAGACACTTTGGTTGTTCTGGTGCTAATGAACCTGGCTTCTGCAGCAAATGACTGACAGCTGAACAAAAGGAACACAGGGCTATATATGGCTGTACATGCTGCGGCTGCCATCTCTTGACCCACCACCAGCTCACATCAGATCCTGTCCAGGATCAGCCCCATCCTGAAGAAACTTGCTAGACAGCTGGACCCCTGGTGGTGACGTTGACTCTCTTTCTCTCTCTCTTTCTCTCCCTCTTTCTCTCTCATCCTTTCTTCCCCCTTTCTTACTCTTCTTCTTCCCCACTTCTCTCTCTCTCTCTCTTATATCTTCTCCTTTTCCCATCTCCCTCTTTTACTTGGCAACATTTTCTCCATACTTTCATGGGGTTCTATCATTTGCTTGTGCCAATTGTTAAAAAAAAGTTTATGCTTACACCCAGCCTTTGATGGTTGGACTTTGTTCACGTGGATCAAAATCAAAAAATAATGTAATGTTACTCTGGACCGTAACATACATGGCTTTCTCTATATGTATAGAAATGCAAATTTATCTTATCCCTGAAGTATTACAGAATCAAAGAATATTAGGGGTTGGAAGAGACCTCTGAAGATCATCAAGTGACACTGGCTTATCTTCAGTCCTCAGGCACCTCTCCTGTTTGCCATGATCTCTCAAAAATTATGGCAAATGGTAGGTTGATAACATCAGCCAGTTTTCTCAACACTCTTGGATGCATCCCATCCGGACTCATGGACTTGTGTATATTCAATCTGCTGATTTGCAAATTGCAATTTGCATAAATTGCATCGAGGATGTACCTCACTGTGGTCTTCAACACAAGCTGCAGGGGCATCTCTGCTCCAGTGCATGGAGCACTTTCTTTTCTTCCTTCTCCACAGGCCTAGGTGTCTGCAGAGTTGTTTCTCTCACATAATCTCATTCATCTCTCCAACTAATGTTGAACAGCAGTTTTTTCCATTCTTATCTCTGTTATCCCAGAGGAGCTACCACTGCTGCTGATGGGCCAAGCAGTGAATATTGGCAGGCCTACCTTGGAGCCAGCTGGAACTGGCTCTGTTCAACATGGGGGCAGCTTCTGGCATCTTTTTACTGAAGTCATCCTGTATCTCCCCTGTCACCAAAACCTCACCACACAAACCTTCTACAATATGTTTACTAACCCTCCAGAGATGAAGGAAAAAAAATCTAGTATTTCTGTGTTGTTTTTATTTTTTCTTTTTTAATCAAAAAAAAAAAAAAAAAAAAAAAAAAAACAAACACCAAAACAAAAAAAAAAAAAAAAAAAAAAACAAAAAACAGAAGAACCTAACGCAACTGTTATCATGTGCAACTGTTACAGTTGTATCTAATGGTGAAGAGCTAAATTGGTAACCTGTAGCCTGGTATTCACGTTAAGCCACTCAGCTGTACCAAAAAATGGGTCAGGTAAAATGCAGAGATGTGGAAAAATGGTATTTCAGAATGAATTAACCAAAATGAGAAGAAGGTTTCAGGGGAGTGAAGCATACCACTCAGACTCTGACTGGGAGGATACTGACAGCATTGAGCTATAGGTGAACAAGTGCCTAATGGAAGAATTGAAACAGTTTGGAAATTACTCTCTAAATTATGTTTTGATTTCAAGATAATAGTTTAATTGTAATTAAAATATTCACGGTGTAATTATGATGGCAGAGTGTGGTCCAGTTTCAGATGATTTCTGGAAGTACTCTAAGGGTCACTGGCACTAAAACTTGGTGCTTCTCCCTCTGTTCTCCATTACTTCTCACATGTGTATCAGGGTAGTTTAGTTTGCACATATTCAAATCAGAAGGGTGAACTGAGATAAAATGGAATGTTTAGGAGTACTTATCAGTCCAGATTTGTTTTTAAAATAACTAGACCATAGTCATTGAAATGGGAGACAAATTTCAGTCCCACAGTTTCAGACAATTTCAGTCCCTCCTTTTCAACAAGAAAGCAAACATAGCATCTATTTATTAAGCCTTTCTTGTACTCTCTGTTATGTGAACACATTTATGCCAGCAAAAACTTCCATTTGTGAGTGGATTACTGATTTGTAATACAGGGGGAGTGTTTTTGTGCTTTATATTGTATACAGTGATGCCTGCTTCCAACAGTTGAGCTTGCTTTTTTTTGTCTCAACAATTCTTCCTGAAATATAATACATTAAATGAAATGTTATACTAAAATAAAATGCAACAAATAGTAATATAATGCATTCTGCCCCATTACCAGAAAATACACCATTGTAACACAGCCTACTGCCTATGTTAACATAAGGTCAGACATGATTTTTTCTTGTCCTTTTAGTAACAGCGATTTTTTAAAAATATATGGATTCTGCACACTACAAACATAGCAGCTGAGTTTCTGTATAGATATTGATGATGTAGATAGATTATCTTCACATTTATTTGCTCACATTATAGAAAACATATGAATTCTGTACACTGCAAAAATAGCAGCTGAGTTTCTGTATAGATACTGATGATGAAGATAGATTATCTTCACATTTATTGTGTGAACTTTTGCAAGAAGTATCTGCTGTGAAATGAAATCTATTGTTGTAACTATTTAATTTGTGATTTCACTATCATATCTACCTTAAAGAAGAACTTATGAGATTAAAGGGATGGTTTTGAGGAAGGTACCTTAGCACAAAATATAGCTCTGCTATCAAAAGAAGCTGACACCAAATGAGGTAAACAAAATTAGTAAGGCTCTGGAGATGTTCAGAGGCATGACTCAACATAAAATACCCTTATGAAGAGTAATCAGCAATACAGAGATAAAGAAAGCATTAATGATTGAATTGACGTGCAGTGCCTCTATTTCACCTGAAGTAAGAAATACTATTTGGGTAGCAGTATGTTTAATAACGTGGAATATTCTGCTGTTGCTCAGTAGTTCAGAGAGACAGAAAAGGACATTACTTTTACAGGAGTGGGATGTAGCATGTTATTTTGTGTCCTTCTGCAGAGGTATTATTAGTTAATGTTTGTGTGTTCCCTGTGGAGGTTATTACACCCTACAAAGCTGCAAAGTGGGAGCATGGGCTAACAACATGGTGGAAATTTGACATAAATTCACACTTCATTTCATAGATGAGCCTGGCAAGAATACTTCACCTAAATCACTAATATCACTGGTGACACGAATCTAATTGCTACCGCAGGTTGATCGTCACTGGATGGCTTCAGAAAGGGCAGGAAATTTCAGTAATGGATAATTCAAGCTCTTGTTTTGCACTTCTTGCACTTGCACTTCTATGTTGCACAGACATTCCATATTGATGTAGCTTCTCCACAGCAGAGAGATACAGCTCTTGGAAGTGGGTGCTTGGTTTCTTCTAGTTTCCCTTTGTTTGGGTACACGCAAGGTTTAGCAGCCCTCCTGGGCCCCTCTCCAACTTGTCCTTATCAAGGAAATTCAGGCACAGATACGTACTGGCATCCCTCTCCTGCAAACTGTACAGACCTGAAACACTGCTTTTTAGCAACCGTTTCACATAGTGTTACCCTGCAGTGATTCAGGAGCAACAAAACCTGGATATTTCTCCTATATATTTGCATCACACTGACTTATCCTGAAATACATTCAGTAATGTAAAAATATAGATTGTAATGTTTAGGGGTATGCTAACGCAGATCTTTTCAGTATGCAAATTGTTACAATTCTTTTAGTTGTCTATTATTTTGGCAAATTATTTATTCTTTTTCAGTCATTCCAGTAATTAGTTTTCTGTTATGGGGAAACAGACAATGGGGAAAAAGAGAAATGTTCCCATTAAATATATTATTATTACAAGATGATTTATGTTTCAGAAGTGAGTTGGAGGTGTAAATATATTGAAAGAAGCAACTAAATTTTTCCAGATGTACAAAGTTTAATAAAAGTCTCGCTGGGTCACTGTGTGGTCAACATGAATCAAGAGTTCTGAAAATAACTTTCCCAACTTTTCCTGTTTGTGTAGAGGTAGATGCAGCAACGATACTCACAGCATTTTTTTTCCTGAAGCTGCCCAGCCATGTTATTTCAGTGGAAGCTGTTACATGTGCACAAGAGGCTTATGATGTTTATTTATGGCAAATGGATTCCAGCTGCTCACTCCAGAAAGTTTAGCTTTCACTGCTGATCTGCAGAAGTTCAGGGCATAGTTTGTGAACTTGTGACCACTCCAGCGAAAGCCTTAAATGGCAGTCCATTTGATATTTGTTGCCTTGATAAATACAAAAAAGCCTCAAAAACTGAAAATACTTAATTTTTTTATTTATTTATTTTGTGTTATGTCTTTTATTTCTGGAAAATGTAATAAATTATAGGAATAACTTAACATTTTTCTCTTATCTTGGGCACAAATATTTGGCTGAAAGCAAAGAAACTCAATTTCCTGAGTGAGATGTTCAGCACTGCAAAGGTCTGCCAAATGAGGGATGTGGCTCTCTGTCTTATTTTGAGCATGTACACTGACTTTTAATATTTTTTGATTAAACTGTATGAACATCATGAACTTGAGACTCAGATGAGAAACTACAAAACATATATCTAAGGATATATAACCCTAAAATCTATTTTCCCCCCATTTTTTACAGAAGGACCAAAGGACATCCCAGACAGAATTCCCACACGGATGCTATATTTCTCTTGTGTTATCTATCTCTTTTCAATAGTAACATCATTCACAGCAGAGGCACTAAGACTGTGGGAACTGAAAGTGAATAATAGAAAAATTAAATCAGATCAGGCCTTTATTTTCTGAGCTCCAAACAGGCACAGTCACTTTTTACAGCCTATTTCACTGTATCTGAAGGGTAAGACAAAGAAAAAAAAAATAATTTCTTCTTCTGTGTACCTCTGAAAGAGAGCATAGAGAAGTTCAAACCAGAACCTCTGCTCCATTTCTGCCATATCCCTTGGGCTGGTCTCCATTCTTTTATACTGCAATTCCTTTCCCTCCTTCCTCTACTTCAAAACTTTGTGCCCCTCTATTATCTCTTTTTTTTCATTGGGCAGTTTTTCATTTACTTTACTGCCTAGTCAGTAGCCCCAACTTCAATTGACTTCTGTTCAGTTTACATGGTTCAAGATTTAGCTGAATAGGTGAGGTATTACAAAATGAGGTTTTTTTCTCCTTTCTCTTCTATTTTAGGGACTCTGAGGAATGTACTGGTTAAGAATATGGGAAAAGGTCCTGTGTAACACTTAAACACCCACCACTGTTGAGTGCTTAGAAAAAAGAAAGTTATGTATGTTAATCAATCCTGTAAATAATTTGTTTAAATGGATGAGAAAAATCGGTTATTATCAAGCATGGCATGAAAAGGTTGCGTGTTCAAATTCAGAAATTAAAAACATACCAAAAATGTACTCTCAAATCCTTTATGTGGGAGACAGAAGTTTTTTTCTGTATGAAAGACAAGGGACATTTGTCTCATTGAGAATTTATGGAAGGTATAAAAAAATGACCCTTGTACTGGGAATCAAAGAGGAATGAGAATGTCCATGCATGTATGCATATTTTTGGTATGTTTGGAAAGGACAAGGGTGTCTATATGTGTCTGTGAGAGTGAAAGGGTGAGCGAGATGATAGGAGTTGGCTGTGTTCATGCATTGTCTCTTTCTTTCTTTTTGCAGATCAGGGAGCACCAAAAACCTTCCCAGACAGGTGCCACATTTCTGGGCTGGGCAAACTATCAGATTCTGGCATAAGTCTGGTAGCCTGATGGAGGATCCAGGTTGTATAAACACCCTAAGGTTTTCCTGCAAGACATTTTCCTAACGGCCAACGTGGTCTTATCTCTGGGATCCTTCCAGCAAAATACGTAACACTGTAGCACAGTGGAGCACGGAGGTCTCACAAAATGAGTCAAAGATTTTGTATGGTACTCTTCTATGAAAAGAAGTGTCCCTCAAAGTGTGTTTCAGATGGGGTTTGTAGCTTGTTTACAGGTAGTGGAAGACTGGTTGATTTGGTAACCCAGACATTAGCACCAAGACAGGACTGAGCAGAAGTAATGCTGAAGGTGTGGATGGTGGGGATATTTCCAGTTGAGCCATTATAGCTCACCTTGTCTTCTTTTGTTTTACTTTGATCACAGGAATAGGAGGTAACAGGGGAGGAGGTACCAGACAATAACAAGAAATTGTCTTTAAGGCTGCCCAAGCCATATGGGGGCTCCCTTCATTCAGGTCTAAAGAAGTTTCTCTACAGAGAAGTTTGCAACAGGGCACTAGGATATGAGGTCTTAAGGAGTTGGTGGGGAAGATAAAGGAGGGATGAAAAACCCCTAAGTTCAACACTGAGTTCAGCTAAATAACTGAAATTCTGAGAACAGCCTTTCGGAGCTGCTGTATCTGTGTCTAGTTGAATGGCTGGTCATCTCTGTGCAGATTCACTTGTGGATGAAGGGCTGTGTGCATAAAAACCAGGAGAGCTGTCATTAATCCTCATGAGCACAGCCTTGTCTCATGGGGGCAAACTGCTCTTTTGAGGGATTGAAGCAGCATCCCAGAGATGAAGTGTGCTGACCAAAGAGCCAAAGGCCCGGGCACTCTTCAGCAAACAGACCAGAAAATATCACTGTGGGGAAGCAAAGGATGAAGGCCAGAGCAGGTACCAGAATGACTAAAGTCAAGGAGAGCACTGTAGAGTGCGAGGGGAACTGCTGCCTGCCCAGCTGATGTACAAGGGAAGCTGCCAAACTGTTTGACATTGTCATTTTTGCAGACGACATCTTGTGCAAATGTTTCAAGAATGTTCATGGAAGTATGGTGATTTGTTCTGTGTGCTAATGCACCCATTGGTTCTCAAAGATAAGAGCCCTGTCTTCCTTCCTGAGCAGCTGGAGGCTGGGGCACCAAGCTGTGATGAGTAGCTTCCAGGAGACAGACTGTGCTACTGATGAAGAAGATTCACACATTTTATGTGCAAACCATGTCCTTCCCCAACTGCTACAGGAAGGGCTTCAAACACACCATTCTAGCATCCATAATGACACCTACCTAACTGTGGATTTGGCATTTGTTGTTTTACAGCACTTTCTACAATGCGTCCATAGATTGAAATGTGGCACAAAAAATACATACAGACAGTGTTTGAATTAATTTATTTTGAAAAGGGATAGCTTTTTTTTATCCATAATTGCTTTTTATAGGAAACTGGTTTTAATATTGTCCTGAAGTACTTGACAGTACATTTAAAAGAAAGTGGTTTACATTTCAAATGTCAAATATATACATTAAATAGAATACATTTTATTTTACAGAGGGACAACAATATAATAAATGCTAATCAGGGTCACAAAATTTTTAGGTAATGTCCTGTTGCAATTCGCTCCTTTGCTAAATCGTCTTAAACTTCTCAGAGTGCCAGCAGGATGAGCAGCCTCAGGTGCAGGTAGGAATTCCCAGAGGAGAGATAGAAATAACATTTCAGAAAAAGAGTGCATAATAGAGAGATTAAGGCTAGAAGAAAATAGAAAAAAGTAGCGTTGGGTAAAATGTCATGAAAGATTTAACTGTGTTTTGAGATATTTCCTGGCAGAAAGGATTTTTCTTTTTGAATGTATGACTCCAGTAGTTGCATTGCCATTGCAGACATTCACATGCTAATTAAATGTACTTAATTTTCATAAAGAGAAGGGAAGGCAAGGGAAGGCAAAGGAAGGGAAGGGTCTGCTATCAGATATGCTCTGCTATCAGATAGAAAAAAAAAGTTCATATATTGAAAGCTTTGACACTTCAGCTGTTTTTTATCAAAAAAAAGGTATCTCATCCTGTGTGGTATGCAATTTTGATCACAATATCATGTGATGTACATTTTTGACAAATTAAAATTTTTATTTTAGTTGTCATTTTTTCCAGAACATTTTTAATTAACTGTTTGATATAGTAATTCATTCTCACCTTAGCTGTGTCTATTCAAAACTCTCAGTCTATCTCTACATTAGTTATAAGCCCTAGGAAGTAACAAAACCACCTTGAAATATGAAGTTCTGGCAGTGTAGGCAGAGTAAGTTCTACATCTTGAATTTGGTAGAGAGCAAAGAACTTGACGTCTGATAAGAATGGTGCTCTGGAAAGACTCATAATGCACAGTTCTAAAATACTTCCTCCTGGATCGCCAGTTGCACAGGTTTATTCCTAGTTTCATGTAGATAAGCATTTAGCGGTATTTCTCTAGCACAGCTGTATCTAAAAACAACTATATGCTTTATCTAAAAACAATTATATGCTTTTGTGGGATGTGAAATAGTGAACTCAAGAGTTCCTAGGAAGTCTTTGTTCCTATGGAGAGAAGTGGAGACCTTACTTTTGAGGTAACTTTTTTGAGGCTGAATACACACAGCCTCCAGAGGTGATAGAGGTGTGAAGAGCAGCCTCTGGAACTATGTGGAATTCTGCAAGAACTATGCAGGAATATGGGAACCTGCCTGGTCATGTTAGCATTCTCTGCTTTCCAGATATCAAGAAAAAGGGTGAAAACTTTGGCTCCTTGACTCTGGGTCATTTGTCAGCTGTATCTACTTTTCAGTCATAGAATAGAATCACAGAATAGAATGGCTTAGGTTGGAAAGGCCCTTAGAGATCATCTACTCCAACCTATCTACCATGAATAGAGGTGTGTCTCACCTAGACTAGGTTGCTCAAAGCCTGGTCATGAACACCTCCAGGGAGATTTTTTCCATACTTGTGATTTGCCAGATACTTCTCCTTGTGCTCACAGTTACTGTAGATTCCAGCAGGTTACAACAGGGCTTGCCCTCCAAGTTGCTTGCTAGGTTTCACCTACAGAGCTTACAGCTATAAAGCATCATGGTTATGCTCTCTGTGCTCTGCCTCTCTGATGGTTATGGTCCTCCAAAGTCATTGCTCATCTGGTAGCCCAGATATGTGGGACAACACAGTGAGTGGATGATGCATATTGAGTACCATCTGCCAAAGCAGGATGCTATAGCAGAGGAATGCTCAGGCACTAACGAAGTTATAAAACTGCCAAGAACCAAACAGATTAACCACAATTTATTACGCAGCTGAAATAAGCTAGAAGAAAAAGGTCATACATAAAGGTTGCTTGTACATGTAAAAGTCAGCAGGAAACTGCTGGACTGGATGAAACTGACTAAAAACAATCACTGGTATGTGTGTGGTGTGTGATTGCATACCAAAGGATAACAACAAAAAACAACATGGGAAACAAAGGGGGAAGGCTAGGCATAAAAGGTTGGATGTAACTGAATAAAGGTGGATGAGTCATATTATGCCTTGATCCCTTTGCTGCTGTACTTCTTACTTTTCTTCTTTTCTTTGTGCTGTATCCAGATACGAATAGCAGGGAGTCAGCCACACAACTATTGCTTTAGAGGTGAAAGGAAGGGGAAAAAAAAGATTTCTGACTTGAAATTGGCTTAACAGCAGGAGGTGGGTCTGCGTTGTCTGCTCCCATTTCCACTGCTTTAACAAGCACAGACTTTCACCAAGTGAGGTGAGGCAGGGAGTAGGATTTATAAAACAGGATGTGAAAACTTGGTCTCAAAACTTTCTTGGTAAGTGAAAAGATTCCTATATCTGTGTGCAGCTTTGCCACAGAGTTTTTTCTCTAGCCTCTCAGCAGGTCTGAAGTGCATTTGAAGGTCAAAGCTAAAATTTGTTTATTTAGCTTTCCTCTCCCATGTAAGAACCTCGATTCACAGAATCACACGGAATCACAGAATCATCTGGGTTGGAAAGGACCTCTGAGATCATTAAGTCCAACCCTTAATCCACTACCACTGTGGTTACCAGACCATGGCACTGGGTGCTACACTCAGTCTCTTCTTAAAAACCTCCAGGGATTGGGATTCCACCACCTCCCTGGGCAACCCATTCCAATGTCTGATCACCCTCTCTGTAAAGAATTTTTTTCCTAATATCTAACCTAAACCTCCCCTGACAGAGCTTAAGACCATGCACTCGTCTTGCTGGTAGCTACTTGGGAGAAAAGACCGACCCCCACCTGGCTACAATTCACTGTGGAAGGAATGGAGAAAGATAAATAATCAAGCAGGAAATATTGCAGAGTTAAGGACAAAAGAAACTTGTCTGTAGACAGACTCATAGACTCGACAGAAATTCTGAATGCCAGTATAAATCCAGTTATTGCTAAAGGTGAGGTCAGGATGACATCTGAAAGATGCAAAAAGTGCTTGTAAGTATTTTTTTATTGCTGTTGGTTTTTTTGTTTTTTAGTGGGAGAGACATTGCAAGGCTTCTTTTTTCACTTCCTGTAAATATGATTTTTGTTTGTTATGCTTTTTTATTTTTGCTGTCAGTGACAGCAGAACTATTTCTCTTGTAATTTTATTTTACACTTTGCATTAGTTTACATTGTTCTCCAGGAAACCAAAGGCTGGGCTTTATATCCTCTTACCCATTTGCTATTTGTAAAGCAATTGGTTTCCGGACTCGTCAAGAGGATCTGCACAAACTCAGTTTGTCTCAATGGGTTAAATTAAAGGCTGTGCACACTGAGGTAGATGATTTAAGATGTTTGTCTATTGGTGGGTATATTTAACTAAGCCATTCTGCAGGGATTCAGGTTTATTACTGTTCTTCTTTTGAATGTTTTTCTCTTCATTTGCTATTGCATTTTTTAAAAGTCAGGTAAACTCTCCATGTAGAATTACACTGAAAATGGGCTGAAATTTTTAGCACCTTATTATATCAATCTCCATAACACAACTCATTATAAAGACCAAACCTCAGATCTTGAGGTGGGTTAAGTTTTGGGCTAATTCTCTGCAGCACTAGTACCCTACCTGTTGTCTTTTCTCTTCTGGGTTTGACACTTTTCTCTGCTCTCCACCAGCCTGTGACCAGTTGTTCCCTCTCTGTTCACTTTTCATCCAAGGTCTTATTGGGATCCTGAGATGACCTGTCTTATATCAAATGTTTTTTGTTCTCCCTACCCTGACTGCTGGCTGCAAGCCTCCTTCTCCATTGCTCCTCTTCTCTTCTGGGGCTTTCAGAAGCTAGCTCTGGAGGCAAGGCTGATGCTTTTGTACAGTATTTGTACAGTATCTTGATGTCCCTCCTGGCTCCAGTTTGCCTGGGTCTATTCTGTCTGCGCTGGGTGTATAACAGGGCACTGGAACAGGCTGCCCAGGGACGTTGTGGAGTCTCCTTCCCAGGAGACATTCAAAGCCCATCTGGATGCGTTCCAGGCTGCAGGTGACCCTGCTCTGGGAGGGGGGTTGGACTAGATGATCTTTCAAGGTTGCTTCCAGTGCCCAACTTTCTATGGTTTTATGATATGGATTTTTCAAGCTCTGACTGTAGTGACTTTTGGTGAAATGGAACTACAGGAGAAGATGAGGAAGACTCTGCTGGAATGTTTTGGTTGAAATGCCAGGACCTGTTGTCTTTGTATGACTGCAAAGTCTTATTCTTCAATTTTTCAAACAGCAGAGAGGTACTGTTACAGTCCAAGGTAACATTAAAATTTATATTTGCTTTGGATCCGTGAAAGAAAGTCCAACCGTAGAAGGTTTGGATGCAAGCAGACTTTATGGTACAATTGACACAAGCAAAAATTATAGAGCCAGGCAAAAAACAAGGAGAGGGGAAAAGAAGATAAAAGAGAGAGAGAGAAAAGTGGAGAAAAAAAGGGTAGGAAAGTGGGAAGAATGAGAGAGAGAGGGTCACCACCAGGGGTCCAGCTGTCCAGTGAGGTTCTTCAAGATGGGGCTGATCCTGGACAGGGTCCGGAGGATGGTCAGTGGGTCAAGAGATGACCAGGCAGCCACAGCATGGACAGCCACATATAACCCTGAGTTCCTTTTGTTCCCAAGGGGCAGCTGTCAGTCAGGTGCCACAGAAGCCAGGGTCATTAGCAGCAGAGCCATTGCAGACAGGCTGCCTGGAGCAGGGCAGAGGGGGGAGCTTCCAACACACAGGTCTTACCTCTTTCCAGGTGCCACTCCCTGCTCTGTTCCAGCCACCTTAGCCAGGTCCATCAGCATGAGTACAATCAAGGTGGCTTCAACCACCGTGGCCAGGGCAATCATGCCTGGAGGGAAGTCCCAGCGTTGCAGGCCCTCAGAAAAGGAGAGTAGTCTCCACCCAGCTGTTAGTTCTTATCTCTTTCTGGGTGTCACCCCTTGCTCAGCTCTGGCCAGGCCAGGTCCTCCACCCTAGCCAGGGCTATTCACTTTAAAATTGTTCTTTTGAGACAATTTCAAATCAGTGAGATCAGATTCTCACAGATACCAAATGTGATGACTCTTTTCTGTCACTGGTACTTCCACTATAACCTTCTTTTCCTCATCAGCACTGCAATCCACATTCAAATTACAACTTCCAGTCCTGGTTTGGTGGTACAGCGATTACTATAATGAAGAGTCATTCCTGACAAAGGCTTCAGATTTTTAACATTATACAAAACTGCATCAAATAATGATTAATTATACTATTAATTGTGAGAGAGATTTCAATTTTCTATACTATTCTTCAATATTTTTCCGCTATCCTCTTTCATGGAAGTGATTTTCAAGCAACAGAGGAGAGCTAGAGTAATTCTGTAAGCACAAATGCCAGTAATTTTGCCTCTTCTGAAATTGGTGGTTAGAAATATTCTTTTGAGCTGCAAGAGAAATGGGTCTGCTGACAGATGGGCTCTGCATCTCATGCCTTGTCTAGCAGATCATTTCAAGGATGTAGAAGCCATATGAATCAATGAAATGCAATGTAGTACTCCAAAGAGGTAAATGCTGCACTTCTCAACTTGAACAGGATGCATTTTGGTGAAAGGATGCAAGGTGAGCTTACTGGTACTGCATCAGGAGACCCTGGATTTTACTATTGTTCAAAGGGAGAGAGTGGGCAGGTCTCTGTCTCATTGATTTTACTTTGCCAAAGAAGACGTCTGTTAAAAGACATCTAGTGAACTTTGTAGTCAACCACTGTTTAACTGACGTGACAAGTTAAGGGAATGTTCTGAAAAGTCCTACTTTGGCCTTGCAATGGAAAACTTTCTGCTTCATAAAGCTGGGGTCATGAGAGCTGCACAGCCTGTATAAATCTGCTTCCCAGGACTTTAGAGACATTGACTCTAAGGTGCACATGCCTGGTGGTAGAGATTTGATGTGAGTTTTGTAACAAACTTTTTAAAACACCAAGGTTAACGTAACATTTTAGGAAGACTGCTTAGGAATGGCCTCTGCCTTAAAAAAAACAAACAACAAATGCAAAATTAAGTATGCCCATCTCTTCACTGTAGGATACTTTGCATTAAACCAGTATTCCCACTCTTGGGGAGTAATATTCATGTAATGTAAATATACACAAATAGAATTTCTTAATTCAGGCATGTTATACAAGTTACATCTGTCATTTCAATATTCAAAATGAACATATACCAGGAAATTATCGCCTTAATATACATAAATTGTGATTACATACATACATACATTTGTTCTTAACCCTGGAGGAGAGCTGGGTTAGTGACAAGCTGAAACTGTTAGAAAACAAGACAGTAATTAAGATTTCCCTTGCAGACTTCCACTGTTTCCTGTTAAGCTGTTCTGCAAGTGTCTCAAATGATGTGACATTTACATTCATGATTTCTCTATCTGGAGTCCTCCCTTTATGAACCTGGGCTTGCTATGGTTATGGTTGGCTCTTGGTTGCCAATCTGGAAGAAGAGGGAAGTTGCGAAGTCAAATCTAAGACCAAGACAAGCAAGAAAAGTTGTGGAAACCTATGTGAAAAGTGAATGCATTTTGTGCCAAGAAAAAAATAAATAGGGTATAGGTAAAGAATGTGATGCTTCTCATATTGAAATGCAGACAGCTGTCATTAAATTGGCCAAATATATCCTACAGAGGTACATTTATGATACAGAACATGAACCGCAGTACTCTTGGAACTTGGGACCAAGACACCCAAGGAGCAATTCTGGGCTGATGCAAATTAGTGCTTAAGTGCTGTAGTGTAATTTGGCAGACATGGCCTTGTCTCTTGTATTGGGAGGAAATTGTTGGAGGCACCTCAGTTTTGGTTGTCTATGAGATTGTCTTATACTTCCCAGTGATGTGACAGGATAACCCTTCCTCTTTATGCAGAGGAATTCGGTAGAGAAATAAACCCTTTACTGAAAAATCATGGTCCATTAAGGTCACTTGGAAAAGCAGTGATAGAAATAACTGGAAAGCCAATTGCTGCTCCTAAGTGCCTTCTGGAGAGATGGTTGAGCACTGAAAATCAGCTCTAAATGATTCAGCTACAGAAAGACTCAGAGGGAGTTACATGAATGACTGCTGTGTAATGCTGCCAGATGGATTTTGTTAGTCCTTGATTTACATCAGCAACATCAATTTTAATCTTGCTTTGCATTTTGTTGTTAAATTATGTGCTTAAAAAAGGTGGGTTTTGTGTTGACAGATAGCTGTAAAGATATATTGATTTCAAACTGAAAATACTACTTTTAAAATAACTGCAATAAATTTTTGTAACTGTAAGGTTATGCAGAGTCATTACGTGTTTACTTAAGAAAGCATTTATTGGATTTCGAAATTGCACAGTTCTTTATGCTAACAAAATGACAAACTGCATGTTTACTTTTCAGATTTTTGTGTGTGTGAATATTTATCTCCCTACATTTGGATGGGTGTTGGAGATTATTTAAAATACCCTGAAAAAAATGCTTCAAAATAAATAATTGCAAACAATTCAGTAAAACATCTTAAATATTCTTCAGAAATAAAAATGTAAGTTTATGAAAATGAACATTGCATACCAGGCTAGCCAACATATTAAATAAAAATACCATCTGTAGTTAGGTGGTAAATATCATTCACTGCTTGTGGTAACCATGCTATTCAGATTTGTCCCTTAATTATGACATTTCTTTGTTTCCCACATTTTTATTCATAAGTGAAGTCAGGCAGTAGCTTTTCAGTGTTCTCATTCCCTGGTGAGCTAGTTCAAATGAAGCAACATATGCACTACTTTGTGAGTGTAAGTACACATAAAGGCAAAAAATTTTTCCTGGAGAGGATGCGTTCATAAACTTTCCCACCAGGTACAGAAGGTATCAGTTACAGAGCACATGACATTCACAGCCAGACTGGTGTGGAGCTTCTCCCTTACAACCAACCAGAAGACAGTTCTTGTCTGTGTGGGCTCCTTCATCAGCCTGGTAATCCTTCCTTTGATGGTGGTACTTCTCGTGTCTCATGTAGTTGAATTCTATTTCATTATTGAAAGGGTTACTAGACACTGAAACAGGCTGCCCAGGGAAGTGGTGGAGTCACTATCAATGGAGGTGTTTAAAAGATGTGTAGATGGAGCACTTAGGGACATGGTGGGCTTGGCAGTGTTACATTAATGGTTAAACTCAATGATCTTCAGGGTCTTTTACAGCACAAAGGATTTTATGCTGATTTCACCTCTATCATTGTACACAAGTTTTACTCTAGACTTTTTTTAAGAGGAGTCAGGCTTAGTATCAAGATCCTCAGGATAGACCTCAGACTCTTTGATTGAGATGTTTGGAAAGAAACCTTGTGGAATCTCTGTGGGATGGACTGCCTATAGCACAATCATCTCTCCCAGTTTCTCTTTGATGAAAAAAGTAGTAAATATATCCTGGAGTCTTTGACAGGGAAGCAGAGGTGAAGATTTGGTCCTAGCCTGTATATCAAGCGAGGGAGGGATATTAACACTATCACAGAAAGTATTTATGGATAAGCACATATGTTGTCTCAGGTGTAAAAAGCCATCATGCACAGGGTACCTCCAGTGATCTGCCAATATATGTCTCAAACTTTTCTGCATCTATATGTTCGTATGAGGTCAAGTTTAGCACTTAAAAAAAAAACTGCAATCACTAATTCTCTGTTACAGTTCAGGGATCTGATTTACTTTAAAAGTTAAACAGTAAATCTTCTCCTGTGCAGTTCTCCTTTATCTGTGGGATTTTGTTGTGGTGAATATGAGAACAGGATGATATTTAACTAAGCCATAGGACTCTGTAGCCCTTCAGCAGTTGGCCTTGTACTGCTCTTCAAGTGGAGAAAATTAAGCAAAGTGAATACTTGCTACACCTCTGTCTTTACTGCCTAAAATCTTACTTTCTGGTTGAGCCTTTCTACACTGTTTGCTAAGGTCCTTTTAAGAATTCCACATCACAATACCAATTTCCTTGTAATTTATTCTAATACATATCAGAGATTTCTGCATTAGTCTGCATCAACACAATGCAGTTTAAACTGGAAGTTCTGAACATAAACCCTTCTAACTCACCCCACCCCTCCATTAATCAACATCAGAATCATATCAATTAATCTTTTCTTTAAACTAGATAAATTTTTCAGTCCATAATCTTTTTAAGAGAGTAAAGACTGTTTTCATATTGAGGAATTTCTTACATACAGAGATAACAGAACTATTCAAGGAATCTGCTGGGATTCCTACCTTAACACTGTGTGTGGATATAGTTTATTAGAAACTCTGCACACAAATATTATGGTTTTATATTAAGAGAAAATATACTTTACAAGTATGGTAGAATTATTTTTCTCTCTGTAGATAAAAAATAAATTATATTTTCTATTTACAGAAATAATATTCTTTGACTTTTCTCTGTACTTTGGAATGCTATGATACAGTACACTGTTTCTACAAAGTAATAATCAGACTATTAAGTAGTCTTGCACAAATTCAATAACTTGTGGGTGTTATATTGCCTAATTGTGTGAGGCTTGATTTGAATTCTTATTGACATGCAGTGAATAAAAATAAAGCTTTTTTTCAAATCTCATTACCAGAATCCCATCTCATCTCTCTCACAGGATGTACAGGTTAGAGCTAGTTCAGCTACATTTTTCATAACATATAAATGGATTTACTGACATCTTGATACTCGTTAATGGATGTTTTAATATTGGAGAGTGCTGATTAATTTCTGTGCCCAGTTCAGTGTTTTTCTTTTCTAGGTATTTTCTGGGGTATGTTCAATATTCTTCTGTTCTTCTTGCTTTTCTTGGCATTGATCACTGTTTTTTTTGTGGGTTTTTTTATGTTGGGTTTTTTTTTTCGGAGCTGTGTGTGTCTCTTCCACCACATCACATCAAAAGAACATCACCCTGTTGCCAGGGGTGAAACTCTCAACTGTCTGGTAACTTATGCAATGCTTCTAAAATGATATTTTGCAAGAAAACAGAGCCTTGGATATTTTTTTTTTTTAATTCTGACATTTCTCTGTTGTGATCACCACTTACTGCTGGGTTATTGCCATTATATAATCATTGTATAAATTGTTTAAACCTGGCAACTTTAAATTATACCTTGAGTTGCAATTCTGAAATATTTATTTGATCTCACATTATAAACCAAAGCTAAATTACCCACTCTTGTTGCAAAAATCCATGGAAGGTATATCAGGAGAGGAAATGTTTTTCTTTGTGTTTTTCAGGTCTCATTTGAGATATTTTCTATATCTAAGAAAGAGCAACCTAAGATAAATCTTGCCTACTTTTAGATACCTACAGATTGAATCTGGAACTAATAGCAACTAGAAAAAAATCTAAAGAATTGTGTAGAATACAAAATTGTCTTTAACTTCTTCCTAAGGAATATACCAAAATGTTTTGCAAAATAAAGTTTTACCCTTAAAGAAATTTGTGTATTGAAATAAAACCTAAACCTGTTTCACTTGCAAAGTTAGAAAGATAGAAAGCTTTTAAATAGCTGCAGGATGCAGACCTTATTAAAGAACACAGTCATAGGGAATTAATTGCCATTATAACTCCAATCCAAACGAACTATTGTGTTGCTTCATTGTAACATCTTCCAATTAAATTCTCCTGCTAGTCCACCTAAATAAATTTAATCTTGGCAGTGCCATGTTATCTTAACAGTATTATTCCCAGTTAAAGAAACAGTATACAAGAATGCAAATAAACCTGTCCTTATGCATCCTTTCAGCACCATTAGAACTTGATGAATGCCTCCTTTAATCAGCAGAGCCAGCCGCAAAAGCTGGAGACAATAATTTTAATGATGTCTGGTTTCCTACTCTTAGAAGAATTTGTTGAGATCTACCTCAGATCTAATATGACTCTGGGAAGCTACATGAAGTGCAGCAAGAGATGTAACAAATATTAAGAATCTGTGTTTGAAGACAGAGCCAATTAAAAATTCAAGGTTAATGTTGATTCTCCCTAGGAAATGGATCATTAATGTATCACAGTCAAGCATACACTGAGCAGAGAGCAACAAAAAAAATGAAGACAGCTTTAACTGGTCTGTTGCCAGAACCCAGGCTTTATATACAGGTGCTAAGGCTGTGTTAGGAGATAATCCACGGCCATCATGGGCCTATGAGAAGAGAAGATTCCTAATTCTGGGGCTCACACTTGGTGATAAGTAGTTATGCTAGCTTAACACCTTCATCAAGGGGAAAGAAGTATAAGGCTGAGGTAACCCTGGAAACACCTAGATATAGTTATCTAGAGCGGGGCTAGTCAAAAAGTGCTTTTTACCCAAGTCAATTTGAAGTGTAATTTTTGACAGAAAAAACGCAACTGGAGATCACAGGTTATTGATGAACATTTTCCAGGGTAGGTATTTGAAAGAAGTCATTGAGTGATTCTTAGCCTTTCAAAAGGATATTTATCCATTTTATTGCTTTTCCAATGAGTGAAAAAGTCTTTCAAATCTCAAAACTGTTAAAGTTACATTTGCTTGCAATTCTGCATATTTATGAATGTCATATGCCTTGGTCAGGCTTTAAAGTGTTTTAGAGCAATTGGTAATTAAAGAAAAACATTCTATGAAAAAGTTTATAGTTAAGACTTCAAATGTTTATATTTTTGCACTGCAAAATGTGGTTTAAAGATATTATTTGGTCTCTTATCTTACAGTCTCCATTTTCAAGCCAGAGCTTCTTTCTGTGTAGCTGATTCACCAAAGCAGCAGCACTTCTGTGCTCATGTTTTAAATAAGCAGCAGTCTATTTTCATTAATTTGTCAAAAAAATTAAAGATGTGGAAAAAATTCTGAGTGATAGTTGCCATAAGAGCAAAGGTTTTGCTTTAAATAATTAATACTTCCCTATAACTCATAGAAGGGACATATGGTGAAAGGTAGTGCACTTTCATTTATTCTTTTATCCTCAGAAAAATTAATTCAAAACCCCAAACGTTGCTAACACATAAATCGATATCAGCAGTAACTGAGGAGTTTAAGGCCAAACAAAGTTGGCTATTGCTTCTTGAGTGCTGAAGGTGTGACATTGTCCTCCAGCCACCGGGGGCTCAATGGGCTGCAGGACCATGTCAGTCAGGTTTCCTGCAGCTCAAGGGGTCTTATCTGAGAGAACAAGAATGTATACTATATTGCAAAATACATCATCAGTAGTTAAAGGGTATTAATCCTGAATATATGTTGATCTCTCACACCTGAAGATTATATCCACACAATAAACAGTTGTGACTTTAAGGTCAGCATATTACAAAATAATAAAATCCTAGTTCTTACTACTATGAATACCATGGCTTTAATACAGTCCTGAGTTCCTTCTGTATTTTTTGCTATATTATCTAATTACTTGTCTAATTTTCAGCATAAACTCTGGAGATCAGATATTACCTGTAGCACTGTGGCAGTACAATAAGACATGATGGATTGTTTCACATAATGTGGAAAAAAACCCAAAGGTGTTAAAGAAAATGTCATTAAGTCTGTGGGAATGGTGGAAGCTGTATTTCACTGTTAGTGAAGACTATTGCAGTTTCACAGTAATTCACAAACAAGTTGTGGCATATGGCAAATCTGTGCATATTGCTGTAAGATAAATGGATATTCTGTCTAAAACAGTAAACTGACTCATAACCGAGAAGTGGTTTTGATAGCTGTTTGCCAGCACCCTTTGTGCAAGGGAAACCTTTAACCTCCATAATGGTCTACCATCATATGCTGCAAATTCCTCATTCTTCCTATGCTGAGATACAAAAAGGATCTGCCAGTGCTGCCTAGCACTGTGTCTGGCATCTGCTGAGGATCAGAACTGCTTAAGAGACTTAAAATAAAGCTGAGTTAAAGACAGAAGCTCCTCATGTCACATGTAACTAGATTGAACAGGTGACTTCATAGCCAGTCACTGGAATGTTTGGGGTTTTTTTAAGTCTCCAGGTAGCTGCATATATTTTATGCTACTGTCCTCATTTTCTTTTGCCTTCTCTTGCCAGGAAGCTAATCTGCCCACTATTGCCATTGAGCCAGAAAATAAAAAAACTGCTGTTTTCTAGCCAGTTATCAGATGGATAATGAATAATGTGGATAAGATGGTGACAATTGCCAAGATCCTTTATAAGGACACTAATTATTTCAAACTACTCTGTCTGACCAAGACCTGAGGATGAGCCCTTAGTGTTATCATCTTGAGTCTCTGTCTCATCATTTTTCCCCATCCTCTCTGCTTTTTGAGAGGGCAGTGAAGTTAAAAAGTGTGGACCTGCCAGTGAGACCGTGGAATTGGGGAAACCAAGTGCCTGAATTCTCACATTCATTTCTCACTCCTATATATTGCTGTTTGGTTGTTAGGTCAATCAACACTAGATTAGGATCTGTTGAACAGTACTGAAATATTGTAGAACTCACAGAGTTTATAATGTGTTCACTTTGGCCTCACAGGCAAATTCTCAGTGACCTTCCGAGTAAATTTGTCAGGAAATCAATTCTGAAGTAAGCAGAAGAAGAGAAAAAAAAATCACAGAGTGATTGTGAGGAACAAAAGATAAATAAATGTGAAATCAGCTGTAAAGCAACCAGTGCAATGGCAAGGAAAAAGGAAAGGCAAGATGGGTCATGAGTTAGGTTATTGCTTTCTAATCTCTTCCTAAAACCTTCCTAAAAACTGCAAAAGTACTAACATATGGAGCTAAGAAAATATTTTTCTTCTTTTTCATTGCTTCACATATTTGTTTTTTAGCCACAGGCTGTTCTCTCCATCTCTTCTTTCATTCACTCATGTCTTGTTTTCTGTCTCATTTTATTTCCTTTGGGTCAAGCACTGAGAGACACTAAACATAAGCAGCTTCCATCGGTCTCATTGGTCTTGTCTAGTACTCAGCAAAGAGCTGATCTTAAGTTTTGTGACATTACTGTCAAGTTCAGCATGGGGCTGGATCCTACCCAGTGCTCAGCTTTCACAGGCTATGATCCATTGTTTTAATAAAGTGTTGCATCTGTGCTAACACTACTACAAGGAGACCTGCCTGTTTCCATGTATTCTTCAAACATTATCAACAGTATCTTTTTTACAGCTCTCTCTACATCTTTCACACATGTGGTACCATGGGACTTGCTGGAGCATTGATTCGTAGGTATAATAATCCAAGTATGCCGTGAAGTATTAACTAACAAAGGTTATACAAAAGCTAGAGCTGGTAATGAACAGACAATGTAAGCATGTACTGGTGGCACTAGGAGAAGAGTATGAGATAAAAAATCCCATGAAAAGGGTGTTGGGAAGATACACCTAATGAATATAGGGTGGCCTTTGGTGTCTGATAGGGATGGGATATGAACATCTGTGTCAGAATGCATGTGTGTAACAGGGAACTCGAACCCTGCGTTAATTCTCTATTTGTAAAAGTGACATGAGTTTTGGACCATGCCTTTTCATGGGTATTCATCTGTTAACATTTTCTTGAAATAAAGAACTTGTGGTTGTTCTTTGTGGCAGAACCTTATTGTTGGAAAGTCTGGAGACCAGCCATGCCACTTCTGTGGTCTTCAGGTTCACAGTGTTAAGTACATGTTTGCTGCTGGAGGATGGCAGCAGCAGTTATGACAATAGATCTATGCCTCATCTGTATAAATACATAAGAATTTTCTTGAAGCCAAAAAAGGCTGCTGAAAATATTCAATGAATTGCAAATTTGATTACTGGTATTGTTTTTCAAACGGCTTTCCCTCAAGAGGATGAGGAATATTGGAAATCAGCATTAAATGGCTGTATTCTTTTGTAACCAATATTATGTAAATATAATATTTAACCATGACTGAGTAATAAATGACATACTACTGCTATTGGAGTAGATAGTAAATTCAGTTCTGGTTTCTTTCACAGACTTACCACATCTGAAGCTAATGATTGCAGCTAACCCACTCCCCAGGTCTTAGCAAGGCATGCAAGTAACACTTTCTTCAATGTTAACCCCATCGCCGTGGCTGTAGACTTTACCGTTACCATGCAAACAGGTGCATCACCCTGTGCCAATGTGGCAAAGTCAAATAGAGAAAACGAGAAAAAGCGACTAGAGAAGTCTACCTTCTAGGAGAATTAAAATCAGGAGAAAAGTTTGTAGATGGTCAAAAATACTAAGCTTGTGATATGGCAGGATGTCTGTGCAGACCTGTGTTACATAGTACCATTTCCAGCAGCTGTAATGCTATGTATAAAGACTCAATCTTGATGTTTTCATGCACTCATAATGTTCACAGCTGCTAAAATCAGGCTGGACAAGCCTGGGAAATGGCATCACTGAAGTGACTGCAGAAAACACTCCAGTCCATTGCAGCAGCTCATAGGCAGCTCACAGGCAGGGGAAAATTGCAGAGCTCACTTTGAAAAAGAAGAATAGCAGGTTTGACACATGGCAAAATGGAGAGGCAGTGAGATGGTTTACTGGGAGACCTTGCCAGTCCTCTTGAGAGACCAATTTTGCCAATGTCTCTTATTCTTCCATTTTCTATCTATAACCACATAAATGTCTGAATGTCTGTACCTCATTCACTTCCCAGAAGTGTCTAGCCATGCTGACAAGGTGACTCCTGCCCCTTTCTGCCAGGCCTCACTAAATTTTCTTTCACAAAATAAAAATTTAATTTTAACTGGGAAGTCTCTTGAAGAGTATTGCTAGATAGAACTCAAATCACATGAAAGAGTCTAGGGCTTATTAGTTTTGTAGATGTTGTTGGAAATATACCTAGAGACAGAAAATCAGAGGAGAAAATTTTGTACAGTACTCCTCATTTTGAACTTCACTTTGAGTTACAAACACTGCAGCAACCTGTGTGCAGTGCTTCCAATTCAAAAGCACTATACCCTGCATCAAGAAGCCTGCAAGGTCTAAATGTTTCTGCAACTAATGACTTAAGTGAAAGCTACGAAGCTGATGAGCTTGGCAAAAAATGGTGGAAGGAACCTGGTATGAAAATATAGGAAATTAATTAAATGGGGTTTTTGTATAGTTTGTTTAATGACTATATGCAAGTAGTCACTTTGAAAGTAGAATCTATCCCATTAAATACTTTTAAAACAAACTCAAATTACTTTGCAAAAGAGTGTGTTTAAAACATAAAAATGTATAGATTTTTAATGAACCCTACAAAAAAAAAAAAAATGTAATCAATCCACAGTCTTCATATCTGATACCACCTTAGCACATTTTGTTCAAGAATCTCAACATATTTGTGAGCATGGATATAACAAGTCCATTCGATTTGCTGTTCTAAATTGCCCTATTCAGCAACTGAGGCTCAGAGAAACCACGGCCAAATGTTATTCTCATTTGCCTGCGATTGTCTAGTTCAGGACTACGTAAGGCACTCAAAAAGAATACTTATTTGGATAATTTACTAATATGACTGGTTTGCTCACAGGAATGCCTTTGCAGTGCTGCACCACCAGCTGCTGGTCCCAGTGAGAGAAGTATTTGGTCTCTGTTATGTTCGAGGTCACATAAAAAGTTTGTGGAAGACCTGGGCATGAAGGCATCAGCCAAAAGTTTTAATTCCCTGTTAGGTTCACATAGTTGCAGTATCAGCTGTAACCGCAATGGCATTAAAAACCTGAGCTTTATTGTACGACCAAAGTGGTCTGGGATGTTTCTAATAGTCAAGTCAACATAAAGAGTAATTAAATCCTTAATTAAATAAGTCCTCATTAATTGTTAATATAAGGCCTTTAGGAACAAAAAATGATGCGAATATAGTAATAAATAAGAGACATTGATTATAGTCTCTCCATTCATCAAACAGATCTAAGAAGCACATAATATACTCACAGCACTGCTAAGTATAGATAAAGGTACATTTGTTATCTTTCTGACTGCTTTATGACTTGAATTCCATAAAATTTATTCTTTTCATGTAAGTCCTTGCTTTTTTCTGCATTTGTGCTGGTTTTGTTGCTTCTGAGAATGTTTTTTGGTTTTGTTTTAATCCTTCCCAGATGACTTAGGAGTGTAAATAACTGACCCAATGTTAGCAAAAACCTGAAAACCAGCAGTCTCAGCTTGGTTTAAACATGTACTGCATCTCCCCAACTCCACTAGCTAAAGAAATAATCCAGACACTTAATGATTTAAGTGTCCTGTCTTTTCCTTTCTTGACTGGTCTTGCTATTTCCAAGCACAAACTTCTGCCTAATCTCAGACACAGAGGGAGGAAGGAGGTGGAGTGTAGGAGGAAAGCTTTGTTCTTGGTAGCTCTCGCCCCCCCCCCCCCCTCTTACCTCCACTGAAGAGGCAGTGGAGGGAAGGCACTGGGCAGAGGTGGATGCTGGTTTCTTGTGCAGGAGCAGTAAGTTAAGATCAACATCTCCTGGGGAGCAGGGAGGTTCATACACTGTCAAGGATCTCTAATCCTTCTCCAGACAGTCCAAAACCCCTCCTAGACCTTGCTGGCCAGCCACCCTTGAGCCTTCACAGCCCCTCAGGTGAACTACAACTCCCCAGCTCTCTGCCCATGGGTCTTTCAGACTGCTCTGCTGACTCCGCAAAACTGCATCTTGCCTACAGCCCCAGAAGCACCTCAGACAGCCTGTGATATAGGGATTCTTGAAGCAATGTTAGAAAGAATGCAATAAGTTTGGCATTGCTAGTTACTTGGAAGAAGAGACCAACACCAGCCTGTCTCCAGCTTCCCTTCAGGTGCTTGCAATGAGGGATAAGATCTTTCCTGAGCCTTCTACAGACTAAACAACCCCACTTCCCCCAGTTGCTCCTTGTACGACATGCCCTACAAACCTCTCACCAGCATTGTCTTCTCTGGACACACTCCAGGACCACCACATCTTACACCATGATACCCAGCACTGAACACAACACTCAAGCTGTGACCAATCACTTTCCTGCTCCTGCTGGACACACTGTTTATGATACAGGCCAGAATGATTGATCGTGTTAAAACCGCATATTGTTGACCTCATCTTACCTGTCTGGGTACCTGCAGTGCCTTCCTACCCTTGAGCAGATCAACACTCCCACTCAATTTAGCATTGTCTGCAAAGCTGCTGAGGGTGCACTCAGTCCCGTCATCCAAATCATTGATTAAAATATTATACAGAACTGGCCCCAGTAATGATCCCTGGGGGATACCATTTTGTGACCAGCCAACAGCTAGGTTTAAACCTGTTTATCACAGCTCTTTGGGCCCAGCCATCCAGACAGTTTTTAATCTACCTGTCGACTTCATGGGCCACAAGTTTCTTAAGAAGAATGCGGGGGGGTAAAGGGGAGGGGGGAGGGGTTATTTTCAAAGGCCTCTTTAAAGTCAAGATAGACAATGTCCAAAGCCTTTCCCTTATTCACTAGTTGGGTGACCTTGTTCATAAAAAGAGAACAAGTTAGTCAAGCAGGACCCGCCTTTTATGCACCTGTGCTGGCTGGGCCTGATGTCACCATTATCCTGCACTTGCTGTATGAGGTCACCCAAGTTGAATTGCTCCATGATCTTCCCTGGTACTGAGGTTAGGCTGATAGGCCTAACTTGTAACATCAGGCAGGAGGTGTTTAAAGTGAGTGTGTACTTAATAACTTTCTGCTGTTCTCCCAGAGAGTATGTTGAAAAAAATATGAACCAAATTTTATTTACTGACTTACACATTCTGGGCACAGTTGATCCTGCTTTCTTTATATGTAAAGGAAAGAAAGTTTTTTGTTTTTTTGATTTTTTGGTCAAAACAAATTTTTTGTAGGTGGTAAGCATCAACAGTCCTCCCTGTTTGGTAGGAAAGCTCTTAACATTAATCAGTATTTTCTATACTGCAACATCAGTTACATCAAAATCAAAACATTGTTATGGGAACAATCTACAAACTGGGGTTGAACTGAGTAAAAAATGACTGGGATATTGAATCTGGCATGGTTGTAGCCACTTTGAATTAAGCCATATTTAAGCCACATTAACTCCAGTATGATTTTTGGCAAAAAAATCTTTTATCAGTACTGGAAGCCAAGCCTTCCCATTAAACATGAGGATATCACAAAATAAATTTGGGGATTAGAAGAAAATAATGAAGAAAAAAAATAAGAGGAAATGAAGGAATGGTGTTTTCAAGAGTTTGAAAGGTTTCACTTTTGTAGGAACTCCTGGCCATCTCAGCTGAAAGCCTCCAACAGCCATCAACATGAAGGAGGTGATGCAGTGGTTGAGGGCCAGCCCATCTCCAAGGATGAAGGCCATGTGATTCCCTTGGGAATCAGTGGTCCATGCACATGAGTGGACAATCCATTCTGCAAAACTTTATCCTTGTTCATGCCATTAGATCTAAGGAGCAGGCAATGCTGCTAGTGAGCAGAAGTATGTATGTAATTAGAGCTTTGCACTTTGTACTCCCTAGACATGCCGTCAGTGTTGAATAAATAATTGATGCCTTTATGCAAACAGGATGATGTTCCTCCATCCACACCTCTGTGAAATGGTACTAAGGATGAATTTCCCTGCCTGATCAGATGCTGCAGGTGTTCCTGTTACTACAGCCATGGAGGCTACAAAGGCTTCCAAATCAGCAGGGAGATTATCAGAGCAACCAAAAAGAAACACAGTCTTTAATATTGCTAGCAGAGGTCCACATAAGACATCAAGAAATTTCAGGGGACTAGTTGGAAGAAAATTATTCTGTTTCTGCATAAGGCTTTAGTGGTAGAGATACAAATAGCCCTGGAATGCTGTGTACAGTTGGGAGAGCTGAAATGTTCAGGTTCTGTGAAGAGATAAGTGCCATGACACAAGGTGATGTTTTCAGGGTCACTCAGAAACACTTCCCAGGCTTCTGCTTGTCCCAGTTATGCCCCCACTCCAAAGCAGAGTGACACATACATGACACATGCTCCTCCTCTCTGCCCTGGGAAAGAATCATAGTTATGTGGATCTAGAGGTAGCCCTAAAACAACGGCAAAAGGCTCCATCTTTGAACCTGGTGCAGTGAAGCCAGGGAGAGCCATGGTGGTGTGATCAGCTGTGTCCTGAGAAAGTGGGAAAGGTGCTTAACAAACATGAATCCTGAACTTGTGGCACTAATTAGGCCCTCTGTATAAAAGCTTATAGATCTGTAAAGTTTAACTTTGCAGTAGTTTATGCAAACTCACACAGTGTGTGGGTATTTTTGTATTTTAATTTTGAACACCTTTCTCCCCTACACTGCCCTTCCCTCTTTGCCCTCTCCCCCTTCTCAATTTAATCAGCTTCATCTTTTTTGCTAGAGAGGCAAGCAGTGTTTTGCCAGCACTTGCTAGCATCTTCTAGCAAGATGTTTTTGTATACAGTCATTTAAAATAAACTTTTGTCAATTGACAGAGTATCTGTGAGTCTGCTTAACTTCTTGGAGGAAGAGAGAGCAGCAGAGAAACACAAGTGACAGCTTGAGAGCAAATGAACAGCGTGATCTCCAGACTGGAAATGATTTAAAACTATGCTTGCACTGCCACTTTGATCATGCTCTTGTGCAAAATCATGTATTGATTATAAAATTGCTTAAAACCAGATGGATTTGGTAGACCTAGAGATTTTAGACATGTTTTAGGTCAAGTGGTCTGATATTGTAATGAAAGCTTTGCAGCAGTATTTTGTTTTCTTTGTGCCAGTTTTGCAGACTCTCCTCCCAAAAAGGAAAAGGAGACTACTTTAGTATGAAGACTCATCCATCATACACAAAGACTATTTTAATAGCCTTTTTTTGTCATGGAAAAATGCAAAACCTGCAGTATTCTCTAGCACTGATTTTGGATCACTGCTTAATTAGTAGATGATACTTAGGGATTTTACTGTCATGTTTGTCTGTCCTGCTACCATTGGTAATTTAGCAAAATACAAAATGCTTAACATTTCTTCAAATATTCTCATGTCATTTGCTGTGGAAAGTCATTTTGTCATGCCGTTAGCATTGTTTCTTTGTTTCCTGCTGACAGTGCAAAAGCCCTTGGCTGCTCAAACACCATCAAGAGGAAGAGTGACTGTCTGTTGCAGAGCTGCCAGCATCCCAACGGGATACCTGCTGGCACTCAGCAATCTCCCAGTCTTGCCTCTTCCTGATTTAGTGCATAGATTTAGGTTAGACATGAGGAATAAATTCTTCACCAAGGGGGTGGTAAGAGACTGGCACAGGTTTCCCAGGGAAAGTGTGGATGCCACGTCCTTGGAAGTGTTTAAAGCCAGGTTGATGGGTCCAGTGGGATGTCTCCCTGTCCATGGCAAGTGGATTGCAACTGGATGACTTTAAGGTCCCTATGATTCTATGATCCTCTACTTGGTGTACATGGCAAAATGCCCTGTGCACACACTGGCCCATCCCGTACCATGCACCACCTCTCATACATAGTGAGGGAACTGGGTTCTGCCTCAGTCTGGCAAATCCACTGGGACATTGTACAAAACTGTCCATGTCTCTCTGACGTACCACCAGGATTAGGAATACAAATACTTACCCATGTTGCTGTTTTTAGAGATTTTGGGTTACTTTAATTTTTTTCATGCTGCTGTCCATCACTGTAAAATTTAGAGCAGTTGTTTGAGAGCAGTCTGAATTAGCAAACAGGTCTCAGTGCATACTAGTTAATCTTAAATCCTTTTCTTCTGAGGGTTTTATAAGGACTGCTTTGAGGCTCATAGAAAAATACCTGCAGACGTATTTTGTTTCGTTTTATTGGGAAAGTGAAATTGTTGTCATTCAGTCTAGGCAAGACTCTAGGTGCTTTGGTTTTGGTGACTTTTTAAAGCAGCCAGTGATGAGTCATAATGCTCCTAATCATAGAATGTATAGAAGATAAAAAATATGGACATGACAGTATGTTGAAATCAGGCTTAATGCTCAAACATTTTGCTCAGCTGAATTGATTCAAAATATTCATTAGTCAGGAGGAGTCCAGCACATCTGCATTTTTTCACCTTTAGGAGGCTGTTCCTCTGAGCAGAGCAGAGAATTGAGGAACAGCTTAATCTCAGATGGATAACACACAAACCACACAGCTACACTCTTTCAGGGACCGCTTGAAGGTCAGTAAAAATGTGTTTTATGAACAAGGGTACTTATGATTTGATCAGAAACACTGTGGCCATGCATAACATGTGAGCTTGCATAATATGCAAGCTAATAACCATTGTGAAAGGCAGGGTAAATTAATTTTAGATTAAAGTAATAGTCACACAGTTACTGAGCTTCCAATTGACTTCAAGTGCAGACGTGAGCTGCAAAAGGCAATAGAACTAGTTCCTGCTACCCATGTTTCATGTGTGCCTGTCTCCATGCCCCTGAGTCTGTTTCTATCATCCTCGAAACTTTGCTATCTTTTTGAAAAATGGCTCATTTCAAACTCAGTTTTGATAAGTAAACATAAATATAACATCTTAAATGATGTACTATTGTAACATTCTTTCAGCTGAACTAAGACGTGATATAAAGCTTACGGAGAGAAGAAGCTGCATCCTAACTTTCTATGATTTTGTGATTCTATGATCTCTGTAAAGAGACAAGAATAGCATAGAATTTTGCTTTGTTTGGAGAAGCATTTTGCATTTTCTTACCTTATGCTATATATAGGGTAAGACAACTTGTACTGACTCCAATTACTGCTGTAGATCTTAGCTAGACAGAAAGACATGGAGCAGTGGTAATAGTCTAATAAACTGGAAGAACTTCAAGCACGCTCAAAACCAAAAGATGGTTAAGTGTAGAAGATTCACATTCAGACAGCCTTCAAATTCTGCACACTCTTCTCACACAAGTTTGCACTCTTTCCTGCTGGCATAAGCTGTAAAAATGTGATTCTAATTTCACAACTGTATATTGGACTACAGAAAGACAGAATTTTGGAACATTCATTGAAATGTAATGAAGCATAACAGTTTCTGAATGGGGATTTTTCCTCAAAAACAAAACCAAAGCCAAACCAGGCAGCCTCTCTTAAAAGAGAAATCCTACAGCCAGAGAAATGACATAAAAGCATCCATAGCAGGTCTTTCCTATATGGTCGTTTTCTTGCTTGGGTTTCCCACATGGTTGATGGATGTATCCCAGGAACACTTCTTCCTGATCTTCCCCTACACAGTCCTGCCCAAAGGCTCAGGGGCTGAGCAGGCCTCCCCCAGCACCCTGCCTCCACCACTGCTGCACGAGGAGGGACACCACAAAGACAGGGTTGGTGACCTGGGGACTCTTCATGGGGGAACCAGCCATTGCAGAGATGACATATTGAGGGGTCCTGTCATGAGTTGGCTTTGCTTCTATTAGTGAAATGTCAGTCAACACGTGTGTGACACTGCATGGGTTGTTTGTGTATACACCCACAGAGATGTGCATATATATATATGTACATGTAATAAGATCTGGTTTCCAATGTGCATTTTTCACGGTTTTCTAAACTCTCTTTTCTCATAGATTTTCAAACTTCCAACTGGTAGCTGCTGTGATAGTAATGTAAAAACATAGATGTAATTGTGCCTGAGTTAGACCTGCAATCACAGTGCTACACTGCTAAACACTAAGGTTAATTTCTTCTTGTGAAATTAAAATAATGAAATGTAATTTCTCCAGCAGGTCTCTAGGAACACTTTTGCTTTGGTGGCTATTGTTTATGCCCATCTCCAAACTTTTCAGTCATATCTATTTGCAGACAAAGTATCTGTTTCTAAGTAGTAGATGTTAATCTGAAAATGCTTCAGGCTTAGCCACTTTTTCCATCATGATTTATGATGGTATCAACAACCTTCTGAGTATCTTTTAAATTTCAAGTGGCTGGTACTTAAATTGGCACATATCCTACCCCTGAAAATAAACCAAGAAAAGCTGTCTTCCAGTATACACAGGAGTTATCCAGTAAACTTTTCTGACTATAAACAGCACCAGATGCATTAGAATAAGGCGTAAAATGTTAAGCATAAATAGTTGTGTAATATCTTGCTTTTTAGGAAAGTTGTTTTCCAAAAAACAATTTTCCAACTCACAAACTTTTTTTTTTTTTATTTAGTCAGATGGAGTTGCATATATTTTTATCCTTACTGGAAGTGACTTCTTTTTGTAATACTACTGTTCATTGGTCTTGATGATATCTGAAGGCAATGTGGTGCACAGACTCATGCTTTTGTCAGACTTCAAACCTTAATCAGTAAAGGCATCCATGTGTGATGCTACATTCTACTTTGCTTTACCTACACTTCTAAAATCACAAGATTAAGCTTTTGGTACTTAAGTACATCTCATTCGTGTTCACTTTCTTAGGACAGGAGAATGTGCTCAGCTGCTTTTTTAAAACAGAAAGACACAAAGTCATGGTTGGCTAGAACCCATGTTTCTAATGGCCACTAGAGCTGAAGGTAGATCAGGTTCTGGAGAATTAGTTGTATATAATTTTCTGCGTATCAGCAAGATTTGCACTTCATTAGAATTGCTATCTTGAAAACTTCACCTCCTGCTGTAGTAATTTCATTTTACTATCACAGGCTGCCTGCCAATGATCAAGCTGTGACTTCAGTGACTCATTAGAGTATTGATTTATGTGTTCACATGAATGTCTTATTATATTGTTTTGATTTAGATCTGTTCCAACTTGTTTCTGAGGCAACCTCATCTACCAGCTGACCCAGAAACTGTGAAGTGGCTATGTTCTGCTTTCTTGTCTCTCCCACTGGCTGAGCTGGCTCAGAGACAAAAGCACAGCAGAGGAGGCAGGCAGGTCTGAAGCACATGAAATGGGCTTAGTGCATTTATATCTGAATAGGTACAGTTATGCAAGAATCATTAATGATTCTTGATAATGAACAGGTGGCAGAATCAAAGGAGAAAATCAGACCTGAAAGGATTAAATGAACAGGAATGAGGTTAATTGTCTTCAAGGTCAGACATCAAGATGAAGCACATTGATGCAAGTCTGAAAAACAAGGGGTCAGTCTTGTGTTATAATTGAAACCAGGTGGAAAGTAGTGTGAGGATATTTGGAGATCATGGTGACACCATCTTTCTCCCTGAAGGGACAGGGTGACTGTGGACACACTGAATGTGTGCTAAAAGCTGTGATTATGTGGTGGGGTACAGCAATGAAGACAAGCTGATTGGTGGCAATAACCCAGTACTGCAATAATACAAAAAAGAGAATCAAAATGGTTAAAAATACTAATGACTTCAGTGCAAGTTGTGGTCAGATATTCATGCCTTCCCCTTTTTCTGTCTTATTTACCTTAATGTATACCAGAAATATGCGATGAGCTCTGAAAGTGGTTATTTTAAAAAAGAAGCTGTTTTCTTGTTCCAGTTTTTATATTCTTATTATTCCCTCAAATCTCTGTCTCCACAGAGATCTACATTCATGATCCATGCAGTATCCACAGGCATTTTTACTCTGAAAGAACAAACAGACTCTATGCATTGACCAATAAAATTAAATTCATGAGAGATCTACATATTTTTAGGATGAAAACTGGGGAGCAGGCACCTCTTTCTGAAAAAGTTTTATTCTACTTTCTGTGCATCCTGCTGCAAGACCATGACATGTTCTGTTACCATTAATTTTCAGAAAATGAGTGTGGCCAGTGAATGTGTGAATTCCCATTCTCACTGTGCTTTATTACAGTTCTGGGATCAGCTCCATGCTGAAACAGGAGACAGGGAGAATTGAGAGAATATAATTTAAAATATTTTCCCCATGAGATTTAATTAACTTTAAGTATAATCAGACTATGCCTTGTAAAAATTTTGTGTTTAAACATTTAAGCAGTCATTCAATAGATTTCTGTATTTCTTTTCGTTAGATAATTGCTGATAATAGATAAGGATCAAGCAAATTGAATTCATATAGAAAGAGAGGGAGCATCATTTTTCCATCTACCTCCTCCACTAAACACCATGACAGACCTTCTGGTGAGGTACAGGGGCTGTGAATTTATCTAGTACAAAACATGAGATCAAGGTACTGCTGTGAGTTCCCTTTTCTTATAGATGATTTTTTTAAATCCATAACAATGTCAAACAAAGCTGCAAACATGTTGTTATTATTCTGTAATTCTGCAATGCTGCTCTTGCTGATGTGACACATTCAAGTCTTATTACTTCCCTGCTCAATAAAAATGAGAAGACAATAATTTAAGTGCTCAGAAATCCCAAAGGATATAAATGTCATTTTTTCTCCTAGCTTTCTAGATTGGAAGAACAATCTAGTTCTTGTTTATCATCCAGGAAATCATGACACACACCCCCCTTCTCTTGATGTAATTTGTATTTGCAAATACAGTCTGCTTTACTGTTTTCCCCCAGATTGTCACTTATGTGAAATATAGTCAACAAAATTTTTTTTTCCAGATTTCTTCCTCATTCTCTCATACAATAACAAAGCTAATGTTTCTGGGGTAGGCAGAGATTCTGTCATGGGACAGGGCACATCTCTTGGGCTATCCAGTCAGGCCAGTCATGCTATTTCTGTATTACTATGATAGGAAAGTGAACATCATCAGTGGTCTGCAGAAGGTAGAGAGTACACAGGTTGTCAGCTGAGACTGAAGCAGTTTGTTTCTGCAAGGAAGAGAAAGAAGCCTGTTTTTTAAGGTGACAACCCATCCACTGGAGACAGTGAGAAATATATCTAGTGCTTTCAGGTTTATCATCCAAACTTCCATTATCTAAAATTGGTTTTACCATGGATAATTTCCTCATTAATCAAATGAGGGAGGCCTAATATATGTATTGCTCTTATGAATTTTAAGTCTAGGACTTTAAATGCAGGGACCCTGCATTTTTAGCCATAACAAGCACAGAGGCAGTTTTCCTGAGGCTTTGCAATCTACTTTCTCTTGGAAGTTTCTATGTATCGACTTGCACTTTGCCATTTGTGTTGCACCTTCCCATTCTTATCAGGGTGTGTTGGCTGTTGCACAGAGCTGAAATGTAAACCTGATTTCATAGCACCTGACTGTTAGCAAAATTCATTTTTTACAAGAGAGCTGGAGATTACCTTTCTCCTAGTATCTGATAGTGTGGAAGAAAGAAGCAGTGGTTTCTGGTTGTCTCCTAGACTGTGCACTCTTGAAGGCATGGTTAAGTCCTGGTAAATTCATGGTATTACAGCGACTGTTAGTTCAAGTAAATAAGATTTTAATATGAACTTTGTAACTGTGGAAAGGAAAGCAGATAAATGACATGTTAGGAGTCACTGAGGAACTTCATCTTAAACCTAGAAAAGCCAGTAAGTGGGGCTTTTGTTCACTTCAGCATGTCAGGGTCAAGTATGGAGGAACCAGCCATGAAGAGGAGACATCTGGAGCACTTGTTTCCTTGCTCTGTGCTCTGTTCTCAGATGAGTCCATCCTCTCTGGAATCGTGCAGAGCAGTCATCAGCTGGGGAAACGGACATTCAGTAGAGTATTTTTCAAAGTCATGCAATTGGAAATAGATGTCATTTAAGTATGAGAACAATCCCTAATGTGATTATTATGAGCAAGCTTCCCTAATATGATTAATAAGGCTTATGTCTTCATTTTGTAATCTTATTTTTAAGTTCGGAATAATCTACACTCTACTGCTGGAATAACATAGCAAATATCTGTTTTTATTTACATCAGCAATTAATTTACATCAGCTTTTTAGGTTTCTGTAGATTTTTTAAAAAGAAAATTTGAGATGTAACTCAAACATTGTTCACCCACAAATAAGGATTACTGAATAAACTGCTAAAAAAAAGGAGGGGATGCAGGTAAGTAATCCACCAATCCAGCTATATATATTTGGTTGATTCAAGATTCATTGATCAGAGAGTGACTTTCCTTCAGGAGGTTATCTGTGCTTCAGCTGTCTCTAATAGGAAAAATACAATGAATTTGTTCATATATTCATTCATATAATGTCCAGTGAAATTCTGGACATTACTCAGGTGTTTCACTATTTAAAAAGACTCACACATAAATACTAATCTCTACTGAAACATAGTAGTTTTTTTGTTCTGTAGCAGTGATTGGTGAATTGTGTTGGATGATGTGCTGATGATGACATGATCAATAAATAACCTATGCCACTGGAACAGGCAGGGAATTACACTTTGTCTTCCTCTAGCCAACTGCTTTTCCTTCTGCTTCTGCACAGTGCAGTACAGAGGGCAAGGTGGATGCCTTTTGCTTCTTCCTAGTTGCTGTGATGGAGAGTAGCAGTGGCTTCTCAGGGAAGCCTCTTCCTCTTGCAGAAATTCTTGCTTTCAAGAATTTTAAAAGCTGTTTGCCTGTTGCCTCCCTCATAAGACACAATGGGCCAAAGTGTCAGACACGAGATGTATATGCAGCATATGGATATCATTAAAGGTAAAACAAACAAGAAAATACTGTCCAGAAGTGCTACATGCATGCTGTACACATCCTGTATTAAGCACCATTGATTTGCTAATCAATTTGTTTATATTTAAGCAATATAGTAATATTGCTTAAAGAGCTTATATTTCTTGGTAATTTTTGGCTATGGGCATCATATATGGCTGTATTAGAACTACCTAAGGTATATTTGTCACATTTGCATGTTTGTCATATTTGCCTCAAATGCCTTCTGCCTGTAAGGGCTTTTTAAATGTATGTCAAGACTAAAGAAATAATTGGAGAATTGTAATTTCTATTGTGTACTGCTATTTTGAATTGTTTTTCAGAATGACTCAAAATCATTGGTAGAAGTGTGTAGAAATAATTCTTGGTTGTCCCTAAGAGTCCCAGCTTTCATTTTATCTTGCTAATGATATGACAACAACAACAACAATAGAAATTAAATAAAAAACAAAATTAAGCTATTATAATTACTAAGGAAAATCTACAAACTCTAATGGGTGCAGCAGGATCAGTGCTTGAAAAAAAAGGGGGAAGAAGAAAGATGTGTTAGATATTTCATTAAGTTTTGGTCAGCAGTGCAGTGACACTACCTAAGTGTTAGTTTTTCTTTTCAAAACACTTAAGAAATTAAGAAGGGATATCTTATTGAGAATGTTGCAAAAACCGGCAGGCTTTTCACATTGTACAACTTGACTGAAGAAGGACATTATTAGTTTTATATGCTCATAGGGCAAATCTTAAACTTTAAATATTCCATTAAATTCATAACTTCCCATTTTCAGTATTTAACTTTTAGTCTCTTCTGTGGGATAGGAGGTAGCAATGAAAACTGGAAATCAGAAATTGAAATGTCCAAACCCTCAGATAACATAAATTAGCGCTGTTACCAGGAGAGGCTGTACCACTTGACACCACCTGAGGTTCAATGTTACAGAAAAGATGAGTGTGAAATAAGAGGCATAAGCAATTATTTCTGAAAAAGTCATTTGTAAGCTATAATCATTGAGATAGGCAAAGTAAAGCTCTATGAATTAAGAAGGTAACTGACGTTACTCTTATTATCTTCTTTGTGGGGGATTTACAGAGATAATATAGAAAATTAAGTGTAGCACTTAAGAATTAGAAGATGAAGAATTTAAAATGGTGAGTCTACCTCAGCTTTTAAAGATTTTTGATATAAGATTATGTAAACCAGTGTGTTTTTGCTAATTTTCTCTGACAGATCTGCTGGATTGTGTTGGAAGATAACTCAGAGAATGCAAAAGAATAGAAGGAGAAAATCACGGTGAGATATAACAAGCTTCCGGTACTCTGGAGATCCTATTTTGGAGAAAAACTCTATTACGATGCTGATCCCAGCCAACAAGCGTTCCCCTTTGTCATGTCCCCCATTCTCTTTCTCTCTTTCTTGCCTCTCTCTGTCCATGAGGGAAATGGCTGCTTCCCAAACAGTAGTCTTCCCATTCTTTTTTTTTTTTAAATGTTCTACTTGTAGCCTAATATTAAGAATATTCCATCAACAGGGCAATGTAAATCTGATCCTAAAAATATGCTTTTGCATCATCCAGTAAACTACTATGTGAACAAGCATGTTGTCAGAAGAACTGTAAAGTTACCATGGCAGTAATTAGAAGGAATGATGCTGTTTCTTTAATGACTACTGTGCTGTATTTGCTATCTATTTTATCAACATTAACAATTACATTAGTTTTCCACATTTTTAAGCAGAACTTGATTTAATTTACAGAACGACATCAAGTAGGATTATTAGATCTTTCACTAGCAGCTGAGATCTTAGCTAATTAATAGAAAACTGACACCAGGATTACATTAATTATGTATTAAGGAGAGTTTAGCTGATCAGTTTAGACAGCTTTTTATCTCATGATTGTATTGAGATGATAGCTACCGAATACACAGAGGATTAAGCTGAACAATCAGACCTGTATTTTAGAAACTCTTCTTCTAAGAGCCAAGTAAGCTCTAGAGTTTGTATAAGGGGAAGACACACCACAACTGCCTCTGATTAAAGATCCCCAAAACTCATGAGCTCAGATGAAAGGGAGGATGGATAGGGTCCCATTTTTTTTCCTGTCTGGAAATCACTTTAAAAGGCTTGAAAAAAAATATGGTAATCACAAAGTAACTAAAATGAAAGAAAATAAGTTTCAAGGAGTTTAGAAAACCTATTTTCTAGAAAATCCCCATCTAATGCTGATCCTAGCGAACAAGAATTCTCCTTTTTCACATCTGCCATCCTTTCTCTTTTCCAACTGTTTTAAAGAGTGCTGGTACCTAGAAGTATGAGTTGCCATGTAGGTGTGAAGTTAAAATATTATGATCTAGAGATGCTGTAACCCTGGAAATTGACCATAAAGGCCCAGAGCACCTGCAGTTCTGCTTCTTCAACTCTGAGTTCTGAGCTGTCTGCAGAACACTCAAGGCTTTCCAGGGTTTCAAAACCTGAATGGTAGAAAGGTCCTTGGTTTATTTTAGTACAAAAAATTAAGGTAGTGTTGTTTCCCATTTATATTTTAAGGAGTTTCCAACAGCCCTGCTTGTGTAAACTGGGAAGAAAAGGAGGCTGGTGGGCTTGCAGGACATTGGATGTGTAAAACAGCGTCACAAGTCAGTACAAGTGCCAGTGCGATTTGCTGTTTAAAATACTCCAAGTACAGTAGGCAGTAACTGCTGGTGACAACCACTACAGATGGTCTTTCCCAGGCAAAAATTCCAAAATTAGCACAACTATGCTAGTTTGCAATAAGCTACTATGGTGTATGTTGTTGCTTAAACTGCTTTAGTCACTTGCTTTGGTGGCTACTGACTAATAAGTAAGAAAGAATAAAGTGAATCCTAATTCCACACGCTTTTTTCCTCAGCCATTTATCACCACCTCCCCGTGAAGAAGAGGGGTCTGGTACTATAGTAGGCCGTGAATAAGTAACCACTGCAAGAAAGTTCTTACATAAATCTGATGAGGGTCTCTGAGGACTTGTAAGCAGAAGTCAACTGTTTAAAACCTTCAGAAATTCTGCTTTTTGTTTAAAGCTCCAGAGTTTGATGTGCACTACTGATTTCGTGCTTTGCTGTACAGTTACAATAGTAACTTATGACTCAACTACTAATGCTGCATAGGTCAAAAAAAAAAAAAAAATGGAGTGGAAATGACTGATTTTGAATAATTGAAAGATCTTTGTTGAGCTGTCCCTGCTGTTTGAAAAACTATTCCCCATCTCTGATACACACATACAAGGAGATTTTATCAGTACTTCACAGGCCAGCTTCATCCTGCTGTCTGGTGCTTAAGCCTTGAACTTGATCCTCTGCTTAGCTCACTGTGTGAAGTAATTCAAATTCCTCATGCAGTGTGCACCCAGTCCCTGTACAGTGTCACATCTGTGGCTCCCTGGCAGCAGAAATAGTCAAAATCAGGGGCACATTACAGGGAGCAGCTCTCCTCTGCCCAGTCATCCACGTCAATTAGCCCTATCTCCTCATCAGCCCCAGCTGTTCAGCATGGGCCTCCTTTACACCAACACATTGCTCCCAAATCACTGGGACACTGGTGGGATCACATCAGCTCTGTTGGATAAACCATTTGCTTTCACATATTTGTGCAGCCCTGTGCTTCCAGCTAGTAGTTTGGAATCTGAAATTTGCTGCACTACAGTGGAGCTTGAAACTCTGCCAGAGCCAGGATGCTTTGCTTTTGTCTGCAACCTTGCAGGTGTCTGAGCACTGCAGTCCCAACAGAGATGACTCTTCAGGTTACACATGAGAGTTGTAGCCCATGCACCTCACTGAGTGCCACTAGACAGGTTTGGCATCTCCTTTCTGGCACCACAATCAATCTGAGAGCAGGGCATGGAGGACGAATGTTTGCATTGACTCATATTATTATATAATGCTGGGTACCTGTGCTCAGAAATATCTGTCTCTCTGCATTTATGACTTGAATGTTGTAAAAGGGATTTTATTCAAACCTCTTCCAGTGAAATGTCTTCCATTCATATGGTAGAAATGCCTACAAAAATAAGGTAGTTTTTTTGCTTTGCTTTAGGTTTTTGTTTTGTTTTTTTTGTTTATTTTTTGTTTGTTTTGGCTTTTTGCTTTAATTTGCTTTGGGTTTAATGTGGCTAAGAGGAACTAGAATTATGCTAATGCTTTGATTTAATCTGAAACACATTCCAGGTAAGCACAGCTAAGTCAGTGTAGAATATTTAGCTGGTATTATATATGTGATATTATCTTTCAATATACACAGATGAAAATCTTGTAAATTGAGAGTCATGATTATGTGTAATACAGTTTCAAAGGACAAATGGTAACATTTAAATTTATGCTAACTTCTAAAATAACATTTCTTCAAATTATATGTTTGCTGCTATTTTTCTCCATATAAACCTTGATACAGAGAGTACTGGTGATAAAAGCTCAATGTCAACAATAATTTAAAGAAAAGATTACAAACTGGAGTTTGATAGTCCAGAGTTTTCTTTTTAAAACAATCTATTGCACATGATTTTTGATGATTCTTGATCATACTTTAAGCACATAGACAAATTAACACTTGTTATTGGCAGGCTTCCTGGTTTTACTGAGGTGTTGTTTAGAAAGTGTTGTTTAGGTGGAATATTAATTGGGCTATGACTGGTCTGCTACTATCCTGTGAAGATACAGAAAAGGTTAGAAAAATCTATTCTCAATAAAATATTATTCAAAAATCACCATGATAAAGTGGGTCATTCTTACTAATGATGCAGCAACACCAGTTTTCTGGAGGTCATATGAGTTCAATTAGCTTTTCTAATTATGTACGTCAAGCTTGGTACAGAAAGAATAAAAGCTGTTTGCTGAAGTTGCTAGGCATCCACCCTTAGACTGCAGCCTCATATTGATTGCCTGCAGCTCAGAAATGTCCTAGAAATCTGCTCTGAAATAGGATCTAGATGCTTCCCATTGAGTTTACAAAAATACACTTCTATAGGACTTTGGAAATGTCTGCTTATCAGTGGCTTAGAAGCTCGTTCAGAGAGACTCAGTATCCTAACTGCAAGCCAAATTCAGGAGATAAAGACAAATCCATGGATTTTTCCTCAAAGTGCTCTGTGTCTGATGCTCTTGATGGAGCCTGTAGGAACACCAGAGGCAGCCCCACTTGCTGTCTCTTGAGAACATGGTTGGGTTTCAGTTGGGAAAAGGTGACGCAGACATGTGTGCATTCCTCCACTAAGGATGCTTTATCATCATCTTTTATCTTGAGCTTTCATTGACTGGTAGTGTGACCCAGGACTGTATGTGAATCTTTGAATTCTCTTCCTCTCTTCCTTTTTCTCTCTGCAAAGGTGGACTTTGGCATGATGTAGAAGGATCAGTGCAAGGCTGCTGTAGGTGTTTGATGTGGCAGAAGACAGGAGAGCACAGATTTAAGGGGAGAAAAGTGAGGCCAGATGCCTGCCATAGGGGCCTTTTGACAAGGACTGACAGAGGCAGTCTTGGTGTAAAAAGCCCTTACTTTACTGAAGCATCCTGGCTGGACAGACCAATTAATTCTGTGCTTTTCTGAATGTAAGCAGAATGTCCTCCATCTCTGAAGAAGTACCTCAGTCATCAGGCTGTTCAAAAACTTGCACTGCAGAACAGCAAACACTGTATTTATTGCCCCTTCCTTAACCTTCAGCATACAAATGTGACTGGACTTCTTAATAGGCATATTTTTAAACATAATAACAGCAATTTTTGATTCTGTAGTTTTAAGATTTTTATTTTCTTTGGCAAGGATGACAGAGTTGTTCTTGATGTGTGCTGGCATTTTTTAAATGACACTTCAAAATACAAGATTTTTTTGTTTGTTTCAACAAGAATTCAATAGATAGTTCACATTAGGTACATGCTAACCCTCCTCTAAGCAATGATCTCATATATTCTTCCCCAATTTACTAAACGTTGCAATACCACTGTTGTCAAACACCAAAGCATGACATTTATTAACATCTTGAGCAAAGTATTTAATAAAGCTTCTGTGTGTGGATCCCAGGAGGTAGTGAACTTATCACCACAATCATAATTAACCAGAGCAAAGTACTAACACTGCTGCTCATGGTCCATAAGAGCAATTATTCAGGTATTGGTATGGAATGTAAGACTTCCAATTCTTGAAATATGAATATGTGCTGTATTTAGCAATTTTTTCTTACGTTAAAAGTGGAATTTATGCAAAAAGATATCTTTCTGTAGTAAAATTTAATTTTCTACTAATCCTATTTTTATGTCATTTTAATGTACATGGAAAGTTCTTCATGGTGAATATAATCCTACTGGATACATTAATTATATGATTTATTTAATGGTGAAAACAGCAGGAAAATCGCTTTGATAGTCCACAGAATAGAAAGGTTTCTCATAACTCTTTGGAAGGTAAGTGCTTGTCTATTTTTCATGCATATGAATTCCCTTTGCTTGATAATGCAATCTGTAAACAATTGCTCTTTGAAACATGGTTTCTGAACTTGCTGTGTTGCAACAGTATTATTAGTACAGTGTCTCTGCAATATTTAGTGTATTCCAAAATTTAAAGTTAGATTGGACTGCTAAACTTTAAATGAAAATAATTTGATGAAGTGTTATCAAATTCATTCTTTCTGAGGAAGTCTTGATTTGGAACCACTTTGAATTAAAAATCAGATGTTTTAGGCTAACTTTATTCTGTCATTTTTTTTACCTTTATATTTTATGTAATTTCAACCTTATTTTTTTTTAAGAGCATATCTTTAGTATTTTACAACACACACCATATTATTAGCATGAAATATTTTCAGAAATTAATAAGGCATTCCAATAAGGCATGTTTCAGAATTACTTGTAGCACTGACAATTCAAGGAATTAACATTGTTAGGAATTTTGCCTCTTCCTCCCAATTAGTCTTCCCTGCAGGAGGGAAATTCCCTTTAGTCTTTTCTTGATTATAGTGCTGCAAGGGAACACACCAGGTAGATAAAAATTTATCTTCTCAGGGGAAGAGTCACAATGTAACTGATCTGATCCCCTGCTGATTTAAATTTACCTAAAATTCTAAGGTTATCTTCTGAGATTGCATCTGCCAATGTCTTCCCATGTCTCCATGTTTCCAAGAATTCTTGGGCATCTCCCTCCCATGCCGCTGTGTTCCCCACAGTCTCTTGGATCTGTCACTGCCAAGGTGGCATTAAGAAAAATGCTGCAAGTATCCATGAGGATAAGCGTGTGGGCCCTGTTTACACGGTGATTCTGGTAGATGTGGAACAAACTCACTGTCATCAATTACAGTCAGTGGCAGAAGCACTTTCCAACAGCAGCTTTAATAGCATTGCAGGACAGGTCAGGCCTCTAGGGACAAGGAAGTCTTTATGTAAAGGGTTTTGTTAAAGGATTTGGTGAGGTTTTTTTCGAACTATTTCAATATTGTCTGGAAAAATCATATGCATGTCAGGAACCTTAAGTTTAATTCCAGGTCAGAATAAGCTATGCCTACACTTCACCATCAGTCAATCAGCTTCTCATTTTTTTGACAGCTCATTCTGAAGTACTTGGATATCTTGAAAATTGTAAGCATATGTGATCATTGAACACTTAAACACTCTCACAAGCACAATAATGAAGCTTTTAAGTCCTAACAATAATGACAAATTTCCTGAATAGTCTTACTTTTAATTATAATGCTCAGAAATTCCATATTTTCTTTTTTACTCTTGCTCATTAGCTGTGCACTTTCAGCAAGACTGGTCTGTTGGGTAATTTGCAGTATTTGGTGTCAAGATATGTTAAAAGAGCAGTTCAATTTTAAGAGTTGCTGATTATTGCCATACTTTTTTCCCCCTTAGGCAAGAGAGAATATCTCCTGTTAAAAAAAGAAAAAAGGAAAATTTGAACACAAAACTATTAAATGCTACTGTGTCCTAAAGGAGCCTGGTCTTTTCAGTTGTAATTGCTGAATTACATAATAAATTCAGTGAAAATGAGTAGTGAGAGTCTGACCTCACTGATTTGCAATTGTTTCAAAAGAGCAATTTTTAAAAGGAAGAGCCCTGGCTAGGGTAGAGGACCTGGCTGGACATAGCTGAGCAGGGGGTGACACCTTGGGAAGAGATAAGAAATACTGGGTGGAGACTACTCCCCTTTCCTGAGGGCCAGCCTGCAATGCTGGGATGCCCCTGGAGGCACGATTATGTGCCTGGCTAAAGTGGTTGGAACAGAGGGGGAGTGGTGCCTGGAAGAAGATAAGAACTGATGAGTGGGTGGGGGACTGCACCCTTTTGCTGAAGTTTCCCCCCCTCCAAGCAGCCTGTTTGCAATGGCTCTGCTGCTAATGCCCCTGGCTTCTGTGGCACCTGACTGACAGCTGCCCCTTTGGAACAAAAGGAACTCAGGGTTATATGTGGCTGTCCATGCTGTGGCTGTCTGGTCATCTCTTGACCCACCGCCATACTGCATCAGCCCCATCCTGAAGAAACTCACTGGACAGATGGACCCCTGGTGGTGACACTCTCTTTCTCTCTCATTCTTTCTTCCCACTTTCTTTCCACTTTTCTCTCTATCTTCTTTTCCTCTCTCCCTTTTTTGCCTGGCTCTATAATTTTTGCCTGTGTCAATTGTCAAATAAAGTCTGCTTGCACACGACCCTTCTATGGTTGAATTTTGTTTTGCAGATTCAAAACAAAAAAATAAATTTTAATGTTACCTCGGGCCATAATATGAGTATTTTCAACAAATTGAAGAATATAATTAAGCATTGACCTTGTGATGAAATGGTAGCATTTCAATAGGTAGTTAAACAGTTCTGCTCCAGGTATAATGAAAGCAAGTATTCTTTTATCTACTTTTATCTACTTTATGCTGATTTTCAGACTTCTATAACTCACACTCCTCAGCATGTTTGCAAATATTTCTTCCCACACTTTTATACATATATATCACAAACATAGAAGAAAAATCTGACTACTGCAATTTAATTAATGGGTAGGAAATGATGGAAAGACATTTCCATTGAAGAAAAGACTTGAATAAAATTTCATAAAACCCTATTTTGTCTGATGTGTTCTTTCAGTGCTTAAAGCAAAGTTTACAATAATATTGAGAGAAGGGTCACTATTTTTAAAAGGAAAACAATATATAACCTTGAGAAACACAGTGGTGTGAAAAAACTACCTATCCAATGCCAGAGGAATGGGATATTTCCTAGCTAAGAGTCTGGCAGGTCCTTTGTCAGGGTTAAGTAGTTGGGCCTCCTGGGTCTGGTGCAGTCTGCTTGTACAGTGCACACAGCTCCATCATGAAGTGAGTCTATAAAAGTTGGACTAGACTGACTGACTGTCAGAGACAGTTGTGGAATATTTTTCATTGAAGGACTTAAAAAAAAAAAGCAAACACCTCAGAATACCATTTGTTAGAAATGTTACTTTGTGAAGATCCTTGAGCTCTTCACCTATGATAAAGTGACAGTATTAAATCAGTTCGTATAATTTATTGCTTGCAAATAGCAATGTGTGTTGTTTCTCTGGGGAAGGAGAGGGTTAGCAAACCTTAGCAATAGGGTTGATAATGAGATCATCCTTAGCTAGGTTTGCTAATATGGGCTTCAATGTCTGAATTTCAGTATTTTCAAATTATTGTAGTTTAAAACATTTGTCTGTTTTTATTGACCCAAATTTTCCTGTTGACCCTGGAAGTTCTTTAACAAAGCTGTGGCTTATGTGTTTTCTGAGAAAAAGTATTTTTCAAAAGTCTTTCATTCTCATTTCTTACATTTTACACAGCAAATTAATGTACTGATTTATCCAGGCACAACTTTCAGATGTATTTGCAGCAGCAGATTTCCACTGCTGTGTTTTCCTTACCTGAGTTGAGGTCTGATAAAAATAAAATTTTTGTGGGCTGATTGAATACAAGACTGAGTTTGCCAGCACAAGGCATTTGCCTTTTCTTGGCAGCAAAGCCCTCAAAGCCCAGCTGACTATAAGCTGCCACCCCAATAGCCAATGTCCATTCCCTACCAAAACAGGTTTTGGGCAAGTGAACATATTTTCATTGTTATTAGTTTTGTGCTGTATCTTGTGGTTGCAAATGAACTTACAGTACATTTGCATTGCTCCCCTGAACAATGCTCCAGACAAGGGACAGAGCAGTCATGCAACACCACCACTGCCAGCATATGGGGAGGATGAGATGGGACAGAAGTCCTCTTTTCCACCACAAAGCCACAGAGTTTTACAGCTTTTTAGTTTAGAGCTCAAAAAGTTTATCATGTGTAAAACTTAACTGTGAAACTGCACACAATTCAATTTTTGTTCTTCAGTAACCAAGGTTTCTACATCTGCTCTGGCCTATACAGAAAATTCAGAACCTCTTGCAAAATTTACCTGCAGACCCCCAGCAACTATGAGGAGGGGAGAGGAAGACTTGAGGTTGTTGCACTTGACAACAACTAGGACCATACCAGGACTGGACAGGAATTATGCCTATGAGAACTGATATGCAACATTTTAAGAGGAAATTTTAAACTATTTCAGAGCTCAACAAAGAAAGCTTTTGGCTTGCCTCAGCTGGGCAATGTCTCAGTAGTCAGGCAGATCCAAATTATTCTCATGCATGCTTTTGTTTCTTCAGGGGATAGTTCATTAGACTACCAGAAAAGATATATTCAGCCTTATATAAAAGTTATGAGAACACTGAAATTTCTTTAACTGTTTTTCACAGTATATATACAAGAGTGAGCAGAATATTTAGGTTTCTCTCACGCCAATGCTGACCTTTTCCTGTAGAAACCAAGGTTTCACTAGCATTGTTACATTCAGACCATGGCCTGCAAATGCTATCAAAATATATATAGGCAGTAAAACTCATTTTCTATTACAGAACTGCATGCTTCTTCTAAGAGATAATAACAGAAGAATGTATAGTTACTCATAAGGTGTGAAATGACCAGTTTTATTTTTCACAACTAGCCATTTTATTGTGGCATCTATTTATTGTACAGTTTGAGTACTGCGTTTGGGTTTTTCATCAAATGGAGGGAAAGTGGTTTTGACATTTATTACATAGAAGGTACCATAACATTTTCATTAGTCAAAATGAAAGGGGAGCAGAATAAAGCCCCATAGTCCGGGAGGAAATGATCAGTGCGCTGTTGTGCTGCATGGATGTGCACAAGTCTATGGGATTGGGTGGGATTCTCCGAGGGTACAAAAGGAGCTGGCAGAACTGCTCATGAAGGCACTGTCCTGATAGCAGGATAAATGCCTAAAGGCATTTATCAACAGTCCTGGTGAACTGGGAAGGTTCCAGTTGATTGGAAACTGGCAAATGTAATGCCCATCTACAAGAAAGGCCAAAAAGATGATACGGGGAACTATAGACCTGTTAGTTTGACCTCAGTGCTAGGAAAGGTCATACCATCACATGGTAGATACAAAATAACGAAGTGATCAGGCCCAGTCAGCATGGGTTTATGAAAGGCAGGTCCTGTCTGACCAACCTGGTCTCCTTCTACAAGAACATGACTCGCCTAGTGGATGAGGGAAGAGCTGTGGACATTGTCTGCCTGGACTTTAGTAAAGCTTTAGTCGCTGTCTCTCACAGCATTCTTCTTCAGCAACTTATGACACTTGGCCTGGATAAATATACTTTGCATTGGATAAGAACTTGGCTGGGTGGTTGAGCTGAAAGAGTGGTAGTGAATGGAAATAAATCTGGATGCTGACCTGGTTACAAGCGGTGTGCCCCAGGGTTCAGTGCTAGGGCCCCTTCTCTTTAATATCTTCATTAATGATTTGGATGAGGGGATTGAGTGTACCCTCAGTAAATTTGCAGATGACACCAAACCAGGTGGCTGTGTCAATCTGCTGGAGGGTAGGGAAGCCAATGGCCTAAGGTTAATTGTATGAGGTTTAACAAGGCCAAATGCACAAGGTCTTGCACAAGGTCTTATGACCTGGGTCATAACAACCCATGGTAAGCTACATGGTAAGACCTAGGAAAGTGTGGTTAGAAATCTGTATGTTGGAAAGGGACCTGGGGGTATTGGTTCATAATTGACTTAATATGAGTCAGCAGTGTGTGCAGGTGGCCAGGAAGACCAATGGCATCCTGGCTTGTATTAGGAACTCAGTGGCCAGCAGGAATAAGGAGGTGATCGTTCCTCTATACTCAGCTCTGGTGAGGCCACATCTTGAGTCCTGTGTTCAGTTCTGGGCACCTCACTATAAGAGGGACAGAGAAATGCTGAAGCGTGTCCAGAGAAGGGCAACAAAGCTCATGAAGGGCCTGGAGCACGAGTTCTGTGAGGAGTGGCTGAGAGAGCTGGGGGTGTTCAGTCTGGAGAAGAGGAGGCTGAGAGGAGACCTCATGGCTCTCTTCTGCTGCCTCAGGGGAGGTTGGAGCAAGGAGGAAAACAGCCTCTGCTCCTTGGTGGACTGTGACAGGACCAGAGGAAATGGATGGAAGCTGTGCCAGGGGAGGGTTAGGCTGGATGTTAGGAAATAGTTTTCCACTGAAAGGGTGGTAGGCATTGGAATGGCCTGTCCAGGACAGTGGTGGAGTTTCTTTGCCAGTTAATATTTCTGTCTGTTTCACTCCTAGAAGCATAGGGAGAGATTATAGGGTCTATTTTAGCCCCTTTACTTTGACAGAGAGATGGCAATGAACTGAGCGCTGGCAACCAGACCAGAGCCAGCTCCCACTTGGAGCTGTGTTGAGGCTGGAGACAAAGCAGGACATGCTTCTTTTCACTGTTCTTAATGATGCCCATTCCGATGCAGTTGTGAATCAATGACATGTACCCACTTTTTAAAACAGATGAACTTCTAAAAAACTTTGTTATAAATTTTGAAAAATGTATAGACTGGATCCTGAGTTTGCCGATGTCGAAACCTATAATGGCTTTGATAGAATTCTTTTTTAAACTTTGAAAGCGCAACGAAAAAATAATTTGGAGGGAACTGAAATGCAAAGATTTTTTTTTTTTTTTTTTTTTTTTTTTTTTTTTTTTTTTGAGGCAGAAAGGAAAGTGTTTTGTCATATAGAATTTCCATTAGATCGCATCTTATGTTAGTAATACTTTATCCCTGCTCCCAGGTATCAGCTGGGCAGTTACACGGTGATGTAAGACTTAAATTTTATTTAAGTATTGTGTTTGCAGATTCTAACAGCGTATTCCTTGTCTTATCATAACAGAATCATAGAATCACAGAATAGTTTGTGTTGAAAGGGACCTTAATGATATCTAATTCCAGCCTCCCTGCTATGGGCAGGGACACATTCCCCTAGAGCCATCTGCTCAAAGCACCATACAGCTTGAGCACTTCCAGGGATAAGGCATCCACAGCTTTTCTGGGCTTGTGCCAACGTCTTTTCACCCTCACACTCAGGAATTTCTTCATAATATCTAATCCAAATATAACCTCTTTCAGTTTAAAGCCATTACTCCTTGTCGTATCCCTACACATCCTTGTAAAAAGTTCCTCCTCAGCTTTCCTCTGGGCCCCTGCAGGTACTGGAATGCTGCTATAAGGTCGCCCCAGAGCCATCTCTTATCCAGGCTGAACAACCCCAACTCTCTCAAGGCTGTCTCCATAGAAGAAGTGATTCAGCTGTCTGATAAACTTCGTGCTCCTCCTCTGGATTTATTCTAGCAGGTCCATGTCCTTTTTGTGTTGGGGGCTACAGAACTGAACACAGTACTCCAGGTGGGGAGTCCGTTATCTTCAGTCTGCAGTCATTTTCCTAGAGCCTGAACAGCTTAGGCTAAATTCAGGTTTGTCAACAAACATGCCCTTAGCATACCAAACTCATCTGCAGATGAGTAAAGTATCTGCATTTGTGTTGGTCTTTTTGTGCTAATGTGGAAGTGGCTTTGAAATTTTCTGTCTTCCTTCATCTACCCTCCATCACAGAATGCCAGGTTGGAAAGGACTTAAAGGATCATCTGATCTAGCCTACTCTGAATGTCAGGGTTCTTTTTAGTGAAAGGCGATCAGAATAAATTGTAACAGTTTTTTTTTCATGAAGAAGTTTTATGATCAAGATTAAAATAATTTAATTATGCATTGTATGAGGAAGTTATAGGCTGTAATTTCTACTTTATTACAACTATGTTATCATTCACTGTACAACCTGCCTGATAAATTTGATCTCCTGGTTTTTTTACACAGACTAGCTATATCTTACTTACACACCATGACATGTTTGCTTCTTGTATGTCTTGATCTTACTAATATTTTTCTATAAATATGTTCTATTATGATATATACGAACATTAAAATTAATTTCTTTTTTACTTGTTTAATTGCTTATTTACTTACCATTATTCTGTATTTCCACTTCTGTCTGGGTAGCTCTTACAGCACTTCTCTCCAACCATAAGTATTATCACCTGCTAACTGAACAGAATTCCTGTTAGGGGTCCTCTCTATTTTTTTGCACCCCTGGAAAAAAAGTAGTCAAAGATGACACCATATACCATAGTGTTATAGCTTTTAAGCATTCAAATCAGAAAAATAAACAAATGAAACCAAAACCTCAAATATCTCGGGCAAGTGAGAATAAACATGATGTTTTTAAAATGCATAAGAGTTTTCATTACACAAACAAAATATTTCACAGGGGGAGTTTTCCATCTACTTTGTAAAAATGAAAAAAAAAAACAACCCAACTTACAGCATTTTTCACACTTTTCAATGATGTTATAGAATCTTTTGAGTTTCTTACAAAGCCATGCTCTTCCCATGCCATTTATGCAGAGAATAACCTTCACAGTTGAGTGAGAAAGGGAGAGATGCTGCATGTGTCTCTGCTGTTAACTAAAGCAGATCATTTAAATCTCCTGAGTTCTGCTTATGTGGGACAACAGCAAGGCCAGGATACAATGATCAAGGTTCTTTGCTTTAAAGTTTCTGAGCTGCTTGGAAAAGTAAAGATCACAAACACTGTTGCACAGAATGGTATCTGACCCGGGCTGTTATACAGATCACTTAAATCTCTGAAAAAGGCTGGTTGTTTTTCTTACTGTTTATTTCAGTTCACATGTAGTATTGATGGCTCTGGATGACCATGACTGCCACAATTTGAAGAGTGACAAATGCGTTCCTGATGGTGCTTTCAGCTACGCTGTCTGAAAAAAAAAATTTAAAAAAAAGAAAAAGTTGTTGGGTTATTTATTTATTTATTCACTAGTGAGTGATGAATTCTTCCAGGAATTCTCTTTTAAGAAAGATGTAGTGTATAAAATATATATCAGCACCATTGACAAAAAAAGAATTGTAAAATATGCCAAAGGGAAAAATAAGTTCCCTATTGTTCTTATTTTATTTATGGGTTAAAGATGAATATTTTAACAGTGTAGTAAATGTTGTACTTCTTTTCTTTGTAGACAGTGGTCCTCACTGCATTTTATTCATTCTTTGATGTTTCTGTCAAAAAGCTGAAATTATTTGGACTATGGTGCTTTATCAATCTGCCTGTTTTCCCTACTACAAAATACCAGTAAACAGAGGAAACCTCACTGTGCTTGGCATTTTTATTATCTCTAAATTATCTTACTATCAAAATAAGCAGAAAACAAACAAAAAACATTCTTTAGTAATCAATAGTAAAAATTTTCATCCACTTTTTTATATGCCACTTTTTTATATGCCACCTCAGATAGAGCAGATGAGCATGTCTTTGCAGAAAAGATCATTTAGCCATTTGTGTGACCTTTATTTGAATTACTAGCTTCACTTCAGAGAGACTGTTGTTTTTACACTCCAAAAACAACAAAAAAACCCCACAAAACCAAAACCAAGCCAAACTAAACAAGAAAAAACAAAACAGAAGAGCAAAGGACACCCATGACAAGAGGCCCAAGAAGACCTTTTATAAAATTTGTTCATTCCAGCTCCCTGTATATCTGGTACTGTAAAAAGACTATCAACAGTTTCAGGGATGAATCTTATTATGTTTAATTTATTATGAAATCCCTTGATGTTTTCATGAATAGACTGCCTACGTGTCTAAGCTTTAATTATTGTCTTCATTTTAAAGAATAATCCTATGAAATCTGAGACAAGTAATTAGATCATACTGAATGGCATATCTTTACCTCTGCAGAATAGACACACTCACAATTAAAGATGAGTTATTCTGAATGTGAAGTGAGGTCAAACTGGAGGGGTTTATTTATAATTTCAAGTCTGCTTTTGATTATATATAACAAATAACATGTCTGAATTTGATGTTTGTATGTGAGAGTAACTGTTGTATTATTTAGACATGTGTGGCTCTAGCAAGTCAGTCCAAATGCCATCCATGCTAAATTAGCATTTCTTTCAGCCTCATAACAGAACAGAGATACCAGGCATGGGTCCCTTGTGGCTGCAGGAGGAGGCACAATTCTTTTACCTGCAGGTGCCCGAAGTCATCCATTTCAGGAGTGTCCTGGTGGTTCCCAGGCTTCGCTGACTGCTAGGGAGCAGTAGTGAGCAACACCCTCTTCATTTTAGCCCCTACCACCTAACACACCTGGTGTCTATATATTAAGACATACTGGTATAACCATAACAATATTTTGATCTTTAAAATAAATGAATAAATAAAAATAAATAATATAAATAAATAAATAAATAAATAAAAGAGAGAATATCTTCAGATACTCATGTAATACTTAAACTAGCTATGTTTCCTGATATTAAATATTGAAAAAAGTTGTAATCTACCTTTGGAAACTGCAGCATGGACAATGTTAGCAAATATGTCTTGTCTGGATTTGGGGTTTCTTTCTTTGCTTTTATGCTTTGGATTGTATTTACATAACAGTGTTCCAGTCTCTGATGAACAGTCATGCATTTAAGAAAGACCCAGGCCTTTCTTTTTTTCCATTTGTAACAAACGGTTGATTATACTGTTATATATGGGTAAATTGGTGTCTGCAAAGCATAAGAATGCCAAAGAAGGAAGCTTTAATCCAAATGCTTCATCCATGTACTATGTGTAATACCTTGGCCACTACACTGTTGTGATTCTTGACATAATCCCTTATAAGATAGGACTGTTCTTTGTATTAGATTTAGTGTGAGACAATCTGTGCAGGTGTTGGGTTTTTTTTTAACTTATGACCACAGAGAAGGTCTAAATTCCATCCCTGGGTAGTAAAAATGGGTTGTGTCCTTATCATATGGCTTTTCATACACAAACAAAATCTCTCCCATTTGGGTTTACTTGTAAAATATTGTCAAGTATAATTGTACTCAAAGGGCACTTACAAGACCGTCATAAGCAGAGAACTTGTAATAATTTAGTACACAAGATTTGAGTCACACTTCCAAATTACATCTACCCTGAAGTACATCAGAGGACAGTCTGACCACTGCTTTTATGATAAATTCTTCTGAATTAATAAGTTTTGTCCCAAACAACAAAAACCTTTCATCTTTATATAATTCATCCAGTCCTGAGTAAGAAAGAATCATCTATTTTCTCCTAGGTCTGTTGATTTTTCTGTGACATGGTTACTTTAAAGTGAACATACTTGTGTTTGGTTTTCATGGTGTGCCAAACACAATGCTCAAATCATAAATACTATTAGAAACATGATAAATATTGAGATTGATTTTGTTGATTTTTTATGGCCTAATCAGCACAATCTTTCATTATAAATATATTTGAGGGAATCTTTGCAAAAAATAAACTTGTTCATTTTGCCATTTCTTTGTGATACAAAGGAAGACATAGTGTTGTACAGTGTCACTTCCCTGCCCTAGAGTGGATTCAGTAATTAATTTTAGTCAGGAAGAGCAATAAAAAAATTATCTCATTTCCTCCTGATTATTTCCTCTCAGCAGTTATCAGCAATACTTGCTATTACTGAGGAAAGTGGAGGGTATAATACCTGTCTAATTGATGAACCCTATTTTAGAAGAGAAGGTAACAATTTTAAACATTAGAACTGAAATTCATATAAAAATAATTTTATCTGGAGTAAATGAAAAACTGTAAGACTGATTTCAGTTAGCAAGGCAATGTAAAAATAGGAAAGAGCTGCAGATCAAAGATGACCCATACTACCCTTATGTTTACTTGTAACAGCTAGCTCATTAGAAAAGTAGAACTAGTTTACTTCTACTTATTCTACTGTTCGTTGTTCTTAGGGAAGACTAGGAAGACTGTAAGGACAACTTATGTAAACTTGTATCATTGTGTAACGGTATAATGGCTGTCTTCTCACATTTCTCTGTCCTCCTACCTTTTACCTTTCCCCCTCATGTTTGTTGTCCTCTCCAGTCTTTTCCTTCCCACAGTCTCTTCCCCCCCATCCCTGGCTATACAATCTGTCTGGGCAAGCCTAAAATTCCCCCATGAACCAATTTGACTGAGTGAAAAACTCATGAAACTGCCCACTTTTCCTGCTGGCTTATTCAACACTACAGGATTGAAGGAGTGCCAGTGCTGGCACAAGATCCGTAACAAGAGTGTACGGACAGAGGGAAGGTAACAAGATGAAAATTGAGGAGACAGTTCTTCTTTTTTTTTGGCAGCTCTTAACTATTAATTTGAATTATTGAATATCGCCAAATAAAACCTTCAGAGAATTTCTAGATTTGCTGACAAAATAACGTGCGGGGAAAAAAGAACTGGCAGTTCCTCCAGTGAGCAGCAAGTGCTGACTGCCCAGTGCAGAGGGAAAGAGCTTGGGGCTGGCATGGTTAAATCCTGCATGCTTCATTAACCTCAAACTCAAATAGACACCTACAAAGTGAAGTAATTTAGGTTACGCTGGATGATTAAAAATACAAAGAGAAGATTGTAAAAGCAAAATCAGAAAGGCTGAGATGCAGAATAAGATAAAACTAGCTTGGAATGCCATCTGTAGGAAAAAGCATCTGTAAAGGTGCTGTCAATAAGAGGAAGAGCCAGAAAAGAAATGTCCAGCTGTTCAGAAATTTGGGAAAGTTTTTGAAAGATAATACGAAGGATACTAAACTGTTCAACTACTTTTTGCATTTGACCTCTGTAAAAAGACTAGCTGCAACACAGTAGACACTGATAATCAGTAACAGAGGTAAAAGTTCATTCTCTGGTAATGAAATGTTTACATATTGCCTCGGCTTGATGAAATACTGAGATGCCTAGAGAACAAATCAATGAGGTCTCAGGCCAGTTCATTTTTATCTTTGAGCACAGGGAGCATACTGCATTACTAGAAAAGGCAAGAAGAGGCTTATCTTTGAAAGCAAGAAAAGGAGGATCTGGAAGTTATTGAAAAACAGACTTTGCTTTATCCCCTGAAAAAATACTGAAATAACAGGCTGCTTATTTTCAGGCACCTAAAATTTAATAGGAAGGTGAGCAACAGTAAACATGGCATTTTCTAGAACAAGTTGTGTCAAACCAATCTAATTTCTTACTCTGCTAAAGTAAAAATTTTTTATGTCAGAGGGCAAATAGCACGTCAGTTTTTTTCATTTTCATGTCTTTACTGCTTCTCCTGTTCTCATTATGAATCTCCTTCTATACAGCTCTTTAAGAAAGAACTGAACTGTTTCCTGAAAAAGTGTAAGTATAGTCTATCTTGTTCTCAGGTCAGAGGATAGTGGGAGTGGTTATGGATGTTGAAAGCTAGTGCAGCTTCTCTGCACCTTTGTTAAGTTAAAAAGCAAATTCTATGACACCTTCGCTCTTTACAAGAAAGTAGCAAGGAATACATATGCTTTAGCCTTAAATGAAGATCAGCTTAAATACATTCGATGTGATTGTAAGGTAGTTATGTTATTCAAATACCAAGCACTATGAGTAGCATTTCCTATTAAGTTAAATGTAATGAACCAGTATTAACTCAGGCCATCTTATAAGGTACTATTCTTATAAGATACTATTTCCTACAGGATTTACCCTGTTTTACTGCACAGGTCTAAGTCTGTATCAGCTTCAGTCCAAACAATAGTAAACTGAGGACTGCCAAAAGCTCTTCCTCTTTCTCCAAAGAGACATCTAAGAAATACAAATGTGAAAAGTCCCTTCACATGTGCATGAGATTTCAACTCTCCTGAACACTTAGGGATTAAGGTAGGGGAGGTAAACCAATGGTATAGGTAAAGCAGCATCCTCCCAGGACATAGGGACACATCATCCTGTAGCTTGAGTCTTCAGTAAGACTCCTTTGCCAATACAAGGAAAAGGATGAATAAATAGCCCTTGCACAGAGAAGTACAGGTCGACAGATAGGCTGACCCAGAGTAACTTGGAATTTGCCATTGCCAAATTAGAGGGGCAGAGATAAACCACTGTGTAGATACACCTTTCTAACATTAAATTTATTTTCTGAGTTCTGTGGGTTCTGGAAAGAAAATACATTTTGGTTGTTGGACAGTTTTTTGTAATCACTGCTCTGTACTCTACACAGGCTTCTCAAGAAGCATCTTAAAACGCACCAAGCAGAAAAGGTTAGAAATTACACTGAAAGTAATTTCAATCTCCTTCTGGGAAGTGCTTGTATCAAGAGATGTTTTTCCCAAGGAAGTGAAGCACGCATCTGCTGTATGCAGATGCTCACATGCACATATTTTTCCTGGGAAAACACTCTAGATGAGCAGAGCAACAGAGTGCTGCCATGTTTGGCATGGACTACATGCTAGGGACACTGGGGATGCTCCCTGTCCAGACAGATCAGAAAAGTCTTCAAAAGGGAGATTAGCAAAGCTTGGCAATAGCCAGGGTAGGCCAAGAGTCTCTCTTTCTGAAAGTTCTGGAGTTCTCCATTCCACAGTTCTATCAGGCTGCAGCTTTAGCGAAGCATTTCTAAGTATCTCACTGTGTCATCACTATCAGCCAGAACTGTTATTACTTGCACTAGGTTTTTTCCTTTTTTTTTTTTCTTTTGCTTTTGAATCCCATGACTTTTCATCTAGGTTTTTTTTTCCAAAAGTTATAACAAATAAAAACCTTGGTAATCAAAACTCTTCTAAAATCTGAAGGAGTGCCAAACTTCCCAATGAATGTTTTGCCTCCCAAGACTCAGTTACAACGTGATCAGTGGCCTGGCCCTTTTTCTCTAATGAAATTAATGTCTTTCTGTAAAGCAGTTAGATCTTACTATGACATGAGCCAATAATGATAAGGTTACTAGGACTCTGTAAGAACATTAATTAGTTTGGAATTGAATGAAATGTAATTCCTGAAAAATCATAAGAAGCATTTTATTAAAATAGGCAGATAAAAGTGTAAAGAAGTGTCGTTGCCTCCCAGACAAGAGCAGCATTTATCTTTTTATAAAAAGACAACAAACTTCCAAAATGTTGGCCCACTTTTTCACAGGAGAGGTGTTAAATGCAGTGCTGAAAAGGCAGAACACTGTCTCCATCTCTGTCTTTACCAACAATATTGGACCCTGCTGGAGCTGTGGGAAAATACATCCAAGTCGATGCAAACACAGACCTGATGTCAGTAAAAGAAAAGTTGGTATGTGAACTACTGCAGTAGCTGGACCCATACAAGTCAATGGGCCCTAACACTATCCACCAAGGGTGTTAAGAGAGCTGCCTGATATTTTTGCAAGGCCACTCTCATAGCCTTTGAAAAACTGTGGATATTTGGGAATGTCCCAGAAGACTGGAAGGAGTCTCATGTCCCCTCTATCTACAAGAAAGGCTTAAAGAAGGATACAGGAAATAATAGGTTGTCAGTCTTCAGGGAAGATATGGAATGAAGCCTCCAGGGCTATCACAAGCCAAATGAAGCAAAAGATTAGGGAAAGCCAGCATGGATCTACCAAGGGCAAATTGTGCCTGAAGAACCTGACCAGCTTCCATGATGAAGGGAGAGAAAGAGACCTCGCTTTGTGGTGAGGCCATTTCTGATCAGTGGTGCAGTGATAAGGGAGATTCACTGAAACTGCCCGAGAAGTTTCCTGCCTGGTTTCAGAGGCACTCAAAAGAAGTTGTCCTCTTCTGTCTCAGAGAGCAGTGACTGAATTCTTGCTCAGACTACACAATCAAGATGAAAGGTACTCCCTGTAAATGTCTCCTTCTTCCCTATGGTCCATGCATGTACAAGTGATATGAAGGCATTATGGCGCAACAGTGAAACATAATCAAGGTTTTATATAGAGATTTTAAATTTTTTTTAAAAAGAGACTGCTGGTTTGTGTTACTTTGGCAACTGGCCATAAGCAAAACATCAAGCAATGGCAGGAATGTCAAAATAATAGAAACAAATATGCTTTTTCTATTTCAATTCTCCGTAAAGCATGCGACTTCTTTTCACCTTCAGTGAATAATTAGAAGTGGAAGACAACTGAAGTGCTGTTTTACGAGATCGTGTGGAACAGGAATCAGGCTTGTTTACCATTATTAAGGCTTGACATGACACTGCTCTCTGTATACTCCAAAAGACCAGCATAGTATTTTACCTTCACACTAATGGATTAAAAAATAAAAGAGGACACTAGCATGTTCAGTGAGTCCTCCATTTACTAATTGCGAATCAAGCAGGAAATAATTGATTTACATAAAAAAGACTGTTAAAGGTATGCCTATTACTAGGAAAAAACAGTGTGAAAATACAGCAGCACATAATGGCAGGATATGAGTTTGAAGGCTGTTCAAGCATTAGCATATTTTAAACACATACATATGAGGCAGTGTTTTATTACTGTACACCCTGGAACTCCACATTGCTGTTAGCAGATGCACTCAGTATTTTGCTTTTTATTTTTATGAAAAAAATACAAACAAAAGACAGACAGACTATAAAACACATCAGGACAGAATATAAACACATCTTCTAGAACTGTATCTTAGTTATGAAAATCCTAAGAAAAAGGAAAATATTATTTTGGGAAAAGATAAAGCAAAGCACACAGAATTGGAGGAAACACTTCATTTGTTGAATATTAGCCATAAAGGTTCTAAAGTGAGAACACTGTATAGCAATCCAACATGCTGCTTTGGAAAAATCTCAAATGACTCATAAAACTGTGACTGTATTATATACACGATGAGTAGTACTACATATATTTTCATTTTGCATTTCTAGCCAAAAAAACCCAACAGTGCTGTTATCTGGCCCATGGAATAATTCACCCCACAGCTACTGGGCTAAACAGAGCACAAACCACAGAATTAGGGATTATCTCATATATTTGATTTAGTAATTTTCTTGTCTTTTCTGGTTCCCTGCTCTTTCTGAAACATGTTTAATTCTCTAGCTAGAGACTCTTGCTAGGCTGAAGAGGTGTATTGTGGTACAGTGACAGTCTTCACCTCCTTTTTTGTAAGTGATGAGCAAAACTATGGTTTTAGTGTATGAAAGAACATGCAAGTGAAAACTGAATTGCCCCCATAATGCAAAGAAATATTGGATATGAAGACAAATGCTGATCCATTATCCATTTTTCCTTTGGGTATTGCAGGGCTTAGAGAGGGAGTGGCCATCTGGAAAAGTTGTGCCTTGTTTCACAGCTTAAATTTGCCTGGTCCATAGTGTCCATTATATACAGAAATAAGAAAACCTGGTCGTTGCAGTTTGCTGTTAGCAGAGCTCTGCTGGACCTGCACCTGCACCTTCCCAGGAGGATTTTAATGCGTCTTGCTACTTTAGAGGCATTCATTATATGAAGCTTGATTTCACAGCATAGAGAGATGCATGGGAAAACTTAATGGGAGCTAAGGCCCATCACAATTTCAACATATGTTCTTCTGATACCCAGGCTCCCTTTGGGTTCACAGAAGAGTATATTCTGAGGAGCAAATGGCAATGTGAAATCTAACAGCTGGAGGCTGAAAGCAAAGAAATTCACACTGGAAATAAAGCTAACATTTTGTAAAGGAATACATAATAAATATTGAAACAATCCATTGAGGTATGTGAGGGAATGACTATCTGCAAGCCTCTTTAAATGAAGAATGGACCATTTTCCAAGGCCACATGATTACAACCTTTTGACTTGCTGCTCAGGATAGCTTTTTGCTCTGTAATCTGTAAATCTACATAATTATTTAATAATGGTTAAAACTATATGCTATCAAAATAGGCTATCACTTAGTTTTTAATATTCTTCAAAGATTTTGAAATGATTCGCATTTGTCAGACTTCTCTTATATGTTGAAAGGCATCTCTTTATGAATATGGGTTTACCTTAAGTAAAATTCTTAACCAGATATTTGAAAATTGATTTGTCTTGCTACAAAAATGTATCAGAGGCTACTTAATTATTTATATTAAAATATGTGCAATATTTAAGCATCACTATCTTTGATTTACTGTGGTGCAATACTAAAACTAGTATACCTATTTATCATTAAGTTTGCAATATTTGCAGTTGAATTCAATGAACTGTCACAGTCAAGCAAAACAAAACTTTAAAACTGTTTCTCTGCACATCATCCTTTACACTGAGTGAAGTCAATAGGAAGATTTTGACTAATTTTGACGGACTAACAAGGAGCCCAAGGATCTGACAAGGCCCGCGACCTCAATTACCTTGCTGGGCAACCTGTGCCATTTTTCCACTATCTTCATGGTGAAGAACTTTTTCTCAACTTCCAATATAACCTACTCTTTAATTTAAAACAATTACCCATCATCCTATCACTATAAGCCCTTGCAAACCATCAATCTCCAGCCTTCCTGTAGGAACCCTTCAGATACTGGAAGGTCACTAATAGATCTCCTTGGAGCCTTCTCTTCTCCAAGCTTTCAACCCCAGCTCTGTCAGCCTGTCTTCATAAAAGAGGTATTCCAGCTCCCTGATAATTTATGTGGCCCTCCTATGGACCTGCTCCATCAGGTCCCTGTCCTTCCTGTATTGATGACTCCAGAACTGGACACAGTATTCAAGGTGAGGTCTTACCAGAGCAAAGTGGCAGAATCACCTCTCTTGATCTGCTGTCTCTCAAAGGGCTGTTTTCTAAAACCTCGCCCCTCAGTGTGTTAAACTAAGCCACTTCACTCATAGTTTTAGGGAGGTTTTGGGCAGCACTTTTTCTATGAGCACTAAGCTCCTTGCTTGAAAGTTTTATGGGACTGAATAGAGTTGTGCTATATGTAGACCTATAACCTAATACACTTGATTATGTGACAACACCTCCTGGGACAGAAGAGTCTTAACACTCTTCTTCTCAACAGGCATCTTCTATCAAGAGTACCACTATTCCTTACCTTGAAATTTCCACATGCCAAGAAAAATTCTGCAGATGGACAGTGAAGCCCTATGTTCTCACCTAAGAGTACCAGGTGACACAAAACAGATGGCAGGGGAAAAGGTTAAAAGTTTGCTAATGAAAAATGTCATATCAGAATTACCTATGTTAGGAAGACACTGTACTTTTTTTTAAATATTTCTCTTAGCAAATCGATGTGTGATGCTCAGAACTGTTTTCTGATTGACAGGGATAACTACGATGTGTGGTGCACAAACTTTCACATGATCATGTTTTTAGGTCTGAGGCAAGAAGAAGAATAAATCATGGAATTTAGAATCATGGAATTTTCAGGGCTGGAAGGACCTTCGAGATCATCTAGTTCCAACACACTTCCAATTTAATCTAAATCTACTCTCCTCTAGTTTGAAACCATTCCCCTTGGTCCTATAATTAACCTCGGGTCCCTCAAGAAGGAAACCTTCACAGCTCCCCAGGGTGAGGCGTCCCCTCCCAGCTCACCTCTGCTGCTGCGAGCACCTCTGGAGTGCCTGGCTGCCTGAAGCTGGCAGGGCCGGGGAAAATCCTCTAAGGGCTCTGGAGTCAAACGGGGAGAACTCCAAGGAGTAACTCCCCAGGCACGAAACCAGCACCAACAAGAACACTCCAACCTCGCAAACTGCTCCGCTGGAGTGTGGGCACGAGCCGGCGGGGTGAGGCTGGGGGTGCCCGCTTATAAGCAGTGAGGGACGCCGGGTCACAATCCATCCCTTGGGGATGTCAGATTCCATCTCTCTGTGACAGCAGGTGCCCCGGGGACTTGACCACTTAAGAATCCATTACACTGGGTGACGTCAGAACTCGCTGCTTGGTGATGCCACTGTCCATCACTCGGTGACATCAAAACAGGACATCCTCTGCCATGATGCTCTCCCAAGCAGTGCTGTGGCCCCTACGGCTCTATAGAACCATAGAACTTTCAGATCATCCAGTTGCAACCCCCCTGCCAGGGGCAGGGACACCTCCCACTAGATCAGGTTGCTCAGAGCCCTGTTCAGCCTGGCCTTAAAAACTTCCAGGGATGTGGCTTCTACCACCTCTCTGAGCAACCTGTTCCACCCTCATGGGGAAGAACTTCTTCCTAACTTCCAACTTCAATCAACCCTCCTCTAGTTTGAATCACTTTTCCTCTAGTCCTGTCACTAGCCGACATCCTAAAAAGAGAGTCGCCAGCTTTCTCGTAGGCCCCTTCAGATACCGAAGGCTGCGATAAGGTCTCCTTGGAGCCTTCTCCTCTCCAGACTAAATAACCCCAACTCTCTCAGTCTGTCCTCACAGGAGAGGTGCTTCGTCCCTCTGATCGTCCTCCTGGCCCTTCTCTGGACACACTCCAGCACATCCATGTCCCTCCTGTAGAAGAGGCTCCAGAAGTGGCCGCAGTACTCCAGGTGAGGGTCTCAAGAGAGCAAAGTGGAGGAAGAGAATCACCCTTCTTGACCGGTTGGCCACACTTCTTTTGATGCAGCCAAGCATCTGGTTGGCTTTCTGGGCTGCAAGTGTACACTGATGGTTCATGTTAAACTTTTCATCCATCAGCACTCCCAAGTCGTTTTCCTCAGGGCTGCTCTCAAGCCAGTCACTGCTCAAATTGTTTCCATCCCTTTCCAGTTAAACAGTACAGACTCCAAGAACATACGACTTTTTATAGATAATTTCATGCACAGCAAATCACATTCAGCAAAACAAAAAGTTCTGTGCTTTCATTTTGCAATACCTGAATTATTATATTTGAGGAACATATCCTACAAGTGATGCGCTGCACTGGAGTAGCTCTATCTCTTGCTCCTCACATTATAAGAGAGCAGACAACTTGAGTTAGAAGATGCAGCTCACTTCAATAGGAGAAGCATGTGATGTTGCTATACAGATAGAAGCAACGGGACCACTCCTGTGGATCTTGATCACATTTAAAACAATACCACCTCCACATATGTAAAAAGCAATGCTCCCTGCTTAAAAGTCCTTCAGAAACCATAATGTTCAGAGCTCCAGCTTGCTGCAGAGACATGTACAGCCAGAATTGGGTTGAAATATGTGTTTTTATTTTCCTCTGGGAAATGCTGTGTGAAAGAGTTGCATCCAAGTAATTATTTCCAAATGAATGCACATTTAGCAACCTGTAAGGGAAAAAATGTTTTCAATCTATAATCCTCATAATTTCTTACTACCATCCCTTTCTTTTACAGGGAAGTGTAATTAAGAAGTATGAACTGCTGAAATAAAACATAACTCTGTGGCTTCTTAGTTCCAGTCCAGTCTTTAGCCTCTGACCACTTGTTTCTACTATAGATTTATCACCATTTACTCCCATGATAGTCCAGAGCACCTTGGGTCTTCACTCATCTCTTGACACTTCCTTCTTGCCTGCCAATTTCTGTAATTCATATGGACTTCACCCACATAAGTACTTGAGCACAGAAAGTTCAGAAGTAGTTCTGTAGTTCCATGTTCCTAATTCAGGTCATTTTGCACTATACTTTGCTATTCCACTGCCACATGTGAAGACAAGCCCATGAAGAGAACTGCTCTGGGACTAATTTCTTGCCAGGAAGAAGATGAAAAGACTGGTCTGTGATGTGTGATTCTGAGGAAAAAGAGATCTAAAATAGCTGTACAGAGAGGCCCTTAGTGCTTCAGCTTTGCACTGACTGTGGTCCAGAAAGCATCAGACACAGACTTTGGTGGGGTTCTAGCTCATGTAGGAAAAATTCAGATTACCTAGGGGAAAGGTGAGCCCAGACTGATGGGCTCAACTTGCACAACTGCAACAAGCTTTGGCACTGCAACAGCAGAGTCTCTCTTAATAGAGTGACAATGGTGCGATGATCATGTAGAGTCAGCAGCTATATGCACAATTTATCAAAGGCAACCAGTGACAGAGAGGTTCTTGGTTTATTCTGCTTTCTTTCTGCCCATAATGAGTACATAATCAGCCCTCTTACCTAGTAACAAGTGTTAAAAGTACAGCAGTATTTTAGGGAAAGATCCTAGTATTTGCTTAGCATCATCCAGCCCACAGTACTGTGAAAACCAGAACAGCAGTTTCTGAGTGTAAATGTAATGAGTATTACCCAGTTTAAGGAGCACTGGAAATGTGTGCCAGGATATATGCCAGGCCAGAAACTGGCTAGCTACTGAGATAGGGCAAGGATGGGAGCGTGAAGCAAAAAATATGTTAAAAATCTGTATTGTATGTTTTAGGATAAAGAGATGGAAAGTTTCTCAATAAATTGTAAACTAAAGTATAAATTCTTCAATTTGGCTGAGATTAAACAGTTCCAGATTAAAACTTCTTTCCCATGTTAAGGTACATTTCACTCAGATACTATGGAATGTTGTAGGTTTTGTCATGTAACAATGAAGGGGCAAAGCTCACCTTTTCTACTGGGAAAGCCAAAGTAATTTTTTTACTTCCATAGGTCACAGCGAAAGATGATTCTGTGGATTACCAGTGAATATTTCAAACAACCCTATCCTGCAGGACAAGAGACATGTTTACCTATTTTTATATTATTTTTTTTTAATAATTTCTTAGCCTCTGCAGTTAATGATCTGTAGCAAGACCTTACTGACTACACAAGTTACCTCCAAAATATCTGTTACAAAGTCTATTACAAAGAGAACAGAAAAGATGACTGTGCTTATGGAGAAACATGGTCTATTTGCAAAGAGCCTACGTCTTCTGCAAGGGATCAATGCTGTCTCAATAATCTCCTAGAGTACTAAGAAGGTATCAGTAAGCACATAGATAAGGACTGCTCATGGAGATAATTTGTTTCTGTACCAAGAATTGCTAAGAAACTATGTTGCCATGGAGCTGGAGGGAACTGGACTGAAAGCTAGTTAAAGAATGACAAAAAAAAAGGACAGAAAGTGAAGTCTAACAGTTACGTTTTGGGCTAGAGATGAGTCAACAGTGTGGTCCCTGATAGATCATCGTTGGTTCTGGTGTTATTTCTGGAGATGGGAATGAGTAGTAACCTCTTCTTGCAAGGATCTGATGAACATTTGTTGGAGGATGTTCTGAGTCACCAAGCTGTAGCATGCCTACTGTTAGTGCTCCATTTCTTAAAATGGTACCTAGCCCCACAGCTCCCGCCTTCCACTCTTGAGGCCAAAGAGGGACTGAGCACCTCTGCCTATTACAGCAGCTGCCTCCACATTGGAGGAGATGCGGGAATGAAGACACATCCATCTCCCTTTGTGCCTATGTGAACCCCAGCACAGGACTGGGCAGTGTTCTGTTTCTGCCTTAGTCAGAGACCTTCATCCCAGGATTCCGGGGCTCCTCAGAGAACCTGGGCTCAAGGGTAGCTGCTGTGCTTCTCAGTTCTCAAGTAAATTTCAGTCTAGCTGCCATGACAGTCCTTATCTTGCTCCCAGTTTAGTAATCATTTGAATTGCTGCAGGAGCAATTCAAATTCAATTTGAACTGAACAGGAGATCTGTTCCCTGTCCAGACACATTTAAAGGAAGTCTTTTTCAAGTTTGTGAAGAACATATTTTTCTCACAGAGCTCTGCAATAAGGCAGCTTTGCTGCCTGTATGAGGCCAGTCAGAGCTCCAGACAAAGCACATTTCTCTCCTCTAGAATTAAGGAACTGGCAACAGAAAAGAAACTTCAATGCCCAAAATATTTTTACAAGATCATTGTGTGCCACAGCAACTGTCATAGACATAAGCCTTTGTTCAGCAGGCTCTTTACTTATCATACTACCAACATCCCTTAACCCAAGACAAAGAAAGAACCCCCAGAATAATTAATATTTTCCTAAATATTACAAAATTTTCCATGTTGAAGAGCCCTACATCAGAAACACTAATTCACTACTTTTACTCTAAATCCTGTGGTTCGCCACCCATTTCAAGCAGTTAATGAACTGCTTCAATACCTGAGACATAAAAAGACACCACCATCTTTGCCAATTGCAAAGACATTTTCTTTTAAATTCACAAATTAAGCAAAATAAACACAGCAGAGAGTTATCCAAGTCAGTGATATCACAAAGTAATATTTCAGCTCCCCATTTTCTTAACTATTCTGTTCTTAAAAAACAAACTACTTAAGTAGAACCTCTGGCCTGGATAAAATATTGTACTGAGGCACATTTCAAGAGAAAATTATTAGTGCTACTTTCTGCATAGGCTTACCTTTGAAAGTGTAGCCCTGCTATGTTCTAGCTGGAATAGTTTAGGCAGTGGGGGAGAATGTTTTGTTTATCCAAAACATATGTTGAAAAAGTATTTCAAGATTAAAGTAAATGACAATACCCACTGCTTATTATTCTCAGTAGCACTGGACTAAGATATTAATAATAAATAATAATCGAATAATTGAAAATCTGTAAGGAGGTCAGAATCCTCTGTAGTTTGCCCTTACACACAATATTTTTCACATAAGAATTTTAGTGCAATCTAATGCCAGATTCAAAAAATTGCCAAGTTTTACCTAACCCTATCCTCATTATATGAATCACTAGTTCTCTCTGGAGTTATCTGGCTTTTCTAACCCAGCTAAAACAACATGAAGATTTTGGCACTACTTGACACAAAAAGTTTCTCTGCATATTTCAATTATGCAGCATTTCAGTGACATACTGGTTGTGCAGGCATAACCCTTGAAGATCATGAAAAGATTAAAATCAGCACTGCAGCTCCAAGTAAGAACAACTTTATGTTTTGTTTCAATGAGCAATCACATTATAAACAGTATGCTCAGTCAGAAGATAATAGTAGTGCTCATAAAGCTCAGTCTATGTTTCTATCAAAATGTTCAGTGAAACACCCCTGCTTTTTATTTTGTTCATTGGAAAGCAACAATATCTGGCATATTCTTTCTATTTTCAATTTATTACTTGTTTTTCATTACAATACTGGAATGAAAACCACCATCAGCTGTCTTGCCATTTTTCAATAAAAAAGAACTAGGGATTTCTCTTTGAATTTTCATTTTTGTCTAAGATTTTGATTAAAAAGATCATTTTATAAACTAAGGAAACATTTCTACATTTCTTGTAGAAATGAAACTTACTGTAAGATTTCAATATTGACTTAAGCTCTGAATTATCACTGTTATAATCTCTGCAGCTTAAGGTTATTAACTAACATTCCTAGTGGTATTTTTACATCTGTTTGAGAAACAAGTTAGAGCCTGACCACTGTTGTCGTCAACTTTAATCAAGCCTGATAACAGGCAACTACAGCTTCTCAACCAATAGCAACTACAGATCAATGGTTTGCAGGGCTCAGATGAACACATGCTCCATCACAGCAACGCCAACAGCACATTTGCTTTAACTAAGGGATCACAGGACTACAATTAAGGTTTTTTAAAAAATCTCTACCAAAATGCTTTTTGTGTCCAATTATGAGTTCAGCCTGCCTGTGATGTGGGGTGGTTAGTGGCTGCAAACAGGGAGCTGAATAACCACTCTAAATACGTAAAACTTTGTGCAAGAAAGGAAACAATTAACTGGCATTTGCTGCTGAGAAAGTTGCAGGCTGCTCTGAGGTTGCCACAGGGGCAGCTGCACAAAATGAACACCAGAGCACAAGGCAGGGACCTGAGTAAATCCCATCACCCTGCAGCACTGAAGGTGCTTCCTGAGAGTTCCTGTGATGGCTGAGGAGGGCTTGGTGCCACCACCTCTGGGGAGTGCTTAGATCCAGAGCCCAGAAATACAGCTGCAGGGAGCTTGTATAGGAGCAGTGGGGCTTCCAGGAGAGTGGCAGAGGGCATTTTTTTTTTCCATAAAAATGACAAAATTTTCATTCAAGTTGTGGAATGTGTGGTTCTGGGAGAGGAAGAGCTTGTACACTGGAGTATTATTGTGTGACTAGCATGCAGACAGTCAGCTAAGAACAAAAAAGGGTCACTCACTGGTAGCTCATTTTTCAGTGCATGTTGTCTAATACATATGCATGGATGTATGAGAACAATCTTCTCTCACCTCCAGAGTCAAATATCCTGCACAGGTTAGGACTTGTAGGTTGTGATAACTGGAAAGTACAGACTGTGTGCTATTCATATGTGTGCACATACAGGAGAAGGGATTGGAAAAGAAGCTTCCCCAAGCAGAATTTGTGACCTAGACTAACCATTTTAAATTACTTAAATAAAAAATAAAACAAAGCAAGCAGTCCAGAGAAGGACCCTGGGCTTGGATACACTACAAGCATGAATCAAAGTGGTGAGTAGCCTGTGCTTGCTTGCTTGCTCACTTCTTGCCTACGTATTCACACTGCAGTAGCTGAAAAGCTTCCTCTTTTCTTAGAAGCACCAGGACAAAAATCAGTCAAGTAGGAGCCAAGACAAACCAAGATATGGAGGCCATTAACTACACAACCTGCTGACAGGCTACCTGTTCTTCAAAGTGGTAAAGTATTGGAAGCACAGAATTGGATTCACAGTTAGGTAGCAACTTACCATTTTTCAAGATATGCCGTGCAAGATATGCACGGCAATGAATGCATGTTCAGGGATCCAGATTCCCTCCATTCCTGAGAGATCCTCACATACTTCCCAGACAGATATAAAAGCAGATTTCTGGTAACAGACTGCCATACCTTGGCATCCCACATGCATCCTCTGAACAGCTGAGCTGTGTCGAGCTCATCCTTGTATCCATGAGCTTCAGTATCCTCACTGCCTTGCCTAGGCTCCTCACTGATGGGGAATGATAAGAATTTTTCACTGGGGGGACAGTCAGACAGTGGAATGGTCTCCCAGGGGAAGTTATGGATTCTCTCACTTTGGGAAGTTTTAAGTCTAAGCACAACAGGGTGCTGAGACATGTCACATAAACAATAATATTAGACGGGCTGGACCAGATGATCCTTGAGGTCCCTTCCAACCTGATATTCTGTGAATCTGTGATCTCTTCCCTCAGCTGTGATTTTTGTGCCTCCCTTTGTGATGTGGGTGCCTCCTCTCATCAGTCTTACTGGCACATCCTGAGCTTACGTCACCACAGGAAAGCCACACTCTACCTGCCCTTCTCCACCTCACTGCTAGACATTGCTCCTCCAGCAGCCTGGCACTAGTGCCCCACACTGTCCCCATGGGTGTGCACACCAGCACTGCACTGGCAGCTCCCTCCCAGCCCTTCTGTGGGTGGGTGAGCCAGGTTTGGAGAAGTGGCTCTGTCAGAGCGTGAGAAAGGGGACTCTGAAGTCTGTAACAAAGGGGAAAACACCTTTTATCCCCATGGCAGGCTGCAGCAGGGCTTTCAGACCATATAACTACAGACACAGCACGGCTGTGTGCAGCTGGCTCCTGACAACAGGGTGAAAAACGACTGTCAAGCTCTTGCAAGGCCTTCTGTGATGAGAGGAGTGAGATACAATTCTTAGGGTGGAAATTGCTGCTATTAGAGTTTTCCAAGGGCAGGACAGCTCCCCTGGCCTCACCTAGTCTGAGGGCAGGTAGGGCAGGCTCCGGCTCTGGAGGTTTTGGGAAGGGGCATTTCGGGTCCTTCTCTTCCTTGCATCTCCTCTTCCACAGGAGTGGGAAGAGGTATCCAGACCCTTGTGTAATTAGTTTTTTTAAACCTACCTCACCACTCCTGTGTAGCCCTGAAGGCTGTGCCTCCAAGCAGCAATAGGAGGAATGACAAAGGAGCAGGGAGGTAAACACACTGGGAGAGATGAGCAGGGTGGGGAAGGATGGAGGAAAGAGCCAATCCTCACAGGAGCCTCCTCAGGGTGCAAGCAATATCTCTGGGTGTCTCAAAAGGACTGAGGAGGGCTCCATTATCTTTTATCCAAAGACCAAGAGGTGCAGGGTACCCTTAAGCTGTTCCCTTCACATTGCATTTACTCTTCCTTAAAGCCTATGCTGAATAATTACCCCAGAATACTTTCTGTTCTGGAGCTTGCTGTTAGCACACTGTGTTTTCCCTAAGCTCTCTGGCTCAGTAGCTTTATGCCATATGCAGCAATTGCAAGTATTAATAAGGAGCAGGCAGAGGCAGACTGCTTCATCTCCCTTGGCAGCTTTTTCAACATCAAGCCAATATCAGCAGATGCACAACTAGCCACTGTAAAAGAAAATGTTTAGATTTTTTTACTTTTTTTTGCTTCTCCTGATATGTGACATGATAAACTCAATGCAGTGTTTAGAAAGGAGCATAGGAGCCAGGGTATTCTCTGGCTACAAGCTCCATCGCTAAAAGGACTCAGAGCAAGCACCTTGTGGGTGTGGATTCCCTGGTCCAGGGCTGGCAGTGGAGGCGAGGCAGCAGGGAGAGATCAGGGACCAAATGTCAGGGCATAGAAAGAGGTTTTGTGCTCAGCTGTCCCTTCGCCTAAACACAAGAGACATGCAGCCGGGCTCATGTTGTCAAAACATGGTTCTCAGGGCATCAGCTTTGACTCTCCACCTTCACTTGCCCTTCTGCATGAAACTGCAGTTGTGACTGGATCTGCCAGTGCTCTACTAGTATTTTACTTCACTGGCTTCAGTCTTTAGTCAGGAAAGAGTCCTTATTGAATTGTCCCATATACATACCAGTGGTTTCCATCTCCTTAGAGACACACACTTAAAATATAAATTTAAAATATTGGATAACTGGTAATTAGATAATAGTGTGGGGTGGTTTTTTTTGTTTTTGTTGTTTTTTTTTTTAATATTGATGTGGCTCATAAACAATAATTTGTTTCAGCAATGGTCTGTACATGTCCGAACACTAACATCTGAGTTTATTGTTCCAAAACCAAGATGTACTTAAATTCACAATAAATTACTAGGATTCTGACAGAAGCCTTTGTCCAGACAGAATGAACAGTAATGTTTCATTTCTTATTCAAGACATTAAAATGTTATTTTCTTATTACAAAAAATATGTATTCTGACACAGGATGTTTTCATCTGAAGCTAATAAAAAGAATTAATTTCCCTATTATGTAAAACCACATTCCTCCTATATATTACTGCTCTGTAAATTTAGAAAGGATTAACTTTACACATTCTGTTTCACTAGCATCCATATATTCACTTTCAACCTGCTCTTGTATGAAACAGTTTGGATAATAATACTCAAGATATTTGGGCTGTAAATGGAGGAACCAACTCAACCAGAACTACAGCTGCGCTGCTGGAACTGCAGCAAAAAAGAGACTGTGCCACCTTTCGGATCTCTTTTCCTTGAATTCACTTTCAGGAAATTTGCTGATCTAAGAATTTAACTTACCTGAATCCTGATTTTTTAAAATATTTCCTATTTAATTGCGGTGTTTTTATGATCATGTATTTGGGCCCTACTCTAATGAACACCACCCATCAGATGTCTATGGGCAAGTGCTTCTGAAATGTGTCTGCCTATGGCTGATGCTGCTCACAAGACTGTAGAAAAATCAAGCTTCAATGGCCTCTGCTTTTTTCACTTCCATATCCTTGAAGCACAGCTATACTATGACCTCACTGAAAGATCCTCTCTAGCTGTTTCTAAATCATTGAATGTCCCAGTGCACTAACCATGCCCTTCATTGGGCAATGACATTTAACACAAATATTCCATCATGGGTATTTTCCCTCTCAATATTATGCATTGTAAAATACTAATCTTCTCCCAAAGTAAAAAATGCTTGCTTGATTCCTCTTTTTCTAATAGATGTTAAGAAGGAACTGAGCTCCTTCCAACTATCTTCATTTTGTTACACATGGCTCTGCTTTCTGGGTCTGTATCTCTAAGTATTAACGATTTTACACAGGAACTGGTTAACAATGAAAGTTCACAACTTATATTCAAAATAACCTTATGATAGCTGCTCTAGAGATGTTCCAGATCCACGTTAACCAATGTGAGTTCTTTCGCTGATCAGAAATCTGATTCTCACCCTTTCAGAATGAATAGGTCTTAGTCCCTAGTTTTATGGGTTTATTTTTTCCCCCAGTATACTAAAGAGGCAAAAAATTTAAAAAGTATGTATATGAAATATGTGAAAAAAAATCCTTCAAAATTAAGCAGCATTTCCACTAACATCCCATTTGATGGTCCTACTGCTCTTAAATGGGAATTTCTGGATTATTTGTTTTTTTAATCACACTATAGAAAGGAAATAACTCCTCCTTTTTTGGGGACTTTGTAATTCCATCAAAGAAATGCAACTTTACTCACCAGATTCTCATGAGTAACTTGTAGGAGAAAGCTGACCATAGGTCAGGGTAGGTCCAGATGTTATCTGGGTAATACTGAAGGGATAAAACCCACCTCCAAATATTGTGCAATGACAGCTTTGAAAACTAGATATAAATGCTATGCTAAGAATTAGATGCACAGAGTGATTTCTGTGAATTTAACACTTGTTTTAAAATAATAAATTGCTGCAGTCAGGTAACAATTACTGGAAATACGTAGAGCTAGCAAAGAAAAGAGGTATTTTTACTCTAGCTATAATTCTAGAATTCAGAATCCAACTATAGAATTCAGTTGCTTGATAAGTAACATCCTAAACATCAAGGAGCCAAAAAAGTGAACACCTTGTAATATGAAAAAGAAACTATTAACAGCCGTTTGCAATTAAAGAACAATTCCCTGACTCTCCAAAAGCAAATACTCTCCTTATTGGATGGCAGTGCTGCCCTTATGAAAAACATTTAGAGAAATGGAACTGGCTGTAATTAATTAGAGAAATTAAAAAACCCACAGCTCCTGGCTCAAAAGTATCTTCACTTCTTGGTCTTGAATGCAGATATATGCTAATAAATCATACCTCACCTAGAACATCTTTGAGACTGCAGCATGGCATTTGTACAAGAATGAACAGAAAATAGTGTTTATGTTCCCACTCTAAGTCAGGAGCAAGAAAGATATCTCAAATAAACTGTACAGGATAAAGAGTAACAAGTGCTCACATCCCTTGCTTTGACAGTTTGGCCAGATGAGAAGAAAACTAAAGGATAAGGGTTTATCAAAATAAGATGACTACGCATGATAACATCACGTATAGAAGTGTTCATACTATAGAAATCATCTATAATGGTCATACTATACCAAATCATATGCTTGACTCTGTATTGAGGATACTCTGGAATGGCATGACACCTCTGGAGAGGCAGAGGTAGCTGCAGTACTGGTAGTGAGGCACCACACATGGAGGGTAACACAGAGCAAGGAGAACAAAGAACAGTGAGAACACACCTTGTTAGCAGTAGAGAAAAGTAGTTAACATCCTTCTGGTCTATAACTTAAGAGAGTACTCTGTTTTCTGGAGCACCCCTGGACAGAAGCTCCTTACAAGTGGTTCTTAATCAACAGTTCCTTCTGCACAATGAGTTAGTGATAAACGTGTGCCTAAAGTGCCTAAAGTTAGCAATATTTCTTGCAAATCTCTCACCATTTGTGACAGGGTGCAGACAATAAAAAAAATTCTATTGCTGAAATGCCCACCCTGAAGAAACTTCAATTAGTGATTATTAATCTCACTTGCCTTGTTGGCAGGTGCCGGTTCTTAGAAGTACAAACCACCAGCAAAGAAAATGCTGGAAGATGTGATCAGCAGGGACATGTGGAGCCACATTATTCATAACAATCTGAACTCTGAGCAAAAGTTCTTAAACAACTGAAATGTACTGCAAGCATCATGGTCTGCTAAAGGACAGCAAGCACAGTGAAACACATTACAGCTCTGTCTGGCATTACCACAACTGTATGTGCCATTTCTGTCTTCTCTAGGAAACAGGATTCCTCCCTGTGTTCTGTGTGAAGGGAATAAAAAGAAACAGAATGAACTTCATCTCATAATTAAAACTCACAATCTGTAAATCTGGAATCAGTAATAGTGTAGCCCTCCCAGGCTTTGTTTAAGTCTGTGCTCTTCACCCACTTTGTCACCATGGGGGTGTGAACTGAGATGAGGCACTGGTCTAAGACAGCTCCGGACTGAGGTATGGGTGGAGCAGAGAAACAAAAGCTGAAGTATTCAAGTTGCCAAGTGCTTACAGCAAGTCCTTTTGAACAGTTTCTGTGGGGTCAGTAGACTACTTTTGTCTTGTACTGTTAGGCTTATATTAGGTCTTATATATTATAATATATGCAGTATATTATAATATATAGCATATATTACATAATATATATAATACTATACATTAGGCTTGTATTGCAATTGTCTTTTTTACTTTGTTTTGCTAGGCTTATACATAGGAGGAATATGGAATAGGGACCTAGATCTGGGAATCCATTGAATTCCTTAAGGGTAGTGAAGGCATAGCTTCTTACTTCTTTGTGGCACTCAGTGCCATGGTCTAGTGACTGCAGCGGTAGTTAATCAAGGGTTGGACTTGATGATCTCTGAGGTCCCTTCCAACCCAGCCTATTCTATGATTCTATGATTCTCAGTATAGGTTCTCTTCAAAACAATACACAATCTCAAAATGGCATCTTTACTATATATTTTAAAAATACGTGCAGTCCTGAAGCTATCATAATATGTACCAGACAAGTACCCAAGACAAACCCACAGATCTCTGCTTTGTAGCTTTGTGCATTCCTTAATGCCCGTAACTCAGTTGACTTAGTTTAATGGATCTTGGAGCAATTTTGTAACAGCCATAATACTCTGCATTCCATGGCCTGGGGAAATACAAACTTTTACACTATTGCAATTACCCCACACTGAAAAAGAGGTAGAATGAAAACTAAAGAAATTTTGTAAAACAGTGCTGCAAATGCAGCAATATCTAGTGCTACAATCTCATCACTTAACCAATTTTCCAGCAAACCGGAACTGATCAGCAGACCTTGCATACTTTTTAAATTAATATCTATGTTTTGAGTCTGACAAGAAGAAGGGAATTGATTATTTGTAGCATAGCAATTCTGCTCTAACATTTACTCTCACAGCTATTGTTCCAACACTGCAGACACACTTGTCACCAAGAAATGCTTCAGTACATTCATTTTGATAATGTAAAAATGGGGTTAGATATGGGATGGAATCACAGGCTTCTTTGTTGCAGAAAATGCTGTCAGTGAGACTGCAGCAGCACCAATGAGTTACTCCATTCAGCTATTTTGCTATCTGTCTTGGGAAGAGTTTGTGCAGACACTGAAGTTAGAATAACCAGTCTGTGCTGCAACATCTTTCTATTCCCAAATGTAGAGAAACAAACCAAACACAACACAAACACCAGCCTAGCCTTCAAAAGACAGAAAAGGAACAAATACTCTAACTTAAACTCATTTACTTGCGCCCAAATTGACAGAACACCTGAGTTAAAGTGATAAAATGGTAAGTGAATACAGCTGGCCTTAGATATACCATTGCTGATAAATAATGCCAAGCCTTTCAGCGACACACCCTTAGTGTATCTGCATAGATCCTGAGGTCCTTATTTGGTCCTTTAATGAGATAAAACTATGATGGGAGAAAAGGGCATATATTTCTTTTTCATGCTGTGTCTTGAGGAGGTGAGAAAAGCTGTAAGATTTAACCTTAGGATACACAAACTGGAGAAAAAATTGATGCTTGTGTGAACTGAAATATCCAAGAAACCCTGACTACAGAGCACTGATTTTATACCTGGTACTGCTCTTTACTGACAATGTCTTTGTGGGTAATTATTACGCACCACATTATCTGGAAAATATTTTAATCAAATCTATGAGCCTTTGGAAAAAAAAGGCTGGCCATTCCTTTCTCAGTTGCTGCATGACACATTATGCTTTTTCTTCCCATTTAATTTCTTCAGGTTCTCTCTGAATCCCTGCTCACATCCTTTCTTATTTAGTGATAGATCTGTCATCTGCTCTTGTTCCTCGGATAGAAGTGGCTTTAAAGGTGACATGCCTACTCCCACCCCCCAACCCCCCAAATAAACAGCAGATGGTTAAAATTATGCATCTTCATCAGACTAACCAGTACGTGAAATCAAAGGCAGATTGACAAGGGTATAAATGAGAAAATTATACTGATTCTAGCTGATAATTTGGCTCACTGTTTAAGTGCCTTGTGTTATTTCTGCTTAAAAATTAAGACTTCCCTTTCTCTGAACAGCAATGACATTTCCAAATACTGTCATAATCTTATCTTGCTCTGAAGTATACATAACTTTACATAACCTGTTACTCAAAGCTTAGATGGTGAACTGCAAGCATAACAGAGCTCTCCTTGCCTTTATCTCTATCTCTCTAGCTCTAATACCTCCTTACTAGAAATAATTGCTTTCCTCAATTCAGCAGAGCTGTAGCGTACACTGTGGAATAGCGTACACTGTGCAGTTCCTGCCTCTACAATTTTGCATGAGCTGTAAATATTGTTGAAAATATTTTTTTTTAAGGAAAACTTACCATATGGTAGCTTGATGGAAATTTCCAGTGAAAAAGAAAATTGTTGTAGGTATCTGGAGATTTAAACTAACTATAACTTCTTTCTTCCCCATTCTGAAATTTAAAAAGCTTCAGATGAATTATTGCATAATATAGCTTACAGGTATGCTCATGTAAGAAGAGTATATGATTTGTCAAAAGTATTGAACACTGATGCTGTCCAAGTCTCCATCCACATTCTGATGGGCCCTTGATGTATCTGGGTATTGTATTACCCATATGCAACTGCCAGATGTTCTATTTTAACCTCAGACCGGACAACTGAAGCACTGATAAATCATACCTACCCCAGCTACAGGAGGCATCAAGGTCACAGGCTCTCATCCTGCTGGGGGACTTCAACCACCCCAACACCTGCTGAAAAAGTAATACAGCAAGCTGTAGGCAACCCAGGAGGCTCCTGGAATACGTCAATAACTTTCTCAGATAAAAAATAGACACTCCTAGTCCAGGGGATGCAATACTGGATCTATTGCTCACCAGTGCAGGTGAGCTCACCAGGGATCTCAAGACTTGAGGCAGCCTGGGCGACAGTGACCACACACTGGTGTAATTCAGAGTGCTAATGGTCATGAGTCAGCCAAGGACCATTTTCCACACCACCTTAGAAGACTCATAGTGTCCTTCATAGAGAGGAGGAGAGTGATAAGGAGTATCTTAAAACAGACACCACCAAATGTCACAAACTATTCACTTTGGTATGTCTAAGCGCAAAGACTATAGACATGACATTTTTGTGGGTGACAGCATATCCTGCTGTCAGCATCTTAAATGCTGCACAGTGAAGATGGACAGTGAGGGGACTATTGAAAAACTGCAAGTACTCCTAGCTATTATGTCAAAATGTCATCTTAGCTTTTTCTAAAATCTTATGAAAGGTATTATACTTGTCAAGTCTGTCTTATTATTTTGGTGTTGCATCTACCTACTTCCCAACAGAAATTTTTAAAAACTTCTCTTTTTTATTCTCTTTGGAATTATAAAATAATGATCATTGCCAAGAAGGTCTTATGGGTGACTCAGGGATTTTATGATTATCCTATTCAAGCCAGAGAGGATTCCACATCAAGCAAAAGCTTTTCATTTTCTTGACCCCAAAATATGACTTTATTGAGAGGAATTCCAAGAACAGGATGTGGCCTACAGTGGTTGGTGGGCTTGTGAGAGGGGAGATTTCTCTTGCTAAACATATACACACTTGGGGTTGTTACACTAAGGATGTGTGGCAATACAGTCAGATGTCCCGTGGACAGTATGGCTACATGGCTGCTGGAGCAGAGGTAGCAGCCTGCACAAGACATCAAGCACAGGGCTGTGTAGGCACATTTGTCATGGCCTGTATGAGTGCTACTGGGATAAGGATAAAAGGAAGTATCTAGTTGAAGCTGTGATAGACCGTTGAACTTAATAGGAGGAATGCCTGAAATGCTTTTAAAACATATAGCCAGAGGGGCATTGATGAACAGTTGAGAAAACAATGCACAGAAGAGGGGCTTATACTGATTACAAATTGCAAGTATAGCTTGAGACATTAAAGAAGGAATGGCATTTCTTCCTACTTCCATCTAAACTAAAATGGAAGAAGGGCTGTGACGCCGAAAAATTGATAGCACAGTTATTTTAACTGAGGACTGTGAGAAGATGGAAAAGGAAAGAATAGAAGGCAGTTTGGGATGACACATTCTGTAGAGATGAAGATATGAGAGTTCTCAATCACCAAAAAAATAGAGGGCAGATCTGAAAAAAAAAATAGTTGGAAAGTGATGAAGAGTAGCTTCTATTGAGCAAAGTCCTGTTCTTCCATGCACCAAAAAATAAGCAAGAAAATCAAGACTGAGTACAAAAGTTCTGGAATAATATCAGCTAAGAAGGCTGGTATACAATAATGTTTGGTTTTAAATGAGCTATTGATATAATTAGTAGTTGAGGAAGAATGAAAGAAAAAAATATTAAACAAAATGGGATTGAGAGCTATCAGCTAAGGAATGACACTTCTTGTGTCACTTTCTGACCTACTACAGTGAAGAAAAATTTAGATACAAATAACACAAAAGTTGAAAGCATCAATAGGGACTACAGAATATATGAAAAAAACCACACCACTTTTATGTGGAACAGTTCTAACATTCTACTGAATGCTGGCCAATATGGTAACATCCTGAATGACAGCAGAAAACGTAGCAAGAATGGAGTCTTCATGAAGTGGTTGTTTTATAGCTTAAAAATAAATTTATTTAGACAGCAGAAATTATTATTTCTTGGAAATCCATGTAGTCAGAAACTAAAGATAAATTTGCTTTCGTCCTGGCCAGTGAACAGGATGTGGTTCAGGATATAATGATAAAAAAGATACTTAGTAACAGTGGCCAAGATAGACGATAGATGAATAGAAGTGGGAAAGATAGAAACATTCTAATAAATTTGTTTCTAAAAAAAAAAGGGTAATAACAGAGAAAAGGTAGACAGATTTTGAGGAACAATTTGATAAGACTAAAGCCCTTTTTAAAATTAATTGTAAAGAAGGACTCTGACTGAGTGTGAAGGGCTGGTGGAGTTAAACATGTGAAATGAAAAATAGTAGCAAAGAAAAAAGCAAATTATTTATTTTAGTGTCACTGTGGAAAAGAATCACCTGAGTTCTGTATCTGAACCACTGTTAATAAGGTAATCTCTGAGATGTAATTTTTAATTTAAATAAAATTATTTTTTATTACTTAATCATAAAAGATGTAGTTATCAGTACCAGGATGAAAGGACCACTTAGTGTCCACTTAGTTACTCAGAAGCTGTTTTAATGTGACTGCATTAAGCACTTAACTGAGGGCTAGGAATAGGAATAGGAGGGAATAGGAAGTGGCAGTTGTGAATTTTTTTAAATTACTTCAGAGAAGAGTTAAAAACTAAAAAAAAAAGCTTTCCTGGTCAAGTTCTAGACACTGTAATAAAGAGAATTAGAAGATGCAGGGCTTAATCCAATGTAATGGGAAGAATCAGCAGAAGTTCTTTAAAGGTGTTTTGGGTTACGCTGACATACTATGTTTGATATGCTGTATTTGGGTCTTCAGAATGGTTTTGAGCAGTATTTTGATGAAACCTTCAAAAAGAAATGTGTCATAAAGGGACAATGAGAAAGCTTTCACACTGATTGGTAGCTGACTGGTAAGAAAAGATGTGAAAGATTATTAGTGGAAACTAAGTTGTAAGGTTCTGTACTCGGAAACAGCAAGTTTAGTGCTTCTACAGTAGCTATGGTCTTTGAACTATGAAGCTTTTGAAAAATGTGGCAGTCCAGAAGTTTACAAAGAAGTTTACAGTTTTATTCTCTTGTGTACTGCAGTCATGAACATGTTTCCTTTGGATTTTCCTTTGCTTACTTTTTCACTGATGTCTGTTTACAGTTTTTTTGGGGAAAAATGGTCTACCTTTACTGTTAGCTGCAAAAACAGTACTGATGATGAACAAGTTAAAAGTTTTTGCAGAACTTAAACCAAACATGTGCTTCTCTTCCAGTGTAAACAGCTTTCTCCTTGTCTGGGTGAATGAAAGCTATGAAACTGATAATTTAACAGGGGTACGTAAAGTATTTTCAATATAACAGTTTTCCTTTGCAGAGTAATAAGCAGATAATAGAATCCAATCCTTAAACTCTTGTCAGTCGAGGAAATGGTAGAAAAACTATAGCCCTCAGCTTAGTCAAAAACAGACTTTATTTGAGTGTGGTTTTAATTTGCTTTATTGTATATTTTGTTTCTTATGTAAGATACATATGAATTTTTTTGTAACAACTTATATGTTAGAGGGGATTAAAATTTAATAATTCAGCACAGTGCTTCTTGGTGTGTGACCTGATCTGTCTGTATACAACAGGGCTCAAGAAAACACCCAGGGAAATGAAGTGTTTTCTTCTGATCAAAACTGCTTCACAAATCCCTGTTGTATGACTTTCTTTATTATGGGTAGCTGACCTTCATTCTACCAAACTCAGTTTTCTAGCCTAAAAACCAACGATTTTCAGTACTTCAGAGATGACTGCTATAACTGATCTAGTCTTGATACATGTTGCAGGAGGGATGTTTTTATTTGTACTTTTAAGGAAGCCAGCATTTACCTATTTCTATTAGTTCTTTCTACTTTTCCTTTTTTTTTTTTTTTATTTTGGAAGCTATGGTTGTGAACATTTAACCTTAAGAAAAAGTATACTTTTGTGCTTCATTTCTATTACACCTTATCAATATAAGAGTACCTTTCAAGAGGGAAAAGTCTTGCAAAATATTTTAAATAGGCCTGAAAACAGCAACAAACCAAAAAAACAAAATATCTGACAGGCACCAACTAACATTGACTTGAAGCTGTTTTTTTCAGTATCTTCTAATAAAAGAAAACTTTTTTACTTTCAGTGGGATTGATTTTTGCTAACACTGTGTCCTCATGCAAAATAAGTTTTAAGATCCCATTATAGTTTGTGGGATTCCATCTGCCTTGCCAGTTTTCAGTTGCTGTATGGCCTTAAGAGTCTCTCCCAAAGTAGGGACTATGTCCAATTCAATTTTCACTGGTTTTTGTGTAATGTGCTGAACTGCTGAGCCTTGGACTACACGGCAGACACCGAAGAGAGTCTGAAAATGTTCAGACAATTGGTTCAGGATGGAGGTTTTATCTGTGAGAAGCATTTGGCCCTCTGCGCTGAGTAGGGGGCTTTGGACCTGGTGTGTGGGTCCATACACTGCTTTCAGCACTTCATAGAGCCCTCTGTAGTCACCCATAACTGCACGTGGTTCAGTCTTTTCTGCCTGATTGATCTACCACTTGTTCTGGATGTCTCGAAGTTTCTGTTGAAATTTACTACATGCAAGACGAAAAGCTGCTTTTCTTACACGGCAAAATGGCTGAGCAAGGTGTGCTTGGTGAATGGTTCTCTTCTTTGTCAACAGTTCTTGGATCTCTTGGTTGTTTTCATCAAACCAATCTTTGTTTTTCTTTGAGGAGAACCGTAGGGATTCTTCAGAGGACTGCAGGATGCTATTTTTAATGTGTTGCCAAAGTGCTTCAGGAGAGGGATCTGTGGAATGATCTAAAAGTCCAGCTTGAAGGTTTAACTGGAAGCTGTTTCTCACTTTATCTTTTTGAAGATCATTAACTTTGAGCCTCTTTCTTGGGATGCCACCCCTCTTAGGTTTGGGCTTAAAGTAGAGGCTAAGTTTGCATCACACAAGGTGGTGTTCTGTATGACATTCTGCATTGGGCATAGCTCAGGTATGATGGACATTGCCAACATTTCTCTGGCACACTAAGACACAGTCACTGAGGTGCCAGTGCTTGGATTGAGGATGCATCCAGTTGTCTTCGGGCTGTCTTTCTGTTGGAAGATAGTGGTGATGGTGAGCTGCTGCTCAACACAAAAGTCTAGCTGTGACGTCCATTGTCATTACAGTTTCCAGCATCATGCTTGCCTAGTACTCCTTTCCAGGATCCATAGCTCTTTCCTACTTTGGCATTGAAGTCACCAAGGATTATGATCATATCACCTGCAGGAACCTTTTGGGCGAGGTGGCACAGGTCAATGTAGAATTTGACTTCTTCTGCATGGTCCTGCTACATGAGGATCAACAGGGCCAAGTCAGATCTGGCAATGCACTCTCCAAATCCTTCACAATAATCAATGGTGTGAAACAAGGCTGTGTTCTCACACCCACTCTATTCACAATCTTCTTCAGCACAATGCTACAAAGGGCCATGGCAGCCCTCGATGAAGAAAATGGCATTTATATCCAATATTGTACTGATGGGATCCTATTCAACCTCAGGGAACTGAAGGCCCACACCAAGACCCTAAATCACCATGTCCCTGAGTTGCTTTTTGCTGATGATGCTGTCCTTGTTGCTCACACAGAAGCAGCTCTGCAGCACATAACATCCTGCTTTGCAGAGGCTGCAGATGTTTTTGGGCTGAAAGTCAGCTTGAAGAGGGCAGAATTTCTCTACCAGCCTGCACCACAGGAAGACTTCCATCATCCCCACATCACCATAGGTGAATCAGAGCTTAAGTCAGTCCAGCAGTTCAGCTATCTGGGATGCATTATTTCCTCGGATGCCAAGGTTGGCAGAGAGAGAGCAAACAGATTAGCAAAGGCATACAGTGTATTCAGAAGAATTCATAAAAGAATTTGGAGCAATAAACACCTGAAGAAAAGTACAAAGATTAGTGTATACACAGCCATTGTACTGTCTACTCTTTCATATGGCTCTGAATCATGGGTCATCTACCGCCATGACCTGTGACTCCTCGAGCACTTCCATCAGCACTGTCTCTGTGTGATCCTAAACATCCACTGGACTGACCCTGTGACCAATATTCCTGTCCTTGAACAGGCAGAGGTCACCAGGATGGAGGCCATCCTACTGAGGACACAGATGTGCTGGGCAGGACACGTCTCCAGGATGGAGGATCACCACCTCCCTAACATTGTGCTCTGTGGTGAACTTGCCACTGGCTGCCATAACAGAGGAGCCCCAAAGAGGAGATACAAGGACTCCCTGAAACAACCCCTCAGCTTTGGCCATACTGACTGCCTTCAGTGATCCACTCTTGTCTCCAGTTGGAAGACATGGAGACAACACCATCCACAACACTGCTGCCTCCCTTGAGAACACACATAGAATCAGTCTGGAGGAGAAAAGGCAGAGCAGAAAGAGCCATGCCTTGACTGTCTCCTCAAAGGAGACTTTCTGCTGTGCCTTCTGCAATCACACTGCCTGTCCCACATTGGCTTCATCAGCCATCAGTGCACTTGCAGCAGGCATGGGGAGAGACCTTCTGAAATCTTCATTGGCAAAGCCAAGGCATGATGATGATGGTAGTTGGTGGGAGGTCTGTCTAAACAGCCAGAACTATCTAACACTCTTCTCATCTTCTAACAGACATGTCATCTCATCATCTAATAGACATATGGTTAAATGCATCATCTCCCTGACTCCACTGACAGTAAAGGGACCATAAATACCTGAGGAGATTTAGGGACCTAAAAATGAGGAGAGATTAATCTCAGCCTGGAAGTGATTTAATTTTTAATAGAAAAAAATAGTATTGAGGGAATGAAACAGACATAACTTTCCTGCACTTGCATCTTTATTTAAAAGCCAGTGTGAGAAGCTGAGAAGTGCAATATGGTGAATTAGGATGTTTAACAACGGAAGAAGTATTGACAGAATCAAGCCTGTCAAAAACACACCTAATGTGTTCATCAGGAAATTCTGTCATGTTTGTGGCCAGTCTACACACTAGTATAGTAAGCAATGACAGAAATAGGATCTTGTGGGGTACATGAATATATTTTCTAAATATTTTTAGACTTAGCAGGGAGGTAATGGACTCCTAAGCAGGTTGGACAGCATATTTTCTGTTTGGAAATTGGCAATTGTCCTACAATTTTGTAAATGCTATGGGGCATGTACCTTTAATACTTACACTGTTGTAAGTCTGGCACACAGCTTCTAATTAGATTAATTAGCTTGATCCATCTGGCAATATTTGCAAAAAGAATTTAAATATTTCCCATTATTATATGCAAACAGAATAGCTTAGCTTTTATAAGCTACAAATCTACTGTCAAAACCCCCCTACTAACTACTTTGGGTGGAGAAGATGATACAAAAACACTCTAAAAATATTTTTAATAATAAAAATCTGCCGGCTACATGTAGCAGCTGCATTAGTAAGTAATTACAACCGAGTAATAAAACCAACGAAGGACAGTTTCAAAAAACAGTATCAGCAGTGCAGACAGTGTACCAAACCTAACATTTTATCAACACACCTTATAAAACAAAACTACTTAAAAAAATTATAAAGTGGAAAATTGAACAACTCACTATTCTCATTAGATGTTTTTTATCTTCATGGTGTAAAAGGAAGTACCCTTTCTCTCAAGCAAAGCTGGAAGCAGAAAAAGTATTGTGGGTTAAATGGCTAAGTATTTAATTATTCAAAACACACAAACTGTCTTTGAAAGTGGAAAACTAGCTAATTTGAAACCAGCAGTTTCACCACATATGTAACACTAATGCAGAGAGAGGAAATAATAGGACAGTATGTTTCAAATACAGTTTCTTCAAAGCAGCAATTTGCTGGTAGAAACAAGATATGGGAGTGTCAGGGAGGTCAACAGTTTAGAAAGATTTAGGCCAGTATTAATCATTAAAGTGGAAATGAAAACAAAGCATATTTGTGTTAAATAAGGCCTGGAACAGGCCCTAAGCCATCTACTAGTGAAAGTTCATGTGCTATACAACAAGCAAATAGTCTGTAGTTATTTCTTAAGGGACTGCAAACTCTTCCCCTGAAATCCTATGTTGGATTTTATGTACTTTATTTTTAATTTCAAAGCACTATGCTGCTCCTGTATGGCAATTTTGAGATGCTGGATGGTGAGAAGTTCAACACGTTTGCAGAGCCAAAGGCCAGCTGTATCCTAGTGTCCTGGGTTTAGGCTACATCAGAAAAAGTGTCCATCATGTCAAAGGAAATGATTCTCCTCTGCTCTTATGAGACCTGGAGTCCTGTGTCCAGGTCTGGAGCCCCCAGCATGGGAAGGACATGAACCTCCTGGAATAAATGCAGAGGAGGGCCACAGAGATGATCAGAAGGCTGGAGCATCTCTCCTATAAAGACAGACAGAGAGAGTTGGATCTGTTCAGCCTGGAGAAGAGACAGCTCTGCGGAGACCTCCCCACCAGTGCCTGAGAGGGCACTGCTCTTTACAGCAAAAGCTGGGGCATGTAGCTACTGGGCAAGTGGTAATGGTTCTAACATGGAGGAGGGTAGATTTAGACTAGACACTAGGAAGAAATTCTTTAGTGTGATAGTGGTGAGACACTGGAATAGGTTACAAAGGAGGGTTGTGAATGCCTAATCCCTGGAAGTCTTCAGTTCCAGATTGGATGAGGTTTTGAGCAACCTGGTGTAGTGGAAGGTGCCCCTGCCCATGCAGGAAAGTTTGAAGGTCCCTTCCACATAAACCCATCCTATGATTATATGATTCTATGATTTCTGTGGTTCTTACTTTAAGCATTTCAGCTGAGACATGAACATGAATGGTTACCTCAAATACACCATTTAAGATTCTGTCACCATATCTGGATTGCATCCATCAAAGCTACCTTGTGTCTCAACAGACTAACTCAGAAAACTGAGAAACAGTCTGGCACTCTGTGCAGGTTTAGAACAGTGAATGATAAATGACAAACCCCTGTGCTCTCTTGCATGGCAAAAACTACCATGTATCATCTCCTCCCAAATGGACAATATCTGAATTGCAGTTTTCCACAGGCTCTGATATCTTATTTCAACTCTTGAAAGCGGATCAGTGAAGAAGACTTATCTGTCACCCTTACTTTATTCTGATGTAAAATGTATTGGCTAGAGATATTCTGAAATACTGTATCTTTTTAAATTTACATACAGAAGCACAAATTAAATATGTAGTACGAATGTGACAGTTTGACTGTGAAACTCTAGGAAAAAACGATGTTCAAGTTTTGCATACAAATCCCATATTTGCCTGTGCAAGTGGACTTTAAAGAATGCAAAATATTTAGGCATTTGCAGAACAGCCTATATGCACATTAAATTATGGCCCAACACTCACAGTTATGAAAGCTACTTGGAAAAAAGAACATATAGTTTTTCTCATAATGCATCTTTCTCGGCTTTTCTAGTGTACACGTGTGCCCTGCCAGTGCTTTGGAAACCGGAATCTCTGTCTATCCCCTCTTGTCTCCAAGTTAAAAGAAACAGTCCCCTTCTACCTCTGTAGAACAGTCACAGAAAAGCAAAGTGAACTTCTTCTGACAGCTTTATGTATTACCTAGCATAACTGTTGACCACTGCAATAGGCCCAAATTTTAAGCTGAAATGACATGAATATTTGCTTATTAAATATCAAGATAAATTTCTTAAGAAGTGAAGGCAGGATTGAATATTTGCACTGTAGCAGTTAGCAGAGGAACGACGGTATCTCTCTCTGACGTGCAAATCTAAGGAAGAGAGAAATCATTTTCTTAGCAGACCATGCTCAGCAAGGCACAATCCTGGACAGAGTTCATGAGAGGGAGTTGTTGCGGTTGGTGTCAGAACTTCAGGGCCAGGTTGAACACTTCTTGAGACACACACATCCTTCCTGGGGAAAGGAAGGCATTTTCTTTGTATTTAGATAGCTCCCTTTGCTATCCAGAAAATTCCAACATTTATGAGACTGATTGAGAAGTCAGGAAGAAGACTGACTCTTGATCTTGTTAAATAGCCAATGAGTATTTTTAGCCTGGTTTCACAAAAAATCTTACGGTTTTGTATGATTGAGCCACAGATAAGACTGAGACAAAATCAAGAAGTTAAAAATAGGACCTATAGTGAAGGAGACTGCTTATTCAGCATAGTAGTGGAGCTTACTTTGCTTGTTCATTTTGTAGTACATGTACTCATTAACTTAGCACAATTTGTTTATTCACGCAGTACTGGACAGACCTTCTGCTTTATGAAGTAATTTCCAAAGTCATCTCATAGTGATATTCTTACTTGGAACCTTCCAAGTAGTGTAATGAAAATAAATACATTACTGCCACTTAAATTACAAGCTATCTCAGAAAGTCTTTGACTTTTTTTTTTTTTTTTTTTTGAAATTGTAACTTCTTTTATTTGGATACCAAATAGTGGAATTTTTCCAAATAGCAGTATGGTGATCAGTGCTGAGGCACTAAGCATTGCACATAACGAGTTTATGCACAAAAACCTGTAATTACCTTTTGTCAAAGGACAGATCAGAAACAAAGACTGAAGGCAGAGAAAAAGGACAAATCAAATTCATCTCTATTTCCTACAGGTCACAAGCAAGCCTTTACAATGCAGTATGTATGGGTAGGATGATGAGGTTTTCAATAAAACAATCATAACTTGTAGGAGAGGCCAATGACACGGGAGACCAATGACATAAGGAATACTGAGAGGCTAGAAAAGAAGGAAGCAGGCTGACAAAACAGTGGCACAGAGACCAATGACAAAAGGTAACTGCCTGAAGAAGGAAAAAAAGGCACCTTGAGCGAGAGTGTGCTCTCAAGGTGGAAAAGACTTTGGACAAGAAACCAGAGAGCAAAACTGAGGAGGGGAGTTAACACTGAGACATACAGATAACGGAGATGAAATCAAACCCAGTTTTATGTAGGCTGACCTAGGCAATGACTGCATTTTGAAGAACCCTTTACTAATCAAGGCAGCATGCATGAGCATTTGAATGAAATGTTTGGCCATAAAGATGGAGATTATAAAGACAGTTCTCTAGAGACATTGAGAACAAAGAACTGTTAAGTTTTTGGAAGTGGATTTCTTGATAGCAATGCTAATGAGAATGGTAACAGTGTGGAAACACAGAAAATCAGATTGAAAGGCATCCAAAACTGATGAAAGGGAGCAAATTGTTGTATTTTGCAGTATAATTAAGGATTTTAGACCAAAAAAATGGTAAAGAAAGAGATGGGTAGAAGATAAAACTGTGCAAGAAAAAGCAGATCTGATTTTGGCCAAATGTGGCACATGGAAACGAGAGAAATTTAACAGGATAATGCAAGTAAGAGGAAGAAAGAAGATAGATTATCTAGGAGACAGGTCAATGCTGAGCAGCCATTGTCTAGTATCTGTTTTCAGAATTCCATTTCTTTTTCTGTTTGTCTGTAACCATATCTGTAACTGAAAGTATGTCTGAAACTAATCTCCAGCCCTGGCCATGTGCTGCAGAGATGGAACGTTCACATTATTAAATCCTCTTACTTTCAAGAGAAGAGTAACAGTGCAAATTGGCTGTAGCTTCTAATTCCTAAACTGTGGCTTGGGAATTGTTTGGGGAAATGCTTTTAGGCACAGGTGAAGTGTGTGCCAGGGATACTCTAGTAATTTTAAAGGTTGAATTATATGAGTTTTTAAAGTTTTGGGAAGATGTGCATATACATATATAAATTTATACTGGGCAGTCGGTGCTCCCTGTTGCAGATGGCTATGCATGTTTGATTGGGTAAGCTGTATAGTAACAGAATGAATAGGGTGGGCTCAACTTTCTGATAGCAGGATTCATCATTGGTGCTGACCTATGCTATATTTTAGTTTTTACTATTTCATATAAGCAGGATATGAAGTTAAAGATGCCTTTCCTTTGTTGCATATTTTCAGCACACAGATAGAGTGTGTCACTAAATTATTAAGCTCACAGTCTTTATGGGGGCCAAAGCTTAAATTTAATGTAAAAGTAATCTACCAGTTGAAGAATATTTCGTATTTGGACACTCTGGGGAAAAAAAGGACCCTGTCATCACAGTGGGATGCAGCAGCCCTGAGAAACTAGCCACCTCATTCCAGCTACCAAGGTAACCACCACAGATCAATAGCTATTTTCCAGTCACTTTCTTTTGTGAAAACCAGCACAACTAATAAGATAAACTAAAAAGTAATTGGGTGACTTTTATTTCAAATTAAATCCATTATCCAAGTGTGGCAGATTAGAAACACATTTAGCAGGAAGCAAAACTTGAAACAGTTCTGACCAGAGAAGAGAGCTGCTGTGCTGCCTGAGCCAACAAAAGCATGTTGCCTCCCAAGAGCACATTAAAAGCATCAGCTTCTGCAGAGGAAGCTGCAACAAACTGTGCAGAGAGTCAAAACAATTTGGGGTTGGGAAAACATCTTTTTATTCCACACAACCTGAAGACTGCCTGCTTACCAGAAGAGCTAGGTATTTTATATACCAACAACCTGCTTTTCTGTCCTTCTCTTCCCAGCTGCTTATCCTCTTTTCCTCAGCTCAGAGTGTTCTTTTCACATCTCCAACTGTCTTTGTGAGGATTTAACTCTGAGCTGCAACTCTGTAATCACAGTCTCAGTGTGGTCATTATTGTATCCACTGCAACCAGCCAGGTAATAAAATGAAAATAACTGATTTATATTATTCTGCTAATAAAAGTATCCAGATACTGCTTTCTATGTGGCAGAGGCACTGCAGCTACGTGAAAGGATTCAGAGAATATTTCTACTTAAAAGAAAAATAAATCATATACCCCAAAAGATACAGTTTTTCTAGAAATATTTTCTATGAAAAATAAAATTAAAGGGTGTTATTTCACATTCATTACATCCTTTAGGAAAACAGTCATGCAGTGCAGCAGCATAAACAATAGATAAGCAAAGTTCTTGTGCAAAGACTGCTAGAAATTTCATGCCTCCCATCTTTGTTATCTTGGCCAGACTTCCCCATAAATGGCTGCTTTTATTGCAGTATCAAGGATTAAGTTATTGGTACCCAGACAACAGACTGGATTATTCAGCATACAGGACAAACAAACAAACAGCAAATGCAAATAAAGCAATAATTTATAGGTAAACTAAAATAATTTCTACAAACAAGTTTAAAAAATCATGATTAGTGTTCTAGGATTTTCTGTCCCAAAAAGAGGCTAAACTCGTGAAGAATAGTTGACATATATGTCATATTGTGATAAAGTATTCTTATACCTTATGCTTGGTATAAGGTTGTTACATGTAATTTTCTGTATGTAGTGTTCTTCTGGGTATGTTCTCACACTGAGAGACTCTTTTGGTGTTCCTGTGTGTTCTAACAGATGGGGCTTGAAAGCTTCAAGGATTCCTGATGTAAAAATTAAAGAGGTTCCCTCCACCTCTGCTCTCCTTTCCTTGGGGCATGTTGTCTCCAGAGTCCCTTGCTCTTCGTAACCTTTTATCCTGGCTTTCCTCCCCTCCCTTCATCTTCGGTTTCTTGCAGTGCATTTGTTTTCTGCCTGTTTGTAGAATTACTGGCACACCTATCAGCATCTGTATTTTTCTTCTGTATGCACATTGCATAGTTAAAAATTCCTTTAAAGAATTGCACACTTTTAGCCATTAGCCACTAGTGATCCATGAGGGAGACCTGATGTCAGAAAATGGTACTTAGTCTTAAAATAGCTCTTAAAAGGCAAGATAGGAAATTACCCTAAAACACAATTTGCATTTCTGTAAATTTGATCCATACAGTAATAGTTCAATCAAAGTTAAACCTCTGTGATTTGTAGGACTGTCCCAGTTGCTCAGGGACACTGAAGAGTCCTCATGATAGCTGTTTTGACCTTCTGCACCTGGTGTGGCAAATCCTCCATACTGTGCAAAATACTGCTGATGCTTCTTGACAGGAAATACTAGCTTGTGAACTTAATGCCTTTTGAATCTGATGGAGAGCCTCTTGTTTCCGCTACTGTGTATCACTACTGTATTTCACTGACTCCCACCAGAAAGACTGAGAGTCCTATTAAGTCTATGAAAGTGAGGTGGATCCACATAATGTGTTACCAAAGCCAAACCAGCTACACAGCAATCAGATCAGCCCAATCAAAGTGACACCACCATCAGCAGATGTATTTTAAAATATTTTTAGCCTCTGAAAACTTAGAAGTATGTCATTAAGAACAAAATAAATACTCATCAGTGATGGAGTTCCAAACAGACAAACTCAAACACCTGCTAAGCTATTTGCATTCATTATCATCCAAGTTGCATTGCAGTGGAGGTGGGGCACCTGCAAAACTCACTTTGCAGACATATATTAAACTCCTTAAGTCAGTTCCTTTCATATTGTCCTAATTTTGCTACATAATTTCCGCTTCACAACCCTTCTGTGGTTTTATTTTCCTCCTTTTCGAATGAATAACTTCTGATAAACAGTAGAAGTTTTGAACTAGTGAAGCCTATTTGCAAATTTCCTTACATAAGACTGATAATAGACCATCAGAGATTATTTGGTAGACAAAATTAGGAACACCAGTGCCTCTCTACCCACTTTTCCTTCCTCATTTAGAGGTGAGAAAACATTCATGACTACCTCAACGAAAATTCTCAGAAAATACATTATTCTGTATCACATCTTTGCCGAGAAATATGTAGGCTGTTGCTGTGTGACAGCAACAATTCTAACTAGAAAAGAGCGAGCAAACTTTTCCCCTGATTTAATATATTATTTGAAGAGACAGTGTGATGATACAACATCAAGAGAAACTGAACCATAATTAATACCTCCTAATTCAACTTTTTAAGAAATTAAAAACATGCAATCCCTTTACCACATGCAAAATCCCTCTGCACATTATAATATACACTTAAATGTTATGGTGATTTATACTATTTACAAGGTGAGAAGGATGGAACATTTCCAAGTTGGATCTCTGTGTGGCCGAAACTTAAATCTTTTGTTAGTGTTAGCAGTTTGGAAGGAACAAACACCAGAGGACAGAACTACTCTTTTACATCCCCCTCCACCCTCTCAAAGGAAGATAAGAGGAGAATAAGGATGAGAGACTTTTAAGTTGGAAATTAAAACTGGAAGAGGTTTACTGGAATAGGGTAAAGGAAGTAACACATGTATATAACAAATATACAAATATATACACAGCCCAATCTCGATGCTGTCAGGCACAGGTGCCTGAGGGCCCCTTGCAGCAGGGCCACCTCAGGAGAGGGCTCCAGGGCTCTTCCAAGTCCCGATGGATGCGGATTCTGAAGAGTAGGTGGCAGCGGGCGGTGAAGGAGCGCAGGGGAACAGCAGCGCGGAGCGGGCGGAAGAGGGGAGAGGCTGGGGTCTGATGAGCTTGAGATGGGAGGGAATGGACCCCTCTCTGTTCCGCCCCTCTGGGATCCCTCAGGGACCCAAGAGCCTCTTTAGTTCCTTGCCCTCAAAGTTTAGCTCTTCCACTCAGACTCTGGCAGCTGTTCTGGCTTTGCTGCAGGACAGATTTCTAGAGCCGTTGTTACCCATTAGTCTGATCAGAAACATAAAGACATCTCAGGTCAAAGACAGATGGTGGTACTTTATAATTGCTATCTGAACATGAGAGGATATTGGCTGACCTATGTATGGAATTCTATTGTTACTATAATAGGAAAATATATGTTGGAAAAGATTAAAATCTCTTGTTCTTTTATATAAAAAAAGAAAACCTTTGATTCTGTCATTTTGCCCTAAGGGTGGAAAGCAAGAGACAGACATCATACTAAATTGTTCTGCTTGATACACACTGGTATCATGGAGTTCTCTTGAGCTGTGTCAGTGTTTTGATGTTATTGTGAGCTTCGTGAAGGCTGAAATCTGTTTCAGCCTCAGCTCCTTTATATGCAGTTAGACAAAAATCACAGCTTTCAGTGAGGAAAGTTCTCAGCTTTCATATATATAAAGAAAAGACTGAAAGCAAAAACTCTGTTCTGAAGCAGAATGGTAAATGGACAGATGCCAGATGTAATTGTTTTCTTAAAGAATATTGATTTTTAAAATTGCTTTCTCGTACTTACTCGTGCTTGCTGGGTACACTGGTCTGGTAGCACCTATATAGGTCTTTTTTATAGTATGAACTTCATCACAGAAAAACCTATGTACAAAGTTTTATTAATTAAACTTGTTAGCTTTGTAAAATACATCAGCAGAGTTTCTTGCTGGTCACTGCTAGCATATTTTGTCTCTATTTTTTTGGTCTCTGTTCTGATTCTCTTAAAAAGAATACTTGAATCAGATGAGAATACCGTTTAACAAATGCCCTAGTTTTGCCCAGGCCTACTTACCTATGGGTTAATTAGGTAATGAGCCCATTATATGTAGTATGTCAGTATTGTTATCTTCAGTACATCAGAAAGTCTTAGAGGGCCTCATCAGGATTAAGTACTTTATATACCATGTTCCTGAAGTCTATTTGGAAATTTAAATATCTTCATAAAAATATGGAAAATTACTTGTACTGCCAGTCATCTCATGTAAAGAAAATACAGTGGTGTTTGTACTGCTACACTCCCAAATCTGCCTGAGACCACAACCATCTCATCTACTTCTCCTTTGAGCTTCTCCTAGAGCTCAGCCTTGCCTTTCCCTTTTAGTACTCCCACTTGCACATTCCAAGTTCCCCAGGTTCTGGCTCCACACCCACACCCAAGCTTGAGTTTCCTGGACACAATAAGAACTGCTGCATTGTTCTCTTTCATCCAGAGGGCAACAGGAGAAAAGTTCTTTCAGCTATGTGTGTAGCTGCCCTGTAGCAATGTCTTGTCAGAGTTATCTTCTTCGATAATGCTGCTCCTTTCAACATAAAGGCAATGTAGGGCAGTTAGTTTTCACTGATTACCAGAGGTGATGACTTTCAGACAGAGTTCAGACTTCACACTTCGACAGTATATGAACATAACTTCTGTATTTTTCATACAATCACAGAATGCCAAGTTAGAAGGGAACTCCTGGATCATCTAATAGTAACGTGGTTTAAATGTGATGGCACAGGACCTTGTTAAGCTGAGACTTAAGAGTATCAGTATTGGGCAATTCATCACTTCCCTGCTAAAATGCCTCTTTGGTTTGGGGGCTTTGTGTGCATTTCTCTGGGGAGATTATTCCGACATCCAACTGTTCTCATACTGAAATATTTTCTTCTGACATCCAATCAGGACATACCCAGGAATAACTTGCACCCATTACCTATTGTCTTTCTCTTGTAACTCTTTGTAAAAAGGGAGTCTCCATTTTCTAGGTAGTCATCTTTTAAGCACTGGAACATGGAAATAAGGTCCCCCCTAATTCGTCTTTTCTGCAGGCTGTACAAACCCAGTTCTCTCAGTCTTTCCTTGTACTTCTTCCAGTCCTTTGATCATCTTTGTGGCCCTTATCTGAACTCTCTCCAGCATGTCCACATGTATAACATAACCCTGAACTGAAAACAAGCATTCCAGGTACAGCCTGACAAGGGCTGAGTAGAATATGATGATGACTTTTTTTGTCTTTGTTGGTGATGCCCTTCTTGTTGCAGCCCAGATTCCTGTCGGTTTTCTTTGTCACTGCAACACACTGTTCACTCATATTGAGCTTGCTGTCCACCAGGACTTCCAGGTCCCTTTCCATAGAGCTGTGCTCCAGGTAGGTAGATCTCAAAGCAAGAACCTTGTCCACACTGAAATTCATAAGGTTCTTTCTAGCCCATTCTTCTAGCCTGTCCAGGTCTTCCTCCTTTCTGGAATGCCTACTACCCCATGCTTTTTCTAGTAGAAAAATTATTTAAGCTTGAGCTTAGTGCTGTAAAAATAAAAAAAAAAAAAAAAAAAAAAAGAGGGAATGGGGTACTGAAAAACATCTTCCCTGGCCTTGAACAAGATTTTTTGCAGTTTGTAACGTTTTCAGGACTCTCAATTTCTTCTGTTGACAGAGTGGGTGAGAGGGAAAGACAGAGAGAGGCTAACAAAAGTTTAACAGAATGGCCTAAATGAAGAGTCACCAATTCAACCTATAAATAAATTAGCTTTCAGACTTTATATTCTGCAGCTCTCACATAAGGCGTATAATGTGAATTACAAAGCAAGACTCATATCTTACACTACAACCTATTGCTGTGAATTCTTGTTCCCAAACAACTTTGCTGTGGTCCTTGTTAATAGGTTACAGTGCAGGTACCTATAACTTATTCAGCTTTGGGTAACTTTACTGGCAGAGATTGAAGGACATGTGTGAACAAGAATTTCTCGATTTCTGTTTCAGAAAATCCTTTAGTACTTTAGTGGATTGAAAAAACTGTAAATACACCTTTTGGTAACAACATAAAAATGCCATGCTTAGGAGAAAATATAGGTTTGGGTATTTAAATACCCATAAAACATAATAATAAATAACTGTATGATATTTAAATAAAGACAGTTCACTTATAATATTTGTACATATTAAACTGCAGTATTTGGTTGGTGTTTCAAACACATGGTAGGTGTTTTGTAATCTGATAATCAAGTCATTTTTTCCATAATCTGTTTGTATTAAGACAGAGCAATGAGTAATTCCAAGTAGTTCAGTTTATTGTAGATTAGTATTTTCCAAGTGGTGTTCCAAAGACCTTTCATAATTACTTTACCCAGTTAAAAATGTCCAGTTTAATTTTGCAGTGGTGTCTATAACTTGTGACAGTAGATAGCATGGATAATTTTTGAGGAAATGACAAATTCGGGGAAGCAGAAGAAGTTTCACAAAAAGTTAACTTTTAGAGAAGTGAACCTCTTTTTAGTATTTTTAGGATCACTCAAATAGATGAGAAAAAGGAATTTAATTTCAGTCATGGTTATATATATCAAGTCTTCTTCTATGTTTCTTATAAACAATTGTAATCAGATCTGCCAGTGAAGCCTTTAAATAACTTGTTCCTGAAACAAGTTATAGTGACTACTGATAACACTGAAAACAATTTGACGCTGGAAATCTTAATGGAAACAATCTGTATAAACACCAGCTTACAGATTTATTGCAGAAGAGAGCGGAAGGCCTTAAGGTTGTATAAAGAATCACTGATAAACATACCAGGAAAAGGTGATTTTTAATATGGATTTGTGAAAAAAGAGACTTAACAGAATTGAATGGCAAGGTTCACTCTGTTACTTACTATGAAGAAAGGCCACACAGGGCTTGGGAACGAGTGTGAGTGATTTATATGGGGTACAAGGGAAGTGATACAGGGGTACAGTGACTGGGACAGAAACTAGTGAAAATAAAGAGGAAAGCCTTCCTGTTGAGTTGTGAGTTTCAGAGTGGATCGTCTTGCTTTCCAAATTCCACCTCAGAGAGGAGTCTGGGTGAGGCTGAACCCACTTCTAGTCCCAGACATGGTCATCAGTTTAGCACTAAGGGTGTTAAGTGTAGGGCTTTCAGTGTAGTGCTTAACACAAAATTATGGGTCTGATGTGATTTGAAATAAAAAAAAAATACATTTTTTAAAAACTATTATAAAAAATCACAAAGTTAGATTATAAGATCTTCTAAGAACTTAATCATTAAGAATCAATTAGTACAGATATTCGAGTAAAAATCTAAACAAGGTTCTAATTTATATAGTGAACAAACTCTCACACACAGATACAGAGGTCAGCCTGTTAAGATGTCAAACTTTGGTACCTAATATCATGAAAGAAGTTGCTTTCTTCTCCCACCGACCTACCAACAGAGTCAAATTATACACTCCTGATATAATTACATTTCCCTCTGTATTTTAGAAAAGTAGGTGGCATCTTACTCTACCAGTTGAATGAACTGGCTCATGAGATGTTTGATTCAGGCCACAGCTCAGGTGAGAACTCCAGAGTATCCCTCTTGAAACCAGTGTTTATAGGACCTAATATGATTGGGTTTGGTCAGTATTTTTCCATGACAGCCACAAGTCAGGTTAAGCAATTATATGGCAACTTTCAGAGTGGGCCTGTGTTCTGAGCAGGAAAGGGGGCTTGGTTCTACAAACCAGGTTTCAGGTACAGTTAGGGAAAGCCTAATCACCCAAGTTGCTGTGTTTCCATTAGGATGAAAAGGTACCCAGTTACCCAGGCTCACTGCTCCAGCAGGCAAGATCAGCACCAGATGGTAACAGTTGTACTCACTATTGAAACAAGAACAATGTTAGGCTCATTGCTCTTACCCATCACTTAAAGTAGGAACAATGTTGGCTAATTTAGATGTTGCAATGTGGCTCAATGAGCAGGGTGCTCTGCGTGACCACAATTAGGAACAAAATTTTTATGCTTATGAGCGTACTGAAAAGTCTGGTGCCATCTTATAGTTGCCTTCTGACCACCACATGAAGATCAATTACTGAAGACGGTCTAAAATGTTAGTCATGTGATGTGTGCATCAACTACAAGATCTATGAAAAATCATATGATCTCAGATCCTCACCTGAGGACATCATCACCAGGAGTAATGTTGAGACTTTTTGACAACTTTGGCTGTCTAAATCTGGGGCATACAGTACTCTGCGATGTGGATTGGTTGTAGGTTTGTACAATAAATGATGTAACTACCTATTTCTCACCACTTTGCCATACTATGTATATTCTACCTGACATTAGCCTTCCATGTCATCCCCTTATGTATACACAGTAAGATTGTGGGCTGAGCCACAATCAGACAGGAAGACTTGTATTATTTGAAGAAATACTAATGAATAATAGTGAAAAGTCTGCAGACATACTCTTAGCAGACAGAAGAATGATCTACTCAGCTAATAAGTCAAAAGCCAGTCTATGAGAGGATCACTTTTATTCAGAAAATTAAAGTTTCCATGATTTTATGATTTTTTACATTCCTTAAAACATGCTTCCAAAGCAAAAAGTCTTTCTCTGATAAATAACTACTTAGCTTCTTCCAGTTATGGTAAACTATATGATTTTGCAGATTTTATGTAGCATTATGCTGTTATTTTATAGACATGCCAAATGGAGTCACGTTTGATTAAGTGATGGAGCTTATTGTCTCTTCACCTGTATAAATGACTAAGAAAATAATGAACTGGTTCTTGCATTTCCTTTATAGAACTCTTTTTACAAACAAAACTCTCTAACAAAACTCTTAACATATTCTGAGGCTACAAACTGCATCAGCAAATTTTGAGTACCTGATGAGTTTATAAAGGTAGAAGTAAACTTAAAATATACTTAATAAATTTAAAATATATATACTTAAATAATTCTATTATAGTAGATTACAAATCTATGAGGGAACCATGTGGTAATTTTAAACATTGCTCTCTTAATTAACATTAGTTTATTGTACGCACAGTAACTGTTAGCACAATGAACTGTGAAAAATAAGTCATTTCATATTCTGAACTTGCAGTGTGACTTTTTAAAGTACAAATGTGGGTATGTTTTGTTTTCAGTTTTAGCAGTGTGCAATTAAAAATACTTTCATATAGCTAATCCAAAATGTCTTTTATAGAGCACTATATTTTTCGTGTGTTGTAAACCTCAGTTGTGCAAAACTACAACAGTCTGTATTGTCTGTATTTCTACATCCCACTGATTTGTAGAGTTTTGTTTATTGTTTCTTCGGGTTTGCTGTTAGAATATTAAACATTAAAATTGACTTGGACTGGCAGCAAGTGATAGAACTTTCAAATATTGAGAATCAATAATGGAATTAATTTTAAGGTTTATCCTTACAGGCTTTTCTTTTATAGAACAAATGAATACCCTGCTAGCATTTCTTTCTGGCATTGCACATACTAGATTCATTGAACTGAGGCTGCAGAATAAAACTGCATGTTTGATAGATTAAACTAAGTTGAAAAGGAAAAAACATTTACACCTCATGTCAAAAAAGCAGGATAATTCTTGCTGGACTCTTTTGTATTTCCTTCGCTTTTCACCATGTGTTGCTTTGACAAGAAGAGTCTGGTAGTAGGTTCTGTATACACAAAGTATTGGCCAGGTAGTATATATTTGCTTTTTCAGCTGAAGGCAGCCAGTTCCCTTTAAATTCAAAGTAAAAATACTTTCTAAATTGGCTAAGGAATTTTTTTGCCTCATCTAGCTTTATGATCTGAGAAATTTAAAGGAAACTTTATGTATGACTTTAGCTGGTGATGAAGTTGGGCCATTATGCTCTCAGGCACAATTAAGCTTTCTTGGACTCTTTTGTTAGGATGCACATAAAGTGTTCCTTGAGGATAAATTTCTTATTTGACCTGCTGTTTCCCATTTGCAATGCATGGTAGACTTATGAAGTGTCTTGGATGACCTTCACTGAGAAAGTAGTAGAAAGACAGTAACAAATTTGTATTTCTGATACTAGTGGATTACTGGTTTGATTATCCAGACGTGCAGTCACATATTTGGGGACAAAATAAATCACAGTCATTCAGTGGGAGCTCCAGAAGACAATGTCTCAGGGGAGGCCAGATACCTCCTGGGGTTTGCTATGAGGGAAATAAGATCAATCAGTCAATCAATCAAATAAAAATCAATTATATGTTTTATGCTGAGGGTGTTGGAAAGGCGTTAGATATGTTTCTGTCACTCTCATTGTAGATGTGAGCTGATAGCTCTTGCTTCTGTTTCCTCCTTGCCTGTACTGGCTGGCCTGAGATCTCAGGAATGACATTTGTGGTCAGCAAAGTTTCACTCACTTTCCTCTAAGTTAAAACACAAGCACTATTAAACCTTGTTTGTTGTGTTCAGCTACTTAATTTATTTAAGCTGTTGATGATATATGTGTTTGCAGAAGCTGAGTCAAAACAGACTGCTTTTCCACCTTCAAATAAGATATAAAACAATATTTTTTAATTGTGATGTTCAGCTTCGCTCCACTGAGCAAGCTTTCTGTATTTTCTGTCTTATAGTAACCTTAGACTTTATGTTGAGATATTGAAACATTTTACTTTGTGGCACTAACTATCAAACGGTATGTTCAATGGGAGAAGCTTTTTTCAGATCATTCTGAAAAATCCTTCATTCCTTGGGAAGGAAGAATAATTCAAACTATTCAATTGAAAAGCCTTTTAACACTGAGATTTCAGTGCCTATGCAATAATAAAACATTCTATAAAAATGTAGGTTATTTTAAAGGTGAAGGTCTGCATCTTCAAAGGAATCATCAATAGAATTAGGTGCTGAACTCCTTTGAAGCTGCTATACTACCTGGCCAATTCCCAGATTAATTTTGTTTACTACTGTGGAATCACTCATTAGAGTACAAGCAGAATATAGAATAATGAGGAGTCTTTCCAAAATGCGTATTCATGGCCTTAGACAATCTGGAAGGAGTTCAGAAGGTTTTATCAATCCTTTCATCCTAGGGTCCTCTTTTTAATCCATGGAGGTTTTTAATGGCTGTCTCCTGCTTCAAGATTATAAAATGAGTCTCAGTAGTGTTAAGGTGTTGACAAGCATACAGTTCAAAGGCATGGAGGACAGTGATGTAAAATGTGGTGGCCCTATTACTCCATCTTTAATGACGTTTTCCTGCTAGAACAGAAGCAGGGAGAAAGAGACACAGTCTTACCTTTACCTCACAATGTGGACAGGTGTTGGACAAAAAAAACCCAAAAACCAAACCTGAAAAAAAAAACAGTCAATGAAAAGTGCTACAAAGTTTTCTGGATTTACACAACATAGGCAGAAGCAACTGTAAAATACTGTAAAATAAAAATAGATGTGTCCCCTTTTCCTGAAAGAGATTATCCCACTGGAAAGATGCACCTTCTCATTAACATGCCATGAAAATTATATATGCATTCTTTCTTATTGGTTTTCCTCTTTAAAATATGAATTTATTTTTTTAATGTTTTAGTGTATCAAACTGAGAGTTTTTTCAGCCAGTTGTATGACCTGGAGTATGAAGGTTGTCCCAAACAGATTTTTCTTAAAAGCAAGAAAGGCACTGGTGTTAAAAAACTGATCAATGACCTGATCATCCATGGCCAGGTTGTGCCTCAACAACATTCAATACAGTCACTAACAAAGCCCGCCAGTGTGCTGTTCGGTTGTTTGCTTCTGTGCTCCTCTCTTTCCTATTTAAAGGTCTGGTTGTGGAATAATCTCTTGACAATTAAGCCCCTGCAACCCAGAGGCTTGTGGGAACTGTTGGATGATAATTCATTCAGTAGCGGAGTAAAGCAGGAGAAGCTGGTATTAGGAGGTTTTATTCATTCTTTTCCAGAAAAAAAGAAACAATCCTGCTCACAACTGGAAGTGAAAAATTATTTCAAGCTAGTAAAAGGCTTAATTAAGGAATTACAAACCTGCATTTTGTCTGCATTGGTATTTCTGATACTGCCATCAACTTCAATGTGCTAAAAGAGAATGCTAATCAAAAATGACCGAAGTATTTTGTCTCTAAACATAGTTCTTCCATAGTTCTTCCAGACAGCCATAACTCTGGTGAACCACTAGCTGTTGCAAATGGAAAATTAATAGTGAGATCAATACTTCCACTTCTCAAGCCCTAGGACTGGCGCAATAACTACAGGTTTCCTTCAGGGAGGGATACACATCCAGAAAAATGCCTTTGCATTGTTTTCTGTGAGACCATGCAATACAGTAGATGGAAAGACTGAAAGAAATAGTGAGAGAGTACTGAGAGAACTGTTACTCTGCCATCCTGCAGATATCTCTTTTTTAGACTTTCTTCATCTTTGCTTTCTACAGAGACCAGCCTAAGAGGAAAATTCCTTTCATTCTCTTTATTTCACAAAGAGTATATCAAACCAAAACCTTTGATTCTGCAAGCACTTTAATTGGTGATTCAGAGGAAATGTTTATAGACTTGAACTTGTGGCTAACACAAACAGAGCAGAATCTTAATATATATTGTAGTTTGGACATTTTGATGATTCTTCCTGTTGGAGTGTTTTCTTTTTTCCTCTTCAGAAGCCAAAACAGTTGTTTCAGGCTCACTGTCTAGAAGGAATAATACTCCTGGCCAACAAATGAGGTGCAGAAAGAAGAACCAAGGGTCTTGGAAGCAGAGGAAGACTGAGGAGCTCTCCTTCTTCAGACTACTTCTGTTTCACTGCAGGATTACCAGAAGAAATAAAGGATTCACTGCAGGATTTTGAGTGAGGTAAAGACCATTAAAATTGATGAGTTCAAGAAGTTTCTTTCAGTCACATTCACATCTCAGTAACTCACCCATTCACCAGCATTTAGGAGAAGTGTCTTGCCTTCTAACTCACAGCATGTCAGTGCTCTGATATTTTTCAAATGCCTAAATGAGGGTAACAGAAGCATAGTTACACAAAATCTTGTGGTGAATTATAGTGTCTGCCTTGAAATGTAGGCAACCTTAGCCTGGTCATCCCCACTAATGCCATACCTGAGAAGCATACACAGAGGGTTTCAGGAGTGAAGAGATCTCTTTGATTAAGCAGCTCTTCCTCAGAAAGAATTATGTCTGCCATCATGCAAGTACTGTATGCCAGTTTTCTACATAATTTACATATTATTCTGCAGGTGTATTCTGTGCAGTCATTCTATTGTCTTCCATATCAAAAGTAAGTATTTTAGAAGGCAGTACAGCCAAAAACTGAAGCAAACTTTTTCTAGACAATTCTAGTGAATTCAGTCACATATCACAGCACCAAGCTTTGTGTTTATTTAAAATGTGTTTAAAATTCTTTATTGTTACCTGCCATTGGTGTAAAATACTGATTCTAATTTTATATCTCACCAAAAATAAATAATGGAAAGCTTAGGTGCAACTTCTGCAAAAAAGCTTTATCGCTTGTTCTTTCAGTTCTCTAAAATCTGTAATTTGAATCTAGCAGTGGATTCTAGTATAATCTAGTATAATCTAGTGCTACTCTAGTATTGAAAGATTAAAACAGAACAAAGAAACAAACAAACAAAAAAAAAGAGTAAATAGTCTGTAGAACCTATGTACAGACTACACTGCTGTTGTACACTTACCAGCAAAGAATGACTTCTGTTCTGCTGCCTAATGTCATTGAGTTTTCTCTTGCAGTCTGTGAATAAAAGGGGCCTTGAAGTCAGAACACATTCTAAGTGGAGAAAATAATCTGCACAAGCTAACAGTCTGACTTAGCATCTTCCTTATATTTATAGCAACAACCAGGACCTCATATATTGCAGATGTTATTTAAAATCTGACATGTTTTGATCTAACTGAACATTCCAAATGCAAAATACTTCAGCATACTGCACAGATGTGCCCTTTTCTGCAGTCATAACTAGAAGCTGTTAAAACATTAATTTAGGTGTAGCAGTCTATAAATAGTTGACATCTGCAACAAGTATTTTATTCAAATTATGAATAAAACTAAACCAGCTTACTGGTAGTATTGTAAAGTATTTTATTATCAACTATTTCAGAATGTTATTTGGAACACATGATAGAGAAATCTATGAAGTTGGACACTGCATTTATGGCACTCTTTCTGCAAGAGTGAGGACGCTGTATTATTTGTACCTATGAATTGAATACTTCATTCTGAAAGTAGTAGCACAAACATTCCTACAATAAATATTTGTTTCTCAAATATATTAAAAGAAGAGATTAATTACTGAATACGCAGTTTGCACTGTTTTTTAATGAGTGTCCAAGTGCTCTATGATACTAAATGCCACTAGGGTGGAAAAGGTAGTGCACAAGTAACAGTGGGTAGAAGCTGTCTTAAATGTTAAATGTTCAGAAAGTTAAAATGTATGCCTTGAATCCAAGGAGAATTCTTGTGGTTTGCTGGAGCACTGTAAGGGATTCTATGATCTCTGAGTTTCAGTTATTTAACATTTACATGTTACATTTTTTTCCATCTGGATGCAATCCTCCACTAGTAGTGGGAGTGGACCGTGATCTGTAGAATCCCTTATAACTCCAATGATTCTGATTCTGTAAGCTGTTGGTGAGAAACTCAACCTGATCCAGCAATGTGCTCTTGCAGACAAGAAAGCAAACTATCCTGAGCTGCATCAAAGTAGATTGGCCAGCAGGTCAAGGGAAGTCATTCTGCTCCCCCACTCTGCTCTTGTGTCACCCCCACCTGGAGTACTGTCCAAGTCTGGAATCCCCATCACAAGAAGGGCACGGAGCTGTTTGAGCAAGGCTAGTGGCCACATGGGTGATCAAGAGGCTGGAGCACCTCCTGTAAGGACAGCCTGAGGGTTGTCTAGCCTGGAGAAGGTTGTTAGGTCTTCCCCTACCTGAAGAGGGCCTACAGAAAAGCTGGGGGGGGACTTTTTACAAGGGCATGCAGGGATAGGATAAGGGGCAATGGCTTTATATGGGAAGGGGTTAGATTTAGGTTAGCTATTAGGCAGAAATTCTTGAGTCTGAGGGTAGTCAGACGCTGGCAAATATTGCCCAGGGAGGTTGTGGATGCCTCATCCCTGGAAGTATTGAAGGTAAGGTTGGATAGGACTTTGAGCAACCTGGTGTAGTGGAAGGTGTCCCTGCCCATACCGAGGCTTTGGAAAAAGATGATCTTGAAGGCCCCTCCTAACAGAAACCATTCTGTGTACTTTATAATCAATGAATATTACAAAGTCTTGAGTGAAACATATTAAAGTGTTCTTAACCAGGACTAACAAAAATTAAAGTGTAATTCCTGGAGCAGCACATTACTGCCTGCTCATAAATACGGAGAACAGGATATTATCTTATTCATTATATTTGCTGTAGCCTTTCCTTGCTCTTTCCCTCCTTTGCAAATTAATGTTAAAACACAAATTGTAACACTGAATTAAAATGTCTAGTTCAATATCCTGCTTTGTATTTCCACTTTGATGAGTAAAATATACAAAGGAATCTTCAGATGTTGCTGTCAATCTAGTCATCCTCCTTTTGAAAATGCTTTTCTTTGTAGATCTTTATGAGTGTCTGAGTCTGGTTTCTCTTTGTAATTCTTCCACTCTAGAGACAAATAATTTTGTCACAGGATGCCCTGTTGGGACAGAGCTCTGCAGAAGGGCTGTGTCTCTAGGCTCGTGCAATGGGTATTGAGAACACAAATGGCTCAGTGGTTCCACAGAAGTGTGAACTGGAATATAGTGGTTAATGTCAGTAGTTGTTTCATGAGCAAATTGTACATATCAGACAGACTCTTTATGTTGAACATTTTATGCTGGCTAGTAATTTTAATCTCAAAGAAGACAAAGTTCAATTTTAATATTTACTACTTAAGCTAGTATACTGAATATAGAAAGCTTTACTAAACATCTCTTGAAAAAATGTGTATAACATTTCATACAGAGCTACTCAACTATGGAGAGCTTCTGCTCCTGCCAGTGGCAAGTAAAATAAACTTCTTATTTGGCAGCATATTACTAACTGCAGAATTTCAGGTCAAACTGAAGCATGGGGAAACCATCAATGTACTAACTATATTTTTTTTTGCATTGGCTGCTACTTATCCTGTCTGCTAAAATTTCCATGTGAGGGGCTTTGTGCTTAGAGATTGTAAAAAATCTGTTTTTTCACTGGGAAGACATCATAGCCAGAAATTTGTTTCTGATAATAACAGTACAGGCTTTATAGTACCAAGACCTTATTGCAGCTTTTAAAAGTTGAATTTTATTTTTTTTTTTTTATGTTGACAATAACAAGAATCTCATTATATATTATTACAGGTATTAAATAAACCCATTATAACACAGGGAAATCAATCCACCTTCTTCCTGGTGGAATAGAATAGAGTTTCTATGCTTGATGCATCTTGGTATCAGATAAGCCCAGTGACTTTGAGTGATTCTCCCCATTAGAATACATCTTACAGATGTTTAATGGATCGTGGCAAAAGCCACCTAATTTTATATCAAGACATCAGAAATACAGAATTCACAGTACAGCTTAGGAATAATTAAGTCAGTTTCACTGTTAAAAGAAAATGAACTTTAGGTTTTCTGAGTTAAGACTGATGCATGATGAGTATAATCTATGCATACAGATGTGTTGCGTGTCCTGATACATTTTGCTTCTGTAAGAAATCTACATACTTATTTTCAATACTATTAAGTATTATGTCTATAGCAAGATGTCTAATGCACTTAATATTGCTATGCAACTTGATAAGTTTTCATAATTTGGCTAAATTGAAGGTATCTCTCTTGCTTTGTTCTGAGAGATTGCAGTAGATCCACACAAGTAATTTAGCATTGGTTTCAGTTACAGGGAGATATGACTGCATCTCATGTTGGCAGAAATTACTTTTGTGAATGTGTATGTGATCATACAGAAGTTGGAATAAGAAATTGTATTCTCTAAGCTGATTTGTATAAAATAACTAAATAGTTCACTTAATATCATATTCATATGTTTGATTTTAAAAGTAATAACAGATATAGTTGCCAGGAGGCAACTATAATATTTAATCTCTGTATGCTTGTTTTGTTTTGTTTTGTTTTGTTTTTTGTTTTATGCTTTTTCTTTACAGGTTTGGGTTTTTTTAGGTTTTTGTGTTTTTTTAATTGATTGCTATCAAACACCATAATTTTTTTCCTTATATTGCCACAAGCATTCACTAATTCTGTATATTGTTACGATAGCAAGGAGTATTGAACTGCTGGGGTAAAAGCATTCTGAATTGGTCATGTGTTTAAAAATTTATACCTTTGCTACGATATTGACCAAAGTATTAAAAGACAATAGTACAGAATGATTTCTAGCTCTGAATTATTCTCACAATTTAAAATCCATAATAATATGATTAATTTTCAATAATTTGCTCTAATATGTTCTCTCTGGATAAGGTTTTGAGCCTTATTTGAAATGAGAATAGAAAAGATAAGAACTGAATTGGCAGAAATGACTGACTGTGCTCCACTCTTTCTCTTTCTACCTAGTCCTGCACATCAGGGGGCAGGTAACGGCTAATGAAGACAAAAGCTTGGAGGATCTTGTCAGGAGTTGTGATGGACTGGCAGTTTGTTGAGCATATTAACATCTCTTTTCAGGATCACACTTTCTGGGAAATCAGATTCTTATCATCGCTACACACTGGATTTCCCTGCTGTTTTTTATTTTTGTCAGTGCTCTTATTCTTCTAAAGCTGGAAACATCAAACATTTGATTTGCTGCTGACTGTTTTTCTTTGTGAACCTTTACTTCTGGTTATGTGTTCCTCACCTTCTACTGAGAACATAAGAGAAGATATGTAGTCTAAATGTAGCACATATACTGCATCTTCAATTAGCTGAAAAAAAAAAAAGCAGCTCTATTTTACATGTGGTTCCAGAGGAGCTGAACTGTGCTGAAAAGTTCACACCAGAAATCTTCCAGCTCAACTTTGTTTCAGTTCTTCAAGGCAAATCCTTTCTGAATCATCTGGTTACAAACATCATGAATTATTAATATATCTGAAACTATGGATTACTGTGTCTAGCTTATTTGAACACTGCACTAAACTGGTGTGGAATTGAAGTTAATATGAATATGTGTGGATAAGATACAAATTTATATTGAAACAGCAACAAAAATACTGATGTATCTTCCCTTATTTTGAAGATTAAATTATCAAAGAATTTCTCACAAGGTTTGGCATTTATTAAAATCAGACAATGCTTTTAATTTGGAATATAAATTAATTTATACTTGGTAAAAAGATACTTTTTGATGTTCATTTGTTTTCTATAGTGGAAGGCAGAGGACTTACAGGCATGCCAGCCAGGACACAACGTCAATATTCACTCACCACCCTTTACAGATATGTATTTCTGTCTTCTGTGTGTGTTTTAACTGCAGGCCTCCTTTGCATTTCTAGACCTTCCAGATTCCTTTACAAGGAAGATAAGGCTCCTAAATTACTTCTATTGAGAGGAACAAAACAACTGTCTGTTAAGCTGCTTCATCTTGAATGCTAGTGGGATCAATCTGTTAATGTTATCAGGTGTACAAGGATGGTGACACAGTACATTTGCATAAAGGAGGCAAACAAAAGTTACACATAAGCGTCACTTCTATAAACATTTGACTTTTCAATTCTGTGTTCCCTTAAAGTGTTTTGTGTGTCACTTCCTGTTTCCTTTTTAAAAAGAAAACTGAAAAAAATGCTAGAAAACCTATGAAATTTTTATGATCATATTCAAAGCCATCTGTTATCTCTAGATGCCTGCCAGCTGAGCTGCTACCATAACTGAAATCAGTGGTAAGTTATTCTCTGCCACTCAAGAAGTGAGCATTTTGCTTGCAGATTTCACTGGGGAGACCTGGGACTCCTCAATGTCTGAGTTTGCTACCCATGTCTTGCTCTTATTTTCTTCCATGCTCTATCATGTTGTGTCACTTGCTTTGCTATGTTCTTCTGTTCAACTTCTTGAAAAAAGCCAGTATTCTGCAACAATCAGACTCTTGCCTGGTTTTTTTTCGATGTCTCCTACCACTTCATTTGTCTGCTTCTGTGTGTAGATTTCAGTTCTGCCTGTACCTGCTCCAATCCCTTCCATCTTGCTGTCCTCAGACTTTCTTTTTGCCTTATGTTAATATTTCTAATGCCTTGCTCCTTCATGCATTGCTTACTTTAGTTCCTCTTTTCCAGTCCTCTATTACCCTTCTCACCTTTGAGGACAGACCTGGTCAAGCCACCCTACTTCTCTTAGATTTGAACTTAGGGACATGGTTTAGTGGTGGACTTGGCAGTGTTACTTCTATGGTTGGACTCATCTTAAAGGTCTTCTCCAACCTAAATAATTCTATGAGTTCTATCATTCTTCCTAGGTCAGCTACCAACACAGGCTTTCTCCAGGACCCCATCTCCAGGTTGCAGTGTCAGTGCTCTCTCCTCAGCCAAGTGCTGGTATTTCAACAGAAAAGGAAGTCCATCTTGTCTTTAGCAGTGCCTTGGGTGCAGATTTCCCTGAATAAAAAAATTGTCCCACAGCATATAATCATACTTCAGTCAAAGTTATTATTTTTTTTCATATTATATATAGTTTTAGAAAAGTCTTCTAACAAGGTACCTTGAGCAGACTTGCTAAGGAAAAGTGGTACATTGAGAACCTACATTGTGGGTGCTTCAGTGGTACCAAACAAGAACAGATGTGTTTCTGTTGAAGTGAGATGTGTTGTGCCTTCTATATTCATTCAGTGGTGTAGAGGTGCAGAATACTGCTGGATACTACCTGTATATTCATCTGGATATAGATTTATATTATTATGTATCTGTCAAGATAAGGTCCATGTTAATGATAACTGACCTGTGAGTAAGTTCAAGATGTTTTGACTGGCTATGGATGCCAGTTGCTTTTGCATGGACTCTTGGGGCTTCAGTAATGAAACAAAAACTATGGCAAAACATCTGAGTGATACCTTCCAAACTGCCAGACTCTACTGGTTGTAGCAACCTAGCAAAAATAGCATACTCTAAAATGAACTGCTAGACTTTGCTGACTGAATTTCACTGGACACAATAAAATTGTAATGCATATAGCAGACAATTGCTGTGTCTCAGTGTCTGGACTGTATCAAGATTGTTGGGTAAACAAGACCTGGTCTCAGTGGGACTGCTCCTGTAGGCTTAAAAGATTCAGCTCCCAACTGAAAGGATTGTTTGTTTAGTGCCATGTCTAAAACCAGTCATAATGAGGGCAGGTAGGAAACACAGCTGACACTCAAAAGTGAGTGGTGGCTTCCCTCAAAATCCTTTTGAATAAATGAGAGTGATTCTGTGTGTGTGTTTGTGTATTTGCTTATTAGATAAATTTTAAACTTTTGAAATGCCTGTACTTATTAAAATTATGAATTGTTAGATCACATACACTAGTGGTGATTCCTGTAGTACTCAATATTTAATTGACATAAATGCATTCAGAATCAAAAAAAAAAAAAAAGCATTGAATTTGTTGTCATAATTCCACCAATGTATTAAGGTCCTAAATTGAATTTTGTCCTTTTTTTTTCTCTTTTTTGAGCTCTATATTTCTAGCCTTTTCCCATGCAATAGCTACACATAATATCAGCTCTGATGCTGAGGGAACAAAACTACAAGTTCAGTAACTAGGACAAATGACACTTTTTGTAAAGCAGGGCAGTGCTTATTGTAATTACCAGGTCATTTATTTGCTGCCTGATGAAAAGAGAGTGATTACTCGGCATTGTGTAAATGCTTGCCAGTCATTAATGTTTTATCTGTTAGCTGCCACCATTACTTTTTTCAATGTTTACTTAAAAATAATGAATGAAAAAGAGGTCATATTTTTTCAAATAATAGAAGTGCTGAGGACTTTCATCTCTTTTCTTTTTTCTTTTTTTCTTTTTTTCTTCTTTTTTTTTTTTTTTTTTTTTTTTTTTTTTTTCTTTTCAAAACAGTCTTGGAGAATCTCATTCATGTAAATCGCAGATATTCTTACCAAATAATAATTTTTAGCCTGACTGCTGCTTTAACTTTTAGTACAGAACTAGAAGGATTATATATTATATAAATCATAAAGTATTAAAAGACTAAATATATCTCTGGTCTTTTTCGTTCAATGCGTCAACATTCTGGGGGAAATGGGAGAGGAGGCCACCGTCCTTCACTGCTGTCTCCTGGGGATGGACACTGTCCTTTGGCTGCAGCAGGATGGACTCTGCGCTCAGCTGCATCAGATCTCAGCTGCCCTGGGATCCAGCAGCCAAATCCATTGCAGGGAGAATCCCTCTAGGCCAAGGCATTTGGAAGCTGATATCTTTTTTTTATTTTGGTGAAATACTCAGATGTTGTTAGGACTGAGTTACAGTTTGTATTAATGTGAAAACATTCTTTTAAGTGCCCTGGAAAGAAATATACTTTAAAAGCAGGTTTTAACAACACCGGTACCAAATATTTTCTTAAATCATTTTGAGCTATTTAGTTTTCTTGAAAATTTGAAGCTGTGAAAACTGTGCACAGCTATCAAGTAGGCTTCTCTTTGCTGACTTCCATGGATTTTACACAAGACTCTTTTCATTTTAGGTGGTGATGCTACACTAACTTCCTTGTGTGGGGAAATTAATTTGTGAAAGTTCAAATATTACCAGTTCAGCACACTGAGGTACAACAAAGTGGAGGATGGCAAACAGACAACTTGGACTTAAGCTAGTTTGCCCTCCTTCCCACTCCTTGCTCCTTGCTGCCTCTCTTTCCATACTTGCCATTGGTGCTTCACTGCTCTGCTCACACTGTACCAGAGGTGAGCGTCTCAGATGTGTAAATACTCTGGCCTCTTGCAGGTGGCACTGACTCCTCCTGGTGGCCCTGGGCAGCAGAGGAAATGCACAGATGGTTTTGCAAACGGAAGGTACAGTGAAAGGAAGAGCTAATAAAGACTTCTTGCCTCCTGGGTTATTGTCCTGTCTCATTGTGAATTCCTCCTTCCACCATTCCTTAAATTTCTCTGCACACCCCCAGCACTGTATCTTCTTTCACAGCCACACAAAAGCAAAGATGCATTTAATCAGAGTAGAAACAATAATCAGAGTAATTTCTAATATTTTAATATTGGAACAAATTTTTTAAAGTTCAGTTGGTGATTGAACAACTTCTCATTAAATTCAGCTCAGAAAAAGCAACAGAAACAGTTACAATATTTATTCCTTTAAATCTGAGAGTTAATTTCATATGCACTGCAAGGCAATTTGAAAGCAAGATGCACTGCTTTAAAGTTTAATCAATTTAGAACAGAGTTAAATAGATCTGTTTATTAACACAGAAAATCAGGATAAAACTATTGCTTATCTGCACCTGTAAAATGTGTAGAGAGAGGTCAAAATTATTAACTTTTGTACACACTGAGCTCTGTTGCACAATACTGGATGCTGTAACATCTTTAAAATTTTTATTTCATGCTTAATGTCAGATGTTTTAGCTTACTACTGTGACATCGTCCTCTAGGGCTAAGCCACCGAAAAGGAAGAACACATACATGGAACACATGGAAATAAATGGGAGTAAGTGCTAATTAAACGCACACTCTGGAGCCACAAATGTGCTATTTAAGTTCATTAAATAAATCACAGAATAGTTGTAGAAAGCAATTAGGTCTCCTCTCAACCTCGCCTTCTCCAAACTAAACAATTGCAATTCCCTCAGCCTCTCCTCACAGGACTTGTTCACCAGACCCTTCACTAACTTGATTTCTCTTCTCTGGACTGGCTCCAGTGACCTGTATCATGTCTTTCTTGCACTGAGGGACCCAGCACTGCACACAGTGCTTAGAGTGCAGCCTCACCAGTGCTGAGTACAGAGGCACAATCACTTTCCTCTTCCTGATGGCCACACTGTTGCTGATCCAAGCCAGGATGTTGTTCTTGGACACCAGGGCATACTGCTGGCTCATATTCAGCTGGCTGTGCACCAGCACCCCAGGTCCTTTTCTGCCAGGCAGCTTTCCAGCCACTCCTCCTCAGGCTTGTATCATGGAGTTCTTGTGATCCAAATGCAGGACCCAGAACCTGGCCTTGTTAAGGGTTGTACAATTGGCCTCAGCCCATTGATTCAACCTGTCCCAGATTCCTCTGCAGAGCTTTCTTACCCTCAAGCAGAGCATCCCTTCCACCCAACTTGATGTCATCTGCAAAGCTGCTGAGGAAGCATTCAATCCACTCCTCTAGATCATTAATGAAGATATTGAACATGAGTGGCCCCAAAACTGAGCCCTAGGGGACACCACTTTTCATCAACCAACTAACTAGATTTAACCTGTTGACTGTAACTCTCTGGGCCTGGCTGTGTGGCTAGTTTTTATTTCAGCAAAGAGTAGCCCTGTCTAAGCCATGAGCTGCCAGCTTCCCTAGGAAAGTGCTGAGGGAAAAAGTGTCAAAGGCTTCACTAAAATTCAGTTAGACAATGTCCACAGCCTTTCCCTCATCCACTAGGTAGGTCACCTGATCATTCCCATGCCTTTTGGGAACCCATGATGTCTGAGTGAGCCTGATCTCCTGACTGTCCTGCACTTGCCATGTGAGCACGCTCAAGATGAACCTCTCCATAATTTTTCTGGGCAGCAAGATCAGGCTGCCAGGCCTGTAGTTACCTGGGTCTTCCTTCCAGCCTTTCTTGTAGGTGAGTGTCACACTGTCAAGCCTCCAGTCATCTGGGACCTCTGATGTTAACAAAGGCTGTTGATAAATGATGGAGAGAGACTTGGTGAGCTCCTCTGCCACCTCCCCCAATACTCTTGGATGGGTCCCATCTGGCCTTTTGGGTGTCCAGGTGCTGCAGCAGGTTTTTAACTGCTTTCTCCTGGATTATGGAGGGTTCGAACAAAAAATGTCATCCTTGGTTGCAATGTTTGCCCCTACATCCAATAAAGGATGGACATTCTCCCTGGGTCTCTTTTTATTGTTAATGTACTTGTAAAATCTTTTTTTGTTGTCTCTTATGACAGTGGTCAGCCAGCTCCAGCTGGGATTTTGGATTTTGCCTTTCTAGTTTTTTTATCTGTTTGACCTAGCAAGATCCCTGTACTCATCCTGAGATGTGCTGAAAACCCTCTGGAGTTTGTAATAGCTTGTAGAACTCTTCAGCAGCTAAATTGGAACAAGGATTTATTAGTTCATATTAACTTGTGAGACATCAACCCCAATTATGTGTATAATCTATATGGTCAGAAATCTGTGCAGTTGACAAGGGAGAAAGCACAGTACTCTGTAACTCATTCAATTCATGTGTAAGTTTGTTTGTGCACACACTGTTGTGTAAAAGTACTGTCTGAAGCTGTGCAACACATTGTCAGCTGTTCACTTATCATATCCTTCAAAAATATTTGACCACAGAACAAATTTGCAAGAAAAGTAAATGGATTGGAGAATGTGTGAACTTGGCAGAATGTGTTAAAGTGCAAATACTAGACTTAACACAGGTTTCCTGGAAACCCTAATCTTGCAAATTATTTGGATTTCTCAAAGGCCAATGTAACACCAGTCTGCTCAGAGTGTACAGAGGTGACATCCTGATGAAGCACGATATATTTCAAGTGCTTTTGACTCTCTTATTTATAATTCCTGTGCCCGTATTATCCAGGTCTGCAGTACTGCCTAAGTCTGTACTTGCACAGTTTGCATGGGATTTACAATTGTGTTATTTAAAAAAAAAATTTTTTTGGCTTTGTTTGTAAAAACAAACCCAAAGCACAGTCATTTTCTTTTGGTTTGTACTCATTTTCTCCTTAACCACATCTGTAATCTCAATTCTATATCTGATAAAACCACAATAAATAAAACAAGTGGCTGGAAGAGCTGTCAGAGTGGCAACAGCTGAGTTCTGTTAGCTTCCTTCTTGGGGAGGGGGTGGTGGTGGTAATTTCAGTCACTCTCCTCTGATCTGTATCACAGGATCAAGCAGCTGAGGGAGCAACTTGCTAGTAGCATCAAAGAACCTAGCATTGTAATGAGGAGATGAAATTGAAATAATAGTGGAGAAGGACTTCTGAACCACTTTTAATGCATGTGAGGAAATTTACTAAACCAACCCTTGAATAAAACAGTCTCAGACTGTTCTACAAGACTGTTGGTGTCCTATAGAAAATAACTGTCCTGAGAAAAATGCCACCTCACAGAACCCCAATTTTCACCTGATTTCAGTATATAACTTCCTCTTGTCTCCATGCAGTCCATGGCTCAATTCTTCCCTGCAATCCCAGTAGAACTGTTCATCTGTGCTCATTCTGCTTGAGATGGTTATACCAAGGTTTTTGCCTCCAGCCCCTCAGGGGGGCAGTCCACCTTTCATGTAGTAATGACCTTTCCAGTGTAGAATCTCAAAAAGAATATTTGTTTCAAAACAGCTCCCCTGACAAAATGGACATTGTGCTTGGGTGGAGGCCTCATTTGATAAGCCTCCTGGACTCTCTTCTCTCAAGGTGAGATCCTTATTTGGGTAACCATGCTGATAAACGGGGCCCTATTATCACAGGAGCAGCCCCTCCTTTAGTGGCCATCCCAATAAGCTGAACACTGGCCTTGCAAGAGGAGCTCCATTTGATGGCCACCCTGGTAAGCTGTCCTTATTCCATAAGGGACAGGGGCAGGCAAGCTGTACCCTGCAGAGGCAGAGTGACATCTTGTGTAGGGCCACTGAAGAGGGCTTATGCACAGAAACAAGAGTTATTGCCCAGTCATCCCATCTCAAGGGGCCCAAGTGAACACCTGGCCTTACAAGATATGCCAAAACCTCCCCAAAATGGTGGTGTCAAGTGGCATAAAAGAGACACACTCAAAATTCTGGATACATGCCTGCCATCCAACGACAACAACTTCCCACCAAGATCATTGCTGAATCCAAGGGTGGCAACACTTTTCCTATCTTTCCTTTATCTCTCTCTCTGTCTCTTTCTAAATTTATCATGGCACATAAGGGTAACATAATTTCCAACTTTGTTAAGTTTTATTACCCATTTAAAAGCAGTTAAGTTTTGATAGCTGTAACCTGTTGTTTTGACAATTTTCTTAAACTAGATTGTAGTCCATTGCTTTAAAAGCACCATCATTTCTAATTCTGCTAGTTATAATCTGAAATGCTTTATAATATTACTCACTTTTAACTAAAGTTGTGTTTTTATACAAACCTCCTGGTAATGATCTTTCTCCTAGACTACCATGCAGAAAATTCCTGAACTTAATCTCACTGAATGGGTTGTTAAAAGAGATTAACTAGAGAAGGAGGATTGGGCCCATATGCACCTAGACTCCTCTCTGAAGGAGTTTAGAAAGCAAGGGAGTCCAGTCTGAGTCTCCGTGGGTTGATCCCCACTTTGGGAAACTCTGCCCATAGCCACTCTGTAGGATGTGATATTTGGTTTGTCCCCCACCACGGGGAGCCGTGATCCTTTTGTGAGACATGAGAGTGATGCACCCACTTTGGGGGTTGTGACAACCAGCACCAGCCTTCTCATCACAGTGAGCTCCAAAGATTTTTAGGTAGAACTTTGATTCTTTTTTCACAATAAAAAGACATGCAAAGATGCTATGCGAATTGAAACTGTCCACAAAATCATCTCCTCAGAAATGTTTGTAAATAATCTTTGTTTTTAAATGATTCATAATGATCATTTCCTGAGCATTACATTGGTTGCAAGCAATTACTAGTTAGATTTCCTGCACTAACAAACAGTGCTCTAGCACTCCAACACTGGAAGCTTGACTTAAAAACTGGTGGTTGTAGGCTTCCTCAGGTCACATTGCTGTGGTACAAAACTTTCAACAGGATTCTGCTGGACGTGTGAATGGGAGGAGGCTGCCTTCTGCCTTGGAATGAGTGGAATGGAATTCCTGAGTGGAAGCCAGGGTGCTACCAGACCAAGGCTAGAGCTGTTCAAGTCTTCCTTAATATCTTTGTCTTTTCATTCCATCTCCTTTAGACTAATTTACTTTAATCTATAAAAAATGTAAAGAGATCCCATTATTACCAGAAAGAGTTTGGCACAATGGTTTCAAGCAGAAATAACATTTTATCTCAAAATTCCTCAGTGCTTACTTTACTTCAGCATTGAAGTAATTTTATTTTAATGCATACTGTGAGGAAGCACTCTTTTGATTAGTGTAAGTTCTGCTTTACTGATCCAGGCAAAAAGGTTAGTTCTTTACTGTCTGTGCAGCAAATATCCTTCCTCTTCTCATCTTCTTTTCAAACCTCTGATTTTGTAAATTTGTGTAACATTTACTTCCCTATCATATAGACCTGTATGATTTTTATGCCTCAGCTAATAAGTCATCTCAGTAGTTGAAACTAGTGAAACTCCCTGTCTAGGACAGGGAGTATTCCTTCAGGAATTATCACTTGAAAAATACATATATTTTTAATGGCAGTCAGCAAATAGTAATTCTTTTAAAATAGCACCATAATATTAGTATCTCATGTACATGATTAGAGAAAAAATAGGACAATAGAAATATATTTCATGTATTCGGTGTCATGTTTTCCTGCTATATGCTTTGTTTCATAACTTTCTCAGTGTTGGTAGAGTTATGACATAGACTCTGCTGTAGTTTCTGTTGTAGACAAAAATGCTGGTGCAAAGCACCACCCAAGGAAACAGTGGCAGCAGCTTCACTGCCTGCTGAACAGCAATACCTAGGTATATGGCATTGGTAAGTAGCATTCAACTGGTGCAAAAGATTTTTCACAATAAATGATGATTTTTCAATAAGAAAGTGATGCCCTAAGGCAGCTTCCTTGCTACTGACTGCATGCATGTACTTCTGATTTCTTTGACATCAAGAAATGGTGCATGCATTCTACTGTGCTCAAGGAAAACATAGAATCTGCAACAATTGTTTCCTTTAATTTTTTTTTAGTTCCATACATAAGAAGTTATTCACAATCAGTTAGACAACCTGGGAAGATTAGTAGATTGGAAAAGATTAGAAGATTGGAAAAGACTTGATTGTTAAACATGTTAGCTTCTTTCAGAATGATCTGTCCAATCTGCACTTCAGCTAGGATCTTACTGTCAGGTATTTCTGCACAAAGAAATTGTGAAATCCCATTTCACAGCCAGAGTATTCTCTACTCCTCAGACAGAAATTCTTAGTAATTTTTTTTTTATTAACCTGTTGCCCTGGACTTTGTGTACTAGATCATTACTTGTATAGCTCATTCTGAGCTCAATTGCATTTTCTTTGTTTGTTCCACTATTGATCTTGGTATGGGTGAGTGTCAGTGCACAGGTTATCTTCTCTGCAGCAGAGAAAAAGTCCTTCTAACATAAGAGTTGCAAGTGGTTAATGCCTGCTGTGTTCTGATCCTGCAGAGTTGTATCAGTAGCATGCAGTTGACAACTGCAGGAGGGGCAGAAGTTTATATTCACAATAAATCTTTCTCAAATCCTGCTTTACAGAACTACTAAATTGAAGTAAGATGGCCTGTGTCTATAAAAAAGTTGCAGGATTCAGATTTTCAAATATTTAAACTGTTAAAAAATGAAACAGTGTGTGTTTGTGTTCCAGAGTTCATAGTAAAACATGCTGACACACTTTTTCATCCTTGGTGAAAACCTTGGAGGAATTGTATATCCTGCTATGGTAGGATAGGGATTGCATTGCACTGCTGTAGTTTTACAGAATTCTTTCTGAAAGTCATATTTGTCCTTCTCTGTGTCTGTTCAATAGGTACTCGTGTTTAACAGGCCAAGAGACAAGCTTCATATTTGCCTTAGAAGAAGTGGTCCTCTCAAGCAAGTCCTTTACTGCCAAAAGAACTCAGTTTATTTTTAAATGGCTCTAAAGAGATATTTATGTGTCATCCCATGTAAGATGCAATGGATGCATGTATGCTGCAAGTGCATTTACCTTTATTGCAGACATACACTAGATATCTTTTCTTGTGTCCTGGGTACTGGAAGTCATGCAGACATGGTTGATGCTGTGCAGAGCACAAGATAATAGGTCCTGTTTCTTGGAAAAAGGTTACATCAGCACCAGACAAGACAGACTCCCAACAGGTTTTCAGCAGTTTGATTCATATCCAGTATGTATCCATTTACCTACAAAGGTCTGTATGCATTTACCTTACATTGTAACTTCAGTAGTCATTTCCCCACACACACACTTCTAAGTGTTTATTTGCTTATCCATAGAAAATACTGTTATCTATTTTAATAGCCTTCCTTATAAAGTAAGATAAGCAAAAAAAAAAAAAAACCAAACATCATTTAAAAGTCAAAAGTAGAAAGTGTTTTGTTCTAAAGATGTGTTTGTGTGTAATGAGAGTAATGAAAGGTAAAGATTGCATGGAAAAAAAATTTTTTAACATGCAAGGCTATTCTGATGAATTTGAGACAGCTGCAGGAAGAAATTGTGCAGTTCTTAAAACTGACATGCATATTTCAGACATCAGCTTATCTTGAGTGATGGTGAGTTCCACAAGCAATACATTCAACTGTCTTCATACAAAGTAAAAATGCATGCCATAGTGGAGTAAAAGCAACAAACTTATCCATGCAGTTTTTAGCCTTCAGGACATAGAACAGATATTACACATCAGCAGAATTATTTACTTGACAAATTTTTGGTGGACAAGCTGAGAGCAGAAGCAGGCAGCTTAGTATTACATTCCTATTATCTCATTTGTAAATCATGTATAAGTTTGTAAAATTAAGTTATTTTCCTGATAATCCTTTTACTTAGACCAGTGTAACTCTGATAACTTTAGGGAATAGGATCTTGCTTTACAACAGTCTCAGGGCTCTTTACAATTTCAAGTGCAGCCCAAGTTGACTGTTAATACAGTTGTTCAAGAGGAAGTCCCAGACAGATTTCTAGTTGGTCAGAGTGATGACAGGGTTATGCAACACATTAGCATAGCACTGGGCCTCTCTTTATCAGAGCTGAGAGTGGAGGTTTTACCCATGCACATAAGATACAGTCTTGCGGCTTTAGCTGGCCCTACAGTCTGAATGTTTAGTCTCTACAAAGAGAAAGATGGCTTTCAGAAGAACTGTTATTCCATAAGTTTACCTGTAATGTAGAATATGGATCTTTATGTTTGCAAATCAAACAGGGACCCACCTTAATACGTAAGCTTAGGGAAGAGTGGCTTAAATGAGTGCGCAGTGAGGTGAATTGAGATCTTGCTGAATGGCATAGCTCAGAGGGTTGAGATCAGTGAAGCAGAGCCCAATTGGAAGCCTGTAGCTAGCAGTGTTCCCCAGTGGTCAGGACTGGGTCCTGTCTTGCTCAGCATACTCATCAGTGACCTGGATGAAGGGAGACAGTTGTACTCTCAGCATGTTTGCATAATGCAAAACTGGGAGGAGTGGCTGATACACTGGAAAGCGGTGCTGGTATCCAGCATGACCTGGACAGGCTGGAGAATTGGGTGGGGAGGAACATTATGAAGTTCAACAAAGGCAACTGTAAGGAAGAGAATACCCTGTACACCAATATATGTTAGGGGCTGACATGAGGGAGAGGACTACGGAGAACCTTAAGGTTCTTAAGAACAACCTTTGGCTCTTCGTACATCTACCCAGCTGTTTTTCTCATCTGCTTGGGGGATCCTTGAAGCACTATTTGATTTTAAAAAGACTGAGCTACTGTGATTTTCATGGAAAAAACGTCTTGCCTTCAACATACACATTATTGTGGTTAGAAAATTAAGATATATCTGGTGCCTGGGCTGATACTGATAATTGCACAGGGGCAAGCTGATATACAGAAACTCTGTGAAACCCCAAAAAAAAAAATTCACACCTGGAAAGGAGTAGTAGGAACTACATTCTATGGAGGTAGCTCTGGTTTCTACTCTCTGGCTTACTGGTTTTATTTTGTTTCTTCCATGGGTTGCTGCAGAGGTCCTAAAGCTAAATGCCACCTCTAATTTGGGAGTGGAAATATATAGACCATCTGGAGCTTAAGCATTTAGTCTTAAAAGTTGACAGGAAAATATAAATTACAACCTTAGCTGTCAGGTAGCATAATTTAGAAACTTATATTTTCCTTCTGCCATTAAAAGCCATGTTTTTTTCTTTCAAACTAATCCAGTAAAATCAAATGTGCGAACATACTTGAGATTATATTTTTTCTTCAGTTCCAGAATTACAGAATGTGGAAAGATTTCTTGATAGTTTGGAAGTAATCAATGTCAACCCTGTACTATCATTACTGTACTGTGACATTTCATGTTATCTTTTATCTTAAAGTTTAGATTCAGCTTTGTGAAGTGTCTCTTTCTCTTTGCATCCTTGCTAATATTGTTAAACTGTTGATACATTACTCTGCTGTATAATATCTCTCCTCTAGTGCTGTTGGATCCAGTTCTGTGCCACTTAAAATTTCCCTGTAAGGTATGATTTCATATGCCAGGATAATCATGTTTTGCTTGCTTCAGGAACTATAATTTTTGAAGTGTGCAGGGCAAAAACTCAGTTTCAGTGTTTTTTTCTTTTTTTCCATATCCTTTGGGAAAGGATTGAGATTTACCAAGAAAAATCTTTTTTCATGTTTTTCATCACACTTTTTCTCAGAGTTTTCTAGCAGAAATCACAAAGTTTGTTGTTTGGAGGTTTTTTGTGTTTTTTTTCTTTTGACATCCTTTCCAGCTCTTCCTTGCCCATCTCAGCTGAGCAAATTCAGCTGCTTGTTTTACTGCATGTTGGACCAGGTTGTGGGGCTCGCGTAACATGAAAATAGCTGGTTTGGCCATCTTATTTTACCGAGAATCTGTACCCCAACCTGGCTCTTCCTGTTGTTCAGCAACAACTGGTAAAAACTGACACCAACACAAAAGTACTTTTAAGTATTTACTCAGATTTTTTCTTATTTTCAATGTGGGGTTTTCATATCAATCTATTTTGGTAGTACTCAAGATGGAGAGTCACTTAAATGTTGCCTTAGATGGGTCTTTCTTGGCCTTTCAGTAGTACTGTGATGAAAAAGAAACACAAAGCTGGGACTGGCAGATCATTCTTGCTAATGCAAAATACGTAAAGCATATTACTAAGAATTCCAAAGAGAAAAGGCTCAGCAACATGACACCATGCTTAGACATCAGCATAATTATAAAATATCTCCTAGTATTGGATGCTTTTCCAATCCACTTTCCAATTCACCAAGCTCAGATGCACACCTGCTATGGTCTCTGTCTTGTCATGATACATGTTGATTTTTCCCTCCAGGGGAGGGATGAGTCTTGGTTTGCAAAACATATTTAGTGACTTCCTCTGATTATGATCATCACATAATCTCTAGGTAATAATTTCTCTTCGTACCATAGAGAATGTTATGGATGAAAGGATGTTGCATGCGTTTGTGTCAGAGACTGCAAAAGCAGATAGCATTTTCCACTGCTAGGAACTGAAAAATGGAAGCATCTTTCAGGGCTATCAAAAACTAAAAGCATTGAGAAATCGTTAGTTTTCTTTGCAGAACATGAATAAAGCAGGCTTCCTCTCTCGCTGTCTGTGATATATTTAGAGGAATAAGTCTTTCTTCTACTCAACCACATCATCTGTCTGATTCTGCAGCAATGCTAGTATGTCTTCTAGCCAGTGAGAAGAGATATTTAAATGGTAGGTATGTGGTAATCAACACTTACATGTTGCAAGTTACTTAGCACCTACCTGGTAATTAACCATTCTTCACGGGTAGCTCTTCCACAAGAGTATTTTCAAGCGAAGAGTATATAATCTGTGTTACTGGGAGCTGTTATTGTGATACTATCCAGCATAGAGGTAGAGAGGGATTCTAGTCCTGAAAAAGAAGGACGATGACATCATTCTGACCTCTGCAAGTCAGAGCTGAATGGACATTGTCTTGCCACTTCAGTCTGGATCAGTATACTAAGTGAAGCAGTGTCTTTTCTTTCTGATTTTTCTCTACCCAAAACAGCTTCAGCACAGTGCTTAGTGTACCAGCTGATCATCATGGGTAAAATGGGATAATTTTTTTGTGTTTGGATAACTGTGCAGTGAGACAGCTCTCAAAGGAACTGGTCCTTCTGTTCCTGCAAACAAGATTCAGGATTAATCTTCATATGAGTCAGTTATTCTCCTCTCATCTCCTGAGCCCAGATAAGTCACTGCTGGCTTCCTGTCAGCAAAGTCTTTCCTGTCACTAGTCTTAAGTCCAAGACAGATCTGCTTCTCTATCTAGACACTTACCAAAGCCTGCAGTAAAATTTTGCCCATCCTTGCTATGCTACCTGGCCTCCTGCACAAGGGAGATATCTTGTTTGTCAGTCTTGGATTAATTCAGAATATTTTTTCATAATGAAGATACAATATAGCATGGGCTCTTCCTTTCTTTGCAGGACATTGAAGGGGAAATAAATGGTAGAATTGGGATGCATTAGAGAGAGAGAGGGACTGACAGAAGGAGCTTGGAAAGTTGCAAGGGACTTTAGAAAGGAGGATCCTGCCTTCTCCCCAGGCAGACTTTTAAGCATCTGCCACTCTTTCCTGACAAGATACTGTAAGGACTACAGCCCCTCTACTCTGCCTTTCCTCTGAGTACCTATCTCTAGCCTTATCCCATGAAAAAATGGTCTGGTCCTCCATTTTTTCTCACAAATACTTATGATAGGAAGAATACAGAGTTAACTATCTGATAGTGCTCCAGGTACATGTCTGTGTCTTCTGGCGTATTTCAGACCACCAGAAATAAATGGAATTGCTGCCATAAGTGTTTATAGGAATGATAAATTTTAAAGTAAAACCTGCTGATATTATACTTTTTAAACTCAAAATCAGTTCAGTATTTTGGAATGCTGCTTTTAAATATTGTACTAATTCATCAAAATGAAAAATTAGTTTCCCTGCAGCTGTGATTCAGATACACAGGATCCACTGAAAACAATAAATTCATTAAAGAGAAAGCGAAGGAGTCGTAAGTACTTCAATGAAGATTTTTTCCCATAGGAATGTTTCAGTTTGCTTATCCTGGATCCTTTATGGAAATATACCTATTTAAAAAAAACAACAACAACAAAAACTCAGCTCCAGAATGTTTTGTGACTAAGACGATCACCATGCATAAGACGTTTCACCTAATTTTTAGGTTTTTTTTTAGTTGACCCTTCTGCCAGTCTTCACATTTTTATTCTGAACAATAGGCCAAATGCTGAAGCTATAATAATTTTTTTGAGATTAAATGTTTGCTTTCTAACTCATTTTATGAAACCTATACCTTAAGGCAGTCTTTGAAATTTAATAAATACAATTTCACTGTGAGAAGGGGAACACAAACTTAAAAAATACTGCAAAATAGATGTCTGTCTTCTAACTACAGGGACTTATTTCCTTTCTATTGTAATGTTTTTGAATATTTTGGCAGGTACAAAGAATATTCAGTAACATTCAGCATCTGATTAGTGATCATTATCTGAACATAACATTATGGCAGATTTTATCTTTTCTTATTGCTATTTTTTTTTCCATTTGAAAGGCCACTTCTATTCAAATCACGTTAATAGCTTTTAGTTTTACTGATTCAGGTCCTCTGTTGACTGCTCAGCAAATGCAGCCCAACTATGTCTTATTCCATTCTGCTTCGGTGCCTTTGTAAATCTTCTGTCACAGACTGTTTATGGTTTTATTGGTGCTTCTCTCAGGATTTATTTTCATACACAATTAATTAGCTAAGAAACTAGCATGATCCTGCTTCATTAGGAATATTATTATTATTTTCAATGGTAATTCAGAGAAGTAGTGGAGTAATTCATCCTGATTTAAATAAAGTGACCAAGAATGTAGTTATTGTCACATAGATCGAACCTATGTTCCCTTGTACAGTCAGGTTGTACCCTCTGCAATACCTATTAATACTTAAACATCTCTGGTAGGGCTGAATACTTCACATAAGCCACTGGACAGCCATAAATTAAAAGAAATTAACAAAAATAGTAGGCAGTACTCTAATCTTTAATATGAGTTTCATGAAATCCAAATTGTAGGAGTTGTGTTGTAAATTTAACGTAGAAAACGTGAAAAATTAAAATCTGGACTTTCTTGCTAACAGTAAAATGAATGCTGTTAACATTTCAAATTGCTGTTTTGGTGTCTTTTTATTCTTTACACTGTGAACACACAGGTTCTTTTTGTGACTCACAATTTTAAAAAAGTCTTGCCATTGATCTATGTAACCTGTTACCATGTCATATCTAGAGGGAGTCATTCGCATGTCATGAATTGACTTAATTTCCTTGATGTGTGATATTTAAAGGAATACAATAAGTTGGAACTCCAAATGTCTGAAAAAGGAGGAAAAGGAAGAAATTTTGGCTCAGATAGCTTCTTAAGCTACCAAGCAAATCTGGAATGGAACATCAGCATAGTAAGGAACCTTTGCATGTCAAAAATTACCCAGCATCTGTTGAACTTAAAAACATGATTCTTAAAATTCATGCTTTTTCAGCCAAAGCAAATCATGTCTACAATATAATTATTTTTCTTTGATTTGTAAAGCTGCATGAGAAAAAGAAAACTTCAATAGCTGTCTGGAAAATACCATTTTCTTGTAAAGGTGGTCTTATAGACATGATTGTCTAGTAATAAAAGTAAGGCAAGATTTGCTGGTATTTTAAAATGAGATTAATAAACCCCAACTTTAACTGGCACCTGTCAGCACAAGATCATGTAGTTTGTAACTTAGTAGAACTAGACAAGGCTTCTCCCTGAAATACAATATCTTGAAACAAGAAATTCTGCTTTCTCTTCATTGGTCACAAGGAGCCTTACACAAGCTTATATTGCAGTTAGTCCAACAGAGATCAGTGTCAATTGTACTTCAAATTTTAGCTTTCTTATCACTAATTTCCCTTCAATTTTTTAAGCATTGGAATAATTAAAACTTTTACTCCACTATAATCAATCTCATTGTCCTTTTGAGCTTGCCTAGCAGTTGAAACAATTAATTTAGACACAGTTATAGTACAAACTACTGTTTAAGTTTTTTTAGTTTCTGCAGAAATACAAAATCTCATTCATGACATGAAGTACACCTACATTATGAGCTACATATTTTAATGGAGATTATTGCAGTTGCATCAAGTATTTTGCTCAAATTTACATGAAAATTTTGAAATCACAATTTAAGCTACACCATAATGCCTCTAATAACATAACACATGTATTCTACAAAGGCATAGGACAGTGGGATTTTCCTAGCTTCTCAGTAGCTTCTTCATATGCAGCCATAATAACTGTTTTGCATGAGGTATCTGTGCACAGTGGTAATGCACTGTTGCAATTTATTTTCTTCTTTCATGACACAGAAACTGTGCACAGAGACAGGGCTTTTTGATGTGTGAGGGGCTATCATCACATTTCTGCAATATAATGGAAGGGACCATGCATCATAATTCCTTTAAAAGCAAATATTGATCTTTAAAAAGTCTTTTCAGATTTTATTATAGAAAATTGTTGTGATTTAAAAATAGTGGCACTATGTGAACCAGAGGATGACAGCACAGGCAAGAACCACCCAGGATAAAAAAACTTTATCCATAACATCGCAGGATCCTCTCATACGTTGCCTTTACACCCCAGTATGCCCTTGAGTATCCTGATCTTGGGTAAGAATATCATGGCAAAATACATCTCTTCCTCTAGTGCAAAATGTCAAGGGTCAGCCCACAGATAAAAGGGGTATCCTGGTATTTGATCTTTAGCCTAATAGAACTTCTTGTGTCAAAGAAAATGAAGACTACAATGTTAATAGGCCGATTTGCACTTTTGTTAAAAAAAAGACTACAGTAGAACAAAAATTAATATAATGTGATTAACATTGCAACCATGCAGAAGTCATGGTTGTGGTTTGGATAAAAGGAAGGCACTGGCACATTCTTGTACAAAAGGAGTGTGAAACCAGTTGAAACAAAACAACTGAGTAATATAGTCACTTCTACAGTCAAGTATATATATCACAAAGGGATGAACTGTGACTAAATGCCATCCTCCATAGAGGTTTTATTTCCAGAGCTGCTGCAACTGTTCTATGGCTCCTTGCTTACCAAATTCACCCAAGCAAATGTTAATATAGTTTAAAAAGAAGACATTGAAGTCAAGATTTGACACTTGAAAAATTGTAAAAGCTCGGTATCTTTTGCTGAATTGTGCTTTTTATATGTATGGTTAAACTATTTCCTCTTTCAGCTTTCTGGCACATAATACTGCAAACAGCAAATTTTCTTTCCAGATTACCCCTCTGTGATTACCTTATGTAGTAAGAAATGACAGAACAAAATATAATTTGACTCTATGTGTTAAGAATAGAAATCATACGAGGATATAGTTACTGTATCGGAATATGTTCAATTGTTCGTTTGAAACTGCTGCTGTGTAACAGTGCAATTGTAACACCAGGAAAATGAGCAGATTCCAAATGGGTAAGTATGTAGAAGGAGTCTGGGAGACAGACAAATATTTTAATACGTTTTTTAGCAAAAAAATAATCTTTCTCATTAGTCCCTTGTTCCCCAAACAGGTCATTATCTTGTAAATTTATCCCTCAAAACTCAGAGAATGTCTTACAGAGTAGCTGAATGGAAATTAAAGTATATTTTTAGTGCAAAGTGCTTGCAGATCTTTAGTTCTTATTTTTACAGAATTTTGGTCAGACTTAAAAATTCTCTTGAAACATGAGCTTCAGATTAGATAAGTAGTAGGCTAGGGAGCTGAATAATAAATATTTGCTCTTTTTCTTCTGTCAATTGTTCCTAATACTTTCAGAGAATGTGTATTTTATGTCTTCAATCAATGTTGAAGTACCAGAAATACCAGATCTGAAGGAATATAACTGGCAATTTCATGTAAGTTACGTGCAATCAGGATAAAAATAAAGCTTTTCATCAGCTTCATGAGCACCACGACCTAGACCTCTTCTACTCATTTGCACTCTGCTTTGCACTGATGGAAAGTAGTATTATGGAATTTAATGAAACCATTTTTAGAATAGAAAAAGGATCCTAAGATAGCACATACTTTTTTTTCATACTATACATATAGTGTATGAATATACATATATATCATACAGTTTTGAGTGGTGTGAGCTATACACAGCTCTTTGTTTCTTGATTCAGATGTTCAGGAAAAACTTGGGTTCAGAAGATCTTGGGTTCAGAGAATGCCAAGGTATTGTAGGAGTATTTTATAATCACAAAAACGGGGCTAGACTGTGAGAAGGAAATGTGATTTAATTCTATTTAAGGAAAAATATCTTTGAAATTTGTGTATCTTTGTGATTTTTTTTTAAAAGACACACTTCAACTGTCTTAAAGGCATCACTTGCAGAAATGTTGCCATGCTCACTGAAGTTTCAAATGATCAGGCCTCACTGGATTCAAAGTCAGATTTAGCCAATATGTTTTAACAAGAGTTTCTTCAGCTCTGTTCAAGTTTGATGACTTTATTAACATGTTCAAGACTCATATAATTCTGACACATGAATTTTCATTATATCATCTCTACACCAAATTGTAACCAATAAATGAATGTTGACATTTATGAGAGGTAGTCAAATGCCTGAAAAAATTGTAGGTCTTCACAATGACCTGTAACAATTTGACTAAAATGAACTCCAGAGAAGATTATATTTATTATTATATTTTCATCTGGAATTTCCTCAGCAGAAGCAATGCACTGACAGTCTCTTCCAGTGTCAGATGATATCGCTTTTGCTTCTTAGTACAGAAATTGAAATAAGGGAATATGTAAGGTAAAGTACTATTTTTTATACATTGATATAGAATTAATTCAACATTTCATTCAATTATTTTTTTAATAAATTATCTATATTTGTGCAGGAAAAAAAATTTTTTTAGTCCCTGAAAAACAGAACTGTCTCTGATACTGCATGGTTGCACTAATATGAACAACTTGGACATAACATATCTCCCTTTTTGCATTATTTGAGCAGTAGGGTTGCTGTGGCTCCAGGCAATTATAATAACTTCACAGAGTTTTCACAGGGTCAGTCATACAGTCACTTGTGTGGAAAAGCTATATGAAATCTGACAGGCAGGAACTGCTTATACTGGTCCACGATTATTTTGAGTCCATTGATTTCAGCAGAGTTACTTCTGATATATACCAGTTTTGGTTAGTGAAGAATCAGCCTTTGTAAGTTTTCTGCAGGTGTCCATATTTCCAGCAAGTTCAAGAAATCTCTATTATTGCTGAAATTAAAAAGTCACGGTAGTCATGTGACTAAGCCAGGTCTTGTTAATATTGAAATGTACTATATGAGTTTTTTAATTACTTCTTTGGATAAAGATAAAAAACAATATGAACCTGGCTTTATATCTGCAGTATGTGATTATTTCTAATTAGGTAGCTTATTCTTATTTTTTACTCTTATTGGAAAATGTATGAAAATTTATAAGATGTTCACTGAAGAAGAATTTGTCTGAAGCATGGCTACAAAAAAAGTAAATACAATGCCTTGTGATAAAATAAATCCTTTTCAATCTGAAAAGTGGCAGAAATTCGATTCTTTAATGAAAGTTATTACCTCCTGCTTCTCACCTCTTGTTCCATTATGAAGCTTAGCCAGAACGTGTGTAAATTTAGTAAAAAAGTGTACAGCTTCATTGCATAAGTACTACTCACCTGTATTATAGTTTCCAAGTATTTCACAACTTCTAATGTATGTATGTATGTAAGTTCATACTTTCCAGGGCTCACATTCCAAGAATAACTATAGAGCAAATTGTAAAACTATCAACACAGTGGTCAACTTGTGCTGTTCTTGTAGGGTCTCATAGGTCTGTGTTTCCTCTAAGCACATGCACACTGTAAAAACCCCGCATAACCCCCCTAGAGCTGGATGGCTACCACCCAGCAGAGGCCTCTAGGAGGGTTTCCACCTTTCTAAGAGACACTGCCATCCAGCAACAGGATTCCATCACTTTCAAGTGTGCTTGGACCTGAATTGGGTATCAGATGTGGTAGGTCTCTTCCACTTCTTTCTAGCTCTGCTCTGTCATCCCTCTGTATATGTGCTCACCAGCACCAAGTCTGAAGGAGGCAGTTGGACATCATCATTTTCATTCTTGTACACCGTAGCCTTCCAGTCCTGGTAAGGTGGTGTCTGCTTGTTTGTGAGCCCTTAACAATCCCACAGATTGCTTGGGTGGTTTTCCACCTTTTTCAAAACCTGATGATGAATGGGACTGGAGTTCTAGTGGGTCTGCCTGTAGACCTTTGAATAGGCAAGAGTGTGAGCCAGAAGAGAACCTCTCTAGACAGTCCCGAGGCATCCCTGCAGGCCTTGTGAGCTAAGCATGTTCTTCCAGCAGCACAGTCAGAGCTTGGAGCAAGAGCATAACAGCCTCCTTATTGAAGAAGCTGTTGAGGATTTTGTGCATCAGAATTATATTGCCATTGAACTGTGACAGCAGCATTGTTGATAGGTAAAAGGCTATGCACATGAACTGTTCCATAGTGAGCTCTCCACCATTCTAGACAGCATCTAGTTTCTTATCAGGTAGGAAGGGATACCTTTGCCCCAGGTTTTGACATTGAAGTCAGAGGGCAATAAGTACCACAAACTTTGTAGTTTCTGTGTATTTCTCTCATAGAAGACAAAGTTGCAGAAGCTGTACTGCCTCTTCAATTTTCAAAATTTTCTGAATATTGTGGAGAAAAAATCACCACATATTACTCTAGAAATTCATCCAGAAGGAGGATGATTAAGCAAAATTAATTCATTCAGTAACAAATTCTCCAGACTAAACATTATGTCACTAGGGCCTTTTGGGTGAGAAAAAGCAGTGGTGAAAGAAATAGCTGGAAATCTTAATAGATGGAAATAAGCCTGCAAATGAACTCCAAGACTTGATCAGGGGCACTTGCACCACACTGACTGTGATCAAGGTACAGACCAAAGGTTGTCATTACAGGCTGCCTTTCTCTGACTCTGAAAATATCTGTCTTACCTTTCCAAAGGTGTGAATAAAAGGAAATTTAAAAAACAAATGAGGTTTTCAAAGGGGCCTACTAGAGAAGACAAAGAAGAAAGCTGAGGCTGAAATTTTGTACATTGAGTATTTTGTTTTCATATTTTTTTTTTAATCCTTTGTGGATTGGGAATATGAGAATGCCCTGGTACCATTTCACATAGTTTATGATACTGGAGATTTTTAACAAGTTTGGGGCAAGTAGCCTGAAGTCTAAGTACATACTTTGGAACTGGATAGTAAAAGGAGAATGTTCTCATTTAGGCTTACAGCTGAAATACAATGAGTTTTGCTGCTGAAAACTTCTTCTCAGTTATCTGAAGAATCAAAACCGGAACTTATTTTGTGACTTTAACCTTTCTTAATAACATGCCAGAGATGCTTGATGTTGATATAGTATGATGAAGGGAGTCTGATTAGGTGGCTGAATACAGCATGAAAAGTACCTGCTGTTGCTTAGAAGCATTTTCACAGTCAAATTCCAGCTCTACTTCAGTTACTTTCTTTGTTAATGAAGTCTCTGCAGCATTCCCCTTTTCTGTAAGATTTCTGATAAGCTACTTTGATTAGAGATAGTGCTCTCTCCACATACATGGTCCTCCTACTGCCCAGAGGATAGACAGACCCTGATGCCTTCTTAACCTAAGCAAGCAGGCAGGGGATTGACAGCCTGAAAACAGTTTCAGCTGACAGCTTAAACCATCTCATATGCCTCCCAGTAACAGGACTGTCCTCCAGTCTTTTAGTGCAGCAAGCAATTCCTGGACTAACGCTTGATTTCATGGCTAAATTTTGGCATGCAGAAAACCAATGCAGAGTGATTGCACTTGACAAAGGAAGAGGTTTTTATAGTTTACAGCAATCACCTATTTTAGTACTTCAGTAAATGGATTTCTCTGCAATTAAGTTCTTTGGAAAAGGTTTTAATTCTGCCATTTTCATCATCCCTTCCATTTGTTGATAGGGTGCAAATGCAACACTTGGCAGCTTGCCCAGGTGTAGGTCGAGCTTGGTCCTCCCTGGTCTCTGACAAGACTGGGACAAGGCTTCCCTATGTTGGAAGGGGAATATCATGAGGTGAGGGCTGAGGGAAAGGAAAGGTATAGCCTGGCCTTGGGGTCAGAGGGAGAGCAGGGAATGGGGAAGCTTTGGTCCATTCTTCAAATTTGAAGAAGGTAACCAAGACTCTCATGGCCTCAAACAGGCAGAGTAGGTAAAATAATCAGCCTTAGAAAAAGTGATGCCCACAGATGATCACATGCTACCTGGCATGCTGAGTCTCTACATTGGAACATTTTGAATTTAAATGCTCACCGGAGGATCAGTTTCTCCAGCCAGCATTTAGATAGCAAAAACTTCAGTTTCTCTTTAGAGAAGGAAAAGAAAAAGAAAAAGAAAAAAAGAAAAAAAGAAAAAAAAAAAAAAAAAAAAAAAGAGAGAGAAAAGGAAAAAAAGAAAAAAGAAGAAAAAAGGAAAGGAAAAAGAAATATAAAAGGAGAGAAAAGGAGAGAGAAAAGAAAGAAAAAAGAAAGAAAAAAGAAAAGGAAAGAAAAGAGAAAGAAAAAAGAAAAAAGAAAAGGAAAGAAAAAAGAAAGAAAAAAGGAAAGAAAAGGAAAGAAAAGGAAAAAAAATAGGTGTGGAGGGCTTAAATTTTCATCATTAAAAAATAAATATTAAAATTATTCATTTCAAAATTGCAGCTACACAAAATCTTACTCAATCCAGAACATATTAGGAACACTGGCAGTTGTTCTGCAGATTAGGGAAAGTCTTTATGGCAAAAAAGACATTTAGGTTTTTAAGCTGTAACACTAGAAGCCTGGAGCACCTGGCTTTCACCAGAAAGTGTGGAAACCTGAGACCTGCAGGTAATACTAAGGCACAGATTAGAGGCAGGTGTCTGGTTAAAGGGAGGTTGCTCTTGTCTGCCTGGCTCGTATCTCTCCACAGACCCGAGAAACTGAAAGTCTTGGCTATGTTCCAGTTCTAGAAGCTAGAGACTTGGTACCCTGCAATGGAGATGCAAAAAGGCTTATGGCCTCTGCTTGGATTCATATGACTGGTGTTTTAGGTCATTACTCTCATGCAGACTACCCAATGGCCAAGGACCTAAGCCTTCCCATCACACAAGGCAGCTGGCTTCCAGAAAGACTTTTGGAACAGAACAGAGCTGCACTGCAGCCATGGGCCTTGCGTAACAGCAGGCATTGGCCCACAACTGCTAGAAAACTGAGCAGAAATGCAAGGAGCGTTTGAAAACATCTTGGATTAGTACTTCTGAAATTTTCTCTTTGGACCACATAAAATGAAGAAGGTTTGGCTCCATTAATAGTAAGAATATTTTGAAAAACTAAAGCTCTACAAGCGTGAAATATCAGAGTTTTAAGTAGCTCTGTATCCAGTGCTGGCATTACAAAACTATGTCGTATAGCCAGTGATGGGCTTTCCTTCATATGACATATATGGCAACATTGTCTCTGTGTTCCAGTAAATACATATCCATGCACTAAAGAAACTGTATTTTAAGTGCACACTTTGTGTTCTCAAAACACAGTTTTGAAAGTTTTTAAATATAAAAGAAATTTGGTGTAATAAGATGGTGAAAGCAATGTCTTTTTAGTGGGGAGTAGGCTGAATAAAATGGAGGCTGATAGAGGTGCGTCACATTTTTATGTGAATTATGTATTCTGCTGTTGCAGAAAACAGTAAGTATTAATTATTATATAACATTTAGTTGCTTTGATTTGGCACTAAACACAAAGCAGAAGGGTTTTTTTGTAGCATAACCTGCTCATAGAATAGTAATTTAGCTTATTGCATGGAAGATTGCAGTGAGTGTTATCTCCAGTCTCAGAAAGGGGATTACATACTGCACCACCAACGCTGGGTAATAACTTTCACTGTGGTCTCTCTGACTTGATGCAGTACCTGAAGTCTGAGAGAATCGGGCACTGCCTGTCACTGTCTGGACTTGATCTACAAAATAGCATCTTTAAATGTTTGACTTTTAGAATGTGCTTTTGTGGGCAAACAAGTCAGTTACTAAGGCATGTTTAATTTCATGGTTTTGTGTAATAGATGTCTAGAAACCATGGGGATTTCAATCAGAAAAATAACTCAAGGGTATTTTGGTTTTGTTGGGCTTGTTTTTTTATAAAGTAGTTGCACATAATAATAGTAGAAAGCTAAGACAAGAAAAATGTTGAAGACTTTATTTAAAATTGAGGTAATAGCTTTCTATTTATCTGTCACTCTTCCCTTTGGGAATCAGAGTCAAGAAAATATTTTAGTGTCCATTTGGTTTTCTTGTGTGGAACAAACTTTTGGAATTGTCTTTTCATAAAGCAATTTGGAGATACCTGTTAAGAAGTCTGTTTCTCTTACCTTATGTCTCCTTAGGCAGAAGCTAAACAATTTCTGGCAGCCCTAAACCCATGTGCTTCTGCTTCTGGCACTGCCAGTCCTTCTAAATCTGCACCCCAGCTCTGCACCTGGAGAATTCTAGTTGGAATGTGGGTGAGGATGCGAAATGTTTTGAAAACCAAAGTGCTGGAATTTCACTGATGAAGAAGAGTCAGTAAGTTATTTAAGTAGTCCAGATCACTTTCCAGGTGAATTGTCAAGCCCAGAGCTTGAAGCTGGAATGAGAGAGCTGGTATAGGAGACTGAAGGCACTCAGCAGAATTAGCATCAAACTTCTTCCAGCTGACAGTGGTCTATTTATGAAACAATCATTGTGTATCTTAGCCATTCAAATTACCTGAAAAGAAATTAAAAAATCTAGTTGTTTAATTCTTATATTTTCCTATCAACATCTGTATCTCATGATGGTGGAAAAAACACTGTGGCTTCTTTTTAAGTTTTAGTTTTCAGTCTCAGGTATCCCACAATGAGTCTGTGTCAGATTAAAGGTTATGATATTTATTTGGTCTCTTTGTTTACATCTGTTCAACGAAGTAAAACTACCCAGGGACTTTTTTGTACCCCCAGGCCAAATGGCATGGCCAGATTCAGCTTGGACTGCTACATATTTTGTCCCCTGTCCCCTACTGATGGCAGAGTCCAAACTGTCTGCTGGGAAGAACACTTGGCATGTGCTGTTGCTCTGTCTGGGAGAGCTGGCACTGCAGCAGCCTCAGTAGCTTTGATCTGGGCAAATGACAAACTCCTCCCCTTGGCCCGTTTTATTTGATATAATGATGTAACTACCCACCTGCTTATTTATGCATGTGTGTCTATCAATCTAATCTAACTTGCTATCAGTCTATCTATCTATCTATCTATCTATCTATCCATCTGTCCACATTGTGTGTTGGATATATACTCATTATATACTCTTTATGCTGCAGTACTTAATTCATACAATACTTAATTCATACAAAGCAATGACTTGCCTCCCCCTTGAACTCACAGGGGGCTCCTTAACTTCATTCAAGGTGTTTGTCTCTGCATTGTGAAAGTGAAATGTCAGTTTCTGGGAAGTGGCAGTGCAGTATACAAAATCCACACAGAATGGAATACAAAAAGTGCAGAACAATAGAGAGTTCAACTGATTTAGAATGTCTGTGAGATTTCCAGGTAGGAGGCTGGTCTTGATGACAGTTTGAGGGTTTCTCCTTGGTCCCTTTGCTCTGACATATAGAGAAAGGGTAAGAAAAAAATCAGTACCTGATCTTAAAGATTACAGTCACTGGGGCTTAATCCTTAGTCCCTCTAAAAAGATTTACTTCTTTGAAAATAGCCTGTTGTAATCACTGAGAAACCATCAGAGAAAAGTGATGTTTTATTCTCTTTGAAAATATGTCCTTTACAGTAAGGTGGAAGACACTTTTTTCTTACCAGTGGGACTACTGGTAATAATAAATTCCCAACTTAATGCAATTTTTTTTTCTTTCTGTCTTTCTAAAGAGTTAATAGAAATTTTCAAAGATTACTGGCATTTATTTATTTCAGAAATGACAGTAATACATCTATATCAACTAGGACTTAACTATTACTAATACTGAATTTCCTCTATAAGAGAAGTTAGAAATTACTGCTATTTTTAGCTTTAACATGTACTACTGTAAGATGGATAGTTAAGCCTACAAAATCCTGATTAAGAATATTTTGAAAGAAACCTAAAGTAAATTACTTTGATCTGGTGACTATATTCTTGTGACTTCTGGTGACCAGGTCGTGAGAGTTTAAGTCTAGGAATGCAATCTGCTGCTCCTTGCACCAAATAAAACTGGTGATAAAGCTGATGAAATAGAGCCAATTTTGCATACAGATCCAATAGAAACAGAATCTATACTCAATAAAATCTACTTATTTCTATTTGATTCAAACACACTTTTTAAAAAATGTATTTTTAACCCTATAAAGCATCTGTTTGTAGTCATAGGATGTTGTATATGTTAACTTTTCAATTTGAGATATGACAATTGTTTTTTTTTTCTCTAGCATTAAATAGAATCATGGAATCATAGAATAATTTGTTTTGAAATGGACCTTCTGTGTTCGTCTTGCCTAATCCTCTGCTCAGTGCAGAGGCTGGATAAGGCTCAGTGCATCCAGGCTGGATGAGACTCTGAGAAGTGTGATCTAGTGGGTGATGTCCCTGACCATGGCAAGGTTGGACTTAGATGATCTTAAAGGTTCCTTGCAACTCTGACAATTCTATAATTCTGTGATTCTAAGTGAGGGGAAGCATCTGAGAATGATGGTTCCTTCCCTCAGAAAAGTAAAGCCTCACTTTATTTCACTTGCTTGATAAGTAGTTTCCTTTGCCAAATACTCCTAACTTTGCTGTTCTGCAGTTGTTGCAGACTATTGCAATGTTGCAGCTATTGTATGTACTGATTTCTTTCATCCTTTATATATTAACTTCACCAGTTGTCAGATGCAGCCAAGCATTAGGACCAATGGTGCTTCTTCTGAAGAGGGATGCAGACTGCAAAGGGCAAACACCACCAGAAGCCATTAGACTTAGGGGACAGGACAAGAGAGAGAAGTTCATTTTAACTAGGAAAAAAGATATGCTAAAACATCTGAGAGTAAAACATCTTTCCACGTTATGTAAGATGGGATTTTAAAACATGGCATTTCATCAATAACACAGAAATCCAAATCCATCTCTGTGACTGTGGTATTTATTCAATGCTTTTAACAGGAACAGGTAGAAATGCATCTCCCTATACTATTGTATCTATAGAATTTATGTGACAGGAGAAATTTGGGCTGGTACAAACGAAGGGAAGGGAAGGAGGCTCATAGTCTGGAGGATGCAGTCTGCCCAAAGGAAGACATCTATTAGTACAAATTAGAAGTTAATCAATTACTGTAAATTGACCATATAAGTAACCATACTTGCCATCTCAGATGTTTAGAAGAGCTCTTCCAGTCCTGCAGCTTGTAGGAAAAGTAAAAGAAATACAGTACAGAGCCAAAACATGAAGACAGATGGATTTTCTACAGCTTCTTTTTTTTTCTAGCTAGACTGGAGTTACCCAAAGTCAAAGAATCAGGTCAAATTAATTACAGTTGTTAGAGAAAACCATTAAAGAAAAGAGTTCACATGCTAACTCCAAGGTTCACATGCCAACTCTAATAGCTTCAACCATAGGGCTTACTTTGGGGTCATATGGGATATAGTGCATTTCTGAACCATATTCAAAAACTTGTTCCAAATCAGAGTGATGAATAGAGAACAGAAATTTGCTACTGAGGAGGAAGCATAGATCACAACTGTGGGGCCCAGATAGATCCTCACCCTGAAGGATATATTTTCTCCTTTCCATCATCCCCTTGATGATTCCTGAGATGATGTTTAGGAATGTATCAACTACTGTTGGTGGTAGAAAAACAAGTCAGTAAGTTAAAAAATAGAGAAGTAAGAGTCCAGGGACTCTGATTTTTCTAAATTAGGCTGGTAGTGTTTAAAGAAGATTACATTTTAGAAATCTCATGAAGTAAGACAGATTTTAAGGGAAAAATTTGAATTAAAAGATTCAATACCAATATTCATATTTCTTCTGCTCAAAGGGGTTAAGATTTGAAGGCTGCTAAATAGAAGAAAGACAATTAAGAGGAAAACAAGAGTACCTTACCTTTCACTAGCACTGAGCATTAACAAGGTACATTTGTAGGGGCAGATAGATCAATGGAGACTCATTTAAGTGAAGAAAGCCTCACATGACAATTTTATTTCCAGTAACATACTGGCCATAATATCACAAACCAGGACAATATTTCAGTGTCAATTAAACATGCCACACATTTTGAAATAAGAGCTAATAAAATTTAGACATTAACCATAAGATCAGGAGCTTCTGTGCAGAGTTTTTTCAAACAGACTGGGGAAAAAAAAGTTGACATAGCTGTAAGGCCGAGGCATCATGTTCCAAGTCAGCTAAAAGGAAGTGTGCATGGACAAATTCTAGCTTGTAGAATCTAAAAAGGAAGTGCTGACCCAACTTTAACTATAGTGATGTGAATAATACTACACTAATGCAACATTACCATATGTATTATAATTCTGCAGCCACAGATTTTCTTGAAGAAAACATCTGCAGTGCTTAGGTTTTAATAGTCTCAAAATTACAAGGCATAAAAATTACTTAGGCTTTACAATTCAAGTATCACAAAAGTTATGGTTATGAAGACTGTCACGATAACTATTTGCTCTTTCTTTTTTGCTTTTGGTTTTGATGTCTGCTTGTAATAGGCCATTGCTAGATGTCTGCAAGCATCCACCTATTCTCCTCAAAATATTGTGTCACATTTTCAGCATTTGTGATGGAGAGAGGTAAGGGGAGATAGTTCTGCCAGCTTGATTAGCAAGCTGGATTTCCCGCTTAAAAAGAAGTCAAAATACCTGGCAACTTCATGAGCTACCAGACTGAAAGAAAAAAGAGAAAGCTGATTAATCTGCACATATGCTAGGGGATAGGTGCAGTCAGTAATGTATCCCAGGGTCATCTGATTGTCAGATGGGGACATTTTGGAACCATACTGGAGGTTGGTCTAGATGACCTTTAAAGATCCCTTCCAACACAAACTATTCTATAGTTCTATGATTCTAAGTTCTATGATTCTATCTATAGTTCTGTGATTCTAAGATATTAGAGCTTCCTTCTGACTTGGATACCCATGTTTCTTCTGGAGAAAGTGCAGAAAGTTTCCTAGCTGTCTTTTCATTATGGTCCAGGTGTGAGCAGATAAATGCTTGGGTAAAGAAGCCTGGTCACATTTTCACACACTAGGTAAGATGTAGCAGAAGTGATTAGAGTCCAGCTGGGATCTATAAATTTTCAACTATCAAAGGTACCAACTACTTGATGTGTGTGTCATCCTTCTGCACATGCAGTGATACCATTCCTGTAGTGATGTGGGAAGTCTTATGAAAGATTTGTCTGACCAACATTATAAGGAAAGCTCATAGAACAGGAAAAAGCTTCCAGCACTGTATAGCTGGTGTTCTTGTCACTTCATTTGATTCTGTTAAGAATATATATATAAAGTACATATATAAGGCCACCAGGATTTTCTTGAGTCATGTTTCCGGATTTCTACAATCCTTTTGTCCTCACAATGTCATTCTTCCTCAGGACATAGGATGTTAAAAAAAGAAAAAAAAAAAAAAAATCGCAAGACTCCCACTTTAATATGCAGTAAAGCAGAACATCACAGTGTGGATCAGTTACATGTGTTTTATTCAGAAAAAACCCTAAAGTTACTGTAATAAATAGGCTTAATGACAAAAACAGACTTTTATATACTAACTTCTTTAAGCCAAACATGGATTCTTCCATAATTTTTTATCACCCTCCATAATGGGGAAACACAACTTTAATAACACCATTTAAATCTGGAGAGAGTAATGCAGTGCTTTTTCTCAATTTCCAATTCAGTTTCAGTGCCTTATTTTTATTCTATATAGCTATATAGGTTTTTGGTTTTGGAATATTGTGTAACAAACCCTTATAACTTGCATGTCCACACAAGACAGGGGGTAATTACTATTACCTCCATTTTGTAGGTGGGGTATTTGAAGGGAGGTTAACACTCCATAGAGTGCAGGAATTATCAGAAATGAGGTTTTCATGGCTCCCAGTTTCATGTGATCAGTCTGCCTCCAAGAAAGCAGTATAAATAGAACACCAAATATTCTTAATCTTGCTTTAGGTAAGTTGTAGTGTGAAGTTTCCAGTGTCAGGAGCTGAGATTTCTGGTGATGTATCCGAGGATTGTTGGTGCATTACTAATCTATCTGAGTTTATTTTGAATGTTGTCAGAACAGTTGTCTGCTCTTTGGAGACCTTTTGATGACTGTCAAAAAAGCAAAAGTGATTCAGTTCATTCTACACCACCCTTCTGTTCTGAGAGAGGTACCCAGCAAAGGTCATCCAATACAAGATGCAGACATGGGTCAACACCAGAGGTGGTTTCAATAGCTGGCACCTACCATGTAAAAGTCATAGTTCAGTGACTAGCTAGTTTGTTAGCAAGGAAACTATGTGTTAGCAAGTGGTATGACAGTTGGGGTTTGTGTGGCTATTTGAGACAGAATTAACACATATGTAGTGGGCATGACTGCAGGCCCAGGATTTGGGCATCTGCTCAGACAAACCTGTTCTGTAGCTCTGCTCTTGCTTCTCTACTTTTACCTTCTTTCCTCCTGTTCCCCTCTCTTTGGAGTAGCCAAGTAGTCAGATGTGTGTCCAAGCCTGCCCATTCCTCACATTCATCCCTCTCTCTGTCAGACACATGGTTCTCTTGTTGATTTCTGTCAATAAAGACAGAAACTATTCTGCCATAGTTAGTAGAGTTAAATAAATGAAGAGGTCTTGGTGCAAGTGAGAAGAATAAGCCTCTGCAAAGCTTTCAGTGAACGTTCATCAATACAGACCATCTGTTTTATGGTGCTCCACTTACCCAAGCATGTATAAACATAGTTTAAATGATAAGTTATCCAGTTTTGTAAGTTATTTGTGCTGGGGAAAAAACCAAAGGGACATAAGTGTTTTTGTGTACCTCATTCATTATTATTTGAGATGAATTAGTATTTATCTGACATAATCTGTCTTTCATTTTACACACAGATAAAAGTGTAGGACACACTTAAAACCAGTATGTTTTTATCTTCTGTATCATTTCTGTGGAGAGATGCTTTATATTTTATTGCTGATGGTTTTCTCTTAAATTCACCAAATAGATCTAGAGATAACTTCTCAAATAATAGGAAGTTAATGACATTATGAAATCACATAACTAACGCAGAGTCTTTAAATTATCATAACCCGTGAAAAATATCTCAGCCCCAAAAATATCAAATAAACCATGAATAAAAATTGATCCTGATGATGAAGTACCAATGTGAGTGATAATGCTATTTTAAACCATGTAAAATAAATAGGTTCCATCTTTGGTGGAATATTTTTAAAGTATATTGAGATCTTTATCTTTCAGTGCAAACAGTAAGTCCTGCTGGTCATGGACAACAGCACTGAAAACTTTACTACAGCTAAAGATCATTACTTACTTGTACACTTTGTGCAGTGCTGTGATATTTATCCACCACCTCTTGTTTATCTTCTCTGTGAAATATAGCCTAATAATGTCACCTTGTCTATGCAGAATGTGTACACTTAATTGATTACATTTAGCAAAATGTATCTCTTTCCTTATCTCCTTTAATCTTGTATTATATAAACTCAGTGATTTTGTGAAAATGCATCGCCAGTAACTCATTACTAAAATTCTAATATTCAGTAGGATTGGGACTGGACCCTGAAGACCTCATGGGAGTAGGAGATGCCCTCTAAGTGACTCATGAACCCTGGCTGTCATCCAAGACAAATATACCAATCTAGCAAGTGCTGCCTGGAAAGTGGAGCTGAAGTCACTCAGAAACACTATTGCATAAGAAGCCACAATGAATGAGGAAGGCCATGCTGGTTAAGGATACAGCAGAGGTAAAACCTCTTTCTAGAGATCTGGCTGTTTGCTGAGATCCCTGAGGTGTAATGCTGGTGCTTCTACTTGAAGATAGTCCAACTTCATTTTTCCTGTTTTAGTAATTTTCATTTGTCATTTTGTAGGTTTTCTGTTAGTGGCATGAAACCCAAGTACAATAGGGCACACAAATTTTTTAGAGCATCAGATCAAGCAAGTTTCAACCATACAGGTTATTGAGGACAATATTTATGCTATGAAATCCAAGTGAACACAAGATCTTTTAAAAGTATAGGTAGTTTGCTACAGTGTCTCCTTGCAACAATGAAGACTACTTGCAGTTCAGCTTTAGATAAGATTAGTAAATTTTGAGTTTACTATTTTTTTATCTTGGGAAATAGTTGGATCTCCCCTTAGGACTGAGGAGAAATTGATGCTTTTCATAGCATAATACAGGGAGGCTGCACTCACCCAGGTACCGTCCCATGTCTCCTGCAAACTTCTACAGATTAATTTCTTAGTTTTTTATACAGCAGTGTTCTGCTTCTGGAATAATATTCTAACTCTTCTGTTGAGGCAGGATTTCCTATCATTTGTGTGCTAAAGAATTTGAAGAATTACAGCTGTTGAAACTAGACTGCAAGATCAGGGTCACCATTTGAAGCTGGACTTCAAGACATATATCAGTAATTATAAGTACATAATACTGGAAGAATCAAGATTGTTCAATAAGCTCCATATCCTGTGACTGGAAGCAATGATGGGGGAGATACTTAGGTTTGGAGAAGCAATACTTATGCTTCTGTTCCTCAACAACCACAGAACTTTCCAGCACTACACAACAGTCTGAAGGCCCACACTGAAACACCAAAAGCCAATAATCACAGTAATATATCACAGAAGCAACTATAGGTCTTGCTCTTGTCAAAGATCTCCCCATTGTGGAGAGCTAAGAACTTTTTAGGATCATCTCTCACAAAGAAAAAAAAGCTGAAAACACTGCAGAGCAAGAAGGAAAGCAGTTCTAGATTTGCCCACATGCCTCTTACTTCACATTTGCTGACAAGTGCAACCATGATGAATGAGGAAATCATACCAATTTCACCAGTAAATGAGTGCTTTATATCAGATACATCCTCTCTTACAGTATCCTTGACCCTGTTCATTAGCCGGGGAAAAAACCCATTTTTATGGTGTGACTGATACAGATAAATACAATGCTTAGAGCAATCCATAATTGGACAATGACAACAAAATCTCAGGTTTCATCCATCAAACCTTAGTTTTCAAATTGTATAGTTAGAGCCTAGTTTTCCTAAACCATTTTCTCTTAATGGGATTTTAGTGCTGTTACAGGTTCCAGTGAAGTTACCTGTAGCAAACTCTACCTAGTGTGATTGGCAGAGCACTCTTAACTATAAGCTGTGTTCTCTCACATTTTGAGATAGCACAAAGAGACCAAAAGAATTCACAGTAAAGGAAGACCTTCTTCAGTTTTGAGGGGTTCAAAAGACCAAGGAGGAGAAGAATAAGAGTTAGAAAGGTTGTCTGTCTGTTAGATAGACAACTGGAAACCGTTGAGCTGCTAGTGACTTAGTTTTCAGAGAATGTCTAAGGAACAATGCCTTGTTTAAAACCCAAAACATTTTAAATTCTGGAAACTGTAGCAGTAAGCTTTTTCAGTTTAAGCTATTATTTCACTTCACGATCAGCCATCCTAGATGTTTTGTTCTTGAATGAAATCTACTCTGAATCTGAAAAAATGAACCTCTCTTCATTTAACCTACACTTCACTGCCTCTGAGAGTACTGCCTTTCCAGCATACAGCAACTATTATGGTAATTTCAAGGAATAGTCATCTAGTATAGCACAACTGATCTACCAATAATATAGTTGAATGTGTTGGTGTAGCTTACTTAATAAGGAATGAAACACCACCAACCCTATAGCCTGTGTATCAGTGTTGCATGCTGTGTTCATACTGCCTTCTGACATTAGGGTTTAATCAGTTTATGCAGTGTGATACTTCTGAAAGCTAGTGGCTAGACATGATGACTCAGGAGATTTGTTTAAAAAAAAATTCCTGCATGAGAGGACTTCTGATAGGAAAAGGTGCCTCATTAGCACTCACTTTGTTCCCAACAGGATGATAAGAGGTGGCATGGAGGAAATTGCATGGCTTTCTTTTGGCTTTGTATTAGCTTGTGAGTGACAATTTTAGTGATGAAGAAGTAAGCCTCAGCCTTTTTTTTCCTTACCTTTGCATCCTTCCAAGTTAGCATTCTCTGATCTTTTGTGCCAGTAAAACTCTGGAGCAGCTCCAGTGATTGCAGTGGCAACCATCAGAGCAATGTTGGTGAAGAAAGAATTCAAGGCAGATTTGGGACTTTGTAGTGGATACAGAAAAGAAACCAGCTAAATGAGCACAGATATTTGGGAAGGTGGTATTCCATCACAGCCTTGGAATACCATCCTTGCAGACTGCAAATGCTCATTTAAATTGTAAGACAAAGGAGGCAGCATGATCTTGAATACACTAGAGGAACCTTTCAGAAGTGCTTTTCTGACTGGCACAAGCAAGGAAGCAGTTAAAAGTTAGTTACAAAAAATGTCAAGCAGGACATACAGATGCCTTTATGTCTTACCTAATGGTTCAAAAACATGGATGTCCATTTCTGCTGTGGATCAAAAAGCATCGTGTTTACTCAGAAGTTTTACCCATTAAAAAAAAGAAAAGAAAAAAAAAATAAAAGAAGAAAGAAAAAAAACCATAAGGAAGTATAATTCACTGTCTATCTTATGCTTTCTAATCATGTAATATTCATTACCATTACAATTTGCAGTACCTATTAAAAATACATCTTGACTTGACTGTGGAGCTTATAGGTATCTTTATTGAGTGGTTTGCAGTAAAAAGTGATGCGTTCACAAAATTATGCCATTCTGTATGCATGGTTTGAAAAAATCCCTTGTCCTTACAATGCTCCTGAGAATTATCTGCATCTGCTTCTTTGGAGGAAGAGCGAATAATAATGTTGAGCGGATGGGTTCATAGAATGGTTGAGGTTAAAAGGGACCACTGGAGGTCATTTACTCCAACCTCAATTCCATCATTTAGAATGGGATTCAGTTTGAGGCTGATACTTTCATTTCCCTATAAGTGTATTCCAGTAGATATGTGAGTTGTGTGTAAAAGTTCCCATGATAATCAAGGTGGTTCTAGACACCCATGTTTATACAATAAAATTACCATTCCATTAGGGTTGTTTTGCACTTGAATGCTTGAGTGGTTAATGGGAATGGAAACTAGAGGACAATAGCTTGTCACATCCCCATTAAAATTAGGATTCTGTATATCAAACTATTTTTTTTTTTCTCATCTTTGTAGAGCCCATTGTAGCTTTGGACCTCTTGGATTTGGCACAGACGTTTTTGTCTCTTCATTTTCTTCTCTCTTGCTTTTATTGTCGCTTAATTTTGTTTCTCAGTTGTTCATCTGTCTCATAGACCAAGACACTGTTCCTCAAAATTATGTCATGTAACTGAAGTTTGATTTCAAAAGATGTGATACATCCCCACTTACTGAATGTGACCTGCACATTATTTTTTCCTCAGAAACATAAGGCCTGCCTTTGAGAACACAGGCAAGTCACCAAGGTGCCTTCCATCAATTCCTCTGCAATAGCTTCCTCATTGGTTAACCAGCTAATCTGAGTGAGAGAAGGGTGCATCATCTTCTGTGTAGCATGGAATCGTGGGCAGCCAAAACAGGGGTGCTGAGTTGTGGTACAGTATCAGGGGAGAGGTTGGTGCTCTATAGTTTCTATGTTCTTGAGAGTTTAGGGTTCTGTTGTCTTTCATGCCTGGTACTCAGCAGCTAACACTGTGGCCATGTGCTCTTAATAAGCAAAGAGACAAACAAATCCAGAAATAGTCTTTCATACTCAATCTCCAGTTACTTAAAAATGAAAACAGTTTTTCATGAGAAGCATATGGTTTATGTATGTCAGTTTCATTATGTATTTGCAAAAGCATTTGTAGGCAAAGTTTCCAAACCCATTTATTTTCAGTACTGAAAGATAAGTCAAGTAGTCTTTGCAGACCCTGAGTAGATGGTCTTATTTTGCATCCCTGGTGTGAGTTGCTACATTCTTCACTTGTGTCTCACATAAAACTTGCACTGCAGGAATTCAAACCATCAATGCAGCAATGAAAAGAAAAATGCCATCTATGCTGTGGATCAAAAAGCATCACACTTACGCAGAAGTTTTACCCATATAATTAAAATTTCCAAAAGAAAAGATGTGTGGATGGATTTCTGTAAATGGTGCTTACATGAAACTGAAAACCAAGTTGTGTTGCTCAGGTACATAGACCCACAGCATTCAAAAGCAATTTACTGTGGAAAAATCTGTAAGACTCGATAAACCTGATGAAGAGGGAATGACAGTCACTGGAAAGCTGAGGCAAAGAAGAGGCCACAAGAGGTATCAGACAATAACAATTCTGTACCACAGGTATGTAGGTAGCATGGCAATCACTAAGAGCTGAGGTAGATCACCTTCACTTTTCTTAGGAACAGTATTTTGCCATAATCCTCATGTGAGACCAATCTGATGAAGTCTGGAGCTCTCTGACCTAGAAAAAAGTGAGCAATAATCAGTGGAAAGCAGCTAAAAGGGCTAAATGTGTATGACATGGGTATATCAGAAATGGAAGCTCAAATTTTTGAATATTTTAACATTACAATAGCTAGACAAGCATCTGAAAAGTCATTTCTTCCTACCAGTGGCAGGGTTCATTCATCCTGTAAGCATTACAATTAAGCTTGCATGTTTGTGCTGCACAGTCTTCTGAATGCCTTTTTGGAAGAGCTTTAATTCAGTAGCAATAAATGCATGAAATAAATAAGAAATAAAATAAATTGGAAATATATCATGGGCTTTAAAGGGTTTTAGAATTTTAAAAGGTTTCTTCTGGATACATTTCAAATTAAACCAGATGCAAAGGAGCTCTTTTGTATTTAAGCCAATGCCTGCAGACTAGGGGAAAAAAAAATCTTATTTGTTATTTTTCTTGAAATGGTGGGAAGGCTGAACTTCTCTTTCATGTCTGCTTGGCATGGGTTCTTTTCTGGCTGAGTTCAGCAAGGTGGTCATCTGTTGACACATGTCAGTTGGGAACCAGCTTAATCAGAAAAGAAAATGAAACTGTTGGGTAACCTTTCACCTTAACAGCTGTTCAAAATGATGTTGTCTCCAGACTGGAACTGTGAAGCTAAACTCTCTGGGGAACACATTTGAAACATACAAATAAAACATAGAAGTGTTCCTTGGTACAGAATTATAACACCTGCCAAGAGCAGATCAGTTTAGCAGGGAAAGAGAGGACTGGAGACGAAGGAAAACATGGCCTCTCTCAACAAAATTTTTAAAAGCTTATGAGTGAGCTATTCCTGTATAAAAAGCCACAGACATCATGGTCATTCCTTAGTGCAATGGATTTCTGCTTGCATAATAAAATTGTCATGGATGTTTCAGAACTTCCACTTTCAAAGTTACTGTATGAGATATATTTCTCCTTATAATTCTCACTAGCTCAGTGGTTATCTTGGCTAATAGCCCTCCCATCATTTTTGTACCTCTCAAACCAGCTGCTTGAGTCCTTTACCACTCTAAAAGCACTAGCAATCAGCTTCCCCATTCCAGTCCCTCACCTTCTAAAATTTTTGCACAAATCTAGATGCCAAAGACTGAAATCTTGCTATGGCACTTACACTTACTCTGCTTCCTCTTGAACATTTTCATGTTGTGAATTACAAAGCTAACATGAAGCAAAATGTGACATTAATTACTTAGGTAAGCAGAGCATTGTAGGTACTCATGGCTATTCTTTGATCCTTTGGATATTCGTTACTATTGTACTGAGAAGAGTCTTCTAATGCAAAGTTTGCTGCAAAGTCCTTATGTGCATTTGCTGAAGGTTTATGTGATTTACAATTGCTTGTATATGCATTAGTTCTCCAGTTATTGCCTATATTTAAGACATCTCAAAGAATTATGTCAAGAAGGAATTAGAAAAAAATCCGTAGTCCTAGTCGACTCCTTTTTTTTAAATTAAGGGGAAAAAAATGGAGAAGGCATTGTTCTTTTATCTTCTGAGTAGATATGTAATTAGGCAAGGCTCCTCAGAAGTCTGAATGACCTGTGGAATATGCTTCTTTCCTATAAAGCAAAGAATTAAATTCTTTTCTCTCTCAGAAGTCTTCTCTGTGCATAAATTAGTAACTCTTCCTGTGAAAAGATTTCAGGTATGAGCAAGATAAAATGATTAGAAGTTCCTTGTGTTGATGTTGGTGTGTGTGCTATTCCCATATATGTTTATAGTGGAACACATAGTTTTTAGTGGAACAGAGCATCACTTTGAAAATGCTTCCTAGGCCAAAAAATATAGTCAGTGTCCATCACACAGAAGAGTACATCCTACACTCTCCTCTCATATGTAAAGCAATAAAAACTGTTGCAGATAAGAAATAAATTCAAATTAAAACAATTGGAGGAGTGTTTTCAAATTTTCTTTGTACAATAAAAATCTATTGGCATAGGTAAAAATCTCTGCTCTAATTAGCAAATATGACTTACCATCAGGGTCAGCATCCAAATCCATAGCACTTTAAAGCTAAGGCAGTCCAGTTCTTTTTTTAGCTTTGGGCACTTCAAATCTTCTCTTGAAGTTGTCAAGAATGTGTGGGTTAGTCACAAATAGACAAAATCAAAGTACTTTCCCCTTAAAACTCACTGAATCTTCGCATTTGAAAATTTGCATTAGATACCCCACCTTCCCTTTCTGTTGTTTGCCAGGGTGTATTCATTTGGTGTTTTTGTGTTTTTTAAAGCTCAAAGGGAGAGCTCAACCAGCCCATACAACTTTCATTATAATTTGCTTTAATGGGATTCCAATGAAGAAGACAATGACATCTCATAACCTGAATGGTTCAAAACTATTTTTTTTTTATTTTCAACTTTGATTAGTTATAATATTTTAAAATTATGTTCCTGAGATTTCCTTTAACTGAAAAAACTTGCTCAAGTTTTAGCAGTTTTATTTTTCTGCTGCCTATTTTAAGTGTTTCCAGCTACAAGCTCATGATCACTCTGCACTGCACATGTATAGTAAATTTGGTATTCTATAAATAATGGTGTGTAAGGTGAAAAGAATTCCTACTTTGACATTTAAAATGTTGGCTTCTGATGTATCCTTACGTTTTAGGAAAAAGGGCTTGGGATTATGATCACTTAAGGAAAGCATCAGCTCAGATACTGGTCAACCAAATTAAAAACACCCAAAAAGTTAGGAATAAGCATGAAAAAGCACAGGAAACAAAACAGACATCACTGTACTGCTACTTAAGTTTGAGGTTCAGCACTATCTCAAGTAGGTGGGCACATATGGAAAAATTTTAGAGATGCACATCCAGGGCTTTTAAAGGCACTGGAAATTTTCCATGTAAAAATCAAGCCTTGTAGGCTGGGATTCTTCATCCCATCATCAGTTGAGTACAAATAGGATTCAAGTCCATAGATTAAACAGAGGGAAAAAAAACAAAAAAACAACAAAGTAGATAAATATGAGTCTAAATTCATCAAAGATAAATGAAACATATATTGAGTGAGAAGCCCACCTGGTCTATTCCAAGACAAGAAATAGTTGCCATAAAAGAAGCTGGATTTGAAAGAAGCATGAGGAGGTAATGCATCCCAGAATAGGTAGCAGACTGACAAACTCCTTGCTGTAGAATGTTATGGATGCCATAAGAGCTATTTGAGAATTACTGGCTAGACAAAGGAAAATAGGCTGAAGAACTCTATTGCCTTTTAAAACTAGGAGGTTGGAAAAATCTAACAGGAAAATATCATTGGTGCCAGTCCTAGGGGCATCCATCTAAGGCAGCTGTTGATTACAGAAAACTGAGCAAGACAGGCTTTTGATATAAATCAGTGAAACCAGATTTATAATAAAGCTATGAATTATAATTAAAAAAATAGAAAGGTTGCAAAGAGCTTTGATTATGGGTCTGAAAAATGAGAGATTGCTAATCAGAAAGATTACTTGAGACAGTGGAATTGGAGGAAGATTAGTCTGAAAAAGGCAGTTGTTCCCAATACTCATCATGTGTACTTGGAGTGGTTAAGTGGGAAGAGCACTCAAGTGAAAAAAAGACAAGAAACAAATAAAACTGAGCTAATTTTAAAAAACGTCAATGCTGTGCTTTACTAACAGTCAGCAAAGAGGTGTCTCCCTTTTTTCCTTTAGTTTTGAGGGAATAAAAAGGTTTTGATATTTAACTGTTTCTAAGTTTTCGTATGTATTCTTCCTCTTCTGTTTAAGATATGCTAAAACATAAGTAACCTCTTTTTTTACGAAATTGAGCTTGAGCTGAGTCAGGAAGTATTGCATGGCTTAAGGAGAAATCTAATCTACTAGTCTGAAACTCTCCCTTCAAAGCATAATACCTTAGATAAGCCTTGGTACCTTCTTCACTAAAAGAAACCTCTGCGTCATATCGTAAGCCTTCACCAATTCTTTGTTCTGTAGTCCACTAAGAAATGAATTTTCCTGGAGGATCTGTGTGAGTTTTCATCTTGATATAAGAAAGATGCTTTTTACAGGAAGAACAATCAGCCTCACGAGGGACTTAGTAATATTTCCTAGACACAAGTACTTGATAACAAGATCCCATTTCCTAAGGACTTGTGATTATAGCACATTACAGCACTCCAGAATATGTTCCAGAGAGGCAAAAGTGTTAATAGGAGGGACAGCATGAAACCTACACAGAGACTACTCTCAGTTATTTTAGTCTGACAAAATGTAATTAAATTATTATATTACCATGAAGGGGATGATATAACTATTTACTATTCTTATCACAACAGGGTATTATCCATGGAAAACACTTTTTTTTTTTCCCCACAGATTTATTTTAAATTATTTTTAATCAGAAGTCACATTTTATCAGGTTTATCTGTTAAAGTGTCATGTCAAAACAGGGCTAACCACACGTGCTTGTCTCTCCCATGATTTCCATTATTCTGCATGAAAACACCATGGTGCAGAGCACCACATTGAAATAGTTGAATGCAAGAGACAAAGGCAAATTCAGATGTAAGTCTGAAATTCCCATTTAAAAATTCATGCTTGTGCTGCCTGCTAGAGAGAAATTCACCCTTTGTTTGTAAATGTTTGCTTGCTATGCGATGCTCCCACTTATATCATTTAACCAGAATTCAGTGGGAGTTGCATGTGCCACGTGAAGCAGAAGACAGCATTATTCTTGCCTTTATAATCAACACATGGTCATTTGCAGGGCAGTAGTATACTGACATATATATCTGGTGTGGTGGGTTGAAGATGCACGTGTAGCTTATGTAGTGGCATGGTACACTTGCTGAAAATGAAGGATCATATCAAAAGAATAACTGCATGTTATTCTAGAGATAATGAAGTAATTTTTTTTTTTTCAATGAAGGTTGAAACATTGGCACAGGTTGCTCAGAGATATAGATGTAGATGCTCTGTCTGTGGAGGATAGGACAGGGCTCTAAGCAACCTAATCAAGTTGAAGGTGTCCCTGCTCAGTGCAGGAATGTTGGACTAAATGAACTTTAAAAATCTCTTCCAACCCAAAAAATTCTATGATGCTATGTTAGTGTTGTTGTAATGAACCTTGCAATCATCTTTACTGAGAGATCATGTTGTGGCATTGACTTGGCGGTGTGACAAATTTGGCATATATAGTAGTGGATAAAAAGCAATAGGATCCCCCCTGCTCCTGTCTGGGAATTTGGCACCATTTTGCCATGGACAGATTTGACACGGATGTTATTTATCTACCAGTTAGAAACAACTACTTCCCAGTTTACAACTTGCCATGGACAGTTCATTCTCAAATGGGTTTTGTGAACATTTTCTTTCAACAAAAATAATTATTTTCCCTATAGGCCCTTTCTACCATCATGTACTTCCATGTTTGCTTTTAGCTTTTGCTTTACTAAACCAAGAAGACTACTGTCTTTGGGACCAGTCTTAACTGAGTACAGCCTGCAGGCAAAAGTGGAAATTCCAGCAGTGAGTTAGCTCAGGTACAAGCAACAACATAACCAAAGCAGCTCAGAGCCTGATTTGGGGTAATTTGCCTAAATTCACAACTCTTTAGTCTCTACTGAGTTCTCACATCTAGTTTGACTGGAAGCTTCTATATGACTTCACATCAGATGCTTACTGAAATTCAGGGAAAGATTACTTTTCTGTGAAAAAGCTTTAATTTTCATATAAAAGATCAATATCAACACAGGGTACTTTAACAAGGCCATATGTACCACGTTTTTGGCCATTATTCTTAATAGATCCTAATGCTTTGCATGCCATTGAGATTAGGCTAATTGAATAGTAGTTACTTGGGTCTCTTCCCCTTGTACTCATCCTCTTCTAAAATATATCCTTTTTTTTTTTGCAATTCTGCACTCAAACAGTGTTACACTCTCTCACTTTTTTTTTGCCTGACTCAAGTATCAAGTTCTTCAAAATCCAAAGCTCACAAATATATTAACTTCTTTAAATTTTGCTTTCCCCTCAGCTGAACGAAAATCCAGTGCCATGCCCTCATTTATATTTACCAGCCTTCTTTATCATTACAGAACTGATGTATTGTTGAAAACTTATTTAGATTGTTTTTAACTTCTATCCCACACTCCTTGTAGCTGCATTCTCCTATTTTTCTCTCCTCCTATTTGTGAGGACAGCAAGACCTTTACTACTTGTTTTAATTTCCTTCTCAAGATCAACATCAGCCTCATTTGTTGGTCACTTGAGTTCTTCATTCTGGATCTGTGTTGTTTTGCTTTATACCTTGGGCTTATTTTACTTCTTCTTCCTACAGGCTATTTCCAGTCCCTGGAAGCTGAATCCATCCTCCCATATTTACAGATTTCATCACCAGTATGAAGGAGAGAGGTTAGTTTGTGTAGCTCACAGGAATGAACAGAGAGGTCAGGGAAGGAAAATATGCTGGAACTTTGAAAGACAGGAAGCTGAAGTATTTGCTCCTAATAAATGACAATAATGATAGAGACCACTTGATTGGAAAACTGTCTGGTTGCAGCATGTTGTTCTCTGAATATAGATAATAGATATTTTATTACTTCTTATAAAATGAGAAGATCATGTTCTGTTAAATCATCTCTTACACTAATGACCTTTTCAAAAATGTATAATATTGCTAGTAGAAAATGTTCCCTTCTTCCAGGAATAAGCCTTTATTATCAGTAGGCTTCTTTGGTGCATCGTCTCTATCTACAAACAAAATATTATTGGCAATAATCTTTGTGGTTCCAACAACAGCAGATTATCATTGACTTCAGACAAAACGCTGTAGTACAGACATCAAGAGATTTGTCAAAAACTGCATTCAAAAAGATGTTTTCATGTATTTCATTCCAGAATTACTTTTAGTCTATGAAATATTTTTCTGATTGTTGTTTTTAGCTGTTTATTTTGACAGCAATTACGTATTTCTTCTAAGACATTCTGAGTAAAAATAAGTTTGTAGTATCTCACACATTTGGCGTGAACTCTGGGTTATTGCTTTTTCAATTATTCCAACTACTAGTTATCTATAGAGTCAGATGTGTTTGCCCAGAAAAGTAATTCCAAAAAAGATGATTTAACTATCAGCTGGTCAGATGAGTACCTGCCAGTAGGAAATTTCCCTTTGCAGCTTACTAGTATCCAGGCAGGCTAAATTTAGGGTGGATTCAGTGGAGTGTTCATTTCATTATTGGGCATAGATAGTTCAACTCATTTTATCATGATTGCAGATATTTCCTTAGCAGAAGCCAGAAGTCAGGAAAAAAGGGATAAAAGCAGTTACTGCTAGTAAAGATTAAGCAAATGAATGGAAAATTTTACGGGATCTCACAGTGCTTTTCTCTGCATACTGCTGTCCATCCCTTCATGTTAATAAGCACCAGCTTTACTTAACCTTACCTGTAAAATATGAATTGCACTCTGAACTGTTGTATGAACAAACCAGGAAGTATGAAGATCAGTGACCTTTTGGTACTTTTACTAGAGAGGTTTTCAAGAGACTTTTTCCCCCTTAAAAAAAGAGGTAGACAACTGGATCAGAGATCGGGGCCAGAAGCAGCAGTCAGCATGAAGTTAAGCCCTAAAACATGGTTTTGCTGTGTGAAAGACACACATTGTACATGAATTGAGCATCTAGATGTGCTGAGAAGGATCCTTTAGGACATCCATATGTCACTGTCTAACAAAAGTAATGCTTTTAATAACACCACATGCAATATGAGATGGATTCTTCCTGCAGCCGAGAAATGTCCCAAGAGAATTACTCGCTAAACAGGACATGATAAAAGATTAAGAATACTGTTCTATGGCAATAATTATGAATTTTTCAGTTATTAAAGAAATAGATAACATCCACCTCTTATAGTAAATTTTTGGCCAGCTCAGATGCATTTGAATACAATGAGGATGGCTTCAGATGGAAAAAGGGATTAATAACCAGGATGTCCTTTGCACAATATGTATCCTCACAAAAAAAAAAAAAAAAAAAAAAAAAAAAAGCAAATCTGTGGTGTGAACATCACAGCATGGAACTGTAAATATAAAGCATGTCTGAAATAAAAAAGCAGTAAGAGGTTTTAGAACTTATTTGAGCCAAGATGTCAGATCACCACAGTGGGGCATTCATGGCCCAAAGATCACAGCAGTGAAATCACTGTGTATCTTCACTGCAGAATTCACCTGAATGACTAACTCTGGAGATCCTGGCTCAGGTAGCTACCTACACTTGCGGATCACACCAATGTTCTGTCCATGTAGTGAGTTTGGGCAAGAGTGCATGACATTTCATGAGAAATGTGGTAGGTGAGAGGTAGTACTCTGCCAGTAAAATATAGATACTATGAGCTTTTTGCTTCTATTTGTTTTTATGTTTTGGTTTCTGTTCCAAATTCTAACAGGCTTGGAGATAATATATTAGTATGCTGATTTGTTCCAAATCTGATTAGGGTTAATCCCCGTTCAGTGAATAGCTATAGGGCATGAAATGTAGCTGTGACCACTGTGTCCTCTGCTTGATACTAGGGGAGAAAGTGGTGAAAGTGCCACACAGAAGAAAAGGCCAATATATCTGTACGTTTTTGCATGCAGGGAAGATTAATTCAAATAGTTCAGTAAGCATTACATTAGAGATAACTTTATGAGCTATATTTCTTATATAGACTTAGAATACTGATGGGTAATTAGTCTCCTGAGCATAGTTTATAGTGCCTCTAGAACTAATCATATCTCTGTGCTTTTCAGTATTAGTGTTGTCACAAAATCACCATGTTTAAAGCATTCTTTAAATTCATGAATCTGAGTAAAAGCACAGAACACTAGATAGATCAACTTCAGTTCTGCCACTGAGCTGAAGTTGATCTATCAACCATGTAACCATGATATGAAAATACAAACAGCAGTGAGTCCACTTCTCAAAAGTGGTTTCACAGACCACGTAGCACATGAATTTCCTGAAATCAATTTTTTTCTGGTTTTATTACGACTTATACGACATCTTACTACCATTTTCTATTCTGTTTGTGTGTCTTTTATTATCACTATGAGAATTACAGTGATAAAGACTGGATGACTTGACTGATGTTTTACAGGGACATGTTTTAAAAGTAGCATTTTTTTCCTGCAACTACATACTTCATTAGACTCAGTTCTGAGTCATCCAGTGTAAGTAACACTCACAGGCACTGTTTTCCTATGAGCAGGTGTTTTATAAGCATGCTTCCAGAGCTTTCTGGCTGGGGATCCCATTTGTAGTATCTTGTGAGACTTGCAGCCACTCCCAGTTGGCAGCTCAGGTTCTGCAGCTGAATTTTTGCCTGACCTTTGACTCCATTCTCAAGAACCACGACTTAGTCTGGCAGTAACTGCTTCAGAATGTGAGAGGATGTTATAATTTCTGAGCTCTCATTCGTACTGCAAAATTTATCAGAAAAAATAATAAGAAAAGCTTTTCTACCTCTGTTCTTGACCTTTAAATTTCTTGCTTTTCATTCCAGTTGGTATATCAGTTTTCCCATTGCAGATGTGTCTCCAGAGATCTCAGAATCCCAAATCATCTTCTCTGAGTTATTTGCAATGACCTTGTTGGCACAGGTCACTGTTCTTCATTTTATAGTAATTTATTGTTATTGCTTTTATTTCTTGAAGCTTACCTCTACTGTCTGTGTTTGGCCACTGAACTTCAAAACCTATGAGAATGATGCTCTATATTGCAAAAATTGAAGAAAAAACAGAAACTGAAAAAACAGGACTGACTGAAAAAGTTGGGACCTGTTTCTTGTAACCTGTTCTAAGTCAGTTTACTGACTTCTAGTGATTTATCAGTCACTACGAAGATGTAAACTGACAATCTTTACTTGTATGCCAGCTCAAGAATTTTAGAGAAGAGCATGAATACAGTAACCCCACCCATATTTGATGTCTATTGATCACTTCTCAGACTCATTTAAAACTGTTTGCAGGCTAATGCTGTTGGAAATGGATGTCTCAGTATAGGCATCCAGCAAATCCCATTGTAACAGATGGCACTGAGGTTCAGGTGGTAAATCATCTCCCTTCCTCCTTCATACACCAGGAAGGAGTCCCTCCCTCTTGATTTGGAGATTGCCAAGACAGTACCTTACATACCAAAGTGCAATTCTGAATACGTTCTGCATGGAAAAAAGAGATACATTTGTTTTCTTACAGGCTTACAAGAAGATTCCTTCTAAGAGGAATAACTATAAAGTAAGACTGTAAAGTGATAGTCAGGAGAGGAATCAGAGGACAAGAATGACCTTGTCTTACAGAAGAAATACCAAAGGTGACAGTATAGGTATTTTCATTATGATGATCATAATGAAAGCCTTAAAAAAAAAATGTGTTAAATCTTCAAATATGGGGCAGTTTGTGTGGATATGGAATGGTTCTCCAAAAACTGCCTCAGAAGGTAAAGCTTCTGAATGATAAGTATGTAGTTTGGCAATATTACAGCCTCTTTGCTGTTCATAAATATCCCTATATATATATATGTATATATATATATGTAAAAGCACAGCTTGCCTGTAAATACAACATACGTAGGAAGTTGTTAACTGTTAATATACACTCAGCAAAACACTGGAGCCTGATATATAACTATATAGTATTGAGCTGCATTAAGGAAGCCCATCTACTTTTATTTAAAATCTGCTTGGGAGAAGAGGTCTTCCACAGAATGTAGCAGTTTTTGGTTACAGTAGAATATCTTATTTTGAACAAAAATTACTAGACGTGAAAAGCTGTTTTAATCTTTCTCTTTCCATTGGAATATGACAGCTGTTCACAAGATTCTTAATGACAATTTATCAATACAGGAATTTAGTCCCCCTCCAGAATGGGTCCAAAACCAACCTACACTTGTTCTTCAAGGAACAGGTGAAAATGTTTCACATTGCAAAGCTGTTTCTAATGGCATACACAAAAAATTAGGGAAAGGGCAGTTCATTTGGTTTTTTTCTACTATGAAGTTTGTTGGCTGTGTGTAAAGAAGGTTTTTATGTTTCTTAAGGTTTGTATATTGTCTATTTTATTGGTGGAAGCATACTTAAAGTCCTAATTAGACATCCTTTTACATAGGTTGTTGAATCAGAGACAACCTAGCTATCTACCTGATTCACAGTGAAGAATTACAAACATTTTATGCCATATGTTTTTGTATTACTACTTAATTCAACAAGATTCACATCATCTATTTAACTCCTCTGCTCAGCATAAGTGTCTAATCCATCTAAGACATGTACATTTCCCAAAAATTTTTCACCTAACATTTCATTTCACATTTTAAAGTGTACTTGCTGTTTTCTGCATTAAATGGGAAGAGTAATTTTTAGCACATTGCATGAAGATTTAATTGTGCAGCTCTCATTAAAGCTAATGGAGATTGTGTTGTTAAATCACACCATTCAGAACATTCCATATTCCCTTAAGTGTCCTTTTGTTGCTGGAATAGGAAGAGGCTGCACTGCCAGAAATGCGTGAGCATCTATTTCAGTCAAGCTTAATTTCATTTTCAGATCTGAGCCCAATGTCCTTGAATAACTGGTCTTATATGTGTAATCAAAGTAAACCAGGTCTTTTAAATTCAGGAGAAGAATTAGTAAATTAAATGGCTAGGTCTACTTCTAATTAGCATATATATACTATATCGGCTTTCTGTCAGATTTGGCTGAAGAGAAAAAGTAACTGTAACAACTTGCACAAATGGTTGCTTCATTTGTGTGAATGCTCACTTCTGTAAAACCTAGTGAGTAATAATGGTTGAAGCAGGCTAAATATTTGAATCTACCATTGTCTAGGGCTGACTTCATTCTTTCCATTTTCAACAGGTTTTTCGCATTTTTATCAACATCACAGATTTCAGTACAAACTTTAACCTTAAAATACTGTTTTATACAACTAAGTGCTAAAGTCAGCTTTGATTTATGTCATCTTTGTAGGAAAAGACATTTTATGCTTTCCTAATGCTGATTTAATATTAATCTGAATTAATTCTCATCCCTTTAACTGAAGAAATAAAGCTTTAAAAGGAACTCCCTTTGTCCTGGTTTGGGCCAGGATAAAGGTAATTTTCTCTCTTGTAATTTTGCTTTCAGCAAACTCTCTTAGAAGCAGCTGCACTTGCTGAAATTAACAGCAAGTTTCTCAGTCAGTGTCTGCTTCTGGGACTGATAACACCTGATAGTTACACCTAGAGAATGGTGTTCAAAACCAAGACCACTGCTTATTTCTGAGGAACAACTTATGGTCCAGAAAGAGAACAGCAGTAAGGAGGTCACACCTACAATCCTCTTTTAGAGAGGAGCAGACAAGATAAATGACCAGAATTGACCAAACAGAGTATTCCATCCCATATGTGTCATACTCAGCATAAATTTGAGCGATCACAAGGATCAAAACCCTTCTTCTGCGTTCTTCGTTTGACCTCTTGCCTTTGCCCTTCTTCCCCTCTTTCTGTTTGTTTTGGTATCAAAGCCCATTCTTCTCTCCTGCCTTAACCCTCCACCTTCACCCTTCTTCCCATCCCTGTTTGCTTCAGCATCCTGGAAGGATTCTGTCCGTTCATCTGCCTGTGGTCCTGATCCGTGCCAGCCTGAATCTGTGTGTTTCTGGCTCCAGCTCCTGACTGCTTCTGACCCCAGGAATCCAGCCTGGACTTTCCCAGGGCTGCCCTGCAGCCTCTGTGGTGATATGAGAGTTCCTGGAGAATTGGGGAAGAAGCTGTTATCACTTTCCTGTATATTTGCATATATATATATATTTTTTTTCCCTTGTTTATCATTACTGTTTCATTAAAGCTGTGTAGTTCAGTTTACAACACAGAAGTCTCTCTCCCTTATTCTCCTTTCTTTATCAGGGAGAGTAGAGGCATTAATAGAGTATTTGTCATTTGGTTAATTGCCAGCCCAGTGTTAAACCATGACACCCTTGAATTTCTATATGGGTGCCTTACATTACACTTTATCTACATTAAATACTGACTTTCGCCCTTCTATTATGAGGAATCACTTGAAAGTTTTATAGATAGATAGACAGATAGATCTATCAGACATTTGAGCTGAAGCATTTTCACATGTTAGATGTTGAGTATTTACTGTAAAGTCTTAATTTAAAAATCATAGAATTTTCAGGGTTGGAAGGGACCTTTGAGATCATCAAGTTCCAACCCCCCTGTCAAGGGCAGGGACACTTCCCAATAGATCACATTGCTCAGAGTCCTGTCTAGCCCTTCCCTAAAAATTTTTCAGGGATGGGGCTTCTACCACCTCTCTGAGCAACCTGTTCCAGTCTCTCACCACCCTCATGCTGAAGAACTTCTTCCTAACATCTAACCTAATCTTCTTGTAGGCCCCTTCAGATACTGAAGGCTGTGATAAGGTCTCCTTGGAGCCTTCTCCTCTCCAGACTGAATAACCCCAACTCTCTCAGTCTGTCTTTACACGAGAGGTGCTCCAGCCCTCTGATCATCCTCCTGGCCCTTCTCTGGACACACTCCAGCACATCCATGTCCCTCCAGTAAAAGGGGCTCCAGAACTGGATGCAGTACTCCAAGTGGGGGTCTCATGAGAGCAGAGTAGAGGGGGAGAATCACTTCCCTTGACCTGCTGGCCGCACTTCTCTTGATGCAGCCAAGGATCTTGGCTTTCTGGGCTGCAGGTGTACATTAATGGCTCATGTTGAACTTCTTACCCACCAGCACTCCCAAATCCTTTCCCTCAGGGCTGCTCTCAAGCCACTCACTGCCCAGCCTGTATCAGTGCTTGGGATTGCCTCAACCCAAATGCAGGACCTTGCACTTGGTCTTGTTGAACTCCATGAGGCTGTCATGGTCCCACATCTCCAGCCTGTCAAGGTCCCTCTGGATGGCATCCTTTCCCTCCAGCCTGTCAGCTGCACCACACAGCTTGGGGTCATCAGGAAACTTGCTGAGGGTTCACTCAGTGCCACCCTCCATGTCACCAACAAAGATGTTAAACAGGACCAGTCCCAACACTGATCCTTGAGGGACTCCACTTGTCACTGGCACCACTTAGACATGGACCCATTGACAGCCACTCTTTGGGTGCAGCCATCGAGCCAGTTCGTTATCCAACGAGTGGTCCATCCATCAAACCCACCAAAATCAAGTCCCTAGAGGAGAACGAACAGAATAAGAATGAAAATGAGAATGAGAATGAGAATAAGAATAAGAATAAGAAATAACTATATAGGAGCAAAAAAAAATCTTGTTTACTGCTGTACAGAACCATACTGATGAGGATACTAAGCTTAATAAAGGGACACTGTGGTACTTCCTTTGTTCTCACTAGTAATCTCCCAAGACAAATTTCTGCCTTAACTGCTAAGACAGTCTTTCGAGACTGAAAAGAATGATGAGCAGAGGGGTGGTAAAACATGTTCTACTTCATTAGCAGAAAGCAGGAATGGCAATTAGATCTACAAAGAAGTTCTCTGCAGAGGAACTTTCTGATGTATCTAGGACACAAGGGCTGCAGTTGGGCATGACAATTATCCCACATCCCAAAAGTACTTTGCTGTGCTCATGTACAAATTAAAAATATAACAACGCTGTGGATACTACCTTATTATCCATCACTTTCCCTCTCTTTTGGTGCCAGCTGGTGTCAACTGTATATCTCAAATATGGGTAGGCGGGCTTGGCCTAAGCCGTCCTTCCCTCCCACTGCAGGTTGTCAATATCATATGACCTCCAAAGCAGGGAAATCTGCCACCACCCCTCCTGCACCATAAAACATATGAAAGTATACCATAAATAGCATGACAGTCAAGGGGCATACATGCTATCTTATTAAAGAAGGAAAAAACATTCTCTGCTGAGCCTAGAGAAATGAAAACTAGGGATAGACATGATTGCTGTGCTTTGGTCAGGTAAGCTCAGGAGACTGCTCAGGTTTCTTATCTTCCCCAGAAGCAAAGGAGCAATTGAAATGCTATCTCCTGTAGGTTTATTTGTTTTCTGCCATGGTTTTTTTGCAATATCCATCAACATCACACTTATTACACCTCAATTTTCCCTCCTGTCATATCTACTGAGGCTCTTTCTGCAATCTTTATACCTTTTCCTGTCTCTTCACACTTTCTTATCCCTCCCATCACCTGGCTTTCTCACCAATACATAGGAACCCCCTCATACATGTGTTACGCCCCTTTTTCCTGAAATGTGGGCAAAAAGCAGCATGTTAGGATTAATGCAGAGGTGCTGACAGGCTTCTATAAAACATGGTGAAAAAGGGCTGATCTTTCTCTGCTCTTGTCTGGTGGCAGGAGTCTCGTACGTCTAGTAAGCTGTCGAATTTTTATAAAACACCTTATAAAAGGAATATAATGTTACAAAAACATTTAGAAATAAACTGATCAAGAATACATTTTAGCTGGAAATAGAAATAAAATTTTTAAATTTGAAGGCAGCTTTCTTACACAAGCTGTGCAGAACAAGAATTATGTTTTTAAGGTGCAGTTTGATAACATTTCTAAAAAGCAAGCTTTACTTCTGTAGCACAAAATACGGTGTTCCCTTCAATTTCATTTTCTTCTGACATTTAACAGACTTTTCTTCTGTGATTTAGCATTTCCTTACACACTGTTATCCAGCACCATTAAAATGCAGGCTGAAGCAAAGGACTATTCTTTCAGAATCTTAAACCATACAATAGTGATTTCCAGGAACAGACAAACTGAGCAGTGATGAACCCGCAGATCCAGACCTTCACTTAGGTGCAGGGTAGAGACCCTACACTTCTTACTGGGAAGCCAAGGATCCAGCGGAGTCCTTTTTGAAGACCATTTTGAAGTGGTATGTGAAGCTTTCACTTCCTCTGGATCTCTCTCTTGTGTCTTTTTACTGACCAAGGCACCAGTGGCCATTAACTGCCTACTGACATTAAAGCCTCATCTAAGTTAAGATATGTATCTCTAGACTTCCTTGATTGTGTTGAGCTCATACACCTGTCTTGAGTTCAGAAACAGATGAAACAGGAAATAGCTAGGAGGAATAAAAGAGTTTCAATAAAAAGTTATAAGAATACATTCTGCTTGGATAGCTTAATGACAGGCAACTGAAATGGATTTAAGTACTATCTCAGATTTCCTCTGTCAAAACTCTTTGTGCCAGAATTAATGGGTTTCTCTAGTTTTTCATGTTCCCTTATCTTTCATCCAGAATGACTTTTAAGATTCCTTCAAGCTGCAGCACCTCCAGTACTGCTTTTCTTTTTTAATTTAAAAAATAAGTTCCCATACATTTTTCTATAGTTTTTGTGCCCCTTAATAAAGAACTGAACAACTCTGGAGAGGAAATCACTCATGAAGCCTTCTACAAGCAATTCAACCAGCTTTTCTGTAGTATATGATGTATGCAAGATCAGTTATAATAGTCTCTTGATTCATGACTCATTGTTGTCCTCTGTTGTAAGTCAACCATTGCAAGGTTTCTAACTTGTTTCTCATCTCATTGAGATTTAAGATCCATCTACTGGAATCACAAACGTTTTTCTGAAGGTTATACCTTCCCCAGTCTACAAGCTAGATAGAATATCATGAGTTGAGTTTTGCAATGGAAATATCAACTGAATCCACCAGACTACAGGAGCAACTTTAGCATTCCTTAGTAGATCTCAGTTTACCTTTTGCAATGATACAGATGCACCATCATTGTGTTTTTGAAAATACTGATATGAAACAAATGAATACTGAAGTACTCAAGTTGATCTCTGACTGAGATGAAGACCTGAGATCACAAACTACTTACAGAGCTTAAAATGGCCATACTGTACGCGAGAGGGATAGCTTGTAGTTCATAAAAGCCAAATTATGGTCAAATAAACTCAGGTACTAACAATAATACAGCCTGTGCTGAAAATCATGAAATCATGGCTTCATCCAAGCACTGTGGTACCTAGCAAGTGTCTGATGTCCATTTTGCTACTGTTTTGCTGTTTGTGAGACCCAAACTGCTTAGAACAAACCTATCTGAGTTTAGCCTTTATCCTAAGAGCAAGGAGGCTGTGAAGGGATCCAGCACAAGTCCTATGAGGAAGGGCTGAGGGAGCTGGGGATGTTTAGTCTTGAGAAGAGGAGGCTCAGGGGAGACCTCATCACTCTCTACAACTCCCTGAAAGGAAGTTGGAGCTGGGGGGGGTTGGTCTCTTCTCCCAAGTAGCTATCAGTAAGACAGGAGGGCATGGACTTACGCTTTGCCAGAGGAGAGAGGGTGATCAAGCATTGGAATGGGCTGCCCAGTGAAGTGGTCGACTCTCCGTCCCTGGAGATATCTAAAAAGAGACTGGATGTGGCACTTAGTGCCATAGTCTAGCAACTGCAGCGGTGGGTCAAGGGTTGGACTTGATGATCTCTGAGGTCCCTTCCAACCCAGCCAAATCTATGATTCTATGATTCTATGTTGCTATGTATTTTTCCTCATGACTGACAGTTGTATTTCAGTACCTCATGAACTGATTCATTTGTATATCGTGTCTGTTCATTATACTCATGTCTGAGATATGAAATGCAAAACACAAAATTTAGGGTTGAAGTGCAGTATTTATCTTGCCCCTTACTTGGATGAGAATTTTGAGGAACTATAAGTTATCTTGTTTACGCTTTCTCACATACCCTAATTTCCATATTCAAGTATAAAAAAATAGTAAATAAGAACCCTCAGGATTAAGCAGGTAAGCAAATAACAGTCTTAGGTTTTCTTGAGCTTTCAAGATAAATAGGACTGGATTAGACTATATTTATTCTCTTCTAAGCTTTTCAAATTTCAGAAAGGTTCTGAAATACTGATCGCCTGTTAGCAGTATGAATAATTTGCTAACAAGGCACAATAATTAGTCTCTAAAGACAAACCTATCTGCAGAAATACTTGTAAAAGAATTCCATTTGCTAAGTACATGGTGCTATGGAAAAATCCTGGGCTACCGTGCCAAGGAATATCTCTTAATATGTGAAGTCACGGGTATGTGATATATTCAGAGAGCAGTCTTGCGGTCTTCTACCCCTGTTAGGTTAAAGAAAATCTCAGACTGTATAGGTTAATATCTAGTTTATACTGAGTACTCCAAATGAAATCTTCTGCTCTTACCTCAATGTATGCAAACTCCAGACTGGAAGTGACATTAATTTGGCAATGTATGATTGGTCTGATTGGAATAACAATCCCAAACAGGAGAGCAGTAGGGAGACTAGACAGGGATTTCATAGGGAGAATGAGAATATGAATCATAAGGCACAAAAAATTAGGCACTTCATTATGTAATTAGAGGGGAAAAAAGACTGCACAGACATGTTGGTGTATCCTATTGGCTGACCACTGAATTCCCTGATGTTAAAAATATGATTTAAAATCAGATTTTAAAGAATGATTTCTTAATGTATGGATACAGATAGCCATGTGTAATGCAAAACACAAAAAATATGGTAAAAAACCATTTGATTGCAGAGTCAAGCATTGCAGACTCACGAAATGCCTGAATTATAGGACTCCAGGCAACCCAATTTGCCCCTTTGTGTGACAAAAATTAAAAACATTAAATTAAAATAAATATTAATATTAACATATATTAATATTATATTAGATATTATTATTACATATTTTACGTATTATATATTATATATTATTATATTTCTATTATATACTATATGTAAATTATATATTAATATTAATGTTGATATTAATATTAAAGTATATTAATATTAATATTAATATTAAAATAATTTTTAAAAAACCAAAATTAAATCCCAGTAGTTTCTACAGCTGAAGATGTATGCCAGCAGTGGACAAAGTCCCTCTGAAGATTTTTCCAGCCATCACACTTGGGACCTTTTCTCTTGAAATTCCTACAGAAAGGAAGCTATAATAGTACTAGTTTAATACTGGCATTATTTCTAGGATCAATGGCTGTGAACGTATTGCAGTGCTATCAACAGTTTGATGTGGCACAACATTAAAAACTGTCAATAATGAAATTTCTTCTAATAAGACTGTTACCTAAGGCATGTCATCTTGTTCAGGCTTATGGTGCCTGACTTCACAACTTTGTAACAAGAATTTTATTGTTAGTTTGTTCTTTGAATCCTAGCATTAAATTTAAAATAATTTTTAATCTTATCATCAATGTTTTGCTGTGCAAGTGCATGACTGTGGCAAAATATTTAGGGTGTTTTTTAGTTTTGTTTTCAAGAGCTGACAAGAGGAATTTTAGCTTGGATTCAATGATTCCCTAGAAAAACTAATAAAGTGCCATACAGACAATGGGATCATTAAAAATGAGTCATTTTCCTATACTTTTTGGAAAATGAATGGAAGAGATGCTGTGAAACCATAAACTATAACAAATAGCTGTAAATAATTTAGAATTGGATGACAACTCCACAGTTAAAAATCTATAGATTCATGAAAAGCAACTAGGAAGGGATCATATTTTGCTCTTTGCACCCTAAAGGCAGAGACATCACATATTTTATCTCTTCTCTATCCATATTAATGTTGTATGCACAACTTCACTCATTCCAGGAGAGAGTAATTTCAGCCTTGGTAATAGCCACAGAGATCACTATGTCCAACTGTGCCCACAGCACAAAAACCAGACATGTATATGAAGGCTGTCATTATCCTAGGACTAGCAGGACATAGGGATGAAGACAGGGTTTCTGTGTTAGGAAGGTTTGTATTCAGATCCTGGTGTCTTGCAGAGGGGTTTTGGATATATTCCAGAGCCCTTGATTTACTTTCTGAGACATGAACCAAAAACATTTATTTGTAATCTGCCAGGAACCTGTTGTGGTATACTGCACATACATTTGGGCAGATACGGGCCTCTTAAAATGTCACTGGATATTGCAATGACAAAAAATATCCACTCTTGCTGAAAGCCCTTTTTTATTTGCTTGCAGATACAGCTCTGCCAATATCTCACTGAGGGAGTTAAAGCTATTTCTGTCCATTTATGGCCATAAATATTTTGAAACACTGGGGAAATAGTTTTACTTTTCTGCTATGCTTTACTTTCACACAAGCCATCTACATCTGTGATGCATTCTATTTGTCAACGGCTGCTCTGCAATAATGGTAGAAATGGAAATATTCCTTTAGGAAGTGTTGCGGTATAAGAAAAAGGAATCCCAGTACACCTGCTCTCTGACATCTTTTAAACACAAAAATGTGTCTTTCTTCTGCCCTTTTTTTCCAGCACCTTTCCTAGTTGCAGAGCACTGGGAAGCCCCACAGCTAGCACTGTGAGGTAGAAAATCTGTCTTTTGGGGGCACAGAGTTCTGGGAACCAAGTTCAAATTAGGTACTTATTCTGTTGGCCCAACCTAAAAGTCCCTTACAGATCTTTCCAGATTTAATTAAAGGAAAACTGCATTCAGATGTTTCACTTACTCACTGACGTCCTCATCCTCAGTGTTGAAAAGCAGCCTTGTGCACCAGTAGCCCCAGACAAGAACCCAGCAAGGGATCAAATGCTGCTTCTTCATCTGCTGTGTATAGCCTATGTCTAGGAAACAGAAATTAAGAGTGTGCCAAGAGTCATGGATTATCTCCAGGTACTTTAACCTACTCTTGTCTAAAACCTTGAGAAAAAATTCATATCAGACTCATCTAGGTCTCACAAATTCTGTCTTTACAAGTTCAGAGCCATGACCATCTCTGAGATAGTAGCATAGCTTCCAAAACTGGTTAAAGTCTCTTGGATTTCAAGATGCTTATCTTGGCATTGTTGGTTAGCCATTATGTAGGCAATAACCTTAGTTTAATATAAGCCTGGATTGCTAGTGGTACAAAGCTTTGCTTGTTAAGACTTTAAGTGGTCTTGAAGCTGTGTTTGTTATTTTTCAGATGTGGTGGTGATTTTTCTATCCATTTGCTTTAAGAAAAGACTTCACACAACTGGAACTCAAGCACTTGTTCATAGCACATATTGGATTTTGGATTTTCTGAGTCTAATGGGTAAGTATACAAACACCTCAGCCATGCAGCAGTTTATTTGAGGCACTCTGGATGTGGTTTATGTCATATATTGTATTCCCAGGACCTCTTAAAAATGCTTGAGGAACCCTCACAAAAGTCTGACGATATTTTATCCCACTGTATCTGTTAGATCTTATCTAATCACACCGGGACAGTGGTGATCTGCACTTCTGTTATATACTACAATAGAGTGCAGTGCAGAAACACCGTGTGAGGGTTGGTGATCAACATCTTTCTCCTAGACCCTTCTCCCATTTAATGGATGCAAGTGGAGTTCTCTTGTTACTTCTGAAAGCGAAGTCATTGTCCATTTCTCTTATCTCATTTGCTTCATAGTTCTGTTTCACACGGACAGCCTTTAGTTTTCTGTTTTCCCAAGTAAGACAGCTGCAACATCAGTGTGCCAGAAATCTGAATCCTGTGAAGTATGTACCAGTCATTCTTTCTGTGCCATGTGGGCCATCACATCAAAGCTGTGGTAGACAGAACTATCCCAGCATCTTACAATGAAAAGCAAAGGAGTAGGAATACCTCTCCACTTTGCTGGAAAGCAGTTCAATTTAAGAACTGATATAAGCAATAGCAAATTCAATCATTAGTAGTTCCTACTTCTTTGAGGTTTTAAACATGACATTAGATCACCAGCTGAGCCAGTTGAAGCAAAAGGCAAGAACCAAGAGGTATTCTCTTATCTTTGGCTGAGACCGTCAATATCCGCTCCATCTAAGCTAACAGGAAAAGCCATCCCTCTGGTTTGTCTACGCCATTTTCCCCTGGTATTGCAAAAGCAAAAACATCTCTGGCTGTGAGGAAGCTAGGATGTGCACATTGGTATTGTGAACAGGTCTATTAAGAATACGTCTAAAAAATTCCAATTTAGTAATTTATAAGTAATATAACTTCAGTTAAAAAAAATGCCATTACATTTAATTTTGAAAGCTTTTTCTTGCATGTGTTTTGTTTATGATGGGAACATATTTTTCTTGATGCTCCAAAATTAGGTCACTGGTTTCTGCCAAAGAATTTTACAGTTCAGAAAGAAAGCTTTCATTGTAATACTTACAAAAACTGTTCAGTCTACTATAGGTTGTGATTTGTGTCCTTTTCATGTAACTACATATTTTAATATATAATAAAATATTTTATCAATGTATGCTAGAAAAGGATTAAATCTAGAACTTTTTAAAAATTGTCTTTTTACATTTGTTGGCTTTGTACTACATGAAGGACTTGGTGCTGCAATTTTTGGTATTGTGCCTATTACTCCTGTATCAATCGTTCATACACCAGACAGAGAGAGGAAAAAATATGTATACTCCAAAGAAGAAAACTCAGCTGTGAAATTAAAAATGCTAACAGTTATGAAAATATACATAAACATTCCTCTCAAAATTTATGCACATTTAGTTGAATGTAGGAACATATTATTTTCTTGCCTGTCTTCTCAACACTAACCTTTGAACTGCTCATGCTCCTGAAGTGCTAAATTTGTAAAAATAAAAATAAAAATGTTAACTTCTATCAGCATGAAATAACACATCTACAAAGATCCTTTCTCACTATAAAGTACTTTCCTGTGCAGAATTCCCCTGAAAAATATCACTTATACAAACAGCTCTGGTTGGACTTCACCTGTGCCAAGAAGACAGTTGCAGGTGCTCCTTTTCTGCACTGTGACAGGCTGTAGAACTGAATATGACAGAACTTACTCTGTACTCAACCATAAAAAATCCTCTTTTTCTTATGTTGGCATTTTCTTTATTTTGAGAAAATCTGTGTGAAAGTGGAGGCACGTGCATACTGAATACAATGTAATTCTGACATGGTTGTGCTGAATGGCATGAAATTTGCAGATGTCTTTCACATGAAATCCGTATAAATCACAATACTAATGGTCATTTTTGCAAAGCTGCCAATTACACAGAAAGAATCACAATCGTCTTTGCAACTGTGACTCTACTGCAGTATTTCCTCTTTAATTTCCTGCCACATCAATAGTACACTGCTGCACCTTTGCCTCACTGTCATGAATCCCTGGGTTTTAATTGTGTGGTTGTCACATAGAAGAATACATAAAATAATGCACAAAATTCTTCTCAGTCTTTTAGATAGGCTTTGAGGAAGACTGGCCGTCACCTTAGAAATACAAAAGATTTTGAGACTGATGAAAATTTATATTTTTTCTGTTTCTGGAAGCACTGAACTTGAAACCTTTCTGTTGATAATTATTCATTATAATATTATTCCTAAGTAATAGTTTTCTTAAACACTTCAATAATTTCTTTCCTTAAAAGTAATCTTTGTATATCTGTGAGTCAAAGGTCTTTGTGTATCTGGAAGAGCTGAATCCTGTCCTGGAATGCTTCCAGAACTTCCTTCCAAAGTTCTTTGGTTAAAAACGTTTTTTCATAGAATCATAGAATGGCTTAGGTTGGAAGGGACCTTAGAAATCATCTACTCCAACCTTCCTGCCAAAGGGCAGGGATGCCTCTCAACTAGAAAAGGTTGCTCAAAGCCTCATCCGATCTGACCTTGAAAACAACCAGGGAGGGGGCAAAACCCCAAAGTTTTTTGGTAATGTCCTGGTTTGAGCCAGGACAGAATTAATTTTCTGTCTTGTAATTTTGCTTGCAGCTAAATCTCTTGTAAGTAGCTTCACCTGCTGAAATTAACAGCAAGTTTCTCAGTCAGTGTCTGCTTCTGGGACTGGTAACACTCGATGTTTGTAGTTACGGCTGGAGAATGGGGTGCAGAGCCAAGGACACTTCTTGGTTCTGAGGAACACTTTGTGCTCTGGAAAGGAAGTAAGGAGGTCACACCTGCAGCACTCCTTTAGGGAGGAGAGGACAAGATAAATGATCAAAATTGACCAAACAAATTAATCCATCCCATATGTGTCATAATCAGCATAAATTTGAGGGATTACAAGGGTCAAAGCCCATTCTTCTTTCCTGCCTTAACCCTCCACCTTCACCCTTTTTCCCATCCCTGTTTGCTTCAGCATCCTGGAAGGATTCTGTCCGTTCATCTGCCTGTGGTCCTGATCCGTGCCAGCCTGAATCTGTGTGGTTCTAGCTCCAGTTCCTGACTGCTGCTGACCCCAGGAATCCAGCCTGGACTTTCCCAGGGCTGCCCTGCAGCCTCCGTGGTGACGTGAGCATTACTGGGGGAAGGTATAATTTCTCTGTGTATTCGAATATAGCTAATAATTTTTCCTTTTGATCATTACTGTTTCATTAAACTGTGTAGTTTAGTTTCCAACTCATAAGTCTCTCTCCCTTATTCTCTCTCCTTTCTTTATCAGGGAAGGAAGAGGGATTAATAGAGAGTATTTGTCATTTGGTTAATTGCCAGCCCAACATTAAATTGTGACAGGTACAAAGGTTTCCCTTTGGAAATTCCTCCCATAGTTTTCTAACTTTTTCCCCTATGCCTCATAAAATTTGTTACATTTGTAGATAAATGGGAACAGTAATAGAATTTGAAGAACATTCTAAATGACCATGAAGACCTTGTGCTTGTCAACTGAATCTAATTCACGTTTCTTTTACTATGTGAGTTGTTATGAGGAACAATTATTAAGGGATGGTGCAGTTCTTAGGTATGTCAATGATGGAAAGAAAAAAGCATTTTGTTGGTTTTTTTCTACTGAAATAGCATAAACCATACATAAATATTCAGCAATATTTTTGGTTTTTTGTTTTCTCAGATGAGATGCTTTTATTAATTCTTAGCACAGTTCAAAATCTGGCTTTTTGTCACAGAAAATGGAAACCCTTAACATGGAGGGCTCTCTTAAACCAAGTTACTTTTTATTCTTAAAGAGCATAGAGCTAGGGGGGAGTTTTGTTGTTAGGTTTTGGTTTGGTTTGTTTTCAAAAAATGGACACACTGTAATCACTTTTCTATCTTTTGTAAATCCTGATTTATAATCCTAATCCTGATTGCTCATTCCTAAATAACACAGGTTATCAATGGAAATTTCACTAGTTGACTGATTTTCTCCTAGCCAACACCAGCTGCCTGAATAACACTGGGAAGTGTGCCTTTCAACTGAGTGACAGATAAGAAGAGAGTCTGAGGGAAAACATCATGGCAAACTTTGCTTGCCATCACTATATTATAGTCTAAGGCTAAAAGCAAAATTTGAGTCAGGTTTCCTGAGATTTTATGTTCACTAGTAAAATCCCATTTGACTTTCAAAGTACTTCTGATTCTCCAGTGCACCAATATATATATGTCCTTTATGCATGAATTATCTCCTTTTATAGAATATACAATGTGATTTGCATTTTGTTTCCTACTTGAAGAACCAAAAGCCCTGCCTAGTGCTCAGGAAGACAAAGTAAAGGCTGATTGTGGTTAACAATGTACGTAATATCCTGGTTATCCACTGTATTCTTGGTATGTATTTCCACTTATGCTTGTTGTATCTGCATCTGCCATGGCAGTACTCTTATTGGCCATATTCATTCCCCTTCCAAATTTTAATGAGTCCAGAGGCTAATTTTACATTACCATATGAAAGAAGAATTGTAAGTAGTCTTATATTTCTTGCCTTTGATTTTTACCAGCTATCATTTTAATCTGTTGCTGCAAGATCTGGTAAATACACTTTCCTCATCTATTTAATCTTTTGCGATTATTATGTTCAATACCTGTAATTAATCTCTTCTGCAATGCAAACAAACCTAATCCTCCCAGAGGAGGAGTGCTTTCTGTATCTCTGATTATTTCTTGTCACCTAACTGCACACGGTATTTTATTTGCATTTGGTAAATAACTTGGTTGAAGTATTGCATTAATTTCTGCACAGTCCATCACAAGTGGTGTCATAGCACTGTTTTTCATATTTTTCTCATGTTGCACTATGTCCTCATTTGCTTTATTGGCTGCCCTATTTTTCTTCCTAAGAGATCAAAGTTTAATTTGAAAAATTATCAGCCATGCAGACTGGTTATTTTGTTCTCTAACCCAGCAATTTAAGTCTTTTTTTTCTGAAGGCTTGTTTTCATCTGCCATTAAATACCTTAGTCACCTGAATGTGAAAGGATGTCTTGGGCTAATGCAGTGGTGTTTTGGGAGGGGGCAGGGGGCACAGGGCACAGGGGTGGCTCCTGTGAAAAGCTGCTGGAAGCTCAAATGGTTCCAATGCTGGCCCAGCCTCTGGCCAAGGCAGAGTGGATATGGAAAAATGGATGCACCTCTGTGAGTACATATTCAAGAAAGGGGAAATGAAGCTGCAAAAATAATAATATAAAAAAGACCTGCAAAGCAGAGAAGAGAAGGAGATGAGAAAGCAAAACCAGAGAAAAGACACCACGGTCATTGAAGGAGAGGGAGAAGGTTCCCAAGAAGAGATTTCCCTGCAACCCTTGGTGAGATGGCAGCTGTCCCCCTATGGAGAACCTTTTGGGCAGTATGGTGTAGCATGATCTTGAAGGACCACAGTGGGATAAATGTGGATTTGAGGTCCCTGAAGTATCACAGGTGGGTAGATGGGAAGCAAATCTGGATCTGCAGCCACAGAAGACCCCGTGTCAGAGAAGGTGACTGTTCCCAAAGCAGCCGTGACTCTGTGTGCAGCCCAGGCTGGAGCAGTTCCTGAGGGACTGTACCTGTGGGAGGGACTCATAGCAGAGGGGTTCCTGAAGGACTCTCTCCCCTGAAAGGCACCCTATGTTGGAGCAGGGGAAGGCTGTGAGGAGTCCTCCCCCTGAGGAGGAAGGAGCGGCAGAAACAACGTGTGGGGAACTGACCCCAAACCCTCCCTGCCCCTCCCCTTTGCCCTGAGGGGGAGGCAGCAGGGAAGGGATCTGGGGCTGGGAGGAAGGGAAGGGGTTTTGGGGGGAAGGTATTAACGTCTGGTCGTGTTTTGTCTTTCTCCTTGCAAAGTAAATTAGTTTGGGTTTTTTTCACAGGCTGAGTCTGTCTGGTTTTGCCCATTATCATAACTGGGGAATACAAACCTCCCTGTCCTTGTCTCCATTAAGGAGCCTTTGGGTGGATTTTCTCCACCCTGTCCCACAGTGGGGGTGGATGGTGAGTGAGCATAGGACTGGTTGATACTGGTTGGGCCTAAACTCTGACAAAGGACCATCTGGAGTTATTCAACTCTCTGAAGCACTTACCTTACTCAGACTATCTGAAGATACTACCTAGATGGAAATGTTAGCACCTCACTTCTCAGTCTGTAACTATTCATGTTCTGCCATGTGAAGCTCCAGTTACTCCTTATGTACCAGGTTTCTGCGCTGTGCTTTGAATGCTTGTGTGTACCCAAACCCCACTGCAGATTTTGTTGTGATCTCCCTGGCACTGTTCTTGGGTGAATCTCAGACTTCCCAGTTCAGTCTCACTAGTGCTTCCATGACCCATTCTGGCTTCTCTTCTACTGAGGAAAAGTTCCATAAAAATCCTATACAAAGTACTTAGGAATAAAGTTTTATCTCCATCACAATTTACAGAAGTTGAGCCTAAAAGCCATCTTGAAAGTTCTCCATTAAACTGTACAAATTCTGTTTCTCAATATAGGGCAAGTTTTTCTCAGGCTGGCAGGGTAACACAATGTGCACATCTGTAATTAAATTCCAACTGTGCCTTATTTCAGCCCTTGCAGGCAAATGAACCCAGCACTGCCAATTACAACATGCTATGGGGTATCTGTCCCACGAGGTGAGTATTTTAATGGCAAATTGAAGCCTTGGTGTATCCTCTGTTCTACCAGCTTTACATTCCTAAATAGTCTTATGGTCTTGGTCTTTTCACTCCCACAAACCTGACCCAAAGGTCAAGGCTATGCAAAGAGCCATCAGCTCTCTCTTTCTTGCATTACACGCTTGCCCTTCCTCTAATGGGGAGAACAAGATTTTGGCCTGGTGTGGCTGTATAAATTGGCAGACAGTTTGTTCCAGTCTAGTAGTCTGAAGCTAGGAGAAAATGTACAGCATTTCTGGGATTCATGTACCATGTTCCAGGAATTTTGCCACTATTTGCCTTCCTACATAAACAGAACTTAATCTTCCTAACTGAAGTTATTACTGTAACTCACTTGGACAGGCTTTGCATTTTGTGTGGTTTGAGTTTGAGACACTGTATATTACATAAATCAAGTGGTGATTTTTTCTGCATCCATTTCAAGTTTTCTGTATACTGGACATTTATTTTAAAACACTGCATTCAATTTCTTCGTTTGTACTGTAAGCAAAACATCAGAAGTCTAGAGAAAATTTCATTACTCCTCTGGATAATAATCTATGCCTTGTGGATCAGGGCTGCAAAACACATACTAATTTACTGATTTGGTGTGGCATTTGCAATTACTAACTTTCTGGCTTAACTTTTCTGCATGCTCATATCTCTCTGTCATATACAGTGTCTGAAATTGCTCTTTATGTTTCTGGCAGTTGTTCATTTTAATGAAGATGATATGAGGAGATGGCAATAAAAGCCTTCCTTTCTGATAACTTAGTAGAGGTTTTTTGACAAAGTGAAATGTGAGTAAAATACCACTGTTTCACTTCTCAACTGTGTATCGGTATTGAAACAAATTCTGTACAGAATGCTACAACATTCACTCTTCCTGCATCTTAATTTGGTTTTTTGGTAATATTATGACTGCCCAGAATCTTTAAGGGAACTTTCAATAGAGTATTCAGAGTACCAAATGTGAGCAGGAATTACAGTTTTCCATTAAGTTCCAAGAAAGACATTATCATATAATTAACTACTTACATGCAGACTACATACAATGTTGACAGTATATTTGGGATAGTGTTTTAAAGCCTTCTCAGAGACCATGTAATGCAATAGCACATTAGTTTCTTAGCAGGCAGATATTTGTCATTCTTCCCACTATGGGTATGGAGTTTGAGTAAAGCATTTACATTTTTGTGTCACTGGAGACAAGAGCATACCCTTTTCTAGGCCACTGCTTCAAACTATACAGATTTCCTCAGAGCTTGGGATGGATCTCTATGCTTAGTTTTAGCTTAGAAAGTTCCTCATGGCTCCTCTATAACAAGAAATTAATGAAGAATCATCAATAGACTGTAATGTGGTCCAGTAGGCTGGCAGTGATACAGATGCTGCTACATTTAGAAGTGACAGTTTTTGTGGACTTTATTTATAAGAGCTCTCAACTCTGGTAGTACAGGATCACTCAGTCTCTCTTGCTCTCTCGTAAACTGACTCCTACCTATAGCTGGTGGCTAATGAAAAGATTTCCTTCAGAACCTCTGAAGCCTCCGGAGTTTACAAATGATCTCCATCTCTTTCTTCTCTTCTTTCAGTGATACCCACAACTGTGACCTGGCTTTAGGCATTAGTGAAGATAGCCCAAGTGCAGTGCCAGTCCACCAATAACAACTTCCAAAGTTAAGGTTGCCTTAGCTTTTCAGAACAAGCCAAAATTCACACTAAATGAATGGAATTGCAAGTACCATTTCACAGACCAGCTTTTTACAATCTCCAGTAGTTTGTTTCCTCTTAGGGAAGATGGGGAGGAGCTGTCTTCGCTCTTTATAGACTGCTTTATGGACATACTCGGCCAGACAACAGCCATGTACAGAAAAAAAAATTTAAATGTAAGAACTGGTCCTTTGAACTTCCCTTATTTAATCCAACTTTAGACTTCAGGAGTGCTGCCAGGGAAGCATCAGCATGTTAATCTCCAAGTCAACTATCTTCTGGGGCTCCTGGTAACTCTTTGCTGACCCTCCACTTTCCATCGCGAAAAGCTCTGGCAGTTCCACACCTGTCTACCCTCTCAACCAGGCTCAGATGGGAAAAGCTAAAAGGTAAATCTAGATCCAGAGTCTGGTTTGAAAAAATAGGAATGGCTTTCTCTTAGATGAAAAGAAAATCTTGTTTTATATTGGAAATAAAAAAACAAACAAGCAACAAAAAACAAACAACCTCCCCAAACAAACAAAAACAAACAAAACAAAGCAAAGCCAAACAAAACAAACAAAAAAACAAAAAAAAAACCCAATCAAACAAAACCCAGGTGAATCTGGTTTTCTTCCTTTAGAACTGTGTCTGGAATAGCTTACTTATTTGGAAGCAATCCAGCAATCCAGCAACCCAGCAATCAAGCAATCCAGCATAATTTAAATTTAGAGACATCTCTAAGCTCAGAGATGCCTCTGTTCTTATCCTGAGAATCATTACAAATTGTTATTCCTTATTAGTGTTTTGTTTTGGGTTTTTTTGTTTGGTTTTTTTTTACAATTTCAGGTTCTGCTGCTGTGAATACATAGTCATTTCAGGAGTCTTGCAAGTCTTTCATAGCCTTTCTTATTTTTCTGCCCTGCATTTTGCACACATATGCACAGCATTCAAACAAACCCATGTCACTACTACCTCATACTTCTTCCCAGTGTACAGTGTGCAGGTTACAAGTATAACTTTATTTCCTTGCACCTAAGAAATCTGGTAATTGTGTTTGCAAATACCAAATCTGGAAGATGAGGGTTTGGCCTTTTCAGTCTGCTTTATGTTTACACAGGACAAAGCAGACTTCCTGATCTGCTTTGCTCTATCACATAGTAAGATGATAGCAGTGCTTTGTGCTGGGGCTCTGCCACTATGATTCTTATCTGTGCCCACACTGGCACAACAGTTTTATGACTGTCTGTGAAGTAGTATCAGCTATCTATCAGCTTTCAGAAGCTTTCACTTTCCCATGCATTCACCAGATCTTGTAATCAAAAGTAATTGTCAATTCAGTCTTACCCCAGCAAGCAGTTTTTGTGAATGCTTGGTGGGTATATCCTGCTTATTTGTATTGAATTTGAAAACTGGAGGAGTGTGTGGGATATTAAGGGAAATAAAATGTTTGTTATCTATCATATAAACAGGATATTTCCATTAATCAAAACTTTATTTTCTTCTTTCTTGTACATAACTCCTGTAGTAATTTTTTTCCTCTGTTCATGTTTTTCTTAGTTCTGCCAGCACACTGAATATGTCTTCCAGTAGGTAGACAGCAGATACAATTCCTGTTGTGCACAGATTATATTAAGCATCCAATACCATGAAATTACACACTGCATTTAAAAATAGTTGGAAGGAGGAGGAGAGGGTGGAAGAATAAATTATTAGCAGCTGGTTTGTCTGACACACTGAAGATAAAATCTAAAGAGATAATAAAAGAGTTGTTGGTAAAACTGTGAAATTTTACACTGTAGGAGGCCTCATTGTTATAACTGCTCATGGCATGGAGTTTTGCCCTTTTGGTCAAAGACCAGTTTGCAAATATGCACCTTATTCATTTTGAAAGAACAATAATTAAAAAATATTCAGCAGGTGTACACTCCAAAATTTATGCTAGCTATATTCCTTATATTACATCTAGATCTCCTGGAAGTATGTAGTGTTTTATTTGGGAACAAGACTGTGCCCTCCAGTAACTGCAGATGACGCTGTCTTCCCTCTTGTTAAACCCTCTTATCTCATCCAGGGTGTTAAGAATCAGGGCCCAGGACTTCTTTTTTTATTAAGAATCTGAAGTTGTAGCCATTTCTTTCAAGGCTGGGGGCAAGTCAGAAAGTGTCCCCCCAAACTTCATTTACTAAAGGAGCAAAATCAGAGCAGAATTGTCAAAATATAAGGTATCAATTCCAGCTGCAGATCCCGTTTCTGAATAAATTAATCTGCACATTTTCAAATGTAAATAAAATTCAGGTGTTTGGATCAGTTGCCAGTGCTAAGTAAAAATGTCAGGACTCCTTACAGTGTAAGTGGAAACGAGTCTTCATCTAGGGTCTGCCTGAAATGATCCTGAGTGATCAGCCTCAGTGACAGATGATCTCCCTCGATTGTCCTTCAAAACCTGAAATTGGCAAATGAACACTGAAAATATTCTTGGGTTAGGCCCTCACATAGCCATAGTTACCACAGAGTTGTCTTTATCTCAAGAAGCAAATTGATCTGCTTTTTATACAGCCTTGTTTTCTCATGACATGCCTTGGGTTCAGAAGTGTATCTCAGTTTAAATTATATATTTATCTGGAATAATTAAAAAGAAGTTTTAGAATACCACACAAATGTGAAGTGATAAGGCAGACTAGTGCACCTCTGGGACAGGCCATCACAGCTGTCCAATATGTGGCAACTTGCTTGTGGCTTGAATGGTCCATTAAATTACATGGTCCGATTCTCCTCTACCCATGCTGTGTTGCAAAGATGGACTTTTCAGGAAACCAAATAACTACCCAATTTGTATATCCAAAGCTTCAGTCTTGCAGTCAGTTAACAGATATGTCTTCACTCCTTCATCTGCCTCAGCAGAGTTGACACAAGGCTGTAGGCAGAGGATAGACAGCTGGAGATAAAGTTTAGCTAATCAGGTTTGACACCTCATCTCTCCCTCTTAGCGTTTCCGAGGGGCTGCATGACCTGAAGGATGAAGGACCTCTGTCCTTGAAATTGGAGAAGCAGGCACTCTTCTGATTCTCCCCTCTCATTCCCTACAGCCATTTACTTGGCTAGTGTTTCAGATTCCTGTCCCTTTTCAGAAAGGAGTTGGAGGAAGAAGAATGGAGGCTGATGTGCAGGAGGTTTTGTGGCTCTTCTCAAAGGCTAGATGTAGGGGAATAGCTGAGAAAAGGAGGGTTTGAAGCTACAAGTGTTATATTTAAAAGTATCAGATCAGTCGACCCTGGAAGGGCTGGTTCATTGTAGGAGGAAAAACAGAAACAAATGTGAGGTCCCATTTGCTGCTTCCACAAACTCTAATGGTCCCTCCACCACCCCAGAAATCCTCTGACTCTTTGGGGAGCTCTGCCTTGAATCTTTGTGCTGGGTTCAGCTGGAATAGTGTTGATTTTCTTCACAGTATATAGTATGGGGCTATGTTTTGGATTTGTGCTAAAAACAGTTTTGGCAATACAGGGGTGTTTTAATAACTGCTGGGCAAGGTTTACAGAGCACTGAAGCCTCTTTTGCTTCCTACCCACCCCACCAGTGACTAGGCTGGGAGTGTACAAGGAGTCGGGAGGGTACCCTAAATAGTCAAAGGGGTTTTCCATGCCACATGGCACCATGCTCATCAGTATAAAGCTGGGAGTAGAGGAAGGGAGGGGGAATTTTCCAAGTGATAACATTTGTCTTCCCAAGTATCAGTTACTTGGAATGAAGCCCTGATTTCCTGAAGATGGCTGAACACCTGCCTGCTGATTGGAAGTAGGAAACAAACTCCTTATTTGCTTTGCTTGTGTGCATGGCTTTTACTTTACGTACCAAACTTTCTTTATCTCAACCCACGAGTTTCCTTTTACCCTTCTGATTCCATCCGCAACTCCACCAGTAGGGGGTGAGTCAGTGACTGTGTGGGGCTTAGTACCTGGCTGAGGATGAACCATGACAATCCTGAAAATCTTTTATCTCTGCCAGCCCTCGACACTCATCTTCAGCTTTTGAGACTCTTGTAGACTCTTCCCAGTCCTGCTTCCAATCTCTTTTCCCACTCAAATCCTTCTGTTGTCACTGAAAAACTGAATTTTACCTTCAAGCCAATCCTAACTATGTCTTCTTCACTCACACTAAGTGTACCTGTATAAATCCCAAGGTTCTTGCAAGGTTTTGATGAATTAATTTATTTAAACGTATTTTTAAAAATTATTTTATCAAGAGCAATTACTGAAAATTCACAAACATAAAAAAATAGTTTCCTGAGTAAGTCATTATAAGAAAACTTTTACCAGTCCTACTCCAGCTCTTCTAACATATTGCAGGTTGTTTCTAAAATCACCTTTTCATTTATACCAGTTACATTGTTTCTATACACTGGTGTTGTGTTCTGCATAAGAATTTCATATGCTGAACAGCCCAAATGCTGCAAACCCCCACACTTTAAAAATGCCTCTGTAGCATTCCCAATTCTTAACTTTGACAAGATGAAATTAATTTTGAGCTGCAAAGTTTGGAAATATCCCTGAATGATATTTCTGCAATCGCACTTTCCAAGCAAATTTAACTTTTATTGTTGTTTCTGCTGCTGCTCAGCTTTATTTATAAATCTTTGAAAATAGGAATTTATAATGAACACACAGTCAGTTTCTTAAATTACAGCACTGAGGCACTAACAAGTAAGCACCACTATAATCAAGCTAATTAAAAGGCCATGTTAAGAATTGGAATCTGCATATGAAAAGGAACATAATTTTCCTGATGGTAGTTTTACTGTCCTCTTATATTTGCAAGCTCCCTGTAGAGTTTCATCATTTGAATCTGAAATACTTAAAGAAAAAGCAGGTTTTTACCCCTTAATGTCTTTGAACCAAAGCAATATTTCTATTTTAGCCAACTGGTCCTGTGTTTTTCGAAGTTCATTCTTTGAGGAGCTGAAACACTTTCATTTATCCAGAACAGCAGATGAACAGCACACTTGGGGACAAATGAAATGAGTGAATTGTGTACTGAATTTTTTATGATATTTCCCTGGTAGGGACTTCAAAAATCACTTTTAAAGATTACGAGCTAGCTTGAAAATGAAGCATTTTCTTTATGTCAAAAATATGTGGAAAGATCATTATGGGCTTCCATATTCTAAAACTACTGCAGAACATTCTGATCTTAGCTTTCTTTTCATTGACAGTGTGTGTGTGTGTGTGTGTAGATGGGTGATGGACAGAGACACCAACTAAATACAATGTAAATTGCAGAAATATCTCCTTTACATCCAAAATAAAAATACTTTTGCATTTTTTTTTTTTTAAGCTGAAAAGTCTTTATTAAGGATATGAAACATTTTCAAGAGCTCTCAAGTATGTGATCTAGACACAAAAGCAGACAGAAGGGCATTGAGGACACAGCAGCTTAGCTGTAGAGGAGGATGGAACTTATAACACATACTTTTTCAGACTATCTTTTTGTGGTGTTCTTATGGCCCGAGGTAACATTAAAATTTATTTTTGTTTTGATCTGCAAAACAAAGTCCAACCATAGAAAGGTTCGGGCGCAAGCAGATTTTATTTGACAATTGAGACTGGCAAAAATATAGAGACATGCAAGACGGGGGGAGGAAAAGAAGATATAAGAGAGAGAGAAAAGTGGTAAGAGAGTGGTAAGAATGAGAGAAAGAGTGAGCCACCACCAGGAGTGCAGCTGTCCAGTGAGTTTCTTCAGGATGGGGCTGATTCTGGACAGGGCCCGAAGCAGAACGACGGTGGGTCAAGAGGCAACACCAGCCACAGCATGGACAGCCATATATACCCCCTGAGTCCCTTTTGTTCCAAAGGGGCAGATGTCAGTCAGCCAGGTTGGTTAGAAGACAGGCTGCCTGGAAGGGAGCAGAAGGGTGCAGTCCCCCACCCACTTATCAGTTCTTATCTTCTTCCAGGCACCACTCCCTCTCTGTTCCAGCCACCTTAGCCAGGTACATAATCGTGCCTCCAGGGGCATCCCAGCATTGCAGGCGGGCTTCAGAAAAGGGGAGTAATGTTCACCCAGTCATCAGTTCTTATCTTCTTCCAGGCACTACTCCCCTTAGCCAGGTACTTGGCAAGTGCTATCAAGGTGGCTCAGTCGTGCCTGGAGGGAGCAGCCAGCACTGCAGGCTGGCCCTCAGAGAAGGGGAGTAGTCTCCACACAGTAGGTCTTAGCACATCCCAAGGTGTCACCCCCTGCTCAGCTCTGGCCAGCGAGGTCCTCCACCCTAGCCAGGGCTATTAATTTTAAAATTGCTCCTTTGAGACAACTGCAAATCAGTGAGGTCAGACTCACACAAGTATACCCCTAGAGCTCCAGCACCAAATAAGCTCTGAAAAATCTGTAAGGCATTTCATCGTCTCCTGAAAGACTGTTGTGAACTAGTATACTTATGGCATATAGCATCAGTCAACCACCCCAAAATTTCTCTTAAATGAGCACATTTTCCTAGGGTTGATAACAATTTAAGGCCCCAAAGAGTACACTGCTCTGTGAACAATTATTTAGTCAGATGTGGTTTACTTCATTATATTTTTGACCATAGCTTGATTGTTTCCTGTGTGCCTTTAAATGGAAACCTGAAGCACAGTTTGTCTGGGTTTGCTGATAAGTTGACTGCTACCTTTTAAATCAAGCATGTGCAGACTTTCAAGAGTTTCCAACTATTATATTTTTTTCTGCTCAGTGAATGAGTTCCATGAGCAACTGAGAACATTCCTGCAATTCTTTTATATGTTGGGTTCCCTTTGGCTGATTTCAGGTTGAATCAGGTTTAGGAAATATTTTGTTATCAAGAATTAGCCAGCAAAGTTTGGAATAACCTTACAGTCACTCCACTGGATTAAAACAATGGTAATTTTCTCAACTAAGAAGAAATAATTCACCAGAAAAGTACTGTACTGTCTCCCTGACACAAGAAAATTTGTAAAAATTTCTTGTAGGGCACAAGAAGTTTTCCAGTAATGTTCTGCAGATAGTAATATCATATCTATCTGCATTGTCCTGGTCCCAAGCAATGCTACCACAGACCAAGCATACCAACTAGTGAAGGAAAACACATATGCTTGACATCATGCGGAGTCCACAAGTAGCTAAAATACGCTAAGTGATAATCTCTTCGACTGTTTCCATTTGCATTATAGAGACATTAAAAAATGTTTTCAAGAAATACTGAGCAGCACTTAACTGATTTCTAATCAATAGAGTAAGGTCTAGAGTCTCATATTTGTACAAGTATCTAATTACAATTTATTTAAATAATGAATTAGTATATTTGCTATAGAGAAGTTGTGTCATTACTAAGTAGCCTTTATCATTAATGGTTTTAAAAGGAGCATTATTATTATTATGTTAGTAGGAGTAAAATAGGCTGAATATCTCCCCTTTCATACAGTATATCTATGAAGAGACTGTCTGTACTACACTACTGACATCATAAAGAAATAATTTATATAAATGAAATCTGTACAAATGAAAAACTGTATCTTAAAAGATCTGGAACTGTTCCAGAAAAAAACCATGCAGATTTCAAGGAAATAAATTTTTTGCAGAAAATATTTTGGTAAAAAATTGGACTGGCTATGGCAGCCATTTGTTTAAGTGACATAAGTCCAGGAATTTCTACTGACAATACACAAGTGTTGCTGGCATTAATGGAAAGGAGAAGAAGGGTGGTTTGTTCAAGTCCTGATAAATATGCTACAACCAGATTTTCAGAGTTGCTTCTGGAAATGTGTGCTGCTCTTTCCTCACTCAGTTGCACCTTTGAAGCAAAGGTAATGACTGAACATTTAGGCATTGGAAGAACCAAAGCCTGCCAGCTTTACTCACATAAAGAATCACACTGAGCAGTCACAGGCTGATGCACTTAATTTTCAGCTGTGCTGCATGAACAATGATAGCAATTAAAAAAATTTTTAAAAACCATGCTTGCAAAAAACCCTGTATAAAATCCCCATAATATAAATTATTAAAAATATTCCATAACATCTCACAGTGTTTGACAAGGCTTCTGTCAATCAGTTATCGTGCTGTCTTGAATCTTTCTTTTGCAGAGAAAGACTAAGATGATTACAGTAGATTACAGTACATTGGTTTCTTGCTGGAATCTTTGATTCCCTATCCTTTTCAATCAAGTTTTATAAATGTGTAAATGGTACAGAGGCTGAGTTGGCCTTGTGAGCCACCACATTTTTTACCAGCACAGAGCAGCCAAGTGACCACACAGATTCTCTTACATTTGTCAGTAGCTTTTCAACTGATTCGTCTTGGTTCTTTCCAGTTAACTTTCCTTCACAATGACTGAATGAGGCACAGTGAAGGCTGATAAAAGGCTTTTAGGCAGGCTGTTTCCAGTGTGCATCCTTTTTAACAGGCCAGTAGCTTTCTCGGTCAAGATCTGAGGGCTATTTGACCTGGAGCTGTGTAAAACATAACCCTCTCATGATGAAGATGTCAGTGCAGTAGTGTTACATTCCACCTACTTGTGGCTTGCTCTTACCTTTTGTTCTTATAGGCAACTAATTACTGTTGATCTTGGATTGCATGAGTGCTCAATGCATCATTGCATCCATTCCCTAGTCTTCTGGCCCCATGAATCTGGAGTTTTACCTTTTATCTGTTCAGTGACCTGGGCTATAAAGTCTAAAACATCACCTCAGGGCCAGGGAGAGAACTCAGTAAATATCTCCATCCCCTGGGCATATAGGAAACTCATACATGCAGGAATGAGAGCTTCTTCCCAGACCAGATAGAGCAGACCTTTCCAAAGAAATGTTCTCCACCTTCTATTGCTGTATCTGCAGGCTTCTGGATTTCCTTGCTTTAGCACACACTGTTTTCATGCTTCATGGCCTGATGTTGAAGATATAGTTATTTCAAATTTGGGTGGTTACCACTCTCTCAGAGTAAAAGCATAAAAGTTTGATGAGAATTTAATGAAAATACAGTGATTGGATCAAAATGTATAGATTTAATCCATACTTTTGCGCAAGTAATATAGACAGATTTTAAAAAAAACAACAAAAACACAACAACAACATCAAAAAGGCTTATTTATTTTCTGATCCCTTTTTTAAGAGGACTGAGTCAGAACATGGAAAATTCATCTTTTTTCCTCCAGTGATTTCCTAGGTGAGTTCTTGCACAGATTTTCAGTATTATGTTCACCCAAGAATCCCAAAGTGAGCTGTTCTTGCCATTGGTATCCTGAAGGCAACAAGGAGAAAATATTTTTCTTTTCTTAAGACTGTTGTCTTTCTTAAAACTTGTTTTGGAGTGGAGAAAAGGGGAAAGGCTGCATGTGAAGGCTATATTTTCTAAAAGGAACTCATTTTACATACCAAGATAGTGGTTTGTTTTTTTTTTTCCAAAGGTATTGTAATAAGAAATTATTTGCAAAATTCTTTGCCAAATTTTGTCAAGCATACACATATGTGTAGTCTGCATGCCTTTTAATGACATCTTCTTCCACTCAATCCTGCCTTTCCTAGTATGGCAAAATTTGGTGGCTTCCTGTTCGGTTACTGACTCTGTTGAAACTTTCCTAGCAAGAAGCCCAGGGGTCTAAGATATGTTCCTTTGCATATTCTCATGGGTCTCTTACTGCTCAGACCTATGAATGCTCAGGCGAATGAACTATGAAAAACCCTTCATAGATTATTCATTATTCCCCATCTCACTTTTTATAGTACTCTTTCTTAGAAATGGCCTTTAAGAAGAAGCCTTTGTAATATTATTAATGAAAAAATGTTGCCTAGCAAGCATAGCTGAAGAAGGAAAATGTTTGCAAGGGCTTTTGAATGCTTGGTCTATGTGGCTGTTTATTTATGGAAGTCAATGCAATCCACAGTTCCCTGTCTTGAAAATAAGCCTCACAGGACTTAAGTAAAGAGTACTCCTCTCACCAAGTTTATGGAGTCTGAGTTTTCTGAAAATGGTACTTCCCTTCCACAGCTTTATCCCGTTTCCCTAACTTCTATGCCTTGGAAATGTTGTATTTCTTTTATGCACACTCTATTGACATCTTTCAAATGAAAAGAAATGCACTGTACATGAGAGAAAATTACTGCCTTCAGTATCAAGTCCACTGCAAATTTAGAAATTAAATTAAAAACTGAGATGTGGAGGAGCAATTATTGGATTTCCTCAGAAGACTATGTGAATAGCTTGTTTTAATTTGAGCTAGGGCTCTAAAATGTGTTTCAAAAAAAGACAAAATTCATTGTGTTTTGACAGATTCTATCTTTCCAACATTTTTATTATTATTTTACCTCTGTAAAAGAGAGCATTGAATGATACAGCAATCTTCTCACAATAATATGGGAGGTCTATGGGAGAAATTCCAGTAGCAGTGGCATTTTTCTAGACACTAGAAAACATCTCTAAACAAAAGCATAAATATAAGTAATGGAAAGAAAGGCTTTGAAAAAAGAAAGTACCCCAAAAAAAGTCCTTCCTTCCTTCCTTCCTTCCTTCCTTCCTTCCTTCCTTCCTTCCTTCCTTCCTTCCTTCCTTCCTTCCTTCCTTCCTTCCTTCCTTCCTTCCTTCCTTCCTTCCTTCCTTCCTTCCTTCCTTCCTTCCTTCCTTCCTTCCTTCCTTCCTTCCTTCCTTCCTTCCTTCCTTCCTTCCTTCCTTCCTTCCTTCCTTCCTTCCTTCCTTCCTTCCTTCCTTCCTTCCTTCCTTCCTTCCTTCCTTCCTTCCTTCCTTCCTTCCTTCCTTCCTTCCTTCCTTCCTTCCTTCCTTCCTTCCTTCCTTCCTTCCTTCCTTCCTTCCTTCCTTCCTTCCTTCCTTCCTTCCTTCCTTCCTTCCTTCCTTCCTTCCTTCCTTCCTTCCTTCCTTCCTTCCTTCCTTCCTTCCTTCCTTCCTTCCTTCCTTCCTTCCTTCCTTCCTTCCTTCCTTCCTTCCTTCCTTCCTTCCTTCCTTCCTTCCTTCCTTCCTTCCTTCCTTCCTTCCTTCCTTCCTTCCTTCCTTCCTTCCTTCCTTCCTTTCCTTCCTTCCTTTCCTTCCTTCCTTCCTTCCTTCCTTCCTTCCTTCCTTCCTTCCTTCCTTCCTTCCTTCCTTCCTTCCTTCCTTCCTTCCTTCCTTCCTTCCTTCCTTCCTTCCTTCCTTCCTTCCTTCCTTCCTTCCTTCCTTCCTTCCTTCCTTCCTTCCTTCCTTCCTTCCTTCCTTCCTTCCTTCCTTCCTTCCTTCCTTCCTGGCAATGTCACGGTTTAACACTGGCCCGGCAATTAAACCGAGTAACAGACGCTCTCTATTAATCTCTCTCCCCCCCCCGATAAAGAAAGGAGAGAGAATAAGGGAGAGAGACTTATGGGTTGGAAACTAAACTACACAACTTTAATGAAACAATAATGATAAATAGGAAAAAATTACTAAATATATACAAATATACAGGAAAATGGATACCACGTTCCTTCCCCCTCTTCCCCCAGTAACTCTCAGGTCACCACCGAGGCAGCCCTGGGAAAGTCCAGGCTGGACTCCTGGAGTTGGCAGCAGTCAGGAACTGGAGGCAGGAACACACAGATATGGGCTGGCACGGATCAGGACCACAGGCAGACGAACAGACAGAATCCTTCCAGGATGCCGGGTGAAGGAAGGGAAAGGAAAGGAAAGGAAAGGCAAAGCAGGCAACCGGAAGCTGGAAGCAGGAAATCTGGCTTGGCCCTTGTGATCTCTCAAATTTATACTGAGTATGACATACATGGGATGGAATACTCTGTTTGATCAATTCTGGCATATATCTTGTCCGTTCCTCCCCAAAGGAGGGCTGCAGGTGGGGCCTCTTTCTTCCTTCTGGATGGTAAAAGTTTTCCTCAGACCTGAGCAGTGGCCTTGGCTCTGCATACCAGTCTCTAGCGGTAACTATAAACATCAAGTGTTATCAGTCCTAGAAGCAGACACTGTCTGAGAAACTTGCTGTTAATTTCAGCAAGTGCAACTACTTACAAGAGACTTAGCTAAAAGCAAAAGTACAAGACGGAAAATCACCTTTATCCTGGCCCAGACCAGGACAGGCAATAAAATCCAAAATGTTAGATGCAAAAGTGAAATGGAAGCCTGAAATGGATATAAAATACATCCCTTCTGTTTTCTTGGAAAGCATGAAGTTTGCAGCCAGCAAACTTTTCAAATTTAACTTTGTTTTGCAGTTGCATATTCTGATCAGGTATGTCTGAAACGGGAAATTAATTAGTCAGTGTTTAGAAAATATCTAAACAGAACCAGTGAAGTACATCCGCATACTGATGAGACAGTATCTTAAGTCATTGTAGCCGTAGGCAGGATTTAGCAAACCAATGTCAAGAATTTCCAGATGAGAGCCTGCCAGTCAGTTGGCCTGGGAATGGAGTCCAGAGGGAATGTCATGTTTGTGCATTTGACTGCACAAAAATCTGATTCAAAAACCAGCAGGGAACATCACTAGCATAACTTCGTGAAAGACAGAACAGCAGTCTGGCAGTGTTTCTATACCTCTAGGTACACAGAAGGTATGGAAAAGACACAATCAGGAAAAGAAACTCCCAAATTATGGAATCATAGAATTGCTCAGTCTGGAAAAGACCTTCACGATCATAGAGTCTAACCTCATCCTGACCCTGTTACCCTATTTCTCATGACCCACCCCAAGCACCACATCCAGATAATTTTTAAACACATTCAGGGATGGAGACTCAACCACCTCCCTGGGGAGCCTGTTCCAGTGCGTAACAACACTCTCTGTAAAGAAGTTTCTCCTGATATCCAACCTGAATAAATCTCCCCTGTTGCCACTTGAAGCCATTTCCCCTCGTCCTGTCATCTGTCACCAGTGAGAAGAGACCAACCCCACTCTCACTACAACCTCCTTTCAGGTGTTTGTGAAGAGTGATAAGGTCTCCCCTCAGCCCCCATTTCCCCAGACTAAACAGCCCCAACACCCTCAGTTGCTCCTCATAAGGGATGTTTCCCAAACCCTTAACCAGGTTTGTTGCCCTTCTTTGGAGTTGCTCCAACACCTCAGTGTCCTTTTTGTATTGAGGTTCCCAAAACTGAACACAGTACCCAAGGTGGGGATTCACCAGTGCTGAGTACAGGGCCAGGATTACTTCCCATGTCCTGCTGGTCACCCAGTTTCTGATACAAGCCAGAATGCCATTGGCCTTCTTGGCCACCTGGGCACACTGCTGGCTCATATTCAGCTGCCTGTCAGCCAATACACCAAGGTCCTTTTCTGCTTTTCATCCACTGTTCTCCAAGCCTGTAATGTTGCCTGGGGTGGTTGTGACCAAAACGATACTGATTAGATCAAAACAGGAAGATATGAAAGCCTATGGCCATACTGGGGAAAATACAAAATTGTGTTCATCTTAGGGGATTTTTCAGACTTTGTTTAAATAATTGCATTTTGTTCTATACTTGCCATATATCAAAGAGTTCTGACCTGCATCATTAATGTCACAATGTCAGTTCCCTACATAAGTCACCAAAAATGCAACAAAAGAATTCCTGGTCCATGCTGGCCTAAATGCAAAAGAAATTTGAGTACAAATATTCGCATAGCAGGCAATATATTGCTTTCTGGTTAAAACACATGTTCAGTCCTCTTTAGAGATCACTGAAGAAATATCGATATTTTTTGAAGTTTTTGAACTCAGAACCACTGAGTTCTAGGAAAAAAAAAGCTTGGAGTACAAGCGTAGTGTTAATGCTACATGGTACTTAAAACTGGCTGAAGAAAAGACAACAGCTAGGAATTGAAATTATATTCACAAAATCAGACCAAAACAATCTTAGGAACTGAATCTAGATGAATTCCATGGGTTTCCGTGTCCATTAGTTGTAAAATCTGTGCATAACTTGTGAGGAATGATATTCTGTAAACCCCTTTCATCTGTGATGCTTAATTCTAGAAATTACAGGGTGTTATATTCAGCATAAGCATAGCTCAAAACTTAAGTCAAAGCTCTTTTCTCACATACATACACGATCATACATTCATTTAGCAGTGCCATGTGCCATGCTAAGTTTTGGGTGGAAAATACTGTGCCTAGGTGGAAGATCTGCCCCTGTACAGGCTTCTTGTATTGTGTAGCTTTCAAAACACCACCCCATCTTCTAAATTTTACTCATGTGAACATAATGCAAATAAAAACTAGGCATAATGGAAGCTACTAGAAACACAATATGTTTGAAAATTGGTGCCTCCCCTAAGAAACCAAACGCATACGTCCATCACTTTTATACAGCACCTTTCCCAACAGCTGATCACTATGGCAAATAATCTACAACTTTAGCCCATTCCTGGAGCTGTTTATTACCATTAGGCAGAATCATGTGATGCAATTTGAAGCCTTGGAGTTTGATTGCAAATCAGTGTTGGAAGTTAAGCTTTTTTATTTTTACTTTTATTTTATTTTTACTTCTCACAGCACTACAGGAGACAAAGAGAATGATTTACATTACCAGGTTAAACATTTATGAAAATTAGATAAAAGTAACAGAATACTGACATGATAGACACAAATAAGACTAATAGCACTGTATATCTAATCCCAGATTCCATGCTGCCACAATAACTTGTTCATTAAAAAGTATTTCTCTATCCCTGGTGTACTTTTCGTGACAACAGGGGGTTTTATTCAAGTGAGTGAGCACAGAGGGGAGCACTTGCAGAACTTCTTTTCTATTCTGATTACTTTAGCTATAAAAAAAGATTTTGTCAAATTAATGCCTACTGACGAGATGGAAATAGAGCTAATGCAAGCCTGGTGGAAATTCTCACAGTCTGGGACTGCCTCATGCTCTGTACTCAGGCAAAATTCCTACTGGTTCATTACTTCCAAAATCGTTGCTTGTGTTCAGCATCTGGTCTGAATATACTCGATTTCACTGAAAAACACCAACACAGTATGCTTGTTGTTTTTCCTATTTACTTCTACACCTAATTTAGTTTAAATGCAAGAGAAAACAGCAAGCTATATATAATGCCCAGCTATGGTTAACAGAGACTAAGTCTTCATATTCAGTGAAAAACATGGAGCCAAAAAAGCAAAGACCTTGGCCTTATTGTTACTTCACATATTAGTTCCTTCTGTGATCTTAATACTTTTCTTTGGTTATTTTACTTTGGAGCCTATTTCCTGAAGCAGAGAGATGATAAACTTACTTATGGTTACAAGAGTTCAAGAGCTACAGTGAGAAACACTATAGAAATGCTATCTGTTCTTCTGGTTTAGTTTGATAAGTTTTGAGGACTCACTATGTATTCAAAAGTTCAGTGTAACGTGTAACTGTAATTCAATTATTGGCAGAGCACCACATGGCATGTTTGCAATAAGGAAAAGTCACCACCTTCTTATCTCCTTACCACTTCAGTCAGTGGCAGTTTTGACAATAATTTCAGAGGAAGTATACACATAGCCTCCTTTGAAAATTATATCCAGAGGAGAAAACAAGCAGGATCAGAAAGCTGCAGTGCTCATAAAAAAAGTATTCAGTGTATTGGCACCAGTAATGCTGGAGACCTGCTTTGTTCTTTCACTGTTAAAAATATAATCTCTTAGGCTTTTGAAACACAGAATCACAGAATGTGATTTGTGATTTGAATCACAGAACATTTTAGTCTGGAAGAGACCTCCATGGTCATCCAGTCCAACCTTTGACCAACACCATAATCTAACTACTAAACCATGTCCCTGAGGACCAGGTCCAAACTCCTTTTAAATACCTCCAGGGATGGTGACTCCACCACTTCCTTGGGCAGGCCATTCCAGTGCCTGACCACCCTCTCAGTGAAAAAAGGTTTCCTAACATCCAGCCTAAACCTCTCCTGGCACAGCTTCCATCCATTTCCTCTGGTCCTGTCACAGTCCACCAAGGAGCAGAGGCTGTTTTCCTCCTTGCTCCAACCTCCCCTGAAGCAGCTGAAGAGAGACATGAGGTCTCCTCTCAGCCTCCTCTTCTCCAGACTGAACACCCCCAGCTCTCTCAGCCACTCGTCACAGAACTTGTGCTCTAGGCCCTTCAGGAGCTTTGTTGTCCTTCTCTGGACATGCTCCAGCACTTCTCTGTCCCTCTTATAGTGAGGTGCCCAGAACTGAACACAGGACTCAAGATGTGGCCTCACCAGAGCTGAGTACAGAGGGACGATCACCTCCCTATTCCTGCTGGCCACGGTGTTCCTAATACAAGCCAGGATGCCATTGGCTTTCTTGGCCACCTGCACACACTGCTGACTCATATTAAGTCAACTATGAATCAATACCCCCAGGTCCCTTTCCAACATACAGATTTTTAACCACACTTTCCTAGGTCTGTAGCTTACCATGGGGTTGTTATGACCCAGGTGCAAGACCTTGTGCATTTGGTCTTGTTAAACTTCATACAATTAACCTTGGGCCATTGGTCTCCCTGTAAGGCTTCGCTACCCTCCAGCAGATTGACACAGCCACCTAGTTTGGTGTCATCTGCAAATGACTGTACACTCAGTTCCCTCATCCAAATCATTAATGAAGATATTAAAGAGAAGGGGCCCCAGCACTGAACCCTGGGGCACACCACTTGTAACCAGGTCACCAGCCAGATTTAATTCCATTCACTACCACTCTTTCAGCTCAACCACCCAGCCAAGTTCTTATCCAATGCAAAGTATATTTATCCAGTCCAAATACTGTAGGTGTCTGAAGAAGAATGCTGTGAGAGACAGTGACTGAAGCTTTACTAAAGTCCATTGTCTATGTCCACAGCTCTTCCCTCATCCACTAGGAGAGTCATCTTCTTGTAGAAGGAGATCAGGTTGGTCAGATAGGACCTGCCTTTCATAAACCCATGCTGCCTGGGCCTGATCACCTACCCAAATATCTTTTATGAACCGTGTGATATTACTCCAAATGACCTGCTTCATAACATTTCCTAGCTGTTACCACATTTTCACCTGGATTTTCACTGCAGTCACTCTCATTTTTATGTGCAATAATGTGGTCTTATGGCATATTCCTAACAGGACTGGTTACAGAAATATGTGGTTTTGGTGCAGTTTGAGAGCTATTATTTTTCAATATGGTATTGAAAAATAATATTTTCCAATATTATTATCCAATATAAACCCAGACTCATGCTTTTTACAAGGGGAAATACCAGATGAAATTCTGGGTAGGTTAACTATGCCTTTGTACATTTCAGGGTGTATTTCTACAGGTTCACCTGCCATTTCTTTGCCCTGATTACAAATGCAGGTGGACAGTATTGCTGAGGCAATTAAAAGAGAATTGGAAGGATGCAGCACAAGGATGCAGAGGACACCCTTTCACTGTGAGGCTGACGATGGAAAATGTGTTTAGCAGAAGTCACCCAGCACATCTTCACTGCCAAGCAAAAATGGTGCTGAGAAACTGAGTGAGCTTTCACTTCAGATTTGTCATGAGCTACAGTTACAGCAGAGATAACTCTTGGTTGTGAGCAAAGGAGGAAGAAGTGTTGGGATCAAAGGTCTGCTCAAGACATATGGACATTTAAAGATGTTGACAAAAGTACTAGGCTACTAGATCATAGAATCATAGATTCATACAATTACAGAATACTTGGTGTTGAAAGAGACTTTAAAGATCATCTAGTTCCAATTCCTCTGTCATGGGCAGACACTCCTCCCATTAGACCAGGTCTCTCAAAGCGCCATAGAGATCAGAAAATGCTGAAATGAAGGAAAGTCTCTGTCCTTATGTCTTTATGAAGGAAAAGTCCAAATCACTTGTCTTAAAATCACTACTGTTTTAATATTTTCAGTATGGCTCTTACTTATGTAAGATCTAAGTGCCTGTCTAGTAATAGATATATTTCTTCTTTTAAAACGGCTGTAGGAAATAGAAAACCAACAAGACAATCAGAAACCAGCAAAAAAACCCTTAATTCAGCTTACAATCTGGAGCTGGATGCTGCACAGGGAGGTCTGTATCAAGCATAAAATGCCTCAAAGCTTGGCACAGGAATTAAGTCTGGCTTTATAATTGAATCAACTCAGGGTCTGGCTTCACTAACCATGTTACTAAAATGATAGAACACATCAGAGGTGATGCCACCTTCATGATGGTTTGATATGAATTATTTAAATGCAGTGAATTCTCCATCTTTTTGTATGCAGAGCATTTGGCATGCAGTCACTGAGAGCAAGTGTGCAGCAATGACACAAAACATTCCCCAGGACAGAGCCAGTCCAAGCAACATGGAGATGATTACCTGATACAAACAGCCCCAAAACAGTGAACCTGTATTTGCCTTAGTGACCTTGTGTAGACATTTCCAGGCCATGTTTCCTTGTTTCAATGGCTTCTGAGGTGTCTGAAAATATAGAATTACAGAATGGCTGGGGTTGGAAGAAAGACCTTAAATGTCATCTAGTTCCAATGCACTTGCATGGGCAGGAACACCTTCCATGAGACGAGGTTGCCCAAGGCCCCATCCAACCTGGGGATGGAGCCTTCAAACTTCTGGGAAGAGGGCAGCCACAGCTCCCTTGGGCAACCTGTTCCAGTATCTCAGCACCTCACAGGAAATATTTTTTTCCTAATGTCTAACCTAAATCTTCTCTCTTCAAGTTTTAACTTTGTCCTGAACTCCTACATCCTCCCTGATGCATGGTACCAACTAACTTGAGCTGGCTTTGCAAAGACCACTCATGCTCAAGACAACCATATTGCCAAAGAAAGAAACCCTGCTGGATATTAACAGGCTCAATGGGTGGCTGTGTCACAGTAGCTGTCATGTGAAGGAATGGATCCTAAGAGATTATGTAAATTTCTTAATTTTCTGTTTTCTAAAACACACTCATCCCACATTTCCTTGACAGCAGAAGCCTGAACTGCACTTACTAGTCCTGCATTAAGAAATATGCAACTTTGTCTGGAAAAGCTCAGTGTTTAAAGGGCATAGCGTGGAATTTAACCTCTGAGCTTCCCAGGGCTGGGTGACTGGCGTCCCCTGGGCTAGTGCTAAGGGAGCTGAAGGAGCAAACTAAATTCAATAGGATTAAAAGTACTTCTTTTCCTTCCCCATACCTCTGTATATAGGATAAAGAAAGAATGCCAATTACAGCATTAGTCTAAACTAAATGAAACATGCTCATTTACATTTGGATGATATTTTACCTGTCATGTATCCAGTTGAAAGCATGGGTAGTAAATGAACAGCCAATTTTCCCCTTTTGATTCAAAGAAGTGAAATGAAAAAGTAGATTTCCCTTCCTGGAGTACATATAGGCTTATAATTCTGTGTGAATGTTTTTTGGGGTTTTTTGCTGTTGTTGGGTTTTTTTGTTTGGTTGGCTGGGTTTTTTTTAATAAAAAAAACATGGGAAAAAATATTTAAGCCAAACTGCAATTCTGATTTTTTTTCTCTCATCTTTCCTATGCACAACAAGAGCTTTCATTTCTTCTTTTTATGGTTTGGAATCACAATTTTTATGTGAAAAGTTACAGTAATCACCATGGAGCAGCATTGTGTTTAAAAACATGCTTCATGGAAGGAGGGGGGGGATGTAGGGAGAGCCAGGCCCCCTCTAGCCTCAAGTGAAGCCTTCAGCTTCTGCCTGGCCGAGTCTGCCTCATTGCAGCACTGCTGCAGGACACTAACTGCATTTTCCTCGGATGCCTGGAGGCTGAAGCACATGTGTATTCGAGTTAGCACTGGAGAGGACAGGCTCCAGCCTGGTTGGTTTTGCTCTCTCTGAAGAAAAATGATAGACCTTTAAGTGATGTGAAGTCCAACCACCTCAAAAAGAACATTCTTAGTCTGCAAGCCAGATTGTTTCATCTTTCTGTTCCAGGGTAATACTTGTGTGTCTCTCTTATAAAGACAGCGATAGATTTAGCTAAAGCATTTTTGAACTATTTCTTGCATTACCAGGTTTATATCCTGAGGAAAGAAATAAAAGATGTTTTGGCTTAAAGATGTTGGTCTGAAGCGGGTCTGATCAGTGCTCTGGTGAAGGGTCCCACAGTGAAAGCAATTGCAGTAAATAAAAAAAAGTTAGGTCTGGTGTTAACATAACTGAGAGAAAGGAATCCAGTCCCTACCATGACCTTCTGTCTTTCAAGAGAAGAAAGGTATAGAAAGCCTAGAGCATACATTTAAAGAAGATAAGCTGTGAAGCATGCTGATAGCCACAGCAAAAATTTACCAAGGAATTTATCCACACAGGAAGACTGAAGAACTATTTGAGCTCCAGGCAACTGTCTAAGTGTAACAGTTACATCAGAAAAGAGTTATCTGGTGAAAATATCATTGGACCAACTGTGTTATATATCACTGTTTTCTGTACAAATATAAGCAAGATTAACTGAATTTTACCACATGTGCACAGCTACCATCCCAATAATTCACCAGAATAATTCAGTTTTATTATTTCATTTTTTCTCATGTCCAAAAACTTGGGTTATGAAAGAAAACACAATGGAGTTTTCAAACCTTTCTCCTCTTACATTTGTTGTGAAATCACCATTGAAACCAATTCAAACCTGAACAAAGATCAGCATCCATATCTACAAAAAATACTATAGATCCCCAATACATACACAGTATGAACTGGTTGCTTTTATAAGCAAAGAAATGAAAACAATGAATTTTGCTCTGTGAGAGAGACTGGAGCACCCCATGGGGTTGTTGTGGCCAAAGTGCAGGACCCGGCACTTGGCCGTGTTGAACCTCATCCCATTGAAATCAGCCCAACTCTCCAGTCTGTCCAGGGCCCTCTGCAGAGCCCTCCTGCCTTCCAGCTGATCCACACTTCCCCCTTAACTTAGTGTCATCTGTGAATTTATTAATGGTGGACTCGATCCCCTCATCTAAATCATCAATGAAGATATTAAACAGAACTGGGCCCAGCACTGATCCCTGGGGGACACCATAGCTGCCAATTGGATCAGCACTATTCATCACCACTCTCTGGGGGCCTCCAGCAGTTCCTAACCCAGCACAGAGTGCTCCTGTCTGAGCCCTGGGCTGACAGCTTTTCCAGGAGAATGCTATGGGAGACGGTGTCAAAGGCCTTGCTGAAGTCCAGGGAGACTCCATCCACAGCCTTCCCCTCATCCACCAGGCGGGTCCCCTGATCATAAAAGGAGATCGGCTTGGTCAAACAGGACCTGCCCTTCCTAACCCTGTGCTGGCTGGATCTGATCCCCTGTCCATCCTGAAGGTGCTGTGTGATTGCCCCCAGGATGATCTGCTCCATAACCCTGCCAGGCACTGAGGTCAGGATGACAGGCCTGGAGTTCCTGGGTTCTCCTTTCATCCCTTTTTGTGGACTGGTGTAACATTCACCAACTTCCAACCACCTGGGACCTCCCAGTGAGCCAGGAGTGTTGGTAAATGGTGGAGAGGAACTTGGTGAGCTCTTCCACCAGCTCCCTCAGCACCCTGGGGTGATGCTTGCAATTAGGTGATGTTTGCAATTGTTTTACCACTCACACTTTATGAAGTTTATCTTGAATGGCACTAAATATTGCATGATACAAGAAGAAGCTGGTTAGGTCTAAATAGTTAGCTTAAGTAGACCACCAGAGTCTGTATTCAGTATGATGTTGCCAAGGCTTATCGCTCCAAGTGTTTATTCATCCAGTCATACAAATTTTAGCAAGGCAGTTTTCAGTCCCTTGAGCAAAATTAATTGAAGAAACTGGCAGCTTATGGCTTGGAGGGATGTACTCTTTGCTGGGTGAAAAACTAGTTGGATGGCTGAGATAAAAGTGTTGTGGTGAATGGAGTTAAATTCAGCTCATGGACAGCCACAGGGGGTGCTCCCCAGGGCTCTGTTCTGGGCTCACTCCTGTTTAATACCTTTATCAGTGATCTGGACTAAGGGATCAAGTGCACGCTCAATAGGTTTGCAGATAACACTTAGCTGAGTGGGAGAGTTGATCTGCCTCTGAGTAAAAAGGCTCTGCAGAGGGATCTTGACAAGCTGGATAGATGGGATGAAGACAGCTGTATGAGATTCAACAAAGTCAAATGTTAAGTCTTGCCACTGGGTCCCAGCAGCCCATGAAACACTACCGGCTTGGATAAGATTGGCTGGAAAGCTTCTCAGAAGAAAAGAACCTGCAGATGATAGCTAACAGCTAGCTGTATATGAGCCATCAGTGTGCCCAAGGTGGCCTAGAAAGCTAACAGCATCCTGATCTGCATCAGAAGTAATGTGGCCAGCAGGCCAAAGGAAGTGATTGTCTCCTATACTCAGTCCCGGTGAGGCTGCACTTCAAATGCTCAGTGCATTTGCAAATGTGCAAAATGCGCTCAGTTTTTGGTTCCTCACTACAAAAAGAACATTGATGTTCTGGAACAAGTCCAGAGAAGGGAAAAAAAAAAGATGTGAAGGGTCTAGAGAACACTTATGAGGAGTGTCTGAGGGAACTGGAGTCTTCAGTCTAGAGAGAAGGAGGCTGAGGGGAGATCTTATCACTCTCCACAAAGACCTGACAAGATGGCAAGGTGAGTCTTGGTCTCTTCTCTCTAATAAAAAGATAAAGAACAAGAGGAAACAGCCTCAAGTTGTGCCAAGGGATGTTTATATTCGATATTAGGAAAAAATTTTAAAAAATGTAGAAAGGAGGATCCTAGAAACTATCAGCCTAGCAGCCTCACTTCTGTGCCTGATCATGGAACAGATTCTCCTAGAAGCTAGGTTAAGACATACGAAAGGGAGGTGACTGGTTTCACCAAGGGCAAGTTTTGCCTGACCAGCCTAATGGCTTTTGACATTGAAGTGACTACATCAGTGAATAAGGGAAGAACTATGGATGAAATCTATCTGGAATTCTGTAAGTCCTTTGATAAGTTGCCCACAACATCCTTCCTCTATATATTTGAGAGATATGGAAGTGGTGGGTAGACTGTTTGGTGGATATGGAATTTGCTGGGTGGTTCCAGAGGGTACTGATCAAAGGCCCAGTGTCTGGATGGAGACTGATGACAAGTGGTGTCCCTCTGGGTTCCATATTGGAACCAGTATTGTTTAATGTCTTCATTAATGACATAGACAGTGGAATAGCATGCACCCTCAGCAAGTTTGCCGAAAATACCAAGCTAAGTGATGTGGTTGACACAGCTGAGGGACCAGATGCCATTCAGAGACAACTGGACAGCTCAAGAAGTGGGCACACATGAACTTCAGGTTCAACAAGGCCAAGTTCAAGATCCTATATACATGTTGCAGCACTCCTCAGTACCAATTCTAACTGCAGAATGAAGGGATTGAGAACAGCCCTGCATAGAAGACTTAAGGCTACTGGTGGGTGAAAAACTGAACATGAGCTGTTAATGTGTGCTCATAGCCCAGAAAGCCAACTGTATTCAGGGATGCATAAAAAGAAGTGGGGGCAGCCAGCTGAGAGATGCAATTCTGCCCCTCTGCTCTACTCTGATGAGAACCCACCTGCGGTACAGTGTTCAGCTCTAGAGTACTCAGACCAAGAAAGACATGTATGTGTTGGAGAGGAAGCCAGAGGAGGGCCACAAAATTGATCAGTGATGGAGCGAGCACTTCTCCTGTGTGACTGGGTGAGTGCTGTGGTTGTTCAGTGTGGAGGAGGTCTCCAGGGAGACCTTTCCACTGCCTTTCAGTATGTAAAGGGGGCTTATAAGAAAGATGGGAACAGACTTTTTAGTAGGAGCTGAAGTGATAGGACAATGGGTAGTGGTTTCAAACTAAAAGAGGGTAAGTACATTTTGAATAGATATTAGGAAGAAATTCTTTACTATGAGAGTGGTGAAACACTGGAACAAATTTCCCATAGAAGTGTTAGAAGCCCCATTCCTGGAAACTTTTGAGGTGAGGCTAGACAGGGCTCTGAGCAACCTGATGTAGATGAAGATGTTCCTACCCTTTCAGGGGGCTTGAAACTAGGCGATCTTTAAAGTCCATTCCAAGCCAAACCATTCTAGACTTCTGAAATTCTATGATTCTGTTGACTTTTGTGAATAAAACCCATAGAAGAGATGATGGAGCATGTAATTGACAGTTTCTAATTGCGTGTACCTTCATAAAGAGAAAGATTAGTAAAAGCTGGATATTCCAGACAGTATTAACAATCAGCTTTCAGAATGATAATCCTGAGGATAGCACCAATCTTTAAAATTCAGATGCCAAAATTCAAATCAAAACCCCTAGAAAAATTATCTTAAGATTATATCACACTATTTCCCTACCTTTAAGACCATTAAGACATCTGGGCTTTTCAAATACACATAATGTGCATTTTCGGAAAAAAAGGAAGAAAATTTACATAGATTATTCAGTAACAGCCTTGACTGTGACCTCTTTATTCTCCAAGCCTTTTACAGAGATGCATACAAAGAATGGAGGTAGCAGGCAGGGAATCAACTTCCTAGACGAATACTGATGGATTACATGCGTTGTATATGGAAGAAAGTTTTAAATTACTTGGCACTATGCCATTACCATGTGTTTTTACCCTTCATCTACCACACAAGTCAATTAACAAATGAAGATAAGGTTTTACATAACCCTTTCTTACTCTGGACTAAGTTGTTATCACTATTGAAGTGGCATAAATCTGCACTAGTTACATGGCAGTCAACTTAATTATTTCAACATTATACCAACATGATTAGAAGATTATCCCAGCACAAGGAATTTGATGAGTTTTCTAGCAAGTTGAAATATATAGCAAAGGAAGCAGGGCTCACATAAAGGAAATTGAACACAGTCCTGCAGATGAGAAGGCAGTGTTAAGAAAGATGCAAAATTAATTTTTTGGATTTTTGCTGGAGTTTGCAGCACAGTACACTTCATATCAACACACCGTTCTTTTATGAAAGGCAGCCCTAGCAACATCAGACAAGGAAAATGGTGATCTCCCTTCTGAGGAAAGGCTGAGGGAGCTGGGTTGTTTCATCTTAAGGAAGAGGAGAATGAGGGTTGACCTCATTAATACTTATCAATATGTAAAGAGCGAGTGCCAGGAGGATGGAGCCAAGTTCTTCTCAGTCACATCCAATGACTGGACAAGGGGCAATGCGTAGAAGATGGAGCATAGGAGGTTACACATAAATATGAGGAAAAATTTCTTTACTGTGAGGGTGACAGAGCACTGGAACAGCCTGAACAGGGAGGTTGTAGTCTCCTTCTCTGGAGACACCAAAAACACGCTTGGACACATTCCTATGTGCCCTGTTGTAGGTGACTCTGCTCTGGCAGGGGAGGTTGGACTCAATAATCTTTCAAGGTCCCTTCCAACCCCTAACTTTCTGTGATTCTGTGATCTCAGTGGCAAAATGACAGAGATGCACTGCCCCATGGAGGCAAAGTAGATAAAAGGGATTCCCAAAACACACAGGAATGTCTCTGCCCCTGCTCCCTAAAACCTTCATATGTCCAGCCATTTGGGCCTTATAAGTACCGTAGGGTCACTCTAACTCATCTGAAAGAGAGCTGCTGTAAACAGAACTGCAGCAGAACGAGGCAAATGAAATGAGGTATTTGCATTGTATTAAATTATTCTCTGCACCTTGAAAACAATAAAATAATCAAATAATAGCAGCATACACTGCAGTTAAAGGCTTCACTGTTACTCATACAGAGGAGGTGGAAAAAAAAAAAGGAACATAGTTCTGACATGAAAATTTACTTTACCTGAACAATGTTGTAGGATTCTAATTTCTATTTTAAGGGTAGCTGCCAGATTTAATGGGCTAAAAATTCAGACTTTCTTTTGCTGACAGTCCTTTGTGTCAGTGGTGAAATAACTTTTCCGTATTTCTGGTGCTACTGTCATTTACACTTTTCTAACTCTTCTGCCTTTAATACCAACACAAATTAACTGGATTGGAGTACAATAAATGGAACTACCAGGGAATGAAATTGAGAAAGTGTTATTTTCAGAGGGAAATCATATTTTTGAAGGTGCACATCTCTTTTAATTAGGTAGTTCCTTTTTGAGTTGTTAGCTTTTCTGTAGTATATACACATACAAATCACAGTAGTCCCTTGTAGCTCTGGCTCTCTGATTTCTAAAGAGACATGAAAGGCAAATTTGGAACTGCTGGTGACTTGCTACCAGATTGGAGCTGCCAGGTAAGGGGGCATTTTTCAGAGGACCGTAACTACAACATCTGTCACTTTCTGTGAGCAATTTTTTTTCCCTGAAACAGTAGGTATCTGGGCCTAAACAAAGCGAAAACTTCTTTCAGGTATTAGCTAACAAGAGAACCTCAAATGTAAGTAATTTCATACATAACCCCACTGAAGCCTCAGCAAGCATATCATCAGACATTTACTCTGTGTGCTCATGATGTCTGTGCTATGAATGATATTTGCTGTAAATCTGTGTGTCTGATTTCTGCCTGCTAATGGGCATCTTTTAGTTCAATATTCCAGTTCAATATTCCAGAGGCTAAACAGCATAATGTAATCCCACCGTTCACAGAGGGTAGTCTGGATCACAGATTTTTCTTCCCTTGCACGTGCATCTCCTGTACTCAGAGGTGAAAGGTAAATGGGGAAGCTTTGCATGCAGGACCACTATACCCTGGAGTTACTCAATAACTCAAGCACAGTTCCCAACCCAAAGCTAGGTCACAGGACTGGGGCTGTGGTGGTTCTCAAACCAACCAGTAATCCTAATTTCTAATGTCAGGAGAAAGGAGACCAGAAAGCCAGCTCAGGGAAACATTCAGACCCAACCGCACCCTTAACCTCAGGATGACAGCCTGGGACTCCCAGGGGGGTATTCCTTATCCAGGAGGCTGCCTTCCCTCAGCTCACTGCATTGCTGCTTGCCTTCTGGCTCTGGGCCCCACAGAGACTTTACTATGCTATGCTAAATTAAGGCAGTTGTTCCTCCCTCTCCCTTTTGGCTTTATACCATCACAAAAATAATATATCACATTTCCAGTAGACACAAGCAATAATAATAAAAAATTGAATATCACTTCTGAATCAATTTTTAGTATTTCCAGTAATTCAGAATAAACATCAGCAGAGGTGTCTGTTTCTGGAGGAAGAGTGTGGCTGATTAAGGACTTCAATAACTTTCTCATCGTTCGAGAAATCAATGTAGGATGAAACTATGAAAGGTACAGTTCATGCTCAATAAACCTGTTAACTGTGATTGGCAAACTAGACAGCATTTTAATCTTCCTAATATCCACCTCAGGTTTTTTGTTACAGTCCATTTTTTGGTTAATGTGATCAGGAACCTTTACAATGCTGGTTAACAGTAGGATTCAGTGTTTGAACTAGTAATTGAAGTCAAGAGAAAAAAGTGAAAAAAACATGGTATCTGAAGAATGATTAACAAGTCTTTTGCAGTACATCCACGTATTGTACTTGTGGATAAACAAGGAACTGTACCTTGCAATACCGCAGTGTTTGACATCTATAAAGGAGCCTGAGTGAGATTAGTGAAGTATCTCTCTTCCTCTCAATTCACAGAAGGCAACATAACTTTCTTCAGTAGCTACTATAGAAAATGAAGTGGTGAATACAGACTTTGTACTTTAATTAAATGGCACAGTAAGTTTTTCAGAGTGCAAAGCCTGGGTCTGCATGAGCACATATCCACTAAATACGGTGTATGCAGTCGGTCAGAGTGTGAGCAAATGCAGCAATTTCACATGCAGCCAGCATCTTCATTCTCATTTGTGAATGGGAAGGCACTGCTGTGACACTGCCTTATGGATGCTTTATGACACCTAAGGATTAGATTTCTGGACAGTCATTAAATATCTTTTTCTTTAATAAATGAAAACTTTACACTTACAAATGAAGGTATTTTTTTCTGACTTAAAAAGCATTTCTGTAATTTCAGTGGTCCCTAGTTTGAATTCAAATTAATATGAATTAATTTTCCCTAAACATAAATTTATTAAATAATTTCAATGCCTGGCCTTTGTCTACTGCAACTGATTCTGCTTGTTCTGCCCATGCAGATCGGTCTCTTGATAGAAATTACACTGTCACCCTTAGTATTTTTTATGGTTGCAAGTCCAGCCAAGTATAATCAAATTTCAAGGTGTCAGGGATAGCACGACCACATAAATATTCCAAACCTAGCATCTACCAGCACTAACAAAGAGATTCCTAAGGTCCAGGGTACACAGACACATCCCTCTGCTCTTCTCCAGGAACAGACACAAATTCTTACCATATCCCTGCTACTTGCCTTCCCCAGGGACTTGTACACTGATCACTGAATTGCCATGATTTTATTTATTTGGGCTTTTGGTGGACATATGCATCTCCTAACCAGCTCCATCAAAAGCTGCCCCTTGAACTGTGGCAACACCAGCAAGTGATTCAGAATGCAGACATGATGCCCTGAAACCCCTGTAGGCGCTGACTGAGATCATCCTGTGCTATGAACAACAAGGGCTGCACTTTCCCAGCTTTCAGCCACGTATCTTCTACTGTCATGCTTTTTCTGAGTGAGTTACATCTTCTTTGACAAAGTTTACTGCAAAATACAAGAACAAAAACAGAAACGGCAAGAACTGCATCCAAGCTCAGGCAGCCAAAGGGCACTCATGAGAACTCATTATAGGGATGTGATGTAGTTAAAGCTGCTTCAAGAACCTTGGGAAATTCAAGGCCTTGAGAGAGACTTAAATAGATATTGTAAGTTTTGGTCAAAGTAAGAAATATTAACCAAGGTTTGCATCTGCAAGGTAAAACTTGAAGAATTTTCTTTTCATGAAGTTCCTTGATATTCAGACACCTAAGTAATAATCAGAACCTGGTTTCTAAAGGTACAGCCTCTTCAGCCATTAGACAATATCCTTCTGTTTACTCTTTGAAGGGCTAAAAGGCTTATTGTATATCTTTTTCTTCAAACAATGATCACTTTGGGAATGTTGCATCTGCAAAGTCATAACATAGTAACAAGTGTGTAAGATGGATGAGGCAGGACAGATATTATTCTTCTTACATGTTCCTCTTCCTATAATAGAAATAAATAACAAAGTTTTATTTCTCCCATCAACAGAGCCATGATAAACAGCATTGCAAACCTCAGTCATCGTTTAAGAGGTGCTTTTGCTATCTACTTTCAATGTGAAATGTTAATCCACTATGCATTAGATTTTTTAGAGTACAAAGGTAACTAAGTTCATCAGTTTTGATGATACCTAAAACCTGGGGCACATTTTCACATCTTTGGACACTTAGATACTTGTAAAAAAATGTACATAGCTTTCCACATCAAGTACTAGACTCACAGCATCATATGATGAAGTTTACAGAGCATTTGATTTTATATTACCAATACTGCAATCAAGTCACTATTCTTCATTTTCTTCTCTTACTCCTTCATCTCCTCCTAAGCACCGAGCAGCAGGTTTTTACAGTAGACTTGATACCTATGAGTTTAAAGTAGACCAAATATTCTTACTTAAGGAATGCAAATAGTAATTACAGCAGCTACTTGCAAAGCCCTTGTAATGATCTTCCTGTTTTGGGTGACTTTCTGTGGCAGAGGCCATGAAAGTAGCAAAGCTGGAAAGAAAGATTTTAAAGGTCCTAATGAAAACATTCTAGGAAGAAACAAACATTTGATAAATCTTCATGAAAAGTAACTGCACATATGCCCTCCCAGTTGAGAGCAGGTACATCCAAGGGGTAGGAAACACAATATTCTGGCAGGAAAGGAGACACAGAAGGGTGCAGAGCTCTCTTACTTCTACGGCTCAAAGCAGCAGGAGCCCATGGATGTTAAAGAACTGACTTAGAACTGACAGTTCTATCAAGGAATTAATATATTATGAGGGTTTTAAGTTAATTCTCAACTTTTTTAAGTGGAAAGAAGCAGAGGAGTTTGAAAGAGGATCAGTAGTGATTAAGCAGCATATGCAGCTGCAGAGATTTAATGCAGGGAGGCTTGAGGGGTGTGTAGCTCTTGACTCCTGACTAGGGTGGTCTTCCTGCACTCTGAGCACCCCTCACCCTCCCTTTAGGGAAGGTTGAGGAAGGAACTCAAGATGTACAAAAGACCTCTGTGGTTTAAAGGTCTCCACAGGAACTGGCTGAAGCTTAATCCTCCCTGGACTCGGGAATATTAAAAGCTCACTCTTTGGCAGTGGAGGCAGCATGGTGTTCTTTCACTGGTGGGAGTGATCAGCAGTGGTATATTTAATTAATTCATAACACAATGCCATAATGATATAACAATTATTTCTATCTAATATTGCATCTTTGTTAACACATGTATCTGAAGACCTTAGTGACTGAGTACTGAAGACTGAGACACCTTATCACTAATTTTTTTAGCATCTGGTCCTCCAGAACCCTTTATTGCAGGACAACAGGACAGTAGGGAAAAAAAAACATACAACTATGGCTGAAAAGTCCATACATGCTGCAACCCCCAGATCAGTGACTTTTCTATTTAGCATTACGGCTCTGATCTAAGTATTTTACTATCGCTAAAATACCTAAATATGGATTTTTAAAATAGCAGATAAGAATTTCTATTTTAGTAGACTATGAAACTATTTGCAGACAGCTGTGCCAAAATCAGATTCCCTGAAAGGAGCACATCCTTAGATGCACACTCACCAGAATGAGACAGAAAGGATGGTCCAGCAATTAGGCTATCAGCTAAACGAGAGGATTTTTTCTCATTTGTACCTCTTACATTTAACGAGTGACCCACAGATGATGTTTCTTCCAAATCCACCCTTTTCATAGTGTTACAGCTTGTTCTCCCATGCTGTGCACAAGTAACATAGCTAGTGTACCAACACACCCTCACATGCAAAGTAGCTGCTCTGAACAGCATATTTAAGATCAGGACTGCCTGACACTGCATCTTCTTTCTCACTATCACTGGGGTGTTGCTCATTTATCCCTTCCTTTTATTACAGTAAGTCTTCCCTTCTCTTTACTGTATGGTGTGGGGGAAGTCAACAGCTGCTGTTGTGACTGAGGCAAGCCATTCTGCATTGTGGCTCACTTACATATTATCTGACTGGGCTGACAACTTATATAATCAATTTCTAGTGAAAACAAGACTGGAATCTTAAACACAGAACAGTTGTGGCTATCCTGACAAAGTAACTACTTGTAGGTCAAAAATTCTTTTAAAAAATGGGCATGCAACTTACTCATAAATAACTTTTAATAATTGTACTGTAGTAGTAGTAGTAAGGAATGCATACAACTTAAAAAGCACTATTTTCACTTGCAGTCTTGGATATCATTACATCAAACTTTGCTGCCTGAGTCACAATTTAATTACACGGATTTTTCAGATAGACCCTTTTCATTTTCTGTGCTTTTGTCAATCCAAATCAAGAGCTCTTGAAAACACCACAATTCTTCTATCCAGTTTTTATGGCAAGGGCTGAAAAACTACTGTAAAGTTTCCTCTGGGTTGTTTTCACACCACTTCTAATAGCTTAGTCCATGACTACTCTTCTCAGTTCTTCCAGCTAAAAAGATTTTCTCCTTACCAAGTCAAGTGTAAAACACAAGATAAGTCACTTTGTCTTCAGCAGAGGTTCCAACTTTCTTAAGTCTGAGGCAAAGGGAAGTTTTTTTATTTATTTTGTTGGCCCTGTATGGTGTGAAAGCCAGACTGTCCCTCCATCCTCTGCCTTGGTTCACACAGCATGTCTGCCAGAGGCACGTAAAAAGAGGCCAACTCTGCTGTCCCTGCCCCTGCATAGAAGAGATTTGGTCATTAACTTTTCTCCTTAGTACCTAGCTAACAGAAGTATCATAAATTAGCAGAAAGCTTTTTGAGTCTGACATGCTTTTACTGGCTAAATTTTTTTTTTTTTGTCAGCAGAAGAGAACTGTGGTGACATCTGCCAGCAAGCACTGTAAGTTGGAGAACAGCCAGGATTTCCATCATAAATCTTGGTACAATATTCACCCTTATGTAATAACATTTGTTGCAAAGGATCCCAAAGTGCTTTGAAAATGCACAAGATATATTCAGGGAGTGATACATCAGCAGAGCTTCTCTGGGACACATCTGTCTCTACACATACTATCAAATTCTGGGTTCTTAAATAGCAGCATCTTCCATCCGTCATTTTTAACCATGGGTTGGGGGTATCTGTGCTCTACTAACTCTTGCCTGGGAGGTTTCTTCTATTTAAAATAGAAATAGGAAACAACAGTAATACTGAGTATCATAATGGCTCAATTCCTTGCAAGTACTTATTTACTAGACAGACATACATTTGCTTGCCACTTGGCTTAAGAACTACCTGCTACAAGCCCTCAGCTGCTGAAATTAGTTTGAACCATCAACAGAAGTTCTTTAGGACCTGGCCTGAGTCCTTGCGTCCTGCAGAATTCTGAGCTAGCAAAATTCTCCTACATCTGAGGCAGCACAAACTACGGCTGCTTCCTGACATTTCTGTGACAATTGTGCTGAAATAGTACATACATATATCTGAATGTTACCTTAAGGCTTTGAATTGTCTTATATGAACAATGCTTCCCTCTCTCCCTTCTGCTTTAAATAGTTAAACTGCATGAATTTGCAAATTATTTCTCATTCTTATTTGGAATGGGTAACTATCTTCATTCTGAGATCCTTCAGATTTTAAGGGGTACAAAAGAGGTTATACAATTGCAAGGTTGGGAGAACATTAAAACTGGTAAATGCTGAGAACAGGGAAGCAAGGCTATAAAATTGTTGAATAATATGAAGATTTTTTTTTTTTTAACTCAGAACAGGAAATGACTGTCATAGATATTGCCAAACGAATGAGCAGCCTGAGGTACTTTAGAACAATATACAGTAAATATGAATCACAGGAGAGAAAAACAACCAAACAACCAAACCAAACAAAACAAAAAACAGAAACAAAACCAAAAACTGCATACAGTCTCAGCAATTTTTATTGATAGTAGATGTGCTGTACAATTAAAAAAAGTTGTTTCACAGAAGTATTTAAAGCCTACGCCAAATAAGATTTGTCACTACTACCCCCAGTCAAGAAAAAAAAGATACCTAAAAAAGATGTCATAAGCCAAGTCCCATCTAGAATATACTGATCAGTATGCAGGTTTTGCCTTGGGTAGGGTTAATTTTCTTCATTGTAGCTAGTATGGAACAATGTTTTGGATTAATTTTGGACATAGTTTTAGTAACACACTGATTATTTCATTATTGCTGGTCAGGGATTACACAGCTCTGAGGTCTTTTCTGCCCTTCACCACACTCGACCAGTGATTAGGCTGGGGCCCACAAGGAACTGGGAGGTTACACAGCTGGGACAGCTGACCCTAACTGAACACAGGGATTTCTCAGACCATATGACATCATGAATAGAGACTAACTGGGCATCAATCAGTTGATAGTGAGCAATTGTTTTAATTTGCATCATGAGTCTTTCTTGGGTTTTAATTCTCTGTATTTGTAATTTTAAATTTCTCTGAAATTTGATGTTATCAATAATATTCATTATTCTTATATTTTATTTTATTTCAGTCATTGAACTATTCTTACCTCAATCCATTACTTTTCTCACTTCTACTCTTCAAATACTCTCCCCACTGTCTTGGTGACATGCTGGTAGTGAGTGAGTTCTTGAGTGGTGTTTAACTACCACAGGAGTTAAACCATGACAAGTAGCAAAACACCTGGTAAGAAATCTAAGGTCTCAAAGGCAAAAGCACAGCACATGGAGATTAGGAAGTCATACTGCATGAAGTCATACTGCATGGTGAAAGCTGTACATTCTAAATAAAATACTCCTTAGGTTCAGATTTTTTAAAGGATCTAAGTTATTATTATCATTCACATACACAGTAAATGACAGCTCACTGCCCTGAAAAGTGATGTCTAAGCAAACAGAATGGAGAGCATCCATGGAGAGAAAAGGAGCAACAGAGGATGAACTTAATAGGATCATGTAGGACAGATGTCCCCTGAGTGCTAAGAAGGCTGTATCCTTGCCTGTCATTTTGGATTCACTCGAGTTTGACAAGAAATGTGTGATCAGCAGTGTAAGGGTCAGATTTCCAAAATGCATGAAACAGTGGATATGGAGAGCACCGTCAATCAAAAAATCACATTTTCATGGGTGTGACTGGCAAAAATGGGGGCGTGAGGTCTTGTCTTTGAGCGCTCTGCCCAGAAGAGAGCGGAGGATGCACCATGTCAGCTCAAAGCTCCTTCCTTAAGGCAGCTCCTCTCTGCTGGGTCATCAGTTACAGTGTCAGCTGTCACTACTGGTTTCATATTTTGACAGAATCAAGCAAAACATTAAAAAAAAACCCAAACAACCAACAAAAGCCAACCAAACAAACAAAACCCAAAAAAACCCCTAACAGTTTTTAAATTACATGAATTTTCAAACAAGTTCAAGGCCAAGCCCAAGTGTTTGACACTTACCCTTACTCTTTTCATCTTATGATGTCACCTTATGGAATGTGCATTAAATGTTTTGCAATCCATGCATTGATGACACTGTACAGTCTCAAGAAGTTGCTTAGATAGGCAGAAGCTACAACTGTAATAACCTAAGACATTACTATTACAATTACAACCATTAGAATTATCCCAACTGTCCTTTGCTAGTCGACACACAAAAGTACCTTTAAAAGACTTGATTTGACTCAACACTACCTTCCTATACTATTCCAGAAGTCTGCTTGAGTCCAGGATTTTGGAAGCCATCAATATAGTGGCAAAGTAGCTACATAAAGCAATGAAGAATTACGTGACTCAACATGGACATGTGTCAGTTAACACAAAGAGAAACAGTGAACAACTTTTGGTGCAGCAGCTGCCCTGGCTACAAGCAGTTCATAGAAGCAGTGTGCTTCCTTCCAGATGCAAATAGCATACCATTCCCAGCTAGGGTGTGTGTAAATCTGTGTATTTTTCTTCTGTTACTGGGTAGAGTTCTGCAGTAGTTGAGAATAATTTCAAGTAAGCCTACATTTTTCTATTATAGCAGTCACTTTGCTTTTCACCATAAACAGAAAAACTCTATTTAACAACACATACAGCCAACTTGCTATCAAGAGCAAAGCATTCACAGAACTTCTAGTGTTAGATGTAACAAAAAGCTGCTTTGCCTCTTACCTTCTGATTGATATCCAGGAAGGTATTTTACATCTGTAAGTGGTGTGTTAGCTAAGTAATCATACCATCAATCCTGAACTTGTTAGCAAGAGAAGATCCTAGAGCACAAAAGGGCCATATGGCTAAATATGTATTTTTCAAGGAGAAAATAATTAAGCTATCTCTTTAGTTTCACATTAATGGCTTCATTGTTCTCTGTAGGAAAATAATCAGCCACTGAAGGTAGAATATAGAATGAGTCTCATGTTAGTTGCAAGATTTTTTTCAGGGCTTAATATTTGTCTGGGGATTTTCATGTTAACAAAACTGCATCTTAAAAATAGTATTATTTTAAGGATTGGCACTTTCAAAATAGGACAGTAAAAATTCATATTCCAATTAATGTACAACCAGCTGAAAGAAATCGTTCATATCTAGACATCATGGGCTGACTCCAGATGTGGAACACACCCCCACTGAGGCCAAAGTATCAGCATGTACCTGCACTTAGAGAAATGCTAAAGAAGGAGGCTGGATTTTAATGAGCTGTCACAAGCAAAACATTTGATTTTGAGTCTTCTAGGGGTCTTTTCTTACTAAGATAACCACACATTTATGTAATTTACAGTGTACCTAGAGAAAGCCATTTGATTTCTTTTTTTTCCTAATTCTGAGTAAAACTCTACACATCTGAAAAGAAATGCTGTGAATTACAATAATTTTTCCCCTATTTGGCAGCAGGATTACCTAGCAAACAGAAGTGCTTTATTTATGACTAAAAGGATAATTCTAAAATTGGCAGAACTTCAGAGGACTTGTATGTTATTAACTTTATGAGCTTTATTTTTAACGCAGATATTGCTCTTCAAATAAATGTAAGGACAAAAATCAGATTTTAGCAGACAGCTTTAGATGTGAACCAAAATCTCAATCTAATATTTGTCCTAGCTAGGAAAAGAATTTAAAAAAAAACATGATATTTAATCACTGGAAATAAAAAAATATAAAATATAAAAATGTTTCCAGTGAAGGGAAGATAGTAGCTTCATTTCTTTCATCGCAAAGCAATTTAGTACTGCACATAGAAGCTAATATTCCATTAGCTGTATTTATTTATTAGGATTCACCAAAGGTTCTTCATAGTACAGTTGCCATTTAAACATCAGCTGAAATACTCTGTAACTGGGTGGATCAATATGCTGGAAACAATGCTTCAGTGTTACTCTGAATTCTAAAATATTCTATGTTTATTAAAAGTGGAATTATTCTTTGTTTGTCTTATTTCAAGGGGCAGATGTATGTGTTTGTGGTGATTTCAGCTGCTCAAATTGAATAGTCCTTCCACTGATCAAAAATTATTTTGAATTATTGAAGAATAATATCCACAGTCAGAGCGGAGCACCAGAGGAGTAACAGAAAGCACATCTCTAATGATCAAAAATAAATCCCTTCCAATACTCAGTGTACTCATATAGATAAAAGAATATTTCTAAAATCTTGAGACAATGCATGTTTTGCTTGTATGTGACGATTATATGAACATCAAAACATTCCACTAATTTCAGCAAAAAGGCATACTAATGTTAAAAAAAATTCACTAATTTGATGTATATGATTTGTGAATGCCCGAGACCTTCTTTTCTGAGAGTTTTACATTGTGCAGCATAATACATAAATGCAGTTATACTTAGGTCTCACAAGATGCTTTGCAAATAGGATCCCATAAGATGAACTGAGTATCTGTAAAATGCTGACAGCTACCAAAGGTGGGGGTTAGGTCAGCTAATGCAGAAGTAAATAAGAAGCTGGTGGCAGAGGCAGGGCAGCTGTCATTTCTTCCAAATAATACCAAGCTCATGGTGTAGACTTATATTTCCTGCAACTCGCTATCTTGTTCAGCAGTAGCCTTCACAGCCCTGCCCATGGGAGGGAGGGTGTTCCCTTCCTCCTCTGCTCTCTTGTGTTATCATTACTTGGTTGAAAACAAGCCCCCCACTCATGATCACTACAACAGAAGGCCTAATGAGGAAAAACCACAAGCATGAAATTGAAGTTAAATGAAGCAACATTTACAAAGTGCTGACCTAAGCCACACTTGCAATCTTAATAATCAAGTTCTGCAACCTTTGGCCAAATTGCTCTGCACTCTTAGAAATAACATAAGCACAGGTTAAACGGGATGTTTTCTCTCTCTTTCTCTGTTTGGTGTTTTGCTTTTTGCTTTTTGTTTTTGGGTTTTTTTTCTGGAATACAGAAAATGGCATATCATATTGGCTCCAAAGACTGACTTGCAGGTATCTGAATTCTGCATCCACCACGCCTCCCACTACCTGCAGAGGTACTGAGGCAGTGGGTCAGAAAACTGTGGTACCTGAAGGCTGTGAGCATTAGGGAGGGATGAAAGATGTTTTTTCCCCATGGACATCTTCTCGCAACTTCCCTTTCCTCATGCCCTGGATGCTGGTTTTCTTGACCCTCCAGGGCAAGGAGAACCTTCATTCTTTGTTGGACATGGTGGAGAACATAGTTACTGAAGATGAGGAAATGGCTAAGGTATTTAACACTTTCTTTACCTCAGTTTTTAACAGTAAGACAGGTTGTCCTGAGGACTGATGGCTTCTGGGGCCTGTAGACAGATATAAGATGAATACCCCTGTGTAACCCTGGAGGGAACAGTTAATGACCTGCCAAGCTACTTGGATCCTCACAAGTCTATGGAACCAGATGGGGAACCTGGATTTAACTCCATTCACCACAACACTTTTATCTCAGCCATCTAACTAGTTTTTCACCCAGCAAAGAGTACATCCCTCCAAGCCATAAGCTGCCAGTTTCTTCAATTAATTTTGCTCAAGGGACTGAAAACTGCCTTGCTAAAATTTGTATGACTGGATGAATAAACACTTGGAGCGATAAGCCTTGGCAACATCATACTGAATACAGACTCTGGTGGTCTACTTAAGCTAACTATTTAGACCTAACCAGCTTCTTCTTGTATCATGCAATATTTAGTGCCATTCAAGATAAACTTCATAAAGTGTGAGTGGTAAAACAATTGCAAACATCACCTAATTGCAAGCATCACCCCAGGGTGTTGAGGGAGCTGGTGGAAGAGCTCACCAAGTTCCTCTCCACCATTTACCAACACTCCTGGCTCACTGGGAGGTCCCAGGTGGTTGGAAGATGGTGAATGTTACACCAGTCCACAAAAAGGGATGAAAGGAGAACCCAGGAACTCCAGGCCTGTCATCCTGACCTCAGTGCCTGGCAGGGTTATGGAGCAGATCATCCTGGGGGCAATCACACAGCACCTTCAGGATGGACAGGGGATCAGATCCAGCCAGCACAGGGTTAGGAAGGGCAGGTCCTGTTTGACCAAGCCGATCTCCTTTTATGATCAGGGGACCCGCCTGGTGGATGAGGGGAAGGCTGTGGATGGAGTCTCCCTGGACTTCAGCAAGGCCTTTGACACCGTCTCCCATAGCATTCTCCTGGAAAAGCTGTCAGCCCAGGGCTCAGACAGGAGCACTCTGTGCTGGGTTAGGAACTGCTGGAGGCCCCCAGAGAGTGGTGATGAATAGTGCTGATCCAATTGGCAGCTATGGTGTCCCCCAGGGATCAGTGCTGGGCCCAGTTCTGTTTAGTATCTTCATTGATGATTTAGATGAGGGGATCGAGTCCATCATCAGCAAATTCACAGATGACACTAAGTTAAGGGGGAAGTGTGGATCAGCTGGAAGGCAGGAGGGCTCTGCAGAGGGCCCTGGACAGACTGGAGAGTTGGGCTGATTCCAATGGGATGAGGTTCAACACGGCCAAGTGCCGGGTCCTGCACTTTGGCCACAACAACCCCATGGGGAGCTCCAGGCTGGGCACAGAGTGGCCAAGAGCAGCCAGGCAGGAAGGGACCTGGGAGTCTGGATTGACAGGAAGCTGAACATGAGCCAGCAGTGTGCCCAGGTAGCCAAGAAGGCCAATGGCATCCTGGCCTGGATCAGGAACAGCATGGCCAACAGGTCCAGAGAAGGGATTCTGCCCCTGTACTCAGCGCTGGTGAGGCCACAGCTTGAGTCCTGTGTCCAGTTCTGGGCCTCTCAGTTCAGGAAGGAGATTGAGGTGCTGGAGCAGGTCCAGAGAAGAGCAAGGAGGCTGTGAAGGGATCCAGCACAAGTTCTGTGAGGAAGGGCTGACAGGGCTGGGTGTGTTCATTCTGGAGAAGAAGAGGCTCAAGGGAGACCTCATCTCTCTCTACAACTCCCTGAATGGAGGCTGTAGCCAGGGGTGGTCAGTCTTTTCTCCCAGGCAGCTCTCAGTAAGACAAGAGAGCACGGACTTAAGCTCTGCCAGGGGAGGGTTAGGTTAGATATTAGGAAAAAATTCTTTACAGAGACAGTGATCCAACATTGGAATGGGCTGGCCAGGGAGGTGGTGGATTCTCTGTCCCTGGAGGTGTTTAAGAAGAGACTGATGTGGCACCCAGTGCCATGGTCTGGGAACCACAGGGGTCATAGATTAAGGGTTGGACTTAAAGAGCTCAGAGGTCCTTTCCAACTTAGCTAATTTTATGGTTCTATGATTCTATGGCTCCAGTGATGCCTTTTCCCGATGCACCTCCCTTTCCAGGCACCCAGTCCTCGCTGCCTCTAGCATTCACCATCATTTTCCATCTTTTGCTCTCTGCCTGCCAGGGGATATTTCCTTCACCACAACCTTTGTACATCCCAGGAGTTGCACATGCAAGTATATATAACGTATTATAGTCCAGAAAAGTGCCATTTTTCTATTGCTAGCCAGTAGCAGCTAAAGTTATTTTTGCTCCTTGGCTGAAGCACATTCAGTTGCTTTTTAGAGATAGCATTATTATCCTAGTTTTAGAATAATTAATTTTCTTGTAGTTTATAGATGGCATTTTTATAATACTTTATTCCTAAATGGATGCACTTGTTCTAGCTTATAAATAAATCTTGTTTGATTTCTTTATACAGACATTTTGACTGCTTTGTGGTCTCTAATAACAACTGATTTATGCTAGAAGTGTAAATTGTCCAGGTTTCTCTTCTGTCTGACATGAATGACATATAAGACCTGAACATTCACCTTCTGAGATGTTTTGGTAGAAATCTGTTCTCATGTATTCCATATATTCACTTCAAATTCTAACAGCTAACAAATGCAAAACAGTGAGAACAGTGATCAATCAGGTTTGCCAAAAGACTAAATTCATATTCATGGAAATTCCTTGCTCTCTATTGCTAGTATTTGGAAAGGACACATTCAGTTCAGGTCTGAAAGAGCTCCACAAACAATAGTTAAAATGAAAGAAAAAGTCCTTCTAACAACACTATATGGCAGAAGTGGAATAGAAGAAAAACACAAAGCTTAAAAAGAATACTTCCTACAAGTATTTGTAATATTCCACACTGTAGCACTTTGTAACACTTCTATTATCACTGCTTTCTTTTTCTTTATGGGGGTCATGAGCTTTCTAGGTAGTCACTGCACAGTGAGTATGCTCTAATTTTAAAAACTTTACAAAGCCAAAAGAGCAGTTATTAGAAACAGCATGTACTTACTGGATTAGTAGATATCAAAGGACCATCACGACTATGAAACTCAAATACTACTTAAAAGCACCTATCAAGAGGTAACTTGAAGCACTGAGGGATATTTAATCTTCACGGAAATCATCCATGAAGCACTAAGAGCCACCTTCATACCACCAGTCAAAATATTAGTTAAAATGCCCCAAGGACTTCAAAGTACCCTGACATGAGCAATACTCAAATAGTTGTTGCAGCACTTCCACTGTATTTCATGAAGCAGAGGAGATGCATCTCTGTTGTCTTGCCTTGCCTGGCCTTTCAGAGCACCTGAACAAGAGTATACTTGGAGACTGTAAAAGAAAACTCAACCATAACTTGCTACAGTTGAGACAGTGCTGTAGTTTTCATCCCAGCAAGAGCAGAGTTCAAAGGCACAGCAGGAGCTCCAAGTTCAGAGAGTGCCAACCACACAGAGTTTTGAAACTCCTGCTGCTAAAATAATTCAGGAACAGAATTGATAGTGTTTCTGGAACTAGCTGGATGCTGGCTTTCCCTAACCAAAATGAAGTTTCAAAGGTACAAAGAGACAGAAAACATGCAGTAAATAGATTAATAAAAATAAATAAATAAATAAACGAATCAACAGACAAATAAATAAATCTGTCAAGTCCCCAGCTGTGTACTACTTCTGTAGTTGTCTAATATCCTCAAAGTAAGACAGTGGGTCAGGAATGCCAGAATATAGGCAGTGTGCCTATTGTACTGTTCTGTACTGCTTCCAGAATAATAATCTCTTCTCTACAGACAGCAACAGTTCATGGCATTCTACACTTCTCTTCAGCTCCATCAACCCTTGAAAATCAGCCACTCTGCTCCTGCTGTCCTTCATTACAGCAGCAATCCAAAGCTACCTCTCACATTGGCGTTTCTGGGGATCTGAACATCACTAGCGTGTGCACAGCTTCCAAACTTGCTAAACCAAGGACTTCTGTGTCATGTCCTTCTTTCAAATGTCCTCAGGCCGTGTGAGCCTCTTTGCACAGTTTGCAGCAGTCTGAGGATCGGTCCCAAATCTGCAGCAGCGATCATCATAATGGACAACTTTGTTCTGTTTCCTGCTTGTGCTCTTTGAAGAGTTTTGTGCCCAAGGCAACACCCCAAGGAACACTTATTCTGGAGAGCTTTTTCCATTGGTTCCTCTGAGTATGGAAAGAAGTCTGTAAGGAGAGACTAACTTTACCTTTCCTGTACTATTCATCTGCAGAAAGATTCACCACAATCAGCTAATGTCTAATTCTCTGTCATTCTGATTAGTCACTGCATATGATGACGGCAGCTGAAGCAACTATTTGAAGCATAACAAAACCTATCTGACTTGGTTATCTTTCATAACAGGCATCTAGTATTGGGCTGATATATCAGTTGCAATTTACGTCAATGCCCTGTAGCTTTCTGCACCACTGAGAGGGACATTTTATAGTGTTAATCCAGCACAGTCCTAGCTCTGCCCTTCAGTTCATCTCAGAGAGATGCTGACATCTTTGCTTTGAATGCTGGACCTTACCTTTGGTGGGCTCTGCAGACTTTCTTTGTATGTCCCATCTGAACTTTTGCAACCATCAGTATGGCTATGGTGGTTCAGAGCCAATCTTTTTCCTTTCGTTTACTGCTAAATGTATGTATGATTATTTGAAGGAACATCCACTTTATAAAAGCTGTGTTAATGACAGCCAAACCAGATATCACTATATTTTTGTCCTTGCTTATTGGGAGTAAAGGGGTGATATTTGCAGTTTAATAACATGCATAGATTTGTCCAAATCTCCTGCACTATTTCATGTCAAAGTTGAATCACAAGTAATCATGCCACAAGTTTGGGATTGTTAGACTGGAAACTATTCTTTCATTAGGAAAATGGGACAGTTCTCCAAAGTAATAGAAACCGGGGGTTAGGAGGAGGGGTTGTCTCACTGGCCTTCATGAAAATATGTTTCATAATAGCGCAAAGGTTCCAGAAAAATATTGTTCTGAGCAAAGAATCTTGATATATTTCACAGCTTGACTTTGCAATACCTATTCTTATGGCTCTTTCTAGAGAGAGAGAGACTCTCTTTCTTAGTGAAGTGCCACATAGGAGGTACAAGGAGGAATACAAGAATGATTGCATGGCCAACTAAAAAAGTGAGCCTGAAATACGTTAAAAAAAACTGAATTTTAAGGCAAACAAATAAAAATAATTAAGTAAAAATTAAAATAAGATGAAAGATTTTGAAAGGTAGATGATCATGTATAAAAATAAACTGAGCCTCATTGACCAATATTTTGAGAAAATTAGGGCAGATTTTGTTCCTTATGCATCTGACAGGACACGATTTAAACAGAGATGGATTAGGAATTTCTCACCCCACTGACATGCTTCCTGACATGAGTTTCTTTGCTGATTAATCTTGTAAGCAGTATAAATGCCATTAAATGTTTTCATGCTTATCTGAAAAAGTCCTAACCTTTCTAAGGTTTCCTGTAAAACTTAACTTACCTAGCAACTGTCTATTTATTTCAGATTAAATCAGATTTTGTTCACTGGATTTTTTTCTAATCTTTATCTGGGAAATAAATCATAGTAACATTTACCACACTAATAATATTTACACACAACATATCCATGTCAAATACCTAGTCCTGCAGGGCAAGAGTGGAAAAAGCCCCATCAGTTGCTGGCTCTTCCAAAGTGTCCAGAGAGAGAGGTAACCCACCAACCCTTCCAAAATATGTAGATCTGCTTTTAATGGCCCTCTTTTCTAGAGATGGTATACAATTGATATATAATGTTATCCTTTACCTCATTTCACTCTCTGCTGAAGACTGCAGATCTCTCAATCTCAGTATTCTGATCACTACTGTGTTTATCTACCAGAACCTCTATTTGGTCCATTTTTGTACTCAGTTTCTTTATATTATTTCAACACATAAGTCTGTACTGAAGTAGGTGGAAGAGCATAGTGACGAGCCATTCTCAGTTAGTGTATACATCCTTTCAACACTACAGTGAATGTTTCATAGATTGACTGAAGAAACAGGGCACACACCAGTTGTCTCCTGCCACACCTTTCAGCAGAAGGTGTGGGATCTCCCTGGCTGTCTACAACAGCCTCCAGCAATGCAGACCTGCCAGCCTCCCCATAATGGCCTGAGGCCATCACTTGTGCCCTCCAGACTATGCCTATCATAGTATAAACACATCTTTTACTGCTGCAGTCTGCACGGAGCCTATATGGCAAACTTATTTGTCTATGTACTAATGAATATTTTATTATCAGTTTTGTATTTTGCTGGACATGGGGTTACAAGAAGTGTGAGTTATTGTCATTCACAAATTCCTTACTCAGCACCCTTATATCCTTTAATGTAAGGCTTCAGCAATAAGTCACACAAGATTTCAAATTCAGTAAAACCTGCTGGATTAGTAACATCTCATCTTGGCAGCTCAAGTACTATATTGTTGACTGAATTTTGTTCCTGTGGTGAGCTGACCCCAGACAGCAACTGCACCCACCACACTAAACTACCTCACACTGGGGAGAGAGTCAAAAGGGCAAAAGTGAGAAAAAAACATCAGTCAAGATAAAGAGTTTATTAAGTAAAGCGAGAAGAAAGTCAAGAAAAAGAAATTTACTCTATTGTAACACCTATGTTAACTCCATGGTAGCCAGACCCCCTACAGTTCCAAAATCCTAATTTCTTGTGTTTCAGTGGTATTCTTTTATCACCACTGCCTATACTGTCTATCTGATGTTTTTACCTCTGTACAGTCTCTCATAGCTGACCTATTTCATTGTGTATTTTTTCTCCTTTACTTCTTTCTTTTTTTCATGAATTAGGACTGCAAAAAAAATGTATTAGTTTGTTCTTTGAGCACATATATGGTTTCAAAATGAAAAGTAGTTTTCTCAGGTACAATAGTTAATAAAATACTAAATAAAGTATCCAGCCAAATTATGTAACTCCTAAATTTTAGGAAAACGTATTTTTTCAGTATTACTAAAAATCTCATGTTTTTCATGCTAATAAAATAGATTTGGCTGGAATTTTGAAAAAAAAATATCATTTTATCTTCTAATGCATGATGCTCAAAAAAAAAGAGTTTTCACAAGGCAAAAAGGAGAGGCAAAAGAGAAACAGGGATTCTCCTACTCAGAGTAAACAAATAAAACTGTTTGGAAAAAAGAAACAACCCTCCTTTTTGAAATGTTTTTGTAAGAAGAAAACAATAGCTCTCACACATTAAAGATTTAAATGCTATTCAGCACAGGTATAATGAAAAAAGTTTTGTTTCTTAACACAAATAATAAACTAACAAAAAATCATTTCCAAACAATTCTACATACATTGGATGATTCACGTGTTTAAGACTCCACAGGGTTGAAATTGTAGGCTGGGTCCCATTTCATCCCTAAGGTAGTATTACTTTTTATCCTTATCACTTGGGAGAGTGTAGGGGACATGCTGGCTTGCCAAAAAAAAATGTAGATCTGTCAGGAGTCTTCTTCAAGTTGCTCAGTTCAGTGAGCTGCAAACCACGGCACATCACAGCTGCTGGAGCTTTACATTACAGCAGCCACAAGCACAGGAGGAGCCACTGGGAATGCTGGTTCCAGCTGTCTGAAGAACCCATGCGTGGCACTCACTCAGCTCTTCCTGTCTCAACCTTGTGAAGAGGTTGTGACAGTTATAACCAGGCACAGCCTATCTCCTAGTTTCTTATCAGGTAAGTTTAAAGTGTTGGTACTCTGCTCTGATTTCATTAGTAATTTTTTGATCACGGCAGTTGGCAGACATCAAGGATTCTTGACATTTTGTTAGGTCCCTCAAGCCTTTGACACTAATTATGAACAAGGTACTTTGGGATCTCAGAGTACTTACCCTGTTTTTAGTGCTCACGTGCAGACTCTTAACCCCTGTAACTATGATGCAGCTCACCCTTAGTTCACGTGAGATTAACTAGCTCAAATTGCCTTGTATTGACAAAAGCTCCATTGGGTCACACACTGGAGCGTGAGTCTCACCTTTCTGTTGCAACATGCACTCTTTCAGAAGAAAAAGTCAAGGTAATCTGAGGTAGTTTTCACTCATACACTGGATTTACTGTCATGAGGAAGAAGGGACATACTTTGCATACCAAAGGACTTTAAATCTGTAAAAGTTACAGAAATATTAGTTTTCTGTTCCAGTAAGTAGAATCAGCTATACAGGTGGAGACTCGTGCATCAATAATTTTACTCTTTTCCACAGATCCATAGATTCTGACACATATTTCCACTTAAGTACCAAAAGAAAGACAAGGAAAGATTGGCAGGGCAAAGGGTTTTGGTTATCTATCTTCACAACTTTGCTCTTTTGCATATGTTAAGAAAAGAAAGGAAAAGTTTTTTTTTCTCAAGTCTGTTCTCATTTAGAAGCTTCCAGGAGACTTAGCATTTCTGTGCAATAAAAGTAACCGAATTTTCATCAAAGGAAGTGACATTCACCAAAATATTTTCTGTGTCTTCATTACCTGCCTCCTAACTCGCATGTAGTTATGTAGTATGTACTATGTAGTCAGAGATTTGTACTATGTAGTTAGAGATTTGATTCAGCACATATTCAAACCATAGTAATAATTCCCATGCTTTCGTTTGACATTTTTGGTATGTTGATTAGAATAGACTTTTAAAAGATATGAGAAAAGAGAAAAAAACTGAACTTTTTAAAAACATTTTTTTTCTGCTTTTCCAATATTCTATATTGACTGGATAGTGGCATAAGCATAATCTCTTTCTAATACCTTTTAAAGGGTTTATGACACAGCTATTAAATGATGTACTTTAAAGCAAAGTTTCTTGTGCATTTATTTTTCTGTGCTGTTTTCCAGTTTAATAAAAAAGTTATGAGTGTGCATGGTTCTCATCGTACTTACTGTGCTAAGAAGGTTGACTAAACACCTTGCATAACTATTATATTGACACGTCACTGAACTAACCTGAAAAGAACATTTTAAAATGCACTCTTCATTTTAACATATTTACTTTCTTCTGTCTTGCTATTTCTTCTTTTTTTTCTGTTTCTTTCTGAATACTTAATACAGCACAATTTCAATATCGTTTTAATGTTTCTCAGAACAGTTTTACATGCAATTCATTAGCTTAGCTGTGGCTTTAGGCTTAGCTCTGTTGTGTCACCCCCTCAGAATTCCAAATACACTGACAGAACTTGTGGAGAACTCTTCCAGATAGCAGCAAAATTGTAGAGGTGTGTAGTGAAATGAGGCAATCAGGTGTGGCTAATTACAAGGTGGGAGGCGTGAGCTTGTGCCAAGTCCACCTGTGCCCAATTAAGGCCTACCCCAGCTGTGCATGAGCAGGACTGGGCAACCAATAAAAGGTGAACTTCCAAATGCATGTTCAGAGCACGCCTCCCACCTTGTAATTAGCCTCACCTGATTGCCTCATTTCACTACACAGGTGACTTCCCAGATGCCAGATGCAGCTAGAAGTATGACTCCACCAAAAGAATGCAAACCATATCACTAAAGCAAGGAAAAGTGTTGTGTGATGTTTAGGAAAATTTTAAATTTTCTCTTTAGAACATGAGCACTTGTGATGCAAATAAATTCAAAGGCTTTAAATGAACTTAAGTCTGGCCAAATGCAGATATTTACATTAGAGATATTTGTCTAGATCATAGTCACATGACTTATCCTATAGCAGGTGCTACTTTAAAATGCAATTTTATGGAGAAATACCTATTTTTCTTCTACAGTGTGAACAGTTTAGGTAGATATCTATACTACATAGGTTCAGATTAATTAGACCCTTAACTCACAAAGGACAGAGGTGCTAGCATGCACGGTACCATTCACTGGAGGAGATCACAATGCCTCTAAAGTGATAATGGAGGTAAAAAAATTGGCACAGTCACACATAAATTTAAATTACATGCCCTGATTAGAGAGATGCTTTCTGTTTTTCAGAGTTTGCAGACTGAAAGAAGAATTCATCCTTGTTTTAGGAATAGTAAGTTGAACGGGATCAGGAAGAGAAGTGACAATGTGGTGGTCAGGACAATGCTAAGTGCTGATGTAGGAAGACGTGAGAGGCAACAGCAAGAGTAATCCACAAGAGTGAAGGCTGAAATTATGTGGTTGCTGACAGTTAAAGCATCTTTGGGGTAAATGCAAAAGAAGGTAATGAAGAGAAACATAGTGTGAGAATATTTGTTGGGTATGAAAACATCTAAACTGAAATTTACAGGAATGTTTCAAATCATCAGAGAAATAAGGTGTAAAAATATCTTCCTAATATGAATACTCCAGATAAGAAAGCCGAATGTTTTCTCAGTATGTCTACAAAACATTCTGTAAAGGATCATATAAAGTCATGTCTGTAGTAGCAAGGGTTGGAATCTGCAGCCCAGCAAATTTCACCCATGAAATACCCCCTTGCTGTAATATAGCCTCATTCCCATAGCCTTTATCTTTTGAGGCCGTGAAATTTTAAAATTGAAGTTAATTACTTTAATATTTCATTATTCAAAGACTATTTTGTAAACTGTGATTAGATATAAACACTGAGAAGCAAATTAGCCATAGATTAATTACCTGATTGCTGCAAATTAAGATACTGAAAAGGGATCAAGAGGGGGGAAAAGCTCAGAACTTCCCAAGGGCTTTGGATCCAAAAATGAATTAATCACTCAGGTCTTCTCATTAATTTGTGTGGCAAATCAAAGGCCAAAACCCTCTACATTACTGGGTTTTTTTCATCTCTATAGATACTGAAAAATAAATTATTCTGCTGTGGTTTTATATCCCATTATCTTGCAGTTAAACATGTAGGAAGGACTTGGTGTTCATGGAGAAGCAAAATTGTCCTGGGTCCTTATCAGAGGTGTCTCTGCCTAGAATTGAATATCCATTTCTTACTTCATTGTAAGCAAGTGCCACCTGAGTAATCCCCTGGATGAAAACAGTTACTAGTGCTAGTATGTCCTGTCTTACAGGCATACAGGGACCACTGTCTGATCCAGAGCTGTCCTAATCAGTGATTAAGAAATTGCTCCTCCTCGCAGTAACACCAGTTTGGTTGCATGCACATCTCTTGATTGTGCTCTAAATAACTCCATCTTAAACTACACAGGCAGGTTCCTTCTAGCCTTGCTTGAGTTGCTCAGACTCCTAATAAATTTAATTCACATGATTTGTATGACACAAAGAAACCATAATCTCCAGAATCCTTTTTGATCACTCAAGAGTGCCTAACAAATGCCAAGGATTAAATTCCTTCTTAGTCTTCCTGGTCATGAATGTTAATGCCACCACAGAAGCACTATTCCCACAACACTGCAGCAAAAATAAAATGTTTGCAAACAAACTTATCATTAGTTTCCACTAGATATTTACTCATAAACCAGTTCTGGATTCAAGAGCATCTTTGAAGCTGACTCTTCAAACAATGCAGCACATGGAGATCCAGAGCATTTCCTAGAACAAATAGAACTACAAAATTTGCATCACAAATTACTTCCTTTCAAGGGTGATGATATTGCTTCTGCTGAAGAGCAATTTACTGTTGGAACTTACCCACATTTTCTTAGAAGACATCTATGTAAACCCTCAAAACTAATGTGTGGAAAGCTTTGGAGGGAAGGCTAAAGGAAAGATTAAAAGAATGGAGTCTAAATTTCTGGAGGTGATTGCATGGGCTAATGCCTGCAACAAAGAGAGGTTTGTCTGGAACCAGGCTAGACCATCTGGAAGGGAAATATCATTAAAAACAGCATTATAGCAGATATCATTAGACTGGTGCCTATGGACCTTTTTTCTGACTTCAGTCAGTTTACATATGGCACACATAAATCCAGAGAGTACTAGAAGAAAAGCAGGAGGCCTCGAAGCTGCATACATCTATGCTCACTGCCTACTATGCTTCATACCTCTGTATAGCACTTGGTTTGCAGACATTGCCTTTGGAGTTAGTAGTGACCCACCAACCCCTCACACCACTTTTTTAATGACTTGATGTTATTCTGGATAATCGGTTATAGCTATTTACCATATTCTTTCAGACTGGCTCAGAGTAGGCTCAGAACATTGCTTCTTTGATTTTGATAATTCAGATAAAAATCTCTTTATGTTTCTGTTTCATGTTAAAATAGCATAGTCTACACCCAAAGGAAGAAACATGTTAGGAAAATAACTAGACATGCACCAGCACATGGGGAGTGGGCAGCCTCTAAGGTAAATGTGAAAAAATTTGAAGGGTGGCAGAAAACAACTGATTTCACCATAGAAAGTGGTGATATTCAAAGCAATTTTTTTCCATCAATATCAATGCTCAGCTGAAGAATAAATTTGACTATAGCTTTTTTGGAGGGGAGGAGGGATGGGAGGGAACCATTGTGCAATTATTGTCTTCAGCTTAGTGGTTACTCTGAATTAGTAACAACGACATGTGATGCAGCTTATAAACTTAACCAAATGCATGCTTTAGTATCCCAAAGGGACTGGCCTGAATGCTTTTTCCTTCCTAGCATTTTAAAATCTTTGCCATCCTTATGGAGAATTTTTTTCTTCAGCTATGTATAATAAAAAGGGAGAATTCTGTTTTTCATGAAGTTGCTTTTGACTACAGAAAGTTTTCTGCTGCAATGTAATTTTTAATTTCACGTTGGAATTGGAAGGCAATATCTTGAAAGCTCCACTGGAAACCCAAGGTGACATACTTCCAACACTCTAGCCCATGCATCTGTGACACTGTTACCAGAACAAGGAATTTGACTTGCCGATGACTCTGCCCAAGAGGAAGAGCATCTTTCACAGAAGCAGCATCACTTCCATGTGGCTGACAGATTGCTTTGCTGAGGAAAGGACAAGGATGGTTGTGAAAGAAGCTGCTAGAAAGGGAAGATCAATTAAATTGTGGAAACAGAAGATAGAAAAGGACAGCCAAGAAGGAAAGCACTGATAAATCCACTTTGTCACCTGGCCTGTAGTATGATGGCAGTGGTGGCATTGGATATCTGCCAGAATATGTGGCTTAACAGCTTTCTTTCCTGGTGCAAATTTGTGTGGGCCAGTTGGCCAAGAGCTCCAGGTTCCTTGAGACCCTAGCCAAAACTGCCTGGAGGTTGAACGTCAGTATGAATAATCTTCAGAGCTAAAGCATGGTAGCAAAGGACACTGCATTAGAAAAGGGCAAGACTCTCAGAGTGATAGTTGAAGGATTCTTCGATTAATTACAGTGCTGCATGGGCAGCAAAGTACTACAGCTTTTAACTTAATGAATCATTTCCCAGTACTTAGCAACTGTGGGCATGCCAAACTTTTACCAGCTGATACAAGACCAAAGATGCAGCAAGAAGCTGATCCTTATGTTCAGTGCCTCTACAGCTTCAGCTTTGACACTGTGTAGTTTTTACACAGCAGCCAGGCAAGTGTCAATGGCTCTTACCTCAAAGATTACAACCAGCCATGCAGAACATCACCAACATTGTTTTAAGCAATGACTACTCCCTTGTATGATTCATTTACTCTCCATGAGACAGAAACCATTTACTCTCCATGAGACATCAACAAAAAATGATGATGTTTGCATGGGATAGATTCAGTGTATCTGTCACAGAATCTTGGCAGAGTGGTGGCTTGCTCATGCCACATCTTCCCTCAGGCTGAGAGGCTGGTTTTGTGGCAAAGCAACACAAAGTGGAGAACTGATTAATTATCTACTTTGACAAAAATGGCAGCTTCGCTGCAAAGTCTCACATACCCATATTATCCCACCCAGCAGAAAGAAACTTAATTTAATAGAGCCAGTTTCCTCTTGTCTATACTTTTGCCTCCCTACCCCCCAGGGCTCACCTGCTGGCTGAGACTGGATGATAAAGTAGAATTACAAAACAGTCCATGCTTTTAAAAAGTATCCAGGGGTAAAGAGGGACTCAATACATTTTTGTTCTTCAAGTTGCTTGTTCCCATGACAACTACTCAATAGAAGCTAATCAGATAAACTACTTCAAAAGGAAAGCAGTTTCGTTTCCCTATTGTGTACCTAGAGTCCAACCTTACCTTTTCTCCTGCTATATACAATACACCTGCATGCCTTTAGAAATAACTACTCCCTTACAGACACAGCTACACATCTGTAGACACACTAACATCCACAAGCTACTAGTCTTGAGTGTTTCAGTTCAGTATCTGAGATGTGTCTATCTCTTAAACCAAATCCTGGCTGAGACTATAGGTCCCAGCATAGCACAATGGAGGCAATAAGGTTCTACAGGTGAAGAAAAATAAAGAAATCAGAAAATCAATGCAAGACTACACCCTGCAAATAGCTGTGTCACCCCAGTTGTGCTGCCACCTTAATCTTGATACAGAGCCAATCAGATTCAGCAAGCCTGTGTGTTTCTCTCTGTGTGAGAACAGTGGGTGAGCCATTTTACCAAAAAGCACAGAATTATAGAGAATTGGCAAGATTCCCCTAGTAAAACCAGAAAAGGTTTTACTCTGAATAGGCTTTTATACACACTGCTAGATTGAAAGTCCTTCCAAAGTATTTTCTTTAATTTAGAAACACTTGGCTTAATTCTGACTGTGGCAGAAGAACCTCTGTTCCTGTGTTGCACAGACAGAAGAGACTTGCATTACCATATACAGTAATTAAGAACTTTTCAGCTTACACAATTTTAATGCTGCTTTTAACAGTGCTCTGATTTGGGGGTCATTTGCTCTGTTCAAGCTACACTAGGGCAGTATTTAAGGACAATCCAGTCTCAACCTAATGCAACTTTAATTCACTAAATTAGTAAAATACTTGCTAGAAATCACCATGAGTCAGATGAGTAATTTCAAATACAATAATTTACAATAAAGCTCATTCTACTGTTACTTACAGTTCCATTTTTCTGATGTTATGTGAGGTACAATGCAATAATTGGTGCTTCCAAAATTAAAAGTAAGTTTAACAAAAAATAATTTTGACTCACAGCTGGTCTTTCTAAATAGCATATGTCCAATGTTGGCTTTTTAGGCTAAGCTTCCAGAACGGTTCAGTCTGAGTCTTAAAAACATTCTTGGACAAAAACAAAATGTCTGTATTTGTTGTTTGATATTATATATCAAACTACTAGCATCCAGCACTGAATGTTAAGATAGCACTCTTGTGCTATTGAGGTCTTGTGGAGAAGAAGCTGTTGTGCTCATGACACCATCAGCCTTGAAGTTCACCACTCAATAATGAATTCTTTAGGCTAAGTTTCACGCACCCCAATCATAGCTTGCTGGGATACCTATTTGTTAGTTCCCAAGGGGAATCATGACATGTTCTTCGAGCAATGTCAAATACACAAGCCATGGCAGGTCCTGGAAAACCATTCCAAGGAGTTCATTTTATATGGACTAAGAGCTAGTTTTGATGGAAAAATCTTCAAGTTCACACTGAAAGCATTAAAAAATAGGAGATGTGCCTCCACTCACATGTACCAGTTACTGACACAAGCCTCCCAATAAGTATATAGCAACTTTCACCCAACATATTTTGTTAATAGAGCACAAGAGAGGAATATGTTATAATTGCTTTTCTTCCTGCACTGTTTGGATGTGCCTTGGCAGGTCCAAAGCTCACGAGGTTCACAGTTGTTCTCCTAGCACTTCAATAGGGACTACAGATTCGTTAATTTTTCCTTCCTTTCATTTATATCTGAAAGAGTAACATCTGAAGCTTTATAAATATTTTCAACTTGAGCACCAGTGTAACATTCACCCATCATCTAAGCAAATAGAATACCAGCAGGTTTAATCAAGCACAGATCTCCTAGGGATTTAAAAATGGCTACACATATACCCACAATGTTTATAACCTGAGGAAAAAAGAAAAAAAAAAATTGAACGTTCATAAATATACTGCCAACTTTTAGGAAAATGGCCCAAGAATGGCCTCTTCCAAGAGTGATGTACATCATAGCATGGCAGTAATTGTTACCCTCTTTCCCAAATACATCAAATCCACTCATATCTATCCCAGGCAGCCAAAGAGTAAAACACAAAGAGGTGAAACTTCCCAGCTCGTTGAAGGGGATGTTTGCTCTAATAAGGAATCCATTCTTTTTTTTTCTTTCTTTCTTTTTTTGCTTTAATGCCAGAAACATAGTAAAAAAATCTCAACATCAGCATAACAAAAGAATGGAAGGGAGAGAGAGAAGTAGAATTTTTATTGAGCAACATAGGAAAATGTTGCAACAAGTCGAAAACTGATGAAGCTCTAAAAAGTTCTGGCAGATCTGTGTATTTTACAGCACAAAAAGGAATAAAGGCTCATTGTTTTAAATTTTCCAGAAGTTAATTCCTCGTTGCATTTCAACTAGGACACAATGCTACCAAAGACAGAAAGAAAACGTATATAGAAAGATAGTAATACAAGCAATGTCACAAAGGATGGCTGTTTTCAATCTAGCTTTCAGTTTATGTGATCACACCTCCTCTATGGCTAAGGCGATACTGTCTTTACTCCACTCTACAGTAACCGACCATTTTCAAGTTAATATGGAAGAGTGAAATTTCCAAAATTGTTGACTTCACAATAAGTGAAGTGGAAAGGGAGAGAAACAATCAGCGGCGTACACCTGGCAGTAGCTGATGGCCACTCAACCAAAAACCCTTGTCTGGCTCATCGGCATGACTGTCTCCACACTAACTGCAGCAAGATCACAGCTGTGATTGGAGCCAGGTGCTGAAAAAGAAAGGGCAAGGAAAATGGGGCATACATGTAAGAAACTAGGCTCTGCTCTTTTCTCCCTTATAAAAAGAAAAACAGAGACACAAATTCTTTTTCATTATGGAAAATTACAGGTTTTCACTTAAAAGAAAATATTTTCATGATCATTTTTATAGCAAATTCTGCTGCAGACAGCAGCTAATGAATGTTCACTGTTCTCAAGATAACACAAAGCAGACAAGAGACAGTATTCTTCTTAAAAAGAGTACTGCTTCTAACTGTGCATGTCTACAGTTCCAGATCTGATTATATCAATTATATTAGCATGTATTAAAGAACAACCAAATGAAATATCAGCACCTGCCTAGATGCAGAGGTTGTCATTCCAGTCTTCTTCCAAAATTTCAGAAGCAATTATTACTTTTATTGCAGTCGCAGCGCCTTTGTAGGTGCACATATACCTGCAAGAATGGCAGCATTCATAGTTCAACCTTCTCATTTCTTGTTTTGTTGGTTTTTTTAGCACGTGTACTCATTTTTCACAGGCTTGTTCTGTTTTGTTTTCAACTGGGCTCTTAGCTCACAGTAGTTTGGCCAAAGAAGAAGCTCAAGATTTTATTAAACACTTAAGTACTAGGAGGAAGAACCTTTTACTCTAGTGAATAAAAATTTAATTTTTTTTTTCTCTAGATTACAGTGCAATTCACATTATGGTAATTTTCCATAGGAAGAAAACTTCTTGTTGTAAAACTATATTTTTGCCAAATACTTTGTATCTCCTCTTTTTTAAATAACTATGTCACAATATTATCTTTAAAAAATTCCTTCAACAAGCACATGTATGATGCATGTTGCAGATATGCTTTTACACACTATGCAATAAGATCTGAAGCTCGCTGGACTTATCACAATTTCTTCCACAAGAGCTGTACAGATTCGCTGCTTCATTCTCCCAGACAGATGGTTTAACTTATTTCTCTGTATGAAAGAGGGATTTTTATTAAATGCCCCCAAACTATGTCAGGATGCATAGAATCTTGAAAAGAAAAGTATTTTGTTTGGCCTAATGACTCTGTTTTTGCATGCTGGAAAAATAAAACTCATCTGCAGATTTTTTGTTCATGGTTTTTAAAAGTGAGATGAGCACTTGAGCTTTCTGAAACTGCCTGACACAAGACCACTACCCCTCTCACCTCTCACAAAAGTGAAGTCTTTGGCTTCTAGAATGAGAAATGGGATTTGAACATGAAATAAGTAGGATAAAATATCTCAACTTGTTCTATTTTACTTACACCATTTCTTTTTTTGCCCTAGGTGATGCCATCTTTAGTTCCATGATAAGAAAACCCAAGCAAACAGCCTTTACCTCAGCTCTCTGTCCATTCTGATCCTTGGGTTCACAGTTTTAATTTTAGACCTGATTTAGGTGATACACCTAGCTGCAGTGTATAATAAAATGAAAATGCAGTAAGCAATTCTAAAGCATTGTTGCCTTAGAAATATGCTCTTTTTTATATACTCTGTCAAAGCAAATTCTGCAATTAAACATACTACATGAATGTAGAGCTTCATACTACAAAATGCTTGTTAAACTTTTCTTTCAATAAGTATTGATACATTTATGCTTAAAAAAAATCAGACTTTCGGACTTTCAGTACTTTCACAGCAATGCTTGAGCATGCTGGTGTTCTTAGAAGCAGAACACAGAAGAAAATCAGTCCTAAATATACATTGAAAGTAATCCCTAGTGTTTCTTCAGTTTAAAAATTCTATTTCTTAAGTGAAATGCTACCAGAAAAGTTCCCATTTGTTAGTAATACTCTAATTACCTGTGAACGTACAGTTGTACATTTCTACATCAAAGTAGTCCTTCATATGGAAACTGCAACCGCAAATTCAATTTGAATGTGTAAGGAAAACAACCATATTTGGCTCTGCATAACTCTAGAAGTAAAGAAGAGTATGTATTGATTTATTCCTTTCTATTGTCAATAAAGCACAGGTCATCCTCACAAAGTGCACTCACATGGCAGGTGCAGGACAGCCAGGGGATCAGGCCTATCCAGCACAGGTTCATGAAAGGCAGGATCTTTTTTACCAACATGATCTCCTTCTATGACCAAGTGACCAGCCTAGTGAATGAGGGTTTGTTTGTGGATGTTGTCTACCTGGATTTCAGTAAAGCCTTTGACACAGAGTTCTACTGGAGAAGATGGTGGCTCATGGCAGACCAGTGTATCCCTCACTGCATTAAAAACTGGCTGGACAGCCAAGTCCAGAGAGTTGTGGTGAATGGAGTTAAATCAAGTTGGGAGCCAGTCACCATCAGGGCTCAGTTTTGGGAGCAGTTCTCTGTAAGATCTTTATCAGTGATCTGGATGAGGGAAACAGTACAACATCAGTAAGTTTTCAGATGATGTCAAGTTGATTGGGAGTGTTGATCTGCCTGAGGGTAGGAAGGCTTTATGGACAGACCTGGACAGGTTAGATCAATGTACCAAGACCTGTGGTATGGGGTTCAATGAGGCTAAGTGCTGGATCCTGCACTTCAGTCACAACAACTCTGTGAAACTCTACAGGGTTGGGGAAGAGTGGCTGGAAAGCTGCCTGGCTGGGAAGGACCTGGGGATGCTGGCTGACAGCCAGCTGAACATGAGCCAGCAGTGTGCCTGGTGGCCAAGAAGACCAACAGCATCCCAGACTCCATCAGAAATACTGTGGCCAACAGGACTGAGAAGGTGATTTTTTTCCCCTGTACACAGCACTGGTGAGGCCACACCTCAAATACTGTGTTCAGTTTTGGATCCTTTATTACAAGGATATTGAGTTGCTGGAATGTGTACAGAGAAGAGCAAGAAAGATGCTGAAGGATCTAGAGCAAAAGACCTTTGAGGAGAAGGGATTGTTTAGTATGTAGAAGAGAAGGCTGAGAGGAGACCTTACTGCTCTCTTCAACTACCTGACAGGAGACTGTAGAGAGGTGGGGGATTCATCATTTCTTCAATGTAACCAGTGATAGGGATGAGAGGAAGCTGCCTCCAACTGAATGAGTGGAGGTTCAAATTAGGTATTAGGAAAAATTTATTCACTGAAAGGGTCATCGGGCATTGGAACAGGCTGTCCAGGGAAGTGAAGGTGTTCAAAAAGCGTTGTTGCATTTCAGGACATAGTTTAGTAGGCATTGTGTTGTTGGATTGACTGCTGGGCTTGAAGATCTTAGAGTTCTTTTCCAACCCTTATAAATCTATGCTTCACACAAGCCTGTTTTCACCTGAGTGAAAACCTGAGTTTTCGCCTGAGTACAGCTCAAAGCATCGGAATTATCAAGACAATGTTCTTGCTGAAACCGGAGGTTAAAGATTAGCAGATAATTTGAATGCAGCTTCCAAATACCTGCACTGGTGTCCAACTTTAGAGAATTTTCTAAACTGTCTGACAAAATGTCCCAAGAACCCATGACTAAAAATGAAGTAAATGAAATAAAAATAAATTGCCAATATAATCCAACTCTTTAACAGTGACTGTAATGAGTCATTGGAACACAAGGGAGGTGGTTCAGCTTTAAATTGGATGTCTTTCTGAACGATATGCTATAACTCAGCCACAAACAATCAAGGCTGAGTGTTTTTAATTACATAGCACAGAGAATAATAACCTCTTCAACAGGAATTACTGAGTAAACATTGATGACTTACATTATGAGAGCAGTCAGAATAGATTGATCATAGTCCTTTCAAAATTTGCACTTTAGGACTGTTTCCTGACTATACCATCAGATTGGGATTTGGCTCATAGGGAGCTGAACTTCTGAATCAGAAGTTACTCCCATTTTTAAATTGTATTGTTAATACAGTCACACACACATGCTTACTTAGATTGCTTAGAGTACACTTTTCATTCTACAAAATTTATACACCCAATTTTTATGTGTTTAGCCTTCTGTTGCAAATTACATCTTTGAAGCCTAATACTGTAGGCTTTAAAGCCTGATAGTACTGTAATAACATAATGCCTTTAAAAAGGGAAAAACACTAACCACAGCACTCTAGGCTACATTAAACTATAAATTCTATATGTAACCTATCTGTTTTCATTTGCATTAAATGCCTTTTTTTTCTGTAGATCAAACGATAAATGCATGCTTAGTTTCATGCTTGTGTAGGCCTAGTGATTCTTGTGAATTCTACGGCTTTAATCTCTGCCTGTATTTCTTTAACATTTATTCATAAATGCTGATTTTATTTTCTATGTTCCCTTAGGCTTTCTATGAAAAATTGCCACAGACTGTAACAAGAATTCTGCCTGATCCTACCTCGATTTATCTTCAAGCCTGTTTGGCTATATAAAATTTTGCTTTCTGTTGCTGGCACCAGTTCTTAAGAACTATACCCTTGCCATTTTATTTGCAATGTTCAGAAAAATTTATTATGTCCTCACATTTAGACCAGCTATCTGTCTTTGATATATTACTATCTTCTACCTCAGTGTCCAAAGAAAATAATGCTTATGCAATCCAGTCCTGCCCAACAGCTTTTTTAACTGTGGACCAATTTAATTCAAATGTGATAGAGAAAGGTAGAGACTCCACATTATATTCACTGGAGTTCTGTTAAGATTAGTGATCTGAGTGGACCTGTTGGGATGCTGAAGAAGTAATGAAGCTGACGATGCAGCGATAACAAATGACAGCTGCATCAGGGAACTTTGAGATGATGTGTAGAGAGCTGCTATTATTGCAAAGGGAAAATCAGGGGACAGAAAGTAAAAATCTGGGAAAACTAACAGTTCATTTCACTGTGAAATGCTATGATTTCCTGTGATTTTATTTACATATTAACAGAATATAAGCAATAAGAGAAGTCCCTAGACCACCTATGGGGAAATTGTATTTCAGCATTTAAATAATTCTATTTAGTTCTGTCTGAACTATCTACATTCAAATACAAATGTTAATTTTTCACAAGTAGTGAACTGGTGATATTAACTGTTTCTGCCACTTAGTAACCATTGTTTTCCTCGTATACCTACACTCAGGAGTCTTGATCCTTTCCCAACATGAAAAAGTGTCTGGAAAAACAAGGGTAATTCTCTTTTCAATAGCCTTCCTCAGCATCTACCAGTTATTCTTCAAGCTGCTCTATGCTGCAGGTCTGATCTCTGTGTATTTATACCCTTTCAGAAAAGAAGTTTTGCAGAAATAAACCTAGAAATAAGACTAGTTAGTGCAGAAGCTTTAACTGAGAAATGCTGAATGTATCAACAAATGACATGGAGTACAAATTACAGAGGTCACATGAGGAGAAAGTAGTGTGAGCTCACAGAGCTTATAAAATGTTACACATCAAAATATGAAAAACATTAAAACCTACAATCTGAAGAGCAAACAAAGCTTCTCACATCGTTTCCTGCCAGAATGCTGCTATACCATATTGCATAGTAATTAATTTGTAGATAGATAAATCTGTGAGGAACAAAAGGCTTCATGGAGAGACATTTTCCATAAGGATTGAGCAGTGGCTATGACCCATATTGACCTGTATTGTTGCAAGCTCTCTTGGAGTCCTCAGTAGACAACAGACACACAAGTAAACAATGATGCAGCCTTCAGCTCTGGCAGTGGTATGCTCACAGTAGATATTCAGTGTTTTCAAAGCTGAGGCTAGTGACTGCTTTATTGTCAATTCTGGCTGCCTCGGCCACTTTGCAGATCCACTCGGTAAGTCTAAAGAAAAGGTATTACCAGCTCAGCCAGTATGCTGATTTCTCATTAACAGTGTTACTTCTCAAGCAATCTGAGGAGAAGAACTGAAGCTGAAGATCCTAATTTGTATGCATGGCAAATCCACTGTGGTATTTCAGGCTTATCTACCCATTTGGGAGTTCTTTTTTTGTTGATGTTTGGTGGGTTTCTTTGGGGTTTGGGGTTTTTTTTGTTGTTTTTTGTTTTATTGGTATTTTAGTAAGCAGTAATGAAAGCCAGAAACAAAAACCAAAGTCTTGCTGTCCTAATCTTTATAGCCTTCCCTTCTTATCCTGGCTGCTTTACCAAGATACCTGGAAATATACCCTTTTTGTTCTCACAATGCTGTGAAAGTAGCCTACTGTTTCAGGACCCTGAAGCTGGAGATAGGACTTGATTTAATACTTGGGGTCCAAGAAATTTCCTGAGGGCAAGAGAGGATGCCACTGTTATTTGCAAGAAAGAATACACCTCAAGACAAATATCTTGCCTTCCAGCAATGGTGAGGGCTGGTGCACCACATAATCCACCGCTGCTGTCAGGGACAGGGGGACTTCCAGGAGCATTAGCATAAGCTGGAGCCATGAGGAACTGGGTTACAGAGAGGAGGAGAAAGTGAGGCTGACAGAACCAGGCTGCCCTCTAAGCAGTCCTCTGCCTTACAAAAGAGAAAGTTATCAATTCTATGAGGTCACCCAAAGACCCATACTAATGTCTCCAAACTTGAGTGCCTGAAGTCACGTTTCCTAAGCAAAGAGAGAGTATGCACCTCCAGCAGAGAAGTGAGCTGCTTCTCATTTTGGAAAATAAACTCACACTGCCTGCTTCAAGGAAGCAGATAGGTGCCTAATGTCTAGCTTGAGGGGACCTCAAAGCTATTACTTACCTAAAAGTCCCCTAAAAGAATGCAGTTTATCTCTCTGGGGAACTTTGGAAGCTCCATCACCATGTGTGTCAATGAAAATACCTCTTCCAGCTGAACCAGTAACACAGGGGGCTGAATTTATTCTCAGTTACAGTAGAAACTAAAACCACATTTAATAGAAACGCTCATCAGTTACTTTGTCCAGTAAAATATCACTTCAGTGCCTGGGACTACTTTTTCAGCTGTCTGAATTAAGAAGGCAAAACAAGGAAAATTTCCATTTGAGTCTGACAGAACAATTAATCCTGAAAGGTCCTCAGCTCCTCAGCTGTCAGTTAAGCAAAACTTGGAAACAGAATCTGGCTTTATTTCATTTGCAAGAGCAATTTCTTCAATTTTCTTCAATTTTCCACTTCATTCAGAATAAGCAACTGCTTTTGAACTGCAGACCATTACACAGTTATGAATGGAAGAACCTTAATTGCATTAAGACTTTCCAAAAGCACAGTTATAGGAGAAGCCTCAAGGGTTACTTTGAGTAAGCTGCAGCACTCCCTTAAGTGAATGAAACACTACTTTTTAACGTAAAGTTGTTTTTCTATTTATATTGTAAACCAAAGACACTATAGTGCAGAGAAACAGTATCACTATACAAAACACTCTGAATCAACTCCCAGCCTTTGCCAGCTGTGGTTATTTTATCAGGTAAAAATATATTATCTTATCCCCCACTAGAATCTGGCACATGCACACATACACATTCATAATGGAAACCAGGACTCCCCTCAGCAGTGGCTGTAAATGAATCATTAAGGCCACAGCAGGCATTTTCCTGGTACCAAAAAGCATGTATTAACTATGTAAAAGTTAGCATACCTGCAATTAAGCCACCAGCAGAAAAAGCACAAACATATTTTCACTTTAAGCTCATGAAAAATTATTTTACCTGCCCTGAAAGGAATGGAGTAATGCTGCTTATACCTGCTGATCAACTCTGCTTCTGTACCAGACTTCAAGAAAAAGGAGAAGCTGAAGGACAGTACAGTCCCTTCCCTCTGCTTTCTCGGATCCCTGCTGATTTACGTGTTTAAAGAGAAGCCCTTTCTCCAGTTTGTTTTGCTGGAAGGCACAGTCTGCTTTTTTCTTGTCCTCAGACTGTGAAGGAGCACTCAAAATCTGACTAACCAACATTTTTCTCTGCACAGCAAATTGATTATATGGAGTGGCTTCTAATAGTTGCAAATTACACAAATAACAGCCACTATGTTTATGGCTCTGCAAGCAACTAAAATGGTCTTCACCTTTGCCCATCTTATCCTCACCTTCCCCACTGTGGGGAGTGCTCATAAGCAATTTCAGCAACAGTCTCCTCCCAAAAGGATTTACTAGTAATATGTACTTTTGTTGGCCTCCAGCACAAACTAAGGGTTAGAATTTATTCTCCTTTGTGTGTCTACCCCTGCTTCTAAGCAAAATTGAAGGTATTCTTTATTAATTTTTAGGATTTATCAAATAGCCTTTTTTCTTCCTGTTTTCCTCCTGAAATCTACCCAAGAGTTTCAGGCTCATCCAGAAGCAGGACAGATAGCACCCATTGAAATAACACAGACCCTTGGTCTGTGAAGGTTTAAGATGTCTTCAGAGAATCAGCTGAGCAGTCATCTTGCAGTATATAGGAGGTATAGACAAAGATTTTCTTCACAAATACTCAAACACACAGGGCCTTGCCCTATTTCTCTCCCATTGGTGGGAGGAACAACAGTGAGCATCCATGCAAAATCACAGAATCACAGAAAGTCATGGTTGGAAAGGACTTCTAAGATCACCAAGTCCAACCATACACACACAACAACCAAAAACCCAACCCCCCTACAGTCTGAGTCTCTAGAGCATGCCCTAAGTGCCAATCCATCTGTTTCTGTAATACTTCCAGGGATCGTGACTCAGTCACCTCCCTGGGCAGGCTGTTGCAGTCCCTGACCACTCTTACAGTAAAGAAATTCTTCCTTATGTCTAATCTAAACCTCTTTGGCCACAGCTTCAGTCCATTTCCTGTGGTCCTGTCATTATTCATTTGGGAGAAGAGGCCAGCACACACCTCCCTACAGCCTCCTCTCAGGTAATTATAGAGGGCAATGAGGTCTCCCCTAAGCCTGCTCTTCTCCAAACAAACCATGCCCAGCTCCCTCAGCCACTCCTCATAGGGCTTGTTCTCCAGGCCCCACACCATCTTGGTAGCTCTATATGGGACTCTGAAAAGAACCCAGGCCACACTGTTATCACCTGGCAGTTCAACATCCACCTGTTTTGCCAGTGCTTACATGTGACCAAGCCCAAATATTTTCATGTTTAGCATCTCTTTATTATTCCATTCGTAGCCCCTCTGTGGCTCAGTTTCTGACTGCCTATACCCTTTATGGTATCCTAAAGACATTGAGGTGACTTAGCTTTGGTATCAAGCAGACTTTGGCTCCATCCGTGTTATAGACAAGAGTTTTGCAGTATAGTGGGCAGATCTTTACCTCTGAGTCAGGGTAACTTTACCAGAAATGATAATGTTACTGTGGATTTGCTCAAAACCAGTCTACTCCTTCTCCTGAAAGGCCAGGATTCTGATTCTTTAAATGCTAATCACTGCTCTGTCATTTATGGTTAAAACAATAGATTGTGTTTACTTTTCTTAATCCTGTTATTTTAAAAACTATGAACACTATATAAGCCGTTATAAGACATTACTCAGAATGAGTAGCCCTGTGACTATTTAAGTCTCAAGACAACACCAAAATTAGGCAGAGACACCACTGCAAGTGGGGGTTTTCTGAGTAACAAAAGACATGCAAAATGTCAAATGAAAGCTGGAAAATAACCTCAAAAATCATAAAAAATCAGCCCAGATTCCGGGAGACAGATGTTATTTAGCCTAGAGCTATAATAAAGTTTTGCAGATTACTTAATCTATTTTGAGAGCTGAAAACCAAAACCAAAACCAAGACAAAACAGAACAACCCCCAGAAAGCTAAATACTATTCAGAATGTAAAATATCATCTCTTATTTTGTTGTTTCTGGTGAGTTACCTTGTAGCTTTGTGCCTCATGACTATCTGATAGCAGAGCATTTTAGTCACAGCAAGAGGGTTAACTTCAACTGCTTTAGAAACTAAGAATCACGATTTGAAGAAGCCGTTTGGGTTATTTGTTTGTGACTAATGTGACCTGATCCATTCGATAATGATAGGCTGGTTCTCCATCACACGGAAACAAGATCTTAAGATGTATTTAAATCCTCATTATTCTGAGTTCACAGTATGATTCAATGAATGAATTAGGAACCCCGGAGATAGATGCATACAAGGGAATAATGTTTCCTAGACTGTGCAGTGTCTTAAACTGGCAGTGAAAGGAAATAATTGACCGTGGGCAAGATCAGCTTAGTTCTGAAGGTGTAAGACTGATGTGAAAATGTATATGAAAAAAATCTGCCTTATTTAAGGATGTATTGCAAAAGAAAAATAAATAATTTGTCTGCAAGAGGAACTGTTAGGGGTCATAGAGGTTTCAACCTCAAAAAGGTAGCCACTCATTAAAAGTCCACATAGTCCATATGCAGTTTAAAAATTTCATCCAGTTCTGTTTAAAGATAGCCTGGCACAAAGGGTAATATGCTGCACCAGCTATATATACAGAACGAGCTGCTTTCTGATCTTCATCCCTCTCCACATATTTGCTCATAAGTCCTGCAGGGTGATGGCCCTGATTCTCACCTTTTTTCCTCATCCCCTGACATGGAGACTGAGGTCCTTCTGCCTGGATGTTGTTGGCTATACAGATAAGGAGAGATGCATTTAATCCTTTTGGGTTTTCATAGGCAGTCATGCCACCCATCAACAGTGGTAATAATGTAGTTATGAGTTTATCAGTGTGGTTCGCTAGACAGCACTCAGGAGTAGTTTTGCCTCAAGCGAAGCAAAGCGTTTTGGTATTTGCTCTGGCTTCAGACTATTATGCCCTGATGTAATCATTATCAGACACACAGAAACTCAGGGTTTGAGTTCTGTAGCCCTCCATTTAAGAATTTGCAGAACTTCAGTGAATCAGAACTAAATAGAGAAAACAAGAAAAGTGAGAAAATGGTTTAAGAAAAAAATAGGAAAAAGTTACTAGTTGGGTAATGTCTTGGTTTAGTTTAAAAATAAGGTTTTTCCCAATAGATGCTGGCTGGAGCTAATGAAGCTCTGTGAGCATAGCCCAGATGGCATCACGCTTCTTTACCGAGGTGTCTGGCTCTACTGATTTGACTGAAGCAAATGATATAAAGCCACAGATCATGTATTTGATGACCACTGCAGAAGACCTTCAGAATTTAGGATTGTTACACTTTGTGGCATCTACTGTTGAACTTACTACCATTGTGTAAATGAGTAAAGGTTGTCTGGGCAACATTGCTCTAATAAAAAAATCACAGCCTCACAACGTTCAAGGTGAGTATGCTTTGGTTAACACAAAAATTTTTCTACAAGAAAATCCTAAATGCTTTCCAAAATTTAAAAGTAGCTCCCACTCCTGTCAAACCAGGAATACTGAAGTAGTAATCAAAATTAGGCACACTTTTCTAAATTGTAAAAGAAGACCAGAGTTACCAAGAATGTCTTTTCTGTTCTGATTTACTAACACATCTCTTCTTTCTCTCATGACAACTTTACAGTGAAATGCACAATTAATTTCATTGAACCTTATCTGAAGCCATATAAATAAAAGGGATGAAATCTTTAGCCCTATAGTATTAATTTAGTATGAGAAAAACTGGTAAGTGAAAACTGAGACGGGATTTTTAAAAATAGCAAGATCAGCAAAAATGCACCCAGGGTGCTGTTTCCAGGCCAAATGTGGAGCAGAGTTCATAAGTAATCACATTCCTGACAAAAAAATATTCATTCCATGAATAGCACATTCATTCTCTGCAGCACTCAGACTTTGGTCTCCCTTGCCCTCTACAGTATGTTGTTATCTGGATAGACTTTTCCATTGTTACAAAGTCCTCAAAGTGACAACAGAACTCACAGAAAACACCATATCTAAAGCAAAGTAACAGAGAAACAGTCTCTAAATATCCAACATATATACTTTAAAACCCTGTTTTTTTCTCTATAGAATGATAACTTTTGCAATTCATCACTTTATTCAGATCCATAACCAAAGCCAGTGTCTCCCTCACAGCACAGCCTATGTCTGTGTCTCCAGGTTCAACAGAGGTTTTTTGCAGACATTTTTTCTGGAATTTAGCTGAAGTTTTCTTCACTGAGGACTATAAATGTTGGATCAGAAATTCTTAGGAGTCCATGAGTGTTTCCTAGTCACAAAAGAGGGGAAGAATGTCTGATCAAGGATCCATTACAGTTTTGATTTTGCTGTCATATGTTTTGCAAAAAAAATCTTCTCGTGTTATCTTGAGAGATGTGAAGGAGCCACAGGTTTCAAGTTGCTTTACAGGTTCAAAATTACTTCCATTTCAGTCCAATAATAGAACGACACTGGAAGCAAAAACCAAGCCTTTAATTTATTCCCTTGGTCATTGGAACTGGGTGGGGGATGGTCATAGCAGCTAACTCAGGTTCTCCCATGCAGTGTGAAATTTGATTTGTTTCATTTCACAAAAAGATAGGCTATGTAATTTGTGTAAACAAGGAGAAACAGTTTTGATCCTGGGCAGCTTACTAGCTGCCCCAGAAGAATTAGAGTCAAGATTCAAGAAATCAGAAGCCCAAATTTTTAATCCAATTGGAAAATTACTCACTTTCCAGAGTCCTAGTGTTTCTCCTAGATATTACAGAGCCAGAACATACTCTGTATCATTCTCAGCAAGCTTTCTTAGACATTTATTTAGGCCTGACATTGATTTCTAAGCATAGGAGACATCAGATATCTCTTCCAATATTAGTTTCTAAGTGTTTTTTTAAGGCAGCACTACAGAGAAACTGCTTCCTTTGATGGAAACACACCAATCTCTTTGAAACTAATGAAAATTACATGCCTGCAATGATGACAGAATAAATAGAGCCCCTGGTTCAAGTGCCATATGCCATAGCTAAAACATGTCCTTACTCTAAGTCTAAAGGAAGCATTTGGCTTTGAAGAACTGTAATTCTAATCAAAGCAGACTGATTTTACTCCAAATTTTAAAACCCAAACCACAAAAATCTTTTTGACTAGAAGAGCATTACAGACATATATTCTCTATATCCCCAATAGGAGCTCACTAGCTCTCCAGTAAATATGCAAAAACACTGAAAGATGCAATAATTGAAATAAGAAGCATCTGTTATGTCAGAGAATGCGTATGAGTTTCTACACAGTGGTATGTTATTTATTCAAAACACATTATTGCTCAGCTATTTAGTGATCTTTTCTCAGTTCAGCTGCAGCATGAGCAGGCAGCCGTGTTCGCACAGCTGAGGGGGCTGCGTGACAAGTTTTGCTGGCATGGACCTGCTGTTGTTTTGTTTGCTGCTATTTTCCCACAGCCTTTCAATAAAGCAGCTCACAATGAGATCCCTATCTCAAAACCCTACAGAGAACACTGCTATGAATGTATGAAAACTGCTTGTCCATTATCAGACCCTATGACTTTAAGATCTAAAAATTGCCTTTTGACTCAAATAGAGCCATGTTGTAAAAGCCCAAGGCCAGAGTATGCTGTCGGTTGTACAGTATTTATCTGTGAACTTCACTTTCATTGAACGGTATGAGCAATTGGAATCATATCACTTAAATCCTGGTGTGGGGGTTTCTCACTGGTGGAATCATAGAATCATAGAATAGGCTGGGTTGGAAGGGACCTCAGAGATCATCAAGTCCAGCCCTTGATCCACTACCACTGCAGTTACCAGACCATGGCACTGAGTGCCACATCCAGTCTCTTTTTAAATATCTCCAGGGATGGAGAATCCACTTCTTCCTAGGGCAGCCCACTCCAATGCTTGATCACCCTCTCAGTAAAGTTCTTTCTAATATCCAACCTAAACCTCCCCCGGCACAACTTGAGACCGTGCCCTCTTGTCCTGCTGAGAGTTGCCTGGGAAAAGAGACCAACCCCCACCTGGCTACAACCTCCTTTCAGGGAGTTGTAGAGACTGATGAGGTCTCCTCTGAGCCTTCTCTTCTCCAGGCTGAACAGCCCCAGCTCCCTCAGCCTCTCCTCATAGAATCTGTGCTTGAGTCCCTTCACCAGCCTAGTTGCCCTCCTTTGGACCTGCTCCAGGACCTCGATATCCTTCCTAAACTGAGGGGCCCAGAATTGGACACAGGACTCAAGCTGTGGCCTCACCAGCGCTGAGTACAGGGGCAGAATCACTTCCTTGGACCTGCTGGCGACGCTGTTCCTGATACAGGCCAGGATGCCATTGGCCTTCTTGGCCACCTGGGCACACTGTTGGCTCATGTTCAGCTTCCTGTCAATCCAAACTCCAAGGTCAGTCTCTGTCTGGCTGCTCTCCAACCACTCTGTCCCCAGCCTGTAGCACTGCATGGGGTTGTTGTGGCCAAAGTGCAGGACCCAGCACTTGGCCTTGTTGAACCTCATCCCATGGGAATCAGCCCAACTCTCCAGTCTGTCCAGGGCCCTCTGCAGAGCCCTCCTGCCTTCCAGCTGATCCACACTTCCCCCCAGCTTGGTGTCATCTGCGAATTTGCTGATGATGGACTCAATCCCCTCATCTAAATCATCAATAAAGATATTAAACAGAACAGGGCCCAGCACTGATCCCTGGGGGACACCACTGGTGAGTGGCCGCCAATTGGATCAGCCCCATTCAGCACCACTCTCTGGGCCCGGCCCTCCAGCCAGTTCCTAACCCAGCGCAGAGTGCCCCCGTCCAAGCTGTGGGCTGACAGCTTTTTCAGGAGAATGCTGTGAGAGACGGTGTCAAAGGCCTTGCTGAAGTCCAGGCAGACCACATCCACAGCCTTCCCCTCATCCACCAGGCAGGTCACCTGATGATAAAAGGAGTTCAGGTTGGCCAGACAGGACCTGCCCTTCCTAAACCTGTGCTGGCTGGGTCTAATCCCTTGTCCATCCTGCAGGTGCTGTGTGATTACACTGAGGATGATCTGCTCCATAACCCTGCCAGGCACTGAGGTCAGGCTGACGGGCCTGTAGTTTTCCGGGTTCTCCTTCTGGCCCTTTTTGTGGATTGGTGTGACATTCGCCAACTTCCAATCATCTGGGATGTCCCCAATGATCCAGGACTGTTGGTAGATGATAGAGAGAGGCTTGGCGAGCTCTTCTGCCAGCTCTCTCATCACCCTTGGGTGGATCCCATCTGGTCCCATAGACTTGTGGGGATCCAAGCAGTTCAATAGATCACTGACTGTTTCCTTCTGGATTACAGGGGGGCTGTTTAGATTCTTGTCACCTTCTATAAGCTCCAGAAGCCAGCTGTCCTCAGGATAACCTGTCTTACTGTTGAAAACTGAGGCAAAGAAGGTGTTAAATACCTCAGCCTTTTCTTCATCTTTGACAACTATATTCCCGCCCATGTCCAGCAAAGAATGACTGTTTTCCTTGCCCCTCCTTTTGCCATTGATGTATCTGTAGAAGGACTTTTTGTTATCTTTCACAGAGGTGGCGAGATTCAGTTCAAGTTGTACCTTTGTCTCCCTAATTTTCTTTCTACACAACCTAACAACTTCTAAATTACTCACAAGTTTTTGATATACCTACTAGGCCCCTGGTATCAGTGTTCATTTGGAAAAATTAATTAATATAAAGGAATAACTTCAGGCTTGCTGCGAAGCCAACTTTTTTCTTCTGTACTCAAAGTGTAATGGGTACCAGCATAAGAGCTCTTATGACTACTTTTTCACAAGTATGCTATCTTAATTTACCTTGAGTTGTCACCTGGATGCAACAATAGCCGTCAGGTTCCTCCTGTTTTTCTTTAGTGCCCAATGTCCTGTCCTCTTCTGGCTTACCTCCTGCCTCCTCCGTCACTCCTGTCACATGTCCTGCAGAGGCTACTTTTCATCTTTTTTCAGCTTTCTGCGGGAGTTCTATCCCTGCCACCCTTCTCTCCCCTGCGCTCAGCTCAGAAATGCTCTGATCTCAAGCGTAGACAGCTTACAGCTACCTCTCTGCTCCTCACCCATACTCTGGTCTGCCTTTCTCACACTATTCATGGTGTCATGGTTTAACAGGACACATGGGTACCTGGCTGCCAGTTTGAATCAACCCTGACATCTCAGGACAATGCTGCAGACCTGCTTGTTGTCAGGAACATAAATCGTGTCTTCCTTGATTCAGATGTCCCTCTGTGTCACTCTCATTTCTCAGATATACATGTGCTTGGCGTTTTATTTCTCCATATGCCTTTTTCCCTCCATCCATACAGATATAACTGGTGCAACCAGACAGCTAATACTAACTGCCTTTCCAGTGCTGAAGCAACCTTTTCTCTGACATTCACAGATGCACCTTTGCTTTTTTCAAGTCTTACTCTGAATGCTGATGTGACTGTCAGTTGCCTTAACCCTGCCTTCTCTGCTCTTCCTCATAATTCATTCCTTCTTTTTAATTACACAAACTGTGTTTCTGCTTTTGGTTAGTGAGTCCACTAGCTTCTATCTGAATTCCCCCAATCTCCTGTCTGAAATTACAAGTCCACATCTTTCCTCAGAAAAGTCAGCCATTACCTGTCCCTTGTCATGGTTTCAGGAGATATTTGTGCTTTCTCCAACACTGTTATACATACTTAGGAGAAGCTTTTGTGAATAGATGCTAAAAGTAACTCATTAGTCTTCTTCAAGCCTCCCTTTTCCATTATTTCCACACAAAACCCCTTTAATTATTAGGCTATTTATGACACTCTCTAACATTGTTTCATTGCTTCCTTTTACCAGATATTTTTGGTAATTTAACCCAATTTTGGTAATTTTTGGTATTTTACCCAGATATTTTTGGTCTCTATCTGTCACCTTGTTTGCTATTTCAACTGCAAATTTTTGGGGTACAATAGAATCAGAATTGCTTCTTTGTATCACAACAAAACAATTTCTTGGTCCAGAGTCGTTGATCAAAACCATCAAGATGCAATAAACAGAAGTGGCAAATACCAAACCATGTAAATTCGAATGTGTCATCTAAATGAGACGTGCCTGTTCTGAAAAAGATAAAGCTGTCCGTGAGGACAAACCTGATACTCTCTATATCCCACTCTGACAGTCATAAGAATATTCTATAAAGCCACTGGTTTTTTAGAGTGCTTCTAGTCTGTCCATAGTCCACTTGGAGAAATGGATGCCATAAACCAAATCTACTCACATGGCCCCTTTGCAGGCAATTGTACAGTGCAATAGAAATGCAACTCAGAATCCGTAACACTAAAGATTGTGAAACAGTCTAAACCTGGACCAGAAATGCTGAACTGCAGCAGGATAAAATTATGAAAGCAGCTTGCGATTTTTTTAATATTCCTTTGCCCAGCTTAAGGAACTGTACAAAACACCTGCCTTCAGAAAGCACTGAACATATACTGCTGAAAGTCAGCCTCTGATAAAGATTTTCCCTTTGCCAAGGGATGTGCATATTCCTCACTTCGCTATTCTGTCAGATTCCTTCTGCCTGTGGGGATGGGATCTCAGGATGCAGAGTCTAGTAACTCCTGTGCTGCACAGTGTCATGCCCAGAGCTTTGTGCATCTAGCAAAATTAAGATGCAACTGCAGCAGATACTACTTTGCTGTGCCAGCTTAATCTGACAGGCATAAAGCTTGCAGTGAAGACAAAGAGAAAAAAAGCCTTTCTCCCATGTGAGCAATATAGTTTAGAAACATGCAGGATTCCTAGACATTATATATGCTATTTGGGGAAATCTGCCAGAGATTGGCTAGAACCTTCATTTTAAGGGAAGCCACACCGAAAAGAAGTGAGAAGAATCATTCCAAGCAGGATATCACTTTGTGTGTTGGACAGACAGCTGTTGAGAAGACACTGGAAAGCAGTGATTCCCTCAAAAGGAGAACTGTCTGGAGTTGAAATCGATAGAGAAGCTCATTCTTTCTATCAGTTCAAGGTTTCACCTGTGGGGTCAGTCATGATGTAGGAATTTTGAGGGCTCTGGTTTTGTGCAGTTCACCTGCCTGCTTTGTTGATGCTTGTGGGTTTTTATGTGATAGATAAATCTGCTCTCTACATAAACACACCGAAGATAATGAAAGATAGCAATAAAACTTATCAGTGTTCATAGCCAGAGATATAAATATGTTATTTTTAGAGATCAAGAGAAGGATATCCCTCCTAAATTCTGCAGGAGAGATGAACACCAAGGTCTCTTGCACTCCAAAAGGCAAGATCACTTGCAGCAGAAGGCATCTCCAGCTATGTCTGTGTGCAGTGTGAGCAGGTTGATGACCTGCTCAGTATGGTGGCACATCTCCAAGATGAAGTGATGGAGCTCAGGGAAGAGGCGGGCAGGCTAAGAAATATCAGGGAGAGTGAGAAGGAAACTGATTGAGAGGGAAATTGATTACTTTCATCAGATGATTTCTCCAAAACCAGAACAGAAAATAACTCTCAGGGGAGCAGTGTTATCCTCTCATAACCAAGCCCCTCGGCCTTCTCACAGTAACCCACAGGGGAGTCAATGGGAACAGGTCACTCACTGCTCAATGAAAAAAAATTGAAACAAACATGTTCCTCTAAGAATTACACCACCTGCAGTGCCCCTGCAGAACAGGTATGGGGCTCTGTAGGAGGATTTGGTTGTAAGCAAGATCGAGGACTCACAAAAGCCAAAAGTACCACCAAGGATGGCCCTCCTCAGGATGGCCATCAAAACTGACTTTGAGAAGAAAACTTGACAGGTCATTGTAGTAGGTGACTCCCTGCTGAGGGGAGTGGAGGGCCCCAGATGCAGACCAAACCTGCTTCATACGGAGGTCTGCTGTCTCCCTGGTGCCCAGGTAAAGGATGTTGTAGGCCAACTTTCCAGCCTTGCGAGTCGTTCAGATTACTACCTACTTCTGGTCCTTCAGGTGTGTAGTTATGAATTAAGAATGAGAAGACCACAATCAATTAAGAGAGACTTCAGGGCCTTGGAGAAACTGGTGAAGGGATCAGGAGCTCAGCTTCTGTTCTTCTCCATCTCTCTGACTTAAACAATGAATAAAGGAACATATAGGAGGAGCCAAAAGGTCAATTCATGGCTCCCAGACTGGTGTTCTCAACAGGGATTTGGGCTCTATGATCATGACTTGGTATACAAGGCACAAGAGCCACAAGCAAATAATGGGATATATTTGTCGCAGAGGGGGAAAAGGATTCTGTGGCAGGAGTTGTCAGGGCTCATTGATAGGGCTTTAAATTAGATTTGAAGGGGGAAGAGACTAATAATCTCATGCTTGCCTGTAAAAAAGTGGGGCATTACACGAGAGACAGAAGAATGGAGTGATAGTAAGGGTTCTCAATTTGTTGCCCTGAGGCAAGCCAGGGAGGATGCACTGTGACACCCCAAAGGAATCAAGGGGGATTTGCCTAAGAAGGTGACATGGCCAGCCCAGATGAAGTGCCTCTATGAAAATGCACACAGCTTGGTCAACAAACAGGGTGAGTTAGGGGCCACTGTGCTACTGGAAAGCTATAACACAGTGGCTATTACTGAAACTTGGTGAGATGATTCCCATAACTGGTATGTAGGGATAGATGGGTTCAAATTCTTTAGGAAGGACAAGCAGGGTAGGAGGGGAGGAGGTGTTGCTCTCTACATCAGAGACCAGCTGGAATTGATGGAAGTCAACCTGAGAAAGGACAATGAACTGAGTGCATATGGGTTAAGACTGAATGGAAGAAAGGAGAAGGTGATGTTACAGTAGGGGTCTGCTACAACCCACCTGACCAGCAGAACCAAGCAGACCTGGCCCTCCATAGGCAGACAGATGAGGCTTCATGTTCACAGGCCCTGGTTTTTGTGGGTGATTTCAACCACCCTGACATCTGCTGGAGGGACAACACAGCAGACTTGGATCACTTCAGGGATCTGCTGGCCAAAGTACAGTGGGACAAAACCCTGGAGGGAAGAGGGGCCCAGGACAGGTGGTTAGTGTTCAAGAATCACCTTTTTTTCCATGTCCAGGAGCAAAGTATACAGACAAAGAGAAAGGCAAGAAAAAATGCTAGGATACTTGCCTGGGTGAACAAGGAGCTCCCGGACACACTCACACAGAAAGAAACTCTACAAGGAATGGACTTACAAGGAAACTCTAGAAAGGACTTATAGAATGGGAAGCATATAAGGAATCTGAGCAGCAAGAGACCTGGTTAGAAAAGCCAAATCTCAGTTAGAACTAAATCTAGCCAGGGAGGTGGAGGGGAATAGAAAAATTTCTATAGGTATGCTAAACAGCAAAAGGAAGTCTAGGGAAGGTGTGGGTCCCCTCAGAAAGGAAACAGGTGAACTAGTGACAAGGGATATGGAGAAGGCTGTGGGTCTCAATGACTTCTTTACCTCAGTCTTCACTGGCAAGGGCTCTAGCCACACTCCTGAAGTCACAGAAGACAATGACAAGGGTTGGAAGGAAGAACTGCCACTTGTAAGTGAAGATAAGGTTCGTGACTATCTGAAAATGTACAAGTCCATGGGGCCCAATGGTATACTGGCAGATGTGGTTGCTAAACCACTGTCCTTTATATTCCAAAAGTCATGGCAGTCCAGTGAAGTCCCCACTGACTGGAAAAGGGGAAACATAACCCCCATTTTCAAAAAGGGAAAGAAAGAAGATCCAGAGAACCATAGGCTTATCAGTCTCACCTCTGTGCCTGGTAAGATCATAGAGCAGATCCTCCTGGAGGCACTGCTGGAGCAGAAGAATAATGAAGACGTGACTGGGAATAATCAGCACAGCTTCACCAAGGGCAAATCATGCCTGACAAACCTTGTGGCCCTTGATGAAAAGGTCATAACATCAATGGACAAGGAAAGAGGATCTGACATCATTTACCTGGACCTGAGCAAAGCCTTCGACAGAGTCCCACACAACATCCTGGTCTCCAAGCTGGTAAAACATGGGTTTGATGGATGGACCACCCAGTGGATTAAGAACTGGCTTGATGGCTGCACCCAAAGAGTGGCTGTCAATGGCTCCATGTCCAAGTGGAGCCCAGTGACAAGTGGAGTCCCTCAAGGATCAGTGTTGGGCCTAGTCCTGTTTAACATCTTTTTTGGTGACATGGAGAGTGGCACTGAGTGCACGCTCAGCAAGTTCCCTGATGACCCCAAGCTGTGTGGTGCAGCTGACAGGCTGGAGGAAAGGGATGCCATCCAGAAGGACCTTGACAGGCTGGAGAGGTAGGACCATGACAGCCTCATGGAGTTCAACAAGACCAAATACAAGATCCTGCATTTGGGTCAGGGCAATCCCAAGCACTGATAAAGGCTGGGCAGTGAGTGGCTTGAGAGCAGAGCTGAGGAAAAGGACTTGGGAGTGCTGGTGGATGAAAAGTTCAACATGAACCATCAACATGAGCCAACAGGCTGCTGTTAGCGTACACTTACATCCCAGAAATCCACACAGATCCTTGGCTGTATCAAGAGAAGTGTGGCCAGCAGGTCGAGGGAGGTGATTCTCCCCCTCTACTCTGCTCTCATGAGACCCCACCTGGATTTCTGTGCCCTGTTCTGGAGCCCCTTTTACAGGAGGGACATGGATATGCTGGAGTGTGTCTAGAGAAGGGCCAGGAGGATGATCAGAGGGCTAGAGTACCTCTCCTGTGAAGACAGACTGAGGGAGTTGGGGTTATTCAGTCTGGACAGGGGAAGGTTCCAAGGAGACATTATTGCAGCCTTCAGTATCTGAAGGGGGGCTAGAAGAAAGCTGGCGACTGACTTTTTAGGATGTCAGGTAGAGATATATAAGGGGAATGGTTTCAAACTAGAGGAGGGTAGATTTAGATTAGATATTAGGAAGAAGTTCTTTGCCATGAGGGTGGTGAGACACTGGAACAGGTTTCTCAGAGAGGTGTGGAAGCCCCATCCCTGGAAGTTTTTAAGGCCAGGCTGGAGAGGGCTCTGAGCAACCTGATCTAGTGGGAGGTGTCCCTGCCCATGGCAGGGAGGTTGGAACTTGATCTGAAAGGTCCCTTCCAATTCTATGATTCTATGATTCTAAGACAGATTGTGGGATTTTGGCTGCTCAGAAACTGTGCATGTGGTGGCATCCCATCAGAAAGGTGAACAAATAACTCCCCAATATTAGTGATCCAAACCATAATGCTCTACTGAAGTTCAAGTGCGCTCCAAGAAGTCACTCTAGAACTGACAATCAGACACTGTGATACTATCACAGACAATGAGATAGAGCCTCTGTTCAGATGATAGCTTTCTTTTTGGTCTAGATACTCCTGAAAAGTGCAGAATACTTTGGTTGAAAATTCCAGTTTAAGTTAAAATATTAGTGCTATTTCTAAATAGATAACTCTATTAATAAACATTACAAAATATCATGGTAGTACACTTAATTGATTTGCAGAATGTCTGGAACAATCAAAGGAAAATATCTGCTCTACAATGTCAGTTTTAATACCTTTTCTGTTATTCCCCTTTCTGACCCTTGGGGTACCTGAAGAACATAGAATCCTTGGAATGGAAAGCAAATTTCCCCATGTGGCATGTAGATCTAAAACTTTTCTAGTGTCTAAGAATCTTACTTTTTTCTGGATTGGATTAGGTTACTGTTCATCTCTGGCACTGCAATAATTTTACAATTGTAAAAATGACAATGAAAATTATGTGTTTGGAATGTGTACTGTCTTTTTTCCATCCTGCTTTTGCTGTAGGAGTCAAACATATGTCTGTCTTCTGCAGATGGTACATGGCTACGGTATCTCAAATAACATAATGATGTAAAAGCAGTGGAAGACATTTTCAGCAGGTCATGACACTGGAAACTTGTAAACTAAGTATGTCTATATATCTGCTAGGCGCTGTGCTAATGATGGTTTGCGTTAGTGCAGTGGTGTTTTAGGAGTGGGGGTGATCCACAGGGGTGGCTCCTGTGAGAAGCTGCTAGAAGGTCTCCCAGCTGTATATTATGGCCCTGCTTCTGGCCAAGGCAGAGCAGATATGGGAAGCTGGATATGCCTCTATGAGTAACATGTTCAAGAAAGAGAAAACAAAACTGCAAAAATAATTTAAAAAATATATAAAAGACCTGTAGAGTAGAGGAGAGGAAAGCAGTGAGAGCGGTGCCAGAGAAAGATACCAAAGTCAGTGAGGAAGGAGGGGAAGAAGGTTCCCAAGAAGAGATTTCCCTGTAACCCATGGTGAGGTGGCAGCTGTCCCCCTGCAGCCCATGTGGAAGCACAATGGAGAACTCCCTGAAGGACTATGGTGGAGCAGAAGTGCAATTGTAACCCCTGAAGTGTCACAGGTAGGCAGACGTGGAGCTGCATCCTGTGCAGGATCACAGAGAGGGACAGATGTGGATCTGGAGTCTTGTAGGACCCCGTGCCAGAGGAGGTGACTGTTCCCAAAGCAGCCGTGACTCTGTGTGCAGCCCAGGCTGGAGCAGTTCCTGAGGGACTGTACCTGTGGGAGGGACTCATAGCAGAGGGGTTCCTGAAGGACTCTCTCCCATGAGAGGCACCCAATGATGGAGCAGGGGAAGGCTGTGAGGAGTCCTCCCCCCTAAGCAGGATGGAGAGGCAGAAACACTGTGTGGGGAACTGACCCCAAACCCCCCCTGCCCCTCCCCTGTGCCCTGAGGGGGAGGCAGGAGGGAAGGGATCTTGGGCTGGGAGGAAGGGAGGAGTTGGGGAGGAAAGTATTAAGATCTCATCATGTTTTCTCTTTCTCCTTGTAGATTAAATTTTATTTTTCTTCCAAAGCTGAGTCTGTCTGGTTTTTGCCTTTTACTGTAACCTCCCTGTCCTTGTCTCCATCAAGGAGCCTTTGGATGGATTTTCTCCACAGTGGGGCTGGGGGGTAAGCAGAGGCCTAGCTTGTACCAGCTGGGCCTAAACCATAGCAAACAGTACAGTACAGATTACAGTTTGCAATTACTACTGTAACTCTTTGTCTAAACGTTTTCTGCACTGAAAGTTTATGGATGACTTGGAAGTATTTATGTATATGATCTAGGATTACTGACAGGAACACATGTTTATAAAAGACTACATGGGAAACCATTACTGTCTTTCCTTTTCCATAAATCCAAATGCAAATAAGCAGATCACATAATTAAAGCATCAGGCAACTGTCATTCTAATCTTAATGTAATTATGCATTTTGAACTATAAGCTACAGTCTATTTCAGCAGTCTCAGTATTTCAGCAGTCTCAGTACTGAGTGACAACAAACCACTGCAAAAGTATGCACTTTGGTCTGGCAGGGGACCTGAGTGATTCTGTGACTGAGGAAGACAGAAGCTACCATGGATTACTAAAGCATAGCCCAGATATCATTTTGGGTATAATGGTTTATAGCTTTCAACAATTCCTTTTCAATGCATGGTTTTATTCTGTAGTTATACAAAAATGCAGCCTTCATTATCTGCCTCTTCACATACCTGGAGAAAAGATTTTGATTTTCTGAACTGTTCTTCAGCAGTAGCTGTAAGGATTTTATTATTTTTATTATTATTTTTATACATTTCCATCATTTTTTGCAGCTTTATTTATGAGGCCCTGCTACTGTGCTGTCTCAGAGGTTAACAGATTATTACTATTGTAGTCAGTGAAATTGAATATTACTCTAAGAATACAAACTGTCCTCCTGGGACCTTCACTTGGAAATAAGTCTTTTACTGTGAATAGATTTCCCTTATGAAGCTAGACATGCATAGCATTACCTTAAGCTTATCAAGTAATTTACTGAAAACTGAGATAATCTTTCTTAATAAATAATGATCTGGTTCACCAATGTTCCTCATTTTAAAAAGACATGGGGCAACTAATTTTTCTTATGTAGCATATTATGAAAACAAAATCTGTTTTTTTAAAATATGCTTACCTAACATTTTAGGAAGTAGTCTCATAACCTGTCTCGCGGATTTTTCTTTCATTTCCTCTTTTTAGTCATACCTACTTAATCTTTTTCTTAGCTCGCCATATAATTTAGACAGGTTTTCAATATAGTATATTTTCATGCAGTCAATGCACCACCCAACTGACTGAAAGCAGAAAGAGTAGTTAGTATCTTATAAAACTCCCAATAGAGAAAAAAAAACTTACCATAACTATTGTAAGAAAACTAGTAATGTACCAGAAGATCATTTCCTGGGAAAAAAAAAAAATCAGGACTGAGTTTGAATAACAAATAATTTCCATATCTGTTCATGAAATAGATAGGAACATTCCATTTGTCTGCTGGATAAATCATTCATTATGAAGTATTTTCTCAGCACCATCTGTGACTAAAAAGTTCTCAGAGCATTGTACTGTCATTTCACTAGGGGATTAGTTATTATTTAAAGCCTGTCTGTGAACATCCTAGACCAGAGGCTGTGCCAAATATAATAAATATAAAATAATAATTCCCAATACAAATAAGAGAGGTAATGATATCAAAAACATGATTAAATAGCCATCTTTAGATGTCTAGGAGCAGGAAATCATCCATGACTGAAAATGGAGAGGGATGGAAAGAAGGTAAGATTAGAGGGTCCAAACCTCTCTCTCTCCTTCTGACACAGTCAAACTTCCGCCTGCTCTTCCACTTCTCCTTCACTGATTCTCTCCCAAGATAAGCAAATCCTGCTGTTTGTGCTCTCTCCACCTTCTAGTCCTCCTTCTTTTCTTTGCTTCCCATCAGCACCCCCCAGGTGCTCTCATCTGTTCCTTTTCTGCAAGACCCTCTTCAACTTGGATTCCTTTGTTCTAGGCACTGCTACCCCAAAGCTGCCACCATTTGAGCAATTTGTTCAACTGAGCTGGACACTGCTGCTACTTCTCTCTTCGCCCATTGCCTTTCACTCTCCCAAGACACGGGAAAAGAGGCCCAGATGTCACATGTAGGAGAGATGCACCATGTGCTCACTGATGAGTCAGACAACACCCTCCTCTGTCCAAAAGCATGTAGACCAGTGCATGGCAAACGCTTCGGAGGAGAATCCCATGCTGGGCTGGGAAGGAGCAAGAACAACATTACTCCTTTTCTGGCTTGCTGAAAACAGTTGTCCTAGTTCATAGTGTTTTGTTTGCCTTACCATATGAGCTATTTCTGTCTCCTGCTCCAAACACACTAATACAGGACATGATTGCTAGTATTTGAAGGTTACTCTAAAATTATTCTTGTAATCTGTGTGCATGTATGCATGTGCATGAGCTGATAAAATACAGCATTTGCATTCAAGAGGGGATGCTCACAGAGAAGTGTGACACTGTTGTGAGTAAGCTCCACAGAAGAAGTTGACATTGTTCATTTTTGGCATGGATCATTTTTCTTCTCTTAGTACGCAATAAATGAGGGCCAAGGCCTGCATAATGCACCCATTAATTCCAGGGAAAGGAAAAAAATCCAGTAAAAGTTCTTGTAGGAGGTGGTTGGAAAGTATAGAGGTTTTATATACTCTCTCTGGCTGTAGTTCCAAAATGCCTGTTGTATATCTACCATTATTCCCTGATACATCTGCTGCAACGTATTTCAGTTAAGTAATGCTTTCTTCTTCCACCCCCCAGGCCTTCCCCCCCAACAAGTGATTGGAGGCAACTGGGAAAACCAAAGATTTGCAGATGCTTAAAGACCCTCTGTGGCCCTGCTGTTTCCAAATCTGGCACAGGTGCTGCAGCTGCTTTTGTAAAAGTTGTGCAGAGCCCACAGTGGTCCAAATCCAGCCAGTGCAGTGCAGTGTTGGCTTCACCGAAGAACCTAAACCCTTTGGATTTAAACTCATTTCAGCTGAGCTCTGAATCTGTCCAGGAGTTAACTATGGTCCAATCCAGAAATATATCACATCTATTCATAAATAGATTCGTCTGCAGTTCCAAGTGCAAGTAAGGTCCCATTTGAAGGGATTCAGAATACCCAAGATAAAGGTGAAACACATAGCTAATGGCAGGCTATTATTTTCTTCATTATTCAGTTTTTCCTGTTAATTAATTCACTGTTGCACTGGTTTTCATCATCATCACTTCTTTTCAAGGTGTGCAATGGCAGAAAGAATATCTTCCTCAATTCTCAGCAGGTTGAATTTAGAGCACAGTTATCAAGCTTCACATAAATTCATAGTCTCACAGTTAATATGGGGAAAATGTGGTTTAACAAGCCACTGTCTGTGTGATCACAACTGACAAAAATCTGTAACAGTTTTAACTTCCTTGTGAATATTATTCTGAATTTCTTATATCATTTAAAAAAAAATCTGCTTTTAAAAATATGACTTTTTTTCTCTAGAATACATTTTATTTTTCCCAACAATGTTTTTATTAAGTAAAAGCTTTGGAGAGTTTTACTGTAAAAACTTATTTCACTTAGGGTAGCCTGAGGGAAATAATCTTTTGTATACATTCACATTAATATAGGAAAAATGTGTTGTCTGCAATACTGTGTGTACAACAATCTTAGAAGATTTTGCATGAGTAAAAGGTAGTATTTCAACTACAAGATGAGTCAAGATTAAATAAAAAGTGTTTCACTAAGCAGAATAGAAAAAAATGCCCTATCCTGAATGTGATGCCCTGAACCAAATTTAAGACCAGTCATCGAACTGAAATACCCTAAAACTTAGTCCTAAGCTAGTTTCTGAATGCCCTTGAAATACTTCTTTCATCCTGGCTCTCAATTTTTTTTTCTCTAATCAGATTCAGGTTTTCTATAGGGAAGAATAAGATATGAAGAGGTTAAGAAGAAACAAGCATTTTTGTGAGGAAATGTACACGTTAGCATGACGTTTGATTGGATTCTTTGCATGGATTGAAGAGGTCTGCAGAAATGAAGGTACTCCAATTAGTATAATGCAGACATTCCTAGATTCACAGACAACTTATGAGTAAGCTACTTCTGCTGTCCCATTTATCTGAATATAATTTATTAAAAGGTCGAGCATAATGAATCAGACCTGCAGCAGCAGATGGAGTATCTGTCCAAAGTCACAGAACCACAGAATGACAGAAAGGCAGGGGTTGGACGGGGCCTCTGAAGATCTTGGGCCCAATCCTCCTGTCAGAGCAGTACCAAAACTAGTGCAGGTCACTCAGAAATGCATCCAGACGGGTCTTGGAAGTCTTCAGAGAAGGATGCTCCACAGCTGGGGACCCTGTTCCAGGGCTCTGTAAGCATTATAGTAAAGAAATGCTGACGTGGAACTTTCTGTTCTTTATCTGGAATTCATTGCCCCTCGTCCTATCACAGGACACGAGTGGGAAGAGGTTGTCCCTTCCCTCTTGACAACCAGCCCTCATACATTTACACACATTAATTAGATCCTGTGTCTCTGTGTGTGTCTCACATCAGTCTCTGAAAACTTTCTACATTAAAATCAAGTGTCCTTTGCTAATTAATATACTTACTAGTAGTGTCTAAGAGATGCCATTTTACGATATGCACACTGTTGAAACACATGCTTCAATTATAAGTTTATTTTCAATTATTTACAGCTATTTTCCTCTTGAAAGGTCAGCAAGAGACATTGCTCAAAAAGATACAAGTTGTTCCATTTGGAAGTTTCTATCGTACCTTTTGAGTGAAAAAAAAATATTTCTATGAGACAAAAGAACAGCATTTTCTTTAGGAATGTTAAAGAAATGTAAACAGTCCTTAACTTTTTTTCTTTGTCCCAGTCATTTCTTGCTGAAATTATAACCCTAACAACATATCCCAACTAAAACTTAACCAAGTAGGACTTTCAGAGGCAGAGCAATATTTTTGATGATGCTGAAATGTGAGATCTTAGCTAGCTCTTTTATGGAGATTTGTGTTTGCAGAAAAAAAAAGATATTTTTCAGAAGAAATTCCATAGCTTATCACTCAGGAAAGGAGGTCCAACACAGATCTTTGCATAGAATTTTATTACAGAGGCAACCTCAACCCTGACACTGATGCAAATTAGCAGGGATTACTTTTCCATGTTTTCAACATAAAACTTCTCAAACAAATACACACTCTCATGACCTAAGCAAAATATGTGTATGACCTAAATAACTTCCTCAATCTGCATTCCTTGTGATCAAGCACATAGTAACATCAAAGAACAATTTTTAAAAAAAGTTATTGGGTGGGGAGCTATCTCAAACCAACATGAAGGTACTCTCCACTTTATTACACCTATATTGGTAAACTGTAAAATCTGATGACTTTCAGCAGTGTTACAAAAAGATCGGGTCCTGAGAACACTGAACTAAATGGGATCCAGCCCAGTAGTGCAGAACCACTTTCTAAATATGCGGTTTCTTGTGTGTGTGTCACCTTAACCAAAAAGACATGCCCACAGAGAGGAGAATCAGGGAGCAAAAAGAATTCTCCATTTGCAAACACTGTTCAGAAAGCAGAGCAAGCTGGTAGTTGGCTCCTGGTTATGACTCTGAACATTGTCGGGAGCTTTCTTTTATGATGGATACAGTTTTGCAAAATACAAAGAAATAAGTCTTTTGTTCATTAGAAAGAACCTGACATAGCACTCTCTGATCTGGGAGAGATTTTCCAGTGCTTTACAAAACCTTTCCAATATCAGTTTTTCCATAAGCTGAAGGCACTGCTTAGCAAGGGCCAGGAGCTCACACAGTCAATGCTAATAGATTCTTTCTTTAATTTCTTTTCCCTGACTCATTAATACTGCCCCAGGGAGCTCTGATAGGCTCTAGGCCACAGAAATTTTCAGGAGAACCACTGAATTTTCAAGAAAACAGAAGATCCAAGGCCCGTAGATACTAGCATCTATTTCCAGTGAAGTTTTCTCTAATTTTGTCCTCACTGTGGCTCACCAGCTGTTCCAGCAGGTGCAGGAGTTAGGATGATGCCATTAGGTATTTGTTACCCATGATATACCATCCTCTGGCCTGCTGTCAGCGCACTTGAGGTAAGCAGGAGAGGTTGGAGGCAGCATTTTGGCCACCAATGTTTATTCATACAGGCTGAGAGAAGCATCTGTCCATATTGATGGTTTTTGTTACCATTAAGCATTTGTAACGTTCATATCTGGTAAATAAAACTTAAAGTACTAACACTAACATCTGTCATATCTTCCCAAAGCCCTTTTTCAGTGACTACTGAAAACAAAGGTATTACCCTTGTTGAGTTAAGGAACCTTTTAGCCAGGTCTTGAAAGTGGGGTTTCCACTGCAACTGAACAAGACAAATGCCAAAAAATCCACCTGAACACCTAAATTGACACTTGAAAAGCAGTCCAAATTACTGCTAAGTTATGGCTGAAATCCTATGGGGTTCTTTTACAGTCCCTTAGAAATCTCAGCGCTTTCATATCAGTATAAGAAAATTATAATTATATTGATTATAATTATAAAAAATCAAGTAATCACATAATAATAACAACAATAATCATAATCATAATCATAATTTCATTTAGGCAAAAAACTTATGAGGTTAAATTTCTTTTCCATTTCAGGCACTCAAAATATTGCAGAGAATCTATCCTCGAAATATCCTTCCAAAGACCAGAAGCAATGAGAAACTGAAGGCTGAAAGATGGAATGATGAAGTCCCTGGCCAAACAAGGAAGCGAAATTGTTGTGCCAGCATTCAGCTTATATTCCCATCATTTTTATCGTCATTGTCTACCTCTTGCATTTTACAGCCTACAGAGATGACTGAATAATGCAAGAAGCTATTCTCTAAGCTCTTCAAATAACATGTGTGCATTCACCTTACTGCTGCCCTTTGCTGGGATGGGGCTGGAACGGTGTCTTTGGAGCATACTTAACACGGTTTTCTAAGATGCCCTTGACTGTCCTCCTGGTGAAAAAATTACTTCTTGTTTCCAACCATGTTTTTATCTTTCTAGATGCAGACAGGAATTCTTAAATTCCTAGTAGCAACAATTCGCTCAACCGTAAAATTCAATTAAAAATAAAAACCATGCAGTATATTATTAAAATAATGCAAAACACAGCTTTCAAAAAGAAAAATGTGTAGCACATGCAACAGGTGTTATATTGTTTTCATCTGCAAACTTTTTTTAAAAAAAAAATTGTAGTGCCTCTCCACTTCCAGAAAGGTGTTCCATTCTCTTCAGTGTGTTGATGATTGCCTTGTTGTCCTACTATAATGAGTAGAGGAGTCCAATAAACAATATGAATTGACCTATGAATCCTTGGATTTCTATGGAGTTATAATCTTTGATTAAAAAGTATGAATACACATTTCATCTCTGATAAAATAAACATCTGTTGACACATCTCTGTAGCTAAAAGTATGGGTTGTGTTCCCTGATAGTTCCTTAGACATCCTCATTAAAGCAGCAGTCAATTCAAGTGATAAATCTATGCAGATTGACATCTGCCCTCAGATTTGCCTCTCATATAATACTTTCCACTCTTCTTGTCCCTTTGTACAATAGAAAAGCTGGGGCTGGCTTTGTGTGGGAGATGAGGCAAATCAGTCATTTGTCACTCAGCAGAAGCATAGTTACAACCGAGTGAAGAGTTTTTGATTTCTCCCCACCTCTTTGCAAGGCAGCATTTATTTGAAGTACACAAAGGCATTAAGGCATAGAAGGGATTTCTCACAGACAGATGATGTTTTACAAGCACCACAGGCAATGACAAAAGAGCAGAAATTAGGGACTACTGATTAGAGTAGCCACTAGAGTAGCCACCACTAGCCACTGCTAACAACAGCATGGGGCAAAACTACCCTCAGACTAGGCTGAGACATCACCTTCCTGCAGGGGAATTCATTTTTCTCTACAGTAAAATTCCTATTGATACTAAAAACTCACTGTGAGGCATCTTGGAGGTTGATATACAGCACTGTCTTTTGCAACAGACAGCAAGGAGTAGATACTGTTATTAACTCTTGGAATAATAGTTGGATTCATTTGAACACAGAAAAGACTGACTGAATAAATAATGCTCTGGCAGACAAAAAATTCTTAAAAAAACAGGACATTTGTAAAATGTGCTATCCAAGCATCTGCAGATGCAGTCAAATCACTACACACACCTTGTCAATTGCTGAGAAAAAATATCGACAGATTTCCCAAATGTTACTCAGCTAATTATGGTAATAATACCAACATTGTATCACATAATTACTGAAGAGAAACCCAAGGGTACTCAAGCCTTATTGCTGTGAGGCTGTCAGGTTCCATGTACTGCTCACCACTCACCAGGAGTATTTCAGATTTCTTTGCTCTAGTTACTATCCCAGCTGTCAAGATGAGGTCAGCTGGGTATAGGGTAGCTTGTATTGTGCCTTCTGGATGACAGGAATATAAAAATCTGGGTTTCTTTGCTGTACCTTGGAGTCCTGAGCTTTTTGCTCAATGAGAGATAGATATCTAGACATGCACACTGAATATGGTCACAGGTCTCCCAAGGTTGTCACCAGGAGATGACTCTTACTCTCCTGCAACATGTATGATCCGTGGTGTTCAGTTTTCTCTCACTTCCACAGCGGGGGATGTTCTGAACTTTGGACTAGAATGAGACTATGTCAGTTCCTGGATGCGGGCTGAATAAATAGTTCCAGAAAGAAACAGGTGTTTTCTAGTCTCGCTCTCATCACTAGGGTGGAAGAGTTACCACAGTATCAACAGCACAGATAAGGAAATCCTTTCAGGACTGCTTCCTGGATATGCCTGTCCTAGAAAACTCTTTGCACAGGTGGACATCAGGAAATATTCTTCAAAGTCTTCATAAAGCTAAAGGGACAGGTAAATGAGATCCATACTTCTGTTTCTGGACAGCTCTTCTTCAAGTTGTTACAAGACAATGGGGTTTGCAAATATTTTGAGTCAAGACAGCAAAAAATAAAAGGGAAAATGGATTAAAAGGTCCACATTCTCTTTGGAATAATAGAGAAGACAAGAATATTGCAGTATTGCTCCTGGTTAAGCAAATCTAATCATACATTACCTCTGTCGAACCTGAAATGAAAGCCAACAAGAACCCAAATTACTTCAGGAGCTTTCAAGAGGTTTGGGTTTTTTTTTCAGCTAAATTAAAATGAACACACGTGCTCAACTGTGCCTAAGCAAAAATAGTTACCATGGTTACAGAGGAATTGTGTGGGGTTTTTTTTCTAAATGTAGTATAGTATATTAAATAATCAGCCAAAATGACTATGTATAAACTGAAGGCAGGTGGGCAAGCGATTTAAAAATACCAAGTAAAAAGAAAAAAAACCTCAATAAACATGAATCCCCACATTTATGTCGTTACCTTTATTATATTGTGAATAAGAACATGGTAATAGGGACAGAGAGAGGGTGAAAGAAAATACTTGAGGAATCGTCCATTTAGCATTGGTAATAGCATCCATAAAGGAGATAAACGCAATATAACATACTAATAGAGGTAAGCAAATTAATATACACCCTAAGACATAACTCAATTGAGCTCTTCTTCAATAAGAGTGCTGTTTGAGACATTTGATTATTATTAATCAAAAAATGATATAATTATTCACAACCAGTTAAAATAAAATACAAAGTAGACAGATTATATTTTAGAGGTGAGTCTTTGTGTACAGTAGAGGCTTGACTCTTTGCTTTGTAGATGACTCTTCTGCACAAGGGAGAGCTATATCTGCATCCATAACAAAGGCATGACTGTTATTCACAAGGAATAAAACTTGATTAGTAAGACTGGCTGACTTAAAGGGATCATTCCCTCCCCTCTCATCTGTTGTCTTTGTTTCCATCTTTTTCTTCATTTACATCTTGGATCAAATTTTGGGTTTTGTGAAAGATTTCTGTATGTAATAGCACCGTTTTCCTGAAAAGGACCTAGCAATTGATGGAGAACAATCATACAGAGAAACATCCCTCCTGTTATCTTGCACAATGCTATGGTATTACAGGTGAATAAGAGTAAAAAAGGGTTAATAACTTGCCTTAGAAAAAGAAGGTAAAAAGCACCTCACTGCCTATGTTGAGGAGAAGTGTGGAGCCTGACTGGAGCCCCTCCGTCTGTGGCCACCATCAGAAAAAGGCAAGATAGTAAGGGGAAGAGATTCTTTTCTCCTTATTTTCCTAATAAACATACCCTCTAACAGGTAACAGATCTAGTGACAAGAAGCAGTCGATGAAAAGGAAGTGCTGATGGAGCCCTGAGAAGAACAGAGCATTTCCTACAGATCACCTGACTGTAGTGAATGAGTAGTAGAACCTACTGCTCAACTGCTTTCCTGAACAACAAGCTCTCTGATGTGTCCTATTTCTGCTCATATGAGTTGGAGCAGGAGTAGAGGAGGGGATTGGCCTCTTCCATGCCAAGAGGTTGTGCTTTAAAGGACCTTCAGTGAGCAGAGAAGGGTAACCAGACAGAAGCACCCACAGTTGTGTTGCTGGCACAACTGTATGCTTTCCTTGCTTAGACGAGCACTCAGTGGGAGTTGACTTCTGCCCTCTGGTTTGTCTGCCCAGTACTCACCAACTAGAGACCTCTTTGGTACATAACGTAGCGTACCTCTGTGAGCTGGCTCAACACTTGCAGTGCTCCAGAAAAAAACCTGGAGACCTCTGATTTCTAAGGCAATTGAAAGAATCCACATGTTTAGAATTCCAGAGGACCGTACTCACTACTTCCAAGCAGGATATGAGGTACTACAAGGTCTTCTAGCAGTAGTGGCAGTGCATGTTCATTCATCAGGTCACAACTTGCTGGTAGTATGAAGTTCTTCGCTTTAGAAATCACTGCTTTAAGGCCATGGTCTAACAAGTTACTCTTGAGAAAAACAAAGTTGGACTGACTGACCAGGAAATCCACTGTAAGTGTTTAAGATGTAGTGCAAAGACAAGGATGGTGCAGGAGAATGCAGGGTGTCTGTAAATCAGATAAACACAATTAACTTCAAGTTAAACATATTAAAAAAGAATAATAAGTATTTCTAGTGTTATACAATTGATTTTACCTAATATGTAAATGCTATGTCAGCTATGTTTCTGTTAGGTTGCCTTTGTAGAAGAAGCAGGGAGAGAGTACATATAGTGAGACTTTCTGAACTGGAACTAGATAAGTCTGTAGGAAAGACAGACAGACACTGAAGAAACCTCTCTAGTCAAAGCTCTGAACCAGTAACTGAAATGGGAATTAGACAAAACTGAGGAAGAACACCTAGGTACAGGAACTTTCGGAGCATCAATTTTCTTATAATACCACACAAACCTAGTAAGATTGGATTTTAAACACAAGGATTAGAGAACTATATAATATCTTTAAAACACAGCTAAAACATGGAAGAAAAAATTGAATACTGTTGGACAGTAGAACTGAAGCAGCACTGGTTACTAGATGAACACTTTAGATAGAAATTTTACTTTCATATAAAAATTTCAGTTAAAGAATATAGACCCTAGTTGTTCTTCAGGCAGTAGAAATAGTCGAACTGTGGAGCTGCTTATTTCCAGTACAAATTATGAGGAAGGAGATGAAAAATAAAACAGAAGCCAAAAGGGGGCAAGTTTTGAAGGGTGAGTTACCAAATTGACACTAAAAGAAATTTTCTTTTGAAGGAAACCAATGTGGTACTTAATTCAGTGGGACTCCATATGAAAGGCTGTATTTTGTACTTGAGAGTCACCTTAAAAGACAAGAGTCTTTATGCAAGTGGTAATTACAGTAACTGTATTTTTATTAAAGTTGAGGCTCACGTTTTCTTACCACCTTTTTACTGTAGCAACAGTACTACTAACCAGATCAAATGTCCTGATTATTGCCATTGTTTACCATAGCTGTTTCCTCTCTTTATGCTTGTTCCTGTGCAGTGTGAATCACCTCACATGCTTCTGGTGGTACAACATATTCCTACTAGGAAATCCTTGCCTTAAAAAAAATTAGGGCCACAGTTCACGCAGTTGGTCTGAATGTCCTGAGGCCACACAGGACATGTGTTATTCCTACATAAAGCTATCATCTGTAGATCACATTTAAATTCTTTAAATTAATTTGCAGTTCAGAGCTGCAGTGTCATGATGCTAGCTCTTAATAATACCCTAAGATCTCATTTCTAGTAGGTAATTTTTCATTTTGCTCTTTGGGTAGTTTATGTGGTTTTGTTTGGTGGTTTATTTGTAGCTCTCTGACCTCAAAAATGTGTGATTTTGGCAAATAATTGAAAGAATATGTCTTCCAGAATTGTTCAGCATTCGCTTACAGTAGTTTATGAACTGCTTAAAGAGCAAAATGCAGTGTACTCTAAAAGGTAAACTGCCTTAGGCTGGTTAGCATATTCAGACAGAAAAGCTGATTTAGTCCACTTCTATAATCCATGGATAATGGTAACATCTTGTTCACTTTGCAAAGAGAACTATTGGAACATAAACCAGAAGACTGTAGCCAGTCTGGAAATGAGCCTAAGTGGCAAACAAAATTATAAGTTATTGCTACCACAGTCAACATCAGTCTGCTCAGCTTCAGTATCTGGAAGAGGAAGAGCTGGATGGAAAAAGCTCACTCAGTCCTACTATACTCTAGGATGCTGAAATCTGTTCAATGCCCCAGAGCCTTCACACTCATGATCTTAACCAAACCAAGACAGAAAAGTAAATTCCACATAATATTGCTCCCACCACCCCTGGAGCCAACATAAATAATGTTTCAAATGAGGAGTTTTAGTCCTCACTTTTTTCTCTTTCCCATGTTTTTTATTGCTTGTGTCCTGTTTAATAAGAAGCTTGCTCTGGCAGCACCTCATGCTCTGCAGCACTGCTGTGAGCTTCTGACCAGAAAGACAAAAAGCAAGCCTTTAAGCACCCTGATACTGAATAGGGTTTGACAAGTCTGAGTAGCTTGATTTGCATGTTATACTAGTCTTTCTCCAGCAGTGTTGCTGTCAGTGGGACACTGAAAGACAAGCCTTTGCTATTTTTGCTATCAACGTTTAAGATACTGCCACCACTGACTGCTCATCCTGCACCTTTACCAGAGATTACTTTCCACACAGCAGGGATAGTTGAACAAATGTATATATGTATCCTATTTTGCCTTCTTACTTTAAACTGATGATAGAACTAGGTCAGAGCTGGAACGCAAGATAATTTCAGGAAGGGGTAAGATATGAGTGCACATTTCCTTCTGCCTCAGCTACAGGTACAGTGGAGACAACGATAGAGAACCTTTGATTGCCACAGCAAATGATAGAGCTAATCTGAAAAAACCTATTGGTACAGGCAACTTTCCTGTTCAATTTGTGCTGATTTTCTTATTCCATTTTCAAGGATGCAGTTCACCACCATCTACTCTTTCTTCCTTAACCGAAAGCCTAGTTATTTTTATTTTAATACTTCATAAAAATCTGTCAAATCACATTCTTGTTTTTACAAATTAAAATTGTCTACAGCTAAAGAAAAATTTTAAAAGGGCATTGTTGAATAGAAAGGTGTGCTGAAAATTTTGCATTTAGAATGCAGAATCTTTTTCCTTTTATTTTTTCCTCTTTTTATTGAAATGTTAAAAAAAACTTTGATAACGATTGTTTGCTGTGAAGCTGTAGAAAATTAGGCCTCAGAACTCAGCTTCAGGAACTCTTGTGGAGTACAATAACAGACATCATGTTACAACCTTGATACCGGCGTCTAATGAGCATGTTTCAAAACTTCACAAGTTTCACAGCAAATATCTGTTATCTTGACAGTTAGCAAATAGTGCTGATATACCATTCCCCCATTAATGAGTCACAGTGACTTAAAAACAAAAATCCAAATAATCTGGAATGAAATAAATGAATAAGACAGAGAGTCATTGGAGCATATAGCATTGCTTCTTGTAGCCAGAAAAAGTTGTTTTGTTATCAGGAAAATTATTTCCTTGAATTTTATTCAGATGCAAATGGAAATTTTCCATGACAGAAAGGGCTCTTTCTTCTCCTGAATATTTCTTTCTTTGTAATAGATATTCAAAAGGTGTTTGCTTGGTCCTTTAAGGGATCCCGTTTAAAGACATTCTCCTTCAGTAGTGCATGTACAGCATTATTCAACTTGTTACCTCAATTATTCAGGAAAAAAAATGAGACTGCAATACTTCTGTGGCTATCAGCAGAGTCAGGCATCTCAGAGCAGCATCCTGCTTTCCTGGTCTGCCTAAACTACTGAAACAACATGATCTTGCCATTTCAGTTCAATCACTAACCTCCAGCTAGCCCTTAGAAATAACTAATTAGCACATCCTGTTGTACAATATTTTAGTGGGAAATCAAGGAAAGGGGTGGAGTAAGGATTTCTATGCAGATTACATAAGTCTGAAGATACAGCTATTGGTATCACTGTGATGAATCTTACACTAATAATCTGGTTTGTTCATTACAAGAGAACTTCTCTGTTACATTTAAGCAGCTCTGATGGGGGAAAGCTGATGACTGTGATGTTAATTTGCACTCTTGTTACATAAATTTCAATAGACTCCCTTGCATGGCACTCTATACGTAAATTTACTGGTTTTGCCCTAGATTGGCAGAGCAAAAATGGAAAAGAAAGACTTTTCTGTAGGATTATGACAACACAGATGTGTGTCATACAGTCACAAAAGCAATGATGGGATGAATGTAAAGAACAAGAACAAAAACAACCATGACTTTTCCAGAGGAGATTTAAGCAGAGTATTTTTTGTCTTGGAGAACTGAAAAATATGACCTAGAAACCTTAAAAACAAGACGTAATTTACACTGACAGATTAAATTGTGGCTTCATCATGTCTTCTCCTCGCAGTCCATTTTCACACATTTCCAAAATGTTTTCCCCTGCCTTTCTCTCTCCTGAGACCATGGAACACACTTCTAAGAATATGTGGCTGTATTGTAGTTAGCCCTGTCACTTTGGAGTGGTTTTCTTCAACCTAGAGGGACATAGCAAATGTGAGTTTCAGCAAAATAACTCCAAAATCTCTCCTGTCACCTCCTTGTTTCTCAATAGGAGGGTGCTACAGAACATTGCAATGGGTGGAACTCTACAGGGAATTTAAAAGTAGTGCTTTCTAGAACTTTCATGTACTTTTTAAAAATGTATGCTTGGCTTCTTCTAGTCTCCAAGATAACATCCTGCAAAAATTAATATTTACTTGAGGTAAAATGCTTATTTGTTGAGGCACAGTTTCAGTGAACACAAGCTTTAAATAATGTGTAGTTCATTGGAAGTGTTCTGTGGAATTAGAATGTCTCCTTTCTTTATTACAATGTTTGACTTAGTAATTCTTGTACAAAAACAAATAGATAATAAACAAATGAAATAATCTGCTGGATGTGATAGTCACTTTATATTACTTCCTCTGACTTGTTTTTTGTTTGTTATCAATGCATTTTAAAGTCCCTTTTGGATGTGATTGTTGTCTTACATCAGTTTCATTCCTTTTTCAGGCTCAGGGATATTACTATTCTACTGGAATGAGCAAGACTGTAATCAGGCTTTCTATCTTTTCTTGCAGTACAATTGTCATGAAGGATTTGTTTTCTTTGTAGCTTATTTTCTTCCTTGGTCAATATTCAGTGTGATTGGTGTCTTTAAACTCTGTTCTGCTTGGTTGATCTCTGCTGATTATTTTTCATTTACATGACAGAAGCATAATTTTCTATTAAAATTAGTAATAAATTTAGGCAAAATGAACAGAAGACTGCATTCTAACACTCACCCATGTGGCTACATTTGATGACTTTGGAAGTTACTTATTAAATCACCAATAGACTTTTAAGATCCTTCTAAGAAATATAATATATGCTAAAGATACTTCTGCAGTGAAAGAAAAAAGATTTCAAATGTGCGTAAGCAGAAAGAATTTTCATAATCTTCTATCCTACTAGGAAAATTACTGGAATTGTGGAGGCTGAACAGGTGAATCACACACAAATGACAAATAGGTTAAACTGATTTGAGAGACATTATAGAATTATGTAGAATATGGACTCAGGCCTCTGCAGCTGCTCTGGAAAACATACTATGGTTTATATCTATAAGCATATCTATCATAGGGCTGGACTGTGAGCTCTGATCTGTATGTAGGAGATTAGTTATTGACCAGCAACCTCACCAAAATCTATAATTTACAGGATAGATTTAAGAGACTTATGTGGAATAAAAACTGGAATATCTACTTAATAAACAAAAAGTGTATGTGAAGTGGATACATGTCCCTGTTTCTCAAAGACCTGGGTGGAAGTCAGATATAAAGATAAATTATGAAATGAATTGAAAAGGCCAGTTCAAAATCATATATGTCAAGGCTGTTCATCTAGATCTATGAATAGGAAAGGCTATTGCCTTTCCTATTTTCATTTTCAGTAATCTGAATTTAGGCTCAAATCTTATTCTAATCTTACTGCTTTTAAAACAGAACAAGGCATTATAACAGGGACAAAAGCTGAGTATGAGAGAGCAGGATCCACAGTGCCACCTCTCTGCAACCCAGTCCTGAACATCTTCCTCGGGCCTATGCCATGGAGGAGACAGATCCTGAGCCCAGAGCCTGTTCTCCTGGCATGAGGAATGCCTGTTCAATAATAGACAGGTGGGAAGCTCAGAAACATTTCCATCTCCAGAGATTCCTGGGGAAAAAACCAAAAAGCTGGGTCTAACCCACAGCAGTGGTATTGTACTTTCTCAGAGCTTTTTCTTCCACACAGAAAATCCTAAAAAAATTGGCACAAAGCTGCCTTATTTCCCTATTGTATTGCACTGAACTTCTGTGCTTACATTTTTTTCTGTCTGGCTTAGAAGTTTCCAGAAGAAGTGTTCCTTTCCAGAAGAAGGTGTTTCCTTTTTCCCTGGATTTCAGAGATGGAGCTTTCAAATACCATCCAATACTACAGTAGAGAGATGAATCATTTGCTTTGGACCATCATGATGTGTTCCCAAGACCAGCCTGAAAAACCACAAAGAAACATATGCTTTGGCAATCTGACCTTTTTAAACTACTGCTGTAATTGACTTTTCCCTCTAAGAATTCATTTAGTGAAAAATGTTTTTAAAAACCCTTGTCTTATCACACTTAAGTTTTAGCCGACATTTCCAAGTGTTCCTATTTATTGCTTTAACTGCCTCTCTGGTTCTACATTTTTTATAAGCAAAAGATGTTGCTTTTCCGTATCTGTTCACCTTGGTGAGAGATGTAAACTCTCAGAGTATTCTCTCTTCTAAAATACAGTGGCTCTACAGTCACTTTCAACCAAACATTAAAATTAAAATGAACTGATCCCTCTGAGCAGTTTTTAGCATGCAAGTGCTGTTTACTTCAAAATAACCTTGCAAAAACTATTTAATTAATTTACACTCTGTCTTTGTGTGCACTTTTCCTATTTCTCATGAATTTTGGAAAATATCTTTAACAAAATCCTTTGGACACTTTTTGCCTTCAGCTGTCTTGAGAATCAAGACTGTGGGTATATTTCTACTGGCACTTTTGCCATCATCCTACTCAGATAGTGCCCTGAGCATCAAATAAATCTTGGTCCAGGGAGAGCTGTAAATAAAACAAGTAGAGAAATTGAAAGAGCTTCTAAACAGGGTATTTATTCCAGGTTTATGAAAGTCTTTCTCTTCCCTCTTTTGCCTAGGGAGTGGCTCTCAGATAAAAACAAGTGAATCAAATAGCAACCAGTCTGCAGTCTTGCTTTTCATTCTCATGCAGATGAGCAAGTCTGCAGGCATTTTGAAGCAAGCCTCGAGAGCCATATGCCAGGTCTCTCATTTCTAGTAAAAGTTCGCTCCAGCTGAACACACCTTTGCATCTCTGACAGGGGTGCTGGTGTGTTTCTGAAAGTGTCTGTCAGCTCTCCTAACTGCCTGTAGGTTACTGATTTCAGCCCTGAAGACAGTCAGGTTGTCTCTGTGGCTTCTATTTTTAACAAATCCTTTGCAAAGTATATTCTTCTGTATTTAAAGCCAGCAAGATACTCTTTTTGCCTGTTTCGACTTTCTGCTAAATGCTGAGAATGAAAAGCTGAACAATGGCAGCTATCTAGTTTTATGGTGTATGAATTATCCACCTAGGTAGAGATTGGTTCCTCAAAACAATTTTAATCGATCAAGCGATGTTTGGTTACACAGTTAATATAATCAGGTTCACCTCACATGAATTCTGAAGTCACCCTATACTCCAGGAGTAGAAGAAAACTTGTAGGACAGAAAATTGACTTTGGCTAGATTCATTAACCTCCTTGAAAATTTATATTGAACTGTCTTGTGCTTATGTATACAACCTCCCTCTGTTAATTCAGTACTACACTGCTTTCTCATTTTTCAAAGCTTTGTCCAAATTGCTTTCACATGAGTAGCTGGAGGAAAAACTTGTAATGACTCTCACCTTAGAATAATCCTACTTTTTAAAGTGAAGAGCAACAGTTATGTCACTCTTCTATGTCTTCAATTAATGAAATGTAAGAATATACTGAAGAATTCACCAGGAATAGTGGCTGTGGCACAGCTGCAGCCCACCAGTTAGACCCCTCTGTAACATTCAGGCTCCTAAAAGTTTACAAACACTTCAAACCCCAGTCCTTAAGCCAAGTGTTCCTCATCAGCTACCTGGGTAGGAGTACGCAGTCTTTCTCTTCTGTAAAACCCAGAGCACTTACAGTTGGAGTCCCCAGATGAAGAAGTGGGGACTGCCTCTGTTTTACCCTTCCATAACTCCCTGTAGTCCTCCACACCTCCCTGCAAGTCTGCTGGCTGGTTCAGCTTCACGTCACTTTCTATACAGTTTTAAGAACTGAGGACTGCAAGATACACATAACTTCAAAGAAGCTGTCTGGTCTGAATGGGCTAAAGATCCTTGCACTCCTCATGATGAATGACAGGTACTGCTTAGCATGGTAAAGGACAGCAGTTACCACGTAACAAACAAGCAGGAGAAAAAAATAAATAAAAGAAGGAAAAATAATCTGTTTCATTAAAGACCAACATGTGGACATGGCAACTAATGATTAATACACTACAGCTATGGGAGCTGACACGGAACTGATGTGTATCTTCAGGATAAGCAGTGCATTCCTTTTGCAGGCCAGGGCAGTGGGAAAAAACACCCTTTTATTCTCTAATAGGAGGAAGCTGCCAGTTCAGCTGCGTGGTGTTCACTCTTCACAGGTGTAAGTGACCGGATGGAGAAACACCCTCCCCCAGACCCTTGGACCCTCTTAGACTGGTCAGCAGTTAATAGGTGCCAAGTCACCTTTGCAATCCCCCAAATAATTCCTCATTGGCATTTCCCAAGGGATTGTTGGAGAGCACGGCGACCGAAAATGGTCTGCATATAGTCTAGGCCTGCATATGATAGAAATAAGGATTGGGAAGGAAAATGTGCAAAGGTCTGCTCCAGTTGCTCAATCTGATATGTCTCAACCAACCTTACTATGTGAAACAGCCCTATAAAATTGATTGGCCTGAGGAGTTTCACTGACACCAACCCTCCCTTATTGGCCGGCCCAATGTTGGATCTAGGACCAGTGATTTTCTGTTATTTATCTCTCTTAACCTTTCTTCTCCTACTGTCTCACTTTCTCTTTCCTAAAATTATTAAGTAACCACAAGCTTTTCCCAGGTTACACAGCATTAACATCCATGTGTTGCGGCTTATTGTGACCTAAATAGTCAGCTTTTGTGATTGCCTGGCCGGTGATACTTTGAACATCAAAGTACATGCTTTTGTGCTTTTATTATATATGCATACATATATACATAAATACACACTTGTGGGTGATTTCTTTCCCTAATCATTGATCCAAAATCACCTTTAATTGTTAGATCAATAAAATTGATATTTTGTTTGTAGAGAAACAGACCTTGAGTGTCATTTCACCATATTCTGATCAAGGGGTATTTGGACAGTCCATGTGAGCCTTCATCGTTGGTTATCTTCAAAGGGTAACTTTTCCTCAAAGGAAAACCCTGGCCTGGAAGATGGAATCCCCTTTGACTGTTGTCTGTGTCAGATCACAGGACATGACAACAGGGTCACTCTCTCTGCAATTCCTGCTGCTGGGGAAGCAGTGAGCACTGCTTTCAAGGTGACAGAAGTTCGGTGAAAGTGATCTAAGCCTGGCTAGGTCTCTAAGGAGGAGAGAGGCTCCCGAGCAGCCTTTTCTACCTGGTCTGGGTCTCCAAGCAGTAACTTCCCCTTCTCCTGAAGCAGCAGTTAGAGGTGACCCACACAAACTACATTTCAAACAGCCCTAGACATGCTTCATAGTGGCATTTTCCTACGGAAGTCTAATAGCACCCGTGTTCCTTCACTGCACTATTTAATGTGAGAGATCATTGGTCATGTTTGAAATTTATAGCAGGACTGACTTTCACATCCTTATTTTTGTGTAATTCAGTGACAGCTCCACTGAAATCAGTGATGATCCCTTTCCATAGAACCAAATAATGAATTGGTTTCCTCAAGTCTCCAAAAGATCCCATCCAAAAAAAACGAGCAGCCTTATTTTGTTCTTAAGGAAGCTAGGCTGACCTTTTACATTTATCATGTGAATTTTGCCATCAAGAACTTAAAAGTGCTTCACGAGGAAAGATTTCCAATAAGTACAAGAACATCCACAATCTCCAAAGGAATAACCCAGATCCAAGTTAGGGAACATTTCCAAGTATTCTGATTTAGCCTACTGTTTGTCAGAGCTACTGTGCTACTAGAAGTTCCTCCACCAACAAACATTTAAGAAAAAATTTAAAATTGTTGCTTCGAACTTCTGCCAAGTAATTAAGTTCCATATGAAAAAGGCATTTAATACCTTTTGATGCCAGTATGTTACATAATACGCACTGCATATGTGGTTTCTCAAGTCACACACAACCTTTGCTTTCAGGCTTTTTCTTGAAGCCTGCGTGTTTCTATGAAAAACAAGCAAAAAATTCAGAGCACTCTGGAAGCAGTGCAGAGGGTACACTTTTTACTTTTTTTGTTGACCTCACTGAAATTCTAAAAATAAAACTAGCAAGTCACAGTCCATTATAGTTTAAGTAACATAGGCACTAGAGGATCCACACACTTAAACTAGATTAATCTCTTCATCACCTCAGCATAGTTGGGCCCTAAGAGAAGAGGAAACCTCTACATACCATATTCCATACATACTGACACTGGAGGGCTATCTTTGCTTTGGAGACCAGAAACAAAAGCAAGTTTCCTGGTCCAAGTGCTCTGCACCTGCTGCATGTACTGCAACCTCCTGTAAGTATTTTTTTAATAATTGAGGGGTGGATGAAAGGTGAGAGATGTTTCTAAGCTTGTATTCTCATACCTTCAAAAGAGAGCTCTCAGGACCATGCTAAATAAATACATAAACATAGATACTAATATTAAAAGATGTTCACATCTCAAGGAGCTTATGACTTGTGTTGCTTAGGCTGAGTGAAAACGGGAGAGCAAAATAAGGAGAGAAAATAGAAAAGCAGCTCACCAGCATAATGATTTTTTTTTTGCTGTAATTCTTTCTTTTTGGTCCCCATGCAGGCCTCTGAGCATACAAGAGTGTGTGACCACAAAGCTGACTCTGACTTTTTAGTACTTCTTACTTGGCTGCTGTTGGAGAGGAGGAAAGGGAGGGGAAGGCTTCTGCTTGCTTTCTCAACTTTTGTCATCTGCTATTTGCACTATTTTCTTCAATGGAAACTGCCTTGAGGCCACAACCCATCAGCAGAGGGACATAAAGGCAATCTATTTGCAAATTGAGAGGAGAAACATACATAGTAGAAGTGACATGAAAAAAATGTCCAGCAAAGTGTTTGCAAGAAATACTGAGTAGGAAATGAGTGCAAATAACTAGGAAATACAAGGTCATTACAAACCTCAGCTGAGAGCTGAAAGCATAGATCTAGTAGTGAAGAGTACAGATGATATAATGTTAGGAGCCATAATCAATGTAGGAAGATTGAAGTATCATGCAGAAATTCCTCCTCAAAGTCGGGGGTAATGGATGCTGAATGAATGAATGAATGAATGAATGAATACAAGGTTCAAAGTAATGTAAATGTATGAAATGCCTTGAATTTCTCCTACAAGTTCACTGAAGATTATTTGGAAATTACTAAGGCATGTTACTAGATGCCAGAGCCTTTATTACACCATCAGTGAAACACCGGGTACAATAGAAAATGTATTTCCTGAGAGAATTATTAGTTCCATTGTAGCAGAGATTGGCAGCATCATTTCTTGACTTCTGTCTACAGTATTGTCATGAATGTGCAGATTAACTCAAGCTAGCAAAGATACCATGAAAAGCCACTGACATAGAGGTAGAACTAAATAAGGCCTGACTACTTGATCTGCTAAACAGAAGGCTGAGAGAAAAAAGATGACTGATGTCTATAAGTACATTGAATGGCTAAACACAAGTGAAAGAGGTGAACTACACATGAGGTAAGATAAATCTGTCATTAAGAAATGGGCAAACTTGCCATGGATAAGTGCAATTTCACCACAGAAGGTAGGTTTCAAAACTGCATGGATTGCTGCATGTGCACAAGCTCCTTAGTATGAACAGAAAAGTCATGGCAATCAGATGAATTCCCTAGTGACCAGAAAATGGGAAACGCTGCACCCATTTTTAAAGAGTAGAAAGGAGAACTCTGGGAACTACTGACCCAGGAAGGTCAAGGAACAGGTCCTCCTAACCTAGAAGCTAGGTTAAGGCACATGGATGACAGGGACACGATTAAGACAGCCAGCCTGGCATCACCAAGGACAAGTCCTGCCTCATCAACATAGTGGCCTTCTACATTCGAGTGTCTACATCAATGAACAAGGGAAGAGCTATGGATGACATCTATCTGGACTTCTGTAAGGCCTTTGACACAGTCCCCCTTCTCTCTTTATTTTGGCTGGACAAAAAGAGAAATTGTTTCACTGGCAAGAACTGGACCAGGTTGCCAAGGGAAGTGGTACCATCAAGGTACCATCCCTGGGTGTATATAAAAGATGCTAATGTTCTGCTTAGGGACATGGTTTTGTGGTAGACCTAGTGGAAGTGCTAGTTTTAAGGTTGGACTAACTGATCTTAAATGTCTTTTCCATCCAAAACTTCTTTATGATTCTGTGATTCTCTGAAAACTGGTGAGATATAGATTTGATGGATAGATTATTTGGTGGATGAGAAATTTGTTGGATGGACGCATCTAGGTACAGATCTCAGAGATCTATACTGGAACCAGTACCATTTAATATCTTTTTCAGTGTCCCACAGACAGTGGGATACTTGGCAAGTTTGCAGATGACACCACTCCGAGTGGTATAGTTGACAAATCTAAGGAAAGGGAAGACATCTGGAAAGACCCAGACAAGCTCAAGAATCATAGAATAATTTGGGTTGGAAGGGACCTCTAAAGGTCATCTAGTACAACCCCCCTGAAGTAATCAGGGACATTTTTTACTAGATCAGCTTGCTCAGAGCCTCATCAAGCCTCACCTTGGCTCATGTGAACCTCTGGATGTTCAACAAGCCCATGTACAAGGTCCTTCACATGGGCCAGGGCAATTGCAAGCACAAACTTAGGCTGGGCAGAGAATGAATTGAGAGCAGCCCTGAGGAAAATATCTTAGGGCTGTTGTCTGGGTATGGGCTGTGGGTATTCAGCACAGGAAAGACATTCATCTGTTGGAGCATTACTGGAGAAAGGACACAAAAATTATCAGAGGATTGGAGTGCCTCTCTTACAAAGACATGCTTGATAGAGTTGGAGTTGTTTGGTCTGGAGAAGAGAAGGTTTTGAGGAGATCTTATTATGACATTCCAGTAGTTAAAAAGGGCTTATAACAAAAGTGGTAACAGACTTTTTAGCAGGGCCTGTAGCCACAGGCCATGGCTTTAAACTCAGAATAGATACAGACTAGATGCAAGGAAGAAATTTATCATGCGGAGAGTGGTAAAACACAAGAACATGTTGTCCATGGAGGTGATAGATACTACAACCCTGGAAACTTTCAAGGTGATGCTAAACGGGGCTCTTAGCAACCTGATCCAGTTGAGGATGTCCCTACTTATTACAGGGGTGTTGGACTAGATGAACTTTAGGGTCCTTTCCAAACCAAAGGATTTTTTTAAAAAAGTACAACACAAGATGTGAGAGGGAGACAGCTGAGGTAGTGCAGGGATGACTGACTGATTTCCGTTGAAGAGATATAAATTCCTTTTAAAACAGCAGTATATTAAAACATCATAGAAACATTAAAGAAGATCATCTACCAGGTCCTACTGACTAAGAAAATTCTCTTCCTGAGGGATTTCTGCATTTCTCAAGAAAACAGGAAAATCTTGGTTCTAAGGAAACAAATTAATAATTTCTGCCTCTCAAAGCATCTTTTATAATAGTAGAATGAATCTTCAGTACCAAAGTACAACTTGGATGATAAACAAATTTCCAGTGATTATTTTCCTTTTCCATAGCATGTCACTGTTTATCAGCTTTATAACTCCGTAGGCACGAGTTGTAGTATCAGGCTTTCACAGGATTGAAGACCAGATTTTCTACATATCTGGCATGCAATCTATGGTCTAGACACAGTCACTGCCTTTCCAAGAGTTAACAGAGGCAATTTAACATAATCTTTACCCTGATTTTGTGCCCTGGTCCCCCCTCCAAAAATAGAAGCTTAATAAAAGAAGCTTTATAAACCCTTCAAACAATATCAAAAATAAAAGGGGGCTGCGGCAGGGGGGATAAGAGCGGAAAGGAGGGGATGTGTGTATCTTGTTTGGATAAACTCAGTAACTTACTATTGCAAGCAATTTTTCCTCCTACAAAAGAAGCAGAGAAGAGTTACCAGATTACCGCAAAATACTTGCCACTTCCTGGTCACTTCTTTCAATGTTGTTATGAGTTATCTTACAAACAGGGGGCTGGCTATTGAAAACAAAACAAAAAAGAGGCTTGTGAAAAAGAAGGAAAGAATATGTGAAAGTTGTAAAACCCTGTCAGTGGTTATCATTCTTGTTTCACTAATCCTTTGAAATCAAGCTTTGGAGGTTTTGGATTTTCCCAGTTTGCTCCTCATTCCTACAAAACAACCATCATTGATGAGTTGAGTCAGAGTAAGAAGATTAAGAGAACTAACACTTGCTCCAAATTTTACAAACCTAGCTGAATTAAATAACATTCTGTCATGGCACATCTAAGCATAAATGTTCTTCAGAGATGTTACTACCTAGGTATATTAGTTTCCCAAGACAACTGGACATGCTGGACTCATTTTCAGGAAACTGATGAGTTGCAGACTACGTTAGCACATGTATTTCCTTTATTAAAATTTAAAAATTTTACCACTGTATTTCACCAGAATTAATAGTCTATAAGGATGTCCAGAAACAGTTGCCTGAGTTTGTTTGCTCAGCTGCTGGTCTCACATACCTGCAAAGGAGCCTCCCTGTGCAAGGAGGCTGCTGCCAAAGTCAGGCTGCTTTTCAAAGCCAGTCCAGTAACTGGCCCATGGAGCTGCAGCAGACAAAGTAGGGAGCGTGTGGAACTGAGAAACTCCACTCACAGGAACACAGACTGATCACAGAAGCACTGAGATGAAGCTGTGTAAATTTGACAACCCAGAGCCCTACTGTACCAAAGTGGAGGTTGCGATGGGAATGGGGGTTACAGACCACAACCAAATAAGGGTCTTCTATGTGGCAATTTATTCTGACACTAGTCAAAAGTTTCTCAAAACTGAGTTTTGTTTCAACATTTTGTAACAGAAAGTTAAAAGAGTTGACAGTACTGAAATTTTCCAGGTTGGAGGCTGGCAGAAGGAAAAAATTGTTAGAAACTGAATTTTCTGTTACAAAAGCATGTGGACAGAGAGAGTTCCAAACACTCAATGATTTTCTTGAAGGCATTTAATTTTTTCTCAAATCTGTTTCAGTTATTGAAACACTGAAGACTGAACACATCATCATGTGATGGTGCCAAGAATCTCTGGGGAAGGTCATTTTACACTGAAATTATGTAAAATACATAGCTGAGGAAAGGAGTTTTTTTCCTATAGATTTTTATATACTTTCTGTCTAGAGCCCCTCCTTGCTGTTTTGCTTTACAGAATTTAAAAAGACTATTCCCGTCCTGTCTACCACCCACTGTGGTGTGATGTCTTAATTTGCATTAATAAATCCTGACACAGCCTGGAGCCCATGACTGTTTTAAGCAGCAGACAAGCTCACTTTGTTTATGAGAAGGTTTTTTGTTCAAACAGATGATTATAATAATGCCTGCTGATTTCAAACATCAGAGTACAGCCATGGGAGACAGGTAGAGTTTTGATACTGTGGGGACTGAAGTTAGTAAGCTAAGCTTTGCAATGTCCCAACAGGAATGGCAACAGGATGGAGTACAGAAAGGAAAAAAAACAAGTCACTACTGAAGGGAAGAATTTGACCTTCCATGTTCAGCAAAGACAACAGGCCTGACCATCTTGATTTCAGTAAGGCATTTGACAGTCTTCCACAGCATCCTTGGAGCTAAACTGAAGAAGTGTGGACTGGATGATTGGGTAGTGAGGTGAATTGAGAGCTGGGAAGTTGTCTGACCTCAAAGGTCAGAAGCATGAATGCTATTTTTTACACAGTTCCTTCATTCCTTTTGCAGTTACTGCTCCAGTTTCAGAAGGATACTATGGTGCCACAATCAGCAAAATTTTCTAACTTTGTCAGTCAGAGGCAGCACTAAGTTCTGGCAGACACTTGTGCACTACTACAGGCTATATTTTATTAGTTGCACTTAACAAGCTATTTGCAGCTTCCTAATTCCTTCAAACATAATATGTATTGCTTCAAATCGGAGTAGTGAGAGCTGGAATTGCTGACAGGTTTGTTTTCTGATTTTACCAATGGTTTTCAGAGATTATAAGCCTGCCAGAAAGGTATCATTGGAGATTTAAGGGATTGCTTTCTAGATCCATTCTGAAACAGCAGTTAATGGGCTGGTAACATCATATCCTCTCACCCCCAAAAATCTTCTTATGTACAGTAAAATATGAGGTATTTAAAGAAAAAAACCAGTATATTATGACAGAATTTAAAGACATTGTTAGATTTATCAGGGGCAAAGCATTCCTGACAAACATAATTGCCTTCTACAACAAAGTAACCCACACAGCTGATGCAGAGTAAGTGTTGGACATCATCTACCTGGACTTTTCCAAGGTTTTTGATAGGGTATCCCACAGCTTCCTCCTGGAGAAACTGACTCATCATGGCCTTGACTAGTGGCCTGTGCAGTGGGTGGGGAACTAGCTGAAAAAACATACCCAGAAGGTAATAGTCAATACTTCCTCCTCCAGCTGGCAAAAGATCAGAAGTGGAATTACCCAGGGATCTATATTTGGCCCAATGGTATTTAACACCTTCATAAGCAACCTGGATGTGGGATCAAGAGCACTCTGATGACACCGAGATGAGTGGAGAAGTTGGCACCCCAGAAATAAAAGCCACCCTTAGACATAGACAGGAGTAGTGGGTTAGTAGAAACTTTATGAAGTTCAGTGTGGACAAGTCTAAGGTCTTGCACCTGGAATTGCACAATCCAGGAGAGCAGTTCAGACTGGGAGCCACTTGGCTAAAGACCAGCCCTGTGGAAAAGGACCCGGTGGTTATGGAGGATAACAGGTTCAAAATGAGTGAATCATAGAATCATAGAATTGGCTGGGTTGGAAGGGACCTCAAAGATCATCAAGTCCAACCCTTGATCCACTACCGCTGCAGTTACCAGACCATGGCACTGAGTGCCACATCCAGTCTCTTTTTAAATATCTCCAGGGATGGAGAATCCACCACTTCCCGGGGCAGCCCATTCCAATGCTTGATCACCCTCTCAGAGCAGCATGCTGCAGCAGCAAAGAAAACCATCAGGATGCAGGGTTGCATCAACAAGGGCATCACAAAGAAGTCATTATCCTGCTCTACTCAGTGCTTGTCAGACTCTACCTGGAGTATTGCATCCAGTTGTGGTCCCTGCTGTACAAAAAGGATGTGAAAAGGCTAGAGAGGGTCCAGAGAAGAGCCCTGAGGCTGATCAGAGGGCTGGAGCACCTGCCACGTGAGGAGAGACTAATAGAAGTGAGTTTGTTCAGCCTTGAGAAGAGAAGGCTTAGGGGAGACTGTACGATGGTGTCCCATTATTTAGAGTAGCTACAAAGAAGATGGGAACTCCCTATTTACAAGGAATCACATGGACAAGACAAGGGATAATGGGCACAAGTTGCTCCTGAGAAGAGTCCAACTGAACACTAAAGGAAACTTTTTCACTATGACTGTCAGACATTGGAATGGTCTCCCAGGGGAAGTGGTGGATTCCCCCACTTTGGAAACTTTTAAGTCTCAGCTAAAGAGTATTCTGAGACATGTCACATAAACAATAATATTAGAAGGGTTTAACCAGGTGACCCTTGAGGTGCCTTCCTACCTGACAGTCTATGATTATGTGATTTCAATTTGTAAAGAAACAGGTATTTCATATAATTCTAATAATACACGCATTCCTTTTGGAGATACATTTTTTCTTGTAATTTTCTTTCCATCATAAGTGGTATCAAAAATGCCCACCCTCCAGGCTGGGAAAGCTTCATACATACATTAGAGTAACAAGCTTATGGATCTAGCTTATGCTGGCAATAGCAAGGAAAATCAAACATAAATCTCAGAAACTGTCTGTAGCTTGTTGCACTACATTGCTATTACACAGAAACAAGAACATGACCCATGAATGATGGGCCAGAGGCAGGAAATATAGACAGACCAAATACTGATTTCAGTGAGGAGTAGGAACACAACTGATGTTTATGTGGACTTTTTAATGGTGACTTTCTGTATAGTAATATGTATAGAGCAGCCTCTTTTATTTAGAACTTAAAAGTAAAACTGTGCTGAATAATAACACAAATGAAACACTCGAGTTTTATCAATCACTACCTTAAGTGCAAATCACTCCCTAAATATTGCTCATTTTCCTGGCATTCTCCAGGTAACAGAAAGCTCAACCTTGAAGTCAGGCTTCTATAACACGAAAAGTGACTAAGCTCAAAATTCTCTTTTGCTGCAGTCAACCTATTTTAGAGCACAGTTCTGGCAGCTGCACAGTACATTTATATGAAGGTGTGAAGGTATACAAAACATTAAATAATAATGGTATCATTTTTTCATAAGCTGACACTGCTTCGTTGAAAGACATTCAGTTGTAGATGTGTGACTCTCTTGATCTATTGTTCCACCACAGCCACAAAGAAGCAGCTGGATTAGAGCAGAAATTAATTTCTGAATGCAGAATTAAGTAAGAATCTTAGACAGCAGGGTTCCTTACAACCTTTGTGTGAAAACACAGTGCCCACAATTTCTTGTAAGAACAGTGAGTAAAATCAACAGTAACTAACACCAAAAGCAGAGCATATCTGCAGGCCTAAATGATGCTTTTGGAAAAAAAGACCTTCAGGGCAAGGGCAGGGCTGCTCAAAAGGTGGCTGCAGGTTTGGTCTGCAGAGATGTGAAGTGTGACTTGCAGAGACAATAGGTTTAATCTGAATCCCTGGCCTTCAGAGATATGTATTTATTTACTTTCCTGCACAGAGTGGAGCCGTGGTTTTAGTCATGCTTTTTTGCCTGTATAGGTAATTTTAATTGGTGCTGTGCTTTCTCCTCGATAGGTGTGCTGCTTTGGGACGTAGTCTTAGTTTCATACACTTAATTCCCAGCATCACCACCTTCTGTAGTTATCAAGTACAGCAAGCCTTTCTATTTATCCCTCCTTTCATTTTTTTCCCCATCATATATCAGAGTAGTGATGTGGCAACTACATGTCTTCTATTCCTTTTTTTAGCTCTATATTTTGTCCAAACAAATTATTTATGAAGAGTGTGATTTTTTTACTTATTTTTTCCCCTGGATTTCTTTATGTGATAAGGCCCTGGATAGTTTCCTATGAGGATATTTCAAAGTGGGTAGGTGTATTTGTTTTATTTATATGTTTTAGTAAAAACTTCAGAGGTGATGAAGTCAGCCTGAGCAAGATAGCAGCTTGATGTCCCATGGAGCCACTGATAGTAAAATGAGCATTTTTATTGTTTCTGATTTTCCTGCTCCTGCATGTACCCCTATCAAAAAGATTCCTACTCAGAATATAGGTTTATATATGAGGAAAGGCACCTCAAGTCACACACATACACAAGTAATTTTGAGTTACAGATATGTATTTTCTACTTTGACTTAATGTTCTTCCTTGAACTCTGGTATCTTTTTTTTTAACATCCACATCATAGCAAGTTTAATAATAAAAACTTACAAATTTTAAGAAAACAAAATTTGCATATGACATCTTCAGTGCAAGAGAATGTTTGTTATTGAACTGTAAGTTTTCTCCTTGTCAGATATCTCAAGAAAGTAGTTTGACCTGTCTGATTGCTAAAACACCAATGAGGAGGCAGGGATCCAGCACCCTTTCTGTCTTCTTACTCCCTCCCTCTGTGCCTACTGGTGATCTTAAACTCTAGACAGATTATATGATGTTCGGTGTCAGTAAATATTTATACAATTTTCTTTCAAAATGCATCTAAATGTGGTCTTAATCCTAAACCCCACATCTATCAATAGCAAGGGAATTTAGGTCTATCTCTTTCACCTTGCTAACATTTTTAAAGAAAATTTACACTGCAACATGACATTTATAAGGGTACCATAAGCTGATTAAGCATATACATCATCTCTACACCTCTAGTCAGATACCTTTTCTTAAAGATATATGTTTTTATGATTCATCTTCTAGTCTAAGTGAACAATACATGCAACAAGTTTTAAAATTCCCTGTGCTCCTGCAGCTAATACAATCTAAAATACTATATGCCATACATAAAGATGTGAATAAATTGTCACAGCTCAACCTCTTGTCACTGAATTTGAGTAATTACTTTCCCAATTAATCACTATAAAACATTGCTAAATAAAACCCTATTGCATGATATTTATGGACAGCTTAAGGTCACATGAAGCTTTGCCATAGATGGAAAATGAAAGCCAAACACAATAAGCATTTCTCTTTAGGATAAAGCTTGTAGAATGCATTCTCCCAAATATAAGGGCACAGCAAGAAACTACATTGCATTATGATAATGTTTATCTTAATGGAACAGATGGATTTTTGCAAGTGTTTTTGATTGAATAGAGAGGTATTTTACATGGCAGGAAGTCACAACCATGAGAAAGGCATGAGTGAAGCAGCTTTCATAAAAGGTTTATAAATGTTCATAAAAATTCATAAAAGTTTTCATGCAAAGCTATGTGAAGTAAAAAAACCAAACAAAAAACCCAAATAAACAAAACAAACATCAACAAACCAAAAAAAAAAAAAAAAAAAACCCCAAAAAAAAACCAAAAAACCCCCCCCCCAAAAAAAAAAAAACCAAAAAAAAAAACCCCACAGTTCTGTAGGTTTCCAGGTATTGGAAAGATGGAGAATGAAGATGCAGGAGAATCAGGAGACAGGAGACATGGTGCCATCTAACCATGCCTATGGGAAGAACACATTGGTGAATCTCAGTAGAACAACGACACAACAAAATTGTTACAATCAAAACTTTAATTCAGTCTGGACCCTGTAGAGCACACCATACAAAACTAGAATCCAAGAGCCTCAGCACACAAGGTCAGCCAACAAGAATGTAATGTTAACAAAGCAATATTCAAAGAAGGACAATAAAATTAATCTGCTGTGCCACCTCTTAGGAATGAAAAATAGAAGAGAGAGAGAAGAGAGCTCACTCAGCTGCAATTTCCAAAGTTGTAAACAAAGTTCCCCACAATTATTTCTTTCAGCAGTGCCAGCGCACACTGCTATGAGTCCTGGGATACTTATGTCACTTACCTCTCCAGTCTTCAGGATGCTGTTTTTCACCTTGAAGGAATATCTGGTTAGCTTAAAAGAAGATTTCCAAAATTCCAGGACTGGATGTCGTAAGAGGACTCTGTGTATTTCCAAAGGTGTTTAAATATCATAAAATCAGTTCAGTCATGTTTTTCTTCCAAAGGACACAAGCTGCATCACAGGAGTGAAGACACAGCCATGAAACATGAAAAGTTAAGCACTTGTAGTCACACTTCAGGGTCAAAACCCTGGAGAGAGAGGGCTGTGTAACCAGAGCAGGACCACAGTGGATGGAGCTCAGCACCAGTACACTCTTCATTAGTGGTTACTACATTGCTCCCTTTTGCCTTATGTCAGCCAGCCCAAAAACCATAATTGGTGTTGTGCCTGGTAACCTGCCAAGTGCCAACTTCAAGCACAGACCTTCAGCAAAGGTCGTTTTTGAAACCTCAGCAGGTCTCGGGATATGCCTCAAAGCTTAGCACCACCTGGGACAGAGGAAAGTTAAGATTTCCCATCAGACTTTAAACTGGGATGGGAAAATGGGGCAGGAGCAAGCCCGATCCAAAGCTTGCCTTTTTACTTTTTATTTTCTTCAACTGTATTTGCATGATACAAGTAGCCTGTGCAGAGCTGCTTGGTATGCCTTGGAAGTGGGAGACCTGGCTGTGAAGGATCCTGCCATAATGGTGCCAGAGGACTTTGGGATAGCATTTGCACAGGAGACTGGAAAAATAATCAAATAAGTGGCACTGATTAGTCCAGGATTTGCAGCTGAATCCATCTTTAAGATGCTGGGCCACCTTTCAAATGCTTCCCTTTTGTGCTGCATCCCATCTTGCTTAGTAAATGAGAAGTGTTTCAAGATACTACTCAAGAGTTTTTCTCCACAAGCTAAATGCATTTTGAGGGTGACTGGGAAAATGTATTTTGGATTCTGTCAGGAAATGACCAGAGCTGTCAGATCAGACCAGGTAGAAAAGAATGAGTCTTCTCATATTCAATCAGCCCCCAATTACAGTTTATCAGGAAGAGAGAAGATCAGAAATTAGTTTCTTTTCAACTTGGGCTTTCTGCATACAGCCATATGAGCTTTGCATAATGTATAATTATACATGTATAATAAATAACCCTTTCTATTTAGTTCTCTAGAAACAGTTTATGTATCTGATCAACCTGCTTCTTCTTATGATGACAGGTTTCACTAAATGAGAAAAAATATCAAATACTCAGAAGATGAGAAATTTTTTGTTTGTTTAAAGTTTCAAGCAAAAAATGCAGCTTTATGCTTTTCCCTTCATTCAAGAATTTGCCTAGCTTATTTCCCTTGCCAGATCACCTTAGTCAGTGATGAATCTATCATATTTTGCAAGCTAAAGCTACCAAGGCTTGGCTAAATCTATGAAACTTGACGCAGCAAGTCTTTTCTCCTGAATACACTGTGAACTCATGTATCATGGTGTTTCTGTCTGTGTTCAGGGAGAAGTCACTGCCAGAGCATTCCCACACCATTCAAAGGAGTTGCAAACACACCACCCAAGAGTACCTGCTAGGAGCAGAGTCTCTTTGCAGTGAGCAACTTCAGGGAGCAAATTAATAACCCCTGCAGCTTCCCACTCACATACACTTTCTTGGGCACTTCCTCCTCCTTCAGGTTCCACCCCAGGTTTCCCATTGCAGTCTCGGGTGTCAAATCTTAATATATGGTACTCATATGGTACAGGCTGGAAAAAAACCAAAACCAAAATCAAAACAGGGCAAGCTGGACGCCTCTATAGAGGGACTCTTAACAGAGAAACCCCTGGGCAATTGTACCTTTGTGATCTGTGTACCTGCCCCTCACCCAGTCTTCACAGACTTTTCATAAGCTTTTTTAGTCCAGTGGTGATTTTTGGCCTGAGGTCTTCTAACACCTTACTGGTGTTTCTCTGTCTCCAAGGGAGACCTTAATTTGTCAAGTTGTAGCTTCTGCTGGTGGTAGTAGCCCCCTTATCTTCTGTTTTGCACTTTCTGTGTGCCTTCTTGTGCACCACCCATAGTTCTAGACAGCCTGCTTAAAATAATCAAGTAGGGAACAAAGAGAACTCCTTTTGCTCAACTAACTGCTGCTACAGGCATGCTTTACATGACTATATACTTGCATGTGGTTCTTATACAAATGTGCATTCAAAAGGAAGAAAATGTTTTCTGTCTTTTATAAATCTATCCCATATTCACATGTATGTAAATCTTTATAATGTATATTTGCGGAATATAAGTTCCTGTGGTTATACTGTAACGTTATAGGGTCTAAAACACATATTAGTTTAGACTTTCCTCTCTGTACAATTTGCAGGTGCCCAATAAAATGAAAAAAAAGCCAACCTTTCAGGAAAGGCATTAGTTCAGTGACTTTAAAGCTTTACTTCAGCACCTCTATGTGCAAGAGAGAAAGTGTTTCCATGATTGATAATGCCAGCCTTCCTAGGCTCAACTATTTCTTGGAGCTTCTGCTACCAAATATGTCTTGTTTCCTCCAAAGGAGGAAACCAAGTTTCTCTTAGCATAAAACCGCTGCCCATTCCTCCTTTGACTGATCTTTGTGCTGATGCATCTGAAAGGGGATGTGTCTCCATGCTGAAGGGTAGAGAGTTGAGATAGTTGAAATGATAGTAACTTTCTTTTTTTTTTTTTTCTTTCCTAGTTTTTAGTATTGTGGCAAAGAACAAGGGGTTTCATTCCTCCTGCAATACTCAGCAGTACTGAGTATTTTGAGTCTTCTTTGTAAATGCTCATGCTAACTGCTGACCATAACTGCTTTTTAAGAAAAAGAAGCAGTTTTTATTGCCCTGGACTGTAGAGTGAATGCAGCTGGAGCTTTTCAAAGGTGCCATTAGCAGAGATTGGACATCTCCATTTTTAAATCAAATCTTGGTCTGAATGTCAGAGAAAGATGCAAAGCTCCATTATTCAAAGCTGTGCAGTTGTCCTTTGATCTGTCACTGGTAATATAATGCAGGGCTTTGCTGGCTCTGGTCAGTTATTTTCCATTGCTTTCTCTGTTCTAGATGGCTTCTTGCTTTTGAGTGTTTCACAGATTTTGGTACAGCTTTTTCCAAAATACAGGGCTGTAAAGAGCAAATTCAATGAGAGCAGAAGGCAGCTGTACTTAAAGGAAAACCACCCCAACAATACACTCCCTCTACTAACAATGCAGAAGCAACATTTCATTTATCACAGTTCACATAAAAGAGAAAACAAAAACATGACTAATTTTGAGCTCATTGCTTGTCCCTTCTGACTGGGGAAAAAGCATCCATCAAAATATAGAACAGGCTTCAAAGCATTCCTTGGCAATGGTGTTGAGGAGGAATACATGCTGCTTACTGCCTGACAAGTCAAAAAAAGAGTTTTATGACTGTACCTGTCCTTTCCCTGTTCCACAGCACATTTGCATATGGCAGGGAAGCCATGCACGTCACAGGCCTTCATGGCAGCTGTGCCCTTGAAGAATTTAAGGGCAGACTGCATCATTCATGTTTTCTGAGCCTTCACAGTTGGTGAGAATTTTTCTTAGAGAAGTCCTAGAGACATCCCAAATTGTGCCAGGCTCAGATTCATTTGTCCTGGCACATACCCTCTCTGGGAAGGATAGTGTGGCAGGCTGGGGCCAGGTACCTCATAGGGCATTGCTTTGCTCTTGAACTGTGAGAGAATCAATGACCACCCCAACTCCCTGCTGAACAAGCACTCAAGGTGTAGCTTCACCAGTGCTGAGTACAGGGGCACGATCACTTCCCTTCTCCTGCTGGCCACACTATTCCTGATACAAGCCAGGATGCTGGTGGCCTTCTTGGCTTCTTGGATACATTGCTGGCTCATATTCAGCTGGCTGTCAACCAGCACTCCCAGGTCCTTTGCTGCCAGGCATCTTTCCAGCCACTCCTCCCCAGGTCTGTAGAGCTGAATGGGGTTGTTGTGACTAAAGTGCAGGACACAACACTTGGCCTTGTAGAACCTCATACAGTTGGCCTCAGTCCATAGATCGCTCTACATATTCTGGCCTGGGCATATTCTGGTTTTGAGGAACATAAAACCATAACTGCTTCCTGCTGTCCTAATAACTATTAAAAATAGCAAATAGCCCCCTCCTGGGGGCTCCAGAACTGGACACAGTACTCCAGGTGGGGGTGTCACAAGAGCAGAGTGAGGGACAGTGTCACCCCCCTTCACCCGCTGACCACACTTCTTTTGACGCAGCCCAGGATATGGTTGGTTTTCTGGGTTGCAAGAGTACACTGCCAGCTCATGTTGACCTTCTTATCAACCAACAGCCCCCATGTCCTTCTTCTCAAGTCTATTCTCAACCCATTCTCCACCCAGACTGAATTTATGCTTGGGATTGCTGCAACCCAGATGCACTTAACCATGTTGAACTTCATAAGGTTGCTACAAGACCACCTCTTAACCCTGTCAAGGTCCCTCTAGATGGGAATTACTTCCCTCCCATGTGTCAATCAAACCCCACAGCTTGGTGTTGTCAAAAAATTTTCTGGGGGTGCACTCAATCCTACTATCAGTGTCACTCACAAAATGTTTAACATCACCGGTCCCTGTACAGATCCCTGAGGAGCACCAGTTACCACTCGTTTCCATTTGAGCCTCAAGACGTTGACCACAACTCTTCGAGTGTGACCATCCAGACATGTGAGGGCACATTGTTGGCTCATGGTGAGCCTGTTGTTGACCATCACTCACAGACCTGCTTTCAAAAAGGCCAACCCATAACCTGTACTGGTGCATGGGGTTGTTCTTCCCCTATATGGAGTACTCTACACCTGTCCCTGTTGAAGTTCATTAGGTTTCTCCCAGCCCAGATCTCCAACCTGTCCAGGTCATGCTGAACAGCATCACACCCTTTTGGCACGTCAGTCATCCCTCCCAGTTTTATATCATCAATGAACTTGCTAGTGATACACTCTATCCCTTCCTCCAGGTCATTGATGAATATTTACTCTTAATTCATAACTGAGCCTAGAGATAGGAAATGTATACACATCAAAAGCGAAATACTTATCAAAGACAGAACTTCCCAAAGGTCCTTTCCTCTTCAATCACTTTTCATCCAGAAAAAAATTATTGCTTTTGTGTGTGGAATAATTTGTGCTAAGTCTGTCAATGTTGAATGTGTTTTCTTTCACCTAAAAACCTGGTATTATTTCACCTTCATTTAACTTTCAGTCTTTTCCTTCATGGGTATCCCACCAAATATTCAGAGAAGAGATACCAGAGTTCCAGCTGAGCCCTGAATGTTTTATAAAGTTCTTTATTTTTGTCAGCAAAAAACATTTCAGCTATGCTAACTCTGCAATGTAGAGTAGATTGCTCAGAGCCTAATTTAAAAAAAAAAAAAAAAAAAAAAAAAAAAAAGACATCATGCCTCAACATTCTGCTTCATTTTTTCACTCTTGTCCCAAAAGCTAATGTACTTAATCCTCTGAGAATGGATAGTTACTAACTATAAATTGTCCTTATATTTATAAGATTTGCACTAAGCTAAATTGCCTTCTTTTTGGCATAAGCTATCCCTCCTTGAATCCAGGCTTTTAAAACAAAACCAAAATGACCCAAGTATTCACATCTACTACCTGATTTATTATCAGTCAGCTGCTAAGGTCTTTTCTAAATGGCTTCAATGTTATTAAAGAATACATAGGTGTTTAAGGCAGATATAATTGGAGGTGTCATTTATGGTCATTTAATAATATGTATGTCTGCCTTTCATAGACAAACAAATGAAAGCTGATAGCCTAAATTTAGATTCGCTTCTATCCAGTTCCACTCCTGTAGATACAATTATGCTTTATAGCTGGCTTGCCAGAACCCGGTACAGAATATGTTGCCACAGCACCATAACAGGGAGGCCTTTCACTTAATGTATAATTTTTAAAGAGGAAGGGAAATATAACCTTATTTTTTAAAAAGAAAAGAACTAGAATTCTGCTAGATAGCCATGTCCAAAATATAACTGAAACTGAAATTTCAGACTTTGTTCTGAAGTCTCTCATTTTATTAAAAAGCTGTGACTGATGTAGTTCAGGCTGCTGATGGAAGGAAGAAGGCAAGCATATGAGACCACCTTGCTTTTCTCTTTTAATTTGGCAGAATATTTTTGGCTGTGCCAAGAATGCCCAGACAGAGCAAACACATGTTTTATCTTGCCAAGGGGCATTTCAGAGTGTACCTGTTAAGTGCTTTATAAAAGTTCTCTTTAAATTGGTCTATTGGTCTGCAGACAAACAGACTTGTCACAGATTTGGGAAAGAAGAAAAAGAGTAGCAAAGAGATAAGAGGATATGGATAGTTCTTCCATAGAAAGTCTCGAATGAGACAAGCAGCAGTAGCTGTAAATAAAAAGTTTCAGACAGAACATTTTAAAATGAGGCATTTGTCTTTTTTAAATACCAGATTTGTAGATTGGAGGCCTCTGCTTTACTTCCATAAACTGTGTTTTCAGTAAACACTCAGGAAAACCATGGTACAAAGACTCAAGTGGAAAATTTGCTCATTCCTGAGCCAAAAAGCATGAAAAAGTTACAACTTCACCCATTGAACCCAAGCAGAGCTTACTGATTTTTTTACTATATGAGGTACCTGAAAAGACAAATGCCAGCAGAACTAAGCTGTTCAAGTCACAGTATGCCTACAGTGTGAGAATTACCGGCTTTGCACTGGTTAATTTTTGTCACAATTTTTCCTGACAGCAGCCTGTTCTATGCAAAGTGAATAAACTTCCACACTGTATGTAACCTTCTTCCAACATAATGAAAGTAGACTGGCATCATTAAATAAGCCTCATTGTCTTCATACCAATAATGATCTCAATTGACATAGGGACTGTAGCTATGCCACTAGATTAATTTCTTCTGCTATATTAGACACCACTGATTCTCCTATTTGTTCTACACTTTCTTTCAGAGGAGAAATTGCTTCATTTTGTCAGTTAATGCTTATTGCAGAAAGCAGTTGAATTTTTTCAGGGAAAACAAGTCGAAATACCTCTGTATTCTGTGTTCTACGAGACAGTGGAGGCTATTATTTTCTTAGTAATTAGTTCTCATGGCCACGCATTTAATGCCAAGGTAATCGGTATATCCACAAGACTAAAAAAACAAACAAAAAACCCAACAACCCAACAAACCCAGACTCAATGTCCCCTGTATTGTCCATATCTAGCAGTTTATCAGTCTGGGTGCAGTGAATCACCAGTGGGCCTTAAGTTATGAAGTCCTACAAATGCAGAGCATTATAAGAACACACAAACCTCCTATAAGAAACACAAACCTCAGAGGGAAATGAATAAAATTTGGGAAGATTTCAATAATAAACCTTGTAATCATGCTAGTTTATATTTGATATATTTTATATGAGCACTACAGTGTGAGCATTGGGAAAATCTTATGTGCATTATTTTCAAAATAATTACACCATGCCATGTGCCTTTTTTTTTCTCTTTTTTTTTTTCAAGGTGGTCCTTTGATTTCTAAAGCTATAGAATGGCAGTAGTTATCCCAACCTTGATTTAAGCAGCTCAGACACAGAGGCAAAGGGTAACTGACCAGATGTGCTCAGGCATTTCCTCCACTCAGATCTTGCAGTGACTGTCACAAAGGCTCGATGTTGGGGGGGGGACATACATTAGAAGTGTGGGTGACATACATATTTTGAAGATACAGCAGCTGAATTTACCTGTTCCTTGTGCTAGTCCATCCTCATTATGACAGAGTTTATTTTAGCTGACTGAATTGGCCACTAAGAGCCTTCAGCAACACTTGCAGAAAAGGGTGGAGTGGTTGGGCAAACATACTGTGTACTTGAAATGTATAATGGAAAAAAAAAACCACCAACATTTGCATAAACAAGAGTAGAAAAAGGTTTTGTTCTCTTTTCTTATGTACTTTTATTTCTATATTGTTAATAACATACAATTAATAAGAATGTGAAAAGAAAATGTATACAATTTTATACCTGTGATAACAGTTGCCTTGCTCCTAATCTGAAAACTCTTAGTTTTCTTTACAGTGCAACCCCGCAAAGCCTTGCAAACAGGAAAATAGACTAAATTTAAAGAAATAGTTGCTTACTTATGTGAAAATCTACATTTGATTAAGGGAAACCATTAACAGGTTGTTAAACATCATATAGATAATATACATATACAAAAATAATCAAGCATAAATAAATCTACTAGTATCCCTTCTAATTTAACACACACAGAAATTTAACACTTGTTTTAGGCACATTTTGTATATCAAAGAAGTTGACATATAAACAAGGAATTCTTTGAGACACAGAGCTGATTAATTCTGAACAAAAATGTCTTTTAAACATAGCCATACTCTGAACTGAAGTTCTTACAACAGTTCTATATAGCTCTTGTGAACATCTGCATCAGTGGAGTTCTTGTATGAATGTCAAAGGACAATTTCTCTCACAATAGTAGGCACTGTACCTGAGGAAATAATACATTCATCCACAACAGCCCATCTGCTGATGCTGTTAAACACAGTCTCCTCTAATCATGAAACAGTATATATTAAAAGATTTGGGCAATCAGCTGCACGCACAGATGAGGAACAGGAGACGGGCACAACCAAAACCTGAATGTGTTGACCAGACACTTAGAAGAATGTGCTCAAGGTGACTTTCTAAAGCCAGTGAAAATGCTACAGCATCAGGAAGATGTAGTCGCCAAAATGTCATTATGTATGTTATTAATAGCTTGTGAGCAGAAGAAAGGCCTGAAAAAAACTCCGTGATTTGTTCACAATGACCAGTTCAAGTGTGCTTCCCAGTAACACACCTGTCTCCACTTCCACCACTGTACAAAGTACAGAAGGAAAGCAGATACTAGTACTCAGCTTCCATACCATCCTGCTATGGAAAACACCCCTCCATCCTAAACTGCAAGAAGTAAAACATAGATTAAGAGATCTGCACTCTGATAAGCTTTCAGTGAAGTGCCCCATTTTAACTGACTTCTTTTGTATTTTTGTAGGATGGCCCTTTTGATGCACCACTATCTCAGAGCTCGTATTTGACACAGTGCTTCGAGAAGAAATACTGTCAGGCCACATAACACTCCACCTATATGATGAATACTGCTAGCAAATGATCTCAGGTTACAATGCACTGCAGATCCCATACAAAGGAACTAAACTGAACTGTAAAACAACCTTACTATGGGTTAAAATTGAGGGACATGGAGGTTTAATCCAATGTTAAACCTTTAAATTATTCAGCCATAAGACACTAGAGTAAATCTGGATACAGCAATGTGAAGCTGCTGCCATTCTAGGTAGAAAAATATCCCTCTTAGTTGGTTCTTTTTTTCAGACTCCCACCTTAGATTCAGATTCTGACACATGCAATTTATTGTTCCAGCACTTTTGTGCTTAAAACTAGGGACTTCAAAGATGACCAATGTAGCACATTCATCAGATTCTGCATCGGCTGGCATAAAGATAGCCATGTAGTTCAGCCAAGCTTATATGGAACTAATTTGAATTAATGTTGTCTGACTGCCCATCTGCCAGGTCTTGCAGTCTTAGGCCTCCATCTAAACTGTGGTAAGTGGAAAAGACTAGCTGGACCCTGCTATGGATAAAAACTATTCAAATCTAAGTGATGTATTCCAACCTGCATGATACCACAACCATGAAGAACTGTAGGGTGAGCATTATAAAAATTGCCATACAGAGTAAGTGGAAATATATCTATATAAATATATGCATATATAAAAAAAACAAAAAAGACACAGAGAATCTGTGATTCTCAGCTATTTTCCTATTTTGATGAGGAAATAGAAGGAAAGGAAGATCTCTGCATGGACTGTTCTGGCCATCAAAGGATTAAATATGATTTCTTTACTAAGCCTTTTAATTATGATCACAAGGATATCACACAGATATCTTCAAGCTTCAGGAATAACTCTCTTTCTATAAGTCTTTTAGGATTTCAAGTAAGTTCAAGACAAAAAAAATTTTTTCTACTGACACTGTTCTGGGTCTCTCAGCCTTCTGACTGCCTCCCTATGAGCCTCTAACCAGTTCCACAGCAGACTCAGGCACCCTTCACCAGCAGGGACTCAAAGTGCTGCCATGTTTGTGATGAAGTAACGTTTCAATTAAAACTAGCTTATCTTTTAAGTAATGCAAATATTTCTTCAATTTTTTTTCAATACAATTGACTGAATTAAACATATACACAGATACTTTTGGGCTTGGAATTCAGGTTTCCTCTGACAAAGTCCTTTTTTTGTTTTTTCACCTGCTTCAACAGAAAAAGAAGGATGAAGTTGCAAGAAGGGAGAAAAATTTTGTTTTCTCCTTTCCTCTTCCATTTAAGTGCACAAAATAAGTCCACCCTAATATTGATCTTTTTAGTTTTCAATGCCAGGGGTACTTTAGCTGTTGTGCCTCTGTGTTAGCCTGAATAGCTTTTATGGGTTTGTTTTATTTAAAATTTACCTTGCAGGATAATGGCAGCCACCTAGTGCCTCGAGCTCAAAAGAAGGACACGCTGCCCAGGATGTAGTGACCACAAGTATCATGATGAGTTCCACTCTGTGGGACACTATGAGAGGAATCTAATGTGCTTGGTTTCATATGCAAACTGTATAAATTAAAAGGCTGTCTTTGGGGTCCAATACAACAAAGACAAGGTTACATCCTTTGGAGAGGTTGGCATGTTTGTAAATGCTTTCCTCGGGAAATGACATCCAGAAGAAGATACAACCAGACAATTTTATAATAAGTAGCATGTAGCATGGATCCACTCTACAACCTTACTGACTAACTTTCATTACACCAACTGCTGTCCCTGTTCATAACAAGTGATGCCAAACACCAGAAACTTTCCAGAAAAATAATCATAACTGGTTTTACCACTTTGGATTTACCAGGCTACTTTACAAGACAGAAGTGATAAAATTTTGCAAATATACTTTATAAATCCTACAAAAGAAAAAAAAGTGCAAATCTTTATTCTAGCTGTAAAGACTTCTGGAGATTATATATGTGAATTATTTTGCTCTGTATTTTAATCTACTCTTTATTGCATTATTTCACATTACTATTACTGCTACTAATCTCCATACAATAAAACCTAAAATCCACCACAGGAAGGAAAAATTCAATTGCTCAATAAGCAGGAAGCTTACCATGCACAGAGTGTGCTGAGCACTATCCTTACTTGCTAAAACACAGCAGTAAATTTTTACTAAATTATGGGTGAAATTACATTGGTTTGGGGTTTTTTTGGTTTTTTGTTTGTTTCGTTGGTTGGTTGGTTTTTTAGGCGAGGGGGTTGTTCTTTTTCTCTCCTTAGTTACTGAAATCTGAAGGAAGTTCTTGGGATGAAATTTAATTTTTCCCCTTCCAAGGCATTTGTCAGTACCTCTATCACTATTTCTTTTTCTTTATTTATAAAATACAGATACTGAAAAATAATTTTTTTTTCCAAATTAAAGAGGTGAGCCATTGTCCTGGTTTGGGCCAGGACAGAGCTAATTTTCTGTCTTGTAATTTTGCTTTCAGCTAAGTCTCTTGTAAGTAGCTGTGCTTGCTGAAATTAACAGCAAGTTTCTCAGTCAGTGTCTGCTTCTGGGACTGATAACACTCGATGTTTATAGTTACAGCTGGAGACAGCTGTGTAGAGCCAAGGCCACTGCTCAGTTCTGAGGAACATCTTATGCTCTAGAAAGAGAAAAGGAGTAAGCAGGTCACACCTGCAACCCTCCTTTAGGGAGGAGCAGACAAGACAAACGACCAAAATTGACCAGAGTTTTACATTCCATACACGTCATACATAGTATAAATTTAAAGGATCATGAGGGTCAGACCCTTTTCGTCAGTCTTCCTCTTCATCCTTTGCCTTCACCCTTCTTCACCTGTCCCTGTGTGTTTCAGTATCCTGGGAGGATTCCATCCATTCATCTGTCTGCCTGTGGTCCTGATCCATGCCAGCCTGAATCTGTGTGCCCCTGCCTCCAGCTCCTGACTGCTGCTGACCCCAGGAATCCAGCCTGGACTTTCCCAGGGCTGCCCTGCAGCCTCCGTGGGGATGTGAGAAAGGGGGAAGGAGCGTGGTATCATTTTTCAGTGTATTTGTATATATCTAATATTTTTTTCTTTTTTTAAACATTACTGTTTCATTAAAGCTGTGTAGTTTAGTTTCCAGCCCATAGTCTCTCTCCCTTATTCTCTCTTCTTTCTTGATCAGGCAGGGAGATTAATAAAGAGCATCTGTTACTCAGTTAATTGCTGGCCCAGAGTTAAACCATGACAGCCATGATTAGGAATTTAGGTATTTATTTGAGTGAAATAAAAAGAGTTTCTGTGTCATACCAGAGGGCTATTGAAATGCTCTGCTTACTGTTATGCAGTTGCATTTCTGCTTACACTATATTTCACTGCTAGTTTTCTCTCTTCATAAGTTATTACCTTTGTCTTTAGCAACCTAGTAATGTTTCCTAGGGCAGCACTACACTGATTTAGACGTTTTAAGTAAAAAATCAGGTCTTCTCTTTACTTACAAATTGTTTCAATTCCAAATGTAATTTATCTATTTATTGTTCAAATACTTTTTATAAATACTATTACTTACTACAATTACATGCCCAGATATGTAAATCTATTACTTTACAGTGGTCATGATGGACAGCACCACAACTCCAGTGCTTAGCAGTGCAGAAGTACTACAGCATCCTGCTGGAAACTGAGAACTGCACAAGAAATTGTGCTCTCAAAAGAAGCCTGCATCTCATTGCCTGCACCTCAGGCAATACCCCTGCAAAGGCAGGAGCTGAACCTGGTGGTGGGTGGTAGAGAGGCATATCTCTCTTGTAAATAGCAATGCTGCCTTAGAAAAATTTTTGCCTGGACAGTAATTTGATGGGGACAAAGTGGTTTAGCAGAACCACCATTTTTGTATAAGACATGTGTTGTTAAATGAGATCCTGTGAAATTCCATAATATCATCATGTTCAGTCCTCTGACCATCTTCATGACCCTCTCTGAAGAGACTTTATGTCCTTCCTGTCTTGGGGGCTCCAGAATAGGACACGGTATTCTATGTGGGATCAGTCTTCAGAGGGGAGGGAAGGGAAAGGGAGGAGAAGGCTGCAAGCTGAAGGGACACTAATTTGAAGGCAACACTCAGCCTGGTATTTCGTCTGCACTAGACATAACTTTTCCACAGTCTCTCTCTTAGATTAGATGACAGGCAGCTGGTCAAACCTGCTAGGTAACACCTCTAGGTGTGGTCCAGGTGCTGTATCTGATGGTGTCTGAATTCAAATCCAAGCAAGCTTCCCTTCATATGGCAGTATTCTTCCAAAACCCACCCAGAAACTGGTGTCTATGGAGATTCTGAATTCAGAATGATAATGTTTACATGTCAAACTTAATAGCTTCCCAAATATTCCAAAACTCACTTTGGTTCAAGAGAAACACACTTATACCATTATACCTGTTTGCTTTTTTCACTATAGTTCAACATCATAACTGGCCACTTAGATACCAAACTAAAATTTACCTTCTCCTTCTGAGCCACTCAAACAAGAGACTACAGTATAACCCACCTCCATTTTACTGAGGAGATTTCAGTTTAAAGATGGGAATGAGAATGATATTCCCTAGTGTTGATATGTGTGAAGTGGTATGGCATATGCTGTATGATTTTCCCTCCTGTCCATTTTGTACAAAATCTTTTAAACCTACATTCATCCATCAAACCAACCACCATGGGAATGCCAAGAAGTAGGAACAAGGTACAAGTTAAAATAGGCCCCAGGTGATACCTTTATCTTACCTCATTCTCATTGCTTCTCTGTGTAAGCTCTGGTTCATCAGTGGGTGTAAATAGCTTTGAAATTTGTAAGTCAGTTTGAAAGAATTATATTGGCTCTGCCTAATAGCAAAAGATGCTGCAAGTGCTTTTTAATACAAACAAAAAAACCCAAGAGATTATTATAGCAGAAGCAGATCCTTACTGATGCTTGCACTGGCCAGCATTTTCATTACAAGACTCCTGTGCCATTTTCATTTGTCAGTTTCTGTCATTTTATGTTTAAGAAAATTTTTTTCTTTCCTTTTTAAGACCCTCATTATTTTCAACATGTCTTTGAAGCTTGGGGGAGCCATCTGGATGGTCATGTGCCTTTTCCTCATTTTTTTTCTACTCATATAAAATTTTTTTTCAGGTTTAGTATTTTTAAAAATATTTTATAATCCATCTGTTTCCTATCTCTCCTCTATATTCTGCAGGACAATGCTGACAGCCTGTCAAACTGACTTGGCATGGACATCTGTAAGTCTTGGATTTGTGGACACATATAACTGTTTGTATGTAAGGTTTGTCTCCAATACTCTGTGTGCCTGAGAATTTGCCTTTTCTCTGTACTGAGGGAAGTATGAAAGCACCAAAAGCTTCTGTCACTCACTGCCCAAGTCAAGGAGGTTGACCCATTGAGTCAAGGAGTGGAAAAGATCATGCACCAAAATTTCTTTGCTTCCAGACCAAAGCACTTCATGGTTCAGAGTTTCCCCCCTTTGTGGCTGGAAGTAACACTACCTACTCAAAAGTCATAGGGACTCAGCTCAAGGCAGCAAGAAAAGGTGAGGCTCACACCAACATATACCTAAAGAGGGTGGTATGGTTAAGATCCAGAAATAAAGAATATATAGAGTTATTTTAAATTATGAGAAGTGTGATCATTTTTAGATTTTGCAGCACTCAACTAGGACTATTCACATTCTATATGGTAGCCATATCCAAAGACACAGTAGTCACCTGTACTGCTAAAATTGCTTCTCTGAGCAGCTACGAAACAGAAATTCACTCTCAGCATCCTTTTCTGTTTCTCCTGTCTGAGGGGTAAATTTCTTGCTTTTGTATTTTAATGTGACATTCACGGTGTTGTCCTGAGGAAGATTTGAAACTGTGGATTCTAAAGACCATACATTTTTACCTATGAGGAGATTGAGGGACATACACTTTGGGGAATCTGTTGTTGCTACCAGACCTAGAGCATGTTTCTGAAAGAACGGGAATGTCATGGAAAAGTAGGGATTCTTAAACATTTTATGGGGAGCACTTCCATAAGAGATGAAAATGCATGGTCACAAAGTCCATTTTGCAGTTTGATCCAACACAGTTTAGGCCACACAACTTCCCTTCTGTCTACCCCCTTGCCTCCCCAGCCCCAACCATAACTATAGTTGGCCAGTGTAAGTCTATTTGGGTTGCTCTGCTGGAACTTCTTGTTAGATGTGTCATTCAGAGACAAATTCAGCCTGGACTGGAGCCACAGAGCAAAGAAAATTCGAAGTTATCAAGCTTTATTCTCATTTTTCAGCAGTCTGAAGAAGCATTTTTAAAGTAAGAAAAGATTAAAGCCTTCATATAAGTACCCATCTTCAGTATTCACAATTTACTGATGTTGTTAAAACTCAATTTTCTGCAGCTCTGCTTAAAACATAAAATCTTTTGCTTCCTGTTTGGATTTTCCTTCATTCATTGCTGGAGCTTCTATAGCTACTTTAAAACTAAAATGAGGCTCTATAAACTGAAGAAATTGCTCTTCAGTAGAACAAATACAATACTGCAGCTACCACAAACATTGATTTAATACAGATTCGATTTCTCCTTTAAAGAAACACTAAATCCTCTGGTTGGATTTTTTTTTTTTTTTTTTTTTTTTTTTTTTTTTTTTTTTTTTTTTCCTTAATCTTAGTGGAAATCAAAACAGGAATTTGGAAACTACAACACAGAAGCAAAAAAAAACAAAAACCCACGCTTTGAAGCTGATCGTTTCCTCCACGTGACAGAAGTTAAATACAAGGGATGAAAAAGAAGATACAACAGAGGCAGTGAGAAAAGTAACTGTTCTGAGGAATACTGTCCCCATCGAGTTCAGAAGCGACATTCCTGTCTCGACTTGTGCAGCGCCGTAGCGCCGGTATCACACCGGCATCCTGGGGGAATGCGGTGGGACCGGCCCGGGACACAGTGGCTGCCGACCCGGCTTGCGCGCCACCGGGGTCCGGCCCGTTTGACCACGGAGCGGGGCGGAGAGCGGCCGGGGAGCTCTTTTTCTTGCCGCGGAGTGTGGCCGTGGCGGGCACCGAGGCGCCTGGTACGGGAGCGCTTCTCCGCGTCCTGTTCGTGCAAGGAGCGAGAGCGCCTGCACGGAGAGACGGGCGGCAAAGCTGGATGGGCAAAGTCCATATATCCCGAGGGATTTGCGCGCCCGAGCTCCGGAGTCCACCCGCTCCCTGGCAGCGACACAGGGCGGCCGGGGCACCTCGCAGCCCCTGGGGTGGCTTCGGGGGCTGCTTACGCGCCCCCTCCCCCCCCATCCCTCGCCCTGCAGCGCCGGGATGGAAGGTATACGAACGGGCACAGGAGCTACATCCCTTTTGTCTCCATTCCCGGTGTTGCTCCGAGTGGGTCCTGCCTCGAGGTCCCGGTGGAGTCAGGCGGACCCGTCCCGCAGCCAGCCACCGGTCCCCGGGGTGACGGGAAGGACCCTGCACGAAAGTCCGTGCAGCGTCAGGGCCTGGGGCATGCTTTCCCAGCTACCATCGTTGCCGAGGAGTTTGCAGGAAGGTTCACAAAGAACTTTTCACACACACACACACACCAACACAGCCCTGCGCTCTCCTCTCTCCCCTCCCCTGGCCCCATCCCTGCCCGAAGGCCCCGGCGGCTCTGCCCCCTCGCATTTGGGAGATGGGGATCCCAAAGCCGCGGGGTATCCGAACTCTGGAAAAGCTTTGGCTCCTTAATCGCTGCTGGCTGCATCCTCTGACACTCCGGCACTTAACCAGTAACTAGGACACACGTGGTTTGGAGTGATCGAAGAGGAGATAAGATCAAAATCACTATAATTGCGAAAATTAGGTCAAATAAGATTTTCAGAAAATCAGCTTTATATCTGAGGCTGTTAAGAGCACTATTGCCATTTAATGTAAGCGGCTGAAGTTCAGAAATTACTGGACACTTACGTAACGCACAGATTTAACATTCCCTGTTACCTACAGGTAGCACAGATTACACAAAAATAAACAGGAAAATATATATATATATATATATATATTTGGTCAAGCATTCATTCAGGCAACCTGTCGCAGAAATACGCGGCAGCCGGCACAGTGCCAGCCTCCGGCACCCTCCTAGCCCCATCGGCCCGAGAGCGGCCCCGTGTCCCGGCCGTAGAGGGCGGGAGTGGGGGGGAACGGCAGGAAAGCGGCAGGGTTGCGGGGCGGGCAGAGGGGTTGCGTGCGGCTGATAGGGCTTTTTTGAGGTCCTGCTCCAAATTCCATGCCCTGCTTCCAGTCGGAAGAGAGGAAGCACCCCGAATTTTCTGGGGCCAAGAAGCAGGGAGAGGAGCCCTCTGTGGGGGACGGTTGCTGAGCCACCACGGGGACCAGCCAGGCGAAGCTTGGCTCTCCCTTCCCTAAGCATCGCAGTGACACTGCCTGCTTCTGGCTCTTAGTTTGTGGTGAGGGTCGTGCTTTACATCCCCGCCGGGGATGTCCCGGGGGGTTGGAGAGCCTGCCCCTTGCCAGCCTGCGCCAAGATGCCGCGCTCGCCACTTGCTGCTGCCGCCGGAGGATGCTCTCGGCCCCGCCTCTACTTGGCGGAGCACATGGCAATGTTTTGGTTGATAGGTTTGGTTAGCTTAGTTGTTGTTTGCTTGGGTTTTGTGGTTTTTGTTTGTTTGTTTTATTTTGGTTTGGTTTGGGTTTTTTTTCCCCCGAGCAAAATGTGCCGCAGCTGGCTCCGAAGCTACCGCAATGCCTCCAGAGAAACTTTCAGGCGGCTTGGGGGGAAAAAGAAAAGAAAAAAATTATAAACCGCAACTTCAGGCTGCTTAAACTCCCTGCACCGCTGCGTGCGCAGTGAACTCAGGGATAGTCTCACAGCACCAAGCCTTCCCTCGGTGGGAAACCCTCAGTCAAAGGCCATTTTAAAAAAAATCCCCATATAGTGAATCGTGCAGTTGAAGTTTAATCCCCATCAACTCCCTGCGCTTTAACGAAGGGAAGCCCGATAAGCTGGAAGGTCCTAACATAGAGGGAGAGCTAGTAGTCACACGTAACGCAAGGACGGGTGTACCTTGGAAAGCTACAAAATACGTTCGCTTTTCCCCGAAGAAAATCCACTTGGTGGCTTCACAGCCTGGGAAGAGACGAGCTCGAAGACCCTTAGTCCTTTCGGAGAGTCGCCTTCAGCCTCCATACTCTCACTGCCTGACCGAGGTCGAGCTCTGAGCTCCTCGCAGTCTCCTCGCAAACCCAGGAAAACCCGCCAAAACGGCGTTTTTCTGCATAGGGTGTTATATTTTTACCGATGCTACTCAGGCAGACAGTGGAGTTTACAGCGATCACAAGGAACGACCTGCAAACCCTAGGTCTACCTAGAATGATGATAGGGAGGGAGGGAGTCGGAGCGCCGGCGACCGGCAGCGCAGAGCGGGCGAGGCCAAGGCTAGACGGGGGCGACCGCGGAGCTCTCCCGGGCCAGGCGCCCTGCAGTCTCCGGTGGAGCCCAGCCCCAGTCCAGCCCCAGCCCCTGCCCTGCCCTGTTCCGCGGCTCTTGTCCGATAGGCGGAGGAGGGAGGACTTGGGCGCACTGCGGAGGGGATCCCCGAAACCCCCCGCGTTTCTGCCGGCGTTGTAGTGCGGGGTGGGCGGGGGACACATTGCGGATGGGGTCAGGCGGATGCAGCGAGTGTCAGGAAACTGCCCCGTCCCGGAGCGGCAGGCTTCACTGCCTGCAAAATTTGCACTTGATAATTTTCTTGAAAGCACTTTGGAAGTCTTTGTTGAAATAGGCATAGATGATGGGGTTGAGGAGAGAGTTGGAGTAGCCCAGCCAGTTGATAACTGCCCCCAGCCACTTAGGCATGTAACACTTACTGTCACAAAAGGGCAGGACCAGCGCCACGATGAAGAACGGCAGCCAGCAGAGAATGAAGGTGCCCATAATGATGCCTAGGGTCTTGACAGTCTTCCTCTCCCGGGACAAAGCCATCCTCCGTTTAGCCTCCGTGTTCTTCTCGTTGCGTCTCTCGAAGGAAGAGGGCGGCGGAGAGCACGCCTCGCTGGGCAGCGGCAGGTGAGTCTTGGAGGAGCTCTTGCAGCGCTGAACCTCGATGATCTCCAGGGCGGCCCCGTCCTCGCCCTGCCGCACCGCGCCGTTGACACTGGCAGCAGACTTGGGCTCTACAGTCCGCCGCCAGCCCTTACCGGGCTCCCCGTTGCTTTTCTTCTGCAGGGCGGACGGTGAAAGCGTGAGGCAGGTGTCAGCGATTTTCTTCTTTTCCGCTTTCTTGACGGTCTTGCGGATTCTGAAACGGGCCGCCTTGAAGATGCGGCCGTAGAGCACCAGCATGAGGAGGAGCGGGATGTAGAAGGCGCCGAAGGTGGAGTAGATGGTGTACCCGTGGTCCTTGCTGATGGTGCAGGCATCGGGGTCCGAGCGGTCCTCAGGCGTCCTCCATCCCAGCATGGGCGGGATGGATATCAAGAAGCCGATGACCCAAGTCAGACTGATAAGGACGGCGGCCCGCCGGGGAGTCCGCTTGTTAACGTAGTCGATGGGGTCCGTGATGGCCCAATACCTGTCCAAGGCGATGGCGCACAGGTGCAGGATGGAAGAGGTGCAGCACAGCACGTCCAGCGAGATGAAGATGTCGCAGGTGACTTGCCCAAGCGTCCACTTGTTCAGCACCTGGTAGAGGGCCGCCATGGGCAGCACCAGCACGGACACCATGAGGTCGGTGACGGCCAGCGAGCCGATGAGATAGTTGGCCACGGTTTGCAGGGAGCGCTCCAGGGCGATGGCCGCGATCACGCAGGCGTTGCCGCTCACGGCGCACAGGATGAGTGTGCCCAGGAGCACGGAGGTGAGCAGCTGGTAGCCCAGGCCGCCTGCCCCCTCGGGGGACCGCTCTGGGGAGGTAGTGTTGTTGGCCACATCCATGCTGGGCAGGGGGTCTCTTCAGGAGACGGACATGGGAAGAGGCGCCGGTCACTTGTGTGCTCCCCTGGCAGGAGGCATCGCCGTCCTGTGTGCTTTGGCCACACCGGGCACCCCCCCCGGCCGCCCTCCGCCACCCCTCCCTCCTCTATATAGCGCGGCGGGAGGCGGCTGAGGCTCGGAGGACGGCGGCTGGAGGAGCCGCCCCGTGCCCGCCCATCCTCGCCGCTTCTGCCCAGCGCGCAGCCCCGGGCGGCGGGGGCGGCCCTCTCGCAGCCGCAGCTCGCAGAGATGCTGCCCCTAGCTCTGCTTTTCTCCCGCGCCTATCATTCGTGTTCTGCCTCTCCGCTGTACTCTCGCTTTCTCCCTCCCTCCTTCCCCTCCTTTTCCGTCTCCCCCCTCCATCCCACCCTTCAGCGGGAGAGGGGGGTTTCGCTGGGTCTCTTTCGTTCCCCAGGCGACGCCCGTCACTCCCCGCCGCCCCTTCCCCTCTGGAAACCACAGGATAGAAACCCACTATGAGTGCTCCCCCACCCCACCCTTTTTCCAATCTCCTCCCCAGGCACCAGGACCTGGAGCTTTCCCTGGGGACAGGCGCAGGGGCTTGTACGGGGTGTTGCGAGACGGTGGGAGGCTTTCTCTGGCCTGGCACTGCCGGCTGAGGAAGGGGCACCCCACACCCAAGGGCCGTCTGCGGAGGGGGTGCCGGGGCTGGTAGCTTCGGGAGTATTTATCGCCACCTGCAGGCAGGCGGCGGTAGCCGTATGGCTCCGGCGGGGGGGTTGGGCTGGGCACCTCCGGCCGCGGGACTTTCTGCGTTCTGTACCCTTACTCCCAGACCGGTCACCGCTGCGGCCGCAATAGGCACGATGCTGCCGGGATTGCCCTGAGAGCAGCACAGTATCTCTATGTATTGTGGCACAATACCTCCTCCATACCTCCGCTGGGGCAGGAAGAGGGGGGATCACGGGCAGAAGCGTTGTATGGGTGCCTCGGGAGGGATTGCCCTACAGCCCGGTGCCGACCAGGGCTCGTGTTCAGTCGCCTACGAGTGCCGTAGCGATGAAAATCCCAGGATGGTTCATGCCGAAGCCCAGGGTCCGGTCGCGGGGAGGGCGGTCGCTGCCGTCGGGGACTCCGCTCCTGTGCTCTGCTCGCGATGGTCCAGTTACCCACAGAAAGACGACATCTCCCCTTGGCCCTCCCGAGACGGAAATTACAGTGCAGCATACTATTGAAACCACTGACCTCCCAAGACAGTAACAACAACAACAAAAAGGGGGGAAAAAAATCAAAAGAAAACGCATTAGTCTCCGGATAGGAGAGGGAAAGGCGGAGTTGGAAAGTGAAATGTGAAAAATATCTTGAGGGGCAAAAAAATCCCCACATGCAAAAAAAAAACAAAAACCCACCAAAACAAAAACAAAACACGCACAAAAACAAACAAACAAACAAACAGAAAAGTGTCAGAGTGACACATGACAAGCAAATCTGGTAATAACCAGAAAACCGATCACAAACCTGGGAAATAGAGAAAAATACCCGAACTGTATTACTGACAGGCTTAACTCTACCCGTCTGTGAAAAGGTAAAAGTTCTCCAGCATAAGTTTTGTGGCAGGCTTTCTACTCTCCTGCTGTTCACTACTTTTTAACGACATGAAATCTTTCACCCTGCTTTGTAATTGTATCCAGCAAGCTCAGAAAAAGCAAATAACTAATTGCTTAACAAGATAATTTGCCGGATTTTAACTTGAGATGCCGATGACAGAGGAGAGTTTGCACACGCTCAGCTTTCCTCGTCTTCTCAGTCTAAAATAAACCTGAGTTTACAAATTCACAACGTTTGGGCAGATTTCGGCCAGTTTGTATTTTCCAGGGGACCAGGCTAATAGTTTTTCGATTCTAGTGTTAAAGATCTTTACTGTAAATTAGGGAGGCACAGAGATGTGCTGGATGAGGGCAGCAGAGCTGCACCCCTGCACACACGTTCTGTTAGCCGGTCGTACTAGAGTTTTCTTGCTCTGTGCCCTACTGAATGAAAACTAGCACTGTTGAGACAGACAAAACAAAACGTAATCGATATTTAAGTATGCTTCGCTCCTTCACTCCCCAAACCTATTTTCTTTTTAATGTCTCCTCAAATGCACGGCACAGCTGGTTTCTAAGCAGTTGCCTATTTAAAGACCCTTTTCCTTCCAGTGAATTCAGTTTGTTCAGAGTCAGCCTGGTGGAATGAAGAAAGTGCAAGTCTGGGAGGCAGGAAAATCTCCTGCTTTCTTGCATCTTGGTGGGCAAGTCATTAGCCTAATTAGATTAGCCTGAAATTTGCGTTCCAGAGCCCGGGGGAATGCGGAACGAAAGGCTCCTACGGGAAGTGTTTGCAGAAGTGTTTCGCGCTGACACCGCCAAGGGAAGTCCATCATTTCTGTGGGGAAAAGTAGGCAGGGTCTTTTTTTTTTTTTTTTTTTTTGTCTTTTTTTGTCTTTTTTTTTTTCATTTTCTTTTTTTTCCTTTTTTTTTTTATTTTTCCTTTTTCCTTTTTTTCCACTTTTTTTTCTTTTATCTTTCTCTCTTTTTTTTTTTCCTTTTTATTTTTTTTTTTTAATTTTTATTTTTTTTCCCCCCCAATCGAGATATTTTGAATCGGCTTTACTTTTTGGTATTTTTTAAATTTTTTTTCTCGGAGATTGAAAGTAATTTCACTTTGAATTAAATTGAGAAGCCATTTACGGTACCGTGGAGGAAGGGGGTGGGAGTAGGAGGTGAAAGATACCAGTGAAGGGAAAACTCACTCTTTTGATGTGATAGTTTTTTTAATCCTTCTAAGTATTTGAACAGAAAAATGCCTGTTAAACTTTCAAGCAACAAAATTATGTGCAAATGCCTTCAGATAATCTGGGTGAAGTACTTTAGGAAATTCTTTAAGGAAAGCCATAAACTCATATTATCGAGCTGACCCCAGAGTAAATGAAACCTTAACACTGCACAGTCTTAGAAAGCCCAATTAAAATATTCATTTAATTCAGTTATGACATGGTCAGAGCAAGTAAGAGGTGCCTTAGTAAATGCAAAAAGAAGTATTAATAGCTGTTAAAGAAGATGTTTTTCTAAGCAGTTTCATTCTACACATTTCAAAAAAGGGGAGAGCTACATGTTCTTGATACTCTGAAATGCTACAATTTGGTCACAGCATTTTGTTCAGATGGTTTCATATTGCACTTTGGTTGGAAAGGATTTGCATCTTTTGGGGTTTTTTTACTATTCACTAGGATAAGATACAGCATTTGTGTCATTTAAGAAAATATATTCCAGTAATGGTTTCAAAATGGATGGGCTTTACCAGGGGGATGGAAATGACCAATTTAGTTTCACCAAAATTGATCCAGGATGTACAGTTTTCTGTGAGAGAAGTTCCAAAGAGGTGGAAGGAAGAATATGTTAGGACACAGCCTACTAAATACAGCCTTCTTGAATTTCCTTGTTAGGCATCTGGAAAATACAGCCAACAAGAATTAGAACTCACTAGTCCACACTCTTTGAAACCCTCTGAAGAACAGGTAAAAATCCACTTCAGGATACTCGTTCCCATATTTCGTAAAGCTTAAAATGTTTCACAGTATTTTAACAAACTTAATCTTCGTACTGTAAAAGACCAAAAGGTATAAGAGGTAACAAATATTTAAGGCTATTGCTACTCTTGTAACAGCATAACTCTCAGCCAAAACAGCTCAACGTCAAAATTAGTCCTAATTTTGCAACCTGTTTAGTCCTGACTGTGTGGACATGATGAGATAACCAAGAACCGAAGTGATTTTCAGTACCAGTAGCAGAACTGTTCCCTGTGTACTGTCTCCATCTTCAGAAACCCTGCACATCCAACTCACATATATGAATAGGAGGGAAAACATCACTCCTGAATTCTACAGTAAGTTTGCTCAGAATCAATGCACTACAAATTCAGTACAATAGCACAATAAGGGAGACTAAGTTCCTAACTTCTGGATCACCTTTGCCTCGTTTCAGTATTTTTTGCCTTTTGGGCCATGGAGGTTGTCTGTCTAGTTCTCCATGCAGTCCAGTCGAGCCAGCTCAGTGCTGGCCAGTTGTGGCCTATTAGAAGATGTGCAGTGCTGAGACATTGCAGTAGCTCTGCAGGAATTAACTTAAGTATAACAGTGGCAACAACATCAGCACAACACCCGGCTTCAGGGCTGAGATAGGTCCTGCAAGATACTGAGGTATCTCTCAAACTGTTCCTTAATAGTCCCATCTTACAAACACAGAAAAGAGACACCCAAGGTCAGTCATGGAAAGATCTTCCAGCTCTAGTGCCAGCCATGCCAAAGCAGCAGTGATGCTTCATGACTTTAACAGGTCTAGGATCTGGTAAAGCTGGGTTCACATGCTGCTAAATTCAGGTTCTTTTGGCTCTACACTGGACCCAGTCATACTTTTGTTCTCTTTTCAATGCATAGGTAGAACCAGACCAATAATCTGAGCCTGATAACTCAGAGGAAAAGCCTGGAAGATGCAGGAATAGCAACAGTTTCAGAATGCTGGAATGCCTGTTTAGTATGTTTCCTATGTTATTAACCATGTTTTCCATTGCCTGAGATACCCCATTTGCCATTGTCATCGTACACAACAGTGAGTTGACTACAAGTTCCACTGTCCTGGTCTGATTCCACTCAGATACCTTATTTCAGCTCTCATGTTCATTTTTATTAAGGCCCAAACCAAATTATTTAGATACACAGGTATTTATTTGTGACTCTGCTAAGAGCTTAAAGTAACTAAAATTATATCATAACTCAGCATATTCCACAAAAGGGAATAATTCATTCTACCTCACAATCTTTAACTAAATGAAGAGTAGGTAAACATTTCATCCAAAATTAATAAATATTTTGTATATTCAAGCTGCATAGTTAAAGTGAAACTGCTACTAGTGATGCCTGTCATCAAAATCATGGGGCAGCTTTTATGTAAGTCTAGAAATTTAATTTTTAAAGATGTTCACTTTACTATTTTTGGTCTGTGAAGGAAAGAGAATATTTCCACAAACATAAGTTTCTATAATTTATGGAAACTTCTCAGAATTTTAACATTTTGGAAAAGCTCAACTTAAAGCTAAATTTTTTGTGTTGCCCTTCCTGAATGCAGTGCAGCTGTTATGCAGAAACAGCTGGAAGATTAGCTATTAACCATTTGTGCATTTACTTGGTACTGCTGCTGTTAAGCAGCGATTTGTTCCCAGGGAAACTCTGGGAAAATCTACTTTGTCAACTCTAATCATGCTGTAGAGAACAAAGCAATGTTCTAGCTATGCTGAGATTTTTATCACCTCTGTCAGAGACCGGGGAGAGCAATACAGAGAGCTTGTTCGTTCGGAGCTGCAAAGAAAGATTTTGCAACTGTTTAAGAATCACCTGTGTGCTGCAATGCAGTCCCAAGAATCCAGAATATTGCTAAATTGTATCTTTTAAAAAGATTAATTTATTTTCTCAAACTAATTTTGCAAAATAAATCATCATAATAACATCCACCACACACAGTTCTAAAATTGCAGAATAACACTGGGCAGCGTCTTAGTTATATCAGGCTCTATCTTTTAGCTCATTAAGATTATTCCAGCTATTTACTTAACATTCATATTCATCTCATAGCAAAATACACAACTGGATTAAAACATTTGCTGCCAATACATGCCAGATCCTAGCTGTATTCCAGATCTTAGGCCATTTCACCAGCTATTAAACCGTGACTGTTTAAATAAGGATAGCCAATATATTCCAGGCTTTGCAAGCATTTTTTTTTAATTCACTTATTAGTTACTATGGACACATTTTAGTGGACACATTAAGGATTTTTTTGTTTTGTTCTCTCCACCTCCCCTCCAAAAAAAATTAAAATGGACTCTCTTCTAGATCAGAAAGATTTTTATATTATTGGTATTAAATGACTTTCAAATACATTTTAGCTAAAGGAGATTTCTGCTCCAAAGCATTTTATTGTAAGGGCCAATTTTGCTGCTCTTATTACATGCATGATTTCACTTCAGAGAAGGTAAAGTAAGTGACGAACTATTCTTGAATAACAGCAAGTTATAGAAAAAACATCTCATATCTGTAGCTAAACTTCTGCAGGCCTCAGCTTTAAATATCAGGCCAATCTAAATGAATGTATCAATATTTTCCAAAATAAAGTTAAGGTACTTGAATCTTGCAAGTGAGCTGCAGGTGTGGAATCCAATGACTTCTGCTCTTATCATGTTAGAGCTTCAGTACTACACTAAAGATTAAAAATAAATTATGTAGCATAATTGTGTCCTTAATCAATAATGGCAGCAGTTGCAGTTACAACATAATTTCATATAAAATAAGTGATCCCATTTGATGAACACTGGCTGAAGATCAACTGTATTAACTGCAGTTCAGTAGTATATTAATCCAACTGCATTAAAAATGATATTATTTAATTTTAATTTTCTTACATTAAAATTAATAATAATGCTATTTAAAAAAAATACAATTTGGAAAAAGCAGGGCTGACATATAGACATTAAGTTTTAGGAGGGTCTTCTCTTTTCAGACTAACTTCATCCTTTTAAATGAAAACCAAATTATTTTATATTCACAGAGATGAGTCACATCTAGTCATAGAGGTCCACACAGTCATACTTTAACAATGACCTTGACAAAGGCCATGAGGATGCTGTCTTTCCTGATCTATTCATCTCCTTTACACAACATTTAGCTGGAGCTAAACCACCATGTCTTACCAGGAACCTGGGACCTTGTTCATGGAGGAAGGTAGTCTTGTTTTCTTGCTGGAAGTACATGTTCTCTTGAGAAATTACTCAGCTGCAACCCCCTTCTTTTTCTTTATGAGATTTCCCTGTACAATCACTGTACCATACACAAATGTTAGTTCTTGAGGCAGCTGGAGTATATGACAAAGGATAAGGTGTCAGGCAGAAACATCACAAAACTTTTAGCAACATCACATAACTCAATGTCAGTCTGTAAGAGTTTACTTACTGTTGTTGCTCATTAACTACCAGCTACCAGTGTTCACGGTAAGTTAATCACCCAGGATTTCTACCTAAGACATGGAGTTCAGAGATTCCCAGAAAACAGGTCCATAAATGTTGGCATGGTTAGTATAAAGCCATTTAATTCTTCCATTAGCAAATGTGAAGGAGAAAGAGTGTTTCTGACCCTGTACGTGTCAAAGTAGTTTAGGTACCTAGTTCCATCAGCAGAGATGAGGTTGTCACTTTTAAATGTTTTTTTAAAAACTGAGGTTTTGGGAATTAGGTGATGGGAGTCCCCACTACTGCCTCTTCTTGGTTATGTTTGTATGGTAGTAGCCCAGTTCAGAAATCTGCTGGACAGAAATCAGTTTGCAAATCCAGCAAGAACTTCGATGTGAACTTGGTGTTGCCAGGAAACTGTTCTGTGTGTTCATCACAGCAACAATGGAACCTCTCTTAAGTTGACCACGAGAACCACCAGTGGAAAATAGACCCGTGGAAAAGTTCAGAACACAGATGAGTACTGCAGGCTGTTGCCCCCCACCTCACTTTCAATTGACGCACCAGGTGATTCTTAAAGGAGGCCAACAAGGGAAAAAATACAATGAAAGCCAGAAGATATTTTGGCACTTAGAATAGAGTGCCAATGACACTTAGAAACACAGAATAACAAACTATATATCATAATGGGTGAATTTACTATACAGATAAGCCAAACAGATCCCATCTACCACAGAGACAAAGCTATTGAAGCTACAGCTAAGTGAAATTTGATCAACATAATAGTGTCAGGTATTTTTTTATTACTTGGGTACTGGTGCTGTTCCTTGATGCTAGTTCTTGCTAGTTCTACTTCCTTTCCAATGTTTTTTTTTCCCTCTTGTCCCCTATCCCATTATTCACTATTTATAAGCTACTAGGTGCTAGGTAAAAAAAAATCTTTAAAATTTCTGAAGCTCTCGTGAGCTTTATCATGCCTACCACAGATACCAAACATTCAATTTCTAGTTGCAGTGATGATCTGAACTTCCTTTTGCTGTTTCTGTTATCACTCAATTAGGTTGAAAATAATTTAAAATTGATGCTTTTTGGTCTGAGATCACCTGGTTGTCATTTCCTCATTTTTAGTCTCATTTTCTCATTTGATCAGATGGGATCAGATTTTGAGGCCAGGCCAAATATTGCATATTACAGCCATGGAGGCTGTAAAGTGTAACTGGAGTGCACAATGGCCTGCTAAAACTTTTAGGAATCTTTACCTAGAAGCAGGCTCTGTGTGGGTCAAAATTTTGCCCCTAGGCACATGGAAATTCTAACAGATCGGACCCTTCCTCTGCCTTCTCTCCAATAATTTTATCTTCATGAGTGATCATACAGTAGTCACAATGTGTTTTATGCATCCAGTACATCATGTATCCCTCAAGGTCTTCACAGTTTTTCTTGCTAAGATGCATTTTATGTTAGCCATGAAAGATTCTATAAGCTTTCTTTCACCTTTAGTCTAGTGCAATGTATCATTTCATTACTGGAACAAAGCACAGAATTATGCCTCTCAGAGGACCAGTTTATTTCCTTCTTTCCATTTGTCCAGAGGGGAAAGTAAACTGACAGTTGTTACCTGTTTCTGTCCATCTTCTTTGGAAAAAAAAAAAACACTAGTATGGCAAAAACATCTTTATTTCTCCCTACCTGAATACCTGTGGGACATTTTCCTTTCTGCCACTCAGCACTCTGACTATGTGGACTAATAAATATCATATTTTTCCTCTAATTAAAGTTATTCCTAGATTTTTCTAAAGACCATTCCATGAGAATTAATACTGCAGCCATACATATGATTCATATATCTATTCACTTTGTACCAATCCTTTTGTGCATCATATTCCATTCTTAGTAAAAAATAAAAATAATATAGTCCTTGAATTCAATTGCATTTTGCTTACTTTCCATTTCTGTTTCTGTGGGACTTTGTTAAGTGATCCTGCTGTCCAAGGCTTTGCAAATTATAATGGGAGTAAACTGTTTTCTGCATAAATTCACATATCCATTTTTGTTTATTTTATGTCATAGTAACATTGCCATCATGAGGACAAACTTATTTTTAATTTTTACACGACAGTGAGAGAAAAGAGAGCTGAAGAAGATGGTATCCATGGCTCTCTTTGTCTGCAATATCATTCACATTAATCTATTTGGCTTTAAACCATGCAACAGAGGATCATAGGAAAAAAATATCTACCCATTTGATTCCTTACACAGGAATCAATCGTGGATGTTCATTAAAAGTAACATTCTTCAAACTTTGGCTGCATCCTCCTCTGAGAGCAGTTCCTTCTGGTTGTTCACTAAGTGGTAGGTAAGTAAACAAGGTTCAAAAAAAGGACAAATGCCTTTCCGTCACTTTGGTTGCCAGAAATCCTGATATTTAAGTCTTGTGGGGTCAGAACACAGTGTCTGACATTTTACCGATGCTTAAGTGCATTTGTATATTTATATATATATTCATCTACAAAAAGTCAAGTCAATTGAACTGAAATTACTGTAATCCAAGTGTCTTTGTCAGGCTATCTGAGGGAGGTATGGCTTATCATTATCATTCCTCTAAAAGGAAGTTCATGTAAGCTACTTGCAACTTGCAGCTGGGAGAAGCTACACTCATTGAGGCAAGTGATGGCACCTTTGTTTGCTAGTGGCCAGAGTCAGAGGAAGGCATAACCCTCCCCACCTACTCTGTGTTCCCACCCCATCCAGTTATGCACAACACGCCTTTCAGAGAAATTTGCCAGGAGTTTTTTCAATACCACACAGTAAATTATTAATGTATGTTCAAAACAAAGGGAGAATCTGTTTATACCTCTTTATATTTTTACCATAATTTTCCAAAGGAAAGCATATTTTGCTCTTGGTCCTTATTTCACATTTGGCAATGAGTTGAATAGTTTAATTATATGCTGTTTAAAGGGTTTTTTACATTTTTATTTACGATTGTTCTACTTGAACTTGAAATACCGTCTATATCCCTATTTTGTCTACCTTTTATATATTGTTCTAACAAGTTTCTGTCTAAGCAGAATTACTTCAGTCTCTTCTTATCACTGGGAAGCTTTTTTAGCTCTCTAAGCTCTTCTCATAGGTTAAGTGGCTGTTGTGCCTCATGGGTCTGTTTGCGCCCCTTGGAAACATTGTCCCAGGAAAAGAGAAATAGTAAAGTTTCCTGAGAGGATTCACTTCAGCAAATGTGATTTTTTTCACCTAAGAAAAGAATTTAGCTATTGTTTCTACTCTCAATTTTCAGATCATTATCAGTAAGTAGTTCTAGAAAAAGCTCTTCTCTCAAGCTTCTTCACTCAATGTATATATAGGTTGGAGCAAACTCCTATTTCTGAGTAATATTCTGTTCCTGTTGCATTCATCTTTCTAACAGTTAGAGAAATAGATTTCAAGCCTTTTCATTAGGTAATAGCATTGTTGATATTATTTCTTTTGAGTGCTGATAGAAATTAAAAATCATATTTAAAGGAAGTACCTGGACTAAGAACAGTGGAACTTGGTTGAAATAAATGTAACTATCAAGATATGTGGATCTGGTTTCCCAGCTGTTGTAAATCAGGGTAATTAAATCAAAATGTAATTATCAATTACAACAGAATTATAACAGAAATTATAACAGAAACTGAGAACACAGAAATAGTCAAAGCTGTCTGTGACAGTTAAAATAGAATATCCTCTGTCACAGAAGCACAGACAAAACTACAACACTGGTTTTCATTGCATCATCAACTGTAGGTTATCAATCTTGGCTGCTACAAATAATGTTTCCTTATTCTGTGTTTTTAAGGTAGTGTAATGGAGGGGACGGTGAGCTGAAATATTTACTGTTGAAAGGAATTTTTTTCCTTGGCTATTCTGTGTCCAATAATGGTTGCATCTTTTTCATCCAATAAAGTATGTCTCACTTTTTCATATATAATGGTATGCTAACGAGGGTGATACCATGAACCACAAGAAACTTGATGAGATGTCATTCTTTTAGAATGCAGGCAGTATAGGAATGCACACATCCAAGACAATGAAAACAACCTCAGACTATTCTATGAGACAATGCTGCAATCTGGTCCACTGAATGAAGGCTGTGACTCTGCATCTCTCAGTTTTCATCCACAGGAATACTGATGTTAGGGTTACATTCCTGATTGTGTATCTGCCATTTTTTTGCTGAAATGTTTTATTATGTCATTCTGATCACCCTTTAACAAATCCTCTCTATATACTATTATTACCTTCAGAGCAACTCCATTTGTCTGGAGATACTGTGATGAAAACCACCTTAAGAGTTATGGTATGCACATGGTGCTCAGGGACGTGGTTTAGTGGTGGGCTTGCAGAGCCATTGCAGGTTAATGGTTGGACTTGATGATCATAAACATCTTTTCCAAGCAAAACAATTCTATGGTTCAACGATTCCATGTCACTTTTTTCTAATTCCTTTTTCTATTTTTGATATGTCTTCTGTTGAGGTTCACTGAAGATGGATCTTTATCAGTTTCATTCTGATAAAGAATCTGCTATGGTTTTCCTAGAAATATAACTATGGCCATACTCCTATTCTCCTTCATACCTGAGGCAGATGTTCTAATTCTCCATAGGCTAATGTTCACAGGTGGTCATAGAAGAAAGACAGTTTGTCACAAGTTAAAGCAGTTCAGGAAAATCCCCACTGATTTTAATGGAAGTTCTGCAATCGTAAGGGCTGTCAGTTTACCAAATATATATGGGTAGCTTCACAATACTGTTTTTCTTTAGAACTACATGAAAATTAAAATTATGGCAAGTACAAGTGCATCTGTAAGTTGACTCTTGGAATAAGTGTCTTGTTTACAAACAGTGAGTTATTTTCCTCTCTTCACAAGTTGAAATCCTTTCAGCCAAAGGGAGTTGCAGGTGAAGGTTTTGCGAAGAATTTTGACCATATATGTAATGCTCAGCAAACATGGTTTTGTTTGCATAGATATGTTCTAACTGACACATACAGGCAAGCCAACTACCCCACAAATACTTAGAATTCAGAAAGAAGCAATGGAGGAAGCTCTGGCCATATCAAAAGCAAGATTATTTTGCACAGAATATCTTCCTATTGTTTTCAGTGAGGACAGGCTTTCTGTCAACATTTTCTTTTCATCTTTAATACCTGGTGGAACAGATTCTTTTTCATTTTACCAGAACATCAAAATCACCAATTCAAAAACACTTATTACAAATAGATATTAATGACTAATATTAACATCAAACAACAAATTTGACTATGACTAAAAGAGGATGAGATGCAGTATTCATACTGATTCAATTAATTATGCTTCTATTACTTGTATTGTTCATTTCCTAAATGGTAGAACCATATCAAGGGAAGGTACAGAGCCAGCATTTATCCCACTTACTCCCTCTTGATTAAAAATATTTAAATTTCTTTCAATAAATAAATATACAGTAGTTTATAGAGAGAGTGGCTTGGTGCACATAGCTACAAAGTGGTTTCAGATACTTATTCCTACAAGTGGCACAGCAGTAACAAACTGCAGAATATTTCCATCACAAGATTAAAAGTGTTATGCTTCAGCACAGCAAAGACCTCAGTTCAAGTCTCTCCTGTAAAATAAGCAGTTTGGAGGGCTTTAGTCTACATGTTCAAGATCTTAGGGATGTATCCTAATGATCCAACTGTCAGCTACAATAAGATATTTGTCAATTTCAGGCCTCTTGTAAGGAAAAGGAATTTAATCTAAATATCACTGTCCTTCCTACAGATATTAGCCCTAAATTTGTACACATATCCCAGAGCAAAAGCATTCTTGGTGTTAATGTTTTTTTCACACAATGTCCCATCCTTTAGCCTTGGTGTCTGGGAAAGCTTACTGAACCAGACTGTCACATAAATCCAACTCCCTTCAAGTCTAACTCTAACAGGTTCTAGCCTAATAGCAAAGCAGGTAGAGATGTAAGATTTTTCAAGCTGTAAAAAATCAGTAGCTATCACAGATAATTGCTATGCATAACTAGACATGGGTAATGACTGTTTTCTCAATAGCCATAATTTTCCCAATCTTCAGGGTAGGTCTTTTTGGCTGTCATCAAGTATAACATCTTTCAAGGACAGACTGCTAGTTGCAGATAGAAGGTCTCTTTTCAGGCTCTGGATTAATAAACCAACTGTGTTTTGCACCAGGAAGGAGCTTTCCCAAAAAGCTAGAATAAGCGAGGCTACACAGGTGTTTCCTGCCTAGAGGCCTCAAATTTGTTAACTGGTAATTGCATGTTTGGTAATTCAACATCTCTCTCTAAATTTGTCACATTAACAACCTGGCTGCAAAGGCCAAGGACAAGCACTTATCCTCACACGAATTATTTTAGACTGTCAAACCATGAGTCATGCAATAGACCCAAAGCTTTGTATATCTACAGGCTAGAGCTTCTTCTTTCACAACAGCACCTTTAATTGGGCAAAATGGCTGATACTTCCTAAGTGCAGGTATGTGCTCATAGCTCTTTATCTGTCCACTGGATAGTAACCGTAACAGGAAACCAAACTGCAGCACATACCTTGTGGAAATACTCAGCCCCAAAAATTAATTCCTAGATGCATAGTCTCTATCAAGACTTGAGAGGTTTTCAGCCACAGACAGCCTAACAGTGACTAGGCATTTGCTTCTTCCCATGCAACAGCTTTACTCCACTATAATTCATTGCACTTTGTCTTAGACTACAAGGGGATGGAAGCCAATCCTGCAGCATGCTGCAAAGATCTAAGGCATTTCTATACATTTCTATACATTTCACCCAAGGAGATTGTCTTTTGTATCCCCTGGGGTATGCACCCCCCACATGGAAGACTACTGTCCTGGATAAAAGTTCTGCCATTGCTGTTTTGTTTCTTAAGCAAAGACCATCCCCATATAATTTAAAAGTCAATGACAATGGTTTTTTGCACTGTTGATTTAACTGGCGGGAACCATTCAGCAGTTTTAAATGTACAATAATAATATATCAGGCCCTGCCAGATCCTCCATCATGATTTCTACAGCTAAGACTAAATGTTTTGTTTGTTGTGCAGAATCACAACGTTGAGCTATTTTTTGTGCAAAGACATTGCATGTCACACATCTGCATATGAAAATGTAGATGACACTTCATTGGACACTTTACACAAACTGGAAAAGTCAGAGGAAGGATACAACAAAGGATTTAGAAGCATGAAAAGAAATCTCACAGATAAAATTATGAAACCTGTGACTAAAACTCTGGTGCCACCAAAACAAAGCTCCCATCCACTTTGGCTAGGTGAAAATTCTGCAACAAACACAGATGTGAGTAGCTGCCTAATCAGAGCCAAGCAAGACACCAGACAGAAATGCTCTAAGTTAGATTAATGCACATCTTTAGAAAGATAAAATATATTGTATTTGCTAGGAAGAAACTGGCCTGGTGGAATGTGTCATATGGCAATCTGGAAGAAAAAGTCATCTTCTGAAATTAAATGAAAATATGCTTAAACGTATTTTAAGTGGCAATCAGAAACTGCCAGACTGATTAAATTTTGAATATAGCTCAGCTGGAAGAAGGCAATCTAAACTTTGAGAATTCTATTCAGAAGCTGGGTAGTAGCAAAGAAAAAGAGAAGAAAAACCTCAAAGGCTATACTGGGTCTCATCAAAAAGGGATGACATGTAGATTAAAGTAAACTGGAAATTACCCTGATTTTGGCAAGACTTTTTGTGAGGAATTTAAAACTAAACAAATAGAGTAGCAAGGCATGTCCTTTAACCTCTGGTGATTTCAGGCCTCAGTGGGACTATTTGTGTGCTTAGAGATAACTCCCAATTCAGCAAAATAATTGAAAAAACATTGAAACTAGCAGACGTTTACAATCTCCAGTGCTGCTGTGTAAAATCATATAGCTGCATGTTTGTTTTCACACACAGGTCAGTACTCTTTACTCATTTCAGTGGTGTTTTTACCTCAGGGAAGCAAATAAATCTGTCATATCTCTAAATCAGATCAACACATTAAATGTTGATATGGACACGAGAAAATTACTAGAGCATGTAGTCTTAAATGACGGGTAGCAGAGAATGTCCTTTAAATATATGCATATAAGCAGTACCCACACAGTGGTCCTCTAGGCAGGTATCTATAATTTTTTCTTTCTTCCACCTGGGATTAAGAGTCATCTAACATGTAAAATGCAAGAAGCCTAATATTATGTCATAAGTAATTCTCAGTAGTTCCAGGATGAAACCACTCAATTTTGAGCCCAGACAATAGCATTTTATAAGCTTCATATAGAACTTGCTGGCTCTTGGTTGTCACTGCAGTTCAGGTTTGCAATTCTAAGATTAAAACAGATCTCAGCTGCTGTCTAGGCTGCAGTGAGGTGTAAACACTTGCTAGAAATACTGCCGGTACTCTCATGTGCACACAAAAACACTGAAAGGAGCTGAAATTCATGTCAGAAATTTCACACACTGCTTCAGTTTTAACAGAAGTGGTCCAAACAATACAATATCTGTGAAACAGAACATCCAATTTGCTCAGTTTATATCAGATTCTCCAGGGAGCTTCAGCTTGGGGGCAATTTTTTCTGATGATGAAGTAACAAATACATTTGGTAGTAATGCATATGGGAAGGGGGAATATAGCCTAGTAAAAATTTAAAGAGGAACTTAACCAATTGATTACAGGCCTCAGGAAGTCCACTGTGCAAAGAGAGTAGAAAGAATAAGAACAGTTTTCATGCTGTAGAAGAAACAACACATCAGCATTTGAACAAGTCTGTCTTGGCTGACTAGAGCTGCTGAGAGTCACTGTTCAGCTGGCAACCTGCTAAATGTTCCTAATGTTCCTAATACACACAAAGTGGAGATGCTGGAAAAAAATGAATGAACAAATATAGGCTATTATGCCATGAATCTCTTATGCAAAGAAGTCTTTGTAAGGTAAGAGAACTAAATTGTGGAGAACTTTACCACTAAATTATTGTTAGCTCACTTTTTAATACCCTAGTCAAGGCTATATGTTATATGCTTTTTTATAGAGTTGAAAGAAGTAAAATAAAAATTATTGGCTGGAATGAATATAACTCATAATTAAAGGAAGCAATAGTTTAAAGAACAGTCCTTCCTTTGAAAGTGAAATGATGAAATGACTCTATCTTGTCCATAGCAGTCATAGGATAGTCTTGGAGACTACATTTACAGAATCACAGAATGTTTTAGGTTTAGAGAGACCTCCACGATCATTCGGTCCAACCTCTGACCAGCACCATAATCTAACTACTCAACCAGGTCCAAACTCTTTTTAAATACCTCCAGGGATGGTGACTCCACCACTGTCCTGGGCAGGCCATTCCAAAGCCTGACAACGCTCTCAGTGGAAAATTATATCCTAAAATCCAGCCTAACCCTCCCCTGGCACAGCTTCCATTCATTTCCTCTGGTTCTGTCACAGTCCACCAAGGAGCAGAGGCTGTTTCCCTCCTTGCTCCAGTCTCCCTTGAGGCAGCTGAAGAGAGCCATGAGGTCTCCTCTCAGCCTCCAGGGCCTGTGCTCCAGGCCCTTCAGGAGCTTTGTTGCCCTTCTCTGGACATGCTCCAGCACTTCTCTGTCCCTCTTATAGTGAGGTGCCCAGAACTGAACACAGGACTCAAGAAGTGGCCTCACCAGAGCTGAGTACAGAGGGACGATCACCTCCCTATTCCTGCTGGCCACAGTGTTCCTAATACAAGCCAGGATGCCATTGGCCTTCCTGGCCACCTGCACACACTGCTAACTCATATTAAGTCAACTATGAACCAAAACCCCCAGGTCCCTTTCCAACATACAGATTTCTAACCACACTTTCCTAGGTCTGTAGCTTACCATGGGGTTGTTATGACCCAGGTGCAAGACCTTGTGCATTTGGTCTTGTTAAACTTCATACAATTAACCTTGGGCCATTGGTCTCCCTGTAAGGCTTCCCTACCCTCCAGCAGATTGACACAGCCATCTAGTTTGGTGTCATCTGCAGATTTACTGAGGATACACTCAATCCCCTCATCCAAATCATTAATGAAGATATTAAAGAGAAGGGGCCCTAGCACTGAACCCTGGGGCACCCCACTCGTGACAAGGTCACCAGCCAGATTTAATTCAATTCACTACCACTCTTTCAGCTCGACCACCCAGCCAAGTTCTTATCCAATGCGAAGTATATTAATCCAGGCCAAGTGCCATAAGTTTCTGAAGAAGAATGCTGTGAGAGACAGTGACAAAAGCTTTCCAGACAGACAATGTCCACAGCTCTTCCCTCATCCACTAGTCAGGTCATCTGACTAGGAGATTGGGTTGGTCAGACAGGACCTGCCTTTCATAAACCCATGCTGACTGGGTTTGATCACCTACCTGGTTGTCTTGTATGAAATATGTGATGGTACTCAAGATAACTCTATAAACTTACCTGGCACAGGGGTCAAACTAAGAGGTCTATAGTTCCCTGTATCATCTTTTTGGCCCTTCTTGTAGATGGGCATTATATTTGCCAGTTTCCAGTCAACTGGGACCTTCCCAGTTCAGCAGGACTGAACTGGGCAAAACGGGGCACTGATCATTTCCTCCTGGACTATGGGGGCTTTATTCTACTCCCCATCTTGGTCATTCAGTCCAGAGAGCTGCACCCCAAGGGAACAATTGGCATTTACAAAGACTGTGTCAAAATGAGCACTTAGCAATTCAGCCTTTTCATTGTCCTTGATCAAAAGTTTCCCTCCCACATTTAGCAATCTCTCCTGCAGAAACTGCTCACACCTAGAATGTTTCACACTATGTAGGCATAAAAGTCAAACATTGTAGAGACTGGCTTTTTTGGTTCCTGAAGGAACCAAAGGACAGCAAACTCACAAGGATGTGTACTCTGCAGTATCTTCTTTCATGAGTTAACCATACTGGTTTTGATAAATGGTCAGAAATCGGACAGAATAGGTTGGATCAATTTTTAGTGAAACATATCCACTCGTTATCACACTGAGAGATGGGCTCACACTTGATATAAAGTAACACACACTTTTTTTGTAGATGGTGTATATTTATGGGCTGAGAATTTGATGGACACTAGAGGAAAAAATAAGGATAACACTGAGTTAATTTGAAAATGTTTTCCTAATGGACAGAAAGTAATAACAAAACAAGTAGACATTTTAATATATTTAATTTCTGTTTTGGTGTATTTGTTTTCTATTAATAACGTAAATAGCTTGAGAAGCATCAGCCAGTGGCAACACCCAATACTGCAGCAACTGAAAGGCCAGGGCAGGTAGCTCACACTGTCTGTTCCAGACAGCTGAACAGGAATGCTCTTGAGCACTGAAGTGAAATGTGTGAAAGAGGCCCACAGCTTTGATAACAAACTCTCTCAGCACCCGGGAGATTCTAGTCACACACAGTATGCCTTTTAATAACAGGCTCAGAGAAGGCACAGTAATTGACTGGAAGTGGCAAGTGAGAAGAGCTAAGGCATCCCAAGAAAAGCTCACACAGTACAAGGGCAGATATTCTCATGCACAGGCACCTTGGGGTTTCTGCTTAGCAATCTGGGAAGCTGTAAAGTGCAGAGGTATATATAGCCACAGAATTCAGATGTGTTGCTATATGTCTAATCTAATGTCTGCTCTCACACACACAGACACACTCTTATGTGCCAATCCGAACAGAATTGCACACTTCCAGAATATTCTGTGATAAGCTCCCCAGACTGGAAAAGAGGAAAGATTGCTCCCTTATCTAAACAGATACAACTTTCATATAATTCTAAATTTTGGCAGTCTACTTCGTTTCCACACCCAAATTTTCTTCTGTTAAATTTACTTGATTTGACCAAACAAGGCTGAAGTTACTGGCCTTTGGTATAGGATTGTTGAAATGGGATATTGATAAAATTAACAGTTTACATTAAATGAGAAAATGTGCAATAGCTGTTTGAGCAGGATCCTCAGGTGGTGAGTTTTCACAGTATAATTTTTTCACAGTTTATAAAATTAAGTCCCAAATTTAGGCCCAAAATAGGCCATTTTATATCTACCAGTTACCTCTGTACTTATCCAAACAATTTATTAGCCTATTTAGATTTTAAGGCATTCCAGCATTAAAAAAAATACCTTGGTAGTTTGTTCCAGTATTTTAAACCTTCATTGTTAACGCCCATTTCCATAAGTTAGAAGTGACTCCATTCTCTGACTATTCATTCCTATCTCATGCTACAAGTCATCACTTCTGCTTTTGTGCAGCTTAGTGGAGTCTCACTGCAAAATGTGTCACTGAGATCAGCTGGTTAAAAAAATCAATAAAAAAGCAACAACATTTGATGGAAAACTTTCTTCCCATTCCCCTCGATGCAGTACAGCCCATGCATTCTAGCACTGCAAAAAATGAGGTGACAACAAAATTCCGTGTAGAAGTAAGAACACGCATGCACGAGAAAAGCAGAAAGAACTTGTTTATATCATCTGGGATATGCTTGGCAAAATAACTGCAATTATGCCATCAGTCCATGGCTCCGTGACACACTGAGTGGCTTTAGGGCTCCCAGTACCAGATCAAAATCACTGCTGTCACATGACAGAAAAGCACTGATACAGCACAAATCTATTGCAGTTTGAAACATCTTCACAACAAGGCCAAGTCCAAGGTTCTGCACCTGGGTCGAGGCAATCCCATGCACAAATACAGATTGTTGGGAGGAGAAAGGATTGAATACAGCCCTCAGGAGAAGCACTTCTGGGTGATGGTGGGCCAGAAGCTTACCACAAGCTGTCAATATGTGCATGCAGCCTGTAAAGCCAACTGTGTCCTGGGCTGCGTCAAAAGAAACACAGACAACCAGTTGAGGGAGGTGATTCTTTCCTTCTACTCTGCTCTTGTGAGACCCCACCTAAAGTACTAGTTCTGGAGTCTCCAGCACAAGATGGACATAGAGGTCCTAGAACATATTCAGATGAGAGCCACTAAAATGATCAGAGGGCTGTAGCACCTCCCCTATGAAGATAGGCTGATGAAATTGGAGTTGTTCAGCCTGGAAAAGAGGAGGCTCCAAGCTGACCTTATAGCAGCTTTCCAGTATCTGAAGGAGAGGTACAGGAAACCTGAAGATGGACTTTTTTTCAAGGGCACGTAGTGAGAGGACAAGGGACAATGTTTTAAAGCAGGAAGAGCAGTGATTTAGGTTAAACATTAGGAAAAAATTCTTTCCTGTGACATTGGTGTGACACTAACACAGGTTGCCCAAGGAAGCTGTGCCTGCCACCTCCTTGAAGTGTTCAAGGTCAGGTTGGATGGGGTCTTGAGCAACCTGATCACTAGTGGCAGGTGTCCCTGCCAATGGAAGGGAGGTTAGAACTAGAAGACCTTCAAGGTCCCTTCCAACTCTAGCCATTTTATGATTCTGTGATTCTGATTCTGTTTTGATGGGCTCAATTTGTACCATTAGACAAGCGTTATCTCATCACCTGTATATGCCTTTGGCAAAAAAAAGTCACATTTTTCAAAGTGTGTCCAGATGAAGGAACATAAACCCGTCTACAAATGGCATGCTTGGTTTAGATCAATTTCTTATTAATGAGTGATTCAATAATTCATTAATTTGGTATTGATGACTGTGAAACTATGGCCTCACCCTAGAGTAAGAGTTTAAAACAACAGCTGCTAAAGAGATGTCAGAGTGGTACAATTATCTCATCAATTTTCCAACTCTGATACCTTATGTGAACTTACAGCAAGACCTGGGAAGAAAAGCACACATTGCACAGTCTGTGACTGCAAGGTGGTGGCGAAGTGAAAAACCAGCTCTTCTCCTGCATACACATACATATACTTCCAGTATCCACTCCTTTGCCTCATCAAGTACAGACTGAGTGTAATAAGCTAGAAACTCTTCTCTTTTTTTTTTTTTTTTTTTTTTTTTCTTTTAGGTTATGTATTGTGTAAGCAGGATGATGTTCTGCTCCACTCTTTTAACCTCTTTTGGTACTAGTTTAAATAGTAGATTCTTTGTATCCTGTGATAAAGAATTCTGTAATCTTTCTCTTAACTGTTGTTCATATTATCCATGAAAGAGGAGTGCTGTGCAGTGGCTGAAGGAAGGCTTCTACCCACACAGATTTCCTAGTCTCAAATCACTGTATTCACAGCCTTCACAAAAAGCCAGGACCAAAAAGCCAGGACAAAGGAACTTATTAATTAATAAAGAGAGTACATAAAATTCCATCTATATCCTGTCCCTTCAGCATAGAGAACAACAACAGGAAAAAAACCTTGATTAGAAATATTAAAGGGAAAAGCTCTGGAGTCACACCTCATGAAGAAACCACTGCAGACTGTATTCCTCCATCTCTCACAGCAAACAGCAGATGGTCAGATGTGCCTGAGTCTCCACCAATGTATTCCAAAAAAACTAATGCAGCTTTACTGAGGGAGCAAACAGGAGTCAGCAGCCTGCAATAACAAACACAGCTGGGAAAAATTCACAGCTATTTCAGGAGTCCCTTCCTACAGAGAAAATCCACAAACCAAATACAGATAGCAGGATATCTTGTTTTGCTATGACTAAATTATTCTCTATATGTACAAACTGCTGTTTCCAGTTTAGACAGCCTGATGGTTTGTTTATGTATCTTCTCCCTAGTGTTAACAATATGGTCTGTTTTGTACAATATGGCATTCGCTGTTCCTTTAAATCTGTTTGGGGGGTTTTTTCACTGTAGTTCTGTCATAATGGACTCTATCAGTTCTGTACACCACCCCACCATGTTTCATCAGTATCTCTCTTCAGGGTAACTAGTTATGTGGATTTCCTGTATCTTATATGTACTTATGCTTGACTGCTTGTTCCTCAATGTTCACCACTGTTTATTTCACTTGCCAGGCCTGGTTTCTTTCTCTGGGTTAAGTAAAAATGGCTTCTGATCTCATCAATTGCTCAATAAATTATGAAAATCTTACTTATGTATTCCACAGAAAATACGTAGAATATGTAGAAAATTCTGAGATCGGTGAATGCTTATTAATATACTTTCTCCTAATTTCTATACACTACCGCTATGAATTTGAAGAAAAAACCTAAACTTTAAAAATGAAGTATATACTAATAAAGAGAATATGTTTTACGTGTGTGACTCAGAAAAGGAATGCTCTTTTTATTTTGGATTCTTTATTATAGAAAGAACACTGTGAATTCCAGTCCTCCCATCTTTCTTGCAAAGTATTTAAAACTCACCATAGTCCAGCAATATCTGCAGTCTTTGTCAGTATGTTCTTTATTTCAATATCCAGGCCATTAATGAAAGTCTTGAACAAAACCATGCCTTAGACAGACTTCCTCAGTACTCCTAAAATGACCTCCCAATTTGAGAGCATTCTTCAAGGAATTGCATTGAGTGTCTCCATAGGATAGCTACAATATTTAATCTGGACCATATTTCTTTATGCACGAGAGTAACAAAACTCTTATTGAAGCCAGTGTATCATATAACCTCCTTCTCCTTTACTTCCTAGACTGGTTCTCCTTCCAGAAATTACATTATGCTTCCACTGTTTAATCTTGACAAACCTACACTGAATCTGTTGATTGGCATTATTATTCCACAGGTGCTCACAAAATGTTTTGTTCTAGCACTTTAACTGATACTCTGACACTGACATTAAGTTTACACACCCATAATTCTACCAGTCATGCCTTTCTCCTTTTCAACATGCATGCAATCATTTGCCTTTTCCTTCCCAGATTCAAAGTGATAATCTTTGCTAATTCTAAGGTTGTTCAGTATTTCTTCAACAAACCAAACTTAGTTTCACCAGCAACATGTAATCATACAGCAAATACACATACTGTATTTTCCTTTGTGTTATATGTTCCATTTACCCGTGTAAAGAAAAGTTCATTAACAAGTGGTAATAAATGATTCTCTGGGAGAATATTTTATCCTTTTCTGCACCCATTACTTAACCACCACTCGCCTTTACAAAATATACCTATCCATTCCTTTTTTCTTACAGGAGAATGTCTGTTTCTTGAAATTTAGCCTTATATACCCATGCTTGCTTGTCCATTAAATAACTGCAGGTATAGCCATATTTCTCGCTCTTTGTGTAACGTATTTCTTTTCTCTACAGCAGGTCACTCTAACCTTCTGATTTCAGTAAAGTTTCTTTCACTAAATACTTTCTCTCACAAATTCTTTGAAAGGATCTCTCCAAGACCCCACTGACCACTTTTCTGCGTTCATTCAGCTCTCCTTTCAGGAAAAGAAGAACAGCTAAATTCTGTTCCATATTAAAGTATTCCAAATTTCCAAAGAAATGGATGCTTTTTTACACGTGCCTTTGTAGTCGTACTTCTGCATGCATTATTGTGATTAATAAACATGCAAATCTAAACAGTTTCTACTTGTTATTTAGGGATTTCTCTTCCTTAAGGAATTTTCATTTTCTTCAATAGTGTTGTTATTCCCATTAGTTCTCTGATGTAACACACTAGCAAACACCTGCTGCTAGCTTTTTACTAATTATCTACTGGTTCTTCCTAGAAGAAACTCCAGCCACCATTTTAGAATAGTACCAAATTCATTCGGGACTGCATGTTCAACAATAACAACAAAAAAATTAACAGAAGAAACTATATTATCCCCTATCTCAAGCAATCCACAGTGATTCTGGCCAGAAGATCGTTGATCTGTAACCTCTGAGTTACTTATGTGTTATGCTAGAAATTAGTTGAGCAACAACATTAATAGGTAAGATGGTCTGGTGTGGTATCTGACTTAGGCACTACTTCTTGTGTCAGTCTGCTTGCATTTGTGTGAAGTGAGGCTTAATCTGGTAGGCTGGGTGAGAAGAGCTCATTCATGTATATATAATGTATATATATACACATTATATATATATATACAATGTCACTCAGCACGCTGTGGGCATTATTGTTAACCGGCAGGTTAAGGGAAAGATTCTTGCCAAGAGAATTAATGTGCCTATTGAGCACATTAAACATTCCAAGAGCAGAGACAGCTTTCTGCAGTGTGTGAAGGAGAATGAAAGGAAGAAAAAAGAAGCAAAAGAAAAGGGCATTTGGGTTCAGCTGAAACGTCAGCCTGCCCCACCAAGAGAAGTACACTTTGTAAGAACAAGGATCCAGAGCTGCTGGAGCCAATTCCTTATGAATTCATGGCATAATTCAAATTTAAAAAAAATAAACTGAATATCTGGTTTTTAAAAAAAAACAAAAAACAAAAACAAACTCGAGCACAGATCCTATGAGGAAAGGCTGACGGAGCTGGGGCTGTTCAGCCTGGAGAAGAGGAGGCTCAGAGGAGACCTCATCACTCTCTACAGCTCCCTGAAAGGAGGGTGTAGCCAGGTGGGGGTTGATCTCTTTTCCCAGGCAACTCTCAGCAAGACAAGAGGGCACGGTCTCAAGTTGTGCCGGGGGAGGTTTAGGTTGGACATTAGAAAGAATTTCTCTGCTGAGAGGGTGATCAGGCATTGGAATGGGCTGCCCAGGGAAGTGGTGGATTCTCCGTCCCTGGAGATATTTAAAAAGAGACTGGATGTGGCACTCAGTGCCATGGTCTGGTAACTGCAGCGGTAGTGGATCAAGGGTTGGACTTGATGATCTCTGAGGTCCTTTCCAACCCAGCCAGTTCTATGATTCTATGATTCTATGAGTGATCAGGTCAGTTTGCCTCAGAGGCAGCAATGCTGTCAAGGAGATAGGCAGTAAGGTTAGGGCAGTAAGCTTTGTGGTATTGCTCCAACACACATTTGACAGTGCTCAGATGAAGTCAGCTGTGACACCTTGCTCAGGACTACTATATTTCAGCTATATGGAATCACTAGATTAGGACTTTGGTTACCAGTGGTTTTGCTGAAAAATCTCTCTCTCACCTCCAAGATAGGTCACTTGATGAAAGCTTAAAATGTTGGTTATTTCTCTAAGAACTTCTGGGTACTGCTAATGCTAAAAAGATGAATGCAAGTTCTTTTACCACTATGTTTTATTTTTATGCCACATAAATCATATATGTGGGATGTAACAGGGAAGAGTGTACAGGTTAACACTCAAATATTTCAAAGGTAAGCATATCATCTAAACTGCCTGCTACATATATCTCTCTACTATGCAGAACCTGCTTCACTTCTTGTGGATGATTTCCTCCTTTATTACTTATAAATTCCTTACTTTACAATAACACATAATAAATGATAAAATGCTGCCAAGATTAGATGAGAATATTTCATGTCCCTTCTGCTTTGATGCATACTGTATCATGCAGGATAGTAGAGGGTGACTCTTTTAAGGACCTAGTCTTCCTAGAAAGTATAATAAAGAAGAAAGTTCTGTTTCACCACCTCTTATATGTGAATAGAAAAATCAGACTGAGTTTGTAATTTCTGTTTGACTAAAGGCTGTCAATCACTCCAGCTATGCAACACTTAAAGGCTGTCAGCAACTTTTTAGGGATATCTAGTCTTTTATTAGTCTCCTTGAAGAATTTACCAGCTATAAAAATAATACACTGCTGCATGTCATTCATCACATGGCGAGGAATGTGTATTATTTAAGACAGAGTTATTCAGCCATTGTGCAATAGTCTGTGCAATGGAAATCATGTTCAGTGATTAATCACTTTCTATTGGAACAATACATATCTGCATGAAGTCACTAAAAGAATAAAATAATTACTCAAGGTTGAAACCTGAGGCAAGTAAACATATTAGATATAATACCAAAGATTTGTCTTAGTGTTTCTCCATATTTTCCTGACTCAACAGAGAAAATAAGGCAGGTACAGCTTTTCAAAACTATAATAGGATTTACACAGCCAGAGACAGCAGACATGTAGTCAGACACACAACTCAGAAAAAAACCAATATTTCCACTAGTGATTCACAAGCTTGATAGAAATCAATTCCACTACAAGCAGAGGAGAAACCTGCACTTCTTATGCTTCTTCTCTTTCCATCTCAGTAGATTTGTACCACATACAGTGTAGTGTCCTTCAAAGCAGGGCAGCTGTTCTATTTTTGTAGAGAAGATCCCAAAGACCATGCTGATGCCACAGGACTGTAGTTCCTTCATGAGCATTGAGCAAAAAGGTTTGGCAGGACTCATTCATTCACAAGTTTCCACTTGTGTTACTAGCATTTTCCCAATATCTGTTCCCATGTGCCCTAGATAATCCAAATAGAAGTTACTAGAAGCTGGCAGTAGCTTTTGCCTGGGGGAAATTCAGAAGGATTCTGTTATCTCCAGCATACCTTTATGAAGCAAGCTGAGTATGAATCTTACAGGTCATACCCACTCCTGTTGAACAGCAATTTTTTTCCTTTCAGTACTCAAGAATGTGTCTGGTGATTTTAGGTAGGTTAAGTAACTCCCAGAGATGCCATCCTGTGTGTCTTCTCTATAGCATCTGTTCTGAGGAGCAGACACATGTGACATGGCCCTTTCAGAAAAAATCTTGTCAAGATAGGTGATAATTCCAAGTGTTACCAAGTTCAAACTGTTACTTCATCTGTGATAAGATGCCTGCCCACCTCCCATTTTCACCCCTGGACTGCTATGCTCTTTCAGTCTTCTCCCTGTGTCACTGAGTTTGACATTTACCACAATCATATGGTCAACTTTATACAATTATAACTGAAGAAAAGTAACTCACTTTGAAAGACCATACATACTTGTCAGTTTTCTTGTTCACAATGACCTACAAAAGCATAGTTGTGGCAGTCTTATAGCAACAAAACTTCCAGTATTATCTGTGATCTGAGAAGTTAATGCCTGTATGCTAATGCATTTCACCTTCACTTTGTGACCTTCAGGGTCTGTTTTTGCTTAAGTCCAGAGACCTCCCTCTCAGTGTTTGCCTCTGAACTGGGTAAATTCTGTAACATCAGCAAATGTTAACATGTGAATTTTTATGCCACCAGCACATTAGAGGGCAAGAATCTGGCATGGCAGATAGAGACCTCAGTGAAATATACACAGGAAATATTTTCTCAAAGCCTGAAAGAGCAAACAGAAAATACAGTAAACTGCATGAAAACTTGGACAGTTAAGCATGGATAAAATTAGAGAACAAAATACAAATAAACAAAAGGAGCCAACTGAAAGCTTACTGGTCAGGGTTAAAATGGAGGGCAGAGGACATGATTGTGGAGGTCTGCTACAGCCCACGCAGCCAGGAAGAACGATCAGATGAGGCCCTTTATACACAGGTAGGAGCAGCCTCACATTCATAAGCCCCCATGAGGATGGGGGACTTCAACTACTCTGATACTTGTGCAGGAACTGCACAGCAGGGCATAAGCAATCCTGGAGGTTCCTACAATGCGTTGATGGTAAATCCATTCTTGAAATTATACTGGACCCAACAAGGAGAGGGACTGTGTTGTTCACATCAACAAGGAGTGGGTGGTGGGGAATCTGAAGGTCAGGAGCATCCTTGGATACAGTGTCCATGAAATAAATGGTGGAGTTCAAGACCCTCAGGACAGTGACCAGGGGACACAGTAAGCCTGCTACTGTGCACTTCAAGCAGACTTTGGAATCTTCAGGGATCAAATTGGCAAAGCACCATGGGACAAAGCCCTGGAGGGGAGAGAAGCCCAAGAAAGCTTGTTATTATTCAAGGATCTTCTCCTCAAGGCCCAGGAGCAATATATTCCAAGAAAAAAGAAGTCAGGAAAAAAAAAAAAAAGCCAGGAGGCCTCCATGGATGAATAAGTTTCTCCTGAACAAACTTAAACACAAAATGAAAGCCTACAGAGCTTCAAGAAAGCCTGGAAGGAATACAGAGAAAATTTCAAAGGAGCCAAGGATCAAGTTAGGAAAGCTAAAGCCCTGATAAAATTAAATCTGGCCTGGGACATCTAGGACAACAAGGAAAGTTTCTGTAGAGATGAAAGGACATTCTGTCAGAGATAAAAGGAAGATGAGGGAAAATGTGGACCCTCTGTGTAAGGAAACAGGAGATCTGATTATGTGGGGTATGAAGAATGCTGAGGTACTCGGTGATATCTTTTTACCTCAGTCTTCACCAGCAAGTGCCCAAGCCCACCTTCCAAGTCAAAGAGGGAAAAAGCATGGACTGGAAGTATGAAGAACCATGCACAGCCAGGGCAGATCAGGTTTGAGACCATTTAAGTAACCTGAAGGTGCACAAGCTCATGGCACCTGATGAGATTCATCCACAGTGCCTGAGGGAATGAAGATGCTAAGACACTATGCAATATACTTGAGAAATTACGGCAGTCTCATGAAGTTCTCACAGACTGGGAAAGGGGGAAAATAACCCCCGTTTTTAAAGAGGGAAAGAGAAATACCAAGGAAACTACAGGCCAGTCATCCTCATCACTGTACCTGGCAAGATCCTCCTGGAAACTATTTTAAGGCATATGAAATGTAAAGAGGTGATTGGGGAGCACTAACATGGCTTTACTAAGGGTGAACCTTCCTGAAAAATCTGGTGACCTTTTATGACAAAGTTACAACAATGATGTGTTGCGACGAGCCTTCTCTCGGGGACACGGCTCTTCTCCGGAGCTCTCTTGCCGTCCCTCTCCTCAGGCGTCTTCATCTCTTGTTTCTTCTGCTTCTGGGAGCGTGCCTTTTATTTTGCCCTTCAGCCCCGCCCATTTCCGGCTGGGGCAGGCCCTAATTATTGGGCACAGCTGGGCCTAAGCTCCCAGTTCATCATCGGCGACACCTGAGGACTTGTAGTTCTCACTATAATGATGGATAACAGAAGAGCAACCGATGTCACCTTCCTGGACCTGTGCAAAGCACTGACACTGTCCCACATGACATCCTAGTCTAAATTGGAGGGACATAGACCACTCAGTGGGTAAGTAATTGGCTGGATGGTTCTACTTGGGCTTCTTGAACTTCATGAGGTTGGACTGGACCCACTTCTCAAGCATGTCAAGATTCCTCTGGATGGCATCCCTTCCCTTCAGCATGTTGGCCACACTACACAGCTTGGCCTTGTTTGCAGACTTGCTCAGAGTGCACTCAGTTCCACTATTCATGTCACTAACAAAGATATTAAACAGTACTGGTCCCAGTACTGAGCCTTGAAGAGTGTCACTTGTTAATGTTCTCCACTTGGACATCAAGCCATCCAGCCGATTCCTTATCCACTGAGTGGTCCATCCAACTGTTCAAGACCAGGCTGAATGAGGCTTTGAGCAACAATGTCTACTGGGAGATGACCCTGGTCACACCATATGGCTGGAATTAGATGATTTTCAAGGCTTCTTCCAACCCAAACCACTCTATGATTCTATGATTTAAAAAAATAACACTTGCATTTTTTCTGCACACAATTCCCAGCAGTGAAAACCATTACTTTCAATTCAGTGTAGGACTTTCTTATAATCCTAGCAATGAAAATATTGTGTATTATCATACTTTTATCTGTATCTACAGTACCAAATGTTATTCTCCTTAGACCACAGCTGGATAAACTTTCCCATCATTATAGAATTCTCATATGCACTAACAGAATCATGACTCTTCACAATTTTCTTTTATTTGATTGTATCTCAAGGCTAATATGTGTTGACATTCTTCTTCACCTCTATTTTGTCAAATTTGATGTCTCCTATGCTGTTCACTGACAGTGAAACATAAAATTACAGAGTGAGATTGGGTAGTCCTGTGAAAACATATCTTTCTCTTTATTTCCCTCTCCTTTGCTACTGCAAGTGTGGAAACTTTTCTCCTGTGTGTCTATTATAAACATTTAGGCCAGTTCTGTTAACTTCAAAACCCAATCACCATTAGATGATTACAGTTCATGGCACAAACATTTTTTCCATAAGGCTCTGTTAATATTTCCCCAGTAGATGTTACTTCTGAACAAGCTAATAGAATCTGGATTAGGAAAAGGTAACTTCCTATGAGCCTTCTAAAAAAATAAATAGGAGGACTTTAAATGCACCTGCACAGTTAAAAACATAGCAAATGATGCCAGAAAGGTCACGGTCTCCCATAACACCAGGTAATCACAAAATTCTACTATTGCAAGATTTTATTCTGCTTAAATTTTTTTGTAGTTGTTACAGCTTATAATGATATACAAAAATACTGTAATGCATAGGTATCACCAGAATGCCATTTTTTATAATTTCACCTTCAAGAAGATATTGAGACTACGTCAGAAAAAGAGAATACATAATTTCTAGAAGCTTTTGTACTCACCAGGTTAGTGATTCCTTTGAGAATCGGTGCATGGTACTTATATTACGCAACTAGATCAAACTCATCCAGATGAGCTGAATCATTTGCATTATATTCTGTATTTTTTAAAAAAAGTAATAGAAACCATGCAGACTCAGTGCTGAAAAAAGTGAAGAACAGGGAGAGGAAGGTGAAGAGGGAATAGCCAAAGATAAAATATCTTCCTTTTATGGACAAATCTGCTTTCATGCTCATATGATTTCTCAGATGATTTGCAAACTCTGGTGGCATCTCTAATGCTATGTGTATCACCCACTAAATCTTTGCACTGGTCCTGCTTCTTATTAAACAGATATCAAAATGCTAAGAAAGGCTGAAACACCAATGAAGGAGAAAATTCAATGTAATTGTTTTAAAAGTTCTAAACACGGCAGTTGGTGATTTTACCATACAGCTCTTGCATCAGTGTGGAAAAAAAAAACCCAAACCCAAACAAAATTAAAACCAAACAACCCACACACACACAAAACAAACAAACAAAAAACCCAAAAAAACCCAAAGCAAAAACAAAAAAAACCACTCAGAAGTTAATCGAATAATTTTAAATATAAAGCATTCTCTTTTTCTAAGGAGGCAACTTTTCTCCTGAAATCTTATAACCAATAACTCACCTCCCACCCAGATCTCATTAGTGTAGTGAATGAGCAGAGTCTGCCTCTTGAGTATAGGATCTGATCCAATTGCACTTGTTACACCTGCCTAAAACCAGGTTTAGACTTATATAGTTAGGGGTGAACTTCAAACCACTGCAGGGAATTAAGTTTTACTGAAGCTGTGCCCAACTAAAGCACATATTTACCACAGAGACAAGAAGGGTGTGAATTCTTTTGTCACCAGTAAAACTTGCCTAATAAGTAAAATACAGTCTTGGGGGTAATGCACTAGATGATACTCAATAGAATACAAATTCCATCAGTAGCCTTTGAATGAGTGTGTAGATTTAAATAACTTAATTTTTGGTGTTTCAGGTCTTCTTGACTAAGGAAGAAAAGGAATTACTATTTTTCTAACACCAATAGATTTTGATATTTTTTTTTCTCCTGTGAAATAAATGAAAGTTGCTGTGGAAAATCATCAACAATTTTTACAAAGATGTGATGTCAAATTCATCATGAAATTCAAAGAATTCCTTCTTTTACCTATTGTACTGAAGGTTATACAGAACGGAATAACCATTCATACACCATGCTGTAGAAATTCTAGCTGGATTTTTTCTGAAGCTAGGTGGAAGACAGGCTTCAAATTACCATTAGTACTTGTTCATTAGGAAACCTAAAAACCAGAAGAATAAGCACTGTTTAGCATTACTTCACTTAACATTTGTCCCTGTCTGTAACAAAGTCTTTAAAAATTATATATAACCATGTACACCATTTTTAGTGTCATCTAGTGCTCATTCTAGGACCCTTGTTTTTTTTCCCTGGGTATCTTTTGAGATCAACAACAGCAATGTAGTTGTTATCACTGTGTGAAAACTTTGCTATGACTGGGCATAATACTGGTGGATTTTCTGAGGACATTACCATTTTACATCTTGAACAATCTTGAAAGTATTATAATATATAACAAGGATCACTTCTAAAAAATTTACAGTGGGACCAGACGTCTGTTATTGGCAGCTGGGAACATTACTGTGTCCATTTAGAATGTGGTTTCATATTACTTTAAAACCAGAATAATGCAGAATAGTAGCAGGTTGCTACTGAAGGAGGTGATTTACATCATTCACATATCCCTCACCAGCACAGTCATGACACACATGAGCGTTTGTTTCCTCACTTGATGAATCAGAACACAAAACTGATCCAGCAGAAAATTAATCTTTTAGGCTATTTTTTTGTTTTGCTGTTTCCAGCTGGATCACTTCACAGGCCAGCTCATCCACCTCAGTGCTAAGATCTGCACAAGAAAAGGACAAGGAACAAGTGGCTGCAGGTAGGCACAGGAAATGGCCTGAAGCTGCACCAGGGGAGGTTTGGATTAGATATTGGGGAGAATTTCTTTACTGGAAGAGTAGTCAGGCACTGGAACAGTCTGCACAAGGAGGTGGTGGAGTCATATGCTTTTAAAAAAACGTGTAGATGTGGCATTTTCAGGACATGCTCTAGAGGCACAGTGCTTTTTTCTGTCTTGATAGTTGGGCTCTGTGATCTTTGAGGTCATTTCTAACCATGACAGTTCTTTGATTTTGTACAGAAAAGGGCATTTATGTCAGATTAAGGCAGTCATGAAACAGCCACCTCAGAGCACAAGTCAGTGGCTGCAATTCTTTCTTAGGATGCTGGATAACAGTCCATAAATCTGTAACTTTTTAAAGGCAAATTACAATCTAAAATATTATATTTTGTCAAAAGAAACTTTGGATTAATCAAGTTATTGAGAAAAGTGTTAATCTTTACTACTTAATGCATTCCAAATACAATATTTGTGCTAGACTTTTGAAATCTACTACTACTTTTAAAAGCTGTTTTAAAGATACCAATTAAAGTGTATTAAAAAATAATTAAAAATATATAATTCCAGCCTTGCCTGGAGGTAGATGTACAGAAATTTCCAGTTTTACCTGGAGGTAGATGTACACAGAGAAAGAAACAATATAAAAATATATTATTCTATCTAAAATCACTACAATGATAACATAGTTTGCAACAGGTGTTTCAGATAGTTTGCACAGAACTTCTTTGGCAATCTGTAATTGTTAAGACAAGCTGTGATTTATATAGTTTATCAGTGTGCAGCCTGTGATATCAGCACAGGGAAATCTCAATTTTAACTATGGTCTTTAAGCATAATCATATAATCGTTAAGCATTTGTGAGGGACCAGACCTCAGGATGTGGATTCTGGAAAGTGGTTTGAAATACAAGATGTCATTCCTATTCCCTGTACCTTGGTGGGACCCTCTCCCTAATTATGGGATGCAGAATGGTCCATTCAAATACCTAGTAAACCAGGAACTCTTCACCTAGTGAACCATACAAGATACGAATCAACGTGGCCCTTAAAACAAATGTTTCACACTTGCCCCCAGCTGGGATCAGTTTCTACACTCCCTACCAGGGAACAATTGGGCCAAGAGGTAAAAGAGGGTGGGTGTGTTGGAATAACAAGTTGGCTGCCTTGAGCCTAGATTTAGCACCTTTCTTTGCACCTATCACATTAATTTTCCACATGAAGTGTCCAAGCTTGCCTTACAAAATCAATTGGCACTGGACATGCATCTATGGCATGTTAAACTTGACTGTGGTGGTGGGTTTTGGGAGTTTCTTTGACACAAATCATCCCCAATTGGCTGGCTCAATTCTGGATCCAGGACCGGTGATTTTCTGTCATCTATCTCACTTAACTTCTCTTACTCTCTCGCTTTCTCCTCCTCTTTCCCTTTGCTAAAATCATTAAGCAACCACAGTCTTTTCCCAGGCTGTGCAGGTTGTGCAGGCACATTCAGGTTGTGTAGCCTGAGGACTTAAAATAACCAAAGCATCAGCTTTTATTCCGTCCATAGTCCTAATTAAATCTCATGTTCAAATACAGACCTCAAGTGTCCTTTCACCATCACCGATCGAGGGGATGATCAAGTTTTCCCCAGGGCTGTCATAGTTTGGTTACCCTCTCTGGGAAACCCAGGGCTGGGAGGAGGATTGGATCCAGTTAGTATTGTGACTAACCCAAACCTATGTCAGGTGTTGACCAACAGGCTTTAAACACAGAACAGGCTGAATCCCTTGGACACTGTTGCAAAGGTAACAGTACTTATTGCATTTGCTCTGTGCTTGCCCTGATTCAACAGACTGCTGTTTGGTCAGAATTAATCTTACAGTGATGACTTGTTTTTCTTGATTTGGATACCAAACAAATTGTAACTTCAACCATCCAGTGTCAAGGGTTGTTGTAATGCCTTGTGAACTTGATGCATGTATGTTAAATGGGAATGGAAACATCTGAATACTTGCAATCTGGCTTGGTTGAGGATTCAAAGTACTTTTCTATTCACTTAAGGAGTTTGTGTGATGGGGACTGAGTGGCTAGCAGCACTCTGAACAGATTCATTGATAAACACAAGGGCTGGCTTTTGTATGGGAATCTTTGCGAAGAAGCCACAGTCCTGAGAAACAGATCTTACTGGGGTTATTTTTTTTCTCAAAAGAGTGCAGTTAACCAGACTCCTTTCTGAAAAGGAGACTAGAAAGCAAGGGAGTCCAGTCAAAATCTCCATGGGTGCTCTCATCTGAGTAGTGTCACTAAGGTGAGGATTTGGATCTGTTTGCACTGAAGGTCCTCTCTGAGAAGGACACTGGAAAGCAAACCCAAATCTTCTTCGGTTTCCTGATCCAGGATGTGGCAGTATTGGATTGCAGATAACACAGACAACATATTTTTCTCCTGTGCACTCCTCCAAATATCTTAAATATGATTGCATTGCCAAATCCAAAATAAAAATCATGCTTACTGGCTTCCAGGCCCCTGAAGATGAGCCTTTTCGGATTTATCCTTACTGCTCACCAAACTATAAGAAGGCCTTCAAGGAAAAGACAGTTAAGTTAGTTGAATTCATATTTATGTCTATTTTACATGAGTAACTTACTGACTCAAGTCAATATAATTTAACAATAATTAAAATAGGTAAACCAGGCCTTTGAACTGCTTTATGTAAGCTGCTTTGGTTTACCTCACTGCAGTATTTGACATACGTGGACAACATAAAGGCATCTGTTTGTAAAGCCTGCCTCCTATTCAATACACAAGGACAAAAAGGGGGATTTTTGTAACACGAAGAACCAAGTTAGCTGTGGTTTGAACTCAGGATTCAGTCAGTTGTTTGAAGGGATCAGCACAAAGAGGAAATGGAAATATACATGCAAACAGATAGCCAAGAATATGCAATGTTGTATGAGCAACTTGGTAGGAGAAGTCAGTGTTTTTAATAAGCAAATTCTAGAGGTGCATTTTCAAGATACATCCTCTTTCATATCAGGCCCACTGATACAACCATCCAGGCAAATCTATTTCTAAATGCTCCCCCATGTGTGGAAAATCCTCTGTTCATGGAATTAAGAAATATTCTCAGCTGCAAAACTTTAGATATTGGCTCTCCCTTGGGCACCTTTTACATTTTGTAGAACAGAAGTGTGCAAGACAGAATGGCCAGCATGGAAGCAGAGGAAATTCTATCAGAATCTAGTCTAATAAATTTTATTTGGTAAATCAAGTTGATAAATAAATAAATAAAAATTAAAAAAAAAAAAAAAGCAAATCCCTCAAAACTATTTGTAAAAAGTTGAAACTTGAGTAGATGACATGACATAATTTCATAGTCTTTTTAAGTGGAAGAGACAAATCCAAAAATTTTTATCACGCCCTTACATCTTGCCCAAGGGACATGTAATGTAAATACTCAGATTCATTTTCAATATTCAATAAAGATCCTCAGAAAATCCCTCTTCCACAGTTTTCTTCATATATATAACTCAGTCTTTTTGTAGTCTTATCCCATATCAGTTGGGGAAAATTCTCTTAATTTAGGTATTTCTTTACATCTGTTATAGAGTTATGGCTTAAGCACAGGACTGCTAAAATAGCAAGTTGTGAACCTAAAACATGTTACTATTTTTTAAAAGTAAAAAAAAAATAGATTATTTAAAAATCTTATATATATTTGGTGTTCTGTGTAGAAGCAGGATGGAGGAGACATGTTCTTTAGATGACACACAATAAAACTTTTTCTTTCTTAGTCCTCGAAACAGTTTCTCGAGTTTTTTTTTTCACATTTTACATATATGGGGCTTAAAGCTTTCTGCAGCCTACTGCACGCTCTACCCAGCACTGCCACTATTTTTTAGTCTAGAATCAATCTTTAATGTCTTAAATAGGCTCAACGCGAGGGCCCGGTGAAGCATGGTACCACCACAACTGAAACCTTCAAAACCTTCTTTCTTCGGGACAGCTCACAGGAAGATGCTGGAAGAAAGCAACTGCAATGGACCTCAGACTGTAGTAATTTACCATTTTTGTTGTTTTGACACTGATAAAAGAATATGGCTCCTTCAGTGTCTGATGTGTACAATCCATCAGTTCGACTACTCTGAGATCCAAATTCTGCCTTTATTGTACAGGGCCATTTTCACTATAGTAGAAGAAAATCTGACATAATGAAAAGGCTAGTAATACTGTCCTGTGCCTATCAATGCAACAGAGATGCTCTCTCTAAAGGAGAAAGAAGGATTTAACTTATCAGTCAAATGTGACCTATGCAGAACTTCATCTTCACTGAAATGTGGAAGAAAAGAATACACTTCAGTTCGCTGATACCAGTTCTGCCAGCACATAAGGATAGGGGCAAAAGAAAAAGTAAAATAAACCAATTTGATACAAATATTACTGATATTTTTGTAGACATTTCCTTGATGAAGAACTCATTGTGATGTTTGAAATAGTGCATTGAACACAGTGGATTATACCAATAAAAATAACATATTTCACAGTTGCTATCAGATTTTTGTGTGGCAATGTGAACTTTTGTAAAGCACATTTTAAAAATATGTGCAGTCCTCTGCAGACCTGAACTGGCATGCACAGGCTGTCTAAATCAAAAAAATTGCTCTAAGCAGTGGAGCTTCTGTTGAGTTATGGTATCAAGCGGGTCTTTCATAATACATATTTGGGGACTCAAGAGCATCTTAAATCAGATTTATCTTACTTTTATTATTCTGAGTTAAACCACATTGTTGCACAAGAAATTTAACAGAGAGAGAAAAGAATCACACATTATCATATGATTTTGTGATTATTTATTTTTATTATAAGATGTAAAAATTTTATTCTGTAGTTTTTGAAAGGAGAAATATGGTTTGTAATAACTCACACTGAAATCAGTAGAAAGCAGGTTACTCAGTGATGTCGAAGATCCCACACATACATGCATTCTGTAAAAACTTGCACTCCTCTAATTAATCTGTTATAATGAAAAAAATTTCAGGAAACAGAAAAATACTTACCTGCATGACATGCCTTCCTGATCCTAAGGGTATGCTTGCTTATAACAATAATGGGACTGTTCAGAATGGCCAGGAGAAGGCAAATATTAACATTGTATGTAAACACTTGGAGGGAGGATGGAAGGAGGATGAACCTGTTCACTTTCCAGTGGTGCCAGGTGGCAGGCCAAGAGGCAGTGGACAAAAGCAGAAACAGAGGAGATTCCCTCTTAACATCAGGCAACACTTTTTTTTGCTGTGGGGATGACTGAGCAGGTTTCCCTAGAGAGATTGTGGAATACTCCCCTTCGCAGATATTCAGATCACAGGTTCAATACTGTGTTCAGTTTCGGGGCCCCCATTTCAAGGGAGGTGTAGAGATGCTGGAGTGCACACATAGAAGGGCAATGAAGGTGGTAAAGAATCTAGAGCCCAAGTTTTATGAGGAGCAGGTTGGGGAACTCAATTTGTTTAGTCTGGAGAAATGGAGTCTCAGGGAAACCTTGTCACTCTCTACAAATGCATAAAAGGAGACTGAAGTGAGGTGGGTGTTGGTCTCTTGTCCCAAGTAACAAGTGAAAGGGTTGGAGGACATGGTATCAAGTTGCACTAGGGGAGGTTTAGATTGAATACCAGTGAAAATTTCCTTACTGAAAGGGTTGCCAGGCATTAGACCAGGCTGCCTAGGGAAGTGATTGAGTCACTTGACTCAATTAATGCTTGAAGGTATTTAAAATATATGTAGCCTTAACTCTTAGGGGCATTATTTAGGGGTGGACTTGGCAGTGTTTTGGTCTCTGGTTGGACTTGATAATCATAAGGGTGTTTTCCAACTTAAATGACTCTGTTCAAAAGGCTGTCTGGACATGATTCAGGGTAGCAAGATCTAGGTGACCCTGGGCGGTGTGGTTAGACAGGGTGACTTCTAGAGATCCCTTCCAACTTCAGCCATACTGTGATTCTGATGTAACTAAATTACTACTGAAACAGAATTTTCAAGCACCCAATCATAAATATTAATTGTATAATTATATAAATGTATATTGTATAAATTTGTATATTTGTAAATGTATAAATTGTATAATTATGCTTACTATACTTACAGGAATTTGAGATTAAAATAGTTCGAAGAAAACAAGTGTAGTCAAAGTCTTTAGCTCAGATAGGAGAAACGAATGTTCAAAGTCAAAAAGGGCCACTCACTTTGTTGCCTACAGCTCTTTACCATAAGACCAGGTGAAATCTGCAAAAGCAGAAAAAGTAGAAAAACTCCATTAGATGACAAAGAAGAAGAGAAAACTGAATGTTTTACAATGAAGCGACTATTTCTTGCTTTTCCTGTTTAACAAGTTGTGTTTGGTACAGTAAAACATTTATAATTAACTGATGGAAACTGACAGATCATTGATAATTCCTCTTCCTCACATCATTTTGAATGGGTGCCATTTTTGCCAGCTGCATCACCTATAGATTATTATTCAAATTATTTGCTTCATTATATGATGTTTTTCTGCGTCTTTCACAGTTACTTTGTCATAAATTATCAACACTGATGGAACATTCGGAAAGTATGAACTCCAGTCCTTGCTTAAGCAGAATAAGAAAAAGAGCACTTCAGTGACAAACCACTGGAACTGTAAAAACACTGGGGAGAAGGGACCTCTTTTTTAGCTGTGGCTTCACTAATAAGTCTGACCTTCAAAGGAATTGTGAGATAAGACAGATAGTTCCAAGTCAAGGCTGTAATTATTATTATTCCAAAGAGAGTCCTCATAAGAGTGGTTTTCCTGTATCTCTATTGCTCAGTTTGTTTTGTCACCATAATGTACTGCATTGCTTAACTCCCTGAAATGTTCACTATGGAAATCAGAAATTAAAAAACCCCAAAATATCAGAATTTATATAAAAGCCACAGCTCAACTCTGAAAGAGTCATCAGAACACAATTGCTGTTAAAGGTCTGCTTTTGTTGCAGCTCTGCATCAGGGAGGAGTATACATTTGTTAGGCTTCTGCTAAGCAGGTGTTTCCTTATTTAAAAAGCAAGGAAGGATGTTTGCTTACAGTTTTATTAGATTTTGTAGTCCACATATACAACCTGACTCCCAGAGATGTCAGTAACTAAAAAGCCACAATGATCAAGCTCACCTGTAAAGAATACAGTGAAAATGAGCACTGATTGAAAAACTTGCTAGACTTCTTACTACAATTCATACTCCATACATCCATTTACAAAAAAAAAAAAAAAAAAATAGCATTTTGACTCTATGCTCCATTTCCTTTCCTCATTCAATGTCTTTTCTCTCTGTTGAGACTGGAACTTCTTAGTCTACGGATTCTCACATTTCTTACGGGTGCTTTGAAGTTATGGTTATCAGCCAGCTTCTCGTGCAACTCTGCAAAGCTACACAGCACACTTTACATGAGAAGAAGGATCAACCAAGCTCCCCTTATGCATCAAATTTCAGAAGTATTTTCTGGCTGTTACTCCAACAGCTTTTGCTTGTAGCTTTTATTCAGGGTACACAACTCTGGAAATTAACTCAGAAAAGACTGCAAGCGCAGATGTGGAAAAACCAGGCTGTACACCTTTTTGGAGGTGTTCATCGTAATTTGTGGAATTCATGACTCGCAGTAGGAAGAATCATGGCATTTTTGTCTCCCCATCTACCAAATTCACACACAAACGTTTGTATTGCACAGCTGTTTTTAATACTTGATCACTGTGCAATTTTAGGATGACTTTAATTATAAGGAACATGAAGGACATAGCAGCTTTAAAAATAAGCTGTTTAAAAGCTAGCAGAGATATTTCCAATGACAGACACTATATTAATATGCAATCCCCACTCAAGATTTATGTAGACCTTATATTAATGACCTCTAGATGCAAGAAAAGAGAACTTTGAAATGGAAATACTCAAACAGATAATCCTTGAAATTACTGAAGTCTTCAAAACTGTTTTCCAGACAAGAGTAAAAAATACTTTTCAGAAATACTTGCAGATCTTCCCATATTTGTGGCAACACACTTTAAGTCAGTCTTGATTCTGTACCTTTATTATTTAGCTCTTTAAATCTTTCAGCTAGAATCTGCAGTGCTACATGTGTAGTATGTAACACACAGAATACGGTGTAATCCAGGAAGAATAATGAAGCTGCTTCAGAACACTGGAAGACAACAGGATAATGGATAAAGGATGCCTCAGCAAATAGCAATTATGGTATGAAACTCAATAGCTCAGGAAGTGATTCAGTGTCATTTAGGATTTGAGGCAAAATAGATGTCAATCAGTTTTAAAGAAGGAACTCTATTTCCATCACTAGCGAGGATATTAAATGTTTGACTAAATATCTCAAATTTCTGTAGAATCTATTTAACTTAAACAGGTGTGATTAATGATTAATTCCTTGCCTTCTATGTGTTCAAGGGTTTCTTTGACATCTTTATGTTTAAACAAGTAGGAAATTTCCCTTGAGAATAAAAGTTAATAATTTTTGTTCCGCTACATCACTGTATTAGCAATTATTTTCAAGGAAAACTAAATTATCTCAGTGTAGCTTAAAAGAGAGCAGCCTGAACTTTTAGCATCTATACTAGCTGGCCCAAATTGAATGGGTATACACAAAGAAGACATCTGGTTTAGAGTACTATTCAGAAATATTACTTGTACTCTGTTTGGTTTGCTGTTTGGATTTCTTTTCAATCTCATAATGCCTAAGAAGGTTTGTGGCAATAATATATTTTCACTGTGATTTTCAGTATGTATTTGCACTTCTAGCTTGTTTTATACTGTCTAGTCTGAATGAGTAAATGCACCCACAGGTGCATTTTGAGGACCAGTATCAATGCTTTCACAGTAAATCTCACTTCTGGTTGGGATTTGAGGGTAAGAGGTAAGCAGATTCATGTATCAGCTGGTCTTAGGATGTTCAGCCAGATGTCAGGGAGCATGGTCACTCTGAAAAAAGGAATAAGTGAAACTTACAAAATGAGATTGTTACCAGACCTTCATTTCACAGAGGAACAAAATGATGTGGTGTCTCTTGGTGTCACTTGGTATGCCCTAAGTTTAGTTAAGTGTGCCTGTGTGCCAGGAGAGAACAGCTCATTTCCACAGTACTAAATTATCTTAGCCTCTAAAGCAGCATGGATACATGCAAGTGGAAATGATCCCTTGTATATCACAAATTTGGCTTGGAAATTAACTGGTAGAGTATAAGTTCACATGAGCCAAAAATATACCAGAAATCACACTAACAATATCACAACATGTACAATTGAATTTCAGTGCTCAGCAGCATTCCCTTGCACAGTTCAGTTCACTTCTAGGTATCAAAAAGACGAATTATGGTAACAGTGAGGTTCTATGCCCCTTAGACTTTCTGAGGTATTTTGTTCCATGTACTGAAGTGTAATGGTTAAATCTACTTCTCATAACATAGTAACAGTTATTAAGCAAGGGATGCCTAAGGACACATCACACTGAAAGAAAGAAAAGGGAATTGTTCGCTGGTTTTCCCTGCAAGAAAGTGATATATATAATTTCAACTCTTGCATGAGCACCTCCCCATCATTTCTGTGCAATAATGAAAATAGCTACGTGTTAAATAGTATCAAGAGTTTTTTCTCAGAATTCCTACTCACATTTATCAAGAACTCAAGAAAGTCAGCCAGTCTCTGATGACTAAAAATTCTCCAGAGTTTCCTTAAAATTTGCAGAAGACAGGAAAAAAGCCTAATCTGATGCATCTAAGATTCTCAAAGAAATTCTGACAAAAAGAAAATGGCTGATATTAGAGAAGGCTAACTTACTTTATTATGCCTTTATGATTAACACCCTTACTGCTTATCTGAAATTAAACACATTTTGGTCATTTCTCCTAAAGCTGCATTTAAAAAAATTAAAGAATAGTATTTAGAGATGAAAAGGATGGAAAATTTTTGTTCCCATCCATCTTCTAGAGTGTCTCCTAGTTTCATTTGAGCCTGAGAATTCTCAAAAAAGTACAGCAAATGACTTTTCCACTAGAAATCCTTAAGGAAGCAAAGACCTAGATAAAATACTGTCTTGATTAATACACTGTTTGTTTGGAAGTATAAAATACTTCCTAACTAATGAGAAAACACTGTAAGAAAGGTAAGTGTAAAATGTTACGGAAATCCAATTGGACCAAACAGATTACTGGTATATCTGTGCATTTGTAATATCTCACAAAATTACACCTAGTATATAAAACTTATGTCTTTCTCTTTTCTATTTTGTTTTGGTTTGTGTTGTTGTGGGTTCTTTGCTTTCTCACCAAAGGTAAACAGATTTCCTTATGCATTTCAATTATTTCTTCCAGAGCTTGCTTAAATTTTCATGTGCTCAGCAGTTTTGCAGATCAAGCTTTTCAGTTTCCTACTTCCTCTATCTGCAGCTGTGGCTCTGTGCTTGAAACCTAAGTGTGATCCAAATGAGAATGAAGAGAGTGATGTGGAACAAGAGTTAGGAGAAAAGAGTTAAGTGCCTCGTTTATATTTGAGTCCTTAACTCTGAAGTCAAATGTAGATATTTGAAATACCAATACTATCAAATATGTTACTTTCAGAAGTGTAAAAAAATAATCTGGAAAGGCATTCCAGAGGGACAACAAAGCATTAGGGCTTGAGGGTGTTACACCTCACTGAGAGCGCAATACCCAGTTCCAGAACTTGAGGCAATATTGCACCATTGTACTTGCCACCACTAGAGACTGTTGTCATCCTGTCAGCAAAGGGTAGAAACAGAAGAGTTAAATTTTAGACATATAGTTTCATATTCCTTACACAGAAACCGAGATTCTTTCATGCTTCCAATAGTCCTGGCAGCAAATGTATGGGTGTGGAGCAAGTTTCTGTGAAAAGCAAGAAAACCATTGCCATTTCTGAAGGGGTGGAAAATAGCTCCCTTCCAGTCTTACTCTGCTGCATAAAATTCCAGCTCAAAATAAGGACTTTTAACAGAGGTTTTGGAAAGTACGCACAGAATTAACCTCTTTTTTTACAATGGTAAATCTTACTTATATGTAGAACCAACAAAATTGGGTTGCTGAGTAATACCTGAAACAAAAGGTCCCCACACATGCCAGCTGCAAAATACGTCACATGCCATGGCAAGGTGACGCTTTAGCTAAAGACGACAGTTCTGTGTTCTCATTCTGTTGCCTTTCTACATTGTAAATGTGGGTTTACATCTGATTTGCATTATTAATAGAAACTTTTACTCCCCCCCTTTCACTGTGCTTTGAGAAACCACAAGGTGCTATAGTGATTCTTGGGTAACACCTCTGCAGGAAGGTTGTTTTCTAGAATTAACACCTTAGATTTCTTCCATACATTGAGGAAGTTCAGTCAAGCAAGCCTAGATACAAGGCAAATTTCAGCTCAACTAATTTTATTACTGGGCAGTGGAAAAATCCCTTCCAGCATGGGCTAAGGGGGCGGGTAATCTATCTGTTTGTCATCTAGTAAGCAAAAAGGGAGTCTGTAAATCTTAGAACAGATGGTAGATTTATGCTACAGTCTGTGTTCTTTTCATGGGATTTATTACCATATGTGCTGCTTCTATTCTACCATCCTTCTGGTTTTGATTACTGGTACAACTCTATTTGAATGCAAGAAGGATTAGAGCTCAGTATAATGAATCCAAGTCAGGTTCCAAAAGAGCAATAAGCCCTGCACTCATCCTTAATATGAAGATGGTACCAGATCAAAAGTTAAAATTATATGAAAGAATTTGTCAAATTGATTTAGCTATCTAGTTTTTGATACGTTGCACCCTGGGACTAGAATTCTCCAAAGGAGGGATTAAGGCCACCATAAGCTTTTGAAAACATTAATGCTAAATTAGCATTAACTAGAATTAGTATTAGCATTTAGCTTCACACTCAAATCCATAAGGTAGCTGGCAACTTCTGGAAGCCTTCTTGGGTGTACTGCTGCACAGGGGTCTCATCTCTGCCTCATCATTCCAAGTTGCAGTACTATTGTTCCTATTGCTCCATCACCCTCTCATCCGCTTCTTGTCCACCTCTTTCTTCATTTCAGGTAACTGACTTCAACAGGTGGGAAAGCAGCAGGCAAAAGGTTAAAAGTCTCATCCAGAGATTGACACATGTACCTTCATTTCCCTGAAGATGCAAGGGCCTATCACTAGGTTGCAGAATAAGAGAGAATTATTATCTTAGTGAGAGTCAGAAACATTTTTGCAAGAAAATTAGTCCAGAAGAGATTTCTGATTTCAGAATCAATTCTAGAAGTTTGAGAAGATGCACTCTTTGACATTCTATGGCTCAGCGTTCTCCTGCATACCTTTATAATGAGGAAAAGGATGTCTAGCTCTTAAAAAAATAACCACATTTGTGGTGTTATTTGTGTTGAGCTATGAAGTGCCCTAGACTCATCCATAAAAATCTTCATCTTTCCTGGTTTTCATTTGGTTTAGTTTTCTTGAGAAATGGGGGATCCACCTTTTTGGGTTTTTTTCCTCCATCAATATTCTGGAATGAAAGATATTCGTTGCATTTATATTCAGATAAAAATCTATGACTCCTTGTATAAGGGATCAGAAATGATCTGTGGCCAGACCGAGGATGGGAAAATACTGCACAGTTGCACAAGGGCCTCTGTGACAACAAGAAGTGAATGAGAACAGATGTTGCTACACAATTGTGATAAGGGGTGGGAACTTTCCCCTTAGCATCGAAAAAGTAGCAAACCACTAATTTGCACAAAAAAAGAACCTTTGTTAGCCACCAGGATTACCAGCCTGGCATCCTCTGGAAGCACTGGCCACGGTTGCAGTGAGGATTGGCCAGTGATTACTTCATTGGATCCGGTGTAAGAGGGGGCATTTGGGTGGGGAGGAGAGAGAGCATTCCCAGGGGACACCCTGCAGGTGCTGTGCCTACCTCCCTCTCCATCTCGATGCTCCCCTGGACCGTCCTCCTGCTCAGCAACATTTCGGGTTGGTAAAACTCTCTTACATGTACTGTCTGCACAAAGATGCTGTCTGACTTTGCTCGCTTGCTCTCTTGCCTTGCCAAGAGACTACTATTGCAGAATTAAGCATTATCTGTTTTCGTTGCTTGTTTGCTTTACCTCTTTAACAATAGGCTTTGTTTCTGTATCAGTTTTAAGAGGTCTGGAGTGGATGTATAGGGATCCTCAGCACCTGGTAACACTCCCCAGACAGCCTAGGACAGCTAAAAAAATCCAAGAGATGTGTATTTATTTGCTCTGTTTGCTTCGTGTGATAGATATACTAAAGTTATGGCAGACATGCTACAGCAGGCAATCACAGACCACCCAAACCTGCATGGTCTTTACACATGAAACCTGGAAGAGTCAGTAAGAGTCAGAACTGTCTCCAAGTTTCATATATTTTTGAAGTATAACACCTGAAGGCACTTAACCATGCCACAGGATAAATTCTGACATACAAGTCAATATATAAAACAAGCAATGTAATCCACCTTCACTTTTGTTTAAGTTACAAGCATTTTCAAGAAAAATGCTACTGACAGTCAGCTGACAGCTAATTATACCAAATATAAAACAGTGACTACAGAAACAGTAACAACAAATATTTTAGGTGAATGTCTAAAACAATGCATGTTAGAAGTGAGGGATGATCTTTAGAGAGGATCAGTGGGGAAAGAACACCTCTGCCAAATCAAAAAAACTGATTTTTCTCATAGCAGTTGCTCTTGAGATCTAATTATAAATACTCTGTTTTCCCATGTCTTTTGGTACATTCTAATCAATGTTGAAGACTGCCAAAGACATTTATGAAATTAAAAGTTATTAATTCTCAGAAAAGTAAGAGAAAAAAAGTCCCAGTCCTTTTGACTGTTCAAAAAACAAAAAAAATCTTCTTATAAGCTTTTAAGTGATTTTGCATTAGTTGTCTCTTCCAGCATACATTATTTTCCTTGGAAAAAATACCTCCAGAATACAAATTATACCAGATGCAGATATCCTCTGCATTTTGGAGGATATTTTGGAGACAGTTTGATGGTGAGACAATAGCGGGAGTTAACATACATGACTAAATTGTCATTGATATATCTCACATAATAATAAAAAAAAAAAAGTATTTCATTACATAATTGCCTACAAGTTAATCAGCATTGGAGTGGTGCATGTAGAAGATGCTTTTTGATTAACAAAAAAACCAGTGAAAGTTACAATCTTTGACAAAAATACTGCTGTGAATGAAGATTAAGTAAGTAAATATAGCAACAGGTCTGAACAAGGCTTTCTCTTGGTCTTGTTCTTGAAGAAACTTAAGCCATTTTGTATCACAGAATCACACAGACTCACAGGATGTTAGGAACTGGAAGGTACATCTGGAAATCATATAGTCTAACCCCAGTGACAGAGCAGCACCATCTAGAGTAGGTTACATGGGATGGCATCCAGGGGTAACTTGAATGACCCCAGAGACGGAGACTCCACCACCTCTCTGGGCAGTCTGTTTCAGTGCTCTGTTTCCCTCCCAGTAAAGAAGTTTCTCCTTATGCTTAGGTTGAACACCTTGTATTTCAGATAGTGAACATAGCCTCTTTCCTGTCACTGGACCACTGGAAGAGTCCAGTTCCATCCTTCTGACACCAGATATTAATAAGTATCAGTGAGATCCCCCCTCAGTGTCCTCCTGTCCAGACCCTGCTCCCTCAGCCTTTCTTCATGTGGTTGATGCTCCAGTCCCCTAATCATCCTACTGGCTCTGAACTGGACTCTCTCCAGTAGTTCCTTGTCCTTCATGAACAGGGGAGCCCAGAACTGGATGCAACACTCCAGATGGGGCCTCACCAGGGCAGAGTAGAGAGGGAGGATAACCTCCCTTAAACCCCTTGCCACACTCTTCTTGATTAATCTAAGGATGTCATAGGCCTTCTTGGCCACAGGGGCACAATGTTGGCTTGTGGTCATCCTGATATATCCTGAATATATTGGGATGTTGTCTGCAGTCTGATGATATCTGTTTTAAAGACAGGCAGACTTCTGAAACACTACATGATTTTTTTATTACCACCTCAGTCAGACAAAGATAAGCTAGTCACCCTCCCTAGAAACCTGCTCCCCCAAGACAGAAGCAACTGTCTAAAATCTAAAAAAAAAAAAAATCCTAAAAATTACACTTACTGACAAAACACTTCTGAACAATAAGCCTGTTAAAAATATTCTTCCATATATTTATATTATCATATTATGTCTTTCAAACAGCATATCTATTATGTCTTTCAAACAGCATATCTACATAAGTCACAAGAATTGGCTTCCTTAATTGTTTATTAAAATAACCAGCTTGAGCCAAAAATATCTAAAGGGCCATCCACCATTCATCACCCCATCAATATTTAAATTTGATCTTGGGGAGGTTACATGTTGGCCAGACTCTGTGATATAACATAGAAATATTTATGGTAATCTTTGTGATCTTTCATTCTGATTGTAGTCTTCGCCATCCTTTGCCATCCTTTGCCATTCCTCCGAATAACATTTTTTTTTGTCTAGAAAAATAATTAAGATTAAAACATTACCAACTATTATCACCCTTTAGAAGAAGAATACAAATTTGGCTGATGTTGTCAAACCAGGAACTCTGAGCCTTCCTTTCAGACTGCAACAAACTGTTAAAATAAGAGTCACAGGTGCCATCACTTGAATTAATGCTTCTAGTTTATTAGATGCCAGTACATATAAGATTTTGCTCACTGATGGTTTCTAGCTTGAGATAGGATTTTCAGGAGAAGCATTCTGTCTCAATATGGGATTGAGTGAAACAGTCCGCCCTCCCTCAGCCGTGATTACTGTGAAATTACTGTAGATTTTTGCAATTATGGCAAGCAGGATGTTTGTGTATTCTCCCTTTGAATGGTATCACTAGATATGCTTAAAGTAGCTCCTAACAACCAAAGCCATGCTGGGTTCTGTCATGGCAGATGATGAAAAATAAATAGTATGTAATTAAGCAATGCTGATATTTTTCAGATGGATTTGCTGCAGGGGGGGAGGGTCCATCTTCTTTGTGTTGAAGTCTAGAAGTATTTCCACATATTAAATGACTAACTTGTGTCCACAGTTTTTAATACAATTTTGATATATTGAGAAAATGTTGTCAAAACAAACTAAACCCCTACCCCCAACAAAGAAAAATATCCTTTCACTACCCATCCAAGTGACAACAGCATAGATAAACAGTACCTCGGCATTTGGAACGATTAACAGTAAGGCTCCTTATATCACTCAAATTTCAACCAATTTGTACATACAGATTGGAGGAGTACTTACCCAGAACTCCACTGGATATGACTTAGTATTGCCTATTGTTAATAAACTGTGTTACACTATGCTTTGTGAAAAGTACACACTGTTCTATAATTTCCTTTTATCTTGTGCTTTGATCTAAAATAGAATTCTAAGAACATTGACAATCCATAAATTAAAATATTTGAATCATTAACAAGGCACATTGCATAAATATTGTTCCTAATATTGACATTTTTGGATCCTGACACTTAGTTCTCCTCAATTACTTTGAGTAATTATTCTTTAGCTCACAACAACCTGGCCCATAAATTTTATTTCTAATGGAGAGGCACAAGAGTGTTGTTGCCCAGCAGCCCTCTTTTTAATAAAACTGAAAATTAATTTCGGTAAACTATGGGAGAAAGGGTGAATAACAAGCATAATCACAAGCTGGTTTGGGTCAGTTTAATTGCTGGGCTGTTATTCAGGCTAGTCCAGTTTGTTTGTATCTCATCTCTATGCACCCTTCTCTGGTACAGTAATAACTGAGAGAAAGCAATAACCAAATACTTCAGAACCGTTTGCACCTTTCTTAGAGCTCATTACACCTACGGGTCAATGACTACTTGCAAAATGCCAATAGCTCATGGATGAGTCAACTTGTCTTTCCTATTCATTCCCAGGAGTGTACTTCAGGAAAACCTTTAGAATCATTAAGAACAAGCATTCTGCAAAAACATCCAGAGATTTTTACCTTGCTACTTGCTCAGAACATACTGGAATTCATACTGTTCCAGGCAGTACAAGTCAGTTAATTACTCATTACACTGGTCATCTTTTATGAGTTGTTTGTTTTTATAATTTGTTTATATAATTTCCATAGTGATGAATTTTTTGTCAAGCAATAGCATTTCCACAAGAAGATACAGCATTTCAATTTGCACCCTAATGAACTGATATGAAAAATTCTGTTTCAGTAATGAAATAAATTTCCCTATTAAACACTTAATCTCATTTCATCAATACTTGATTTATAATAATTTTGAAGATAAGTATCACCACCATTTGATTGTTTTCTCAGTAATGTCTCACACTTTAATCAGCTAACCATTATTTCTGCACACTTAGCTCCTAATTTCCTCAAACTTTTTAGTAGCTAAATAGGAGTTGCAGCCATTTCAAGGTAGTGCTTTCTGTTTAGGAGGTTCGCAGATTTTGCTGTAACCCTTTCTTTTTTGTTACACATCTCCTCAGAGGCTACTGTACGATTGTGCCTCTGCTGGCACTGCGATGCTGGTTCCCTGGGGCTGGAGCCAGGCACACTGTGAGGCATTGCCTGTGGAAATCACTCCCTCTGCTGGGCAATCCAGAGTTTTGCTCTTACAGTTTACAACCTCAACCCAGCATTTCCCAGATGGGTCTAATCTGCGTTTTGATTTTTTCCTACCTGGTGGGCCACTGACTGGAAGCACAGTCAGTACTATTGCTTTGCACAAAACAATATCTCATACGTATTCTTCTAGTGAGCAAGAGATATCGTCTGCTTGTTTCTGGTGAGCTTTGAAAATTAAAAGAGATATTTAGTGGAAAGAGGAGATACTCAGCAAACAAATAAAAGAAGAAGAGCAGTGCCAAATAAAAAAATACATCAAACACAAGTAAGAAAAGGGTATATATAAAGCAGAACACAAGAACATTAGTATCTTGGCAAGACAGGAGATACTAAAGATTGAAAAAGGGACACAGCAAATGCTTCAGAACTATTACTACAGAAAAAAATACAGTGACTAGACAGGTCCTATAAAGTGAATTAAAGGAACAAAAGAACAAAAAAACTAACAACAAAGACAGATAGACAGAGCTGGATTTTCTGTTCACTCTAAGTACATGCTTTCTACAAGGAAGCATGAGAAATGTATATATCCTGTGAAGAGTATGATCATAATTTTTCAGGACCATCAATTAAGATCAAGGGAGTTCTGCTCCTGACTATTAACAATTCAACCTCTTAAAAGATTATGGATAGCTGAAAACATTTTTATTTTATTTTTAAACTGTTATATTAAGAAGATGCCAAAGCACAGGTGATTTCTCTGTCTAGAAGACATATAAATACGGTTAAGGGCATGAACTTCCTAAGGACATCTAGTTACTCCTTCCCTGAGACACAGAAATAGCATTTCATCTCTTTTGGTCAGTGATGTGACACTTTACTGCTGTACCACAGGTGGCTTGTGTCCCAGTATCATTCAGGAGCGTACAGAACGGTGATGAATGTGCTGCCTACACAGTGACTAATCAGGAACAGAAAACTGAAGGGCAAGTGTGTGTCTAGAAGGGAGAACTCCAGTCCACAAATCTCTCCAACTGTTCTCCTGGAGAAACTCCAGGAAACTCCCCCTGCCAACTTACCACTGCCAATACTTCAGGTGGGCAATAGGATTTTTTGAGCCATCACTTACCCTCTCCTTAGTGCCTCATCTGGTTGTGAGCACACGTGCAGCACAACGAACTTTCTGGCATCATTTGGAATCTTCTAGCCATCAGTGTAGATGCTTTAAAGATGTAATTTTCTCCAACATTTTAAATTAATCCCTGTTTTGAATATAATAGAAAAACATTTTCTTCTCCTTTGAATTATTGAAGGATTACACTTCTAAGAATTCAGCTTCAAAGGACAGTAAAAGCTTACTACATGCACTTGCATAGTCCCATTAACTGGACAGAGACTGTTGTAGCAAACTACATTTGCTCGCAAAGTACTAACAGCTCTTATTACTTCACCTCACCTTACAGTGGGTAGGAAGAATTAAATATTCTTGCAGAAGTACAGAAGGATCTTACTACTCATTTTTTGAATTAAAGAACAGATTCTTACAATAATTTATACTGCAGATTAATTTACAATAACTTTGATGTGCTGCAATTAACATGAGAAACCACAGGCTCCTTGTAAAGGAAAATGTTTAATACAGAAAACAGAAAATAATGTTCCTCATATCTCACTAATAGCCTAGACAAATGGGGAAAAAAAAGTGCATTAAAACCAAAAATCTTAAACAATCTTAGATTCCTACAGGAGCGAAAAAGAGGGTTTTAGAGAAAGTATTTTGCACATTCTGAAATAGTAGATCATGGATCAATGCATTGGATGAAGACTGCCATTTAATAGAAAATCATGATTTCATTCCAACTGTACATTGCAATGACCCTGCTATATAGCAGCATAATTAAAGAGTTCTAGTCACAGATCAAGTCTCTGTCCTGCACATCACTGACGACCTAAAAAAAGTAATCACTGTCCTGCCTGGAGCATTTTCTGTTTAAGTAATGTAGGTGGACCATCTGTGGAAAGTCAGAGTTGCATGTACTGTTATGTTACAAGGATTGCACAGATCATGTTGATTGTAAAGATTATGTTGTGAAGATTTTGTTTCATGTTATTTTTGCTATGTCTTGACTGGATATCTGCTGTTAAAAAATAAATTCTTCTATCATTTTTAGTAAGGTTAAAGTAGGATAGCTCAACGGCAAATTTAATAAGAGGGAAAAAACATGGTGCCAATTAAATGGAAGAAAATCTCCTTTTAATTACCCAGCTAACCTCCAGTGCTTTAGGTGGGAAGGAACATTTCTCCTTTTAAGCCTGATAATTTTAATAAATTTCTATACTTAATGAGAAAATATTCAGTTTCCCACCTTTTATTTGTACCTGGCATTTATGAACTCAAATATGCCTGGAGGCATTTAATGTCTAGAATGGTTTGGGTTGGAAGGGACCTTTAAAGGTCACCCAGTCCAACTTCCCTGCAATGAGCAGGGACATAACTAGACCAGGTTGCTCACAGCCCCATCCAGCCTCACCTTGAATGTTTCCAGGGATGGGGCTTCTTACACCTCCCCAGAAAACCTGTGTCTCTGTTTCACCACTCTCATCATAAAAAATTTATTCCTTCTATCTAGTATAAATCTATACTATTTTAGTCTAAATCCATTATCCCTTCTTCTGTCAAAACAGGCCCTGTTAAGAAGTCTGTCCTCATCTTTATTATATACCCCATTCAAATACTGGAGGCAGCCATAAGGACTCCCTGGAGCCTTCTCTTCTCTAGCTGAACAACCACAAGTCTCTCATAATTTATTATAGGAGTGCTCCAGCCCTCTGATCACTTTTGTGGCCCTCCTGCAGACCCTCTCCAACAGGTGCTTGTCTTTCCTGTGCTGGGGACTCCAGAGCTGGACACAGTACTCCAGGTGGGGTCCCATCAGAGCAGAGTAGAGCAGCAGAATTACCTCTCCCTACCTGCTGATCATGCTTTTCTCTCTGCTCAGGCTATTGTTGGACCTCTGGGATTTCTGTGCTGCAAGTGCACATTTCTAGCTCTTCAGAAAGGTTATTACATACCAATATCCCCAAATACTTCTCTTCAGGGCTTCTCTAAATCCCACCACCTCCCCCCCCCCCCATCTGTATTGATACTAGGGATTGACCCCTCCTGAGATTCATATGGGCCCAGTTCTGGAGCTAATCCAGCTCCCTCAGGCATGTCAACCACATCACTGAGCTTGGTTTTATCTGAAAACATGCTGAGGATGCACTCAGTCCCCACTGTCTATATCACTGTTGAAGACATTAAACAGTATTGGTTCCAGTATGGATCCCTGAGGGACACCACTTGTCAATGCTGGCTATCTCTAATCACGCTTCTGTCTTCCAAGCCTTACCAGAGATTCTAGGAGAATCTTTTCCATGATTTTCCAACAGTGCAGAGGCTGACAGATTGGTAGTTCTCAGGGTCCACCTTTCTGTCCTTTGTTATAATGGGTGTGATGTTTCCCTTCTTCTTGTCACCAGGGACTTCACCTGACTGCCAGGACATTTCAAATCCCACGGAGAGGGGCTTGGCAACTGCTGCCTTAGGACTCTGGGATGCATCCCATAACGTCCCATAGACCTTAGGCATGATTCTGGTTTCTTAGGTCGTCATGAACCTGATTTTCTCTTACAGTGAGAGGGTTTTTACCCTCCTAGACCCTCTCTTGTGGACCATCTATTTGCAAGGTGTGGGAAGAGAGCTGCCAGTGAAGTCTGAAAAAAAAATTATTTGTTAAATACTTCCGCCTTCTTATTTTGTTTTTGTTACAAGATGTGCCAACACATTTCTCTGATGGATTTGTTTTCCCATAATAGTATTCAGTAAGGTCTTTGATTATTGTGAAAATAATCTCTTTATAAAAACAGGTCTGTCATCACAAACAGTTTAAATCCTCTTCTCCCCAGTAGAAAATAGAATGTAAAAGCTAAGACTAATTTTTTTGAAGTAATGAGCATTTCTTTGTTAGTAAGGCTTGAGAAATACAGTAATTTGTTGGGGAAGCTTGAGTGCTTGGATGTTTGTTTTGTAACAGAGTTCATCTCTCTGTAGCAGTTTCAATTTCAAAGCAGAAAAAAATTTCATTGCTCCCATATAACACATGTACAGAATTATATTATAAGCCAGGATGTGAGAATACACCTTGCTCCTGTGTTACAGAGTTTGAAGGAATTGTGTTTTTCCCTTCCCCTCCTCCTTCTCCCCTTTCTTTTCTCTCTCCTTTTTCTTCTTTTGTTCCATCTTCTGTTTTTAAATAATTTTATGGTAATCACAATCATTAGGTCATGTTTCATACAGAACAGGGAAAGATAGTAAAGATTTCTTGAAATTCAGTCTGCTATAATTTTCTACCTTCTATCTTCTAAAGATTCTGCAAAACAGCATCAAATACGCATTACCTTGCTATCAGCTTGTTATCAATCCTGTCATTTTTTTTTGCAGTTGGAAAGTGTTGTGTTTAAAATATTGTGACTGACTACTCTGGGCTCTTTCAACAGTACCTGTGTCCTGAGAGTTTGACAGGGAAGCACAGTGGAACATAAATGATGCATACACACAGTCAGCTCCACTGGGCTGTTTAGTACATTTTAAGTCTTGGTGTGTCAAAACAACCAGCAGCAGGGGGAGTTAAGGCAGTTAGAAATAAAACTTAACTGCAGTCAACCTTACAGAAGAACAGTGCATGACATTATCACATTCTCATTATCTTCTGTGGAATGATTTTTATCTGCAGATTTTTACTCTTTATTAGGAGCAATTATGTTTTTCAGTGTCTTGGTAATAGAAATTTTGACACTAAGCAAAGTTCAGAGCCTCAGCACAATTTAATTTTCATTATTTAGGTAGTATATTTTTCATAGGAGTATTTTTTATTATATACACAGAAAAGGGAAATGATCTACGATCTCAAACTGCATTACTATTTCTGCATCACCTTTGCAACTGCTCGAATTTGTCTCAGGGCAGAGCACACATCTGCATCCTGATCTGCATCTCTGCAACCATAGGATGTCAACTCCATCCTGACATACTTGTCCAGTAAAGATCTGAGTTTCAAAAATAGCAGTTCACACCAATATATCTATCTAAAGGTGCATTTTTGACACTATCTTCCAGAAATGATGTGACCGTCAACAGCTCAGATTGGATAGTACAGTGCTCCTATGCTCACACTTCTGACAAGAATGCAGGCGGGGAAGACATCAGGCCTTTGGGGGATGGCACAGGGGGCAGACCACATGATGGGAGAGTTCAACTTCCCTTTCGTGAAACGTGCAGTTTCTCCACTACCAGGTCAGAATGATCCCTCAAGTATTCCATTTCTGACTTCAGACATTGGTTTTCAAAAGCAAAATGGAACAGCAGATCTCTCCCCAGAAAAAGGCTATGCACACCCCTGCAAAGGCTGGGAAGATGAGAAGACATCACAGGCTGATTGCAGGTGCTGCAGGTTCCCATGTGCTAAAAAGCTCTTGCAAAACTCCTGTATAGCAATGCTCTCAATACGTGTATTCACACCAGAATTCCAATTCAGACCTTGCTGAATTGCTTGCAACACATCTAGATCAACACTAGAAGTTATTTTCAGTAAAGAATACCTTCACTAAAGCCAGAGCACCCCTAAGGAAGGGCAAGGCATTCTCACCTTCTGCCAGAGAATCAGAGGGCACTGTGTCTCTGCTTCCCTCAGAGCACCACCCTTCTTCCCATCTTCATGGCCAGGGAATCACTCCTGTACTCCAGTCCTTCAGCCCAATATCCCTGGCACTGCACACAGACATTGCCAGCAGCAGGGCACAGGCTCCTCATGGAGTGCATGAGGCCTCCCTGCTGAGGCTGCCCAGGCTTGCTCTGCCAGGATGTATCCTGGCCAGCCTGGAGATGGACTTTCACTGGGCTGAGCTGCTGGGTGACCATGGTGCCTTCATCACACTCTTGTCCTCCTCAGTAGGGTACAACTATAGTTTGACACAGAGAGCAGCACCGGAGTGTTTCTATGTAGAAGGAGGTACCAAGTGCATCTATACTGAGGTCATAGTGATCAATGGAGGCTTGCACGAGAGCAATTCCTCAAGACATCAGCGCAGAGAGTGAGGCATGGAGGAGGCCAGGTCTGGGCTAATAAGTGATGGGGCACAGGCTGGAGAATTCTTCATGCTTCTTGAAGAAAAACACTTTGTATTAAGGAAAATCTAAAATGCTAGGTTTATGTCTAGCTTTTGCTTCCACCTAGTGATACCCTACAGAAACACTGAGAAGTGGCTGTCAAAGAATGCCAGCTACGATGTGATGTTGCCATATTGTTCAACTCATGCATAAAGCTAGACAATAAACACCATAAGGTACATGGAGGCAGATAAAAAATGTAGTATATGCATTTCATATGCATTTCAATGGAGTATTAGAACTCCATTCTGCAGCCAGAAGATAAGCTCCTAGAAGCACTGGAGATGCTCTCAAGTACTGAGCCTGGTTTCCAGCTGCTGCTCCAGAGGGCCACATCATATCTGGCAGTATTATAAACAAGTGGGCATTTAAGTAGCACTGAAGATATATTTGTGGTTATCTCAATCAAGGCTTGTATCAAAATCTTAAAAAGAGACACAGAATACCAGCTTTCCGTAGCCAAGCTGCTCTTAAAGTGTCTGCAGTTTATAATGTTCACATTACGAACTACAAAATTTTTTGCATCATGGTACCATAGATTGGTTTGAGTTGGAAGGGACCTTAAGGATCATCTAGTTCCAGCCTCAATGCCACTAGACCAGGTTGCTCCAAGTTGTACCACTCTCTCACTAAAGAATTTCTTCATCATGGCTAACCCATATCTACCCTCTTCCAGTTTAAAGTCATTACCCCTTACCCCATGTCAAAAGTGTCTCCTCAACGTTCCTCTAGGCCCCCTTCAGGAAGGCTACAAGGTCTCTCCAGAGCCTTGTCATCTCCAGGCTGCACAATCCTAACTTTCTCAGCTTGTGCTCATAGGACAGGTACTCCAGAGTGCTGGTCATCTTCATGGCCCTTCTCTGGACATACTTCAAGAGATCTATGTCCTTCCTGTGCTGGGGACTTCAGAACAGTACTCCAGGTGGGGTCTTTAGAGTAGAGAAGAGGGGAGGGAAGGCAAGGCAAGGAGGGTCACTTCCCTAGACCTGCTGGCCATGCTTCTTTTTTTGCAGTCCAGAATAGGGTTGGCTTTCTAGGCTGCAAGTGCATCTCATGTTGAGCTTTATGTTTAAGCCTAATGTCCTGCTCAGAAGCCCTGGAAACAAAGGGTTGTCCTTTAGTCTGCTATGGTTTAAGTCTGTAGAGGGTTTGTGACTAAACTGTGTTTTCACTGATTCTGCAAGGCACATCACCTCACTAAAGCTTGGAGTCTCCTTTCAGCCCATGAAGACTTAGTTTTGGCTATTGAAATACCTATCACCCAGGCAGGTCCTTTTTTGGGATAAACCGAAGCTTACATTTAAGGATTACAGAAGGACTTCCACAGCAAAAGCAGTGAGGTAACAGTTTATATAGAATCTAGTAACAGATGAATAACATGTGAAAACATTGTTTACCATAGCATCTTATCATATTACACATTTTTAGATGACTGCATGACAAGAGAATTTTGGGTACCTGCAAAAACTGGAAGGAGAATTCATAGCCATCATATATCAGTCATAATAAAAATACTATGTGTAATCAGGGATTAAAGTAGGAGGTTCTTTTGGCTACAACAAAAGAGTGTCTGAACACAGCATCATTTTAGAAAAATAAAGCTTCAAAGTCCTCTGGTTTGCTTTTTTAATGTGATCAAATTACAAACACCAAGCACAACACTGCATTTTTCAGACCATAATTCTCAGCTCAGAAACTGTGATATATAAATAACATATTTTTCAAAAAAAGTAAAGCTAGAAATCACCCCAGACTTACTTCAGTCCTCAACTGAAATTGATACCTTAATGAGGATATCATCCTCTGAGTGTAAGACAAGCAAGGTTTTTATAACTGAACATTTTAACTATGTATCTTAAACTGGACCATGTATATAAACAATCCCTGAAGTAATCTTGAGAATAATTTAATATCTATTGATTTATTATATACCAAGTTTTTAAGATAACTTCCAGCAATTTAACAGGCTAAAAAACGGTCCAGAATGCCAGAAATAGAATATAGAAAATAAACAAATGAACAAACAAAACCCGCAAAATCTGTGTAAATCATTATTTATGCAAAAACATCTTTTTCACAGTGCAGGTCCACTTAAACAGGTCTGATAAAATTAATATTCTGATCAGTTTTCAAGGACAATGATCTGTCTTAACATAGTGTCTTCTAAAATGAAAAACTGATTACACTGTTTTCTTCGGGAGCCAGACAAGTCTCTTACTTTCTCTACTTCCTCTCTATTTAATATTTATAAAGTATAAGATTAAATATACCATGCATAGATAAATTCATACATGCATAGATAAATTCATACAGAAAAAAAAACAGTACTTAAAAGCAAAACTGTTTTAACAATCCTATACATTAAAAACAATTTTCAGTTTAGCTTTCAGGATAAGTTATTTGTACCTATTTTAGTCTGAGAACAATCCTAATACATGCAGGCATTAGCATGAATGAGTGAAAGAAACTTACACTTCATTCTACCAATTCCTACTGAAAAAAATGAAATAAAAAAGTCTAGAAAAGGAATTAATTTTGGTCTGTTTTCATAAACTATATAACACTGCAATAAAAAAAGTATTCACAATGGTAGAACAGTAGATGATCCTGGAGAAAGTTTAAACTTCACCAGATATAAACTGCTATGAAGAGCTGTTCAAACTATTTGAATGATAGCAGCATTGAAAAAACAAACTTCTTTATATCCCTTCTGAAGGATTTAAAAGACATTTTCACACTTCTTCAGAAGTTTTATTTTTATATACATAGCAAGCACTGACAAAGCAGTGCCTCTCATTGAACGGGAAAATCAGAACTAAGCATAAAGACACATGCCTAGTTACAAAGTAACAAATTACCGAATATAATCTCCTTTTCCCAGGGAGTATAAAAGAAAAATTAAAATAAAAACAAACAAACCAAGACAAAACTACCCCAAAAAATGAAAACAACAGTACCAGGTGGACATGTTGTAAAAGAGGACTAGAAAGAACCTTCCAGATTTTCAGGTCCCATTGCTAGCTGCTGTAAACTTTGTATCATACAGCTGTACTTCATCTTCAAATTAGCTGGTATTTTTCCCCAGTTCCTCCTACCTTAAGAAATTTTCAGTAACCTCCCCAGTGGAACAACTATAGCTTTTCAATTTCCAACATAATTTTCTTGATGGCCAACTTTTTTTTTTACATAGATGTGTTAGGCAATATAAGGCTGTCATAATGGTTTATTTCCTCACTGACAAATTGAGGAAAAACTTTTATGAAAAACCTTTTTTAGCATTTGCTTTACTGAACTGAGCAAGCAAAGCTCTTCCCATCTTCTCAGAAGACAGACTCAACCAGTTTTTATCATCTTAGTATCATATCTTTGTCCCTATTCCAGCCCAATTTTCTTTCTTGAAAATTTGATTATTACAACTAACAGTATTATTTCAAATAAGGAATTACCAGAACATTCATATTCCCCTGTGTGTACTGGAAATACACCCAGTCCAGGTCACAATTTGCCTCTCCAGATCTACATCATATGGCTAATGCAGAGAAATCCTGTAACCTGAATTAGTATATTCCAATATTTCTCTTTTCTCTTCATTTGATGAGGGCTCAGCTGACAGCAGCTATCTTTGCTAGCAGTCTCTTGAGTGCATAACCTTGCACATTATTCACCTGAATCTCATTCATTTTACACCCCTCTAGCAGCCAAGGTTGTAAAGCTCTTTCTTAATGTCCTTTGCAAGTTCTAATTCAGCCTCAATTTATTCCTGCTCTAAATTCTAAGAAGCAATAGCCTGCTAATCAGTATTTTTAAATTCTTTTTTGTTCTTTCTTATTCCTTGTAGGTGTTCATGTATTTCTAAAATCTTCCTTTAAGTAATTATCCATTTAGGTCTGGAATTCCTTCTGCATGTATTTTCATTGCTCAGATAGACATTCTTGATATTTAAAATAACTTTAACTTCAATTTCAGATTAACTTCAATTTTTCCATTCAAATTCCTGAGCAGTTCAGACTGGTTAAGTTACCTCTGCAGTCCCTAAGCTCACTATTCAAGCATTTTACTTCAAGACACACTTTGATTGTCTTTCCATTTAATCTAACCTGAATCAATTTAAAAAGCACTGTTTAAAATATTCAATGGCTGGCTTTAATGTCCTTATTATTTACCCACACTCCAAAGAGTTGTGCTTGCTTAATGTAATACACTTCAGTTGGTCCTTAAAGATCCATGAAATTCCCTTTCTCATCCAATTTCTAAAATTCTTTGGGCATAAGCAGGTCCTCTTCCATCCCTTGCAGTACCACAAATAATAACATCTTTGAAGCTGTGCCACCTAGGAGAAAAAGAAAGCATGCTTTTATCTTTGTCTGCATAACCAGTATGTTCTCACAAGTTATATATTCATTTGAAGAGCATGTCTTCCTTATATTATTTTCTTTTATCTTGCTTCAAGATAGCAGGATTCTTGGATATGCAGGATTCTGGAAAGGATCCCTGTGTTCAGCACTGTTCTGGATTCCAAGGAACAAGCAACTACAATCTAAGAAAAATGTATTAAGAATCACTTTACTAGATCTTAAAAAGCGTTTTCTCTAGCTCTAATATAGCCAATGACAGTACACAGCAATTTTAGACTGATCCGATTGTTTTTCAAAAAAAACAGCAAATGGAAAGCAAATTATTTGTTAACTGATGGATATTGTGTGTAGCCTTTAGATTTCTTAAAGGAGTATGAAGAGCTTTGCAAATCAGATTTGAAACCTTAACAGCAAATACAAACCTTTATCTTCAAGGGAAAGGCAAGAAATGTAATTGTCTTAGAGCTGAACATCCAGCACATCCCAGGTGCCCCTGCACAACAGATATGGGGTGCTGGAACTGGAGGACCTGTGTAATGAGGATGTTGATAGAAGGCCATCCAGGGAGCTGCCAAGGCAAACAGTCTCTCACACATTAGGACTGCTCCTTTAAAAAATACAAGGAGCATAACTGTCAGAGGGCATTCTGTCCTGAGGGGAAGAGAGGGCCCAGTGTGCCAGCCAGACCCATCCCACAGGGAAGTCTGCTGGGGCTCGGGTCAGCAGTGTCACAAGGAAGGTCCCAGCTCTGGTCAGACACTCAGATTACTGCCCAGGTCATGCAGGTGGGCAGGGACAAGGTTACCAAGAGAAGTCCCAAGACAATAAAAGGGGACTTCAGGGAGAATGGTTGAGGGTTTGGGAGCACGGGTGGTGTTTTTCTCAAGTCCTTTGGTGAAAAGAATAGGAAAGCACACATGATCAACAGATGACTTGGAGGCTGGTACCATAGGTTGAATTTAGGGTTCTTTGATCATGGGGGTCTTTACATGGCACCAGACCTGCTGGTGTGGGATGGAGCAGAATTATCCACAAGATGGAAAAGACCTTATTGCTCTCTACAACTACTGAAAGCAGGTTGTAGGGAGGTGGCTGGCCTCTTCTCTCAAAGGAACAATTACGGGCCTAAAGTTGCACCTGGAGGTTTAGACTAGATCTGACAAAGAAATTATTTACTGAGAGCAGTTAGGCATTGAAATGGGTTGCCCAGGGAGGTGGTGGGGCCACCATACCTGGAGGTATTTAAAAACCATATAGATGAGGCACTTTAGGGCATGCTCTACTGGGTGATGTAGATACTGATATATATCTTTTATTTAGGAGGGGATGTTGACAGTTGGAAGCAACGATCTTAGAGGTCTTTTCCAATTGTGACAAGAATATATTTTTTTTAAAAAGTGATGTCAAGATTTTAAAGGAGTAAAAGCTCTCTCCCCTAATGGTTTCACTATTCCTTTATGTCAGAAGGTCAAGACTTAAATGAGCAGCTAGTCACTTTAACCTGGATTTTATTTCCTCCATTAGTCTCTCTCTGTTTCTATGCTCCTTTAACAATTAAGTTTGCTAGAAAATACCACATAACCTGCAGCTCCTTAGGACTTTTTGTAAATAGTTGTTTCAGTTTTAATTTGAACATCTTTTTCCACACTAGATATTATTTCACAGTAGGATTATGTCTCTTTTACACAAAATTACTGCACAATCATGGCAAAGCAAAACAGAAAACAGAATTGAGTATGGTGAGCATCCTAGTTGTAGATTTCTTTACTTAGACCACCTTTCCTGGGTTGACAGCAAGCAAGAAAAAGTAGCAGTTAGCACATCTCACCAAATGTAATAATCATTAAAAAAACTCTAACAACCTTGCACAGAGCAATTTATTGGTTTATTGGTTTCTTTTTTGAAAAACAACCACATCCAATATTTTGTAACAAGTTTATAACAAGTATGAAGTAATATAGTTTGCTGTTATTACTGAAAAACATAAGGCTTTCTGAGTGAATGTTATTGTATTATTTAAAATATCTGTATCACTTGGTTATTTGAAAACTTCTCACAAGTAACACTGGAAGTAGCAGAAACTGAAAACACCCATATTTTCTCTCAAGGAAAAAAAAAGACTATATAATTCTACTATTACAAGGCAGTTTTAGAATAATAACAGGGTAGTGAAGAGGAAAAAATTCACAAAGAAATAAAAGTAAACAAAAGTACTGAAGAAAAAAAATGGTAGTAGTGCTCTTCTGCATCTATGTGAGCCCAACTCATCTAGTGAATCCTGTGGCTACCTGATAACAAAACTTTGTCTTTACCTACAGGGAACATACATTGAAATTCAAGAAAAAAAAAAATCACAGGAAATATCTCACATAAATATCAGAGAAACAATGACATGGAGGTTTCAGGGTTTCAAACCACCTCCATTCCAAGAGGAGTTAGCTTACCAGCTTTTATTCACAGCTGAGATGCTCACTGAGAGGGGCCCACAAAACCAGAATGTCTCTGTTGAAAAAGTCCCTTAAGATCAAGCCCAACCATTACCATTACCCTAGCATTGCAAGTTTACCATTTAAACCATGCCCCTAAGCTGCACATCTATACACCTTTTAAACACGTTCAGGGATAGTGACTCCACCACTTCCCTTGGCAGCCTGTTCAGTGCCTGGCAAGCCTCTCTGAGAAGAAATTTTTCCTAATACCCAACTTAAATTTCCTCTCGAACAACTTGAGGCCATTTCCCCATGTTCTATAGCTTTTTACTTAGGAAACCTACACCCTCCTTGCTACAACTTCCTTTCAGGTAGGTGTAGACAGCTTTATGGCCTCCCCTCAGATTCCTTTCCCTCAGGCTAAACAACCAAAGTTCCCTCAGCTGCTCCTCCTAAGACTCGTGCTCCAGGGCCCTTCACCAACTCCCATGCCCTTCTCTAGACACACTCCAGCATCCTCATGGTGCTGCTTTGCACTTAATTGCCCACAGACCTCAAAGCACTATGTCTGCCTTTTTTCCCAGACCCTCCAACCCTGCATGATTTGCAGCAATTACCTGCAAAGGCTCAGAAGTTTATGTCATTTTTTTTCCCCTTTCATGATTTATGCAAAGTTTCCTTTTTGTCCTTGCTGCCTATTAAAATCATGGCTGCTGATGACACTGCCCGGTGTCTCAGTGCCTGCTGGCGCTTGTTGGTCCCTCTGATGTCCCTGCCCTCAGTCTTTAAATGTAAGTCCTCTACGCCTGGCCTTGCTCCTCAGGCCTGGATGAGCACATTTTTTTTCTCCTAATTTTTACGGAAAAGTTTAAACTCTGTTCCCTGCAATTCACTACCGCCCCCCTGCACCCCTCTGACAGCTTGCCGCCGGAGCTGACCCCACCCCGGCTCCATCTCTGCCAGTCAGGAGACAGAGGACGTGCCACCTTCAGGCCTCGCCACGGCCCCGGCTGGCGCCGCCGCTGCCCTCTTACCCAGCGACGGAGGGGCCGGCGGCGCAGCGGGCGATGGGCCCGGCCTCCCGCAGCGGCCGCCTGAGAGCACTTGGCCTGCCCCAGAGCGACTTCCAGGGCCGGCAGAGCCAGGCGAGCGCCGCACTAGCGGAGCGCCTTCCGCCGCCGTTTGTCTCCCGTCTCTTCCCGTTCGCAGGTGCAGCTGCTGCTGCGCAACCCCTTCCCCGCCCGGCGGCTCTCTCCCCCCCCCAGCGGCGTCGCCTCCTCTTCTCAGCCTGGCGCGGCGCGGCCCGGTAAGATGACCGGGGCAGAGGGGGGGGAGCAGCGGGAGGAGGCGCCGCTGCCGCCCGTCGGGCTCCGGGCCCTGGGCTGGGAGGCCGCCGGGCAGCGGGGCGTTTGGGCTGCGGGATGAGCGCTGCGGTGCCACCGGGCATCCGCCTTCAGCTGCGGGGGGGGCGGTGGCTGCCCGTCCCGGAGCGAGCCCAGCGCCTGCCTGAGGGGGAGCTGAAGAGCGGCGGCGACAGCGCGACTTCTGCTCGGTCAACTTAGCGGCTGTCAGCACCCAGTGTATCCCGGGAGCCCACCGGCGTGCGGGGCAGAGCGGGGCTGTCACCCCAGCCCCCCTGTACAACGCTGTGGTGTCGGCTGCGGGCCCTCTCCCGCCCAGTCGAAGGCTCTGCTCTGCTCTGCTCTGCCCTGCCCTGCCCTGCCCTGCCCTGCCCTGCCCTGCCCTGCCCTGCCCTGCCCTGCCCTGCCCTGCCCTGCCCTGCCCTGCCCTGCACGGGGGTGTGCGGCGGGCACAGGAGGTGTCCCGACACCGGCGAGAGCGGGCAGAGGCGGCTGCTGCGGCCGTGCTGCTTGGTCACTTACGGCCAGGAGCTCGTGTTACGCTGGGACGTGGTCACCACGTTCCTGCTGGTGTAGTCCTTGATTCTGTGCACCAGCTGGCGTTTGTGAACCGGACAGCACTCCTCAGAATATTTTGCAAGAAGGAGATGAGCAATGGTTTTCCATTAACATGTGAGATCTGTGCCCTGTCAGTGATTTATTTAAACACTCCATGTTCTCTTTCTGTATCTGGTGAACCTGTTGATTCAGCAGCGTTTTTTAATCAAGTTAAGCAATAAGCACATTGCAAGTAGCATTACCGTTTTTATGTTAATTGATTTTTAATTACATTCATTTTTTAATTACTCTGGTTGCAAGAGAAGGATATCACGTGCTAGCCACCCTTTCATCAACCATTGGACCATGATATGGAAGCTGATCACATAACAATAGCTGAGCTGTTGGAATAGTTCGCAGTGGAGCAGGAGCTGGCACAGGAGCAGGTGGCATCTTGCTGGTTTGCTTTTCTGGCAGCGTGGAGGTTCTAGACCTTTCTTTTCTGTCTTCTCATCTGAGTGATACTCTATTGAGAAACTGCTTAGGTGTGCTTTTAATAGTGTCGTTAAGTAGATCTATACTTTGATAATCAGAAGCTAGCAAGTTTTAACTGTTTCTGAACACCCTCCGTGGTTGTAACTCTGGCCAGCAAAGTGTCAGTTCCTCCCTTTCTGGGAACTTAGGTATGGACACTTGTTGGCTAGGACAACTCATCTAGCTGCTGTCATCCTTCAAAGCTGCCACTAATTTAATGTTTTTTCAAGACTCCCTGTAACTAATGCTCAAGTTTCTGTGTCCTAATTTCTTATTGTAACCTAATTATTACTGTAATTTTCATGGCTGCAGTGTTCAGAAGATTTTTGAACAAAAAAGCATTGAGAACCACTTGTCCTGCTGTCTGTACTCATTTTCTTATTTTTGTGCGTTTGACAGTGAGGGGCAAGCTAGTTCAAAAGAAATTCCTAACCAAGTTTTCAGCGGAAATACATGGTTTTGTGTTTAGTTCTTCACTTTGAACATTTGTAAATTTTTTCTTGAAGTTTTACTTAATGTTTTCTAGCAATATTCTTAAAGAAGAAATGACCAACCATTCAGATTGTATAAAAAACTTACATACAAATTTTAAGGGGGGCTTCCAAAGGAGGGGATGCCAGAAAAGGAAGTGTCCCATTCAAGGCGTGATGACAGAAAGCTGATCAGCTTTGTACCATTTCTCTGTGTCTGGTCCTTAACATATTTTTTGTTATTGTGAGTAATTCCATGAGCTTTCTGTGGTGTTGCTTGTAAGTTTTCCTGACAAAGTTGGGGAATGGGAAAAAAAATACAATTCCTGCTTTCCCTTAACATAGTGATGAGCATGTTTGAATCTGAAAATCCTAAGGACCTCATTACTTTCAAATTGGTTGCTTCTGGGATGTTCTTATTTAAGCTGCTAGTGTTCCCTGCACTTAAAAAATGTAAGAAACAATATTTTCAAATGGATCTAGCAAATTTTGTGTCAGTTTCTACCCTCATAAGGCATTCCCCATGGTTTCTTTGCCTTGAAAATCTGTATAATCTCTCTAGTCCTCTTAGTGCTTATAAAACTTTATTTTGAGTTCCTCATCTGAATTTGAACACTGCTGTACAAGAATGGGTGACTCATTCAGTTCACAGAACAGCAGTGACACGTGGAGGTCAAGAAAGTATGATCTATGAGGAAAGAGCCAAAGAACTGGATTTATTTAGCCCAAAGACAAGTTTGAAGGGAAGCTAATATATAGTAAGTTTAAAGTCGTAAAATGCCGGAAAGAAAGGGAACAGTTTTGTTCTTTGGATTCACAGCAAATAAGGGAAATGGAAAAAGAAATCAAAACAGCAACAAGAAAACAAACAAGCAAACTAACAGAAAAGGTTAAAATAATAGAAGAAGCTAAATAAATAGTTTGGGACGGTTGTGAAAGAGGTGAGAGAAGATTAGAAAAATGTTTCTCAAGAAAGGGATCTGAGACTGACTTGGGAAGGAAGTCTTGGACTCTGCTCCTAGGATTTCTGGGGCTGAATCATAGATAAACGTTTGAAGGACATGAAACAAGAGCCATGGAGGAGCATAGGTTTTTTAGCACTCAGATATGTCTGATATTTTGATATGACTCAGATATATTGGAGGCAAACATGAGTTCACGCAAAACAACTGCTCTTAAGGCAGTACAGACACAACAAACATGACCCTGTGCCAAACTGAAAAGGCCCTGTAGAGGGGACATGATAAAGTTTCCAAGTGAAATTGGAATCCCAATCCCAGTTGCAATTCCAAGGCAAATTGGAATCTTTTCTCTTTATTTGGCATTTTTTGCTGAAAGACAAAGTAAGATGAGAACAACATGCCTTTTAATAGGTTTAGATGCAAAAAAAAGACAATGTAACATTAAGTACATTCAGAACTTCATGGTTAAGCTGCATTTAATTGTACACACATACTCACACAGAATTTTAACAAACCTACAGGAATTTTCCTTTTTAAATTCTGCTATGTGAGAGGAACACTTCAGCTTACTCTAATACAGTCTTTAAAAGTAATTGCACTTTGAGGTTTTGTTTTTTTTCATGCAGGACACTTAATATTCTCAGTTACACAACATAGAACCTGTGCTGTGTGAATGATACGTATTACACAGTCATTTCTCCTATGACTGTGTATTTTAAAATTAAAAGTATGTGCAGTGATAAGAAGAAACTTTTGCAGTGTGTAAATACATTTTTTTAAAAAAAGAACTTTCCTTTTTCAGTAAAACAGTGCTTGCTTGCTAGATACTGTTCAAATGAGGGAGGTGTTTACATCACTTCAAATGCCAGTGATCCTGAGGTAGTCTTTGACTTGAACCTTGTCTTTTAAATATACCAAGTGCATTTATCCATCAGTCCTTTATATATTGGTTCAGAGGTCTATGATAAATTGTTTTATAACCTGCTACAGTAAGCATCATCAGCCTTAAATGAAGAAGCTGTTCAACAGATAGCAGAACAGCTTTTTTTCCATAACAGTTACCATAAAGGGAATGGAATATATACGGACACTTAAATATATCCCATCTGAATACACAGGTAGAGAATGTGTTGCTGTATGTTTCTAGGATGCATTTTAGTAGATAGGGATCTGGCTGTATCTGAAAAGCATTTCTGAGCTAGACTGCAAATTGTCTTTCAGTCCTACCTGTCTGGATTTAGGTTCTCACTGAGCTGATCTAAGATTACATTAATTCCAGAACTGTGTTATGAAGAATAAATGAATTAGAACAGCTCTAAGTTATTTGAATGATACAAATAAATTCATAACTAGTCATCATTATTTCAGTATCCTGTGAAGCCTAATGCATGATTTATCCCAGTGAAGTGATGCACACTGCTTGTAAAAATGTTTCAGAACCTAAATTTACTTTTCTTATTTGGTTTGGGTTTTTTCTAGAAGTCATTTTGTAGAGAGGTCCAGCTTTTTTATACATTCACTTTTGAAATACGTCTAGTACTATTAGAAAGCAGCAGCATGGACATAGTGAGGCTAATAAAACCTGAGAGAAAATCTGTTTATATAAAAGGCTCTTGCATACTCACATTTTTTTGTCCTAAACAAGGCAGTTTTTTTTTAATTTTTGCCTTTTCTGTAATTGACTTCCATGATCTTTTGCTTGGTTGTCTTAATGTACATTCAAATATGGTCCTAGAATCTTAAAAACAGTAGTTTTAATTCATTGTGATATTGCAAGAAAATATTTAAATTTTACCTTAATTTCACTTTCTAAGTTTATAATTAACCTTGTTGTTAAAAACTCCATGTGTACTGAAGCAAGCAGTCTTAAGATATGCACATATTGTTTCAGTTCTTCCTTGTCAAGCTGTATTTCAGGCACCATATATGTAGAAAAAATGGGAAATTGCTGAAAAAAGACCTCAGATAGAAAGGCAAAATAATGAGTAACCTCTGTGTGTGTGCATCTCGTAGTCTCTGATTAATTTAGAAAACAAGGCAAAAAAGGGAAGGGTAGAAATGGGGATGATGCAAAAATTCTGCTCTTTTGACAGCTTGTACTGAAGACCTCAAGAGTTTCTTTAGTTAGTGAAAACCAAATAAGTTTTTATTGTGGAAATAAATACAAAATCAGAGATTCTTTTAATGTTGGTTTTAAGTTTTATGCCCCAGCTTCCCTGTCAGTAAGCACTGTGCCCGTTAGCACCATGAGTAGGCATAAGCCCAGCACAATGCTTAAGCTGAGTGACTAGATGTAATTTTTTATTTATTTTTTTTAATGTAGCTACCACAAGTGTGTAAAAGCAGAAGCAGGACCTTTGGAGAAAGCGTGGCAAAGGGGAAAGGCTTTAGAGGCAGATTTTAGAAGACCAGAGAGACATCAGGGCACAGCAATGCAGAAAGAGAGAAAAATATTTGCTTGTCATTCTTTTTGTCTTAATTTATGTCTCTGTTTCACAAGGACATCATTTCAGGTCTGTGAAAAGCTCTGTTGTGTCAGTAGTACTGATTCTTCCCCAGGAAATAATTTCAGGGACCAAGCCTCCAGAGATACACTGAGGAAACAGTATTTTTCTTCTGTGGTTTCGTGTCAGTGTTATTTTTTATTATGGAGCATCACGTATATGTGTGTATATTTAATGTGTAGGATAATAGTGCCATATTTTACTTGTGCAAAGTGTTCAGCAGTGTCCCACACAACATTCTAGTCTCTAAATTGGAAAGATACGGATTGAATGGATGGACCACTCGGTGGATGAGGAATTGTCTGGATGGTCACACTCAAAGGTCAAAGAGTTGATGTCTGAATGGAGACCAGTGCCAGGTTGCATTCCTCAAGGGCCAGTTCTGGTACCAGTGCTGTTTTAGTATCTTTGTCAGAGACATGGAGTTTAGTGCATCTCAGCAAGTTTTCTAACATCAGTCTATGTGGTGCAGTCAACATGCTAGAGGGAATAGATGCCATCCAGAGAGACCTGAGAGGTGGGTCCATGCCAGCCTCATGGTGTTCAACAATGCCAAGTGCAAGGCCCTGCACATGAGTTGGGGCATAATTACAGGTTAGCTGGAGAATGGATTGAGAAAAGCCCTGAGAAAAGGAGTTGGGGGTGTTGGTTGCTGAAAAGCTGGACATGAGCCAGCAATGTGTGCTTGCAGCCCAGAAACCCAACTGTGTCTGGTGCTGCATTAAAAGCGTGGCCAGCAGGATGTGGCAGGCAACAGTGTCCCATGCTCTACTCCACTCTTGTGCAGCCCTGTCTAGAGCACTGTCTCCAGTTTTGGAGCCCCTCACACAGGAAGGACTTGGAACAGTTGGAGCAAGTCCAGAGGAGGGTCACAAAGATGATCAGAGGGCTGGAGCAGCTCTCCTATGAAGACAGACTGAGAGAGTGGGTGTTGTTCAGCCTGGAGAAGAGAGGGCTCTGGGGAGACCTTAGAGTGGCCTTCCAGCACCAGAAGGGGCTGACAAGAAATCTGGAGAGAGACATTTTAGAAGGGCATGTAGAAATAGTGATAGGGGCAATGATGGGTAGATTTAGGTTAGACATGAGGAAGTAATTTTTTAGTGTGAAGGTGAAGAGACACTGGCACAGGTTGCCCAGAGAAGTTGTGGATGTCTGGTCCCTGGAAGTGTTCAGGGCCAGGTTGGATGGGGGCTTTGAGCAGTGTGATTCTAGTGGGAGGAGGCAGAGTAGTTCAATCCTCCTCCCATGGCAGAGGAGTTCAGTCTAGATGATCTAGGTTCCTCCCAACCCAAACCGTTCTATGATTCTGTTATCCTGTTTCTATGGACGCATTTTGGGAAAACTGGAGCTCTTTTGTCTTTGTCACTAAGGAAGTTTATTTTTTTAGTTTGCTTTGCTGTTGTTGATTTCTAGTTCTTTATACAACTTGAAAATCAAAACCAACTGTTTCATTTTGCTATTTAAAATGTTTAGGTGGTCTGCTACACCAGGTCAGAGAATGTTTGTAAGTAATGCACTGGTCACCTCTATAATCAAGACATTACTGATAGACATCTGGGGCAAGAGAAAATCATGTCTTTTTTCAACAGGTGACTGAACTTTATGTTTTATGGTCTTTACAGGTAGATGATGAAATAAAGATACAGAGACAGAGATGAAGAATCACCAGCTGAAATGAGTAAACAAGAGGCTGATGTTCTGCGGTGCTGGAGATGTAGAAAATACATAGCAAATTCTGTTTGCCTTGCAAAATGTCATGGAAAAGAGCCATCTGAAGTAAGTATAACATCTGAAGGAAGTCTGTAACTCTTTCTAGTGCTGTTGATTTTAAAGAAAGGAGAAGTGTTAGACTTGCCCTCATTTGGTAATTAATCTCCTGTGAAGATAAGTACTAAAATAATGGATGATTCTGTAGACAGCAAGAAGTAATGAAGCCAAGTAGGCAGTGGTCACCTTTATGTTCTGTGATAACATAAAGGCTGATGCTCATGATACATTTTACTAAAAGCTTGTGCAGAGGGTGTAGTGCTACTATTTTTCATGTAAAAATGGGTTCTATTTTTGAGAGTTTTAAAGCAACTGGGTTTTTTGTTTGTTTTGTTTTAATACCTCTTAGCAGATAATAAGATAATAAAATAAACAAAAAGATAACTTTTTGTTTCTAAGGTATATTTTAAATACCTCAGAGATACTGACTTCACTTTGGTAGTTAACTGTGTGTCAGATCTTCCTGCATCGGAAACTTTTGCTCTTCATTTTGAAAAAGTGGGAGACAGCTGAAATTAAAATAGTTCATGAAAATAGTTCAGAATAGCCTCCCTGAGAGCGTGCATGCCCTGCTAGGCTAATATACCACGTAGTAATTTACATAATATTTATTAAAATAAACAGAAGAATAATAATGCATAATAAAACAGTAATGACAAGTAGTATTCATAGTTAGAGTCTTTCCAGATACACCAAGAGCACTGTGAGTACATCTTATGATCTTCAGTCAAAGGAAAAAAGCAAACAGATGGGAAGGTGGTGTTCCTTTTTATTAATGCACTAGAAGTGCAACAAGTAGTGAAAAGGAAGAGGTATCTTTGCCCATTTCCCCTGGTGGAGCACTTAGTTGTCACTGGAGGACCACCCTGCAGAAGATTTAAGTGGGTCCTTCCTTAATTATGTAAATAGCAGATAAAAGAATGTAATTTAGCACTACTACTGGAGGCATTGGATGACAAAGATTGTCTGATCTTAATTAACTGATTAATTAATGTTTGATCTGACTTAAGTCCAAGTGAAGTACAGGTACTCTCCACAGATAGGAGGAAAACAGTAGCATAGATGTTGCAAACAGATGAAATCTATCTGTCCATTGTTGTTACTTGGAGAATTTTTTAAAGCTCCTGTTTTCTGCATATAGCCCCACTTTTGATTTTCAGCATAATGAAACTTCCATTCTTTTGAATTTCTTAACATATAATAGTAAGTAATTTTCCACATTCATAAACTGTAACAACTGATGTTAAGACTTTAACACCCACCAGAGTTTCCCTATATTTTTAGCCATCTTTATAAATTTACTGACATTCTAAACCATGTTAAAAGAGTTAATTACACTTGTATCACTTCTGTGCTAAAAGTTAGGTATGTATTTTCTTCTATTTTATTATCAGTGAAATGTTACAGTTTTTTAGAATTTTGTTTAATCTTTCCTTGTTCACGTCATTGCTGTAAAGCCTCCAAGTGTCTAAGAGTCCCTGGATTCTCTGATAGTTATTCTAACAAGCATTAGAAAATTAATTTTAAAAAATTAATTTAGTGGCATAGTTGTGCAGTATTGAATACAATCTTCATATGAATAGAATTTAATTTTTTCTGTCTTTACTGGAACATGGTGCCAGATGATTTTGCTTCTGAAATCAGTTTCCAGAAATACTTGGAAGTGCAGCAATTGCTTACTTTCTGTTCTTGCAAATGAAACAAAACCACCTCCAAATGTCTTCATATCCACAGTGGAGGCTGTCCTTAAATACAGAAATAGAAAATTATTGACAGCTTCTACCTAGTTTTAAAGAATGCATCAATGTCTTTGAGTTTTATCATTTGTTAGTAAAATATTTACTGAATTTGGGAAGCTGACTTCTGGCTATATTCAAACAACAAAAAAAGCTTACATAAATATTGCATATCAATACAATATGTATTTTTTTTTAATAGACATCACAACCTTCATCTGCTGCTCCTGAGTCTTGCAACATATGGCATGTGAACTTAGAAGCCATTCCAGAGTGGGCAAAATGTGTCATTGAAAAGGTAGATCTCTTTTTGTTTGCATCTTTATCATTCAAATTGTGAAATAAGTAGGGGGGTACAAATTTCAAGAGCAGCTCTCTGCTTAGGTATTTGTACGTTACAGGGACCTTCTAACAGGGAATTTTTCTCAAAAACTTCTGTCATTGCCCTTGACAGAAGCTTTTTCCTCTCTTAAAGACGATTGGCTTTTTTAATGTATGCCCAAAACCTGCATGTGATAAATTTTGCTCTTGTACATTTATAGTTGAATGTACTTCTATTTGTCCAAGTAACTGTCATATGCACCTCTTTGTATTTTGTCAGTTTTTAAAATTATATTCATTATCTAGGTGTGGGGCTCTGATTCATCTTGATCATTGTATCTCTCAGTGCTAACACACATGCTGACAGAGAAGCATGTTTTTCCATAAAACTGTACTGGGATTTTGTTGAGAGATCAGTTGTTGGAATATGATGTGATATCTTTTGAATTCCACATGCTATTATGTCATATGAGAAGGAAGCAGGTACCTTCCTGCACACTGTATGGTCCAATAACAAGCCAGTGTCACTGCATTTGACTCTTTTAACTGCCTACTTGAAATTACAAACTATCTTATAACTTTCCTGTTGTACTTATTGCTTCAGTTGAGTATTTAAGTTATGCTAGTTCTAGAAGTTAGTGTTGCACAGACGCAGCAAGCAGAAGTAGTGATTTTCATTCTCCCTTCAGGCTTTCTCTGATGAGTGTTTGATTCTGAAAGGCAAATTATGTCTGCATTTCTTTCTGCGTAGAGTTCAGTATCTAAGTTTTACTATATTGTAAGTAACTTCTGATCTGAGCAAATCCATGCTGAAAATTATACACAAACAAAAAATTGTTATGACTGTAAAACTAAGCACTCAAAAATTAAGAAAATTAAAATAATCTTCTTTCATTGTTTTGCTCTATGTTGTATTTTATTAAACATTAATTAAGCTCTCTTTAAAATTAATTATCTCTTATACTTGAATAAGATGTGACAGAATACTGTAGCTATCTTAGAACATTGATCTTGGGCATGTGTGTGAATATTAAGGATAATGATGTATTCCCCCACTTTACAGAATTGCTTAATCTTCAATGTCTGACCATAAGGATGGAGTTTTTTAGAGTACTTTGTATGTCTTATTATTTCAGTAAAATGGGATTCACTACAAATACTAATATTATTCTTCTCACTACTAGCTGTAAATGCCTGCCTTCTGCACTTGAAAGCCTAGAGGATCAGGCTAGAGACCTGGGAAATACAAAGCCCCTATACTGCTCAGAAAAGGCTTAACATATTTGCTCAAGAGTGCAGAGGAGCAGTGCTCCACTGATAGCAGAGCAAGAGAATGGAATTCTCTGTGAACACCTTCAGTATCTTAGCATTCATTTGGTCCTTTAGTAGCCTGGAAACTCTTGCTTCATTCACTTCTGACTTTGCTGGAAAGATTGCTTGGGCTAGTGGATAAGTGTGTGGATTTTGTAAACAATTTTGGCTCCTCCTGGGCTCTGAATAATTTTGTGTTCCTCTGTTACTTTCTTCTGTATGACTCCTGAATCAAAGGCTAAATCATTTTATGTAAGCACAAAGTCTATTTGCAGGCTGTAGAAACCCATTGCTTCCCAGCCAGTTCTCAGTTCTTTTCAATCTCATTGAATTTTATATACACATCAGTACATAAATAATTTTCAGTAATTCTAAATAGCTAGTGTGCCTAGCAAACTTTTTTTTGATCTGCATTTTCTTTTACCTATCACTTATCACTTGTTTTAGCTTCTTTTGCTAACCCTTCCCATTTTTTCCCCTTTATGTAGTCCATAATTAAACATATGTACCCTCAGCAACTTGGCAGATCTTGCTGATTTTCCCCCTACCACCTCCTCCACTACTAGGCTGTTAGTTCTTTTACTGACTCAATGCTTCCACAGCCCATTGCCAAACTCATGCTAAGTAAGTCCTGGACTCCCTTGTACTGCCCCTCATCTCTCTGTGCACACAGGACATAGAAATTACTTCCCTGCTGTCTCTTGCATTCCCATTTTTGCTAGGCTCTTAGCCTAATCCTCATGAATCATTCCTCTTCTACACTTTACTGTTCCAGAGTGCCTGAGTGCCAGAAAAACTCACCAAAGGCACTCAGAAGTACTTTTCCCGGAATTTTAGTGTGTAGCCCATGGTATCTGGGAAATGGAGTGTGGGAGACTTACAGTAAATCTCTGACCCAGCTTATTTCTTTGTGAGTAGCATATGCACTGGTTTGTACTGAGCATGGTCAAGAAATTTTCAGGGATTTGGGCATATGTAAACTGAGAAATTTAATTTCTGAATTAAAAATATGTCCTGATTTAAATAGATTCCTTAAGTGCAACGAAAGGCACTTTTTTGATATTTTGTAAAATTTTGAGGTTTCAACCCACAAGGCAGGAGTAAGTTTCTCAGAGAAGTATTCCCAGAAGTTTTTCTGGCATTGCATGTGAAAAATAACCTTTTTTTCCAGCACAAGCTTTATTTCTGAAACTACAAAATCGTTTTTACTGAAACTTTCATTCAGACTACCATCAGTCATGGAATCATCTTTTCAGGCTACTTTGAAAGACATTTGCAAATGAAAGCAATACTTAACTAAAAATGTTGGACAGCTTCTATATTCATGGCTCAGCCCCACTTCAGGCACACCAATGAGTAATATGTGATTGGAGTTGATAATGTTCTCATCTGGACTTCTATCCTGCATACACTTGCATAACCTTAACACTTAAAAATACTTCTGCTGAAAGACAAACACAGTTACTGAAAATAATAACTGTGCAAATATGTAGAAGGTTATAGATATTTGATACATATTTTCTCACGAAAAGTGCCTTTAGAATTTAAATGAAATTAATAGAATGACGAGAAATTAAAATAATGGCCTCCTTAGAATATAAAGGATTTGTTATGGTATCTACACACAGATTGTGTTATAATACTTCACACCTCAAAATACAAGCACCATTTCAAGCTTTCATGGGGTAAGCAAAATGAAAAGCTGTATTGTCTTTGTAAGAATACTCCTGTCACTGTATTTAGTATGCAAGAAATGTATCAGCACTCAGAAGACTCGGCTGAGAAACTGTGCTTGCCAATTGCAGATTAACATGGTAAATTGATTTTCTCTATGACAGCATTTCTCTAATGCTTTCATTAGTATTGCAGCATTATCCTGTCTGTGGACAAATTTTAAACATAGTGCAGAGCCCCTACATTTTGAAATGTATTTTCTAGGTTTCTTAGAATTAATTATCACTGCAGCAAGAAAAGTTTTGACCAGAATGTTATTTAGGGTGGTTTTTCTTTCTGCTGTGAAGTTTTTTTCTATTGTGTCTGAAAAACAAGCCCTTTTATTAGTGGAGAAAAGTAAATCCAGTAATGATTTCTTGGTCATTCATTTACAATGAATGTGGTGGGTGATTTTTTTCTTTTCTTCTTAATAGGCACAGTGGACAATTGGAAAACTGCACTGTCCATTCTGTGAGGCTCGTTTAGGGGGCTTTAACTTTGTTTGCAACACAAAATGTTCCTGTGGACAGTTAGTAAATATACATTTCTGTAAAAGTCGGACGGACTATCAGCCAGCTTTCTGTGTTAGCTTGGCAAAATCATCAGGAAAACAGTTATCTGTGCTCCAGATTAAATCTGGTTTTATCAAGGATACCTGCCATGAAGTGGTGAATGCAACTTTGGAAATCAGAAATCAAGGGCTTTTGTACATGGCCAGAAATAATAGCAGTACTGAAAGATTAACAGAAGCACTTTGTCTAGAAGTAAGAGCTCCCAGATTTGAGAGGAAAAGTAATAAACTTCCCTTAAAGGCATTAAGTCAGAAAACAAGTATTTCTGCCTCCTCTCCTATGAATGATGCATGCACTATGAAACCTTGTCACAGAAGATCACATAGTTTGGATTTAAATATCAGAGAGAGACTGGTTTTGTCACCTGCCTTAAATGAAGCTTGCAATATGGGAACAGTTTACTATGGCCAAAATCAAAGTCCTCTTTACACAAAAAGCAGCTTGAAATTAGACTCCAGTAGGAGGCATGGTAATTGTTTTCAGGACCTATATAGTTCCAGTGCTGACAAACTACAAAAAAAGTTTCAAGTTACTTCCTTTACTACATTTCTACATAGAGAAAGAGGAAATGTGGGTGATTTTGAAGCTACTGGACAGTCTTCTGGGAGTGCCATTGCTGATGGATCAACTTTTGTAATGAATGTTTCTTCACCTGCTGTAGAAGAGGAACAATGCATCACACCTCTTTGTCTTGTGCAGACTTCAAGTATTTCCTTCAACAAACAGCTGAGTAAGAGAGAAAGAAACAAGTTGAAAAGCTTGAGGAGAAAACAAAGAAGGCGAGAACAGTGGATGGAGAAGCAAGTAAGTGTTTAAAATTAATTTTTCTACCTTTTTTGTACAGTTTGGCTTTCTGAACTCTTTTGGAGCTCTCTTCATACTGGTTTAACTGGAGTCAGGCATTCTGCAAACAAGGATTTAGGACCTCTTTCTACATGCATTTTTTCTAATTTAACCAAGTACTTTTCTTCTGTGTAAAACCAAACCTTGATGGATATATACTACTGTTTTCTGTTTTGTTGGTTTGTGATACAATAATAAAGTAAGTAAGAAAAGACAATAAAATATTATCAGTGTAATTAAAGGAAAAACTGAAAGTTCAAATCTTCTAAATGAGAAACCCTAGAATTTTAGGATTTCCTAGCTTTTAACTAATAGAATTTTGACTTAAATTTTCAGTTAAGAAAAGTTTACATTTTAAAAAGTGTGTGCATATATTAGTTGTTGTAAGTAAAATATTTTTTCTTTGAGTAAAGAATTTATGTTGCTACTTAAAATGTTTGTCATAGGAGGTAGATACTAATCTAACAGGGATGTTATCTGTTCTTATCAGTTATGCAACCACAGTTTCCTTCTTCAAACCATCTAAAGTAGAACAGAATAAAAGACCATAGATGGTAATGCAATTTTTGTTGGGGGAAGGGGAAGAGAAAGGCCAGGAATAGATCTTCATAATACAGGTTTTGTTGGCTCTGAAATTCAGTAGAAAGACTAAGTAAATTTGTCATAATAAAATTCTTGCCTCAAAGTGATGTAGAATATTTGAATGGACCTACTTCTCATACTCTGTGTCAAGCAGCAAATATGGCTAGTGAAGGTGTGTTTCCCATGGCTGTGGTATCTTTCCAGGAAAATGTGGATGTAGGAAACTGTATCCTCTGGCATGTGGCAGAAGGGGGTGCTCCTCTGCCATTTACTCCTTTTTGTGACTGCTTTTCTCTCATGTGCCAGTATAGGTACCCTCACCTTTCTTGAGGCATCTTCACCTTACTTGCACGTTCCACTTGCCGTATTTTTTCTTAAGGGCCCTGACACCCTTTCTTGTAAAAATGTGCACTTTGTTACTATGGTATTTATAGTAGGAAGCTGATCTATGGTACTTTGTAACTATGGTTTCCAACATACTTGAAATCTGTAATCAGATAGTAAAACTTCACAAAGAGAAAAAAGTATAAAACTCTTGGAGGCTGGAGTGAAAGAGTTTTAGTCAAGTTAGAATGGTCTGTTTTTCACTTAAGTGCTCTTTTAAGTAGTACTTCACTGCAGAAAAGCCCTGATGTGAACTGGATCTCTTCTAAGCTCTCTCTGTTGAAGGTGTGCATCTCGTTTTTATCTCTAATTAAAGCTTTTTCAAAGAGAACAGACTTGTTCAGACTTCAGAATTTCTTTGTAGATACATAGGCTGCTTTGAGTTTATTTTGTAATGCGATAACTTTATCTGTCAAATGTTTTTTCTGCCTTGCAATAAGCCAAAATGTGTCCGTAAACATCATGTTGTGGCAGAACGCACTCTTTTTATGAAGTTGGAGTGCATAAACCTTGGATTGTATATAGAAGCAGTCCTGTGAGCTCCTGACCTGCACTAGCCCTGCAGCCTACCCCAGTGCAGGCTCTGTGGTGGGCTGAGCTGGCCTGATGCCAGCAGAGCAACCCAAGCCTCCCAGGGACAGCTCTTAAAGGCTGTGAGGAGAATACTTGCACATAATTTGTGTGTGTACTTGCATGTATGGGGTATGATAAAAACTACTTGAATTTTTATTAACAATATTGCCAGTATTAACAAGGATTTTCATTGTTGCTGTTGCTGAAGTACTTCTGTTAAAAATTTCCTTTTGTGTGTATCTTGTTATATATTTGCATTGTTTACTGATATCTGAAGCTCACAATCATTTTCTGAAAGATCATGGGCAGAAATATCATTTGTGGTTCCTCCAGCCTTTTAATTTCTCTTCACAGCCTTTTCACATAGAGGAAGACTATGCAGTGAGCTTCAAAACTTCAGTGTCTTCTTGAAACTGATCCTCATCCATCAGTAAAAATATTATCGGTCTCTTTTTTTCATCTTGACACATCACCAGTCCTTTTTTAAACTCTCTTTTAAAACTTGGAAGTTTTGTCTTACAAACTCATGGTCAGTTCCCCAGAACTGAGTTTGCTTTCATGCGCCTTTTGTTAATCTGAACACAGGATAACAGATGGGTGAGATACAGCATTGTTTAACCACACTATCAGGTGTTGTTTTCTTGCCCTGCAGCTCTGAGTTTTCAAGTCCACACTCATGTTCTCTAGCAATTGACAGTCTTGTAGGAAAGGTGCTAGGCTTCAAAGGATTAACTTGTGACCTTAGTTCACGTATTCAGTGTTTGTCTTTTTTCATGGGTATTGGTTCATAGTTTTTTCTTTCACTGTCATATTTGCATGTAAACTGTAAATCCTTCAGATGCAATCATTCATGCAGGCAGTATAGAAAAGTCTGAGCGTAGCAAATGTCTATGAGCTGTTGTGCAATATGTGCCCACCTTGCAAAGCAGAGGATCATCTGCTACCTCGTGTGTCTGGCCACCTTTGATAGTTACTGTGCTAAGAAGTGGCAGTGCTTTTCACTGACCTTTGTCTGCTTTCCAGCATCATTAGTAACGTGTGGCTTTTCTGAAGAGAGACACACAAGGTCTCAAAATTCAGCCACTTCTACCTGAAAGATTACTGTTGTATTGGTAATGCTATAACCCTGACAATCAACAGCTGGGGTAATATGCCATGCCACAGATAAGATCCTGATCCTTCCTCACAGATGTTATATCTTGCTGGACAAGAGCAACACAGAGAAGAAACTAAGCCCAGTGAAGTGAGTTTGGTATTTTGTCAGTGACTGTCTGCCAAAAGAGGTCTTTTTAAATAAGTAAGTTAGGGTTTGTTTGTGCTGTTCCAAGGTCAAATACTCATTGCTGTTCCAAGAAAATGCTGGTGAACAGCCTATACATATGGAAATACTGTATCCTCTTAACTTGTATAAACAGTTATTATTAGAAATCATTGTTCTAATTTTTCTAGAAGCCCACAGACAAATTGGATCATAACAATTCATGAGGCTTGCTGTCCCTCAGCTAAGAAAGGCAATGACCTGTTTGTGCAGGTAGGTTGCAGTGGTGTGCCACTAAGTTTATCCCACAATATTAGCATAGGTTCTTATTACACATCATGAAGAGCAGACTGAATTGCAGTTATATAAGATGACTCATGGCAGATGAAAATCCAAATTCAACAATAGTATGAACAAGAATTTAAGAGTACTTTCATATTTCTGAGATTTACTGTGTGTTACCAAAAGGACCCTATTATATACCCAGAGAGGAGTTGAAGATGAGATTTTAGACATTGAAGAATATACTATTATAAATTTTACGGATTTTTTTTGTGCCCTAAGCCTGTAGTCCTTCACTTCCATAAATTGTTACTGATTTAGCAACTAAGAATTTGTGTAGGCTTTATATTTCTAATTGGTTTTCATGGTACTAAAATCTCTGAATGCACATAAACTTAGGTAAATTAAATTCTGCTTGCATGGAGATTTAAGTAGAATGCAGGGCTTGGTTCTTCAGATTAAAAAAAAATATTTTTGTTCAGGAAAACAGAAGCTACTAACTCTTGGGAGAGTTAAAGCTCTCTATCTTTTCTTCAAATAACTATTTTTTTATGCTTTGTAGTGGTCAGTGTGTCTCTAAGTGTTTCTCATCCACAACATTTCTTTACATTTTACTATATCCACTTCCAAGCATTTTTTTCATGTTTATATTTGGGAGAAAATAATCCTTTTTTCTTTATATTTCTTCAACTTTACTATTTTAAGTAAAACTATAGGCAGTCACTGAGAAGTATAAGTTATTGTACACATGAAAAGGTTCCAGACAAACAGAATAGAACAGAATAGATTTCATATAAACTTGCTGTTTCTGAAGTTGCTTATCAGTGACTGTAGTAGGAAATGGAAAAACTAAAGTTGCAAAGTACTGAAATAATTATATGAAGTACTGCAAAATACATTCCAGAATTATATGCAAGGAAAGAGAGCATCTACTGTTACAGCTGAAGAAGTTGGCAGTCTGTTGGGCATATGAAAGTCTTTTTCTTATCCAAAGTACAATCTTCTACCTGTAAGTTAAAATCTGTAGAATCAAAAAAATATTTGATACTGTGAACATGTACTCACAGAAATATATCATTTTATGCTTCTCCCAGCTTCTAATGGCATTATCTATTTCATTTATAGCTTGTTCAGTAGCTTTTAAAAGTCATTTTTAGTTTTATGATTTAGACTTTTTGCTAAAGTGCAATGCTAATACAGATTCTGAAGCAAAATGGAAGTAATTAGCAAGTAGCTTGAGAGCTGAAATGTGATCTTAGCTAAGGGATACTGAGAGGAAGCAACTGGTGAAGGAAGATAGTTCTTTAACTCTTCCACAAATGCAAGAATTTGAATTCAGAGTTTGGTAAAAGCTGTATAAAAAATGGAAATGTAAAAAAAAAAAAAAAAATTAAAAAGGGGTAAGGAAAAGAAGTTCTGTTGGCTATCTCAGCTTCCATTTTCAGATTAAAATTTATATGTCAAGAAGAGGAGAGATAGTACATGGCTACTCTGAAATGCACTTTACTGGAGGAACAAAACTTCAACTATGTGCTTTCTTGTAATACTAGTTTCCATGCAAAACAGTCTGTGGTTTAAGAAAATAAGCCATAGGCAGCTATTTTATTCATAGGAAATGGAGCAAAGAATTTTCACTAAATCATGAAGAAGTACTTGACTACAGACATTTTGAAGGAAGAAAAAACATTAAATAGTGAAAGAAACATTGAAATGTGGAGTGTTCCATTCAGTGGGCTTTCTGAATTGGAAAGAGTTGATGACTTTGGAACATGCTGACTATATTCCAATTGGATATAGCAGGAACTTTGTTGAGAAAAAAACCAAAAACAAAACTAAAAACAAACAAAAACAAACCACCAACAAAACAAACAAAACCAAACAGAACAACAAAAAAAACCACCAAACCAAATGCATGAATGATTAGAATGAAAAACTACACCTGAGATTTTGGAAATAGGTAAAAACTGAGTGCCAATCGTTCATAAAGAGACAAACTTTATTCCTTATTCTTTGATCTCACTGTTATTTACCCTCTTTGTTCATTTCAGCCACAATTTTGTGGTGCAGTTTGACCTTCAAATAACTGCTCATATTTAGGATATTCTTAAAAGGTAACCATAGGAGTGCTCTAATGTGGGAAATGCTTAATGTGAACTCTGCAAAGGGAAAAACTACCAGGCAAAACCTGTAGAAATCACACCCCATGGTAGCAGGCCTGACACCATTGGTACATCCAGAAGCAGCACGTCCTAGATAGGGCCTGCTGTTCTTCACTCAATTTTCAGATTGTCTCATACTTAACAAATATACTTAAATTATCATACCTATTAAAATAACAGAGACTCAGTCTTGCACATCACAATATTCAATACTGTGAAGTATATTCTACTGTTAGCAGCAGAGTTGGCAGATTTTCTGAGGTTTAAAAAAATACTTGTTTAAATGACAACATGGGAAAAGTAGGATTCTAGAAAAGCAAAGAGAAAAAATGTAGCATTGCATGTGGACATTTGTCTATAGCTTTTATTATTTGCATTTTTCCAGGTGCTACACGCTTAACCTCACTTGCTACAAACCAGGCAAGTTTGTATGAAAAATATGTAAAGAAAGTGATGGAAAATTAGATACAGGCAAACCTGGTATTTCCTCTTGGCTGCATGATGACGTATCACGTACTGTTAAGTAGTACTCCCCTTGAAGTGGGTCCAAAGTCTGAAATGAGAATGCTAATCATGTTATAGTAAAGAGGAACACTGATATACTAGCAAACTGAATTTTGGTTTATGCATTAGAAGAAATGCTGAACAGGAACACAGTTCTTCCAGATGATCAAATCTCTTCTACAAGAAACTACTAAGCTGAAAATCAGAACACAGTTTTTGTAGTTGCTGTGGCAATATGTTGTTGTGTTCTTCTGCAGCACAGCAGAACAGACCACTCTGGTTTCTTAAAGTAAGCTGTTTTAGGAAGATAAAAATAATGCTTTAGAATTACTAATAGATGAATCTTTCTGGATTTAAATCTGTTAATCTATGGAATATATCCATATTTGGAATGATTAACCACTGTGTGAATGTCTATCTTTTGAATTTCTTTTGTTTTATGGATATCCCAGTTCCCTTTAAGTATAGGTGTACCATTGACAAGTGTGTTGAAACTATTTTTATGCAAATATGTGAACAGGACTGAATTTTAGAGAAATTTTTCTCTTGATTCTAACACAGATTTTATGCAGCCTTATAAATCTCAACAATTTCTTTGATTAGGTGAGATTCACACTATCCACCATGTCTTAAGTTTCTCTAGCTTGTGGAATTTTTGTGTTTAGTGTGAGATTTATTCAGAACAACCCAGTTGTTTTGTTTCAACAAAAATTTGTGTTGAAGTCAAAAGTTTTTATCAAAGCCAATAGCTCACTTTTCCTAATTTAGAGCCTGTTGGTGCCAAACACATCCTATATTGGATGTTCTTCTGGAACCTCACTAGGAGTTCAAGGTGCTGCTAGTTTGCAAGCTGGTCCTTTGAATGAGCCTATTAACCAAGCTGGAGTTTTGGCACAAGACAGGCCAGAAGGTGTGGTACTTCTGGTGTCCTGAATGGTGTGCTCTTTGTTTAGCCTAGCAACTTTGAACACCAGCCTGTCAGCATCCTGGACTAGTGCAGTGGATTTGTGACTGAACCAGAGCTTTTCAGGAATTATGTTTTGCTTTTTTCAACTGTGAGCAGCAAGTAAGGTGTATGACTCGCATGATGAATTTGCACGCTTCTTTGGTCAAAATAGTGACATAGTCAGAACCACATGGCAGTGCCAAAATATGCCAGTGTCTTTTTAGTTTAAATGATAGTGTGAGTAGGCAAGTTAGGAAGTGTTTTCATGTTACAGTGGGTGAAAAGGAATATGCACACAATTCTAGCCACAATTGTCAGCATCTTATCTCACCTGACTCCACACAGCCTGATTCAGGGCAGAAAAAAAGGCAAAAACTAAGTAGTTTCTTTGATTATTTTCCTGCCGCATCAGTTCATTGGATTCAGTAGATTGCTGCAGCCAGCATAAGAGTATAGTTGGAAATGTGTGTTTGGAAGTGAAGAAGTCATAGCCGATAGATGAGCTGGGCTGCATCATGGAAGCGTGGCTTTATACTTACTGTTTTTCCTAACAATTTTTTTCGTATTCTAACAGTCCTGCTAGAGAATATTCCAGTGTTTAAGTTTTGGTCATTTGCAGTCATACTGCTTCCTATCATCAAATCATCTTCACTTTAGGGGTGTTTCTTATGATGGTTTTAACAGTGTAATGACTGTCAGTGGAAATACATGAGACATTACCCAGAACTGATCTACTGTGAATTAATTTGAGGACTAGTATATAATCACGGTGTATTGATACCCTGGCTTTATAATTTGAACATAAAAATTGATTAATTTTTTTTTTCTTCATAAATTTAGTTTTTTGGTTTTGAAGCTTTTGTAGCCTTGCATATTTAATGAATTTAATAATCCATACTTAACTCATGAATTGTTCTAACTTAGCAAATGCATGGATAAAATGCTTTGCAGCAGAGTCAGGGAGTTTATATTTTGTAGCATTTTTCTACTGGTACGTCAGTCACTGGGTTTAGGGGTTCTATTGAGAAGAGCTACTTTTTCAGCAGAAGAATAGGGAGCATTATTCAAAAAATTAAGAGTTATAAAAGTATCTGTTCCCTTCTGTAATACACGAGATCTTAAAATACTAGGGGAGGGAGGGCTGGGATGTAGAGGACCAGTATCATGAAAAGAAACATGTATTTATTCTTATTTAATTAGGATCAGCTTCAGTAACAATGCAGTACTATTTGTGTGGGGGAATTTATAAGGGATATTACTACAAATATTTATTTGTTTAATTCGGAGTGGCAAGTCCGGTACACGAGTTCCACCTGTGTGTTCCACTTCTGTGATTGTTGTGATTTAATAGTAGTAATAGGATGAAAATTTCTTTTTCCATACTGGCCTGAGGTGTCCCAGGACCCCCCCCAGTTGCTGGTGGGCTGTCTGGCAGTGACAGTGATGGAGCAGCTGTGCCTGTGGGTAGCAGAGGGTGGCTCTGGTAACCCACCATGGTGCCTGGTCTCCTGCCCATGGTGCCCAGTGTAAAGGAGGAGAGGCCTTCTCCTGGCCTCTCTGGCTGAGTGCTGATGGATTGGGGTCTGTCTGTTATCTTTACCTCTACTGCTGCTCTTCCTGCATCCTCTTTTCTCACTGGAGAACATCCTCCCTCAAGACAGGTCGCCTTCTCTGAATCCCAGAGTAGGGCTGGCATGGCTATGCCAGGGGTTTTTGTGGACTGTAACTGGGACCTTGCACTTGGGCACCCTCAACTTCTGCCAGGTCCAGTTTGTGACATTTTCTGATTGGGGTGTCATTACCTTTTGGAGAGCACAGGTTCCATGTTTACATATTATTATTATTGTTGTTATGCTATTGTTGTTATTGTTGTTAATAACAACAACAATCTCATTAAATCTGTTCCAGGTTTTGTTTTTCCAGCCTTGAAGTCTCTTTCCCTCATTTCCCTTTCATCTTCCCTTGGGACTGTAGTGGGGGGATAACCAAGAGGTTAACCATGACAGTTATGAAAAGTAGTTGACAGCAGTAATTTTATAGAGCACTTCTTAGGCACTAGGAACAGGCTGACCATCTAGGTTTGGAGAACTCTCTTTCCACAAGGCACTGAGCTTATGCTTGTTAAAAAGCTGGCATGCTAACAAATAGCAAAATTGCAATGCAAAGTATGTGATTGGGGATTCCAGTGTTTCCTCAGAAACTATCATACCTAATTCTGTGGGGTACATGGTAATTTCCACCTAGTAATGCAAGAATGAGTAGGAGCATGCTAGCCAGTAATTGTGCCTAGGTAACCTATGTGCTGGTCAAATATTGAACTTTGTGAAAATTTATCTTTCTGACAGCGACCTCTCCTGTTTGTCTCCTTACTTGTGCTAAATGTAGCCTGAGTGGCCATAGCAGTAGTTATAACTAACTACTCCCCGTAAATATCTTTGAAGATAACCTGAAATTATGTCAACTATTCTCTTTTTATCCCTTGAGAGCAGAAAAAAGTCCAGCCGTGGTTTAGAGAACTTGAATCAGTCGCATATTAATTTTATCACTGTAGAAATTTTTTAATGCCATGTCAGAATTTCTGAGAACAGACAATATGCTCTGAAAATGAGAACATGTTCCAGGAACACTAGCATAGCTTTAGCTATTGTACTGCCTCATTAATAAGTTATATCACATAGTAGCATGCTGTACACTTGTATTATATCAAACGAGAATGTTTCTCATTTCCAAAATATGGTTCACCGCAGTCACAGAATCATCTGGGTTGGAAAGGACCTCTGAGATCTTTAAGTCCAACCCGTGACCCACTACCACTTTGGTTACCAGACCATGGCACTGGGTGCCACATCAGTCTCTTCTTAAAAACCTCCAGGGATGGAGAATCCACCACCTCCCTGAGCAGCCCATTCCAATGTCTGATCACCCTCTCTGTGAAGAATTTCTTCCTAATATCTAACCTAAGCCTCCCCTGGCAGAGCTTAAGTCCATGCCCTCTTGTCTTACTGGAAGCTCCTTGGGAGAAGAGACCGACCCCCCCCCCTGACTTCAACCTCCTTTCAGGGAGTTGTAGAGAGTGATGAGGTCTCCCCTGAGCCTCCTCTTCTCCAGACTGAACACCCCCAGCTCCCTCAGCCCTTCCTCACAGGACTTGTGCTGGATCCCTTCACAGCCTCCTTGCTCTTCTCTGGACCTGCTCCAGGACCTCAATCTCCTTCCTGAACAGAGGGGCCCAGAACTGGACACAGGACTCAAGCTGTGGCCTCCCCAGGGCTGAGTACAGGGGCAGAATCTGTTCCCTGGACCTGTTGGCCACACTGTTCCTGATCCAGGCCAGGATGCCATTGGCCCTCTTGGCTTCCTGGGCACACTGCTGGCTCATGTTCAGCTTCCTGTCAATCCAGACTCCCACATCCCTCTCTGGCTGCTCTCAGCCACTCTGTGCCCAGCCTGGAGCTCCCCATGGGGTTGTTGTGGCCAAAGTGCAGGACCCGGCACTTGGCCTTGTTGAACCTCATCTCGTTGGAATCAGCCCAACTCTCCAGTCTGTCCAGGTCCCTCTGCAGAGCCCTCCTGCCTTCCAGCTGGTCCACACTCCCCCCAGCTTGGTGTCATCTGCGAATTTGCTGATGGTGGACTCGATCCCCTCATCTAAATCATCAATGAAGATATTAAACAGAACCGGGCCCAGCACTGATCCCTGGGGGACACCACTGGTGACCGGCCGCCAACTGGATGCAGCACCATTCAGCACCACTCTCTGGGGGCCTCCAGCTAGTTCCTAACCCAGCACAGAGTGCTCAGTACACTGAATTAGCAGAAGACATACAGCAAACTCCCTTCAGCACTACTGAGTTGCCACAAATGTTGCTCTAGCAATAGGGCCAAATTATAATGATGCCAAGAATGTGTATACCAACAATGACACCATTGGAAGTAAAAAGTTTGACCCTGTATGAAGGTTCATTCTTGTACTTTTTTCATTTTCTCCATAGGCAGGTGTAGCTTAGCTTCATCATACAGCATTAGACATTCCTTCCAAAGCCTATAAAGCTATTTAATACTCTTTTTTTCCTGTATCGCAGTTTTGGAAAAGACTGCTCAATATCTAAACTGTAGGTGTCATCTCAGATTATTTGTAGCACACAGATTATGTTACTTCTGGATGTACATAAACTTGTTTATGTAAGTCACAGATTGGAAGAAAAGACATTGCATTCTTGAAGGACATTCTGGAAGAAAAGAAGCTGTGTAGAATTGTACTGTACTGTACAGTGTGTAGTCACACTAAATACACAGTGATGGTGCCTAAGAGCATAAGAACCGTAAAGCACTCATTAAAACTGCTACACTTTTTGTTTAAAGTATTGCTAAATTCATTCTAAAAACCATGTGGTTTGTAAGCAACATTTTGTTTAGTATGTAGCTTTTCAGTATAATTTATTAGTAGCCTTTTCAATGAAAGCTTTAGGAGGTAGAGTGTCCTAGCGTTTCAATTTGTTTCAGAGAACTTTGGAACTGTTAGGTGCTTTTCAGTGTAGCTAAACTCAATAATCCCTGCCTCAAAGGCCTGCAGTTTACTTTCAGTAATGATTCAGTGGAAAAGAACAGCCAATTAGAATGGTGAAGAGAAGCTGAAATAAAGAATAAAAATGGAAGAAATTAAATTAAATGCTCAACAACACCTTGATTATGAAAAAGCACATGACCAATTGAATTTAGTTTATAAATTTAGGAAGAAATACTCACTGTGGCTGAATTAGGTGTTAGGGAGACCAATGGTTAGACAATTCAGGGAGGTTGCAGTGGTAGAAAAAGGTTTTAAAGACTTGTGGGAAACATGAGATATGCTGAGGTGAGGCTAAAAGAACTGACAGAGCACAGGCTGTGTGATAAGGTAGATTAGGAATGCTAATTCAAATGTGAATTTGATCTAATGCAAAACAAAGCATGCCATGTTTCACAGGCAGAGGCTTTGTTTTGAGAATACTGTGCACAACATAGGTTCTTTGTGTGGAGCACTAGAGATCTTGAGGTATTTCAGGGTACTGGAATGATGAAAAACCCAAATAAAACACATTGTCTAACCGTGCTGAAAAGGCACTTTGATTGTTGCATGTGTTCTGGATCTGGCCTGGCAGTACTGAGGGGAGTCTAATAATCCTGTCTTGGGAAACAAGCTGGATTCTCAGGTGTTCCTGAGTTCCTTTGTATTGAGGGCTAGATACAAGTTAATTCCAGCATTTGTACTGTCAAGAAAGAGCATAGTAGAGGAGCATCTGAGAGCTTCTGTATGATTCAGTGTGAATCCAGGCAGGGTCACTCAGGTGGCTATACCATACATACCCATGTGTGGGTTCATCATGCAGAACTATTTCAGCTAACGTTGCACAAAAGTGTCTCTGACATACTGCGTTTCTGTCTTCACACCATATTAAGGTAACTAGACTGCTCATTTATCTAACTGGTGCTGAAAGATTAAGAGCAGTTTTCATGTGATTCTGGATCTGTCCTGTGAGGCCTGCTAGATATAAATGACCTTAAAGATCCAGCCTTGAACAGACATCTCAGAAAAGAGTTAATTGTCCATGCAAAGTGCAAGATTAGTCTGTATCAGAATGGCAGCAGACAGTGGAAAGTGATATTTTCACAAGAATTTCTAGTGTTACAGTGTAACAAAAAAATTAAATTTCAAGAAGCAGCTACATGTTTGTTTTGCAAGGCATTTTGGATATTCTAGGTTTTCTTCCATGGCCATCTTACCGAATTGCAAAAATTTTCTCTTATATATGAAAAATATCTATGTATATCTGAAAATTTGTATATTTGAAATATAGATTATGTATAAGTATAATATATTGATATATTTCAAATACAAATTGCCTCCTGCAAATCGCAAATCATCTCTGACTTGAAAGGTAATCTTATGAAGTATTTTTCTTAGTTGGGCTAAAAGCTGCTGCATTGGTTGTGGTACTGTGGAGTATTCTGAATTATTAATTTAGTTTCATTTGGCAGATAAAATACTTTCTAATTTATTATGTTATAAAATATATTTTGTGATTTGTATTACATAGTATTCATATGATCATGTGCTTTCACAGAGTTATTATCTGCAGTTTAAAGATACTACTGAATATTTAATGTTGCATATGCATAAGTTAGAATCATAGAACAGCAGGCATTGGAAGGGCCCTCTGTAAATCAGGAGCAGTCAACATGGCTTTACTAAGGGGGAGCTATGTCTGACCAACCTGATAGCCTTCTATGAGGATGGATGGTGGATGGATGACGGCAGAGGAGTAGATGTTTATCTTGATTTCAGTAAAGCATTTGACACCATCTCCCATGGCATCCTTGGAGCTAGACTCAAGAAGTGTGGCCTGGATGATCCGGTAGTGAGATGGATCAGGAGCTGGTTGAAGAACCCAGAAAATTGTAGTCAGTGGGATGGAGTCCAGTTGGAAGTCTATTTCTAGTGGAGACCCTCTACTGGTCAGTATTGGGACCGGTACTATTCAGTATATATATTGATGACCTGGATGTAGAGTACTGTCAGCAGGTTTGCTGATGACACAGAACTGGGTGGAGTGAGTGATGCACCAGAAGGCTGTGCTGTCATTCAGAGGGACCTGGGCAGACTGGAATGTTGGCCAGAGAGAAATTAAATGTATTACAACAAGGCCAAGTGTAAAGTCTTGCATTTGGGAAGGAGCAGCCTCAGGTATCAGTATAGGCTGGGGACTGAGCTGTTGGAGAGCAGCAGAGGGGAAAGGGTCCCAGGGGTGCTGGTGGATGGAAGGATGACCATGAGCCAACAATGTGCTCTGGTGGCCAAAAAGGCCAGTGGCATCCTGGGGTGAATTAGAAGTGGGGTGGTTAGTCCAGAGAGGTTCTCCTCCCCTTCTGCTCTGGTGAGGCTGCATCAGCTCTGGGCACCTCAGTTCCAGAAGGACAGGGAGCTGCTCAAAAAAGTCCAGAGCAGAGCAACCAAGATGATGAAAGGGGTGGAACATCTCCCTTATGAGGAAAGGCTGAGGGAGCTGGGTCTCTTCAGCTTGGAGAAAAGGAGACTGAGGGGAGACCTCATCAATGTTTATAGACATGTAAGGGGTGAGTGCCAGGAGGATGCAGTCAAGCTTTTCTCAGGGGTGACTAACAGTGGGACGAGGGACAATGGTTATAAACTGGAGCATAGGCGGTTCCATATAAATATTAGGAAGATTTTTTTCACTCTGAGGGTGACAGAGCACTGGCACAGGCTGCCCAGGGAGGTTGTGGAGTCTCCTTCCCTGGAGACATTCAAATCCCACCTGGATGCATTCCTGTGTGACCTGCTGTAGGTGACCCTCTTCTGGCAGGGGGATGATCTTCCGAGGTTGCTTCCAACCCCTATCTTTCTATGATTCTATGAATCTATGATTCTGTGAATCTATGATTCTGTGATTCTATGATTCTATGAAATAGTGTATTTGAGCCACCCTGCCACAGCAGGTTGTGTTGGACTGGGTGGCACAGTATCACATCAAGGTGAGTTTCTCTCCAGAGAAGAAGACTCCACAGCCTCTCTGGGCAGCCTGTTCCAGTGTTCTGCCACCTTCACAGTAAAGAAATTTTACCTCATATTAAGATGGAACTTCCTGTGTTCCAGTTTGTGCCCATTACCCCTTGTGCTATCACAGGACACTACTGAATAGTCCGACCCCATTCTTTTGACACTCATCCTTTAGGTATTTATAAACACTGGTAAGGTCCCCTCCCAGTCTTCAAGTCCCTTCTCCAGGATAAAGAGAACTAGGTCCGTCAGCCTTTCCCATAAGAGAGGTTCTCCAGTCTCCTAAAATTTTCACAGCCCTCCACTGGACTCTCTGCAGTAGTTCCTTGTCTGTCTTGTACTGAGGAGCCCAGAACTGGACACAGTTCTCCAGATGTGACCTCGCTAGGGCAGAGTAGAGGGGGAAGAGAACTGCCCTCAACCTGCTGGACACACTCTTCTTGATGCACCACAGGATGCCCCTGACCTTCTTGGACACAAGGGCACCTTGTTGGTTCATGGTCAGCCTGTTGTCCACCAGGACTCCTAGGTCCTTGTCTGCAGAGCTTGCCTTCCTACACTTGCTTTATTGAACCTCATTAGATTCCTCTCCACCCAACTCTCTAGCATGTCCAGGTCATGCTGAATGGCAGAACACCTTCCTCACTGTTTTTTTCGTCAGATTTGTTGAGGGTACACTGTGTCCCTTCATCGAGGTCAGTGATGAATATGTTGAACATTCATGACCCAGTACTGATCCCTGGGAAACACCACTAGCTACAGGCCTCCAACTAGATTTTGTGCCTCTGATTACAGCCCTCTAAGCTCTGCTATTCATCCAGTTCTCAGTCTCACTGCCCACTCATCTAACTTACACTTCTTGAGCTCACCCATGAGAATGTTACAGGAGACAGTGCAGAAAGACTTGCTGAAGTTGAGGAAGAAAACATCCACTTGCTTTCCCTGCATCAACCCTGTCATTTGTGCCATCATAAAAGGCTATCAGATTGGTCAAACATGATTTGCCCTTGGTGAATCCACACTGGCTATTGCTGATAACATCTTTCTCCACATGCTTGGAGATTACATCGAAGATGAGCTGGTTTATCACCTTTTCAGGGGTGGAGTTAAGGCTGACTGTCCTGTAGATTCCTGGGCCCTCTTTCTTGCCCTCTTTGAATACTGGAGTGATGCTGGCTTTCTTCCAGTCCTCAAGGACTCTTCTCCTGTTCTTCATGACTTTTCAAAGATGATGAAGACTGGCTTATCAATATGTGCCAGCTCCCTTACCACTCATGAATGTATCTCATCAGGGTCTATGGACTTGTATGCTTGGAAAAAAACATAGTCTGAAACTAAAAATACATACTTTGCAAAAAGACAGTCCTGTGAAAACAGTCTTAAAAAAATCCAAAGTATTCTGAGAGACTCTTTCAAGTTATAGATTTCAAGTTTCAGGAGCTGTTTGCTGGTTAGTTATTTGAAGCTTTCACTAATTGTCAAATAGCTTTTGCCAAGGTGGGTAAAGCAGATTCACATTATGCAGTAGCTATCTGGTGCCGGGAATAAATCTTTCACAAAGATTGAACTGCTGAAAAGAAGGTGTGTAGTACATACCTCTGGATACATTCATATTCTCAGTATTATCTGTCATTGATTTCTTCCTTTTAATTTGCTTAATTTGCTAGATTGTTTTTTTGTTTTTGCCTTTCAGTAAAAATCTAAAAATTGTTTCAGAATACTGAAACTCCTTCAGGGTAAGGGAGAAATAAAAGGAAGGTGAGAAGACTTATGGATTGAGATAGTGGCCGGTAAATAGGCAAAGTAAAAGTTCTGTGTGCAAGCAAAGCAAAAAGAATTGATTCACCCCTTCCTGTCCTGCCACCTTCTGTGAAGCAGGGGTTCAGCACATGTAATAGTTGCTTGCAGAGCCAATAATCACAAATCTCCTGCCTTCCTCCTGATCCCCCTGAGGAGTTGTTGCTGAGTGTGATATCCTGTGCTATGGATCAGCAGTCATGGCTGTATCAACTCCCAACCTTGAGCCCACCCTTGGCCTATTTGCAGTGGCAGGGAGAAAGAATGTATTGACACCATGCAAGCACTGTTGAGCAACACACAGAACTTCAGTGTGTTATCAGGACTGCTCTGGCCACAAGTACAAAGCACAGCCACATACCGACTGCAATGAAGGTATTCTTTTGCATCTCTCATTGGTAGCTGTTCCTTAACACACTTTCATGCTTTTTTCTGCATTTTCCTCCCAGCAGCGTCTCCAGTTCCCAGCTGAGTCTGAGTCCATTTCATACCCCATGTATCTACTAAATGATCTGTGGTTAAGTGACTAAAGTTGACAGTGATGGACTCAGAGCTAAAACTGCACTCATCCTTAAGAAGGGCAAAGTTTGCATCACTGAGTTTTTCTTTCAGGTTGTCTCCACCAGTTAAATTTTACTACTTTTGAAGGCTTATCTGCAGAGCTAAGTACTTCTTTTTAGAAACAAAATGTTGAGTGCTAGAGGACTTGAATTCATCATGTGCACTCATAAGTATTTGTGCTGGTCATACCTTTCACAAGAGCTCTGGCAGATCATCTGCTTGAGGGCTTTGGTTTTAGTCCTTCAAGACCCAAAATAAAGTCCTAGCTTCCAATGGAATGCACTGTGAAAACCATAAAATAAGAAGTATGTAGCCTAACAAGTTTTATTCTTTTTAGTATAGACAGGTCTTTGAACAATATAGAAGTGAGCTTTGTTGCTCCAAACATGTTTTTGCCTGAGGAACTGACATAAATAATACATCTAAAAATGTCACAGTTTATCAGCTACAAGCTTAAATTAAGGAGGCAACCAACCCAACACAATCAGACTAAGTGCCACTGGTATGCTTTGTGCACTTGCTTCTTTTGTCTTTGCCTGTTATGTTTCCTTGTTGGAGAAGACATTTTTTCCATTCTGCTGAAGCGGGACATAGTATGCTCTCCCGTTAAGAAAACTGGTAGCTAACATCAGAAAGTTTTTAAAGACCTCACTTGGCAGTCATGAATTAAAAGGGATGCTCTTGTGGAAGATGTGTTTTCTGCTGAAATATAGTGGGATTGTTTTGATAGTTTACCTTTTCTTTTGTTTCCCCCACTGATCTACTAGATGCAAAGTAGGAAGAAGTCTCCTTTCTTGTAGTTGCAGGCCATTGTGCATCTTAAAGAGCAATGAGTCTGAAATAGCCCTTTCTAATTTCCTTTTTTTATTTTGGGGCGTTTTGAACTGCTTTTCACATTAAAACATTGTAATCTGTAATCTTTTATATATATAACAGAACTCTTTAATACCCTCTTAGTGTCAGTCTTGCAAGGTTTTTCAGGCTGTCAGCAGTGAAATTTTCGAGATGCCTTGTCTACTGATGATGAATTGTTTTGTATGTTGGCTACCATCGTCAAATCTGAGCGCTCATTTTTACCATATATCTAAGTTGAGTCAAATTGATGAAGTAAAGGGCAGTGTATTCAGTTCTGTATGTCTAGGTATCGTGAGACTTCAATTAATGCATATGGTGGTTTTGCTGCTAAGCAGTCAAGTCTTTTATATAAGGTGTGCCAGTGCTAAAATGTATTAAAAACCTTGAGATTATAATGTTTAAGGTGCTTTTTCCAGACTACCACTGGAAAAACATTAACTCTTGAACAAGAATCTTGCCTTTATCGAAGTACCACAAAGAATCATTTTTACAATATTGCTCAGCTGAAAGATAAATTACTGCTAAGGCTTACTCTGTGTCTCTGTTTATGTCATAAAATCAGTAACCACAGCCTGTACTCTTAAAATTTTCTTGTCTAGAAGTTCTAAATTAATGCATACTGTTCTGATGTAATAAACTCATAGCTGTCTGTATGATGATCATGTCTCTTTCTGCAGAACAAAATCCTGGACCTGTCCAGGTGACTTTAATGGGACATCAGTTTCACCCTATTCTACTCTACTACTCAGGTAATTGGAATGTGGATTAACTTTGTTAGAGCAAGAAGACTAACTCAGGTCCACCTTCCCACCAAAAAAAGAATCTTTTTTTGTTGAGAATGGCAGTATCAGTGCTTCGTGGTGGCTCTTCAACTGATTTGTCTTTGCATCTCTCTTATCTTCTGAAGACATAGATTAGAGATCCTGTCTTGAAGCAGGTCCCTTGCAGTTTACCCTCTGAGTCACAGAAGTCCAACTATGTTCATTCAACATCCACTTGTCAAGGGTGAAAATGTAACATACAAGCAATGGATCACAAAACTGGCAGTGAGGCTTCCCCTGGAAGCTTTGCAAGATGTTCTATGTAAGGATAAGCCTAATTCTACCTCCTAAATATCACAGGACCGTTCTGGTTGGAAAACACCTTTAGGATCATTGAGTCCAACTTTTAACATAATTCTACCAAGTGTAGTACCAGACTTCCTAAGCACCACATCTGCATGTCTTTTAAACAGCTCCAGGGACTCAACTACCACCTTGGGCAGCCTATTCCAATCTTTAAAAAACGTTTATGTGAAGAAGTTTCTTTTAATAACTAATCTAAACCTCCCCTCACACAACTTGGGGCCATTTTCTCTTGTCCTGTTGCTTTCATTACAAGGGAGAAGAGACTGACCTTCTCCTCACTACAGCCTCCTTTCAGGTAGTTGTAGAGAGCAACCAGGTCTGCCCTTGGGCCCCTTTTCTCCAGACTAAACAACCCCATTTCCCTCAGATGATCCTCAGAAGAATTTTGCTCCAGACCCTTCACCAGCTTTGTGTCCTTTCTCTGGGTCTTCTCCAGCACCTCAGTGTCTTGACTCTTGTAGTGAGGGGTCCAAAACTGAACACAGTGTCCAAGTACAGGGGGACAGTCACTTCCCTAGTCCTGCTGGCCACACTGTTTCTGATACAAAGCAGACCTTCTTTGCCGTCTTGGCCACCTGGGCACCTTGCTGGCTCATATTTAGCAGGCTGTCAACCTACAGCTCCCAGGTATTTCTCTGCTGGGCAACTTTCCAGCCACTCTTCCCCAAGCCTGTAGCTTTGCATGGGGTTGTTGTGGCCATAGTGCAGAGCCCTTGTTGCAGAACTTGGCCTTGTTGAACCTCATACAATTGGAAGAGCAACACTCCCACCCAGCTTGGTATCACCTGCAAACTTACTGAGGGAGCACTCAATCCCATTTCCATGTCAGTGATGAATATTTAACAACTGTCCTCAGCACTGAGCCCTGGGGAACACTACTGGTGACCAGACAGAAGCTGGATTTAACACCATTTACCAGAACCCTTTGGTCCTGGCCATACAGCCAGGTTTTTAGTTAGCGAAAAGAGTACACTGGTCTAAGCCATTTGTAGCCAGCTTGTCCATGAGAATGCTGTGGAAAACAGAGTCAAAGGCTTTACTAAGACCCAGGTAAACAACATCCACAGCCTCTCCCTCACCCACTGAATAGGTCAAGTGTATCAGAGTCACACAAACTATATTACAGGATCCTCAAATGCTGAGCACAAGACAGGTTTTGTTGCATCCAGCTCGTTCTTTGCTAAACGTTTTCTGTCACTTCTGTGTTGTCTACAGGGCTATATTCCCCTTATACAAAAAAAAAAAAAAAAAAAAAAAAAAAATTATTTAATTCCTGTGCAAATGTAGTCAAGTGCTTGCTTTCTTTATTAATAAAATTTCATCAGCAGTGCAAGTAGAACAAAAAATCCCGTTCTTTTGATTTTTTTTAATACAAAATTCCAGTCTTGTGGGAAAATGTAGGAAATAGTGTTTGAGAAGTGACGAAGTAATGGTCAGTGGTAAATTGTGTGGAATTTTTTTAATCTCTATGCTCTCTTTTACACTGTTACCAATTACCTTGAGGTTTTCTTTTTGCTAATAATCCTATTTATTGTCAGTTCTTGTTCAGCTCAATTTTTCTATTTTAGAATCCTGCCATTACGAAGACAAGCTTTAGGCCCTCATTTTAATTTTTTAATTATTATTTTTGAGGGATGTGGGTTATCATATTCAGTTTCTGAGTTTTGTGAGAGACTTCAATAAAATAAAGTCTGAATGATTAAACTAGAGCAGAAAAAAGACAAAAAATCGTCAGAGGTCATTTTTCAGATCCCTCAAGGCTTATGTAGGAGTGCTCACAAGAAATGTTGCCACCCTAAAATTTAAAATGGCCTTGCCATCCTTGCAAATAACTTCCAGGGAAAATGAGGTATGATGCAATGCGCTGTTTATACAACACAGGCTATTAATGTCTAGCATAAAATAAAGTGTAAATGTTGTAATACCTGTACAGAGAAAGTAGTTTTCTCTGAAAGAAAGGAAATATTTATGGAAATGTGTGTGAAATTACTAATTCATACAGAAATGTGTATGTGGACATACAAGATTTTTCACTTATACTGAGAAGCTAAAAAGAAGCAATAATATCTGCACTGTTTATCAGACAGAAAAGATCTGGATAGCAGCAGTTTAAATCAAATTATGTGAAAGGAGAATTTATATAAGTATCAGCATGCTGACAGCTGATCCCTTTGAAGCCCACCATGTCCAGCACTTTCAGACTGAAGTTTCTAACAGTAAAAGCAAGTTGAGGAGAGATTGGTTAACCAAGTTAAGCACTTAGATGTTATTTGTCAGAAAAGCAATATATGAAACAGTTGGATCGCATTTCATTTCTGCAGATTCACTGGGAGTGATTTTTTTAAGCATCACAAGATCAGTTTTCAATGTCACTCTCCAAAGGCTGCACAAAAAGAAGAGGGACTCTTTTTTTCCTATTGCTACATGAAGACATCTGAAATGCTTTTGTATTTTGGTGGTTTATTATTTTAATTTTGCATTGCAAGTCTGCTGCAGATGGATTAGAAATTGCAAGTTTTACTGAGTCAAAGTAACTATAATGAAATGAAGAAAAAAAATCTTGCTGCTTGTTGTTGTTGTTTACTCCTAGAGTCTAATCTTAAAGCTTTTCTTTTCAAGATGCCATTTACAACTCATAGAAAATCTTCAGTAAGGTAGTGTGAGTTTTGTAGGAAATCAAACAGGCTTGGTCTTCTTGTAAATTTGTAGGAATTATTTTTTGAAGAAAAAAACATGTATTTATGTATTTCTGTGATTTGCTTTCTTTCATTTTAAGGAAAAACTGCATCTGATTTTTTCAAGTTATCCTGAAAAGGCATAAGAAGTGAATTCAAAGATTCAATTCCAATGAAGTTAGGATTTTTCAATTGTGATAGGTATAAAAAATTTGACAGCCAACCTGATTAACTTTCCCATAGGTTTCTTAGACACATTCTTCTTTGAAGTCCCTTATTTGTCTTTATTTTCTTTCAGTGTAAGTGAATGTTATAAACACATTTTAGAGATGGAGTTTATTTATGTAATCAATAATTAAATTGAGTTCAAGAAACTCAGCCAAGACACTTTAAATAGGTGGCCTGATTGTTCTCAGCAAGATCATCACCCAGTTGATCCATCCAGATAAGGAAACTTTTGAAAACTGGGCTAATTTAATCATTTAATCATCTAAATATAATTTTAGGTTCCTAATTTTAGGGCCACTTATTTTAAAGCAATTCATCTCACTAGGTGAACCCTACTTTTGCTGCAGTATGTGACAAACTATGCTTCAGTTGTGGAAAGAGACTGTACTTGCAGATTCAGAAATCTAGGTTGTCCTGTTTGTATCTTGGTTTTGGGGTAAGAGGTTATCTGGGTTAAATGCCTGTTCTGAGCCATAGTTGTATCTGGTAAACTGTGTAACTGTTAATACAATCGGAGTAGCCACCACAATTAGTAACTGAAAGGAAGGTTGTACTTAATGTAATACTACTAAGGAGCTTCTCTAAAATTTATTTAAAGAAATTTTTTAAACAGCCTATGATGAGCATTAAGTAAGCAAATCCATTTTTTTGTTCAAAACGGTAGTAAGTCTTCTGTAACCATATCCAATACCCCAAAATTCTTTGTAACTTTCATTGTGTTGATCTTTTGATAACTGTTAGCAGACAAATCTATACAGTTGCTGTGAATGAGATGAGGCTTTTGTTAGGAAAACTCAAATCTGTGGGCTGATTTTATTTATAAAGCTGTGTTCTGGAAGTGAAAATACATCATTGTTCCGGTATTGCATTAAGATTCTAGAAGATTCATGAAAATTTCTGCAGACCTCGCTGAATGAATTTTCTTCCTCTTTGTTTGAAATACAAATTAAAGGAAAAATTATTTATTATTAAGGACAAGAAATTTTAATGCGTATTAGAGAAAATAAATTCAGCTAACCAGACAAGTCTTGGTGAGTTGCTCTCATAAAGTGCTCAGATAGTAAAATAATGGATGCTGGATAATTATCTTAGGCAGAAGTATGATAAACTAATGGGCTTAGTCACCTGGCTCTGTTTATAGCATATGTAATGTTTTGATACAGTAAACATTAAAAAACTGATACTCATTTTTCTCAACAATGGCATATACATAACAATTCAGTAAATTTTAACTAGATAAAAATTTTTACTTGTCTGAGTTGTTTGGTGTCACACCATTCAGGATTAAAGAAAGATGGGAGTAATACTAGTGTAGTCATCAGTACCTAAAGATAGAAATAATTTGAGATTGATAGGGAAAAGTTAGTATGTGCACATATATTTGATTGAACAAATTGAATAAAGCTTATTTGATTAGGCAAACTGCTAGAGTATGGGAAAATAAATTGGAGGGTCAAAAAGTCTTTTCAGTTTGAAAAGCAGTAGCCCCCATAAAGAAATATGCCTTCAGAAAAACCTGTAATAACTCAACTAAAGAATGAAAGAGAATTAGTGTCTTAAGGACCGTATCTTCTCTGAGAAGCAGGAAGATAGGTAATTCAATTTCCCTGGAACATGGAAGAGGTTAACTAGAGGTTAGAGTGCAAGTATCTGTTAAGAATGTTCCGCTTCCCTGTTTCATTGTTTATTCTGTCCATTTATTATTGTCTCTTTTCATCCTCATGTACAAAAAAGTAAAGGTGTTCTATCAGTGTTGGCCTCAGAAGCCTTGATCTGCTAAGCACTTAATCACACATGAGATACAATTCAACTGCCTGAAGCTACTTCTAAATATCACAGAATAAAAATAAACAAGTAAACAAAATCAAGCCAAAACCAACCAACCAACCAAACGATCCTCAGTGTTAGCGTTAAACAAAAGTTCTCTAGAAGAAGAATCTAGAAAAGGTCCTCCGGTTGTTTGTCCTGGCATAATTTATGCAAACCAAATGCAAGAGAGGATCTAACTGGAGACAGGGAAGTAGGTAGCTCCAGACAGCTGCTTAGGCTGCTTTGCTCAGCTTTGAAGATTTGGCTTGCCTTTGGATTTTCCTTAAATGTTGTTAGGGAAGAAATTTGAAGTGCAGGGAATTCTAAATAAATTACTGATTTGTATAAATTTTAAGCACTGGGCATTGACATCTTTGCCTTATTATGATTTCAATTTTTCAAGCTTAAGTTTGCCAGGCACCTGAAAAGGTGCCATTTTGCATTCCTTATACCAGTCAATCAAAAGGGTGCTCAGAGGCATACAAACCAGTGTACCTTATGGCAGGATTATTTGGGAAAACTTGTTAGTTCAGCTAGTAAAGGTTTTTGGTGTGGTTTGTCCTACATTTTAAAATTGGACTTGAATTTTTTTTTGTTTGGTTTTGAAACTCCATCAGAATTCACCAGCTAGGTCAGTAGAAATTAGGCTAGATAAATTTTGTTCAAAGCAACAAAGCACCTGCAGACTTTCCCATAGCAACAACACTAATTTTGGCCTCTCTACTCAATCTAGCTGTCAACTTTGATGAAATTTTCAGGAAGTCAATATACCTGAGGTCACAACCATCATTTCAGATTTCGTTATGGACTGATGTGTTCAAAAGCTGTTGTGGGATGACCTGACAAATGGATAGACATGGCACTCCCACAACCTCCATTCCTATTGGAAACATGGCTAAACCCACTGATCATTTTTTCCAGCAGCAATTAAGAAGTATTTATTTATTTATTTATGATTCATTTTGGTACAAAAAAGAATCTGTATTCATTCTTTCAAACTTTGTCAGACCTGAGGTGTATGATTCTGATTATATAGTATTAAGTGAAGACTTAAAGTCTATTTTAGAGCTGCAAATCATTGTAGATTTATTTATCTATAGCTTAAAAATACCATGAAACGGATTACCAGTTTCACACGTGAGATATGCAAATATTCAGTAAGTCAGGTCTTCCTCCAAGTTTGTAAGAGTGAAAATGTGGCTTCTCAAGCCTCCCACAACACTGTTCACCTTTGGGGGTACTGTTTCAGGTATTGTTCATGTAAGACAATAGTGAAAGAGTTGCCTCCACAAAGAGACTACGGTTTTATCCACCTTTACATTAAGCCTACAAGAACAGAAAGAAATATTCTCTCCTAACCAGCCTATTAAGCATCTAACAATATGTGCTAAGATCACCACCTCTGTCAGTATCTTTTAGTAAGGAATTACAGGGAAAGATTATAATTGTCCCACATGTAGTCACTTCTGGGTTGTAAGTGCAGTCTATAACAGGATCTCCAGTTTTATGGCAAGAATGAATTATCTTTCTCATTTTAAGAGAACTTTTGGATATATTTTGTGGGTCACACATTAGTAATGCATCTGTCTTTTTTCCCTAGTCTCCATTCCACAGGGTTCTCCATCACTCTTATACAATATTCTGCACCATCTTAGCTATTTAATACCCAGCCATCTCATAGAGCACATGACTACTCAGGCCAGCTTATCACACTACTAGGGGTTTCACTGGTCTTCCATACTGTACAGCACTCTGCTGCTTAGTACATCCCATCCCATACTGCAGAGACAATTTCTCATTCTGAGTACCACAACACTGCAGAGTGCTCCCCTGAAAATGTCATGTCCATGCTTGTCCCCGACTCCTTTTTTATGCTAACTTTGTTTAGATGGGAAAAGAGAGTGCCTGGCAATCTGTATTCTAACTCCTGTTTAGTAGAAGAATGTAGGCCTAGTGAGGCATTTAGATTCTCCTTCTGCTGTCATTTCAGGGCAGTTTATTGGCAGTTATTATGCACCAAAAGTAAGACAACTACTACTTAACTAGGAGTTGTGTTTGTATTGACTGGCAACACAGGTATCTTTAGGCTTTCATTCTTCAAACTTTCTCTAGTATCTACTTGAAAGTCTCAAAAAAATTCCACTGTTTTATTATTAACCTTTTCTGGGTTAATATTTCTATGAAATACAGATTTATTTATCTAAGTCTTATTTCAAGCAGTTATCTTTGCAAGATAATCATGTGAAGTATAGATTATTTTTTTTAATTTTTTTTTTTTGCTCACCATTGGCTTTTGCAGTGAATGTATTTGAGCTTAAAAAGCATTCTAAGTTGGTCAGTTTTAAATGAAAGGGTTTGCAGTGTTTGGGGTTTTTTTATACTTTGACATCTTGAGGCTAATGTATGGGTATTATTTTTATCACTATTCTGATCATACTTCCAGACTTTACTCTGAGCCTCCTTTTATTGGTAGCATACATATGCAATCCTGCTAGTGTCTGTGTCCACTACTTCTAGGTCTTTCACATGTTTACAGGTAACTCTTACATTAAATAACATGTTATTCATGTTCTCTCAGAATGTGGGGATAAATCATAGAATCATAGAATCCTAGGGGTTGGAAGGGACCTCGAAAGATCATCTAGTCCAACCCCCCCTGCCAGAGCAGGGCCCCCTAGAGTACATCGCCTAGGAACGTGTCCAGGCGGGTTTTGAATGTCTCCAATGAAGGAGACTCCACAACCCCCCTGGGCAGCCTGTTCCAGGGCTCTGTCACCCTTACAGTAAAAAAATTTTTTCTGATATTCAACTTGAACCTCCTATGCTCCAATTTACACCCATTACCCCTTGTCCCATCACTGGTCACCACTGAGAAAAGCCTAACTCCATCTCCCTGACACTCACCCCTTACATATTTGAAAACATAAATCAAATACTTTCATGTAGTCCAGCCAAACTACTTTAAACTCCTTTTTAGTTAACATTCTTTATAGGATTTCAAGCAGAAGTTGATCCTTTTTCACTCTTTTTTTTTTCCTTTTTTTTCCCCCTTTTTTTAAATATTTAATATTCTTCTGCTGCCCAGGTAGTAAAATATCAGGCGTACAGTCAGCATTGTCAGTTCCCAAGTGACTTGGGAAGATTAAAATATTTAAAGGCTCTTACCTTTTATTTCAGAGGAGTAATATTTTGAGGTTCTGTCAGTATTTGACAATCTTTCACATCACTGTCCTTGTGATCTACACAGCCTTTCTCAGCTTTCTCCATACTATAGTTCTGGAAGAACAACTTGAAAGACAACAGAAATCCAAACCAGGAAGCTGTACATCAGATCATGTCTGAAACAGACTTACATATATAGGCACAAAATAACAAATATCAGTAATATTTGTTACATGCATATCAGACAGTTGTTACCTGTCATGGCCTATGAGTGTCAAAAGTGGCTTTCATGAAATATACCTAGTGGATTGCAAATTAGGTGCAAATAAAGCAGCTGCTTGAGCACAGAGTATTTTTTATTGGGTAAAAATGTGTCAACGTGTATGCTAAATGTCAATAATCCCCAGAAGGGCTGGGATGACTAGCACTGCAGGACTACCAAAGAGGTAGCTGCAGAGCAGTAGTTGAGCAGTAAGCATGAGAGTGTAAAGTACGGCTGCCAGAGCTTGCAAGAAGTTCCTCATACTGCAACACAGCTTAGAATTAAGACAAACAGATCATTAAGCAAGGAATGGGAGTTTAGAACAAAGGGTGTGAGAGAAGAGTTATGACACTCAGCAGGGTCTAACACCTTGTTTCTTTCCTGGTGGGTCCCTTGGATATTGGACTATGCTGTATTCTGATAGCTGTGAAACCAAGAGGATGGGCAGAGGAGCAAGAGCAAAATCAGTGTTTCATGTTTGGCTTCCATGGAGATGAATTGTTTGTTTTTTTCTTTAAGCCAAAGACACTGGATGCCACTAATATACAATCTTCAGATTAAATTGAAAAGTTTAGTCATCTTACAAGTGCAAAGCAGGAACCTGGCAATATACACAAGTTGTTACATTCATATGGCATGCCCACTTGGGAAGTGCAGCTTCAGATACTCTACAAATATGAGTGCAAGGAATTTCAGAGCAGCTACCAAAGTTGATAGGAGTAGCTAGATCTTGTGCTCCAAGGTTAGATTCTGCACTGTGGTAATGAAGTTGTGGAGTGTTTCAAACAGTCATCACTCTTGCTGAAAGGTGCCCTTCACAATATTCTTTTCAATTGCTGAACAATCCACAGGTTATTTTTAGAGATTTTTCGTTAGTTTTACCTTTCTTGGCAAAGTAATCCAGTATTTTGGTAACAGAGTTACAAATAAATAGTTAAAATTGATTTTTAAAAGAGGAAATCTGATCATAGTACAGTTTTATTCACGATTTTTGGTTCTTCTATTTCCTTCTTTTACTCATATGATTTTTGTTCTCCTTTTACACAGAGTTCTTGTTGTGACATTCCTGTCTTACCAGTATGTTTCATCATCTCGTTAAAAGCAACCTGTATTAAAAATTAAGAATATCACCAGTGTGTTCCAACTTCTAAAGCATTATATAAAGTCACCTTCCTGATGATTGTCTTATCTAAAATAGTTATGAGCTTAACTGTGAAAAATACTTTTTTTTTCTTTTTCTTCTTGCAGACTGCAAATGATAACCTGCATACAGATGATGAGCATGAGCTCAGAGAAGATAAAGAAAGCTATCTTTGTGCAGTTTGCCTAGATGTTTATTTCAATCCTTACATGTGCTATCCGTGCCACCACATCTTTTGTGAACCTTGCTTAAGGATGCTTGCCAAAGACAACCCAGCCAGCACTCCGTGTCCGCTGTGTCGCACTACAATTGCAAGAGTCTTTTTCCAAAGAGGTATAAAAATGAAAGTTTTTACAATGCAAAAAAAAATCATAGCTTTCCTTCCTCTACTTCTGGCCTGAATGAATAGTTAAATAAAAGTACAGTAAACCCCTGCTAACCAAACATATTACTAAAAAGAAGAAGAAAAAAAAAAAAGAAATAATAAATCAGAAATGCATTCAGAGCAGAATTTGGTGATGCTAATCTACAATGAGTTCTTCTTTGCATTTAGCTCTTCCTAAGACTTCCTCACAGGCTTTCTTCAGTATGAAGAAACTATTCCAGATGCATATTTTACAACTTTTTTATTTTTGAAGTGAGCTTATGATATTTTGCAATTCTTTGGTTTCCTCTTTCTAAGTAATCATGAACTCCAAATACAGTAAACATTTTTCTCAAAATATCCTAACAGAAAATAATTTTCTTAATTACTGTCTTACTGACAGAAAAACAAACCAAAAGACTCTTGTCTTGGTGTTATGGCTTTAATATAGATACAATTGAAAATAAAGGCTGGGAGACTATAGAATCATCTTCATGAGATTTTATTTCTGAATTTTCCTTTCCTGGCCTCTTTCATCCTTATCTCTAGTGTCCCTGACTTCTAGCATTTGGCAAGGGGTATTTGTGGTTGTGACGGGTACAGGGATAGAAGAAGGTGCATAGCACTGTAGATGGGATACCTGTAGCAGCATGAGTCAGTCTGGAGCTTAAAAAGGTAATTTTAAGTGTCATGAATAACACTGCTCTGCGGTATCTAGATTTAGGCTCTTTGCAGCACTTTAAGTTGTGCATAGACAGGTCAAAAAGTAATGGAAATGACTCAGCCATGCAGGAGTGTTTGTTTATACTTGCATGCTGCAGAGATCTTGAAGCAATTATCTTTAAACTGGGAGAGTGCTGTGATGGTGACAGGTTGGGGATGCAGATTAAAGTGTGTGTGTGTAGATACATACACACACGTATATATATACCATAGGTTCTGCTTCTGGTTGCACATGGACTCTTCTTCTGCACAGGCACAACTTCATAGAATTTGATGGCAAACCACTTCAAGGAACTCAATGGGCTACGTAAGAACTCATTTGGGTGGACCCATTTCAGGCAAACTAGTTGTCCCAGGATGGCTCACTGGGCAGCTGTGGGTAGCCAGGGATAGGAACTGACTATGTCAGCACTGCAAGCAGAGAAAATAGGTGGAAAGCTGTAACCTGAGCACACTCAGTACCCTACTTGGCTAGTGTATAGAGCTGTCAAGCTATTCTTATGTCATTTGCTTAGAATTTCTTGCTCCTTTAATTTCCATGTACAGATGAAATATATTTCTCCAAAAGAGTATTACTTTTAGTTATTTGAGGGCTACTTAAATTTTTAAAGAGGTATTAATAGATTAGTTGCAGTAAAATACTACTGAAAGAGCACAAAAAGAGAATATAGGTGCTTGCTAAAATTGATCTGTGGTACTTCCTAACACATTTTAAGTAATGTTATTTAAGTGAAATATTACCAGGATCATTTGTAGTCTTTGAGTAATAGCCTCTTCTGTCAGGAGAATGAGTGAGCCAGGGACTGGCTTCAACACTTCAGTTCATACAGAGTTTCAATTATGCTCAATGATTCCATCAGTAAAATATATGGCATTCATGTACAATAAATCCACCACTTTGGAGAAACACAGATTCAGTGTAGTGGTTGTGGATGGAAGATCCATGTATGTGGCAGGTAAAGTGTTACATACATACAGACAGAGAGGTGGCCTGGCCAGCCTGAAATGTCTTTCATTAAAAGCCTTAACCAAAAGCCAGTAACAGTTCTCAACCCTGCCTCTTTTGCAATGCCGGAATTAGCTGCCTCACCAGAGTTTTCAGTGTTCCAGTTTGAATAACAAAGCTGAAAGAACTGAGTTGATTTAGGAGGAGGTTGATTTTAGAAGGAAACTAAAATCATAGAATAGAACGTTTGTGCTGGAAGGGTCTATTATCTAGTTCCAACACACCTCACTAGGCCAGATTGCTCAAAGCCTCATCCAGCCTAGCCTTGAACACTTCAGGGATATGCTCAGTAGCATATAAGCTCTTATATAAAAATATATTTTTTTTAAATGATGGTGAAAAATATGCAGCTTGCTCCTTTTACATATAGAACAAAATGGGCACTCATCACTGACAGGTTTATGAGTGCAGTAACAATCTTCACACACTATGAGATAAAAGGATTTGGAGACTTCTGTACTCAGTGTTGAGTACCCTCATTCTACCTGCGTTCTGTCATGTGAAGTACTGGATGTGTTTAGAAACAGACCAGTATTTATTTTTTTCTTGCTTCAAATCTGCTAGTGCATTTTTCTTACATAGAATAAGCTATTGCAACCAAACGGCATTTAGATTTTTTTCCTGCTTTCTGGAGCGTGCTCACAAAAAGCTTAGAATTCTCAAACTTGCCAGAGAAAAGGATTTGATCCTTTCATTAAATATTTATTATCAAAAAGTATGTAATGTTGCACTGAAACAGGCAAAATAATAATACATAAACCTTTTCAAAGATTTGTGAAGGACCTTTTCTTTCTTTGAGGGTACAGAAGGAATTATGGTAGTGGCTGCTCTTATTAGCATTTGTCTGGATCCATGGTGGTTTGGAGGGCCAAAATTAGGCTGTTTGAAGTTTTACTTATTAACTACTATCTTGGCAACTCTTTCTGTGATCAGCAGATCACTTAGTCTCTGTGGTGGGAAAATATTGGGAGATTTAAGTTGTTTTCTACTGTTGTATTGCTACAGATAGTTCATTTTTGACTTGTAGTCCATGGAGATATTTCCCCATATTATATCCTGAGAAGCTGATGTTTTCTTCAGATTAATAAGGCCGGTTCTTGCAATGTGTCATTAATCATTCCACAAATGGGTTCCCGAGTTCTGTTAATCCACAACATTTAAAAAATCTTGAAAAAATTTTGGATTTCTCCCTCTGCATTAGTATTTCCCTTGCATTATTATTACTGAGTGATGGTGTTAAAAAAACAAAGTATGAACTGAGAATTAGTCCTGTACTCAGCTTGATAGATGACCTTTTTCATTCACAGAGCTCATCACGGTTTTGTAACTTAAATAGCCTGACGTATTATGTGCTTCATTTTGCTAGAATTTGATTTCATCTTTCCTAATTTTATTTTATTTTTTTCCAGAGGAACAGAATCAAAATGGCATATTTAAGACTAGTTCTTGCCATATCTGGAAATGCTTGGGATTGTGTGATTTCAAAACAATTTAAGAGATGTTATAATCAGAAATAAGATTACACAGGAGATAAGGAGACCTTTTTATTTTGTAGTATAAACATGTACAAATTTTTGCTAAATTTATAGCATTGATATATATATATATATATATATATATATATATATATTCTTTTTCATTGATTACTGTAGAACTGAACAGCTCTACAAGATCTTTTTTCCCTACGGAATATTTGAAGTTAAAAGAAAACTTTCTAAAATCAAAATCTGCAAAATGGCCTTTACCAAGCTGCAAGAAAGCCTACAGAGTTTTTGAAGGTAAGTTTTTTAATTTTTCCCTAAGCTTCACTCAGTCTTGAGTATAATCTTTAAAAACCAGTCTACAGCTCATACATGCCATAGGAAATCAGAAATCAATTATTATTAGACCTGAGTTAGATTCACCGAGGTGCCTTGAACACATTGCTCTGAATCTAAATTGCAAATTGTAAAAAGGAAATTTGTATGTGTTCCTTTTGGTTTACTCTTAACTCTTTAATTTTATGCACATTATCAGCATAATTGTATGTAGTTTCCCGTTTGGAAAAAAATGTTTCTGTATCACAGAATGTTAGGTGATGGAAGGGACCTTGAAAGATCATGGCAGAATAAAGAAACTTTCTGTGGTAAAAAAGTTAATTAGTTATGAGTGTGGTCAATAACAGCCTCTCCAGAAAAATAAATCAGTATCAGTCTGTAATGAAAAAAGTCATATATAAAAATTGGAATATTATATATATTATTCTGTATTTCTTCTTTTAAACATAAGAAATAGAGTAAAGGGTGTGGGTGGTTTAGCTTTGCTTTTCACTTATATTGATAAAGTTTAGTCGTGTTTTTGCTACTTTAAGATTTTAACATTTTCATGGTTACTTTCATTGGCCACAACAACCCCATGCAGTGTTATAGGCTGGGGACAGAGTGGTTGGAGAGCAGCCAGACAGAGAGGGACCTTGGAGTTTGGATTGACAGGAAGCTGAACATGAGCCAGCAGTGTGCCCAGGTAGCCAAGAGGGCCAATGGCATCCTGGCCTGGATCAGGAACAGTGTGGCCAACAGGTCCAGGGAACAGATTCTGCCCCTGTACTCAGTGCTGGTGAGGCCACAGCTTGAGTTCTGTGTCCAGTTCTGGGCCCCTCAGTTCAGGAAGGGTATCGAGGTCCTGGAGCAGGTCCAAAGGAGGGCAACCAGGCTGGTGAAATGACTCGAGCACAGACCCTATGAGGAGAGGCTGAGGGAGCTGGGGCTGTTCAGCCTGGAGAAGAGGAGGCTCAGGGGAGACCTCATCACTCTCTACAACTCCCTGAAAGGAGGTTGTAGCCAGGTGGGGGTTGGTCTCTTTTCCCAGGCAACTCTCAGCAAGACAAGAGGGCACGGTCTCAAGTTGTGCCAGGGGAGGTTTAGGTTGGACATTAGAAAGAATTTCTTTACTGAGAGGGTGATCAGACATTGGAATGGGCTGCCAGGGAAGTGGTGGATTCTCCGTCCCTGGAGATATTTAAAAAGAGACTGGATGTGGCACTCAGTGCCATGGTCGGGTAACTGCAGTGGTAGTAGATCAAGGGTTGGACTTGATGATCTCTGAGGTCCCTTCCAACCCAGCCAATTCTATGATTCTATGATTCTAACTGGCTGGTAAATGAAAAACATTTAAATCAGACCACTGAAATATGGGATTTGCAGTTTATCCCTGTTTCCTTAGTTTCAATCTAATAACATTTCTTCACCAAGACTCACCTACATTTACTTAAAAGTCTTGCTAGCCTATACATTTTTCCTGTTTGTAAGAGCAATATAGATTGCTTATAAAAGTATATGGAAAAAGTAAAACAGGACATCGTTTTTACAGTCTTTCTTTTTAGATCTAACCATACCTTTCTATGGGTCAAATTTGATAAATTCTGGTCCTCCACTTATAAAACTGTGTCACACAAGTTCATGGTTTGATACTGAAAATAACAGGAAATGCTCCTAGTTATCAAAAATGTATAGACTTGAGAAATTTGAGGACTTATAGATCATATTTGGTATTATTGAAAGGGGATGCTGTTGGCAGGAAAAACAAAGGTGAGCATTTCTTTTCTCTTAACAGCAGCTAAGGTAGAATGGATAGATGTTGATGCTGAGCTTACTGGCTTCTTGTAATACTTTCTGTATCCACAGTTGCCCCTCAGAGGTCCATACTGGGACCTATACTGTTTAATATTTTTATCAACAGTACAGATAGCAGGATCGAGTGCACCATCAGTAAGTTTGTGGATGACATCAAGCTCAGTGGTGCTGTCAATAAGCCAGGACAGGATGTCATCCAGAAGAACCTGGACAAACTGGAGAGGTGAGCCCAGGTGAACATGAGGTTCAAAAAGACCACATGCAGGGTCCTGCACCTGGGTTAGAACAGTCCATGCTATCATTACAGGCTGGGGGATAAGGTTTTAGAAAGCTCTGTAGAAGAGGATTTGGGGGTGCTGGCGGGTGAAAAGTTGCACGTGAGCCAGTTGTGTGCTTGCAGACCAGACAATTGCATCCTGGGCTGCATCAAAAGAAGCATGGCCAGCAGGTCAAGAGAGGTGATTCTGACACTTTGCTCTGGTAAGATCTCACCCAGAGTACTGTATCAGTTCTGAAGTCTTCAATACAGAAAGGACATGGATCTGATGGACCAGGTCCAGAGGAGGGCTTCAAAAATGATCAGGGAGCTGGAACACCTGTGACGACAGGCTGAGGGAGCTGGGATTTTTCAGCCTAGAGAAAAGACTCGGATGAGACCTTCCAATATTTGAAGAGGACCTACAGGAAGGGTGGAGAGGGACTGTTTGCAAGGGCTTGTAGTGATACGATGAAGGGCAATGGTTTTAAATTATAGAAAAATACATGATATTAGGAAAAAATTCCTTACCTTGAAAGCAGTGGAAAAATGGAACAGGTTGCCCAGGGAGGTAGTTGAGGCCTCATCCCTGGAGACATTCAAGGTGAGGCTTGACGAGGCCCTGAGCAACCTGATCAAGTTGAGGGGTGGACTGCAGGAGGGTTGGACCTGATGACCTTTAGAAGTCCCTTCCAACCCAAATTATTCTACATATGTGACATAGTTCATATATGCTCCATAGTGTCAAATGAATTACATCTTTCATACATATGAAAAGCTACCATGCAGAGCTTTGTACAACACATAAATAATTAAAAAATAAAAGGAAGATCTGGAGAGATCATACAGCTTCAGTAATGTCCTACCTGAAAACTGTTCATGTTGTTCCACAAAGGCAATTCAGAGTGCTAGATTTACAGGTTTCCAAAGTCTGACACTGAGTGGGAATGTGATTAGGTGTAGATAATAGGATACCTGTAGCATATAGCTGTCTGAAACTTTGCCTTGCCTTTATAAGTGTGGTTGTCATGTCTCTCCCCCTTGACTTTTTATTCGAAAAAAAGCTACTACAGGGTTTGTGCCAGTGCAGAATGCAAGTGTGTCATATTTTCTCCCTATCATTGTTTTTTGGGGCTTGCATCTAAATTGTTCTTGGCAGTACCTAAAGTTCTATATTTGGTTTTCTTACTTTTGCTTATGTTCCCTGCCTCAGGAGGCTTCAGAGGACTATACAGGCATGAAAGGCAGAGCAAACTGGCAGCAAAAGGCTTCTGACACCTTATTAGTTGCTCTGGCCAATGCAAACCCCACTATCACTGACAGCAGTATGGAAAAGAGGCTACATCCTTAGGTTGATTCTTATTTAATTAGGAAAATAACAGCCTAGCAAGATATTACATTTGCAGAAGGCAAAATGTGAACAATGGGAAGAAGAAAAAAGTGGGTACATGACTAGAGTGACTGGAGTGAAAAGGGACATGATTACCAACGTTTTATTGTGAGAGTAACTGCTTCTTTAGTCAATGCTGCATAGTCAAAGAAGAAATTCTGTGCACCTGATAGAAAGGGATATGCTCTTCTGGTTCATACCCAGCAGGTTCAGTGGGCACTGATAATCTAGCAGCTTATTTCAAACTTCATATTATTCCAGTCTTCCATATGACAAAACCTCTTCCACAGTATTGTTTTAATACTTCAGACATAAAAATACTAATCTTCTACAGTAAACCAATCATTGAGATGCTAGACCTCATAAAACCAGACTTCTGAATTAGATTGGAGTGCAAGCGGAGGAAGATGGCTGTTGGGAACCCTAGGTTACTTAAAAGATTTATCAGTTAATTCAGATTTTCTGAACACTGCAGAGAGCTGGGTAAAATCCAGCATCTCTTCTTTCTCCTTAGTGTTTTTTTCCTGAACTGATTCCCTGAGCCAAAAAGAGATTTTGTAATTGATATGTTAGTCTTCATATGAGAATTTCCACAAGGAATGTAAAATTACCTTCTACCTAAAAAAATTCTGAAACATCTATAGCTTTTTAGTCTCTTTATATGAAATGTAAGAAATCTCAGCACTGTAGAACTTCTGTGCTTTCGAGCTGATGAAAGTTGCTCCAGAGTGTTTTTCTCTTTACATTGCACTGTATTTTTTTCCAAATGAAAACAATGGCAGAATTCCCCCATGTTTCATAAACGTTACATACAGCGTTGCTCTGTATATGATATTCTCTCTTTGGCCAAGGATAGAATAATGATAAAGTGGAAATGCTGTGCAAGAATGAAAGACAGTATTCTTTTACCATTAAGATTTTTAATTTGTCTGAACTTTAACAAGCTAATTTAAATATTCCTCTAAAATGTTTTCTGTTTTATATGTGATAGATACAGAGATTGCTTTAGTTTTGTTCTGAGTAGAGGCAACTTTTAAAATGCAATTGCACAATAGATACAGCATCACAAATAGCTATTTACTTTAATAAATCTAAAAATAATTAAGAAGTCTATCTTGAATAGGACAGTTAAATAGCAAATATGCTTGATTTGATCCTTCTATCATATATTTATAGTTCGATAGCATAACGTTTAGCCTTTGCATGCCATTGAATTGGAATTGCATTCTACAAACACCCACAGAAAGTTTACAAACAGAACAAAGGTCTCCAAAAGTAATTTGATACCTGGAATGTGGACTAAAAGCAGTAATAATGATAATTTAAATTGAAAATATGATGCTTAATTTGACAGTGACTTTTGAGTAGTGAACTGCAGGAATTAAAGTCTGGGTCAGTTAGGGCACTGGATGTAAACGGGTTGTTTCAAAAGCTTTTGCATAATTCTGAGATAGAAAAAAATTGATGAGACCAGCAATACAGGATGGAGTAGCCAAGATAGTGATGATAACATTGTACAAGAATGTTGAGAGAAAGATCACAGATATGCCTCAAGAAAAGTATGAAGCTAGGTGTTCAGGATGAAACAGGGGAATTAGGAAATCTCTGAGTTAGAGCCCTTGTTGAATATTCCAAGATACAGTTACTCCTCGGCTAATAAGATATTCCCTTCAACTGCTTTACACTAAGTTTTGGGGTTTTTTTCAAGTATGATTATTAAATTGGAAGTGGGAAAGCCTAATTAATTATTGTTATTTGGTTTTTGTTTAATGCCTGATTGGAAAATATTCTCTCAATGATACATGAAGTGAAATCTGTTCTGATTCTTCACTTCTCTCACTGGTTTAGTGACTTAATAAAAAGCTACAGACTTTTGTGTCAATCGAGGATTGCAAGATACAGTGTTCTTAATGCCTCCTAATGACAGTGGAAATTCCCACCACTTCAGTAGGTCACATCTGCCATGTTCTTTTATGTAATCATTCTCTAGATAAAGGATGCACAATTTCCTACATTTTTTAAAAAATAAATATTATGAAAGCTTTTAGTAATATCTCTTGATACTTTTTTTTATCTCTTTGTCTTTAAAATTGGGTTACAACAGTTTAAAATTTACTTTCCTAAATCAAGATTCTTATTGTATCCTGATTTGAGCTGGATAGGAGATAAAAGAAGGAAAATTTACATCCATAGAATTACATCACCAAGGTTTTAGGTTCATGCTTTTCTCTGTATAAAAAGAAAGAAGTGACAGTGAAGTGATACCACTGATAAGATACTGTGATCTGTTGAGAGGAGAAACACGAAACTGAGAATGGAAGGTGCAGCATTGATTTTAGCTATAAAGAGTAATGTTCGCATATAAGAAGTCTCTCAGAATAATCCTTATATTGAGCTTTTTTTCCCAAGTCCTCCTATTCCATCCTTCCTTTTTTCTTTTGAGTTAATTTCCTTAACTTCCTCATTTCTTTGTTTTAAGCTGCCTGTTCCTTCACCATACTACTCACGACTGCTCTTGTGGGACCATGTAGTGCTTCTTCACAAGAAGGATTTCCTTTTCTGGGCAGGATCCATCAAATACTTAAGTATAGCTTGTGGAATCACAAAAAAAACCCGATTTGCACACACGCATTTCTCACCAGATGCATTTACAGTCTTCACAACAAGTGAATTTTTTGCCTCAAGGAGAAACGCATTAATGGGAAGCGTTGTCTTTGAGCATCTGTTATGCCTATAGTGCACAAAGACAAGACACAGAATCCAAGCACTTGGGTTGAATGTTTGTTAGGTAAGCTGCATGTATAGAAACTTTGCCATTTTGCTAATTTGTCAGCACATGAAAATCCTAATACTGGCATCCCTTTTTCTTGCTCACGAGTCTTTTCAGCTCCAGCAGGTTGCTGGCAAGAAACTCAAGTCAGATTTCTTGATTCCAAGGCCCCACTTGGATCCACAGAGTACCTTGAAGCCTTCATTTCTGCACATATTGACACAGAAGTCAATATGAAGAAAAAGCACAATAAAATGGAAGGAAAACTTGAAGTTACAAAGATTAGTGCCACAGAGATGTTAAGCTTCACTCCTATTAGCACAGCCACTTTCTGTCCCTGCTGATTTGCCAAAAGCATTAGTACAAAGCATTGTGTATTAATAGCCATGTTTATCTTTTAAGTTGTTTTGCAGAGGCTGTTCTTTAGACCTTCTCCAGAGCCATAGTCACTCTGGAAAAGGTATTTCATAGCCTTTTCCAAGTCCTGAAGACTGCATCCAGAGCTGTGTAGGAAACTGATATATCTCTCAGAAATTATTGCTGCTCAGTCATCTCAGTTGGTTCATCAGTGTATTGAAGGGAATAGCTAATTTGTATGTGTCATTAGGATTGCTTGTTTCCATTTAACCGTGGTATTGCTAGACTGCTGTACCAGAAATACTGATAGCTATAATAATGCAAACCCAAATATTGTGATAGAGTGACCGTTGCAAAAAAACACACTATAGCCATGCCCCATATACTGCTTGACATATCCTTGAATGGATGTTATTTTGGCATCTTTAGTTCTAATTAAGGAAGAAGTGTTCCTACTGGCTGGTATGATGAACTAAGAATATTTTATACCTCTTACACAGCCATGGTTCCATAGCTATATCAGAGGGACCAGGTGTACATGTAGGGAAGTTAGCGATATTGAGCTTTTCACCCTACAGCTTGTAAGTTCCAAGTCCTATAAGATGATTCTTTCTTTAGGATGCTTGAAAAAGCATAGCTATGTTCAGGGTAAGGGAACACCTCTCATCAATTAATAGCCATTTAAAAGATACCAAAAGATGGAAATAATTTTATTCATTTTTCTCAGTGGAGGGACATTAGCAGTCTGGTCCTAGATGGGCGTATGGTACACCTTGAATTATCCATCATATTTCTTACTGTAAAGGGAGGTGATAACATCTGCTTACAGTACTGAAAAACTCAGGATAATAGGAGTGGAAGCCAGCTGCAACCACTGGCAGAACATTGTCATAGTACCATGTTACTCAGCAATGTTTACATAGTTTTCCATTCATTGCAAAAGGACATAATTAACTGGAAGGCTACAGAGAAGATAAATAAGAATGCCACTTTTAATAACTTCCTGATAAGGAATATGTAAATTAACTAGAATGCTTCAGCCAAAACAGGAGATGACTGAAGAAGGAGGATGATAGACGTAATTAAAATCGTGAGAGGCATGGCAGAAGTGAGTAGATAGAGTTATCATTACCCCAGAGCTTGGTTCAAAGAATGGCAGGTTCTTGGAAAAAAAATAGACTGAAGTATATTAAACTCAAAGATATGACATTTGCTTGCATTTGAACTGCAAGTCGCTGGGAGCTGAGAGAGAATACCAGGAAATTATTTCAATATGCTTTCCCTGTTTTCATGTTCTTTCCTTGCTATTCACCAGTTCCTCCTTTTCTGACGTTGTCAAAGAGAGCAAGCATAGGAAAATATTTAGTCTACTCTTAGTATGCTGTTCTTATGGATTTAGGTATTAAGCAGAAAATACCTTGGTCTTAAGTTTATGTTTTGTTTAAGATTCTGCTGAGACTAGTTCAGGTTATGATGGGTCTCTGTGAACAAGTGGAAAGCAAAGATGCCATCTGTCTTCATCACTGGCAGGAACTAGCAAGTATCTTTCTGTACATTTTAGTGGAAGCAGGCAATGATCCTTGCCAGATATGCCAAACAGAATTCCCAAAAGATAGTTTTTAACCACTGAGAAATGACCCATAAAATTTGTTATATTCCTAATTAGTTCTGAACTAATTATGTTTAGTCAAGGTTATGCCAGACACACTTCCCTAGCACATACCCCTGATCCACTTAGCACTGAAATGGACTGAATGGGAGAAAAGTAGCCCCTTAGAGAGTCAGCTTTGCTGTGTAAACACATCACACCTTGAAAGTTAAGTTTGCCTGGTGTTCAGTCATTTGATTTGATGCTTGCTAGAAATCCCATTTACTGTAAGAATAACAAAGGAATTTTGGCTGAGATTGCAGAAATGCTACTTTGCTTGGCCACTACCAGTGAGTTAATAGAGAAGAAAGTAGGATGAACACATATGGTATGTCTGCTACATGTTATCATGCCTGTGATGTCTGTTTCATACATCTGTACCAGTGATACAGATAGATCCATGTCATTCCAAAATATGGACATGAACATGAGTTCACTTTGATCCTACAGCACTTGATCCAGTGTAGATTTCTGGAGGAATGTGCATAAAATAATTGTGACAGGTAAGGCAGTATTTTTGGGGCAAGGCAGAGTTTTGGAGACCCCCTGAAAGTGAAAAAAAGAACCAAAATGAAAATTGTATTTGATGAAGAAAAAAAGAGAACACATGAGAGAACTCAGGATGGCTATGAGAATAATAAGCAAGAAAAGGTGATTTTATCTTCATTAGATCAGAGCCAGATTAAGCATACATTGTCAAAGAAGCTAGAGATTAGCAAACTGTGGAGCAAATTCACAATGCTTTGGTGGATATCATAGCTGAGTAGATAAAGATGGATCTTTGACATTACATCAGAAACAATCAGACATCACCACCATTACATACTAAATGAAATGTTAAAGGGAGGATTTTTAATGGTTTGTAAACACAGATTTTTAATTTTTAGTATCTTCTCTCTTGATAACATTTTAAGTACTTTTTGTAGTGGAAATTTTAGTTTTCTGTTGAAAATATATGAAGGCTTTTCAGCTCTTTTTGTAAACATTTGTCAGCTACTAAAAACTGGTTAAATACTGTCAGAGTCAGCTCAGAATACTGTCAGAATTTCAGCTCAGAAAAACTGCCAGCTTGTGCTTCATATTTCCCATCCTTGATAAATTAATATTTCTTCTGTTTGTTCAGATAGGAAGTAGAAACATCTGAGATTGACAGGAATTAAAGGAGGCATGTTGCCAGACAAATTTACAAATAAACTAAATGTTTTGTGTATATACATACAGCATTGTTTTATAGAGGGGTATGTTGAGGCCCTGGCATTCTTATTTTGTGTGTTCCCTCTGATCTTTGCTGCCAGACCGACCCTATTTTAAAAGAAGTAAAGACAATTCATGAACTTATTTTTGAGAAAGTATTAGCATGACTATTATCTTACCTTGTTCCACCAAAAAAGGGGTTGAAGGAATTTAAGTAATTAATAGTACTTCATATGTTATAGTTTAGAGGAAGAAAGGAAAATAAGACAAATAATTTGCATGGTTATTTAAGAAACCTGGTTTCAACAGTCAAATGATTTTTTCATTGTGAAATGTAAGATTAATACTCCTGTTTTAGTATGAATCCCAGTAATTAAACAAGCCAATTAACTTGTGTTTATGAGTGTTGGTAATTACAGATCAATCACAGATGTTTGGATAGAGCATATTTTCCACACTCGTTCTGCCCTCCCACAGTCCTCTTGCTTCTCTACTTGGCTCTTACTTCCAGAGAAATAAACAGCCCAAGATAGAAAACACAAGTTGTTCTAGTGTTGTTTTGAATTTATGATAAGGACTGAGCACACCAGTAAATTAATATTTCTCATAAATAACAAATCTCATCTTCATTTCCTACCCAGAGCAAAACTGACAAATTTCTTTGTCAGCTCTTAGTATTTGTAATTTTGACTTAATGAAATTTACAGTATTTCAAAGAGGGAAAAAGTAATATTAAATAAGGAGTTGCCTCCTCTGTGTCCTGAGGTCTGAGAAGTGTTAATTGCAGTGGTTAAAAAGAAACAGTCCAAACAAATGCTGAATTCAAATTCAGCTTTTATGTATTTATGTGTTGTGTATAACCATAAATTTGGGGTTTATTGTAGTTACATATGTCTGTATAAAAAGCCAGATAATATCTTAAAAAAAATGAAAATTAAAAAATTACAATCTTGAAAAGAATACATCAAGTTAGGGCAGTATGGAATAAATATTTGTAAGATCTATAACTGCTAGAAGAACTTATTCCTTTGGGTTTCTTTTTTTCTTCTTTTGTTATGTGATTTATGGTTCATATGTTGTATATTGTTTTGCCAGACCCATGTAGCACTTTTAAAGTTTAGAGTGTAGGGATCATTGTTAGTTCTAAGTGTCAATAGTTAGGCTGATCAGCAGGACATCAAGCTGCTGGAGCAAGGTCAGAGAAGGGCAGCAAAGCTGCCAACAGGCCCTGTGAGGAGAGGCCGAGGGAACCTGGAATGTTTAGTTTGGAAGAGAGGAGGCTGAAAGGAGACCTTAGTCCTCCCTACAGCAACCTGAAAGCAGGTTATAGGGTGGTGGGTGCTGGTCTCTTTTCTCAAGTAAATAATTATAGAACTAGAGGAAATGTCCTGCATTCGCACCAGGGGAGGTTTAGACTAGATACTAGGAATAATTTCTTTACTGAAAGAGTGGCTGAGCGCTGGAACAGGCTGCCCAGAGAGGTGGTAGAATCACCATCCCTGGAAGTATTTAAAAATCATGCAGATGAAGCACATGCTCTAGTGGGCACCGTGATATAGATAAAGATAAATATCTCTTATTTTACTCGGGGAGGGAGGATGTTGACAGTTGGACACGGTGATCTTGAAGGTCCTTTCCAACCTTGTCAATTCTGTGATTCCATGTTTTTTTGTGTAGTTGTTGATTCCGTGGGATTGCACAGGCTTTTTGCTTTAGCAGATAAAATGGATGTCACTTACTGGCATTACCACTTTTGGGCATTTCTCTGTAGTTTTGTCTGTAGCATGATGTTCTTTTTCCTTATGAGAAATGCCTTTTGAAAGTCACAAAAAAAAAAAAAAAAAGCTACTTTTAACAGTGGAGAACCATGGTTCCTAACCCTTCTGCCTTATAAAAAGGAGTGCCCCTTATGCAAAGAAACCTTGTGTCCCATGTGAAAGGCTTCAGGACATGACTTTATCAGATTTTTACAGTTGTAAATCAGTTGCTTTTCTAGACCATTTGCAGACAACTTTCTTTGACATCCTGAAAAGCAGATACTATGTATTCCCTGCGAATATGCCTATGTGTATCTCATGTACAGAGGGCCACTGTATTGTCTGCACAGTGGGTTCAATAAGTCACATATTATGCATGTTCAAGTAACTGCTTGCACACAGTTTACCTCTCTGGGACTGTCACAGATTTCAGCATTTAAACCAAAAAGCCCTGTGAAGTCCTATAACTAGTAAGACCGATAATCAAGGTGAGTATGAAAATAGTTTCCAATCTAGATTATGTCCAGTTTAAGTACATTTTACATCCAGATTTTCCAAAGCCTATCTGGTAGCAGAAAGCAGGACTTGGGTTTTGGTAATGAAAAAGAAAATGAAAGATGTTTAAGGCCATCATGTAAATTAACTTACAGTTAATGTGAGCCAGTGAGGGCACACAGGTGAAATCAGAAGGGCAAGAGGAGACAAATGTTCAAAGAGAGCAGAGGGAAAGTGAGAGGAATGCTCAAGTAGGACATTGAGGGAAGTTTGAGATGAAGGTTAGACTTTGCATTGGGAAGGGTCTTGAAAGGTGAGGGAAAGGGACAACTCACCACGACCAGCTCCCTGCCACCAACTGGTTGCCAGACACTTCTACATTGCCAATTCAGTGTTGTAACAACACTGACAAGCAGGTAGCTTTTCATCATGAACAGCATCATGAACAGAACCTTGGGGAGGAGGCAGCTCTGCTCACCATGCTCTGATTTCTGCAAGGAAACTGTTCTTTATGGAAGTACAAGCTATATAATATGTAACATAAAAATTAACAGTGACATAAAGGCAACTCAGTCATGCATGAGATATTTTCTGAAAGTATTGTCAAACAAATAGAATTTAAAAATTATCAAAACAGTTTTAAAAAGTGATGTTAAATAAATTCACTTACCAGCATCCAAAAAAAAAAAAAAATTAAAGTGATGTTAAATTAATGCAATTATAAACCACACAAAAACATTTTCTAGAATTAATATTAAACATCTGCACTTTAAATACATCAAAACACAGTTTTTAAAAGTGGTGAAAACTGCAACCTGAAACTAGCTGTTGGTAATAACATTTGATTGAGTTGCTTTTGTCTCATTAATTTTTCATGTTGCAAATGGTGTGACTCATACACTCCTCTGTATATACACAATTTCCTTTCAAAAACCAGAGCACCATAAGCAGAGCCACCTGCTTGCTGACGTTTTTCTCATATTGCTGAACAATTGCCACCTGCTAATCGGTGTCCAGTTGTCCTGGTGGTGAGTTGTTGTTGTAGAAGTGATCTGCAGCCAGTTGTCCCAGACCTGAAAGGTGATGGTAGAAGTATTAGCATAGGAAAGTGGGAGGCTTTGGTGTGCATCCACGGGCAAGAGGAGTTTGGAATTTGAGGGTTCTCTCTAGGAAAAAAAAAAAGAGGTTCTGACTTCTGAAACAGTAGGTGTGTAGAGCATGAGGGTGCAGCAGTGCAAGCTTTTCTGGCAGGAAAAGGAAGACATCTGAAACTCTGAATCTGAGAAATCGTGGTTGGGTTGACTTGTGTTAGTTTGGGAAAGAAACTGGATGCTTTGAGGACTTGAGTGTGATGAAGAAAGAGCTTGAGACTTGAGTTAGAGCTTAGCACACAAGATCAGAGGTCAGTGGGACATGCTTGCTGGCATTCACAAAGGATAATTGCTCATAAACTTCTCCAGTAAAATGTGCTTTTTCTTTTTTGAAACTGCAGATCTCAATATCATCTACACTAAAAAATCTTGCCATTTATGTACTATAAAAGCATAACGAAAATATGGTGTCACATGATGTGCATGTGGGAGAAGGCTGGTGTTTATGCGAGCAGCTCAAGATGGTATCTCATGTCTGATATCACTCTAAATACTCTGTATCACTGGGGGGAAAAAAGTATAGAATGATGGGACATTTTGGTCCATTTCTCTACACTGTCATGAGATCTGCAGATGACAACAAATTAGAGTACCAATTGTTAGACTTAGTGGTAGGTTGGCTATTCAGAGAGACCAGGATAGGCTGAAGACATGGGCTAAAACAGCAATGCATATGCTTCAGCAGATAAGGTCCCTTTCAGTAGGTTGTGTTGGGGATTCCACCACCTCTCTGGGCAACCTGTTCCAGTGTCTCACCACCCTCATGGTGAAGAACTTCTTCCTAACATCTAACCTAAATCTACCCTCCTCTAGTTTGAAAGCATTCCCTCTAGTCCTATCACTTCCTGACATCCTGACATTCTAAAAAGTCTTGTAGTCCCCCTTTCAGACATTGAAGGCTGCAATAAGGTCTCCTTCGACCCTTTGCCTCTCCAGACTGAATAACCCCAACTCTCTCAGTCTGTCTTTACACGAGAGGTGCTCCAGCCCTCTGATCATCCTCATGGCCCTTCTCCGGACATACTCCAGCACATCCATGTCCCTCCTGTAATAAAAGGGGCTCCAGAACTGGATGCAGCACTCCAGGTGGGGTCTCATGAGAGCAGAGTAGAGGGGGAGAATCACTTCCCTCGACCTGCTGGCCACACTTCTCTTGATGCAGCCAAGGATCTGGTGATCTTTCTGGGCTGCAAGTGTACACTGATGGCTCATATTGAACTTATTATCCCCCAGCACTCCCAAGTTCTTTGCCTCAGTTCTGCTCTCAAGCCACTCACTGCCCAGCCTGTATCAGTGCTTGGGATTGCCTCAACCCAAATGCAGGACCTTGCACTTGGTCTTGTTGAACTCCACGAGGCTGTCATGGTCCCACCTCTCCAGCCTGTCAAGGTCCCTCTGGATGCCATCCCTTCCCTCTAGCCTGTCAGCTGCACCACACAGCCTGGGGTCATCAGGGAACTTGCTGAGGGTGCACTCAGTGCCACCCTCCATGTCACCAAAAAAGATTGTTAAACAGGACCAGTCCCAATACTGATCCTTGAGGGACTCCACTTGTCACTGGGCTCCACTTGGACATGGACCCATTGACAGCCACTCTTTGGGTGCAGCCATCAAGCCAGTTCTTAATCCACTGAGTGGTCCATCCATCAAACCCATGATTTACCAGCTTAGACACCAGGATGCCATGTGGGACTGTACCAAAGGCTTTGCTCAGGTCCAGATAAATAACGTCAGATGCTGTTCGCTTTTTGGTTCAGAACATTCATATGTGATTTGGAAAAGTTATTAAATATACATCTGGTAAAGCTTATTAGTTATACTAAATTATTCAATTCGCTGACAACAGCAAATACGAACTGGACAGCAACAACAGTTGTGTTGATCAGTTACCATGAGGAGGCAGCAGAATGAATTCTCCTCTGGTCTGCAAGAGACAACAAACTGGAGAACAGTTTGATAGACTCAGAAGCAGGTCTGCCATTCAGAGAGAGCCAGTCAGGCTGGAGAAATGTGCTGCAATGAATCTTGTGAAATTCTGTAAGATCAAATACTGAGTCCCACACCTGGGAAGGAAGAACATACAGCGATGAGACAGACTGGGCACTGACAGCCTGCAGAGCAGCTCTCTGGAAAGAGCGTGGTCACCCTAATGTTGAGCAAGCTAAGCATGAGATTGTAGTGTGCTCTGACAGCAAAGGAGGCCAACAGTATTCTGGTCCTGAGGAACAGAAGCATGATGTATAAAGAGCAGTAGATGAGGGAAGCTTTTATCTGCTGCCACTCAGCAGAGCCCCTCTATAATAGTGCAGTTTTGGCCTCCCCCTCACACCCCATCCCCTGCTTCTACCTCTCCTTTGTAGAAAAGATGACCTAAACCTAGCTGAAGGATATCAGGATGCTTGGGGTTCTGGAATACCTATGAGGAGAGGCTGAGGGCATTATCTTGTTCAATCAAAAGAGTAGGGTCTGGGGAGGGTCTCCAGGCAGCCTTACCATACCTGTAAGGATACCACCACGAGGACAGACCAGCTGTTCACAGCAGTGCGTGACAGGAGGTTGAGCAGTAATGGATATGAAAGGTTCAGACTGCAAATAAAGCACTTTCAAGAAGAAAAACACTTTAACTGCAAGGCCATCAAGTGTTAGAGCAGTTGCCCACAGAGGCTATGCAGTCTCCTTAATACATAATCATAATTATGATGGACTGTAAATTAACCATTCCTGCTTAAGAAAAGGGATCTGGGTAATAACTCTGATGAGTTTTCTGAAAATACTCAAAGCACAGCCACAGTCAAAAGCTTAGTAGGAATTGCTAGGATCATAATAACATGGAGAACATTCTGTCAGCGTCTAGGTTTGAGGGGATCCTGCATCTCCAGTTTTACATACAATTTTAGATTACATCACCTCAAAGACAGACAAAGCAGGGTGAGGCACAAATGGGAAATCATGATCTGAAATATGGAAGCTCTTTCACACAGAGGAAATTTAGTATTTTTTTGTTTGTAAATTATATTACAGAAGATAAGTACAAGTGGTCTGTAAAATTGTGATGTAAAAAGGTGTTTTAGGAAAGATCATTCACTGCTGTCAGAGGCATTCTTGTATTAGCAATTTTATCAGCCATATCATAGAGGACAACACAACTGACACTGAGGGCTGGATGTCCACATTTGTATTTTAGGGAACAGAGGCAACTTCTTACTGATCCCAAAGACTGAATGCCCTTTAGTGTTTGAAGCATATTACTGAAAGACATCAGCGTTCTTGGAGCTCATCTTCCAGTTTAGTTTCACCTGAAAGGAAATCAATTTATTTGCTCTAAAACAACTCTACCATGGGATATGAAGCAGAGGCAATATGAGATCTGGTTCAAAAGTATGCTTAAGGCAATGCTGTTTTAACACATTCCGAGCACAGCTTCCAAAGCACTGGGGTCCTAGGATCTTCTTGCTTCAAGGGCCTATGTGGGAAGGTGTTGGCCTGCACTTCCCTTTTTAATTAGAGTCTTTCAGTAGCTCTGTCTGCTGCAGCTCATAATCAGAAAGAAGAGACTGTGTCAAAATAATCTTGGTATATCTGATTACCTAAGAACACTTGTTCTTAGGTAATTTAATTTTACGTGAGCACTTATAATGTAAATTGTTATTAAAGTTTGCATATTATTCATCTGGGCACATTTTTAGGGTAAAATTTTCCACCTCATATTCTTTAGTCATAGAAAATAAGGCCAGTCAATTAATAAAATTAGGATAATATTTCACAATGTTTGTAGACTTAGTTTGAACATTGCTAGTACCTCAACAGGATGTTGCAAAAACTTTGCCAAGGACCCAGGCAGCAGATTTGCCTATCAATGCTCTAGTGAAAATCCTTTTTGATTTACACTCTTTGGTTGTTACAAAAATGTGATGCACACACAACATTGTTTTTAATATCTAGTAACAGGATTCCACTAACAGTCTGCCAGACTATACTGGCAGTGTTTGTGCATATTCATGTGATTTGCATGAAAGTCCTTGTTTAGAACACAGCAACACAGAAGAACACAAAAAAGCAAAATACATCTTTCATCAAATTCATACCTGTTTAGAAAGAAATTTAGGGACTGTGATGATTAAAAAAAAAGTCTGTTTCATTTTTTAAAAAGGACCAAATACATTAGAAGGGATTTAAAGCTGCTTCAGCTCTTCTGTTTCATAAATCAAATCTGTATTTCATGTTGCTGAACAGTTTTTGAAGATACCTTCAGCTCTCGGTTTTTATCTGCGGATGGCTAGACTCAAATGCAGAGATACAGTTTGTTTCCACTCTAGCTGGGGAGACAGACATCTGAAGGTATTTTTCATCCCTGTTGATACAAAAACAGCCTGTAGCATTTTGTGTTCTCTTTACTTTAAGCATAGAAATAAATAAGAAGAAAGCACTTAGAGCATTCTTGACTAGGACCCTCCAGAGAGGCTAATATACACTAAAATTCATGTGCAGAAGGCAAAGTGAATGATACAGCATTAATTATAAAATCTAATGCCATTTACAAATTTAATTTTAAAAGTAGAAGGTAGCAGCATAATATGACATTTCTATTTGACAGTAAAGTTTTAGTAGGTTTATAAAAGAAAATAAGAAAAATACAGGTTTGAAATTGAGATGTTTTTAAATTACCATTTTTCAAATAAATTATATCTTGGAAGAAAGATATCTAAAGAAAGATATTTAAAGAAGACTAACACTTTTCAGAAATTTGTTACTGAATTAGTAATGTTATTTTTCAGTAATCAAAGATGCTGGTTTCAATTAACTTAATTATAAAGTAACATGAGCTAAAGCATAACATAAAGAACAAGTTTGTCCATGCCATACTTTTAAACAGATCTTCAATAGCTTTAAGTAAATGTTTAGCTCATGCACTTGCATAAAGTTTTGTGGTGTTACTGTTTAAAACTCTTTAAAAGTAATCATCTGGATTGGTTTTATTTTTTATTTTTTCTAGAGTTAGTATAGCTTATTTAGCTGTAGGGTAACCATTATAAAACGAGACTCTCTCAACTAGGATGATTTCCTGTATAGTCTCCAAAATAAGGTAATTTTAGAGAGATTCCAATGTACACAGATCTAGAAATTTAGTATCCGTATATGTCAAGATCCAAATGTCATTAAAATAAAATAAAACTATAAAGAGATGCAGTAAAATAAGGATGTCTAACCACAAGTGATTGTCCAAAGGAAGAATTTCTGTGTCTCAGTACTCAAATTTCTAAAAAGAAAAATCATTAAATAAATACAGGACGCCTGGTTTACCTATGTAGTTTGGAGTCTAAAGGTCTCTGGTGAACTATCTTAAAAAGAATAGCAAAGAGATAAAATACTTTTCTCTATAAGGCATGGAAATATTTGTTCTATGAAAGTTCTGGGAAAAATATTAAGAAACAAAATACAAAGAAACAGACAACCACTGAAAAGGAAAACTATTGAAATTCCAGTGAAATTCTGTGTTAGGACACCTTAAAACAGTATTTCTCAATTATCTTGAATAAGATCTGCAAAGCTAAAATGAAAATTACTGGCACGTGAACACCGATTGTACATAATTACTCATATTAGACAAATCCAGAAGACAAAGGAGCTTCAAGGAGGCTTAAGTGAGCTGGACCAGAAGGCAGCACAGTAGCTCACACAGACTGAAGGGGACACTTCCACCCACTTTGAGGCTCCCAAAAATCCATGATGACAGTGCAGAGGACAGGAGTCGAGGCTGCTCAGCAAAAATACATTTTCCATAATTAAGGAGTGCATCGTAAAGGTGGAGAGGAATAAAAATCCAGACCATTATGACTGCACTACCTCCTTGTCCTTCATCAGAATGGGACAGATCTTCTGCCTTTGCACGTACAGCTCCCAGACTCATTCCTGTCCTTCACCTGTTGTCTAACATAGGTGCACAGATGCTTCTCTTACCTTTTATCTTAACATATGCAAGAACTATCCACCTACAGTACTTCTTTTACTACACACCTAAGTCAGGGGAGAAATTAAGAGGAAGGACCTTTTTCCTATACCCCACAATCAGGCCACTCTTAAGGATCACAGGATTTTTACTTCTACTAGAAGTGTTGTGTTTACATCTGCCTAGCTGTTGTTTAGGTATTATCAGCACACAAACAGTAATTTTAAAATTGAAATTTTATCTAATATGTAGCATCTAGAGACAAAATTTTAAAGAAAGCAGGATCTATTCACAGTGTTTTTGAAAAAAAAACAAATACTACAAGAAGGGTTAAGATGTATTTGTGTTGCTGAACTATGTGTGTACACATAGAGATGGGTTTTGACTACTGAAGAATTCACGTAAGTAGATTTAGGAAGTCCAGAGATTAATTACTCAAGAGATTAATAGCAGTATATGGAGACTTTCACTTTCATGCCACTGAACCAAATTCAGGGGAAGTATGCACCAAAACAAAGATGTTCACTGGTCTTGATGAAATAAGCAGATACAATTACTTTACCATAGTACAGAGTGCCAGATCCAACCAACCAACCAAGCAACCATTATTTTCCAGATGTAGAAAACAGAGTTACTTTTTAAACCTTTCAAAATAAATTCTACAGAGAACTTCCTGTCCAGCATGGTGGCATAACCTAGGAATGGGGCATGATATTTCCTGTTTCCATTTGTCCTATAAATACCAGTACCCAAGAGGGTTACCTTTTTTCTTTTCTGTCTTTTTTTTTCAACTCAGTCTAATTGCTTTTATGAAGACTTTTATGTCCTAGTGTGTTTTTCAGCAGGGTTTCAAAGACACTCAGCTACAGTGACAAGGAGGCATTTCCCACATGCTGCTCACAGGATGGACTACATGGACTTTGAAGATGATAGCCGTGGGTGGAGATTGGATATGGACATGATAATAATCTACATTTATTCAGTCAACTGGGTAATAGGATTTATTGTATTCTGTTTTCTTTGTTATTTCTTTTTCCCTTTTTAGTCTGTAGTAATCATAGTTAAGGAAAACGGCAGTCATGTGAACCACAGTAATGTGAATAGAAAAAAACATGAAGAACGCAAAATGTTTGACACTGCATTTTGATCATTCGGAACTGTAACAGACTGCATCAAGCATGCTGTGAGGCTATTTGATATTTCTTCTATGTGTGACAAAGTAATTCAGTTTGGATTTAAATATAATGTGAAATCCAGGTCATACTTTATTCAGTGAGAATTTTGTCTTGATTTTGGTGGGAACAGGGTTTACCCCTAATGTGAAAATAATACTTTGTAGAAATATTGAATAACGTTTGTTGTTAGGGGAATTCTGTGTACTACAACACAGTGAGATCCATGGAGTCGTTTTGGGGTTTGACTCTGTGTTGACACACTTTGCTTAGTCACTTGTGCTTAAATTTCTCATACATAAAAGCAATAACGATATTTCCCAATTATTGTGAGATCTTTCAGGGACAGATTATAAGCATCACAGTGCTGCACCATGCCTTATATTAACATTTATCAGAGCTGTTTCTATTGTATAATCCAGATCCTGGGAAATGTTGACAATTGATAAAGCTGTCAGAATTCTACTGTGAAGATGTGCTGTACTCCGTGCCTGAAATTTTGAGCCTGTTAACCAAAAAAAGAAATTATACTGCACAGTGTGCTGGCAGTTCATCTTTTTATCATATGTCAATCAGAATGAATCAACTAACAACCCCAAGTTCTGCACATAAAAGAATCATTTTTGTGATGATTCCCAGAGCAGCACTATACCCTTTTTTTTACCCATCCAGATAAGTGTGTTTGGATCCAGCAGGACAGCTAATGGAGGGCAAGCAGCAGGCCTGCTGGCTGTGAAGACGTGAGACACTAACCACAGTAAACACTGGAGAAAGAAGCAATCTCCAGTGTAAGAAATCAGCAGCATTATTTAGTTGCTGTGACTATTTGAGGATACTTTCAAGTGTGGGCTCACCAGGAGTGTGTGTCTCCAGGGAGATTATCTAAGAGGGCATGGTACTTATTTGCACCTTTCCTGTGAAGCAATTCTAAAGCACTTTACAGTTATTCTGTATATAGATTGCTGAGCTACAGTACCGAACTGCAGCCAGTTCAGCAACCATTCCATACTTGGTGTTCTACACAGTGTTTTCAAATGAAAGTGAAAGAGTGTCTATTGAATTATAAAAAGGATATTAGAAACTATTGCAGAAATCTGATGTAGAAGCGTGCTACAAGGTAGTTCAGGGGCTTACCTTTCAGGAAGGTACAAGGAAATCTTTATTTCTAAGGGCATGACCCTGCAAGATCCAGTGTGGCTTCATCTGGAAAAGCATGAGAGGATATATATGTAGTCCCTCTGATATCAGGATTTGCGTGGGAGACCTGTGGTTTTTCAGTAGGTGGTGTACTCCCCTGTTCTAGCAGAGAACAAGGAGAAATGTGTGAGGAAGGTGCCATCTGCCAAATGTGATGAAATGTAATGAATTCAGGGGGTTTTGTAAGCATGTGCTTATGCTTCTTTACTGGAGCAGGGCCAACATGGTCACTTTCTTATAGGCTACTAAGTGATCAGGACCAGAAACTTCCATGTAGTCTGAAAAACAGAAGTAAATCAACTACTAATATTTAGGGTTTTTTCAGGCTGCATAAAATAATCTATGTATAGAATTAAAAATTTATAAATCAAACTACACAGATTCAACTGAATTACTTTTGCCATCTTTCTTTAATATATGCACATTTAAGGGGATATAATAATTAAGATTCACCATCACTACGTAGTGTTTGTTGTGACAGAAATGCGTTGTCTGTAATTGCAGTATATCTTGTTATTTTGTCTCTAAGGGTGACTGGCTTTATGAGGCATAACGTTTTAAAAGTTTTAAAGTTTTAATAAAGCACTTAGTGAATTTCTTTATATCATTGCAAGCATGTCTCTTAAAAGCTCGGGTTTTTAGGTCATAGGCTTATGCTTTGCAGCATGTAAAGTGCCGGTCTCTATGTCAAGTATTATCAATAATTTTAAACATTTTTCTCATCTATGCCAGGACTGAAATTCTAACTGCAGTTTTATCTTGTCTCTCTAATATTATGAATTTACTGCTCTTATATCAGCAAAGTGAGCAGATCTCAGAAAATGCTAAAATAAAAAGATGTCAAGAAAAAATACTTTAACTTAGCTGACATAGTTGGAAATTCCAGTAATAATGTAATTTTAAATTGTTTAACCAGGATATCTTATAAAGCAATATCCTTAAGTAAATATTCCAAACTATTAGACGTAAACATAATATAAGCACCAATTAATTATATAAGAAAGAGTTACTTAAATAATTAATAGTGTGTTACCGTGGATTTATTCTGAAAAAGACAACAGAGAAAAAAAAATCCATTGTAACATTACTATTGTAATAGCGGCCCCTTTTGTACCTCTACAGCAAGAATTGATGACTGAGGTTGTCTACTATTTATTAAATTTAGTAGGAGTGACAATGTCATATGGCATTTCTGACTGTAACTCCACCTTTCTTTGAGGCCTAAACAATGACATGTTTCTTCAGCTGTATTATTTTAGTTTATATTGGTTATTATAAATTCCAAGGGATAGTTAGTTTTAGAAACATACACAATGAAGACTTTTGGAACTCTGAGATACATACTCCATGGGAAAACTTAAAAAAACAAAGAGTGGGGGTACTATTTTTGTCCTTTATTACTTTTTTTTTGAGACACATGCTTTTGGAAAAATACAATAACAACTTGAATGTTCCAGTTTCCTTTTTCTTGAAGTCTGCATGTAAAATGCTGTTGATATCTGTGGAAGCATGAGCAGGTCCTCTGTAAGCAATTTTCTGGTTAATTGATCCTGCTCTGCAAGCTTGTCTTTCCTATCTACAATAATATTAAAATGTTTGCAATAAAATTTGAGTTGTTTGTAATATTTTGCAGTCATTTCACTAGATTTTGCTAGGTGGAAATAAATTTTAATGTTTTTTTCAATCAGTGTCTTGCTCATTATCCTTTCTATTGTGCTTCTTCTTGGGATGCATCTAGGTTTTGTTGGATTTTTTACAACTATGATTAGCTCTTTTCATATTAGGAGATTTTTATTCATTTCGGTATTGTACAGGAAATGGTCAGATTTTTGTCAGAAATAATCCTGTGTATCTTAACACATCTGTTAAAGAATACTCTCAGTCAGTGCTGGTGCTGTTAGTCCAGACCAATTGCTGTTGAAGGCAGCAGAAATCCAGGACAAGTTTGGCTTTGACAATCAAAGGGACTTTGCACACACATAACTCAGTAGTTAAGAGTTTCTTGCCTAGCAATGGATATGTTTGTAGCCCTCCAACCTGCCAGGGGTCTAGTCAGCTTGTGTCCCTCACACAATTTGAAAAAAAATTCCCAAGTAATAGCTGCACAGGGAGTAGCTGCCATGAAGCACAATGGATTCTTTCACAGCTGTGTACCTGCCCACAGAAGCTGAGACCTAAGTTAAGCCTTTACCAGTACACTACATACATACCTGAAGTATTTACCTTATGTCAACAGCATTACTACAGTTACTGATAATTGAGCTGGAAAAGGATGCTGAAGAAGCAGAGTATCATGGTTTAGGCCCAGCAGGTACCAACCAGGCCTTTGCTCACCCACCCCCACCCCCACTGCGGGACAGAGGGGAGAAAATCCACCCAAAGGCTCCTTACTTAATGGAGACAAGGACAGGGAGGTTTGCATTTCCTGGTTACAGTAAAAGGCAAAAAACAGACAGCCTCAGCTTGGAAAGAAAAATAATAAAATCTAATCTACAAGGAGAAAGAGAAAACATGATGAGATCTTAATACTTTCCCCCCCCCCCCAGCCCCTCCCATCCTCCCAGTCCCGGATCCCTTCCCTGCTGCCTCCCCCTCAGGGCACAGAGTAGGGGCAGGGGGGGGTTGGAGTGGGTTCCCCACACGGTGTTTCTGCCGTTCCTTCCTCCTCAGAGGGAGGACTCCTCACAGCCTTCCCCTGCTCCATCATAGGGTGCCTCTCATGGGAGAGAGTCCTTCAGGAATCCCTCTGTTATGAGTCCCTCCCACAGGTGCAGTCCCTCAGGAACTGCTCCAGCCCGGGCTGCACACAGAGTCACGGCTGCTTTGGGAACAGTCACCTCCTCTGGCACGGGGTCCCACACGGCTGCAGATCCACATCTCTCCCTCTCTGCATTCCCGCACAGGATGGAGATTCACATCTGCCCTCCTGTGACAATTCTGGGGCTACAAACCCACATTTACCCCATCGTGGTCCTTCAGGGACTGCTCCACCATGCTTCTCCATAGTTTACAGGGGCACAGCTGCCATCTCACCAGGGGCTCAGGGGAATCTCTGCTCAGGAACCTTTCCCCCTCTTTGTTCACTGACCTTGGTGTCTTTTCTACAGTATTGCTCTCACCTCTTCCTCTCCTCTGCTCTGCAGGTCTCTGTTCTGTATCTTTGCTGTTTCATTTTCCCTTTCTTGAATTAGTGACTCACAGAGGCACTTCCAGCTTCCTATATCTGCTCAGCCTTGGGCAGATGTGGGGTAGGGATTGAAACCTGGCAAGCTTCCAGCAGATTCTCACAGGAGCCACCTCTGTGGCCCCCCTGCTTCCAAAGTACTGCTGCACTAACCCAAGACACAGAGTTTAGGTTTCTTTTGTCATTCTTAGAGAAAAGCGGTGCTGATAACATGATCCTCTGGGAGGGAAAGCAGCTATTGTAGGTATTGTGATAAGTAATTATCTGATGATGTATAGTGTTGCTTTTATGGATGTGTTGTCAGCATCCTGAGCACTTTGTAACTGTGGAATGCACAGTCTCCTCTGGGGAACCCCAGGTGTCTACAAGGGGATAAGGGGAATCACAAGCAGATGAAGAAGACGGAGGTAGAACATCAAAAGCATTATATTGGTGTTCAGCCCTGTACACAAACAGATGCTGAGAGTAAGGATGCAAGATATTCTCTGTACTGCTCTGAGCTAGATGTGGAGCAAGAAACCAAGCTCTACTTTAGTGAAGTGCTAAGGCAGTCATAGCAGACAATGAAGTGGGTTTAAAACTGTCTGAGCAGCAAAGGTCAGAGGACTTTGATCAGTGGCAAAAAGTCTACCTGGATGCAAGTAACTAGTGGTGAACTCCAGGGGCCAAAAGTGGGTCCTGTCCTGTTCATCATCTTCATTAATGATCTGGATGATGGGACAGAGCATACCCTCAGCAGGTCGTAAAGGGCAGAACTGGGAATAGTGGCTGATACACCAGAGGGTTGTGATGCCATCCAGTGGGACCATGACAGGATGGAGATACGGACTAAAAGGAACTTCTTACGTTTCAATAAGAAGTGCAAAGTCCTGCACCTGGGAGCAGCCCCACACCCCAGCACATGCTGGGGGTCACCCAGCTGGAAAACAGCTTTGCAGAAAGTAATCTGGGATTCCTAGGGGTCACCAAGCTAAATATGAGAAAACAATGTACCCTTTGGTCAAGAAGGCACGCTGGGCTGCATTAGGTGGAGTGTAGTCAGCTGCTTGAGGGAGGTGAACCTTCCTTCCCCTTGTGGAAGTGCTGATCCTCAGCACTGGTGAGGCCACGCTGGGAGTGCTGCATCCTGTTCTGGACCCTCCTGGACAACAGAAATACAGAGCTACAGAGAGAAGAGCAACAGGCCACTAAGGTGGTTAAGGGACTGGAGCATCTCTTGTAAGAGTGACACTGTGAAATCATCACACAAGCCTTACCAGGCTGAGGAGTAGAAAAAGTGGAATCTTCAGTAACAGGTAAATAAACCAGAAAGTTCTAAGTAGAAAACATCACAGTTACCCTTAAGGGGTTACTTAACTTCATACTTGATAGTACTTTTCAAAATCTGTGGTTGTTGCAGTCCTCTAATGGTAAAGTTCAGAAGAATACCAAGGAAAGAAGCACAAGAAATCTAGTCACACTATTCCAGTATGAGCTATCTGACTGTCAGAAACAGGTATTCAGCATTTATTTTTAAAAATTTTTAATATTATTTCAATTTTAAAGTCTGAAATATGATTTTTTTTTTCTCACGTAAAGGTTTCAAATTAAATTTCTCTTTGGGAAAAAACCTCCTTTTGGTGGGTGCCTCGGTTTGTCATTCTCAACATAAGACCTTCTTTCTAAGGGTACCAGATGCAGAACTGAAGAACACCTTTCTCCAAAATATGTTCTTTAGGATCTCTTACATTGGGAGCCAAAACCTTATAAATCTTAAATGCAGATAGGACTTCAGCAGTGCTTCAGATCCCAGCAGAATCAATGGGAGCCATCATTGTAAAGATTGTTTCTTATATATAAGAAACAAGATATATATCTGCAACTGGACTTTTGTCTTACATTTTCCATTACTGTAAAAGATACTGTGATGGAATTTATGAAATGAGGTTTCAGAATTTTCTTCTGGCACAAGCAAGTTCAAATTTTCTGTTTACTCACATATGCTTATCCTATGACTGAAAGTAAACTATACCTCCAGTGTCTTACACACATTAAGGTTTCTTTGTAGCTGTGATGTAATGATAGAAAACAGTTACTGTCAAAATGAACTTAATAAAAGAACTTCATTTTAAATAGGTTAAAAATAACGTATAATGATAATCTATTTATTTTCCATCAGACATTTTCTTCAGTTGAAGTATTTCTGCATTTCTGGTAAGACATTAAAATGTAGTACTATATGAGAATACTTTCCAGTGTTATAATGTAGAAGGTTAACAGTAAAGTGTAATTTTTAATTTAGGACATTTCAGTTTTCACATGATTAGATTTTTACAGAGTGATTTCTAATTTAAAAATAAATAAATAAATAAAATTACTCATAAAAGACTGAAGGTGTATGTAATTCCACAGTGTAATTTCACTGAAGTTATTTTATTACAGATAGATCACACAAGAAAAACTTCATTTCAGGGGAAGTGTTCTATTAAGCTGACAGACCTGATCTGATGAATGCTTCTGGGAGTTAGCAGATTGACACTGTAGAACAAAAAGCTCAGGGTTTACTTCTCAAGGAAAGTCAGAAGAGCAAAGGACACTCCTTGCCCTTTGAATGCTTCGTGGGGCATTCTCTGCATAATCAGACAGACAAGTCTCCACTCATACTTTAGGGTCAGCTTTTGTCCTCAGAGGCATAGGTGTTCTTGGAGGTTATCCAGGGCATCTGGTGACAGATAGTGGTTTGCCTTTTCTTCTTCATTAAAACATTCCTGAATATCACCAGTTTTCTCAACATATTTTGCTTGATCTGTGACTGCTGATCCAAAGGACACAAAATGATGTGCTATCATTTTTCATTACTTCTTGCCCTTTGTGGCTGCTCTTACATTTCAGTCAGCTGATGTGCTGGGGAATGACATATCCCCCTTTAAACACTGAACTCCTACCCAGGTAAGAATCTGTCACCGAGTTTATTTTATAGATGTTATTGAAAATTGTGGCAAATATAAACAGAAGGAAATATATACCCTGCCAAAGGAGTGCACAAAACTATTCATAGCACTAGATATAAACAAAACCCCAAGATATTTTCAAAGTGACTTCTGGGTCCCTGCATGGAAGTTCTCCATAAGGGATTCCAAGAGCCAAAGAACAGTTGGTTCTTGCAAGAAACTATCCATGAAGGTGCAAAGTAGCAGATAAGCAAAGAAGAGGGAGGGACTGAATAGCAATATGGAATACTAGTGGCAGGTATGCAATGCCTTTCAGCTTGGCCTAGAGAAAGAAAGGTCATAAGGCTGTTTTACTTATCACTGCATAGAAAATACCTGATTAGTCCCTCATCTTATCGAAAATGAGAGAAGAATGGCTTATGAACCTGTTTACTCAATGAATCTGTGAAGATGAAAGCCCTCAGGGTCCTGGCTTACCCTGCCTGGACCTGGTTTCTTAAGGATTCTCAGAGCGAGGTACAAGGCCTTTACTCTTTAAAGCTTGGGCAGGAAAGCATGCTCTTTCATTCAGGATTGTTTGTGATACATCAAGAAGATTACTATTGAAAAAAGCCCTACAGGATTTTTTTAACTTTCAAATATATCTGTTTGAACTTCCTTTCATTTTGTAGCAGCAGTCAGTATCCTATGTGTATTTATCTTAGTTTAGAGTTCGAAAAATATCCTAACCCCGGTACTTCAACATATCCTAACCAGATGCTCCTCAAGCACTCATCAGTAATTCTGCTTTTCCACAGCCACATTGTTTTAATGCCCTTTCTACTTCAAAAATTTGGAAGGACTCCTTCAGTTTCATGCCCTTGACATAGCAATACTAATTTACAACAGAAATAAAACTGTCCCCTTGATTGATGTTATACAAGTGAAACATATCACTGTGATACTGTATTAGCTGTGATTTAAATTTGCAGTTTGGTTTTAGGCTGAGAAAACTGCAGTAATTATATTCTGACTTTTGAGTAGCTATCATTTTAACTTAATAATCTATTTCATTTTACATCAAACATTTTCAACATTCAGTTGAAATATTTCTACATTTCTAGTAAGCCATTAAAATGTAATCAGGCAATCACTTAAAATGTACTCCACATGTAATCATTTCTCCTCAAACAAGATGATAAAGCAGAAAAAGTAAATGCAACCAATAAAAAGATCATGGTAAGTGATTTAATATTGATACACACATTAAAAATTAATTATTTCAAATCCTTTTTACCCTGTATTTGAAAAAAAATTAGTATCAAATGCTACTTATGTAATGTACTTGACTGTTTCTGAGATGGAGAATGAAATTCAGACTGGGAAGGGAAATCTCACACAGCCTCGCTGTATTACTTGCATAAAATAAAAGATGTGAGATGTTGACATAAATATATATATATAATCATAGAAAGGCTAGGAATGGAAGGGACCCTAAAGATCACCTAGTTCCAACTAGGTGGCACAAACACCATCATGGGCACGAACACCATCACTAGACCAGGTTGCTCAAGGCCCCATCCAACCTCAAGGGAGGGGTCAGCCACAACTCCCCTGAGCAACCTGTGCCAGTGTCTCAGCACACTCAAATTAAAGAATTTCTTCTTAATGTCTAACCTAAATTTCCCCTCTTTAAGTTTTAAGCCATTTCCCCTTCTCCTCTCGCTACACACCCATGTGAAAATCTCTACCCCAGACTTCTTACTAGGCCCCCTTCAGATACTGGAAGGTTACTATAAGGTCACCTCAGAACCTCCTTTCCTCCAGGCTGAACAACCCCAACTTCTTTCACCTGGCTTCATAGGAGAGGTGCTCCAGCCCTCTGGTCACTTTAGCAGCTCTCCTCTGGGTGTGTTCCAGGAGCTCTTGGTGTTTCTTATGCTGGAGACTCCAGAACTGGACACAGTACTTCAGATTGGGTCTCACAAGAGCAGAGTAAAAGGGGGAGAACCACCATCCTCAACCATCTTTCTTTGCTTCTTTTGATGCACCCCAGCACTCAGCTGGCTTTCTGAGCTGCAGGCACACATTGGCGGCTCATGTTGAGCTTCTGGTTCAACACCACACCCACGTCCTTCTTCTCAGGGTTGTCCACAATTGCAGAACCTTGCACTTAGTCTTGTTGAACTTCATGTCCACTTCTAAAGCCTGTCAAGGATCCTCTGGATGGCATCCCTTCGGTCTAGCATCTTGACTTAACCACACAACTTGGTGTTGCCTGCAAACTTGCTGAGGGTGCATTCCATTCCACTGTCCATGTCGAAGATAAGTGTTAAACAGCACTGGTCCAAGTACCACTTGAGGAGCACCACTTGTCACACATCTCCATTTGGACACCAAGCACTCTTTGGGTGTGACCATTCAGCCAGTTCCTTATCCAGCGAGTGGTCCATCCATCAAATCCATGTCCTGCTAGTTTAGAGATCAGAATGTCATGTGGCACAGTGTTGAAGTGCAGGTCAAGGTAGATGATGTCTGTTCCTGTGTCTTTGGCCACCAAAGCTGTGATCCCATTGTAAAAGGCCACCAGATTAGTCAGGCAGGACTTGCCCTTAGTGAAGCTGTGTTGGCTGCCACCAATCACCCCTTTGTTACCTGCATGCCTTAGCAGAGCCTTCAGGAGGATCTGCCCCTGATCTCACCAGGCACAGAAGTGAGAATGACTGGCCTGTAGTTCCCTCGGTCTTTTTCTTGTCCATTTTTTAAAATAGATGTTACATTTCCCATTTTCCAGTCAGTGGGAACTTCACCAGACTGCCACAACTTTTCAGATATGACAGTGGCTTTGCAACTTCGTCCGACAGTTTGAATCCCATCAGGCCCCATTAACTTTTTCCTCTTCAGGTTCCTGAGGTGGTTTCAAACCTGCTCTTCATCTACAGTGGCAGGATCTTCCATTTCCCGTTCCCTGCTTCTGTATCATGGAGGGTGTGACCAGAGTCCTTGCCAGTGAAGACAGAGGCAAAGTGGTCACTGAGTATCCCAACCTTCTCTGCATTTTAAGTGACCAGCTCTTTCATTTCCTTATTGAGTGGACCCACATTTTCCCTAGTCTTCCTCTTATCACTGACATACCTATAGAAATTTTTTCCATTGTCCTTATCACCATCTTGTTCAATGAAAAGTGAAAAATAATACTTTAAAGAACCCTATGTAGTCTCAGTCACCCTAAAATAATCCCTGGTTTGGGGGTGTTAAAATATAATTAGGTTGCTATCCAAGAACTATTGTTTAACCAAATAACAGAATCAAAATGTGAAAATAACTGATGTTCACAAAAGCCTGTCCTTAATCCATGCAGATTGTAAATCCTTGGGGGTGTACATAATTATGGAATTCATTACCAGTCATGGCATGGCACCTGATGGTGCCTGGAAGACAACACGTTCCAATTAGGAACATTTAAGGTAAGAATCTGTTTGCCTTGCAGATGGTTCTAGCAAGCTAATGTATGCATTTCAGCTGTCAGGAGTTAAAATAGTTCTAAACTAATTTGAATTAGACTTCAGGGGCAGAGGATTATGGTAGATTTATATCTAATTAAACAGATAATCTTTGCAAAAGTTAATGGTTAAGGCTATTCATAGCCCTACCAGATTCCATCTTAAAGAACTGGGCCCCATTTTTTATATTTCTAAAGAGCTGTGAATTAAAGTAACACATAAATTAGTAATTAGATGTATGGTCATATATTTTTGCAATGCATATGTTGCAATTTTACATGAACAGCAATTGCATGATCTACAAAATTGTCTGATAGTTTTTATTATACACATTTAAGAGTAAAGGATCCCTAACAAGTGTTTATTTGTCATCTAGACAGTGACTTAAATGCTAAACTAAAAAAGCATGCCATAATGACATCAAATCACCAAGCTGCACTAGTATTTTTCTTTAATTCTTCTTGCAAGAGGAATATAGTTTAATGATAACAATAGCATAAATCAAGATCTCCTTCTCTTTCCTTGTTTATTATTCCTAAAGTTATTTTCAGTGTCACAAGTCAAACTTTCATTATTTTTAATATCTAAAAAGTTCTTCAGAACTTACATTTTTCATGCCGAGTCTAGTAGCAGCAATGCTTGATGTGCAAAGCACTCAGTGCTTCTCAAGTGAAAGGCACTTTTACAACCACAAGATTGTGTATAAATGCAAGTATTACAGAGTTAATCCAACAAGTTAGCACATATTTTGCCTACAGACACTAAATATATAGTAATAATAATAATAATTTAAGTCAGAAGATGGCCAAATTGTTATGTGCATGTCATGTGCAGATACTAGTGAAATTCTTTACTGTCTTTAAAAAAAAAAAATGCCTTCCTTACAAGAAGTTTGGTATTAAAAGCTTTTCAGGATTTATCTGAGACCTGCTGGTGAGGAGATTGCTGCGAGGTTACCACTATCCTCAATGTTCTGCTTAGGTAAGTAACCTCAGCAGGAAATGGAGAAAAAGTCTAAACCTTTAAGTATCTTTAAATAGCTAGCAGGTTGCTTCAGGCAACAAAATTTACATTACAATGTGATTTATTAAGCATTTTTCTTTTTTTTTTAACTCCCAAGAAATGTATTTGTTTCATTTCTAAGCTTTTTTAACAAATACAAGTAAAGTAATCCAGTAGTTATTTCACAAACCTGAGTTGAGAAATCTCTTCATAGTCAGCATTGTCAGTGATCAGCATTGTAACCATAGCTGTCATGTTGGGTTTTTTTGTCATTTTTGTCATTTTTGTCATTTTTGTCATTGTCATTTTTTCATTTACTTTTTTGTACAAAAGGATGCTCATAAAGACTGCTGAGCTATTTCTTTGAAAAACTGTAAGCAGAAGTTAGCACTGTATTAGAAAAAGTGAAATTTTGATACATGATGAATAAAAAAAAAAAAAAAAGGTATCTTTTCAAATGTATTGAAATTACTCACTTTTTTTATATTAATCGTGGATCAGTTTCAAAAGTAGGGCAACGTATGATATCAGACATAATAAAGGGTATGAAGAATGTCTTCAAATGCAACAGCTGTGAGTGACTTGTGTTTCTTCCTGAAAGATAAAGCAGCGAATCCAACCACTGCCTGGAAACCAAGTGACAATGCACCTGAAGTCAAGGACTTGGAGGAGAAAATGTCAAATCCTAGAATAGTCTTCCAGACAGGTAAGAATAAAGGTCTGGTTCACCAGTTAAAGTTGTCAGCCAGCCCCTTGTTTTTAGCGTACTGTTACTGGCAAATCCAGTCTCTCTCTAGTCCTGTTTCTGTTCTGTTGCAACATCTTTACTGCACCTGAAATTCCTGTGCTCTATCCCCCTTTCAGTGCAGGAATCTTCAGATGGGCTGGTGCCAGCATAGCTGGCTGTAAGCAGTACTGCTTGGCACTACATAATCATACAGATGGCAGGGAACAGGGTCAGATGACACTGCAGGCTGCTTGTGCACGGACAGAGCAGGCTCTAGGTGGCTATTTAAAAAGTGGAAATTGACCGGCTGCAGCTCTCTAAATATTTCTCCTTTATTCCCAGGAAGGAACTATAATGTAGGATGAAGGAGGCCTAAACTCTCTGAAGGTCATGGACAACTGACTATCCTTAGAACAGCAGTATCCATTTTGCATCATGATACATGTGCTTATCACATGGTGATATTTGTGTACAGTTTAGTGGGCAAAGTGCTTCTGGAAAAAGGGTTTCAACTTATCTTCCTAGAACTAAAACTTCCCATGGCCACAGAAACTCCCTAAGCCCCAGGTGACTTCGTAGGCATGTGAGGGAACAGAAATAATTTATTGTGAAGAGAGTGAGAAAAATTTAAAGAGAGAGAATGTATTACAGTTGGACTCAGTGATCTTAAAGGTCTTTTCCACCTAAGCGATTCTGTGATTCTATCTGAATTTAAGTACGTTGTTAAATGTAGAAAGTGGAGTTTCCAAGTTCCTATTTAGCAGAAAGTTAATCTTAGTCACATGCCTTAGTCAGGGGTACTATAGGAGAGGTAAAAAGGTGGTAAACACTGGCCTCAGATATGACTTTCATGTTTTAGGGCCTGTTTCCCCCAGTCACCATATCGGTATTTTGAATCTTATTCTCCTGCATCTAATTTCTCTTCTAGACAGAAGGACTTTTTAAGTCCTATTCTGAATTTCAGTTCCCTTAATAAATTACAAACTTGAAGATCTGAGCATGATGGTACCGTAAGCCCTTTTTAATCATGATCCTTCATCAATGCAGCTCCTACAAAAAAACTGGGGTTTATATTTCTGAAAAAACAAAACAAAACAAAACAATTTTGTGTTCAAAACCAGCAACAGACTAATGAGGATACCTTCAGTACACTGTGTAAGGTTCTGTAAAAACAAAATAGAGTTAAATGCGGCTAACACCACTGTCTACTTAAAACCTCTTAATATTTAATTAATCCAATAATATATATAGATATGAATGTTCTTACTGTTTTTTTTAATATGTTGCTATATATAGGGAGAAGGTATAATTATATTCCTAAGAGTATTAGAACCACAGTAGATAAAAGTAAATACTTGATTAAACCTCTGGAGATACTTCTTTTTTAAAATAATCGTAACGAATAATATTGGGATGATGGGTGGATTGAGAGCACCCCTGAAGAGAAGGTCTCAAGGCTACTGGTGGATGAAAAGCTGGACTTGAGCTGGCAATGTGCACTTCCAGTTTAGAAAGTCAATTTATCTTGGGCTGCATCAAAAGACTTGTGGCCAGCAGGCCAATGGGGTGGTTCTCCCTCTCTACTCCACTCTCGTGAGGCCCTACCTGGAGTTCTGTGTCCTGCTTTGGGGTCACCAGTGTAAGATGGGCAGGGAGCTGGTGTAGAGTTTGTGTAGAATAAAAATAATCCTATTACCTACTGATAATTTCAACCACTTAAATTTTAATCTGATGATATGGCAACTGTGATATAGTTAAAAAGCCGTTGAAGCCACTGTTCTTTAATATAACTTACAATTCTGACAAATATTCCAAACTTCATGGATGACAAAGGCCATGCTTGTGGAGTTGCTGTTTGTTCACTTTTTTTGTAGGATGATCTATTAATTACCAATCTCTGCTTGGAATCTCATGCAGGTGACTTTAAACTAAAAGCTAAGCTTCAACTTAAATACTGCTTTTTACTAGGGATTTCTTACACAGCAGTTGCACACAGTGTTAGTGTATGACTTTGGCATTCAGACCCACAGCTTGACAGAAGATCTTAACAGTAGTCCTGCATCTCCTGTGTGCTCTTTCAGAAATACCATTAACACACCATGCAGTGAGTGGAGCAGAGATCTAGGTATGTGCTAAGTGTAACACACAGGGTGTGTGCGAGCGTGTACTGCTGAGGAGCTTTTCAAAGATCAAAAACTCCTGCTGATCCACAGGCTGAGAACAGTATGCATATTGTGTAAAGTTAATATGATGATCAGTTATTCTAACAGAAGAAAGTAATCAGTGAGTTTGAATATTATGGCAAAAGGAGTGAGGGAGAATTGAGAAAAAGAGTAATTTAATTTTCTGTGTGAGGACAAGCTTAAATACGGTGGGGTGATAAGGAGGGAGCCAGTAAGGGATTCAAGGAGAAATAATAACCTGGCTTGACCTGTATGCATGTATCAGGAAGCCCATCAGGGTGCCTGAGCCCTTGAGCCTTTCAAGATAATTTGAGAGCTATGTTAGCTTTGGACAGGCTGTAAATAGGCAGACACTTTCCTGCATCCAACATGCTTGCTGCAGCAAGATCAATAAGGAAAGGCAAGGATGATGCCAATTAGGCCACTTTAATTATCCTTCAAAAGATGTTCATGCTAGGATTAGGTCCAAAAGGGAAAAAATGTTACATTTTTTTCATTGGATTTTCAAAGAGAGAAAAAATAAGACTAAAGCAATTCACAAAGCAGTTCAGACAAAAAGAAGCATATCCATGGAACCTAAGAGAAGACTCACTTGTCATGGGTTAACAGTGAGCCAGAAATTAACCAAATGCAAGATGCTCTTTATTAATCCCTCTCCTCAGCAGAGAAAGGAGAGAGACTTGTGGGTTGGAAACTGAACTACACAGCTTTAATGAAGCAGTAAAGATGAAAAGGAAAATTATTAAATAAATACAAATATATACAAAAGTGGTGCCACATTCCTTCTCCCTTCCCCCCAGTAACATTCAGGTAACCACAAAGGCTTTTTCTTTTTTTTACACGTTTTTTTTTACACCTTTTACATTAAGGGCAGCCCTGGGAAAGTCCCAGGCTCCAGTCCCTGGAGTCACAGGCAGACAGAAGCTGGATGCAGGAACACACAGATTCAGGATGGGAGAGATTGAGATCAAATGCAGACGAACAGATGGAATCCTCCCAGGGTGCTGGAAACAAATGAAGAAGTGTGATCCCTCAGATTTATACCAAGTATGATATACATGAGATGGAATACTTCATTTGGTCAATTTTGGCCACTTGTGTGCTCCTCTCCTTCCTAAAGGAGGATTGCAGTTGTGACTCTCTTACTCCCTTTCTCTCTCCAGAGCATAAGATATTTCTTAGAACCAAGCAGTGGCCTTGGTTCTGCACATCATTCTCCAGAGGTAACTGTAAACATCAAGTGTTATCAATCCTGAAAGCAGACACTGACTGAGAAACTTACTGTTATATTCAGGAAGTACAGCTACTTAGAAGAGACCTAGCTGAAAATAAAATTACAAGAAAGAAAACAGGTGCTTTCCTGGCTCAAACCAGGACATCACTGAACTTTGAGACATCTGCTTTCATTAGAAATTAGATCTTCATTGCATTATCTCGGGCTCTACATGAAGAAATGCTAATAGTGTGTCCATTGTTCTATGGCTTTGACCTGATTTCCTTCATACTTTCTCAAAACAAAGCCATCAACTACCAGTAGAATTTCTGAAAACTTCACAGACAAGGGGTTGCAAATTATTTTGGCAAAATTACAAATCGAAGGTTTTAGCTAATGTGAATGCTTTGAGATAGGCTTTTTATTTTTGTCGTTTTGAGCAGCATTCAGAGGAGCATATGGTTTTTTGTCTGGTTTATGTAATTTAAACCTATGAAAATAGTTTAAACTATCTGCTTTTCATAACGTTCTTAGAATCTAAAGAATGCATGTGATGGGTGCTTATCCCAGAATGTCAGGTAGACTTCCTGTCTTATTTTGGAAGAGATTAAAACACACTAATAATTTAGTATTGCATCTGCTACTGACTTCTCTGATCCTCTCTATAGTCAGTTCAAAAACCATAAACCATATTCTGCTTTTCCTGTCTAGGAAACAATAAATATTCTAAATAACAGCCATCATTGAAAGTCTACAAGGTGAGACCTATGATACAAATAAAGTACAGCATTTTATTTGCAGTCTTTGAGTGCAGGAAGAATTGAACAAGATGCAACATTGCCAGTATTATAATATGCCATAAACTATCCATTTAAGTGCAAAGATGTAGATGACAAAAAACAATGTCTCAGTTCTTGAGCACTTTATATTTCCTTGGCTAAAGGAAACCTGCTTTCTGGCCTATTGGAAGGATTTTCCTCACTGTCTTAAACTGCCTATAAGTAAACTCCATTTTTAGCTTTTTCTCCCGCTTTTCAAACTTGTAACAGGGGAATATTTAACTGTTATGAAACTAAGAACGTTATTTCAGCCTGTAGGGTTCATGAATAGATGACAAAAGTCTCCTACAGTTAAGAAGTTAAGCCTCCTGCCTCTAAGTTAGCATTGCAGTCACCCTAAGAATTCTTTATATCAGCATTCATCCCCTCCTGTAAATAGATACTGAAAAAAGCAGCTTTATTCAAGCATCACTGATAAAAATGTTAAAAAGCCCTGAAGGGCTATATGCTTGGCTGTGAAGAATAAAATCTTCAGTAGGATTTCTCAGACTTGCCCAAATAAATTAGGACTTAAAATCTACATGTCACATTTTAATCTCTGGTGTATCAGTGCTGAAGAGGGTCTTCCAATCGCAATCTGGTCTTAGCTGCCCTTAAAGCCTTTTTTTTTTTTTTTTTTTTTTTTTTTTTTTTTTTTTTTGGTATTGATGTTTATTTAAAGTAATTCCAACTTCTGTAACCACAGAAAAACTTGTACAGCAAAACTTCTGCCACTGGTCCTGGAGGAGATTTGAGCAATATAATCTTCACTATCTCCGGATGTTTTTGAATGTTTATTAGATGTTTATGGGAGGCTAAGAAATAAAAAAAAGATAGATGGTAGCAATGCGAAGATATTTGAGTAGATCTACCTCCTTCAAGAATATTCTTGTCACATACCCTTTGTCAGGGTAAAGAGGGTACTTTATGAGAAAGGCTTTTGTGCTTTGAAAGCCTTATATGCTGCTTTCAAAGCCTGCATATGTTAAACCCCCTTCCCTTCTAGAGGAGAGGAATTTCAAAACAGGGTTTGACCTCCCTAAGAGTCTTCTCTAACTCCTTCATTTTCATGTTACTTCAGAGAGCCATCTCTACATTCACCCTTGAATGATCAACTGAGAACAATCCATGAGGCAGCTTGTTATCATATTCATAAAGAAGCACCTCTGTGCACTTTCAGGGTTGAGTACTCAGATGCTGACAGAGATCTTTCCTGCCTTTTTCAGTGATGTTCCAGTACAGTTCCTGTAGACTAACTTCGAGATATTTCACTTATTATATAGATTTATTTATTCAAATTCTCAGTAAGCTGGATGATTAAAAGATGACCATTAATTAAATAAAAAATAAAAAATAAAAAAAAAAAAGAAAAAAAGAATGTAAGAGAAACAGTCATATTCTCATACATGACAGTTCTCTAAATGTACACATTTAAATGCCTCTTTCAAAATTACTTAAAATGGTAATGTTGCAAGAACATTTTTAATAAGACTATTCAATTTTTGGGTTAGTATGAATTTTTTATTCTTTGGAAAAGTGAGATGAAATTGCTTGGAGCTACCTTCTTAAATAACTTCCAGATTGAAAATTTACATCTAGCATGCAAATAAGACTGAGAGTGGCTACAAATAGCTATACTTAATTTGAATAGTATTTGCAAGTACAAATGCTACTAGAAGACAAGTACAAGAGTTTAAGAAACAGACTTGTCTGCATTTTCTTATATTCTGCAGGATGGCAGGAATATTAATCAAAAAGTCACAGGAATTTCAGGAAACTAACAAGTTTGAAAACTGATGCAGAAAGAAATGGGAAAGAATGTATTATAATCCAGTATATTCTCATAATTTAGCAGTCAATTGGATTGTACCTTATAGGAATAAAATTTTGCAAGCATGAATATTAACAAAAAACATTGGCTTAGTATTTCTTAGTAGACAATTTGTAGACCTTGCTTTCCTTCAGATACAGTCCTTGATTATTTTATTGAGTTTCTTACAGTTCTGTGTCCTGGTTCCACACCTGGATGAAGTCCAAATTCTGTCCCTGCTACCTGAGGAAATCTGGATTTTAAGAAGTACTGAGTAGCAAAAAGGAATAAATTGAATTAATGAGCATAACAGTGCATTAAGAGCCAGGCTCCAATTTAAAAAGACATTGCTCTTAAAGTAACAAGATTAATACGATCATAATTGCACCAAATATCCTACAAATATAAGGGTGTTTGAGGCACAGCTGTTACTTTTCTTGCCCACATTCCAGAACTTATCATCATCTATGTTAAGACACTACGAAATTAAAATTATCTATGTTTTCATGCCATTTTTTCTATTTGTATAATATATTAATAATAATAGAAATATATTAATAATAGAAATATTTATAGTAGAGAAGTTATCATCATGCTTTGTATAAGTGTCACACAAGGTCTGTGATACCATTACCAGCCAATATTGTGTGAAATATTTTAAGTGTCTAAGACAACTAATATTCTCTTACAAAGGTAGAACAGACTGGTTGAACACACTACAACCTTCCCATCAAAAGCTGTGTATCTTTAAGACTCCATTCAAAAGTCCTTCCAATAGTTATCTCCTTGGAATTCTGACTACAACAGGAATCCAGATTTACAACAGAGAGGCTAGCAAAAAGGTCATCCAAAGTAAAACCCTCCCCCGGGTATAGTCAGTTTAAAGAAAGGTTATATACAAAATCATAAGAGAAAATAGTGACATTTCCTGTAGGATTTTTCTTCCGTAAATACTTGGGTAAATATTACAATTTCTTGTTTAAAGATTTGAGGTTAGCTTTGGTTTGAGGTTATGCTAAATAAGAAAGAACATGTGTTTAAAAGTTGCTCACAGAACAGTGAGGTAGGACCCTGATACAGCAAAGATGTATTCACATACTTAACTTTATGTTCAGTAAACAATCTTAAGAAGTTAAGTAAACATGTTGATTACATTAATATTACAGTAAGAGGTGTGTGGCTTGTTTTTCTGAAAATATTGTACATGAGGGTAAAAGTAGAAACCAAAATAATGATAAAGCCAAAAAAAAAAAAAAAAAAGCAACATCCCACCCAAAAAACAACCAACCAAAAAAAAGGTTAAAAACCAAACAAACAAGAAAAAAACAGCATAAAGACAGTAATTATTAGATAACAACACCACTAAAACTGATTATGTATGAAGGCTTGTAGGAGCTTTCATATTTTAAATAGCTGGGTATTGTGTTCTCAAATTGTTCCTTATTTGACTGAGGTGTGGATAGAATTTGCAAAATACATTGCTTGCTAAGCTACAACCAGGATTTCACCCAATCTATTTTGTCTCATTACAGAACATAAGCACTGTTCTCCACTCTCACCATATTTGCTCTTACAATTCCAGTTGTTTGATTTCTGCTTTGGATACCTTATACTTTAAAACTAAAAAAAAAAAAAAAAAAAAAATATCATAGAATCACAGAATTTCTCAGGCTGGAAAAAACCTTCATGATCTTGGTCCAGACTCATCCTGACCCTGTTACCCTATTTCTGATGTCCCACCACTAAACCATATCCCCAGGCACCACACCCAGATGATTTTTAAACACATTCAGGGATGGAGATTCAACCACCTCCCTGGGGAGCCTGTTCCAGTGCGTAACAACACTTTCTGTAAACAAGTTTCTCCTGATACCCAACCTAAATCTCCCCTGTTGCCACTTGAAGCCATTTCCCCTTGTCCTGTCATCTGTCACCAGTGAGAAGAGACCAACCCCACTCTCACTACAACCTCCTTTCAGGTATTTGTGAAGAGTGATAAGGTCTCCCCTCAGCCCCCGTTTCCCCAGACTAAACAGCCCCAGTATCCTCAGTTGCTCCTCATAAGGGATGTTTCCCAAACCCTTAACCAGGCTTGTTGCCCTTCTTTGGAGTTGCTCCAACACCTCAGTGTCCTTTTTGTATTGAGGTTCCCAAAACTGAACACAGTACCCAAGGTGGGGATTCACCAGTGCTGAGTACAGGGCCAGGATTACTTCCCATGTCCTGCTGGTCACCCAGTTTCTGATACAAGCCAGAATGCCATTGGCCTTCTTGGCCACCTGGGCACACTGCTGGCTCATATTCAGCCGCCTGTCAGCCAATACACCAAGGTCCTTTTCTGTCAGGCAGCTTTCCAGCCACTCTTCTCCAAGCCTGTAGTGTTGCCTGGGGTTGTTGTAACCAAAATGCAGGACCTGACACTTGGCCTTATTGAATTTCACACAGTTGGTCTCTCAGCCCAATGATTCAGTCTGTCCAGGTCTCTCTCTAAAGCCTTTCCACCATCCAGCAGATCGACACTACCCCCCAACTTGGTGTCATCTGCAATCTTACTGTGGGTGCATTCAATCCCCTCATCCAGATCATTAAAAAAGATGCTAAATAGGAGTCACCCCAGCACTGAGCGCTGGGGGACACCACTCGTGACTGGCTGCCAGGATTTAACTCCACTGACCACAGCTCTTTGGGCCCAGCCATCCAGGCAGTGCTTAACCCAGCAGAGTATATGCCCATCCACGCCATGGGCAGCCAGCTTGTCCATGAGGATGTTATGGGGGACAGTGTCAAAGGCTTTACTGAAATCCGTCAACAGCCTTTGCCTCGTCCACTAAGCAGGTCACCTTGTCACAGAACAAGATCAGGCAGGATCTGCCTTCCATGAACTGACGGAGCCTGATTTCTTGACTTTCAAGTGATCAAAATCCCACAGAGATGGAGTGTATAGGAAAAGAGATATTTTATGCAACTGAAATCACCAATAAAATCTAACCTAAATAACACAGAAATCACAAAATTAGGGGTTGAAAGGGACCTTGAAAGATCAAGTCCACCCCCGCTGCCAGAGCGAAGAATAGTAATAATAATAATTAATTAATAATAATAATAATAATTTAAAAAATCTTATTATTCAGCATCTTTTAGAAGTAATTCTTCATCTAGTTGATGCAGAACTAGTTGGTTGTATAAGTACTGTGGGAGGAGTAGAAAACAGCCTGTGAAATTCTATAGCCAATGTAATACTAGAAGCTGCTGATTTAGCACCAGCTACTTTAGGTAGCTTTTCATAATTTAAAATGTTTTTTGTAACCCAAAGTGTTTCAAATATGTTAATATTTAATATTATTTACTTCGTAAAGGGCCATGTAGCCCTTCCAAAGTATCTGAGAATGAACAAATCCAGAAGTCAGGCATTGACAAAATAAAAGAAAGCATTCTAAGATAGTTATATTAGAGGAAAAGAAACCTCTGAATAAATTAGGAGCTAAAAATAAAATACATTTTAAAGGACATTTTAATGCTTCATATACCAATACGCTGAAAATATCAGTGTCTTAGTGTGACCTAATCACATAAGCTAATTGTTTCAGGTTGTGATTGCAGTACACTACCATACTTACTGGTGCATGTATGAACACATTGTCCTATGAGAAATAATATAAAGTTGTTATAAAGGACAGAGAACCTCCTGAAATAGTCCAAAGCAGAACCTCAAAGATGATGAAGGGAGTGGAAAATCTCCCTTATGAGGAAAGGCTGGGGGAGCTGGGTCTCTTCAGCTTGGAGGAGAATGAGGGGAGACCTCATCAATGTAAAGGGAGAGAGCCAGGAGGATGGAGCCAGGCTCTTCTCAGTTATGCCCAATGATAGGACAAGAGGCAAAGGGTATGGAACATAGAAGGTTACACATAAATTTAAGGAAAAACTTTTTCACTGAGAGGGTGACAGAGCACTGGAACAGGCTGTCCAGGAAGGTTTTGGAGCCTCCTTCTCTGGACATATTCAAAGCCCACCTGGACGTGTTCATGTGTGACCTGCTGTAGGTGACCCTGCTCTGGCAGCGGGGCTGGACTCAATGATCTTTTGATGTCCCTTCCAACTCCTAGTTTTCTGTGATTCTGTGAAATCTGTTTTTAAAAAAAAAGACATGTTATATAATTTATAGTGGGTTTTTTTTTTAAAAAAAAAAAAAAGTGTATTATCCCTTCAGTCCCATAAACCTGAATAGACATATAAAACATCTTTTATTTTGGATTTAAGTAACACCAACATTTCTAAAGCTACCTATGTTCCACTCTTCATCCATACTTATGAGAAGTTTAACAATACCTATAAAGCTTCAAAATACATCTCTGCATTTTATCTAATCAGGGAGAATTCCAGTCCAGCATTTCTTCTTTTTACTGGATCTGATATAAATGATTTGCAGATAATGATAGTGGGCAGCAGGAGAGATCAGCGCATGCTGTTAAGGTGACAAACCTGAGACATTACCACTGAAGTAATAAATGCAGTTCTATCCATTGTTGTTCTTAGGAAGAAAGCCTGCCTGGACTGCAAGAGATGACACCTCCAGTGAGCGAATTAGCAGAAGTTGTTCTCAAGCAGGGAACGAGTTCTTAGATGCAAAGGATATCTGCAATTTTACTTGTCAGTTTTGAGATGTCAAAATTACCCTTATTTGTTTCACATTGCCTTTGCAAAGGGGAAGGGAAATGGATTCAAATTATTGCACTAGGTCCTCTGTGAAGAGTGAGAATATGTGTAACTTGAGAGTGAGAATATGTAACTTGAGAATATGTGATAACAGCTGATAATAGTGTAGATCAAATTAAAAGGTTGTAGCTTTTTGCTCAAATAGATTCTTAAAATTATCAACACCCAAATGTATTTCCTGAGCATTCTTTTCTTAACTGTTCTCTCAGTTAAAAGTTCAAAACAAATTCACCTGTGGTCAGCAACAGAAACATTTCTGCATTTTAAAGGTGATTAAGATCAGGGATTGGAATTAACTTCACAGTCAATTTAGCTTTAACAGTGTAAAAGTTTTACCATAATATGTGCTAGTTTTAGCATCTCTTGTGAGTAATGATGATCTAATTAAAATTGTCTTGTTATCTCTAGAGTCCCTTCAGGAGCAGAGAATATAGCAGATCCCATGCTAGTACAGCCTGGCAAAGCCTGCTTTATAGGAATGTACCTGTCATTGACTGCAACTTGTATTAGCACTGCTTACCAGAGGAAATAACTCATATAAGATTTTCTCAGAAATATTTCATTCACAGTGTGAATGTACTATGGAGCTCAACAGCAATGACCAAATAAGGGATGTAAGTACAAAGCTGCAGGGATTAGAGTGTTACAGTAGTGTTTGTAATAAATATCTATAACAAAGGAAATTCTTATGGATTGTGATCTTTCAGTTAGAAAGTCACCCAATCCATAAAACATGATGTTATAAAATGCTTCATTCTTTCACTCTTCCAGTGCTTCTAACTATTAAATAAGTAGCTATATCAAGAATAAATCCATTTATATTAATCCATATGCCACATAATTCATGTATCATTCTTATAATTTATATGCCATATAGTTAGTATATTATTATCAATGATTGTCTCAAGAATTCAGGAAGTAACACACAAAGGTATGTCAAGGGCACTTTTTTTATTTGCCATAAGATTTCCTATATTCTGCAGATACCATATCTTAGGATCAAATTGGACATACTGCAAGATTTCTTGATGCAGTTTTCATAGGTGAGCTTGCAACCAAAGTTTAATAAACTAAATAATAGTAATCAAGTCATGGACATACTAGAGAAACATTCCCTTAAAAATTAAATTGAAACAAAAGAAAACAAATAGGCCAGAGCCTTCTGTGCTATAAGTTTCCTGAAGTCAGTTGAGTTTTATCAGGAAGAAACATCAATCTAATTTAGGGTAGGAGGGCAAACTCATTCCATGGCCACAATGTAGACACAGTATAGTTAGTTGCATCTAGAATAATATAGAATATAGGACACAGAGTACTTACAGCTTCCCACCCCCTACTAAATTCCTACTTCAATATGGAGTTAGGATGCAGATAAAGGTCTATATCCAGTAATATGGAGATGGCTCAATATTTTTGATATGTCCTTTTAAAGGATTTGGGTTTTTAATAAATTTAAACCTAATTCTTGTTAGCTGTTAATTTTTTTTTTTATTAAGTCATTGAGAAAATCACACCTACCTACAGGTTCTGAGTATACTCACTGATTACTGATTTTATACATAAATTTTTTTTTCAGGATTTCTCAGAATGTCAATTCTCTGAAAATTATAGTCAAAGTTTCTTTTTTTGAGAGAGAGAGAGAGAGAGAGAGAGAGAGAGATTACTCCGGATTTTACCATAATGCATGTTCCATTATTTTTTTTATTCCTTAATCACTGTTATGGTGAACTGGTATCAGATCTACTCTATGAATATTCTTTGCATGTCTGATGCTTTGTTTGTATCACAAACTGCAATAATGTCTGCTCCTTCTGCTTTAAGTTTTCTCCTTAATGGGTATTTCATTAGCTGCCTTGATATAACCTGCACATTAGCTGCCTTGATATAACCTGCACAGTTTATTTTAATTTGCTTATAATAGTGAAGGTATCTATCCTGTAAACCCAATTATTATAATATTCCATTTAACCATTGACCTAAAGGTTTCATAATAAATTTGCTATATGTATTGCAAAGGAAACCTGGAAAACTGCATTTGTTGTACATATTATTCAAGCAATCCAAAGCTAAAATCAAATTCAGCATGTCCTAAATGTAAATTCATCCTGAATTTACAGATCCTGAAAGTAGCTCTTTAAAGTTAGTACATCTAACTGTAAATTATAGCCAAAAGTTGTTTCAACATAAACTACAGATTGAGGAAATTTACTTCACTTTCTCCTTAAAATTAATTCAATAGAGGGACTAGTCCATCTATCTTTTACAGGAAAAAAAAAAAAAAAAAAAAAAAAGCTGCATCAATTTTCTTTTTTGAAGCTATTCTAAATGCACACAATTATTAAAGACACTTTTTTGCATCTATTACTTTCAGTTCACAATTCCCCAAGCCTGCAGAGTTGCCTGGCGTTGTTGTGACCCGAGGACAGAACTTGGTCAACAACTCTCTTTATTAAACAATATTTCCTTAAAAAAACACACTTTGTATGATTTGCCTGTTAACTTCTAAGCAGATTCTAGGCCAAAACAAGATTCTTATGTAGACTTAAATAGCCTTGGATTTACTTCTCTTTTGAGTTAATGGTGCTATACTTGCTACATGTAGTACTTAAATGAGAGATGAGCTGTTTTCTTTTTTAAAAAAATCACTCTTGACTGGTGAGTTTATATTACTGCCCCATCACTTTGGAATTACGTTTTCAAAAAAAAAAACCTGAAACACAAAAAACCCAAAAACAAACAAACAAAAGCAAAAAAACCCAGCAGAAAAACCCCAGCCAACACCCTTCCCCCCAAAAAAACCAAAACTGAACAAACAAAAAAACAAAAACAAGTCCACTTGGCATACTTGGCACATGCTTTTTTCTGTTCATCCATACCTTAGCTTCCTTTTCATTGCTGAATTAGTAAAATTTTCTATTAGCTCTTCCTTTTCAAAATAAAATAAAACCTATAAAAAAAAAATCCCAACACCAGAGCTTTGAACATTTCATTTTTTAAAATGTCAGTAGTAGATCATCTTAGAAAGAAGGGTAGAGAAAAGCAGAAAAAGGCTACAGGCAATAGGTGGCTTTGCTCTTTTTTCTGTCTCACTGATTTGCATTGTCTCACTCCTTCTTCGTTCCTAAATAACTGTTTTCTTACTACTTTCCATTTCACTTTATTTCATTATTCATAAGCGTTCATTGTTGCTGTTTATCTTGTTCCCCTGTGTTTCTTCATGTAAGTGTGTTTCTCCTTTTCTTGTCTTTTGGTCCTTCCTTACTTCTTCATTACCCTTATCTTTAAAAGCTGTACAAATCTTTGGAATCTTTAATAGCAATTACACTGCTGTCATTAAATCACTTCCCTAGCACTTTATTGGGAAGATTAGTTTCCTGTAAATGAATGTTAAGAGATGCTGCTTCCAGTAGTTCTGAATCTGAAAAGTGAATGAGATGCTGAAGTAGTGGCAAATATAGGGGAAGAACTGTCTGCCTCATTAACTGACAAATAAACTTCCATGAAATGACAAATCCTTTCCTAAGGCTGGGGAAGGCTGCAAAAGCAGAAGTTCTTGCATCCTACAGGAATATGTATAATTTAGTACTTCTTACCAAACTGACATGATATTTTGTCATTCCAAAAAGTCACAAAAGAATAGACTTAAAACTTGTGGGCTGAGATAAAGACAGTTTAACAGGTAAAGCAAAAGCCACGTAAAACAGAATCAACATAAAAAAAGGAATTCATTCACAGCTTCTCATCTGCAGGTGGGTGTTCAGCCATCTCCAGGAAAGCAGGGCTCCATCACACATAACCTTTACTTGGGAAGACAAACACCATCACACTGAATGTCTCCCACTTTCTTCTTCCCCCATCTTTATCTGCTGAGTATGACATCAGATGGTCTGGGATATCCCTGTGGTCAGCTGGGGTCAGCTGTCCCAGCTGTGTCCCCTCCAAACTCTTGGTGTACCCCAGCCTGCTCACTGGTGGGGTGGAGTGAGAAGCAGAAAGGGCCCCAGAGCTGTGTAATCCTGATCAGCAGTAGCTAACACATGCCTGTACCATCAACACTATTTTCAGCACAAATCCAAAACACAGTCACATACAAGCTACTATGAAGAAAATTAACTCCATCCCAGCCAAAACCAGCACACCCTCCCAAGGGTGGTTAACAACAGCTGCCTACTTTCTGTTGGTAGATTGTCTATAACTTTTCTTAAAAAGATTCAGTTAAAGTCTCATGTTGAACGCTATCCTTAACATTAAAAGGAACCTTCAATCTAATCTGGATACTCTTGCTGAAATTTAATTCATATTTCTATGATGCCAGGAGGAAAGTATTTATTCTTTTCCAGATGCTAAAGAACTTCTGTGCTTGAGAACTGCTGTTTTCTCTCTGTCATCTACTTCCTACACTTTCAGTCTCTAGAGTTCATGTTTTCTAGACCACCTTATAATTTACTTTTCCCTCTCTTTTCTTTTAAAGTGGTTCACATCTTTCTTGAAGTGCAAAGCACAAAGACTGTATAGGTCTTTACCAACTGTTAACGCCAAGACTGAGTGGCTTTAAGTGGAATTAAATTCCGCCTAAGTGGAATTATTATTTCATGTATCTTGCTAGCTGTAATGGTAATTCTATCTCCTAGTATGATGGTGGTTTGTTGTTTTTTTTTCTTGCTAATAGCTTCCTCTTCCCATCAACAACAAAAATGCCTAGAACCTATTCTGCCTGGTGTTACTAAAAGAATCATACATTTGTATGGTGGAAAACTTCTACCAAACTGGAGTACCTAACACATTCCCTTAAATGATTTCACAATTTAAAATCAATTTTAAAGATGGTGTCTTGGGTTTGTCAGGATCACAATGCATTCAGGATCAGTTTTTAATTGCTTTCTTATTTGGACATCCAACATGATGACCAAGAGTTCCACTTGTCATTCCAAAGAATAAAAAACACAACTGTTTTTCAGAAACACAGAAAAAAAAAAAAAAAAAAAAAAAAAAAAAAAAAAAAAAAAAAAAAAAGAGAGAGAGAGAGAGAAAAGATGGGAATGTGGACAACAGAGAAATGAGTAAAAATGAAATAGGGAGGAAAAGGACAAAATACAGAGTAGAAGGATAATGTGAGACTGGAAGAATAAGCCAGAAAAACTGGGCAAAAAAACCCCACCATACTTCATAAAATGTGAAGAAATTGAAGCAAAAAACCCCAAGGTTAAAAAGAAAAAGGGGGGAAAGAAATCTACCAAACACCAAAACAGGCAAGAACAAAAATGCAAGTTCATTAAGCAGCACTGAAACCTAGTACTTATTTATTCAATTTTATACAATAATTCAGTCCTATATTCTAAGGAGAGCAGTAGGAAGTTTGTTGTCAGCCAGAGCCTTCATCCTAATGTTTCTCAGGTTCCATGAAATGCAGCTACCAGCACAAGCTACACAATTTCTCCATTGCCTTTAATAGCCAACAAACAAGATAAAACTGCTAGGCTAGGGCAACAAAACAGCACAACCACGTCACAATAAGGATTACCAAAGTATATGTGCAATTTAAGATGGAAACAAATTTCAAGTCACTTCAGTTTGCAGAATTGTTCATATAAGAAAATGACAAAACCAGCAACACTGGAAATTTTGGACAACACCTGAGAAGCCATCATTCTCAACTACCAGAGGGGGGGGGAAAACCAAAAACAAAGAAACAAAATAATAAGAAAAAACAATAACAACAGCACAACCAACAACTTCCATTTGCTTTCATGTGGCTAATCTTATGTTTTCTTTGGTTGATTTTCATTTTTGCTTTTTCATAGTCTTAAATTCCTTAGCTTACTCAGTTCTAGTTTTTCTTAAAATTCTCCCTTCTTCCAGTGAAGATCCTTGTAATAATGTCATATGTCACCATCATTCTTAATCCTTTTACTGATTTTTTAAAGATAATATAATATTTAAAGGTCAGGGGAGCAAAAAATAAAAAGGTCCTCATTATTGTCCCTGTATGTCACATATGCACAGCCAGACTCTCAGAAGAGAGCACCATTCACGAAGAACAATTACAGGTTTCATTTGCTTTATTTTGAGTTAAAAATTATATCCCCAAATTAAAAAAAGAAAAAAATTTAGTAGGTTGCTCAGCTTGGTGAAGGCTGGTGAAAGCTGGTAACTGATTAAGGACAAGTACAGCAAAGGCACTGGGCAGTATATGTTTCTATAAGAATGGCTTGATTTCAGTGCAATAAGTCAGAGCAGCAAGGCTAAAAAGCTCAAAAGGCCAAGAAAGAGCTCAGTTTTCCCCAGTGAAACCCTTGGTCATTCGATTCAACTCACATAAGAACTTCATGTAAAAATGAACTGTGCTTTGCCTGTGTGTATTGATTGAAAGTAGATTAAGTCTATTTGCAGTATGGTCTTACAACATTTACATGGAAACCACATCATTTTCTGTGAAATTTAAACTTTTGTTAAAAAAATACGAAAATGTGGTTATTAAAATAATCTTTCAAATCTGAAAATACGTTGAACATGCAGAGTAATAGTCCAGATAAAAGCTCTTAATGGGATGTGATCTATTGCTGTTCGTTTCAATAAAACACAAACTGCTAATGAAGTAATTTTCATTTTAAAAAGAAGCATTGCATCTCTTCCAACCATTTAACAGAAATGTGCAACAACAGAAGAACTGAAATTGAAGTGAAAATTGTAGGGCTACAATATCTCTTTCAAACACAGGGCTATAACAGGCAGATTACTGGAGATACAGAGTAGCCAGTGAGGGCTTTTTCACAAAGGTTAACACACAATTTTGTCAAACTGACTGACCCTGTGTGTCCATTCTGATTTAGTTTCCTAATTTTCATGAAGTCACTAGCTCAGAGAGTTTGGATTTGTATTATTCTTCGTAGCAACATAATTCTTATGCTGTTTTGACAGTAAGTAAAGTAGTGAAGTTTTACTATCCTCGACTTACTTTTCGAATCTGAAAACATTTGTCCTTCTTTAAATGTTATCAGACCTGTTCTTTTTAAAATCTTGTAAGAGAAAACCTGAAATATTATAAAAATAATCTTTCTTAAAGAAATGTAGGCATGTAGTCTGCTAGCAAGATTTTGCAGTGGCAAACCATCCTGAGAGAACTAGAAATTTTGTGTAAGACTTTCCTTTCTATTAACCACATATGTCTACAGAACAACCTTAGACATAATAATGACTACAAATTTTGCCACCCGTTCCACTTCTATAAAGCATGCTTTTTAAAAAAAATATTTCTGAGGATGTAGTAGAGGACATCTGGTCCAAGTATTTTTCCTGTATGAGTCAGAGGAATGAAGATTATTTGGTTTTGTTATTTATGTGTTATCCTCAGGTCCTCAAAAGATTAAGTTTGGGTCTTTTTGGTTGTCTCTTTGTTTGGAGTTTTTTGTTTGTTTGTTTGTTTGTTTGCTTGGTTTGGGGTGGGTTTTTTTGGGGGGTGTTTTTGTTTGGTTGGTTTTGTTTTTTTGGGGTTTTTTTGGGGGTGTGGTGTTTGTGTTTTGGTTTGGGTTTTTTCTTTAAATTAAGCATATGTTCTCTGAATACACAGAGGACTGCCATTTATGCATTTAACATGAAAACAGAAACTCCACATAGTTCTCCTATGCATCCATTAGCAGTCTCCAAGCCACCGAATGCATAACATAGCAAAGCACTGATAAATTTATAGACATTAATTTCTTAACCATCCATTTGGCTAAACCTCAGTTCTCACAGTCTTCTGTTTAACCACTTTCCACAAATTCATTGTGTTTTCTTTTCCATAGCTGTTCCTATTCTACATATAATAGTAGCAATGTTTTACTTTAAGAGTTTAATCTGCAAAATCTGGAAATAATCCACAGATCTATTATGTGTAAAAATTTATTCTAATATTTTACTACGTATTTATGATTTTTTTGTGAGATTTGTTATTCATAAGAAATGTAAATAATGTAATAAAACTTAACTTCTAGCTGTTAGTTCTTACAAATATTTTTAAATAACCTAGTGGTTTTTGCTTTATGAACTTTTTCTTGGCCTTTTTTGCAGGCATTTACAGGAAGATTTACCAGTAGGCTTTCCTATTTTCCATTCATTTTGTGACTATGTTTCAATGCCAGGTTTTCTATCATAAAAAAGATAGCATTAAAGCAAATTTATATTTATTGTAACAATTCTGTATTCTATTGACTACACTATTATTTCATAAATGCTTGCCTAAGAAGGAACAGATTTTAGCCTTGTTCTTTTCAGAAATGAGTATATGCAGTCTGAACATCTATTATGATAATGTTTTGGGGTTTTTTTATAAGTAGGTGTTTGGGGGGTTTTAACACAATAACAGGAGTGCTGATGGCATTAGCATTATTATAGCAAAGATATTGTATTTTAAAAATAAGAGAAGGAGAGAGCTGAAAGCAAAAAATATCTGGTTGTGTAGGCCATTTTCTTAGGTTTCCTTACAATAAAATCCTAAAGTGTTTTGGGCAAACCTGGCTAAGTTTGAAACAGTTAGTACTCTATATACATGAGTGCTCCTGCAGGAATTTCCATGTAAATTAATGTTGCAATTACATATGTAAATACATGTTGTAAAGGATATAGAAAAGGCGGGAACATATCTTGAATTATCTGATTTGGAGCTTATTTCATTCAACTATTAAAGTTATGCAATATTTCTTAAGTACCAAAAATCTCACCAGAATAATCTAGCATCCTCAGGGCAAGACTTGAGCATACTGAATAGTCTTTTGCAACACTTCCAGAGAAGGCAAGTAAAGCAGACTAAACCCTTTTGAATTTTGCTATCTTAAGCATGTTGCTTCAAGCATTCATAACCAGGAGTGACATAACTCTACTGGGCTGACAGATAACAGACAAACTCACAAATTACTGCATTTTTTTAAAATTCCCAGTGGCTGCAAGGAAAATCGGCCTCTTCCTCAGCATTTCCACTGATAACACACTGCATGAATATTAGTTTCTGAAGTAAACTCAGAAATCGTTGAGACAGACACAACAGAATTTAGAAAAATGGTATTTTCTTTACAGTCTCATCTACTATATTGCTAATCTTTGTTGAACTGTGGCTCTAAATTTTACAGGACAGGAATGTCTTTGTTTGCTTTGTAGGGTATCTATGTAAATTGTTTGTAGGGGTTAAAAATGCAGTATTGATTCTAAAGAGATGAATTGTACTATTGGGGGGGGGGGGGGGGAAAGAGAGGTTGTATCTTGGAATTAGACTAATAGACACTAAAGGTATACTAATGTACATTCTTCACTACAAAAATGTTTGTCTTGGTGAGCCTTGCACTGGGCATAAGCTGAGGAAGAGCTGCAAAGAGCTGCCACAGCTGAAAAATTCTCTGAAGTCAGGAAGGGCAACCTTTAACTTTATGTAACCTTGGGTATATAGAAGACTTCTTTATGGCATCATGCCATAATAATGCCTCCTGTGGCACTCCTTTTCCTAACTTCCCAGCCCGTAGGAAATTATTAAAACAGAAAGCCACTGAAGCCGTGATTCTCAAATGCATTATTATCTTGTTTCTTATGAGGGTTAAACAGTTTCATTCTGCAGGAAGCCTGGTACAAAAATCGACTACCTACAGAAACTAATTTGACCCTGCATTTTCAGGGAATATATTTGCGCTCTGTCTAAAATGTGCCAAATTTACTTAGAAAGCCATTCAGTTAATTTTCTTTAAAAAAGTATTTTGTAGAAATGTGGAAAAGCCTCTGTTACTATTCTTAAATTTTCGGTTTTAATCTGACTTTAAGCTTGGATGCTTATATTTTGTCCTAAGGAGATCATGTAGAATTAATTTCTTTCATTTTCTTTAGATCCTGTTTCTGAGTTTCTTCTTCTCTCTTTTTCTTTTTCTTTTTCTTCTTCTTTTTCCTTTCCTTTTTCTTTTTCTTTTCCCTTTTTCTTTTTCTTTTCCCTTTTTCTTTTTCTTTTCCTTTTCCTTTTTCCTTTTCTTTTTTTTTTCTCTTTTTCTACAGAAATTGCCTTCTTTTCTGCTCTATTCCTTTCCTTGCTTTTTTTTTTTTTTTTTTTTTTTTTTTTTTTTTTTTTTTTACCTCCAAAGACACATTGACACATCTAGTCCATTACATTTTGATTACATTTTGCTCACCCTTGGAAAATACTACCAGAAGCCAAAGACCAGAGAAATTAATGGTTTAGAGAAAGATTACAGAATGAAATGAGAAAGAACCCCAAGCAGAAAGATCATCTCAGTTCATCATGAGCTGTGGAGTTGTTGAAGAATTTGACTATGTAATGGGCCAAGTACTTATTTCAAGGTCACCTATCCTTCATCTCAAGAGGTTGCTGTAGGAAGGAGCAACAATCCCCTGCTTGTTGCAATCTATTAAACATCAGCAGGTGGAGCTAGAATAAGGCCATTTTTGACAGGAGTTCTGGTTCAGGCAACGGGTAATACTCATGTCTCCTCTCCCTTTTCAGGAAAGCATTGCAGTGCAGATATCTCTATTCTCACTGTACCATTTTATTCTTGGTGGTATATACTTTCAAACTGAGTTTATTGCTCCCAGTGCCTGCCTGCAGCAGCATTTGGTGTCTTAGCTTGGAGCTCTTCCCCCCAGCAGGGGAACTGGCATCCCTAGAAAAAATTTTGTTTCTTGTGCATCCCACTCTGACTTGTTCCCTGTGACTCCTGCTTCTCCAATATAACCCTGAGCTTCCATCAGATTCATCATGTTCCACAATGTTTTCAGGGGTCAGCTGGAAGAATTATGAAAAACTTGTCTTACAAGTTACAGCGAGGATCACCGGCTCCACTTCCAAGTGTGGTCTTATTGAAGACACAAGCAATGTATCTTCACTTCACCATGGTGGGTGAACACACTGAGCATTGCTGGGACTTCAAAACAGTTCCAGATGTTGGCTGAAGGGCAAAACTCAGCTATGACTCAGCTTTATACAGGGAAGTTATATCACTAGGAACTTTGGTTCTAACTTTGTTTAAAAGCCAATGGAACTTCTGGCATTGACTTAAAGGAACCAGAACTTCACCCAGGACAGGTAATGTACAAGAAAAAATGCTGCACTCTGGTGGATTTTTTGTCATTGTTGTTAGTTTCAGTTTTAGTAGTCTTTCACTATTGCTATCAAGGTAGCTCTTAAAAAGACCTAAAATAAACTGAAATAAGAACACAGAACTAAAATGAGTCATGAGCCATAATTAAAACACTTGCATTAATGTAATATAGTGTTGTGTTTTCAATTTCCCTTTACAAATATATGTTTTCATCTATACAGATGTGAGGAAAAGATGTGTTCATTTTGCTTTTTGCCAGTACTAAAATACTTCTGTTACCATTAGGTAATGGTTTGTCTGTATATGGAATCAATAAGATGTCCTAGCTCTGGTTTAGTTCCAACCACCTGCCATGGGCAAGGACACCTTCTGCTACAGGAAGTGTCCAACTTCTCTCGACAGCCTGTTCCAATGTCTCACTGCCCTCACATTAAAGAATTTCTTCCTAATACTGAACCTAAATCTACCCTCTTTCAGTTTAAAATCATTACATCTTGTCCTATCCCTACATGCCCATGTAAAAAGTCCTTCCTCAGCTTTTCTGCAGGCTGCCCTCACATACAAAAAGGCTGCTATAAAGTCTCCTCAGAGCCTTCCCTTCTCCAGGCTAAACACTCTCATCTCTCTCAGCCAGTCTTCATATAAGGGATTCTTCAGCCCTCTGAGTATCGTTGTGGACTTGCTCCAATAGGCACATGCCCTTCTGTTGGGTGTTCCAGATTTGGACTCAGTACTCCAGGTAGGATCTTGTGAGAGCTGATTAGAGAGGGGATCACCTCCCTTGACCTGCTGGCTGCTGTGCTCACACCCAGCTTTTCATCCACCATTATCCGAAGTCCTTTTCTGCAGGGCTGCTCTCAATTGACTTATAACCCCAATATAATTCCTTATGCCTACAAAAAAAGAAAAAATTCTCCAAAGTTTTAATCTGGTATATACCTTGATACTCTGTGGTGTTAATATGCTTACTACTGTCATTAAACAGGGCTGTTCTCAATCCATTCTCCACCCAGCCTTTATCTGTGCTTGGGATTTCCCCAAACCATCTGCAGGGCTTCATGCATTTCCCATGGGCATCCCTTGCCTCCACCATGTTGACTGCATGACACAGCTTGTGACACTGTCTGTGTCACTGATGATGATGTTAAATTCAAGCATTTATTTTCTATAAGTAATTGAATTGAGTTCACTACAAAAAAATAAAATAAAACTAAAACAAACAAACAAAACATCAAACCATGATGTCCTTAAAATATCAATCGGAAGCTGTACCTTCTTGTGTCTCTAGATGCTGCAGATCTAGTCATGTGTTTACAACTGTAACATTATAATTATAAGGGTGTTTTAGTTTCACCTAAAGTGATGACAGTGCTTGCAAACCCTGCAAACCCGTCATCCCTAACACACATCTGGTGGCTTCTATTTCTGGGAAAACAGCAGGAAGTGTCCAAAAAGAGTTTGAAAGTAACAATGTCCAACCTCAGGGAGGTACCAGTATCTGTGTTACAGTAATGCTGAGCACTGACTGAAAATAGGCCCTCAACCTGCTGGAGTGCCATCACTGGCATAATCAGAGTCGATGGCAAGGCTGGGTTTCTGTGTGCAGTACGTTTGGCATTTCCTCACTATCAAGAACGTTGTTGAAACATAAAAACTTTTATTTAACATCCTGAAGAAATTCAGTTGGACCAGAAGTGAGTTTAACAGCCATAGAGACTTGGCAACAGAGAGGAAATAGGACCAGCCCTGGACCTGAAGCCGGCCCAGGCAGTGCAGACTCCAAGGGAGTCTGGGGGAAGCAGCTGCAGGCAGTGTGGGCACAGCCCCACCGCCGTCTGCATTGCGGGGACTGTGCCCGGAGCCCGGGGCGACTGTGAGCATCAGCCTGGTGATCTGCGACGGGGCTGTAGTGCTGGTGCTCAGAGGAAACACTTTCTCCAGACAAATGGTTATTTCATCGTTTCTACAATGAACAAACACAATCTACAAAGTAGTTGCATCACACCGTCCAAACATTTTCTTAGAGCCCCAAAATAAGATGCTTTTTAAGTAGAAGAAAACAAATTGGAGCAGTGAAACAAGCCTTAACTACGTATTTTCTAAGCAAGTTTCTCGAGGATTCGTACCAGCCACAGCAGAAGCTGGACGGGGGATGTGCGGAGGCCCGGGGGAAAACCGCCCCGCCGCCCCGGGGACGGCTCCCGCTGGGGCCGCTGCCGCCCGGAGGGAAGGAGTCGCCCGGCTCCCACCCGGGGGTCGCACCGGGAGCGCGCTCTGCCCCGTCCTGACCCGCGGGGCCGTGGGGCGGCAGGGAGGGCGGCGCCGCCGGCGGCGGGCACGGGAGGGCGACGGGGCTCGGGGGGGGGGGCGGCGGGGCTCTAGGGAGGGGAGCCGGGGGGGCGGCTGCCTCTCGCTCTCCCGCCCTGTGTGGGCGGTGCGCTGTTGAAAGCGTCAGCCCGCCGGGGCCCACCGCTCCCGGCCCCTCCGAGCGGCTCCCGAGCAGAGGCGCCCTGGCCAGAGGCGCCGAGGGGGCAGCGCGTAGTGAGTGGAGCGGCGGAGGCGGCTCCCCCGCCGGGAGCATCGAGCGGGTTTCGGTAGCCGCTTGATGCGAGCCCTCCTCCACCGGGCACGGCCGCGCTCGCCCCACTGCCGGCTGCGGGAAGGAGGACGGCGGAGCATGGCACCGGCGGGGCGGTTCCGCAGGGACTGACATGTTGCTGAAGGAGGGAAGGCGCCGGCCCCTCCGCCTCTCCCCGCTGTAGCGGAGGCGATGCTGCAGGGCTTTCCCCCGGCTCTCCCTCAGGCGCCAGGCTACCGTCCGCAGCAGCCGCGTTCTCTGCCCTGAGCGGCGCGGTCCCGGCCGGGCCGAGGCGGCGCTGGGCGCGGTCACGCTCCGCTCCCCTCCCCGGGCGGCGGCGGGGGAAGGCGCTGCCCGCGCCCGCGGGGCCCCGCGCGGCGGGCGGCTCCGCTCGGCGGATGCGCGTGCATGAGCTCTGCACCGCTCGGGCGCAGGAAGCGCCCCCGCTCCGCCGCCTCCATCTTCGCGGGCAGCCGGACCTCGCCGCACGGCCGCGACAGCGAGCGCCGGGGCAGCGGCTGCGAGGGCGCCTACGAGACCCAGAGAGCCCTGGAGGACTGCAAGATGGTGGGTACCACACATGGGCTTCCCTTAATTTTCGTCTTTTCCCGAGTGTCCCCGTCGCGGGCGGCCGTGCCGCTCCTCCCGCCGGCTTGCCCATTCCCATCACGAGCAGTTGCACTATTTTTAAAACTGCGGTCCCCGTCGGGGGTGCGGCTCTGTAGTCTGACTCGTGGCGGTTCGAAGGCGGGAGTGCGGTGAGAAAACGAGGGGAGCCGGCTGGGTTCTGCGGGGCAGCCGGGGCGAGGATCCGGGTGCCCGGTCCCGCAGGAGCAAAAGCCCTCGCTCCAGCACGTGCCGCTTCCCGGCGCTGCCCGGCACTTGGAGTTGGCTTTTCGGTAGACCCGACCAAATCTGTCCCCGGACTTGCACTCACCGAAGCCTAAATAGATAAATAGTTGCCTTCACTGCACCACCGCACTCTCTGCGTGTTGTCTGGTGCAGCAGCCACACTTCTCTAAAATCCTTCTGAAACAGGACTCAGAATTTGAAGCACTGAAATTCTGTCTCTGGCATACATGGTACCTGTTTCCAGCCTCCCTAGAGCAGCTGGTTGCAGTTGTAAAACGCCAGATCAAGTACCTGCATCCGTATTCTTTTTGGACTGTTAGTGTATGACACTTTTCTCCATTCGTGTTAAAAACGCTTGGATCTTAACACTTTCTTCCAAAGCAGAGCCATATGCCCTATACGTGGCTCCTCAAGCTACAGCTAGTTGAACACTCAACCCAAAAATTGCTCCTCTAACCAATGACAGGCATAGAAAACAAATTAAGTTGCTGCTACTTTACTTGAAAATCCGGAATGTGCTAAAGCTCTGTCCAGTAGCATTGGAAATTAAGCTGCTACTTCTGCTGGATTCTGCCTTTTGGTTTGTTTTTTTTTCACAGCCACCCTGATACTTCAAAACTGGGAGTAACTCCCAATGCACAAATAAACAAAACCAAAAATATACCCAAGTAGTGAATCCCAGTAGGTCCTGCCTTTTTTCCTCTTTCCTAACAGCATAATGTAGTTAGTTGAACAGAAGTGCTAGTTTTGTAGAATTCACTGATTAGAAATATGATTTATAGATGAGTTGTCAAGATGTGATAAGATTCAGGAGATAAAAAACAATGTGTTTTTTCTCTGTCTCAACGTGGTTTGGTTTTCCATTACAATGTCGAAGTGGCTGAATGTGTCCTCTATTTAGACAAGGGGTGTCAGGTGAGAGCTGGTAAAATATGTCTGGCACAACCAGTTGTCAGTTGCAGGATGAAACACTTTTTTTTCTTAATGCCTTAATGCAGAGTAATTATGCTACATCACAGCATAGTATACTTTTTTTTTTTTTTTTTTTTTAAATCTCCGTTCTTTTAATGTATTGTCTTTAAGCTACAGGGTGAGAAACTTGAAGTCAGGTTTAGCAAATATTGTTCCTTTGGTGTCTGCTTCTGATTTTGTTTAGGGTTTGGGGATGGGAGGCTGCAGTTATACTGTAATGCACTGGCATTTTTTTGATACTCAAGAAGCAGAGGAACCTATTTGCTAGGTCCTGATACTAGTTCTCAGTTGTACATAGTATTTACAATGGGGTGCATGAAGAGCCAGAATGTAATGCTGCAGAAAAAGCAACTTGTTTATTTTGTGAGCATGAGAATTTGAGAGCTTGAGTTTAACATTTGGTAGATCTGCTAGAATCCATTTTTTTAGCATGCATATACGTTGAACTCCTGCTGATAATGATGGCTGCATTATTATGAGCAGTTACTCTTGACTGTTTTTATGTAGTTTGGAAATTGAGGTCAAATTAGCAAAACACAGATAAATAAATATTCAGTTCTATTGCTCCCTGCCTTCCACCCCCGCCACCATGTGCAGCAAATGGTCTGATGTGCATTCTTTCAGAAGCCAGCAAATGCTTCATTTCCTTAAAATACAATCCCATGCACATGATCAGTGTAACTAAACAATAATGGGTTTTGCATCTCTGTAAAAGTTACCCATTTATCCAATAGCATCCATGTATATCTGCTGGATATTAGATTTCTGTGAATGTGGAAGTGTTTATTTACTGAGTTTGTTTTTACCACACGCACTGGAAAAAGTCCTTCCTAGAATCCTAACTGGAAAGTGTCTACCTATTACATCTTCTCATCCGGTGACTTTAGATGGGTTATGTGAAATCTGGGTTAGAAGCCAGTGACAGAGCAGAAATCATTACAGAGTAAATTAGCAAAATCAACAGTGTAAAAGCAAATGCTACATTCCAATCCCAAAATGTGCTGTTAATCAGGAAGCAGGAGCAAAGGCAATAATTTCTGCATATATTTTTGTCTTTTATGATAGCAAAAAATAACCTCATGCTACTTGTAAAACAGCTGTTTTTTTGTCTGCTTAATACATAAGACTAATAACTCAAACACTTTCAGAGATTAAAAGCAGAAATGCCACTTTCCTACAGATGAACATTTATAGCTCACAGAAGAGGCAGCTGCCATGGAGGCCCTCGTCATTTACTAAATCTTCTGCACTTAATGCTGTATGCCACCAAATTGGAGCAGCAGGAACAAGCGCTAGATTAGGCATATTTTTAAAAACTTTCTCATTTTATCAGTGTAGTTAAACTTCTCATGCAAGTAAATCCTCTTTGTTTTTCAGCTTGTCCAGGAGTTCAATACCCAGGTGGCTCTATATCGGGAGCTGGTCATTTCCATTGGGGATGTTTCAGCCACCTGTCCATCTCTGCATGGGGAAATGCACAAAACTCGAACCCAAGGATGTGAGATGGCCTATCAGGCTCATCAAAAACTAGCAGCAATTTCTGGGTAGGAGTCTACTTCTGCTTAATTAAAGCTGTACTCATATGCACATATGCTAAATATTACATTGCAGACACTTTCAGCAAAAGCATTAACTGCTGTTTCTGTGTTAGGCATAGAATTGTATGACCACAAATTCTGCAGAATTGCTCATAGTGCAATTTTGGTTTGAATTCTGGTCCCCTTACTAGGATGGTATCCTACTGATTTCACTGGGTGCTTTTATGTAAGATGAACATCATATCTTCATATCCATATACAATTTAAAATGATCAAGGGAGAAGCTTTGGCTTTCAGGGGTGAAATAGCAATAGCTTTTTGCCCAGTTGTTAACTGGATGTACCTAACTGAGCAGTTAAGAGACAACTAGCTCAGTTCAACTAAAGACTTAAAAATTAGACAAAAAACTAATTAGGTGAAAATTATGTAAGGGAGTGGGAGTACAAATACTACTGTAAAAACTTGTGTTTACATTCCACAGGCTTTTAAATCCCTATTTGTGTTGAAATGAGGACCAAAGCTTTGCCAGCACATAGTGTTTTCATTTATCTTTTGACTCTACATTATATACATTCCTTTCCATGGTCATCACATACTTCAGACAACGCCTCAGTACGAGATGAACCAGGATAGGGCTCTGCATCTTACAGAATGGGAATAATGCAGCTTGCACAAAGTGTCATTGCTTGTGGGTTCTTCACAGTATAATGACAGGGGCTTTTGTGTTAACATATGTTCACATTAAGACACTGCCAGAACTTTCTGCACCTGCCTTATCCACCATAAATGACTGTGTACCAATGGAAAAAAATCACTAATGTAAATGAGAAATCTGTTCTAGGTTTACTGATCACCGATTGATGGATTCATTCTGGTTGAAAACACCTTTCAGGTTATCAATATCACACTAACAAACTAAAGATAGGAAAACGCTAGCTGGTCATTTAGTAGGACTGTAAACATTTTCAGATATGATTTTGTGCAGAGACTCTTAACTTGAAATTGCAACCTCTTGGTCTGTTCCTCAGAGAATATATGCTTTTAAGTTGCCAAGAATCATAGAATCATAGAATTTTCATGGTTGGAAGGGACCTTCAAGATCATCAAGTTCCAACCCCCCCCTGCTGTGGGCAGGGACACCTCTCACTAGACAAGGTTGCTCAGAGCCCTGTCCATCCTGGTCTTAAAAACTTCCAGGGATGTGCCTTCTACCACCTCTCTGGGCAACTTGTTCAAGTATTTTACCACTTATCTCCAGACTGTCAAGGTGCCTCTGGATGGCATCCCTTCCTTCCAGCCTGTCAGCTGCACCACACAGCTTGGGGTCATCAGGGAACTTGCTGAGCGTGCACTCAGTGCCACCCTCCATGTCACCAACAAAGATGTTAAACAGGACTAGGCCCAACACTGATCCTTGAGGGACTCCACTTGTCACTGGGCTCCACTTGGACATGGACCCATTGACAGCCACTCTTTGGGTGCAGCCATCAAGACAGTCCCTAATCCACTGAGTGGTCCATCCATCAAACCCATGTTTTACCAGCTTGGAGACCAGGATGTCGTGTGGGACTATGTCAAAGGCTTTGCTCAGGTCCAGGTAAATGATGTCACATCCTCTTCCCTTGTCTATTGATGTTATGACATTTTTACAGAAGGCCATAAGATTTGTCAGGCATGATTTGCCCTTGGTTAAGCCATGTTGATTATACGCAAGGTCTGTGAGAATTTTAAAACAAACAGCCCAAACAAGACAAAAGATACAAACAAAAGATACAGTTTTTTTTAACCAGCCTACACTACCTCAACACAGTAGCACTGAAAGTACCAAAGCAGACACTTGTGAAATTAATCTTACACACTTTCAGACTCAATAGAAAGGCAAATAGCAACCAAGATAATACACTTGAAGAACATAACCTTAAGAATATTTTTTTCCCCCCCAAGAAAAGCATTGATACATGATCAGTGAGAAGTATGGAGGGTTTTTATGTAATAATTTTAGAGTTAGGAGTCTGTGATATACATAAAGATGTCCTGAAGGTTGTGCAGATGCAGCAAGATTGATATTTAGCTAATCTAAAACTGTTTTAAATAACTGTGATAATAAAGTGTGTTACCAGTGTAACAACTGGTAGGTGTTAGAAACCCCCTGGATATTAATTGTTTGGTTTGAGAGACATTTTGCAAGATAGGCTTTACTTCCCCACCCTCCTGTAGCTGAGGAAAGCCCTGTGAGCCAGCTTCACTTTGCTGTATCTGTGAAGAAAGATGAGCGATGTAGAAAAGAAAGAGAAGGAGAGGAGTAATAAATAGTGTCAGAGCTTCAGCCCCTAATTCATCAGAAAGTGGCGATGAAGTGCATATGGCATAGGATTTTTATTAAACCATACTCTGGAGGGTACTGTTTTGTTTAAACATCATTAGCATCATTAGCAGATGGCACAAAGTCTTGTTTAGTTCACCACTTTGCTTTAAAATGCAGAGTCCTGCAGTCTGCATTGCTTCTGGGTAACACAACCAGTTCCATCTTCCAAAGCCTGTTTAAGAAATTCTGTTGCTTTCCCACCCAGAGAGAATAGCAGTTAGCTAATCATGTTGAAAGACTATAAAATTCCATTACTTAGCAGGATACTGTTAGCTAAGGTCATCAGTAATGTTCGGTTAATTTGTAAGTGATCTGAACTCTTGCAGGGCACTCTGAGTTTCTTTCACAAAATTGGCATCACTGTCTAGGAAAACATTAATTTCATATATTTTGTGCTGATGTGCATTGTAAAATTAGAAGACAGCTTCATTTTATTCATCCTTTTTGAACACATCAGGATCTGAGGGTCTTAAATGCACTCCTGATTGAGGCAGGTAGAAGTGGCACCTACTTCCCTTCCTAACTCACCTGTTCTACAAGACTAGGGAAGGCAACAAAGAGGAAAGGTGCAAAAATGTGAAAGGAAAGAAACACAAACAGATCCGCTAGTACTGAGAAAGGTGGGCCAGGGAAAAACTTAGGAATTGTGGGAAGGGAAAGAGATGCTAAAGTGGAGATAATGCATAGGAACTGAACAGGATAGAAGTAATGATGATGAAAAAAACATTGATGATGGGAACATCAGTTCTGGAGTATTAGGTGGAAATCAGAGTAGGACGGTGGTTCAACATGAACAAGAAGAGAAGACTGTGGTTGTAGCTGTAGAAAAAGTATACACTGATATACCATCAAAAGGAGATTCAGCTAGATAAATGGAGGAAGTGAATGTCACACTTGCATTTTTAAATGTGAAAGAGAAAACATAACAACAAGAACAAAGGACATAATTACAAAGGTAAGGAAGTAGCAAGGAAACATAAAACCTTATTAAGTCTGCACTGGATTAGACCATGTCATCCCATTTAGCTCAAATCTGACAGCTGCTGGTAGCAAGGATTTCATAAAAATAACAAAAACAAACAAACCAGCCTGTGCATAAAATGATGCCTTCCTTTGTATGCTTGCTACTCTCCAGTAATTACTAGTGTAGGGATTTCCTGAGGAAAGGGCTGCATTTGAACAATTTGTTCTTGACAAAGACAAGTTCTCACAGAAGATTTCAGAATTTGTCTGAATATGAAAGACTTTTACTCAGAAAGTGCTGATGATGAATACTGACATCTTTATACAATAGTGTGTTTTAAAATGTTACAAGTCAATTTACACATACAAAAAAATATTTAGAAATGAAACTTCCTATTTGATCTCCAATTTAATATGGCCTCGTAGCTATTACATTCTCTCCTTAACTTATTCTTTTGCATATTTTTCATGTAGAAATGGGTGAAATTTTACCTAAGAGCAGATGAATGTCTGGTTTTACTGACACTATCATGACTTCCAGGCAATAAAGGCTAGAAATAACAATAATTTAAACTGAAATATCCTGGTTCTAGTTGATGATCTTTTAGGAATACAAGTTGAAGTATATTCTTCTAGTGTTGGTTTTCTCAGGACTTCGGCTCAGGTCTTGCTCACCACAGTCATACTAAAAATTCTTCCTGATTTTTAATGACCTGTGCTCTGACAGGAGTGAGTAAGGCTTGCTCATTACATTTCCTGTGCAATTACATTGTGCACCCTTGCAGTATCAGATGTTGTGATCACAACTAGAGAAAGTAAAGGAGCAACAAAATGAGTCAACATGATTTTTTTCCAGAAGAAAAGATAAAAAAAAAAATTTCTAACAATTGGATGTTGGGAAAAATGCAAACCTCTGTTTAGGAAGGTGGTCTGCCTCATGGGATGATGAAGATTTGTGATAATTTAGAAAACATCGTGAGCTTTATAAGTAAAGTACACTGAGTCTGGGATATAAATAGATAACTCAGAACTGTATTTTAAGATACAAGTCTGAACAACCGTGTACACACTTTTGTAAATGCCCCTTTCAAATTCTCAGGCACTTGATATGCTTATATAATGCAAGTACTTCTGTGTTCTTGGCACAATGAAACCAGAACTGGCAGTATCTCTGTGACAGTCTGATATATATGTTGACAGTGGCTGTTCTTTTTTTTTTTTTTTCATTAAATTAAACTGTGTGAGTTGCTCAGGGGTGCATGGCAATGTACTTCTGCATGAACATAGTTTTTAAAGTGGTTGTCTGTTGTTCACACCGGTGTTTCAAAGTCCTGAATCCAAGGAGGAATAAAACTATACACCAGTACAGGCCAACCATCTGGAAAGCAGCTTTGCAGAAAAGGACTTTGAGGGTTCTGAACACCAAGTCAGACATGAGCCAGCACTATGCCCTTGTGGCAAAGAGGACCAATGGTATCCTATGTTACATTAGGATTTGTTGCAGCAGATTGAGTGTAGTTCATCCTTCCCTTCTACTGAGCACTGTTGAGGCCACATCTGGATTACTGTGTCCAGTTCTAGGATTAGTAGAAAAGAGAAGGGGACATACTGAAGTGAGTCTAGTCAATGGTCATGAAGATGATTAAAAACATGCAACATCTGACATGCTAGAAGAGGCTGACAGAACTGGGATTGTTTAGCTTGAAGAAGAGAAGGCTTGGAATGGGATCTTAATGTGTATAAAGAGTAGATGATGAGATAGTGCAAAGAAGACAAAGGCAGACTCTTTTCAGTGGTATCCAGTGACAGGACAGCAGGCATAAATTGAAAGACAGAAAAATTGATTTAAACATTTTTAAAATGACTTTGTTATTGTGAGGTTCGTAGAATATTGGCACACATTCCCCAAGAGGTTGTGGAGTCTTCATCTTTGGAGACAATCAGAACTAAGCTGGACTGCTTTAGCTGAAAATGCCTTGAGCAGTAGTGTTGGACTAGATTACTTCTAGATGTCCTTTCTGGCTCATGACAAAACTCACTGTTAATCTTCTTACTGGGAAAATTTCGAGATAAATTCTCCTCATTTGACATTGACATGCAGCTGTGACTTCCTTAAATGACTTATTAATATAACTTTCACTGAGTTCAAGAAAAGTTAAGAATCCTGACTACATTCCTGTCTTTATTGCAGTGCACAAAAATGTTACCATAGTCTTGCTTTAAGTGTGTAGTTTTAGATAATTGCTGCTTTTGTTTTCCTTTGCCATCTGCAGTAGATTACTGATCTTTTCAATAAGCAATAGAGGGTAATATCTGAGGCCTACTTAATATTAGATCAACTCCTAAGGTTGTGTTAAAACATTTTTTGACAATCCAGTGTTGCCTAATTTTTACTAAATTGTCTGAATATTCCCCAAATTATGACACTTTAAAATTATTACCTGCTTTCTAAAGCTCACAAGCAAGCAAAAAGACTGCTCCAAAATGTTTTACAAATTAAGAGAGAAGGAGACTGAGTGTTTGTAACTTAATTAAAGCTTCATTAGGACAGACATAACAGAAACAATTTTAACTGTTTAACTTAAGATGTTTAATACAGTACTGCTGGCAAGTGTATATGTAACTGAGCTGAAACAAACCTAGCAACACGTAGCTCAGCAGGGCAGAATTTTTATAATCTTGAATCAAAAGAAGGCAGTGCTAGCAGACAGAGCAACAAACTAGAGCTCTACCCAAGTTAGGTGCTAATCAAGCAGCATGTATGGCTATCTCTGTCCTCCCAAGATGCCTTTAGAGTCACTGTTCTATGAGTTCTAGAGTCAGTGTTCTATGTTGAGCTCTAAGACTATGTGTCAGAGCTGTGGGGAATGTTATTAATGTTGATTCCTGGAGTTCTGAATTGCAGGTACTGCCCCTGTATTCTGCCTCAGTTACAGCCAGCAATCTTTCAACAGGCAGGTGAAAGGTTAGAATAAGGTAAGTGCTTCACAGAAGTTGCACTATGATAACCAGAATGTGCCCTGAGGAGAGTATAATTCAAACTAATGTAATGACATGTAAGAAAACAAAGAAAGACACTTTCCCTGCAAGAATCAATATTGTTATACATTTTAGTAACAACAGCACTGTACCCCCAGAATCCAGATGGAGGGTTTTTTTCCCTAAATATTGCAGATGTTTAAAACAGTAAGACCTTAAAAATTCTGTTAAGTACAAATTGCTGAGATTCTCCACTTCTGAAAAGTGTTGGAAATAGAAAGTTTCCCATTTGCACTCACAGGCAGGCACACATTAAGATCATCTCAGGAAGCTGTTGCAATCTGGCAGGCCGCATCCCACAGTTCTTACAATAATTGAATAGTACCTTACTCAGCAAGTTGTCCTAATGGCTTAACTGGGACTGTCCAAAATGATAAAAGTCAGGGAGATATTTTTCTCCCTCCTAAGAAGAGCTTTCAGGATCAGTTCATTACTGAGCATTCTTACCATGCAAAGTCTCATTTTCCTTCATCTTTTACATTTTTCTTCTGTAAGCATTTGCTGTATCTTTCTTAAATGCTTGCAATTTTCTTGTGATTTTGAGCATATCAAATTCTAGGGGCATATTCTGGCTTTGGTCTTTCTGCTTTACTTGGAGTATCTTCATAGTCAAGAAGTGATTCCAGACTTATTATTGTGTATCAGGGTCTGCACCTGTGCAGTGACTCAAATCCCATTTATAACTAAAGGGAGTGGTTTACATGGGAATGTGTTGAGAACTGAGCTCAGACAGGGATATTTTGTGGGTGTAGTCTTTATGGGCAAACTAGTGCCCTATAGTGAAGTAAGTATACAGTAGCTTACTCCTTTCTTGAGGGTAAGACGCACATAATTGTTCTCACTAGCTTCCTTAGCAAAAAAAAATCTCCAACTTTGAATCCATGTGCATCTAAAATGATGGAAAGAGACACTGAAAAGCAAAGATCATTTCCTCTGGAACTGAGATAAGTGGACTCTGTTGTTAAGAATAAGATCTGTGTCTTCAATTTAAGTTGCAAGTTGAAAATGTAAGAATTTAAGTCAGATATCCCAAGTTCCATTGGGCAAATAATGGAGGAGAAAACAAGGTTACTTACTAAAGGTAGAGCTCTCAAAATAGCTAACCTCCACAGACTCACTTTTCCTTTGTACCTTTGCCTTTGGAACTGTGCTGCAATATACAGTTGGGACTTCAAGATACATACCTTTAAGATATATACCTTTATAGCTCTGTCTTTTCATTACTGGAAGACAGATTTAGTAAAGGGCAAAGATACCCAAAACTGAATTTAGTATTTACTTCTGTGTGTCCAAAAGAGCAATTCTGAAAAGCTGGAAGTTCTATATCTGCAGTGACACAGTGTTACCTAGTTTTGACGAAGAGCTTAGCACCTTGCTTAACTGTAAATTTAATCAGCTGACAGAAGTAAGGCATTTTTGCTTGTCCAAGCTCATATGATCCCATATGTGCTTTCAGAGCATCCTCAGAGCCTAACAGACACTGATAATTTTGGACTCCTCACAAAACACAGCGGCACCCACCACTTTTTTTTATCATCAGGGGATGGTTTGGATTGGAAGGGACCTTAAAGATCATCTAGTTCCAAATGCCCTGCATGGGAAGGGACACCTTCCACTAGATCAGTTTTCTTGAAATCCCATCCAGTCTGGCCTTGAATACTTACAGGGATGGGATATCCACAGCTTCCTTGGGCAGCCTGTGACAGTGTCTCACCACCCTCACATTAAAACCAAAGTTGAAGGTGAGTCAACCTAATTTCTAGACTTTCACTTGCACCTAGAATTTCTATAATTTCTAGAGTGTTTCACTTGTACTGACTTTCCGGAAAAATGCACTGACTGTAGTCAGGGAAAGGTGGAAGATAAAAGTAGGATGGACATCATCTTTGTCAGTCACTTAGTTGCCCCTTTCTTCCATGTTGAACTCAACTAGCACAGTCAGAGTACCTCCTGGTGCAGCAGTGCTACTGCTGAGGCACTCAAGGACAGCATCATCTGTGTAAGGCACACAGGTGTGCCTGCCTCTTCAATTGAGAGCTCTCTACGGAAGGGCAGCTGCTTCCTAGCCCAGCAGCTGGGGACTCTGCCCCATGTTCTAGGACACAAAGAGCCATATTCTCCCTGGCAGGCATAAAGCAACATAGCTTTTCCGCTGTGATGTGACCTGAAGCCATGAGGTAACTGTGGGGAAGGAGTGGGCACATTGCCATCATCTAACCCTGTGAGCAGAGGATTGTGTGCAAGGGTGAAAAAATGGTGTAGAGATCTACACTGTACTCAGGTTTCAAGCAGTGTTGGTGCAGGTAAACACTGGAGACTCTTAAGGAACTTCCCTGGTAGCAAAGAGAATTTGTTACCTAACCCTTGCTCTTGCTAATATTATTGTGTGTTTTAAGCAGATAAAACATACAAAGGTGCTGGGGAGCAGAGATTCAGCACTTGCATAACCACTAAAGTCAGCATTATGAATCTTCTAAGGTAGGAGCATGCTGCAGGTTTAGGGAGGTTTTGCTTCCATTTGGGGATACCTTCTGAACTGAGCACTCCATTCTGGGTCCCAAACACCAGTTTGGGAAGAGGATACTAAGATGTAAGGTGTTGCTGTGTTTTAAGTCTTCTCTAGCATATTCTGCTCTGCACTACAGCTAGATTCTGGGGTGGGATGAGGGGGTTGTCTCTAAATCTAAGGAATAAAGTAGTATTCCAGACATAGGTAAAGCCTATTTATCTGGTGCAATGGTTGAAATAAACATTCTGTTTCACACTCCTGCTTTGAGTTGTGCAAATCCTTTACATCTGACATTGAAGTGAATGAAAACATATGTAGCCAGAGAGATTTAGTGAATGAATTACACTGACAGAGTCCTTTTAGAAATGCTGCAGAAATTTCTGACCTTGTTCAGAGAATTCAGTGTTTCTGCAAGTATTCTCTAACTTTATGCCTCTCTCTTGCCTCATTTTATCCTTCTTTTAGAATACCTGCTGATATCGCTGTTGGAGATAAAAAGCTTTTCAGACTTCCTGTATCAAAGCAATTTTTTCAGGGAGTAATCAGCCAGAGGATCCAGCTGTTGGGCACATCTGTAAAACCAGGAACTGTGGGGGCATTGAAAAGCTTATAAAAGTTTAGTGTTGTTTTTCTTGACGGTTGTTAACTTAGCTTCACTTCAGATTTTCTCATACCCCTCTTGTCACCCCTTTTCTTTAGAGTTTCTGGTTTTTTGCCTTTTTTAGTTCTTAACCTATCTGCAAACAGAAATGAAGTGGAAACTAAATTTGCTGCTGTCATATTAACTATTTAGAAACTCTTCAAGGCAGAGGACTTACAGCAAGCCCACTGGGAGTCCACTTACTTTTAGATCTGTGGTACATGATTAAAATAATAATGAATGTTTTGAATTTTATTTTTTTTACTGTTTTAGGAAAAAATCATGAAAATTTTTCATTTGACCTCTGCCTGGTGTTTTAGATGAATCATTTATTAACAGGTGTACTGGTATTTATTATCTCTGAAAAATACTGTGTATATTATTTAATGCTTTTAAATCCTATTTCAGTCTTTCAAGGGAAGGTATAATATTCAAATACTCATTATTGCTACTGTGTTTTATGAATAAAAATATTACATTTTTATCGTATTTTCCTAAATTCTTGCTTTAAAAAAATGTTCTAAATGTAAATTTGATGGAATTTTAGGCCCTAGCACGTAGCTGTATGTGGTAACTCCTTTGTGTATATTAGCATGTAACAAGTGAAATCAGTTGGTAGGGCCCTCTTGAGCAAGAACCTGAATGATACTAAGTTATAGCTTTAAGTGGTGCTTTGAAAATTAATTTAGAACTAAATTGTAAAAGATACATGAAGACATATAAGTGCAGCTAGTTATGAATCTATTTTGTCATGCTAATGACCCTATGCCAGCAAAAATTTGGGCTCCCATAGAAGCCTACATGGTTTCAAAATTATTCTTAGGCCAATACAAATTTTTTTTTATTTCAGTAGTACTGAGAGAAGATTTCTTTCTTGGCAAAATTTTGCAAAAAGCCACATTTATTAAAAAAAAAAAAAGTATACTGAAGCTTCATGCCTAGCTTCGCAGATGTGATTCAAAGCTGGGATTAGACTGATCTGTAACAAAGAAAAGTGCCTGGGTCTCCCATTTAGACCCACTGCTTTGAGATGCATGTCACCAGTGTATTTCAATAATTTCCTTCTCTTGATTTCTACTGAAACACAGCTGAGGCCAAATCTGAGAATTTTGTTCTTCCTTCCTGATCATTTTCTTAAATACCATTTGCTTAAGACATTCCACATGGCTGCAATTTTAAATTTGTGTTAGACATTCTGCTTACCTTGGTTCTGTAGTTTTGGTTATACAGTTTTCAGAAAACTGCTGATTCTCACAGTATTTCTTATAAATCCAGACTACTTTAGCAATATGTTCATATATCTTAAGAAAAATGAGAACATCAGATCATAAAGTGGGACATTAGAAAAAGCCTTCAACTTGGGCTCTTTGAATTCCACATATACTAAGGGTTTTTTTCTGATTTCTTAACTCTTTTTTTTTAAGTTCTGGTTTGAAATTTTCCTGTTAACAAAAAAAATTTTTACTAATTTCAGTAATTTTCAATATTCTGAAATGCTTTACACTAATTAGAAAAAACAAGTTTGATTTTGTGCCCCTCAATTAAATCAGCTAGTGTAGTTGCTGTGTTAACTAGACAGAACCATGCAATTAGCTGCATGCCCTTCTCGTGACCCATGTCCTCTCTTCTCCCCTTCAGCTGCTGGACTTCTTGCACAGTAATCAAAGAGAAGAATTAATATTTATCCTTAACTTTGGTGCATGGATGTTTGCTCTAGTAAGATGTCATGTACCAAACAATTAATGGTCTCATCAGCATCATGAGTAACTTGCAAGATCAGTCTTCAACCAAGGGACATCTCAAACCTGTCAGGCTGACACAGGGAAAATTCCAACCAAATTCAAATTTCACAGAATCACAGAAAGTTAGGGGTTGGAAAGAACCTTGACAGATTGTCTATTCCAACCTCCCTGCCAGAGCAGGTCACCTACAGCAGGTCACACAGGAATGTGTTCAGGTGGGTTTTGAATGTCTCCAGAGAAGGAGGCTCCACAACCTCCTCTGGGCAGCCTGTTTCACCTCACACCCTCATGGTGAAAAAGGTTTTCCTTATATTTATGTGTAACCTCCTATGCTCCAGCTAGTAAATTTACTATAAGGTGTGTAAAATATGTTCTATTTTTTCTAGTTGCTTTATCATTCTGGTTTTCTAACAGTTAAATAGTTACAACCATTATTTTGGTATTAGGTTCTTATCTGAACAAAGCATTAGAGTAAGCATAGAGTAAGCATCAGGAATCCTAGCACTATCAGTTAAATGATGTGTAAATTAATGTTTTAAAGTGAAACATTTACTGAAGTGCTAGCCATTATTGAATATTATTTCCTTTGTACTGGATACATTTGAAGATTTCTACACAATTTCTAACTACAAAAGAAATAATACACTCATTTGTATATGAGCAATTATTCATTGTAGTTCTTCCTTTTCTCTCTTATGGTCCAATTTTTGCTTTGCTATTCTTATCTTTTGTATGAATACTTTCTGCATGAACGTTTCCTGTCAGCATAACAACTTGGCATAAGAATTCAAATACTGTCATAGGATATTAAATTACATGCTCAAAGTTGAAGAAACTGCTTTCCCATTGGAGAGGAAAACATGTTTGCCTTTACTGGATGAGCAAAGAAAAGATGACACCTCATATCTCTGTCTGTCACAGCAAGGCAGATCACTGGAAATGTATTTTTTGTAACCTCCTCAGCATGGCAAATGGTGAAGCAGCAAATTATTTCTAAGTACCTTGTTGATACAGCAGCCTCCAATTACTTCCATAAGTTCTGGAGCTGTTATTGTGGTGAAGAACATGTATACATATCCACCCACGAGCATAACAGATTGGTACTTTGGGATTTTATGAGAACTGCAACTATGTGAGGCTGTGCACTGATGAAGCCTTCACTCCATGCAGGCTGAAGAGCACCAGCCCCAAAGTCATGGTCATTCTACATTCTGGGCGTTCAGTTTAGCTGCAGACTTAGACAAAGTAGTGTGTGTTCAGCCTTGCTATTCCTTAGACATCATTCAAAACATGTAAATCTGTAGTATATGTCTGTGCTGCTGCTAATACAAGATACTGAATGCCCAAGGAAGATTTTGTGGAGACATCCTTGCTTCCCAGAAAGAATTAGGCATTTCAAAGAGGTAAAAAACATAACACCAGTTCACAAAGTCAAGCAGAGACTACAGCAGGATTCAAAAATCCAAAGTTAAAAAAAATCCAAAGTTCCTTATGCTAAAATAAACTTCCTGAACACATTTTATCAACAGATGGTTTTAAACATTTCTATTTCCATATATGAATTCAAACATTACATGAAGATAATCTATTTCTCTCCCTCTTTTTTTTTTTTTTTTTTTTTTTTTTGACACATTTAAATTTCTCACAGTCTCTCAGCTGTGATTTTTAACTGCTTGTACAGATCTGATCTGTGAAGTGTCTAGTGGGGCTGTGTAAGATACTTCTACTGACATTATACCACAATTTCACAATTTATTTTTCATTTGGAATACTTTCATATGGAGGTATTGGGATATTTGCTTTTTAAAAAGATAAAAAATTGCTCCAGGGCATAAGAAATACTACCTTATTCTGAGCAACCTAGTAATGATCTGCTTGGTAGACTGTTTTCCTTCCAGAATTGTAGCAGTCATATTGTTTGCCTGTAAAAAAAAAAAAAAAAAAAAAAAAAAAAAAAAAAAAAAAGAGAATCCATGGATCTTTTCAGTAATTGTTGATGGAATATAGCTCTTACCCAAATCCCAGTGAAGTTTACAGAACATTTTCCTTTCAGCGTCAGTAGTCCTTAGAGTAAAGTGCTTTGTCATATTTCTGAGGAAATGCAAACACATTGTTTCTTTCTGCTTTTCATTTTGCCATCTCTTCACATTTACTTATTTTTTCTCATTTTGAAATATGGTAAACCAGAAATCCAAGTCACAGACAGTTAACAGCTATCCAGATGACTCAAGCATTTTAGTGAATGCCCTTTGGGAAAAATTGTATATTGAAATATAAATTCAAAGTAGGTACTAGATACAGAAAATGAAATGGAAAAGAGAAGTGTCATACATCCAAGCAGTCATCTGCTTTAGTGTCCTGTGGATGATAAATAGCAGATAGCATCACTTGCCTGCAGCACAGTTTCTTCCAAATCCTGTGTGCTAGTAGTTTGTTGTGACCTAGATCCTCCAGCACCAAATACCTGAAACATTTTATGAATTTTCAAGCCTTTCTGGGAAGTCTGATTGTATTTGTACACACTGATCAGAACAAATTTAATAGATCATCCTACATGAGATGCTTGTTTCAGTAACTTTCAAACATTTTCTTTTCAACTATCAGCCAAAAGAACTAGATAGGAGCAAAGGAAGGAATACTTATTATTTACATTTTGCAGACTTCTGAAAGGTGTTTGTAAGTCATCTATTAATGAGTAACAAGTGATAAAGGAGCATTTTAAAGAACTTAGAAGCTTAACTAAAAAGGAAAATGCATAAGCAATGTGTATGCAGTCAAGTTGTAAGATGAAATATGGAGGTCTTTAGCCTGTTGACTGGCACAGAACAGTTTGTGCTCTCACTACTGGTGTATCACAGAAATTATTTTGAGAAAAACTTGCAGATGGTAACAAGGCAGGGTGTGGAAAAGGAATTTCTTTGGGAAACTTAAGAATTACTGCATTTATAATTAACCTGACTGACTCCTTGGTTAGCACAGAGCTTTTCTGGAAGGTCTGTGTTGTGTTTTGTGCTTATCTATTATTTAGTAATGTCTGTCATACCATTTGAAGTGGTGAGGCTGTGAGATTTTCTGTCCAGCTGAGGCTAGAGCCTAACTAAGGCTGACTCAATCTCACCCAAAGATTTTTTTCATCTAATATGACACCACCTCTTCTCAACAGGGAACCAGATAATTTGCAGAGACAAGGGCCCTGTTCAGCTCATTTTCAGCTAGTTTGGAGGTCTTGCTGATTTCCCTAAACTGAAGGCGTGGAACAGCCAGCTGAGGGAAAGGATGGTGGAAAAGAGGCTTAGAGTTCCTTTCTGCAGAGGTTTGGTGGTCAAGTGCTGCATTTATTTTATTTATTTTTTTTTAAATCTTACAGTAACTTAAAAAACACATAATTAAAGACACATTATGTTCTGATTGCTTAGCAGTACCCCACTAGGGATTTTAAGCTTAGCCACTGGTGTGGTTTAGCCAACAACATCCAGACTCCCACCCAACTGCTTGATTGCTCATTCCTCAGCAGGATGTGGGGAGAAAACAGGAGGAGCAGGAATGAGAAAGCTTTGGGGGTAGCTAAACATGGTGACATTGCTTACCAACTACTGTGTCAGGCAAAGCAGGCTTGACTTGGGAAAGATTGACCTAATTTATTGCCAATATAAATAATTACTACTTTGATAAATGGGAAGCAAAGAGACAAGCTTTAGAACAACACCTTTTCTCCTTTCCCATGCTTGTCTTCACTCCAGACTCTTCTACCTACCCCAGAGCAGTGCAGGAGGGATGGGGTGCAAGGGGTTACAGCCAGGCTGTAGCAGTTCTGCTTGGCCTCTCCTTCCTCCTCACATTTTTTCCTTTGCTCTGGTGTGGGCTTCTCCACAGACAGCTGTCCTGTCAGTAAAATCTTCACCAGTATAGCCTCTCCATGGTTGGCAGTTCTTTCAGAAACACACATCTGCTCTGATGTGTTTCTCTTTGGAAAGAACAGGGAACATCTGCTCTTCCATGAAGTACCTCCTTTTCCTTGCTCTGACCTTGATATTCTTTCTCATGTTTCTCACTCTTTTTATTTCCTCTTCCTCTCTCCCTGTGTAATTTTTTTCCCTTTATTAAATTAATTTTTCAAAGAGGTACCACACATCTGGCTGGAACAGGTGATATCCAGCTCAGGGCAGGTCCTCACCTCCTCCCACAAAGGGCAGTCTGTAGCCCTCACCCCAAACAAAACCTGGCTACCTACACCGAGAACACTTACTGTCACGTGGAATGGTTTTGAATAAAATTTTTTCCACTAGTGCTGTTTTCCTCAAATCTACAAAGTTTTGAAAAGTGATTGTAATCATTTTTTGTCCTCTAGTGGAATAGTCTAGATAGTTCTCCAGTAATTCTTGCCATGCTTGAGTTAATTCAAGTAGTAAAATTCACTTCTGAGGGAACAAATGTAGAAAATTCCAGTCTGTAATTCTGATAGTTTCAAAAAAATGTTTTCTGACAAGCACTTGCAAATATTTAATATACTGCTAAGAACAGTGTGTGATGCTTGTAGTAATAATAGGCATCTTACAATAGAATTTTAGAACTTCAGCATAAATTATTAGAAGACTTCAATAATATATGATGCTATATTTGTTACTTTGGGGGTGTTTCTGAAAAAGGGGAGCCCACCAGAAAAATGACACAAAAGCATATTAAGAATGACTGAAATTTGCAGAATGTACATGGTCCATGGAATTCAGTGGAATTTTCTTGAATGGGTAAGAAAAGTACATTTCCTACTGTTACAGTCATAGTTAAATTGTTCTAGAGTGGAAATACCTCAACCACCATCAACTTGGGATTTAGAAATGTCTCTACAATATGAGTCATTGCACTGTGTTTTTATTTTACTAATATTGTTAAATACCCAGATTGATTCTGTCAGCCTTAGCAGAGTAACCAAACAAAGCTGGTCTAACTGAACAAAATCTGATCACATCTTTTCATATTTAGAGTGCTGCTGTAAAAGAACAATCTGATGAAATAAAAACAATATTGCAATCATAATGTCTCTACTGGAAAGACCTAGCCCTACTTTTCCCATGGCTGGACTGGGATGTTGTGTAGCAGTTGTAGTGTTACAGCACATTAGTAAGAGAATTAAAAAAACAACACATGATACTGAAGCTGACAGCTATGTATGTGAAATATATACATACATCTAAAAAAAAATAGCCCCAGCAGATGGGAGGAAAACAAATAAGAATGCTTTCTCAAAATCTATTAAGAAGAAAAAAAGTCAGTCAATGGCTGTCTTCTACGTATACACAAAATGAATCAGCAAGTCTTTTGTTACTTTTAAAGATGAATGGTTAAATGCAAAAGAAATAGATGTTTAAGATAGAAAAGCAGAAGCATGTTTATCAGGCTGTTGCACCTGAGCCATAATCAGAAGGGCCTCTTGCCCTCAATATCTAAGGAGATTTAATGTACCTCCTTTGTAGTATTTGTCATACTTCTTGTTCTAGCAGAACGATGATGTCTGGAGTACCTCTTGTTTCCAGATCATCTTTGAAGCTGCTGTGTATTGCTAAACTGCAGTGTTTCTGCTGCTAAATTAAAATTCAGTCTCCAAGGTAATTGTGGACTGTGATTTTAAACAGCTTATCAAACTAATTTACATTCCTTTTCATGGGAAGTACATATATGGGTCATAAGGCAGAATTTTATTTATTCATTTTCCCAAATGATTTTTTTAAATCAAAAAGCTGCTCTGATGTAAATGTGTGGCTAATTTTTTAAGCAAAACACAGAAGTAGTCCTTAATTTTTCTTTAGTTTTAATAGTCATAAGTTTCTTTCAGTTGTAACCAAGATTTTTGCAGCACAATAAAATACCCTGTCAACTTTTTTTTGAAAAAAATGAAACTTTTAGTGGAAGTTTCACTCTTTACCTTTTCATATTGAGCAAGGGCATTTTGACCATGCTTATTCTTTTGTTTTAAAATGATTATCCAAAAGGCTGCATTCGTTCCCCTTTCGTATGTATATTAGGTATTACATGTTTGGTATAAGAGCTCCCTCTTTAGGTTTTATTTTAAATATCAGTGTAGGAAAGTAAAAAGGAAAGTAAATTCACGTTCTGGTCAGCGCTTCATAAAAAAACAATGGACCTGATTTTTCTAAGCAGGATTTTATGGAACCATCAATTTTGCCAGTGATTTAAGTCTGACAACATGTTTTGGTTTTAAATTGTAATTACAACATTTTCTACTTTTAACAGCAGCCTGATAAACCACTTAACTTAAGCTACTGATATGTAAAGGAGTAAACCAGCATATTCTTTTTTGTAGTGACTTTTAATACCTGTAGGTATCAGAGTTCTCAAACTCCAGAAGCAAAGCTCATGCAGTAGTGTCTCATCTGAGTACTCTCTGCTTCTTTGGATATGGACTTGTACCTTCATGGCACCCTGGTGGCATAGGATTCATGAAACAACTACAGCAACTCCTAGCAAGGGAGGAACAGGATATTTGCAACTATTTAATTAATAGCTACCAGCATAATTTAGCAGAGAGAGAAAAGAGAAAACTCATAGCCAAAAGCTCTGCCAGTTTTTCCTAGACATCAGCAGCTGGATGTTTCTAAGTCCAATAAGTCATCCTGCAGGCCTGATGATGAGAAATGTGATTGTTGGTAGTAATAAGCTAACCATCTGGCTTCCTTTCATGCAGAGCTTTTATTAATAAAAACAAACAAAAAATCCCTCACAATTCTTTATGAAGGAACCCATTCTCGTAGTTCTGCTTGAAAATCAAAACTTGCTGTTTTCTGATGAAGATTAGGCAGGAGTGAAGCCTGACAGTTATTAAGCAATATGCCATCTTGTATGGACCTACATAGATGCAGAGTATCTGCATAAACACATGTACACTCATCTCAGCATTTCCCCTTCCTCACATGCAGGAACACGTGCCTTGTTGCTTCGCTGGCAAGTCAAGAGGCTTTCTTAGAGAATTCTGTAAATTCTATCTTTGTTCCCTTGCTGCATTGTCATTCTTTGCATTCATCTTGTGAAAGGCAGCAGTGCTCCCCAGATAAAGTATCCTCAAGAAGCAACAACTTGTGTATCCAAATCCTCCAAGAGTAACCAGTACCTTCTTTTCTTAGAGAAGTTGACAGGGAGAAGCAAGCAAAATTCTGCTCCACAATGGATGCAGTAAGTGAGCACAATTCCTATTCATGTCCTCTTGTCTTTGTACTCAGAAGGTAGTGGTAAGACACTGGCCTTTTCATGGGCAAGGGCTCAGTACCTTGCAGCTCATCCGTAATATATCCAGCTGCACATAAGCTATTATGTGCTCCATTGAGAGCATGATTTAGCACAGTAGTTGTGTGAGATTGTGCTATATGAGATTTCTCTTCAATATCTACTGGTCTTAAAGAAATCAGCTGGACTAACTGAAAAAGAGGTAGCTTTATCTGACAGGTAAGATTACAAGTTTGCATGAGCTTTTCTTTGTAAATAAATACAAATTTGGTATATAGCTATACAATAATAAACACATCATAATGAGCATTCTGAAAGTTGCCTGTTCTAGTCCCTGGTTCAACAGTTCTCATGGTGTGACACTGAATGTGCAGAAATAAAAAATTACTGAGAGAAGTGAAATTGGTAAGACTTTAAAGGGAAATTTTAAGACCACTGCACAGGATGTACTTTGGGGATTATAAAAGAAATCTTTATGTGCATAGGAAATAGAGCAATAGTGCCTTTCAGAGACAAGAATAAAGCCCATTCATGAATAGGAGAAAATTGGTTGCAAGGTAATGGAATTCTTGTGGTCATTATTGCAATTAAATACTAATTAAACAGTCTGAGACAATCAGTGAGGGTAGTGGCCTGGAAGTAATTCTTACTGCATGAACTCAGCATAATTAAAATATTTTTCTTGGATGTCACTGCTGTTACTCTGGATTTTCAAATTAAAAGCCTTTTGCCTGCAGTCCAATTACAGATGCTCCACCTTCTTGAATTCAAAAATGAATCATAGCACACATATATCATAGTTAGTTTCTAGTTCTTTTTTTCATGCTTTTCATACAGTTTACAAGAATCTTTACAACAGTAAAATAAATAAATTAGACTACCTCTTACCATTCATTCCAATTACTCTTCTAGCTCATTTGTGAATAGAAAACCGCTGATAAATCCAAACTGGTTTATAAGCCAATCATCTCCATATAATTGCTGCTTTCTTATTTTGCATAATTAAAAATTCTGTTATAAAGTCCAGAGAAAATTTACAGAAAAGTTTTCTACACTTTTGCTTCATAGAGATTAAATAGCTATATAAAGGAAATGCTGTTTTCTTACACCCCTGTGTAGACTCTCAATCTTTTTGTCAGTGACAGCTAGAAAGGAAGAAAAGCATTCAACATAATAAACAAAATTCCTGTAAGAGCCGTGACTTCTAAAACATCTAAGGATTTCTAGTATTAGAGACAGTGCAGAGAAAAATAAGAGAACCATAAGCCAGTTTTAGCTAAGGCTGCTACAAGGAAAATTTTTGTTCTGTTGTAAGTTTCCATACTCCTCTTAGTGATAGACCCCTGGCTTTCAGAAGAGCTAGTCAGACTCAGCTTTTCTTGCATAGGAGAGTGTAGTAGATCTATACCATATCAGAAACAGCTCTCATCACTGAGCAGAAAAGGTCATTGTTACCATCTCTGTTGGCTCTGGTTTTGTGCAGGTTTAGTTTTGTGCTTGAACATTTATGGAGCAATGCCCTGCAGGTAGGGTAGGCAAATCAGTGACTCATTTATTCATTAGCAGTAGTGTAACTGCTCACCTTCAGGACAGAGGAAAACCTGCTCAGAAAGAAAAGTTCATCCATCTAAGAAACTCAAGCAGAAACTGAATGTGCTTATGTGTATATTGATGGGGATCCAGGATTTAGATATTACATGAAATAAACAATAATTTTGAAGAGGTACAGTTTGGGCCTGGGTGATAAGCATGGAAACTCCTTAATATTTTTTTTAATTCCTCTGTTGGTAAGGATAGCTCAAAGGAAATAATGGGTAGCCAAGCTGCAACAGTAAGTGATGCAGATGGTGGAGGGGAAAAAAAGCTCTATTACCATCTGGAACATTATTCGATGGTGCTGAACTTGGGAGTAGTGTTCAGTGCACATGTAAGAATACATGACATTAAGGGTATAGAAAACCCTATCTCTAAGCTAAAAGATGTAATAAATTCCATACAATAAAGGCCTCCAAGACACCATGTATTATCTAAGTTTGTATCACATTGTTCTTAAATTTAGCTATGAGAGACATAAAAACAGATATATACGACCCCAAGTTCAGAAAGTTAAATACTTAATGCTCTTCCAGAGGAAGAGAACATGGTGTGCTGTACATTTGCTGTATTTGGCTAGTTGCTTGTTTGTACTGTATTTGGTAAGATGAATTCTCTAAGGTTACATTTCCTCTGGTATAAGGTTCATCCAATTTTGCAGTAAGTCTTTTAAAGAAAATGTTGAAATCATTAAGAGCCATACATGGAAAATGAGGGACTAGATGCTGGCCTTAAAAATGCTGGTGTGATACAGAGATAGCAATCTACTTCAGAAGAACTGTTCCTGGTTAATACTAAAACAAATTAAATTTATATGCGGGCTATATGTTTTTTATCTTCTTGGGTTAGTACCAACCAATAGGATTAAATTAAAGCCCTTTTTGTTGTCTGCCAATATGAAAAGAAATGCTGTTAAATTTATGGCTATTGTTTATGTAGAGAGGACAGTCTGTTTATAATCAGATAAGTGATCAAAGGACTAACAGCTGCAATTCATATAACTAACAGACTGATTAAAAACCAAAGAAACAGCAAACACAACTGCAAAGAATATTAGGATTTAACTCTTGTTAAGATAGGACTAGGTAGTATGGGGGACTGCAAGATAAAATTTGCTAGATAGTTAATGTAAGGTAAAAAAGCATAAGATAGTGTAATATGTAAAGTAAAATTTCTGGTTTACAGTTCTGCAGTTAAGTACAGTTTTTAAAAAACCAAATTCCATTTATCCCAAAATAATTCCATGTGCATGTATGTTTTGTGTGTGCTGTAATGCTGTGTGTCTTCCAAGCATAATTTTCAGCATTTCAGAACTAGCATTCTGTATTTTGTTATACTACTGCTTATACAGCTTCTATAAAATATTATGTTCCTATCTTTTGCAAAAAATGGCTGCTTTGAAAAAAACACAGATCCATTTCATGGAAATACATGTTCCCACGTAGCATTTAAGGACTTGACTCTGAAGACACAGAAAGTAATTAGTCAGGTAGCTAATTCTTCAGGACAATTATTTAGGATCCTAAGGCTATGAAATGTTTTCTGAGTTGGCATCACTGTGAATTGGAGGAAATATTATAAGATGGATTTGAAAAGAAATCATCTGTATACTGGGTTTAACACTTCTTGGTCTGCAAAGATGCAGGAAATAACCATATTGTGCATTTTGTAATTTTTCAACAAACACAGACTTTAAATGTAGAAAAGTAGATGTGGTTTAAGAGAAATGCACATATTACAGTCTAACCAAAAGGACTAAAGCTCCTAGGATGGACAGGTTTGTTATTGTATGTGTGACATTGCCCACTAAGCCACATGGCATAGGGCCCATTACACTGGCCCTACTTTCTTACTCCAAGATATAACTAAGTAAAATCTTCTTTGGTGTCACTGAAATCAGTGGTAGAAAGTACATATTTTTCTAGGCAATGTACGTTCTTTGTTAGAATAAATGGTGAACCTCAAATACAGGAATTAACATGTTTTAATATTTGGTATTCATTTGAATTGAACTCCAGTAAGATTGTATCAGCACAAATGGATAGACTTTTCATTAAAATAGAAATTATTTGGCCATAGCTGCCTAATCTAGTGTTGCTGCAAATAATTATCAGGTATGTTGCTTTGCTTCCCATGAAGAAATCCACAAGTCAAATTTAATTTTATATAAAGGAGGGTCTTTTTAAACACAGGAAATTTAGTGTCTTTTTTTGTTTGTTTCTTTCTTTCATAGCAGTAGTATTCAGAAATTCTATTAGGTTCAGGTTATTTAGAAAAGCAGGTTCCCCTACGAACTTGAAATCCAATTTTGGGGTTACCTTACCATTTAACATCACTATATAGCAAATCAATAGCAAGAATTCTGAACATGAAATGGCTAAACTCCTAACTCTTGAGTCTTATCACTTACTGCCCTATTAATAGTACCTTTGGAAGGAGCATTGAAAACCTGATTCTTGGGTATGGCTGGGTAAATCTCTTCATTGGCACTCACAGAAATGGTTATGTTTATTTTAAAAATCTATCTTTACACCTGTGCAGCATTCTCAGCCTACAAAATTGAGGTTTAATATCTGATTTTACACCCAGGCATGAGAGTTCCCAGAACTATAGAACCAAAAAACCATAACTGACTTGATTCTTCTAAGAGTGTCTTCAAAATATGTTTGATTGTGCCTGATCAAGGCTTTGTAACCTGAACAGTGGCTGTGAAAGTAACTGCAGTCTCCATCTACACCAGGACCAAGGATAACTGAAACTGGATGGCAAAAGAACCCTTCAATCTACCAGAAAACACTTATCCAAAGCTTTTAAAGAGAAAAAAGATCTTAGTCACTTATTTACCCCTTTTGCAAAAATACACAGAGAACAAAACAAGGACATGCAGTCTGAACAAAGACAATTCAGGTTTAGCTGTTTTAAACCTACAGCTTTATAGAGCTAAAGAATTGTTTGTAAATACAGTTTTGTATTTACGGAGGTTTTTATCATATGCACATAGCTTAATAATTTATGAAGCAGATTATGATGTGGTTGCTTTCATCAGTACAGAAGTGGATTTGATGACCCCTATGTCCTCCCAGTCCCATTCCTAACTGATTTATTTATTTTTTTTTACTGCAGCCCTGAAGATGGTGAAATTCATCCTGAAATCTGTAGACTATACATCCAGTTGCAGTGCTGCTTAGAAATGTACACAACAGAAATGCTTAAGTCCATATGTCTGCTAGGATCACTGCAGTTTCATCGGAAAGGTATTGAATAGCACAAATATGCAGAAGCTGATTTTTTTAAAAAAAGGACAGTCTTTTGTGGCATACATGGGTATTCATTACAGATGAAAACACTATTTCATCATCACTGTGTCATATCAAGCATGTGTCACTAATATCCTTGTAGTTTAACAGTCTTATTTTTCTTTTTTAAAAGAGTGGTTCAAAAGTTTTGGCTGTCGTTAGTGAGATCAGTGAACAAATTTCCTTAGTCCTTTTGTGAGAGGTGTTTGTCACTTAGGATACTTGAGGGCGTTTGGTGGATAATGGGCATGGTTTTAGTAGCACTATCCCTGTCGTTATATAGCCAGCAATGACAGCTTGTAACAGAAGACAGAAAATGTAGTTAAAAAGATACCCACTTTTATAAAACTAGATAATTGCTTCGGAACTGAAATCTACCTCATAGAGTATTTTTACACACAAAGGTGATGTCCTTGCTTCAGTAAAAATGCATCTCTCTAATGATTTCATGTTTGATTAGCCACCTACTGAAAGGAAGACATAGAAATGCAGCTAATTCACTGAACAGATTTACTTAGTAACATCATTACTCAGTGATGGCACACACTGTTTGGGACCGTATCTGTGGTAATTGTAACTACTGTTTCCTCAGATAATATCTCAGAGAGTGAACCAGGTAAGCACAAGACAAAGTTCTATAATGAAATGTAATTAACTGTATTTCCTATCACACTGAAAGATCCTGTACTTTTTTTGAAACTCTTCTCTGAAAGATCCTGTAATGTATTTTTCACATCTAGTTATTGAAAACACCTAAAGCCGGCAATATTTTTCTTAACAAAAAAAAAGGAATTAGAGGTTTACAACTGCTCGGTTGCGGTTCTTAGTGATTTTCTCAAGTTGAAGAAAAATGTATAAAATAGGAAGAAAAAGAATTAATGAAGCCATCATATAACAAGATGCCAGTAGCTGCTATAATGGATCAAAATTTTAAAGATAGATTGTACAACATTGCCTAGCATTGGCTACAGTTGTCAGGCCACCTTCTTTAATTGCAGAAAGAAAATAGCTTGACGTGACCTGAGTCACCCCAGTCTGTCTTGTCTCTCCCTTTTGCATCAAGATGGAATCTACATTAATAACTTAAACTAAGCTTCAAACTGTCAAATATCTAAAGTTGGAGAAGGTGCATTACAGCATTATTCTATGGGACAGCTTAGTTCCTATCTGGCAGTGTTTTTGAGATACATTGGTTCCTTATCTCCTCATAGAGAAAGTCAAGTATTCTGCCATTGTTAAATAGAGGCATTTCTGTCCCATATCCACATAGAGATAGCTGCAATAATTGGTTTCAAAATTGTTTTTGCATATTACATGAAAAAAATGTATCATCACAGGGATTTAAATAATTTGAATTTTGGAATTTAGCTGATAGAACGTTGCTCTTTAGAATATATATTTGGCATTTACAGCATCTAGAAGTATTGTAAAAGCATCTTGCAACATGAAGAATTCCAGTTACGTGAAGAATTCCAGTTACACACTAAGTATCTTTCTACAATGAAATTAATCACTAACAAGAGCAGGAACCAAGACAGACACTGAAATCTTCATCCTTGGAAATACGGGTAATTTGAGTAGCCTGAGCAATCGGACCCAAGTTGGCCCTGCTTTCAGTATATAAGATTCTAATGTATTTATTCTCTCTTCTGCCAAAACTTACTATTTTTTAAGGACGGGAGTGGGCTCCTATGTTTCTTTAATTTCTTTACTTATGGAGAGTGGTACTGCAGTGTAGGGAAAGTGCATAAATTTATGTCTATGAATAGAAGCCAGTGATGCAACTGTTACAAAATACAGTGTGCTGTTGCTAGTATATAGCTTTTTTACTTTTTCATCTGTTTAATTTTTTACCAGTTTTTCACAATCTGAGTGACAATATTAAAAGAATTAAAAGAATAATCATTTTGGTTGCATACAAAGACTGCTAGCCTTAGAAACTTTGCTTAATTCATAAATTTGTATGTCTGATGATCTTGCTGTGTCTTCAAGCTTATTTTTGAATGTAATGTTTTCCATTTGCGTGTAATATTTTGCATTTTCTAGTTATCTTACCTGTTGGATGGGTGGTTTGCTGGGCTTTTAAATCTCTACAAGATTTCACTACTTTATGTTCGTACTTGGGAGCTAGCAGAGATTCAAGCAGAATGGCACACAGGCTGTTCTTGGCAGCCTGCAGCTAATAAATAATGGTATCTCAGATGGACGTTATCAAAAAATCTATAGAACTGATAAAGCTAAGCTGATGCTGATGCATTTTTCCCAAGAGAAACTCAGCCAGTGATTCTTCCTGGAAAACAGATGCTCTTTAATGAAACAACAAACTGCAGCTTGAAGGGGTCTTTCACATCACTGATCTTCTATCTCTTTTATCTTTCTCTTTTCTGAACTGACTTTCCTATATACACTTTCTAGTATGTGTTAAGTTTCCTCTACAGGAATTTCTTGCATATTTTCAGCGCCTTAGATTAGCTTATTACTGTCATATGACCTCTGATAGGAAGGTCAGATAGTCTGTTATTTCTTTCAAATGTAAAAGCCACAGTGGGGCCCAAGGTCATATATATTTCCAGCTGCGTTATGCTGTAAGTATACTGAGGTAAGTGGTCTCTATAAATTTTTTTTGTAAGATACGTACACCAGGAAAGCCTGGTGTAGAAAATACATTTTGGTTACAAAATTCAACGTTCAGAAGTTTGTTTCCTTTGCGAGGGAAACATGAGCCTTAATTCAAGCCTTGTAGTTACTTTGGCTACCAGATGACGTATTTATTACTGTCTTTTCTACAGTGCCAAGAGCCCTCACTAGCTAATAAACACATAGGTATTTACGTAAGCATCCTCATCACTCATTGTGATTAGGATGTGTCATATATGTGTCATACTTTTTTTGCACCCTGTTCTTTTCTAAAGTCAAAATCCTCCTGTCCCTCAGATATTTTTCAGTAATCCATATAATGATGGCAGTGCTCTCAGAATTGCCTTGAGTAATGAAATAGCAGCAATTTTTCTCATTGTACAGAAGGAACAAAGGAAGATTAAGCTCAAGATTGCCAATTTAGAGCTTGAGATTGCAGCATACTCTATACAAGGATGTATGTATTTATAGAGTGATTATTCAGTACTTTCAGTGGAGTGCAAAGAGTCTCTGGTTTGACTAACCAGAAAATTAGAAATACTTTGTCAATAACTGTTTCGAGAAGCTGGGTTTAAGCAACTTGGACAGGATCACATGACAACTTTGAATTGGTATAGAGTCCAGTTTTCAGGGCAGCACATTGAGAAATCCCATGTGTCCTCTTGCAGTCCCTCACATGATGGCTCTAAGGATCTTTCTGTCCCTTTTTTCATAGCAAACACTTATCAGGGTATATTTGGCATATGTCAGGTCATGTTCCATCTCTTCCAGGAAATCCTCTGAAACTCCTCATTGCATTTGTTCATTGTCACGTCCTAGCTGTTTGTCTGTGGGTGGAATCATCTTTCTCAGACTTAGTCAAATAACAGGGTTAGAATTAGGTAATTTTTAAGTCACTTCCAACCCAAACTATTCTATGATTGTATGAGTTTACTTGCCAAAGTCGTGCAGATTCTTTCTTCATTTTTGTTTTTGCTTAATTTGTTCCCCTCGATTATTTGAATTGTATAGCTTTGTCCCCTAGGTAGCAACGTTAAACACATTTCTTCAACCTAGTAATACTTTCTAATTCAAACTTCTAGAATTTGAATTAGAGTTTCCTCAAAAGTTAAGATATTCTGAAGGAGCTTAGCTACCTCTCTAAAGTGTTTACAAAATTCAGTTCTGATTTCTTTAAGCGTGATGTGCGTACTTAACTGGTATTGCATGTTCCTGGAATGACTATTCTTTTTATTAAATAAACAAATTCTGGCTTAGCTAGCAAGATCTAGAAGAAGTAGTTGATATAGTTTCTGTTCATGGAAGCTAGTGGATGTGACTAGCCTTTTCCTTTTTCCAAGTAAAACTAAAGCTGTCATGGTCTAACATTGAGAGAACCTATAACTACCTTAGATTTTTTTAACTGCACTTAAGCATACATTGCTGTTTCCAGCAACAAATATTTTGGGGTCAAAGGTTTCAATGTTATCTTATAAAGAACTTCGATACTTTTTTAATGTTAGCATGACAGATAAAACAACTTTGCATATTCATATATGCACAGTAGTAATATGTGCCTTTCATTGTAACAAACTGTAAAATATCCTTGGATCATTATAGCATGTAACTGTGGGAGTGCACATAGAAACCATGAAATTTTTAGGATCATCTACAGATGAAATTGACTTCTTTGATTATATAAATACATATATTAGAAAATATTTTTTTAAATTTTAAATTACAGATTGCATTCATCTTATTAAGAGCAACAAGGCTGGTGAAGGGATCCTGCACAGATCCTATGAGGAGAGGCTGAGGGAGCTGGGGGTGTTCAGTCTGGAGAAGAGGAGGCTCAGGGGAGACCTCATCACTCTCTACAACTCCCTGAAAGGAGGGGGTAGCCAGGTGGGGGCCGGTCTCTTCTCCCAAGTAGCTATCAGTTAGACAAGAGGGCATGGACTTAAGCTCTGACAGGGGAGGTTTAGGTTAGATATTAGGAAGAAATTCTTTACAGAGAGGGTGATCAGACATTGGAATGGGCTGCCCAGGGAGGTGGTGGATTCTCTGTCCCTGGAGGTTTTTAAGAAGAGACTGGATGTGGCACCCAGTGCCATGGTCTGGGAACCACAGTGGTAGTGGATTAAGGATTGGACTTAAAGATCTCAGAGGTCCCTTCCAACCCAGATGATTCTGTAATTCTATTAGTTTGCTCTGCAGCATTAGAGTAAGGCACTCATTTTAATAATTAAGCTAATGCAACAAATCAAAGGCAAGAGGGGACAGTTGAAATGATCTGAATGTTTTTTCTCGAGTACAAAGCACAATGTACAAATTGTTAAAGCTGCCTTGCCAGAGAAGAGAAGTACAAAGTTGGAAACTGGTAGCCATTTATGCTACATTGGAACAAACTATGTGTATTTGCAAGAAAGTATTATTCTTATGGCCCAGAATTAATACGAAACACTAATTTTTTTAGAAAATATACATACATATATGGAGAGGTAATTTATGGTTATTTACACATAGCTTTAGTCATTTTGGTAGAATTTGAATATCTGTGGGGAATGAATCCAGTACACATTCAATTCTTAATGTTTCTTAAAATCTTACGGTTTCTTATATGTTATGGTCTCAAAGTCTTGTTTTCTTCTTTTTTGCTAAATGATTTGCTTATATATCAATAATTAGAGGCAAAATACTTCTATGCTTGTAGCCAATATATTGTTTATTCTTCCCATAAATCTGTTTTGAAAGTCTGAAATAGAAATTTCAGTTCAGTCACTGTATTGAGTTGTTTGGGACCCCATAACAAGCATAGATGGAGGAAAATACAACTTCATGTGCTATGGATATAAAACATTAGACTTTCGTGGTGTAAATTCAGACTGAACTCATTCCTGCATCGTTGGTACATCTGGACAATAAAAAATCATAAATAACTGTGCATTGTGTACTATACAAGTTTATAGTGTGATTGTTTTTCCAGTATGTGTTTTGTGATAACCACAAATATTTCTCTAAAATAGTTCCTGAAAGCTTGTAATAGCTTATGTTACAAATCAGAAAAATTAACCCTTCAATCAGTGAAGCAATTTTTGTCTTATTTGGGTTTGTTTAAATTACATGCCATTTAGGGTTTCGAAAGTGAAAGGAAGCAGTTAAAAAAATGTGCTACAGTCTTAGTATTCTATTTAAACACTATTAAAGTATTCTGTTAGTTCTGTGTAATGACTTTAGACATGTTATTTAACCAAGAGGGATAATCTGAGACAGAAGAGAAGAACACAGGTGTGGAGAAAAAAGCACATTAAGTAAAATCGAGAGAAACACACATTGTCTTGTGGACACTGTGTAGAGAACAAAATGAATAGAGCAAAAACAAGCATGGAAGGAGGAAAACACAGTTTCTACCATGGACTTGTTCCTAGTGCATCTTCCATAATATCAGTAATATTTCTAGTGAGACAGTCTCAAGAATTCTTTAGGTCCCAAGTATTAATCAGGAATTAAGCTAATCAGGCTGCTTTCTGTATTTGCCACCTTTCTTTTTTACTTCCTACATAATTCTTTTCTATTCCCCTTTTATACCTTCTTTTTATTTACTTCAGCTGTGATCTATAGTTTGTGTATTTGTCCTTAACTGACAGGTTAGAAACCTGATGCAAGTACTACCATCTTTTTGAGAGAGGGGTTCTCTCCACTTTGTTAAATTCTGTTGCTCCTCTCAAAGATCTTTTATCTGCAGTGTAATATAACCAGATAGGAGGGATCTGCAATAGGTGTTTTTTTTGTTATGTAAGTTTCTCTGGGAAGTCGGGGCAAAGGGGGGTGTGACAGAAGCAAACAGAGAGGTCACCACAGAGGCAGTAAGGAGCACAAGAGGTGGGACACAGAAAGCATAACAGTCAGAGATGTGTAGCCTTACTGAATACCCTTTTATGTATCTTGACAGAAGTTTGATCCTCAGCATAATTTAATTCCGTTAATTTAATTTCACAGGAGGGGCATTTTCTACTTTGTAAAAACAAAGGTAGAGGCTAGAACATCATGCTTTATAAAATCTCATGGTAAAAAGGGCCTCTATCTAGTCAGCTGGCAAGAACAGCAAGTGTATGTGGACACCTCTGGAAACACCACATGCATAATCAAACTCCAACTGAAATTAATTAAAATCTTCCCACAGACTAAACTGAAAGTAAAAATTCAGGTTCAAATGCCTGTTTTAAAATATGTAATACAAAAGATATTCTTACTTCTAGTGGAAGGATGAGAAGACTAAAGAGCTTTTGTTTCTCTACAGGTTGTGCCATTTAGTAGAAATGTTAAGCCTGGGTAACATATATTATTTAAGTAAAGCCTTTATTATTAGCTGACTCTTTAACTTTTCAGGTGACTAAGCAGGTGCTCTGAAGTTTAAGAAAGGCTTCATGAATTGTTTACAGTACAACAGAATTACTGGTGAAGAGCTCTTTTTGGTTGAAAAGAAATCTATGCTGTTCATTCTGCTAAATATGCCTTTATCCTAGCAAAAAGTCTGCCTTTATCCTAGCAAAAAGAATGTTGCAGTCTTAGTGTTCCTTGTTTCAAGCTGCAAAAAAAAGAACCTTTTCTTTTTTTTTCATCTAGTGTTGTTATTGTTTTCATTGAAACACCTTTCACATCCCTGAAGGATGCAGCTATAGACAAAGATGTTCTTGGCAGCATGTCACCAAAGGTCAGGTCAGAGTTCCAACATAACACTTCAAAGGAGTGGAGAAATTAGCAAATGCCTGGATCCAGCACTAAAACTCTGTGACATCTGTGGTAAAGTAGATGATTTCCCTGAAGCAGCCCTCCTTTACAAACGTGTGTTGAGATATTGGTAACACTGTTGTGTATGGACTCCTTGTAATGGGAAAAAAAAAACAACCCATGAATTAAAGCTCACGCAAATGAACAATTAATCTTGCATAATATGAACTACCTTGAAATAACAGCAAAGCAGCATAAGCTGCAGTTTGGGATCACTGCATCAGAAAACTTTACATCTGATTTTTCCTTTACTTTGCATAACCTTTCTACCATTTCATTGGTTAAAGTGGCACACAGAGGGACTTGGCAAAGCACAAGTTAGGGGTGGATGCTGAAGTAACCAGCAGAGAAGAAAATACAGGACATTATTCTTTCATAGATAATAAATTTGTAATGTCAGGTCATGCAATCTCTTGGAATCATAGTCTGATGACCTAGCTGGAGTAGAAAGCCTGATAACAAGGATCCTTATATGTGATGTGAAAAAGTGAATGGTCTGAATGGTCTGCAACCTTAGTCTCTAATGTCCCAGAAAAATGGGCTAAATGGACTCTACTTTGTTAGACATTCCTGTTCTTCTTGTTCTCTATAAAGCTTCATATCTCAGGTTTGTCCTGATGTGAAAATTTTTAGGAAGTTTTATTTTTTACTTTTTAAGGTTGTTTACTCCAATTCTTGAGAGAACTCAAGGGGAGAAAAACTTTAAATTCTCACTGAAGTGCCTGGGCTACAGTCCAATTTGAATTTTCTCATTTAATTGCACTTGGTGCAGGACTATGCTTCCCATTACAGAAAAGGAAATCCGTGAGAATGCCCATAGGAGGTTTGCAAGGACACTGAAAAATCCCACCAGTACTTAAGCGTCTTGCATATTCCTCTATCGTGGTCCACATCTTTTCTCCCAGTTTCTCCTCGAAAAGGCCCTGGCAGATCTGTCATGAAGCCCCTGTTAAAGTCCAATCTCATGTTTCATTTTCATATATGCACTAGGCAAGTGTAAGAATGGAAATTAAGAATATAGTGTATATTGGGTTGTGGGTGGTAGCAATTATGTATTGCTTTGAAAATCACCAAGTACAAAACTGCACATTATTGTTTTTTGTTTTCCCTTAGAATTGCTGTTACACTAAGAGGCATTGCAACATTCTTTAGTCTTTTGAGTGACTTTATCCTGAAGTTTTCTTATTTATTTTGTTCTGTTTTGTCCTCTGCCTCTTAGTTTGTGTCACATGTGAGCCACTGGAGTTAAAATTAAACTCTAGTATGCAAAACTCTACTAAACTCATGGTGCAAAATTCTAACCTTCACACATGCCTGCACGGGACTTCTCTTCATTTTGCTTGGTAGGCATGACATGCAGCAGCACTGGTTAGCAGATTGCTGTGGTCTGCTCTCTTTCTGAAGAGTTCTTAGTCGGAGTTTGCATTTACCACACTCTTTCTTTATTTATACCTTGCAAGATCAAGATCAAAATATCAGTTATGAAATTTGAGTATGCACTTTAATATAAATAAATAATGGGGATACATGTTTTGTTTAAATATTTTAAAGGGAAAGAACTTTGTGCCCCACCTAAAATTCTAGACACTAAAGCGGAGGAGAGTTCCGAAGTACCTATTTTAGAAGACACATCATCTCCAACAGATATTCAGCAGCATTTATGGCAGGTTTCCACAGATATTGAAAACACTGAAAGGTAAGCATAGTGTGTCAGTCCAAAACAAAACCAAAAATAATTCTGCCTAGGGTTCTATTTATTTTTTTCCCATTAGGCAGACAGTGTTGCTGCTATTAAAGGTATTAATAAATCAAGTATTCTCTTAATATTTCCTGTATGTTTAACCTATCTGAGAGCAACTCCTTAAAGGAAAGGCAGAGAGAAGAGACATCCTTACTTAGGCTAATTACCAGAGGGTAAGTGTCAGAATAAAGGGTGGGAAATTATATTGGTGTGTCAGGTTCTCTAAAAGGGACAGCTTATGGCTCTTCTCACGTGGCTTCTAATTTTATACTGAGATCTGCTGATCTGGAGTCCTGGAGTTCTGCATATGTGAACTGAAAGCAGAGAATCTAGTTCATGAATTTGGAAGCCTTAGAAGAGAGGAAAATGTAATCCTCAAGTTAGTCAAAGTGGCCTTCTCTCACCCCCTTAACTATGCAATTAAAAGACAAAAATGAGACCCTTTATTTAGTGGGGGGAAAAATCCTATGGCCAGCATGTTTTTTTGCAAAAAATACTGTCTTTGACAGTATTAGCTGCTGATAAGATTTTGACAGTAAAAGTTTTTATTTATATAAAATGAGGTCCTTTTCGGTTACTGACAGAGTAACTTGGAAAATAAAACAGAGGAATTTCCTACAAGTCCTCCATCTTCATTACTAAGAACTGGCTTACATGTAGATGAATGAGACAAGAACACATTAAGACAAGCCTTAAGACATTACAAGACTGCACACAAAATTGCTGGTCTGCCTCCTCTCTGTAGAACAGGAACCTTTTTGCAACTTATGACCTCTCCAAAAGCATATCCAAATGTAACTTGCTTTGTGAGATGATACTTTATTATCATATTTTCTATCTTCTCCCTTTTCAAAAATTTCATGTGAGAGTCTTCCTAAGAAGAGTGAGAGTAACAGCCCTATTTCTAAAATTTTCAGTTAATGTTCCAAGAGCTTACATGTATTATAATTTTCTTCTAAACGATGAAGTACATTCATGTCTCAAGCTACAGATACTGCTAAGGGATGTAGTTGAACACTAAGACAAGTTTATGCTAATTTTTCATCATTTTGTGTGTGTTTTGTCACTAGAATTGCACTTTGTCCACTGATTCCTTTAATGTGGAATGCTCAAGTTCCAGACTATATAGTAAATTTGAGCCAGATGTGACTAGTTAATATCAGATTAGCTTAAAAGGGCTCTTTTATTAAACGTACTGCCCTTTATGTTGCTACGCATTTTCTGGTACATGTATGTAAACCAAGAGCTTGCCCAATAATTTTAGGTATGTATTACTCCATTATTTCAGCATTTGATCTATGCTGTGAGCCATTGCCTACTGAAGTTTCAATTGCTGTTCTAGTGTATCTCTTTCAACTTTTTTTTTTCTCAGAGACATGAGAGAAATGAAAAACCTTTTAAGTAAACTCAGGGAGACCATGCCTTTGCCACTGAAAAATCAAGGTAAGTTTTGTATTTTCTTCATGTAAGGAAAATTAACATAATTAAAGGTTTTGCCTTCCATTAGGTTTGAAAAAACTAGGTATTTTTATAGAAGTTTTGAAAAGTCAAAGGTAAGTCTCTTCTCTACAGATTTAGTAAAGCCAGAACTTAGTATGTGGACTTTGGCCTCTTCAGCTTCATATGAGGTATTCTAGAATTGTATAGGTTTCATATCTATATATAAAATAAGAACTTTTCCTGGTGACATTAAGACCAATTTCCTGTGTCAGGGGACTTTTTTCCTGAAAGCTAATGGACAGATTATGACAGGGATCCTACTGAGTAATGGAGTTTGTTTTATGTCTGCAATGCTTTTTACACCTTATAAAAATGTACAGAGTGCATGGATTTAGCAATGGGTCTGCTTTTGGTTGTCCATCAGTGTTAAATATTTCACATCTACAGGGACGCTCATTCTTCATGTTAACCACATTAAAAAAATAATAATTTTCCTTTTTTATTTGTTCTTGATAATGTGTATTTCTTAATGCTGTGTACTCCTTGCAGTGGCAGCTGGTGAACTATGCCTAATGTGTCCTTTGTCTTGCTCAAAGTAACTAGGCTGTCTAATATTTAGTGTAATATGGTAAGACATGATGGATTAATTCATTTTACAAATCGGAATTTATGGCAGGATGGCTTGATGGAAAACTACATGAAAGAAGAGGAGAAAACTACAAGCAAGGAGGGACTGTTTACAAGAGCATGTAGCAATAGAACAAGGGACAGTATTCTTAAGCTAAAGCAGGATAGAATTAGGTTAGATATTAGGAAGATATTCTTTAATAATGAGGGTGGTGAGACAGTGGAAGAGGTTGCCCAGAGAAATGGTGTGGGTCCCATCTCTGGACACATTCAAAGTGAGGCTTGTTGGGGCTCCAAGCAACCTGATCTAGTTAGATGACCCTGCTGATTGCAGTAAATGAGTGTTTATTTCAGTGACAGCCACAGCAGAGTTAAGTTTGCAAATAAAAAAAACTTTGCATAATATTACTGACTGCTCACAGACCCGTTGTTTGGGGAGCAGTTGTACGGAATTCTCTTAAGTGATGGCAGGAAAGTTACTATGCTAAGAAATGTAGTTCATGTGGCTCATAAGCTTAAGCTACAGTATGAAATTCTCTTACATTCTTATAGTTAGGTATTTGTATTACAGTAGTGAGCCTACAATCAAAACTAAGTCGCTGATTTAATCGGAAAAGGATCATGAAGAGTCACAGCTCTTACTCTGAAACCATACCTGGCGATGGATCAAATTTGAAGTGAATCCTAAAGATTTTTTGGGATATCTCACTAGCAGTATATGAGTTAGCATAAGTATAGGCACTAAAATATACATGCTGTATGAATTTAAGATTAATTAATATAGAAGGTAAAAAACTAACCAAAAATAGGGTGAGCATATAACTTTCCCAAACAAGTGCTTTTTCTCTTGATGTTCCACGGAGTTCCACTGTTAATGGAAACTCTCCCTGACATGCACAAATTGCCACCCAGTGAAGTTTTTTCTGATGCTTTAATTAAGCCAGAACTGAACTGTAGGTCTGTCATTTCCAAATGTGCATAAATGCCCAATCTCAAGCTACTTATCTTTAGGTTTTGTTTGGCAACCCAGCATTACTCATCCATGCAGGAACATCATGGCTTCCAATACTGGAGATATAATTTTCTTTAGGTTTCATCTTTGAACTGGTATTCTTCTTGTCAAGATTTCTACTACATTACTGTGGAGATCCTGATCAGTAGCATTTTAAGATTTCTACACACAATTCAGGTTAATATTTGCTCTGCGCCTGGAACAATGGGATCTTTTACTTCATCATATAAGTGCTGTTAGGACACATAAGTTATATTAACTATTTTGGGTGTGTTCATGTGTATATGCTTGCATTTAAATATTAATTTTTGCATCACAGATGACAGCAGCCTGCTAAACTTGACTCCATATCCATTGGTAAGAAGACGAAAGCGAAGATTCTTTGGACTCTGTTGTCTTGTTTCAAGTTAGAAGAATAAGTAGAGAAGCAGCAAGAAAATCACAACTTTGTTTAAACCCCTATTATTTTATCACTGGAAAGATGAACACTGCTAGTCTTGATTATAAAGTACATTTTCTACACTAGCCTATCCCTTTTTCCCTTCTGCTCCATCCCCTTTCTCAAAATAAACATTTTAATAGTTTAAAGCTAAGGATGTACAAAACCCAGGTGTGGAGTAGATCTAGCATAACTAAGAATGTTTCTAAAGCATTTCAAAACATGTTTTGCATGATTAATTTCAGCCACTCACAGAAACATGAATTATGGTTGATAATTATAAAGTTTTTTTTTTTAATTGTTTGAACTGCAGCTAAAAGTTTGTGCATAGTACAGTACTCTTCTTAGTATCATATTACAATACTTAATCATATTCTGACAGTCTTTAAGCCTTTAAGCATAGAAAATTATTAAACAGCAAAAGCATTAAAGTTGTAAAACAGTTAATCAATATTGTAACAGGATTTGCACAAAATTTCTAGTTGCTTTTTGCGCTCTCATTCATATTTAATCTTCCTCTATATCTCAATTTAAAAGCTTCGTAGAAAAAGTCTTAATTTATGATACACAAGCCGCATATGAAGATACTTAGCACTTGTAAATACAGAGGAATCATTATATCTACATACTGTACAATGCATAGAAGCAACAGATTTCCCTTCTAGCTGAAACAAGCTTTTGGAAAAAAATATTAAAATAAATGGTATTAAAATAAACCAAGGTGTATTAAAATGTATACCACTACACCAGCTTATTTTGTTTCCAGTAGAATTCAAAGCATGGTATCTGCATATCGCTAAGTATTAACTCTTATAGGGCATGCCAGAATTATCTCAGAGTTTAAGATATTAAATGTTTTACATTCTTAATAAATTTTTTTATTTAAATTAACAGGTGTCTTGTTTCTAGTTCTGTTGCTGGAATAAGTCTTTTTTTTTTTCTAATTTTGTTGTCTGAGTAATACACAAAGTTTTGATAATTTTTCATGTTGAAAAGTACATATACAAAGACAGATTAGAAGTTACAGTGAATGCTAAAATGGCAGCTAGTAGCAGCAATAGGTATGAATAGGTCAGATCCAGTGTAGTGATATTTCAGGATGATAGGCAAGACTAATAAGCTTGTATTAGACTGCAATGCTATGAAACCCTTAACAGTCTGTAACTACTGTACAGAGCAGGTCACCATACCCTTGTGTTACTATTATGAGCCCTCCTGCCACTCCACCATGACCCAGCATGACAAATTCCTTCTGAATGTCTAAGGGTTCAGTGGTAACTGTCGTTTCCTTATCACAGCAAAACCCCTTTCAGTTAAATTCTTCATAGGTTTTTCTATGTGGGCTATTACTACACTCTCTGAATCAGTTTTTTAGGAATTGCTACCCACTGAACCGTGTTTTGCAGAGACAGTCTCTGGGAGCATCTTTTGCTTCAGTAATACTGCATGATAACTTTTTCAAAAACTGACTTATTTCACAGTTTCTGTTTGCAAACCACAAATGGTTAATTGCAGTCCCAGGCTTCCAATGTTTATATCTGGCTCCTGCTGAGTTTTTCAACCAAGTTTTTCTCTGCTGTTTGATGAAAAAAAAATCAAGGAAACACCCACATAGACAGAAATATTAGTGGGCTCACTGTCTATAGGAAGGATTAAAGAAATTCAGATCTAATTCCTAAGAAGGGAAGGCAGGATTTTTTTTTTCCCCTGAAGAGCCATACCACTCCTGTTTTAGGAATTCATGTAACTGAGCTTCCAGCATTTATCTGGAAGGATATTTTTGTCAGTCAGATTTTTTTCTGATTGACACTTTTTTTTTTTCAGGTTGAACTGATCTGTTCACTTTTCACCTTTCATTCTCCCAGACAGAAATTATATTTCTGAATACTCAGGCCCCCAAATAAATACTTTAAGTGCAATAAGGACAAATAAATCTTAGATGCTCTCATGGAAATTGTGTGTTCCCATAAGCAAAACTAATGCCATCCAATGAATGCATGACTAAGTTCTTCAAATAGCAAAGAAAAAGGTAACTGCAGTGTGTTTTAAGATTCTACATCATAAACTGTCCTTCAGTGTGTACACAGCTTTTAAGGCAGGGAGAACTTTGCACTTACAAATCTGTGTGCTTGTGAGCACAAACACATTTTTAACAAGAAGGGAATCAAAGTCCATAGCAGGACATTTTTTTAAAAGTTAATTCTTTGACATTTTCCACACATCCTTCATGAATAATGCTGCCTTTGATCTAATCCTAGTTTTCCTTAATAACTAGAGAATGTTCAAAAGGTGGCAGCACTGACATGTTTTCATTAAAAGTCTACAAACCAGTAGACTTGGTCTATAACTCCAACCCCCAAGATACAACCAGTTTTGCAACTGTTAAAACTTTGGAAGAACAACTCCTGCTGTCTTAAAGGCTATTAAAAATATTATGTGTAGGGGGGTAATCTGTAATCACAATTAAACAATTCATTTTGGTTCAGCATAAGTAAGAGACAGACTGATACTATTTTATTTATTCTGTAGAGTTAATGTCAAAAAGCAGTGTACAAACATGGGTCTGAATAAGCAGCAATGCTATGAGAGATAAAGACAGGAAGAAAATTTCATACAAGTAAACTGTTAGAAATTAGTGTAACAGGTGAGTGTTTTTTAACAGCTGCTTTGAAAAGAAGATTAAAAAGTGAGTGTATTTACTGCAGTACCTTCCCATATATCATCACAGAAACAAAATCACAGGATCATTCTGGTTGGAAAAGACTCTTAAGACCATTGAGTTCCAACCATCAACCTAATTCTGCAGTGCTAGACCATGGCCCTAAGCACCACTTCTACATTTCTTTTAAACACCTCCAAGGCTGGTGAATCTAGCATTTCCCTAGGCAGCCCATTCCCATTTTTTATAACCCTTCCATTGAAGAACTTTCTTCTAACGTCCAATATAGAATTCCTCTGGTGCAACTTAAGGGCCCTTCCTCTTGTTCTATCACTTGCTGCTTGGGAGAAGACACCAACACCCACCTCACTAAAGACTCCTTTCAGGCAGCTGTAGAGAGTGGGATAAGGTCTTCTCTCCCCTCAGCCCCCTTCCATCTAACTAAATTCACAGCTGAAAGGGCAGATGTGTCTGGAAAAGCAATGCCAGGCAAGCAAATATCCATAAAGAGAAAGAATCATTTACTTGACATACATTTTACTTTTACTTTTTTTTTCTCTTCACAAGAAGCCTTGTGCTTGCTTAGCAACCCTAAGGGACCTTTTCCTTACTTATATGGGTAGGTGCCAAACAAACCAGCTTGTTTCGTAATTTGATAGAAGCATAGAATCATTTTAGTTAGAAAAGACCTTTAAGACCTCAAGTCCAACTATTAACTTAGCACTGCCAAGTCCAGCACTAAACCATGTCCCTAAGCACCACATCTACAGATTTTTAAATATCTTCAGGGGTGGTGACTCTGCCACTTCCCTGGAGAGCCTGTTCCAATGTCTGACAACCCTTTTAGTAAAGCAAATTTTCCTAACATCCAATGTAAACCCCCCAGCACAACTTGAGACCATTTCCTCTTGTGCTATTCCTTTCTTGCTACTTGGCAGCACCCAGTAGCATCCCCCACCTCACTGCAACCTCCTTTCAGGTAGCTGTAGAGACTGATACAGTCTCCTCTCCTCAGACTGCTTTTCTACAGACTAAACAACCCCAGTTCACTCAGACACTCCTTGTGAGACTAGTGCTCCAGACCCTTCACCATCTTCATTACTCTTCTCAGGACCCAGTCCAGTAATTCAATAGTTTTCTTGTAGTAAGATGCCCAGAACTGAACACAGCAATCAAGGTATGGCCTTACCAGTGTCTAGCACAGGGGACAATCTCTTTCCTCCTCCTGCTTCCTGCACAATTACTGATACATGCCAGGATGCTGTTGGCCTTCTTGGCCACCTGGGCACACAGCTGGCTCATGTTCAGCCAGATGTTGACCAGCTCTCCAATGTCCTTTTCCTTTGGGCATCTTTCTAACCACTCTTCCCCAGGCTTGTAGTGTTCCATGGGGTTGTGACCTAGGGGCAGGACCCAACACTTAGACTTTTTGAAACGCATACAATTGGCCTTGGCACATTGATACAGCTGGTCCCGATCCCTGTGTAGAGACTTCCTACCTTCAGGTAGATCAGCACTACTGCCCAACTTGGTGTCATCTGCAAACTTCCTGAGGGTGCGCTCTATCCTCTCATCCAGCTCATTGATGAAGACATTGAACAGTGGCCTCAGTACTGAGCCCTGAGGAACAGAAATTATGAACATCCATGAGCTGGATTTGATTCACTTTACCACAATTCTTTGGACCTGATTATCCAGACAGTTTTTCACCCAGAAAATTGTACACTTGTCTAAGCTATAACCAGTTTCTCCAGGGAAACACTGTTAAGTTTCATATGTAAGCTAATAAGCAAAGTCACATGATAGATCATATCTCTGTATTTTTATCACATCTATTGCAATAATACATTAGTGAGAAAAATGTGTATATATAAATTAAACACACAAAAGTCTCAGCATTAGTCACACCTCATCACAATGAGCCGCACAACTTTAGCACATTCTGTGATGGAAATGGACTTATATATGTTGTCTTTAAAGTCCTTTTGTTTAAAATTGTACAGTAATACAAGCATCCTTGTATCTTTTGTTATTCTGGAAATTTAATTTTGTCTCTTCTTCCTGAGCTAAAGACTACTAAAATTTCAGTCTTTTCTCATTTTTAAGTCTTTCCATACTTCAATTTTTCTGCTTTTCTCAAAATACTGGTATTTGTTATACCTTTCACTAACCATCATGGACACATGTTTAATTCCCAATCTTAATGGCCACTTAAGGAATATTGGTGATCAAGGGTGAATAGAATGTCCTCTCTTTATCTTTTAATTGATGGTTACCACAAGCCAAGGCCTGGTAAGTACCTGAGTTGAAAGGTGTTAACAGATATACTGGGTAAGTTAGGAATGCAGGGGATTATCTCACTAGAATTCACAAGGAAACAAAATAAACTTTTTTTAAGCCCCAGAATATCATGTAGGTCAAAGAAAGATAAATGCTAATACATAGTAGTTTAATGGAATAACGTAATTTGGGATAAAAGTTTAAAAGTTCCCACAACCAAATTATATACAAATCACTTAGAGGTGGTTTAGAACCTTTCTTTTTTTGTCGTTTCTTAGCCTTATTTTATATTGATAAGTACCTGAATGCATAGAAACAAGCAATCTAGAGAAAATACAGTACTTGCTTTCTAAATCCTTAATGAATTAAGACCATTTTAGTTAAAAATTCTTCAGGATAAAGGCACCACAACTCTTTTGCATGATAGGAAACAAGAAGCAAAACGTGTATACCCATCAAGTACATTAATACATACCAACGTTTTTTACTAAAATATTGAGCAGCTTTGAAAAACTTCTCAATGGTAAACAGTAGGCCAAGAGAGGCTGGCAACACCAGACCTACCTCTGCAGGGCCTCCTGTCCCTCTCGGTGCTGTTCCTACCCTCCCCATAACCTTCACAAGACTGAATAGACTAAAAAAACTTGGCATGATTGGGGAAATGCAACAGGGATTGGTTTCCACAGTGACTGCATTTAGGGGCCATGCCAGGCTCATGTGTTGTGGTGCACAGAGAAGCTGAGAGCAGCATGCAGGCTGAGGGAGGAATGGAAACTTCACATGCTGTTCATATTGACTTTGCAGGTCTTACCTTCCTTTATTCTGGGTTTTTCCACCAGCTCTCAAACAGGGGCCGCTCCTGTTTAACACCCTTGATGATTTGGGTGAGGGGACAGAGTGCACCCTCAGTGAGTTTGCAGGTGACACTGAACTGGGTGGCAGTGTGGATCTGCCTGAGGGTAGGGAGGCTCTGCAGAGGGTTCTGGACAGGGTCGATCCATGGGCCGAGGCCAACAGGATGAGTTTTCAATAAGGCCAAATGTCAGGTCCTGCACTTGGGCCACAACAACCTGCACATGGGCTACAGGCGTGGGGAGGAGTGGCTGGAGAGCTGCCCAGCAGAGAGGGACCTGGGGGTGCTGACTGACAGCGGGCTGAATCTGCACTAACAGTGTGCCCAGGTGGCCAAGAAGGCAAAGGGCATCCTGGCCTGTATCAGAAACAGGGTGACCAGCAGGACCAGGGAGGTGATCTCACCCTTGTGCTCAGCCTTCATGAGGCTGCAGCTCAAGTGCTTTGTGCAGCTTTGGGTGCCACAGCACATTTTGGTTCCGGAGAGGGTGCAGAGAGTGGCAATGAGACTGAGGAGGGGTCTGGAGAACAGGTCTCATGAGGAAAGGGTGAAGAAGATGGGGCTGTTCAGCCTGGAGGAGACAGAAGGGCGACATTATTCTCCACAATTACCTGAAAGGAGGTTGTAGTGAGGCTGGTGTTGGCCTCTTTCTGCCTAGTGACTAGCAATAGGACAAGACAGAGTGGATTCAAGTTGTGCCAGGGCAGGTTCAGGTTAGATATTAGGAAAAATTTCTTCATGGAAAGAGTGATGAACCACTTGTCGAGGGAGGTGCTGGAATCGCTGTCCCTGGGGGTGTTCGAAAAAAGGGTAGATGTGGCACTTAAGGAAATGATGTAGTGTTTAAAGTGCTATAGTTGGACTCAATGATCTTGAAGGTCCTTTCCAACCACAATGATTCTATGATTCTGTGATTCTATTTCCTTGCAGTATTTTTGGAATCTCAACAACTACCTCCAGCAGATCTGAAGAGGTATACCTTTACTCCTTAGTTGTTGGTTGGACCCTCTATTGTGGTTTTTTTCAAGTTAACCTGCGCACAGTGAATGCAAAATCAGCTTTAGCCTTATATTGTCAGTCTCATAAATTTTTCATTTTTCTGTCTGAACTTGTCTAGCTCTGACCTATCAGCCTGCTTCCCACTAGTAGCTGAGACTTCACCTTATTTCCTATTATCTGTAGAACCTCTTGATGTAATATATATATCCCTCCTGTTCTTTTAAAAGGTGTTTATAGTACCAGTAGTAGTAGGAATTCTGGAGTCCAAAAGAGCATCTGTTTCTTATTGTCCAGTCTATTGCTGTCTCATGCAACAAAATCTTTGTTTGAGCCATCAAACATACCAAGCTCCCTCCTCCACAGGCTGTATTTCTTGCCTTTATGACTACAGTTCTTTGCTGTATACAAAGTTGCTGACAATTTCCAGCCTAACTCTATTCCTGGACAGCTAATACTGACTCATTTGTATACTTACATTTTAAGAGCTTTCTTTACTGTTATTTACATATTACTCCCTAAGTATAGGGCTATCTCAATACAGAACTGATCTGAATTGAGGAAGAACCTCAAAGGAAACCTAGGTATCCCATAGTAATTGTTTGGCACATTAGCCTTTTTGTAGCAAACCACTGTTATCTAAATACAGAAAGAAAATTACTGAGTTAAGTGTCATACTAAGAATTTTTTTTAATGCCTAGATACCTCTAGGGTCCATGAAACACAGGCATCTGAGTCTTTTACATTTAATTTTGAACTGTTTCAGTTACATACTATCTGAAGCCTGTCGAGTACTGGAAGCTTCTTCTTGTCTTCAAAAATAGATAATTTCCCAGAAAATAGTCACCTCCTTTAATTCCTCAAATTTTGTGAAAAGGGGGTTTTACAAGCACAAATATCCCGACTCCTTGCATAAGTCCAAGACAAGAGTTTAAACCATTTTTTCCTAAACATAATGTGGAAAACCGAAGCATGTACAGTGAATTTCATATACCACAGAGTCCCATATACCCACATCCATTTTTTACATGGACAGAAAGAAGAAAATTTAGCCTTACTTCTTTACTTCTACAAGTGTGGGAGGCTTATTTTATTGCTGGTTTCCCTTTTTTTCTCTAATATTTTGGAATCAAACTAATGTTTGTTAATGTAAAATTAAAAAAAAAATAAATTGGCCCAAATAATTAATTTTAACCTCAGTTGTTGCTTGTTTTTTGGTTTTTTTTTTCCTCCCTAACAAGTAGAATCAACCCATAAATCACAAAAAACTCATTTCAGAGTAATGCAGGTCAACAGTTTTGGTGTAGATGCTTTCCCTGCAAATGGAAGAAAATCAATAATATTGAAGAGTGACAAAGCAGAGAGAGAAACAGCTGTAGCAGTCCTGGTGATGCCCTTTGGAATCAGTCCAGGATCAGATAAGCCGTGGTTGTCTCTTCATGAAGTAACTTAATTGTCCTGCAGGCTAGAGCACAAAAATTTTGTTCATTTAAAACATCAGTTGCTTTAGCTACCAAGACAATCTCCATTACATTCACAAGTCTAAAAAGTTATTTAAGTTTGGTTTGGCTGAAGAAACAGCTGGTTTTTACCAGCTTTATGGGCTATGAACTTCTCGTAGGAGGACAAATTATTTACAGTAGAGCAAAATGAGTAATAATTTCAAATAATTAACAATGATCATTCTAATCATGGAGCATAGCTTAAACTAGTATTTCTATTCAAAAGTCTTGAAAATCCTTCCTCCTCAGATCTGGGCTGGATACTAAGTAATCTATAATCAAATATTTTGAAATAAAAATTCATTGCTGAAGTTGATCAGCTGTTCTTGTTTGGTCTTAGGACCATCTGTCTTATGTTTTATATTACTGTAGTATAATTGCCCCCAAATTAGGCTATGGTTTCATGGTTTTTTTTTAATTAAGTGGAGCATTTCTATATAGATAAACACTGTATTTTTAGCTGCCTGCTACTGTAGCAGCAGTTTGGAATAGAGGATCCATAATTGCACTGGGATGAAAGAATACTAAGGCAATATTCATATACTGTTATTTTACAGTGGTTTTCTTACAGCTAAACTTTCAAACCTTTGCTGAAATTCTCTGACGGTGAAAATTCTGCCAGGATATTTTATAAACTATTACACAAAATTAAGGCCTCAGGAAAATTTATATACAATACAGATAAATAAGAATTAATCCTTCTTCACTCTACACTTACCACTTGGGACACTCAGCTTACAAATAAAACTGTAAACAACAGTCATTTTGAATACTATGCTAGAGTTTAAATGAACTCTAATAAATACCAATGTTTCTCTTGCAGACTTTCCCCTTTATTGCTGTTACTTAAACCACAACATTTGCATTTCTAGCCAAACTAATTTTTTTCGAGTAATTTATAGTTTTTTACATAAAAATGTATCATATTCTTGCCAGGAAACAATTTTCTTGTACTGGATAAACATTGGTTTAGACTGCTGCTATATTTTCCATCTTTGTACTTGCACCTCTAATCTCTTTGGTTTTTTCATTACTTACCTCTTTTGCAGTTGCTTATTTTCTGCTACCACTGCCTCAACTCATTCTTTTTTATCACATAAATTAATTTTAATGACTGCTATAGTAGAATTATAGGTTTGGGTTTTTTTTTTAAAAAAGCATTTTTGGTACATTTCCATCCTTTTTCTTATTTATTGTCAAGTCCAGCTTACAATCTCCATTAGTGCCCTTCTGAAGTACTACTGCTTTAAGGCAGAGGAATTGTGGTACGAGACATCAAGTGTGTGTGTTTTGCCTAAAAGAGTCCTTGATGTATATTAATTTTGACAAGTTAAGATAAGTGAGTCCCCAAGACAGGGCAATGTCAGAACTATTTTCTAACAAACAGCTACACTGCTGGCTCTGCTGTGGGGACTGCAGGGCATGACTGCATAAACAGCTGAAGTTAGAACCCTGCTTGTATTATTATTTGACATTCTGCTCTGCATACATACAAATTGCACCCTTTTCTGACTGGGGAGAAACAGAAGGAACTGCATTTAGTATTTATTTATTATTTAGTATTTAATATTGCAATTTAGTATTGATTTTAAGGCAATTTAACTGTATTGATTTCATGGTATTTTAACTGGATTTAGCATGGGATTTGCTAAGAACTCATGGACCCTGCTTTGATACTGTGCAGGTGCACACAAAGCTGGTAGAGAGCACAGCCATAGCAATGGTCCAAATTTGCCTATGGAATATTCCATATCATGCAATTTAAGATCAGCATATAGGTGAGAACTGGTTACTGGGAAGTAGCTTTCTCTCTGTTCCAGAGTTGGGGTTTCAGGATTTCTGAGGAAGAAAAAGGGGAGAATGAAATGAAAAGGGAGAGTATGTGAGCAGCTATGTAGTATTTAGCAGTCTGCTGGGTTAGAACTACAAGTTACATATACTTTACATCATGAAACTACAGGATCTTCCATGTCAACTCACATGCTACAGAGAGCAGAGATGTAATTTTTGTGCTTTGAATGTGTATTTCCTTTAGCTATTTGTAAAACAAGGGCTTAATTCAGCTCTGATTCAGAGATTTCAACCTTTGATGCACCCCATAGGCAGATGCACGGTTTTCCTTACATTGCCTGGGAAGGAAATTCTACTTTGTTTCCTGGTGCCTAATGCTAGATTTGCATTCAAGGCTTCCTGTAAAGCACATGGAGGTTCTTGACTTTTTATTATTCTATTCACTTGGCATACACATCCCATCCCATCTACTACTTAAATGCATAACTTTTTCTTTTCTTTCTGAAAATAGGCATCTTGTTCTGCAACAGGTAAGCTGTGGGGAATTGAAGTCCTTATTTGTACTGGCATCAGCTTGAAATACTGAGATCTTTGGTGCCTGCTGAGTAAATGGGCCTGCACAACAGCAGTTACATGAAGTACTGTCCTGGAAGTGTGATTCATAGAAACTGAGGATAGTAACAATCAACAGGACTGAGGAAATAACTGAGTTTTAATATTAGAAGTCTTGGTTTGATACTTAGCCTGCTGAATGTCACTTATTTTTCTTGAACTTCAAGCTAAAACTCAAGTGAAGGAATAGCATTTGTTACAACACATCAGACTCATTACAATTATGATGAAACATATTAAGAAAAAGTGATATTTCTTTTTATATCACTTTTAAAGATGAGCATACCCTAATTTGGCAGAGAACTGTTCACTGCAGCACCTCCTTAATGTATCAGTTAATATACCTAAAATTATGAGCACTTCTTTGACTTTGTACATCTTTGAATTTGGGAATATGGCCCAAAAAACAAATTGACAGTGTATCTCCACTATATAAATGCATGAAAGAAGAAGATATTTTAACTGTTCCAATTCAAAAAGCCTTTTTCCAATATGAAAATCTATGTATGCTAATAAAAAGTCACAGAGCACAAACTCAATTTTTGCCTAACACTGTTGTACAAAATACCACTATAACGACCATAAATAGGTGCTGTAATGCTACATGGAAGATAGATACATTTAGATAGGTAAACATTTGATTTCAACAATTAAAACTAGAATTTAAAATAGATATTGGAAACTACACAAAAGTATAAGAAACACAAATAATATATATAATCCTATATATACTGCTTACTTTTCTGAAGTCTCTACCCATTCTCTTAGTTTGCCACTAAATATGGTTTGATGGATAAATTATGCTTCTGGATGGAGATACATTAACTCTAATAATGGTTGGTTAACTAACTCTTCAGCTAATTAAGGCGACCAGTCTCTCTTCAGTTGTATTACCCAAGTCTATTCCAAAAACCACAATACATGAAAAATCAGATTAGACCAAAGTCAGAAGGAAGAGCACAAGCAATAACTCTTTGACATCCTCTACTGAGAGACCTACATAGGTTGAAGTTTATTTCTCTTTGCTCTATGGCTTCCCTGAGTATTTTGATCTTTAATGTTCCCTTTAATGTTCGCAGCATCTACAGCACAAGTCACCCAATACTAAGGGTACTGGTGTGAGACAGACAAGTTTGGAAGAAAGTGCTACATCACAGTATCACACTTGAGGACAAATGCAGTAGCCATTAAAATGCCATAAACCATTTTGTACAGATTTGGTGCTCTAACCCACTGCAGAAAACATAGACAATGAATATTATTGTTAAGAAAGATTTGGTGTTGCTCTTCCTGATGTTCTGCCCTGCAGCTGTACACCAAGTGCCAAGCTGCTCAGATGGAAGCAGTTCTGTGGCGAAGCAGAAAAACTCAACAGAAATGAAGAGCATTTTCTAGAAGTTATAAATGTAGGCACTTTGAGATTCAGGCACTGCTAGGGTAGGACAGTGAGCCTAAAACCTACTTAACTCTAAAGTACCAGTCTGTCTTGAACCTGTACTCTTACCACAGTACAATATATGAATTAGATACCCCAGAATCCTGTAATAAAACTTTGCCATGATTAACGTTGCTCCTGATAGCAAACAGTAAATTTTGCTTCAACATGATAGATTGCTTGCATTCCACAAGAGGTTACTTTGTTTCTTTGTTAACTTTTCAATGGCAGTTTTATTGGAATGAATGTAAGAATCACGATTCTTGTCATGACTTTGAAATTGCTGTTGCAGTTCATGTAAGCATTATTCACCACATAATGTATAAACATGCTTCTTAGAACTTTGTAAACAATCTTGCTGGACAGTCACTCAGTGTCATGAAGTGGCACTTTATAACTATGTCAAAGGCAAACTCATAAAAGACCAAACCCTAGGCAGAAAGACAGGAATTTAGAAAAATAACTAGTTCTTGTTTTCAGCTTGTTTACAGTGATCTTGAGAAAAGAACATGCAGTTGTGTTTCACAGTCTATGATTACACCAATTTTAGAAGATTATTCTGAAGGAGCAATCTCTTTTAGTGTATCATTACCCATTCTTTCCCTTCTGCATACCAAAACACCATCTCATACTTGCACTTATTGATCAATATATGCTAGTAGAAAATGTTACGAAAAACAGACATTTATTGAAAGGACAACATAATAGAAAAGTCTCACTTGAAAGTCCAAATTTGATTTAGCCATTCTGACATGATGCATATTTAAGTCCAAATCTTTCTACACAAAAACTTGCAAACTGAAGTTTACCATATCCAAGTGTAATGATTGCAATTACCACTAGTCAAAACTGAACTAAGTGAAGAACTAGTTTAAATTTGCATGGCTTAGTACTCACAAACTATAGAGCATATTTTTTCCCAGATGGTCCATTTAATAATTTGAAGCACTGATATTTGCAAATACATTTCTTAGAAATATATGTATAATTTTAAAACAACAGCATTGAAAAGCTTAAATAAATTTGATTTGAAATTAAATGCAGAAGTGAATGCAAAAATAGGTCAGAACTTCAGTCACTACTAGAACTGTCTGAACTATCAGAAGATGAACTTTTTTCCTTTCGTCTCTTCTTTTTCTCCTTTTTATGATGCTTTCCTTTCTTAGTTTTATTCTTTTTTTGCTTTTCCCTTTCTTTTTTGTGAGACTTCTGTTTTTTTGATTTTGGACCATCCTCTTCAGCTGCACTTGATGAGGAAGATCTAATAAAAAAAAGATTTCAAAATTAATAAATACATATACAGATAGGAATGTAATTGAAGAAGCAAAACGCACCTAGAACACTGTACGAAAATTCAGATGCTCTTGCAGCTGGTTGCATTAGTCTGTCTACAGCAGTGATTACATACACACAAGAATTAAGGTGACAATAAAAGTCACAATTATTATATTCAAGAGAAGTCTTGTGTTTTTTTTTTTCATAATCAACTATTAGTTATTTGCATGTAAGGACCACAGACAGCATACTCGCTCTTTTCTACTCTCTTCACAAGCACAAGTTAGACCTATGCTATTGCCAATAAGGAAGGAGAAAATTGCCAACAAAACTAGTGTTAAGTCCTGTTTTATTTCTAAATAAAAATCTTCTGGCTTCCAAACACATTATACATTCCCTCACAGTGCAGTTCCTGGCAACAGACCTATTGACTAACTATAGTCTCATCAAAAAAACATAAGTCAGAAGGGCAAAACTCAAGATTCACAGTAAATTTGGCTATTGTGGCATTTTCCTTCGAAACTGAAGTATCATTTTTTTAGGCTTCTACAACAGGAACATTAAAACTCACCACATGCTAAGTAAAACTACTCAGGTCTTTCCTTTTGACAGTTACATGTTATTCAGAGCTTATGTGTATGCATGTTTGTCTACACATTCACTGGTGTGAATCCTGCAGAGAATCTGAGGGTCTCTGAACTCCTGGGAAGCTATTCCATGTGAGACAGGCTGTGGACCAACACCACAATTGTATCTTGCCTCGAGTTGGATATTCAGAGGGGGCATTGCTTTCTCAGACCTGCAAACCTCCAGCTTACTAGAGCTTTTGAGACTTCCATGGTCCTAACTCCACAGCAGATACCCTGTGGCTTTATCAGTATTCAAAGAACAAACAAGTTCTCACAAAAAAAAAGGAAGCTTTTCAAACAAGAGATATACTTTACAGTGAAGAGCATCAAAAAAGCAATGTTTTCTAAGATATATTCCAAATATTTTTCTAAGAAATATTCCAAATATTTTGGATGTTTTGAAATCAAAATAGGTGTGTGACAAGAGTTACCTTTTCCTTGATCTCTTTAATTTTGTTTTCTCTTTGCTTTTTCTTTTTTGTTTCTTTTTTTCTTCCTCCTCATTGAAATCTAAAGATAAAAAGGTACAGTTTACAAAACATTTGTCTGAATTAAGATCAGCATTCAAAGAGGGGCTTCAATAGCAGTGTGTACATCTTACAAAATAGTTGTTAGAAGTTTTTCTTTCCTTCTTCCAAACTCTGATTTCATATAGCAATTCTAGAAATACTTTGTGGAGTATCAGAACATTTTATAAAACTTATACTCTAATACCTATGCAATAATAGTCAAGGAAGGCCCATAAAATGTAGCAAAAAGTTGTGACTTTTTAAATACATTTACATTAGTATTTTAGAAGACTTGTCAAAGTCTGAAAACAGGTCATTTAACTAGAACACACACAAAAAAGAGTATTCCCTTAGGCTTACCTGAATTACTTTCAATCACCTTCCTTTCACATTTCACAGATAGCTATGTTATAACTAAGATAAATTGGAGCTGTCACCATGCTGTCTACAGACACTGGCAGATACTGTACAGTAACTTCACATTTCACTTAAAAGCACTATTATCACATTGAATGAAACTTCTGACCTTAAGACTTCTCTATACCAGTTCAAAAAGTATTTTTTGATTCTACAAATGCAAATCCACTACATAAGTACACAATGCAATGTCAGCTAACAGGAAAATACTGGCTTTACAATTTAACATTTAAAAAGCTAATTTTTGTCATTTCAACTTCATTATACAAGTAACTTTTGATAAAGTCTGCATGCCAATGCAGTTATTAATTTGATACCCCGAATAGAAATTACTGGCCTGTATGTTCTGAAGCAAAATTTGACACAATTAAATATGAGTTACAAAAAACCAAATTCCTTTTGGTCCAATCAAAAAAATGTGATCAAGCATTCAGTACTTTAAGAAAACAGTGCAAAAAGCTAAGTGCTAACAATGCAGAAATCTTCAGAAGATGAGTGAGACAACTTGAAACTGACAAAATTCCACCTAGATTATTAACAATTAAAGATATATATCTTATTACAGAACACATAGCAGCCATATTTGAGAAAGTACATACAAAAAACAAGGATATTGTAAGATCAAGTGAATAGTTGCTTTTCCAGCAGATATCCAACTTCAATCAATTTAGGGCTGAAAAATACCTCTTACATTTAAAACTGGGAACAAGTTTTTGTGAAGAGACTTGTTCCAAGAAATAACTGTTGGCAGTACCATTTCTGTCAACTATACGTGTTTTCTGAAGTGTTTCAAATTACAAGGTCCTATCTATCCCTTCTCCTTCCTACATAGCATCTTTACCAGGAACTGAGTCTGGAATGTGAGAGTACAAAATAAAATGATGTTTCAAGAGAGGAAGAAAATTTATTCACTTAAAATACAGTGATTAAACAATCTTTCTTAGGGGAACAGACATTTTGGATGCCAAATTCAAATGAATTCAAGTATCTGATAAATAGCCCATCTATTCCCTGACAGTCTGTGCTCAGACCTTCCAAAGAGAAAGGAGTACCTCTCCAAATATGTTTAAAATCAATAGTAGTTTCAGTCAAAACAATAATTAGAAATGGAAGAGAACTTCAGCTGTCATGTTTTTTTCTAGTTTAAGGAGTTACTATTGACCTTAATATTTTGGAACTGCATGCCATAATCAAAAGATTAACTCTGAACACCCACATCACTTTCTTCGAAACAGCTTCTTAGCAACAATCTCCTAATCTTTTGTTTTTAATTTTAATTTCATCTTTTAATTTAATCTTTTTAAATCTTTAAATCTTAATTTAATTTAATCTTTTTAATTTTTGGAGCCCTTTATGAGATGTTCCAAATTATGTAAAACATTAATTTCCTATGATAGGAATTCATACAAGAAAAAAGATGTGAGTGTATCACATTTCTGAAGTCTGAATGAACACATGAAGTAAAAGACCTACTTTTAAAGCAGAATCCAAACGGACGAAGAATCATAGGATAATAAAATCACATAATTGTTCAGGTTGGAGAAGACTGTAAGATTATCTGGTGATTCAACCACTTCCCTAGCAGCCTGTTCCAGTGCTTGAAAATTTTTTCTGTAACAAAGTTTGTCCTAAGATCCAACTTAAACTTCCCTGGCACAAACTGAAGCCACCTCCCCTTGCCTATTGTTAGTCACTAGTGATAAAGAGACTGACCTCCCCCCCTGCTGAAACCTCCTTTCAGGTAGCCATAGAGAGCAGTAAGATCACCTCTCAGCCTGAACTGAACAACTCAACTGAACAGCTCCAGTTTACTCAAATACTCCTCATAACACCTGTGCTTCAGATCCTCCACCAGCTTCATTGCTCTTCTCTGGACACGCTTCAGCAACTCCATATCCTTACGGAGAACTGGACACAGTACTCAAGGTGTGGACTCACCAGTGCTGAGTGCACTGAGTGCTGAGCTCCATTCACAGCCCCTCTTTGGGCCTGGCCATCCAGCCAGTGTTTGATGCTGCAGGGTGTATGCCTGTCCACGCCTTGGGCAAAGAAGGCATTACATACAACTGCTTTCTCCTCACCCTTGGTCATTATGTTTCCCCCTGCATCAAGTAAGTTATGAAGATCTCCCTAGTCCTTCTTTTGTTGTTAATATGCTTATACAAACATTTTTTGTTGTCTTTCACTGCATTGGCTAAGTTGAATTCTCCTTGGACTTTGGCTCTTCTAATTTTCTCCCTGTGTAGTTTCACAATGCCTTTGTAGTTCTCCTAAATTTCTTGCCCCTTTTTCCAAAGGCCATAAATTTTACTTTTATTTCTGACTTCCAGCCAAATCTCTCTGTTCAGCCAGGCCCCTTGGCTTGTCTTTTGAGACACAGGGATGTCCTGCTCCTGTGCCCTTAGGACTTCCTCCTTGAAGAATGACCAGACTTCCTGGGCTTCTCTGCCCACCAGGACTATCTCCCAGGGGATCTCAGCCATGCTCTGTAACAGGCCAAAATCCAGGGTGACAGTTCTGCTGACTCCCCCTCCTTGCTTCTCCAAGATTTTTTTTAATCTGTCATTTCCCAATCACTACATGACAACATCTACATGACAGCAGAAATTAAGAAGGATAAAATAAGAAGTACTTAAGAAGACCATTAGCCAACTTAATAAAGAAAACAAACCAACAAATCCTTACTCTTTTTTTCACGCATGGCTTGCAATCTCTGTAGTTCTTCTTCCTCACTGTCTTCACTGCTAGTGCTGCTGACATCTAAAACAATATCTCTCTGAGGATCTACTCTGAGGAAGTTTCGGCATTCAAATGTCAGATGACCAGCTGAAGAAAACAAATGTTTAGAAAAAAAAAATTACAATTTATCAGAAAATATCATAAATAAAGAATATCTATATAAGTATTATACAGCTTTGAGATGTAAAAAAGGCTGAAATCTGCGAAAAATGGGGGAGAAGCCTTATTTTGAAAAAGACCGAAAGAGTTTTGTGAGGTTGTGCAATTTTATTTAATAGTGTTTTATGACTTCATTCTTATTTCTGGGAAATTTAAGATTTTCATCCAACCTTTACTTTCTACTTAATGACCTCAGATCCATACTGAAAAAGTTACTTAAAAACATGAAGTACTGTAAATTTCAAAATACTTCAAGTGTGTTTTTTCTCTCTGTAGTGAAACAGAAGGATACTATTAACTCATGAGACATAATCTTTAAAAAAACAGTACATAGTACTGACTAAGCTGCTTCTTTACTAGTATTTTCTAAGTGACACAGCATTAATCATGACCAGAGTTAGGAACCTTGTGCTGAATATACCTATTGCAACAATAAAGAAAAATAAAACAAATAGAAGATACAGTCTGGGAGAAATTAGGCTAAAGATACAGGAATTCAAATAGCAATTAAAACAATCTCATCTCTTACACCTTGGAGACAGAGCTTTTAACAAAATAAAAGGTTGTGTGATTTGACTATAAATCTCCTTCCCTTCTGGGAAATTTCTGATAATTACTGCATGTAGAAATGTAGAAGCACTAAATCTGTATTGATATCCATGTTCCTTTGGATAAACAGATGAACAAAGCAATTGACTGACAACATTTGTTGGAGACAAAGTCTGCAGTGAAAGAATAAACAAGCTTTTTTCCCCTTCAGCCTCATAAACACTCATAAAAAACACAGATTAAATAATTCGGTTAAAGTTCAACACAGTTCACTGCAAAACAGTGTCCACCTCTCCTCTCTTCAAAAAAATAAGAGCTGGTGATTAACAAATTAAAATCTTCACCAAGACCTGTCTCCATTTGTCAGGAGAGTAGCCATAGACTTGCTTATATGATTAGAGCATAATGCAAAGCATGAGGTAAATGGAAACTACAGAACTCGTAAGTACGAAAATTAACTGTCTTGAAATAGAGAATGCACATAGAAGTATGTTTTCTTAGTGTAAAGATTTTACAGATTTTAAACTACCTTTTCTTTTAAAACAGACTGGACTTATTTGCAGTAAGATTCAGAAAATGCACAACTGCTAATGTCAGCAGATGGAACGTGCTCAAAGACCATGCTTCAATTCAAAGTTGCTCAAGTAATTACATTTTGGATGTAGTATATATGAATGAAATAGCGTACCTTTTTTTTCCCCCTGAGAAACTCACAGTTCAAAAGCAGCAATAGGTGTGAGGAGCCAGAGAATGAACAGGAAATAACTAACTAACTAAACAAATGAGGTCATTTAAACTGACAAATGGCTGGGCAGCAAGAGAGAACACTTCTAATTTATTCTTTATTTTTGCCCATCTCCTCAATAGGCAGTTCCAACATCATACATTGAAGAAAACACTATATTGTTTACTACAGACTTACGGTAGCCACACTTCTTGCATCCTGCTCTGATGTTATCCTTATTTCCACCTGAAAGAGAAAATGTCATCATTAGGTGTTCCTAAACAGAACTCTCAAGTTTGTTTTAAATCTGACCCGACAACATCAATACATAGACAGAAGGAATCACTCCACAGTGTATTTATTACACAACAGTCTCAAAAAATCTTTAAGGAAAGCAAAATGGTGCATTTCTAAGGCCACTTTTCTGTGCAGTAACCATCAGAATAGATTTGGCTAGTACCAAGAAAGAATTAGTAGGTGCAAGAAAGCAAATATGGAAAAAAAAGTGAATACAGTAAGAGAAGTGCCCGTTGGTGCTCTGCTGGAAGGGAGGACCAGAGAAGTGCTAATTTTAGTTACAGAAAGTGTGTGATTTTCCCACCTGAGCTCACAGTTAAGTTAAATAGACGTGGTAAGACGTGACAAAGAAGAGAAACCCCGGAGACCCACCCCCAAAACAGATCTCTTACTTTTATAAATCTGAGTCTATTCAGAAAGAAAGCCACAACTAAATTTCCAAAGATCAAAGGGTGCCCTTCTATCTTCCAACTTAATAGTAAGAAAAAGAGAGCAACTTAAACTATTTAAATAAACAGTTAAGCAAACCTACAAAGTAATCTATGGCAGAAAGTAGAAAAACCAGAAAAGGGGGTACACATTGGCTTCATGAATTTAAAATCTGATTCACTGAGACAGCACCGCCCTTAGAAATTTGACCCAAAAGAACAGAGACACCTTCAAATCCCAGGTTGAAAAACTAACTTGGACACTTGGAAACCCCACTGCACCATACCCTTGTGTACTGGAATATTAAGCAGTAAAGATTCATACATTCCTTTATGATTCAAAACCTTAGCATTAAGTATCCCCCTTTGAGGTCTATAAACTCGGCAATGTTTAGATACATGTTTTATGACTATTTTTTTTGAGAGAAACCCACAAGAGGTAAGGAGGTAGGGAATATGGAAGAAAGGGTAAAGTAGCAATGAGCAAAAGTATACATGTATTTTGAAATATCATGTAAAAAAAAAACAAACTCAAAAGACTATCTGCTTGTTTGCTATACCTTGGAGTAGAAAGAAAGATCACACAAACTACCTACTTCTTATCAGCTTTCTGAAGTACTCAGCAAACTTTAGCCCTACCATGTAACTGATAAATAAAGATTTTATATTCCACCTAAGAACAGTCATGCCCAGGTTACCATATCTGCTGTAATAAGTTCAGGTGCCATCTGTCAGGATTTCCAAGAGAAACACCCAGCAGATTACAAGAATATTGTCACCAAATATTCACCAAATTCGTGAAACTGAAATTTTATCATTATTTTTAGCCCTAAATAACAATGCTGGGAGCAGGCATTTAGAAATTTCAGATTATTAAAAGTAAACAAATTGCTAGAAGCTGCCTTCTCTCACTCCCTTTCTCCCAGGTGTTAATCCTCAAGAAAAATAGCAACCAACATAGCAGCAACCATCATTCACTCAGTGGTTAGAAAAAAAAAAAAAAGGCTTTATAAACCTTTGAACACAAACGTGAGATGTCAAAAACCTCTTCTGCTATGGGAGCAGGAACTTATTACCAAAACTAGATGAAGAAAATACTGTGAAGCGACGGCTATCTACGTATTTGGCTACCATACTAAATACCTTGCAAACAGCACAAGCGTTTCTGCCTGTCCTATCTCACCATCGTCTAAACGTATTTTAAAATAATCTCCCGGGACACAAACATCTCAGCACTAAAGACGAGGACTAAAACGAAGTCTAACACCAACCGTTTTTTAGACCTAACTTTAAAGAAGATGGCTTAAACGACAGGAACTTAGCACCCGGTCATCACGGACCTAGGACGTTGCGGAGAGACCCTGAAGTCCTTGAAGGAGGCGGCTGCCCTCCTCAGCGGGCCCCCTCCGCCCCAGCCACCTTCCCCAATCGCTCCCCCCCCCCCCCTCCCGATGCCCCGACGCCAGGTAGGACAAGCGGATGTCCAGGCCAGTACAAGGTTTCTCCGCCGCCCGCCCCGCGGCCTAAGGGAGCCGCGCCACCCGCCCGCCTTCCCTGCCTCACATTTCCCACTGCGACGCGAATTCCCGTGCCCTCCCCGAGTAATTTTCCATCAAGCAGCCGCCTACTTCCCCTTCCCAACGTGCCAGCCCTGCGGCCAGCCGATTATTGTCCATTCCCTCCTCGCAGCCCCGGTTGAGAACCCCTTACCCGGCAGAGTCATGGCGCCTCCAGCCGCTGTCCTCTCCAGCCGGGCCGAGGCCTGGAGCAGGGTCCCTCCCGCCGGAAGGCTTTGCCCGGCGCCCTCTCGGACCGTGCCACTCACACGGAAGAGAACAGGGGCCTTCACTACGGGGCGGGAGCCACGAAGAGGGACTACAGGTGTCTGGAAAAGCCTTCAGGTCTCCCAGGGAAGAATTTTTTCCACAGTGACCCCGGAAGAGACTCCGACCGGGGGACTCATCCCTTCATTCCCCCGCCCCCCCCGATTTAGCCAACCTCCTTTCCCCCTCCAGGAGCTGCGTGGAGGCGTTTAAGATGGCGGGAGGTTCGGTGTGGTAGGAAGCGTGAGAGGCGAAAGCGTCACCGAGAGGCGAAAGCGTCACCGAGCGTCGAGCCCGGGCGGTTGGGAATCTGCTGGGGTGTCCTGGCCCAACCATGAGCAACATCTACATCCAGGAGCCCCCCACTAACGGCAAGGTGAGGCTCCCCGGGGGCAGGGGCTGCTGTGTGCCAGGGGCTGCTGTGTGCCAGGGGCTGCTGTGTGCCAGGGGCTGCTGTGTGCCAGGCAGGCCAGGTCGTCGGGCAAGCTGTAGGTGACGGGGAGTGAGCGGAGCGGCGGTTTGGGAGCTACCGCTGAGGGGGAGAGTGCGCTCCCTCCCGGGGAGAGGTTCGGGTGAGGAAACTTTGATCTTTGGGGGTTTTTGCAGGCGAGGAGGGCGCGGGCTGTGCGTGAGGAGCGCAGCTGAGGAAGCTGCGTGTGTGCGCGGGTGTGAGGGGACGGGCTGTGCACCGTAGCTGCCTTTGAGTGGGGTGTGTGAAGAAACTGTGCAAGGAGGGGGGGCGACAGCTGAGGGGGACACGCGCGGTGTAGGCGCGGTGGTTTCCGTGTTGTGGTGCTGGTTTGGTTACTTTGCAGTCATATGGTCTGCTCGCAGACATTAACTGAGTCGAAACGCGACTTACTCTGTGTGGATAAAGCATTCCCTAAAGCATTCCATTTCTTTTCCTTTATTGTTCAAAATATCTCAGGTTCCTTATTATGACCTTTTACTGAATTTAGCAGTGTTGCTAGTGAGAAAGGTATATGCCCTTGCAGATTTACGGTATTTTTTTTTTTCCCCATATTTTTTAATTATGGAAGTGATAAAGGGTAAATGTGTTGCTATCATCTGTCAGGTTGCTGGCCTTGAAGCTTTGTTATGTATTGGCGCAAAACTTTATCTTAAGTTCTGGCAATACTGTGGACAGGTAATGGTAACTGTCTGGCACACCTGAATGTCTGCCACTGTTACTAACATAATGAATTTAGAAGTGGTTTTCTTAACTCGGCAATTATGTTCTCCGATTAGCGACTATGTTACAATAAAATTAATGGTGTGTTTTTGTATGTATTTATAGGTTTTGCTGAGAACAACAGCAGGAGATATAGATATAGAATTATGGTCAAAAGAAGCACCAAAAGCATGTCGAAATTTCATCCAGCTTTGTATGGAAGGTAATGACTGAACAGGATAGAAGTTGTTTAAGTTATTTCATATGCATTGTGCCTTTTTGTAAAATGAAGGTCATGACTGTGCCTTAATCTATAATTTGTATTTGGAAAGTATTGTCTGACACTCAGACAGTGTTTTTCAAGGTTATTAAGGAACCCACTGGAAAAAGAATAAAAATTTTAGATGGCTTTTTCAAATGTAGCATCTGGAATAGTATTACTGTAAAGTTGTATGTCAGGGGCTTGGGAAGGCATATTTTCAGCGTGTCTCGATGAAGTATAACTACCTCTTTAATGGATGTATGAAATGGATGTATGAAATGGCAATGATGCAATATTGGACATTTGCAAAGATTCTCATTTCTGTATGGCCATCTTTACTACCTTTTCATTTTTTTATTGAGTGCTTTGAATGTTTATTTGCTGTAGCTTTTTGTTGATGTAGCCTATGTAACTCTTTATGTATGTAACTGAAGTAAAGAGTAACTTGTAACTATGTAACTGAAGTAAAGAGTACCAGAATGAGAAGCAGCCTAGTGGGAAGTCTGTAACAAGAATTCGTGAAGGACCCGGTGCATTTATGTATTTCTTAGTTGCTGCTATTATCTCATTGCTCCAGAGTGGTTAAGAGTTATTCTAGTCCTCCTCTAGTAAGGAAAAACAGCAGTCTAGGATTTGTGCCTCCAGCCTCTTCTGTGTTCTTCCACATGAGGTGGAGATGAGATTTTTTGCAATGATAAATTAGTTTCTCGGCCTTTGGTAAGTTCATTCATCATTAGTGTAAGGAACTGGGCTTTTATTTCCTTTCTGAATTTGTCTGACTCCTGTGTAGGAACCTAAGCTTTATATAATAAATTTGAGTATTTCTTTTCTGTATGTCCTAACATATAACCATCCCTGAATATCTAGCTGTGCTAGATTTTGTGCTAGCATTTGCATACCAGTCTTTGTCATGCAGCTTGTAGCAGATTTATTTATTTAAAAAAAAAATCAAGATATATATGTCAAGTAAGTTTTCATTCCTGTTTTCCTGTATTTTCATAACCCTTATCTGATAGATAAGAGAAGATAATTTAGGGAAAAAAATGTACCACATAGTTCTGTGAAAATTATTGGTTTTGTTACATTGTAAGCTGTGAAAGGAGTGATACCTCTGTTCCATGCTGGTTAACAAAAGTGCTAGTTGTTTGGTATATGAATATGCCTAATAACGTATATGAGATGTTGGCTGGGACAGAGCATAGTTTTAACTCTCCTTTGAAACTGGAGTGCATTTGTAGCATCATTCCAGTGCTGAAAGGCAAAAAGATGATTTGGCAGTATAATCTTGGAGATATGCAGTGCTTTTTGCAACAGAAAAATGTGGCACCATGTGTTTTTTTCATAAATGTCATTCACAATATTTTGAAGCTGAGGTACAGTCACACTGACCATGGCAGTGGAAGAGGAGGGAACCCCTTGGAAATAGCATAATCCAGTAACACTACTTGCTTTCTGAAACTTGAGTCTCTGGTCATGTCTGCATCATCTATGCATCCATGTAAGTTTGAATTTGAGACCATTTACCGTGTTATTTAATATCTTCCTCTTTTTTTTTTTTTTTCCTTTTCTTTTTTAGAGTATTACAATAACACAATATTTCACAGAGTAGTGCCTGGGTTTATAGTGCAAGGAGGTGATCCCACTGGTACAGGATCAGGTGGAGAGTCAGTCTATGGAGCACCTTTCAAAGTAAGCATCTGATTATCTTATGCATTGATTTTTTATTATCTCTATCTGTTCTTCCTACTGAGCTAGGTTGTGAGAAGACAAACCTTATGTCAGAAATGCACTGTTACACATGTACTGTAATTTCTTTCACAAGATGCTTTCATATAAAATAGGTGTTTTTTCAATTGAGAGTTCCTAAATCTAGCTATGCTGATGTTAAGATATATGTATAACCTTGTTATCATGAACTTAACACAGAAAAAGAGGGAGGGTAAGCAGTGAGAAGTAGGGTTTGATGTGTGGCATACTCAAGTGCAGAAATCTACATTGTCTACCCATATTGCATCTCATATAGCAAAGGTCTCCTAGTGTATTATTGTTACCAGCATGGCTCATGAGGCTCAGATCCTGAGTGAAGCTGCACATGCCCAACATCTGTGTTCACTTCTGCCTGGTATTACAGCATTAAGAATTGTGACTATACTATGGTATTAATATGTTACACATTGCTTCCACCTTGAAAGTAATTCTATTTGCTCTTCTTTTGGTCCAGAAAATATTCTGCCTTTGCAGTGCTGTACTATTGAATATACTAATATATTGATTATACTGTTCAGTAACAACCGCTATTGAACTTCCAGTTATTTTTCATTTATTAGGATTTTCCCCGTAAATACAGTGGTTAATAAGAATAATAGTTTTACATGTGCAAAGTGCAGTTACTTCTGTAGCTGATTTGGAATTTTTTTTTAGCATCTGGATATTAATAATCTCCAACAAAATGATGACTAATAATATTGATGATTACAATGATCAAAAAAGAAAATTAGCAAGATGGAACCTAGAGTTTTTTTAAATTGTCTCTTTTTGCTATTGATATACTGGTCTTTAATTTTTCTCATGATTGTTTGTTCGCTATATGTTTATGGTTTCTTTTGAAAGTTGTTCACTTGTTTACATTACTATAGGCACTAAGCATAAGAAAATCACAGAATGGTGGGGGTTGGAAATGACCTCTAGAGATCATCTTGCCCAACCCCCCTGCCAGAGCAGGATCCCTTGGCGCAGGAATGTGTCCAGCCATGTTTTGAGTGTCTCCAGGGACAGACAGAGACTCTACAACTTCCCTTAGCAATTTCTTCCAGTGTTCTGTAACCTCAAAGTAAAGAGGTATTTTAATTCAAGTTAAATGTCCTGTGTGCCATTTTTGTGACCATCACCCTTCATGCTGTCACTGAGCACCACTGAGAGAAATCTGGCCCCATCCTCCTGACACCTGCTCTTTAGATATTTGTAAACATTGATGAGATTGCCCCTCAGCCTCCTTTTCTTTAAGCTACTATTGAAATATTGACAGAAAACAATCTTCTGCTGAAAATGAAAGTGCAGTTGTGGCATTAAGTTTTGAAATACTTGGGGTTTATTGCTGTCTGAATTTAAAAGAAAATTAACAGCGTATTTTCTGTGTGTGCATATTGATGTAAGTAAGAGGTAGCTAAAGAAGTGGCAGAAATAGCTACATACTTAAATCATGTTCTTTTCTCTTGTGTCTTTGCCAGGATGAGTTCCACTCACGATTGCGATTTAATAGAAGAGGACTTGTTGCTATGGCAAATGCTGGGCCCCATGATAATGGGAGTCAGTTTTTCTTCACCTTGGGTCGTGCAGATGAACTTAATAACAAGCACACAATCTTTGGAAAGGTCTGGTACATGGACTAAAGTCCCAGTTTGAGTCTCAAAGAAGCTACTATAAGAAGCTACTATATTCAAAGGCTATTATAATGTATATTTACTTCTGTGTACATTTGATATTTATTTCACTGCTTTCTGAGCTGTCTCTGTTTTCTTTGTTTCCTGTGTCTGGCAGAAATGTTTCTCTGGGTTGTTCCCATCATTATCTGCTTTGGTGTTATTCTTCTAAATTATCTTTTTGTATCAGGAAAAATGAAAACATAAGATGAATTTACTACCTCATGATTTACATGATTTACATCAAAAAAAGTAGACCAGCTATATTTTTTATATCACAGCATCTTTTCTTATTTCACAGCTCACAAAGAATTTGATATCTTGCCTTACAGAAATACTAAAAAATGCAGGGTTACCTACTGTATTCCTTCAATTTTTGGTGTTAAATTAAAAAAAAACAACTTGTATATTTTACTTGCTGTCTTTTAGAATTCTTACATGCTTACAGTATTTCCTATATATTTTTTATATTATTTACATAATAAGTACCTTGTGTTTTGCAGAATAATTAACAAAAATTACAAATAAGGACTTTCTACCCATTTTTGCAAATTTGACAGGTTACAGGGGATACAATATACAACATGTTGCGTCTGGCTGAAGTAGAAGTTGACAAGGAAGAGAGACCTCTCAGTCCTCACAAAATACGAAGTAGTGAGGTGAGTGTGTGGTGATTTTAAATTTGAAGTTTCTAATTTATTGTATTTATAGTGTTTGGAAAACTGTTCTAGTGTGAAAACCAGGCATGTTTTTTATATACTGTTTGAAAATATTGAATCATTTAATTACAAGGAAATGCTTGTTACAGATGTGTCTTTTTTAACAGGTTTTGTTTAATCCTTTTGATGACATTGTTCCAAGACCAAACAGAAGGCTGAAGAAGGAAAAAACAGAAGAAGAAACTAAGAAGTCTAAAGTAAAAGGCACAAAGTAAGTATGTGCAACATAAGTGATGGTTCATTTTCTTACACCTTTAATTTGTAGCTTGTTAATTTTCTATTTCTGCTTTTGAAGGCTTTACCAAAATTCACAGAGGAAAACCAGAATGTCTTAAATTCTATCTTACCATTTTTAAAGTGATGCTTTCAAGCAGATCCTGATTGTTTTGACTGGGGAACAGAGTACAACATGCTTCTCTTCAGTGTTTGTGGTTTATTGCAAAACACCCTTTGTAGATTTTTAAAATGGCTATACTCAATAGAACAATTTTGTTTTTTTTATTTTGAAATTGCCTACAGCATAAAAGGAATATGTTTGAAGTTTATGGAATGTTAGTAACTAACATTTATAATGTTTTAATAAAAAATGTGTTTTCTCTCAAAGAAATTTTAACCTGCTTTCCTTTGGGGAAGAAGCTGAAGAAGAAGAGGAGGAAGTCAATAGAGTTAGTCAGGTACTGTACCAATTCATACCCATTTTCCTTTTCAACTTGAAATTACATTTTTGCGTGTTGGAAAAGCTTTGACGTTCTTAATCCTATTCTTATGTTTGCATTTTGAACAATAATACTAGAAATTACTTCAGTATTTATGATTCTGATATTTTAACGTGTTGAAAAAAAACCAAAGGTTTTAAACTTTTCTGATTTTGAGGGCACCTTCAGTTTTACAGCATGATATTTTTACACTTCCTAAACATAAAGTTCCATACTTTTAATGTAGGTCTGTGTCTGCTTTTTAAAGTCCATAGGGGTGATGAAGAACTTTTCCTCCTTAATTATAGAAGTGTGATTTCATGAGGCTTAAAATAGGTCAATGTGTTCATTATCAGTGCATTCTAAGTTGCTTTTTTTAATGTGTGTCTGTTTTGTTTTCAAAATGAAGTACTGTGGGAAAAATAACACATTATCATAATTAAATATTGCACTTTTGGGAGTTGTCTGCATTTATAGAACTAGGGTTGCATAGATAGTCTTTGACCTACCATTTTCCTACCTGACCTTACTTCTTAAGTAAGGCTAGTCAAAAACTTCTTTAAAAAGTTGCCATTTTCTACTGCTGACCACATTATTTCTCTGTAGCCTTAGACTCTTGCTTATTTGTAAAGTTCAGGTACCTACTTGCTTCAGTTGGTCATCAGACTACATGGTGCTGAATCTTCTACCACAGAAGTGAAAAAATGGTCCTCAGAGAATGTTCAAAACATCCACAAAAGACATCCACACAAAAGATGACAGGGAGTAATAATGGACAATATTAATGAGATGGTATGAATAGGGATGTTAGTAGAGGTTTATCACAACAGTAGTTAGTTGTAACTTATTTTTCTTTCTTGTTTCATCTTACCAGTCAGACTAACTAGATCTTTTTACCCTGGCATACTCATCTGCAACTCTGTTCTTGGTAAATGTCTGGTTTTTAATACTGCATTTAACTCTGTTGCTTTGATGTCCCCCCCTTTCAAGCCAAATGTTTGCTTTTCAGTTTAAAGTATCTAAATAGAACACCTCTTACATGACAAACCTGGTTTCAGTGTTTTCATGCTTTCTTCAACTCAGTCTTGAAAGAAATCTCACATACTTATCCTGACTATATTCCGGTATTAGCTGTGAAAAATAGCCAAAGCAACTGTTTATGACAAATTGCTCTTCATTCTTTTCAACAGAATGAAACCTTTTTTTCCCAGACCTCAGCAGTTGTTTTTAGTAGGTCCAGATCAGTATCTCTGTAGTTCCTGTACGTCATCTTAATCTTGATTAAAATGAACTGTGTGAATTTTGGCACTGACTTCCATTCTCTCTTTTTGATTAGAAAAATTGAAGGGCAAAGTTAGTAATAACATTCTTTGTCATCTACATGTTCAGAATCCTGAGAACTTTTTTTTGATTACTAAATCCAGTAAGTCTTGCTATTTCAAACATAAGAAGGGCTGAGGTTGAGAGGAAAGCCTGCAAGTAACTGAGGAACCAGATCTGGCAAAAAGTAAAATTTTTAATTTTTTAATGCAGTGAGGCTCAAGCTAAAATTATCTAAAGAACAAAAGAAAACACCATGTGTCAAGGTGAAATTTTATGGTATTTTGTGGTTTCATGCTTACCTCTGAAAAATAAGAATTCCTGTCTTAGTCACATAGTATTAAACAAGTGAGTACTGAGTTAAGAACCACACCCCAAGTTTATTTTCCATCTTCCTTACTGTGGACAATTTTCTACTGTAGATTTGTTGAGACTGCAATACACTTAGACTAAGTGAGGGAATGAATGTATTTTGTCTTTGCTGGAATGCATCCCCAGACTCTTGTTCCTGAAACCGTACATTGAAGGGCAAGGAGGATAACTGGGCATATGGATTATGGTAACTTTAAAATAAAATAAAAAGAGAGGAAGGGAAAGATGAGAGATACTTCTTATTTCTTACGGTATGAAAGTTGAGTCACAAAGATAAATGAGACAGTAAATATACTGAGAAAAAATATTTTTCACTCTTGAAATAAAGTTGTGAATACTTATGCCACAGAATGTGATTAAAGTGAGAAGTGTAAATATTTTTAAATAGTAATTAAACAAGGATTCAGGGCCATTGGTGTCTTTTAAATGTTACAGGTCAAACTGTCTTCTGTATCAGGAGAGTCTCTGCACTATAGAGAGTGTGAATCCTAAAGAGAAAATTTATGTGCTTTAGGAGATTATAGAAGACAGAGGTCACAGGATTAGGGAAGTTTGTGTCGAGGAGTCGCAAGAGCAGAAAGAATGGCTGCATAAGAGAGGTCAATCAAGGAAGGAGGCAAGAGAGATACCAGCACAGGAAGTGTGCTAACCAATAGGAGCACGACTGCACAGAGTCTAGGTCCGGGAGACAGAGTTGCTTGCTAGTAACAGAGTTCATCAACAGTCCTGCACACAGCAAGCAACAATCAAGACTGCGCTTTCTGGATGGGGACCTTGGTCTTGGTTGTTCCATCAAGAGATGGAACGGGAGATGGGGGTGGAGACAGATCTACAGTGTGGGTCCAGTAGGCTCATCCAGAAGACTGGGTTAGACACTGGTACACCTCTGACATAGCTCAGGCAGTGGATTCTCATACCTGGGCCAAAATGCTGCTCATGGGAAGAGGAGCTCCAGGTAAAACTCTTCAAGGCCATGGAAGCCATTAGTGAACTCATAGACCTGATTGTGAAGTGCCTGCTGATTTTTGATTAGCATTTAAACTGTAGCTTTCAGGGTCCAAATTGCTAATTTGATTGTCTGTACTTGCTTGGGAAGTTGACAAGGGTGATAAGCATTTGTCTTAGGTTTGATGTAGCTCCTGAACACACACAGGGGTTACTTGTTGAAGGCAAAATGCAGCTGACATAGAGACATTTGGGTCAGGATACAGGCTGTTTCTGTAACATTTTCAGTCTGATTTGTTTGAAATTTATGTTTACTTTTTGATTGGCATGGGAGATGATTCCTTACTCCAGTCTTTCTGGAAGATCTTATGTGTTGTTATTTACTTGGTTGCTTGCTTCAGGACATGATTTCTACATGATATATTGTTGTTTTTTTCTTTTCTGTTTCCTAGGAGTCTAATTAGTGTTCTACCAGTTGATAAGTGCTGCTCCCCATGTAGTAGTTCTTTAGGTTGTCATGTGCCACTATTGGAAAGTTAAGTTCTTATCTCTTCATTCACTCAAATATGTATGTGCTAGACCATGTAGCTTTATGATGTTTAATGCTTGTGATGATTAATTTTAAAGGAAAGAAAGAAAAAGAATTGTTTCAGTGCATTGCTATTACAAAAAGCATGGGAATCAGTTTGATGTCCCTCTTTCTGGAATGCCTTCTCTGCCCTTCCACTATCAGTAGTGTTTATACTTACTGGGTAGGCTAAAGCTAACAAAAAAACATGTTATTCTTTTCTTACCAGTGTTCTTTTTTGCCATCTATTTTTACAAACACTGACATTTCTAATAATTCTTTTCTTTTTTTTTTAACAGAGCATGAAGGGTAAAAGTAAAAGTAGTCATGATCTACTGAAGGATGATCCACATCTAAGCTCAGTTCCTGCTGTCAAAAGGTTAATATATGGTTTTATTTTTTCAAGAACAGATATACTTTCAGGATACTAACCCTGCTTAGTATCATGTATACTCATTGCTTGTCTGTTGCTCTTTTAAGAAATTAAGAATGGCAATGCTGGTCTTACCAAATGTTCCTCTGACCCACTATGCTGGGCATTAAGTGGATGCCCAGTAGAGAAAAAAAGCAGGAAAAGCATAACGTTTACCTCAGTAGTCTCCTAGCCTCCATCTTCTTTCAACTTATTGGCTTTACTGTTATAAGATCTTTATTATTACCTTATGACAGCTAGCACTGAGTATGTTTGCCTTAGGATGTTCAAATGGATTTTTTTAGAATACACTAAACTCTATCTGTATAAAAAATGAATTTTTTTTATGTTTAGCTTAATTATTAGTATGGTCCACATCAGACATGCCTGTATGAAAAAGGTTGTCCAAAATACAGGCTACTTGCAAATACTTGCAATGAGATGCTAAAAACTGATGTGTGAGATCAAAAACATCCATCTTAAAAGAGTATTGGGTTTTTTTTCCTTCAGCTTTATGCATTAGTGGTTTGTCCGGATAGCTCAAGATATGGTTACAATTTATTAATTTTGTGAAAATCTGTGGCTTTGTGTTTTAAAAAATTTCTAGTTGGAAAGGATTGTGATAGTGAAATGAAAAAACCCACTATTTATTCATACTTTTAAGATGAATATGAGGATGATATAAATGACTAGGTAGACTGAAATTTCAAGTAGTGGTAGAAGTTGTGTTACAGAACTGTGTGTTTTTAAATGGAATTTTGGTTCTCCTCTGGTACTCCAGAGTAGTTACAATTGTTTTTCTTCTAGTGAAACTGCAGATGAAGAAAGAGATTTGAGTGAGGTAAGTAACTTTTTCTTTACAAATAAGTCTTTGCTTTTTACTATGTGTGAATTAGGTTTTCTTAAGGGAGCAAATGCTACTTGAGATGTTTTTGAAAATCAGCTCAAGTCAAATATTCAGCGAAAGGCTGCAGCCCGTTTCAGAGTTCTAAGATTTGGCTGCTGTGGTGTTAATACTGCATACTACTTACTGCATTTTATAAAAGCTGCTTACCACATATTTCAGTCAATACATTAGATATATGGCTGATTATGACAGATTATGGCAGAGTGACATGCCACTAGTAAAAGCTCTAAAATTGCTTCTGAAAGAGAAAGTTAGAATTAAATTTATTATGAATAATGATACAACTCCAGTGTCTGAGGGATAATCTATGTGTGAGTCAGAGTCCTGTTGGAAAGATGTCTTCAAGGAAAAAGAATTTAAGTTAATATTTATCACTTAAATTGTACTGGTGAAGATAGGCACCTCTGAAAGACAGGAAATCTGACTAATGAAACAGTAACATTCAACGAAACGTGATGGTTACTTTAGTTATAAGTAATTTGTTGTACATGGTGCAGAGTAAGATTGCCAGGGTATCCCTTTGAGATGATGTTGAGTGTAATGTTTGAATGTAATGTTTGACTAGGAATGTAATTTCCCATTCTCCAGAATGAATCCTGAAAAGTACTGCTTTCCATATCTATCTACCATGCACAAAGACTGCAATAGTTAGTTGATGCAGTGGAAGTGAAGGAAAGACAAGGTGTTGGTAAAAAAACCAGTCTGGTTCCACTGTATTTCCTTTTGTTTTTTCTTCCAGAAGGTATAGTATGACTTCATTTTCTTGGAGTCTTCTCCCTTTGTAATTCCAGCTGTGCAGGAGCCTTTAAGTGTCAGAAGGGCTCTGAAAATGGTATTTAGTTAATAATTCTTCATATGTTCAAATAACCATTTGCTAAGTGAACTGGATTTGGGGAATATAGAGCAGAGACATGCTACATATATTTATTTAAATTTACCTAAATTAATCTGAATGTTGTTATGATAATGTCCTGAACTAGAAAATAGGAAGGGTTTTTTTTCTTGCAGGTACTCTCCTTAGATTTCATATCATTGAAAGATATTGGTCAGAATCTATCATATCAGGCAATTACCTGAGCCTTGTAAAGTGTTACTAGAATTTTGCCATCTCACTTAGATTTATTTCAGTTAACACATGACAGTATCACCTTCTCATTTACATGGCTGCAACATGTTGGTAGTTTTGTAGCTGTCCAATGACCCTATAATTCTTCCAGGTCAGCCTACCTCCTTGTTAACAAGGTGTCCCTGGTGTGTGAGAAACTCTTGTTATTATTCCAAACTTGCTGTGCAAGCTATAAAATATCATCCTGCTTCTCTTACTGCAGTCCTCAAGATCATACATTTCAAAATCCTTTCAGATCCTTTGCCTTACTATTAGCAGCAAAACTAGTATATCTTCTAGGCAGGCAGTTTTCCATTTCTTTGTCACTAGGAGCATACCATCATTCAACTGAGCAGCTGCTTCCCTCCTGGGTTGTCCATGTAGCCCACTTTTTGTAGAAATGTGTTAAATCTGTTAGTTGGTAGTAAAACTTCACAAAAGTGAGAATCTAAAAGATACAAGATCAGATGGAGTTAACGATACAGAAGAAGAGACTGAAGGAGACTGGGCAGTTTCGGGAGAGAAGGTCTTGAAAAGGAAGGTTATATCCTATCTTGTCAGTGAGTGTCATTCTGGAAGACAACTGGTGAAATCTGGTGCAGAGTGACAGGAATGGAAAGTTCAGGAAGTGAAAGGGTTCAGATGAGTTAGACAAGGTGAAATACTCTTCTGTTTCCAAGATTGTACTTGTACTCCTTGCTCCCTCTACTTTTCTCCCCAACCCTTTTTGTGTTTATGGGCATGCTCTTCCTGCTACTTGTTCTCCTACCTGTCAGTCACACCCAGAATATGTGTGTTGTCTGTAGAGTGTTCCTCTCCAAGTGCCTCATCCTGACAGCCTCCTGGATACAGTGCAGTTCTCTGGAATACCGTTTCTATGTGTGTCCTTTTTTTCTGTGTAGTTGAAATTACAGCCATGTAGCATCCTGCACTTTTTCTTTAGCTAATCAGGATAGTTCAAAAGTAAATATAAGATGTGCCATCTAGTCTCTGAGCTGCCATCCTTCCATTAAGATTCATGCAGGCTTCCTTCTTTAGTGAAGGCAGTAGTCAAATTTGGTCTACATAGGCTTATTCTTAATTTCTGAGAGAGATAACTTGTTTCTACCTCAGATGTCTTTGAGCCAATGCAATTTATCCCTTTTTGCCTTCCTCTGCTGGAAGCATAGTACCTCTGTAGCAAGTTGGATTGATTTGGTTCCACAGGTTTTCAGAGCCCCTTTTGATCAGTGGGGTATTTATAAATTCCTTCATGGAGACCAGTAGGCAAGCCTTTTCCATCCTATAATGACTGTAGTATAACCCTATGGCAGGTAGTTCCTAGTGAGTTTTGGTTTTATTTTAATGGGATGTGAAGGAAATATTTAATGTATCATCTGGTCTGGGTTCATGAACAATGACCTGACTGCTACCACATTGCTATGAGGTCTTTCTCAGACTTGTAAGGGTTTACAGTTCAGAACAGAATGGAATAGAATTCTAAGCGATACAAAAAAGATACAATTTCTGTAAGAAAAAATACTTCATTGTCATATTTCTCATTTTTAGCTCAATCCAAATTAAATAAGGAAATATTTGTTTGAAAAGTTTGCTTTTAAATGAAGTTTTTTGGTTTTATTTTTGTAATTGATTACCTTTGTAAGAAACACCTCCCATATTCAATACTCTTTAGTAAAAAAAAAAGATAAAGGATAAGCTTTATAATTTTATATCAATAAAGGATGAAGAAGAACACGATGAAGATGCTGATAGTGTTGAAGGTGAAGCTGCTGGCAATGAGAGATTTCAAATAAAAGAACGCATTGCCAAGAAATTGAAAATCGATACAAGTGAAAATGCTAAAAATCAGCTTCAAGAGGAAGAAAGCAAGACAGAAAAGAAAACAACTAATCGAAGGTATGCATTGTGCTTTTTTTTTTCCTTCACCTTGTTTACAGTCAGATTTTCTGCTAATTTCCAGTTTTACAGCTAACCACATTGATAGGATTCTCCCATTTCCACCCCCAACTGTGTGAGACAGAGTTTCCTGTTGCTTTCTCATTTGGCATTTTAAGCCTCACAGCCTTCTTTTCTCTGATAACACAGGATGATCATCTGCCACTGAGACTTACAGAAAATAGTCATGTACCAGTTTTTCAACACTGCAATTGTTATTATATCATTAGTACCAACCATGCCAATGAAAACCATCTAGGGTGCTTAGAAGGTTGGAGTATGCCTGTGTAACACTGTATTTGAATTATTAAACTAGCTCTAGACAATTTGTTATGTTTCTGCAGCAGTATTCAGCCCTTCACAATGGAAGTGTGAGTTCCAGTCATGTAATGTAGTTGTGTCAGGCTTTGTGAACATCAGTACTGATAAGCACTCAATTTTCAGTGAGTTAATTTGTTTTCTTGGAACATTGCATCTTGGCAGTCTTTCTTCCAGGCGTGGTTTGCGAATTTCTGCCTAGTAATACTTAATACTGCACAAAAATATTTGTCGTACATGCTAGTGATGTTTTGTGGATCTGATGACAAACTCACTAAGCATTGTTGTTCAGTATTTCAGTAAACATCGGCTCCAGAAGTTACTGAAGACTCAATTCTGCATTTATAATGTTCAATGTATCTATGTACTTATTGAGTGAAACTTAGAAGGGATAGGAGGAGGGAGCATAAAAAAGGTAATCTAGGTCTAATTAGCTTCACCAAAGCTAACACTGCTTTGGTGGTGCTAACTGGCTTAGTGAAATCATTCAGGCTTTTCCTATACTAAATACTGCATATGTAGTGGCTGTCTTCGATTCTTTCGCACAACGGTTTCATCTGAACTGAACCTTTCTTTCTGTTTGGGTTGGGTTTTTTGGTTATTTTTATTTCTACCCCCACTGCAGATATGGTTTTGTGTGTGGTGGCCAGGGCATATTGTCAACATGGAAGAATCCAGGACAGTTTGTTTGCAACAAAAGAATGCCTGGTAGTCTGTGGCAGTCTAGTTCCATAGTAATTACCATCCCTATTTGTAACAGGGAAATGAAGATGTCAGGTAAGACACATGAAGATAATTTTTTTGTAATAACAATACACTTTGAGATAAAATACATATTGAAACTTTGGTTGGAAAGTGGAATAACAGAAACAAAGTAGTTGCTGTTTCACAGTGGTCAGAGTTCACATACTGACTTGCACTCTTGGCAGTTCTTTCTGATTTTATATGACTATATAGAACCATAGAATGGCTAGGATTGGGAGGGACCTTAAGATCATCTAGTTCCACCCCCCCTGCATGGGCAAGGATACCTTCCACTAGAATAGGTTTTTCAAGGTGCCATCCAGCCTGGCCTTGAACACTTCCAGGGAGGGGGAAGCCACGATTTCTCTAGATAACCTGTTCCAGTGTCTCACCACACTCAAATAAAAGAGTTTCCTCCTCATATCTAACCTAAATCTTCCCTCTTGAAGTTTTAAACCATTTCACCTTGTCCTCTCACTACACATGCATGTAAAAAGCCCTACCCCAGTTTTCTTGTAGGCCCTGCTCGGATATTGGAAGGTTACTATAAGGGCACCTCAGAGCTTCCTCTTCTCCAAGCTGAGCAGCCCCAACTTCCTCAGCCTGGCTTCATAGGGGAGGTGCTTCAGCCCTCTGACCATTTTAGTGCCTCTCCTCTGGACCCTTCCAGGAACTCTGTGTCCTTATGTTGGGGACTCCAGAACTGGACACAGTGCTCCAGGTGGGGTCTCACAAGAGCAGAGTAGAGGGGAAGAATCACCCCCCTCGACCAGCTGTCTGTGCTTCTTTTGATGTATAGGACTCTCTTAATAACTATCCATCCAACAACCAATTTTTTTTACTTTCTGATGAATTTTACAGCTGCTAGAAACAAATTTGCCTAAGGTATAATTTTAAGTTTGTGGCATAAAAGCAACACAAAGCCAGAGCATCTTAAGAATAAGATGCTCTGCACCCAAGCTGGTGTTCTATCACATTTTCAGAGGCATTGATGTAGGCATTCCATAAGCTGCTGGTTGTCCATGTGTCTGGTCAGCGTACAGTATTTGTGGTTATCCTGCTCTTTCAGAGAAGTAGCAATAGTACTATGGCAGATCTGAAGTCAGAAGAATGTGTGTTTTTAGCAGATGCGAATCATAGTCTTCAGAGACACTGCTTGGTACCACAGATAACCATAAATTTCTAGACTTAATGTTTTCCAAACATTTTTCTGGCACGAAAATCAAAGACATGGTATTGTGTGTCATAAATAAGTTGTTACTAATTTTGAGACTTGGTGAGGTAAAGTAACATAAACATTATTAAATTTCATTCTCACCTCATTTTTGTAGGTGAACTGGAGATCACTGATAATATTCTCATGGGACTTCAGCTCCCACTGTAGTCCACAAGAGTGTTGATCAGAGAGATGAGAGGTGTTAATGGCAAAAAAATTGAATACACTATCTACCAGCTTGAAGGGCAGCTTCTGCTGACATATCAGAAGGCCAAGAAACGTTTCATTGTTTTGCTGATTTAGGATGGTAATGGAACTTCGGCACCAGAGTGTAAAAAATAGATGTGTTTTACTGTTGATGACCAAATGATACAACCAAATAAAACAAAAAAAACACATAATAAAAATAATAGTAAACAAAGCACCTAAAGCAGATAGATAAAAAATATACAGGATATTGCATCAAATCATTGTTACATAAGAGCAAGGATAGTTATATCACCACCACGAGGATATATATGTCACCACTTGCATATGTTCCCATCATCCAGATCTGCAGTTGCTGGGGAGCCCCAGTTGCAGCGAGGATTTGGGGAACCCTTCCTAGCAGGTGGGAAAATCCTGCACGGTGCATCCACCTGTGGGTGAGGCATCCAAAGTCACTACAAGAGGGTCAAGCCTAATATCCTTAAAAAAAATCAAATCAGAATGACTTGCATATTTCACTATGTGGAACTATCTGGCTTTACCCCCCGACCAACCAAGACCGAGACTTGGCCAGTGTCCAGGACATTGGTGGTGGGGTTCCTAAAATACTGTCTCCAGACATCAAGTCAACAGAAATGGTATTTTGGATTGGTTAGTCGCTGGCATCAACGTTATCTATTGCTATAACTTAATGCAATATCCACTAATAAAATGGTTATTAGTAAAAAGGACAGGATTCATCTATAGGTCAGCTCTGTCCTGGGCTTGTTGTCCAAGCCTTAGCACTACACTCATACCTGTCGTGTTCGTGTCATCAGGTATTCAAATGGGCTAATAGAATAATTGAATCTCTAAAACTATTATTTCAAGGTACTGTCCTTTAACATGTATGACTTTTTCTAAAAGCCTGTATTCATTTGTACCAGTCCTTTTTCTTTTAATACGACTCCATTTGTAAAGTCAGACGTTTGCACATTCGTTTCAGAGGAAAAATATGGAAAGAATAGCCACCTTGAACTCATGGTATTGAAATGCAGTACTGTTTCTAAATGCAATCATACTTGGAGTGCTTAAATGTTGTAGTTAATTTTAGTAATTTCATTATGCTATGTTTTTAAAAATAACTTGAGATGCTTTCCAATTCTGTATTGGGTAGGGAACCTAGGGAAAAAAATTCCTACTCATTCTGGCAAATTTTTAGAGAAACACCCCTGTCTGTTGTTTCTTATTAGAAAACTTAAACTTCAAAGTATCAAACAGGTATTTACATGAAGGAATGTACACAAATAGAGGTAGGGTTTGCTGTCATTGCATTAGTAGTGAAGTTTATCATCATTACATCGAGTTTGTAAAACGTCACTGGCATGATCAACCTAAGGCTTCAGAGTAAACAGTTGTAGTTTGGCAATTAAAAACGTTGCTTTTATAATCGTTTTCATCCTGTAGGTGGAGCTCGGGTGCTACACATGTCTTGCTACCGTCTTAAAAGAATTTTAACTGATTTTTGTTTGCAGGACATGAGTGCGAGTACTACAGTCAACAACATCAGCTGCAACCTTATAGTGCATGTGCTCTTAAATAGCAATATGAAATAGGTGTCAAAAGTAGCCATGCTACTTTCTGACTTTTTGAGTAGTTAGGATCACTTGAATTTAACTCCTGTGTTTGTTTTTCCTGTTGTATATTTTTCCTCCTAGTAATCCTATGAATTGCGATTGAACTAAATAATAGTTTCTTCTAGTGTCTTTTAAGCCATCATTGGCCATCACATGGGGTTGAATAGGAATAGCAGCAATTACCATTCACTACTGTTAAAATTGGTGGCAGCTAAGTTGCTTCTCCTTTGCATTCTGAGTCTTTCTTATGTGTGTGTTACAGTTTGTGGGTAAAATAAATCATATAATGAACAATTAGACATCTGCTGTGTGTATATATAAGAAATCTCTCCTTGCAACTGAATTTGAACATAACTACCTGAAATACTACTGTTCTTTTCATAGCAAATTTGAGTATTGTATATTCAAGTAGTGTTTAAAGCCAAAGGAGGCCATTACATAAACTATGTATCTCAATCCATAAATTGCTGCCTATTACCTCTGTACTGAGCTTACCATTCAGCTGTGGTTGTACAAGAAAGACAGTCCAATATAATTTGTATATACCAGGGTAGTGTAGTTTGATCCATATTTAGTCAGTAAGTGTAATGTATTGGAAGTATTCAGGTAACTTACCCCTAACAGTATCTCATCCAGTTTTACATTTTAATTTGCCTGTACATCTTTTTTTTTTAAATTTTAATTTAGCTGTACATCTTTCGGAAGAGTACTGCAATATGCTGCATTTTCTCTTACTTCAACTACTTGAATTCTGATGCAGCCTTTTCTGTCCTTCTAATAAGCTGTACCTATGGAGTTCTTTCAGTTTTTCACAGTAAGATATTTTTCCAGTCCTCAAATCACTTTATGGCTTTTTTTGCTCTTTCTGCAAGTTTTCAACATTTTTAAAGAACTCTGATCAGTGATGTCTTACTAGCCTTACTAGTGCTGTATATAGAGAGTAACAGCTTTTTTTCTTACTTCCACCTCCTTATTTATTGACACATCAACATATGGTACCCTTAGATTGTTGGTACTATGCTATCTGCATTTTGAGTTTAATTTCTTTGAATTTTTTTAATTCCTGGACATTAAGAGTAATGGCTTACGTTTCATCCAACTGTTGATGTTTCTTGGAAATATTTGTATTTTACTCAAAATATTAATTGTTTTACTTCATTGTAACCCATTTTACATATGTAGTCTGCATTTCAAATAGGATAGAATCCAGACACCTGTAATCTTTTCTTGGGGTGGGAAAAAAATTATTATCAAAAAAAACCCCAACCTTCCTTCTGAATACTTATAATTTGTTCTGCAGTTCTTCCTGATATTAAGAAACTCTGTGCTGTGCTTTGCAAACCTATGTTAAACATAAAACTTCCTCTGAGTAGTCTCTAGCTTCCTCACCTTGCACTTGTGTTCTGATTTTTATGTATAGTGTAATGACCATAACATTGCAGAAATTTTGCTGGATACTTAGCTAGAGTTTACCATCAGCATCCTCAGAGCTCTGTCTTTGTATCTGAGTACTACATGTTGTATATTAAAATAAAGCAGAGGGACCTGGACAGGCTGGATCAGTGGGCCAAGGCAAATAATACAAGGTTTAACAAGGCCAGTTGCACATTTTGGTCACACCAAGCCCAGGCAATGCTACAGACTTAGGGAAGTGTGGCTGGAAAGCTGCTGAGCAGAAAAGGATCTGGGAGTGCTGGCAGACAGTGTGCCAGGGTGGCTAAGAAGGCCAACAGCTTTATGGCTGTGTCAGGAATAGCGTGTCAGGAAGAGGTTGTTGCCCTGTACTCAGCACCAGTGGGGCCACACCTCGAGTGTTGTGTTCAGTCTGGGACCCCTCAGTTCAAGAACAGCATTGAGCTGCTGGAGTGAGTTCGGAGAAGGGCAACCAAGCTATGAGGAGTGGCTGAAGGAGCTGGGATTGTTAAGTTTGGAGGAGCCTAAGAGGAGACATAGTTGCTCTCTACAACTACCTGAAAGGAGATTGTAGTGAGGTGGGTGCTGTCCTCTTCTTATGTATATTGTATTTTATTTATTTATATTTTGTTTATTTTATTTTTATTTTATTTTTATTTTATTTATTTTATTGTGAGGGGTGGGGCATAGGGTGTTGACAGTTGACTGCAGTGATCTTAGAGGTCTTTTCCAACCATGCCAATTCTGTGATTCTAATATATAAAATATTTCATAGCATAATTATACAATATGTGTAATACCAGAGTAAAGAATAGATACTGAGAGGTCAGATACACATTCTTCACCTTTAGCCTCTTGTGGCACCAAGAGACTGAAAAATGTTATGGGAAGATCTTATGCACTGAAATTTCTGCAACTAGAGGTCAAAGAAGTTAAAGGTTATCTTCTGTCATCTCATCTTCTTTTGTGCAGTTTTTTTCCCATAATATGCTGACAGGAAGGTCTGAAATTAGTGTCTGAACAACGTAGCCTATGAACTGACCAAGGCAGTAATTTTGCATTTCAGAACTGCCCTGCAGTTTTTCTTAAGTAGGATGCACACCTATTTCATAATCCATAAAGTTTTGTAATATTTCCGGAAAAGTGCAAAAGCTCATAAAATGCTGAACTTCAAGGAAGCATGTTAGCAACAAACCTTTCCAATAAGTTCAGTTTCAGTGTAGAGTACCAAAATGTTTCTCATAAATCCTAACCTTTGGTGGCTTTTATTACACCACTTGTTCTGGAAGAGCAGTGGATGCAGTCTACCTTGTCATTAGCAAGGCTTTTGACACAGTCTCCCATAACATCCTTCTGAGCAAGCTCAGGAAATGTGGGGTAGAAGAATCTGCAGGAAGATGGATTAAAAACTGGCTACATACAGAACTTAAAGAGTGGTGATCAGTGGTGTAGAGTCCAGCTGGAGACCTGTGAGTAGTGGAGTCCCCCAGGGGATTAAGTGCTGAGTCAAAACTGGGAGGGAAGGCTCATTCACCTGAAGGCTGTGTGACCATTCAGAAAGATTTAGACAGGCTGGAGAACTGGGCCAAGAGGAACCTAACGAGATTCAACAAGAACAAGTGCAGAGTCCTGCATCTGGGAAGGAATAACAAGTTGCAGTAGTACAGGTTAGGAGGTGATATGCTAGAGAGCAGTCCCGTGGAGAAGGACCTTGGAGTCCTGGTGGACAAGTTATCAACGGGACAGCAATGTGCCCTTGTGGCCAAGAAGACCAATGGTATCCTGGGGTGCATTAAGAAAGAAGAGTGTGTCCAACAGATCGATGGAGGTTCTCCTCCCTCTCTACTCTGCCCTCATGAGACCTCACCTAGAGCACTTCATCCAGTTCTGGGCTCCCCAGTTCAAGAGGGACAGGGATTTACTTGAGAGAGTACAACAGAGGGCTGTGAGGATGATTAAGGGACTGGAACACCTGCCTTATGAATAAAGGCTGAGAGACCTGGGGCTTTTTAGTCTGAAGAGGATACTGAGAGGGAATCTAATTAATGTGTTTAAATATAGGAGGGTTGGGTGTCAAGAAGGAAGGGACAGCCTCTTCTCACATGTGCTCTGTGATAGGACAAGGACCAATGGATTCAAGATGGAGCACAGGAAGTTCCACCTCACCATGAAGAAGAATTCCTTTACTGTAAGGGTTACCGAGCCCTGGAACAGGCTCCCCAGAGAGGTTGTGGAGTCTGCTTCTCTGGAGACTTCCAAGACCTGTCTGGACGCATTTCTGGGTGACCTGCCCTAATTTTGATCCTGCTCTGGCAAAGGAGTTGGACTCGATCTTCAGAGGGTCCTTCCAACCCCTGGCATTCTGTGGTTTATCCCTGTGATCTGTGACTATTATAAATGTTATACTGGTAGTTTTTCAGTAATTAGTACATTTGACTTTCTATTTTTGCTCTTTCACTCCTGGCTTGAAATGCTTGAAAAGCTCTTCAGAGAAGTATTACCTCTCTCATAGAAAGTACTAGTCATATGAAGTATGCTTATATGCATACAGAGTAGCATTTCAGTCTTCCTGTTTTTCTGTACCTTGATCAACCTGTGTTCAAGGGGAGTTTTGTTAGGTTAGTCAGTTGCTTTAGATACAGTACAACATGAACACTTGCTGAATTAGACAGTTTTGCTTGTGCATCATACAAATTATTGAGAAGGTATTTTCAAGCATGTGAATCTGGCTGTGAAGACCGGGCAAGTACATAGGAGATAAAATTTCTGTAATCACAGAACTGTCGCTGTTGGAAAAGACCTCTAAGATCACAGCATCCAACTGCCAACATCCTACCCCCCCCCCCCCCAAAAAAAAAAAAAAAAATGCATCAGTATCTGTATGACCCTGCCCACTAGAACATGTCCTGTAGTGCCTCATCCACATGGTCTTTATTAAATACTTCCAGGGGTGGCGATTCCACCAGTTTCCAGAGCAGTCTGTTCCAATGCCTAACTGCTCTCTTGGTAGAGAAGTTCTTCCTAATATCTAGTCTAAGTTTCCCCCATATATTGCATGTAGGAGCATTCTGTGGGAATCTGGACAGGACTGTGCCCAAATGAAATGGTAAAGAGTTTGGAGTATTAGCTGTGAGGAGGCATTATTTAATTAATTACGAATAGACTTTACAGCACAAGAATACCAAAAGGTGCTGCGATATGTCAAGGTGATGGTTTTACTGGTTTTACAGTGTAAGTGTAGGTGCTGCTACAAACAGTCCTCATTATACATGCACCAAACTCTGCTAAAACTCAGAGCTGTGACATCCTTTAAACAGGACACTACCTTTGAAGAATCTAGAGATTGTCAGAAATTAAGTAGGCAAAATAATGGTCTTTGAAGTATTATTATATAGCACGATATCTGGTTGACACTATAAGTGCATTGTACTGGTTCTGATTTATGCATTCCTCCTGTGAGCTGCAGGTGAAACTCCCTTGAATCCTAAATACTCTGTTAGATCTGTTGTGCTTTACTGCTGCAGCTCTGGTAAGTGGATGTGTGTGAGTTAGAGCTAACTGGTTGAGAAGAGAACTTTTTTTTCTCACTTGTAGTGCTGAGAAAAAGCATAGACTCAAATTGGTGGAAATTCGTTGTCTAGGTATAAAAAAAGTGGGAATGGTGTTGGTGTAAGGTAAGTCAGTGTAACTTTAATGAAGAAATCTGAAATACAAACTTATTGTGATTTATTCATCTAAATTGGTGATTAAAAGACTTAATCCTTTTAAATTTCAGTTGTTGACTGTGTGTCTGACTACTGTTGTAGCTATTAAGTTTCTGCCTTTTGAAAACTAGAAACATATAGGCCTATGCATCTTTGTAATTTATAAATGGGACTGTTTTCCTTTTTATCTTCTTTTGTAATTTGTTTGGTTTTGTTTGTGAAGGCATCTTTATGAATTACATCTTTATAAATCACATCTTTATAAATTACAAAGAATGTTGGTATTTTCATGGTGTCTTGCTTGATTGTGACTATGAGTAATGTTACACTAGAAAGTTACACACACACACACACAAATTCACTCCAGATATAAGAGGAAAATGAAAGAGAGGGATTCAGTACTGTGTATTTCAAGACTGTCTGAAAGACAGGAAATAGTTTCTGAATCTTTTGTTTTGGTATCGATATCCTAACTTTGTAGTGATACCATACAAAGACTCATCAACAGACTGTATAGTATCCTACTGTCATACCTACCTACATTTCAGATGTTTGTTTTGATTAGCTTCCACATTAATTTGTGTGTTTTGTGTGCTTTGAGTAACTTATCACAGTATATAAATTCAATATGGATTTGAAACCAAAGTGCTAATTTATGAATTGCCTTTTATCCACAGTCATATGGAAACTGATCACTTCTGCAAATATTTACATGACTCAATGATTCCAATGAAACTGTTAATGTAAGTTCATAGAAATAAGCCTGAGAACCACTGAAATTCCTTAGGACTGGAATTCGACAGTCATTGGATGGTTTGTAGGCTAACCGAGAGGAAAGAAGTATCTTGACAAAGATGACAAAAAGGTCTTACCCTTGGGATGAGTGACATTTTAAATTAATCTTTTCCATAAGGCTGTGTTCAAGAGATGATCACCTTCTCTTCCTGTGTCCTTGGCCACTTTTTCATGCCTTTTTTCCTCCAGAGTTATAGTTTCTTATGGAACTTTTTGTAAATTAGAGGGAAATGTAGATGGCATCTTGCTGGAACTAGAATATCTAGTGATATAGACTTTTGGTTTAATACTTTAAATTTTAAACGTTCTTGTTTAAAACTGTTCATCAATACTTTTTTGGCTGAGGTTCTCTCATTAGTTATCTCAGAAAATTAAAAGAACTATCTTTTTCCTTGGTGAAAAATTAATCTTTATGTTTCAAATGCTGTCTCTAATTGCATTCTCTAATGTTTTTCAAGAAATCCAGTACTTCATACACGTGTAACTGACAGGCAAGAAAGAAAGTTTATTTCAGAATTGGTTCTAGAAATACTTTTTCTCAATAATACCATTTACTTAGTGCTAAGAATTGCACAATTCATTTATTCTTTTCAAAACACTGTAGATTTTTCTGTATTCTTTACCTTAATGACATTCATTGTAAAGAAAAAGTAATTCCAGACATACTCTTTGTAGAGGTAATGATTGGCAGTAACTTTAAAGCAGACTATACTTGTATTAAACACAAACCCAGATTGTTTGGACACAAAACCCAGAATCCCAGCACTGAGATTTTTCTTGGCTAAGCATCAAAGTGTGTTAATAGGTATAGTGTTAGCCTGGGACAAAGACGGAATTGTTACTGTGGTATATTTCATCCTGCTGCTACTTGGCAAGAGTCAGTGTATTTTTAGGTGAAGTTTGTGTGTGCATTTGCCTAGTCACCTGGAAAAAAGGATGCTTAGATGACCCGTGAAAATACAGTTAGCATGAGAGAAGGTGAGAATGTGCAAGTCTTATTATACAGTGAATTGTTAGCACTGTATTGTGGGTAAGATGTAATTTCAATGGGCTGGAGTGTTCTCAGTTGTCTAGCTGCACATGTGATTTTTTTGATTTTTTTTTTTTTTTTGGTAGCATAATAAGATGGATTTAACAGTGGTATAGCCATGTACTTTTTAATTGCTAAATGTTCATGCTCCATTTCCTTTCTTTGTTTCAGCAGAGTTGAGTAGTATGGGAAGAGACATTTTGAGGTTATAGAATACATTGTAATAAATACAAGCAATACATCTTAAGGTGGTACTGCAGTGAAGGATAAGTACAGTATGTTCAAATATTTTCTTATATCTGCTGTTGTCTCTAGACAGTTGATTTGTGGTATAGTTCAGTATCTTTATTGTTTCACATGCTTTACTATAAAAACAAATAGGTAATAAGTATTTTTAACATAGTGTAGAGCAATTATTTTTGTTTTACAGATGCTGTTTGTGGAATCTTTGTAAGAATTCATTAATAAAAAGAAATTAAATTCTTTTCTTGCCTAAAAAGTTGCTAAGTTTTTTTTAGTAGTCCATAATAGTAGTTGGTAGTTTGGTAATAAAACTAAATTACAAATTTGAGAACTGAGTAGATTTGACTGGAAAATCTTCCAAATAGAAAAGATAAGTGCTACTAAATTAATTACTACTTTTTTTTTTTTTTTTTTTCCCCTCCAAGACTGCAGCTGCTACTCTGCCTTAGATAAAAAGCCATATTTCATATTATTCCCCAAGCTATATTATAACACTTAACACTCTGCTAATGTTTTGAATATGGGTCTTCTCTGAGTTGTCTTCAAGTTCACCTATCACCTTTGCCGTCAAGTGGGATAATAGATTTTTCCATTGTGTTTTTTGGGAAGGATATTATAAATTGTTGCCTTTCTAAGCACTTCTTTTCTTCAGGTTGAAATATTCAGTTTTTATGTAGCAGAATCATCAGCATTACAGTGCTTGTTATCTTAGTCATGAACTTTATGCAAATTTCTATATAAATCAACAGTGGTTTTGAAGATTTCTTTCGCATTTTGTGGTGTTTTGGGGTTGTTTTGCTTTAAAACATTCTCCTTTACTGTGTACTTTTTCCATGGTATACAAGCAACGTTCCCAAAACAAGCCACTGTACAGGGCTTATTTCTGGAGGACATTTCCTTTGCTGCTGTATATGTACAGCAATATAATTTTCTAATTCTCAGCCACCAGCTGAGTTGTGGGGTGTGTTCTGAAGTACTCTTTTACACGTTTTTAAAGTATTTCAGGAATTGTGACTCCATCCATTTTCTAGAATGGAAGATCAGAACATACCATTTACCGTTATATTTCCAAGCAGATGCTTTGTAAAATAGGTATTTTTACTCGTAAAAATCTCTTCTCTGTGGTTACTACTGTGGTGGAAAAAAAGGTACAAACCAAATCCTGAGCATTGTGCTGTTATTTTGGTTTAAAGTCTTAATGGGTCATTGTGAACCATATTTACAGTTTAGCATGGTCGGATTAATTCTGCAGTAAATTTCACAAATGCAGTCTTGCACAAGTCTTTCAGTTGTTCTTTCTCATTTCTTGTATGGTAAGAGTGCTGTCTCCCCATAGTTATGAACTCCCAGAATGAGAAGGCTGTAGCTGTGTTTCATGTTGAAACTATACAGATTCTATGGAAATTATTGCAACGCATATGCTTTGTTTCTCCCACAGTCTAAATTTTGTTGAAAATGATCTTAGTTGCGTTTTCAGTACGTTGTTTGTTGATATTTATCACTGGTTGATAGATTTTCACAAACATATTGCTACATAGTGAAGTGCTTTACTTGCAAAGCATGTGTAACTTAGTTTTTTTTTTATTATTAGTTGATCAACTGTGTTTTTAACACAGGAGTAGGGAAGTGACTGTCCCCCTGTACTCAGCCCTGGTGTGGCTGCACTTCAAATACTGTGTTCAGTTTAGGGCCCCTCTCTAGAAAGAAGACATCGACGTGCTGGAGTGTGTGAAGAGAAGAGCAACAAATAGGCAAAGGGTCTGCAGCACCAGGTATGATGATCTTCTGAGGGAATTGGGATTGTTTGTTTAGTCTGGAACAAAGGAGAGCAACTCTCTACAACTACCTGAAGGGAGGTAGGTGGTTATCTGTCTCTTCTGCAAGTAACACGAGGAAATGGCTTCAAGATGTGCCTGGGGAGGTTTAGATTGTATAGAAGGAAAAAAATTTCACTGAAAGAGAAAGCATTGAAGTCACCATCCCTGGTGACATGTAGATGTGGTGCTTAGGGCCATGGCTTAGTGGTGGACAGTGGCAGTGCTTGTTTAACAGCTAGACTTGATGATCTTAAAGGTCTTTTCAAACCAAAATTATTTTATGATTCTGTGCAGCCAGTGCTTGTACGTACTGGTTTCTGCTTCCTTATGCTGATCTCTTGAATTTCATATTGGATGACGCTAGTGTAAATAAATAGTACTAGATGTAAACATGGAGTTTTTATTCACAGAGAAAGGCAGCCTTTCTGTCAGTTATGTTAGGATAGTAATATGACTAACGTTCTGATATTGTCTTGGAAAGTGGTATTATCACATTTCTGAATGACATGCTTGTAAACAGTCTTCAGTACCCTGTGTGCTTGTGAGTGTAATCTATATTCATCATGGGGTTTTTTGCAAAGTATTTTGTAATGAAATATCAACAATTTTAGGATTTGTGTGTGTGTGAATGTCTCTATACTTGTACATTTAAGTATGGAATTTGAAATTTGTTTTCTTTTCCTCTCAATTTTTTTTCTGTGAGATTATGTGCCTGACATGAGTGCTAAATTGGATAATCTCTTGAAACTCAAATTTTGTCTCTTTCAGAATATAGGTGTTTGAGGAAAAGGAAGTTAAACAAAAAGGGGGAAGGCAAAACCTAGATCCTCCAATCTTTTGCTGCAAGTGACATGATTTCTGTAATTAATAGCCTTACTAGTTCACTGAGTCTAAGTTCAGTAAAGTTGACTAAAGAAGGTAACACGTATTACAATTAATTCTAGGAATTATGTTTTGAGCAATGAGCTTTTGAGGTTTGTTGCCTGGCAGACTTTTATTGGTGAAGAGTCAAGAATATGTACTGAAGCACTCCCTTTTTGACCAGAATGCTTTGCACATAAGGGAAAGCTAGGTAAATAAAATTAATTGTTTATGAGAAAAACCATTGTGTTGTTTTATTCAGCAACTGAAACTTTAATGAATTTCAGTGCATCTCTTCCATAAAAAGTATATGCAAACAGATTTCTGTTTCTTGTGATCGTTTGACTTAAAAGTAAGGTTATGCATGGAGAATGTAGCGAACTTACCTAATAATTATAAGCATGAAAAACTAGTTTAGTTGTTTTATCAGAAATAATTTTCAGGAAAATTATCATCACAAGCAGTTGAATTGATTATTTCTGCATGAGGTCTAAGATGTATTAATCAAGATTCTGAATGAAATTTGTGTCAGCAGGAATAAAGAAAACCCAGCTTGAGTCCTTATAAGGGTATATCTGCTTCTAATGAGAAGAAACTGTTTATCTAATGAAAATGGAAAACATCCAAAAATCCTGAACTTTGAGAGGGTAAGGCAGAAAAGGCTGCTATCATCATTTACTGCAGTGTTTTACCTTATAGAGCCCACAAGTCTCTTAAATTCTTTTATCTTACTCTTATCTTTTGGTGGAAAAAAATCCTATTTCAGTGTAGAGATTTATGATAAAAGATGCCCTCCTAAATTTTCTTGTTTTATCTGGCTTTCTTGTTAAATTAATAAATTAAAATCTCAGTCTGTCTTTTGGCTCATCTTAGAGCTCTTACTCACTTGTCTGCTAGCCTGTTAGCACATCTATCTTCATGTGCAAGTAGTGACCAAATCACCCTTGAACTTTGTTAGATAAATTAAGTACACTGAGCATTAACCTTCCTTTTGTGGCATTACACTGTTTTCTTTCTTCACACAAGGAATTTGACATTCTTGCTATTCCTTAAGTCTGCATAGATTAGAAACGAAGTAATTTTTTAATGTTTCTAAATTAATGGTTCTGTTGTTCTGTTATTTTTAATCAGGAGCAAGTTATCAATGTCAGGCTTACAATTACGTGAGTTACATTTTCTCTTTATAAAAAGTCATAATATTGTTGTTTCCTCCCCTTCTTTCTCCCCTTGGTACTCTAGAATTTCCTTTCCTTAAAATTTAAGATGCTGGTAAAATCGAAGCATTGTGGCCAAATATGTTTAGGGCGCCTTTTCAAATAAAATTGCTTTTAGAAAGTAATGTTTCTCTTGATCTTGAAAATAGGTGTCTCTATAAATAAATATCTGAAAGAAAGCTGATTTGGTGAATTCATGAATACTTCTTGTTTTACTGAAGAATACTATGATAAAATGATATTTGTCCCAAGATACCTTTACTATCAGCTAGACCAGATATTGCCATCTGGGGTAGAGAATGACATTTTGTAGAGACCACCTTTATTACTATAAAAGTGTTAAAGGCCTGAATTAATGCTGCAGTATGGCTATCCAGTAATCTTTTACTTTCAGGGATATTGGAGCATCTTACATGAGGAAAGAACTCTGGTAAACCAGATAGTCCTATTAATTGTAGTGAGAGCAGCAGTACAAAATACACAGTGTCAGGGAGCTGGCTCTAGCCTGTGAGTTTTCATACAGCTTCTTGCTGTATGGTATGTTTTCCAGTTTTCTCTAGTCCCAGAGCTCAATTAGTTAGAATGCCTCTTCCCTTTCCAATAAATTAGGGAGTTGCTTTGAGGCATGAGAGAGGCAGATGTCGTCATCAAAGTGGGCAGAAGGGAGTAATGTAACATGCTGCCATGCCTTAATCTACAATGCCCGTTTCCAGCTAAGGGACTTTAAAAAGGAAAGAGTTTTACTACAAGAGTAGATACGAAGGCATCGTGCGTTTTAATGGATTTTCTACAGGGATACAGAAATGTGGCTTAGCTGCAAAAAGAACTCAATTTTAAAAGTTGTCTAAACCATATTACTGCAATGTGGAATCAAAACTACTAAGTCCTGCCCAGACAAACAAGTGACATGTGGAGTCAGCTTGGGTATTCTTGCACCTGTTCTTGGAACAATAGAGCTGACCAATTGGGACCATACGGTGTTGTGTTATGTTAGGTCAGCACTGCTTATTGAATCTGCTTCTGCAACATCTCAGCTTAATCCAGCCCATTCTGGACATTTCTGTATAATGCTTGCAACCCTCCAGAACATTGAGGTTTAATTGGAACGTACTGAGCCAATGCAGGATTTATATATTTACCTTGAGAACAATTAACAAAAACCGTAAGAAGCCCTCCTAGAATACTGGGGAATATAATACTAAGGTATGCATATGTCATGTTGGGAGCTATCCTTGGCCTAATGGATCTGATTCTGAGTTAGACCAGTAGATCATGTTGGATCTTAATTGATAATCATGAAGTTAGCAGTCTTTGCATTAATGTTGTGTGCTTGGAACACAAGGAAGGGGTGACGTACCTGACCTGGGAAATAACTAGTCATTGTTATAGTTTCTATCTGGTTCTATGTCTCATTAAAACAGTATTTGACATTTTCAGGCTTCATCTGTCTTCAGAGGTGACTGTTACACAAGTAAAAGCATCTGTATCTCATTAGATGCTTTGTGATCTCCTGTTGGTTTAATACAGTTCTTTAGGTCAGCAGTGGCTGATGCTGGGTTGGACTCATCATTCACGCCATTGCCACAGCTCGCTCAGTGTTGGGTGTCTGTATGGTCTTCTGTTGTACCTGTGTGATAGACAGAGGTGGATTTTGTGGCTTGTCTCTTTCTAGGCCTGGATAGAGAGAGCAGCATAAGTTGCTGCTACTGTGACTTCGAGGGAGATACCAAAACACCATCTATTCCTCTTAGCCGATTGTAACACTCTGTTATAAGTGAGTTGTTCCACATTGTCATTCACTGACTGCTACAAGGTCTTATAATTAGTTTATGGAATTATGTAGTTCTTTTAGTGTATTCAGCTAGATGTGTGATGATGATGTATTTGTAGCTTACCGTTAATTTACGGGGTTCTTCATTGTCTGGAAAATCCAATGACTGCTACCCAGGAATTTTATATGACAGTATTCTTGTCTGTGTGTGTGAAAAATAATGGGTAAATAAAATTAGTATGGATCTGAAAGAAGTTGTGGTTTAATAACACTTGTTTATTAAAAAGACATAAGACAGAGATTAAGGCATGAAGCAGTAATGATCTGGACAGGCCAGTTTGGTAGTGGAATATGCCCTCAGGTAATCAGACCTCTAATGCTTTCCTACACATTCTGCATCAAATTCTAAGAGAAAAGACAAACATGGGAAAATTTGAATTACTATAGATTATATAATAACTATCATTAGGAAAGGATTATTGGTAGGATTATGGTTTGATTTAGTTTTGGGCTGTTTTTAAAATAGTTTGTATATTTATAAAGAACTGAAGTTGAGCAAATGCTGTATTCCAAATTCTGATATCAAAACACTATGTTCATACTCATGCTTGGCTGTTTTGCAACTACTGGGTTTCCTGTTTTTTGGTTTGGTGTTTTTTGGGTTTTTTTTTTTTGAGAGAGACATTTAAACTGGCATGCACGTCTTGTAAAGATTTTCATTATTTCTTATTTTGACACATTATGTACTTGAAAATTTCTGATCCTCTCCATAAAAGGGTTAACACACGTTGTTTGACAGCTTCCCAAGCTGGAGAACAGCAAATCATGCCATAGTCACAGTTGGATAATTTCATAGCAAAGTCACTTTTTAATGAGAAATATATCAGCAGTACAGAACTTTTGAAGTTATTGAGTTTGGCTGATAAGCAGCCGTACTGAGCTCATTGATGAAAATGCATCATTTGCTGAACAAAACTCATACTTAGGACTGGAAGTCACAGTTACGTCATTGTTTGGTTAATTGGCTGCACCTGTCACTTGTTAACAGCTCTAATCCAGTAGTCTCTGAACCACGTGTTGAAAGGTCAGCAGTAGCAGGATGGAGCCTGGTGCACTGGAAAACATTGTTAGATGTAATCTTAGTTTGGCAACCTGTTGTACTTGTTAAATTCAAATTGTCACTTGTTAGCTCATGACATGAGCTTCCCAGGAAAAGAATGTTGCATATTTATTGCAAGTTTAAAGTAAAGTACATGGCAATGCTTAATAAACTTTTAAGAACACTTTTTTTTCAGAGTGTGTTAATTTGTGTGGGCTTTTTAATAATGAAAAATTAATTACAACTGTTTTCCTTGGTAGTCAAAGTGTTATTAATAATATCAATATAAAGTTCTTATGGAGCTAAAGACAGCACAGCACACACTATGTATTGTTTAGTTTTTAAGATGTCAGAGTTTGAGTTCTCAGCTGTCTCAGCTGCTTGTCGTTTTGCTGCCTTTTTATCACATCATCCTATTTGGATGATTGAATTTTTAGTTTAGTTACTGTATATAAGTAATTCTGGTGTTTCCTCCTATTTGCATGCTTAAACTATCTTAATTCTAGTGTGCTTTTCAGGTGGTTAAATAGTGCTTTAATATAACTTGAAAACGCTTGCTCTCTATATATGTTTACATTGTATATGGATTTTGTAAGTACATCTGAGTATCTTGGGTACTAGAATTCCAAGATTGATAGATATTAATTGCAGTTTATTTTGGAGTATTCTGAAGATTTGTTTTATAATGAGAATGCGATCTGTTTCAGTTTGTTTCTTAGATGCCTTATGTACTCATTATTTTTTCTTAAAATTCAACATCGAGCAACTTACTGTTTATTCACAGTAACCTAAAAAAAAAAGAGTGGCTTAACTATTTCTTAGGAATGTTCAGGTTGCTGGCTGCTTGGTTACAAGATAAGGTGTCTAAAACTAGCCGTATTGTTAAATTTCTCAAATTAAAACAAATTGTTGATGAAAGGTTACTTTTAACTGCCAACATATTACAACCCTGATCTACAAATTAGCATTTTAGAAGGCTGAAGATGTTTGTTCATTTGTTTTAAATCTTACAGAGTATGTTTTTCTCATTTCTAAAAGTAATTGCTTAAATGAAAAAAAAAAATATTTGCCTATTTCTTCCTGAGGATAATGTCTTTAAAAATATTTGTAGTGTAAAATGTAATATAACTAAATTTGGCAATAATCTTTAATTGCTTCAAAAGTATACAAATTCAATTAAAAATAAACCACTATTTTAAAAAATAATTACATGACCTAGTCAAAACAATATTTTAAATTGAAGCTGTTGTGTTTTTAAATACCAACCTTGCCCAGAAAGAAGAATTTTAGTTGGTGAAAGTTGATTGTGATTTTTTAACAACATTGACACACCATCTTATACCCTTCCTGTGTAATTCAGTTCAAACCTCTTTGAAAAAAAAAGACTTTTGCTTACCAAGGAAACAGTGTTTATATTGCTTGGTGTGTGAATCAAAATCCAATTATACTTTTGAAGGACCACTGTTACTATTAAAAGTGTTACAATCTTATACTGGTTTGGTAATTCTTCAGCAAAGACAATCAAAATAATATGATCATCCTGTGATGAATTTTTAGTCACATATTGTTCTTTATGGTCTGTCCTTCAAACCGTGCCTGTAATCTGTATAATTAGGAAATTCTCCTGCAAAATTTCCTGTAGCCAGACAGAAGAACTGTTGCTGATAGTTTAACTTGTTCAACGGCATACAAAATAGTTCTGTTTTGCCTCTGCAGTCTGTCCATTGCATATATATTAATGTAAGGTTGTAGCAAAGCCTTGGAGTTGTAGTGGCAGCCATTTTCTGAATGGGACTTTAAAAGTATTAAGCAGCTGTTTTCATAGCTATGTAATCAATAAGATTGTATAATATTGGTGGAGGAAAACTTTATTCATGGGCGTCTGTGTTTTTGTTAGAGTACTTCCTTCACAAATTCACTGCCCAGTAACCTTTAGGCTCACTGTGGTGGTTTTTTCATTGACTGCTGAAATGGTAGTTGCAGTCTGTTGGCAGAAAAGGACAGCTTTGAATGGTGGCTATTGTTCTGTTAACGTTGGAGCCCTCTGGCTAGAGGATCAGCAAGAATGCCTGCTAAGATAAAGTGACAATGTTATCTCCTGTTCATGGGAATAACTTGCTGATAAACTATGACAGTAGAAAAAGCCCTAAGGGTGGAAAAAGCTTTATTCAACTTCATGTATTGCTCATTGGAATTCTCCCCAGCTAAATAATCCAATAGTACATTTTAGAAAGTATGAATTCTAAATGCATCTTGCACAATAAACCTTACTTGCTTGTACTGTTATGGATTATAAAATAATTCTTGAAACAATTAAAAATATCAAGGTTCTGTTTCAGTCTCTCTACTTTCGTGTTTCTTTTTTTTTATGCCAGAACTTTTAAGGCGTAATCTAAACCTTGCAGGCAAGGAGCTATGTAGCTTTTCTTAAGTAATTGTATTCCCAGTACCCTTAATCCAACTTGCATGCCAAAAGGCTAAATAATAATTAGTTCCTCTCTCATACCTCCAGATCTTTCAAGTAATTCTTACATTCACAGTAAGTGTAGGTGAGAATTTGTGCCATCACTGTTTCATCAGGTTCTGCTAGAATACTCCAAAAGATGCATGCAATTTGTAACTAATATGGTATTGTAAAAATGTATGCTTCTAAATACCTCTGGAATTACAATAGTCCATGATTCTTGAAACATTTTGGTATGTACTGAAGATTAGAATTCTCAGACTGTTGTACTGTATGCTGTATGGAAATTTGTGTTAAGGACCTCTCAACAGAAAAAACTTTCAACCTTCTGGGATTCAAATTTCACAGTATTGTAATGTATTTCATATCTTAAGGTCTCTTCTTGCAATCTGTTCTTTTTGTCATGAGCCCAGAAATATATTTGGTGTCTGCACTGGTGTAAAGAGTAAAAAATTCGTATCTTGCATTGTTAGGGATCTAAAAATAAAGGAAGTAGGTTTTCTGTCAACATGAGAGGTAATTTATTGAAAAAGAAGAGGGGATTTAAAAAGGTATAAACTTACATTTCACTGTTAAAATAAAATGTATAATTAAGGGAAATGTAAAATTAAGGGAACTTATGATAGCATAAATTCATTTTATTAATTTTAATCACATGTGTAACTTACCTCTGCCTCTTGTGGTCGTATGTTAAAGTTTTATGATCCCTTCTGAATATATATTCATGGAAGCAGTACAGAGAACAAATATGGCAAATGTCATAAACCAACTTACTAATAATGAGTATTTAAAGAATTCCCTAAAAATCTACACTATAGAAGTGTGACCAGATTATTTAGTGAAAACAAAAAATCATTTGGCAGCTCCAAATAATAATGACCTGGGCTGCAGTCTTGTAGACAGGATTAATTTACTTATCTCTTTCTAATTGCTCTGTTTTCACAGTCCCCCCATGTCCTTCTGCTTACATATTTTTGCCATTTTCTGCATGCACCTGTTCTGGTCCTCATCAAAATCCCACTGACTTATTTAATTTCCCTTTAAGAAAATAAACTGAGCAAAAAGCCACAAAAAGTATGCTTTTGGAAAGGGAGTAAGGCTGCCTAAACTAAATGTCATGGTAGAAGAAGGAGGAACAATTCAGGAGGGAACAGCAATACAACCCTTTCTCTTTTCAGTGTCAGCAGACTGTTAAGTAAGACCTCAGTTTCTCAAAAGAAAGACAGTATGGGGGTAAACTGGATCTTTAAGTTATTTTTTAAATTATTTCCTTATTGCCATTAGAAATTGAGGGGCATACCATAAGGAGCTGAGAGGCCTCATATTCTATCAATGCATGTTGCCAGTAATGAAGTTTTCTACTTCAAATATGAAGTAGAATATTCAAATATGAATCATAGAGCAAATCAATGAAGTCTCTAGAATCATGGTATATGCCAAGTTGGAAGGATCTGTAAATGTTTAGCCAATTCTTCCGTTAGTGCCATTCTTAAAATAGTGAGAAGGATAGCCTGATGCAGAGCAGCAAGTATCTTCCCACTGTGTCATTGCAAGCTCACTTTACTTGATGCATCTGACATGCTGAACTGAAATACAGGATCATATGCTTTCTGTCTTTGAAGTGTGTTTTCTAGGACTTACATGGTGTTGTTTCTGCTCACTTTGTTACATTCAGGCGGACTCAAACTGATTTTTTTTTAAGTTCATTTCCCTCTCTCCCTGAAAGTTTTTGAATAGAAAGATAGAGAAAGTAGTGATTACTTTGAAGCTATGTTTTCTTTTCAGCTCTACCTACTGCTGTAGCAGACAGTATAAGATCTTGTTATCCTTTTTTTTGTATCTGCATAGTTAATTTTTCTCTCCCAGTTTTTTTGTCCCTATTTAATTTTTCTGTTTATGTTGACCTCATATTGAGCATTATTACAAAGCGGATTTATCCTCCCTCCTTCACTTTCTCCCTTCCTTCCTTTTCCTCCTGCTCTCTCCAGTTGGTGATTTTAATCCACTCCTTAGACTGATTTAAGATTTTAAATGTATGTTAACAGAAATTCTAAATATTTTTATTGCTTGAATTGTAAAGCTTTAAATTTTTATAGCAGAACATCTTATAACCTGATTTATTTCATATTGATTTCTTGAAAAATATGCCGAAATGGTATTTGTATGTACCCTACGCTCTTTTCGGGATTTAAGTACTTCTAACTAATAAAACAGGAAGAAGTTTTTGTAATGTAAGATGAACTATATTATGACCTCTAACTTAGCCTCCAGAGAAGAGTCTAGGGTTACATAAGCTTTTTGCCAACCCATCAATAAAACTGCATTTTTGTCATGGCTGTCGTAAGAGTTATGAATTCCATGATTTTCGTGTGTTTTAAAAAATGTCTGTGACTTTCAACTTTGTGGTTTTCCTCATGTGTGTGGGAGGATTTGATGGTAAACAGTTTGTACCATTTTCAGGGAGAACGTTCAGAGCTGCCAAGTTAAGCTTTGAGCTCCTTGGGAAGCTAGTGGAGAACAGGAGCTCAGCAGCAGTTCTGCAGTGACACACAGGATTAGGCATGTGAATTCTCAGTGAGAATTTATAATTCTTCCAGAGGTAGTTGTGCTTACACTTCTTCAGGAGGGTGGATTGCTGGGGTTTTTTTTGTACTGTTTCTTAGAAAGGTCAGTAACTTTACAGTGATTCCTGTTTGAAATGAGACTGAGGTTCTCAGTGCAAACTTCACTTGCTTTTTGAGAAGCTTTTGCCTATTTTGGTGGAGTCAAGTACTTGAACTTTGTATAACAAACTTAAGACATTTTGAATTGCTTTTCTATCATCCTTAACCTTTTACTTAAACTCACGCACTTTGCTTTTAAAACAGATCTTTGGAAGAGCTCTTACACATGGTTGTTGATTATAAACATTTGAATCAATTTCAGTAAATGCTACTCTCTGGTTTGTTTCAAACATATGAGACTGCTCAGTTTGTAGGTTTTTTAGTTACTGAATTTGGCTGGGACTAAGGTTTGCAAGTAACCTTGCTCCTTTGCAAGGAGCATAAGTTAAAACTGCATTGGATTAAATAATGGATTAGAAATTTCTGGGTTTACCTTAAATGCCTCCATCTTTCTGATTTGTCTGTGTACCTGTGCCAGTGCCTCAATCTGATACCTGACAGAATTTTTGGGTTACAGATTGACTTGCAAAACCACACAAAAATAGTATGCAAATAAGCTTTGTATTACGGTTTGGTCTTGAAGCAAGATACATTTATGTATGAAGTGTTTATGTTAAAAGCTGTTTGCTCTTGATAACCTGTGGCACTTCGTAATCTCCCTCAAGTGATCTAACCTTATAATTGAAAAGAGATGCAAACCCAGTTATACTTAATTGGGAAGAATTTTAAACCATGCATGCTTTCTCTTATTGAGTGGACCCTTTTGGGGTTTTTTTCTGTCTCTAGGTAAACTGTGTTTTCCAAGTGTGTTGCACAGCAGAATACAGGGAGATTAGGCAGGCTTCTACTTAATGAATACACCTGATATCTCTGGGGCACCATGTCAATTCAGAGAAGACCACAATTTTCAAATATTAATTTTGGAAGTCCACCTTTTTTTGTTCAGTGTATTAAATAAATGGGATTTTTGTCCTTTCAATTTTTTATCAGTGCAAAATATAGGCAATGTATGGGACAGTATTGCTTTAGTGACAGAAAAAACTGCAAATACTATGGCTTGTTATAAAGGGACATTTGTACATTTGAAAGGCAGAAAGCATTGTTAGATTATATGATCTTAATTTTTTCATAACATTCGTTTTCAATTACCCTATACTGAAACTAATTATTTTATGTTTTAGGAATTAAGCAGTTACTATTCATTGTTTGTTATGTCCCTAAATTGTTATCTATCTATATATATAGATGCACCACAGCCAGAAGGTTCTAGTGAGAGATACATCACCAATATTAAAATAGTATACTAGAGAAAGATTAAGAATTGCCCATATTAATGAATAACCTGTAGCAAGAAGGTTATTCATGGCACCTGGACCTGTGAAGAAAATACTTTGTGATACCTAGTTAGATTTTGTGAGTCTTTATCTCAAGATTTTACAGCTTTTTTTAAAATCATGTGAGAAGAGAGATGTAGCATTTCTGATACTCCATCCTTCTGGGTTTTCAATCACTGATTCTGTAAAGGAAAGCACTCCCACAGTTTATATTGAAGTGGGATAAAAATCTCTCCTGACTTTGTTGGTGTAGTGTCATAAATGATTTTTTAGTATCTTAGTTCATAGTTGCTGATGTCATGACTGTGTTAGAAGAACCGCAAATCTTATTCTTTTCACCACAGACTGTAAAAAATATGTGGGGAAAGCAGGGCTGTTTGTTTGTAATGAGTAATAAAAATAGATCAGAGGCAAATGCTGTATTTTTAAGATAACATAGTTTGCGCTTACTCTTTTGTAACTTGAAAAGTTACTTTAATGCCAGGAGATTCTTGGGTCAAAAAAGGTCTATTCTGTTTGCAGAGAGGCATTTAATAATCAAAGAAGAGGGTTATAAAAATGACCTTTGATGGCACTGTGAACAGGTCCTGTCTGTATCAGGTACAAAATTATACAATCCCTTCCATGAATTTATCAAGATTAGTTTTTAAGAAACAATGTGCTAGTTTTGTCCTTCATTTTGATAAGTTGCTACCGTGTAAATACGTTTTTTCACTATTTTACATGGATATTTTTTGTCGGAGTTTTATCTGGACTTGATTTTCTCTCTTGAATTTCGTTGAAATTCTCTCAGAGCCTAGTTTCTTATATGTAATTAGGCTTTTGTATGAGTTTTTCATGTAGAAATATGATAGCAGGTTACATTCTTTTTCCCTAATATGCTTACAGAGCTGTCTTTTATTCTGCTGCTTTTCGCTTCTTTACTATATATTCTTCTATAAATATATTTTTATTCCTATGCTGCCTAAAGACTACATTTTCTTTCAGAATATGTGAAAAGGTAGACTAGAATTTTATTTTGTCTATGTCATTATGTCCTTAATGTGTATAGCTGACATCCATGTACTAGACTACAGATACTATAAGAACATAAAGAAAAATAAAGGCAGATTTTTTTTTTCCAATTTGCTGCTTACAGCAGCTTCAGATATTATCTGAACTCTTTTGTTTTACAAATGCAGTGACTGTTTTGTTTTTATAAAGTCCAGCAGTCCTCTTTGACTTACAGTTATGATAACAGATAGGAATATATCTGCCACCAATGTGTCAGGTGCATGCAGAAGAGGAGAGAAGGACTTCTATCTGTTTATTAAAAGGGCTGTGTCTCACATGCATTCACAAAAGTGTAGATCACGAGTAAGATCCAACTGTTCAATTTAAGAAAATGAAATTTACTTGCAGTTATTTTTACAACTTGAAATATTTTTAATATATACTTCATAGATTATGCAGAGCCTGGAAGAGGCTAAGAGGAAAGTATTTTCTTGTTGTTCTGTGTGATGCTGGCATTAATTCAAATAGCCAGGAGGGTTATCAAATTTGCCCAAATACTTAGCTCAAATATTCTGAAACATTTTTTAAGAGAACAGCAAATCCAAAAGATTTTCACTGTATTTTCTTTACGGTTTTTTGTAGGTAACTGTTCAAAATTACAGTGTTAGAGGAGACCATGCATTCTCAATGTGTGAGTGAGCAATGATGCCTAATTCAGTCACTTTCACACTAATGATTGTTGAAAGAGAACAATAGTGATGGAGACTTTGGTCAGAAGTCTACAATTTGCACATTTCATTTTTATACAAAGGTCTGGTCTATGAGTCTTAGTTAACTTTGTGGCAGTATAGATTTTTGAATGCTTGGCAAAGAAGTATGTTTATTTTGGCTAAGAGTGGGGAAACATGTGAAACTTTCCTTTTTTCCATCATGTAGCCTAGAAATAGAAAAAAGTAGCATTTTTTTTAGACCTATTAGATCATCTAGTCTGGTCTTCTGTATACAATAGTTTGTCCCGTTACTATAAGCCCAGTAATCTCGGTTTCTTGAAGGCAGAATTTGCCTTCACTAGGAGAATGTATTTTGGAGAAGTGTCTGTCATGATGCAAAGATGAGAAAATGAGGAGAATGTACTGCTTCTTTTGGTAGTTTCTTCTACTGATTTGTTTATCTCCTGTAAAACATAGGGTCCCAAGTCAGTACAAGTAAATACATCTTTTAACTTTTCACGGCTAAGATTAAGGTCGTCTCAATTCTCAGTATTATTTTTTCCAATTTCATTTGTAGACTTACACTGCCTATCTTCTCAGTATTTTTTTTCTTGGAAGGACAGAATAGCTAGTCTTGCAAAACTTGTTTTCCATAAAATTTTTTAATAGTCAAAACTTTACCACTTAATTTTCTTCTAATTTTTTCTTGTATTTAGTAGCTTTTTGATACCAAGCTAGCTGGACAGTTAAACCTCTGGGTAATCCTAAACTGACTTAGCAAAGATTGGCATGATATACTCCATCTGTTAATATTACAGAATCACAGAATGTTTTAGGTTCAAAGACACCTCCAAGATCATCCAGTCCAACCTCTGACCAACACCATAATCTTAACTACTAAATCATGTCCCTGAGGACCAGGTCCAAACGCCTTTCAGATGCCTCCAGGGATGGTGACTCCACCACCATCCTGGGCAGGGCATTCCAGTGCCTGACAATCGTCTGATTGAAAATGTGTTTTCTAACATCCAGCCTAAACCTCCCTGAGTGCAGCTTACACCCATTATATCCATTTCCTCTGGTCTATTCATACAGTAAGTTGAAAGATGAGACACAGTCTCTTAACTAAACCTTTTCAGAAATTTAAATAGAACTAGATGTAATAAAATGTATTTATTATTTCATTTGATGGGGTCTAAACAACTTCCTTTACAACTGATGACCTAACAATACTGCAGTACTGTTGCTTGATATAAGGTAATTTTGGGGTTTGCCAAAGAAAGTTGAATTGTTATTTATGTTTTCTCCTCTTGTTGTTATTTGTAGTGTTTTTCAAATCTAACTGCTGCCTTCACTTTGACAGTCAATGTGGTGGGTTTTTCTCCTGTGTTACATAACTGTGATTTTGGGCCAATTATATTGCTATTCATTTGTAATCACAATTTATTTGTGTTTTATTAGTTTCAGTTTTTTTAAAAGTCTACAGTCCTTCTATAATTTTTACTGTTATGGTAAAACTAGCTCAAACTAGCCCACTGTTTTCATATCCTTTTGAGCCAGTTTGCTCTTTCTTTACTTCTGTTTTTAATTTGTGGTTTCGAAGCAGTTGCTCACAATTCAGTAATGAAGTTCAAAATACTTAATGTTTGATGCAAAATCAACGATGTTAAAAGGTCATATGATACTTCTTAAACTTTGCTTGCATTGGAACTTCCAATACAGTTTATATTTTTTCTCTCACTGTCTTATTAACATGTAATTTTGAGATATTACAATGTTTTTTGTTTGGATTTTTGTTCACATCATTTTGTTTAACTTTATAGATAGTATCTCTAAATACTCCTTTTTCAGGATTTTTTTTTGTTTGTTTTTTTATTAGCCACCAATCTGTTCTGCAGGCCTGATTATTTCTTCAGCTGCAAAACTATTTTAAACTAATTTTCCCTTCTTTGCACCATCTTTCTTAACTAGAGTTCTGGTCATTAATTTCTACCCAACACTCCAACCATGCATATTGTGTAATTAGTCTCATCTCACTTAGCAGTTGGAATGTGGGATCATTCCAGCTAGCAATAACAGCATTATAGGGAATTAATCTAATCCAAAGGCAGAAGATTGTATTAAGTCATCTAGTCTGTCATCTCATCAATGGAGGATTATATTCTTTTATACTTTCCTCAAATGGTGTTCAGGACAAAATTTCCAGAGTAATGGTATTTCTATCACTTTTCTTATTTACTCCACAGGCAAATATGTTTTCTGGAAGCAAAGTTCCTTTCATTTTGTTTCCTACTAGATTATTAAGCAAATGAACTTTAAGATACTAGCAATTGTCTTGGTAAAGCGGAACTGTTTCTGCAGTATAGTTGCAAATTTGCTATGTTTGTGTGCTGTTCTTTTAGACTGGTGTATCCTTTCCTAAAATCCAGCTTATATAGATTCTTCAAAGCAGGAAACTTCAGTGCAGTTCTGACAACTTTTCCTAGTTTTATGAAGAGTGATTTCATAAGCGAGATCATGTGTCTTAGCCACTATGTTTTCACTAGTGTTAAGCTGTAGTAATTGCATCTCTCACTGTTGATCTTAATTCTTCTTAGTGTACTGACTTCTTACACCAGTATGAAATCATACTCCTGGAGAGGAAAAAGAGTACATGTTAGAAAAAACATTCATTAAAAAATTGGGGGTTTAATGTGGGGTTTTTTTGTTTTTTGTTTTTTTTTTTAGGTTACTTTGTTTTGTTTTAATCTCTGTATGTTTGTAGATGGAAGCTGTTTCATATACCCATCTTTGGAATGCTTTTTCCTCTTACTTTTCTCTGCAATCAGATCATAATTTCTTCATTTACTTGTTGATCCAAATTTATTTTGTGTATTTAAAATATCTAAACGTTTTAAATATTTATTGTTAGAAATTATTTTGGATTAATCGTGAATGATTCAGTGCAAATTCACGGCATTTTGAAATGAGAAGCTATATAGTTGGTCATATCCTGTTTCTTTCCTTTGGTGTGAGGCATTCACTTTACAAAAAGTTCATAGTTTATCTCTAGTTTATACCCTAAGAGCAGGTAAAAAAATCACTTTAGCCCTAGTAATCCGAGTTCTTATAAATGAGAAGGCAGTTCACAATTTTGTTCTAAATTCAGTGAGCTTAAATGGAAGTAGACAGTGATTCTATTTGCTTGTTTTATTTTTATTTTAATAGGTATTTCTAAGTGTAGTGTACACAGTCTGCCTTTTGATGGAGACCTAGAATAGAAGGTAAAAGCTGCTGATTCATTGAATTCAAGAGGCTAGGCTCTGGGTTATGGGGTAAGAGGAGAGTCTTGTTAAGACTGAAACAGGAGACAGACAAAACAGTGTCCAAGTCTTAGAACTTCTTACGAAATACATAAACATGTAGTGCAGAAGGAAGGTGGGAGAAGGAGTCTGGAGGTATCTAAAGGAAATGAAGTTATAAGGAAAGGATGCATTTTAATGAAAACTCACTATGTATGCTGGAAATGTTTTTATACGCCCCCCCAGGCAGATGAAAGGGTACTTTTTTCTTTTCATTAATTGAGACCAAAACATAACAACACGACTCTGCTGGAGACTCCTGTGGGACAGGTGTGGTCAGAAAAAGACTGCTAACACTGTCTGAAGGGAGGGAGTCTGAGTGAGCAATGCTTTGAGACAGTTAACATTCTCTGTTCTGCAACAAGTTTTTGCACAAATTTCCAGACCGTTTTCATAGACCTTACTTAAACAGCAAATGTGGGGTTTGTATTTTCCTTTAAAAAGCAAGGAAAAGCCACACACACACACACACACACACACACACACACACACACACACACACACACAAAAAAAAAAAAGCCAGCAAAATATAGTCAGGTTTTTAGGTTTCCTATGTTTTAGATCGTTGACTTGAGGTTCTTTGTATATATTTTTCTTTCCTATCTGTATTAAAAGACAGGATGAAAAAAGTATGTGATACTGAGTCGACTTAAAACTGGCATGAGAAAGAAGATGGACAGCCTACGAGTTACCAATTACAAGTAGTTTGCTTCCCAAGAGAGGCAAAGGCACATGTACTCTGTAACCAAGGAAATATTTCAGAGTTGCAGATGGATTGTTGAGTGCAGTGAGCTATAGCAGTCTCAAGCACAAATACATTCTGAATACAGAATGAGTTGAGAGCAGTCCTGATGAGAAGGTTTTGGGGTTACTGGTAAATGAAAAGCTGGACACAAGCCAGCAACATGTACTCACAGCCCAGAAGGTTAGCTATATCCTGGGCTGGTTGTGGGGTTGACTCTGCTCCTCTACTGCTCTTCTGAGACCCCACCTGGAATACAGTGTTCAGCTCTGGAGCCCCCAACATAAGAAGGCCATAGAGCTGTTGGAGTGAGTCCACAACAGGGCATTGACGATGATCAGAGTTTAAAATGTTAAGAGGGGAGATTTAGGAAGGACATTAACAAAAAAATTTTTCATGTGAGGGTGCTGAGACACTGGAACAGGCTGCCCAGAAGAGTTGTGGATGCTCCCTCCCTCGAAGGGTTCAAGGCCATGTTGGATGGGGCTCAGAGCAGTCTGCTCTACTCTAAGATAGTCCCTGCCCGTGGTAGGGGGGACGGGAACCAGATAGTTTTTATTACCCCTTCCCACCCTAGTCATTCTAGGATTCTATATGTCTCTAATGTAATAGCTTTTACATGCAGTATTCTGAGGTGTAGTACAATACCAGTTGAAAGTTGTCTTTAATTCTTTGCTCATATATTGAATATTACTTTTTTTTTTTAAATTGGAATAAATATTTAGCATACATAGGGTAAGCTACTTTTGTATAAATATATAAAAATACAAGAAAAGGCATTTTGATTGAAAGAATTTTAAAGCACTAGCATCAAGGTCAGCTGGCTAAATCACAATGCTCATAAGCCTGTTAATGTTACAGGAAGGAAAAAAGCACAACATAAAGTACAAAAATAATGAACTTTTTTATCATTAGATCAGATTATTTCAACTGTAGAAACTTATTCTTTTCCAGGAAAGAATAAGTCAAAATGTCAAGACAAAAGACAAATAATTGTCAAATAGTACATTAAAATGTCAGTGCGATCAGCTTTTTATCTATCATTCTACCTCCTTTCTTATCCTTCTTAAGAGAAATACTAGCGGTCAGGGTGTTCTGTGCCTCTGGTTATATCATATCTTTTTGATAAATTTGTTTTCTTCTGATTTTTGTTTCCAGATATTTAAAAATCATGTTCATTAATGCATGAAGCAGGTTAAATAGAAAAAGGACAAAAGAAAAAAATCTTTCCTAAAGAACTTGCTATCCTAAGAGCAAAACTTATAATTTGCATTGAGAGAATAATACCTCTAAAACCCAACCATCTGACAGAGGGCAATGTGGAATTTTATTTTCATGTCAGAATGGTTTTAAGTTAAGTCATTGTTCCTCAGGCTATAAAATTTGATTGTTCCACTCTACGTGATTCAGCATCTCTAGCCTGTTCATTTAATCTTAAAAGTGTCACAACACAACTTCCCATTTCAGGGTGATAGCAGGGATAACTTGAGTCTGAGATTTTTTATTTAAATTTCATTTTGGTGGGGATGAAAAAAAATACCTTCGCATCCAGCAGATCACTATTCCTTTGTTCCAGCACTTCACAAGCTACTAACATGTATAGCAATGGTGCAGCTTCACAGCTGACAACTAACTAACTTTTACATGTTCCCAATGTTTCTTTTTGAGACTTCAAAATGTAGTAAGCAACCAACAGAACAGCAAATGTTGTGTTGTTTCTGTACTTAAAATATATAACATGTAATACCTGTTTAAGTCAGTTAAAGTTTTAATTTCTGAGTTCAGCAAGAGTAAAGGCACCAAGGAGTAAAAATCACCTGCAAGTGGTTTCAGGGATTGTGAATTATTCCTAAACAAATACCTAATACTTGTATTACATAAAATACCAAACCCAAAACCAAACCAAAACCCACCAAAAGCAAGTCCTGAAATATGAGTCAAATGCATAATATTCAAAATTTGTTGTCCTTAAATGTGTTGTCCATGCATATTTAGAACTCAGGCTATTCAGTTAGGAAGTATTTTTAATTGAATTACTACTTTTGCTCCTTGATTTCCTCCTGTTCATCAGTTAATATGTAAACATTTGCAAGTATTAAGTGTATGTGAGACAGCATATATACCATCTCCTCTTGTTCTTCTGGCTACTAGCCTGACTGATTGGATGTCAAGCTGTTAACTAACCACTCTTGAAACTGATAGTTTGGAAACAAAATGGTTACTGGATTTCTCAACATCGCAAGTGTGCCTCCACCCCTAACTCTCTTAGGGGTTTAGAAAAATATTCTGAAAGAAATCAGTAAAGTATTTTAAGGTTACAGGGAGTGCATCTTTTAGCAAGGGTACTGCAGTTGTGTACCATCTCCACCCTTACTGCACTTAGATGTTGTTTCCTCTGCTCCATGTCTCTGTCAGTGTGGCAGATCGGATCAAATCAGGATGTGTACAGCGCAATAGGAAGGAATAACTAAAGAGAGTGCGATTAATTTGGTTTGGCTTAGGCTTAGGCAAAGCAGGATGCCCAGGGGTTGGGTTGGAGTAGTTCACCAAGGGTGGAATAAGAGCCAGAAGAGCAGAGGGTAAGGGGAAACATAAGAATTGGAATTATATCTGCAATAGCATTCATGGTTTCAAGACAATAATCAGTGTTTAGAGGTTTTGCTGTTTAGTTACTGGTTGTGATTGCATGCCAAAAATTGCCGTGGCAATTCTGTACATATTTACCACTCTCTAAAATGTGGTGTCTTCATTCTTAAAAATAATCAGAGTAGTCTGCTATGCTGTTTTTTTCAAAATTAATTATATCAACTAGAATAACTTTAGGAGTCCTAAAACCATTACTTGCCTGCATAAAGAAGTGTGGTTTGCACTAGCATAGAAAGCAAGATTGCCACTTATCCCAAAAGTAGTTTCATGAAGACTACTACTATGAGTAGTGTTCATTTAATGTTCCTCCATAAAGGTTTGCTAAGCATGTGATGCATATTTAAATTATATGTTAGGATTTTTTTTTTTTTTTCATTTAGATATTCAGCACTGTAGAAATAAGTCTTTTTATTTGTATTCATGTATGAAGGCAATTGGCAGTTAAATACAGAAGAGAAAGAAGTTATTCTTTAAATGTGTATATTTAAGTTAAAAGTCCAGGCTGGTGGTATGTCATACTTATTTTTAATGATAAAATTGTAAATTGCTTTTCTTTCATTGTTGGCTCTGAATGATGTTGCCCACTTGAAAGATTGTCTCATAATAATTATTTTTAAAATAATGTTTAAATGTTTCTGCTGTTCTCGGTTATAGTTGCTATATTTTTTTTAATGTAATTTATTCTCCTGTGATTTTTTTATAGTATTGATGAGTATTTACCGTGAGTGTATTGATGCCACTTTACCTAAGCAGATTTAGGTCATTTCAGACTGGGTTCTGTATTAGCATCAAAAGGAAGCACTCTTCACTACTGTATTTCCAAGCTATGGGCAAACAGAAAAGTGGGGATTAAGGAATAAGAGGCAGAATATATGAATGCTGAGCACCAAATCATAAGATTGTCTTTAGAAAGTGATGTAGTTCTTCTTTTCTTGTTTAATATCTTGATTAGTGAGAGTAGAGAAAGATAGTAGAGGAAAGTAAAGAGGACAGGAGGTGGCTATAAACTGATGTCTGTTCACCTATACTAAAAATAAATACTAGGACTAGATTGGCTCAATATTATTTTTTCTTTCATATTTTAAGGCTTTTATATATTTAAGTAAAAAATGGTCAGTTGGATGTTTTTTTTATTTAAGTAACAGAGTGAGACAGAAGGCTTGTGCAGATTCTTCCAGTTGAATGGACACAGGAGGCAGGCTGCTAAATATGACAGTCACTGTTATTCTTATAAGGAAAACAGGATAGTTGTTTTTCTACGTGTGAGCTGCATGAAGTTGATGTTAAATACCTACAGAAGGAGTGTGTGAAAGTAGCTGGCTAGCATCCAGCAGTGTTTGTTATAAGAAAACACTTATAAAAATTATAAGAAAAACACTTCTCTGAGGAAAGAAAGCTGGCAAAACTTAAAAAACAAAAAAAAACCCAAACAAATAAAACAAGAAACAACAACACAAGGGGTGGAGCCAACATACAAAAAAGATGGATTTATGCAGCTGTGGAACATAAACATATCAGGACAGCAGCTTCCATGTAAGTCTGCAGTTCAGTTTTTCCTAAATATACCAGAGTGTACATTAAAAATGCTCTGAAATTGTAATTAATAGTTATGGGTATGGCAATATGTTCATGCTATGCATACCAAAATGTAATTAACTATTGTTAGTTTTTAAGGGGTTGTATTATATGCAGTTTTAAAAAAATGCTTACCAGGTTTTAACTTACAGATTTCCTATTAGTGCTTTCTATTGTATTAATTGCTTTGTTGTAACACTTGAAAACAATACTGGCTGTTAGGCCGATCTCTTATTGAGCAAAGTTCTGAAGTAGGGAAAATCTTTGGGAAGTAATGAGTTACAAGAAAATATATTGTTTACTTTGTTATTAAAATTTTGTTTAACAGATTTTCATTTTACTAATTGTGAAATTTCCTGCAATATAAATGTTCATAATGTAAATCATTATTTATCTTTCCTTTCTATGTTTTATTCCTTTATGATTTATTTTAAACAAAATGTGCTATGTTTCATGACTGCTCGGTGCTTTCTGAGAACAGATATGCATTAGTCTTTTATTCAGAGCACTTACAAAAAATGTATAATGTTTCACTGGTAAAACTAACAGGCCAGTAGACTGTTTTATTAATACATTCCTTCAGAATACCATGCACATTGTTTTCCTCACCTAAGTTATGTGGAATATGAACATCAGCCTTGTCTTGGAAGTCTGAATTTTAAGGATGTGACTATGTAAATAATAAACTAATTAAGGAGTAGTTTTGGAAGTAATTTATATGAATATTAAGCAGCTACTCCCAGAGTACTAAACTTATGGGTACGTAATACATTTTTGTTACTGGTTCCATCTTCCAAAGGCCATAACCATCCAAAGCTGTAGATCATGTAACTTCTCTCTTTATTCACTAGAAATATTAATGGATTTTTAAACCTCATGGAAATAGCTGTCTGGCTTTTCTTTATATGCTGCATTTTGTTGTGGTTTTTTAGTCTTTGAAAAGTATCCCTACTAAGGAATAAGGAAACCTCAAAAGGAGTCAGTTATCCATTTTTATGCATTTTGAGTACTAAAGTGTTATATTTGAATAATTTGAGTAATAGTTGAATTGATATTGTAACTACAAAATTAATTACCTCAAGTAGTTGTGATTTACAATTCAATGTTAAGCTAATATTTGTTATTGCCTGAGTGTCTATAAAGTTCAAACTGGTCAGTGGACACCATGTCACTTCTAAAGATTTGGTATCTATTCATGTCTCTGGTGTAAAATAGGAAGTTACTTATGGGAATTTTAGAGAGACAAGAACTAAAAAGATTCAGGATGCTGAAAGGAAGATCAATCAGAATATTTGAACTGGATATCAGAAACATTTTTTTCAAATTGTGAAACATAAAGAAATTGTTTCTGATATTTAGAGTAAAAGTATTAAAAAGTGGTATGTGTCTTGCAGAAAAGAGGAAGCATATCTTTTTTGTATTTTATTCCTCCTTCCTTAAAGATTGCATGCAGGAAATTTTGATGTATCCCTTTTTAGCAGTTCCAGAAAATCAGTTTTTCATATCATTCTTCACAGCAAAATATCAGCCAGGGCTGTTATGACCAGAATATTAATTCCACTAAGTTTTTTAAAGGGAATTGTGAATATAGCCACAACACTGGCTTTGATTAGGTTTGTTTGCATTGTCTGTGGGTTTTATGTTACTACTTAGTTCTTCCCATTGACTATTTGTACTTCTGACTATTTTTGCCAGATGTTTTTTCTTCCACTTTTCAAGAAAGGGTTCATTCCTGCCCATACAATAATTTTTATAAGTCTCTTAATGCATTTCTTTTTTCTTTCTAGAGGTAACAATTATTTAATATCTGCAAATTCTATTAATGTGCTGTTTACTGTCTGACTCATAATTTAGCCAGCTCAGTTAAGCCACCTCTAATTGCTAGCAAAGAAGCAGAGTGATAAGCAATACCAATAAATTCAAAACAAAGATGAACACTGAAAGCTACGTTTTATGGTACTAAAAGTAAGACTGTAAAAAACAAAACAGCAAACCTAAGTATTTGTGAAATAATCTGGCCACATGGAACAAGGTTATCTCGTGTGCTGCATCAATGTAACTCCAGCTCAATCATAATGTGAAATGAAACACTTTTTACATGAGCAGTATTTAGTCTGAGCGTAAGTGTAATACAGTTTATGAAAGTGCAATGCATCTATATTAGCAGACACACAATGATTTTAAACAAAAAAAAAAAAAAAAAAAAAAAAAAGAATTCTGCTAGCAGATGGTGTCCAACAAAGACCACTATTGTTTTAGTGTGAGATGCTTCAAATGTTCTGGGCATTTAGCCCAGACAGAGCCATTTTTCCTATAGTATGTGACCAGGCAATAACAAAAAGAATGAAAATAGAGGTGTCAGTCCATATAAAAATGTTTTTATAACTTAATAAATCTAACAAGTCAGTGGCAATTATTAAACCAAGTTAAATTAACAAAACTGATAATATGATTCTTTTTACATTTTCATGTCTCTCTAACCAGTTATTTGGCATTCTACCTCCTAGGAAAAACTACTTTGGAAAGTTAAGCTACCTGCTGGTACTGTTTAAATGCCCACAGATAACATAACTCAAGATGTCTGGTGCCTGAAAGTGATTGTTAGAGCAATCAACAGGAACAGTAAAAATCTGTTCAAACAGAAAATCCACAAATCCCAAGGATTTGGAGTCTCCCTCTGGATTTTCTGCAGTTTTTGCTGTTTCCAGCAGTATCTAGGCCATTTATTTTAAAGGTGAACTGCAAAGCTGAAGAGAAACTTGAGTTAATAAAATATGTGCTCTGCTTTTGCAGCCTCCCAACTGGGGCCATCTGCCGCATATGTTTTAAGTTTTTCTTTTTATAAAAAAAAAAAAGCAACAACAATCTCCCTCTTTCAATATTATCTAATACATGTTAAAGAAAAAACTTCTATTCTGCTACATAGCCTATTAACTCAAGCATTTCCTAAATACATGATTTTGTTTTCTTCAGCTCAAATGATTACCATTCCTCACCTTAGTCTTATCCACTTTCTTTATCTGCAGTTAACTATTTAGAATGTGAACTGTTGAATATATAGCTGTATCCTTCTACTTACATTAGATATCATTTTTAATAAGAATAAGATTGAGTGTTTTGGAGAAAATTCAATAGTATTACAGATAAAAAAATATATTTAGGATAAAATTTTGTTACAGATAGCTTGAATGAGAAATTAATGTTGATTTTAGTTTACAAGCATCAAAGTATTTATAGCTTAAGAAGTAAAAATCAGATAGACTCTCACAGCTGTTGTGAGAATTTGATTTGTGGTAACAGAAGAGCCATGAAAGTTACATAAAACATTTCAACTGTCATTTCTTATTTGAGAATATTTAGTGATAGTCATTAGTAGTTCAGTGAAAACAGGACTGACTAGTCAACAAATGAAAACAGTGATAGATAAAAGAGAAGTAACTAATGCTTCTTTTAGTAGCTGTGAATTTTTCAGTAAAAAACTGAATTACTCTACATGTTGGTTTTGTTTGGTGTTTTTTTAATTTTATTTCACTATGCAGGCACTTTATAGTGGAAAGGAGAAATCTTTTCTAAAGATGCTTACTTTTGTAAAAAAAGAAAGGGAAAAGTAGTGTTATATCTATGGTGGTATATCTATACATGATTATCTATACATGATATCTATACATGATTAAAACTACTACTGTATATTTGACAGATAGGTGCCCTCTACATCATTGATCAAATTAATGTCAGTGGTGGTATTGTTACAAGAACTGTTCTTCTGTTATTAAATATAAAAATGTTATCTTTGACAGCATAAATAAAAATTCAGGCAATTGTTTCCTAATAAATTAGAGTGTTAAGGATAAAACAAAAACCCTAAAAAGATGAAAATTGCAAGTTAATTGTCGATCTAAGCAGTTGGAAATGGACTAAAATGCATGTCATCTTGCACCTGTCTTGCAAAAGCTCAAATCTAAGCTCAACTTTACTTACAGGGTTATTGCTAATTGAAGGACTTCAACCTCAACATTTTAAGTTTATGTGATAAACTTACCAGATAAGTCTTGCCAGATTTTTTTTGCATTTTATTTTGATACAGACATAATCAATTTAACTGTACTTCGAATAACTCAGGAATACTTTACATTTAAAGCAAAGTACAAAAATGCAGGACTGAAGACTGTACTTAAAACAGAAATAATTAACGTTTAATTATGCCAATCTGTTGTATCTGTGCTGTGGACTAGAATAAAAAAATATGTTGATCATATTAAAATAGATTTGCTAGAAATATATTCATTAGCTTTTTAAATCAGAATAAATGTTTTCAGTTACATCTAGGAGTGAGATGAAGTGGACTCTTATTATATCATATGATTCTGATCCAGTTTGAGATCTACTGCAAAAATAAAACATCTTTGCCATTTGATTTGAATTTTTTGAGACTTGCTTTATCTCAGTTTGAAAATACTTTTTTATTCAGCCTAAAGAGGTCTCATAATGTTTTTATGGCTCATATAAGTCCATGCTTAATTGATGTACTGATGCGGGATAATAATGTAAGAGGCATTTTGGAGCTATTCTTTATTCATGTGAGAAGGGAATGGCTAAAGAGATTAAATTAGAGATGGAGCTACTTCATAAGAAAGTGAAATCCGTGTGGGATAAGGAGCAGATCAGCTCAAATATTCTTCTGTCAGATAACCTAGAGATCATATTGTGTTTCTATTATGTTTCTATAATTCTGGGTTAATGGATCGATCTTTCTGTTGTTCAGAGATCTCGCAGATTTTAATAGTTGCTCTAGGAAAAACCACCTTAGAAGTAGCTCACAAAGGGCCTAAATACTGAGTCAGGTTTTGATTATGTTTCAAAATCTATCTAATGATTATTAAATTCCTTCCTTTGAACATTCATATTCCTGAACATATTAAACCATACATGCATTACATAAAAATAAAAAAACAAAAAGGAAAAATGTTTTATTTCTACATATCTTACAGTTGTTGCTTTCAAAGTTACATCAAGCTTCTCCAGCTACACAAAAAAAGAGGATGAGTTTTCTTACTGTAAAAAGCTTGCTTTCCCTCCATTCAAAAGCAGAAAATCACAAATCACTTTCTCTGACGAATATTTTTACATAGAAGGTAAAAGTCAAGCAAAAACCCAGAGTTTGTGCACATTAGGCATGGGTATTTTACTATGTAAAATATCATTCCATGCTTATGTGCTACTAAGTTAAAGTAACAAATGCCAGTCTTTTAGACATCCTAAGAAGTCTAAGAATCAAAGATCCACCTAGCCAAATAATCTGTCTCTGAAAATGGCCTATCTGAAAGAAGCTGAATAGTTTTTAGTATAGTGCCTACAGGACACTTCTGTTTCCAGCAGCCTGAAGTTTAAAAATCACTTATTCACAAAATTCACTTGGCCTGTTGTATTTAATGTTCTTAGTTGTAGTTTTCTGCCATTAATAGATCTAGCTGCTTTGAACGTGTTCATGCTTTTGGTCTGTGTGATATCTTCTGGAGATTTATTCCTCAATTTTATTGTCAGCAGCGTGGCCAATACTTCATTTTGTTTACTTTAGATCTGCTGTTTTGTTTGCAATTCCATTTTATACCCACAAGTCCTTGTAATATGAAAAACAGAGAATAATACCTGTAGCTTACATTCTGTTGAAGACATGTCTGTTCTGTATTTGTTTGGATATCATTTTTGGGCTCATTCAAATCTCTGTTTACATTCTAATTCACTTTTGCATACAAGCCACTCATATAAAGCATCTCTAATCACATCCTGTCTCTAATGTCTGGATTTTTATTCGTGAATAAGGCTTGGAAGTGGTGAGATGTGAGAAAGCTCTTGTTTGACTGGACAGCCAGAGGGACTTGGTTGCCCACTCTCACTGAAGTCCCAGTTGAAAGTGGTCTACTCCTGTCAGCTACATAAGGGAAGAGGTTCTTAAAAAGGTCCTCCTGAGTACCCTTGTGTTCTGATGCGGAAGCAGTTGTAGACTGAGCTATGGTGCTTGACTGGTGAGTGAGCTACATAGTTTTTCCAGAGCTAGAGAATTCAAAACATACTGGCTTTTTGTGAATGCATTGTACAGTGCATTTCTGAAGTTAGTTCCATGCAGAGCTTTGTTTACTGTATCCATATTTTCTGCCTTAAACCAGAAAAGGAAGTCAAGAAGCAGGATGCTGCTAGCAGAGCATGTCATCCAGCCCCTAGCTAGCACTCTCTGTCTTCAGGAGACCCTCGTGCTTGGACAAGAATATATATAATAATACACAACAATATATATATAAATATATATCGAGAAATTGTGGATATCCCGTCTTTTGACTTTCTCAGAGAATTCATCATTCCTCCTCTGTCACATCACATGCATATGGGCCCTTTGTATGACAACAGAGTGCTTGGGAAAGGCAGTGCTCCAGCTAGGTTTTTATCTTGCTGCCAGAAAAATTGTTTTCCAGCCTTTTTTCTCTTGTCTGGATCAGCAGAGGCCCTGGACTACAGGGCAGCCAGGAAGGATCCTCAAGCTGGATGAATTACCTTGTTGTGTATCCTTTGAAACTCAGATAGTACTATGGGAAAGAGGAGGTTTCTGTTAGCTTTGAGTAAGGCTCACTGTTTGCCTCTAGACTTGTAATGTTCTGCCAGTGTTTAAACTGACATTAAGTTGATGTTTTTATGTATAGTAAGGAATTTTGTGTAATGTTGAGACTTTAGAAGAATTAAGTTACTTTTTTTCTCTTCAGAGATTTGCCCATTTTAAGTCTCAAAAGAGGGAATCTGTACTTGCTTGAGAGGAATTCAGTAGATAAATTGAATAATCTGTTCAGGTGACCTTTCAGACAGTTTGGCATTGATCCTGCAAACACCTCAGCATATGCACATGCAACTTTGAGCCTTTTTCAACTTAATAGAACTATTAACTACTGTGTACCGAGATTCTCAGTTGTACTTTGCAGTACCAAACCATTTGAATGTTATTTGTTTAAAATATACATTATATAAAGACTGCAGAGCAGACTCACTTGGGAATAATGTTGCCATTTTGTAATAGGAAGGATGCTAGAATCTAAAAATGTCTAGGCCAGCTAACTCTATGAAACATTTTTGGCCAGATCATCATTTTTGAATCTGGCTTTTCCATGTAATTACAAATCAAGTGAAGCTGACTATTTGTTTTATTTAGGACTGCTCCTATTTTTTAACAGAATTTATTGTTTTGTATAGACAGGTGATACGACAGGTAAGAACAGGATTCTGTATGTCTGTGGTGACTATTTTACAGTGACAGGTTTTTGTGGAAGCCATTTGGTGAGCTCATCAACAACAAGCTTATTGTTTTATTACTATCAGATTCAGTGTGTTTGTGATTAAATCAGTAGAATGGAGAATATGAAGGGAGTGCTATTCACTTTGCAATGATTTCCATCTGTTATAAATTTTTATCAGATGTTGGGAAACAACAGGCAAAGTGCAAGAGCAAGTGTTTTATCCAGTTTCCAAGAAACAGTGATATATAATTGGCAAATATTGTTCTCTTAGTTTAATGTGTCCAGTTAGATATTTTAAATGTCCTATGATAAACCAGTATTAATAGGGTATATATAAAGCTATTTTCATCATTCCATGCATTCAATTCTTTTGAAAGCTCTGATGCTGATATAAATCTTTAGTACTTATCAATGATGAGCACTGATGACACATGAAGTGTGGAGTCAGAGTGAGACCTGGAGAGGAAAATCTCCAGTAGGACTGTGCTGCTGTGCCACATGCCTCAGAGAAATTGGAGAGGAGTCCATCTGTAATACACATAAGCCAAATTATAATAATGTGGTCCCATGGAATTAAGTCTTACATTTCTTCTGAAATTCCTTTTTAGCATTATTTTTCTTAAATAGATGTTCTTGGGTTTCATGTAAATGTCTGAGATACTTTTAATAGCGTTTAGTTTTTACTCTGAAGAAGTGGTCCACAAATTAATTTTTTTCTGAATTAACTGAGATTTTACAGAGTGTCTCCTTGTGTTTTTCATGTTTTGTCAATCTCATTTTATTTCTGAAAATAATAATTCAGTTCTACATCATATTCATGTGAGGGGTGAATTTTCATGGTGGAAAAAATGCCACTCCTTTCAGGAGTTTTATGAGTTACTCTTTCGGCCATTTTGACATGGAATAATCAGTTTTGTTTATAGTATTCTAAACTGAGCAATATTGGCTGTCTCTTGTACTACCAGTATAATACTTCTTGTATTACTATCCTTAATAAGTATACATTTTATGTTATTGTTTTCCACAACTACATATTAGTAGGGGTCTTCATTGAGCTGTCACTAGTAAAGTTCAGAGGCTTTTCATTAATTTTGAACACTTTAGAGCTGTGTAAGGTGTACCAGGATTTCCTTCTGCAGAGTCTTCTTTGGTTCTGTAAAAATCAGAATTTCTGAGAACCTGATAGTGGCGACTTGTGCTATTCCAAAGTTAAAATCATGAAAAATCATCACATTTTGTTGGGCCTTGACTGAGCTCCTGACTTTGTAGCTTTTTGGAAATGTTACTGTCATGTACTTCACTCATTTTTTTCAGGATATATAAGTTTAAGTGTTAACTTAGCTGTATTGAAAGGTAATTACTTATTGATGTGTCAGTTTGGCTAATTTTTCCACAGTGTGCTTTGCTTTCAGTCCATTTCTCAGCATTTGAGCTTTTTTTTTTTTTTTTTTTTTTTTTTTTTCAATGTCTCCTCTTACAGTCTGTTTAAGTATCAAAAGCTGTTCACAGTGTGTTCCTTTACTCTGTTCAACCACACCTTCACCAGCACATTGGAATGAAAGTACTATTTTAGTGACACAACAAAGAGATTCACTGTTCAAGATTACATTTATTTTGTTAGCTAAAGCTACTGTGAGGTAGCAGTGAGATTTACTGTGCTTTCCCTGGTCATCCCTTTTGTTCAATATTACAAAAAGTAATACAAAAGTACAATATTACTATCTGGTCATCTGACAAAACATTGCTTTTAAGGTGACTTAGTCCAACAGCCATTCCTGAGTTCCTTTCAGAGGAGGTGCTCTACAGCTTTATCACAGTTCTTCTTCCAACACATTTGCCTCTGATTTTTTTCTCATCTTTATGTCCAAAATCATATCACCAGTTCTTAGTTGTCTCCCAAGCATCTTTTTTTGAGAAAGCTGACACAAATCAATCATTTATCTTAGCAGCAGTGGTTTTGGTTTACATTGTTACTCACTTTAATCCCATGTGACCCGGTGACCCCTTCCTTCTTTTATGTTTTCTTGTTTTAGTTAATTCAATCATTCTAGCATTAATACCTTCAGCTGTTGCCTCTTTAAAACTCATCACAGTCCCTTTTATGCATCACCTAACACATGACCTTTATAATCTGTTCTGACAGCCCTTGCTTTAGCTTTGCAGATGCAAAATTACTTGGTCTGAATAACCTCTTAAACCTTACTGTTTAATCATGCTCTTTAATTCCTTGTTCTTCTGGTCCCTTTTTTCTGAGCTTTGCATTGCACCTAATATGTGTTTTTTTGTTATACAGGAAGCATGCATTTTACCTCTAAAGCACTTAGGAACTTAGGACTTTTATTTAAGACATTAGAACTTCTCTGACTTACCCGTGAAACCTCCTGTCTAAATTTTCAGAATGACATAGGGATTTGGTTTGCTTCCTCTATGATGGTAGAACAGTGTAATACAATGTCTAGGTTTGAAAGAAATAATAATCATAGACAACAGTTATTGGCTAGTAGAAAAAAACATTGAATTGGTTTATTAAAAGAGATTCTGCTAAACTAACCTATCTTCAGATATTTTCTGAGTGGAAGTAATCTTTTTTCTAGGCTAAACTTGTATGATAAAATTTACTCTGGATTAATGCGAAGGAAAAGGTTAAAATTAAGGAGGCGGAAATTTATAATGTAAACTGTTCATTAGATAAGAAGTTTGCTAAAGGAGACTGTAAATTATATTGAAATAGCATCTGTTATTTTTGGCCAAATTTAGTAAGATAGTTCTTCAGGTTTTTGGTAATACTTTAAGTATGGAAAACACCCACAACAACTGGTTTGTTAAAAGACCCTTGTAAATAGTACAAACTTGTGAAGTAATGTTAATGGGATAGGAGGAGGAATTTAGGTAGGAACAGTCTAATGGAAAATGGCATGATCTCAAAGCTTTAATGATAGAAATAGGCTGAAATATAACAGTACTAGGATCATGCAGTAAGGAACTAAAACAAGAATTCATCGTGCAAGTCATCATTAGGAAGTGGCAGAGGAGGAGGAAACTGTCCTTAATTACAGAGGCTGCAAATGACCAGTATGGTATGCTATTACAAAAAATAAAAAAGACAGATGCAATCCAGATAAATATACCAGTGATCTAGCAGAAAGATGCTGGCATTGCCCTCCAGTTTTGCTGTTTATTTGTTTTAGTTCAATAGTGTTGCCTGTCTTACACTAGTCAAAGTTAGGTTCTTCACTTATGTGGGTAAAATTTAAATTCTCCTATCTGTTCCAGAATGTGCCGCAGTCATAGATACTGTGTAAAATCAGCCTAAATCTAATGCATACATCTGCAATTTCTGGCAATGTAACTGGTGGCTGAACAGTATAAGTGAAGAGAGTTTGCAGAGAAAGCGAATATCTTTTATTAAGCAAACTGTGGAAGAAAAATAAACTAGCTGAAGAAGAGCTCGTGTGCCCTGAAACCTGTGAGGTTTTATCCCTCTCCATGTGTCTAAGTTGCCATAATGAAATATATTGCTTCTCTTGTAGTATCTGTCTTTTTCTTGCAGAAGTTTATACTTCATGCTCAGTCTCTGGACCCTGCTGTTTTGCTAAACTTCCCAGTGGAATAAAATGGTAACAGACTTCACCAGCCTATGAGAATTGCTCAGTACTGAGGTGGCTGACATACAGTGAAGTTTACAATCCAATATACGTAATTACGTTAAAATAAGAGTGCCATTTATCTGATGCTTTAAATATGTGATCTGCTTAATTACATTCAAATTTATATAAATGGAAAGACAGTAGTGGTTGGCCAGGCAGTCTTTAATACACATGCAGTCTTATTAGATTTCAGCATTGAAATCTTGTAGTAGTCCCAAGTAAAATTTATATAAATACTTGCACTTCATCATAAACTCTTTCACTGCAGAAGTCTTTAAAACAAAGGCTTTCAGTACTAGCTGCAAACTGTAATATACCAAGTACTGTTAAAAGTCAAAACCAGCATTAATTGTTATAATGAAATATTTAGTTTACAAGTTTCCAGTGTCATGACCTGCTGAAAATGTCTTCCACTATTTTTGATATCTTCATCTTATTTGAGATACCACTGCAATGTACCATTGCAGAAGTCATTTACAGCAAAACCAGGCTGTCAGAAAGACAGTGCACATTCCAAACACATGATTTTCATTCTCGTTTTTAATTGTAAGCTTTTTCATTGCCAGAGATGAACAGTAATGTAATCCAATCCAGACAAAAATAAGGTTTTTGTGCCCTACAAAAGTCTTAGGTCTACATGCCAAATAGGGGAATTTGCTTTCCATTCCAAGAATTCAATGTTCTGCAGGTACCCCAAGGGTCAGAAGGGGGAATATCAGAGAAAGCTTCAAAACTGACATTGTAGAGAAGCTGTTTCCCCTTGGTTGTTCCAGACATTCTGAAAATCAAGTAATTGTACAAACTTGATGCCTTATATATGTTTTATCACTACAGTTCTCTGTCTAGAAATGCTACTTACATTTTAACATAGAATCAGAATTCTTAACTGAAATATTCTGCATTTTCAGAAGTATCCAGCCAAAACAGAAAGTTATCATCTGAACAGAAGTTCTGCCTCATTGTCTGTGATAGTATCAAGGCATCTGCTTGTCACTTCTAGAGTAACCTTTCTGTATAAATGATGAGTGCTAATGATATAATATATATTGTTATAATATATATATTATATATATATAATGGTTTTTTTAAAAATTATCTTAAATATATTTAAGAAAAGGAAAGTGGATAAGGAATTGTCTGGTTGGTCACACTCTAAAGAGTTTTGGTCAACAGCTTGATGTCCCATGTGAAGATGAGTGATGAGTGATGTTCCTCAAGGGTCGGTATTGGGCAGGGAATGGTTTGAGAGCATCCCTGAGGAGAAGGACTTGGGAATGTTGACCACTGGACACTGAGTCATTCACCACTACTCTCTGGATGCAGCTTTTCATTTAATTTGTATAACTGAATTGCAGAATTAAAGACAGAATGAAAGGTTATAAAAATGTAGGCATTGTTCAGGAATATCCAAACTGGATGTGCAATAAAGTTATACTGGGAAGGACACATTCTGATTTAAAAAGGATATGAAGTCAGTGAAAAATAACAAGGATATGACTGATCTGTCAAATTAAAATACAGATACCAACAAGAAAGGCTAGAAATATTTATGACATGACCTTGATGCTTTAAGTAGGCAAGGAGGCACTTTTTGAACAGTTCCTATTAAACGAGGGGTTGAAGGAGGGAGGGAAAAGACCTCAAGGTAGGTTATATATTAAGTCGTCTGTTATATTAAGATGGTAAAATCATTATATAGAAAACATAAAATTATTGAATAGGTATTTGTGTGCAGAAGAGTGGAATGAAAAGTTGACATCCCTTAAAAAGGGTGAAGTTAAGCAGCATCTTTTAAAATGAAGCATTTTCAGATAACAAACCTAGCTAACACTCTTGGTGAAAAGGCAGTGCTTTCTTCTCTACTGGTGTTCATTTTTAATGAAAATTTCAAAACTGATAGTTTCAAAGAGTGGAACTACTTTTTGTGAGTAATCATGGCAAAAGGTATGATAAAGATAAATGAAAACAGATTAGACTTGCTTCACTTATAATGAGGTGTAATGACATATAGCATTTGGGACATAATTGAAAAAAAAATTTTTAAGTGTAACTCATGCTAGTTAGTGTCATTTTGTAGGTAGCAAGTAAATATGTTACCTGTTGTGGAAACAGAAGGGAGAGGATGATACAGGCTTAAAAAGGGCTGACTATTTTGATTTATAACAATACCTGTGTTGGTACAGTTTTTAAAGTTGCAGGTAGATTTGTGTAAAAAAAAATGTTTAAAAGCCACTGACACTCTTATTTTAAAAAAACTCTTTACAAGAAAATAATGGGGTACCTGAGAACAAACTCTTAAAAATTATCTGGGTTGAATACCTAGTGGCCACAATAAAATAAAAAAAACACTTGTAATGAAACTAAATAGCAGCTATACTATTGGAAATCTGAAATTCAGCTTGTAGTTGCAGGGTAGTACAGCTGCTGAATGACATTTTGGAAAGAAATTACGAGGGGGGATTTCAAATAATTGTGGAAAATAATGAGTACTCAGTGCAGTGATGACCGATGACTTTGTGTTCTTCATTGAGTTAAAAGTACAGTACCAAGTCCACCATCACCTACAGGAATGTTGGAACCCACCAGGATGTCTGATTCTGAAGTCCACATTCAAAAGGATTGTGGAAATACTGAAGGGAGTTCTCAAGTAAACAGAAGTGAAAAAGCTGGAAAAATACCATTTGCTTTAACACAAAGCCTGAGGGGTGACCGGAACAGTGGAGAGGTGTTTCTTGATCATGCATTCAGACAGTTTAGTAGAAAAGCTGATGCTTTTCTGCACATGCACTGTGCATGGTAGCTTCAGGGTGTAGCTCGATTTGAACCTGAAGTTTCCCAAGTTCTTGTAACTTCTAGATTCTGGAGTTCCTGTCATCTTACTAAACTGAGCCACAGCTGTACCAGAAATTCAAGGGGACTCCTAGATTTGATTTTCTGTATAAAACAATCTCACTTGTTCTGAGAAAGTAGTATGAAAATTTTGAAGTTGCATAGTTTTGAAATTATCAGGCTAAATATTTTTATGCAGAATGAAAATTGATTTCAGTCAGTGCTGATATGAGTAGGAAGAGCGAGTAATTCTTTTGATATTGCTGTTTGATTCTAGCTTTTAACTTCAACAGGCAGTTTTTTGGGTTATTTTTCTCATAGTGCGTCTAGGAGCCAAGTCTCCAAGAGAATTTCAGCAGTGTTACTTAAAGGAAAAGAATATGATCAATAATTTTCCCATTTGGAAACATTCCATATATAATTTATTGTGTGCACGCATACATAAACACAGAGGCATACAGAGAGTTATTTCTTCATTTGACCTTGAATGCAGAGCAGATGTAGACAATTTATGACCATTGTGCTTGGCCCTACTATAGTGAGTCTAATGGAAAAGTTGTTTAACCACTGTTATCTTTCAGTATGTTCCAACTTCAGCCTGCAAAAGATACTGAGGCTCATGTAGTTAAGAGATTCTAGTAATTACAGAAAAATAATAAGGCTAAGCTACTTCGTATCAAAAGGTTAAGAGTTATTGTTTACATATAAACTGGTGCTAGCCAGTATTTGGAAAGTTACAGCTTTAATCTACTATAAAATGAAATTTACTTTCAAAATCTATTGAAAAAAAATTGCTGATCGTAGGTAGTTCGGTCCATTTTGTCTAGTTTTAGAAGAAATTTCTGCAAAGTGGAATCCAGCAACTTCACTGAAATGTTCTTCACAAATTTGATAGGTAAAATATATAATTTTAAAGAATGAGCTATGTTTCTGTTTTCAAAATATGTAATTTCAAAATACGTATCTGGGCTTTGTATACAACAATGGCAATCCTGTTTTAGGAAGAAAAAAAGCAGTTGTGTGTTAGTTGTTTGTTTTCCATTTCTGCATTTTAGCTCTTCAAAATGGTGGTGCATAGGCAGTGGAGATTACATCTGCTCTGGAAGGACTCTCTGTGTTGAGGGAGGGGAGACAGCTTCCAGACAACTGCATAATTGGGTACACACCAGCAGCTAAGCTGTATGAAACCTCTGTGAAATTTACCACATGCAAAGACCCATATTAAACGATGGAGAGGGCAGGTAGAAACCTAATTTGATTATGCTTTACCTCATCAAGTTGACTTTTTCCTGTTTACAAAAAGTTAGTTATTTCTAGTTCTATTCCAGTAAACATGGCTAGCCTGCCTTCCTATTAGTCAGTTCTTGTGGCTTCCTCTTTATCACACAGGCTTTTTGGATTACTTTTCTTATCAACCTGTTAAGTGAGCCTAGAAATAAAAAATGTAGGAAGCATGAACTCCGAGTGCTTTATTGAGATAGTGCTGATCACAGAGACAGCTTTGAAAAAAACATTTTAAAATTAATCTTTCTAGGAATTAGGACTACTTCCTTTCTAGGAATTAGCACAAACCCCTCTTTCCACTGAAAATAAGAAAAGGGGGGGGAGGGAAGGGAGCATCAAGAGGCTGAATAATTGTCACTAGCTTGTTCATTTCTTTTTCCACAACAGCTTAAAATAACTAAGAGAAAGTGTAACTGTCCTGCTTACTGGAAAGCTTCTGATATGCTAGGCTGTAATTCACAAGTGCAGTTTGTAACCCTCTCTTGCTGTGTTCCTATCACTGCATTCTGGCACTCGATAAATGTTTTAAACACATAACTTTTATTGACATAGATCTTGTTCCTGCTGTACAACTTCTCTTAGAAAATGTTGTGCTATTCAAGATCAGTGTTGCATATACCCCAGTTTTATATTTTTATATAAATTGATTCTGCAATGAGATTACATGGGCTAAAATGACTCTTAATCCTTTCCCTATGATTTTCTTCTCAGGATAGAAAAGTAGAAGTTAGTCTTATGTAAAACTGTGTGTATCTGGCTTAGTATAGCCTCTGCTGTGGTGTTGAAAACTTAATACCTACTGCTATACAACTATATGCAACTATAGTTCGTTGAATAGCATAACAATGACAGTGTTTTTCGAGTGCTTTTCACAAGCACTGCGTTTTGTGCATACACACAAATGAAGTTCAAAAGAAGTCATCACCCTACAATTCCAAGTCTTTGATTAAAAAAGGCTGCTATGTTGTGAGTAATGGTATTACAGATGAGAACTGAGGAACATAAAACAGCTGCAGGGAGATGCGTGCATGCCACGTTCCTGCATTGTTATAATTTCTTGCGTTCATGGACTTTGAAGAATACTAAATAAATAAGAATTTATTAATAAAATTTTTAAAAAGTGAGAAATACAGATTGCAACACCAAAAAATTAAGTTATCAGTTCTTTGTCACTAGCAACCATTAGGCTGCCACAAACAGGCACAAGCTCAAATTCAAGAAATACCATTTAAACCTTGAAAAGAGGTCTTCTGCACTGCGAGAGGTCAAGCAGTTGTTGCCTTAAGAGGCCGAGGAGTCTTCATCTTTGCATTTTCAAAACCTGACTGGATGCTCTTGGCAACCAACTGTGTTGGGCCCTGCTTTGTGTTGAGGAGCTGTACTGTCCTGATCTTCAGATGTCTTTTGCAACCTGTGATTCTATGAAAACAGATTTTTCATTTAAATTCACACTATGACTTGCAAATTTTGTTTTCTTCCTTCTAGTGTTATCACCTGATTATTTTTTTGTACAATTTACAAAATTAAATTACTTTTCGTATGTAATAATAATGGGTAATAATAAAAATAATAATCTTACATGCATATTATGTCTTTGTCACTTAACAACTACATTGCCTGTCTATCTAAGAAATCCAGGGTTCTAAGTTTTATTATTTCAGTAAGCAGAACTGTATAACACATGTAGTATTTATTTGGCAGTGCCTTCATTTCAAATTCTGTCCGTGGTCCTCATGGTTAAATATTACCACGTTTAATTAAAAATACGAATGGAGGTTCTTTGTTTAATTATTCACATCCTTGACCTATGTCTAATGGGGTCTTAAAATAAGTCATCAGTTATGTACTTTTGTTGTCTCTGCTCACGAAAAGATGAACTTTCCTAGGTCCTAATTGATTTTTAAACCATGTTCCTAGCATCAGAGAGCCAGGACATTCCCTATGTTTATATCAAAGATTTACTGCCTATTAACTTTGATTCTGTTTCTCTTGAGTGGCTATATTCCCATAAGATAGAATTCTTGTAAATATTTTTCTCTTTGCAGTGAGGAACTACGTAAAGAAGCACGACAGCTGAAACGTGAACTGCTGGAAGCAAAGCAAAAAAAAGAAGAAAAGGCTTTAAAACCGAAAGAAAAGGAAGGTAAGAGCATATTATAACAGGTGTTATGAAGATCTCTAGTTAATATTCCAGTTTAACTTTTTTTTAGTATTTTTGTGTTTCATGTGGATAAACGTAGACACTATATTGTTGGAATGTAGATATTTTTTTCCCAGGAAACTTAGGTTTTTTTAATAGTGGTATTAATGTAAGGATGCCAGTATATAAATAAATTTTACAAGTAGTATTCGTTCTTTCAAACCAGGGTAGTATTTGTCCTAAAAATTCTTTAGTTACCTCTATGTAATTGGACAAGCCTTTGGATTTGAAAAAACATGTTATATGATTGAATTTTTTGATGAGGACTGAACTTTCCTGATCTCTAACTTGGACAGTCTTCTTGAAGTTCTGTCTTAGAAAAAGGTACTTAAATGTAGATGTTAACTCTGAGCTCAAAGCTACTGACTTCAAACTTCCGATGCTGACTTCTGCATTGCATAAATTTTATGTTCTGTTTCTTTCTAGATGTGCATAAAGTGCTAAGTTTATAATAGTATGCAAGGTGTGTGTTTTAGCTGAGGCTGTAAGATCCTTTATTAGCTGAACTGAAGTAGCAAATAAAAAGGACTGGTTTTGAAGTGCTGTGGAGCTGTTAGACATGTTTCTGGAATGGATCCTTGGTCCAGTTCTCAATACCATAAGAAAGCTTGAAGAATATGTAAAATTATTCATTAAAATGTCCAGATTACACACAATTTGGAAGAGTAGTACAAAGTATAATATCACATTTCTCGAAAAAATCATGGACTCCCTTGAATAGTAAGTGAGATGGATCAGCAGCCAGTTTGGCAAGACAAAAAATACTTTGAGCCTGTATATGAAATCTGTCACTAAATTTCACAAAATAGTAGCTCTGGAAAAGTTCCAAGAATTGTGTTCAACCACTGAATAAATGTAAGCTCTCATTGGCGAGATAATGAATGTTGTCACTGGCCATTTAGAAAAAAGGTCTGCAAGTATGCGAGGTCTGTAAGTGTGGAAAAGGTTAGGACTGGTCCTTACGTACATATATGATGAATTGTATTGAATAGTGCCATGTGTGACAGTTGTAATACTATTGTTTAAGCATTGTCCCCATTCTGGTGCTCATTTAGTCAGAGGACTTACTGCAGGGTGATTTGAATAAATCCACCTTTACTGGTCCACCTTTAAAGTCATGGACAGTACTCATAGTTAATACTATGGTATGGTTTTGAAGAATACCTTTTATCCAAAGAAAAGGAGATTAAGTACTAGCGGGTTTGGGATGGTTCTTTGTTTCTTGGGAATAAGTAGCAGGTAGGAGATAAACCTGTTGAAAATCTGTAGGTGTGATATAATGGTGAAGACGATCTTGAATAATTTTGGCTTTCCTTTTTTGTGTTGACTGTCAGAGCACAGGAAGTGTCTGTTCCAGTACCTGTTGAGAAAGATCTGTAGCAGGAAAGAACCTATTCAACAAGTTCTTGGAGTACCTAAAAATTCTAAAAATAAACATGTTCTAAAATTTAAGACAAAATTAAAAAGACATTAAATGAGATGTAAATGGTGAAGGCCAAATGATTAATGAAAATACAGTAACAAGAGAGGAGTAAGCAAGAAGAGAGTTAGTTGTCTTTGGCTAAACAAGGAAGAAATAAGTCTGAATGCTTGTTTTCACTGTGTCTTTAGCACAGCAGCCAACTTTGATCATACGGTTATATGTGATCAGTGACAGAAAAAAGCTTTCAGGTACAGAACAAGCACTTAGAGCCTACTTAGATAAATTAGGTGCGTTAAAATAATTTGAACTTGATGGAATTCACTGAAGCATATTATACAGTAGGCTAAAGCAGTCTCAGAGACTTCATTTTAATTAACATAAAAAAAAGTTAGCTAAATGTTTTAAGGGAATTGTTTGTGAAAGCAGGGTTCCTGGGAATCTGTTTACTGGTTATCTTTTATTGAATTTGCAGACTAAAACAATATACCAGACAGGGAAGGGAAAGGTGAAGGAAAAAAAAAAATAAAGAAAAATATGAAAATGTATGTGCTAAAGCAAAGAGCTGTATGGGCTCAATGTCTTCCCTTCTGCTGTTCCACGTAGACTTTTACTGATCTGATTCAGTTGGAATTGGAAGAAAATTCTTCATTTTTTTTTTAGGTTAGTTTTATGCTGGGTTGGTAGATTGAGTCAGTTCGTGGAAGTTAAAAGCCAGGTCAAGGTAAACAAAATACGATTATTGGGAGATCTTGGGGAAAAAACATTATTATAGTAAATGGTTTGTATCTCTCTCACAACTTACAAGTTGGACAAACACTAGGTAGCACTTAGACAGCTTAAAATCTAGGAAACATAGTAAGTAGAAAGCTGAAAGCAAGTTATAGTGCCATGCTATTGAAAAAGACTAAAGTGTACTGTAAAGCATACAAAAATAGACTGTTGTACGTAGGATAGACTCATTTTCTATTCAGTCTGACCAGGCCTTCAGGCTTAATCCTTTGCCCGGTTTTGGTGATAGCACTTAGAAAAAAGATAGAGGGCATCTTAAGGGAGCCCAGAGGAGAGCAATAAAGTTGGTTGATGGTCTGGAATGCATAATATCAAGGTGACTTTGTTAAAAGTGCCATATTGTGATTATCAAGAATGTTCAAGGCCATGAAGGAGTGGAAATTATTCTAAGTCATTTGTGTGAAGGAAACAGAAAATAGGCTTCAATTGCAGCTGAAGAGATTTATCTTAAATATTAGGCAAAACATCATAAAGCCAAGTATTGGAATAAATGACCTAAAAAGTGGAATTTTTTCATAGCAGGTGAGACAAATGTTTCTTAGAACTGATGTAGAAAAAGTTGAACCTGCATTTTGGGAGGAATGGGCTTAAATGGCCTGTTTTTCAAGACTCTGTGAAGCACAGATGAATACAAAATAAGTTAATATGTGACCTGGAAGAATGTTCTGATGGGAAGGAAAAACTAAACATCTTGTTAACATTGATAGGAGCTAGGTGGAAGCATCACCAAAAGCGATGTATTCACAATCACTGTGAGTCTTTAAATCAAGAAGTTAAAATAAAGGCTTGGTTGTAGGTCTGCCAAAATAACTCAATAAAGCAGTACTCTATTTACATTTTGCTTTCACTTCAAATAACTTATTCTGGTTGTCTAGTGAGTTATTTTGTCTATATCAGAAAAAGAGAATGTCAGTGTCCTAATTATGTTTCTGTTTTTGAGGAAGTCTGGCATAAAGGAATGTAATTCACCATGTGATCAAAGGAAGTAAAAATTTTTCTGATGACAGAGAATCTAGTATTGGAAAATCTACACCGAAAGAATAAATGTAAAAAAACCTCATTAATCATAACTGATATGGTACATTTAGCTAAAATGAACATGCAGTGCTTTAAGGTGATGACTGTAGGGCAGATGGGAGATTTACTTTATAGCTGGCATATAGTTTGGATTGTAAAAAACTCTGGATTAAAATAAGAACAGCTGTGATTAAGAGATGAGTTTATGACACCAGACATTTAAAAATGGTACCAGAATTTACTGAGCATTGCCACATGGTCTTTTCTTTACACATTCAGCTATAAAATACATAAATGGTCCTCTGTCTAGCTTTGGATGCACAATTACAACCATAGCATAAAACAGACATAAAATTGCCATAAATACTGTTTATTTTGTCACAAGAAATTGGTGAAACCAGTATAACTAATGTTGAAATGTTAATCATTGAGGGAAAACATGTATACAAAATACAGAGTTGTGGTCACAAATCTCTTCTGTAAAAAAATTAGTGTTGCAAAAAGGAATGGCCCTGAACTGTAACCATGAATATTCTTTGGCGAAAGATTTTGTATATAAATAAATAGAAGACTTAATCTCCTATACCTGATTATGAAGGATTTCTGTGGTTTGAAATAAAATCCATACAGCTAGGTAAATAAACAAAACTTTTGTTTGTTTTCTTCATCCATACTTTGCTATTTTTGATACCTCTAAATCCTTTTCCAGCTCTCAGTTTGGATTTTATTTCAGAACAGCAGCAATTGAAATAGAACCAAGTAGAGATTCAAGCTTAAATAAATTCTAATCTGTCCTTAAAAGTCAGAAGTCAGATTGTCCTTGCTAATGTAGCAGGACAATAGTTCACTTGTTACTATGGCCAAAATTCAGACTAAAAGGGAGGAACTGAGCTTTCAAATAATGGAGAGATTTTAACATGTAGTGTGTCTTTTGCAGCATTCTACAAGACACATGGTTATTTAAAGTTCCATATGCTGTTTTTAGTAAGTAGATTAATTAGTGAGGAAGTAGATTTATTTAGTAAGTAAACAGACTGTCTTAATTTGTTCAGTAATGAAACTTTCTGTCTTTATGGAATCAAGAATAAGAATAGCATATTCTGTAGCTTGGGATGCTGCGTCCACATTTATGACATACACAAAAATCTAAGTTTCTAGAAATACATTTTAGATTTGTCAGGGAAAAGAGAAGTGGTTTTGTTTTCTTATTAAAGTAAATAAAATGTGTTGAAGTATCAGCTACACTGGAATCCACCTAAGGTTTTCAAGAGGTTAACACATGATGATGCTTAACACATGCTTAAGCACACATGTTAAAATTGCAATAAAAATATAATAAGGTAGTGGAACTATCTCATGTTATCCTGTTGGCTTCCTGTGTCTCCACTTAAGCTGCTGACAAAAGGTATGCTGATGCTGGCAGCATTAACTGGCACTTGCTAAAGATTTCTTCCAATAATAATGGAGTATTCCTGATTAGTTAATACATTTTATATAAAGTTTGTAAGTATAAAAGTTTAAAATGGTTAATTACCACGTTTGGATTCTACCCACTGCATTTTAGAAATTTTTCTCCAGATGTCCCTTCATAAGCCTATCAATTTGTTGTCATTTGAATTGTACAAAATTCTTTTCATGTATGGAAAGAATGAGTACAGTTGCATGATAGGTACATTTCTGGTAAAGGATGAAAGAACTTGAAGACTTCACGAATATGATTGGAAAGTTGAAATCTTAATAGAAATTTCAAGAAAAAGGTTACATCTACATTAGTGTTTCACTGCAAACTAAACGTACACCGTGCTAGAAGGTACATTCCAGGAGCATACCTGATGAGCTTCAACTGTTAAGTTAAAACAGAACTGCCTCCAGAATATGTACTAAGCATATCAGGGCGTAAATTTAACACATTTTGTAGAATCACAGAATGTTAGGGGTTGAAAGGGACCTAGAAAGATCATCTAGTCCAACGCCCCCTTGCCAGAGCAGGTTCATCTTCAGCAGGTCACACAGGATCATGGCCAGGTGGGATTTGAATGTCTCTAGGGAAGGAGACTCCACAGCCTCCCTGGGCAGCCTGTGCCAGTGCTCTGTCACCCTCACAGTGAAAAAAATCTTCATAATATTTACATGGAACCATGTATGCTCCAGTTTATAACCATTGCTCTTTGTCCCATTGTTAGTCACCCCTGAGAAGAGCTTGACTCCATCGTCCTGGCACTCACCCGTTACATGTCTATAAACATTGATGAGGCCTCCCCTCATTCTTCTCTTCTCCAAGCTGGAGACCCAGCTCCCTCAGCCTTTCCTCTTAAGGGAGATGTTCCACTCCCTTCATCATCTTGGTTTCTCTTTGCTGGACTTGTTCAAGCAGTTCCCTGTTATTCTGGAACTGAGGGGCCCAGAACTGGACACAATATTCCAGATGCAGCCTCACCAGGGCAGAGTGAAGGGGGAGGAGAACTTCTCTTGACGTACTAACCACCCCCCTTCTGAAGCCCCCCAGGATGCCATTGGCCTTTTTGGCCACCAGAGCACTTTGTTGGCTGATGGTCATCCTTCCATCCACCAGCACCCCCAGATCCCTTTCCCCTCTGCTGCTCTCCAACAGCTCAGTCCCCAACCTTTTCTGGTACCTGGGGTTGTTCCTTCCCAGATGTAAGACTTTACACTTGCCCTTTTTGTAAATTTCTCCCTGCCCAACTCTCCAGTCTGTCTGGGTCCCTCTGAATGACAGCACAGCCTTCTGTTGTGTCAGTCACCCCACTCAGTTTTGTGTCATCAGCAAACTTGCTGATATTACACTCTGTTCCCTCATCCAGGTCATAAATAAATACATGGAATAGTACTGGTCCCTGTACTGACCCTTGAAGGCTCCACTAGAAACATACTTCCAACTGGACCCCATCTCTGTCTTCTGTCCTTCAACAGAAGGTGAAGGTGTCTGATCCACCTCACTACTCAGTCATCCAGGGCATATGTCTTCAGTTTAGCTTCAAGGATGCTGTGGGAGATGGTGTTAGATGCCTTACTGAAATCCAGATAAACTATGTCTACTGCTCTGCCATCATTCATCTACCTGGTTATATCCTCATAGAAGGCCATCAGGTTGGTCAGACACAACTTCCCCTTAGTAAAGCCATTCTGACTGCTCCTGATAAGCCTCTTGTCCATGATGTGCCTGGACACAGCATGAAGAATGAGTTTGTTCCATCACCTTTCCAGGGTTGGAGGTGAGGCTGACAGGTCTGTAGCTACCAAGGTAGCTATGTTTCTTGCATTTCTTGAAGACTGGAGTGACATTTGCTCACCTCCAGTCCTCAGGCACCTCTCCTGTTCCCAATGACTTACCAAAGATGATGGAGAGCAGCCGAGCAATGACATCCACCAGTTCCCTCAGGACCTGTAGGTGCATCCCATCAGGACCCATGGACTTATGGATGTCCAGCCTCATTAACTGATCCTTAACCCAGCCCTCATCAACCAAGGAGCCTTAGGACATCCTGAGGACATCCTGAGGACATCCTCCACCAATAGAGAGAGAGGCAGAGAAGGCGTTCAGCAATTCTACCTTCTTTGTATCCTCTGTCACCAGGGCACCCACCTCATTCAGCAGTGGGACTACATTGCCTCTACGTTTGCACCTGTTTCATAGTATTGTTGGGTAATGTTGAAGTACTCATAGTTTTCCTGTCTTTTGTGAATTTCACTAGAGGTGACCCAAAGACACAGATAATAATTCAGAGCTAACTGCTGGAGTTTTTTAAATGATTGAATTTACTTGCAGTTATGGCAAAGCCTTTTTTTTTTCTTTTCATCACGGTTGGTTGGAGATAAAAGCTGCTCTCTTTAGTTTCACTTTTTCACTCTAGCTAGATCCTCATATGTACCTCAAAATTCTGCTGGAAGATTTCCGTTTTGAAGCATCAGTTTTGAGGAAGACACAGATTAAATTTAGAATATATGTTAGACAGATTAAGTAGCAGCTTGTGACTGCTAACTTCATAAGGCTGCTGTCTTGTTGGAATAGAAATTAAAGAAGCATGATTTAATTGAGCAAAGACCTGTAAACTTTCATAATAATATGAATTGTGAAAACATTTGGAGTTGTAAATATTTTAAAGTTATAGTAAAATTTGCGTGGTATTGTATCTTAAAGCTCACTTTTGTCTGTGTAACATCACGTCACTGTGTAGTACTTCATGGTTGCTATGATACCAAAATTGAAGTAGGACAGGGTATTTAGACTGTGTCTTACAAATATTAGAAAAACGTTGTTAGAAAAGTATGAATTTATTAATTGACATGAAATAAAAGTAAATGTCATTAAATACTAGATTGTGGTGCAGGAATTATTTGAAGGAGGGCAGAAAACATGTGGAAAATATAATTGAAAACAAATTAAAAGTCATTAGGGGATGTTAAAAGGTTATTTCCTTGGTATTAAGGAAAAATAATTTAATGCACAAATTCATAAAATAAAGAAATCGTGAAAGCCACAAGAGTGAAAAATATTTCAGGTTTGTATTAGAAAACCAACTGAATGTGACTTTGAATTGTATGTGGCTGTGGTTGTGTGGTTGTTGCTACACAAAGGCATTAAGGCATTATAAAAGCACAGTTGTATTATAGCAACAAGTTCTAAATACCACCAAAAAGATACTGAACAAGTGGATACAATATCTATTTAGGTAAATAGGTAACAGTTTACCTATTCCCCATTAGCTGCCATGTAAGAAATTGCATTTATTTGAAACAGATTACTATCAGGAAATTAATGTGTATGTAGCAGGAGATTTTTTCCATTGATCTTTGCCTATCATTTTGGGGAATGTGGGATAGAGAGCAAATTTTGTCATGTTGTATAAGGTATGTCTACACAGATGGTGCAGACACTTGCACAGGGTCTGCCTATATTCTGAGCAGGCTGCATTAGGAAAGAATGCTAATTCAGAGGCTATGTAACTCCATTAATATGATTCTGTGCCTGATTAGTAAACACTGCATCTCAGCCAAAACTTGAAACTGTAGTGGAAGAAATTCACTGAAGACTGAAGAACTGTGGAATAAGGCTTAGGTCACACTGGACTTTTTGCAGGGTAAGGGCTAATTCTGGCAGGATGCTAGTGAACAGGCACCACAGGCAGCAGCACAAGACTTTTTTTTATGTTCACTGGTACATCTTTATTACTATTGGTATCACATTTAGTATAACTGCTTTAAATTGTTCATCTTATTTATTATGCCTACCTTATTTTTTTCTCTACTCTGAGAGAGGAGTAATTAGGAAAGACTGGGGGGCCTGGGATGTGAAAATTTAAAGTTTACATTGTTTCAAGACGACAGAGAAAAGAGCTAATTCCCTCTGTACGTGTTTGATTATAACCAGCCTTCCAATTTGTGAATAAGATTGTTGACTATGCCAGACTGCTGTCAAGACCTTACTTTAAATAAGATGTTTTTCTTTCATGTGACATTTGCTGTAGTCATGCCAGAAATTACATCAAACATTATAATTTGAGTGCTGAATTACTTCAGTATTTTGAAGTACTTAATCAAATATTTGAAAGATACACTTTTGAAAGGTCTATAGTGTAAACCTGTGAATATACTTAAATGAAATTTGCTTTAGAGAAATACCATCTGCCCAGTTGTTTAAATATATGCTAGTTTTAAATAGTAGTATTTAAGAATTAGTGTTTTTGTTTTTCTTATTGGAACATTTTTGTAAACTTTCTGATAGATAATTTGTGGATGGTGGAATTTAGTTTTCACACATAAGAAAACAGAAAAGCTACAAAAATACAATTGAGAAGAGAAATCTAAAAACTAGTATAAAAATTTAAAATTCTACTAAGGTGTGAAATATTTTCTGCTTTGTTTTTAAGTGTGGTATGGGAATGATTGAGGATTTTTAGATTTTAAAAGCTCTCAAAATTTAGCAAGAATCCCAGTTTAAGTTTAGATTTTATTGCTGCTTTATTGTTAAGTTTGGGTAATGTCAGTGGCACCTAAATATTTACATTTTGTCTTAGACAAAAAAGATGCCTTCCTGAAGTCTAGGACTTTAAGAGTTGCCAGACCTTGAGAACATAATGCAAACAACAAAATCCCAAGTTCTGATGGTTTACAAATAATGCAGGATACTTTATTTATATAAAGTGTGAAGATTTTGCAGTTAATACAGTGCAGAAGCAACATTTTATCAAAGTGTGCACCTTGAATGTGCCACTGTAAACTTTTCTATTTTCCTATACTATTTTCTTTTTTTTTTCTCAGTCTCATAAAACAATACCCAGAATCTACAATCAGTCTCTGTTCTGCTGAAGTAAATGCTTTTTCCTCTAATGTCTCTCTGTCTACAAAAGAAAAGAGAACACTGTAAGCCAGCTTTGATTTTAGTGGTAATCTTAAGAATGCACTCGAAGTCAACTGAATTAGAAAATAAACTACATTTTTGATTGGAACTGTGTACCTAAAAGCTTCCAATGTTCAGAATGGATTCACTAGAGCCTTACACTGCTGCATATGAAGTTTTTCACTGTTTTACAAATCAGTGAGCTCTGCTCTTCCAAAGACATGTTTTGATCCCTTAGGAATGGACTTCGTGATCTTAAAAGTCTTTTCCAACCAGAACAATCCTGTGATTCTGTGCATTACTTGTAAGATTTTATTATTTGAGTTGGCTAAATGAAAGAGTGAGTTTGTTATAGAACTGTTGCTTTTTTTTCACTGTAGCAAACTGAAAGTCCAGTAATCTGTCCAACCCTGGCAGCTCATTCTGTAAGCAAATCTATTCAGTTACTGACAGTTAGTAAATATTTCCTGATTCTTACCTAACTTCTAAGCAAACAGTGGCTCTTTAGGAACTTTGGCAGACCAGAGCTATTGTCATAGTAACTGAATAGCACTTAAATGTGCAAAGAAATCCACAGGTAGAATTAATCCTAAACAAAAACATTCTTTCAAACGCAACATTGTTTCATAATTTATTTTATAATATATTAATTTTTGTACTACTTCAATTTCTTTTGCATAGAAATAGTTTTTATTTTCATAGATTTAAACTAATATAAACTAATATTTAAACTAATAAAATGTATTTAAATTTAAAAATAGCGTTTTTTCCTGGATTCTGGAAGAAGCATGTTACTGTATGAGATCATAATTACAGAAGGTGGATCTGTGTTGTCAATAGGTCATTTCTGATAAGAATTCCGTTTTAAACTATGAAATATTAAGGCGTATTAGAATTTCTTATGAAATTCACTAGAGGTTTGTCTTGAAATGAAAATAGTTTTTCCTTTTGATATTTGAATCTCATTAAGATTTCAAAATCAGTGCTGAATATTTCTGTGATTCCAGAATGATAGAATATAAACTGACTTTTGTTGAGTAGGTGAACATGCAATGTACTACACAAGTACAGAAATGTGTTTTGGACCTCTTAATGAGCAGAAACATTCAGTAATAACTTATTTCATTTTAAACTATGAGTTATCCAGGGTTTTTCATGTATAATAACCCACTATTATACATGCAGAGTGCATTACAAGAGTTAATGGGAGTGCTTCCATGAAGTTCAGCATATCGGGAATGTTTCAAAACATAAGTTACTTAAGTCTATTTGTGTAAAAATCTTCATGCTAGCTGTACCTCATCAAAGAAAAAACATTTCTTTCTTATGGTAACATTAAGCCTTCAGAAACAGCATATGTTTTTCTCTGTTACAATATGTATTGCTTCTGCCCTTCCAAAGATTAGTGTTTCTCGTAATTCTTTCAGCAAACTAAGTTGGTTCTTTTTCCAACAAGTGTGCTGTTATGCACAGCTGCATTATCTCTTTCTTAAAAAGGAAACAAAATCTCTAGATCTTTCACAGATTCTACCTCCTCTTTTACAAGGACAGTCATTATTACAAGGTTTGCCAAAACTGATACAAATAACCAAATTATAGTATAACAAAGTTACTTTTCCACTTACTGTGGAAAATGGTGGACATACTGTCTGAAATACATTTGTCTCAAATTGTAACCTTATCTGTGCCACAGTTGGTGTAAATGCAAAGCCAAAAACCCCCACCTGCAATGCTAGAAATTAAGCCCAGTCATTAGGGCCAATATGAATGTCAGCATAAGCAATGACCATACTTTTCTGATCAACAACAGAATTCTGATCATATAACTCATACTTCCTGGTTTTCATAAAGTGGAACATTAAATTCAGTTGCAGTTTCTGAATTTCACCATATCTGATGCAACTTTTGTTGAGTATTCATCATGCCATTAGGTTTACCAGGTGCTTCAGGAATTAAGCTTAAAAAAAACTTTATCACGTTTTCTCCTTTGGTCCACTTCCTACTTAGAGCTTGATCCGAAGCAATCCAGACTCTCATTCAGTACAGTTCAACACTGTACTGAATTGAGTTTGCATCTCTTTGTTATATTTCTGCATTTTTTTAGTTAAAAACTTAGATCATTTGAACTGTTCCTAATTTGTGTGTGAGCAAAATAGATCCTTTTTCTTTTTTTTTTTTTTTAAATCAATCTCTTACTTTCTGGAATTTTCCCCTTAGTTTCAGGCTATCACTGGAAACCATGTCCCAGAAACAAAGTGTTAGGTTAGATTACACCATCAGGTTGGCGTCTGTTACTCCTCAAAGGAGTATTTCAGAATAGAAGAATCTAAGTGAAAGAAAATAAGTTACTTAAATGCTAGATTTTGTCACAGCGAGATTAAGGATTGCTGGCAGTAACTCAGTCTAGCTGAGGTATGCAGCAGTGTACGTACAAATTCTGATAAAAGTAGGGTAAAGTTTATTTCAATAAAGATGGTTGCATTTTTTTTCCATTCATCTTTCTTACGGACAGAGTGTACACAGCAATTTCTTCAAACTTTCTTTGCCTGGTATTTCCAATTGTGATGAGATGCCTCTAGGGCACAAGTGTGCATGATCTCTGTAACTTACACTAGCATCTTCTGCATCCTGCAATACTTAAATATGACATTTAATTATTTTTTTACTGTTGTGCGTCTATATCACCGCTCTTTCATTTTTGTCATTCATGATTTGGCTATTTCAGCCTACAAAGCAGGAGAAGCTGGGAGCTGTTGATAGGCAATGTTTGTCTATATTTGTCTACTGTTCAGCAAATAGTCACAGAATATTAATACACATTACATTTCAGCTGCCTTAACAAAGATCTTCAGAAATGAAGGTAATAAACTTGTTAAAGGAATTTCAACAGTTTTCATTTCTCATCTTAACATCAGTGGTTTTATTTCTGCTACCCTGCTTTTCCTGGCTCCATAGTAAAATAAAATAGAAACAAAAATTTTTGGACTCTGTCTGCCCAGTATAGTGTTGTGTTTTCCATTTCAGCGAGTCACAAATCATTCTACTTGCTGAGAAAGTAATACGTTATTTTACTCTTGTGCATCTATATCATGTCTCTCATTTTAGTCTGAAAAAGTCCTCTTGGATTGAAAAGTATGAACCTTAAAAATTTTAATACCAATGTAATGATCCTTATACTTCTGCTGGATCAGCAAGCAGACCTAAGTTTGTCAACCTTGATGTAAAGGGCAAGTCCATCATACAGTGCGGGTCTTCTTTTTCTTAGCTCAGTTGCAAAAGATTTGAAGGGGCTCTGGGATGCTGACTGGGAGATATGAAGTGTTACCAGTGATCTATTTTAAAATTTTAGAAGTCTTCTTCCCACCAAGAAATGTCCCCTCTAGATAGTTCATTTTGCTTGCTAACTACCTGGGTTTCTTCATACAGACACTAAATAATTTCTTGGATAATTGCCACTCATTAAAACTGAATATTTTCTTTACATTAAAATATAGACAGTCTGTGGTTTTGGAATGATTGTTTGTAGTTTTCAGAAGTTTAAACTGTGTTAAAAACCTCTTAATTTAGGGGCTCTTGAAAATCCTATTGTATTACCTGCTTTTAATGTGGAATAATAGGTCTTAAGACCTCATGGAGAAATACAGGCATGTCTTTAGGTTTTTATACTGAAAGGTGCAGAAATATGAAACATGAAAGTACGTAACTGTTACAGCTGATCCACTCTGAAGTTAGTTCTGATGCATCTCATTATCTTCTGTCTGACTTATGAAAAGGTTTCCAAGGAAGAGGGGAGAATGAAGGATTAGAAAAACTCTAGACAGGCAAAGATCAAGAAATATACTGAAATTCAAATTATTTGCATTAACACTAAATGACAACTATGTGAATTTGGTAAAAATACACAAACAATACAACTGCAGAGGAGTTTAACCTATTTGTATGAGAATTATATTTGAGCTGTACTAGATTAAACTAAAATCTTAGTGAAAAGACATCAAAAGATTAAGGATTACATCTTCTGTAAATACCACATATGTCTATCAAAGATTGGACCACAGGTTTAAATGTTTATAGACAGCCTGAGGCTGCAAAAAGTAGTGTTTTGTCTTTAGTAAGAATGGAGTGTGTCTGTTAGTAGAAGAAGCTGAGGTAATAGGGGGAAAGATGGAGCTAAGCCATTATGATTTTTAGTTTTATATTGTAATTTGTTACTCTGTTCAGTTCATCTAATACTATGCTGCATAAGATTTTATGGCAATTTTATTTCATTCATTCATTCTGCTATTCGTTCATTCATCCCTGAAAGATTCTGTGTATGCATTCATTTTTTCTGGTCATCCTATGTCATGTTTTTTAATTTCTTTCTCTTGCTGGTACCAGTAGTCTATTCTTCATTATATCCAACCTGCCAAGTAGAAAACAGGAAAAAAACAGCTCTGCATGGTATTATGTATGATTGCTGTTTATTCCTGCTATTCTTTAAATACAGGCGTGCAACATATAGATTAGGATAAAAGGAAAGTGGAATATTTTGTTTGTAGAAATATGGAAACAAATTATATGTAGATAAAGCATTACAAATATATTTCCTCTTATTATGAAATGCAATGTTTAGAAACTTAAAAAAGTTTAGGTGAGAGGGAGATTTAGTTTGGAATCAGAAATTTCCTCTGCATACCTGACAGCAGTCAACTAAAAAAAATGACAAAGGCTTTTATCTTGATTTATAGTTTGTAAGGGTGTCTATCCTGAGATATGTTGGAATTGTTTCCTTCATAAATACTTTCTGTACATTGCTTGCAATGGACATGGGGTGGTTTTCTTCTTCTATTCCTCCTCAGAAATAACTTGTAAATATGTATAAATAAATTTCAAGTCTGTGAAGTCAATATTTGAAATGTCTTCATGGTATTCAAGAGAAACAAAATGCTGGAAGGATTGTGTTGATCAATTTTCAAATTGAATTTGACCTCAATTTGTCATAGCAGTTGTTATTCAGCAGAAAAGGAAACTGTTAAATAAAGATGGAGAGTAACTCTTTGTCAAGAAGCTCACAAGTATATTTCATTACTACAGGTTTTTCTTCAGATTCACAAAATGGGACTGCATTTACTCTGAAAATGTTACAGAATTTTTCCCGAGATCAAGCATATTATTTGTGGCTATTTCAGCCTACAAAACGGGAAAAAGTTGGAACTTGTCGATAGGCAGTGTTTGTCTATACTTGTCTACTCTTCAACAAATAGTCACAGAATATTAATACACATAACAGTTCATCTGCTTTAACAAAGATCTTCAGAAATGAAGGTAATAAACTTGTTAAAGGAATTTCAACAGTTTTCATTTCTCATCTTAACATCAGTGGTTTTATTTCTGCTACCCTGCTTTTCCTGGCTCCATAGTAAAATAAAACAGAAACAAAAATTTTTGGACTCTGTCTGCCCAGTACAGTGTTGTGTTTTTCATTTCAGCAAGTAGCAAATCATTCTACTTGCTGAGAAAGCAATACAACTGAAACATTTTGTGCAAGTGTTTTCCTTGGTATTTCAAGAAGTCAGATATTATCTCAAAAATGATACTAAATCATCAAACCAAGTTTCATTTGCTTAACCAAATATGTCTCCTTATTCAGAGGAGGAACCTGCTTCAAACAATGCTGTTGAAGAATACCTTCAGGAGAAGAGAAAATATGAAGACAAGCGGAAGCAGCAGCCAAAGAAAGGGGTTTCTCGTGAAGATCAGGTAATAGTTTGACGACCCGGAGAAAACAATTACAGGAAAATTTCAGAAAATGTTTCTCTCTTCATTAAAAAGTATGTTATGCTTCATTTTCCATTGAAAGTATCTTATTATTTATAAAAATAATATGTGCGCTTCAGTCTCCAGTTGTGATTACCCAGGTAGATGGGTAAGTGAAGTTTCAGTGTGTGCAGGAAGTGGAAAATACTTTTAGCTTAAAATCTGTGCGGGACATCAAATGCATTTGTTCGTAAGTGTATGTCAATTCAGCTACAAAGATGTTCGTATTCAGCTATTGAAGCTATAAGAGATTGGAAACTTGAGGCTTAGTAGCATCAAAGCAGCAGCTGGCAAACTATTGTATATGTGGCAAGCTAATTTAGCTCCAAACTAAGAAATCCATGGAAATTTTGTACGTTAAAAAGCCCATTAACTCAAAATCTGTTGGCAATGTGGTTCAAAGGACTTAAAATCTTTTCTAATGAGTTCCTATAAGCCCTGTCCCAGTCATGATAGGATAACAAGATACGATGACAGGGATGTGTATTTTAGCAGATCTTAATGCATGTTTATGTAACCCTGCTGGCTACTATTTGAAAATTATTAATCAAGTTCTCCATAATCCATTTCACTTTTTGAGAGTCTCTTTCAGCCTTGCATCCCTCCTACCTGGCCCTACATCTCAATACCATTTTCCATACTGTGTACAAGAGTTAAAGAAAAGGGGGAAAGATACATACTAGATAATGGAAGTCCTAATCTTACAGTTATTCAAGGGTCAGTTTATAAAGTTATTTGATCCACAGTATAATCACTCACTGAAAAAATGCCTACTAAGATATTTTGAAATTATTTCTATCACTAGATCTATTCACAAGAATGCTGGCTCCAGAGAACTTTAGACAAGACACAAGGAATGTGGCCTTGGTTGGTTACAATTTCATGAAAAAAAAGTTTGTTTTTTTCTGATGGACTAGGCAGTCTCATATGTTTCAAGGGGGTTGTTTGCAATAGTATGGAAAGCTATAGAACTTGAATGATTTGCAGGCCCAAATATCTTTGATATTTTCCTTTCTCCCGTCTTAAACTTACAATTAAACAGAAAATAAAGAAAACAGATGCAAAGAACCCTCCAAAACCTGCCTTTGGCACTGCTAAAATATGTTTTTGAAAGAATTCAAAAGCCAGGAAACTCCTAAAGTTAAGATTGCTCCCAGAAGGAAATTGGATTCCAATGAACACTTCTGGTATTTCCTATTTCTGTTTTCTATTCTTGTTTAGTTTTTATTCTCTTAAATTTGAAAAACTTGACTAAACAAAACTAAGCAGCCATACAGAGGTGTTTTACAACATAGGTGGCCAACATATCACCTACAGATCAAATGTAGTCTGCCACATAAATTCAGTCAAGCACTTATTCCCTGATGCTTTCCCTTCCAGGAATGTCTCAAATATCAACAAGATGATGTTGGCTGTGCATATTATTCTTATGGTCTCCCCCTTTCATTTTTAAGAGCCCCCTGTCCCACCACAAGGCTCACGCATACCATTCTTGTATTATTAGAATCTCATTCTAGGTGATCAGAGGCAAGACCTGTAGTACAATCTTCAGGTGTCATCTGAGATCTGATGACTTCATTGTAGCTGAAAAACTGGGCAATGTCAGCTGGACAATAAAATGCCGAATATAAATCAGTATGAGCTTAATGTATGTAACATGAGAAATTGTATCTGTACAATTAGTCAAGGTGGTTCATTGCATTTGAATCAAAAGCTTTGAATTTTTTTCAACGTTGGTACATAATTTAAAAGATCAGGAACGTAAAGTATATAAACATCAGTCAAACTGAAGTTTATACAATGGATTACTTTACCCCAAGAAAATAGCAGGTACAAACAATCTGTTGTCAGCAGTCAGTGCTGTTTAGTCAGCTATTACGTAAGCAGTCACAAATTTTTGTTCCTTAAGTATTTCTTCAAGCATTTTCGTTTAACTAGACAGCCAGACAATTTCTGTTTCCCTGCTGTGGGGCACTCTCCCTGCTTGCACTTGCTGTCTCAACTTTGCTTGTTCACTGTCCCTTGTTCTCTCTGTGAATACTCTCAATGCATTCGCGCTCTTAACCCTCATGCACCCCACTGTCTCTTGCTGTCTCACTTGCCTTTTTATAGTATTTCTTTCAAATTTACATGAAACATCTCTCTTCCATCTCATTGTGCTATCTCTCAAAATAATAATAAAGATGTTGTGTATACCTGTTGTTGTGTATAAATGTATATAATTCCTCTCAAACTGTATTTGATTTCAGACACTGGCACTGTTGGACCGATTTAAATCAAAGCTAACCCAGGCAATTGAAGAAACTCCTGAAAATGAGGTTTCTGAACCTGAAGTAGATAATGACGAAGGATGGTGAGTTTTTTGGATTTGGGTTTCTGTTCTTACTGATGGAAATCGTACTGCACTAACATAGTCTCACTGTTAAGCATGTAATTTAAAGAGTAGCAGAAACACTGAATGAGAAGCCAGATGCTGCAGCAGAGGCCAGCAGAAATGTACTGGTTTAACACTCTGCAAAATAAGGTGGACATTTTGCTTTGTATAGTTTTAAGTACTACTAAAACTGTGTTGGGTGTGAATCATGTGAAGACTGATAGACTCATGTGAAGTGTATGGTGACCCCAAGGAACACTTCCCAATACAGGAAGCAACTTGCGCCATGTTGTCTTGTTTTCATCTTACATCCAAAGAATGCACCTTAGGTAGGGAAGGAGGTAAAAATCAATATGATTTCAAGTGTCATCCTGACATACTAGGCTGCAACTGTTACATGATAATAAAAATATGCCCATAAAATAACAGGGGGGGGAAAGGACAAAAAAAAACATAGCACAGGTTATCAGAGCTACAGCCAAACTGCCACTTCTAAAAGCTAGCAGTGGTTGCTACAATTGCTTGGAAACCTAAATTTCACAGTGAGACAAATTTATCTTTTCAGTGTCTTTCCTTTATTGGTATCTTTAAGATAACTATAGTGACTTCACATTTTAAATTTCCTTCTTAATTCCAATGTACTCCTCAAAAGACAGTAGTTCTACCTTATTTGATTTTTATTAAATATAATTACTGTATGGCATATACATATGTGATATGCACAACTTACGTGATTCCTCCAGGCCATTTTGTAGGTCACAGTTGTTTTTATGGGAAGTGAAAGCCTGCCAATATGCTTTGCTCTACTGCCAGGGTGTGTTATCTGAGGTAAAATGATTGCCTCTAAGACATTTTTATGTATCCACATGAGTGGCCACACATTGAGGTATAATGTTCATTTTCTGTCAAGATAGAAACCATTACGGATTTGTTATGTTTTCCTTTATTTGGCAAACTTCTCTCTGCATATTTGGCTGAGCTGCTGTATTGGCATGGAGCACAGCAGACATTTGGGCACTTTTCAGCAGGGTTCTACTTTTTATACAAGAAAAAAAGAAGAAATACGAGTCTATTGTAAACAGTGTGTATGGTGTTTGATAATTATTACCAGATTTTACTGTCTAAGAAGGCATCTGAGGAAGTGTCATGAAGAGAGCTGAACAGAAATGCATAGTACTAAGTTTTAACATAAAATTGTGGAATCTTTGCTGAGACATTCTGTTGCAAACTCTACTGCTATGTTAGAATGATTATTCTGCTGAAATCAAAATCTCATTTTTCCATCAGAATTCAAAAGTATTAAAATAAACATGGTACATGCTTCCAGGAGGGATACTAATAACAGTTAAAATGTATACAAACAAATAGACAGACACATTTTTATAGCATCTGGTACCTCAGGAAGATGATCCTGATCCAAGTTCATCTAGGTGCAATAGTTCTATATTGAGAAGTATTGCTTATGCTTTTTTTTACAATAATTTATCAGCTGTCTTCAGTACTATTCAACTGTTAATTGTTCTTTATTTGCTTCTAGTCCAAATAAGAAAGAGTCACATGCATGACTTTATTGTTCTCTTTCACAAAGGTTCTACAGAGTGCAGCAGAGGTAGGTAGGGAGGATCTTGCAGAGCTCTCTCACTCATTCTTGGCTCAGAGTCTTACCCAAGAAGACTTTTCCCCAAAAATTATGAGATCCATCACAGCAGTAGTGAGGTTTCATCTGCTTAGAGATTAATAGTATGAAAATCAAGTGGCAGAAGATCCACATGGAATAATTCATCTACTACTTGGTACTTCTGTCTGAATTACTGGATAGGTCTGAATTTGAAAGTTAATTTACTGAACCAGTTACACTTTATGCAGAACCCTTTTGCTTTAGAACCATCTCCTTTAGAACCTGGAATGCTGCACACATACATTTGCATTCATGTGACACTCAGCCAGGTTGTAGTGCCATTTCAGAGCTCTGATTATAATGTAAAATAGTTACAGCTATAGTAACCCCAAAGTTCAGTCCTGAGAGTGCTATGACAGCTTCTAATAATGAAACTGATGATTCAGATCCTGTGAACATGGCATAAAAATTTTCCATAAAAAGAATCCATCTATGGAGAAAAAAATTCAGCTGCATTCAAGTCTATTCAAAGATTGTTTTAGCTAATCTCTGTAAAATATTCCTCTTCAAATAGGGTAAGAGTGTTACTTGGTAATCTGAAACACCCTGCCATCAATTAATTCTGAAAGTTCTGAATAGTTCATCTCTTTAAAAGCCTGAAATCTGAGACTAGATACAACACTCAGCTAAGTCTTTGTCAGTGTTGAGTGGAAGGATTACTCTGTTTGCCATTGTTTTTTTCATGCCTGATTTCTAATCCCTTCTAAACCACAAATCTTTTCCTACTGAATAGTAGGAAAAAGCATTGCACTTTCTGAATTGTGTCGTATTCTACTTCTGTTTACCAAAATCACGTAAGTTCTAAATACTCCAATAAACTTTTAAAACACTTATTCACAAAACTACATTTTATACATACATTCTTTAATTATGTTCTTCTCCAGTTAAATCTTAAGTGGAAGTGAACTAACCAACTTTACCACATTAATTTTTTTACTTTGACATTAAGGTGTGGCTATCTAATCCTAAAAATAGGGCTCTCCAGCTGAATTTTTATCAGCCTTACATCCTTGAGAAATGTAAGAAATATATATCTATACTTTTCCAGATGGAACACCAGTCTTTGTGGAAGAAGTTTCTCTGCTATGAAAATCCACCTGTCATACCCTTAGCCAAAATTCTGGACTGTCTTCTGCTCTGCTCTCTGAAGAGAGAGAATAGATCTTTGAAAACAAGCAGAGTTGTTTGCAGAGTCCTGAAACTACTAGATTTATTGACATACTGAAGTATTTCTGTTCGTAGGAGAAATTTTACAGTCCTGACCCTTTTTTCAGCTGATAGAATTTTCTGCAGGAAAGAACCCACCATTTTCCTTACGTAAACTCACCGGGGTGTCAAGTCAGCTTACCATATTTCTATAAAGGGTCCCCGTTGTTTGGGCATTCTCACAGATAAAATGCACAAGAAGGTTTATAGTACCATCCTTAAATTTAAAGCTTAGTTGTCAGGATCAAGTAACCCTAATGTCAAATGGAGCAGCACTCCATACCACTGAAAGAAAAATACACTGCACACTAAACCAATCAAGTGTACAGTATCTTAGAAAATCTGGAAGACACATAGCCTAGCAAATTATGGTGATTTTTTTTTTTTAATCATGGATTGATTGAAAAGATATGCCCTTCTATTCACTTCTAAAGAAATTTAAGTTCTTACTTGAAGTGATAATAATAGCTAATCTACAGCAAATACTAGATGACTAACAGAAGGTATTGGTGTATGAACGTTGCATTGAGGCAGTATTGTGGTTTTGCTTGGAAGGTTTGTCCAAGGTGGTAATCTGAGGCTTGATAAATATGGTTCTACCGTATTGTTACTTCACCAGTTTGGACTGATTAAAGATGCCCAATTAATCCTGCTGAACTTTTAATATTGATTGTAGAAACAAATATTAACATGTGAGAGCTATTACCAGGTGAAGGTGATTATGTGAAGTGCCTTTGAACTATTGTTGCCACTAGGGAAGCAGACAAAGTTTGTATCAAACCCCCCAGGTTTTGATCTACTGGGGTTTGGTCTACTATTTATCCCATGTAGATATCTTCATGTAGACCTCCAGTTGATTTTTGAGTTTGTTTTACTGTGGAGCCCAGTAATTTTTTCTTCATTCTGCACACAGCTAGAAGTTTAGGATTGCTTCTTCTGGACTCAGATCTCATCACTGGCCTCTGTCTGCTTTGAGTAATGCATTTTATAACCATTTGTACTTTGACTGAGACTTCCAGCATGCTACATAGTTTATTTAATTAAGAGCACGTGATGCCAGTGCTCCATTAAAGAACCACTGCAGTGTTTCCTGTGAAATGTAAGGTGTTAGATGTGAACAAAGCTTCCTAATCTTTAAAAGAAATCAACTTTTTCCTTCCCTATGGAATGCTGTCATAGCTGAAACTGACAAATGTAAATAAGACAGTCACTGAAGTATTTTTGGGAGGATGTCTAGACTCTACTCTGAAACTTTCTTTCTTATGATATGAAATAACAAAGCCATTCAGCTTTCAGATATACTGTGGTAAAGAAAGAATTAGTAAAATTGGAATCTGGAATAAAGTGATGGTTTTTTCACATGGGTTTTTAGTTTAAAATTGTTATGGTTAGTTGGTGAATCTGAGCTGTTCTAAATGTTGGTTAATTTGAGGTATATGAAAAACGGGCAATTTTTTATAGATCAAAGTGAGTATCTCAATGCCTGAAAGTACCTTTCAACTTACAGTCTAAAGGTTGTGAAAATCATGTGAGAGTATCTCCCATCTCAAACAAAAAGGTGGTTTTGATCTTGCTTATTGCATTGTTTCTTGTGCCTTTTCTTGTAATTACTAATGTTGTTACGACTACTTTCATATTAGTTGTTTGTGACAAAATTAAATTAGGATAGCAAAGACTAAAAGCAAGCCAAGTGGCAATTTAATGACAGTGTTCATCTAAATGGTGTTTAAAGTCTTGTGTCTCTTAGAAGCTTTTAAAGTTTTCTCCTTCTTAGTGACAAAATATTGTTTTGATTTCCATAGTGTTGCCTTGCATAGGTCTAATCCACCTGAATATAGCAAAAAAAAAAAAAAACAAACAAAAACCTAATGGAATGGGTCTGGTTTTACTAATTTCTTGTTTCTTTCTGTAGGCAAAAACCTCACTGAAGTCCAGTGCTAACCATTTTAAGTACAGCCTGGTTTATGTATGTCGAATTCTGTAATCTGTTCCCAGTTCTGAATGTTGCAGAACAGGCCTGTTATACATTTGATGATATTGGGTGCTAATGCTATGCCCTTTCTGTGAGGACATTCACAGCAGTTTGACTGTATAAGTTATTATGCAGTTTGTAAGTAGTTGCATTTACTCTAGAAAAAATTAAGTTATTCTCTATCCAGCATCAAGTTACGTCTTTTATCTTCTTTTAAAAATGCTTTTGTTGTTAATACAAGGAAAACTTCTCTGAGAATATTTGTTTGTAACATTGGTTTCAGTGAGAAATCTACTGTATAAACCTACCTTTATACACGTTTTCTAAAATGCAGTCTCTTTCTTTGCTGTATCTCAGACATAGGATTATGAAATATGACTTCCTCAAGATTAGTACCAGTCTCTGCAGACTCAGTTACAGAGCTTAACTGTGACAAACACAGTAAGCTCCTGAAAACTAAGCAGCAGTCTTTTTCACATGCTGATCCTAGCTTGGGGAACGAAAGAAAAAGTGCTGCTGTAATTTATGCCAGTGAGGCACAAAAATGGATTAAAGCCATATTTACTCCCCTCCTCCCATCCAGACTTGAGCCAAGGTTCCTCCACTAGTCTGGAAAAATTGGCTCTATATTAGGTCTCTCCTGCTAAGGCCATTGATTTACTCAACTACATTTTTAAAAGGTTGAAAAAATACTTACTTGATTGTTAGAGAGGATAAATGAATGCCAGAGGTCTGTATTAGAAACACATTGGAAAGAGATTTCTGTCTGGCAAAAAATATGTGTTTGTTTGGGTTTAGTATTGCCCCTAACATTCAAAGGAAGAAAGAAAAAAAAAAAGGAAAAAGAAGAAGAAAAAGGAAAAGGAAAAAGAAAAAAAAAAAAAAAGGAGAGAAAAAGCAAAAAAATAAAAGGAAAAGAAAAAGAGAAAGAAAAAGAAAACTTACACTTTTTTTTTTCCTCTATCTCTCCACCCCTATACTGCTAGAATATGGATGGTCCTTGATATGTAAATGCTGCTAGTTCACTGCTTCAGTCTGTAAATTTTTATTACTGAATTGTTCTTCTGAAGTTGTATATTTAGTGCTTCTAACTGTTCATCATGCCTGAGAAACTCAGGGTTTTGGGAAGGGTTTTTGTTTGTTTACTCTTCATTAATCCTTCCATGTCTGTTTATTTGAACTAAGCATCTAGGCCTGGAATCAACTACTGTTTGACTTAAATTCAGAGATAATCCATTATTTGCTCAAGGGATAATTAGTATTACATTTATTGTCTGGAAATCTTACATTTTATTTATTGCCAGCTAACCTAGTGCAGAATGAAGAAATAATCTTCTAAATCTTTACTAGTCTACTTTAAGCTTCCTACATATTTACACACCTTTTCAAGTGCCCCCCATCATCTCATTCAGTTATATGTTTAAGCAGGAAGGATTTGGACATATACTCAAAATGGGGAGATGCAGGGAGAAAAGCAAAGGGGGGGTGTCCAGAGAGTGCTGAATTTTATGAAAATTTGAATATTTTTGTGCTAGAAATGCTCTCCTCTCCTTCCCGTAACACCACCTTTGTGCTCTGGTGATAAAATACTGCCTGACTGTGTTAACCTCGGGAGGCATCTGCTGACTAGAAAGTATCACATCATGTATAAGGCATTGCCAGAGACAGGATGCTAGCTTGGATGGATCATTGGTCCATTCTCTTAATGGCAGTTCTCATGTCCTTATAGTAAATATTGTGTAGAGTTTTTCTGCACCAGTACATTGTCTGGAACATCTGGGATTTGCAGTACACTCTTCCATGCCAATCTACTCTTTTAGGAGCAATTGTCTATTTAAGGCACCCAGATTTCTTTAATCAAACTATTTAACATTTTTGAGAAGGGGACAAGGATGTAATGCAAATAAGCTCTGTATCAATTGTGACCCAACAGATGCCATATAAAAATAAGATAATTTTTAGAAAACAAATTACTGCTTAAAATCATAAGCCATCATGGTTTTACAAATTCAAATTCTGATATTATGAGAACTAATGACGTGTCCCCCTATTGCTCTGATTATCTTTTGAACTGGATGAGCTTGTCGTTTCACCTTTCTATTTGGAGGTTATTGCAACTAAATCTTTTGTCAGGAGAAAAAAAATTGCTTAGCACTATCTTGAACAATGGAAGGATATTCTATTACATCAGTCTGCACCAAGAATACTTTGTTCTTAGCTTTGCAAAATATTGGGTGTCTTTGGCCTTTTTTTTAACCTGGATATCTTATACTTACTATAAGTTTCTTATTATTTTTTCAGTGATTATTTTGGAGTAAAATTGAGTGTATGCCATTCAAATAGAGTATCTTTAAAAAGTATTATATTGAAATATCTGCTGATATTTCTATCTGTTCTAATAATCTTATGCTTTAGGCCTTCACTAAGAAAAAATAGAAATAACTCATCCTTTGGCCTATGGAGGACACACACTGGCTGTTTATTCTGAAGAGATTAAACCAATTGCTACATCCCCCGGTACTTGTAATACAGTTTCAAAGGTCTAGTCAAAGCTGACAGCAGTGTACTTTGTCTGACTTCCTATAATATTTTTAGAGCATACTTCTATCTGTTTCGCTTGCTTAGAATTGTAGTGATTTTTTTATCTGTGCAAGAGCACCAGTAATATGTTACCTCTGTTGTGAACATCAAAATGCTGAAAAACTGTATGTTAATAGTGCTGCATTCATCTGAAAGCCAGAATATACTGTTTTCAGATCTTGCAGAAATTAAATCACCTGCAGGAGAGTGCTTGGAGGTGTGGGTATATATGACAATAGTGAAATCTTAAATAGCAGCTAAAAATCAGTGCTCTATACCATATTTACTAATATGGAATGAAACAATATTATTTTGATGTACAATTAAATAATTAACCTGTAAATTTTACTGTATTATGGCAAAAATGCATTTATAGCAGTTTTCTCAATATTCTACTAAGCACATTTTCATAACAGACACTTGGCATGGAATAAGTAATGATTTGAATTCTGCTGGATTGAATAGCAAATCTTCTCTTTTAAAATAGAAAGCCAATAAATTGGAAAACAAAAGCTTTATGAAGACAAAATTGAAGAGACAATGGTCTGATTATTAGGAATAGAGATGGGCAGAGAGGAACAAAGGGATGTGGAATGGTGGAAACAAGCACTGAAACAAGAAGGAGTGAAATATCCTAGCAGTAACATCACAGCAGCAACCTGTGACCAGAGATTATTACTAGAAGGCATTATAAGCTTTTTGAAAATTAAATCAAACCATGTTTGAGGCTCAGTATCAGTGTGTGGTACTGGTTGAAATTCACAGTGCTACAGAAGAGTACAGGGTTTCCATAAGTAATTTTGCAGAGCTCCAATACTGTGAATGAGACAAAATACACTCAGTGAAGCTTGTTCCCTGTACATGTCCTTTTTGTGATAGCAGTAGCTGTATGAAACAGAACTAAAGTGCAGAATCCAGACCCTGTTCCAGTAATCATTCTATCAAACCTCATTCCTGTAGGAATCAGGACCTACTTCAGTTCTTGGGGAAAAAATACTTTTTCTTTTCATGATCTATGAGAAAGCAAGAGACTTGAATTACAAGACTCCTTTGCATGAAAAGAGGGATGATGCATTCATTATCTCTTACACAAAATTAAAAAGAGAGCACTTTATGATGGTTGCATAAATGTGTCCTCTGTCTTGCTACATTGTGTTTACAAAATTATTTGTAAAGCTTTTGGACAGTGTTAGGCAAGGAGTGGTGATACCTGCCTGAGCCAAGAAGCTCGTTTTGGTTGTAGCATCTCAGTTCTGGGAAAAGGTGGAAACAAGATTTGATGTTCCTAAGGTATTTCCTCCTTTAAAATTCCCATCGTTTATTGTTTTGACAATGTTTTTGTCTTGTTCTCTTGCCACGATTCAAAATTTTTGTTTTGAAATTTCCATTTAAATTTCCATTTTATTAACATTTTGCTCAGCATCTTTTTCTCTGTGTTTGTTTCTCATTCCTACATTTTTTCAGTCTTTATCTTCCTCAGTTTATTTTTCTTTTTCACCTCTCAACTGTGCCAACTGTTCACGTGAGCTCCATTTCTATGCAATGCATGGGTAACCTGAGGGTGATGGGATGAAAGCTTTACAATGTTTCCTACTCCTTTAGTTTAACACACATGCATTTACAGGATTTGAAGGAAGATGTTAGTTGCAAATGGAATATAATTTAAGGAAAGCAGTAGTAAATTTATGGTGCATTATCAATAACTGAGAATAGTAGCTTGTTACTTGCAAGCTGTACTCAGTACAGCTGAAATCAGTAAAGAATGGCAGCATTAGTAGTTATGGTACATATTGGTCTCTTCTGTCTGAACAGCCTGTAGACAGGCTGTACAAAAAGCAGCACTGAATTTGTTGACATGCATGCTTACTCCAGCTTTGTTCATTTTAATCATCCCAATTGAGAGAAGCAATAACGTTCATAAAATGTAGCAATAATGTGCAAAGTTCTGATATTGTATATTTTATAGCAGTGGAATTAGTTGCTGAATTCTTTTAATCTGCATTTAGAAGCATTGCATAATTTTTGCCAGTGTTCTGAGCATCAGTGTAGATGTACTGTTAAATTGTGCACTTTTCTTAACATACAGTTCTGCATCTGGAAAGCAAAAAGCTCTTGCTTGGTGCTTCCTGGCTGCAGAAAAAAGGATATATCACCAGCTGCCATGTTTTATTCAGGCACCTCTAAATGCATCCTAGTTGAAACTGCTTAAGCAATCACTGCCTCTCTTCCAAAAGCTACTGTGCTCACAACAACTTTTCTCCACACCTGTTGCTGACTTACTGCAAAGCTCAGCCATTTAATAATGCTTACATAGGTGTGTGTAAGGTAATGTCCTAGGCTCTCCACTGAAGTGGCAGCAGCACCAGAGGGTATGCTGTGTAGAGTCACATGTGCAAGGGCTGAATAGGCAGCAGGTGAGCTGGTAACAGCCAACAGCTGTTAGTTTGTTAGTTTTAGTATGTTAGTTTGATAATCAAGTGTGGAATTAAGCAGTGCAGCTTTGCACATCATCCAGTTACTGTAAAAATCACTGATGGACACAGTGCATCATTAGTGTGAATGCATAATGCTTCCTTACTCATATTGAGATTCAAAGTTATTCAGTTCACTAACTTCAGTTTCTCATAAAGGGCAGTTCTGGAAAGTCCAGAATTGTTGTGATACCAGGCTTCTATCTATGCTACACTTAAGATGACTACTACTTACTAACAGCTGTTATATGGTTCAGCTCCAGTGCATGGCTCACACATCTCAAAATCAGAGGGATTACTGTACATCTTATCTTTTCTCACAAGTAGGACCTCACTAGGGCAGTTCAAAAGAACTGCCTCTCCAATAACTGGCTGAGTCTGCCTGGAAAGCACTGTGTAGGTGGGGTTCTTTCTTTGATGCACAGCTGGCAGATATGGTGTAGCCTGTGCTAGGCTGTTGACACAGACCTTAAGTGTATTGTAATAGCTCTTGGTGGCTTTTTGGTTTCCTAGGTTTCTTTTTTAGATTCAGTTGCAGCCAACAGTCTCACACTTATTACCTCCTAGACAGTGATAAAACTGATCACCAAGGTAATGTATTTGTAGTGACATGAGGCAACCAGGTGCCAATAATTGCCAGGTAGTGGGCTTGACCTCATGTGAAGCCCACCTGTGCCTAATTAGGGCAGGCCCCTACTGCTCATGAGCAGGATTAGGGGGCCAATAAAAGGCTCTCACCTGGCGTAGCCAGGGGCTGGTTTAGCCACCTTTGGAGCAGTAGCACTGATCCAGGCTGGTCAGAGCACCATTCGTGAGATTCTACTGGGACACCTGGTTGGACCTTGGAGCACCGCATCCATAGAAGAGGTTCATCTTGCTACATGTATTAGTTGCCACAGCTCAAGAAAGGACTTATAGGAACTACTCTGGTAGTAACAATGAAGGAGCAGGCTTGTTTGCTGACTTGCAAAAGTCAGACCTAAGAATATCACCAGGCCAGGAGTGTATCCTCAAGCCTTAGAAATCTCATGCTGTCTCTGATACTGTCTTAAATGCAGATATTTCAGTTTAATGTTTCAAAATGTTTCATTTTTGGAATACATAAGACATGTACTGAATGTCCTTTAGTAACATTAAAGGAAAGAAATGCAGTACAGCCCCATCACATGGCATAGGACAACAGTTGAACTGTAGGATGCATTCGTCTGGCCAGAGGTCAGGGCAAACCAAAACCCAAAACCCACAGAATTGCTCTCTGTTACCCTCCTTCACCTCCCAAGGGGAGATAAAAGAGGCATATGGAAGAGAGATTTAATATTGGAAATTAAAACTGGAACAGGTTTACTGGAACACAGGCACATGGGATGCAGAAATAGTATATACAAAATTATACAAAACCCTGTCTAGATGATCACTGATATAAGTGTCCAAGTGTCCCTTTGGGCAGGGCCAAATCAGGAAATGTGTCCACAGCTCTCCCCAGTACCCAATGGATTCAGATCCTGCAGGGCATGTGGTGAGGTAATTACAAAGCAGAAATCTCACTTCATGACCTCTGAGAAGCAGCAAGGAAGAAGGGAGTAGGAAGGGGCAGACTTGGTGGCCTCCTGGCGTTTATAGAGTATGGCAGGAAATGGGAAGAAACATTGCCCCCTCTCTGTTCTGCCCTCTTGGGTCCCTCTAATACCCTCTCTCTCTTAAGTCTGCATATTGGTACCGTAAAATTAGCCTGGCCCCATCAAACTTAACTGGAGTTAAGTTTGGAGTTAAACTCCATTAAACTGGAGTAAAAATCAACTCTCTACAGCAATGAATCCATGATAAGATAGCTGGTTCTAATTAGCAGCACCATCTTCAGAGGTTAAGAAAATTTTTTTTTTACTTCTTTTAAAGAAAGGCAGTAGTTTGCCTACGTAGATGCTTGAAACCAAGCACCATCAATTTGGGCAAGCTATTTTATAAAAACTAGTTTTGAGCAAATAAAAAACAAGCTGAAAAACTTTTTTTTTTCCTTCTTTTTGAGTTTTGCATAGGGAACTGAAAATGTTTCATCCTTGAAATTTTGAAGAATAAAGTATGTTTTAAAAGTCTATATCTCACTCGCTTAAAATGAGCTGTCAACAAGTAGTGATAAGTGCAAGCTGGTCAGTTCCCAGAGAGCAGAGATGAAGAGTTAAATTAGAGCTATAACGCAGTGACTGTGGAAGCAGGACTGGGCAGCCAGCTCCCCACTGAACCAAGCAGCATGCAGAGGGGAACCAAACAAGGAAAAGTCTCAGTGTGACCTGTATTGATGGAATTGCAGTTCTAACTCCACACTTGGAAAATTATACAAGTGCAAACTTTTGGTGAAGGAGCTTGAGTACAAGTTATGGCTTATAAATTCAAATATAGAAATAATTAATACATACTTGCCATGTTCCTTAAAAAAACACCCAACTATTTAAATTTTTTGAAAAATAGCATTAAGCATGATTTACCACTTTACATAGATGTAAAACAGGTCTACCTGTGAACAGGTCTACCTGTGAAGATTTGCAACTTGCAAAAAATAAGTTTTAAGTACACATCAGGGAAGATATTTTTTCAAATCTCCACCACAGTCTGTGGTTTTTTTGCTTTACCTATGAGATGCTGCATCTGACAGTAATTCTGGGAATATCAGAAAGTTTTTTTAATATGGGCTTATTTTTAATCACAGCTGGGAACACCTCAGTGGAAAGTTATGAATAGGAGTCAGAAACTATGACTTCTTTCAGCTCCCGGAGTGAAGTAAACATTGCTTAGTCTGGATATACTGCATCTAATTTGCAAACTACCTGGGACACAGTATGGCCTGACCCAGGAATTAGAGATGCATTTATTTTTAATTCCTATTACTTGTATCCTGGAAGTGTGCTGTGGAAAATCTGAGTCGATGAAGTGGCTAAGTATGAGAACACTTTAACATGCAATCCTATAATACACTCCAAAACCACTCACCAAGGGATGACTCCATATCTTTTGCCTATATTTTAATTCAGACTGTGATAGTGTGGTTTGGTATGTTTTCTTAAAAAAACAGTCAAATGCTCATCTTTATAAGTTAAGAAGCATATGACAAATGTGGAAGGCATGTAAACTAAAATAAATTACTTCAGTCCTTCCATTGTGAGACAATGCTTTTATAATTAAACTACAAATACTCAATCATGAGTCATTCTGATGGTACATTATGTTATTGTGAATTGTCAATGTAACTGAAAAAACTAAGCTTTTGTGTTAGTAATGTGTATAGAGCTATAAACTACTGAAAGTTTATACACTGCACTGCAGCTCTCTCAAGTGTTTCCATAGAATAGGGTAGTATGCAAGGATGCAGACCATGCTGTGCAGTAAGAATTTATGAAACCTGCATGTCAAGAATCTGTTATGACAAAAAGTCTCAATTTTTACGATTTTTCTAAAGCATTCAGACAGATGCCATGTAGTCTATAGCTTTGAATTTTGTCTGGTTTCTTCAACAGTTCTATATTGTAATCTACAGTAACTGATCTGATTCTCCCTCCCTTCCTTTCTTTGTGGATGTGCATTAGAGCTCTTTGAAAAGCCTGTTTAATTCAGAACCTCTTCTATGTTGCAAGAGACTCATAAAGTAGTATTCCATTGGCCACAAAACTTTCATTCCAGTACTGACTTGTTTTTACTCTGTCATAGTAGACAAAGACATCTAATGCTACAAAGATTGTGCTTAGATTCACTTATATATAATTCATACTATTTTAAGTTGTTCCATCAGAGTCAAAGATGTTTTTGCAATTGATGAACACAGAATCCAAAAGTAAGTGGGTTTTTTTCCTAGGCATGTTTGTTTGCACAGAAAAAGCTTTTAATTTGAGTTTGTGGGTTTTGGTTTTTTTTAGTTGAACCCAGGAACTTTGTACTCATTTTCTTGCTTCATAAATAGCAGCTTTACAGCAACTGTATATTCAAGTCTTGCTGGCTTGTCAGTAAAGATGAATAGGTTTATAATTGGTCAACTTGTAAGCATCTTTGGTTTGGTTTTCTCTTTTCCTCCAGCTCTCTTTTCTGTAAGTACAATAAGTAATTTGTCTTTTTGTTTAAGATTTTCTTTGTCCATGCTAAAACTTGTATTGTTCCTACAGCTTCTGAATTAATCCCCACCAGAGTGACACCTGCTAAAAAGGCCATAGCTTCAGGCTTTTCTGCCACTGACTACAGTTAACAAGCTACCTTTGACTCTAGGTTATCACAGAATGGTTTAGGTTGGCAGGGATTTTTAAAGGTCAGTTAGTCCAGCTGCCCTGCAGTGAGCAGGGACATGTTCAGTTAGGTCTGATTGCTCAAAGGCCCATCCAACCTGAATGTTATCAGGGATGGGGCTTCTACCACCTGTTTGGGAAATCTGTGCCAGTGTTTCACCAATCTGTCCCCATCTTTATTATGAGTTCCCTTTACATATTGGAAGGCTGCAATAAGGTCTGCCCTGAGGTCTGTCTTCTCTTTTTCCAGGCTGAACAACTCCAACTCTCTCAGCCTTTCCTAATAGTGGAGGTGCTCCAGCCCTCTGAATTTGTGTCCCTCCTCTGGACCTGCTCCAACAGGTCCATGTCTTTCCTGTACTGAGGACCCCATAACTGGACACAGTACTCCAGGTGGGGTCTCACCAGAGTAGAGCAGGAGGAGATAATCTGGGCATACTATTTTTGGTGCAGCACAGGATATGGTTGGCATTCTGGGCTGTGAGTGCACATTGCTTGCTCATGTTGAGTTTTTCATTTGACAGTACTCCCAAGTCCTTCTCCATAAGGCTGCTTTTGATCCCTTCATTCCCAGGCTGCATTGATACCAGGAGCTGCTCCTACCTATGTGCACCTTGCACTTGGCCTTCTTGAACCTTGTAAAGTTAAGATGGGGCCACTTCTCAAGCTTGTAGTAGTGGTTTGCTGAAATAAGGTAAAATCTAATGGGCAAGAAAATACTAACCCAACAGTAGAACAAACATTGTATTGAACAAAGCATTAGGTTAGTCTTATATTCAAAGAATTTAAAATCATGGTCTGAACCAGGGTAAGGTGAAGCAGGCATGAGATGAAGCATTCCCTTTTTGTACCTACTTCAAAAGTTTTACATTCAAGTTTTTCCTTTCCTTTGTAAAACTCCCAACAGTGAAAGGATGTCCTGAGTGACTAATAGGTAAGCTTGATAAACCCTCCCAGTTCCTGGGAAAATTATTGAGTACATATGGGAAGATAAGTTAAATAGGAAAAGAAAAGAAAAGAAAAGAGAGTACAATAGATGAAACAAAGTCCAGCAACAAAACTTTGATCTCTGAAAAAATAGGTCACAGTGCTAAAATCTTGCCATATCATAATTACAATCATAACTGTTCCTTCACTGAATTTAAGATACATGTTTTTATTTTTGTAGGATGTCACATGTACTCCAGTTTGAAGACAGAAGCAGAAAGGTGAAAGATGCAAGCATGCAGGATGAAGACACCTTTGAGATCTATGATCCACGTAATCCTGTAACTAAGAGGAGAAGAGAAGAAAGCAAGAAGATAATGAGAGAAAAAAAGGAAAGGAGATAATAAGAACATGAAGCTAGCCAGAGCTGCCTTGAAAAGTGACTGCAGTAAAGCATTGGTCCTTTTGTTGGTCCTTTTGTTCCTAAAAATATCACTGGACAAGAAAAGGAATCTGTCAAGAACTTGTTGTGGAGTTTTGAAGCAGAGCAATCATTTGTTTCTTAAGTTGTGCGGTCAAGTGTTCTCAGTACATTCATTATCCCACCTCTCAAAGGGTTTTTAGAATTATATATTTAATAAAACAGCTGATAACTTTTGTCTGTAGTTTAATTACAAGTCACTGTCATTTAATGAATACACAGTAGTCAAAGTTTTCAACATAATGAATGCAAATTTGTCTTAAGAATGGGTGAAAAGACAGAAACCCCATCTGCAGCTTTGAAGATTGTCTAAAAGTATATTTTTTTTTTTTTACTAGTTTTTGAGGAGGCATATGGACATTACATGAATAAACCCTATGTGCCTGAACAACTATAATACAGAATTAGGATGATACACTTGCAAAACTCCTGAGAGTGATCCCAGCTTTCTTTAAACAAACTAAGCTTAATTTGAGAATTTTGCTATTTTGTCCTTCTTTTGAAATTTATATTCTAAGTTCCCAGGTTGGGAAACTGGGATAACTCGCCATTTTGGGAGTGTTATTTCACTATCTGTACCACATGAATAAAAAGAGAATCTAGTTGTGCTGTAGTGGTTGGTTAAACTGGTTCAATACCAAAAGCATCCCTCTGGTAGAATTTTCATTGTAAAGTAGCTGGTAATGAGGGTTGGTTTGTTAATTAGTCTGGTACAGAAATAAAAAAATACAATCAGTCTCATTTAAAGCATGGACCTATTTTTAACAATTATTTTATCATCAAATATGAACAGCTCAAGATTCCAGTTTATACTTTCCACAGATTTTTCCCCCTTGTGTGCTAATATTTTTACAGAAAAATGGGAATTTTCAGTCCTCCTTCCTTAGAGCGTTTCTGATGCTGCAGAAGCACGGGCTGCCCATATGGTCAATAGCTATAGAAGAGTAAGCAGAAGTGAGCAAGGTCATTAAAAAGTGTGACCAGAGGAGTATTTCACTGATGTTGTTTTTAGAACAAGTTAGTTAAGGTATGGTGTCCTTATCAAGCTGCCACTGCCAAATTTCTTGATAGGGTCTGAGGTGTGAGATACATAAACCTGCATTGGGGGGGGGAGGGTGTAATATGGTCCAAATGTCAGAGGTTAGATTAATGCAGACTATTGCTTCAATCCACAGTGCAACCTTTGAGATAAGAAGAAAACTTGGAAGTGTGATGTGAGAGATCCTGTATAAAGCTGTCATTATCCTCCTCTTAGGCTGAGTGAATTATACTGTACCACGGTGTAAAGAAGTTAAGAGGGGTTGCATTCTTAAACACAACCATTCACAAACCAGTGAGTCAAAGTTTTTAGATCAGTAAGTCACTCTCTGTTGGGCTGCTATTAACAAAATGAAGAACAGCTAATGTCACATGTTGTTACCTCTCTTCACTGCTTTGTTTGCTGAGAACATTTTAAAACAGTTGTGACAGGAAATTAGCATATCAGAGCCCAGTTCTCATGGGGACAGAAGGGAGGAATAGAAAGTGAGTGTGTGTGTCCATGTTGGCAGCAGTGATGGTCAGCATGGGGAAAGTGAAGGCTAGATTCTAGAAAGAAACTTGAGCATCCATGACAGGAGACATAGAAAAATATTCTAATTACGTATTTTTTCCTGTAAGTTGAAGTGGGATGCATGAGTAAATGAATGGGGAAGTTGACTAACAACACTCTTGGCTAACAACACCAGCTACCTGCAGCAGCTTTGTGTATGTTCTACTAGATTATTCCCATTTTTAAGCACTGTATAAGTACAGGGGGGAAAGCTTAATTTGCAGTTTAGGGCTCTGCTCAGTAGGAGGAGGTCTGAAAGGCTGTACCTTGCATACACAGGGCTGATAACATCACAAGAACAAGAGAGTAACTATGCTGACATTTTCTTGATAAGTGAACTGTGTATTGAAAGTGAGTAAACATTTTTCCAGATATAATATATCTTAAGCAATTAATGCTACAGTTGAAACCAGATGTGTTGCCTCTTTAAGCTAATGCTAAGTACAACATTGTTCTGCTTTGTGCTAGAAAAGCATAAAGGGCTGGCCCCAGTGGAAGGATGCTTACCCTTGAGCAGCATTTTCTAATGAATAATAAATTCTGATGATTATCACTCCTGGTGTAATCAACATTTACTGTATTAATCCCAGGTTCCCAACAGTAGGTTGGCATGTGCTTTACACTAAGGCTGGCTCTCTGGATACAAAAGGGAGTGGGATGTGATTTCTGGTTTTTGGTTTTCTTTAATTAAAGTGCATACCAATGTCCTTGGCTGGTTGCATTTGTACCAGGCTGCTCATTACCAAAGCCATATATAAGGCTAAGAGTATTTTGATTAAAATCCTTCAATTTCATTGTGCTTGTGAATGGAAAATCCACTTCAGTGGATTTCAGTCTTTCACAGCATTTACTGAGTAAGCTTTTCTCAGAGTTCTCAGTTCAGCTGTGTTAATGTCAATTAATATTTCTTTAAAAAAGTAAAGTATCTGCTTTTATTCCTTCCCCAGGCAGAGAACAAAACTATGTTTGTAGCAAGGAAACAACACCTATGCAATAGAGCTACCTCTATTTTTAAGGAAGACCATTTTAATAGGCATTCCAGTTGTTATTTCATAGAATCTTCAGGGTTGGAAGGGACCTAGTAGGGACATCTAGTTCCAACCACCTTGCCATGGGCAGGGACACCTCCCACTAGATCAGGTTGCTCAGAGCCCTGTCCAGCCTGGCCTTAAAAACTTCCAGGGATGGGGCTTCCACCACCTTTATTCAATCCAGTGATAATCTTTTTTCTGGTAGTAAGGATTGATGTACATCTCATTATGAGAACATCAGCAATGTGTTACTAGCAGACATGATCTTAGCTAACCAACCAAGAGTCACTTAGAAATGGGCTAAGATGTCTAAATTTTGGCATTTTATTAATTTCACTTTTATTTTTCTATTTAATTTTAGACTTTAATTTCACTAAGGCAAAAGAAGTTCTGCATTTCATTTAGGAGACATCTGGAGCAAAGTTATTAAAAGCTGATGTCAGAAGCATACTCTCAAGTAACTATCCTTAAGCCAAACAACAAAGATTATGAACCTTGAAGAAACAGGTTGAAATTATAGCAGTTCTCTGAAACAGTTAAATATGACATGTCATAGCTAGCTCACATACTACCAGTAACAATGGCTTGTGTTTCCCATACTTGATACTGGAGCAGAAACATCTTTTAACTCTAAACCTATCTCTTTAACCCTCTGATGTTAGTTACATAAAATGTTGAATGCTACAAGACTGCAGTATTTTGTATTGGCTATAAAATACATGTACTCAGAGTTAAACATTTATTTTTCAATATTGAAAGGAAGTGAGAAATGCAATGGCAGGAGGTGTTTCCCTCTCCATGAAAGCAGAAGTCTTGTGCTAGGTTAATGGCTGAAACCAGAAGAAACAATTGGGTTTGAGTCTGTAGAAATAATCTCTTCTATGATAGTGAAATTTTTCACTAAATATATTTTCTTCTGTCTTTCTATTAAGCAGCTCCCATGTGCTACCTCACCTATCCAGGCAAAAATCTATGTAGCTGTAGCATATCTGGGAACTTACGTCTCTGCACTACTAAAACCAAACCAGTGTTTTGACACTTAAGTTTTCCTTCCTAAAAGATGCTAATCTTTTGCATGGATCACACAGCTTGAAGATGCACAATGCTGGTATTTAAATAATTTCTGTGTAAAGGTCACTGTTTAAAATTGTGGAGAATGCTTCCTGCTTTTGTGATTATTCATTTCAATAAGCTAAAAACTGTGTAAGTCCAAACTATGACTGAATTTCGAGTTAGAGCACAAAGGTCAGGGCTACCTATTTTTTGTGACAGCTAAATTCAATCTCAGTACTGCCAATGCAGTGGGCTAGTGCCAACGAAGAGCCCATGAGAGACAGAGTCCTTCCGGTCGTGCCTGCCTTCCAGGTAATGGGGTATTTCATTAGAGGGGATTTGACTTTGCTATGTGAAAATGTAGGTGAAAACACAAAAAAATTTTGTTGGTAAAGTTGCCTTTTTCTTCTTTTTTTTTTTTTTTTTTTATTTTTTTTTTTTCAGGACCAGCAAGTAGATAAGGTCCTTCTAGGCCACATCTGGTAATAGTAATATCCTCAAGAACAGCTTAAAGGCTTGCCTCACGAATCCTGTCAGTGATGCCAACAGCTAGTACAATGTGCCCTTTCTGCTTTGGAGCCAAAAAAACCCTGAAGTACTACTGAAGCTGGTTTGTTTCTGCCAAACAGCCACTATGCCTAGGCTGCTAGGGTGTAGTTTGCAATGCCACATTATGTAGATTTCCCTCAGCTGCTGGATTGCAGCATGAGCAGGTTTGGGAAGATGTTGTTTCTATACTACCCTAGCCCTGCAGAAGGTTATCTGAACTGGCTAAAATAGATGCACATCAATGTTTTCTGGTTTTGTCTAGAGGACCTCACGGGAGACACAGTTGTTTTGGCAACATACTAACAAGCCTCAGATAGAATGCATAGCTCCAGACTCTGCCTCATTCTGGCAGAGACCTGCACCTGTTGTTAGGAAAATTATGACAGACTTGGGCCATTAGAAGATGAGGGGACTGCTACATGTGTCTTCTCAGTAAAAGATGTTGATATGTGCTTTCATCTTTCTCTGTAACAAAACATGAGCTGATCATACAGTGGCAACGTTTACAAGGTTACTGCTGAAATATACACAGCACAGAAGGTGTAAATTGAAAAGTGAGACCACATCTTGTTATGTTTCTTATCCTGGTGTGGAGTGTTAAGATGAATCAGGAATATCTCCAGATGTCACCAATTAAACACAAGAGATTGAGCACATTATGTAGCCAAAACATATATTGGAAAAAGAAGACACTGAAGTTCCTTGTCGAACTGAAGTTTTCATGTCGATCAACTCTAATCCCATTTTTTTTAATTTAAATGATCATCCTTTGATGATACACTCCTGCCCTGCCATAAACTCACTGTATCCCAGGCTAGTGCCATAAAGTATCCTTCAGCCACCCGAGTCAGTCATGCCACATTGCAGGGCGTGTCCTTGCAGTACAGAAATGTTGTACCCATGGTGAAGCTCCCTGATCAATAACCATGATCACAAATTCTGCGAGGCACCCAGGGCAGGTGGGACTCAGCCTGCCAGTGGTCAGTAGCCTGTGCACTTCATCTGCTGTCACACAGAATTACTTTCTGAATTCACTATCTTTTTCACAGTCCTTTGAAACAAGTATTTGTTTGTTGTTTTTCTTTACAACCCTTTCACATGGCACAAATTTCATTTGTAAGGCATGGGTTGGAAAAGTAGGTATAAAAAGTGCTATTTAAAAAAAGCACAAGAACCCTATCTGAACAGCTCTAAATTTCTATACATGAAAGGAGACTGCAAAAAAGACAGCACATTTCCAAAACTAAAATAAGTAAATAAATAAATAAATAATTTTTTTTAAACTCCTGATGTAAAGAGCTTCTAGGATGGTTCCTATTTTTAATTTATGAAATGTGGAACAAAGCAAGATACAACAGTCATATTCCCCAGTCAACAGGAGTCATGAACGTCAAAGTCCAGTCCAATATTCATAAGGATATTTAAGCTATTCACTTGCTCCCCTTTATGATTTGTTTGTAATAGTAGAAAGGCACAGTTACAGAATAGACCTAGGATAGTCTTTACTTTTGGCAGCTTCATTTTGGCAGCAATAAAGCATTGAAAGCTGAAGCTCTTTATATTGAGCACAGTCTGGAAGATCACATTTTTTGCAGCAGTTATGGAAAACTTGGCTCCAGAATCATGTATGCTCTTATTTAGAAGTAACTTCTGAGTCAAAGAGATTTTAATACAACATTGCAGTCAAAGGATACTTCTTTCACCTGCTTGGACTGAGTGCCACTCCATGTTCTTGGCAAGCAGTGAGAGACACTGATTCACAAGTGGATTCATATTTTTCCCATTTATTTTTTTTTTTCTTTTTCCAGCTTCTCTGTGTGAATGGCCTGTATGATCTGACCTGTATTGTCTGGTATTGTGTTCTTCCATCTCTAAAGTTGTTTCACTGAAATGGCAGAGAACAACAGTATTTATGTCCAAAGTCACCTTAAAAAAGTTTCCATTAAAGCTACACTATACTCTCCATAACATTTACAGAATAGACAAACCAAAGAGTTTACACATTAAGCACGAGAATTTTTTCAACTGGTAGAATATAGATTGGTCCAATTTGTTATTATGAACAGACTGGAACAGTCTTGGCAACATGACTGTTGCCAGGTATAGTAACATAAACATCTGAATAATGATTCAGGGGGATGATCATCTATCCCTCCCTTGCAGACCAGGAACAGTCTGCCCTACAGGCAGCTCTTAAGACAATGGTCTCTTGAGGGGAAACAGGCACATTCATGTTTTATAGATGTCATCTAGAACACCCAAACAATCAAGTTATCCATGAATGACAGAAAGAAATTTGAGAAAACAGTAAAAGAAAGAGGAAAAAATTATTCTGACCCAACTGTTCCAGCCCTATACTTATAGCGTAGGCAGAAGAGTCTGTTTCCAGTTTTCCATATTATTTATTTTATAAAAGCAAAGTCATGCTACAGGAAAACCACAGTAAATGTTTGCCTTTGCCTAACAAAGAATTTACATAAACATCTGCAACTATAAAAAAAACCCTCCAACCCAGCTTACTTCAGCCTCTAATTCTGATGCACACCACTGTTTTTTGTTAATTTCAGGTGGCTTTACTACTACAAGATGAGACCTCATACACCAGAGGGACCAGAATATACTAACCTCACTGTCATGTAATTTAGGCTCAGTCATACCTCAGACAATATTTTTACAAGGTCACTTTGCAAAAGTATGTCTAGCCTACCCAAATGACAATATTATTTATGCCAAAGGTTTCACTTTAGGGATGGAAGTATTCCAGTGACTATTTAATAGGCTATATGGAGAGCCTAAGAAAACATCAGTTGTTGCACACGCAGCTTATGTATGTAATATAGAACTAAAGAGTGCAGACTGATCATTGGCAATGTGGCCTAAATTTGGCCTCAGTTAAAAAAAGCCACAAAAGCAATAAGCTTTTGAGCACACTGATATTATTTTTGGAATTCCTGAGCTTTACCAGAAATATGAATACACAAGTGAGAAATATATATTAATTCAGTAGCTCCTTGGATATTAAAAATGCAGAAGGTATTTTTCAGAAGAGAGTTTGTAACACAGGCATATGGCTTTTTACAAGCAAACAGGACAGCTTATTCTCAGCTACAGTCTCAGAACAGGGAACATAGAGGAGAGGAACTGTCACTGACTCGATAAGGAACTGGATGAACGGTCACACCCAAAGAGTTGTGATCAGTGGCTCAGTGTCCAAATGGAGACATATGACAAGTGGTGTTCCTCAAGGGTCAGCACTCAGACCACTGCTATTTAACATCTTTGTCCGTGACATGGACAGTGGAATTGATTGCTGACAGCACCAAACTGTGTGGTAAATCAGCATGCTGGAGGGAAGGGATGCCATCCAGAGGGACCTTGACAGGCTGGAGAAGTGGGATCATGATTTTCCCCATCTATTCTGCTCCTGTGAGACCCCACCTGGACCACTGTGCCCAGTTCTGGAATCCTCAGCATAAGAAGGACACAGAGCTCATGGAACACATCCAGTGGAAAGCCACTAAAATGATCAGAGGGCTGAAGCACCTCCCCTGTGAAGCCAGGCTGAGGAAGGTGGGGTTGTTCAGCCTGGGGAGGAGACTCTGAGGTGACCTCATAGCAACCTTACAGTATCCGAAGGGGGCCTACAAGAAATCTGGGGTAGGAATTTTGAAGAGGGGAGATTTAGATTAGACATTAGGAAAAAATTATTTTCTATGATGGTGGTGAGATGCTGACATAGCTTACCCAAGCTGTGGCTCTCCCCTTCCCTGGAAATGTTCAAGGCCAGGTTGGATGGGGCCTTGAGCAACCTGATCTATGGAAGATGTCCCAGCCCATGCAGGGGGGTTGGAACTAGATGATCTTTAGGGTACTTTCCATCCCTTGCAATTCTATGAATGGCACAAACTGTTAAAAAAGCTTTTTAGAAATACTGATGTAAAGATAATACTCTTTTCATATTCAAAGTAATTAGTATCAGGCCAAATGTTTCCAAAGGTGATTTGAAGGTAAAAAGCAAAACAAGCATATTTCTTTCTTCTCAACCTCTCTTCTTAGAACACAAGCTTCATTCATGAACTTTCTTTCTGGTAGATTTGTAACAGTTTTCTGGGAAATTATACCTCTTAAAAGGCTGAAACCTGCATTGGAAATTCATCATTTCTACTAATTAAAATAATGGTGAGAATTCAATATATTCGTATGGTTTGAAATCTGTCTAGGTATCACTACTGAATCTTGTAAGCTCTGCTGTTTAAAAGGTTAGTTTATTTGGGAACTGTGGTGTTCTATTGCAGTAGCAGGAGTTCTCATGCCATACTTATCTATTTATAAAGCTCATCACTTAGAACTGGGAAAGGTACTTGTTCTGTGGCTTTGCAATTTTTGTCAAGGACACTGCTGTTATTGCCTAAGGAAAAAACTGGCATCCAAACAATCCCAGTGCATCTGACTCGTCAATATAATGTAAGTAAGATTTGGAGGAACAGAAGAGGAGGCCTCACAGGTTGAGGAAGAAGCAGGAAAAACATGGTTCATAGATTCAGGAAAACCCAGCCAAGCATTTTGAGTAAAAATGAATAGCATAAGAGGCTTCACAATACATAATATATCCACTACACAATATTCTATGGCCGTTCTGATTTCAATATCAAAAACTGGTATTTATTACCCTACAGAACTGTGAAATAGCTGCCATTCTTCTGTCATATTGCCACTTAAGTCCATGCTTTTTGAAAGCACCAAAGCTTGCAGAAATCTGAGGCTTTTTACCATGATAAAAACTGCAGAAAGATAAGCAACCATGGTCTTGGTTTTGAGAATGCTTTTTGTGAACTGTTAGTCAAAGCAGCTATGTTACCAAGATTAGCAGCAGACTATGGAGGGTTGCTCTCCCACATCTGGCCATTCTAGTGTTTAGGTCTGCTCTGTATTTCACAAATACCTGTTGGTCTTTCAGCTGTCAGATCACAGGCTTAGTTCAGGTTCCAAAGGGGAGGTGTAGGGTCAAGGAAATAGCTTCAATAGTGACAAACTATTGGGTTCTTCCACAATAGCATATGGCTTTTAGAGTAGTAGCCCCCTGTGACAGCAGAAAACCACAAGCATTCAGATCCATTTGAGCAAGCCAGTATAAAATCACACAGATGAGGACAGACAGCGTGTGGCTCCTAGATATCCTGTGTGGAATGTAGTTTTAGAAGACAAACATGTTAAGCTGCTTGGCTGTGGGGATAGTCCAAAGACATCTCACACAAGGACTCGGTGCCTCAAGTTATCTACTGATTTCTACCTTGAATATCCAAAGTACACTTTTTCTGAAAGGTATGAAAGCATCTAAAAGAGAGCTTGGAGACTGAGGTGTTACTTATTCACACCCCATTAATAAATACACACTATAGCCCTCCGAAATAGAAGGAACATCAGGAGGGGACAATACAGGCAGCATTTCTAATTAAAGAAAAAAGGATACTATTGTACAAAGGTCATACATGACTGAACCAAAGTTAAGTCTAGACTCACAGCAATGAATTGAGGAACCTTTAGTACCAGAGCTGCAACTACAGCAAGTGAAGTTTTGTATGACATAAATATTTCTGAAGCTTCTGTTCTTGTGCTTCCTTGGCTCTGTGCTTACACAGACAACTCTTTTTACTGAGTTTTCCAAATAACAGTTAGATAGCTGTGATTTCAGGTAAGAAGAGACAGAACATAATTAAATGTACCTACATTATTTGAAAGAGGTTTGTCTTTTACCTTTCTCCCTCAATACTCTACACTTCTCCAACATGGCCTTTTCCAATACATGACCATTCTTCTGCTTAGAAATATTTTCCTAAAATCTTACCTAAATATTCCTTTCTGTAGTTAAGCCAGTAACGTCTTGTGCCACTCTGAACAACCTTTTCTTCTCTGCAGCAATATTTTACATTCTGGAAGATTTATCATGTCTCCTCTTAACTTCTTCTCTAGAATAAACAATCCAAATTTTTAAGTCCTTTCTATAATAGCCATGCTTTCTATATTTCTAAATTATCTCTACTAATCTTCTCTGGGTTTTCTCCCTGCTGGCCTGCATTCTTTACCAGAAAGCTGGACACAGCTGTCCAGCTGAAGCCTTAGTAGTGCTAAGAAGAGAGGAAAAAAATGTTAACTAACATCACCTCTTCTCGTCCAAGCATGGGCTTTGCTTCCCACTTCTCCATTAACATAATTTTTTAAAACTATGTTTGTTTCATGAACTGTTACAATTCTCAAATCCTTTGCTAGTAATCCAGCAATTATTTTTCATTTTAGCATTAATTATTCCTAGGAGTGATATTTTGTAGTTGTCTATATTAAACTGCACCCTATTTTTTTAATGCTTTTTTTCAATTAGTTGCAATCGTTATGAACTCTGATCTTATTCTCCAGCATGTTTGCAGGCCCTTATTTCTGAAGCTTCACCAAGGCAATGCTTCCTAGATTGCTTATCAGAATCCCATATGGGGCAGGTTAAATGATTGAATTATTAAACATATGTTTAATTATGTTACTTCTCTGATGTCTTCAAGCGCTGTTACCATACACTTTAAGAAAATTAGGTAATTTAAGTAATTAAATAAGCTAAGCGCAATTTCATCATGTTCTGATGAGTAATATGAAATAAAAAATCTCCTCCTTGGAAGGAAAAGATTTGCTGAAATGCAGTTCATCCATAATTCAATATATTCTGTGCAAGATTAATTATTGGCTTTCAGTAGTTGATGTAATCCAGCAGCATTAACCAAGCTAGTATGGAGCTGTGCCTAAAAACCTGGTAGGCATTCAGTCGATGGCATCTCTTTACCCCAGGTCTGTCACCAACAGTAGCACTATAGCCTCTGGATGCAAATTGAGAGAATATGCCTAGGTGCTTTAATATAGGTTAAATGAATGTGTGGAACTGAAGGAAAGCCAGCATCTGTTCTGGATCTGAACAGATGGTATGATGGAGGAAGGCATTACAAAGCTTTCTCAAACTTTTTATATTAGCAAGGGTACAAGAGACATTCTGGAAAAAGAGAATTTGTAAGGGCTTCTTCCTTGTATTGACATAGCAAATTGTGTCATCTTGAGACAGTAACTAAAACTATTTCAATTTCTGTATGTCCCCAGACAAATGGCTATAATTCCTCTCACTGAGGAAAAAGGTGAGAAGGTAAATAATTAAACTGTCAGAACAACTTTTCTCATCTGTCATTTGATAACTGATCTGCCACATCTGCATAAATGAAATGAAACACCTCCAGCAATTGCTTTTAGACTGATTTCCACATGGTTCTTTACACTTTAGTCAAGTGTACTGCCACTAAGAGGAAGTCCACATGCTACAGAAAAGGAATATAAGGGTGGTGCTAAGTGTGTGAAATCCTTAGTGATGACTGCGAATGTAAAACAGCATTCATATTTGGGAAAACCAACTTGACTTTGGGTGAGATAATGGAATGTTCTCTAAGAAGATCCCCACCCTTGCATGTGAAAATAGAATCTGACAGTGGTCAAGCTGGGGATGAACCTCTTGTCTTCCGAAACACTGGGTATGTAATCAGGATGCATTTTCTATTTGAATTTTGTTACTAAGCATGTCCAAATATGTCTCCTCTGCTGTGCAGTCTTTGTTATCATCTGGAACCTTGATTTTGATTTGCACATGGGTGACAGTGAACATCACTTGATTCGATTGCCTTCTCAGGATCAAAGAATATACTTTTGTGAATGGGTATGCATTAAACAGAATCCAAGAAAAACAATACATGTTGTCTTGAAATGTCTGTTGAACTGGGAAAAAAATGCCTTATTTTGATCCTGCTGGCACCCTGGTACAGTGTAGAGGAGTAGTGTTTCTATATACTACTCTAATTCTGGAAATTAGTAAGGACACCCATTACAAGGTACAAGTGAAAAAGTGTGACAGATTTTTCCTGAGAGATATTGGTACTAGAATGTGGTTACTTGCTGGTATCAACATGATCATCAGTGCTCTGCTGTTAATACTTTCTGTAGAACCATCCTATCCCATGCTCAAAACTTTGACCCTTGTTAAAATCAGATGCTTCTTGACCAAAGCCACTGCTTCCTCAGACCCAGGAGCAGTATCATCTCACTAAATGGACACTTCTGCACTCTTTTTCAGTGGGCATCACCTAATCAGAACAGATGTCTCTATTCAGTTTGTGCCTTAGGTCCCCAAATTTTTGTTTCCGGGACAATAAGAAACTGCTGGTCAAATAACTGTCAGGGATGCATCCTCTAGAAAAGGCACACGCTAGGCTCATTTTTCTGAAATGAGATTTTTAATGTGACAAGGAAGGCTGAAACCCTCCCCAGTAGGTTCCACAGAGAAGAACCTCTTTTAAGGTCTAAAGAGAAAGATTTAGTGCTCATAAGTGTTCTCATAATTGAATGAAAGACATCCTGCACCAGGGCTGTACCACCAGCCTCTCCCCTCCCAAGCAGAGCTTAGAATCTGTCAGGCAAAACATGGCCACAACCAAGCACTGCAGTCTGGGCTGAGCTTCTGAAAAGCATGTTACAGAAGTTCAGTCTGTTTTAGCTGGAAACAGTCTTATGCTACTTCAAACGCGGTGCTTATGCTGTGCATTTTTAAAAAATAATGTTTTCTTGTTCAAGCAAAGCACTAGGCATCACACATAAAGAGCTCTATATGCACTGGTTACACCAAAACAGATGCTTCTCTTTAACCTAATATGGTATTATCTTTACTTTCTTGAGTTGCTGAAGTTATTGTTATCAAGAAGCTACATTTGTTTGGGGGCTTCTCAGCCAAAAACTCTCTTGAAGGAAGACCAAACAGAAAGTATATTTTAAACCATCCATCTTTAATGCCATCTTTCCCTCCATCTTTCGCAGTCAAAACATCTACACCCAGGGTATTCAGCCTCTTGAGCTGGAAGTTAAGGACTGAGCGCAGCACAACGTCCCCATAATCCAGGACGATGCAGTTAACAACCTGCTGTGGCACCTGGACACTCACAAGTCTGTGGGGCCAGATGGGATCCACCCAAGAGTATTGAGGAAGCTGGCAGAGGAGTTAGCCAAGCCTCTCTCCATCACTTACCAACAGTCTTGGTTAGCAGGGGAGGTCCCAGATGATTTGAGACTTGCCAGTGTGATGCCCATCTATAAGAAGGGCTGGAAAGAGGATGCAGCGAAGTACAGGCCTGTCAGCTTGACCTCAGTCACCAGAAAAATTATGGAGAGGTTCATCTTGAGTGCATTCATATGTCTAGTGCAGGACAGCCAGGGGATCAGGCACAGCCAGCATGCATTCAGGAAAGGTGGGTCCTGCTTGACCAAAATGATCTCATTCTATGACCAAATTACCTGCCTAGAGGATGAAGGAAAGATTGTGGATACTCTGTACCTGGATTTCAGTAAAGCCCTTGACACCATCTCCCACAGCATTTTCCTACAGAAGCTGGTGGCTCATGGCATAAACACAGGTACTCTACACTGGGATAAAAACTGGCTGCATGGCCAGGACCAGAGAGCTGTATCCAATGGAGTTGAATCCAGTTGGCTGCTGGTAACCAGTGGTATTCCCCAGAGCTCAGTTTGGGGGCTGGTCTTGCTTAGTATCTTCATTGATTATCTCAATGAGGGGATTGAGTGCTTCCTTGGCAAGTTGGCCAACAACACCAAGTTGGGTAGGAGTGATGATCTGCTTCAGGGTAGGAAGGGCCTACCAGATCCCCTGCAGAGGTATCTGGAAAAACTGAATCCATGGGATGATGCCAATTGTATGAGGTTCAACAAGGCCAAGTGCCAGGTCCTGCATTTCAGTCACAACTCCAGGCAATGCTACAGGGTTGGGGAAGACTGGCTGGAAAGCTGCCTGGCAGAAAAGGATCTGGGGGTGTTTGTCAACATCCGACTGAATACAAGACAGCAGTGTGCCCAGATGTCCAAGAAGGCCAACAGCATCCTGGCTTGTACCAGAAATAGTGTGGTCAGCAGGAGAAGGGAAGTGAGTGTGTCCCTGTATTCAGCACCTCAAGTGCTCTGTCCAGTGTTGGGCCTTTCACAACAAGATGGACATGGAAGTGCTGAACTGAGTCCAGAGAAGGGCAACCAAGCTGGTGAAAGATCTGGAAAACAAGTCCTATGAGGAAAGGCTGAGGGAATTTGGATTGTTTAGTTCAGAGAAGAGAAGACTGAGAGAAAACCTTACTTCTCTCTACAACTACCTGAAAGGAGTTTGTAGTGAGCTGGGAGTTGGTCTCTTCCCCCATGTGAATGACAGGACTAGAGAAAATGGCCTGAAGTTGCTCCAGGACATATTTAGACTAGATATTAGGAAGCATTTAAAGAATTTATTTACTGAGAGAGTAGTCAGGAGATGGAATGGGCTGCCCTGGGATGTGGTGCAGTCACCATCCCTGCAGGTATTTAAAAAAGATGTAGATGAGGCACTTGAGAACATACTCTAGTGGGCATGGCGATATATATTTCTTTTATTATTCTTACTATTCTTTTATTTTGAGGGGGGTTGTTGATGATTGTATTCTGTGATGTAGAGGTCTTTTCCAACCATGACAGTTCTGTGATTCTGAGGTCTTATTGCATGGATTTCACTATTGTGCCATTTTTCTCTTTACAAGTGATTTTCCATAGCACCCATGCCAAATTTAGGCTGTAGGGAGTCAGAAGAGAAGGCTTGAACAATGCTATTTGAAAGCCATTTGACATACCTTCAAAATAATGGAGCTCTAGTCCTTTGCTCCACTGACCCAAGCTAACCAATGAGAATTAAATTAAGTGCTTGAAGACAGCTCTTCATTCTCCTGGAATCCAAAGAGAACATGAGCCTGCTCAGTACTTTGACCCTGATTGTTTTTACAGCCAGGCAAAACTACGGGAAGCCTCAGGTATTGTGTACAGCTTCTGTTTTTCAAGGACACAAGCTTACAAGCTCAAGACTTTGGTTTTAGAACAGAGACATGGAAGTCATTCTGAAACACTTGGGAATTTCAAAACTGACAATCTAGAAAACAGTAATCATTGAACGACACTTTTTAATCTTGAGAGAAAATATCATGCATTATCATTGTGTTTAGAGATTTTTGTCTGAATTCCCTTTCAATAAGAGGTCTGGGGGTATTTTTATGGAGATAATCTTTTTCATGCATAAAATATATTGAATTAAAATACCATTAGAATAGACTAAGATGGATTTCTTTTGTTCATGGACTCTCTGAAAAATATAATGAAATAGCAAGTTTGGGTATTCCTGAAGTAATGGTCTCTGTGCAGATTACAAAAAGCCCTCATCTCAACAATCAATGTATTATGGCAAGACCACAGATTTAGTACTTGGTATTACACAATTAATTTTGAAGTGTAAAGTGTATGAATGTTTGCTCTTTGAAGTGGAATTAAAATATATTTCATAAAATAAGAACATGTTTAAAAGTTAATGGTACAGAAAAATCCCATTAAGGGCTTACATGGTATGTCTTCATGCACATCAACTTTCCAGATATATTTGTGCTTAAAAAAAGATACTGCTTCTGTAGAATTGAGTCATTCTCCATCTTACTAGAGACTGTTGAGTCGAAAGTCATCTGCCACTCAAAGAGTCACTGAGGAAAAAACTTCATTCATAGCCTTTAAACATAGTTACTACAAGAAATTAAAAACTACAGAATCATAGAATCACAAATCACAGAATGTCTTTGGTTGGAAGAGACCTTTATAATCATCCAGTCCAACCTTTGACCAACACTGTAAGCTCACCAGTAAGTCCCTAAAGACCAGGTCCACATGCTGTTTAAATACCTCCAGGGATGGTGACTCCACCACTGCCCTGGGCAATCTATTACGATGTTTAATAGCCCTCACAGTGAAAAAAATGTTTCCTAACATCCAGCCTAAGCCTCCCCTGGCATAGCTTGCATCCATTTCTTCTGGTCCTTTCACACACCACCAAGGAGGAGAGGCTGTCTCCCTCCTTGCTCCAACCTCCTTTCTCATCTCAGCCTCCTCTTCTCCAGACTGAATACCCCCAGCTCCCTCAACTGCTTCTCACAGGACTTGTGCTCCAAGCCCCTTCTGAGTTTCACTGACCTTTTGTGGACATGATGCAGCACTTCCATGTCATTCAGTATGGAATACCACATGAAATAAGTGCTAAGTCATTCTTGCAAAATAATTTTCATTATACTGTCTGTTCTGAAGCCATTACTGAACTTCTTTAAAGTATAAAATGTCTATTTAGAGTTATATATAGCACTCAGAAGCAAGAAAATGAACCAGTATGAGGAAAAAAAACAAAATATGTTACAAAATTCAGTTTCTCCCTCATTTTCTTTCTCCTTCCACCTTTCCAGAGTTTCTTTAAAAGCCACTTTTCCCTTCATCTTCCTTATCTTCAAGTAGGTTTCTTCTGTTTCTTCTTTCAGCCATCTTTCCATTATCTATCTGGCAAACCGGGGAGGACCCGGTTAACTGAAGGTTAGTGAATGGAACATCCCTCTACAAGAAGGGAGAGAAGGAGGATCCAGGGAACTACAGGAATGTCAGTCTGATCTCACTGTTGGGAAATGTTATGGAGCAGATAATCTTGAGTGCCACCACATGACACACACAGGACAACCAGGTGATCAGGCTCAGATAATATGGCTTCACGAAAGGCAGGTCCTGCTTCCTGTACCTGATCTTCCTCTATGACAAGGTGACTGGACAAGTGGCTGGGAAGCTGCCAAGAGGAAAAGGACCTGATGGTCTTGACTGACAGTCACTTAAATAGGAGCCAACAATGCTCTTAGGTGGCCAAGAAGGACAATGGCATCCTATCTTGTATCAGAAATAGTGTGGCCAGCAGGACTAGGGAAGTGATCATACACCTGTATTTGGCCTCTGCAAAACTGCACCTCAAATACTGTGTTTAGTTTTGGGGCCCTCACTACAAGAAGGACATTGAGGTGCTGGAATGTGTTCAAAGAAAGGCAAAGAAACTGATGTAGGGTCTAGAGCACAAGTCCTGTGAGGAGCAGCTGAGGGAACTGGGGTTGTTCAGTTTGGAGAAAAGAAGGCTGAGGGAACACCTTATGTTCTCTACAACTACTTGAAAGGGGGCTGCAGAGATGTGGATGTTAATCTCCCCTTTCAAGTAGCAAGTGATATAACGAGAGGAAATGGCCTCAAGCTGCACCAGGAGAGGTTTAGATTGGATATTAGGAAAAATTTCTTTACTGAAAGTGTTGTCAGGGACTGAACCTGCCCAGTGTCTGCCCAGGGAAGTGGTGGAGTCACCATCCCTGGAGGTATTTAAAAGATGTGTAGATGTGGCACTGCTGGATGTGGTTTAGTGGTGGACTTAGTAGTGTCAAGGTAACAGCTGGATTTGATGATCTTAAGGGTCTTTTCCAATCTAAACAATTCCATCCTTCCTCTTCACTAAAACACATGCTTGTCTTCTCTTGCTGCAGTTAAATATAGCAACCTGATTCCACCTGACTTCTGTGACTTCTCTGTAGCTTCCCCCTTGCCTCTTTGCTAAAGGTCTTTTACATCTGGCTGCAAATGTAGAAATCCTTTTTCTTCTTCACCTGAAAAAAAAAAAAGATAAAAATATCCCATGACAGTGATGGGGAAAGCAACTACCCTTTGCTAATCATAACTCCATACTGATATCCTACCTCACCTTCTGTCAGTCCTGCTCCCTTAGTTATATCAGAACTGTGTCTCCTGGAAAGGAACATTTTCTTCAGGACAAACCAGCCAATACACCATATATTAATGAAAAGGCCAAGACCTCTGGACATTGACTCTTCCCCTGCCTCCTTAGCATATAGTCTCAGCTGGCTTGTCTTCTGTGGAGGCTCAAGGTCTCTCTTGAGGAAGAGTATAAGGATTTTAGGATGTCAGTTCAAAGAGGAACACGAACAGAAAAAAACACAATAGAAGCTGGAAAAGCCAACTGTGGAGGTTGCAGAAATATGCAAATGGAGATATGTTACTGAAAGTGTCTGAAAATACAGTAATTTTGTTTAATCTGCAAGTGACAGATTATTATTCATCATTTGATAGATCTTAAAAGGAAACGGCAAGTATAACTAAACCTTTTCCTAGTCATGCTATTTCATATAGTTGATTTTCATAAGCCTGAATTTGATATGATAATTTAGAATATTTTTTCATTTCCCAGTGTCTTGTGGGATTTGTTTGAGTTCAGACAATTTTCATTCTCTTCTCCCTTCCAGACTAAACAACATGCTACCACACACATAAAAAAATCCACACGAGTGCTATTGTAAAATTAAGAAAAACCCACTTCAAAAAAACAAAATCAAACAAGACACAGTACACAACAACTTTAGAGCTTTTAAAATTGTGAGCAATGTGGCTGTCTTTTTGCTTGGATAGTGATAGGAAGAACAGGATTTTTGGCTGAGCCCTACAGTTCTAGGCAATTAGAAAAGATAGACTTTAAACCATAGCAACAATATTCAGTTGGCAAGGAAATGCATATTTGAAATTACTGAAATAGCTGCAGGTGAAATTTTATAGATCCCCATTCAGTTGTATGAAGAGAAGTTGCCTTTATGTGCACTATTCTGCAAAAAAACCTCCATACAGCAGTGAAATAGTGTTTAATATCTTTATCGATGACTTAGATGAAGGGATTGAGTCCATCATCAGCAAATTCGCAGACAACACCAAGCTGGGAGGAAGTGTGGACCAGCCAGAAGGCAGGAGGGCTCTGCAGAGGGACCTGGACAGACTGGAGAGTTGGGCTGATTCCAATGGGATGAGGTTCAACAAGGCCAAGTGCCGGGTCCTGCACTTTGGCCACAACAACCCCATGCAGTGCTACAGGCTGGGCACAGAGTGGTTGGAGAGCAGCCAGACAGAAAGGGACCTGGGAGTCTGGATTGACAGGAAGCTGAACATGAGCCAGCAGTGTGCCCAGGTAGCCAAGAAGGCCAATGGCATCCTGGCCTGGATCAGGAACAGCGTGGCCAGCAGGTCCGAGGAAGTGATTCTGCCCCTGTACTCAGCGCTGGTGAGGCCACACCTCGAGTCCTGTGTCCAGTTCTGGGCCCCTCAGTTCAGGAAGGATATCGAGGTCCTGGAGCAGGTCCAAAGGAGGGCAACCAGGCTGGTGAAGGGACTCGAGCACAGATCCTATGAGGAGAGGCTGAGAGAGCTGGGGCTGTTCAGCCTGGAGAAGAGGAGGCTCAGGGGAGACCTCGTCGCTCTCTACAACTCCCTGAAAGGAGGTTGGAGCCAGGTGGGAGTTGGTCTCTTTTCCCAGACGACTTTCAACAAGACAAGAGGACACAGTCTTAAGTTGTGCCAGGGGAGATTTAGGCTAGATATCAGAAAGAATTTTTTTACGGAGAGGGTGATCAGGCAATGGAATGGACTGCCCGGTGAGGTGGTGGATTCTCCATCCCTAGAGACATTTAAAAAGAGACTGGATGTGGCACTCAGTGCCATGGTCTAGCAACCGCACCGGTGGGTCAAGGGTTGGACTTGATGATCTCTGAGGTCCCTTCCAACCCAGCTAATTCTATGATTCTATGATTCTATGAAACCATAAAATTCTGGAAAAAAGCATAATCTGTGCCATAAGCATGAGAGAAGGGAAGCAAGTTATCATAAATCTGCATTTCTCAGAGAGGGGAATTTATAAATAGATAGAGGACAAAACTGAAACATAAATAAAACCAGTGTCTAAATAAATAAAGAAAGAATGGCAAAAAAACCACAACGGAACAAAAATAAAAGATACAGGAATCATACAAGATCAAAGAAGATCACTTTCTGTTCACTTTCAGATCATACAAGAGGATCAAAGAAGAATAGAAGTGATAGTTAACATGCTATGGGTCTAAATTATTTTTTCACAGCGGTACACAAAATAAAACTAAGATAACATTCTAGGGACTGATGCATGTTTTCCTAGTCTTGGGGGACTGAATTGTTGAAAGGATTTACCTTCATCATAAAACAGGTAAGAATGCAATTAGAACTACTGAAAGCCAAATAATCACTAGGCCCAGAATGCTTAAAACCTCAAATTATGAAAGTGGAAGAAAGGGAAACTGGAAATCTTATAGGAAGGATTTATGGGAACTTACTGAGAACAGGGTATTACTGAAGGGCTGGAGAAAGAATTGATGCAGTTACCACATCTAACAGAAGAAAGAAGGAGGGAGGGAATAAGTATGTTCAGCTGTAGGCACAGATATAGGAAATACTCACTAGGAAAGATTAAAAATCTTTATGGATTCAGATGTGGTAATAATAAAGAGAGGAGAGAGAATGCACATTTGCAAAACTCGTTATTTTTTGTTTCTTTGGGTATCTGTTCACTTTCAGTATATATCACCTAGAACTAGGAAATAACATACATACTAATGACCATTTGTCTGGGTTTGAGGCAGCAACATTCACCCAGTGACAGTGTCTCGAGATCTGTATTCATTGCTGGTAACTGAAGAGAGCTGTTCTTTCTGATGAAAAAATCCAACTTGTGAAGCTTCATCTGTCAGTGGAGCACAAACGTGTTCATTCCAGAGCCAGGGCCCAGCCTCACAAAAGCAAAGTTAATTAAATAACCTGCCAGACACATCTAACCACTTAAGAGCAATTTCAAAAGTACCACAAGGCAGTAAGATGTAAATAATCCTTCAGAGACTACAGAACAGCAGCAAACATCACTGAAAGATAAACAAGTCACAAATCGATGCTGAAGGGGCACTTTCAGAAGTGCTTTAATAAGTGCAGACACCACAGTTTGAAACTGTTTGCATGGTCAAGGCAAGATATAAGGGGAAAATATTAAAGAGATAACCTTGATTTAAGGTTTAAAACTAAAAGCAGTAGCCCCTCTCCCTTTCTCCTATAAAAACACTATGCCAAATTAATCCCTCTAAATTACTCTGTTCATTTGCTCTTGACATCGATTTGGACTTTTAATTTGTACTTTTTAATTATAAAGAGTTACTAGCATCAGAAAAAGCAAAATCTCTAGAATAAGAAAGAAAAAAATGCCTACTTACACCTTTCTATTTGCGCACCTAGATTATTGAGGGCAAAATTTGAGCAGTCAAATCCAAAAGTACTTCAAAACTCAATTTCTTGCTGTAATGAGATTTCGCACATTAGAGCTAAGAGTCAGGTATTTAGTTACTCCACTAACTCCTTTAAAGTTATTCCCACATCCTACTTCACACTGCAAGTTGAGAAAACTAATATATAATCACTACATTGAGAATATTTTCCAAAACCGTTAAGTATCAGCATTTTCCATTTTCAACAAAATGAAACTTTTAAATCATAAACATAGTTGAGGGAAGAGGAAGAGCCACAGGGCAAACTTTATACTTAATTAAATGTACAATCTTCAAAGACTTTCACCTTTCTTATCAGCAAGCATGCGCTTGCTGATAAGCAAGTTGCCTGTGCTCTGGATACTCTTGTCTTGTTTGTCACACAATTTATCTTGTCTATGGGCGGAGAGAGTTTCTGTGAGAAGTGCTGTTAAAAGACTGGCACACTTCATCAGCGTGAAACAATATGAAGAAATACTACTATTTTTAGTTTCAGTGAGATATTTCGTTCATTCAGAGGTACTTCTAGCTGTCCTAATCACTAGCTCTGCCTCTTCTGATGGCCAGTATTTCAGATCATCAGAGGACTAAAATAAGCTTGCAACATATACATCATCTACAGAGTAACAACAGGGATAAAACTCAAAAAACACTGAGGACAAGAAAATCCATAACTGAAAAAAATTTACCAAGCAGCTCAAAATGCTCATACAAGCACCAATGGGTTAGAACCTGGTACCACATGGAGTCAGACATGATGTTTTATTTGTTTTCTAAAAAGTACTTAAAGAATTTGCACACTAAATCTACATACCAAGAGCACAGCAAGAGGTGTGATAATAAGGTCACACATCAATTAACACACAAAATCAGCAGAACTACAATTACCAAAGAGAATTCTTGAAATACATGATAGAAAAAGCAGCATTAGAAAAAGGATTAAGTGCACCAAATTCTCAATGTTGGGACACATGAGTAAGAGGAATGCTGGAAGTCAAAACAGCTAATATTTTAATATGAAGGCTGTGATAAGACAAACAAAAAAAAAAAGCCATATCTGCATCTTGAATATTTTATAAGGATACCTCTTTGCAGCTCCATTCTGAATAATGATCATCTGTCATTTACTGTCTGTGTATTCACAACTACAAAGTTAACCTTACTAAGAGCTAAAACTCTGGCTATCCACTCTGTATTCATACCATTTTCTCACTACCTTCCAAAGCTTCTCACTTCCAAGCCATTAATTGGACAAAGAAATCAACAAAACTGATATTAAAAGTTCTACACAACAGTTAGGAGTGCACTCGCTGGTCATGTACAATGAGATCAAAACCAAGTAAGAACTGTGGCGTTATTTTAGTCAACACAGAAATGTTAGTTGCTAATTTAACTTCTGACACACCTCTGTACTGACAAATTTTCTTTGCTCTTTTTTTTTTTACCTGATATTTTGTCTTTTCATTTTTCCAAGTCAGACCACATCATCTTGGACAGCCTCAGGGGTTTCTGAGCAATCAGTGGCACAAAGTACAAAGGCTGTAAAAGCATCTGCAGGTGCAAATGCTGCTATCTCTGATCCTGTTTGGGGCACTGTAATCATCCATTGCTTAAGGCTTCAAAAACTCCAAAGCTGACCCTGTGATTTATAAATCATGTTACTTTTACAGAACTATAACATTCAGCTTTTAAGTGAATTGTTTTGTATAAACATGCATCAGATCTTACTGTTCCTTTCCAAGCTTCAAAAGTGCCTGGCTTACCCCAGAGGGAAGAGTAGCTGAGAGAGACTTGGAAGTTTGTAGCAAAAAATTTAAAAAAAAAGAAAAAAAAATTTTAAATCCCCAAACACCACACACACAGAGAAGAAACAAGCAAATAAACAAACAAACAAAGGTTATAAATCTGGCTTTCAGGCAAACAGAAGTATTTTATGGCTACTATCAGTCCAGAGAAAATCCAAATACTAGGCTCATAAAGAAGTTCAAGACTTGTATCCATTTAGATGCCCATCAAAACCTAGTTGTTGACCCCTCCTCTCATTTATGCCAATAAATAAGACTGTCATCCAGGATGTGGGAGACAAGGGTTCAGTGCCCTTATCTGCCTTGGGGATTAGAAAAAATGCCTCACCTCTTTTTTTTTTTTTTTTTTTTTTTTTTTTCCCCCAGACAGCAAGCTATCGGATACTTTAAGCAAGGGGTGAAGACATACAGCCTCATCTAAAGTGAGATATCCCATTACACTGACACAACATCCTCTTTTGCATCTAGCCATTACCCACTCTTGGAAATTCCCCCCCATAGCATTTGTTTACACAGCATTTTGCAGGCCAGCACATGAAAATTCCACTCAAACTGAGCCAGCAGGATAAATGCCAGCTCTGGATGAAAAGCCATACTGTTGCTTCTAGCACATCATTGAGCCTCAGATGATAAACTCCACTCAGAAGCAAGCTACTTTTAATCTTGCCTTTTCTCAGCTTTTCTCTGTTTAACTGTATTAAATACAAATTCCTGCTGGAAATACATTAAACAGCAAGATTAGGAATTGATCTGCGTAGCACTTCCCTAGGACTTGAGCTAATGATAGTAATGAAAGCCTGGCTTTCATTTTGTGGCCGTATCTGTAGGGGGAAAAGACACACACCTTGCCAATTTGTTTTATAGCTTTTTTCAAGACAGTAATGCAACCTGAGATCTGTGAGGAGCAGTTCTGCAGGCAAGCAGGCCAGTCAAGATTATATAGATGTTTCTGAGAAAAAAGTTATTAAAAATGAAAAGCTTAATAAAAAAAAATCATGATCTTAATGAAAATAATTCTCATCCTTGACTTGTGTGTTCTTAGTTAACAACAAGATCTATGAAAAATGCTCCTGAAAGTTCCAAGGTTCACATAGAGAACAGCAACATACTATTGCTGTCAATCACTTGCTTACTTCAAAGGATTTATTTCAGTTAATTTAGAATCAAAAAAGCACCTTTAAGAAAGTAGCACGATTTTTAAAATCAAGCATTCAAGAGTAACAGAGAAATTAAACTAAGACCTGCTTATGCAACTTTAATTTAACTACCTTTTTAAATATGGCCTGGTTAGCTCTAAGAGGGAAGGGAGCTAAAAGAACATCAGCCCTTTACATTTCTCAAAGCAAGGGCTGGTAGTATTCACTGCTAAATTATTACCATCCAGAAAGTTATTTGTGACCATCCTGTTTAGTTTCACCTAAACATGAGAAATGCTTTTTGAAGCACTTTGGAATTTTCAGTTTGCCCATATGAAAAATAGGTTTCAATGTGTAAAGCAATTACATGTGTATTTGTGCCAAATCCCAAACCACCAGTCTGAAATTACCCTCGCAATAGGTTAACAATTTGCATATATTTCAGTCACAAGAAAGGCAGTCAGAGAAAAATTATGCTTATTTTCAGGAGTGTGAGTCTTGCCCAAGGGTCTTTGTAGTTTAAGGCAGGTGTGAGGTGTGAACAATCCACCAGAAAAGGTGTGAAGCCTAACATTATATTCTGAATGTCCTTGTATTAGTAAGAGAAGGGGATGAATCCAAACAAAAGTCAGAAGTTCAGGATCATTTCACAGTGAAGATAGATTTTGCAAGAAGACTGAACCTCAGTCTTGATAGGAAGTAGGGAAGCCGCCCTCAGATGAAAGAGGAAAAAAGTCTTTCATGGGTTCACCTAAGTTCACCTTGTAACTATGGAGTTAATACTGAGTTAATACTGAGGTTGGGTAAATAGCTATTTACTTAGTAGTCTAACATTTTCTTGTGTAAATGTTGATTCCAGTCTAAGAGACCAAACACCACTGCATTCCTTTCCTGTGAATGTGGCAATTCCTAAAACTGAGGGAAGAACAGCATTTCAGCAGGGAGAGCCTGAACCTCAGGACACTCCCTATGAGTCTCCAACACTCCCTCACTCTCCTCATGTGTCCATGATGTTATGTTGCATACTTCAATGATCACAAAACAAATTTTCTTGAGTGACCTCTGCCCCATTCTGTTTGTTCCAGACTTGGAGGGTGAATCGAAGCTGCACATGCAGTACAAAAGGCTGTCATCTGCAAGTACTCAGTTTGGCCAAAAAAACTGGAAGAAAAAAATTGAATAAAGCCAGAACTTCAGAAGTCCAGAGTCAGGTTTGATAAGTGATGATATGGAGCGTTTATCTCTGGACCTGTCACTGACAAACACTTTTCTTTTAATTTTATTTAGTGCTATACAATGCCAAGTACATGGGTTAAAAAAAAATGTAGAAAATAATTTCTTTCCAAGGCTTCTGATGCTGGACATCCAAAGTGGGTTATAGCATTGAATTGTGAAATTTAATTCTAATCTACTCAGTTGTTAAATATGAGACATTTTAATCGGCTAAAAATGTTCTGAAAATATTAGTCATACCTGAACTAGTATTTGAGAACTCCTAGATACCATAATGGCAACTTCCGCATAAGAAACAATCAGGAAGTTAATAAATCTATTTATTCAGCATAATTTTAAGAAAGCATAGTAAATATTATCAAATTTAGATATTGAACTTTTTGTTATTTCATTATCAGTTATAGCATACAAAAGCAGTGCAGCCAATTAAGAGAGCATAATGTATTTCGACCTATATACCAAACTACTACATGTTGTATAGGGAATCTGTTTAAAATTGTTTAGTTTTTGTTAACTGCAATCCAAAGTTCTGAACAGTTTTTCTGTTGCCACAGTCACGCTGGTTACACATGATTAAATTGCAAAAATAGAAAAACAAGAGCAGGGCTGGGGAGGAAGGTCTTATTTTTCGTACCATCATTAACAAAGTGTTAGAGGAAGATGAGTAACAACTCACTTTCTCTTATTCTGTGCAACACTTCTGAAACTCGAAAGCATCTAACATGGTCTTCTTTATCTCAAACACAGAAAACTACATTTAAGTAAGTTTTACATCTTTTTCAAGAACTTAATTAATGAATTTAGTCACATTAGGGAAATTTTACCTAGAGGCCTGTTTCTTTTCCAAGAATTCATAGAAATAATCTTTAAAACTTTCTAAAACATAAAACATTTTAGAATAGCAATGTTGAGTTTAAGGATTGGAGAAGTTTGCAGTGAAGTTTATTTCTCAGGACAGAAAGTACATTCCTGCTTTGAGGCCTATAAAACACAGATAACTGTGTTGCAAAAACAAGTAATAGAAAGGTCAAAAAAAAAAAAAAAGATCTTTTTTTCCCCCTTTTTCTTTGTTACAAACTGCCTTCAGCTGGTACTGGTTTGACCACAGGACTTTAGGCATATATTCCAAAATCATTGCAAAATACTAAGCAATTAAGTTGTTAATTTTCTCATCTTCACAGACAAATTGTGGTTTTCCTACATGTATTAATCTTAAAGTAAATTGCTCTCTCCTCCTGAAATGTTATGCTTGACACTTCTTACCTTCCTTGCTTTGTTTTTCTGAGAGAAAGTTTCCTATCCAGCACTAAGTTCCAGGCTCCCTTAGTTCACAACTCTCCATAAAAATCGACAGTAAGTGAAGCCTGTCTTGCTTGGGTTTGTTACCATGCCTGCTAGCGGTAATGGATTAAGATTGTAAGAACCCTCTTGCTGCATCTACACCGAAAAACATCCTAATCCTGGAAAAACCCAAACAAAACAAACAAAAAAGTAAGCCTACAGAGGATGGAAACAAAGGCAGGCAGCCTGGGAGGAATACAGAGAAATTGTCTGAGTGGCCACGGAACAGGTTGAGAAAGAAAAAGCCTTTATCAAATTAAATCTGGCCAGGGACATAAAGGGCAACAAGAAAAGCCTCTAGAAGTCAGTGATGAAGGGAAGATTAGTTAAAATGGGGACCGTCTCTGGAAGGAATTAAGAAAACCTGGTCACCTGGGATATGGAGAAGGCTGAAGTACTGAATGACATTTTTGCCTCAGTCTACATCTGCAAGTGCTCAAGGAACACCCTGCAAGTCACAGAAGGCAAAGGCAGGGACAGGGGACTAAAGAACCACCCATGTTAGGGGTAGATAAGGTTTGAGACTGTCTAAGGAACCTGGAAGTGCACAAGTTTATGGCACCTGAAGAGATGCATCTACAGGGGTTGAGGAAACTGGCAGCTGAAGTTGCTAAGGCGCTATCTTTCATATTTGGGAAGTGATGGCAGTCTAGTGAAGTTCCCACTGACTGGAAAAGGAGAAGCAAAACTCCCATTTTTAAAATAGGGGGAAAAGGAAGACCCAGGCAACTACAGGTCAGACAGCGTCACCTTTGTGCCTGGCTAGAACATGGAGCAGGTCTTCCTGGAAATTATGTTAAGGTACATAATAAGGAAAATAAGGTGACTTTACTAAAAGGCAAATCCTGGTAGCCTTCTATGATGGGGTTACAGTGCTAAACAATAGGGGAAGATCAATTGATGTCATCTACCAGGACTTGTGCAAAGGATAGGATTTAATACTGTTTCACACAAAGTTCTTGTGCCTAAATTGGAGAGACATGGACTTGTCAGATAGACCACACAGTGGATAAGGAATTGGCTGTATGGTGGCACTAAAATAGTTGTGGTCCATGTCTTATTGTCCAAGTGGAGGCCAGTGACAACTGGTGTTCCTCAGGAACTGGTATTGGGACCATTGCTGTTTAACATTTTTATTGATAAATAAAATCAATATTATTGATGAATATTATTGATGAATAAAATCAATTGAAGGATGGCGGGATCAAGCGTGCACCATCAGCAAGTTTGATGACTATATGAGACTGTGGTGTGATCAACATGCTGGAGGACAGGGATGCCATTGAGAGAGACCTGGACATGCTTGAGAGCTGGGTCCATGAAAACTGCCTGAACCTCAGAAAAGACAACAACACATGAGCTGGGGCAATCCCAAGCTCAGATACAGGCTAGGTAGATAACAGAGAAAGCACAGCCCTGCAGAGGACTTGGGAGCTGCTGAGAAGCTCAACATAAGCTGGCAGTGTGCACTTGCAGCCAGAAATCCAAGGGGACGATTCTCAGCCTCTACTCTGCTGTCATGAGACCTTCACCTGGAATACTGCATTCAGCTCCAGGGCCCCCACAAAAGAAAGGACATGGAGCTGTTGGAGCAAGCAGAGGAGGGACATGAAAACAGAGGGCTGGAGCACCTATTCTGTGAAGATAGGAGGAGAGAATTGGGGTTGTTCATCCTAGAGAAGGCTCTAGGGAGATTTTAGAACAGCCTTCTAGTACCTGAATGGGCCTACAAGAAAGCTTATGGAGGAACTTTTTACAAGGGCACATAGCAATAAGAGAAGATGTAACAGTTTCAAATTGAAAACTAAATCTAGATTTAGATTGATTATTAGGATGAAAATTTTACACTGATGGTGGTGAGACACTAAAACAGGTTGCCCAGATGTCCCTTCCTAGAAGTGCTGACTGTCCAGTTGGATGAGGCTTGGAGCAACCCGCTCCGTGGAAGGTGTCCCTACCCATGGCAGGGAGATTGGAACCAGATGATCTTTAAAATGCCTTCCAACACAACCTGTGCTATGATTCCATCATTCTAATTACCATAATTGAATCAAGCAGTAAAAAAAATCAAGCCATACACATGGTCAGGAGAAACATTTTGATACATAGAAGGTACAGAAATTACATTTCTGACTGAATGACAGTGTTATGGTTTAGATAAGGAGGAAAAAGATTCATTTAGACAGCCACAATGGCATCTACTTTGGCCAATAGATGACAATGAGGCATCTGTTTCCTTTCTGTTAATAATTTACAGAATTACAGCCTCAGGGTATGTCCATAAAAATGTGCCACACAGGTTACACTCTTGAATTCCTGACTGCACTTGCTACACAGTGTATGGAAAGAGGTTTGAAGAAGCTAAGAATGTATTTTTGTGAAATAGTAGGAATCTTCTCCTTTTAATAAATTTGGACAGAAACTAAAAAGAATATACACAAAATCTTAAAAGTGACTGTTATTTTTCTCAGTAGTAATTTACTTGAATTTTTAATGGCATCTTTTCAACAGTTAAACCATTCCATTATGGCTATCAAAGTAAACAGCAGAAGTTACTGAAAGGAAGAAGAAATCCTCATCCCTCTGGGCATCAAGTTTTTAGTGCTGAGATATATATTATACCATTATGCAATATATACTGTTATTCAAAGTTGGGTAATTCCTCATAGGATGAACAACTCTATAGAATAACTGCACACTAAGAGTGAGACAATTTTTTTGTTTGTTTGTTTTCTTAAGTAAACTGTTGAGAAGAGTCTATCATTAACTAGCAGGTGAATAGACAGATGTCATTTTGTGACTGTCAAAAATGGGATCTTGGGAAATGATCCTCTTTGCTTGGGCAGACCATGGAATGTATCCTTCTGAAACACACATTAAGGCACATGAGGGACAGATCCAGTCCTACTCAGTATTTTCACCACTGACCTGGATGAAGGGACAGAGCATACACTCAGCAAGTTTGCTGAGGATACAAAACTGGGAGTTGTGTCTGGCACACCAGAGGGCTGTGCTGCCATCCAGTGTGACCTGGACAGGCTGGAGAGCTGGGCAGGGAGAAACCTGATGAAATTCAACAAGGGCCAATGTAGGGTAGTGCACCTAGAGAGGAATAACCCCACGTATTAGTACAGACTGGGGGCTGACCTGATGGAAAGCAGCTCTGTAGAAAAAGACCGGGGAGCCCTGGTGGACAACAGGAAGACCTTCTGGCCAGGAAGAGCAATGACATCCAGCCACCCTTTCCCCAGTCTGTAGTGCTGCATGGGGTTAATGTGGCCAAAGTGTAGGATCTGGCAGTTAGGATCAAACTTCATACCTTTGGCCTTGTCCCATGGACCCAGACTGTCCAGGTCCCTCTGCAGCATCTTCCTACCCTCTGGCAGATCAACACTCCCCCCCTCCCCACCCACACACGTTGGTGTTACCCATGAATTTACTAAGGGTAGACTCAATCCTCTCATCCAGATCATTAATAAAGATGTTGAATAGGACTGGGCCCAGTACTGATCCCAGGGGATAGCACTGGTCACCAGACACCAGCTGGATGCAGCACCATTCACCACCCCTCTCTGGTCCCAGTCATCCTGCCAGTGTCTAACCCAGCAAAGGGTGGACCTGTCCAAGCCATGCATGGACTGCCAGCTTTTCCAGGAGGATGCTGTGGAATATCCATATTGTTGCTTTCTGCTTCTTCCACATGTGACCATTTATCCAATGTGGGTCGTAGCTCTTTGTTAATTATCTATATTGGTCTAGCCCTTCATCTTGGATGCCAACAAGTCACAGAATTAGAGGTGTAACAAAACATAAGGCCTGTAATTCTTACATTTTTGTTCATAATCTTAGAGATGTTGTGTCTCTCAAGTCAAATGAGGGGAAGTTTTCACTAGCGATCATTTGTAACAAAGGCTTTCCTGGTCCTAAGGGGATTTTAGGAGGTTTTTTCCACATGATGGAACACACTGAGATTTTTCAACAGCCCATGGGAAGAGTTTTTCTAACATCCTCCCCCCAAGACTGTGCTTATCAAAGATTAGATACAGACCACAAGATACTATAAAGTGGAACAGACAGGCCTGCCAGATGAAGGAGGAAATGCAGGCAATAATCTGTTCCTGTTGTACAACTTTCTACTCCCAATCCTCCTTCCTCTCTTACTTTATTTCTTGATTTATGAAAGAACTAGAATAGGAAAAGTTTGTCATGCATTCAGTTATATCCAGTGACTTATACAGGACAGAACCTAGGAAATGAACAGTTAAACATTTTTGTCTATACTCTCAAGCTCTCTGAAGATAATAATAAAAAAGCAAGAATTTTTTTTTCTTCTGTTTTAGCTTAAGTATTATCAAATTCTTCTCACTGAAGAGACTACATTATACCTGAAATTTAGGCTTTTTTAAAACAAGAGGTACAGTAAGTTATATATTCATATAAATAATTTATTGAATAAAAGGTGAAATACTGGCCACACAACTTCAACTTCTTATGCTAATCTAAGAACAGGAGGGTAGACCTATTCAGTAAGTAAAGGTTGCCAAGTCTCAAAGGATGGAATACAATCTGGATCCAGACTTAAAGCAAAAGTATTAAATCAAGTGATAAATTCATTCTTCTCCTTAATGTCTTTACAGTTCAAATTTCTTATAACTTCTGAAAGAGCTTGTGTAACCTGATACTTAGTGCAGGCCCTTCCAAAAAGAGTACTTTCATATGGCTGCACTTTACATAATATCAAAAGCTTTTTAATTACAAAGACTTTTCGTGATTTATTATAATCTTGTTGACCATTACAGAGCACTATTTTCTCTACTAGTCAAAGCCTCAAATTGCTAGAATGTTTATATACTATAAAATATCAGTATAGTCAAGGAACGCATTTCACTTGTGCCAGATTAGGATGGAGAATGAAACACACCTTGCTGTTTAGACTTTAGTGAATTACTCAAAAGACTCTCTGTTGGAAAGACCATTATTGCTAAATAACAATAGAACGTTATTGTACTAGTAATTTTCTATCCATGTACAAAGCACCCCTGACTAAGATCTCAATTTTGCGTGCTTTGGTAATTGGTTTTAATCACAGGACTGTGTCTCATCTGCAGATGTCACTTCATAGCATGGAGATAAACATCTGGCTAACAGGGTTGTACTGGAATCCATTTTTGTTCCCTCCCACTCTTCAAAACCTGTGTATCTGTGTTTGACAGAAGGCTGCCTCCCTTCCTCAAGGCATAGGAAGGAAACATTAGATGGGATAAATACACATTCTGACTGTGGATTTCAAACACTGCCATTGTGAAACCACACTTGGACACAGTGAGTCTGATCAAAGCCAAGTGTTTAGATTTTTTCTAGAGCTCCCAAGTTCTGGCACAAACAGTAGGCATCTTCTTCTGCTTTTAGAATAAGACAAACTTCAGTAAAACAGTGTAAATTCAGTGAATGCACCAAAATATTTTTGGGTTCATATTAATAGGGAAGAACACGAACAGATTATAAGCAGGCAAGGAGAGGATCCCACTTTACTGACTTTAGCCTAAGATTCCCTGAGATAGGTAAAAGAAAAAGTGTAATTCTTTTTCTCTAACCAACACAGCATAGGCTTGACTGTTAGCAATACTTGTTATTATGATTTCTTTATTTTCTCTTTGGCAACACTCTGCTCTTCAAGAGATTAGATGCTTGTCAAGACAAAAACTTGAAATACTTCTGTTTTTCTTTTTATCACCTGGCCTTGCAGCATCTCTCATTCTTTCACCACCAAGGATCTAATGACTAATATTAAATCTAGCAACATTAAAACTGCTGCTGTTTCAATTTATTACCAGCTGTTTTAAGAAAAGTAATTTGATATCTGTAAGCAGAGTATTAATAGCATTTCTGTCTCTGTATCCCTGTTAAGAGGGCTCAAAAGAGCTAATCACACTAATGCAGGATGTAACTCTTCTAGACTGTAACAAAGCTCAGTGATGACCATTTGAATTGCCTCTTAGTATGCATACATGCCAGTCCACTACTTGATTTCAAAGGAAACACTCAGAAAGATTGACACTATATCCTCTGAAGGGAGACATACATCATCAGACCTAGTTAGTCAAGTCAGACAACAAAATCACCATCTGTCCTTAACCCGGAAGTGTCTACATAAGCTACAAACTTTGAAATGTACCTTTTCACCAAATTACCAGATACCAAATACTTGTTGCTTCTCACAGCAGTGCAGTGACCTTCCTTGCCACCCTGCAAAGCAAAATCAGTAAAACTGCATTAACTATCTGGAAAACAAGAGTATCTCAGCCTTAATTACTGTTGGCTCAGACTGCTTTGGCACCATCAGCACTGAAGGTCTTCTGACTGACTGCTGGCAGGCTTAGTAATGAGTTCTCAGTACTAGGGATTATCAGACCAGGCCTGTTTTACGACTTCTTTGTTTTAAGCAGATCTTAGAAACAATTAACATGCTAGGGAAAAACTTACCTTCCATAAAAACATTTTCTTCTAACCTTTGAAAGGGATTACAAACAGCAGCCATCCCCTATATCTTAACCCTTTATTGACTGCTCCACAGACTAAAAGATTAATTGTGAAATCTTTATTTGTATTTATGGATATATATCTATGTCACTGTTTGCAGGACTCTGTAATGCCATAGCCAGCCTGGGATCTGCCTGTGTGCCCTCCTGTTTGCCCTCACACAATTTCATTGAGTAATACAGAATGTCTAGAATGGACTAAATATGGTCACTTGGACCACACAAATTCCCATAAGCACCATGGATTTGCTGCTCTTCACAGCCTAAGGTATCAGGCATCATCTGGGAAATCCAAGCATCCCTATGGACTACTTCATCCAAGCAATCAGCACATGAAAGCAGCACAAAGGCTTCCCAGAAAAGATTTGGGAGCAGCTTCCTATACACAAGAATTGTATGTTCCAGCCCCAAGCCACAGGAACCCCATCAAGATTTTCAGCTTTCCTTTTGACAGAATTGCTCCAGCAGCAACTTCACTCTTCCAAACCACAAAGGAAGTATCAAAGTGCCTATCATACAACCCTTCTTAACCTCCTCTTCAGAAGCCTCCCAACAAAGACAGACACCTAAAGACTGTTTTGAGAGGGAATGTAAGAACTCTGAATCAACCCACTTCAAAGCCTGACAGTTACTTTTCTTTTAGAAATGTCTGCACTTTACCTAGGCCTAATGTTTTCTCAAAACTCAGCAAAGGGTTCACAAACAACTTCCAAACTCTTTCAAATCTTTCTGCATTTCCAGTGCATAGCTGGAGGACTGGCAACGAAGGCATCAGTTCAGTAATACACATGAAGTCACAGAGGAAGCATCTACAGGACCTCAAGGGGAAGAAATTCTAACTCTGCTTCTGTTGCACAGTTATTTTGGTGTCTCTCATTTCAAAGTACTTGACTTTGTATACAGTCCAAAATCTATCTGAAGAGGAGAATGGTAAAATAAATGTCATTACCTTCAATTTACATAATTTGGCACCTAGTTCTGGACACCAATGAAATAAAATGCTTGTGATTTTTAAGGTTTAAATACAACTGCTAGTGGCCAGTTTTCAAAAAGGGAGTGATAGGTAACTTCTGAGACATGATCTTTGCCAAGCTGCTTTTCAAAAAATTCCTCTTCAGCAGAGAAATACATGTGAGAAACTGTAGCATAAGATACATCTGGAATTTGCCAAAGGTTGTGTTAACATTGGTGCAATGATTATGTGGACATTAGTGAAGAAACACCTTGGTATCCTCATTTACACACAGTCTTGGGAAAACTGGTGAACTTTCTGAAGTATTGTTTTTGTAGAATGCATCACAATGCACTAAACAGAGTAAGCTAGGAGTAAAATGGAGGAAAGGAGATATTGACAGGAGGCCCTGAGTAGGTTTTATATTTTTGCGCTGTCAATAAACTGCAATTGCATGCTAATTATGCAATATATGGGTCATGGTGGCAATCTTTTTATTTCAGAATTCTTTCTCCAAACAATGCTTTGTGTGCATTTTTCCTACTCCATGTATATATTTTTAATGGAGACTGCTAACAGCTTTTAAAGACCTACTTGTAATTTTAGTTCTGAGTCAGAAATGCTGTTTGTGCTGGGGTTTTTTGAAATCTGAACTTAAGTTCCAAGACATTCTTCAGTTTACATTACCCCTTCACTCTTCAGCAGCTGCCTACTGGGAAAGTATATTCACTCTGTAACCACATGGTACATTGAAAAAGAATCTTAAGTAGAAGCAAAAGGAGAGCAAACAGGAGAATTTGGGAAAGAATTCTATCAGTTTGTAATTAACAGCACTGAAGGAAACTCAGTCCTTTATCTAGCACATTCACATATTCAATATATGAAGTGCAATATGTTCCTTTTTGTTTTCAGAAAACTGATAATAAATACGCCTTCCAGTTATTTTTTAATCATTTTGCATGAATCAAGGAGCACCCAGATACCATCATAGCAGCATTGTCCTTCATCAAATACTCACATACTCTTATGTTTACTTTGACATTGTTAGGTACTTGTATGTGATTGTTAAACTAATCATATTTTTGGCAGAGTAGCTATAATATAATCCACCTACCACTGACCGGCTACAGACGAAAAATTAAACAAACATTTTGCTGTTGTTAAATTTATTTTCTGTTGGTTTGAGCTTCTGAAGCCATAAGGTCACTTGGATTATGTATACATTGCTGGTAATTGCAGTCCTTAAATCTACAAAATGCCACAAAGCTCACTATTTTGTCATAACAGTGACAATTACTGTCCAGATATTTTCAAACACAGCAGGTTATTGGCTTAGGCAGTGATGGAAACCCTAGAGAGAAGATAAATATTTCAAAATGCATTGTAAATGAAATTTGTGCACTGGACTAAGAATGAATTATCTGCCTCTAAACAGCAAAAGATGTTTTGGGTTGAGGGTCTTTCTCGATGCTGTTTACTAGAAATTATTTCAAATTATGTCTCTGTGATAGGTTTAATTTCTCAAGACTTTTAGCAGTTGCATTGTAAAAAAATACTAAAATTATTTATATATACTTTACTAATTACGCTTACTGATGTCCAAGAATTTGATATTTCTCAATCTTTTAATAAAAAAGTACATTTTTCAGATTACAAATTGATTTGGAACAATGCAGCATTGCCCTGCAAGTATTTAGAGCAGACATATCTACAGTCTCTACTGATAAGATTTCTATTATATAATTAACTGAGCCCTGGATTAAGCATGGGTCTGTGAAAAAATATATTGCATTTTGATGTACCTCATTCTGTGAATGTGGTACCAAGAAAAGGCAGCCACTTTTTGCATCCTTTTCGTTTCAGAAAGCAAGTATCTGGACAGAAGAAAGTACAGCCCAAGTGGGCACTCATACAACTGACTGTCCAAGCAGCTTTGGCTGGTATCGACAAAGAGGCAACATCAGGAAGCCAAAGGTATGTTATGAATGCTCTGTATGTGCATTGGTTTTGCATTACCAGGTGTATGACTGTGCCAGATTCACATTCTCTGGGAGAACAAGGCAACACAATGAAGACAACATTACCTTAGTATTGTTTGACACGTGCTTCATCATACCAGAAGTTCAGGTTCTCTGGGCTCTGAAGGAAGAAGCTTTTCAGTAAGTCAGGTCACTATTTTTATAAAATGGGGATCAAAGCTTAAAATTTTGGAAAACAGTTGCCTTCACTGAGAAAGGTAACTAGCACTCCCTAAAAAAGCACAAACCGTTCAATTATTAATCATAAGAGGATATTTATCCTGCTACCCCTTTTAGTTTTATACCATCTGAAAGTGACAGTGTCTTCTACTGAAAGACTACTGCAATGACATGAATACAGCCTGCTGAGTTTCCTGCCTTTTCGCTCACTCTCAAAAAAAGTCATTTTCTAGCTTTCCTCAGCATATAGAGAGGGAAAATGTGAAATAAGTAAACCATAAGGTTTAAAAAAAAGTACTAACAAAAGCATAGTAACTCAGAAGTTTGGATTTGGTTTGGTGGGGTTTAATGATTTTTTTTCAAATCCTGGCTGAAGGTGTCTGAGCAGTATGGCTAAGTATTCATCTGTGCATCCTTTTCCAAACCTCCACAAACTTAGTCCAAGTAAGTACAGGGCATTAAAAAGCAGCCCCCAAGCACAGCGTGAACTTGATAAAAACATCAACATGTTTAATAACACACATGGTATAATAAGGAAAACACAAGCAAAATCAAGCTGACATTTTACATGTAACCACAGAACACCATTGCTAATTCTGGACACCCTGTGCAAGGTGACTGCTCTTTCATAATCAAGTTGCTCAAGCCACAGAGAAAGGATAAGTGTTTCAGTCCAAATTTTACCAAAACATGTTACTGCTCTATTACCCTTTTATTCTTAAAGGAGATTCAGGGTTTATTGTTTTGAAGGCTTTAAGTCTTAGACTGTTAACAAGCACCATACCTCTTGGCAGCTCTTCACTATCCTGATGACCCGCTGAGAGTCAACACACGCTGTAAGCTTTTGTTCATCAGCTCAGCAGAATTACACAGGACTCAGCAAGAATCTGGCATTCAAGAACATTGCTGTCTCTGTGGCAGGCAGATTTATGGACATAATTTTTGCAACTGCTACTTTTCGTGATCATTTGCAGTTCACTCATATGCCAAATATGGCATAGCAGATTAAAACAGGCTATCCAAAGGGGTGTAGAGTTCAGCTTACTGCTGCAAGTCAGTGAGAGAGTCATGGCTTCTTTCTTTTACTAGAATGTACCGCATTTCAGGAGCTCTCTGAAGGCATTAAACTGGCCAAGGGTTCTCCCTCTTGTCCTTGCAAGGGCTCGCCACTCTCCATACTGAGACTGAGCTTCTGCAAGGCTTCGAGCTCAAAGCTTTTCTACAGATTTCTTGCATACTCCATCTATCCACAGGAGTCATCTCTCAGCTCCAGAGGAGCCCCCCCATTGGTTTTCCCCTTCATCTCAAGTCCTCCTGCTCACATGTGGGGACTTTCTCCTTTAGATGGTTTAACTGCTCACTGCTCACTTCATTTCTCCAGGCAGGGAGGCAGCTGCCATGATCCAGGGGTCAGGCAGCAGTTGCTGCTCATCCTGGCTCAGGCAGCTGTCGAGGGCCATGGGTGCTCCTTACCTACAATGCTCCCCAAAACAGGGGCTTCCCAGTGTTGAGTCTGCTGATGCCCAGCTCTTGGCCTCCACTCAAGTGCCAGTTGCTGGTGGAGGAGATCTGTCAAAGCTGGGGAGGTCAGCAGCTCTCCACACCACACATAAGCAAGCAGGGAAGCCCCCGTCCCCAGCCAGGCCCTGGGACAGGCTGGCACACACCAGCACCCTGTCCTGCTGGGGCTCTGGGCTGCCATGGGCCACAGCGGGGCTCCCAAAAAGAGCTGAGGAACACCCAGTGCTTGAAGTAAGAAGGCTAAGAGGTGGCTGCTGGCTGAAGTTGGAAATGCCCCAGAAAGAGCATTTTTCTTGAACACAGCCTCCTGCTGCCATACATCCCCAGATGATGGGAGGGCCATGTCCCCTGCAACGTCTGCAGCCAGATCCACCTCTTTTACTGAGTGTCTGCTCATAGCCTGGGAGTGCCAAGGAACAGCCTGCAAGTCTGTGGTACCAGAAATGTCTTTTGTTCATACTGAGGGAAACCTACATGGCAGAGGTTTGCATCCAGAGGAGAAAGGGAGTGAGGAGACACATGGAGAGCCATGAAGCCAAGGCCCCACAGCCACAGTTTTCAATAGGTTTTGTTTCACTAAAATTTGTGATCAACATGACTGCAACATTTGAGAACTTTGACTGATTAGGAGAAGTTTTCTTAAAAAAATCCACGTTGAAAGAATTCAGGCCATCCTCTTTTAGCTTTGCATTCTACCAAGGATTGCAGTGAGCAACCAAATCTGAGCCAATTTCTTAAACCTCACTGAAAATCCCAAGATGGAATATTCTTCCCTCTTATTTTCCCTTGTGGCTGGTGCAAAATACAACGTAAACTCTTTTCCCCTTTCATTTAAATAGTTATTCTGCACTCTATTTCACAAGGACTCTAAGCAAGATACAGTTAATTGATACATATAATTATTGTCCTCATATCTCCCCTCCTCTAGAAACTCAGTTACCAGCCCTATCCTTGACAAAATGCCTATAAAGAATAATACATCTGAAGTCAAATGTTATCTGCTAACTGACAGAAGGTTTCAACAATGTAACCTTATCTTAGGTAAATAAACTTCTAAGGACACTTTGAGCCAGAAAGGCCAAATGAGATGTTTGAGATTCCTTTTTGCTGCAGAAGGTCGTGTTTTGATAGTGCATGTGAAAGATACAGAAAAGAACTGGAGGCAAGAAGAGAGGCCCAGTTCCCTCTACATATTTGCTCCTAACTCAGTATTTTTCATAACAGGAAAATGCATCTTGAGGAGGTCTTTAATTATTGTGGAAGAAAAGAAGTGAAAAATCATTCACAAAAGAAAATACTTTGATATAGCTTTAGCATTTGTTTCTTTAGATTTTATATTAATTTTTACACTTTAATAAATAGTGCATAAAACCAGGATAAAATTATCCCTTTTAGCATTCAACAGTGTTAAGGTACAAATGGGAAAACTCTTAGTAACACTCATATTAAAATACCAGACCAAAGACAGCACTACACACTGAACAGGATACCAACAGATGTGAGAAAGAGCAGTCACTTAGTCAGAAGATGGAAGGAAGAGAAGACCTGTCTCGGTATGTGGATTCTGAGAATGAGACTGCATCCTGGAAATGGACAGCATGTTTTCAAACATATGTTGCCAGTGTCTGTGAGGCCCTGACCCCCCCTTGGATCAGTATTCAAAGATGTTAGAAGGCAGTGACCCGATTAAGCACACTGCACTTCTGTAAAATCATTTGCTTTGTAAACCATAGCTGACCTCAGAACAGATGTGGTGTTAATAACTGAAAATGCACTCTTGACTTAAGTTTGCCTCCATAAATTCCAGTTAACTCAAGGGTCCATAAAAAAGCCCAAACCAAAACCAAACAAAAAACAAACCCCCCCCCAAAAAAAACCCCAAACATAAACAGCTGGAAGACATTTCCACAAGTGCAGAACTGTTACTTCAGCTTACACCCATACAAAGTGTTACTACCACTCTGCTTCCAACAAGGGGGAGATCTTGAATCATACACAGAAGACTAATCTTCGTGACAAAAAAATAAATAATATTGTGAGATGAGTTTTCAAACAATATGAATGATAACTTTGTTATAAACATTGCCAGAGAGTATATAACTATAAAAAATTTGATGTAAAGGACAGGTAAGAAAAGAGTAGACAAATACACTGATTTTGATGTGCCCAGTATTGAAAAAACCCAATTTCCAAATGCCACAGCTAATCCCTTATCAGGCAGGCCAAATCTGATCCCTCTGGGTGGTCATAGCAACTGAAGCCTGCAGCACTCTCTGGCTGAGCCTTCACTTCTAGCTTCCAAAATACTTCCTTTTCTATGTCAAGCTGTGATCCAATGAATTTGTTCCAAATAGGACTACTAAAGGAAACATTATTTATCTAATGATCTTGCTACGTCTTTTCTGAAAAGGCCCCCCCTGTTTATAGAAATGGCATCTTCCCACTCTTAATGCAGAAATACATACTTAAAACCTTTCCAGGTCAGATTTCAGTAATTTTCTGACTGGCAGCTACACAATCTCTACGCATAAATTCTGTGTCCTATGGCATGTTCACCTCAATGAAACTGTCAGTCCTGTGCAGAAACAGAGAAAAACGTGTGGCACTTAGGCAGTACGCCAGTTTGAGGGACACAGTATCCTCAAATGCACACCATACCACCATACCCCATTCTAAGCAGCTCCAGTTTCTTAAACTGGACATGAATTCCCCCTGTAGCTAGGCCAAATGTACTTGGGAAACTACCAAGCTGCTAGTGCTGTAGTGAACAACGTTGTTGTGTGGCTGCCTGAGCCATTATCAGTCTGTCTGGGATACGATCCTGATTACTTCATGCAAATGCTCTTACACCATTCTGTCTAGGACAAAGATTGCAGGGGACCACACAGAAGCAATAATGCATCCCTTCCACCTAATTGTTGCTTGTGGTGAAGGGAAGACAGCCAGACAGAGTGTCACTCCTTGCAGAATGGCAGCCTCAGCGTAGTAGTGGCCTTCTCCTAAACTCAGATTGTGACTGACTGCAGATGAGGCTCACAGGACTCATCCAGTCAGTAGTAGTAAACCTCTATGGAAGACTCCTGGATCTTATTTCCTAGTAATAAAAAATAATAGTAATTAGAAAGTCAGCAAAATAGCCAAGGCCTGCTCAGCATTCTACAGAGGTTATTTAAAAGTCCTTCTTGTTGATCAGATAGTTTGAGAGCGAACAGGGACTTCGCTCATGAAGGAACCATTGGGGGGTGGTATTAAGAGAAAGGAAAAGCAAGTATCTCAGGTAAAAATGAGGTCCATTTCCTCAAGAAATAAACTGAAAAAGTGTAATAGAGAATTATAACACCAGGGTTGGCTCCAGAAGGAAGTTCAGGCACAGGAAGAGTGCATTTTACAAAGACTGAAGGGAATTTTATGTGCCAGCAATTCTACAGTCAGCCCGGGTGATGCTAGGTTTAAGGTAGCAGAAGGAAGATCTGTTTCAGTGCACCCAGTTTGTCATTATAATCCAAAATATACATGATCCAGGGGAAAGTACAGTACTGCAGACTGAACAACAGTGGGAAGAGTATCAGGTGATAACTTGTACTGTGAAGGTATGGAAGAAAAAGTTTTGGAATGACAGAGAAAGCTATTATTAAGACTTTTATTTACCAAGACTACTCCATCTTTAACTTCTGATCTGTAAGACAATAAAACTCTGCGAAAGAGCAGCGGTAGAAATACCTGTGCCTTTTAAGCAGGTAATTGTTTTTTAAATCCTCATTTGTAAACAGAATAAAAAAGAATAACCAAAAGTAGTGTGCACCTTATCAAAAGGTTTTAAGTTCTCTGTACTCTTCTTTAACATCTTACTCATAAAAGCAGAGTGATTGTTTGCATTAAACCAGAAGCTAGATTTTAACTGAGAAACAAGAAATATTTTATAGGGCTTGATCAGAGATATTTTCACTGCACCAGGTAAGAAAATGAACACCTCTCAGCAACAGTGACCTAAGAACCAAGTTGTCTGAAAGTACTTTCTATTTCAAAACATTATGGCCTCAGATAAACTTCAGATAAAACCTTAAAAGCTCAATGCAAGAGGACATTTTATTGTTATTGTTATTACTGACTGGCTGCTAATAAAATCATCCGAAGAAGTACAGGATTGTTTTGCTGCCATTAATTTCATTCTTGATCTACATTACTGCTTAGACTAAAATATTAACTAACAATGCACACGACCACATTCATGACTTATCCTTTTTCTTATTGTCTTGCTTATATATGACAAACATTGCTGCTGCCAAGGAGAGGATTCAAGCATAACATATGGATGTTACTTGAAAGAAAACATCTTATATATATTTTGATGCATCTGATGAAGCAAATGTTAAGCATAGAGAATTCTAGTAACTGTATGTCAGGGAATAGACAACTGTACCATAGGCATCATTCTTGAAAGCTGTAGTTTTATTTTCCTAAATTATCTATATTAAAAACAAATCTGTGCCTGGTGTGGAATTTCACTGCATCAAGTGTTACAATATTTTTGTTTTCATTACAAGCAGAAGAATGCATGTAGAACAAGTGTTAAGAAACATGACAATAAATTAGAATATAATTTACAAAAGCAAAAATAATAATAATAAAGTAACAGTGTACCACATTAATACTGAGTATAAAATAATAAGCAACTAATCACAATAATACAAAGGTAATTTCAGTCTGTATTATTAAGGATATCTATGTGACATTCACTCCATTACAAAGTTCCTAACAAAATGGACTATATCTGGGTGTATACACTTTCAAGGCTTAATCTCTAGATTTTTCTTTGTTTTGATCGTCTTCAGCTGACAGTATTGCTCAGTGGAAACACTGGCACCAGACTGATTTCTACATTTTGTATCCTACTATTTGATTCCAGGCCTGTCATATTTATAGCCTCTACATATAGTCCTTTTGTCACTATTTAGTAATATAACACTATTTAGCTTAGATTATATAAATGGCTACAGTGTAGCAGCAGCAATGAACTGTGCTGTAGAAACCTATTATTTTTCATTTAATTAGGTTTCATTTTTCAGTCTTACTCTGAAGCATTGCTTAGTTTCTAAATCCCCATACACTGTGTTTTGTTCCCTTTAACAATATAATTCAACATTGCTCCAGGGAGTTCTTTAAATTCCAACCTCAGTGCTGTTACATTGCAGAGTAAACATAGGACTCCCTAGTGTTCTAGCACCAGTAAGAGAGCAAAATGTGTCTTTGGAAACACTCCTTAAAATTTTAGCGTCCTAAGTGAGGTAAAAAAAAAAAAAAAAGGAAAAAAAAAAAAAAGGTTTCTTTTGAATACATAGAAAACCCTTTTTTTGTTACTTGAAAAGACACATTAACTGATAAACAAAATCATGCCCCAAAGAAAACCAGACCTTGATAAAAAGAGGCCTCTTGCTTAGGGAATACCATAGCAACCCCTTTCCCTTTTCATTGTATTTTTGACCTAGCCAGGGCATGCTAGCACCAAGGTGTTTTGTCAAAATGATATAAAACGTCAATTCACTTAACAAAGAAGGACTACATACTGCCCTTAATCCCTATGTGCAACTCCCAAATATCAGGTGTTTTTTATATACTGGTGTCAGTTTTAGCAGGAGTTGTTTACATGGTGATGAGAGCAGCAGATAAATATATGTGAATACACGCAAGCCAAGTGAAAATGAATTCCACTGGTCACAGGCATATGGAAGTGGAAATACTGGCAAGAGGTAGCAGATGACAGGAATTTGATGGTCATGAATACATGGGCTACACAAAACCCCACAGACAGATTGTCAATATTTTTGGGAGTTTTCATAGTATGAGTCCTCTTAACAAAATCTATTGTTCCATCTCAATTCACATTAGTAAATACTGTGCAACACATCTGGCTTATTATTGGTTAATACACTGGTACACTTCAATCTTGTGATATTTTGAAATTAATTTTCACTGAAATGAGTACTTGTTTTAAAAAGTGCTATTTGAGTTAGAATTTGTAACATCTTATTGTTCACATAATTTTAATTGCACTAAAACAAAGGAGGCATAGCTGGACACAAAAGCACATTCATCAAGTACCTGCTGCAAAATGCATGTTTTCAAGTACAATATAATAACATAAACAAGTACCTACATATCCTCTTGTTGAGTCTGTTACTGAAAAGTGAAAGGGGAAGAGGAGCATGACAACTAACTTTTTAATGATGGGCTCTTGAGTATGACTTGGCTAAGTTTGGTTTCACATTTAAGAATGCAAAGTATTTGGTAAATATTAAAAACATGGTGCTATGAAATAAGTGGAGTAAGGCAGCAGAATAATTAAGGCATCTAGCTACTAATGCAGAGTCACAAGTTTGGTTCAGTCTCACACTGAAGGCTGCTCCTACCTTTAAACATGGGCCAGCTTTAGAGATGTACCTGGTGATTTGAATCAATGTGGTCAGACTTCATTCTAGCCACTCCTTTTTCCAGTGTGCCATACTCCTTACAGTCCAACTGGCCTCTTGGCTCAAGCACACTTTTGACTTCCCATTTGAACAGAACCTAGATACCTCCACGAGTTGCTTATTCTTTGGTTGTAAACCTTGCCCATTCAGATGTCTGAATATTCTTTCTTGTAAGCAAATGCCCTTCTCCTGTTGTATCAAAGAAGGGAACATCTGGAATCCATTGTAACTTCCAGCTTTTTGCTACTACACAGTAGGCTTATCTTTTGCACTAGAATTCCTTAAGTTTGGCAGATCGAAAGTAACAGGTAAACCAGATCTAGATGCTCACAAAGTTGTTTTTTGTGGCTTGTGTTGTAAACAAAAGTGAGCTGAAGTCAGAGTCTTAAGCTACAAGCAACCACTAAGGTAGTAGTGAAGAAGCTAGCAATACAGTCTTCACCACTGCTGGGAATCTGCCTGCTCCATGATATTAAAATATATTCCCTTTCAGTGGAAATCTCAGCTTCACTTGTACAATGGTAAGATGGCTATAAAGCTGCAACACAGATTTCATTTCATAGCACACTTGTATTTCATGCACCACTGCAATAACTGTTGCACCTCTTAAAACTAAGTCCCTCATGGTTGTTCTATTTAATATAGCTTTATATATGGCTCACAGCAGTGTTCAGGAAATATGGATTACTCCAAAGGGAATTAGGTGGAATGAAGGAAAAATACTTTTTTTTTTTTTTTTTTTTTTAAATTTCTGCTCCTTAAATAACATTTCCAAGCTCTTTTTATAATTTAAATTGTGGTGCTGTGTTGTGAGATAAAATAGTTAACATTTTTAAGCTATGATTTAACATTTTTTTGATTCTTCTTTACTTCCATAGTAGACCAAGTCATAACAGCTACATTTGAAACAGTTTTAAATATAAATGGATTCAGTGTCATTGCTAAGTCCATAATAAAAATTATTTTAATGGTCCAAGGAGGTAAACAGACTATTGGATTTAGTCAAAAGAACACAAATGTTCCACAGTAAACTATTCTATATGTGTTGTGTGGATCTTTCCAATTTGGCATGCCCTCCTTATACTGTGTCCAGCACTTTGGATTAATAAATCCCACTTCACAGAAGTTAAAATAATATTGAAATCCTGTCAGCTGGGGCTGACCAGTGGTTACGTTTTCCACAGGGTAATGCGTTTGCAAGGACGTCAATCTCATTCCGCTGTGTGGCTCTCCTCGGTGGACACTCTTCCACAATGACAATAACAAGGCACATTCCTGTGCTTGCTGTGGGTCAGTGTCCTTGGCAGGTCTTGCAGCACATCTGTCTGAAGTATGCTCGACTGCAGAACTTGAACTTCAGCACCAGTGGGCAATATGCCACTTTGTTAACATCTTTGCACTCTAATAATTAAAAGCATTAAAGAGAAAAAAAATCAGAAATAAAAAATTAAAACACAGTGAAAATTTTACATTTACCTTGCTGCTTTTCTATCCATCCACCTTGCTCCTTTTTTACCTAGTCCAGCATACTGCACAGAATACATTTTAAAAAGCCAGAAAAATATATAGATTATTTTTCTCTCCCAGACGTTTAGAAGTATGCCCACTGGAAGAATTGTCATGGAAGAATTATCATTTATTGGTATAAATGATCACTTTAGACAACCAGGAAATATGATTTTTCTTATTGTATTTTTATAGCTTCTTTCTCAGGAGTTGTTCTATCCATCCATAAGAGGTTATCCAAAATCTAACATAATTCATACTGTTACTATGCCTCTGCATTTGCAATAATCTGTAAAATATAATGTGCATTGAAGCTAACAGGGATGGAGAAAATTATGATTGTTATGAATAAACACTCATGAGTTCAATGACTAGACTGGACGGTGGATTATACTTCAGGCTCCCATGAAGGGAGCTCAGCACAGAGGAAGGATTCCTTTTCCATCCCACACAGTTGATATCGAAAGTGTCTTGTGGGGAGTACATTACAGAAGCACTGCTGGAATATGCTGTAGATAAAACAGTTTCTCAGGTAAAGCTTCAGATAACTTTGGCAGTCTAGATTCAGCAGGCATATGTATACTTAAGAGAATAAAATAATTCTGAATACATTTTAAATTATGTGGTACAAGCTGCTGTAGATCACTTCCAGCAGCAAATGCAATGTTATCCTCATCAGTGGCAGCCTGTCAAAAACTCATCTACAGTACTGTAAATCACCAATGAAGAGTTCAAATGAAGAGCTAAAGCAGATGTAAAATGTGACAACATGTATCATAACTTTCTTTAATCATTTCTGAATCTCCAAAACTCTGACTGTAATTTTACATAAATAAGAAAGCACTTCCATACTTTACCAACACGATCACTATACTGCAGAGTGGCTCAAGGTTCCTCAGAAACATACATGTTCCTATCTTGGGTTAGTAAAACTAAATTTAGCAAATTGTTGAATGGGTTCCATAACCTACAGGCACCAGAGTTTGACAAGTGAATCATGAGGTTTTCTGGAGTTTGAAATAGGAAACCAGTCTGACCTTGCTGCCAACCAATGTCTTGTTGCTGAAGTCGGTTTTGCAGCACAGAGGGGCCCAACACAAAAGGCAGTGCTACCTGGAGGCACCTGGACAAAGGTTTTACAACTGAGCAGGTGTGCTCTGCTACATAGGTGCACCTGCAAGGGGCAGAACCCTCCCTTTGAGAGACCTCACTCCTTCCATGAAACTCAAACACTGGTGACACAGAGTTCACATCCCACTGCCCCTGCAGAGTGGCGAGCATTCAGGCAGCATATACCACTCTCACAAAACTATCCACAAGGAAATACCACAACAGAAATATTTTCTAGACCTCTACTTAAAATTACAACTTCCAAGTAGTAAATGATGGAGATTGTATACTGAATCACCAGTGTACTTCCAAGAAGATTTTAGTATGCTCCCATTTCATCAAAGACGTCTCCATCAGCGAGACTTCTATGACAACTCTGAACCTGTGGAGTGAACCTGAATGGATATGGTAGGTACTGAATGAAGACCAAATCAGGGCAGTCTGAATCACAAATCTGCCTCCTTAAGAAAAAATTTAAATCAGAGTATTTGTTCCATATAAATAAAATATTGACCTCCAATGCTGCTGGAGAACCTGTGTAGAAGATACACTAGTATCCTGCACAGAGATTATGTTAATAGAGGCAGTGTTAGTGACATCAGGGTCAAGTCCTTAACATCTAGAGAATATTAAAATTTAGGGAATAACTTTTAAAAGAACTATTATTGCTATGCAATCTTTCTTAATTTTTGGACATGTATTTTTTGGAAATTTTTTATTCCTTTTCCCCTTCCACACAAAATGAAATGTACTCTGGTAAGCAACTGTTCTACATTCTTACAATCAATGAGGCAACTTTTTTTTAACTGCCCAGCACTCTAATTATAATTTGAAGATAGCATTTCCTAATAGTTTGGCTTGGACAATTTATGGGCTCAGCTCTGGAGCCTTTCATAAACATTAATCAGCTTTTCTTGGTACTATTACCTAATATATCCTCTAGCAAAAGTATGTTATGATGAAGCTAGTTAATAGTCTGATTAAACTATATCATGTAAAAAAATACAGTAATTATTTGAAAAATCCAATAAATTGAAAGTTAATTAGATAAAACTGAGAAGTCAAAGCGTAAGAACAGCCTCATAGCACTGTGTAGCATTAAGTCTGTGGTCCTACTCTTCCAATGAACATGTAATTAAAATTTTTTTTGCCACTACATTGTTAACCACAGATGAAGTTGGTAGAAAGGTCAGTGAATTATATCATGCTTCTCCTGCTATTACAGATATTTCCACTGACCTGATGAAAAAAATGGAGAATTAATGAAAGAAAACAACCGAATTTTTCCTCAACTTAAGCTCTATTTTATAAGAAGTGATTTTTAAACAAAGAACCTGTTTTAGGTTTCTATTGACTTCATTTTTAAACTACAATGACCAATTAGGAAAAATGTGTAAAAAATGCGTTCACAGACTCAGAGATGACGTCATGTAAACCTTTTCTGATAAATTAATGCAGTAATGCTGATGATGTCACTTTACTCTTTCCAGAATATATTATATTTAGGTGGCAAACCTACCTTCTGTGTTGGAAATGGGAGTACTATCACATTTACTTTCACACTGTTGCATTGATGGAGGTTTAAGTGTTTCTGGACACTCGCTGGATGCTTGTCCAGTATATGAGAGGCACTGTACTGTTCTCATCTGTTGCCCAAGACCACACTGTGCAGAACACTAAAAACCAGAAAGATAAAAATATAAACCCACCTGGATCCAATTTTTAGTTAAGTAATAACATAACAGGGAAACAATCAGGAACAGTACACATATAGAAATTTTAAAGAGACAGGCATCTGAAGAGATCTAGTTTATACAGATAATAATTTTTATAAAATAGTCTAGAATTCTTCTTTTTTGACAGTATATGCAAGCACTTGTCTTCCAAAGAAAACGAAACACAATGCAAAGTTGGCCTGTCAGATTCAAAGTATAAGACTATAATTTAAGTGCATGTTTTCACAAGAGAAATACACACTTTAGAATAAAGAAAAAAAAAAAGAGTACAAGAACTGAAATCTGTTGCCGGACTGTTTTTAAGGAAAAAAGAAGCTATCTTTCAAACAAAAATACTTTGCTGTATCAAAACATATTTTAAATCTATAACTAAGCAGTGGTTTTAGTACAATATCAGTTTAAGATAAATTAGCATCTGAACAACTGTCACAAAAGAAAAGCCAGTTAGACTGCAATAACACAAATTCTTGTCCCATGATTACTTAAGCTAAAGTGTTTTATTTTCAACAGTGGCAAATTATTCAGCAAACAGTAACAATGAAATATGCATTATTTTTTAAACATAACTGGGAAGTAAAAATCAATAAAGATAGAAGGAATCTCCCAGTAAAAAAGAATCATTCTGGCTGGAAAAGAACTTTAAGATCATTGAGTCCAACCAGTAACCTTAGCCTACCAAGTCCAGTGCTAAGTTGTATTCCTAAGATCCACACACATAAATCTTTTAAAAAACTCTCAAAGGTTTTCTGGTGGAGAGATACATAAAGAGAGAGCTAAATAGATACATACATAGACAGATATAGATAAATATAGACAGGCATCGATATGTAGATATAGATGCAGAAGTAGATATTACAACAGATAGCTTACTGAAATCAGAATTGGCCTTCTATTTCCTTCTTGTTTCTTAATAATTAAATATTTTTTTAAAACTAAGCCTTGCAGCATTGCTGTGTCTCAAAATCCCCTTTCAAAAAACTGTAATAAGGAGTACTAATTTTTCAACAAATGCATACTGCATACAGGAACTAGACTTCTGTCAACAAATCCATTACAGCTTAGCAGACAACTCAGAATAACATTTCAAACTGAGAAAAATAGGTGAAAAGCTTTTGTTTCAGTCATGGGAACCATATCACACCCATTTCCTGCATCCTTAGAAGGTGCCAATGAGACCCAACAGCAACCAATATTTGCCTGTGGTATCTCTTACCTGCCCCCAGTCTCCAGTAACCCAGCGAGGAGGAGGACATCGGCCTAAACTACAGCGGACACGGGCTGGTGGTTTGCTTTCCTCTTGGCATTGTGCAGCTGGAAAAGTTTTTAAAAGATCGCTGCTTTTGCACAGAACAATTCGGTGTTTGAATCCTGGGCCACACTTTGGTGTGCACTAAAAATATTGATATAAAAAAAATAATTAAAATTTAAATAAAAAGTTAATAAAAGTGTCATGAATTTTATTATGGAAAATACGAGAATGTGGTTTTTGTCTTATAATTACATGATAATAAAAAGTATAATTTAAAAACATTTAGAAACACAAGCAAGCTGCCTGATCATTGCTGTATTAAGTTTCAATTTGACAAATACAGATTTTCTTTTCTATTTATGTTTAGGCAACTATGCTACCATTTCCTTTGTTACATATTAGCCTTTTGTTAGGTTTACAAAAAGCACTGTGCTGTAAAGTAGAAAGGTCTGCCACATGCAGCACTATTAGGAAACAAACCTGAGTGCGCTTTGGAAATTGGAACTCTCCAATCTTACTGTCACCTTAGTATAGTCTTTCTCTACCTCACTTGCAGACTGCTTAGTTACAATGAACACAAATGGAAGATATATGCTTTATTGGACTCCACTGAAACCAGATACTGAGATAGGAATATTATACGCTGTCCTACATTGCATGTTTTTCTCTCCTCTCCTGTTTGAATTTAAACTCTTTTTTCACACAGTCCTTGTTTTTCGTTCTTTTATGAATCCTCTGCTCATTCTAACAGCAAGCCGAAAATAAGTTGGTACTTGGAAAAGAAGGTCTGGCAACTTCTGCTTTTCCTCCTATTCCCACTCCCATTCTTCCTTTTGCTACTGAGTATCAGCTGTCATTTGCAACTGCAGAATGGGGAAAAGACAATTGCTAATAAAATTAGAACTCAAGCCCTTCCCCAGATCTGTCCTTTAACATCTGACCAGGGGATTTTGCAAGCACAGTTTAGAATTCCGTACTGGCATGTTAACCCTTATCCCATAAGCATATCTGCAGTGTTTGGACCAAAATCAGTTTCTGAAAGCATGAACCTTACATACAGATTACGCTAAACCTGTCAAGAGTGGAATTGCCTTTCATATGAAAGCAGCTGCAGAGACAAAATATTATCTGAGAAATAATACTACATGGAACTGAAGCAATATCCAAGCGGTTGCACATTGAAGACCTTTCACACAGGCCAGGACATAACTGGGACAAAAAAAGGAAAAATCCCTAAGACATAGTTTCAAAAAGATGTGTGACTGATTCAAACTTTACTGTGCCCAATTTTACCTGTGCCTAAGCTGCCATCTGAGAAAAAATCTTCTTTCAGCTACTGGTATGTAGTAGAAGAAAAAAAAAAGCCCTTAAAAAAACCACTTTCCTGAGTCATAGAAGAAATTCCACTAAATAAGATGGATTACACCCTGTCCCCAGAAATGAAAGTGAAGTAAGGAAATAGGTTGCCTACAATAATACTGAATCACCAAAAATAAATGAGTAGAATTTAACTAAAAATTTATGTCTCCAAAGAAAATGAGACAAAATGAGACAAAATACCCAGACAAAACAAAAACAGGAAAAAGTGTCTTCCATTACTAAATGCTTCTAGAATTTTGACTCACTCAGTGGAAGTCATAACTAATGGTAATATGAATGCAAAGTAAATGTGCTTGTTTGATAAGGCTCTTCTCAAGAAATCCTCTTTTTTTTTTTTTTTTTTCTAGATTACTTTTTTTCTATAAAAATATAAAAGTACCAGTTTACAGTGGGCAAAATAATAATAATAATTATTATTATCATGCTTCACATCAAAACTCAAGCTATTGCAAACCACAAAAAAATTTATGGGAAACCTGACACTACCTGAGAATAATTACTTTTCACGGGGCAAGTGACAACTATTAACTACTATTCAATATAAAGACTTTCACATTCTCCTAGCACTATTTAATCTCTATGTTTATAAAATGTTTTTGTTTGTCAGACCAAAAAGATACATAATTTTTTTATAATTATCACTGAAAATTAAAAACAAATGTGTAACTATGTTGATGCTCAACAAGTGGACTATCAAGTAAAAAAGTTCTATAATTGTTTCATTTTTATCATGTATTGCCTGTTTCAAAATATGTTCCTGCTGTATAAAAGGCTGGATATGAAGACCTTAAAAAGTTTAAGCTTCTTATGTGGGTGACAATGCTGATAGCTCTAAGAACAATGCATTCCTGACCAATGTCTTGAGGAGCAAATGTATACAGACAACATTTATCTACGGCTGTGTAACTTTTCATGTAAGTAGTATTATTTGTTAGTGCTGAGATGATGATTAGATATTCCAGTTGGAAATAAAGTACTGTAAGCTCTTTGCATCCATCATCAAAAATTACCAATGACACAGATGTGGTATGATAGCCTTCAACTGAACATCCCCTCTTACTCATCCACTCTTTTGTTCTCACCCCATTCCTTTCTGGTCTAAGTCAGGTTCACTCACAAAGGGATGGAATACACTGTACCTTTTCAAGTAGGGACAAAGACCATTTAATACCTTTTCTACCTTGATTTTGGTGCCCTGCTTCTTGTGGGAAATGCAGTCTAACTGTGAGGTTGAAAAAAATGTTCTGCATGCAGAAAAATACACATTTTAACTTCGCTGTTCCGTTTCTATGATTCCTGAGGTCGTAATCTACACTGAAAAAAGTTCCAGAAATAAAACACTTTTCTACAGGTTTCAGAATATAAGACTGATGACATTTTGTAGAACTAATTTAAAAATATCTAAAATTAAGTAAAACTAGAGACAGACTGAAGTATGCTTATCTATGACTTCACTGTTTTATCATAGTGGATTGTTAACAAAACCTGGTACAAATAACAGGAGATTGAGAATATAAGCAAAAGTATCTGTCTGACAAATTAATGAGAATTAAAAAATGCAGAGGTTCACATTATATTTTGGAAGATTCTTCTTTGATATAAGAGCTCATTAAATTGCATTTTACTTGTACTTTCTTACAGAACAAAACCCATTACCTGTACAGCAACTGACACGTCTTTATTTTCTTCTAAGAAAAATGACATGTATAATAATAATTTTAAACTGCCTACAGAAGTGGTTTTTTTCAGCTAATATCCAAGCAATTCAGACAGCAAGGAGATGAACAACAACAGTTTCCATGGCACCTGTAGTTTAATACACTGCAGTTTAATCTGAAGATATAAGTACTGCCATAATTCTTTGACTGTAATTTACTAATAACTGGTGTAGTCTACAGCCTTGGAGATATTATTAAAAAGTTGTCTGGACATAGTCCAGACCAGCTTTTGGTAGCCCTGCTTGAGCAGGGTGGGGGCTGGACAAGATGACCTCTGGATATTCCTTCCAACCTCAACTATTCTATGACTCAGTGAACCATATAACCTATAATAACAAATTATGGCAACAGCTGTTAAGTACCCCTCCCTTTGATGGGTGCTCACAATGATGCTGATAGGCTTGCTTCTTTATGCTTTTAATTTCCAGAGACTACAACATCTTCTGAAGCTGAAAGTATCTGTGCATAGAACAGATCTGTGCAACTACAGCACAACCTTCTTTAGATTATATAGTGACCTACCATTTAATTTGAATATCCATTTAAAGGCAAAGAAGTACACAGAAAATGGGATACAATGAAACACTAGCATTTCACCCGTAGGTCATTCCAGTTTATTCTAATAGTCTCCCTTCATTTTTTCAGACAAAGCAAATGGAATACTTCTAACCTACCTGGGCTTCTGTATGGTATTTGAAAGAAGGACAAGAAACGAACAAAGTTAAGGGTTTGAGAAATGCTATCTGCAAAGACCTTCTAAGGATCAGTCACAGGACTGATCTTACTCATCTCTTTCTAGTCTGCTTAATGACGTTCATACAAGAGTAGTTTCAGTTGTTAACTATTTCTAAAGTTAATGAAAGCAGCAGACAGCACAAGCAGCTAACTGACTGTGATGCTACAGAGGTTTGCTCTTCAGAAAGAACTGGTGTACCATGAAGACAACACTAACAGAAATGAATTGTTGCAGTATGACACACAAGATCATGTCATTCCCAAAAAACAAAAAAACAAAAAAAACAAACCCAAAACCAAACACATCCAAGAAATTAAAAAAAGAAGTGCAATGATCTGGATATATTAAGAGCATAAGAACATTACATAATCAGTATGTGATGACTGTAGAACACAAAGCTTATTTAGGGTATAGTGATTCACTGTAGGTTATGGCTATTTTCTGTAGAGGCAGAAAACAAAAGAATGAGGCTCACATGAAAACTACTCTGGGATAATACACACATTTAACTCTAGAAATACATTCTCAGAAAGACAACTTAAAACTGAAGCATGAAACACAATATGATCAAAATGAATTAATTCCTTACGAATAACAGCTGCAAAGGAAAAAAGGGATGTTTCAGGTAACAAAAGTAAACAGGTATAGAGCAGCATGGAACCAGAACATTAGTCTTTGAACTGCATGAAATGTTCTTATGTTCTAAAGTTCAGGAATAGGTTTCCAAGAAGCAGTAGGAGAAACCCCCAAATTAACTGATTTCGAAAGACGGTTTAATCAATTTATGAAACCAATTACATGATACAGATGCATTTGACTGCAAGAACATGGACGTGGAGACTCAGGAAATCCTAAACTGTAAGTTCTCCAAAGAATACTTTGAGATTAAAAGTGGGGTAAAATGGGAGTCCATGATAGTAAGGATCTGAAAAAGCATACAGACATTTTTGCAGTCTGATTTGCCTGTACTGCAGCATGATTCAAATGTATCTGTCAATGCAATCAGATGTATTTCCTTTCATCTGCACTGGCTCACATCCTTCAAATTTAATACCTGAATCACTATAAGATACATTATCAGCCTGACTTACAGGATAACAGGCATCACCATACTCAGTGGAAGATGTGATTTCTTAAGAGAATACCAACTTTCAGGGCTGCCTCCTAAGGCACATTGCTAACAGTTGTAGCTTCACATCAACACAGTTACTTCAGATGAAATAAAAGTTTATTCTGTCTTCTGATACTGTAAAGCCTCCATGTCTACTATCCAGTTATTCGTCTGTTCAAAAACCAATGGACACTACACTATATTACTCTATTCTGTTTTGCATTTTACTGTTTTTATCTCTATTTTACTGTTTTTCAACTATTGTGAGAAAAAAAAACCAAACAAAAAACAGGTCACAAATAACAGAACTGACAACACAGAAAGGGAGAAAATATTAAAAAATGTTTCAATACTGCATCTAGAGGTTTTAAATTTCTCATTAATTCTTTACTTAGCAAGCAGTGATAAAAATGTACTAATTTTCTGTGGTGAGTCAGAGTCCTTGTCTCCACTGTTACCCATGAGCCAACACAACAAAATTTCTTACTTCAGACCAGTCCAAAGCAACCCACTGTGGGGGACAGGACTGATTGTTACAGGGTTCTTTCTCAATAGGCCAGTGTGTTAAACAGTTGGTATTGTCCAGTGTCTCCTCCTCAGAAGGTCCAATTTTTCTGATACAGAGAACTGTTCGTGAACGCGTTCCTCCATCACAGGTCTTACTGCACTCTGACCAATCTCCTATAAACCATCTGGATAGAAAAGGCAGGAGACTCAGTTACTACATTTCAGAAACAGTGCAGGTAATTCCATGAACCCAGAATACAAACAGTTTAAGTTATGAAACCAAAATCATTGTTAACAATACATGTATTCACAGTGAAATAAAGTAGAAACTTGTGGGTCTTTTTACTGAACATTTCAATTTATGCCTCGCTGCAGTCGTATCTTCCAATAATAATACTGCCTTGCACTTTTTCCAGAGCAGCCATTTTCTGCCTAGGCTACAGTAGTCAGAAAGGAGTCTTGAGCCTGGCAAAACTGCAGCTATTTTAGGAGATTTGTACTGGACTTTCCTGAAGTTATTTCACTGAAAGTAGTTTCCAATTGGAAGTGTTTGAGAACCCCTGCTGTAGTTTACAAGCACAAGTTTAGAGCCAAGATGGTTGCCTCGCTAGTATCATCACAGTTCAAGAAACTGATGTCAAAATTGGGCGGAGAGTTAATTCTCATCTGATTATAAAGCGTTTCTATATATTTTTAAAAACTGAAATGCAAAATATTCTTATTTAGAGAAAGCAAAGCGAACACTAGTAAAGATAAATTCATCACAAGTTAAGTCAACAAATGGTTAAAAAAACTAAAGCATTGCATGATAGCTGAAAGAGGGAACTTCTCTGTGTTTGTGTGTATACAGTAAAAGGCAAGAGTTCTATAGTGTATTTAGATTACTTTGTGCTGCTAGAGAGACTGAAGCAGCTGTTAACAGGCTGTAGCAGGTTTTTTTGTCCATGTCTACTGATAAATGTTAAAGGTATACAAAAAGCTCCTGGAGGTATACTTGGAGTCACTTCACAGAACTAGTAATTTTCTGAAGCTTTTGTCAAAAAAATATGTGCTGCTGTTCTGTCTTGTGTTACAGAATATGTAATAAATTCTCAGCTGTATCCAGATCAATGCAGAGATGCAAACAAACACACTAGATTTTGTGACAGAAGAAAGAACTAGGTTGTAATTCTTTGCCACCTTTGTGGCAAGAATTTTGCCATTCTTAGTGCTTTTACCACAGTAGGGAGAACTAGAAGTACTTCTGAGCTTTGGAGAAGCAGAAATGTTCGGTTTGACTTGGTAATATGATTTGCTCAGATGCATTCTCAGGTACCTTTTATGTTTATTCTGTATAACAAGATAGTATTCATAATTCCTAGAACTATGAGAATTACCTGTATCACTTCTTGAAATCTGGAACTTCAAGAGTTACTTATTTTAATAAGAAACAAAACACTAGGGACACAGTCTTTGCTACTGCTCAGGTACATCAAGAAAAATGTAACTGGCATTCAGTTAGAATGAGTTACATTTTCAGAACTTTTGGTATATACAGCAAGAAAAGTGGAACTGTGTTAGTTAAAAAAGGAAATATTTGGCTACTCTGCATGAGGAGTAATTCTAATAAATCTTTCAGCCAAATGGGTAAACTTCTTTGGGTAACTATCTGCAAGCCGAACAGTCCTTTTCAAGGCTGTTTAAAGGATCAGGAATCAAGAACCCTTCCTTAGGAGTTTGTATTCATCTTGTAGAAAACACCAGAATGGACAGATGTGGGAAGAACTGCTCTGATCAGCAGATGCGGATTAACACAAACTATCCACTTTCTGAATCTTGGTGATTTGAGTTTCACCATGTTCATCAACATCCCTGCTGTACTGAAGGGAGAAGACAAACATATCCTGCTTTGTGGCTGGGTTGTTTGGGATTTTTCCCTTGTTTTTCAAAATAATATCAGTGCAAAAAATAAAAACTAGCTAGTTCAGAACAGCTGTGTTAACACTTCTTTTTGAAGTTCTAATTTGTTAATAACTAAGCCATTCAGAGGAAGCGACAGGAATGTGTTGGTAAAAAGGAACTGACCACTTCCCAAGTTCTGCTCTCAGTACGGGGTGTGAGAGCTGAGTTCATGCACTTACAGCTGTGCTAGACAGTTTATCCAAACAGAATCCAAGTGTGCATCCTCACAAGTTAAAAATAAATATGTATTTACACACATACTGTAGGGGACAATGGTTTAGACATAATTCAGAGCTGTATGTGAAATAGCATATTCACATTCAAACACACTCAAAGAGAAAACAGTGCAAAGGTTTCACTTCTCTTTACGTCAAATGAGTGTGTGCATGACAAAGGGGGAGTGAGTGTAGAAGACCTTGCTCTGCCATCCTGCACCCAGTTACCACACCAGGGAAGCAGCTGATAGTCTGGGAAGAAACTTCATAAAGACTTGTTTGCATTTTAATACATCATAGTCCTGTCTCATTCCTTCCAGTGTGCTTCATGCTGAAATTTTACAGTTTTTAAGAGACCACGGTATTTCTTTATTATGTAATATCTACATTTAATCAGCATTAATAATTTTCATGCCCAACTGGAATACAGCTACACATTATCAAATTTAAACTAACCACAGCTTGTGAATCAATGAACTTTTTTTCTCTTTCACTTTTCCCAAAATTTGCCTCAAAACACAAGGAGTTCTATATCTGCTCAAATTCTTATGCAAAATGTGACAGCTGTTTCTAAACAGCTTTTGTTGTAAGGTTAATTTATGCTATAGGTCCTTGTCAAATTTCATTTTTTAGTAAGTGAGTTGCTGTGTTTTCAATACATAGCATACAACTGTCTTTAAAAATAAAAATAAACTGATGTAACTAAGCAGACACCTAATCCTAAAGGCACACAGCATTACTGTAAACATTTCAATCCAAATTTTGATATACTTAAAAATATGGCAAACATTCAGTGTGTAATATGAATATCTCCTGCAAATTTAGTCTCACCTCTATTATTGCTGCCTTAAAAGTGGTCCACTCTTCTACAACGAGAACTATTTACCACATCTGACACACTCTAAGAAACTGCTTTGCAAGTATGTTTATACTGACAGTATCTGAGCTGCTATGTGTAGTTTCAATATCACTGTTCCTCAGTTAAGTCAGGTCTGCTCTGGGTCAAAGTATGTATTTTCCATAACTGATTCAAGAAAAACAATAAACCATGACAAAAACCAAAATCAAATATCCTATCTGGTAAGACAGGACTCTAATACTAGATGAGGATTTTATACACATCTGGTCAACAGGATTTACTATAGGTTACAAAGACTTTTTTATCCATGTAAAACATGTGTCCATCTTAGTGATTAATGACTTACTCAGGTGGGCAAGGCTCAGTGTTGCAGGCTCTTTGATTTTCTGGAGGCTTACTGTCAGGGTCACAGTAATTGTTTTGTACAATGGAGTTGTCATCCAGTCTTTTACACACCACCTCTTGTTTCTGCACACCTTGAGATGAAACAAAGCACCATTAATTAATCATTCTTGCTCACCACTTTATTTGGCTGAATGCCACAGAGGTGTGAGTTCAGATCAACTGAATGCCCCCTTGCTACAGTAAATCTTTAATTTTCTTTCAGTTTTAGGCCAACACACTGAGAGAGGATTTTAAATTACTGCTGTGCTCTAAAACAAAGGGAATATATTTATAGCTTTACTAACAGATTGTTTTTATTTGTATATTGCACAAAATCCATTTTCTGTCTACCCTCATTTTCTTATAAAAGACACTTAAATTTCCAAAGAAAACATCACCAAATAGAATGTGGTCACACTTCAATGCAAAATTGTTGTTCATGGGCTCTGGTTTAATATAAATGAGCAATACTGGGAAACACTGCTGCGTATTTATACATGTCATCCTATAAGCATTTTCTTCATTAAAATAATAAAAGTATTATTCATACTGAAGGATGCAGTCTGTCTCTGTCAGTTCTCCTATTATCTGGCACTCCCAGCTCCTCTTTCACTATTAACCATTAACAGGGCAGTTTGGAAGTGAATACGATTACCAAAATATAATGACAAATGACTGCCAAGGTAACACATAAGATAGAGCAGGTAGCGTATGGAGCAGATTTTTAAAAAATAGATTATAAAGAAAGGCGCTAAAGAACTGTTGATATGAGTGAAACCCAGAGTACTGCTATAAAGAGAAGTGCACACAGCCTCCTACTCTCTTTTTAGAACAAGCTGTATGATATGTGCTGGCATAAAAAGTCTGTGGATTTGCAATTCATATGCAATTCTTATTGAATATAAGAAGTCATAATACAGAAATAATAGGATTATTTCTATGAAAAAGGTTGCCAAAAGCCCTGAATATTTCTCAAAACCAGAAGCAATTATTTAACTTTTTCCAAAATGTGAAATGCACACAATTAAATGGGAATTAAAATATCCTGCTTCAAACATCTGCCAACTTTACTTTACAACCTTCTCTCCATTTTAAAATGAGCTTTTACAGGAGGTAGACATGCAGTAATAATATTAATTATATAAATATGTTTTCAGACACTAAATATCCCACTAAAACCATGGGATTTCTCCCCAAATATTTGCAGTCTTTTTGCTCTGTTTAAACACGCTTAACAGCTTACCTTGCAATTGCTTGTCTTGTTACTCATTAGGGACAAAAATAAAACCTCATACTTTGGTTCCTAAAATGTGATGCGTTCAGAACTCAAGTGTTTAATTCCAACAGTGAGTCAAGCCTAGCCTTGAGATGCCTGAAATTTGGCCCACAAAATATCCTGACAGGCTATGAACAGTCTCCCATTCACTCCCAGAGAGCGATGGGCAATGTCTTCACAACACTATGTGCCAAGGACAATAGGAAAAATGGTAATATCCTTTTTCATCAGTCTTGAGGATGGCATGTACTCCCCCATCAGGCAGCAGATGTAGAGGTAGGTATGATTCCTTCTCTCCCTGATTTTAACTCCCATGAGTACCATAACTTCTGTGACTTAGTGGTTAATTTAGCTAAGGTGGAAAGATTCTTTTTCCTAGTTTTTATTCAATTACAGTCTGATGTCAACTGTCTAAACAATCTTGAAAACACAGGTAAAAATCCACACCTGCCTGCACTTGATGAATGTCTTATTTTCTTGTTACTGATTAAACTTGTTTTTTATCATTGTGTCACAGGTCCTATCAATCTTGTGTCTCTGGCTGCTTCCCTACCCTCAAAAGCTCCTCAACCTTCTACGGCATGCAAGTAACAGCACTCATCTGGAGATGTACTCCCAGCTAACATCTCTTCACTCTGCAACAGCAAATTGCTATTTACAAGGTAACTGCCACGGTATCCTAAAAATATCAGTATTATCCCTCATACAGAAACACAGCCTTGTTAATTCAAATACTCTTATGAAAACCCAGCAGCCTGGATCTAAGCCCACAAAAATGTTCTCTAACACACATGTTCCTTACAAGCAGGGGAGGAATTGGATTCATTTCTCAACATACCATTTCTTACAGGATGCTTGTTTAGCAGGTAAGAACTCTGCAATACCCTTCTATTGCTGGGAACCACTCTATGTCATCCCTTTCACAAACTGATCAAGCTCCACTTTAGATTCAGGTACATTGTTTCTTCTCAGAATTTCACACCTGTGAGTACTATAAGCATTCCAATTTCCATTCTAAATGCCTTAATTGTCAATTTAATGTTTTAAAGTCAAAACAGTTTTTCAATTTAAGTAACTTCATTGACATAACCAAGCCACCTCTTGGTGGTCTCTGTGTTGTTAGAGACACCATTCCTTTGGTCAGCCTCACAATCACTGTTTATCTGCTCACACCTGATTTTTTTACAGCCACAATACAAACTGTGCCCAGTACAGCAGAGTGATTTTATTAGTGCTTTATGCAATGTCATTAATACTTTTAAATAAACACAATCTAAAAATACATCTGCTTTTACCATGACTACAACATATCTCAGTCTTCTCTTGCTTATCTCCTTGCACTGCACTGTCAGAAGCTCATCAGAGCTTTCTGCTTTTTATGCTGCCATCAGAACAAGAAAAACTGAAGTCTCACAAATCATGTGCAAAGTCTCAAAGCAGCCCACCAGGCTTACTGTCTTTTAGCCCAGTAATTGACATTTTTAGCATGCCTCTTTTGTATACTAATCTTGTCCAATTCTTTTTTTAAGTGATGGTGACAGCAAAAGCCTTAAGAAAAATTAGATCCATGAATCTACTATATTTCCTTGGCCTTATAATATACATTATGTTATATTAGTTATATATTAAAATGTATCTGGATAGTCAAGGATGACCTACCATATTACACCTTGTGCCATTTGTCACTTATTTCTAAATCTTCATACTTTTCTTCAAAATTTCACATCACTTCTTAATTCTGTCTTATTATATATATTACAGATACACAAACATAGTGACAAATTATTATCTTCAGTTCTCTTCTCCATTAGTACTATTTTAGTAAAGACATCAATTGCAGCATGAAAGAGAAAAATGTTTACCAGATTAAGCACTACTTTAAAGCTTCCTTTGTGTCTCGACAAATAAATGGAAAATCTGAATATCTGAGAAGCTGTGCTGAGATGATTCTCTTAAAACTCTATAATCTATAGAAACACTGCCAACAGATGAAAGCAATTAAAATCAGATCTGGCAGCCTGAGTAGGAGTATTTCTCTAGCAATTTTCTACTCAGTCATCACTGTGATGAGAAAGAATATTTAAATGTATAGCCAAACAGTAATGCTAGTAACATGGAGCTGCTAGTTGACACAGAATTAATTTTCAGCTCCAACTTGTGAATAATCATTAATCCTTTCAATCATAAACTTTCTTAATTGTCTTGGTGGCTGATAAAACAGGCTGAATATTGCCTTTATAATGGTACTTCCTCCAAATATAATTGCTTAAAATAATAGTTTATACACATTATAGGAATAAGAAATCTTTATGATGCATGCCAGTCTCACATATGTATTTTTTGGGCAGCTTAAATGTTATGTTTTCACTGAATTTCCCACTGCCATCAGACACATTTCCTTCTAGGCTTTGACAGCCTCATTAAATTAATTTCTGAGAAGCTATGTAATAAGAAAGTATTCTGAAGTACTATGAACACAAAGTATCATTGTGCTCAGTTAAAAAAAAAAAGCCACACGTTATTTTTTGAATGCTGGTCAGGCAGCTTATCACCTGTAAGCCAATATTCACCACTATTCACTCAAACAGTGAAGAATCTTTAGTCTATGCCAGATGAGGTATTAATCCAGTTTTAAAATGCTCTGAATCTTGCCATCAGTATGTAAACCTTATATCATTGCTGTCTAATTACGCTGTTATTTAAAATAAAATCCCAGAAAAAAAATTCTGACTCTAACTTACAGCAAGAAAATGAAACGGAAAAAGACAGAAGTGCAGGTGGTACCCAGACTAAGGCTACAAGTTGGTTAAGCCCAGTGGGCCTTGAAAAAACAAAAATCTTTTAAAATTATCAATTCTTTCCCATGTATATGGTCTCTCCTAAAATAATCTAGAAAGCACACTCTAATTTTAAAATAATCTAAAAAAACCCACTCAGATTTACACAGATTTACAGTTTATAATAAAAGTCATCAAATGTCCTCATGACTGGTCAATGTAATTCTAATAGAAAACAAAACTTCAGTGGTTTAGTGACCATAATCTCCAGAGAACTAAGATGCTTCTCAAACAGTCTGCATGACTTTCAGCAGCCAAATTTTAAATTACATGGAGCTTATTTTATTCTTAAATTAAAATTGCAGGCATTTAAATTCTTTATCTATTTTTAAAAGCAACCCCAAAAATTGTGGTTTGTGATTGCAACAGTTAATTATAAAGATGCCAGTACCAATACATACTTAAACCTGCATCACTAAAAACTAGTGCATGCTGGTTAACCCAGACATACTTTCTGAGCTCACTCATCAGATCACAAGATATTCATCATAGAGCCAAACTTATATTTTCCTTGATGAGTACAAGTATGTTTTGTTTGTCTAGAGACAGTTTCGTAACCCATCTGAGGGCATGAAAAAAACCCAGTAGGCACTACTCTGCAAGAATGATGAACAGCAAAGAAAACTGGACAGCAATCAATTAAATTATAATACTACACTGACTATTTGATAAAAAACATGACATTTGACTCATGTGGAGATGAACTCTAGTGGAATGAATAAAATCACATGCTTAGGATACCTGCTACGTTCCAGATGTTGAATGCTGTTGCCATTTACTTCTACAATTTATTACGCATAGAAGAAATTTTAAAAATAGAGGCACACACTATATAAAGAGGGATTTTTATTTTATTTTCCTTTGCTGGATTTTCTTAAACAAGACCACCAGTAGTTCACTATCTTATTGAGCACACCTAGGGATCTGGAGAAAGTCACACACTAGCCTTCAAAAACTACAAGGTAACACAGAAGAGAACACAGGCATGGCAGTAAATAAACTACAAATCTGTGATCTGTAAGTATATCGCCCTTTCGTGTTTTAACACTTCCTTCTCTTCCCAGCCTCCATTTTGTTGTTTCATTTCCTCTTATATGTATTCTATTACAAGTTCTATTATAAGTTTTCCCTTTCACAGACTACCTAATTAAATAATAAAGTTCTGAAGTCCATAAATCAATGTTATCAGTTTTTTCTGAATTCCAGAAAACTGTTCACCTATCCATTCATCCACCTTCTACATTTCCTGTGTTCTTTCCCCTCCCACTCCTCCTCTCTGTACAGATAAACTTGCACTATGTATTCCTATTCTCTGGCATTATTTTGCCGTAGTCTTGTCTAAGTCTGCCACCATCTACAAAGGCCTATATATGATAGTAACAAATTTTCCTGCTCAAAATTCTTGACTCCAAGTAGAAAAAGTTTTAAGGGAAATTTCAGAAAAAAAGATAATTACTATGGAGAATAAACATTACTCAGTTTTATGTAATGTTCCCAGAGAAGAAGACCTGGTTTGTATACAAGAGATTTTTATTTTAAGTAAATGTTTTTCAGTATAGAAAATAGTGGTTCTAGTGTACAAAAAAGAAAAGCCGAAATTCTGAATTTCCAAGTCTAAGAAAATATACTAAATATTAAAATGGATATAAAAAATTAATGAAAATATATTCCCATTCTACAAATGAGTACACAAATCCAGTAAAATAGAACAGCTGTCTGTTACCAGACAAGCTTTTTTAACTACCTAGTAAATTTGAGGAACCTATTATTAGAAAAACTTAAGAAAGTATCAAAGTCTTTAGACTTTGGAGACATGATAATGCTTGGTTCACTGCACATTCACAACATGATGCCTACAGGCAGAGAAACTATGGAATAATTTGTTCTTTTCTCCTTTAAAATGAACGACACTTCTGAACACACAGTTTTCAATCACTCATGAAAGAAAGCCTCTCCCATTTAGAAGAAACCTGAACATGTAAGTTTTTGTTTCACAAACTTCGACTTATCTTCTACCCCACTCTAGGAACATTATAGAGGAAGGGGATGTGTATGTGGAAAATATCAATTGATTTCAGATGCCTGAACTCAGGCTGAATGTTCAGAATGTACACTGCATGCAATGGGGAAATTCACTGCATGCTTCAGAGGTCAGACATTTGAGAGATATACCCATACAATGATGAACTGATAATTAGTAAGTAAGACTGTAATGTATGGCTTTAGTGTCTCAGTATCACATCAGAACCACACAAGGGAGGTAGGAATGGAATCCAGAGCTACGGTATCACAGTGAACTCTCCTATGCAGGAAATCCTCTTCCATCTCCTTTGTTACCATTCCATTTACTATACCATACTATTCCTATTCTGCAAAACTGAGACTGGCCCTAGAACAGAAGACCTGTTTGAAAAGTTAGAAAACTGGTATGTAATGTAGACATAGTCAGTCTGATTTGGAGAGAACCAGACTTAAGCAGTGAGGAGCGGACATGAGCCAGCCCATGACACAGCATCAGAGAATGGTCCCTGCCCAACTAGTCCTTGTTTCATAACAAGCCACAATTACAGAAAAAAATTTCAGATTTCATAGTCATCCTTAATTCTGTCATTTCCTGGCTTATAAATATTTGTAATACTATCTTCTGATGTCCTATTAAGACAGCTTTTTAAATGTTACATACACCCAGACAAAAAAACATGACATTAAAATACTGACATATTCAGAGATGGACAAAACTTAAATGTGTTTATTAGAATTTAGATTTGATTACAGCTTTGACATAAAGCCTACACTTTGATATAAAAGTATGTACAGCTCTATGTCACCTAGAGCTATCCTGGTCCAAGGTGGAATATCACAGTCCATGCACTACAGGTGAGCTACTCCAACTACAGTAATTCCGGAAAATGGTGATGCTTTTAACTTGTTCACAGTCTGTCCCGAGATGACATTTTCTAACCTCATAAATAAAAAATATAATTTCCATACAATAGTCCTCTCACATGCTTATTGTATTTTTTTTTACTTTAGTATTAAATTCTTTTAACTGTATTCTGTTATCCTTTCATATAGAGCAAAATGTCTCTCCTAAAATGGAGTTCAAGTAAATAGAACTCCCGTAACAGGGTTCATAATGAATCCTATATAGAAATAAACAAAGCCATGCAGTGGTTTCAATTCTAATTTTTCTCAACACCTCATATTTATATTAGCCAAATTTTCCAGTCAGTGTCTCTATCTCTACAATATTTGGCTTGCTTTTCCCCTGACTCATCCTCTTTTTAGAATTGTATCTTCTTTTGGCATATGGCAAAATTATTTAATAAACTGGGTGAGGGGACTAGCAAGTGAGAAAGTAGATAAATTTTTTAACATTTTTTAACAATGAAATATTTATTCCCTGAGCACGGAGCCCAGTCAATATATATGCCAACACTAAGCTGAAGGACAGAGGAAGCATGGCTAAAATCCTACCTCTACCTAAATCAATGGCACTTTCCCATGACTTCAGAAAGATCATTAACTCACTGCCATCAGAAAATTAGGATTTTGCAGTACTTCTAAGGTTTTGATACTTGGAGTTGTCTTTTGTTATGAACTAGGCTTTACACGACTTCTTTAAAATGCTCCCATTCCCACCAGACTCACCATTACTAAAATAGCAGTGTAATCTGCCACCCAGGAATCCAACAAAATAACAATAAAAATACTGGAGGAAGTTAGCACCTTCCTATAGTTTTTTTCACTACTTAGCCTATTTATTATCATGGAAAACAATACTACGTATGGCTAAGGAAATAACTGTATTTATAGAATCATAGAATAATTAGGGCTGGAAGTGACCCCTAAAGGTCATTTAGACCAACCTCCCTGCAGTAAGCAGGGACTCCCTCAACCAGATCAGGATGCTCAGAGCTTCATCAAGCCTCACCTTGAATATCTCCATGGACAAGGCCTCAGCTACATCCCTGGGCATCCTGTTCCATTTTTCCACTACCTTCATGGTAAATAACTTTTTCCTAACATCCAGTCTAAATCTACTCTTCTCTAATTTAAAGCCATTGCACCTTGTCCTATCACTACAACCCCTTGCAAACAGTCCATCTCCAGCCTTCCTGTAGGACCCTCTCCAGATACTGTAAGGTCTCTATTAACCCTGGAGCCTTCTCTTCTCCAGGCTGAACAACCCCAGCTCCCTCAACCTGTCTACACAGGAGAGGTGTTCCAGCCCCCTGATCATTTCTGTCGCCCTCCTCTGGACCTGCTCTGTCAGAACCATGTCCTTCTTGTGCTGACAGCTCCAGAGCTGCATGCAGTACTCCAGGTGAGATCTTACCAGAGCAAAGAGGCAGAATTACCTCTCTCAACCTGCTGGCCATGCTTCTTTTGATGCAGCCCAGGATGCAATTTCCCTTCTGGGCTGTGAGCACGCACTGTTGGCTCACGTGCAGCTTTTCATCCACTAGCACTCCCAAGCCCTCTTCTGCAGGGCTTTCTAAAACCTCATCCCCCAGCCTGTACTGACAGTGTGGATTGTTCCAACCCAGGTGCAAGACCCTGCACTTGGTGTTGCTGAAGGTCATGAGGTTCACCTGGGCCTATCTCTCCAATTTGTCCAGGTCTCTCTGGATGACATCCCCTCCTTCCGGGGCTTACTGACAGCACAACTCAACTTGGTGCCATCTGCAGACTTACTGACAGTGCACTTGATCCCACTGTCTATATTGCTGCTAAAAATATTAAATAATATGGTGTTCCTGGGGGAACACCACTTGCCACTGGTCTCAATTCTGCTCCCTTATCCCTGAGTCAAGATGGTTCTAAACATTAGTACCTCCAGTAGCCAGGAATTAAAAAAAACAAAACAAAAAACAAAAAACAATGAAAAAATACTTGGTATAATAACGTTCTTGGTACATAATGTTCTCTAAAGAAACAAGGTGTCTTCCTCCTACAATGGGCAGGCCACAGTACAGTAGAAAAAATCTGAGTTGGATTTAAAGCACTCTCCCATATCTTTTGAAACTGAGGTATGTTGGGGAGATGACAGTGTTCACACAGTACTTCTGCTCATCAGACCTTCCAGCAGCTATGGTGTTGTCTTTGAAGGAAGCCAACTGTCCTGCTCTCCCAGCCAGAGATAAAGAATTGCTTTGGTGGCCACTAGAGGGAGGATTAGCAATACAGTAAACATCCATGTCGAACCACATGGGACAGCCTACAAATCCCTCATCACTGATGCCAAAGGGCAACAATTCTCAGATACTCCTGGGGCTGGGAAGTATAATCCAGCTGTTACCGTCTGCTACAGTGGAGATGGCAGTATGCATCCTAAACTTTGGTGGCTGAAGCTTGGTAGGGATGAGTAGAATTATGTGACACATAACTACAAACACACAAAGACACATCCCTTTATTTACAGTTGCCTTATTTGCCTCCAGACTTCTAATCTCCTTATTTAAAACTTCTGATGTCCTTTATCAAGAAAATTCCTGTTAAAAAGAAAGACACAAACTTAAGAGAATCTCAGAAGAGGCAACAAAGAGTGACATACTGTGCCAAAATACAATGTATTTAACAAAAACAGATGCATACATAAAATGTACAGAATAATAACAAAATCGAGTGTGATAAAATAAATGTTCTTTCACTAAATTAAAGCTTGAGACGTGTCTGTAAGGAATGTTTACAGTTACCTAGATAATTACATAGTGAAGTGCATCTTGCAATTCACTACCCTGTAGCTTGACCGTCTGGTGTCTTACCTCCAGCACAAGTGGCAGAACATTCTGACCAAGGCAGATGATTCCATGCAAAGCCAACTTCATTGTCTCCACTGCCAGTGCGAGAGATGGGAACATTGAATTTATATCTTATACCCAAATTTTGTTCCTGTAGCAGAATCTGTAGTTGAAAACAACTGGTTATACCATTAAAACAGGCAAGCAGAAGACAGCTAGAGTCACATTTAATCTAGGTATGCATTACATCCTACGGGAGGGAAAAAAGCAATAAAAATACGTTTTTTCAGTTCTTTGTCCTTGACATAGTTGTTCTAAAAGGGCAGCTTTCACAAAATTAACATCTTTGACAGCTGAGGTCAAAGTTGGTTAAGGACATTACTGTGCAAACATGCTGCAGTCCTCACTGAAATCTTGTGAGGAGCTACCACCACAGCAGTTATGAACCTAGCTCTGCTCTTGTTTGCACTTCTAGTGACTATAATAATAACGATAATAGCAACAGAATGTTGCTGAGGTCACTGTTTTGCACTATTGCAATAGCCAATATCATGAGCTTGGTGGAATCACAACTGTGATTTCTTTAAAGGAGTATTAGGATACTCTCACTGTAGCCATATCATGCTGGGTGACAGACAGAAGTGCAACAATCACCATGAATTTTTGCCTATCCTCACTACTGACATGCGCTTCCACATACCACCCTGTCCAGCACTAGTCTTTGACCCTCTAACAAGCTTTTTCTTTCCATTGCTAATAATACATATCATGTTAGATGAAGCAATCTGACATATCTTAGAGCTATTTCTCACCCCTTCTACCTACTGTGCTACTTCAAAGAGGCATATTTGCCTATGTCCACTGGACAAACGAGGAGAGAATTTTCAGTACGAAAGCACTGACTGAAATGTGAAAAGGCAGTATAGTCACTGTGTAACTCATTCTACAGGGACTCTCTACATACCACACTTACAGCAGAAAAAACGGGATTCAGGTGTTTGCAAATCCTTCCTAAAATGTGAATACTCAGGCTACAGTCACTCTGTACACTAAAGTACCCCATCTGGCAGCTGACAGAATACACTGAGCAAGTATCACCTTGATCTTTTGCTCCTTCTCAACAGAGTGACAGCACAGTAAGCTCACTATCGCCTGCTGTCAGAGGCAAGGTATCAGGATCCCAATTATATATTCTGTTACATTCTTGTATTTTGTATAATATGTTCAGAGCAATGCATGTTATAGCAACATATTTTAACAAGGATCAAATCATGATAGTTCACAATCAGATCAGGCTTAACACATTTAACAGAGACGGGGCGTTTTCTGCGAGATTTCCTGAGACTCTTCTGATTTTATCCCTGTTTCATCACAATGTTTGCCTGTCAGTTTTGAAAGCTAACAAAGCTGTGTTAAACCATAAATGCCAAGTCCCAGCTAGGTAAGCTGTATGATCTTTGAAAACACAAACTATTTTGATTCCATTCATGGCTTTGTCTTTTCCCAGAACACAAACAGCTATTTAAAATTCCAGAAATATATTAATTATAATGTTACCATGACTATGAGATTTTCTGAAGTAGGGCCTAGTGCTTCCAAAGACTCTGGTTCATCTGTTGGCCTCTTGTAATGGAAAGCTGTTCCAGCAACATCAAACTTCCTTGGCCAGTCAATAGTCCAGGCACCATTAATATAGTAGTCATCCTCTTCAGATTTTAAAGCTTAAAAAAAAATACAACCCACCTAAAAATTGGAAGCAGCATTTATAATGGAGAAGCCACTGCAAATTAATCTACTAGTCTGTTAGAAGTATAAAGAGCTTCAGCTCAATATCACTATTTTTTCAAGCAAGAGAAAGCCTTTTTTTCAGTCTTGGTCAAAATATTCCTCATGTAGTTTTGTCATTGTCATTATCTCTGCCATAAACTTCAATGTGCAGGTATAGTTTGCAGATTTCAACATGCAGATGCTATATTAGAATGAAACAGAATGCCTCATGCAACTTGTAATACATCTTCAAATTTAAATCGAGTGCACTCTGTGCTGTTCTACATAGCCTATACACCTATAACCTGTAACCAACTACCAATCTAACCTTTAGATTTAAAAGTTGAGGCATGTGTGAGTTATCTCAGGTTACATGCAGAGGAAAGTAGGGGAAGAAACAGAGTCTGTGTATAGTACCAATCAGCTCTTGCCTTGCGGCCTTTGTCCACAGCTAATTTTTTCCTGCTTAAAGCATAAATCAAGATATTTCTACTACAAACCCAAATACTAGCTTTTTAATCTGTTGAGATATATTATCCCTAATTCACTGTTTAAAGCATAAAAGGACTGTAGATAAATCATAGATTTCTCAGGTAACTAAGGAATTAGGCCGGACAAGGACATATTATTCAGGAATTCATATATATTAGATTAAGTTTCTAAATATGAAACCAATTTATTACCTTAAGCTAAGTATTCTGTTACTTAGGTACTGACTTAATGACCTATCAGGTAAATATTCTGTTAATTGGATACCGACTTCTTGACTAAAAATGTGGATTAACAAATTATGCAGCATTCATTTACCTTAAATAAAACTTGCTCTTAAAGGCAAAATGATGGTTGGAAATACAGTTGGAAATACGTGATCAAACAACAAAGTTGGGTTTTTTTGACAAAAACAACTAACTTTACCTAGTAGGGAACAAATTCACATCACAATCATAAGGAATAATACAACTTAGGGTGAAGTTCTGTTCTCAACTACACCTGTGTGGACAGATGGTGTGCTTCAAACAGTCGGGGAAAATGTGTCAATGATGCTCAAATTTTCTAAAACAGATCAGAGCATTCATATGAGCAGGAGATAGTTGAAGAGGCAATAATGTTCTGCTGGTGACAGACATATTCAGCAAGGATTAGCAACCATTTCCATCAGCACTGTAAGGTCTGAAAAGAAATGTCCTTCCGTAGCACAAATCTTAGTCCATTGATTTCTCTGGCTTTACTTTGGAAACATTTAGGTGCCTTGAGTGAAGAACTAGGTTTGTCACATTCATTGATCTGGAATTTTTTAAGTAATTCAGATTCCTTATTATCTATATAGGTTTATATACCCAGAAGCAAAGCAGCGCATTTTTTACAGCCTGAGTGACCCAAGAAAAATGGATTTGCATTTTATAAACAAATTCACCCAGGTCAGTTGATACACAGAGGTGAAGGCCACACAGAATTGAACAGCATTCCAATAATACAATTACTTTACAAGGATGATGCAGTGGACACTGGCATGAGACAGAAGGAACAAGTTAATGTTTTAATCAAATAATTTATGAGAACAAGAGAAGGCAAGAAGCCCACAGAAAATTAGCATGGAACACCCAGGTTCATAAAGGGAATACAAGGAAAGATGTCACCATTGATCAAGACATTTAAGGGAAGATAACAAAACACATATTTTTTAAATCAACTCTGAAAACAGACAATTTTGTTGTTTCTGGGTTACTCAGCTCAGTTTAAAAGAGTTATTTATGCAGAGGCAGAAATGTGCTTTTTGCTGCCACAACACTAGGAGCAACATTGGTACAGAACAGATCAGTGAGAGACAGGGAGACGGAGGACTCTACTGACTGAGCTAACTGAACTGCAGCCTAAATATGGGGCCACGCCTAGCAGAAGAACTGCATCTTAATATAAGGGATGTTTCTTGTAAATTAGTTTGAAAGCTGCCTAACTGAAAGGAATAAAGAAGAAACTTTCCCCTGCCTATAAAACAGAGTGGTAAGAAACTTAATTGTAGTATCTAGGAGTTATCTTCTTTGTTCTGCTTTTCAGCTGCTCATGGAATAGCTCTTGACAGAAAATGATCACGATAGGATGTACTTAATGTCTCTCACCATCTCCATTCCAAATGTCAGTATAGGAAATACAAGCAAACTTATCTGCAGGGGGGGCAGGGAAGGAATAGGGAGTGTGAAACTGAAGCTCTACTGCTGGAACAGTGTTGTTGTTATTAGTCTTGCACAATGGAGGGAGATTATCTGCTGAATTACAGAAGATGGGCAGGGACAGGCAGAAAGCATACATCCAACAGTAAAAGGCACCATTATTATCAGTATAATCAGTTTAGTATTTAATGTACCCAGGAGCACAACTGCACTTCTAGTTACCACTTACAGGCTTTCCAACATGTTATATATACCAACTACATGGAGCAGAGACTGACTAAGTAGTCTTATCAGGGGCTGAACATCAAAGGTTACCATTACAGGTGATAGTTTTTGTTTGTGTTAATCTGTAGATTTGATAGTCAGTTCTCTGTTCTATTTTTAAGTACAAAATGGGTATTCTTGAACTACTGTGGACTGCTATGCAAATCAGCGTACAGAGACTTGCAGAAATGTGTTTTGCCTTGAGTTGGATGAAGCCAGATTTGTACAGTATTAAAAAAACCAGAGTCTCTAAAGAATCCAATAATAATCTGAGGGGGAATTTGAATTTAATTCTGTGTTTTACCGCAGGCTTCCTGAATGATCTCAGTTAAGCACCTAGCTCTGCTGCACCTCATTTTCTGTATCTAAAAATCAGGAATGGCATCCAGTTCCTATAGCACAGCAATGGAGAAATACTGTGGACTTATAAGTTAAATTGCTCTGAAATAAGGGGATAGCATTGCTAGCATTTAAGCAACTACATCTGTTGATGAATAATCATTCCAAGAATAAAATAATGTTTTAAAACAGCATGGGTCCCCAGTCAAAGACTTCCCAGTTGGAAGATGCTACCTCAGGGTGGAACAGTATGGAATTTGAGTGTTCCTCATCCACTTCAGCACAGGTCTGAAACTGTAACTAGAGTGAAGTTTCCCAGAATTTTCGCTGAATAGACAAGGAGGAATCACACAATGTACTTCATCCGCTCCACTCAAGAGAATACATGCTAATGAACTGCTGCAACCTTCTGATCACAACCTAATATTAACAGCTGAGAATTCCCTCCTCTGCTTCTACCAGGTCTATTGTTTGGCGAAACCAGAAAATGTACCTACAAATCACAACAAATTTTGACAACAGACAGCTATTTAAACCATATTCTTACCAATGTAGTTTTTTGACATTGCCACTTCTCTTATTTCAATGTGCACAGAACCTCTTGGAATGTGAACGACTTCCATATAGCCTACAAGACAAAGACAATTTTATTTTCTGTTTATCATCTACTACTAAGAATTAGTAAGAGAAACAGGATTCAAATACGCTTGTAACATTTTCTTTCACAGCGCGTAAATGAAAAGTCATTAAATTTCATGCCCAGATTTGAAAGTGACAGTGGGAGCTTACCATGTAGTCAGAAATTAGTTTTCTTAAGTGCTAATACAGCCTTTTCAACAGTATATCACAAGAAATTAACACACAAAATGACCATACAGCTAGACTGTCCTCCCGGGGAAAAAGTTCTTCCTTCCATTCAGTCAGCACCAATTTGTTTCAATTTATAGCCATTGTCTCTTCTCCCACCATGTATCCACAACTATGAAGAGCCTGGCTCTGCCGCCTTTGTTATTGGAAGACTGATACTAGGTCCCCACAACACTCCTTCTCTCCAAGCTAAATAAGCCCAGTTCTCTCAGCCTTGCCTCACACAGGGCCAAGAGGCTCCAGACCCCAGTAACTGTTGTGGTCCCTCATTTGAACTGAACTCATAACAGCACATTAACCCTGTTTTTGTATTCAGGAACACAAAACTGCTACTATTCAACACTAATATTGTCTTTTTTGAGCTAAGCTTTAAACTATTTGCCCATATACATTTCCTGAGTTCTTAATAGGATGAACTTGAGATATTTCTCTGTTGTTTCTATCATAAAATTTTATCTACCACTAAATACTGGATTCTAATATATACATTAAAATAATTCACAACATTACTTTTACTATACCAACATAACTAAATAAAAATAAGCACACACCCTAACCACTTTTTCAAGTGTGCATTAAAGACCATGAGAAAGAAGTATAGAGTAACATATTGTTGAATTTAACAAAAATCCAAACTAAAACAAACAAAAAAAAGAAACAATGAGGCAAAATGGTGCCATGCAATGCTATGCTGGAAATCAATGCAGTACTGCTATTTGCTGAAGAGTCATCTAAATGCATTCTGCAATACAATTGATGTATATATGCATACCTCCTCTGGGCAATGAATCATTGAAGAAACCTTCAATGGCTTCACATGTACTCCCATCTCCTCCACAAACACGACATCTATCTTCCTTAGCATCAGACCCCAAAATATTATCACAACCTACATGCTGAGAACAGGTAAGAACAAGTATTTTAACAGGATTAATGGTCTTACACCACTATATTAATTGTTTTTTTGAGATGTTTCTCTCGAGTTTGAAATATTCCGTTCTTCTTTTTATCTACTCTTTCTTTTGATAGTTGTTACGGTATGTTTTCATGCACCACACAAAGAAAATAAAAAAGGAGAACAATCCACATTTTGAGTTCTTACCAAATCTTGATTATTAAGTACTTTGCATTTCTCCTGTGACTTTCATGAAGAGATACCACAGTTACTTGCACACAATGTAATTCTTACAGTTATCAATAAATGATTAGTGATGTTTTAATGTAATATTACAAGAGCTGTATTCCATCCATATTGTGGTGTAAACAGGTGCTGTGTACCTTCAATATTTATGCAGTGTAAAAAAATACTATTACAGTTCTCAAAGGCATTTACATCATGATGGCCATGACCACCATTACGTCATGTCATTGCTACAGCATCATGTCATTGCTACATCTTCTAGGCAAAGCTTTCAAAAGTTTGAATGTAACATGTAAATTACATGTAAGAATGAGTACAGAATTAAATTTAGCGAAAGGCTGCACTACATGTTGTATTAAATAGGAGTCAAAAGCTTTGGAAAAAAGAGGTGTCATAAAAACTACATTATATTTCTGACTATATCCTGGATAAATCTATGTACAGTGAAAAATTATTAACTCCCCATAACTTATGGTTTCAGCCCTGTTATAAACTAATCAAAGCAGAAACAGCTGAAAAAAGAAAGGCTACTTCTTGTGGTTTACTCATTAGTTTACTAATACACAGCAAAAATACCTGAGCCCATCATATTATTCAATAAACACATATCTTTACACAATTTAGCAAAGAACTTAAGCACCAGGTTAAGCTTTGGTTATGTTAGTAGTTTCAGTGAAACCAATCAAGTAATTTTAAGAGTCATCCAGCACTGTTTGGATGTCTAGGCTTAAGTAAGTAATTAAACATTCTGCTGTACTGAAGAAACAGTGAGATGCTTCTTCAAATGCATAGCACCTACCTCCAATCCTATTCAAATTCATGTGGTGTAGTGCTATAGGAATCTTACAAGATAAACAGGTTTTTTGTAAGCAACAAATACTTGCATCATTATACATTTTTTCCTACAAAAAAGCAGTAGTGACAACTTTCTGTTTCAATTGCATTAACATCAGTATTGTTGCAACAGGATGAACTAATTAGAGAGAAACACAGTAACACATTTAGTTACTGTTTTTCAGAGTGTTGGTGTTCTAATTAGAATGATGAAACAAGTCTTTGAACAGTTTTGAGGAATCTGTCATCTCCTATTGCTCTTTCCACCAGTTTTCCAAGAGAAATCATAAAGCAAGGAAAAAAGAAGACAAAATGAAGGATCCTATGGATGCCTCCAAGAATGTAACATAAATTACATAATTCGTCTAGTTTATGCAATACCTTTTTTTATTCTATTGTCTCAGTGATATTCTTTTATTACCGACTTGACCTGTCAAGACTCCTGTTTCATGTAATAAACAAGTACCATAATTAAACTAGGAGATAGAAGACACAACAGAGTAACCCACATAAGTACTTCATAAAACAGTTATAACCTTGCATTCTCCATTGATACAGATATCCAATGAATCAGCATTGCACTGAGTCCCATCTATTACTGCAGGAGCACGTTCAGTGTAAAAATTATAACCTTCAGCCAAGCAGTTCAATGCACATGGTTTAACCCCACCTGGACAACAAAAATGAAGGAAAAAAAGAAACCAACAGAAATCCTGAAAAGTTAACAATGAATTAAGAATATATAGGCACAAACAGATCTGAAATTTAGAATCTTATCTCATACCTGACACATATAAAGTATAAATTTTATTTAACTTCCCTTTATTGATTCCTCTACTTCACTCTTCTTTCTTGCAAAAAAGATTATTTCGCATAGTAAGATATGTCAAGGTTGGCTGGCTCCATAACGATTCCATTATGTTAATACAAGCCTAATGATTATTGAACAATTTAAAACAATAAGGATACCACTTCACCATTTGAAAAACAAAAATAACAAAATAATGTAGTGCTAGAAGTATATCAAGGTAAAATTCAAAACCAAGATCAGACTATTTCAATTAGGAATTTAGTACTATTGAATTACACTACAGCTCAGAACATGTGATCACAATGAGGCACTTAATTAAAAAAAAGTAAAACAGTTCAAGTCAATAAAATGCCAAAACACAAGGGGAAACATGGCCTTATTCACTCAAGGTTCAAGGCAGGACAAAACAAAACAATAAAATGGCAGCCTACAAAATCTGAATGACTGAAACATAACTAAATATGATTAAACTCTCAGAAAAGAAATTACAGCCCCCTTCCCTGCTGCAAAATACACTTTTATTACACAGTGCAATTATTTATAATTAAATTACTGAAGTAGTCTATAGAGACTCTTACAAATGCTTTTATTTCTTTCTCCTTTTCCTAATATCCTGACCTTAAGAAAGGAAAACTTACTGTGAGACATTAATACTGAACTCATCCATGCAGCATGAAAAGCACTTATAGAATCTCAATTTTCTATTTGTATTGCAACTGCAAGTGGAAAAGGGCTCCATATATTTACAGTGCTCACCACCCTTCACAGTAAAACAAACTACCAGAACAGAGATCGCTCTTCTGAGAAGTTTTCATCAAAGTGAAAAAGTACAAGGTTAGCAGACCTAGTTCATTATATTTTAATCAAAATATTCTATTTACTCTCTATGTAACATTTATATAATTTTGAAGACTTCACATAAGATAACACTGTCACAAAGTTAACCATTACCTCCAGTGTAGGGTTTCCAGTTATAATACTTTCCCCGGAAAGGCATATTGTCAAAATCTGCACACTGCTTTTCTCTAAAATCACGGGCCCCTGAAGGACATGACTAAAAGAATAAAACAACAACAACAAAAAAGGTAAGTTTCTTCCAAATATGAACAAAAAAGAAATTGCTTATATGCTTATATTGCAAGTATGCTCATGTAAGAGACTAGAGGACAGTTCCTTGATTTATCTTGTGGCTCTGATTCTGAAACCTACTTTATTGCTTTGGAGTTGAAGTGTGTACTTTGCAGTTTTAGGCTGGCATGAAGTAACTGAAGTAATTTAAACAAAGGTGTTACATAACAGTTTCCATAAAACTGGACATTCATAATCATATCACATAAAACTGGACATTCATAATCATATCAGACTATGTTTTGTGATCAATCCATCAGCTACCTCTTTATAAACAAACATTAAAACCAGCTAAGAGCCACAGACACAATAGTACTGTACTTTGCAGCTGTATTAAGACATAACGAAAAAAAAATTAAAATACTTTCTAGAATGCTCTATAACTTCTGCTTACTTGTAGCCTTGACAAAAGCATGGTGTTAGGGCAGAGAATGAGAACAGATATTGTATTTGGCACTGATTTTTACTAGTCTCCAAGCTTGAAGAAATAACTGCTCCTTTCATTTACATTTTCCTTACTTTGCATTACCAATTACAGAGTCATAAAGTACCTTTTCAACTTGGAATATGGGTAGATATAAGTGAAATTAATCACTGAGAGAATTATTACAGAAACAGTAATTCTCTGCTATTTCTCATATTTTTCTTCAGCAGCTTCAAAAAAATGGCAACTGATTTTGAATTCACACAGAACTAAGATTACATATTAAAGATTTTTACCAACATTTAAGCATCTGCTGAAATTGAAAGCCTCATCAGACAAGGTATTTGAAATGCAGATTAAAATAATTTTTAAACTGAATGAAAAGAATGTCTTTGTCAGAAATCAGAAGTGTTAATAAATATTACTACATTGTAAGCAACAGAAGAGTCTTTTTTATGTCAGTTTTACTTGTCTTCCTATGTATCTAAGCCGGTTAACAATGTTCAGGAAACTAAAATATATTCAAATGGAAGGTTCACTAAAAAAGTGGATGATAAATTTTTACTGTACAATGAAGGTATTAACATAATAATTATGAGTCTTGGTATACATTATGCAAGCTGTTATAACAGCCGGCCCACTACAATGATTCAGAAACAAGAATTTTATTTTTCCATTTCTAAAGCTGTGGTGATATAAGTTAAAAGAGTGGACATAAGACAGTATTTAAACTTTAAATTTTATCTATAAATTACTCTGTTATCTCCTTCCATTTTTTTTTTTTTAATATAAAACATCTACAGGTGAAAACAGAAGTAGTGCAACTACTTTCATTCAATAATCCTTCCAATGACTGCGGTGAGAATAAAAAATAACTGTTTTTTTAACATATCCCAAGCAGTAAAAGGACCAGTCTTGACCCCACGTCAAAACTTCAGTGAACCTCTCTCATACTGGTCACTACACCCTATTCTTGAGTCCCATTTACTTAGGTACTCATTTACATAGATGGCTGGTATTTTAAGTGCAACAAGTTCCCCCTGCTAGTTAATTATACCACACTTCCAAAAAAAAAAAAAAAAAAGAAGAAAAAAAAATTCAGGAATTCAGGAATTCTGTATTTATACTATTAACTTTTTTTTTTTTTTTTTTTTGCAACCCAAAAGAGGTGGTGGAACCTTCCTCTTTGGGGATATTGAAAAGCCACCTGGACATCATCCTGAGCAACCTGTTTGAGATATGAGCAAGAAGGGCTGTACAAAATGACACCCCTTGTAAGTAAAGCAAAGTCTTTCTCCTACCCTACTAATTATAGACTCTGTTTTTTTTACAATTTAAATGGCTAAAATTACTATATCTTTAATTCATGAGCACAGCACTGACAGTATGACACAAAACCAGCTACACACAGGCATGCATTGTCTGCAGTCTCACTATTGACAAGAGCAGCAGAGAAGCCTGGGAATACCTGGGAGCAGCTAAAGGAACTGTGAGAGCAAAGCCTTCATACAAAGTGCCTGCTTTCTTGTTATTTCATATAGATTTTGAAGTCCTGAAAATTAAATCCTGTTTTCCTTTGCTGCAAGTATATGAAGTACTGTTGAATTAATTTCACAAACTAATATACCAATGATATCTGGATTTTTACATAAACTGGTGTCTTTGACTTTAAAAATTCAAATCCAACAATCAGATTTGGTGATCTTTGCAGTAAGACAAGTCTCCATGTTAACAGGTAAGTCCTCCCAGTGAATACCAAGAAGTGCCAGCCCTCATCTCAGGATCTTTGGTCTTTGTCCAAATCGTTAGTTTGAATACAGCTTTCAGGTGGGTTAGGTAAAGTTTTCAGGCAGTCATTAATATGTGCCTTGATATTCTATTAGCATTTTGTATTTTTAAACATTAAAAATGCTTTTGTTGGAAAAATACATATTCATTGTTAGAGGTAGTGTGTTTGGTGGTAGAAAATAAGCTTCTGGTAAGTGTGTTCTTTCTACCATCCTTCTGTTTCCAGAACTCATTAGCTAATACTCTTTTCTGCTGATCTCAGTGTTTCCATTAGCAGATGCCTTTTGAATTAAGAAGTCATATATGGCTTTGAAAGTGTTTGATGAGAAAAAAACCTAGTAGGAGTGTACATGCTGTTTCCAAAGAATTAAAATGGTCAAAAGAAAGGGCAAGAGAACCAACTCATCTCTGAAAGAAAAAATGAAGTCAAAATGAGGTTTTTTTTTCGTTTCTGAATAGTAGGAGGTTTAGGGAGTGCTATGAATGAAATTACTGATGGGCAATGGATGGTGACAGTGCAAAATAAACTTCAACAAAAAAGATGTACAAACAACACATTTTTCAGAGAAACCATGACAGATTTGCATGCTCTTAATGCTTACATTTATCAAGCATACCATTCCATTAAAAATGTCAAGATCTATGGACTATCATAAATCTTGAAACAAAAATCTACCAGTCTCAGCAACTCTGAGTTATATAGAATGCTAACTATTACTATAAAAGAAATATACTGCAATTGTCAAAACCATTAAGGCAGTAAATTAAAACTTCTTTAAGCACCAATATGCACTGGAAAACCGTACCCACAAAATACAATACAAAAATTACGTAGTCACACTGTAAGAATGGCATTTCCAAATTGCCTGGCCCAAGTCTGCAATTGTTCAAGATTTGGCTTTAAGACTTAGACAATGAAATGTAAAGTTTGTTTTCCAATATCTTGTTTAAATTGTTGATTGAAATACTAGTATAGGTAGGGAACCAGCATTACCAAGTAGAAGAAGTGGTTTGAAATGAAGTAATGGATGCAAATTGCAACACTTAATTAGGAAAAATCAACTGTGCAGGCTGAGGAATCAGAGCAGCTCTTAAGAAATGGATTTGGGCCATACAGATCATCATAGATGAGACACAATATTACATAACATCCTGACAGAATTAAGCAGAACCAAATCTGTACTACTACAGTAAAGTATACATTAAATTTAGCAAATATTGACTGACAGATTTCAACAGACAGATTCCAGTAAGTTCATGTTATAGTTATCTAATTCTTAGGAGAACTTCCTATCAACTGTAAGAATAAGTAACGCACTCAGTGTTACTCCACATTTTCATTTGTGAAATGAAACTATGAAAAATTATTTCTTGCTTATGTTGTCATCCAAACATAAAAAGACCACCAGAGTGAAAATTAAAAAGGGAAATTAATTACAGAGGATCATTAGATCAGCTAGATCCATTCAAATGAAAATTGGACAAAGACAGCCAAGCACAACAATGCATGCACATCTCAGAAAAAAATAAGGTAGTCAAAGTTTTGGAATGGTGCGCTATAATTTGGAAGGTTGCGTTACTGGAAAAAATTAACTGCTCCTACAAGCAGCTCAGCTTCAGTTTCTTTTACAACACTGTGGCCAAAAGGCATAACACACTTCTTGGCTGTGAGAATGGTGCAGCTTTGATTAGCAGTAGAAAAGTAATTTTTAATTGGAAATTTGTAAGACTTCCTAATAATGAGAATAATATTCACAGAGAACTTTGCAGAGATATTATTTTGACAATTAGTAACAACCATAAGAACTTTTTTTTCCTAAGAAGTCAGTCTTCTAACTATAGTATTTTTTCCTGATGTACATCAAAACCAAACAGGTTTAAGGTACTGTGTCCCACTGTTACATACTTTATTGATTTAAGGAAAAAATTTAAGACTAATTTGAATCTCAACTAGTATGAAAGCCTGTTCATGTTTGCAGTGCTACTACTTTGAAACTTACTAGCAAAATTCTTTACTTGTGTGTACATTTTCTGGTTTGATTTTTAACTTGCTAGAATTCTAATTTAGGTTGATAATTTTATTTTATGCATTCATATTCTGACCCATCCCCTCAGTGGTAGTCCATTATTTGATAATGAATGTAAGTAATATAAGAAGGAGTGGATACCTGATAGCAAAACTGCAGGTTTTAAACATAAAAGAAATATATGTTCACAGAATGTGCAATAGGATTGTGTAACACATTAGTATGGGAAGTTCTAAATGTATTAAAAGGATAGGAGGGTTTAAAAGTCAATTCATGGAGGATACGTCCTTCCATTTGTGGCCGTTAATGTGGTACAGATATGATGTAGGGCTAAAGAAGATTTCAGAAACACAGATTCTGGAAACTCATACAGTATATGTATAGAAACGTCATGCCTTTGCTTCCAAAAACTAGTAAATTTTCCCTGATCACCTTACAACTGCTGGGAGACAAGACACTGGGACAGAGAGACCTTTGTCGTCATATGGAATGCTCACTGTTGACATTTAGCATGTGGGAACTCGCTCTAAGCCTTAATGTGAAGGCATCACCACATTGAGACAGTGATCCTAACATTTAACACAACATGTAGGGTACCTGCAATATGGAAGTGCTCTACAGAACTGTTTGCCAATAAAATGCAGAATTCACAGCTTCTCTGAATTGGGAAAAATGTTTTTATTGCTGCTAAAATGTAACACAGACAAGATGACTACACTTCTATAGGGGAAAAAAATTTACTTACATCAGTATTACAAGAGCGATACCGCTTCCTTTCTCCAAGACAATATTTGCCTCCACCTGAAGGCCTGGAAAAGCATGTTTTATATTTTAGTATATGCTTTAGTACAAACACAAGTTCATGAGATATACTAATGCATTATTAGTATACAAACAAGTCCAAGACATATATATGAATAAAAATAAAAGCACATGAAATTTTGAAGGTGCGATTTAAAAATACTTTATTTAATAAGAATTGTAGCATTGACTTGAACAGTAACAGATGGAAAACAGTACTGGTTACTTTAAAATCATCACTCACATAGTGTTTGTATGGCTTGTATAGTTCCCAAGCAACACATCTTAATTGTACTTTGAACACACTAAAAAGCCATCGTTTTTAATTATTTGCTTGCTTTGTAAAACTAGAATGAGGAATATGTAAACAACCTACGTGACACTTCTTAAAAAACATCTTCTCTTATTGCACTTGAAAACACAACAAAATGAAGAAATACTGCCTGCTAAGTACTGGAGCCAGCAAATACTGCATTTTCTAGTTCAAGAATCTTGATTCTCATCTGAATTAAGCAGTATTAAATCTAAGGAAACTCCAGAGTAAGCAGGTTTTTATTAGTGTGAATAAGACATTGGGTTTCAATTTTCCAAACCATTTGAGAACCTTATCTATCTTCCACAGAGGTCAAATAATGAATTAACATTAAATTAAATGGAAGATTAATCTGACATCAGTTCTCTGGCTCATAACTTGAAAGCCAAAAGAAAAACCACTTGGTGTTTGTTTTACAATGAAGAAATAAAATAATTTAGAATTAACTAAAAAGGGAAATAAATACTATTTTTTACATTAAACTTATTTAACAGGGCAAAACTATCCTGGAAACAGGATTTTTTTTCCAAATAGAGACACACCCTCTGCTACTCTCCCCTAGAAAAGCATTTGCTTGCTCTGCGGTTGAACATCTAAAATTTTATCACCTTTAAACATACTAACTCATATACATTGTGAGAAGATAGTTAAAAGGTCTTACGAATTACGCTCCAAAAAAATATTTTGCTAGCATTTTTACATAATGCTGTGGGGTAAAAAACAAATTTATTCTTCTCTCATTAACTGCCCGACGTTATAGATAAATAAAGATAATTTTTGCTATTGAATTGGTTCAGTAAGTAGTGCCGTTTGTCAGATTTGATAATTATTGCTAATGAGAGGAGGTGAACAGACCACCCTAAGCAGCAGTAATATGACGTTATGGTGTCTGCCTTGCAGTGGAAAGCTGATGAAGTTTTGCATCAGTTAATAAGTTTTGCAGCCAGGCTTGCAAAACATAGGTACAAGCAACAAAGAACAGAAGTGTACAGAAAGGAGAAGATAAAAAAGAAGTGACAAAAGCCACAGAATGGATTTCCATGAAAGATGCACAAAAGCTTGATGGTTCCAAGAAAAAGTGGTCTTAAGAACTAATAATAGTGATAGAAATACTGATTATAGGACATGACAAGAACAACGTATGGAGTACGAGAACCATACTTCTGCAAAGACCTATAGCTGTGACAAGGTAACTAGCACAGGGCAAGCAGCAACAGAAAAAAAGCAGTGATGCATTGGGCAAAGGATAGCAATGGAAATAAGTGAGCATTCATCATCTGAGAAGATTTGCTGACAGAGAGAGAGGAGCACTTACCTGACAGACTTTCTCTGGAACAGTGCTCAGGACATTGGAAAGCAGATAGATGACAGGACCAGTACAGATACACACAACAGATCAAGCTGTAGTGAAGAAGCTGGTCCCTCTTGAGAGAGAGTAGATGGACCAGAAGGGAGTAGTGGCAAGGAGAAAAGTTGCTGAATTGTTTTAACAGTCAGTTGGAAGTTAAAACTAAGTATTGAACCTGAGCTCATATAAATTTATTGTATGCAACTCAATATTACTAACTATGGATTAAATGTAAGCAGTTGCATGCAAAAGCTTGGAAATACCACATTGTTTTTTCATAACTGGCAATAGTAATTTTATAGGCTAGACAAGCATTAGCAGTAATATGTCTTAAGAAAGAAATCTTAGGCATGATTTAAATATTTTTTGCATGGATAGCAAGTTACAGAAAGAAAACCATTCTGGATACTGCTAAATATAAATGCAACTATCTTTACAGTACATAAGATATATTGTAAATGTAAAAAGTATGTCTAGTGAACTTCTCCTGTTTAAATGTTTCTGTCTGCTATTTTGAAGACAAATGTTGGCAAACTAGCAAAACATTTTTGCAGATAACATGTGAAACCACAGTTCTGAATAATTTCCAAATGTGTCTTTTTGTTGGCTCCGGCTTACTTTAGCTACTTACGCTGGACTGTCACAGTGTCTTATAGATGAGGAGACTCCTCCCCCGCAGGTCCTGCTGCACTCTCCCCATATTGACCACGGACCCCAACCCCCATCTATGCTCTGGGGCCAAGTGCCAAAAGGTACACACTCTCCCTGATAACACCACTGAAAGATTTCACAAAAAAAAAAAAAAAAAAACAAAAAAAACCACAAAATTAGCTTCCAGGCTGACAGAGTTATCAGGACAGAAAAATATAAGGGTCAGGCAATGACCAATTATAGGCATTAGCATTCTCTGTATAGATAACAAGACTAATATTTTACTTTCTCTAGCCAAGTTTAGACATTGGTGAGGGTGTGTGTGATTTGTTAATTGTCTTTACTAAGTCCAGAATTATAGGACCCTAACACACACAAGAAATTAAAGCAAGGTTAAAATAAAGGTTTTCTTCTTTCTTCATACATCCTCCTTAGTATTTCATGTTAAAGCAACTGCAAGTTGCTTACATTCTTTTAAACACTAAGATTCACTTCTAAGATTAGTTTAGTAAAACACCATCCACTTAGGATTCATGTAAGCACGTCATTAAACAAAATGAAAAATTCCTTGTGATAGTATTTTTCAGAAAGTAATCCCTTACATTGTAAAAAAGCAAATCTGGATGAGGTTACAATGGAAGAAGAATTTGGTGCTGTACTTCATTTACAGTAACCCTACACACATAATAAAAGTAGTGCCAAGGCATCAGACATGCTACAAAAAATCATTATACAATAGTGACTGGCCATGTGCTCAGGAACAGTTTGAACACACAGTCTGTATAGCGCACTCATGCAAATACGCTTCGCGATATTGTTACATGCATCAGACCTATAAAATGAGAGACAAGTCACACAAATGGCTAGTTGTTAAGATACATTTATCATTTCCTTCATCAGAAATTCTTTAAACCACTCAGAAACAATCCTGGAGTCCATAGTTATATCCACATTCTTATGTCTACTGCATCACTGAGAATCTGGAGTAACTCAGTCAGAGAACCCTGTCCCACCATTATAGGCTTAGCTGATAGTGTGATCTGAATCTTCACATGCCTGCTAACAAACAGTGGGCACATGCTGTTTAACTCGCGTGAATTGCCATAGCAGACACAGTATTGACAATTTCCATAAAGAAACACAGACCACTTCTCTGTCCTGAACCAGTCATATGAATTTTAAAAAAGCATCAAGACATAAACAGTAGACATGGACAGACAGACATATCGCTGTCCACCCATAAACACTACTGGAAAATGCAATGTTGAATTTATACTTAAAGATTTAGCAAAGCCAAGTTTTCTCCTTAGACTGACATAAAGCCTGAGTCCTAACAACACTTTTTGACCTCTTTTTGTTCTGTATGGGCTATACCTGTTTTGAAACACAGCTCTTAAAATCCAGCACATTTCTGTTTATTAGCCTCATCCTCTGTCAGGGAAACAAAAGACCAGCTTTAATGTGTCTACAGGAAAGATAAAGCAGACTATTTTAAATCTCAATTTCAAAAAATGTAGCCTTTTCTACCAGGTCTGCTCAGGACAGAGTTTTCCACATGGCAACCTCTTGGGTGCTGCATGTTTGGTTTGAGACCAGTGTGGATAACACACCTATGGTTTAGCCATGGCTTGCACACTATCAAGGCTTTCTCTCTCAACTCGTCACCCAAATGACTAGGCTGAGGGTAGGCAGGGTGTGGGGAGGGCATGCAGCAGCTATAGCTGACTCAAACTGACCAAGGGAATATCCCATAACACTACAAAATCATACTCAGCAGTAAAATTGAGGAGAGGGGGGGGAGGTTTGCAAGGTAGCCAATGCTTAGAGACTGGATGGGTAGCAATTGACTGCCTTTGATCTCTTTGTTCTCTTTTTCTTTCCTTAACTTACAGAACTGCCTTTCACACCTCGTGAGTTTGTTTCACTTTTGTCTGATTCTTTGCCCCATCCCTTGGAGGGTACTGAGGGAGGTTGAGGTGAGGGGCTGTGGGAGTATCTGATGGATAGAATCAACTCACCACACCTTCCCTCAGGAAAAAAAAAAAAAAAAAAAAAAAAAAAGACACAAGGTTCCATGGAGTGGTACTGAGTAAAGCTCTATCGCTGTTGTTCTAACATCACAGACCAGAGGTTTGTGCCAATAAAAAGGCATCCATCAGAGCTTCTCTTTGCTCTAGACTGTCAGTCAATGAGTAGCACATAATGCAGTCATACAGTGAAATCACATTTTTAGCTAGTATAGGCATATCCCTGTGGCAGAGTATTTTGCAATGCCTCTATTGATGTTAATTATGATGAAGCATGAAGTATTTATGTGAATTACATGGCAGGGATCAAAATCTTCCCACTTTCTTTATATTATAGTACAAATTATGAGATAGTTATTGTATTAAAGACAACAATCTCCTTTGGCACTCTTTTCAAGGTTTCATATACGTAACTGAAAAGTTATTCAGTCCTGAAGTAAAAAGCTAAAAATCAAAATAAGCTTTTAAGAGTAAAATTGTATTATAACCTGCTTTAAAAGATGTCATATATAAGAAAAATGTCAAAAGCAAAGTTAAGAAATTAAGCATACTCAGAGTTAAACTCGCAAGAATACAATATAAAACAAAACATCATCCCAACCCTATACTATCATAACTTTACACAACAGGCAGATGCATTTCATATATTTTATTTTTCCAAGGCTGTGTAAGAATCTTGTACTCTGTGATTTCCTCTGTCATTCAAACATTGTCTTCCACAGTCCCATATTCCCCTATAAAAACTCCCTAAATTGTGTTTCATTTACATCTCTAGCATGGAACTAAAGAATTATATTAGAAAAAAAAAAGTAATTACTTTATGTTCAAAGACAAAATAAACATTCCTGTTTGTCTTATGCTTTTATATGCACCATTTCATCACCAGAGTCTTCTTAAAAATCTGTCAGTTCATTTACCATCACCAGCACATCTCTGTATAAACCAGAGAAGGCAATTTCACATGCATTCAAAATCATTATTATAAACTGGGGAAAAAAATATACCTTTTTGAACCCAGCCAAGATGTAAAACCCCTCACCAAAGCATGAACGTAATAAAAGTTCAAAACAGAACAGTGGCACAATTCCATCAGCAGCAAGAAATCACTATTGTCTTTCCCTGTGTAGAAAACAGCCGAGTAACATCTATGGAAACACTCTAAACACATTCAGGCACAAGCAGACACCTATTGTGGAAAATTTTAACCCAAAGAGTTAAAAGTTTGGCTGGCTAATATAAGCAACTGAAAGAAAGTTTTGCCATAGAGTGTTAGGCCATTTGAAGTGTAGAAATCTCTCCCAAGTCTCACAATAATACATAAATCCACACTGCATAAAATTCTGCTTTGAGTTAATAGTGACAGCAGATTTACATTAGTGAAACTAAATGCAGAAACTGACCCTCCAAATATGATGAAGTACTCTAAGATCATTTCAGGCCTCTAGAGCAGGGAACATCGTTTATTAAGTACTTGGACAAAGCCCAGCAAAATAGGGCCTAATTTGGCTGTGGCCTTTAGGTGTGACTGCAATATAAACGCAGTGCTGTATTAGTAGTACTAGTAGTAGTAATAACAACAACAATAATATGTTATGGAACTGTAACCTATTCTTTTCTCCATAGTGTACAGTAAAGAAAACTACATATTTGGAAAGAGGTCATGTTTTCTTGGGTTTTTTTTATTAGGAGCTATTAATGTATAGCAGTCTTTGAAGCTGTTTACAGAAGTTTACAGATACAATACTCTGCTGGTAACAGGCATGAACAGCTTAATTTTGTAAAACAGTACAGATTCTCTTATTGTCCTCTAAAATCTAATGACAAAACAAGATACTGATGACTCGAAAAGGTGTTTTGCAGAGAGCAAACTCATTAAGGCCTCGGGCAAGTGGACATGGTAACAACGTCTTAAAGCACCTCAACTTGTTCATTGTAGTCTTGTGATTTAAAAATAATAAATTGAGGTAAATTGCTCCTTGTCATTGACCGTTTATTTATTGTCCAAAATAAACTTAGACTATTCATTTACTAGTACAGCTTCTAATATTTCCTATTACTAAAAAAAAAAAAAAAAAAAAAAAAGGTAACATTTTTGGTAGAATGCAAACATCTCTCTGTTTTCATTGGCTAACTCTAAGTATTCTAGTTGTTTAAATGACCTCTTCAATGAATTTATTTAGCATGGTTTACCAATATTTCCAAACTCAGCATGAAAAAGCCATTGTAACGCTGCTAGGTCATGGGCTCTGAATGAAGCCATCAACAAGCATTAATAAACTCTGACAGTTGCCCAAAAGCTTTCATTCTTTTTGTTTAAACATTGGATTGCAAATCAAAATGCAGCGTAATCTTTGTTGAAAGTAGCCCAGCCAGCATGGCGAAAGTCGGTATGAGAATAGGTGTGAGCGGTCAACATTAGGAAAAAATCCAGTCTGGAGCAGTGAATCTTAAAGACAGATGCAGCAACTCTCAGACAGATACTGGAAACTGTTTAATATATGGTATTAACTTCTATTCCTAGTATGTGTCCCATAAATAAATAATTGATGTATTTTTCTCTCTTCTTTAAGACTTGTGTAGAATTTGCCTTGTAATAGAGAAACGCTTTTTTACTATTCATAGTCTAAAACTAAGTTTCAGAATTTTATCTGAAATTATTGATATATACAGACATAATTTTAAAACCAAAATTCACATGTTCAGACCAACTATATAAACAGTATAATTAAAACCAAAAAGAATAATTCCAAATCAAAACAGAAAGGCCACTGGGGAATATGGGCTCTTAGAAAGCCTTTTTGTTATGGCAATAAGTTTTCTATATGCTTGCATGGTTCAGTTCATATCTGAAGGATTTAAAATTTATTTATCTTCAAACAAAGTCATAGAGTTTAGGCTTCAGATCTATGTTACTGATTTTCAAAGTCCATGCTAGACCTAGAGTTGTAACAGTCCTTTATGGAGGCATGATACAAAATTTAATGAAGACTAAAATAAAGAGGTTTTTTCTTAAAAGTATTTAAAAATACACAGAGAGTATGTAACAGAGTTGAGGTGTGTTTCCTTTAATGCAAGGTACTGAATGTTATATGAATTTATTAAATTACATATATAAAATAATTGTGGAATGATTTTGTAGGACACTTCCATTAGGCTGCAAATTTATTCTTATATAGTAACACTTTTTTTGAACTCTTATGGTTCGTCATACACACCTACATTTTCTAGTTCTTTTTTCCCATAGTCTTTAAACTATTAATTTCTTCTACTCACCCCCTTTTCAATGTTCCCTGTTTGGCAAAGAGTACCTTCTGCTGCTGGAATGCTGTTGGTAACACAGCGGTTGCTTTTGCTGAGGCACCAGAGCTCTCTACACACTTCCTAGGAAAGAAGGCAGAAGCAAGTTGATCAGAATAACAGCCTAAAATTGCTTCCAGTCCTCACTCACACATGTAAACACAAATTTCTGTTGAACAGAGACTTCTAAGAACTAGGCTGGAGAGATGTATCTATAGATGACTGTGAAATATTCTGGAACAATTTCAAAGGTCTAAGAATATTCTGCAAAAAAAACAAATGTGAAAAGCATCAAATTACAAGCTACAAGAATGTGTTTTTCACACCTGACATGCCAGTTATGTTTTATACTTGATTTTTTCTTCAGTAGTGCTAATGCTGGGCTCAGTACATCTCAATGTTGCTGCAAAAGTATTCTTCAGATGTGCTGTAGCATCTCATTTACTGTCACTATGTCCCTCAAAATTACATGGCAAAAGTATACTATTAATTTTGAAATATGAAACTGCAAAAATTGGTTTAGATTCCTTCAGTTCAAATTGAAGTTTTGGAGCTCAGACTACTTGCACTCCACTTCTTTAACACTTGCTAATAGAATGCATGTGTATGCAGTACTACTGGAGCTATGTGCTAAAATATTTCCTTTGGGCTTTTTAGATTTGTGGCTGATATTTCATAGATTATTTAGCCTATCCTACTTCCCTATGCTGTCAATGTTAAACAAACCCAGGTTCTAAAATAATCTTTTTTCCTACCATACTTTCTCATTTAGTTTTGCACACTTAGTCATTTAATTTAAGCCAGTTCTGTTGACATTGGAGATTCATTGTTAAAACTATCTGAGGGGTGAAATTCATAATGTGGCTGAACACTGGAAATCTGCATAGTTGCTTCAGTTGCCCTTGGATTTAGCTCTCTATGTAGAATGAAAACAGAATTGTTTTGCTTTTACAGTAAATTACTTACATGATGTATTACTTCGAGATCTATGCTAAAGTTCACAACCTGTTTACAGATACTTTCTAAACATTTTTTTTAAATTTCAAACATACTCTGCCACTAAAACTGATCTTTAATTATATCCTACAAATACTCCTTTTAGAGATTCTACAGCTGAACTTAGTACAAATAGCAAAAAATGAAAAGACAATGTGAGTAAATGAAAATTATTAGACATCCCGCTCTCCTGTAAAGTTTGTTGTTTCTCTGAGGAAATGAATATCCGGCATCTAAGCTGTGTTATGTTTTACCTTCAGATTCATGTTTCTTGTATGGAACTGCATATAGAAATGGATCTAACTCACTAGCAGCTGCAGCAACAGTTCAAGAGTACAAGCATTTTTTTAATAACGCAAAATTCCTTCCCAAGTTTAAAATCAGCTGGTCCCATTAGACAGGATAGGGTTAGGTTTATGAAAACATAGTGTATTTAGCTTCATGATTGGTAGAAGCAAGGTAAGTTTTTAAAAATCCATTATAAACATACTATATTAGCATAATCTCAAATTATGAGGAACAAATCCTGATTATTTCTGATTTTGACAATTAGGGCCAAGGTATCTCATTCTGTTTGGAGGGTGCCTCCATGAAAACTCAAGCAAATTGAGAAGAAATACTGCGTGTTGTAAAAGCTATTAGTTGCATAACTGTAACTATCTTATTTTTTAGATTTCTTTTTTTTTAAGAAATAGAAACACTTTGAATATTCACTGTCTTGAATCCCTGAATAAAACACTTGCTTTTGCCACTCAGCTGATAAATATTCAGATTAAGATACACACAAGTAAATATATGGTTTAGAGTATCAAATAAAACAGGGAAAGAACAGAAGACACATCACAAAGAATCTTGAGAAATATAACAAGATCACAAATTTCACATCCATTAAGGTGCTAAAAACTCACATCTAAATCAATCTTTAATCCAAACTTCAATACACTATGGGTTTCAAAGTAAACCTGTTTGTTTTTTCTCTTAGTATGAGGTGTTCCTGTCATATTCTTGACATATTTCCTTTTACATTTATTTTCCCATTTTGCTGAGCAAAATTAATGAAATTTAGTTGCTTATGTTTCATGTGTGGTTTACATTGTCACTATTAAAACCGTCAGACTGTGGTGATTCTACTGCTGACTTTGTCTTTATTTTCTATCTGATGAAATGCAAATGTTAAATTAATAGCTGCGCTGACTTTGTGAAGTTTGGTTCAATGTTCTGAAAAGCCAAAAATTCAACTGCATTAAGAAACAAAGATGTCATCCATTCCAATATAAAACGAAACAAAAAAATCACATTTGAGTAACAGTCTGGAATTTGAAAACATGTATTTCAGGGTTATTTGAATCCAGAATGCAGGTTTGTGCTCCAAAGTTTACATGCAGAATTTCACTTCTCATATGCCTACACAAGTATACTATCTATATATTAACATTACGGGAAGTAATAATTAAAACATTGAAAGGATAACATAGCCAAGAGCAGTTAACAATTTCCTTCTGATAGGAATCTTTCTGTATACTCAGGCTTCTTTGTGGTATTAGACTGACAGATTTACTGAACACCACTCAGACATTTTAATTCTAAACAATCAGTTGAACTGTGAATTAACAGATACAGCACACCTAAACTATTTCAGTAATTCATCTCTTTGCAGAATGATTCTAAGCATGTCAGCTCATCTCCCTACTCCAAAAAAGGAGAAAAGTATTTTCCCAAATGCTTAGAGAGACAGAAAGGAAAGCACTAAATCAAAACTAGGTATTACTGCTAACATACTCAGGTAGTCCTTATTGAGACCTTAATTTCAACAGCAGTTTGCCTCAGTAAATCCCTGAATACAAAACAGAAGTAAAATTAAATTACTATGGGTTGTATCATACTATTAATATTTGAGCACAAACCTCTGTGCTTAAATCATTAAGTTTAATTTGAGACAGACATACAGTGTCCCAAAATCAACAGAGTATTTCCTAATGGAAAGCTATGTGAAACATAGAAGATTTATTAACTAAAATAACCCAACCTATCAATTGGTTGGATCAACTTTTACATAAGAAAAGTTACAGAAAATATTTTTGTATTTTCTTTGAAATATAGCCAAATATTCTTCCATTGCTTTGCATTTAAAAGGAAGAGTAGCATCTGAAGCATGAACATTCAATGACAAAAAACATCAAAAGCAATTTGAAAACAAATAGGATACCTAAAAACAAACTGAAAACTCACCTGTGCTGTTATTTCATTAAATGAAAATGGAGTTGTACCAGGTAATATGGGCATGTCTTTATTTTCAGCTGGTTTTGGAAAGCTAACAGAGAAATTCTTACTAAAATGATAAAACTTTCAGTTCTCCAGCTCAGCCTTATACCTAATACTAACTAAGCCTTGTAACTATTGATTTGAGCTATTCCCTTTCTATCACCATCCTATCTATAGTATCTCTAAGCAAATGGGTTTTTTTATCAGCCAGCCTGAAAAACATATGAGGAACTGCCCTTGGAGTATACTGCTTTTTTCTACACACTGAAACTCACATACACATGCACACACACCAACCCACCCACCCGCACCCAGAAACATACAGTGACCCTTTAGGGTAGTTCTTTCTTCACTGACAGATACAAGATGAAGCTAGTGTATTTTTTGCCAACATTGAATTTGTATAAATAATTTACTGAAAGCTATAGAAAGAAGTATAACCTGAAAATTAATCCATGATCTCAAAGTCAATCTCCATATGTGTGAATTTAATAATTATTAATTTGTAAAGCGAACAAGGGAAAGTGTTTTAAAAATCCAGGAAACATAAACTGAAGCTGAGGCCTGCCACAAAGTCAAGACAAGATATATGACAACCTGTAACAGTGTATCTTAGGGCTCCATGACTTCAGTTTGGAATTCAGATGCTTATATTTGCAGTAAATTAAACAAAGCTGAACCCATCTAGAGAAAAAAAAACAGCAAATCAAATTATCTTCCTTTTGCCTAAATGTTATCAATGATGGAGCCTCCTTCTGTTGTGTCATGCAGAGTTACATTTAGGCATTACAAGTTATGTAACGTGTAAGCATCCCATATCATAATAATGATAAACAGTAACAATACAGCACAATGAAAACTCAGTAGTATGAGCGAAGATCAAACTACTGTGCTGTTCTTAATGTTTTCAACACTAATGAAAGCTTCCCACAAATTTGGCCCATAATACTAAAAAAAAAAATTAGATGGGAAATACATTAACAATGCACATTCAAGTCTGATACTTTGGGAGTTTCATTTTTTGTTAATTTTCTTAATTCTTTGTTCAATTTTAAAATGTTAATTATGATGTTATGTTACTTCAGCACATTTAATCTATAATATGCTGCACCTCTTGATGAGCATTTGCTAAAATACAGCATGAAAATAATTAGCTTAAATGGTAACTTAACAAAATTCAGACCCGAAAAGCATCAACCCATGGCATTTGCAGCTTTGCTGCTGAAATACTCATGGCAACACAATTTATGACTAGAAGACTATACATAATTATGGGTGAACTTCAGAAAGTTCAGAATTTAGTTCAGATAAGCACCCAAAAGTTACCCTTTTAGTGCTCCACTACCAAGTGCTCATTCAGTGGTGCAGCATCTTACGAATCACAATGTGCTGAAAGAGTGTGAAACAGAATCCAAAGCTTAAGTTGTACATTCCTATTGTTACCAGCATTCTTCCCTAAATAATGGGTGCTTATGTGAACCTAACAGAAACTACAGAAGCCCCACAAGCTCAATCACCTACAAATAGCATCTTCCCTTTGAAACCCATGCAAACTATCCCATCTTTATTCTAAACACATTCCAGTATCTGAAATCCCATTACTGCTCCTAATGTCATGTAATGTACTCCTTCTGCCTCGATCCTTAGCTTCCCCTAGCACTTTTAAAAACAGTTTCCATAAGATCTGGGAGCGCTGGTGTTACATCTGTGCCTGCTGTGAAAGAGAAAAAAGGAAGGGAAAAAAAGGAAGGAAGGGAAAAAAAGGAAGGAAGGGAAAAAAAGGAAGGAAGGGAAAAAAAGGAAGGAAGGGAAAAAAAGAAAGGAAGGGAAAAAAAGAAAGGAAGGGAAAAAAAGAAAGGAAGGGAAAAAAGAAAGGAAGGGAAAAAAAGGAAGGGAAAAAAAGGAAGGGAAAAAAAGGAAGGGAGTGGGGGACAAGATAGTACTGGGGAAGAAAGAAGAGGACTACAGAAACTTGTAAAACCACTTCAGAATTCAGGAAAAGTCAAACTTCTGTGATTTCCCTTGGCTATACACATCTTAACAATTTAGGAAAAAAAATGGGGGAACAAACAAAAGTCACCTTAAGAATAAAGCTGAAAGTATTTCAAATGTTCTTACTGAAATCAGTAAACAAATCCTAACACAAGAAAAGCTCGAAACTTTCATGACTGAAAACTTTAATCATTCATGTAAAAGGCCTGCAAAATAGTAAGGAGGTTTTGCACTTGACCAGCAAGACCTTATGAAGTGAAAAATAATAGAAAGGTTGTAAAATAAGATAATTTTTTTTGCCTGATAATGGTTTTAACCCCACTTTGTGAGCAACGTCATATAAATCCATCTGATCAAACTACTTTTGGTCTGCTAACAAACACCAAGTATGAAGCAACCTAGTCATGGTATGGTATATGAAGCTGGGGGAAGAAAGTAACTTTTCAGAGAGTTACTAAGTAGTATGTACAGATTCAGCTCTACATACAACAGAACACACACAATCATAGAGTCACAGTATTAACAGGTGAGGGAATGAAAGGCAGATACGATGCAAAGGTAACACCAGCAACTTCTCTGCCTTCCGTGAAACAAAAGCTTTCAGAATCTGCTTCTATTATCCAATAAAGACCCTACATGAATTTTACCACCTCTCTTTATTTAACTGGAGTAAATTGTACCAGTGTTTCATGAAAATACTGAGTCTAATTCACTAAGATGAAAGTTTATATTACCTGATTACAACCCTTGCGTACAAGAATTTATTTACTCTCCCAGCTTTGAAAGTTAGCTGATTGATGCTGGTTTTTTATGGCCATTACTAACTGGATCAGCTAAACTTTCTGTCTCTGAATTGGCATATAGGAAACTGGTAAGCAGTGAAGTTACCACAACTACCATGTTTTGTATTTCTGTAGCCCACACTTACCTAGCAACTTTCCATTAATGCAATTAGCTTTATGGCCACTCCCTGTAACTCATTAAAAACTTCCTAGAGACAACAAAGGCAAGGGAAGCTATTGAAGGCAGCATGAGATTTTTTTATTCTAGGAATATGTCTTCATTCTGCCTGTTTACAAGTTTTTTCATTGCTTGACCTCTGTCTTCCAAAATGCACTAACAAATGTGAATAAAAATTTGAGTTCAAAGATATTTTTGTTGGCAAACTAACTTCAGGGCTTGGGTTATTGCAAACATAAGACTATGACAAAGAAGAGAACTACCTGTCATCAACTAAAATACATTTCGAGATGTGTTGAACTCTGGCGTGAAATACAAAATGATCCTGCTGGTATCAGTGAAGCCATGTTTGCAAAAGAAAGGAGCTTTGTCCCCTTTTCCCCCTTACTCAATTTATTTACTTACACCTATAATGTTCAAAAAGCATAAAATGCAAAAAAACATACAAAGAATTGTAAGACACTATTTCTGAAACCCAACCTAGCAGCCAACAGTTTCACAGATAATAAAATGCACCACAGCTATATTAAGCACATGCATAAAGTATTAACTGCTGTTAAAATGTCTGAGATTTTAGCCTCTGTCCTAAAAATGTGGGGGTCTCTAACTTACAGTCAGGCATATTTCGGGTATTATTTAAACTCATAAAACAGATAAATTCAAAGAAAAGAGAGAAATTCTTTCCTGCATTAACTCAGACACAGCCAACAGTCAATTATTATTAGGCAACTGCTCAACTGTTAAGGAGGTAAAGAGTCCAGGAAAGAAGTTCTCCTTATACTTACCTAAACAAAAGAATTTTAAAAGGTTCTGAACTATCAGGGGAACTGGCATACAAAGAAAGCAAGGGAAGGAAACACATTTGATAATTAGCAGAATTATCAGAATTCTGCTTTACCCCAGAAGATGTATCATACCTAGTAGCTACACAAATGAACAGGGACTGGCACTGTTCGTACCAGCCTCAAAACTACCACTACAGTGAATCCAGGAAAGTACCTGAAAGCATGCATTGCCTTTAGGAAAAAGCTATGTGTCAGCACTGTATGGCAAAATTTCCACCATTACAATTTGGCTCACTGTAAGGCATAAATTTAACACTCTGCTGAATCTGAAAGTGTGCTCTAACAGTGAGGTATTTTACATAGCTTGAGGTACTACCTCCTAATTATTTTTATTCAAAGTATCTAATCCTTTGTTTAAATTATCTGAAATTGCTCTTGTATCAGAAATAGTGCAGTATATAGAACAATGCACATGTAACATTAGAAGGAACAATATTGTTTTCTAATACGTAGTTTCATTTTTTCAGCTCAAAGAGTTGAAGTAGCCCTTTGAATTCTTGTCTGACCTTGTATGCTTAACAAATACAGGGAAACCTGACCAATAGCCACAACATTTTTGATGAAACAGCTCTGTTCATAAGTGACTGAACTAAAGTTTAATTAGGTCTAACAATAATATCAAAACAACTGTAAGAGAGCTCCTTGTAAGGCCAAATTAGCTCCTTTTCAGTAAATATACACACAAGAAGGCAGAGACTTCCAGTCCCTTTAGTACTTTAGTTCTGATGCCTCCCTGGTTCAAACACCTCCCCATGTATTTAGCTCCAAGCTCCTAAGTGAATAAGGCTTTAGACACTTAAATGTGAAAAATTTTTTGCAGGATTAAGATGTCATTTATGATCAAAAGTAACAGTTTAAAATGAACATATAGAGGAAATGGATGAGGAAATAGGGGAGAAAAGTCAATGAACACAGTTTAACATTGGAGCTAGATGGCTGAAAAGGAATTTTTCTAAAGGTTAATACGACATTACAATAGAATTTCGGTGCAGAAAGAACATGAAAATTTTCCAAGTTACCTTAAAAACACCAACAATCCCAACAACTACATACAGCAGAGTCCAAAGCAGAGTTTTTTAGCCTTTGATTGAGAGTCTGTTTCTATTGTCATGTCTCACCATCTCCAATCAGTGAAGAACATGAGCAAAAGAAAAAGACAAGCAATTTTCTCTGAGATTTCTTTGATTTATAATTTCTTTCGTTATGGGTCACTAAACCCCATCTTGAAAAACCTGCTCTAGCCCTTTTTTTACCAGTCACTTTAAAAAGAAGGGACTAAGAGAAGTGCTAGAAAGATGTTAGTATCCTAAACTAGGTCCACAATTAGGGATTTTTACTACATTTAATTACATTTCCATACCTGCACATGTGTAGAATAAGACCAGTGAACTAATAATGGCATCTTCATGTGAATAGCTACACCAAGTAGAAATGTCCAAAGCACTGGCTGTTCACTTGTGTAAATGAGAGTTGAGCAGTGTATACAACTTAACTTTGTCTGGAACTTAGATCTAGTTCCACTACTCAGTTCTAAAAATCTTTTCACATATTAATAGGCATTTCTTGGGTGGCTATTTTCCATCTGCATTACCACCTTCCAAAGACTTTTCTTCCCACTTCAAAATTATCACCCGAAATCTGTATGATCATAATAACCATTTTCTCATTTTCAGAGCACTATGGCAGACAGTATTTTCAAATGTAGACACTGTTTTAAATACATACGATTTTTTAGACTGGTATTATTAACAGACTTCTACAATAGCCTCTTATATTAATATATGCGGTATGAGTCCTGTTACATAAAAGAGGGGTATTTTTTATGATCTTTAGCAGTTATGCTAACATTGATGGTTCACTGATGGAACAATACTTTGCATCAGTTCAGAGGACTGGTAATGTCACATGAAGATGTAACTTCTTTTAAGCGTTCACTTTTTTTTTTTTTTTACTACATGAGAAACCCCCCAAAAACCCTATAAAACAAAAATAAAGCAGAAGGCAGACAGTCAAGATTACCTACACATCTTCATTACTTCCAATCATTCCTGGTTTTAGAAACTTGTTTAAGTAAGAAAGTGTATTGTGCAGTGTGATCATCACAACAACTACAGAGTTTAACACTTTTTGAAAACAATAACATACATACGGAAAAGGCAGGTTTTGCACGTTATTAACTACACAGTTTAATTAAAAATGCGGTATATTTCCAAAGTCTATAGATGATGGATTAAATATCTGCAAATAAAAGTGCATGTGGTGAGATTTTGTAACAGAAAAAAAAATTACTTTGATGCAGTGACAGGAACCAGGGCCATTAAGGGACAGTGGTGGGAAGTGACAACTTAAACAGGAAAAATATAGGCCAAAATAGGTTTCATCAGAGATCAGGAAAGACTCCATGAGCTAGCCAACCAGCTACATACATCCTTTAAGTTCTTTGCACAATGCGCTCTGCCAAAGAGATATCCCAAGAATAATGTTGTATTTATCACCCCTGGGATATTAAAAATGGGCTTTCTTTGTAGCTAGTGATTAGAGAAGTAAACAGAATTAAAATTCAATTATTACATCGTTTTACTTGAATCATCTGAAAATTTAAATGTTTACTTTTAAACCACTAGATATGTTTTCAAGGTTTATTTAATGTAGTCTCAGCTGATTGTTTGATGACAAGCACAGCAAAATGTATCATTCTACTACATGATTTGGGATGTAAGATTTTAACTATTTATAGATTTATTGCATCATGGCCTACCTGTGCAGATTTTTATTCTACTGTAGATTCATTTGTTTATTGTTTATTGAGCACTAGTACTTGCAGCCAAGGCTTTGCTAGTATGTAGCTATTCATTAGTCTATTCAGTTATCTAGCTTCATGTTCTGCTGTTGCCATAACCATAATTAATCATTCCACAAAGAGATCTGAACAATGTGAGAAACAATAAACTCAATATCAGAAAAAAGAAGAAAAAAAAGCAAATCACAAAACAAAAACCAGACCTGACAAGTCAATACAAGTACCACAGCAATTTCAAAATGTAGCTTTAAATTGAAAAGTTAAAGCTAGCACAACAGATTTCATGTTTCACGATCAATACAACATGAATCTGATCTCAGTTAACTGAAATCTGGAAAAATTCCGTAGTACACTTCATGAGGAGCAGGATCAAGTGCTCTGCTCTCCTTTTTTTCCTAAAATTAAAGAATGCTTTCCCCAGATCATTGTTACCCACCCAGCATACAAAAATGACTCAAGCAAAAGATGCAGCATAAGGATTAAAATGTACTCTTTGCTTACGTATGATGGCACCAGACACGTTGTGGAAATCTGTTCCCCACTACTGCATCTAACTAAAGATTTATGTTATAAAGGAATATATACAAATGACTAAGCAGAACACTCAGCATAAGGATTAAGACTTCTTACCCCATATTTACATTGGCGGGATGTTGCTCCATACTGGAAGCGACACTGTTCATCAGCATCATACACCTGACCTGGGGCCACAGCTGGATAAAGAAAGTCACGCTTGGGAGGCTCATTATCAAGGCAAGTACCACGGCCCGAACTGTTCAACATAAAGGACCAAATCAATTAGGAACTCTACTGACTGTAAATGACAGTAATGATAGCTAGTATCATGTATCTAGTTCTTACTTTTAACAGCACTGGGTGTTGACACAAATATGATCGCAATAAACAAACAGAAGTAGGATGGCACACTTAGTACCATAGTAAAAAAAAAAGTAGAGGGAATTAAGATCTTAAAATAATTTTTCATCATTATTAACAAAAAATGCTTATTTTAGATTGTGAAATAGATTTCATATATTATCCTTTTTTAAAGTGTGATAATTTCTGAGCCACACAAGACTGATTTTCATTTTTGTTTTAAAATTCCTATTTGATTTCACTGAAGAATAGCTACATTTGGTCACAAGATGAAAAATAAACAAATTAGGCAATTAAAACAAGTTCATTTTACAATTCTTAATGACCCTTCTGGTCTTTCAAACAGCGAAGTACAATCTTTAGATATGAGCAGCTCAACTTGTTTATACAAAAGTAAAACACATTTAAATTTCAATATATCTGAATGTTTAGAGAGTTAGGAGCTTGACTTGCATGCTTTTCTTGAACAAAACAGTTACAGTGGTAAAAATTCTGCAGGATCTTCAGATTTGCCTATACCAGGGTGAGTGAAAAAAATTGTTTGGATCTTTTCTACTGTATTGATAATATTTAGTCTTTAAAACTCCATGTTAGAACTAAGATAATCTTTGTCTGGTGGTTAGTGGTTTTTTTACAAAATATGCCGATATTCAACCACAACATTTTCATGTAGTGGAATAAATAACAAAGAAATCCAAATGTAGAAAATGGTCTGTTGAGAAATCTCTGTACTTTTCTGAATAAATAACTCAGTTTTTTTAGTCAGTGTGCATAAAAGTTGACAGATGCTTTTTTGTTTTCAATTCGTATGTGAATAAGTGAGGATTTTTCAAGAATTCTTATGCCAACACTTTAAATTTTTTTAGGACATTCCTACAAATTTTGCCAGCACTGATGGGTTTTTTTCCAAATCTTTTCCATGCACCTTGCCAAAGGAACGTAATTTCAAAAGTGAATGTTCTACACTATTTTTTGAAGATTTCCAATTTTCTACCGTTTTCACACCTGCAGATTAGAAAAGAGCAAAAAGCCTCCTTTAACTACATATCGTATGCTCTCATTTTAACCCTATTTTAGGAAACAAACAACTGTTCACCATTTCAGAAGGCAAACAGCAACTAAGGCAATAAGCAGATACTCACAGAAAAAAACCAGCAACATTTAGTTACTAATCCTAATGAATTTAGAGTGATGCACCTGCGCACACACACACACACACACACACACCCTCATACATCAGATGAAATCTACCTTTAAAATATCAACTGTGTGGTTCTGGCATAAAGAGATAACATACTTGCCCCATTATTTCCATTTTAATTACGGCAAGCATGTGTATTTTCTAAAAGCTGGAGTTGGAATCTATCCTACATTCTTCTGAAATTCTTCAGTGTTGTATTATGTGAGTGTTAATAATTCCAGTATGGAAACAACTGAAATACAATCAGCATTTTCCACATTGTCTGGACCAAACTGCAGATAGGAACTTTGCTTGAACAAGTACTGCGTAGTTTAGCATTTGACATCAGCTTGAGCTGGTATTGCACATGATGGGAACATTTCCATGGATTCCAGTAGTGCAGAGTTTTGTCTGTAAACTGTGATCCTCTAAACAGGTATCTAAGAGCACAGCAGTGAAACCCCTGATTTCCTTTAGTGACTCTGTCTATAGGCATATGTAGCACTGCATGGATTAGATAACAGAATCAGATATAAACCTTTAAATTCACCAAATCTGTAAATTTAAGTCTATACCTACAACACAAGACAAGTAATTGCAGAAATGCAAGTCAAACTCCTTGTATTAAGTACAAAAATATGCCTCTTCTGATTTAATGAAGGGATTTTCACAATAATAAAATACTGTTGTAGGAGAAAAAAAAGCAAGAAAATTACTACTAAGCAGTGAGTCACTTACAATCTACTATATATCACCACCTCTCAGGCTGAAAATTTATTTCTGTTTCTTTCTGCTTCTTTGTACTTCTTTGAAGTACTTAAACAACACGGACACATTTTACAAACTTATTGTGAGAACCTGATACTGTATTGTGCAAACTGAAATATTTCGGAAAAGAAGGAATGTGCTATAAAACACATTAATAAAACCTGGGACTTTTCCACTGCTACTGAAAGGTCTCACCAAAGCTGTGCAAAATATGAATGTAGGTTGAGGACCATATAACCCTTCCAGACAACTAATACTGGACTCAGGAATTATGTAATACTCTGGAGTATACGTCCTTATTCTCCCTTTCTCTTTGCTCCATTAAAGTAAAACTCAGATACTTCAGAAAAAAACAGTCTCATAAATACAGGGCAATAAACCAAAAGGGTGTAAGATGAAGAATGGTACTGGAGCATTTTGTAAAGAGAGATCTAACAGTTATTAACAATCAGGCCTATAAAAGTTTAAAAAAAAAACTTTCTGTAGATGTAAGATAAATAATATCAAGGAAAAGAATGACCTCAAACTCATCCTCACACCCTATTTACACCATAAGATCCTACTAGTACTCAAAGATGACCTCATTTCCCTAATTTTAGGTAAATTACATAAGGTTTTTTGGGATGTGGTGGGACTGGCTTCAGTTATGAAACAGCTAATCTTTGTATCATTCTCTCACAGTATTCCAGTGTAGAGTGTCAAGCGATATTTGTAAAACACTCTAATATAACTTAAGCATTACTTTGTATTTTAATATCATGGAGTAACAAAATTTTCTGTTTGGAAGAACATCAAGGACATTAGTGCATCCTCTGAAACCTTAAGATCTCAGATGTGCTATCACTGCTGACTGCTTGATCAAGATAACAGCAGGTAGGGATTCAATGCTTTACAGAGTGAACAATGGAAAACAGCATCGCCACCTCTGTATACATCACTGTTGTATCCAAGGTAAATAGAGAAAAAGCAAAAAACATGGATCTGGACCTCCCCAAGTTTATCCTCCTATTACAGTATCCCCAGATATCTCATTAACATACAAAGTACAACACAACTCCTTCAGTGGTTGAAAAAAATTAAGCCAGAACACTAGCACTGACAACAGGTTTCAACTGTTTCAGAATTGCTTGCTCATAATAATGATGTAGACTATAATGCAGGCTATGTTAAACACTCAAAAGTGAAAAGTATTATAAGGATTTGTAATTATCTCTTACAGCTGATTAATCATATATATACGTACATACGGATAGCATACAAAAGATCTTATTTAATTCCATTATGAAATTATCCATCAAGATATGGAAAAAACATTATTATAATATAACAACAATATTTATTATAATAGGTAATATTTATTACCTATGAGCAGAGTGAATTTTATACATACGTATATAAACACATGAATTATTTACTTGCCTACACATAACATTTGGCTCCTAACAGAATCCTGACTTCATATCCATTACATTCTTCTAGTGAGTAAAAACTCATCTTTATAGAGCACCAGGATAGAGTTCTATATAGGTTGCAAAAGCTGCTTAGCTTGACATTAATAAACACAATCTACAGATTGCTCAGTAGCCTGCAGGTAATCACATAAATATTTGCAGAATCTGGACAAAGTAACGGAAGTGATTTGGAGTGGTATGTTTAAAATTAAAATGAATCAGAACAGAGTTATTAAATGAAAACATTCTTGAATGTTAGGAAGATTCAGATATTGTGATGTGGATATACCACTCACTCTCATGATGAATTCAACTTCTTTCCAGTCTTTAATTCAAGGCTGGCTCTGTGCCTTAATATGTGTTTTATAGCAAATACCCCCTAATATTGCACAATCTTTTCATAATATTCAATTTTTCTTTTTTGCTAGTAGATAAATGGCTATTTTTTAAAGGCATACTTTCCTCCACCATCCTCCTGTTCCAAAGCATTCTTTTATTCATTTGAACAATTAACCAGCAGACATATTAGGAAAAATCTATGGATGCATCTATTGAAGTCATTCACTGACCAAAATCTGCTAGTATCTCGCCTTGAGAATTTGGGAGACAATGAGCTATAAAATACTGGGCCAATCCGTTTTGTATTTATTTTTTCAAACATTCTACAGATTAGTTAATGAGAATCTGCTGCTAATACTGCACTTAAAATTTCTTAAAATTTCAATAATGTATGAGGCAGACAAGAAGAATACTTGCATAGCCAACACTCAAAAACATACTGATACCCCAAGATTACAGAAACTTTTTTAAAACAGACTAATTGATTTTTTTTTTTAACCGGGTAGCCTTTTAAGAGAAATGTAAGACTTCCTAAGTTCTAGAAATCTATAGAAATTTGGAACATACATTCTTTATTGAATTACCCTATAACTGAAAAAAAAATCCTACTAAACTTAGAAAAAATCATCCAAAGGATAGGTCAACATCTAATAATGAATGTAAGTTTTCTGCACTGATTTGTAGAGTGAGATATGAAATTTTTATATGATTCATGTGACCTTATTATTCAACTTAGTCTTGGCTTGTACTTCTAAAAAAAATTTAAACTTACGTTTCTGGAATACCAGTTGACTGGCCAATAGATAGCATGGGAAGCATATTTATAGGCATACCTTGTATTTATCTTACATATCCACTCCTGTGTTCAAGACTCTTGCACAGACCATGTCTAGGCCCAAACACTGGGTGATTTTTGTTTTGTCTACATAGACTTGCTTGGACCAAGGTAGTTTTGGCTCCTTTCCACAGTTAGAAAGGTATAGTCTCAAATCTAAATCCTGATGCATGGCAATTCTAGAGACTCCAAGAATTTCCTGTGATAGATCTTATTCATTCAGTCTTACTCAAGACTCTTGATTCCTCTCCATTCACCTTGGAAAGACAATACTGTCTTTGAAAGACAGAGCTAGACATCTGGCTTCTTCTAACAACTTTTCCTGTCTGCTACTGAGAAGATTAACAAAGTATGATTCCAGAAATCACACAGATTTGTTTATGACAAAACATAAAAGTAACTGAATAAGGAATTCTAAGCAGAAAATTCTCTTCCTTAGCTCTATGTATCTGCGTGGCTCTGCAAGTACACCATGTAACCTAATATATACTGGATATAATGAAAGTTGCATGTTATATATCTATATGTATTAAAATTAAAAATAAATACATATCCACCCACATATGCTATATAGAATTAAATTTACACTGGTTTTCAGTCACAAATGATATTTTTAGGCTTGGTTAATTTCTCCTTTATACACATATTTGAGGTTTCTACACCCCTCATGGGAATCTCTGTTCTCTGACACTGATCTCCAACCTTTCAATTCACAGTATTTCTGCATTTCAATCCATAAAAGGTTAATAAAATTTAAAGCCATTGTAAAGCACTTATGAACACTCCAGTCAGTAAACTGGATTCAGCCAAATGTTCACTCTAAAATAAAGCTTGACAAGCAACAGCTATTATGTGCTATAAGGAATGTTTTCCTCTGGAAAAAAAACCAAATTCTCTGGTCATTTCAGAACCTGTGCTGGCTGATCTACCACCAATACAAACCTTTACTTTGTCTTTACTTTTCACCAAACCACAGAATAGTTTGGGTTGGAAGAGACATTGAAGATTAGCTAGTCCCAACTCCCTTGCATGGGGAGGGGCCCCTCCCACTAGACCAGATTGCTCCAAGCCCCATTCAGCCTGTCCTTGAATACTTCCAGGGTGGGACATCCACAGTTTCTCTGGGCACCTGTTCCAGTGTCTCATCACCCACACAGGGAAAAATCTCTTCCTAATACCTTACCTAAACCTAAGCCTCACCATGAGGCTTACTCTCTAACACTCTAAATCAGTATTTTCCTCATCTGTTGCTAAGTTATGAAGAAGTATTAGAATAAAGCAGAGTAACATTTCATGCCTGGAAGGAGAAAGTTCTGCTCTTATAGGAGCCGTCACAGAATTGCTATCACATGAAACTCACTGTATTCTTTGTTTCTTGCTCACTGTTAATCACCTGCAACAGAAAAGTATCTGCTCTTAAGGCTGTTCTGCTTCAAGGAAATGTGTTAATGGACAAAAAAGAAATTATCTAGGCTTCTGATAGCTGCCTTGCAGGTACCTATGTAACTATCTCAACATCTTCTCACTGCACTGAGGAGATGGCATGAAAAGCTGGGCAGAAAACTACAAACTGGAGAAAAAACCTACTGTTTTACAGAATGTTCTACTTTATGAAATAATAAACCAACTATTTTAAGAAAAAAGTATCAATTCATTTGTAGAATATTAGAACCACAATTATTAAAAAAATAACATGGATTTATAATGAGCAGATCATGTCTGACAACTCTGACATTTTAAAAATTAGATTGCAAAGTTAGAGGATGAAGGAGAAGTTATCTTGTGCACTATTTAGCACAGTAACCTATATAATTGGAAAATCTATTCATAACTGCAATGTGTAATGTTTATATATTAAAAATTTATATTAAAAAATTATATTAAAATTATATAAATATATATATAAAAATTGTGTTGCAAAAATGCAACGAAAATATTACAGAGGATCTTTTATTACTGAAGATGCTATTTATATTTTTTTTTAAACTTAGTTCAATATCGCTTACTATATTCAGTACTTATTTTTTTATGAAATTCAGAGATGGTAGTGATTCGAGCAGAGTTACAACAGTGGCAATGACAGAGAAGTATCTCAAAAAACTGAAAGAGATTATAAATGTGGGAGTAGATTCACCAGAACACAATTCTGGCTTTCTGCTGATATAACTACAATTTTTCACTGGCACCTAAAAATAAAATTAACAGTGAACAAGCCTAGAGAATGAAAAACAATGATGGAGACACTAGTAGTAAAGAATAAGGCAAGTTTTAAAAAGAAAAATAAAGTAGAGGCACATGTTAAAATGCCTCCAACTGACAGTAAAATTTTGAAAGATCACTACATCTGTACGAAGTAGAGAAACAAGAAGGTTTGTTCAGGCTGAATTTTAAAACTCTAGAGGAACATTATACACAAATTTTCAGTTCTACAATATTTGTAGCACAACACAAATCACAGATTTTGACAATTCTCCTCTCAACCAATAAGAAATCACTTCTTAGCTATCTGTTGTATTATGTGTTCACCAGTAAGAAAAATTATTGGCAGGACAACTATAGAATCAAAATGGAGTTCTGAGGAGAGCAATAATAAGTAAATGAGACAAAGAATAGTAGAACTAAAAGAGTAAGAAACAAACCCTCAAATGGTAGAAGAAAGTATCTAAAATTTAAATTTACAATCGTAACTACTAAGCTGTTAAACAGTGTCTCAGAAGAGATAGAAAAAACATATTCTTTGTCACAAGTTAACTAGCCTGCATGACATATTGGGAAGACTACTAATGGGAACAATGTTGAATCAACAGAAATTATTGGTAATGATAAAACAAAACTACCCTGCATATATTTTTATGATGGTAGTGTTTAATCAATACATTTATACCTCTCCTGAGAAAATCAATGCATATTGTGAGAAACCATAAGGATACATGCACATAAGGATGACTTATTCAGTGTTCTTTGGTTTAGATACAGTAACCAAGGACATTTTTCATATGAACAGAACCAACATTAAAAATCTGTCTCTGCCCAAAGACTTCATGGAGAGGCCCAACATCTCTTGAGAGCAATTCAGTCATCCTCTCTATATTTTGTGGGAAGTTACATCTGAATCAACCTAAAGAAAATTTATTGGTCTGGATGGGTCCCTTCAAGCAAGATTCAGAATACAGCACCTGACTCTGAGGTAAGCACCCTGAAAAGAGGAGGAGGAAAAGCTCATTTTGTTTTAAGTAATCTCATGGTTAGACCACTTGACTGGCTTAAGTTCATCTCCTAATATACAGAAAGTGTCTCAATAACTGAAGAGCCTTTATTTCTTAATGGAACAATTGCAGTGATGATAAGGAGCCTATCAACCAGCTGCTGTTTGCTCCCATGAAGCCCATCTGACACAACTTTGAAAAATCCTGTTATTAATCTCCTCTTAGTGAACTCAACTTCTGTCTTTTCCACAATTCAAAACACACACAAAGGCTTCATTATACATCATATGCACCAACACATACATTGACATGAGCACATTTCTGAGACTAACATATTTTGACTGTTTACATTTTTTCATGCAGAAGTAAAATCTCAGGTAGCAACCTAGTTCTGGATAAAAATCACCACAGTTTATGTTAGCACAATTTTAAGGTAATAATATATAGAGAAATCCCCTCCTATAATCTTTATATTCTCACCAGTGGAACCGAAGAACGTTCATAGATAAAAACACACAAGATTGCATGAAAAAAATCTGGAGATGAAATGTACAAGGAAAAGGGCTACAACCCTTTCCTTTCACTAGATTCCCTCATATTACACACATACTTCAAAAAAATACTTCCCACCATTGATAGACTAGTTCCACTCTTCTCCATTTATCATCCTCAGATTAATTCAATGACATGGAATCAGCACTTCAGAATGCTTTGAACAGATTAAAAATTGTAATTGTAAAGTAGGGAATGGAGCAGAAGCAGTTTTTGCCAGTACTTTTGCCAGAAAAATTACTCTAATTACTCTAAAAAAAAAAATATTAAGTGACTTGCCATGTTTCAGTCTCTTAGTTCTTAAAATTTAAACCATCAGAACAGGTCACTATATCTATACTATTTATTCTAAAGGTGTCAATTTTTTAAAAAACTTGTATTTTTCTTGAGAGATTACTTACTCTAAAAAACTGGTGATGTAATCCCGACTGCAGGCTGACCAAGAGAAAGGGTTGGTGTTTGCTGTAATATGAGCTGCCATTAGCTTTGCTGCTTCATGACCTTTGGTCCCACAGGAATTTCCAATTCCATCATGATTCATACCAAAACTGCCCAAAAAGAGGAGAGAAACAGCCCATTACTTTTCTACAGTGTCAGACCTCTTAAAAAGTAATGTTACCTTTACAGAAATCAAAGTACACCTAAAAGAACACACTTTTTATTACAAGGCAACTCTTAAGTAGAGAATCAGGAAAAGTTAGCTTCTGTTTAGTTTGTTCAGATCACAAAAAATTGCACAACTATATAAATTTCTTTCATGCCACAGACTTTTGAAAGCATTTTACTTTTTTTAAACAATATTCTTGCAACATAAGCATAGAGCATTCAGTCCTTATTTGGTATTGTACTGAACATGAATTATCCATTGTGCCACTGACACCTGGATCAATAAAAAGGGACAAACAGAACAGGTGATGTTGCTGTAGCAGTACAGTAGAGGTATGCAGCAGCCAACTGGTAACTCAAGCAGAATGTGCCTTTTGTCACTCCTGGGCCATGTTGTATGGACACTCCCTCTCTATACCCACACCCAGAGTGACTTGGGATGCTTCTACTGGAGCTGTGCTCTGTCATAGGATGTCAGAATGAAGATGACTAAGTAGGAAACACAGTACAAAACCCCTGGGTGGTACTTGGACAATAGAGATTTCCAGGCAAAAAATAAACTAACTTTCAACAAAGATTATAGGTCTGTGGAAAAAGAAATGCATTAAAAGAATCCTTATGTCTTAGAAATCCTATGCTTCTGAAATACATGCTCAGAGCTATAAAACATCGACATGACCATCAATTTAAGCTACTAGTAAATTCATAAATCATCTATTTTAAAAGACATCCATTACAGACTATCTTTGTTTAAATTATCACTGCTATTCCTAACCAATCAACAACGTATACCAGACTGGCCAGACATAAATAATATGAATAGAATAGAGTATTTTCTAATAATGTTCACTTCTCAAAAACTTAATTATTTTAGTCTGCCTTTGACTGATTTCTAGTCAATTACTTGGGGGAAAAAATGAATTTCCTTTAATATTAGCCTTTGTTAACATTCTTTCTTTCTTCCCAAACTTCACACAAAGCTTATGAAACTAGAGGGACACACAGTGAAACACACAGGAGCTTCCTTGACCATGAAACCAAAATATAGTTAAAGGGATACCAGAACTGAGCTTCTGCACACCCAGAGCAGAGAAACTTACTCTTGGTGGATCATGGAAAGAGGTCAGTCTTCAGAACCTTGTATATTACAAATGCTAAAAAAGACTGACTCCTTGATTTCTTACTCATCACTCAGGAACATAAATGCATTGAAGCTTTGATTTGCAAAAATTTTAGGACCCTCTGCCTAGAAATACAAACAGTGGCAGATTAGATGCTGGCCATCTACATACTGCTCCAGAATACTGTATAAAAATACAAGGCCCTTCATAGTATTCTAAGCTTCAGTACATTAGGTACTGTTAGACCTCCTGAGTTAAACATAACAGCCTACAAGCACACAGTATAGCTAACTATTCTCCCATTAATTGCATGGATATAAGGAACACCAGTGAATGACGAGTGTTTCCTACAGGCTGGGAAAGGACTTCGTATCAAAAAAGCATCACATCCTTGTCACTGAGATGTCTCCCTATGGAATACCTAGTCTGAAGCAATGCCTGCACCTATCTATTTCAGTGAATGAAACCTCATAAATGCGGAAAGCCATGTTCTATATTACACATAGGAAAGATCTGACTGACACTTCAGATTATTATATAATCAAATGAACACCCCTGGCATGATAAAAAGCACATTTGTGAATGGTAGGTGTGATTCCTGATGCACCCAGGAATTTTTTCTGAAGCTTAGAAAAAAAAAACTTTTAGCAATTACTGTCATTTACTTGCAAAGATGGTAGTGGCAGCATACCGTGACAGCTCAGTAATTTACACTCCTACAGCGAGGATTGCAGATGAAAACACATTTCTGTCCAAAGTACCAGTTTTATTTCCATCAGAACATGCTGGTTATATTTGGTCATGATTACATTAAAGCTACATCTTTTACAAAAGTATGTTTGCAATTAGATTGGAGTGGGAAGGCAGGGGAAAAAAAAAAGGAACAAAAATGCTCTTCCTGAAGTCACTTATCATTTATTTACCTTTTCCCAACTCAACATACGCAGACTGTATTCCTTTTATTGGCTTAAAGAGCCTCTCTAAAACTAACAGAATAATACTGTCTTTAAAAGAACAACCAAATCAGTGAGGAAGGAGTAAGAAGTCTTCACAGGTAACACAGCAGTTTTTCTAGGAAGTTACTTTCCACCTACCATCTCAAGGAAAACTATTTAATCCAGCAGCTCTGGGTTTTTTCAAGCATTATGACTCCTCTTTTCACAAGAGATCACCTACATTACATTTAAGAACTGCACAACGCAGCAACACTTAAAACTAAAATCATTACTACATGGTTTGTATTCTTTAAAAAATAGTAAGGCAGCACATCTGACTAGTGCTCTTTGCCTGCTCCATTTACAAACATCTGCAATGGAACAGATTCTTTGGGTTTTGGCAATCTGTTTCTCCCTATATCTGAAAAAATTATCTGAGAGAATTATTTGTAATGCACATCCAACTTAAGATCTGACCTCAAAAATCACAGGGGAGATGAATAGCCTCAGCTACACTGAGCAAAACCAGCAACAGATAACCAGAGGCCCTGGAGTATATACAGAGGGAAGGATGGGAATGTAAACTTCTCGTCTATCCTTCCTTTATCTTGCAAAGGAACAATACTGCACATCTCTACAATTTCATTTGTATTTAAAATGAAGTTACTGATTTGTTGGGTGGTTCTTAGCTATGATAGTTATGGTTGCCAGAACACTTATTGCAGATTAGTGTGAAACGACATCTGAAACGACAACAGTTATTTTTGTGAGACAGCCAGAATGCTTCTGTCCTGATTTATTATCCAAACACTTAATATCCAGGGAAGACAGATCTGAATCAATCTGAAAGCCCCACAGTACTGTTCACTGAGGCTTATTTTGTACACCATTTACTTTTATAGCACTGAAGTTATCTGAAATATGCTACTCAAGTGAACTGTTTTTTCTCACTGTCAATCAATTATCCCTGTTTTCTAGCTGTACTACCAGTGATCTGTATATTAAAGAATTTCTAGCTTTCTTAGGGTTTGGAGCCTTCAGATATAGAGAGAATAATAATGTTTCCTTTCCCTAAGTATGACATGGTAGGTTAATTTTTCAGTCACTTACAGATTTGCCAGTTACACTAATTTGACCTAATTCTTTTACAGCAGTGACTCTTAAGTTCCTCTGCCACTTGTTTAACAGCACCAGGAAGAAGCGTACCAGAGTTGGAGAAACTGAGTTCATTGGTGATGCAAAAAAGTTACAGGAACACAAGCAAGAGAAATACTGTAAAAAGAACTTGTCCATCTGAGGCTGATTTACAGCTGCATTAACTACATGTTATGTATGTACTCTCCATGAAAAATAAAACTTTCTATTCAGGAGAGACAAGAAATTTTAGCCTGATGAAGTCCTATTACACTAATCACTTGCACTTGGATAGACAAAATAAGCAGACATACTAAGAGTGAAATGGGTAATTTTCAAGCTAAGTAGCTTGACCCAGGTACATTGCTAGAACTTCCTCCAGTTCCTCAACATGTTAGAAACACTGCTCTCACAACAGCTACAGAGAAGGAAGCAAAGGGCAGGGAAAGGTCACAAAGTGACCACTGAGGAATACTTTAAAAAGAATTAACATCTGCTACAGTGAGAAGATGGCAAGAATGCTGGAACAAGTCCTCTTCTATTAGTTACAGGACCTCAGGAGTTAAATATAACTTGTCTGTAAAAACTGACAGTTTATTTTAATAAATACCAAGTTTTTCATATACTTCGGATTAATTTTTTGTAGTAGATTATAGTTAAAATTATTAAAGTGGTGTATTTTAAATCTATATATCTTTTTTATATAGCTTGAAATATATATTTAGCTTGAAATGTATATTTACAGCCTACACTCAAAAAAAACCAAACCTGTCAGCTTGCCTGTATGTGTAAATGTTAACATAGCTTTAAACTGCCTTTTCTGAGTGACATTAGAATGTGAACAAGGAAGGAAGAAAGGGAGAACTAGCATATTTCACCATTATTTTGTCCAACAAAAAGTGCATGAATTCTACTATTAAAGAATAAAATATTTTTTTTCCCCCTACAATATCAAGGGTATGACCTACATGTAACAAAGCACAATTTATGTGTGGATATACATGGTGATGATCTTCATGTCTACTAGTAGTGAAATATTTGTCAACTGATAAGCTGTTGAATTTCTGGAGAACATACAATCTTCATAAGATATATAGTAACAGAGGTCAGCACTCTTTCTTTACTTTTTTAAAGGTGTCCCCCTTAACATGTCATAAGAGAAAGTTCTCCAGTAGCCCTCCATATATTTCTAGGCAATGCTTTAGAAGTATTGGCTATGGCTTCAAACTAGCATGCAAATTACTACTCATTCTTACATGACATTATAAATAAAGGAAAAAAGGATTGAAAATACGATTTTGAAAAAATAATCTTATTTTAATTTAGGATCACAAACATGGATAACATTTATTGAAACTACCTGAATGTCACATTGTAACCCTAAAGGGAGGAATCAAGGTAATTAGTTGCTTCATTTTCTATTTCCATGTTTTATTGTGGATTTTAACCACAACTGATGATTTCCTGCATTTTGCGAGCATTATACACCTTGGAGCCTCCCTAATTCCTTATTCTGAAGTAATGCTGAATATAAAACTTTTACTTTGGTGAAATATTACTACCCTGAAAACTTGGGAAACAAATTAATTGAATAAAGGTACCTTTAAAAAAAGCATACCTGCCATGAAATGAAAAACAATTTTAGCACACTTTTGTTGTAACATTCTTCACACTCCATGAAATTTAATTTTTATACATTAGCATAACTTAGCATTAAATAACGTATGAAGCCTTAGAGCACAGCAAATTCCAGTTTGGAAAAAAAAAAAAAAAAAAAAAAGTGCAGCCTATTCAGAAACCTGAACTTTCTTACCAAGAAATAACAGTCTTCTATGGGAATATTTGAAAAACAAAAGCACAGACTTCTTATTATGGTATACACTGCCCCAGCTATCCAGCTCTCACACTAGAGGAGTAACATCATGTAACTTTTACATGCTACAGAAAGCCAGAATACAAAAGCATCTGGTTTCTTCACACTATAGGTCAAACCAGAAAATATTGGCTCTACTCAGGAAGCAAACTTCTGAGTTCAGATTTCCTCTGGAAATTCATAATGCCTTGAAGGTTATGACAACCTTCCTCTTCACCTCCATTCTTCTTATACTTCTGTTAAGATCTGTGCAGCATTATTCATTTCATTATTACATTACATTTCCTTTCCTTAATTAGACTACTTTAATGTTAGACAAATTACTTTAGTATTGCAAGTTCTAAACTTCAAATAATGTTATACAGATGTTTAGACACAAGCATTTTTTCATGTGGTAAATACAAATATACCACAGAAGCCTTTTTTTTCTAGCCTTATGTAATGGAATTTCATTTTATAAGCACAAAACACCATGAAAATTGAAGTCCCAATAACAATTTTTTTTTTTTTAGAAGATGCAATATTACATGGGCAGTCATAAAACTATGTTCCTTTAAAAAAAAGGCAGGGGTTGGGGCCTCATGAGAACAAGAATATGATTACGTACGATCTTCCAAGAGTGCAGAGTCAAAAACTGCACACGTTTTATTTCGTTTAATTTTTTAATCAAACAAGTTACTAATCTAAGGCAGCAGTCTCAGTCAATCCTAGGCACCTAGCATGACTCCAGGCACCTAGCAAAGCCATGTTGTAACTTGCTCAGACTCATGTTGAGGTGTTCATACGGAGGAGATTTGAGACCCTATGTCAGCTCTGATATAGCTGATGATGGGAGACATCATCATTGTAATAAAAACAACAATGACAATATCAACTGGAGCTATCTTCATGTAAGAGCTGACAGGAGGTGGTGTTAGTTCAACTGATTCTGGTTGTGTTTCAGCTAAGTTTAGAAGCTATTTTTAAGTCTGGTATACAAATCCCAACTACCTCAGATTGGAGTCTTCTCATTCTAATAGTGTAAGATATGCATTTCCCTGACAGAAACATCTCACTCACCTCATGTTCTACAGCACAGCTGAGATCTGACTGATCAAATGTGAAGCTCGCTGATCACTGAAGAATGCGGAAAAGACAACAAGGTACTGAAAGCACCTCTAGGATTCCCTGGATTAGAAATGTTTACTCTAGCACTGAAGACAAACTTTCTCATATGGTAGAAGTGGTATTTATGCTATTTATCTACTTTGCATACAGACTAAAGAAGTACTAGAATTTAAACACATTTAAGCTCTGTGAACTAATTCAGAACTAAATACATGGTTGAAAATACTGGTGGTTCTTTATCCTGAAGCCAGTTGACTCAATTAGACTATAATCTTATTATCTTAAAGCTTCTTTTATCAAGGTATGACTGCAAAATTCCTCTAAATTTCACTTTATTACATCTGCTGTAAGTCAAGACAACTCTGACTTCTCAGAAATTACTTAAGCCATCAGCCTTTCCTCCCTGCTCCTGTACAGTAATTTAGCTATTAGCTAAATAGCTAATCTGTCATTAGTAAATTCTTTTCTTACTCCAAATTCCATGGGAAGCTCTCTGTTCTAAACACAGTCAACTATTCTATATTTTGATGTTTCCTTTCTTTTTTCCCCCCCCTTTCATCTTCTTTTTTTCCTTTTGTTATTTAGTTCCTGGATTTTGTTATTAATTCCCAGATCTCAACTGACTGCAACAATGAATGACACAATGCCTTTTTTTAGCAAAATGGAACCCGGAATTCCAGATCAGTTCAACCAAGCATCCTGTTGAACATGCAGGGGGCATGCCAGGTATTTTAGAAAGCATCCAAATTAAAAAGCATGGAGTAAAAAGCCACCCTGCTCAGCTGGTAGGGAAAGAGAAAATGAGACTGGATCTTAAATCTTACAACCTGTCTGAGCACAACAGTATATCTAAGCCTGCAAATAGTTTCTTTCCTCGCTAAGGAGAAAAAGTCAAACTTTGCTTGACAATGCAGGGGATACACATTCAGTTCTCACTCCTGCCACGGGAAATCACTGGTTCTGATTTTTGCTTGCCAGGAATCTTAAGTATTTCTTCAGCTTGAAACACATAACGGTAGAAAAGTAAGCATTCTGTAAGTCAAACACCATAAATCAAATTTCTAGAGACAATATGTTGAAAGCTAAAAGACCCACTCAGAATATTATCTGATTCATGGAAGTATTAAGAGTAATACAAGGCTGTTCTTAGAACCGTGCACAGGGAGAAACTACTATAAAACTGCTAGTAACACCATTCTTCATGCCCTCAAGAAATACACTTAATCACAGTGTACTGTCCTCTTCAATAAAAACAGCCAGTTATGAGTCTCAGCTGCACAGAGCTTATCTGCACCAAAACTCGGTTATACACATAGGAAAAGTAAAAGTGGTGGAACTGAAGCAAAAAATCTATTCAAAAAATGCTTTAAAATATTTAACAAGAAGTATGACTGACTGTAACAATCACACGTAGACTCTCAAGTCTCTAAGTCTTCAAGACTAAGTGCTTTTCTGAGTAACATTCTTCAATGAAGCTGAAGTTACTTGGACTGATACAAGGTTAAATTAGTTAAATTTAATACTCTGTGATGATTTCTCATCACTCTATAATTTAATAAATTACTAGAAACTAACTAACTAGAAAATCTAAAATAAATTACTTAAAACTAACAACAAATTGAGCCGTACTTCCATCAGGGAGTCTTAAAAATACAATTAGTAGAAACTTTAGATAATGGCTAAAAATATATATATTATCATTACATTATTATATATATTATCAATTATATAATATAATTGATATTACAATATTTTAATTATATATATTATCATTACATTACATATCATTATCAAAACATGTCTTCCATAACTCTTTTAATCACAAAGAATTCTATTTCTCAGTTCAACATTTTCTTAAAACTTCAGTATGACAACTACCTAATTAATAAAAACACATCTTTCAAAGTGCAATGCTCCCTTCAAATTTAATATAGTGCTTTTCTCTGGTGTTACCTATTCACATGACCCTTAAATGCTTCTATTTTTCATTTGACAAATCAACTTCCTATTTGCAAAGTACATCTGAAGAGAAAACTAACCACCATGCTACAGCCATGATGTTTGCATGTTTACAAAAAAAGTTTACAAGTCTCCCTGAAATTATTATATTACTCATATATGAAAGTACCTTCCAATAGGTGCCAGGAAGCAGGAAGTTAGAAGAACTAACAGCTTCCTTCTTCTAGTCATAAGTTCAGTCACACTGGATGTAAATGGGAGGTGACATGTGGGTAGGACAAAAAATGAGAAATGCTGAGGATTTTTTGCCCATATGTTCTATCTGGCTTTTCCTGAAGGTATCTACATGGCATGCTCATTTTTCATTGCAGACTTCCAGTGCAACTTTCTTTAGGCATGGAGCACTGGATAAAAGCTAAAGGAATATGATTTATACTTTCTTTTCAATCCAGCATTTGATATATCATGCCACCTATAGAATGAGGTGAAAGCCTCAACGAGATGAGATTTCAGAATTTTAGAAGACCTTACCCATAAGAAGCCAAGAGATATGAAATATAGAAAATACAGATGGTTTTCAAAATTCCTGAGGTCACAGGATATATACTATTGCTGTAATGTTTTTCTCTTTAATAGTTTCCATTCAGATCTTACACAATTGCTTTTGGATTCTAAAATTAATCTACTTCAGTACAACTACTGTGGTTTTTTCACAATAATATAAATGAGAACATACTTGCTCAGTTATTATCTCACACGGTAGGTGGGTTGGAAATAAAAATGAGTTGGAAGTAAACAGTTATTATGAGCAGATTGACAGTTTCCATTTCAGTCAGTACTGGAACTTCTAACAGTTGCATAAGCTAATGACTGTAAAAACATGTCATCCATAACCCAGCATTGGCCAACCCATGTAAACCAAGACTCAAACCTCTTGATACTACAAGGTGCTTAGTCTTCTTAGTTACCACCAAATACTAACAATACCACCTTTTGAAGACCTGAAATAAATCTAGACAAAACTCTACTCAGATTTTATCAGTCTCATAAAATAATCCTCTTTACAATATGCCGATGCTTAAATATACTAAAACAGTATGAATATTGAAAAGAGAATCGATGCTTTAATGAAAACAGTTTGAATTATATTTAAAACAAAATAGCAAAAAGCAAAAAAAGTACCTTTTAACTGCTTTTGGATCATAAAGAAAAATAGACAAATGTAAAGGGGGGAGGGGAGGGGAAGAAAATGTTCAAATCCAAATCTTTAAAAATATGAAACCGAGTAGGAAGGTTGTGAGCCAAATCTCAAAAGCACAGATTTAACTGGGATATGAAATCAGAGGGTAAACAATGAGTTTTCAGTCCTAGATTTAAAACCTTTGGTAATATATACTAAATAAAATGTACTGCCACTCCTGAATACCATGTACAGAAATATGAAGCACCAGAATAGAAATGGTACAGCCACACAGGAAAAAAAAAATCTATCATTAAACTAATATTAAAAAGGTGATACATTAAAACATACTCTTTTTTTAAACTCACTCACTTGTGACCAATCTCATGTGCAATGGTAAAAGCTGAACCTAGGCCAATGTCTTCATTAATGCTGCAGCTCCTTTCAGGCTCACACATTCCAGCCACAGAGGCCAAGCCTGAATAAACAGAAGGAGACACAAAGGGTCATGCCAAGGTGTTTCAGTCTTAAAAGCCCTAGTTATAAATGCCTGGATTCTTTTTAATAACCTCTATGCACAGAAGGAGCAGTTGGCAAAAGGTTAACTTTCTAGTCGTTTGCAAAATCACTGGGGGGAATTTCACTTTGCCGGCTAGACATTAATATTTTTTGAACTGCAGTCAGAGCTGGAAAATGTCTAGACTAGGGGTTAGATTTATAAATTTTACTTCTGGTAACTTGGGACCACCTAGTAACTTGAGCCAGGAGAGGGAATTTAAGAAAGCATTTCTATTTTAACATTCTTGAGCCTGAAGAAAGCAAAATGTATCCACATTATTTTTCTAAAGAAATCTGTTTAAGTTTAGTGGGTTCATAAAAACATACAAGCAACTTTTTTAGCTCTGAAAAGCCCCACAAGATATGTTAAAAAAATCTAAAAAACCAAAACCGAATGCATCAATGAAGGAGACATGTTAATAACAAGCATTCATTTAACCATGGAACTCTTCTCTATTTATCACCCATCATCTTCTGGAATTAAAACCTTATTGTATTACAAGTACTTTTACAAACTTTCTTTAAAGAGTAAAAGCCACAGGCATTTACACAATATGGCTCCTCTGTATCGTACACATTCTTCAGCAACAGAGTATCCACAACATACTGTAGTCACGATTTAGTGCCACTGGAGAGAATTCTAAACATCATAGTCATTAAATGTACTCCTCCCTAGAGCTTCTTACCTGAAAGGAGCAGCAATGTTTTCTTTAAGGAACTTACCTGCTCACATAACTACACTATAACAACAAAAAATTACTAGAAAAAGTGTAACTCTGGTTAAAGGATGGAAGAATGGGGTAGGGAGGGGAGAAGAGAGAAATCATGCTCTTAATATAAGCAGATACTTCCAAACATTCTGTTTGGACTAATAGTAGTACACTACTACAAGTAGTAAGATGACAAGTGCTTCTTCTTGCCTCAGTCCACATTAGCAAATAATTTGGAGCAATAGGAGTTAGTCAGCAGACTCCAGGGGTCATATTCAGGCTCATCATAGACCTTTCTATGCAGGGTGGGCACTGTACTAAGGACTAGCTTAATACCTTAGGCTCAACATACTCACTACACATATGGTTCAAAGCTTTCTAAAGGGAAAAAGCATTAAGGGATGAGAATACAGTCCATGTAGTGATTTTGACCTTAATATCTCCCACAGGAACATTTGGGGAGTATGTCTTCTGACTTAGTTTTCTCCAAAACAAATCTAGCTTGCACAAACCAAAACTACTCCGATAAACAGACTGACATGTCCAAAAGGTGATAATGTATGTCTGCAGAATCTGAGCCAAAACAGTACTAATGCTATAAACAAATCACTAGTGTAGGCACAGCCACTGAGGACAGGATCAAGCATCCACAGAAAAAGGACTCCCCAAGAAGGAAAATCTGTATATTTTCTGCAGTGGGCAGCCTATAAAAAAAACACAATACTCACAGTTCACCTGTGTTATTCTGACTGAGTAAGTGAGTAGGACATTCTGAAGACAACATGGCAACACTTATATATCAACTCTCATGCTACCCTGCAAAGTCCACTACATTTGTGTGATGAAATAATCTCTGTTTTCAGATCTTATAACCAAGCACTTGCTTCAGTGACATACAGGACAAGAATAATCAATTAATTTCGTAACATGCTTGTCAGAGCTCAGGTCAAGAACTGTCTACATCTCAGACTGGAGAAAGGAGTTGTCCTTCACTGGATGCACAGGTATGCTGCAAAGACAATTATCTTTTCTGACAGGTTCCATGCAAGATGGAAGTTTTAGGAAGCCAGAACAGCAGAATGATGTCTATGACCCACAAAATCCCTTACCTCTGTTTCTTCACAGAATACCAGTGATTCAGGTTTCTCTTACTCTTTTGAGACCTCTTTGAGACTTTTGTTCACAAACTCCTTAAAAAGCATGCTTAACTTTAGTTACTGGAGGTCAGTGGTATTTAAACATATTAAATGTCTTGCAAAAAAAGGGCCACGGGGCCTTGTCTCTTTTCCAATTCAATGCCTATAATGCAAATAAATTGTCATGGTTGTGTTGCCAAGAGTACTATAAGCTGGAACCTATACCTATACCTCTAAGTCCTAAGTTGGAACCAATACCATATGTGATAAAAAAAAAAAAACCTAAAAAAATTTAAGCCTTTTGTTTAATAAAACATTTGCCAAAGTCTATCCTCTGTTAAGTTGGATTCAAGTGAAGCAAAATTTGCCTTTATGCCAAAGTCTGATACAGTAAGAATGAGTACTCTAATGATCTGTGTTAAAAATACCAAGTGAAAATATCATAGTTTGTACATGAGTACACACTCTTTCCAACTTTCTTCGTTTACCACTTGCGAAGACAATTCTGTGACATCAGCATTGACAATCACGTCAGTTTTTTCTCCTTCACAGAGATGCCAAAGAAAATCAGTTTCATGTAGAAATTCGTGAGCATCATTTAACTTTTACTGCGTGGATTTCTTTATATTTAGAGCAGGCAAAATTCTGGTTCTTTTCCCCATATAGACTACATGCCTGTGCCAGAAATATTGTGCTGACTTGAGCAGGACTTTAAAAAAACTAATATTGAAGGATTTATTAATATATAGTATAAATTAAAACTGTAATATTAATTTTAATATTACTAACATTAAGGCTATTAAATCATAAAGTAATACAGGGAAAGAAAAAGCAAAAATGAGCTCTAAGAAGTATTAATAATCCAAACTCACAAAATTAGAAATACATCTTTTAAGTACTTCTGAGAAAGAGGCTTATAAAAGGATGTAAACTGAAAAAAGAAATTCAAAAATGTTCCAAGAATCTTTGAACAGTATTTATTTCATATATGAAATGACTATTAAAACTAAAAAATATATTTCGGTTAGTAACTTTTAGTGGCAAATTTAGGTTTGGAGAGAGCAACAGCTGTATAGCCTGCACCCAAGGTTTTTGTATGTACTTCTCCATTGTCAAAACACTCTTTTAAGGAGTTTTAATGTTAGAGTAATTTATATCACCGTGATATTTTTCCTCTAAGTGTATGAAAGGAATAATCTAAAGCTGTCCTCCCTGTGGATAACAGAGCAACAAAAATCCTACTTTAAGCTACTACAAGCCTCAAAGCCTACTTCTTCTGTAAGATTTTTTTAATAGATGTTAGGTTTGGTTTTTGATGTTCCTGAAGTGTTTTACTTGTATTATTTCAACTGCATCATGGAGACAGGTTAAATTAAAATAAACGGCAAGTTCTCTCCTGTAAGAAATAAGTTTAAGTCATCTGCTAGGCTTTATCTAGCTTTATCCACAGCTGCCAGAGAAGAAATCCAAAGAAGCAGCTCTCTTAATTCAAACTTCCAGCAATCACAATGAAAGCCACCTAGCTTTCAAAGCTGAAACCCACCTAGGTTACCTTTCACTGTTCAAGTTTGTAAAACTGCAAAATTTTGAAAGTACAGATTTAAAAAGATCTTATCAGTCAACCAATGGCTGAGTATCAAGCAAGAACAAGGGAATTACAAGCTGAAATTTCTCTTTATAATCTTACCCAGCGTTCCACACGGCTTGTTTTTATAAGTGCAGATATCGTATCTGTTAAGGAGAAAAAGAAGTAGATAAAATATGTCAGAGAGTCAAATTTGTGAAATATTTTGTATATTTATCACATATCTGTATCATAGTTCAAGCTGTCAGACCGCAATCAGCTTAGTTATGTGCAGCCAGCTGGTGTCGGCATTTTCTACACTCTGGTGTAAACCACAAAAGCTGCAGCACACTCACAGCCGCTGGCCTCAAGCCAGTGGGACACCTGCCAGTAAGAAAAAAATGGTTAAAGTGGATCTTTGTAATCACCGGCTCCGTAAAGCAGTCTACCATGCTGTTATGAAGTAATAGCAGCATATCTGTAGACTGCTACTGATTCAAAACACTCTTATTTTTTTAACATAATTGGAAACCTCTTACAGTCTCATGCTTATCAGCTAAGCAGTATTAACTGTAACTCCCACTATTTAAACTTTGATTATAATTTAAAACTACAGCTCTCAATTATTACAGCAACAACCATACTAAATATCTTATGGACTGCCATTATAGTTCCCTTCTCATTATGTTCCACTGATTCTTTGTCTCAAGAGTACACTAAACAAACTAAAATGAAAAACATTTTTGCAGAAAGCTAAATTACATCCTTAAAGGCAAATTTTCATCACTTCAGATACAGTCTTTCAAACACAGAAGCCAAATGCTGTTTTCTATAGTTAACATAGAAATCTCCGGAACTGAAAATGAAATTAAAATGTTTTCAGCAGCACAGGCAATAATAGCAGCAGTCAAAGTACACATTACGCCATAATTTGAATATGAAATCCTTTGATACAGTTAGTAATATGAGAACACTACTGCAACACCCTTGCTTTAAGGATTTATACAGATTTCCTTGCAATATGTATCATGGTAATTTCTATTCTTTTGAATGGTGAGTAAAAATGGTGACAGAAAATGAAGAGAAAAAGATACCATCTCTTCAGATTACATTTTAATTTTTTGTTACTAATTTCAGACCACCATAAATTTCCATTAAAAATAATTTAAGGAATGTTATCCCATATAAGTCTGATACTGAGATGTATACAATTCAGAGCCAGAAGAGTTAAGGTCAGCCTGCCAGTCAAACCCATGGACAAAATAACAAAGCATAGGATTTGGAACAACCCCAGTAAATTCTCTAACCATGTAGACTGCTGTGACCAACTGAAATTCCTGTGACTTTTAAAGGTACTGAGTGTAGACCAGTTAGTGGGATTAAGCTCTAATTCTGAACACACATGTTCATAAGTACTGATCTCATCAAGGTGGTCCAAACTCAGTGATATCCCACTTGCCGTTTGAAGCAGAGGAGGCAAAACCCCCAGCATTCTTATAGAAAATGTGTTGGAATTTAGTCAGAGTTATGGACAGAAACTTCTTATTTCTCTATTTTGGACAGAATCTGAAGTTAATCCAATTAATGAAAATTTATTCCTCAAAGAAAACAGGCAGGACTCAAGCTTACTTAGCGAGAAAACCCAAACTTGCTCCAGTTCTTTAAAATACGGTTTAGAAACGAAACACAAGGAAGTCTGTGCCAGTAGGTCTTCTAATATTTTTTATTATCCAGTGCCAGTAGGAGGAAAACTAACAGTACACATCTTCAGATAAAATGGATGATCAAGAAGAAAGCCAGGTCTATTACTATCAAGTAAAATCTTGTTATTGATTTCATCAGAGCTTAAAATTCGCCCTTATGGTCTGAATCTGCTTACTATCATACAGGTATGAATCTGAAATTGCTCCTCACCTTCAGTACAGTTTCACAAGAAACCGTGATAGGACAAAATGCTATGAATTAAATCCCATGTTCATATTATATTTATGAAAAAAAAAATGGTATCTTTTTGTTCACACCAGGTAGCAAGTATTCTTCATTATGCCTAGGCTAGCATTTGAAAGAAAATGTTGATAATGAAACTTGAACCAGATAACAAAACTAAAGAAAACAATATTCTTATCTGATACACTGCATTATTCTTGCAAGAACACAGCCAGTACTCCAATTACGGGTTCATTAGCATTTCAAAATTTATAGACAATAATTAATTTCCTGTAAAGAGCACTCCATACACTCTCTGATGCCTCAGTTTAAAAACAAAACAAAACAACTTAAGTTTTCAGGGAGTGACTTTATCTACATCATCTTCCAGCTCCATTTTGTTTTAATTTTTTTCGTTTCATATAATTGGTTTCTGCTTGTAACTTGTTTGAAATCTCTTATCATTTTTATACACTAAACTTCTCAATTCCATAATTTGATTCTGTACAGGATTTAAAGAAATCAGCCTAACTTGCCTTTTTTTGTTTTGACACTACTTCAGCTAACTTTATTTTGAATTTCCAAGGAATCAATTTAACACAGAGATGTTGTGTTCCCAAATGCAGACTACAGAGTCAATACTTGCCATATAGTAGCTTCCAGGGAAGAAATCCCTGAAATGACAAATCATCCGAATTACCCAGGAGACTAGATAAGTGTAATTGGTTCTTTTAAAAAACCAAACTCAAACAAACCAGCCAAAAAAAAACAAAAAACAAAAAACAAAAAACCAAAAACAAAATACCACAAAGGTGAAGATGGGTCACAGCTGTCACCAACATGTTAGTAAATACTTCAGGATTCAAAGACAACCAAAAGGTAACTTCTCATGTCAACAATTCTCTCAACCAGACACCAAAAATCATAGTAACAATCACAAGTTATGCAAACAGGCTGTTTGCAAGATGTGAATATATTTTCTTCTTGATTCATTGACAGAAAGTGTAAGAGGGTTACCACACAAAATGTTAATGTAAGAATAGAGATATGAGGGTTGCAAAAAACCTCAGGATAAAATGGTAGCCTGATTGTTTTGAGAGGGGCAAAGGATATATCCCTTGCCCAAGTCTGAAGAGAAGATCTTATTCCTCCTAACTCAGTCAGTGTGTAAGTCATCAAAATGTGACCAGGATGGAGAAGTGGAATGTGGACAGAGTTATAAGACAAGATTGTTGATTACATGTCCATTCCCACCCTGAATGGATCAGAAGTCATTTGATGAGGCTGACAGAGAAGAGGTGAGCGACATCTGGGCACAACTGCAGGGCTCCTGAATACCTGCACTAGGCAAAGTGGGAAACACATGGATGGGCACCTGTCACTGACAGCTTTGACTAAGGGCACCTAAAAAAGGAAAAATTTCTAGTCTTTTGGCAGGATATGAGCATGCCCCATGCTAAACACACGTTTATACCACTGCCTGTCTCCCAAAGATTTGGTCCATAAATAACATCTAATCTTAATAAATCCAAGGAAAAGTTCAGAAAGTGACCACACACAACTTTGAACAGACAAAACATATGAAGCTAGTCTGTTCTGGAGAACAGAGTTCTGACAGCGGTCTTCAGTTTATGGAAAAAGTCACTGATGTGTTCATTTAATTTGTTAGTGTAGATAAAAGCTATGGACTTTTTCTTGAAGAAGCCCCAGTTACCTGCCACTCTAACTTCCAGAAAAGTCCCTTTCCTTTGCAAATCTGATGATTAGTATAATCCTGACCATATGAGTAGGACACTTACTATGGCAGAAAAATGAGTGAAAACACTTTAAGCACCGCTCAACCTTGTCAGATAACTTAACTCAACCTATAGTCCACCTCAGAAACCTCAGGGGAAGACAGACTTCTCTCTCCAATCTAGCTGTACACTGCAGAGAGAGTATCCTTTGTGATCCCTGCAACCTCTAAGCTTGTGGGCTTGATGCATGTTACTGCAACTATGAAGCCTACACAGAGGTCTTAAAAAAGAGAAAGAATAATAGTAAAAAAGTAAAAATTCACAGATTTGAAGGCTAGAAAGCATCAGAGTGCTTCAATCACACGCCCAACCACCCCTAGCATAAAAAGGTAAGCATTTTATTCTAGAAGCTACAATGAATAAAAAGCTGTTCTTTAAAAGCTACTAATAGCTGTTGTTAACAAGATTTGAGAACATCTGTATTAGATTACCCAGTTCAGCTGCTTTTCCTTCCATAGAAGTCACTCTTGAATGCTTGCAGGGAAAACCAGGACAACACAGACTGATACTGTCCTTGACAGAAGCCCCCAGCCCCCTGGCTCAGGGAACTTCAGAGTTTGCATCTTAGTATCTAACTGATTTTTCTTGTAACATCTGTAACACTTCTTAATTCCTCTTCAATCTTAAAACAGTTCAGTGCCCATCTGGGGGATGTTGTTATGCCTTAATCAGCAAACTTGAGTCCCTCCGTCCCAGCAGCGACTTCTTTCATGCTGAAATAGTTTCTTTAGTTTTCTTCCAACGAGAAACAAACTGAACTTTGACAGCATCACATCACTACAGTGTGGCCTTTCAGCTCTAGAACATTTTCAACTGTTTGAAGCATGTGTATTACAACACAAAAAGTTGTGTTAATAGTGGTACTAACAGTAGTAGATACAAAGGCAAATTGACTATTTCTTCCTGTTCATTTATACATTCAAACATAACATTGCCCTTTCCAGTGAAATGGCCCACTAAAAGGAAAAAAGTCTCTATAAAGCACTGTTATTACTTGATGTACATTACTGGGAAGAACAGAAATACATATATATATCAGGACTGGAAACATATGAATACCAGCACAGTATACACGTAAAAAAAATTAACTGTTCAACAAAATAAACCACAGAACATACTTTATGTATAATAAATGAATAAAGCATGAAAACTCTATTAGAAATGCAAAACATTCAAAACAGTGTGAAACACAAGCTACATATTATAAGCATGTAAATCTACTCTAAAATTACCTGAGCTACCAATGTTTTGTATTACACTATGAGTAACATTTGAGATAAATACTGATGTATATACCTGAGGCTTTTGAAGGAATACATCTAAGAGAGTTTAGAAAATAAAAAATATCACAGCTGAGGTAAAACATTCCAAGACAGCTGGAATAGACACAAAATATACTTGAATATAAGAAAATTTACCCTAGACAAAACTAGCAAATAGGCATGACTGGACATAAAGCTATTAATAAGTGTGAGATTGCTAATACATTCATAATTCTACAGGGATTTGCCAATTAACCTAGCTGGAAAGATTAGAAAACAAACTATAGCCTAAAAACTGATTCCATCCTGACTAAGAAGAAACAGAGTTCAACTACTACAAATTACTGAGTTTATTTTCATGGAAATTTCCAAATACATTATCTCTGAAAGGAAAGTTTCACTTTTCATTTGTTTTAAACCAAATTATAATTTTTGGCGCTTGCTTTTTGTTATTCTAAGTTTTGATGATAAGGTATTCAAATATGGACTATCCTTTTCATAGACCCTTGCTCAATGAGAAACATAATTAGTTTATTAGACTTTGATAATTTTTCTAATTTTTTACTCTTCATGCTATGCAAATGTGATTTATCTCTGCACCTAACTATATATATGTCTCATTATTAAGTATTAAAAGATAAAACAAAAAAATCTTAATTTAAAAAATCGAGTTCACCCAGCTCTAACACCTAGAACTATAAACTGATCTACTGCTGAATCAAATCTCAGACCTCTCACTTAAGAGGATCAAAAACCTCTATCTGACTCTTTCTACTTACTTCTAAATTACGGGGGAAAAAAAAATTAGTAGCTTGTAGTTTATCTGTCTCCTTTTGAATACATCGCCTTATCTATCATTGAAAAGTGGTTCTTTTGTAAGTGCAGAAAATGTCACTGACACCAGAGAACTGTGTGGAAAAATTGTTATAAAACAAATACTGACTTCTGATGAGTTTCGATAAAAAGCTTTTTATCAGAATTTTCAACAGTTTGTCACTCTTAAGGTAAGCTGGCACTTCATTAGATTTGTTTAACTCACAAACAGCAATGGTCTTTACAACACAATACTTTCTGATTTCTTTCCAAAAGACATCAAAAACTACAGCATATCCTTAGCTTTACAGAACCCGGTACATGGCAACAGCATTCTTCTTAAAATAACGTACACGTCTTACTTGGTTTCTTCTTCAAAAACCTCAAACCAGAAAGAACTATTTAAATGAAGGAATGAAAAGTGTAATCTACGTGTTAAACATCACTTGACAGAAATAGCTTTTTCTACTATTAGTTTTCCATGTCTTTAAAAAATACCATAGAATGCCGAAGTCTGGTTATGCTGGACTTTCCTCTGATACTTAGCTTGGGTGAATAAACAAAATTCTGAGTTACTGCTAGAAAAATTATTACTGCTCTAAGTTCCCAGTCTCCAGATTTATATGAAAAGAAAAATTTTAAATTATTGCACTGTAGATTAAACATTTCAATACTAATTTTTCCAAACTGCAAATGTAGTTATTGAGTAAAAATTAACTCTCTTCTAACATTCTTTTAATGCTGCCATTTGTTTTCAATTTTGCCAACGTAATATTAAAAGAGCAGTTGCAAATTTACCATCATCAGTAGTATTATTGGTGTACTTAGGACTAACGCACAAAGCCGACTTTCAGATTACGATTCCATAAAATATTCTTTCAACCCACATTCTAGTCTTAGAGTAGCCAAAAAAAATTTCAAGTACATGAAAAATATATCAGAGAGGTTTTTCTTCAACACTATGTTGACGTGTCATGCAAGCATATACCAAAGACATGGCAAAAGGTATTAATTACATTAAAATAAAGGATTTCATAGCTGAATTTGTAAGTGAAGATAGTTCTAAAGACAAGATAAAAACCCTGAGACAGTTCTTAGCTTCAGACATACCCTAGGCCATGATACACCATTTCAAATCACTAAAAACTCATCGTATTAAAAAAGTAATATGACCAGTTTTAAATGCTTGTTATTTTGAGGAAATAATACATTTAAGCCTTTTAGTTTTCTTGTGGTTTCTGAGATGGTCTGTATTTATATAAATTTTTGACACTTTTCACGGTTTTCAAATTCTGAAAAAACAGAGAATACTTTCCTTACTACCAAGACTGTTCTTCTAATCAGAACCTTTCTACAGACTATATATGCCAAGTGAGAAAGTGAGGAAGTATCAGCTCAACCACAATATCATGAAAGCAAATTAACATTGTACAACCTCAATAGACTATTTTATTTGACAATATGGATTTTAGAATTGCTCTAGAGAAAAGTTTATAAGCAAACCCTAGCACTAAAGAAACAGACAGGCACTTGTGGTTCCACAGCCCACCCCTTGCAGGTCTTTGACTACCAATGTCACTTAACCCTCTGCTCTGCCATGATTTATTCATCATTTAAGTTCCCTCTTCCTTTTTTCTATTCTGTATCAAACATATGCAGGCTTGATGCTCTAATCCTTTCCTCCCTTCTCCATGTGACATCCCTCTGTTCTCATACTCACTGAACATAAATTCCAGCAGAGTTCTTTCCACAGCTTTAAGATTTTCAGGACTGACTGATGGCTTAACATCAACCACCTTATACAACGAGGCCTATCCTACTATAAATGTAAGTTCAAGGGATATCCACAAAGAAGACATAGCAGCCTCAAAATGTTTAGCATAGGGTAGCTACCCAAAGTTCCATCTTGCTTTTTTCACTTTTACACCTCGCATCAAGTTCTGTGCTTCTGCATTTAGTATCAGCACCAAAGCCATCTCAAGAGGTTTGACTGAGTCTTCAGTATATTAGTATCATTTTACTGATAGTAGTACAGACAGCATAAGCTATGACACAGGAGCTTCAGACCTTCCAGAAGTTGTAGCCCACTCCTAGATGAGTCCATCCTTCTTCTTGAGAACATGTTAATTCTATTTCAAGCTAGGATTCAGGTCCCCTTCGACACTGGTTGAAGGGACTCCTCAACAAGGCATCTTGAGAAAAGAAATAATTCTAAAATCCTCCATTTGTAAAAACCATGTGTACATATCAAAAATACATAAATTTGAAAATCTGTTTTGATAGTAAGGCACAAAGCTTGCAAGCTGGAGACCATGAACCCATACAAATAATCAGATTTTTGTTCTACCAGACCAAAACTTTTCTCTGGCATATCTGATCCACAATAATTTATTTTATATTAGAGCATCAGAAATATAGAGCTACCTACCTGAGTGACAATCACAGCTTCAGAGTAATGAGACTGAGGATTTGCACTATCTTTTCCTCGAAAGTGATTCCATAGTTTTACTGCATTCTCATAACTGAGATGAAATTTAGATAGAGTTACATGGAAGTGTTTAGCCAAAGCTAGCCTAGAGAACAGAAATTTCTGCATATCTATTCTAAGTATGATGCTAGGTTGTTTTTTTTATCCATGCATTCAGAAAGTGCCTGGAAAATAATACATAAAAGCTTTGTTCAAAGAACATTCACCCAGAGCAGCTTGTAGGGCACTGCTTTTTAGAGTGTGCTAATGCAACAAAGTCTGGGGAAAAGGAAGACTAATAAAACTAATTACATAGGTGTGGTTGGGGGCATCCTGCTACACTGCAAAAAACACTATGCTGAACCCTTTATAGGAAGCCACTTGTCTAGACCTCTGGCAGCAGGGAAACACAGCTAGCAGCTATGATGACCAATCAAGTTTTAGCTCTGTTATACAGAAAAAAATGATAAATCATAACAATAACATAGTGCAAACATATTTATCAGTTTTGATGTGAAAATGACATTTCTTATTTTTCTAACATCAAAATTGATATTTGAAATGCTGGCATCAAAACCAGAATGCATGTAAATCTTTGCTTCACCTTCTCCATAGAATACACAGCAGGAAGAAATACTTGCTGTATACTCAAGAGAAAAATGTTTGTGTGGCATACATTATCATTTTCCTTCTAGTTTATTTTTTACAAATCATTTTAATGACAACAGCAACCAACTATTGTGAGTGAGTGGCTGAATACTATAGGACCAGGAACTTCCTTTACAACAGAGCTCTTCACAAAACCACATCACTCTTACTGTAAGCAAGTTGGGATTAGCGAATAATGCCTGTCCAGACTGTTAGCTTTAAAGCTAACCTTTCAAAGTTCACCAAAGCACATTTTTTTAAAAAAAACAAAACATAACAAATACATTTGCAGTGTATTTCTGAAACCAGTTTGGTTTCATCTACAAAAGTAATTTCATTAATTTTTATTTGACAAACTAATTCTTTATATTAAAAGTGAGCTGAACATAGAGGGTTATTTTACTGAATATTAGCACAAGACTATTAAAGTAATTATTCTCCAAAATCTTATAAAATTGTGAATACTGAGCAGACTTGTTGACATTAAGGATGCTTGGAAAGAGGCTGGATAACATGCAGAAAGTGACAGTATTTGATTCTTCTTCCAAGTGTATTAACTGTAATTTCTGTCCTGAAAAATAGTCTGCTTCCTAATTTGTTCAGGTTTAAGTTACTTTGCTGCTAATACTTACGTTAAGTGTGGCTTAGGCAATAAACACAAGTACTTTACAAATGTAAATACTTAAGTTAAATTTCCCCTTCTGCTTGGAAGAACTTGCAAAAGCCTAAAGCAAAAAAATCTTAAGTAAAAAATTGTTTTATAAGTTAAAAGTGTAAATATATGAAAATAAATAAATGTATTTAGGTTCCAGAGCTACTACAAAGAATGCACAGAAGTAGAGTTTCCTTGAAATAATACAGGGAGAGACAGCAAATTCAGAAGTGCAAAGACTACATAGAAAGGCCTCGTATTTTAGTAATATTACTACCTCTAGCATACCACCATGCCATTTAGAATCTAAAATATTTAGCATGTTTTTAACAAGGATTCTAAGCACATAGAGAAAAAACTTCTTCTGATTGCCAGACAATCCATAAAATTGAATCAAAACATAACCAAAAAAAGGGATTACAAAGCACCACCATTCTCCCACCAACTGCATCTCTTACTTTTGCTGTTGCTTGCTGCTATTTTTTTAAACACTAAATAATTAACAATCCTAGACAAAATATGACTAAAATGTACTAACTTCAAAACCTAACTTGGTCAGAGACCCATAAACACTTTCATGGCTTAACTGACTGCATTTCACACACTTCAAAAATTCCTTGGTTTTGCTAGTGTTTGGAGTATAATTTCTCACCCTCTAGTGTTTCCAAATATATTGTTCAGAATTGCATAATATATTTCAACCCAATTTGGTAGGTGGCTGAAACAGCTCACAGGGTAGACATTTCTTCTGAAAGAATCTGAGCAATGAATATCTGTCAACATTACTTATGACCTTGAAATTTTTGAGCAGGACAATGTGTCCTAAAACTACAATATAAGCAAATAATTTTCATTACAGCTAAATTAATGTGCAAAATAAGGAACTGTCTGTACCTCTTCTTCCCTATTTATCCAATCACTTGGCATTCCCTTCCCCAGGCTGCTAAGAGTAATAAATGAGAGATTTGCCATGGGTTTGGCTGAAGTATTGTGAAGCCTATCCAAACGCAACCCCAACGATATCCAAATATCCATATTAAAATGTCTGGAAAAGAATCATGCTCATCTGAAAGCTGAATGTGATCAGCTCTACAGAATAACAAGTTCCACAGTTTTCAGAACACAGCCTGAACGAGATGTTCAGAAATAAATAGAATAATGATAATACTCTCTTTAATAATGAACACTTGACGCCCTAACATGACATTACAAATGCCTTCAACAAAGATTTGACTCCAATAGCACTACTGGACAGTCATGAAATATCATCCATTCAGCAACTCAGTACAAAGCTAATTTTAAAACAAAGATTTTTAAGTGCTTATATGGGAAAGAAATAATGAATTTTGGCAGTTTCTATCCATCTAGTTCTGACATTAATGCATATTTTCCTCCAAGATCTAACTGCATAACTCTGAGCTTACTGACAGTGAAAGATTAGCTGAGTCAGCTCAGTGTGTGACAAAGCAAGATTAAGTGAGTTTGTAGTGTCTTGCTGGCACTTCAAAGTAAATTACTCTTATGTCTTAACTATTACACAGACTCTTACTTTTCGCTGGTGTCAGTGCTACGCTATGTAGGTCTAAGAGTCTTCCCACAAAAATCAGGAAGGTAAATATGCTCTTAAAACCCCAAAACATCACATCTAAGTCATTTAAGAACTGCATCCAAACACTGAAAAGAATCTAAGAAACAAAACACATGAAAAGATATATTTTAGTTACATGATCTGAGCCTTATTTCTTCTCCACAGACTAAGGCCATGATTTGGCACTCCAGAAGACCCTATAACTTTCATTATTCTTGACTGCATAACTAGCAAAACTACATGAACTCCAAACCCCTAGAATAACATCTCACAGCAAAACAGAAAAAACTTAACTGCAAATGTTTTCAGACTTTGTAAATGACAACAGATCAAAAGTCATCTGAATTTTTTTTCCAATAACTTCTTGATCTTTTCAATTTTTTTGCAGAACTAAAAAGGGGAGGCAGATAAGTTTTTAATTGGAATTACATATCTCAGTATTTTTTTATTTCCATTTTTTAAAGTATTCTTAATATAATCTATTACTCATAAGAACTAATTGTAACTTGATTTTAAGGGTGAAAGTCTCCCCATTTATCCAGAACAGGGTCACAGCCTCTAATGCCACATATTTTCATAACAACTTTTCAAAACTGATTTGAAATTTGGGTATTAAAGATCATTAGTATGTTCCTGCACTCTGGTTGTTAAAAACCGTGACAGTCACTTTAACAAGTTTTATAATGCAGCCATGTATTTTCTTCTACCTAGAAAGAAGAAAAACTAACAATAATGTTCAAGTTTGCCATTGAGAATTGTTCTGAATGGTAATTGTGTTCTGAGTGGTAATATAAAAGTTTTCAGTTCCAAATTGGGAAAAAAAAAAAGTCAGAATAATCACTGATTAACTGAAAAACATCTTGTTAAGAGTACATGTGTAGAAGCACCTTTTTGCTGCAGTATCTAAAACACGGTGTATCTTCCTAGCAAGCCTCACACTACATGGACAAAGATGCAGACTGCAGAGTAGCAGTGACCTGTCAAATCTCTGAATACTCATTCATGTAGCCATTTAAAATTATTTTGAGCTTAAGCTGTGGAGGAATTTTCAGGACAATCTGTTGGGCCAATAAGTCTTTGGCATAACAGCATGTAATTACCCTTCTTTATTTCAAATCCTATGAAGATTTCTAAAGGAGTGAGGAAGAAAAAGCCATTTTCTTCTTGAGGAAAAAAATCAAAAAAATACAAAAATATTGAAATAAAATCTACAGATCTAAAGAAAGATGGGGCTTCTATTGTCTAAACTGGAGAGCAACAGAAGTTTTTCCTGCTTTGAGGAAACCCTCACTTAACATTTTAAAAAGATAATAGACTTCTCTGTTTATTGTCTTCTCAAAAAACAAAAGCAAAACCAAACCAACCAACCAAACAAAAAAACCTAGAGAAATTATTACTTAAAATACATCCAAAAATATCACTTTGAATCCATATCATACAGTGGAATGAACTGTGTTACAATAAGAGCAGATAATTAGCTAAATTCTCTTTACTGTGGAAACTAGAGGAAAAGGTATGAAGATGGGGCAATAGATTTTTAATGACCAGGCTGAACAAAACCAGAGAAAACGGGAGTGCTCTGAGCTGCTATATCAAAAGGCTAAAAGAGAATGACATGAGAGGTCATTGTCTCTGGTATAAGGAGTAAGAATAATGAAAGATGGTCCAATTTCCCCTGTTTCCAGCGGTTCAGGGAACAAAGACATTCATAGCATGGCATGGTTAAGGGTACTTGGTTAAAGGGACAGTCACAATTATAAGACACTGTTATAACAATGATCGTAACACTAAGATACAGAGAAGTTCAGAGAAAAAATGTTATCCAGAAACAGTAATAACCAACACTGAGACAAGCAAGAATGTGATTATTAAACAGAATTTTTGTCAGAATATGGCAACTGATTAATTCTTCTCCTAATGAGTGGAAATACTCAGTATCAATTCTATACTGTATTTAAAAAATGGAGCCTTAAATACAGACGACCAAGGCACCTTGGTGACTTAGAGGGAAGAGTGCCATCTACTGAGTCAACAACTTAATTATAATAAAACCAACAAATCACTTATATGTCATGGAATAGGAAAGGAACTTTTAAGCAACATTTAAAGAGTTTTCTATCTCCTATTGAAAATCAAAAGCTTTTTCATTTTGAATTGTTACAACAATTTACGTGATGGTTAATAAATTCTTACACCTCAAATATTTCTGAAAGGCTTCTGATGCCTCTATTTCTAAACAATTTAAGAACTTTAGTTTCCAAAGAAACAATGTTACTTTCTGAATATTCTGCCTCTTTAAAATCCCTCAGAGTTCGACATAGAAACATGAAGATACTCAAAATTACACATCAAGTTTTCTGGAAAAGCAGGCCTTTATAATTTTTTTTCTCCTTTTTAAAAGATTCTGGAATATGGATCTTACTGTGTTAAAGGATAAAATATTTTAAAATAAAACCATGAACTACCAGTTAAAGCAGATGCTCTTAATGCATATGACCTTTGGGCTTACAAACTTGTCGATAATCAACCTGCAATACATAAAAGCATATATTTGAAGAAAAATTAACTAGTGCTAGAAATATGGTACAGTTACCAGAGAAAAGTATGTAACACTTAAGTGCGCTTTCTTACTCTTTGCTAGACACAGAAGAACATTAATTTATCTATAGATTCCAAATTAATTAATTTAAATTGTAGAACACAAGTGATTAGCTTTGGATGTTTGTGAACCAGTTCCTGCTGGGCCCTTTCTACATCTGCACAGTGTACAATACACACCTGAAATCCTGACAGTGAAAATTACTACAAATGGAGTATAACCTGCCATGTCACTGTCTCTTGGAAAGGTATGGGCATAGCTTAAATTCTGTTTTAATTCATCCTCAGAAACTTCCACCTCTTTCTCAATATACAATAGCTACTTCAGTACAGGCATTTATTGAAACAGAAAATCATCCTGTTATGCAAGCTCTAAAAAAGTATTTACAGTCCACCCAGTATTTACAAGGAGAAAACTGGTACTATGGCTCCTCTTCTGACACGTTTAAAAGTATACATCAAAAATTTGATTTTGTCACTAAGTGCCCCAAGCTGCTATACCATCCCAAGAAATTCCCTTTACTTCCACACAATACTCAGCTCTGAGCAAGCAATACATGGCAAAAAATACACTATAGGACAGAAACTCAGATGTAATTCAGACTCTTCAAGCTTCCAGACATTAAAAAATAGCTCGTTCATATGGACAGTCCTTCATTGTAGACAGCCTGCCTTCCACAAAGAACTCACATTATAGTAACTGGAAGTTCTGAGGAATCATGTGGATATGGAGTTTAGGGACTAGTACCTATGACATGCCTGATTGTTTTCCAAAATCTTCAGTAGGATTTGATGATTTTTCACTAAAGTGTATTTGTCAAAATCACTATTTCACTTTCTTCTTTGCCAGTGGTGTTTCTGAGACTAAGGAACTCTTAAATAAAAAAAACCTTCCACAGTGGCAATTTAAAAAGCAGAAATACACTTCAAAGGCACTAAGCCTTAAGCAGCTTTCATCAAATTCAGTGGAGTTGTGAACGCTGAAAAAATTTACAGAACAGCAAGCTATCGAGAGCCTTTATTTTTAAAAGCTCAGCTAGGAAATTTTCAGGTTTACTACAAGACAGCAAAACAATAGGAAACTGCCTCACTGGAATTCCTGTCAAACACAAAAAATTTGCAAAGAGTATTACAGTGCTTGCATAGTGCCACCTTTCCAGGCCTTCATTACATTTTTCAACCAAATAGCTCAGCCTCACTTGTGTTTTACTATCATAGTGGAAAAACACGTTCAAATTCATACAGATGACAGTTTAGCTCAATATAGTACACAGCAGTTTCATGATGGGTATGTACAGGGGGAGAAAGTTCACTTTTTTTCAAAGATTTCATGAAAAGCAAAAATTCAGAAATATCTGACTTTGCTTCTAAAGTATCCTCCCAAAAGCTGTTTATGGAAATGTGAAGCAATCATGAACTGGCCATCTTGCATTTGACCTCACTCTGTGAAACAGGAAATTACTTGGTAACTATCTGAGGAAAATGGATGAATGGAGGAGGAAACCATCAAGATTTTGTTTTGAGAGCAATTATAAAATTATGTCTCTTATAGTGTTCAAGGAGTCCCATATAGTCTCACATTCAGCCTCAAAGAGTCTCATATAGTGAGTGAACACTACTAGTGCGTTCAGGAGAAACAAATTTCTCAGGCTTTGTTTCAGCAATTAAAACTGACATTACTCCTAAGAACAACATGTGCTGTGACAGCCTTAGGGGCAAACACAACCATCAAAAAATGTTTTTATAATTCCTTTCCCTCTAACTATTTCACAAAACTGACATTTCACATATTCAAGTAACTCTGATATTGTGATATCAGGCAATTTTTTTTTCATTATGCTCTTTCCTTAATTCCTATCCATTTTTTAATCTAGCATCTTACAAAATACTTATCTATAAAAATCAGTATTCATTACAAGAGAAAAAACTAACAACACTATTTTGTTGTGAGACAGAAGAACTACACACTTAGACAAAGCTAAAAGACAGTTTAAGAAAATGGCTCATCTCAAACCTATTATCAAAATGTCTTGTCTCTGAGACAGCACTCTGCTCAACACTTGCCTTTCATGAGCATCCAATAAATTTACAACTGCATAAAAAAATTCATGTGCTCATACTCAGAAGGTTCACACACTGAGGAATGTATATTGACTAAGCATGACAGTATTTTCCCTCTCAGGCTCATCTCAGACCTTACAAGACTGCATACTTTCTAACAGCATCCAACCAAGAGGACACCTGCATTTCCAAAAGTGAAGGCAATCTAGCAACAGTAAGTTTGGAATTCCTGAACCAAATACCATAGGGGGATAGAAAGAATTTTTAATGAGAGAAATCCTTAGAAGGCGAGTGTGAGCCCCTATTGCCAGATCTTCCACACAACTGCAGAGTAGCAGAGGAACGAAATTCTCAGCCTTGAGGAACCCTTCATCTTTATTAGCTTGATATATATGTGAAGTGAGAGGTCTCTTTGGAATTAATTCAAGTCCTACTTATATATCTATTGTCTTAGAATTATAAAAATTAAAATATTACTACACATTCATTTCACACTGCTTTATGTCTGTGTTTCTAAATAACTATTTAACAATAGAGTATTCTATTTCTACAGATGAAGTGATTTCAGAAACTGGACACTAGAACACATCTGTATCTCCAGTTCCACAAACCATTGCTCCAAAACAACACTTCCATACAGATGCACCAGATACTTGGGGAACAAGAATCACTTGGTGATTCAAGATTTGTGTGGAAGAACTATCTCTAACATGCAGCAGGAGAGCAGAGGATGCACCTGAACTTCAAGGATAAGGGAAAAGTTTACAGCACACATCATTTGCAACACATAAGTAGATCCCTAACAGTAACCTTTACCAGAATGCATAACTCAAAGTTAGATCACTGAAGTAGTAAAAAGCATTTTTCAGGGTTAAGAAAATACCATTAGCATTCTTATTTTCCTTCCTAGCTCCAAAAAACTCATATTACTTGAACTAAAGTCATAGCAACAGTACGGCAGAGGAAAAAAACCCAGGCAAAGTCCAAAGAAATATTTTTTTAAAATAACACTGACATTGTAAAAGCAGTTCCAAGTACTACAGGTTTAAAGAACAACACTGATTTTTCAGACTGAGGAACTGACAAGGTTTTTGTTTCATTGGTTTTAAAGTGAAAAGAAAAAGATTTTGGGTGCTTTTCTGCAGACCCATGTGTATGCAGACACAATGTTCTTGCATTCTTTACCTCCCTCCCGTACTCTAAATCGAGTTGTTGTCACCTGCAGCAAGAATAAGAAACTACTCTGCCTAAATCCTTCAATATGAAAAACTCCTGCAGATTTTTTTTAATATATAGATAATTACACAGAGCCAAGTTAATATTTAAGGCACTTGGCATAAGCAGGAGAATTTGACTTATAAACCAAAATGCAGGACTTCAGCCATAGTAAATACTCTTCTTGAGTGATAACTCACTAAACAGAACCACTTAAAGAGAAGTGAAATGTATAAAGTTCACAGACCAGGGAAGATGAAGTTATGTATTATTGTGATGGCACAAAGGTTTTATGGATGAGACTGAGGAAGATGAAAATCTTTTACAGCCACAGAAATGTTTGTGAAATCTAACAGCTAAATTTTTTCAGATGCTGTTTTTGGACTTTTCAAATGATCAGAACAATTTCTCCACTACACATAAGGAAACATACCAAAGTTATTGAAATAAAACTGCTACATGTAACAAGTAATGACTACTTGCAATATTCTGCAATTAAAATGCAGAATATTTCACTGCACTGTGCACCAAGCCATTTCATAATGTGGCACAAAGAGCATTAAAGGAAATTCTACTCTTCAGGCACATAAATGCATACTGAAATCTCCCCTGAATGCATCTCCCCTGTCTCTGAAAGAATGCAAATTCACTTCTAAGCACTTTCACCTTAAAACACCTGATATATTCAGTGCCTGCCTGAATAAATAGTTTCAAATGAAATCTTCTCTAAAACCAGAATGGAATATCAGTTGTAAGGGATTTACAATGACCACCTAGATCAAAGCAGAGAACAGAGATGAAGATAGAGAAGAATTTCTGGTTGAAATTAAAGAATGCTTTCACCATGAATGATGAAAAGTTGAGGAGAAGAGATTGATAAGGAGTTCTGTGGTTTTTAGCTGTTTAAGACTGGTCTTTGCAGATTACTTGCTTTGTACACAAAAGTACAGCACACCTTGGGAGTTACATTGAAGGTACAAATCAGGTACACCCATCCAAAATGATATTTAATCATGGCTTTCAGCATTCTTCCACTAATCAGAGATGAACAAAACCAATTCTTATATCAAGCGATATTAAGAAAATCCAGTGTTGCTATGTGCACTGAAACCTTAGTGACTTTGTCAGCAAGAACACCCACAGCAGTATGAATTCACAACACCAAGGGGTCCCCTCCCTGGATCTACCACTTACTGTTGTTAATTACCACACTGATAGAATCTGTCATTCTAAGCAGATATGATGTTACATGTCAAAATAAAGAATGCACATCCCTGTTGATTTTACCATTTGTTGCACTCATATAAAACTTTATGTTTACGTATAACACAAAAAACGAAAATAAAAAAGCTTTCTTTAACAAATAGGTACTTTTAAATAAAATAATATTTTATTTTTGTTATAAATACTGATCTTGACCATTTTTCAGGTCTAGTTCAACAGCACTTATAACTGAAAGCCAGTTCTTTCTTGCTATATAATTGTTACAAAATGCAAGACAGAAAAAGCATACAAGATATTCAACACAAAGCATATATGCACAATATTATACCAAAGCATCAAACTTTAGAACAACTATTGCTGTTCACAGAATCACACACCTTTGCCTCACTGGCCAATATGAAATTGCTTGAAAAAGTTGAAAACTGCCTCCTAAAGAAGTGATCTTTCATTACTCAAACTGAAACAACTGTGAATAATTTGGAAAAAAAATAAATTCTTGATTAAATTTATTAGCTTGTGGTACTGCTACCACTGTATCCCCAGTGGTAGGTCCATGCACACATACCAGCTTACAGCTATCTCTATAATGTTCATATTTTACTTTGACATGGTTTTGAAATACTGCAAATAGTAGCACATATATTAAGAGTTTAAACTAGGAGTGTCTAGCATTTTGCCTAAGTGCATATGGGGATGATTAATGTCAGGTGATCCAAGACAGATATTTGATTATATAGCATTAGAAGATTATTTTTTTTATACACACTGTTGATAATGTAGAAATTGCTGGCCTGTACTAAGCTAGGCAGTAGAAATACAACTAATCATGGCCAAATCAAATTAAACAGGAAGAGTTTCAAGCAAAAGATAAAACAAAACAAACAAATCAGATTTTTTTACATTTGCCAAGAACATTTACATCTGGAGTATTCCCATGTGCTACAGTTTCACCTGTTGATAACAAGTGGACAGAAGGCCAGCAAAAGAAGGGAAAACAAACAGTGGTAGGATAAACTGGAATACTAGACATGAAAGAACAATCTACACAAGACTTGATAGTCATTAAATGTGTTTACATTTTCATTCTTCATTCTTTACAGTTGGCCAAACCACTATTTCTTCGCATGCTGTTGCAAAATAAATGGTTTTAGAATTTCTGTTCTTAGTGTTTTGACAATGTTTGTATTTCAGAAACCATATTTTTTGTTTTCATATAATAAAGTGTGAAACATATCTCTAAGTAAAAGTGTCATCAAGAAAATATGAGAATGCAACAGAGGTGGTAATTTAATTCTAAATATACCACATGTAAACAAATGTGATTTCTTAATTTCTTCATCAAATTTCTTACTCATTAACATGTTTTGAGTTGAAAACAAAAAAGCATTTTGGTTTTGGTTTATTTCAGTTTAAAGCAAAATTCTACCTGTTCTCTAGCATATCTTATTTCAGAATCAACTTTTGCACCTATTATCTGAGCACCTGTGATCAGGCCAGCATGGCAAGTATGAAATATTCAAGAATGGAATTTTAATTTTGGATTTTCTTTTTATCTCTGTGATCCAGATCTGTCAGAATTTTAATAGCCTCGTGCACTCCATTTCACCATACACTACGAAAATGAAACAGGGCAGCTACAACTGCAGACATGAACTACGATATATTTCTTTACTTGGGACAGTTCTCTGCTCTGCTAAAATCCTCTGCTCCTGCCTTTTAACACCTGTTCTTTTAACTGGAAAACATCCAGACATTTCCTTTCAAGTGTGATTTCTTAGCTGTAAAATCACTAATACAGCAAGCAAGCAAAAAAAGCCAAAAAACCCAGTATTTTACTACTACTGTTAAGTAGTGGTAATCACATTGGAAAGTACTTTCAACACATTAGGTATCCTTAAAAATTAGTTAGACAGTGATCTCTCTATGCATAGTGGATGATTATAAAAGCAGTGAATTTAATGCAGAAATTGTTACAACTTTAGAGAAGATACCATACATAGTTTAAAAAAATCTGACACTCATGAACCTGACTTAATTAATCTGCATTTTAAAGCTGAAAATTATTTCAAAATGTTAAGTAGCATGGAACAAAGAGTGCTCACTTCAGATTTTACCTGACTACTCACATAATTAAAATCATCAAGCTATGAACTAAAACTGAAATCTTATCCAGACCCTACTGGAATAATGGGCATGTAGCCATTGAACTCAAAGCAAAAATAATCATGCCCTTCACTAGGACAGACTGGTCCAAACAAGCAGAAACTGATGAATACTGAATACTGAAATTAAATGGATATGATGTTGCCACCATAAAAATTAATATACATGCTGAGTCTTAATTAAAAGCATATGTTTTCAATGTATCCTTATACATCAGCAATCTAAATAGTCCAGACTGATTTTTAAAATGTGAAGACAACATGAAAATGTTGTATTTATTAATGTGTCATGACAGAATTTATGCAACAGATCACAGACAAAATCCAAAATTTGTTAAAAAATTGGGGAGGTGAGGTGGGTGAAAGGGGGTGAAGCAGAGAAAAAAGAGGAGAATTCTAGTCCTTTACTCAAACTACTATGAAAAATTTAAATAAGAGGCTTTCACACAAGTCTATGTTCTTTCTAAAAAGGAAGGCAAATATAACATTTCAAACTGCTAGAAAGCCCTTCCTCAGATAGCTGGCCAAGCAGTAACTGAGTATTCTAACAGATATGCTGAACTATTACCACCAAACATTTCCTGGAAAAACTATCATTTGGATAGTTTTATGACCCTTTGTGCAATTCAGAAGGTAAATGCCTGGAGACAAAAAAAAAAAAAAAAAAAAACAACCAAAAAAAAAGAGAGCATAAAAGTATTCTTCATTGTTTGTTTTTTTTTGGTTCTGTAGTAAGACTAGTGTTTAAACAAAAAAATTTTATTTGCAAAGCACAGCAGACATTAATATACCACTACTACAAACAGCAAAGGTAGTTTGATATTTTATGGATTTACCTCAGTGTATTTTAATCACTGTAGGTTCCATTTCCTTGTTTAGGGAAAGACTCCAACTGGGGGCAGTAAGCAGTTGCACTGCCCACGTTGTGTGCTCATAGATACTCTCAGGTTTTTCCATTTCAGGAAATCACTAGGTCTGTAAGTAGTTCCACTAAGTGAGCACATCTTAAGAGATATTAGTGGAATTAAACATTTCTGTCTCCGAGATAGGAGAATGTTATTTGTCTTTTTACCCAGTATCAAGTTATTTTACATCAATTAAAAACAAATAAACAAAACTAAACAAAAACCACATACACAAACAACAAAAAAACCAAAAAAACCCCCACAAAACAGAAAAAAAACATCTTTCAGATTTGAAGTCTCCAGTCAAAGCATGAAAATCTAAGCTTTAGTTCATGACAGTGGTCACTCTTCTGGATTTGTAACTAAATAAAACAAGCTTTGAACACATTTTGTACATCTGGAATGGATTAGGCAAACCTTAACCTTTTCCACCCTTCCACTCTCTCACAGATGCAAATTTTATAAACTAGATGAGAATATATATCTTCTAACTAACCAACTGTAAACTAAGAGTCAACTTATAGCATCAGAAATTATAAATAACAGACTTTTAATTGATTAAAAGAAATTCCACTCACACAGCATGCTTGTTAATTAGCTGCAAATCACCTGCTGGTTGACATTTGCCATGCAATAAGCAGTTTCTCAGATTCAGATTCTAGCTACTTCATTGTTCCATGTGAGTTGCCCCAAATCCCACAGAGCCTACTTGATTCCTTTCATCTACAAAATCTAGGCATAAATTTTAAAGATGTAATTTACACTAACCTTTTCCCCCCAAAACCCAAAACCAATCACAGCCAAGAAAGGAGACCCTGAACACTTCAATCCTTATTCTGCTAATCTGGGCTGGGGGAACAGGAAAATCCAGCTCAACAAGTTAAGCATACAACTGTCACACAGAAGTGCATTATGTAATACGCCAATTGATTTTATTAATTCACAACTATTTCATATTTTTCTCTATTTCCTGTGTTACACAATTTGGTTTTCTACCATCATTTCACAGCCTACATCCTCTCAGCTCACAATATGACATGGAAAAAATCAATCAGGGCGAATTCTCCACTGAAACCTTTGTGTATGTTTTTGCCCCTTGCAAGGAATCCATAGGGCTTCCCATCTTGAAACACACCTCTAGACATCTATGTATCTAAGGCAAATCATCTATGCAGAGACCCTGTATTGCTATAGTGGCTCACAGTTGTCATGCTGCATCTCTGACACAGCTTCTCTTTTGTCAGTCTTAGGGTAGTCATTCCAAAGAATATGCCTTAGTACAGTGAAGACCCACAATCTTTTTGACACAAGAGTAAGAATGCAAGAATTGTGGTACCAGTACTATATCTAGCAAAACACTGATTCTGCCAGTAGCAGGTCTCTAAAAAGGAGTGTAAGAACATGCCATAAGCAGAATCTCATATTGTGGGATTGTGTAAAGCCCTGTGCAAAAAACATCAAAGATGTTATTTTCCTCAATCTCCTGTAACAGAGCCCTGCTACATTTCGAGTGTGGGGTTTTTTCCAAAGACATACTTTTGAATATAGATAGATTTTTCACTTACAACCGTTCAATTCCCTGCAAACAAAGAGGCATGGGGAATTCAATGTTATTATTTGGAAAGTGGGTTCCTCACATTTTAAGTATCTGCAGAGGCAGACATAGAGGGCAACACACACATTTCAGCTTTTCAACTCTGTTTCTCAGAGGAGTAATATTATATATGTGGTACCCAGAACATCAAGTTAATGTATAACGTTATAATTTTTGAACAAAAATCAACTAAGGAAAATCAGCCTGTTGTCAGGGGCTTAAATGCATCCTAAGAAACTCCAGTAAAAAAAATAAATTGAAAAGCTGCACAGAAGCTGCATAGAAGCTTAGACACTTTAAGCGTCTAAGAGCCAAGTAAGTAAGAAGCAAACAGATATAACTGACATCAGAACTACCTCTTGAAATCTGAGCCCTTCTCATTAACAGAAGAAGAATGTGCAGGCTTCATGGGAGAAGAAATGCTGTGGATGGCCAGATTTATTGGACAAGGCTAGAAAATTGTCCTGACAGAGCAACAGGAGAATTCCTTGTAAAGAAAAGGTATCTTTAAAACAAGTTAATAAGCCCAGAAAAAGTGGAGAAGTGCCTCAGAAAAGAAGCATAATAATCTTGGACCTGCAGGAGGAAAGGAATGTGCAAAGTCCTGGCTGGCTCTACCTCACTTCCAAATGCTTTAACTAGTAGAGACCCTGATGGGGAAATGTTAGTTGTTATTATAGAATGTAAGTACACTACCAACCTACAAGCAACAGATGCAAAAGGGCAACTGTGTTCATAAGATACATTTCCTTTTAGAACTGATATAGGAACAATGCACCTACCAAATCATTCCTAGCTGCCTAAAATCTCTTACTGTTACTTTTTTAAAAATGAAAGGCATAATTGTGGTCAGCTATACACAGGTATGCAAAAATGAAACAATAAACTTTTTGCCCCTCTCAAATATCTACAGCAGTGCCAGAAACACTGCAGTTCTTTAGATTATGAACCACAAGATTTACAGGAGTTTAGAACTGCTGCCATATACATGCACCTTTGGCCCCCTTAGAAAAACACACAGCACTGGTCTGCACAGGGAATGCATATCTTAGGCAAATGAAAGGCAGCATACCTTGCCCGTGAGGGCAAGTGAATGAGGAAATGACTAACTGAGGTTAATCTTGCACATACACAGTAAACATAAAGCAGTTCTGTAAAATTTCTCTCCTTGGAAGATCCAAAAAAAAAAAAAAAATCCGTGTTAAAAAAAAGAAAAAATTTAAAAAAGAGAGAAAAGAAAAAAAAGAGAAGCTAATGCCTCCCACATGGGCTTCAACAGCGTTGCTCAAGACATACAGCTGCATACTAATACATTAATGTTAATGCTTATAGCAGCCATACCACTCTGCTTAGCAATACACTTACCAAATTACAAGTAGAGTGGTACCTGGCAAAAACACAGCAATCTGTATAAGGAAAGAGCTCACTGTCTCACAAAAATTAACAGCATATACAAGCCCATTTAAAGCCCAGAGAAATATGAAAAGTATTCTATCTCTGGTACTGAGCATCTTTTGTGACACCAGTCTAAACTACAAATCCAGCTGTATTTAGTTTAATCAATAAAAATATCTAGTGGCCCTAATTCTTTATTCAAGCCAATAAAGATTTCTCCATCAGAGTACATCAGTTGAGTCAAGCTGTAGAATAACTTGTTGCTAAAGAAGTAAACCACTCATAAAACTAATCCAAGTGGGCTCCAAGCCAAGTAAAGATTTTTACATTTTGAGTTTTTCTAAGTCATTAATTTCAGAAGCTGTATCTACATCAGTCCATCTCTAACAGTGTATCAGAGATGGGGGGGAAGACGGGGAAAGAAAATGCAGCTTTGTGGTCTCAAAACTAAAACTTTATAAAGCTTATGCAGGGAATCACTTATGTTCCTATACAAGATCTGAAGATGCAAAGACACCTTAAAGCTTTTGTCAAGCACAGTGAATTTTTTGGCTTTTTTTTTTATTTTTAAAAAACACAAAACAAACTCAGTATGTGATGTGACCAACAGGAGATGACATTTCATGCACCAGTTTTTGAGAAACAGCGGTAGTGGATGGTGTCACTAAGTGGTACCGGTGTCACTAAGTGACAGCAGTAGTGGATCAAGGGTTGGACTTGATGACCTCAGACGTGCCTTCCAACCCAGCCGATTCTATGATTCTATGAGTAAGGTTTCACATGTTTCTCAGTTTAAAACACCTGTAGCTCAAACCAAATTCTGCCCCTTCAGAGAAACACACATGCTTCTCAACTTCCCCCGAAATTTCCCTCTCTATGAGATGTTTGGTGCACCTTTCACTTGATCTGGTGACACCAGGAGGCAAATTACTAGCTCTGGATCTTCCCTCCCATAAGGAAAAGATTCTGTCTCTGCAAAGTTCAGAGTCAGTCACACATCATTTGGAAAACCAACTATTTAGTACTTGGACAAATAAAACTAACCATTTTAAGCTATAAAGAAATATAGTACTAGAGAATTCCAAGAGTGTGAGAGGAATAATGATTTTAAAAGGCATTTAATTTCTTAAAATCTTGTAATTTTTTTCCACCACTCCTGCTTTAAAGTGTAACTAAGAATACAGGTCTCTGGTCCTTAAAATTCTGTGCAGGAGCACAGGATAAAGAATACTTTTGTTCCTAAAGAATATGCTTGCAAGTTAACCATGGTAGTGCTGAGGAATTCCATCATTCCTACTTTATAAGATCAAGAAAAGGAAACAACTGATTGAAATGGAAAGGGAGCTGGGTTAAATGAGTTGAACATAAGTAACAATGTCATAGTCTGCACAGTGACCTCTGAAGTTTTGTGTTTTTAAGGTAAACAATGGAAACTGTTTCTTAAGGAGTTTCTGAAGAAAAAAATTAGGGAGCAAGCTACCAATGAAGGCTAAGAAAAAAATATGAGCAACTAAACAAGAACTTACTTCAGAGATGCAAATAGATGCTTGCAGTCTGGGGACAGGATGCTGAAGAAGGCATATGCAGAGACTCTAAAAACTTACACTGTGTCTTAACCTAAGATTGTGTTAAAAGTGAGATTATCATATTCATAATGCAGAAATCCAAAGACCATTTTATGTCTACCAAAAGACTTGAAATAAGAGAATCATACAAGTTTTTCCTCCTACTTTTATGAATTTGTAATATGAAAGAGAATTTTAAGGATTCACTAAGTTTATCTAAAGTCAAAGATCATTTCATGGAAAAAAGAAGACATTTTCTCACCAGCTTTATACTTTTGATTAACTTTGACATTAAGATCTCTCTGCTTAGTTCCCCAGAACCCAATTCAGACAGTTACAGGATAAAACATCAAAGTCTGGGACTTAAATAGACTTTCCAAGATAAAATAATCTAAGTGAAATTTCAAAGACCAAACACTAAACAAAAATAAACAAACACAAACAAAAAAACCTCACAGGTCTCATTGTCTCAGAACATTAATTCAGTCTTATCTTGAAATAACATTATCCATATAACATTAAGACTAAGAAAATAAAAGTTCTGTAAATTAAGAAAGCAAAAGCACAGTAACATATATAAAAGTTCTATCAGTGTTCTGGGTAATTGCTATTCTTGCTATGCAAAGTCACCCAGTACCCCAAGACTGAAAATCTCTGTTTAAGGTTCATTACCAAACCTTGGGTTTCAATTACGAGAAGGTACCTAATTCTTACCAATTAGGGGGATGCAAAGATGCTTCTGTTGACAACAGGATAAGGAAGTATTCCTGATAATTATAATTTTTATGCCTACAGCATGAATTCTGACAGTCTTGAAGAATCTAAACCAGTCCCAACAGACACTATAGTGAGTGGAGAATGCACAGTATTTTTGTCACCATATTTTTACAAATACTACCATATTTCCATCACACAATTATGCTCTCCTCATTGGAAATCAGGCTTTTACTTGGAGCAGGATATTACCTGCCTTGTTTCTTGGTGTCAGATAAGAAGTTTTCTGCAGTCCTCTACCCACTTAGTAAAATAAGCTTTCTGCAGACTGCAAGGAGCCTGCAGGACCATGACAGAGAAGTCTGTACAACAGGAACACTTAGCACAGGTAAGATCTCCAAAGACTTAAGAGGCTTAAGAGGCATGGTAATGTCTCCATGGGACTTAACAGATAAGCCTAGCATACCTCCACCCCAGTGAGGCATACCTGGTCTTACCATTCAGCCAATTTAGGGTACAAAAGTCTGTCTACATGGGTCAAGCAGGCACCCCTAGGAAATCAGCACCCTTGATACTGGGGTTTTTCCCAGATCAGAGTATGCCATCTTTGAAAGCATTACAGAGGAAAGCAACACATTGCTAAGAAAAGCTGAAATTATGTCTTCACTTGCACGTATGAAGTTAATGACTCTTCTTAACAACTTAGTCCCAGCTTCTGAGGTAAAGGTTGTTGCAGTTGCAAGCTTAAATACTCAGCTAGGACTAAGCAATATTTTCAAATCTATCAATCACTTACTGAAAAATCTGGTTTTGTTCAACAAAAAACTGATCCATAAAACAGTAATACACACAATCAACAAAACGGTTCCAGTTTCAAATTCAATGATTTTCATTGAAATTGACCTACACAAACCAGAGGAGCATCAATGGAGCAGATTCAGGAAGCTGCTTTCATAGCACTACTACAGTGGCTAAAAACTTAACTTAGTAATTAAGTAATGACTTAATCCTTTGTTTTGAACACAAAGCTTAACTTTTGGTAATATAGGTTCAAATCCCTTCAGGTAGAAGAGGTTGCTAAAGACCTCTCCAACACAACAATAGTTTAAAGCACTGCAGCTATACCCTTCACTTTCACATACATTAACTCTGGTGAGGTGAGAGATTTAAATTGGAATGAAAACAAGCTTGTTACCATTTCTTTATTTCACTTAGAATTATTTCAAAGTAATGGATTTAGATGGTTATATTAATATAAATTTACGTTTACTCATTGCAACCTTAAAAAGGAAGCATCCATTCTTCACATATGCTGCTATATTTAATTACTAACAACCAGAACACCTAGTAGTTTCAGTAAAAGCTTTATTGATTAGCATATCCTTAGATATTTTTTTTAAAAATTACAATTACTATAGTAAATAAATTAATGCAAGTATACTATCATGAAAGCACATATAACTGAAGTTACACATTCAGTTGTATTTTATGAATTACTGGCCTGCAGATACTATGCTGAGGTACTTTGTTGATTCAACATACAGATGCATATGTACTTAAAAGTGTAAGCTTCTTAGAAGAACTAAACTATGAAGCTACAATAGTAACTCTTTTGTCCTTTTTAAAATATAGTATACACAAGTCCTAAACAAATTCTGCAGCATACTTACATAATTACTCAGCCTCCATAATGATGAATAAAACCAGTCCTTAATATTTACGTCTTGCTGAAAATACCTAATTTTCAATTTAGAATATATTCATGTTCTCTGAAAACTTCCTCCTTTTGCAGTTTGAGGCCTGTGGGTTAGTAATGACTTAATCCTTTGTTTTGGACACAAAACTGTTCCTTACTGGGAACATCCTATCAGAACAGGGAACCCAGCACAGAATATACAGTAACAAAATGTATTAAAATACAACAGTGAGAGAAAATAAACAACTGTGCTTTACAGTGCCAGAACAACACTAGTGTCCAGTTACTTAGCCATAAACACATAAAATATCTTGTTGCCTACACAGCTTATACATACAAATTGGGTGGCTTCAGCCAACACTACCATGCCACATACAGATGACACTTCTTTACTCACTGCCAAAATTATACCAGTAACAGCTTATTATGTAGCACAGCTGTAAAGATGTATTTAATTTCACATGTGAGAAGCCCTGGTGAAGGAATTACTTGCATGCAAAAAATAAAGCATAAATGAAGGCCATTGTGAAAAATCAAGATCTGAGAATGTTGAATATAGCTATTTTTAATTTCATTCCATTTATTTTTATTTGAGACTTTAATGCTTTTTGAAAAAACTTCTTGGATTGTAAGAGCTCTCTAAATCACTAGCATCAAGTCATTCTATTTGTTAATATATAGTATTAATGGCCACCTATAAAAATTATATTTGAAATACAAATACAAAAATACATGGTAGCGATTTATTAGCTTTCTTATCCTCTCAAAAAAATTTGTTCCTTATACAAAACAAAGCAAACAAACAACAAAAAAAACACTCATATAAAAAAAAAATTTGACTTTTACACTAAATTAAAAAAAAGATTCATTATTTTAATCCCTTTTTCTCTTCCCCCTGCTGTGAACACAATGACTCCACAATTAGGTCACATAAAAAGCAGTACAGAATTTGTCCTGGAAAGCAGAAACTGTGATAAAAAGATCCTAATCCAAATTAGTCCTGCTACACCTGCTGCTCTTTAAACAAACAGAGAAGAATAATTAGTGTCCTTCTAAAACAAGAAACCTGATTTCCAGTTGCCTACCCATAACTGCAGAGGACAAACAGGAATACAATTATCAGGATTGCAAGATTACAGTGCAAGCTTTGTTGAATTTTTCACAGTAATGGTAGCAAAGAAGCAAACAAATGGGCACACATGCAGGCTTTGAAACTACCTATCAAAACTGTCAGTTCTCATTTTAATTAAACATAACAAAACAAAGCATATACAAAGCAGATTCTCACATTGCCTGAATCTGCAAGAGCCTGTTTTTTAGCAGAAATACTATTACAGTACCTAAGCTTCTAGCTTGAAAATCTCTACAAAAATGCAACATATATGGTTAACAAAACATTTTTCATAGTGTTTTGTTCTCCATAAACTTATGAATTCTTCTCAATTACAAAACTACAAAATGTTGAGTAGGATCCATCTGCTCTACTGCAATACTTTGCATTGGTATTTAAAAAGTTAAAATAACAGCAGAAGCAAGTAATTTGCAGATAAGTTTTCTAAATCCTTTATCAATTGTTTAATAGACTGACATATTAAAGAAAGCCATCTATTCATTTTCCTCCTAAGTTTACCTGTCAATTATATTACTTTACAGCTAGCCTTAACATATATGTCAAGTAAGAACAAGAAAGCTACAGAAATAAAGTAAAATAAACACAATACTTATAATGACCATACCTAGTAATAAGAACCGCATTATCATGGTGGGCAATCCCATTTTCTGGAATGGTGTTTCCATCACTTTGGTGGGAGAGAATGGATTTCTGCCATTTACAGAAGCTATCGAGGGACTTGTCTGCATGGTGGTTTATCTCCAAGTTTGGCTGCAATACAACATGCATACCAGAAATGTTCCAAACAAATTACTAAGGTCAGTTGTTAAGCCTTTTGAAAACTAAAATGGGACTATAATTAGAAGCAGTGGTTTCTAGGAATAAACTCTTCTTGCCAAATTTTATCTCTGTAAAATCTGACCCCAAGTTCAGCTGTGTATTACTGAGCAGGCATTCTTTCTGCTCCAACTTTAATAATGATTATGTTAATACAAAAAAAATCAGAATATCGAAATATAGATCTAAAAATAAAGATGACACCCCAGAAGGTGTATTAACATTCTCCTGATGTAAGTAAGAATGGTTAAGTTTGAAAACGATACATGAGGAATATTCTACTGAAGTGTTTCATCTTGAATCAAGTTGTGAAAGATTACAAGGTAGGTTTTGTACTCAGATGCAGCCATTTCAATCAACAATTAAATGGAATTTATAGTACAGAGTAGCATAACTTGTATTTCAGGGATATAAAGCTTAGCACAGCAGCTCTTACCTGATCTTCAGTGAGGACAATTAAACGGGTCACAATAATATTCACAACGTTTCCTAGACTGGAATCACGATAAAGTTTGGCAACCTGACCTCCAGAAAATAAGAAAAGGCACAAAGTCAGACAAGAAACACTACTCATTTCCTAGATGGTTAAAAATTACCCTATTTTCTCGCTCAACATTATTTCATAATGGTAATTATCATAATCACCGGTGTAAGAGTTAGTTTGGGATCAAAAAATAAACATTCAGTAAAGCAAACTATCTTGAGTCACACTTTTCAGTCAAAACTGTTTATAACTTGCTACATAGATCATTCAGCACAAGGAGCATTTAGACTGTTGACTTTAAGAGAAATGTACAATCTTAATGTAATCATATGAATTTTAAATTGAAGGCAAACAGTTTAAAAGTGACAGTGGCATACCTGACAGACAGTACTAGATTTTTCCCACAATGCTAACAATTTGCCCTATTTGAACTACGAATTCATGCAACCCGAGACATAATACAAAGCATTATTCGACATTCCATATAATTCATAACCAATTATGTCATTAAACAAATACAGTCGCTTTATAATTTCTGTACGTGCATATTTATATAAACACAGAGAGGGATGAAACTTACAATATTCATTACACTCAAAATGTAGTGTTCAATGTCTTTGCGACCATGATATCCCACCATCATTTTGTCTGCTACTACCAGCGTTTCCACGAAGCGTTCAAGGCTTACTGATCTCTTCTGCCGACTATGGCTACTTAACGTGTCATTGACTGGAAGTGGAGTTGGAAAAGCAGATGCATCACTCATCCACCAAGGTTTACCATTTCTTGTGAGGTCTTCTAGGAACCAAAATAATTAAACACTTCAGAGGGTTCACGAGTAAAGCTCATTGAAATGCAGCTGCTTTATGTTGAGATTACCATCTTCAGGTTTCTAAAAAGAAGCCCTTCTTGAGGCAAAGAAAAATTAAATTTATTATCTAATTTCTTTAAGTTTACAATACCTTATATAATGGAAAAATCAACTTTAAGTTCTAATGTTCTCAGCTCTCCTTGACTTAGGATAATAAACCATCAGTCTTCACTTAACAGATCTGATTCTGCATATCAATGTTAATACTAAACATTATTTATAACTAACCACAAGCACACTTCAGAATTTTAAGGACAGTAACAAAACAGCTTATTTAGAACCAAGGTTAAGTTCTGAAAATACAGCAAGGAATTAAACATGCTGATAAGAGACAAAAAAAAAAAAAAAAGCAGCTTTCTCCCTCTTGTGAAACTCTGATTATTGGGCAATTATGCTTACATACCTAAGTTTTTAGGCCGAATAATTTGCTCTACAGAAAACCATCAGTTTATCTACCTCTTGAATTAAGTGTAATGAGGAATTTAAAATGGCCTGACATTGCGTAATTGATATAGTTATTTTTAACACCAATTTAAGTTCAAATATATCAATTCTCATACTTACTTACAGAATACATAGAAATACATAGAAAACTTACTTCTTGTCTGCACAATATTTATTATTTTAAAAAGTCACAACTGTCAGCAAAACAAACACTAAAATCTTACTTTTAATTTTACTTCCTGTCCTTAGGAAAAAAATTAACCTACCCTTTCCTGCAAAATTGGCTATTTTGCATGTATTAAATATCTCTTTTCCAAAAAGTCCTTCACAGACTCCAACTTAAGTTATTTATGTATATTGTAAATCTGTTTTTGCCTAAACAGGATCTAAAAATCACAGAATCATAGAATAATACAATTTTCAGGGTTGGAAGGGACCTCTGAGATCATCCAGTTCCAACCCCCCTGCCATGGGCAGGGACACCTCCCACTAGATCAGGTTGCTCAGAGCCCTGTCCAGCCTGGCCTTAAAAACTTCCAGGGATGTGGCTCCCACCACCTCTCTGAGCAACCTGTTCCAGTGTCTCACCACCCTCATGGGGAAGAACTTCTTCCTATCTCCCAACCTAAATCTATTTTCCTCTAGTTTGAATCCATTCCCCCCTGCCCATCCCCCCCAGAATATCTAAGGTATCCTTGCTAGTTGTAGATGAACATAAGAACATTAACAGTCAGGTGCATTTATATGGGATACACAGGACTGCTTAAGTGAGCAATTTCTGACATGCGCCCATATCTCTACTACAATGTGTGCTGCTAAGGATGAGTTAAGGTAGATAGGACCAGTACCTTCCATGAAAATCAATGCTTTATGCAATTCAATTAAGCACACTATTTTCAAAGAGCAGTAGCTACATCAGAAAGACCCTAAGTTCAGGTCAAAACCAGGAATAAAAAGATGTAGCATTCCCACTGTTGCAGTGTTTTATAATTTTTGAAGCCACAGTGCTGTCTTTTTAAAAGGTGCATATTTTTAGAGTAATTTTAGAGTATTGTCTTGCAAAAGGCAATATAAAATTAAATTTTAAAAGGTAGTTTAAAAAAGGACAGTAACAAAATTTTGCAGTGGGCATAATCCATTCTAAAAAAATGTAACATGAAGTAAAACCTGTCAAGGTTTCTATAATGAATGATGTGCTTTTTCCCGTTTTTCATCTCTGATGTAAGGAAACCAAAGTTGCTTTAATTGTTTAAAATTTTCTAAATCACTTAAGCAGAGATTTAGGAATTTCTGGAATTTTCTTTGACACCTTCTGTAATAAAACTGTTAAAAGTCCACTCTTCATTTTCAAACAAATGGGTATGTTTGAGGGCTTACGATGCTCTTAGGGTGCTAGACATAGTTTAGAAAAGCGATACCACTTCCAAAATTTTTCACTCAAAGATGCAATTCTATGCTAAACATTCGAAAACTGATGAGCTCATACAGAAAATTTCCAGAGAAAAATAAGAAAGTATTGTTTTGGACTCATCTTGATACTGTATTTCAAATATAGGCGTCAGATTAAATTGCAACTGAAAACAAATCCAAACATGGGTAGACAAGAAGTACACAGCTATGGTACCTCAGTTTTCCTAAGGCAGTCATCTACAGGTGCTACATGGGGTGGAGAGATAAGAGAACATAAACAAAAAAAGATCTCTAACTACACTAGAAAGTTACTTATGTAAGATGCAACTATAAGAATATAAGGAAGAATTACATGCTGACTTTTTCTTACTATTCTAACAAAATCATTTCATGTATATACAAGCATTTTTCACTTTTGAATACACTGACTGTGAAATCTGGCATAAGTAAAACCACTAGATAAGGCAGCATTCAGTAGAGCCACCTCTAAATAACCCTCCACTCTGCAGTTTTTCTGCATCAGGCTTTGTTGTTTCTCAATCCTACGCAAATGGAGCATCCCAAAAGACAACCCAATGGCCTCAAATCCCATTAAAGCAATTGCAATTTATCATTGGTCAACTTCTTACGAAGGCCTTACTGACATCAGCTATATTTAATAAAGCATACCATGGTGACAATACATACATTAAATAGTAGTCCAATATTTTTTATTTTTTAAATATTCTTATGTCTAGCTTCTCAAAATCTAACTCAGGTTATGAAAATTTATCCCATGTTCTTATAGCTGAACCTCCCCCTCTCTCCAACTCTTCTATCAGCCACCATAATTCTATCTACAATTGTCATGGCTTAGAAGTTTGGGCAGACTACAAACCTAGGACAGAATTCCCCTCTATTCCTCCCAGCCCCCCATAGGGAAGATAAAAGGGGAATCAAGCCTGGAGATTTTAAGCTGGAAACTAAAAACAATTCAATACAGATTTTACTAACATAAGGGAAAGGTAATAACATAAAGGGTAAAGTAACGAAAAATACAAATATACATATACACGCACACATATACATATATACAACCTGATAGATAGCACGTGGTGAGCTGGCAGTATCAAACAGCAGCACAGCCAGCAGGAAGCAGGAGGAAAAAAGAGGGAGGGTCTGCTATCATTCTGATCTTTTATAGAGTATGGCAGGAAAAGGGAGGGAACAGATGCCTCCCTTTGCGTTCCACCCCTCTCAGAGTCCACAAGCTCTCCTACTTTAGTTCCTCCTCTTCAAGTGGTGACAACTATCCTTCCAACAAATTGCCAACCCCTCTTTCTATCTATTGCCTTTTTTCTCAGAAATACCACTCCCTGCCCCTATTAACACGTCAAAATCCTGACCACTTGCCTGATACAGAACAAGTATATCAGTTGTAGACAGTTTAGGAGAAATTAGACAGTGCTAGGAGAAATGTTAACCATGAATGGTGGCACAGCTACATAAGCAGATTTCTCCAAACATACTACATATTGGCAAAACCATTCTGAAGGTAAAGCTAAAATTAGTCTACAGACAAATTAAATTATATACTGCCAAAAAGCAGCTACAGGTTTGTAACAACTGCATTTTAAAACACAAAACTGGACTGCACAAAACTTCCAAAACCAGTCAAATGTCCCAAACATTTATTCTACTATCAAAATAGGCTGTAAACCTGGCTTTAGTCCTATGGTCTGAAGGCTGTGAAACTTAAGAACAGTATTTCATTTTATGTTTAGATCTTCTGGTCCAGCTTTGGATGCCATATCACTTTGGGATGATGCAGCAGTGCTCAGAAAATGAGTTTAAAGGGTTTGGGTACCCATGAAGTAAGTATTACAGTACCACATTATCCACAAGACCTTGCAGTTTTGGGGGAAAGCAAATTTTTCAGAAATTTTTCGGGAATGAAAGTAGCATTTAGAACAACAACGGCATAATATGGATAAGCACTATAATAGTTTCAGGCTTGTAAAACGTAACGCTTTAATATTTCAATAATTAAGGATTTCAGAATGTAACGTATATGAAAGCTGAAGAAAAGCACAGGAGCTTCCAAGAACAAAGGCAACATCAAGTATGCAAAGGAGTAAATGCAGATCACTGTACATTTCACAAAAATTCTGCATTGTTCTGATCAATCTATGATCCATTTGACATACACATCCAGAATGACTGAACAGAACCTGACCCAAACTAGCTGCCACTGCTTTATCCTCACGCAGGGAATGACTTCCTGTAGAAGATAACATCTGACAGAGGACAACATCCTTTCTTTTTCTAGGAAGATTATGGTAAAAATTGCATCATCCCACATTTCATAATCCCTCCACTTATTTAAAGAGGCTTAAGTGACAGCTTTCCCTATAAAATGAACATACATTAGTACCCTGATTTTATCATCAGTTAATAGGCAGTAATAGTTAGTAGACTTGTTGCAGTTGCAGAAACAAAAAGAGAAGTGACATGCACAGTGAACTGAAACACCCAGGAAAAGCTGTCTCCCAAGGACAGGCCTTTGTAGACAATCTGTACTGTAAGTTTAGTCAGTTGATACTACCAGCAAAAGTTACAGCATCCGAAAGAAACTGAAACAGGCTACACCACTGCAGAGTGGTTCAGTCTCATTTTAAGATTAGGATTTGTCAACCTACCCTTCACACCGAATCTCATGGAATACAGCTGTACAGGACTGAACTTTTGATAACAAGTTATATAAAATGACAAGGTCAGAACATTCTATTATGTAAAAAAAACCATCACTTCAGTGCTCTAAAATAACTTGTGGATTTACTCCATGCTGTCTTCAGGAAGTTAGCTTCCAGCTTCAGTTTAACTATGTAAAAACCATGTTAAAGAATACCTGATAAGTCTACTTGTAGAAGTTAGAACTGCTTTAACAGGAAAATCTCTCTCAAAACTACATAATCCTTCCCATAAGGCACCTGCAAGTCACATACTTGACTATTATGGAATAACGTTAACCCACTGAACCAAAAGCCAGCACTAAAATACTATAAATAAAATAAGAAAAATGTGGACACCAGTTCCAAATGTATTACTAGTCATAATACTAAGGCATCTATTGCATGCCAAGTTTCCTGAAATGAGATGGAACACTTATTAAACATTGAGCTGTAATACTCAGTCATAGAATCACAGAAGCACAGAATGGGGTTGGGTTGGAAGGGACCTTAAAGATCATCTAGTTCTAACCCCCATGCCATGGACAGGGACACCTGCCATTAGACCAGGTTGCTCAAAGCTCCATCCAGTCTGGCCTTGAATAGTTTAAGGGAGGGTCCATCCACGACTTCTCTGGGCAAACTGCACCAATGCCTCGCCACCCTTCACAGCCAATGTTTTTTTTTTCTTAATGTCTAAGCTAAATCTACCCTCTTCCAGTTTAAAGTCATGACCGTTTCCCTTATCACTACTTTTTCTAATAAGAAGTCCCTCCCAAGCTTTCTTGTAGGCCGCCTTCCAGTACTGGAAGAGTCACTCAATCACACTTTCCAGTTCATCAACAAAGTACATTTTGAGGAAGCCTGTGCACATTACTACCACCATACTCAGCACTGGCATAAAACAAGACTTACTCACAGTGTCTCAAGTTTTTGAAGGACACTATACTCTCGATCTGAATCTGCAAAAAAAAAGTGAAACTACTTGTCAACAGGGCACATCGCTTCACCCACAAGGAGGATTCCCACTGCTACATTTCTCCACTGTCTTACATGTGAACCAAGGAAGATTTTAAAACACATCTCAGAGTTACAGTTAACTTAGAATTACAGTTGAATTACAGGAATGACACTCATAGTTATTTTACCTGAGACTCCACAGTGACTGTGATCATACAGATGTTGCTGATGCATGGTAGATTTTTTGTATATAACATGAGGATGACCATTCTCATAATTAGAGTTAGTAGAATCTTCTGTTATATTTCTTAAAGGCTCAATAAAATACTCTTCATCTTCTGTAGCAATAACTCCATGCTTGAAGAAGAAAAAAGAAAAAATAAAAACTTGCAAAAGACAATATAAAACTCCTATTAAAAAGCATAAATTTAAAACACTTTCGTCATCTATCACTGTGAAGCAATTCACACCTTCATAAGCCATCTTATGAAAATCTCCTTCACTGATTTTAGTGGGAGCAAGTATAAGTGCCTGTAAACAATACAACAAGGACAGAATAAAAATATCATTGCCCTTTTTCTGGAGTTCTTTCCTATCACTTTTGATGGATGTGGTAGAAAAGCAAGAGATATTCTTGGTATATGGCAAATACTCTTTTCATAAAGATGTTCCAACACATGATTCATACCCATTAAAAATTATGTCAAGCCAAAATGGCCTTGATCAAACAGTGAGACTGATATCACTCTTCTGATGCCATATCAAAGGACATGTAAAGCATCACATTGCATCAGAGAAAAATGGCACAGGGGATTAATTTCGGAACATCTGTTCAGGGAAACCATTCATCATTCTACATCCAAATGCTTAATTCCAAAACTGAGCTACTTATTAAAGTAAAATTATTAACATTATCTACAAAGCATTTGTTTCTTAAAAGGTCTTGCCACCAATCTGGCAAATCCAGTTGTTGCAATCTATGCACTAGACTTCATTCTCCACTACAAATGAACATTTTTTTCCCCATACTGCAATGCAGAATTGTAGCTCTTCTGTTCTCATAATTTTCACATTTGTGAACTCAGCTTCTTCCAAACAGGAAGTGGTTTATGAAAGAAAGGGGAGATTTCAGGCCAGCTATGCAATTTCCTGTACTTCCAGCAATTAAAACTGAACTTTAGCAGTTTGGGAATCATTTCGCATATAAAACTATTGGGGAATAAGCCCCGACAGACTCCTACACCTATATGTGCTATGAAAAATATTATGGTATCTGTATCTAGAAGATTCTGAATATATGAAACTTTCTACACCACCTTAAAGAGCTACTCATCAGGTAGGAGTGTGGAAGCAGGAACTCTGCAGTCATATAACGATTTGACAAATCACAAATTTCTACCTTATCTTTGATCTGTATAGCAAGTAGTATGCATAACCCTTCTTAGGAGGAATTATTTTTTTCCCTCTACTGCAACCTCTATGCAAACCTCTATGAACAGCCATAAGACCTGTTTCTCCCTATCTGCACTAAATATTCTAAAGCTGTAAAATCAGGGCTTGCGACTGTACTCTTGGTCGAAACTGTTGTCCTGCTGCCCTGCTGCTGTTTTGTACATCAAATGTCTGCTGTTCTTCACTCCTGGAATTCAGTAACAACATAAAACTTACAGAATAAAAATTCCTGTATAATACATCAGAAAGAACAGCATTTTCCAAAAATAACCTTTTTACAAATTTTGAAAATATATGTAGCCTTTAGTTACGCGTTCCTTACACGGTGACTATAATAGTAAGTGTTCCTCTTCAGTGGTATTTTTCATCATGAACTCATTCATTTACTCAAGAGTAAATTTACTCAGGTTTCCACCTGGAAAATGCTGATATCAAATTCATCTCACAATGCCATCGTGTTGTTTAATGTCCAAAATTTTACTAGAAAATAAATAATATACTGATACACTGCCACCTAAATGGCATTGAAAATCTAAACCAAACTGTAACTGGGTTTGCCAGATGTGCAGAAAGTACCCTAACGGTCAGGACTGCATCCAGCCCGATGATCAGACATCTGAGTTCAAGTGAATCCTGAGCCTTTACAAGCTCTGGTATTATGGTCCCACAGGAAGAGAGTTCTGCAGAGTGATTCTGACTAACACCATTAGGCTGTATGCTTCATGCCAAGCCTGAAGAGAGAAAGGTACCATCCAACCTGTGGCTCTGTTCCTGCAACAGAATGGGTCTTAACCTACATCTCGTAACTTCAGAGCATATATCCTTCATGTCTGTGCTCAAGTCCAGCCAGATAAGCCTAAGCATGAATATCAGACATTTATATATTCAGATACTGAAAATGGTATTTTTAAGCAGTGAGCTGACCTCAGTGGAAGTTAGTATATAAAGATGCCATAAGCAGTTCTTAATTGCAGCATTAATTCTTTGTACATTTCGTTTTTGCAGGAACACATACAGAAAAACTATTACAAATGTCTGCAGATTTTCATCACAGTTCCTTCAGGTACCAGCAGTGAAAATGTTAGAAGATTTATCACTGGCTTTTCCTACGACTGGCTGACATTTGATCTCATCTGACAGAACACTATTGTGATTGAAAAGAGATTTAAATAACATCTAGTCAAGGGCTTGCAAATAAATTTTAACTTACGCCTTTTAAACACATATGCCACCAGCTGCTACAGCAAATGATTTGATAAACACTGGAAACATACTTGCCCTGCATATGCCCTTCACACTTGTCCAGCATACATATACCATTTCAAACCTAACATATTACATTTACTTGCAAACAAACCCGTTCTTCCAATATTAATTTGATCAAAGTTCCTGTTGAATTTTAGTGAGCACTCTGAATTCTGTACATAAAAAGTACCTATGTTAGTGCTTTTTAGAATTTATTCTGAGTTTAGAAAAATGCTGTGGCTATCAATACTTCCATTGCATATGCATTCAAATTCTCTGATTCATAAATAGTAGGATTTGTGTTATATCTATCACAACATTCTAAACCTGGTTTTGGCTTATAATCTGCAATTTGAGTGAAACAATTTCAGCTGAAAAAGGAAACTGAAGCAATATCCTTTAAAAGCATTAAGAAGAGTTAATATCTTTGTGGTTTTGCTATTGTATCTGAACAGTTTGTAAACTGAACTTCTGCACCAAAGCATGGAAGTATCTTTAAGACATAAGAATGACCAACGAAAGGTTTTGACAAAAGACCATAAATGTAAGAAACAAGATGAATGCCCCAATTGCATTACTACAAGCAACACCCCCAAGATGATGCTCTAAAACAGACTGGTTGAGGCCCAGTGCTATCCAGTTCCACTACAGACTACCAAATCCTGCTAACATATATAAGGTCTGGATCCAGCAGTTTTGACCTGCTCAGACAAATCTGTGAATCTGCATGGAGTTGCCCTGAATTTGTCAAAAGAAATCTTTCTGTCAGGCTGTCCAGCTTGGGTCTTAAACCTTCTTCAGATAGGGATGCCTACCAGTTGCAGAAACAAACTGAACTATACAAGACAATTAAGTGTGTACCTTTTCCCCACAACACTACTGTTTTACAATTTCTTGGTGCCTTCAATCTTTCTAGACTTTAATGCCTTATCTATTTTTAATATGAAGTAGTTGTAAAGGAAACTTCAGAAAACATCTAAGTGTTTTTCAGTATATTTATTGCTGTCCATGCACACCAGTGTGGTTTTAGTATGGAGGAAAACAGACTGCATTATCTTATTGAGTTCTTACCAATGAAAAAAACAGTGATCCAGTCCATCATGTGTTCTAACAATATACCTTAAAACCAGTACAGGGACAGCTCAAATATAATTTTCTGAATGCTAAGTCTATAGTACAAATATATTTAGGACCAAACACAATTCCAAAGGCACTGATCTAGAACATGAATTTTTTTCAATGCAATTTCTGACCTTTATGACTGTATAAATTAGACATTATTTTATATATGATTCAAAACCACCGTAACATATGCAATCTATAACCTATGAAAGAAGATGCCTTTTCTATGGTAGAATCAGCTTTCAAAAGAGCTTCTTTAAAAAGAATATGAATAATGTATATATGTATGAGTTTAGGAATACATAACACAAACATGAAATCCTCCAGGGAAATAATTCCTTCTCTATCCACGTATGGTCATGCTTTTAGCCACAGTCTACTTCTTGTGCTTTCTGTTTGGATGGAAACATCTGTGCTACCAAGCACAAATGTTACTCAGTGCATGGAACTTTACATGCCATAGAAATACTTGGCCTTTTACATTAAACATTTCCTTGGAACCATAGTAGCCTTAAAATGTGATTTAACCTCTCATTCACTCTTGTAATAATAATCACTTTCTACATATTTTGAAGTATTACCCACTACTGGACTTTTCAGCTCAAAAAGAGAAAATCCATTACTGCAGAAAATTTGTTAGAGCACTCAAAAGCTCTGACACCTGGCAGAGGACAGAAGCAGGTCAGAATGCAAAGAGTTCAGTTCTGCTCAATTCCACCACCATGAGGTCCAAACTTTTTCTTCTTTTAAGACTTGCTCACCTCAGAATTAGACAAGCCTCCTTCCCTTGAGGAAATTCTTTTCTCCTTAGCCAGTCTACCACTGTTTCTTCTCTTCTTTCCCTCAGAATGACAAACTCAGCTTAGGCAATGCCTCAGCCTTGTTGCCTTGCACCCAACATCCAAAGGCCTCAAAATGCTGCTCATTGCAGGCTCTTTCATGAGAAGGCCAAACCTGCAATCCATCCACAAATGTAACATCCACTAAAGTACATATGAATTTGGAAACCAGCAAGCCTGCCGGACAAGACCTTCAATTTCCGCACAAGACTGCTCACTGGATTATAGAGCTTTCCTCATAACTTCAGACAATTTATAGCATAATCAAGGGCCAGCGGATGGAAACTACCAGAATGAAACTTCAGTAAGTAGCACCCTGTAATTCTGGAGTCCTTGGTAATGAGAAATATAGAGGGAGAGACTGAAACAGGAAACAGTGACAGGGAAATGAACTGACTTCTCACCACTTTTGTTATAATGAAACTCAGAGAAAGCCCTCCTTGCACTAGGTCTTATCTCAGACACCGCAAATGTTCTTAAATGTTAATTAGATCATGATCTCACCTGATCACCCTGAATAACTAAGCAAAATAACTCAAAACATTCACTGAGATGATGAAACTTTACTAATTTGCTAATACTGAAGCTTAAAGCACTAGTTAAATAAATTGAATGATTAAATTTGGTTTGTGAGAAACACTTAAAGATTACTACCTGTTCTAGGGTTAAACTTAATATAACTGGCTTTGAGACAGATGTTAATCAAGAACTATGCAAGAATGCAAGGTGTGACTGACAGCCTCTTACAGACCAACAATCAGCATGACATATTCTGAATTACCACTAACTCTAAAACAAGCACTATTGTGTTCAACATTCAATGCCAATTGCTTTAATAAACATGTTCTAACCAGCAGCTGTACAACAAAATATTAATCAGCAGGAATCATCATTTACAAATAATTCTGTGATGGATTTATGTGAATGGAGTGGCAATTCCCACCCTGAGTGTTCTAGACTGCCCTGACAACACTGGATGACAAAGGAGTTTCTGCACAGTAGAGGATGACACTGAGCCCAGCCTACCACTGCACCCCTCTGCAGGATTCCTGCCTCTTGGAGAAAGAGTCTTGTGTCACTTCTGCTGCTGCTTCTGGAGCATGACAGGAGCCTCACATGTTTGGGAGAAGACCTTTCTAGGAGACTCAGTGGATACTGGACACTGCCTTAATACCTGGAAGAAATACATAGGAGGTAACGAAAACTGAAAGCACTGAAGATGACAACTTAACTGGGAAGCATTCCACACTAAAGTTACAGTGATAATGTACTGACACCTAGAACCACAGAACAACAGGTGACTTGTTCCCAACAAAACAGCAAGGCTGAGGGCAGGAGGGAGACACACAGCAAAGAGACACCCTCAACACCCCAGGGTGTGAGGCACAGAAGCAAAAAATAAGATTCTGTTTCACCATGACACCTTCTATGTTGTTAAGTTCTTTAAAGAAGAGAAATGCCATAAGAAGTGAGAGGTGGGGAAGGTTAATAGGGAAACATGGACTTTTTTTTCTGCTTCATACCACTCTTGTTTTCTTAACAGAAGTTGGCTAAGGCAACAGCAGATTCTATGGGAGCACTCCCTGGCCAAGGTCAGAGTGGAAATTAAATGGGAGAACCATGGCACTGACTGAAGGCTCCAAGGTAGCCAACCAGTCCTTACCTCAAGTGGAAGAAACTCTGGAGACAGAGAAGCATGCAGCCTCTTCTCAAGAAACAAGTCCTGAAAGTTCACTCCTGTACTTTTAGCCCAAAAGAACTCAAAAGCAAAATGATGGAATACATTAGTTTAAGAGCTTAGAGTAACAAAATTGTTACATGAGAACTGGAAAACCAAAGTGAGAGTTGTAGTAAATACAGACCTATCTGCTACAAGTTTGCGTTAAACAGTGACACCACACCCAATGGAAGCCCATTTTAACTAAACCTATTTGAAAATGTTCACTTAGCCCTTCAAATCCCCATTAAATTATTTTGTCTCAAGACTACTCCAGAATATTAACCCAGGCTCTATCAGGGATATCACAAGTAACTAAGTGTAATGCAGCCTACCTAGGTCTGAAGCAACTGGCTTTTGTTTATAAATAAATCCCAATATGCATTATAATACGACGTCCAAGGATAAATAGGAATTAGATTAACAAGTCTGTGTAATTAATTCTTTTTTCCTTAGTAATAAGTTAGAACATTCTCTTCCTAATAAGATTGAACACTGTGCTACTATAATTCCTAGAGAATACTATAATTTCCTAGAGAAATTACTGGCTCTTGATCAGTATTTCCTAGTCATGCCTCCTCTATTTAATGTTTTTTTACTCAATAGTCTGGTTTTTTTATTTCTTGCATGTGTTTTTTAATTTCTGTTGGGAATGTAATCAAGAGATCAACAGTAATAGAAGAGATGAGCAAAATATTTCCTGCTTACTCAGTTTCTTAACCCAAATTCTTCAAGACAATAAGCAGGTGTTCAGTCAGTGTCTCTCTGCAACCTAAATGACCCAGTGATTCCTCCCCTCCCCACACCCTGAGCCTGAAATATTTTTATAACCTTTAAGGATCTCAGCACAGACCTAATCTTGCAGCCCTCACGCAGACACTGTAAACACTGAAAATGTTGTCTGCTAAAGGACTACAGTATTGGGTCTCAGTACTTACAATTAAGCTTGAAAAACTGATGACTACTTTTTCCCCAGGACCCAAATCAGGTTTTAGGGGTTTTCTGCACCTTCCTGTCTCCTTGCTTCCTGCAAGGACTCAAAAAACTGAAAGATATGCCAATTAAGGTCTTCTATAATTTAAAAGGAACAAGCACACTATTATACAAGAAGATATAATGTGCACTTACCAGACCATTACAATTGCTTAAGGCCACTTTAGTCGTACTGTGTTGGTCTTGCAAATATCCTGTGTAATGACAGTGGTCTAAAAAGTCGTGCTTCCATTGTGGTCCATCTTTCCCCCAGTACTCTACTGTAAAATGTCTGGACACCAAATCTGTGTTGAGTGTCAGGTTTAAATGAAAGTGCTTCCCATAGGCAGAAAGTTTAAAAAATAATTTAGATGCTGCCAGTTCTTGGTCATAAGGGTCTGTGCTCCTCCTCCTTCTTGAGGGTTCAGCATTTTTCACAGTAAAGCTGAGGAAGGCTCCATTTTGATCAACCCTTATTGGGATTGTTAGCTGGTAGTGTTCAAGGTAAGACAGGAATTCCTCTTTGTAATCACAAGGTGAAAACAGTCCAGTAGTGGGCATAAAAGAGAAGAAAATATAACAGGAGACAAAAAGTAGTATAAACATAAACGATACTCGGCTAAATCTCGTACCACTCTCATGACTAAAAGCCATTCCCAGGTAAATGCAAGACATAGCTTTTACAAAATAAATTAAAATTAAATTAAAATGTTCTCTTTCTTCTTCTTAATTCAAGAAAATGTGTGCAGTTTCCTGCAAGTTCGATGTCACTGGAAATACCAAGTTTTTAATTACATATCTTTTCATATTTATCTGAATATGTAAACATTTGAGGCCAAATTCTAACCTAAGAAGGATATATTATTCTCAGTGGTACCATCCAAAGACAAAAACTATTAGATTAGCAAGAGTAAAAACAGCAGTAATGAGAAGTATTACATTGTGAAAGAAAGTAATTAATAACCTATAAATGTTAATGGATCAAACTAAGATTAGATTCTGGCCTGAAAACATACTAATGTTGTTACAGTAAGTGTCTACATTATTAGCAAGTACAACATTTTACCAGTTTAAACTGGAAGTCTTTCCTAAAGTTAAAAGTAGACAGAAAGGAATTACAACAAACAAACAAAAATTAATCAGAGTTGCTGTATTTCAACTTTCATGAAAATGAATCATGATAATAGGAAGAGCAAAGCCCATGTGATCTCATGAATTATATAAACATAGTTTAGAAAATATTATGCAAATACAATGCAAAAATAGATTGTTCTTGACAACCAGAGAAGTTGGACCCCTACCTTGAGAGCTATATGAAAGCCTGTTGTCACTGTGAAATTCCGATGAAACCGTGACTAGGGTCAAAATCCATGTCCACGTCTTCCAAAAAATTTCCATAATTTAGAAAAACAGAAAGTTTGTGGGATTTTTTTTCCTCCTTGGAGAGCTAGCTGTGTGCTATAGAGTTAACTCCAGAATCGTACCATAACAGGTATATTTATTTCATACTACTTCCAAATTACCTATTGGATATTCCACTTTTTTGCAGGTATTATTTTCCAACAACCTGTACTTTCTTCTATATCTGCAGTCATTTTCTCAATTCAAAATAAGTATTTGTAGTATTCCTTAAGATACCATAAGATGCTAGGCTGGATAGTTACTGAATTTGTTCCACTTCTTTTCCTAAAAAATAAAAGAAACTAAGTCAAGACAAATTCTGTCTTCTAGAATAGATTCATATGCAATTCACTAAGCCATCAGAGTTGAAATTTTGAAGAATTTTGACTTTTATGGTCCAAGGCCGGAATCTTAGAAAAAAAAATGAGTTACCATTACACTTGAAAAGCAAATCCGTACAGCTCAAGATGCACATATCAACTCTGTGGTAAATAGGCATATTCATAAAATTAAGGTTTCTTGTTGCTCAAATACTGTGTTCAAACATGTTCCACTTATAATCAAGGCTATGCACTCATTGATTTCAGCAGTGAATCAATGATACACTGGTAGACAAAGGAAGAAAATGGGAAAGAATCCAGAGTACAGTTATCTGATCTTTCTGCAGCACGTATTTTGTTATTACTTGGGATTGGGTTCTGCTTATGCAGGCAGAACTCTCATTCACTTAAATGGGAGTGCTGCATATGTTCTAGTATCAAAAAACAAATCTCAGTATCTGTAGTTATTCATCACACACATTCTAATTTGCAAATATTTGTTGTCAAAAATGTTTTCTATATATCTTAACTGCAATTTGATATTATAGAATACATTTTAATTTTCAGATTTCAGGACTGAGTATGTTACTCGTCTCTTGTGCGTGCGTGTGTGTGTGTGTGTGTGTGTGTGTGTGTGTGTGTGTGTGTGTTACCTGTGCATGTGTGTGTGTGTTACTTGTGTGTGTGTGTGTGTCTATGTGTTTAAAAGACTACTGAAGTAATAATAAAAAGCAGCTCTAGCTGCAGCCACAGATTAAATGGAAGATCTATGCAGTCAACTAACAGTTCAGCATCATGGGACACCAAACCATGTGTTTTGGCAGCTGGTACTAATCAGTCTGCTTAAGCACTCACAGCACACCTGTGCACAGAAGAAACTCAGCTGAGGCAGACAATGGCGAAACAGTATACCTAAGAAAGAAAAATTTTTAAAAACAAATTGAAAAAAAGCATACAGACTCACTTGTACATGTAGCAGATAAATTTGCTAAAATTCTGGGAAAGATTACAACATTCATTCAGACAGTTAATACCCCAGCAGCCAGTGGATTATTTATAAAGGTTTAAGAGTTGTAACATATCACCTCAAGAAAAAAATCAACACCATGCAAATGCTATTTACTAAAATCAGTGAATATTAAGATAGAAATTTCTTAGCCAATTTGAATGCATCTAATTATTATTGTGTAAATGAGGTAAATCTGATCATTCAAACACCTACATTACAAATATCTTTCAAGACAACACAGGATTTAATAAGGTTTGTAGAAGGGCTAAAAGATACTTTGCAAGCGTGGCCTGGCTTTGTAGTATTTCATCTGTGGACGCATGAAGATTTAGTGATGCCATTCACATCTGACAAGGTCTCAAAGCACACTACTAAAATCTTCAGTCTGACCTTCCATGTAAAAACTTCATTTACTAGCTAATATTTACTTACAGTTTTTAGACTTCTGGAAGGTTTGAAGAGATGTAATCAACCCCACACTCTTCAGCTACATTAGTACACTAAATAACATGCCTTATTTCTAACCTGGAAATGTCCAGTTCCAAATTTCTGTCACTGAATCTTGCTTTACCCCTATCTGCTCATGATCTTCTTTATTCTTGCATGGATACTTATAATCTGATACAAGCATCTCTTGACATGTTCTGATTAGCAGCCTGAACTATCTGGTTTGCCTCGCTCTGTACAATCCCATTTGCAGATGTTCAAATACTTTTTTTAGCTTTTTTTCTGAACCTTTTCCAATTAGTCAGCATCCCTTTACATACACAGACACAACTGGACACTGTAATACAGAAGTGGCCCCTTACTGACATATCTAGAGGTAGCCTTTCAGCTTTCACTTAGCCAAAAGATTTCAACAGGGAGCTGATAATAAGTTTAATAACATTAATAATAACATTAAGATCTCCTGATACTATAGTACTTAAGGAGCTAAGTAGCACAGAATACTCAACATAAACTACAGTGCCCAATCTTTAGACACCAAAAGCTCTCATGGGAGGCACTGGTCAACAATGTCCAAAACTCACCCAAGTCTACTGTCTTTAGAGAAGTCTGTATGAAACAGTCTCCCTCATTCCAAACATCACACAAGAAAAATCTTGTTTCACATTAAGCCTGCTGACATTTCAGGATACTTTTTAACATCCATTCCAAAAGTATTATAGCCATCTTGAGCACTGACACAAGCAAACCATACATAACTATATAAATGCTCAAAACTAAGTAGTAGTAGGATGTGAAGGCTAAGGGACCTGGGTAACTCCTGATACAGTACTTACAGTACGAAGTTAGGTAGGAACCTTAAAATGTCAACTGTATATAATGCTTTTTTCTTTCCATCTTCTTTGGCAGCCTATTTTCAGCATTCCCCTTTTGACTGCTGCCAAGATGACACATTTGGTCAACACAAAGTTTAAAATAAGAAGCATTTCCTCTGTATCATGAGTAAACTGCACATTCACCCTCCAGTAACAGCAGGTGTGGCTCCATGTCCTGAATCACAACCTAAAACCACAGCTCTTGCCCAATAAGAAAAGCTCTGCCAAGCAGAATGTCTTTCAAAATCTAGGATGCCGGTGACAAAACTCAACCATGGCACTAGCGTTTCTGTGGAGGCACTGATGACAAGAGCAGCAGTCCTCTCACTGGTGCCATGAGCTCCCAACTCACTGAACCTCAACAAGGAAATAAAGGCCATAAACGCATACTGTAAAACTTCAGGGCAGAAAGCGGATTACCGGAGGTGACTGCAGACAAATTGCTCAAACCAATCACAGTGGGAGCCCCCATTTAAGCACAGGAGCCTTGGGCAACCAAAACGTGCCTTAACCTAAAAGCAGCCTAAGCCTGAGGCCAGCAAGCTGTGAAGAGACAGCTATCACCACGAGCATCACCACACGGGATGCATCCTCTGGGGTCCCCCCACCGTCCATCAGAGAACCGTCAGGCTCTGGCGCGCCCGGTAGCGGCGACGGGGAGGTCTCCCGATAGGAGCCGAGATGCCTAAACATGACACCGCAGCGCCGTATCCATCACACGGACCCACCGCGGCTTGCGCTTCGCCGTGCCATGGAGGAGTCGAAGGAAGCGACAGCCGCGACGGACCCCGCGACGGGCGGGAAACGGCCCCGCCACCCCGCGACGGACAGAAAGGGGCGGGAGGGGGTGTCACCACGCGCGCGCGCGCGCACACACGCACGCGAACGCGCGCACACGCACACCCCTGTGGGCCGCTCGGGCCCCCGCCCCGCTCTGGGGGGCGAGGGGAGGGCACGATTTCCCCCGCCGTGGCGAGGTACTCTGCGCCTTCCCGCCCTCCCCAGCCGGGGCGCCTGCGGTGAGGCGCGGCCAGGGGCGGCCGTCCGCACCGGCCGTACGAGTGGTTGCTAAGGAAATGGGGAGGGCGGGCAGGAGGGGCCGGGGCGGGGGGCGGGCATCAATCACACAAATTCAATTACAGGTATCGGGACTGGCCGTGAAAGGCGTTGCAGGGCTTCAAAAGCTGGGGATTAGCCGTGCCCCTGGGGCCTCCCCAGGCGAAAACAGCGACGCGCTGAAAAGAAACGGGGGGCGGCGGGTGGCGGGGAAGGGGACACTTACAAAGAAAAAGGACGGATCTTTCCTCCCCAGGAATTAATCAGAAACCGAGGAGTGAAGAAAACGTTAAGTGCTGCTGCGAGTCCCCCGATGCATGGGGGGATGGGGGCGGCCTCCCCCGACGGGGCACGGGGCTGCCGCCGTCTGAACTGCTTCCCCCTCCTCTCCGCCTGCCCCACGGCTCCCCGCCGGCCCTGCCCAGGGGGTCAGCTGTCACAGCGTTTCGGAGGGGGTGCAAAAGAGCACACAACAGCCCCCCCTTTCAAAAAAAATTTTTAAAATAAAAAAATTCATACTAGAAAAATACATGCCTACACATACAGCCCAACACGTATACATTCATACGACAGACACACGTCTGCACGCACAAGTTAAAAAAAACTTGTATTGAAGCAAGTTGGAGGTCACCAGACACACATCCCTCAAAGAAAATTAAGACGGAAAAAGGGGAGGGAAAAAGAAAAAAAAAAAAAAGCCCTCCTCCCTAGAGAGGCTGAAGGGAAGAGTCTGGTTGCTGTGGTGGAGCCGATTCTAAAGTTAACTTTCAGCAGCCCATTTCCAGACAGCAGCGCTGAATCTATTTGGATAAAACGCGTGTGACCCAGACACTTGGCGTTTGGCCCAAACGCGTTGCACCGGCAGCCCAAATAAAAACAAGAGTCTGACTCTCTCTCTCTCTCTCTCCTCTCTTGTACAACAATGAAAGAAAATAGCGAAGATAAAATCCGCAGACGCATCGCCGGGGAGACAGAGCCCACTTACCTCCTCCTACCAAACAAAGTCCCTTTGAACCCCGGGCCGCTGGGGAGACAGACACACACCGATAAACGCGGCTCCGCGGGGTTAAGAGTCTGGCAAATCCCAAGCGACTCCAAGTAAATCAAAACCACACGCTTCCATCTTCCTGACGAGCCCGGCGAGAGCCCGAAATCCCCGCCAGCATCAGGCTGCGGGACTGTGGCCGCACCGACCCTCCGAGCCCCGGCGCAAAATATGCACTTGTTTGACCGCCGCAGCGAGTACCGCCGGACCGGCACCGCCGAACGCCGGGCTCCCTTAGCCTCCAGCTATCCCCAGTAGCTGTGGGCTGCCGTTGGGGTTTGCGGGCTGTTCTGTTTTTCGTCTGTTGATTTATTGGATTTTTCCTTCCTCTACCCACGATTTAGCATTAAAAGTATGAAAAATCTAAAAAAAAAAAAAAAGCCAAAACACACCAACACAAAACAAAACCAAAAAACTAGGCGCTATTCAGACCGTATTTCATAAATCACTACCCTTTTCGGATGAAAATCTTCGCACCCCCTTCCCCCATCCTCAAAGGTTTCTCTCTAAAATTACTCCAAATCCACCTCGCCTAATGCAGTATAAACCTCCCCTCACTCCCCAAAGCCCTGCACGCTCCATTACTCGGGACACAAGAAAAGCAAGAAACTTTCATTGAATAGCGTGAAATCTTCCTTACCGTTTTCATCTTCAATTTTAAAGTAAGTTTCAAACAATAGAGATTGCACAGGACGATTCCCGTATTCCTCTCTGCTTTTCCCCTCTGTACAAAAAACCATCAGTTATACTCTCCAACAGAATAAAAAGCTCTAGCCTTCCTAAAAGCGGTTTTTAGAAAACGGGCTGGCTTGGCAGGAGGAAGGATGCCATCAATTCACCCAACCTATCACCCTGCACATTTTGTCTTTCCAACAAAAAAAAAAAGGGGGGGGAGGAAGGAAGGAAAAACAGACTTATATTGGGATGGGGGTGGGTGCCCTCCTCTTAGAGCAGCCTCTGTGAAGATACCATGTGAATATCATCTGAGTTGGGGGGGGAAGAGGGGGGAACGAGAGACAGATGGGGGTGGGGGGAAAGGAGAGAGCGGGGGGGGGGGGGCGGGGGGGGGGGGGGAGTGAGGGGGCTGGGGAGAAGGGAGGCAGGCAGAGCAGGAAGGACTCAGAAAAGTTTGGTTGAAGTAGCCCCAGACCTCCTCTCGCTGCCGGCCCCCGGCCAAGCCGAGAGCGCGGCGGCAGCAGGCGGCCTTGGCAGCCTCGCCCGGGGGGACGGCGCGGAGCACGCTGACGTCAGCCTGCAGATGTGCCCCGGCACCGCGGCACCGCCGCGCATGCGCGCCGCGTCACGTGGCGGCGGGGGGGCAGGGGTACAGTCGGGGTAACGAAAATCGAGGTGGGGGGGGTGGGCGGGAGTGGAGGCCGCGCGGCGGAGGGGCGGGGGGAAGCACCCCGGCTCGACCCGTGGGGTGAAGCGGGAGGAGGCGCCCTGCCGCCGGGGAGCCCAGACCGGAGCGATGAGCTGCTGTCCTGGCCGTGCCGTGCAGCCCCGGTGTGCAGGCGGTTGACGCTGGGCAGAGACACCGCCGGTGGGCGGCGGGCTGGCGAGGCCCCCTCCTCCCGTACCCGTACCTGTACCCCTGTCCCAACCCCTGGCCTTGCCCCTGCCCTCCCTGCCGGCGTGGCCCCGCTTTCCCCTGATAACGGACCTTAGTAAAGGGAAAAAAAAAGGCAAAAACAAAATTAAGCCCCTTTCCAGCTGGGGTGTCTGCAGCACGGGCAGTTGGGTGACCACCGCAACGCGGCCGGGGCCGGGGTCCGTCCTCTCCGGGGATCACTCCCCAGTCCGGCTGAGTTCCCGCAGCCCCGGGCTCAACTCTTTCATTTGAAGAGGAACACTGGGGGGCACTGGGCGGGGGCCGGGGCATCGCCATCTCCGCCTGGAAGCAGGAGGAAGGCGGACATAGGAAAGATAGGAAAGGGCAGGCGGCGGTCTCCAAGGATCGCTTGTGTTTCGCGAAACTGGCGGCGGCGGGGTGTGCGTGTGCGTGTGCAACCTGGGACCTGCTATCCTGACCACCAAGTTGGTTTCCGATAGCAAAAAAAAAAAAAAAAAAAAAAAAAAAAAAAAAGAGAGAGAAAAGAGAAAGAAAAAAAAAAAAAAAGGGGGGGGGGGGAGAAGGAGGGCAGGAATCCTTCTTTTCTGAATCTGGGTTCTAAACTTCGCTTCTGTTAACAGTATTTCCCGAAGGGTGCAGGTGCGTGTTTTCCTCCTCAGCAGGAGGTATTACCATTCTTCTGGTGAATCTGTAACAGTTGCCCGGCCTGTTACATGGCTCGCAGGGAAAGGTCCAAGTGAGAATAGAAAGAACAGAATCAGCCTGCAGACCCCGCGTAGTGGAGCTGGTGGTCACTGCGGGCTGGCTGCGTGCCCTGCGCTGTAAAGAAGCAGACCTGTGCCTGGCCGTCACCGTTTCAAGCAAACGCTGCATACTTCTGTTTGACTATGAACCACTGCTATAGTAGAATTATATTCTACACGTAAGTGCTTGGAAATTCTTTTGGCAGTATCTCTAGCAAAATAAGCATAATCCCCTAAAAAGATAGTCTAGTTTGTCATGGTTCATACCGAAACTTTGCATTAAATACAATAAGCTCTATTGTGAGATTCTTTTACGGAATCTGGGCACATGAACGTAACAAGTGTTTCGGGTAGCAGCAAAATATATACCAGGGCATTGAGAACTGGAGCTGTGAGATCAAGGCTCCCTAGGAATACGGCTGTCGACCTGCTCCCCCACACACACCTTCTCCCCGGTTAATTGCTCGTACCGCGGGCGCCATCCTGTGTCAATGAGCGGGGAGGGAGCGCGGGGGCGCCCGGGCTACCCTGGGGGAACAGAGAGCGCCTGCCCCCCTGCCTCCCTTCTTTGCCTCTCTGCCTGCCTTCCTGCCTCCTTCTTCACAGAATTATAAGAGTTGGAAGAGACCCCTAGAGATCACATAGTCCAACTCTCCGACTAAAGCAGGATCACCTAGACCACGTTACACAGTACTGCATCCAGGCTGCGCTTGAGTATCTGTAGGGAAGGGGGACCCCACAACCTCCCTGGGCAGCTTGTTCCACTGCCTTGTCACCCTCATAGTAAATAATTTTTTTCTTCTGTTTGAGTGGAACTTCCTATGTTCCATCTTATGCCTGTTGCTCCTCATCCTGTCACTGGGAAATACTGAGAGGAGCCTAGTTCCATCTTCCTTGCACCCACCCTTTAGATACTTACAGACATTGATAAGGTCTCCCTCCAGCCTCCTCTTCTCCAGGCTAAAGAGTCCCAGCTCTCTCAGCCTTTCCTCATAAGGGAGATGCTCCAGTCCTCCAGTCACCTCTGTTGCCCTCCGCTGGACTCTCTCCAGTAGTTCCCTGTCTCTCCTGGACTGGGGAGCCCAAAACTGGTTGCAGAATTCCAGCTGTGGCCTCAACAGGGAAGAGCAGAGGGGGAGAATGACCTCCCTCGACCTACTGGCCACACTTTTCTTTGTGCAGCCTAGTAGTCCACTGGCCTCCTTGGAAATAAGGGCAGATTTCTTCTCTGCCTCCCTGCCTCCTTCTTCCCTGCCTCCCTTCTTGTCTGCTTCCCTGCCCGCCGTCCTTCCTCACTGCCTCCCCCTCTCCCTTGTTCCCCGCCTCTCTTCTCTGCCTCCCTGCCCCCATTCCTCATCTTCATTGTGTATGTGCATGGGTAAATTACTGCTTTGGAGGGTGTGACTGGGCATGTCCACTTAATTAAAACTGGTATTTCTAATGTTCAGGATTTTTGTTAGTATTCCAAAGTTCCGGCTTCTGCAGAAAATGATGGATAAACTATGCACACTCAGCAAGCTACACAACAGCAGGTGTACCTTAACCACAGCATCTGCCTCTGTGGGCAGTCATTGTGACAGGTTCTGCTCAACCTTTTCTGCAGACTCAGCAGTATATATGGAGAACCTTTTGAAAGTCTAACCTTTTGAAAGGACAGATGGTGAAGGGAGAATTCTTACCCTGTTCTGCATCAGCACCAAAAATAAACTTTTGATCAGACAGGCACAAATCACAGCCAATTGCCTCATGTTTATGGTATCCTCATGGGTTTTGGGAGACCTGCCTTCAAATTATACCCTGCCCAAATCAGACTTGGGAATGCTCAAGTTGCTGTCTGACAGCTAGGCTGGGGACTATTTTGGTGTGGAAGACTGGTTTCTTCGTGGCTGGAGCTGCTCCACTGCATGTAACTGATTAAATACTCATCGAGCTAAAAAGAAAGTCAGCTTATCACTGTCTGGTTAGGGCCCCCACATGGGTTCAAATCCCTGCTCTAAATCAAGCAAAGCAAAGCAAAGATATTTGGGCTCTGCTGCTTGCTCAGACCAACAAGTTATTTATTCCCATTCCCAGACAACTACATTTTCTTGCCTGCATTCGCTGCTGGAGCAAAGGAAATGTTTCCAACAGCAATTTTGTCAAAACTGGTATATTACCAGGAAAATATCCCTGACCATCTGTGATTAGAATTTGACAGAACTCCCATTCCCATTACAGTTTGAGTTACCTGTTTTGCTTTATTGCGTAAAATAATTTTTCAGAGTAAACTTCATTCTGATAAAATAGTTAGCTTATCTGATGACTTTTATTTTTGTTTCATCAGCCAAAAGATTATCTACACTTTTTCTTTTTTATGATCTGCAACTTCCTGGAAAAGAAACTTGAATGATGGTAGCTTACAGTTTTTTAATATAAATTTTTATTTGCTACAAGAGGAAGTCTCTGTATCAGGGACAGGAATTCTAATGTGTATTTGGATAATATGTATGAATCGTTTGGGTAACTTTCTCAGAAGCTCTGGACAGGATTACACTTTACTGAGCACAGAGCTTATTACACCATGTCTTAATCAGTTTGTTTGTCTTTGCTGACCATGGAATTAGGTAGCTAATGCATTCTTGACTATACTTTAGGCCCCTGAATCAGTCCACAACTGATAAGATTGGCAAGCACACTTTTTGTTTAAAGAAATATTTATATTAAGCTTCAACGTAACATTGCTAGATATATTCAGAGGTATTTGCAGCTGATTTGAAGAATAATGCCTTTAACTGAAATATAGAACAGAAAGCTACAGGTCTTTGGAGAGAAGTGCATTTCTGTTACCTGTACATTTGGGTGGATGTCCTTGAAAGTGTATTTTTACCTGGTCAGTGAAGACTTGAGGATAATCTATCATATTTAGACATATGTGTTTAGGGAGGGAATAATAATTTTAAAAAATTAAATATAGACCAATGTTATAAACTCACTTGCTGAAATACTTTGGTGGATCGTTTAATTGAAAAAAATACATTATAACCTTGTATTTGTATGTGTTGTAGTTCCTGTGGTTCATCTGTGCATAAGGGCTTCATTTTTAGATTGTAGGTACTATTGAGATCCAGTATCTTTCACTGCCATACCTTGTAAAAATCCAGATTGCTTACAAATCTCACCTCCTCTTGTTGGAAGAGACATAAAAACATCTCTAGAAATGACCCTGGGCCATGGTTCAGCCTAATACCAACCACTTGGCAGCAGAAGTTATCAGAAGCTACTGTACCTGGCACATTGTATTTCAAAGACAGGATTCATATTAAAGTGTACTTTCAATTGGAAAACGCACCCCTTTTGAGTTGAGCTGTCCTTGATGCCCCTCTACTACAAAATTCACAGGGATGCATTTGGTTTCAAGTATGGCTTTGAGGCTACTTCTGACCAGCAGTGCAGATATTGCCAAGAATATCTTCGTTTAAATACAAAGAGCCTTATGAAAGGTAGGATGGAAGACCATCCTTTTCTAGGACACTTCCTGCAAGCAGCTGATGTGTGGCTTATAGTCACCCAACCCTCTTTGTTTCTGCAAGACCCTGTGAATCTGGCCAACCCAATTATTTTAGTATAAGATTTGGAAATAAAACTGGAAAACTTCGTGTAAGCTTGGCATCCTTCAGCATGTCCTGGCCAGTTTCTTCCCTGGTGGAACACAGATGAGGCTGGGCAGAAAGAAGATCAGAGAATATAAATGTGGTGAGAGTAATGCTTAAAGCTTGCCCAAAATGTGGAGGGATGGGGGGAAGTTGGGAGTGGGACTGGATAATGCAAGGGATAAGATTAAATATCTTTCTAGTAAATCTGAAATGGGGAATCTTAGACAACTCAGGCTGATAAGGGAATGCCTACAGCAGAATGAATATTGCCTCAAAGTCTGCAGGCAAGAAAGATGGAACAGATTCTATCCTCATTAAGATTAATGTAGAAAGTATAGAAAAAGCTGATACAGTTCCACATAAGAACAGGAAAATCAGTAAGCAGAAAAGAAGAGGTAGCTCAAATGGGAAGTTGTTTTGTTTAAAGAATGGAGTATTTTTTTCTTATTTGTCCACTTCCAGCTTTCCAAGTCAAGAGAGAGGTACCAGAGAGAACACAAAGCCAGTAGGTGTAATGTTTTTTTTAAAGTGAGTATTTTCCAGCTGTATATACAACAGCTTTCCTGTGTGTTCTTGTTTTGCTGTTTTCCTGTTTCCAGAGAAAGTTGTTCATAAGATCTGAACGATAAGTAAGGCTTGTGGAGAACAAAGTTGAGATGAATTGTACAATTTGAGGAAAATGTGTATGGAAAACCTCTATGGAAATATTTGGCAAATGGTATTCCTCAAAGATCAGTGTACACAGAAATATATAAAAGCTATGCAAAAAATCTTAGCAAATGCATAAAAATTCAGTTATTTTTATTTTATAATGAAAAATCTGGACTTACTCACAAGAAGACTTGGTATTTAACATGTAGAGCACAACAGCATTTTGCAGTCTAGCACTCAGCTCCAGGACAGTCCCAGTACAGAATTAGGTATCCCTGTCTCAGGTGCCTGAGTGACTTGTTTAGTTTCTGAATTGAAGCAGAATTACAGTAGTCATAATGATGAGCATCACAGACTGCTCATTTAGCAACTGGTGAATTATGTGGTGATTCTCCTTTTCTTGGTATGCTTTATATAAAAATGGGAACACATGCACTAATGTCAGAGATTGTAAAATTGGATCGTGAAATAAGCACAGATTTATTTTGAATGGAAAGAATTGGACTTTCCTTTCTGTATTCCTGGACTGTATAGCTGGAAAAGATTTATTAAAGACTCTAGAGCATATGGTGCATACTGCTTTGGACACAGATTATAACTTTGTCTAATTTAGATGGTTTTCTGGCATACCTTCTACCATAGTGTCTTGCAACAGTTTATAAATGGAAGGATAAAAGCTGTTAAGCCAATGGTTTGAAGAAGAAATAATAAACCCCCCCCCCAAAACACAGAACAACAATGCTCACCTCTCCCCTTGTAACTTTTGGGTATCCCTCCAAAATGCCAACACTTACTGTGAATACGGTAAGGTGTTATGTGACTGTGGTTAGTAAGTAATTTATTTTATCTCACAAGAAACTTCATTGTTCATTTTCTCAGGGGATTATCACAACAGTAACAGTTCCTTGTTTAGTGAAGGCAGCGTTCTGTTTTGAAGGGGTTTACTAAGGCCCTTTACTAAGTCTGGCATTTTCCTTTTCCAAATTATTTCAAATTGGCTGATTTTGCATGAAGATGGTTTGTGCAGTGGTATGGGTGGTGACCTTCATATATATTGCTAACCTGGAACTGCTTTGTCACTAGACAGTAGAAAGGGAAACTGTTATATGTGCTTGCCCTGTTTTTTGCCCACTTAACCCTGGTTAAGTCTAGCCACTCTTGGAGACAAAACTCAAGGACATATGAATCTTTTGGTAAGATCCCACAGCTGTTTTTATACCGAGATCAGTCTTCAGCTTTTTCAGTACAAATTCTAAGTGGCTTAACTTAAAAGCAGTTCCCACTGACTTCCAGTGTGATCAGCTGGCATTCACAGGCATCTGCCAGAGTTCACTGTGCTGTTGAATTTCACACTGAGGCAGCTCAGGAGCATCCATATATTGCATTTAGCTGTTCTGTTGTGGCAGCAGTGATCCCCCATGGAAGAACAGTAATAAGTCCCAAAAAATAATAGTTACTGTTCCCACAATAGTGACTGCAGCTATTTGTCAACCTTTCAAAGTTCTCTGCCGTTTACATAATGCCTGGGAGCAAGAGCAATTATCATGATGACTGAACTTTATGTAACTCCTTCATATGACTTAGTCCTATGAGTCTTCTGTTATTCCACCAAATCTACTTGAAAGATTCAGTCTTCCATATATTTTTGTTTAATAATTGTTAAAAGGGTAGTGTTATGGTCTAAAGATAAAGGATTTCCAATTAAAAAATCAAAGGTCACAATGTAAGTTTTGCAGCATCAAAAATGTCTTTTTCACATTTGGCTGAAAACTCAGCTGTGCATTAAAATCACAAACAACTTTCTGTCTGTTTCTAAGGAGTCAAAAGATTACTTTTCTTAGTTACAGGCCTATATTCTGGGCACAATCTGAGAACTGAAATATGAACTAGGGTTAGCGTGCTTCTGTTCCTGCTATATCCATTAAGTGATCATTTGCACCAATAAGCCAATTATACTGGCAAAGGATAAAATTCATTTTTTCTCAAAAATCTTTCAGGATGCTTAATACTATGGTTCAACAGTCTTGTACAGTATCTGGTATCAGTTTTGCACCCTAACATGAAATAACCATAAAACCACCCAGAGATTTGAACATGATGCTATGTGGCTGTTCACAGATGTTTGAGAGCAAGGGAGGTGGGAAAAGCAAATTCTTCCTGTGTTTGTACTTACGTAGTGAACCAAGATCAAAAGAGTCCTCGTCCTCCATGTGGTCATCACTGTAAACTCTGATACGGATTTAAGGTGACTATAGCAGCAATGTGTATGAGCTCCTGAAAAGCCAACTTCTCTTAAATTCAGTTTTTGGTTTGGTTTGGGTTTTTTTTTTTGTTGGTTGGGGATTTTGTTTGTTTGTTTTGTTTGTTTCTTTCTTTGTTTTAGGAAAAAATAACCATTCTCTGTCTTCCTACCGTGCCTGAAACTCAAATAGCAGCAAGAGAATCTAGTTATTTTTTTTTAACCTTGTAATTAACAGTATAGCAAAATATTTATCAGCCAGAACAAAAATACTCAAAGCAAATGGAGTACCAGCTAAAGAAATCTACAGGCTTGCAAAAAATGCTGAACTTTTATTTTTAAATCAATGCATCCACAAATGCAGCCATATGTAAATCTGCACAATTTTATCCATAGATTAGGTCATCTGGTAATAAAAAGAGTAACCTCTTATATAAGTTATTGCATTAACAACTTCTGCATACATGTTACTTTTAATCATAACACAACTTTTCAAGTACTGACAGTCTACATAAAGTTTAGATAACAAGTACAATCAGGTACACACATGAGAAATAAAAACACAGGCAGATTTATCCCACCTGCAAGTGTGCATCTACAGTGAATTTTTCCTGGTGTCTTTAAAAGGAGGACTTAAAACTTGGACAGTTTCCTAAGGCTGTTAATGCTCATCCTGAGTAGAACAGAATTTGTAAGTTTGGTTTTCCATTTTATCAGATATGGCTGGTATTTGCAAAGAGATCAAATGAGACTAAAAGGGACCTAGCTATAATTAAGCATTAATTACTTCATAATTCAAGGATCTGCATAACTCGCACTTGTGCAACATCATACATTCAGTACAGCTGGTACAAATTTTAAATCAGGCCAAAGTATATTTTAGTAATTATAACAATGAGGCATTTTACACCACCTTCCACCCCTGCAAAATTGCTTATTCCCCTAACCTAAGTCTACGTCTTCTAAAACATCATTAATTTTATGCATCACATGTGGGTATAGACTATCATTTCTATTTAAATTCCAGACACAAAACATTTTTATTTCTCATTTTCAAATACCTGTCTCTGGGCCATTCCTTTTCTCTGTCCCCAGATACAATGTCTGACTTTCAGAGGTGAGAAAGAGAATTGGAATTCTCTCTGAATAGGTCTGGGGGAGGGTGCAGGGGTAACCTTTGCTCTTGTTCTGCCCCAGATTCTTGGCTTTGCACATGAATGGATACTTTTCTATTGGGATCTTTCTTTGGGGGGATTAAACAAATTAACTGCAAAAGAATACCACTTTGTGCACTATCTCTCTAAAGTTTTTATCTGAGACTCAATGGAAGAAAAGAAATTCAGAATGCTGAGATGCCTAATGCAAAACCTTCAGAATAGGCAGGGCAGTCCTGCATTCCTCACGTACTGCTCTACAGTAAAACTACACACAAATCTCTTATTAGCTACATGGTTTCTTACCAAGGATGGAGTGTAAAATACATTACTCTAGTTCTGAAGTCCAGGTGTAGTTTTGAAGATGAAAAGTTACATTCTTTTTGTTTAATCATTGCTCTATGATTAAGATGTGCAGAGATGGGTGCTTTTTTAAAATTCTACTTCGAAAATTTGGGGGCTTTAATGAATTAAGATGTGCAGAAAGGGATTTTTCATCTTGACCACAGGACTCTGGGTAACAAAATACTCACACTCTATCAAGTATGATTAGATGACTGGTTTTGTCAAAAAAAAGCCCAAAAAACACAACCCACCTTACCGTGCTTGTGTTTGTAAACATGATGTCTGTCCTAGTAAATGAGCTCAGGTGGATACATTGCTGTCAAAGTATCTTCTCCCCCTTGCTAAAATTTAGGCCCTTAAGACTCTCAGAAGTTCTTCCAGCTGTTTCATGTATGTATATTATGTGGAATACAGAAATTAATATTGTATGACTCAATATGAAAAAGCTGTGGAAAAAGATAACCATTGCTACTTTTCGTGTTTTCTCTGATATGAAGTACTGAAGCATGTAATAATCTTAAGATTCACTTACTGAATCTTAAGATATTTTCAGGTGAGAAAATGGCACTGTAATCAACAATTGTGAATGCTGCAGTTTGTCCATTGGTGCCCTGGTTTGAGAGTTTTTATTCTGGTATGCTCAAACCAGGACCACTGACAACAAAGCACCATCAGCAGTGGGATCAACAATATATCAGGGCTATCCTAAATCTATCTTCCTCTCTAGTCCTGTTCAGGGAGAAAGTTAATTCTTCCCCTGAGATGCACTAAGAATATTAATGCAATATGTGCAATATCAGTGGTAAGCATGTGCAACCCAGTGGTCATTACCTCTACACTTATTAAACAACATTTCAGAAATGAGGTACAGTTCACTGTTGACAAGGTCACATGGGCGTAGTGACTTCACCACATATTAATTTTTCCTACTATTTTATTAAGGTCTATTCATATAGATTTAAATAGAGATTCATTTCATAAAACAATATGTGTCTGTATCTGTCTGAAATGAGCATGTGCTGGTATTAGGAGGCTACTATTTAAATTACTTATTTACAATTTCCAGGAAATAATGCATTGCTATTAGAAACCCAAGCTGATCATGCCTGATGGCTAGAGCACTGTGTTTAAACTCAGATTCCTAGCTTTTCTTGTCTTTGTTCTTGAATAAGCATTTTCTGAAACATTTATACAGCTTGATAGTATTGAACTTAGAAGCACTGTGAATTTACAACTAAAAGTCCTTAAAGTTGAGAATGGGGAAAGGGCTGTCCTGTTGCTGATCATCTGGTTTAAATTTAGCCTTTCAGACAGGTATATAGGCCCTTGCAGCAAGTAATTCAGCTATTGAGGTTAAATAAGAGTAGTGTAAATTATCCAAATTATTACTTTTTTTAATATTCAAATTAAACTTGGACTAACTGACTGCATAGTGAGAAGTCAGTTTGCTTGATTAACCCTTTGTGAAAAAATAGAAGTAATTACATGGAATTCCCCTTTTAAAATACAGTTTATTTTGGATATACTTCTTATCCATTTTTCTTCCTATTATTTTACTAAAATAAACATACTTAACTGTTTTTTTCATGATGCTGGTAACAAGATCAGAATCACCATAGAAATATTACGGGTCTGTCAGAGTAGGCAATTTGTATTTCCCTACTTCACACTTGATCATCAGGCAATCATCCTACATCAGGCAGCATCAAGCAGCATAATACTTTAAACCTCTGAGCTGTATTGTAGATGGGCCAGCTGGAAGCAGAACAGGTTTCCCCTTACCCATTGCCAATGTGCTGGACTCTACCAATTCCCTGAAGAAAAATGACTATGTACTTGGCACACAGCAGCTACTAAATTTAAATTACTCCTGCCCGTATATACTAAGCTTTCTATCTGGTTCAGCACTGAACTCCTATGATTTCGCCAGTTTGGATTCGGAAAGGAGTCTTAACCATCAATAAATTTACTGAAAATGATGCTTTGCTTTGCTTTGCTTTCCTTTATAGTACTAAAAGGAAGTTCCAATGAAATGGAAAAAGTGGCAGATGCAGCCAACCTAGCATGCCATTGACAATCATTTTGGCTGTATTAGCCACACCAGTCCACATCCGATTGCACTGTTTCATTTCTCTCATGAATTACTGTCATCTGTAGCAACGTGCATGTTTAACCAGTAAAACTGAACTGAATGCAGGTTTTCTAGGAAGGAATGGAAGAGGAAAATAGTCTGAATAGTCCCTTTCACTTAGTGACAGCAAATTTTAGTTAGGGCTCTCAACTGTTCCTGGGACTACATAAGATTCATCCAACATCATATGGAAGAAACGTATCCCTCACTTGTGAGTGTTAAAATTTGACTAAAGTGAACAAACATTAGCTGTGTAATGCAGCAGACATTTATTTAACCTCCTTGTTTATGAGTTCTCTGATATCCATTTATTCTACACAAACCTTAATTGAAGAATTAGTGTTTTTATCTCAAGTTAGATTGTGTTATAAATTGACAAAGTTGTTTCTAAGCCTGATGAATACTGTATGGGAGATGAATAAATGTCAATAACTTTGGCTTAGGAGATCAGTTCTAAAAGCAAACCATTATAAAAGCAGATGCATGATTCTCTGATCTTGTAAAGAATGAACTCAAGGTAATTTTGTTTGGTTTCAATGGAAGCAGGATTGGCTTCTTTATTTTTGCTAATTTAATTTTGACAAACAGTACTCTGTAACTGTCTCCAGTTTCCATTATTCCTTACAAAGCATTTCTTGCTATGTCAAGGCAATATGGAATGACCCATTAAAACATTTCCTAGACAAAGTTAGTGTGAGGGACTGGATGGAGAAGCCCCCTCCATTGGATCCTCTTAGGCTGCTCTGCAGGTAGACAGCACCAAGTCACCTTTGCAAACCCCGCCCCCCCCGTCCCGCCTTTTGAAATCCTCATGAGCATCTCCAAAGGGTTTTCTGAGGACAAAGGAGACAGATAGGGTCTGCACAGGGCCTAGGGTCTGGTGGAGATAAGGACTGGAGAGCAAAGTTGGTGGAGGTCTGCTCTGGTTGTTCAATCTGGTATGTCCCAACCATGCTTACTAAGCAAAGCAGGCCTAAAATATGAGGAGCTGCACTGATGGGCTTGGGGAATCTGATCAGCATCAACCCTCCCCAGCTGGATGGCTCAATGCTTGGGTCCAGGACTTTGCAATTTCCTCCCTCTCTTTCTCTTGCTCCCTTTCCTGCTCTGTTTCTGAATTGAATGGGACCCCCATCCTGCATCGAGACCTGTCCAAATCAGAACACCATTTTGAACAAGAAACTCTCACCAGACACATCTGGACCTGTGGGGGTGAGTTTCTCAAACTCCCTCACTCTTTTATTTCTCACTTTGTTACTCTTCTCTCATGTCTCTTCTTTTTTCTCTCTCTCTCTTTTGCTTGATTCTTCTCTTTTTCTCTCTCTCACTTTTGCCTCACAACAGATTTGCCATACCTTCATGGGGTTGTATCACTTTGCTTGTGTTAATTGTCACACTTTATGCTTGCACTGAACTCCTTGTGGCTGGACTTTGTTCTCACAGACCTAAAAATTTTAAGTTACTGTGAACCGTAACATTTGGCATAGTCAGCATGACAAGAACCTGTGGACCATAACAGTTAGTATGTGTACTAACACTGAGATGAGTGTATACTAACCTGTCAGAAAAATAAAATTATTGTCAGGTGTTCAGAACCCTTATGCGTAGCCCTGAAATTAAATAGAAAATAGAGATTTCTCCATTGCATTTTTAGACTGAGAACTTCAGGATTTTTCTGGGTAACATTTATATCCTAATGTCTACCCCATATTAAGTTAGAGTCAACATTATTAATTATTTTTATGAATAAAATAATAATTTAGTAGAAGAGAATATATCCAAGCCAAACGTTTTTCAGGTTTCACTGCTTCCAGTGCTATTTCATTCCAATCCACCATTTGTGCTTGTGGCCGTAGAAAGCCATCAAATTTGTGTTTGTCCAAGTGTGGTAAAATCTTCGGATTTATATCCACCTGTGGTTAGTCTCTTTGCATGACAGAGTCTGAGGCTACCTAGAGGAGAGGTCCACAGCTTTCTTCTATTGGAGTAATTTTTGTAGTGTTTTAGCATTTGCCATCTGGACCTGTCATGAAGGTTCACCTGTAATGTTTTCAGACTTCCCCCATAGGGTCCAGATTCCTGTCCTGTACAGGTCCACAGTTAACAGGGCCAGTTGTTCTTCATCTTGTTTTTTTTATGTTGATATAGAAAGGCAAGGCAGATTTTCTGAGTAAAACTAAATATCTTCTGGTTTATCAGTTTTTTATGTTACTCTTCTGACAAGTGTTCCATTGAAGATGGGAGTGGGACAGCTGAATGATTCATGGAGCTACTTAAAGTATCTGCAACTCCTCTCCACCAAGAAATGATCTTTGTCACTTTAGCAGGTGATGTGTGCATCCCTCGCAGAGGTTTTGATATTTGTGCTAATGGCTTGCTGCTCTGGAGTAAGCACTTAGTGGCAGATGAATAGTTTTCAGAATTCCTTTCAGAATTCCTTTCAGAATTCCAGAATTCCTTTCAAAATCTCCTAGAAGATACTGGAATGGTGTCTGAATGGGAAATTTTACAGATTTCATAGTTGCACAGAATGCAACAGGTTTTTCCTACACAAGGAGACTCACCAGGTTTCCTGGAAGATGGAGATGGAAGGAGGATGCATCTACCCTTCTGTGAAAGTATTTATCTCTCTCCAGCAGCAACACCCAGATCAGATGAAGATTGGCTTCCCTGACCAAGAAGGCACCTAAGTTGACTGGAGGTTAGCAAATGTGACCCCTATCTACAAGAAAGGCAGGAAGGAGGATCCAGGGAATTACAGGCCCGTCAGTCTGATGTCAGTACTGGGGAAACTTACGGAGCAAATAATCTTGAGCACCATCACATGGCATGTAATGGACAAAAAGACAAACAGGCCCAGCCAGCATGGGCTTATGGAAGGCAGGTACTGCTTGACCAGCCTGCTCTCCTTCTATGACAAGGTGACCCACTTTGTGTGTAAGGGACAGGCTGTGGATGTAGTATACCGGGATTTTAGTAAAACCTTTGACACCATTTTCCCCCCACATTCTCCTGGAGAAACTGTCTGCTCACAGCTTGGACAGGACAATCTTTGCTGGGTAAAAAAACTGTCTGGATGATCTGGCCCAGAGATTGGTGGTGAATGGAGATAAAACCAGCTAGTGGCCAGTCACAAGTAGTGTTCCCCAGGGCTCCGTTTTGGGACCAGTTCTCTTTAATACATTTATCAGTGATCTGGGCAAGGGGATGAAGTGCAACCTCAGTATGTTTGTAGACAACACTAAGTTGTGTGTGAGGGTAGAAAGGCTCTGCAGAGGGATCTGGACTGGTTGGACAGCTGTATGAGGTTCAATAAGGCTAAGTGCTGGGTCCTGCCCTTGGGTCTCAACAGCCCCAGGCTTGGGGAAGAGTGTCTGGAAGGCTTCTCAGAGGAAAAAGACCAGGCCATGTTGGTCAACAGCCAGGTGAATATGAGCCAGCAGTGTGCCCAGGTAGCCAAGAAAGCCAACAGCATCCTGGCCTGCATCAGGAATAATGTGACCAGCAAGACTAAGGAAGTGACTGTTCCCCTCTGTTTGGCACTGATGAGGCCACACCTCAAATACTGAGTTCAGTTCTGGGCCCTTCACTACAAGAATATCGAGGAGCAAAAAAACTTGTGAAAGGCCTACAGCACAAGTCCTGTGAGGAGCAGCTGAGGGAACTGGGGTTGTCTAGGCTGGAGAAAAGGAGGCTGAGGAGAGACCTTTTTGTTCTCTACAGCTACCTGAAAGGAGGTTGTAGAGAGGTGGGTGTTGGTCTCTGAAGTAATGAGTGATAGGATGGGAGGAAATGGCCTCATGTGGAACAGTCTGCCCAAGGAAGTGATGGAATCACCATCCCTGGAGGTATTTAGAAACGTGTAGATGTGTTGCTAAGGGACATGGTTTAGTGGTGGACTTGGCACTGCTAAGTCAATGGTTGGGCTTGATGATCTTAAATATCCTTTCCAAACAAAATTATTCTAGGATTCAATGATTCCCTGTAGCTGATGTTCTGGTACAAGGCTGACACTTTTTCCACTGATTAAGACACGACATAATGAGCTGCAGGAGGACTATGCTCTTCCCATGTATCGCCTAATGTGTTGAGAAGGATTTAGACTTTTTAGGTTTTGTTTCTGATTCCAGGGCTTTTTCTTCTAATGTGATTCAATGTGATTCTGCAAATGTTCTTTCAGAGGTTTACAACATAATGGGTTATTCACACTTTTATTACTGAGAAATAATATATGAAGTAATAATCTGGTGTTTATAGGGAAGTTTTTGGAAAAGTCTAAAAAAAGAAAAACATGTCCTGAACTGAGAAGTTTTCATTAATTTGAATGTAGAACAACAGTAGTCAGTGCCTTGCTCACAAAGCAGCTAAAACTCTGCATCTAGTAACTTCCTTCATGGGAAGGGATGATTTTGTCCCCTAGCTTCCTCTGGACACTTCCATAAAAAAATTATACATCCCTCAGAATTGCCTTAGGAAACAGCTGAAAATATTTTTTGAATATATTATCTTTGAAGAGAAAATCTTTAGAGCAAGCTGTGTCACAAAGTCACTGGGTAGAGGCTTAGAGCCAAAGATGGGTCTGTTTTGAGTTACAGCAGGGTTAGGGAACACCTCGTTATGGATACTGCTTGACCAGTACAGATTTTGGAAGGAGAAATGGGAGAAAAAAGGAAATAGAAAACATAAAAGAGAACACCGAAATATAAATCTCTCACATATAAGTCTCTCACTATCACATAGTATTTCAATGGTATTAACTAATGGTGTCAACATAGTAGGTGCAAAAAAAATAAATGTCCCTTTTTTTGCAAAATAAAATTGTAATTCTTACTCCAGGGTTACTCTACATGCAATACATGAACTGAGATTTTAACATCATAGCATGTAACATAGCAACATTTTTCTTTGGTACTAAAGTATACATAAGTGCTTCATATATTGCCTAATATACAAAAACAATTGCATGCTGTTTGTACTTCATTACGGACCCCTTTGCCAAAATACAAAAAAAACGATTTTCTAAAACTGGTTGCATCTCCTCCTCCTTGAAAGGGATAATGATTATAAACAAACAAAAAAATCCTATTTTAATATTACTGGTTAAGTTCAATTGAAACATTCTGTTAATGAACAATGAAAAATTGAACACTATTACTATTGTCAATAAATCTATTTTTTCCTTAGCTGGGTAAGCATCGGGCATAAATCTTTGTGAAAAAAATGTTGAAATGGAAAATGTGACACTGTAATTAATATATCAAAAATATTCCATTATGAGGATGGTGAGACACTGGCACAGGTTGCCCAAGGAACCTGCCAAGGAAGGTGTGGCTGCCCACCCCTGGGAAGTGTTCAAGGCCAGATTGGATGGGCCTTGAGCAACCTGGTCTAGTGGGAGGCGTTCAGGTCCATGCAGGGGGTTGGAACTAGATTATCTTTAAGGCCACTTCCAACCTTATCATCATTCTATGATGATTCTGTGATTCTATGAGAAAATCTGGAGTTTGCTAATAGTTTGCTAAACATCTATAACTGGAAAGTTTTTTTTCATGTAAGCCTGATCCTTGAATGAATACATGCATGTTTTTTAGAAAATCACATACTGATGTTACTTCTATATTATTTTCTTGCTGAGTTCTCAACTGCAACCACAATTAGATTTTTGAAAGTGAAACACATTAACTTCAGCTTGATTATTTCAGTCTTTAATTATTTTTTAGGTACTCCTTGCACTTTAAAATTGGCCATGGGTTTATGTCTCATTGCAGAATTACATAGACCTTGACTATCTTCCAGATTGCATTTTTGGGTAATAGCAGCTTGGAAACAATCTTGCTGAAATGTTGCAAAGATAACTTTGTTCAATAATCATGACAATGCTTCTTTGTAAACACTGCTGCTGCGGTAGTCCAGTGGGACAGTTTCATCCCTGCTATAGCCCCATGGACTGTCTTCAGTAGAAAAGAACTGCAGCAGAAATTATTTTGGTTGAGTAAAATAATTCTCGATTTAGGGTAGAATTTTACATCTAGCTTCTGTTAGTTCTATACAGAATCAACTGATTTGTTTTAGGATATTTATGGCATGGTATAGAAGACTTCTTATCCTAAGTACTATTCTTATACATCCTACTGGGGCTTCATCTGTACTCTCCCAACTTAATTTGGTTTACATAACTCTTGGCTCTCTAAAAAGTGCTTTCTTGCAGTAATTCACAGCTGGTGTAGAAATATAAATTTTATAAAATTAGTATCTGTGTTATAAAATTTGAAAGCTGCTGCAGTAACACTTTTCTTGATTCAGAACAGAAAAGTTTTTAGACTAAAACAGTCAAGACACAGTTGTTATTCTCAGCTTCAATGTTCCTGAACTGTAACTTGTGTGAGAGTTTTCTTTCTGAGTCAATAATCTCAAAGTCAGCAGTCCAGAGACTTGCAAATGTTTTTAAATTCAGCTTTGTTGTTACTGCCCGCATCAGTCCTAGCTGTAGGACAAACTGGTGTGCTGTTCTTAGCAGAGTTCTGTTGAGACCCTCACAAATGCAGTTATGGTATTATTTTTATACTTTTGCCAGTTTTTCAGTATTTCATCTTCCCAAATAACAGACTACATGCAATTTTGCCAAAATCCTGTCACATACAAGGCACTTTGATCGGTTACACTATTTTTGTCAAGTTTGCACACAACCAAAGAATGTATAAGTAGCACAGTCTTGGACTTCTTACGACATCAGAACTACGCTCCCGTTTGCAGTCAGGTTTGCCTGCAAATTTAGAGCCATCTAGGAACTACCTAATAAAGTTTAGCTGAATTTTTAATTTGCAAAACAAGTAGGAGGACTATACAGAACAGACTGACTAATTTTAAATTCAGCTCAGTCAAACAGTTTCACTTTTCCATAGTGAAACACAGATTTTCTACCTTTCTATTAAGCAATTTCATTCATGGTGACCTCAGCTTTTTGGATTCTTCTCTTATTACAACAAATTAATTACCACTGCAGTTCAGTGTTGCAGGATTATAACCAATACCTTCCTGAATCTAATAAAAATACAACATTTAATGCAATGACTTTCACAAAACAAAACTGCCTAATAGTGAAATAGACACAAGCCCAAAAAGGAATGAAACTGAAATAAAAGCATGCTGCCCATTCAAATAAAAGTCTAGATGCAACTGCAGCAGGTTATGCATACAAAGTACCATTGTAAGCTAATGGTCTTTGGCAACACTTATTGGCAAAAACTGGTAAAAGTGGCAAGAGCTTTACAGTCAGTGCAAATACACATTGAGCTGAACAGTTGCATTAAGTAAAAGCAAAAAAAAGTATCAAAGATGAACTATTATACAAGATAACAATTTCAAGCACTGTCATTTGTTTCTGTGGATAATTTAGTGTTCTGGCAAAAATGTCTCCAGATCATCACACCAAGAATTATGGCTTGCCTTGTCACCAATCAAAATTCCACACATTTTATTAAGCAAAAGTACTTATAATCTTTAGAAAACTCTAGCAACTGATTGCTGAGGAAATTATTTATTATATAAAGCAATGGATTGGTTCTTTATCAAGTACACCGCAACATTAATCTAGTTTGTAAAATTTGTATTTTAAGTCTTTCTCCTTGAAACAGTCTCCAGCAACTCATTGAAATGCAACCTCAATTACAATTAGAATAGGAATACCACCAAAATTACATTTGTCTTGGCCAGCTGTAATCCAAAAGCTCATTTGGAAGCACCTGCAAGCAGCATGTGTTGCCAAATAGAGAAGGCAAGATTATGTTTCTTTTGACACAATAAATTTTCTAAAGTACAGAATTTAAAATGTTTGCAGAACAAAGAACTTTTTGTAACCATGGCTGATTATGATTATGGGTAGTTCAGCACTGCTGAGGTACCTTGGAATGCTTATTGTTTAACCTGGAAACAATCTGAAGTAAAATATAGTGTTAGTATTGCCTGAGAACATGCACCAAACCTCCCTGGCTGAATCACTAAAATTTCACCTTTAGGAATAAGTAGAAGTATTGGGATCAAACAGTTGTTATGCTAAAACAATTTGAAGCAAAATAAATAAATAACTAATCAAATAACTTAAAAGTTCAACAAGAAAAAACCCCCCCAAAAAAAACAAAAACAAAACAAAACAAAACAAAAAAAAACAAAACAAAAAAAAAAACAAACAGTAGAACAAATCCAGTATACCAAACCAAAACACTGAAAAAAAACACTTTTCTTTCAGAAAGTATGTGGATTGGCTTTCTTTCATGAGTAAATATCTCATAAAGGATGAAACGCAGACTTAATGTAAACAGGTGCAATGTGGCAACACCTTCCCAGGATGTTTTGTATAAAATGTAAGGCAGAGAAAAATGTAGTGCTGATGCACCAAAATACTAAAGAATATTCAAGGTTTCAAGATAGACTTATTTTCTCAACCTGTAACTAGCCATAGCGCTCTTCCTTAGCATCATCTGCCATCTCTCAAAAACACAAAAAGTTCATGTGTATTTCTGTTAAAACTTTATACCTGGAAACTTTCATGCCAGCCTTTCAGAATCACAGTTCTTTTTTTCTGCAGCAAAATCCAGACAAATCAAATACTTAATTTTCATGCCACCATTAAAGCCTGAAAAACTATTTGCAGAACTATTTAGTTAATTTGCTAGGAAATTAAGGTAGTAAGTTTGTTCCAATTGCAATAATTTGCAGAGTTGATTTTGTTAGGGCAGATGTGGTCTGCACTTGCTTGCAACCTTGTAATACTACCTAATAGAAGTTTTTCATGTTGCTAGATCAGTTTCCTCAAAACACAAAGTTTGCTGTACCTATGTGTTCTGGAAAGTGAGAAGAGTCAGGAGTTCTACCCTGTGCACACAGTCTGGAAGAATCATTACAGTAGAATGAGTCACTTTTTTCCCTCTTCATGTGTGTGCCAGTTTGGATCCCACAAATCTGAATAGCAAGTAGTACTCCCTCAGGCTAAGATTTTCTACTGAATCAGTCATAACTGAAGGCATCCTTCTCCCAGGCTTGGCTTCTGATCCAGCAGGTAATTGTTTAGCCAGTAATTACTCTCTAGATGGTGACACAGTAGTGACTGAGATCTTTTTCTTGACCATATTAAAACGTCCCAGCTGAACACTGGAAAAATATGAGTTAGATGGAGAAGCCTCCTCTTATCTGATGCTTAGCAGAATCAGGGGGCTTTAAGTAGAATCAGTAATCCAGAGGTTTCGGCCTAATCAAACTAACCCAAGCAAGTACTACTCTTCTCAGTGGCAACCAAAGTCCCAGAAATGTGTCCTTACTGTTTGATGCACTAGTTATTATAGAAAATACAGTTTTAACTGAGATTTACACAGAATTGTTATGGTTGAAAAATACCTCTAAGATCACTGCATCCAACCATCAATTCCCCAATAAACAAAAGCAAAGCAAAACAACCAAACAAACACAAACCACCATGCCCAGTAAACAGTGTCCCGAAGTGCCTGTTCCTCTAGTCCTATCATTATTTACTTGAGAGAAGAGGCCAACACCCACCTCAGTCACTACAACCTTCTTTCAGATAGTTGTAGAGAGCAGTCAGGTCTCCTCTCATCCTCCTCTTCCCCAAATGAAACACCACCAGTTCCCCTAGCCAGCCCTCATTATCCAGACCCTTCACCAGCTTTTTTACCCTTCCATGAACTAGCTCCAGCAGCTCAATGCCCATCTTGTAAAGAGGGGCCCAACAACTGTACACTACAGTCCCAGGTATGGGGGAACAGGCACTTCCCTATCCCTCATGGCCACACTACTACTGATAGAAGTCAGGATGCTGCTGGCCTTTTTGGCCAGCTGAGCACACCACTGGCTCGCACTCAGCTGGTTGTGGACCAAGCCCCCCAGGTCCTGTTCCGCCAGGCAACTTTCCAGCCACTTTTCCCCAGGCCTCTAGCATGGCCTGAGGTTGCTGTGATTGAAATGCAGGACCTGGCATTTGGCCTTGTTAAACCTCAGGCAATTGGCCTCAGCCCATGGATTCAACCAGTCCAGATCCCTCTGTAGAGCCTTCTCTCCTCAAGCAGATCAACATTCCCACTCAATTTAGTATCATCTGCAGATTTACTGAGGATGAATGTGATCCTTCATCCAGACCACTGATGAAGACTTTGAACAAGACCCAGCCCCCAAACTGAGCCCTGGGGAACACTACTGGTGACCAGCTGCCAATTGGATTTTGCTCCATTGACCATAAATCTCTGGGACTGGCCATCCAGACATTTTTTGCCCAGCAAAGAGTAGACCTGTCTATGCCATGAGCCACCAGCTTCTCCAAGAGAATGCTGTGGGAGACAATGTCAAAGGTTTTATTAAAATCCAGGCAAACAACGTCCACAGTCACCTGGTCACAGAACAAGAACCTGGTCGACAATTCTCCAGAATGTCCTGCTATCATCAGACAATTATTTGTACATATTAACTGACAGACAGGGTTTTAATTAACACCTTGGAGTCCAAGAGCTGTTCATGTGTGCAAGACTAGCTCAGCTGTAAAGCTCAGGTACATTTCTCAGAGCTCAGATGAATAGTGATATCATGTAAACAAAATCTAATTTAAAAACTTTACAGTGAAATGATAGAAATTAGCATTGCTATTCAGAAGCCACAGGGAGTAACATAGGCAGTATTCAGTTTCCTCTGGTTTAGGATAATATGAGGTTTCCACTTCTTCAGAAAAAGGAAATAAGAATTTCTGCTTACTCTTCTGCTTGATCTCTTCTACAGCTCCAAAGTATATCACAGCAACCATCTCTTTATAAGTGTTATTGAAGAATGAGGTGAAAAAATTTGCCTCATGAGCATAAAAGGGGATCACATAATTACCTTGGTTGGAAAAGAACTTTAAGATCATCTAGTCCAGCCATTGATCTAACACTGACAAGACCTTAACTAAGCTGTACCCCTAAGCACTACCTGACTCTTAAATACCTCCAGGGATGGTGACTTCACCACTGCCATGGGAAATGTCTAATAACTCTTTCAGTGAAGAAATTCTTCCTTACATCTAATCTAAACTTCCCTTGGAGCAACCTGAACCCATTACCTCTTGTCCTATCACTTATAACTTAATTGAACAGAGCCTCCTCCCCCCCCTCTTCACAACTGCCTTTAAGGTAATTGGTTAGAGCAAAGGTAAAAAGCAAGATGTTTGCCATTGCTGACAATGTCTACTGTTCAAGTATCAACTATACTGAGTATAAACCAGTGACCCTGGGTTTCCAAAAGTTAGCTCCAGGATGCCTTTATTGTGATTCATGTAATGAAACTGCAGAGTAGGCCATCAGTTCTTTTAAGAACAGACAGATAAGGTTGTGTCCTCAGCTGGAATCCCAGATACCTTTAAATAGTTGTCTGAAGTGTGACATCCACAGGCATGGATCTAGGATTCATTACACTGACAATCCATATGAACACTAAAAAGCTGATGATAAAGATATGAATAACCTACAAGCTATGCTTACAGCCCAGAAAGCCAATTGTATCCTGGCCTGCATCAAAAGAAGTGTGGGCAGAAGGTCAAGTGAGGTGATTCTGCCCCTCTACTCTGATCTTGGGTCCAGTTCTGAAGACACCATCACAAGGAGGACATGGACCTGTTGGAGTGAGTACAGAGGAGGGACACAAAAATGCTCAGAAGGCTCAAGCACCTCTCCTGTAAAGACAGGATGAAAGAGTTGGGGTTGTTCAGCCTGGAGAAGGCTACCTGGAGTAGATTTCTATTAGATATTAGGAAAATATTTTTCACTGTGACTGTGCTGAGATCCAGAGTTGTGGATGCCCCCTCCCTAGAAGCATTCAAAACGAGGCTGAATGGGACTTTAAGGACCCTGGGAGGTGTCCAAGCCTGTGATAGGGGGGGTTAGAACGAGATGATCTTTAAGGTACCTTCAAACCCAAACGATTCCATGATTCTCTTGGATCACTTTTGCCTTAAGATCTATATTATTTTTAGAGCTACTTTTATAAGACCTGTTGGTTATTAGCAGCCTGACAAACTAAATTTCCTAAAAAACATAGGAAAGAATTAATTTCCTCCTAAGCCACACCTGTCTAACAGATTTCTCTAAATACAATAAAAACTATCTAAATAAGCATGCCCTGTAGGTGGTGGGAAATGTGTTGGTTTTTTCCAAGATGTGTGTCAGAGCCTCATTTTAGGACTTTAAAAATCAAAACCTCCAGGATTACAACAGCTACAGCAATCCATACATGGTCTGTTTGCCACCAATGTGTTGGATTTCACTACTGGATGCTTTCTGGATTTAAATTTAGTGATTGCCACTGATAAATCTTGTATGTCAAGATGGACAGTGTTTTCAAAGGCATGTTTTGATACTTGCTTGTCCAGGCTGGTATACCTGTTTCAGCAGTGAAGCCTTTCTTTCTTATTATCCCTGCTTTTTGTTATTGTTCTACTATGTTTTAATGAAATGGCTTTGCTTGAATTCACTTGTACTAATTTACAAATATAGCAGTAAGCATGTCAAACTGAAAATGTCATCTCTTGGTCACAGAGCTGATGCTGATGAAATTAATGTCAAAGTCATAGACTCTGACGTGCAGCTATTTATAAACAAGTTGGTATTGATGGTCACAATGCTTCTCATATTTGTTCCCCTTGGAATTACAGATGTCTTAGTGTGAAGAAAGGGTAACTGCTAAAGCCTCTTGAATTCTGGCTGAATGGCAGTAACAGACAAGAATAGCTCAAGTGATGCATCTGAGTAGTCAGGTGTGGGATGTAAGAGAGCAAGAGGAGCAGGAGCCATAATATTTGTTAGGAATGTGTACTCTTCTGGGGCAGAAGATTTACCGACTGTTATTTGTTGATCAATCATCGGAAACAATTACAACAAACTAATTTTGGTCATCATCAGTAGCCAAAGGTGGGAGGGGGTGTGGTGAATATCTGTGTCTATGCCTGAGCTGTGTCTAACTTGTTTGGGGAAGCAAGGCTCTAACATACCCAGAGAAACAGCAGATTTTTCTTCAAAGACAGGATTTGAACTTGTACTGATCAAGACAGAATTTTCTTGCCATGAGCAGTAAGAGGAAAAGTTCAATGCCACCTTTTGATTCTACTAATGTAGGAAGTGTCCATATATAGTTTTAAGAAAATGCTATTCATGAGTTCACAAACTTGCATACTTAAGCTACAAAGGTATATCCAATAGAATCTCCTCTGAACCACCTGGAAATTATAATTTTTTTCCATAAAGTGGGACAGCATACTCACATGACAGATTTAATCTTCAGTGTTGGATTCAAATCCACTGTTCAGGTTTGCTCCTTTCCAGCGAGGCTTCTCATCACCAAGACAATTTATGACAAGTAGCAAAAAAAGAGAAAAGAAACCTGGGGAATACTAAGTAGGGTGCAATAGGGTGCATGACCCTCATTACAAGCAGTATAAGGAAGGTACAAAGGGATATTAAAACGCACCCAAAGCAGATCTACTGCTGTCATGGTTTAGTGTTTTTTTAGCAAACCAAAAACCAGAGGAAAGAGTTGCTCTCTATTACCCTCCTCCACCCAAGGAAAGATAAAAGGGGAATAAGTAATAGAGCCTTAAAAGTTGGAAATCAGAACTGAAACAGGTTTACTGGGACAGGAGGACAGTAGCACATAGGATAAGGAACAAATATAGGCAAATACATACAAATAGACAAAACCTGGTATTGATGACCACAGGGATAGGTGCCTGAGGGCCCCTTTACAGCAGGGCTGACTCAGGAGAGGGCTCCATGGCTCTTCCCAGCACTGATGGATGTGGATTCTGAAGGGTATGTGACAAGCTGATGGGAGAGTGGAGGAGACTGCAAAGCCTCAGAGCACAACGAAGCAGCAGGGAAGGAGCTGGAAAAGGGGGTCAGGCTTCTGGTTTTTATAGAGTATGGGCAGGGAGGGAATACTGACCCCTCTATGTTCCACCCCTAGGATCCCTTAAGGCACTGAAAACCATCTCCTTAGGTGCTTGTATGGGTACAAAAAATTAGCCTAGCCCACTCAGACATAACAGCTCTATAGACCTCTACACTGAAAATTGCTCGGTGTAATTAATCTGTGTGAAAACATGTCCTAACAGAAAATGTCAACTGATATTATACCAGAGAGGTCAGTATCTTGTCTAAAAATAACTGGATATTCTACTTCATATCATAGGTAGGTAAATTGTGAAACTGTTTGTCACAGGTCATTCCGGATATTAAAAAAAGTAATTGGATTTAAAAAAATATTACAAAAATGTACAAGACTCTCGGTTCAGGACTTCGCACTGGTGATTATGAGAAGACTTGGCTTCCTTCCTGGCCCATGCAGGTGAAACAGTACACACAGACTCATTCTGCAAACTCAACAACACACTGGACACTAAGTGCCTGGTTAAGCTGTTCTGAGCCATACCTTTACCATGGGTAAGACTTTTTCTTCTGATCCTTTGTGGTTTTTTCATTATTAAAGTTTTTAAATTACATTTTAAATTACACACTATCAAATGCATCTGATATACCTGTATAAAAAAAAGTAAATGCAGGTTGCTGATTGTTGGCCTTTGAATGGGACCAGGCACAAAATCATTACTGGGGAGTGACAAAGGGATCTAGCCAATTGAACCTGTCAGTATCTCTCCCCTAAAAAATTGTTCACTAAAGGGTCAAATCAATCAAAAAATGGATGAATGTGAGTTAGATTGAATTTTCATCTTACTCAAGCTGTTAGCTCTGTATGTTCATTGAACTTCACAGCCTTTTTTAATGTTAGCTTTGTAGGGCTACAATATGAAATTAAACTTATTCCATAGAATGCAAACAGGCAAAGTATTAGTATTTATGGAAGTCTTAATTCCAAACAACCACCTGTTACTTCAGACATGCACAGTGGAAAAAAATAACAGAAAAGTTACCCAACTCTGTATTTAGATGTGCTCTTCAGCCTTCCTTATTGTTAGAATATTAACTGGTTTTGTTGGAAAAGACCTTTACGATCATGAAATCCAACTGTAAACCTAGCACTGATAAGTTCACCATTAAACCGTGCCCCTTATCACGACATCTACATGTTTTTTAAATACCTCCAAGGATGGTGACTCCACCACTTCCCTGGACAGACAATACCTTCAGTAAATAAATTTTTCCTAATATCCAAGATGCAACCTGGTGCAACTTGAGCCCATTTCCTCTCATCCCCTCACTTGTTAGGTGGCAGAAAAGATCAAAGAACAGATCACTACATCCTCCTTTGAAGAAGTTGTAAAGAGTAATAAGGCTCTTCTCAGCATCCTCTTCTCTAGACTAAACAGTCCCAGCTCCCTCACTGCTCCTATAGCTTGTGCTCCAGACCCTTGACCAGCTTCATTGCCATTCTCTGGACTCAATCCAACACCTCCATGTCCATCTTGTAGTGAGGGGCCCTAAAACACAGTACCTGATGTGTAGTCTCCCCAGTGCCAGGTACAGGGGAAAAACCACCTCCCTAGTCCTGCTGGCCACACAATTCCTGACACAAGCCAGGATGCTGTTGGCCTTCTTGGCCACCTGGGCACACTGCTGGCCCATGTTCCTCTAGATATTGACCAACACTCCCAAGTATTTCTCCATCCAGCAGCTACCGGCCACCCTTCCCCAAGCCTGTAGTGTTTCAAGGGGTTGTTGTATACAAGAGCCATAGCCTTTCCCTTTTCTACTAAGTGGGTCACCTTGTCACTGAAGATCAGATTTGTCAAGCAACACATACCTTTCAAAAGCCCATGCTGGCTGGGCCTGTTTGCCTTTTTCTCCAGTACATGCCATGTGATGCTACTCAAGATTATTTGCTCCATAATTTTGCCCACCACTGAGGTCAGACTGATGGGCCTGTAATTCCCTGGATCCTCCTTCCTGCCTTTCTTGTAGATGGGGGTCACATTTGCTAACCTCCAGTCAACTGGAACGCCCCCGGTTAGACAAGACTGCTGGTTGGTGTTGGAAAGTGACTTGGTAAGCACTTCTGCCAGCTCCCTCAGTACTCTTGGGAGGATCCTATCTGGACCCATAAACACGAAGACACACCTGTGTGTGTCTAGATGGCACAGCAGGTCACCAGCCATCTCCCCTTGGATTATGGGGGCTTCATTCTGCTTCCTGTCTCTGCCTTCCAGCCCAGGGGCTGGATACCCAGAGAACTGGTCCTGCTACTAAAGACTGAGGCCTCAGCCTTTTCATCCTTTGTCACTGTGTTTCCTCTCACATCCAATAAAGGAGCCATCCCTTAGCTCTCCTTTTGTAGCTAATGTATTTCTGCAAACATTTCTCCTTGTCTTTTACAGCAGTAGCCATCAAGTTCTACTCGGGCTTTGGCTCTTCTGATTTTTCTCCCTGTCTAGCCTAATGCTATCTTTGTAGTCCACCTGAGGTGCCTACCCTTGTTTTCAACCTTTCCTTTTTTCCCCCTCTGAGTTCCAGCCAAAGCTCTCTGTTAAGCCAGGGTGGTCTTCTTCCCCACAGGCTCATCCTCTGGCACATGGGAACAGAATGTTCCTATAACTTTTTCCTTCTTAAACTTTGAACAAGAGTCAGTCTTTCCTGTACTACTCCTTTGCCCTTCAGAACTGTCTCCCAAGGGACTCTCTTAACCAGTATCCACAACAGGCCAAAGTAGGCCCTCTGGAAATCCAAGGCGGCAGTTCTGCTGATCCCACTCTTCTCCAAGGATTGAGAAGTCTATAATTTCATGATTGCTATGCCCAAGATGGTCTCTCACATCATGCACAAGCCTGTCTTTGATCACAGGCAACAGGTTCAGTCTTCCCTAGTTGGCTTCCTCACCAGCTGTGTCAGGAAGTTATCTTCCACACACTCCGGGAACCAAAGTAGGTGATACTGTTGATAGAAGATCCCATTCCAGGCTTTTCTCACAAAGATCTGTTATTCATTACAGCCTTAAATTTCTTCCATTTATTCACCAGATTTTTTTTTCTAGTTGCTACAGCTACCACCTATCTCTGTTTCACTCAAAACCAGTTTCCTTTAAAAAGTGATGCTACACTTTAAACCATGAGAGAAAATGGACGATCTCTTTCTACAGCTTCTCTTCTGCTGTAGTAATTAATTGAGCTATATTGAAGTTTTGGGTTCTCAGCACATCCCAAGCCTAAGCCAAAAGGCTTTCTGGAATGCAATGATACTTCAGAGATGCAGGGGGATCTCAAGGAATATTTATCTATAGCTTCTCAGGGTCCAACAATTATCAGGATAGCTGCAGAAACAGCTGACTGCCAGTTTTCTGTAATAACCACTCTTGAATCTAAATTCTATAAACTTGCATATTTGAAAAAGTTGTTCTTAACTACTACAACACATTTTATCACAGTGAGTGCCATAAGTAAATATAAAGCTTTACATTGATTTATTTTGCTTAAATATTTTCTCGATAATTTACTTGAATGAGATTTGATTTTGTGTTATAAAAAATAATTGATATTGCATCTTCTTCTCTAGAGGCTGCATATATAGACTATCATATAATTTTCTCTGTGGTTTTGGGGTGGGGTTTTTTTGGGGGGTGAGGTGATGTGTGTTGGATTTTTTGTCTTTTTAAACCTAGGGAAGCTGCTCAATACTTAACATTTCTGCTTCAGCTTACCTGTGTGACCACTGAAGCAGGCACCCAGGGTCAATGAAATATTTGGACTTTGTAAACTAAGTAGTAAGGTGAAAGGATAGCAGAATACGATGTATTTTAAAATGAAAAAAATTCTAACAAGATAATGCTAGAAAGCAAAGTTGAGAAATGTAGCTATTTGAATGATTAAAAATACTGAAAACTAAATGTATATAAATTAGACATAAGAGCTAGATTTTGAACAGTGGAGTGTAGTTAATTAAGTAGTATAATAGAAAAAAAAGGTCAATATTCATGCACAACAGCACACACTGGGTCTATACGCATGCCTAATCACCAGTTGTGTGGGTAAAATGAACATTATTCACTCAAAAACATGTAAGATAGTATCACTTTTTTTGCTTAACATTTAGTAGGGCTAAAAAAGGCAATTATGCTAGAACATAAATTGGATTGGTTCCCTCTTCCTCCCCCAAGTGTCCTTATATCATCTTGTAAAGTGGTGATGTGAAATACTCCTGTTGATTCTTGTTCAGGACCTTCATAGTAATTTTTACCATATGTAAGACCTAACTGAAAACAAAAACCAGCCTGGAAAAAACTCAACCAAAAGAAGCCAACCAAACAAAAAAACAGCCAGATTTCAGTCACTGTATTTCATTTCTTTATCTAGGAAGATGTCCTTGTCTTCCTGTATTATGACAGCTGTGTCGTACAGGTGATGGAAAGCCACATCAGAATTAAAAACAAAATGCAAAGGCAGTGGAGGTAGGGATAATAAATCTTGTGAAGATTACAGAGATCTGTCCTGGGAGTGCAGGGCATCAGGAAACCAGGACACAGCTGGAGCTGAACTCAGCTAGGAACGTGAAAAATAGTAAGAAGGGCTTCTTCCAGTATATAGGACAGCAAAGGAACATGAAACTGCAGCTGGGGAGACCCAACTGCAATAGACATGGAGAAGGCTGAGGTACTCAGTAACTTTTTTACTCATTCTTCACAAGCAAGTCTTCTAGCACTGCTGACCAGTTCACAGAATCCAAAGGTGGGGGCTCGGAGACTGAAGTACTGCTCACCATAGAACATCAGTTTTGAGACAATCTGAGGAAACTGAGGGTACACAAGTCCATGGGACCTGATGAGATACACCTGTGGGTCCTGAGGGAAGTGGCAGATGAAGTTACTAAGCCACTATACATAATACTCGAGAAGTCATAACACACTGATGCATTTCCCAGTGACTGGAAAAGGGGTAACATAATTATTTTTTAAAAAGAGGAAGATGTGGGCAACAGCAGACCCATCTGTCTCACCTCTGTGCTGGCAAGGTCATAGATCTTCATGGAAACTATGCTAAAGCACAAGGAAAAGAAAGGTGATTGGTGACAGCCAGCACAGCTTCCCTAAGAGCAAACTGTGCCTGACAAATTTGGTGGCCTTCTATGACAGAGTCACAGCACTGGTGGGTAAGGGAAGAGCAACTGATGCCATCTTCCTGGACTTGTGTGAAGCATTTTACACTGTACCATACAATATCCTTGCCTCTTAAATTGGAGACACCTGAATTTAACAGGTGGACCACTTGGTGGATCAGGCTGGATGGTTGCACTCAAAAAGCTGCTTGATGTTTTGGCAAAGTCTGGATATCACTACAAGTGGTATCCCTCAGGGGTCCATAATGAGACCAGTATTAACATCTTACAGGGGAACATGGATTGACCTCAAGTGCACTCCTAACAGGTTTGCAGGTGACATCAAACTTTGTGGTGTAGTTAACAACTTAGAGGGAATGGATGCTATCCAGAGTCACCCTGATAGGCTGGAGAGGTGAGTCAGTGCAAACTCATAGAAACATAGAATCATTAAAGTTGGAAAAGATCTCTAAGATCATCAAGTCCAACCATCAACCCAACACCATAAGCCAAATAAACCATGTCCTCAAATGATGTTTAACACCTCCACCACCTACCTGGGCAGCCCATTCCAGTGCCTGACTACTTTTTTAGTAGTTTTTCCTACTACCCAATCTGAACCTCCTCTGGCACAACTTGAGTCCGTTTCCTCTCATCCTATCACTGGTTACTGGTGAGTAGAGACTAACCCCACCTCTCTACAGCTTCCTTCTAGGTAGTTCTATAGAGCAGTAAGGGCTCCCCTCAGTGTCCTCTTCTTCAAAATAAACAATACCAATTTCCTCACCCACTTCTCGTAAGAGCTGTGCTTCAAGCCCTTCACCAGCTTCTTGTCTGGACTAGCTCCAACACTTCAATACCTTTCCTGTAGTGAGAGGCCCAAACCCAGAGTACTTGATGTGTGGCCTCACCCCTGTGCCAAGTACAGGGGAGCACCACCTCCCTAGCTCTGCTGGCTGCAGTATTCCTGACACAAGCCAGGATGCTGTTGGCCACCTGGGCACACTGCTGGCTCATGTTCCTCTGGATGTCAGCCAGCACCCTCAGGTCCTTCTCTGCTTGGCAGCTTTCCAGCCACTCCTCCCTAAGCCTGTAGCATTGTCTGGGGTTGTTGAGACCAAAATGCAGGACTCAACACCTGGCGTTGTTGAACCTCACACTGTTGACCTTGGCCCAATAATCCAGCCTGTCCAGGTCCTACTGTAGAGCCTTCTGACTCTCTGGCAGATCAACATTCTCACCTAATTAAAACTGTCAACTGCAAATTTAGGATTAACATGATCTCTCATCCAGATGACTGATAAAGATATTAAAGATGGGTCCCAACACTGAGCCCTGGGAAACACTGTGACCAGCCACCAACTGGATGTAACTCCATTGACCACAACTCTCTGGGCTTGGCCATCCAGACAGTTTTAAATCCAGCACAGAGCTGTCTCTGCCATGAGCTGCCAGCTTCTCTAGAACACTGTGGGAGACAGTGTCAAAGGCTTTACTGAATTCTGGAGGAAGACAACATCCACAGCTTTTCCCTCATCCCCTGGTTGGGCCACTTGGTCAGAGAAGATGGTTGGCCAAGCAGGACCTGCCTTTCATATACTCACAGTGGCTGGATGTGAGCTCCTGGTTGTCCTGCACCTGCATAGTGAGCTCATTCAAAATGAATGGCTCCATAATCTTCCCCAGTACCAAAATCAGGCTGACCAGGCCAAGTGTAAGGAACTCCATGTGGTTTGAGACAAGCCTCTGTATCAGTAGGCTGAGGGATGAAGCAATTGAGAGCAGCACGGAAGGACTTTAATGTACTGCTAAATGAAAAGCTGGACATGAGCCAGCAATGTACACTCAACAGATCTGAAAGTCACCTAGATCCTGGGCTGCAACAAAAAACAGCATGGCTACCAGGTAAAGGATTCTGCACCTCTATTCTGCTCCTGTAAGATCCCACCTGGAGTTGGGGCTGTTCATCCTGAAGGCTCTAGAGACCTTGGAGCATATTCCAGTACTTATATGGGGGCCCACAGGAAAAGGGACTCTTTATCAGAGAACGTAGTAACAGTTTCAAATGGTAAGAGTGGAAATTCAGACTAGATATTAGGATGGAGTTCTTTTGGTGTGACACTGGAACAGGTTTCTCAGAGAAGTTGGAGATGCCTCATTCCTTTAGTGTTCAAGGTGACGTTGCATGGGGTTTGGAGAAAGCTGGTCCAGTGGGAGATGTCTCTGCCCAAAGCCAAGGGCTGGAACTGGGTAATCTTTAAGGTACCTTCCAACACAAACCATTTTCTGAACAATCATTGAAGTTCCTACTTCAATAAATTTAAGCCTGTTTAATAAAAAGCATTTTATTTTTCAAGGTTATAGTCACTATAGATATGCACAAGTAGAATTTCCAGATTCAGTTCTGGAGTTAATTTCAGAATATTGGTGTAAAATTGGACAAGTTATCATTTGTGCACACACAGACTACAATAACAAGAGCTATAGAAAAGCAGATTGGGATGACAAAGAATGCCAGCATTTTTTAGAAGACCACTATCAATTGACACAGTGTAGAAATTGTAGAAATTAAAAGAATAGAGGTCTGCTATAGGCCTGAAAAAATAGATCTGAAAAAGTGGAAACAAATACTGCAGGTAAATATAAAATAACACAACATGAGCTGTTTAGGAAGCCTGCAGTTGTAGAGTTCCACACTCAATACAGGCAGTTTCCCTTTGCATAAAAAGATATGTCAGCTTTTGTTAAGTATTTATCTTAGAAGCAAATAAATTTGTTTGCAGGGACTCTGGGAAAAACCCAAACACATCCGTGAGGTGATATTTTACTGTTAATTCCAAGTATCTGCAAGGCAATGTAAAGGAGACACCGAGTTATTTAAAATTTTGCCTCTACCAAATGCAACAAAATACTGAAGAAAATTAAGAGAGTTAAAACTAACATTAGACATATTTATTGTAGAAAATACTTCAGAAGTAACAAGGATGGTTAATATACTATACTTTGTCTATTACCTAAACCTGCATCTCATTAGAGCAGCTGAAAAAACCCTCCACAAAGCAGATCTCTGCATCACTTGCTAGAAAACTGAAAGACAACTGTAAGCATGAGCAGAAATTTTTGCCTTTTTGTATTTCACACTGGCCAAATATATTTTGTAGCGCCCAACAAAGTACTGGTGCTTCACTTTGTTTTAAAGGGAACACCTGTATGTCACACTAGATGTGAAAGGCCTCTAGGCGTATTCTGTTTGGATCTTCTGGATGTCTCAGGGCAATCCCACACCGCAGCAGCAGCTCAATGTAAGGTGGCCAAAATGAGTCCTCAATTGTTACAAAGGGGTCGTGTGGTGTGCGCATTAATTTGTTTACAAGAATCTGGAAGAGCAAAAGGATAAGACATAGGAAATTAACAAAAACCCTTTATTTTTTTCCTCCACCCAAATTTATACAAACTATTGCAGTGAAGTACTTATGCAGGCAAAATAAGAAACAAGACTGCAGGTGAAATACAAGACCTGTTCACGGTAGAAGTAAACTGAGGAACTTCGAATTAACTTAATTACATCTTTATGTAAAAATTAGAACCACAATTGTCCTTTTTAAACTAAGTCTTTCACCATTGATCAAAAATCTAGTGGGTTTTAGATAGTGTAACTGTAAATACCTAGAAGTCTGAAAACAAAGGTGGTAAATGCTCATGTAATTCATAGTTAAATCAGTATCTATTAAATTAAGACTAAAAAAGCAATAAATAAGAGGGAAAACCAAATTTTTTGGGAATTACTTGCCTCAAAACCATGACTTAGTATCAACAAATTACTGTCCCTCACTCAGATTTTAGCAGAAGAGAATGTCCATCCTACAATTTTCTAAATTTCATCTCACTAATAAGCTAAAAAAAAAAAAACAACCCACACCCAAAACACAAACTGTCTCAGACTGGAAAGAATTATTTTTCCTGTATTTTATTTCCCTCTTTAGGTAGTGTAAGAAATAAGTAAGTTTGAGCCTGTGAGAAGTTAAACATCCTAGTCCTACATAAACATCCTAGCACTACATTTGCTCATGAAATCTTTTCACTCATCTCATAAATGGATTATCCAAATTCTGAGTATCACTTCTTGCTTGGGCAAGAATTCACCTTCTGTTGAAGCTTCCTTACTTCTCCTTTGTTCCTTATCTAAATAGTAAATACTTTTTCATTATTTAAATATAGTTATGGAATTAAAAACAAAGATCAGTTTTGACAGTCTTTTTATGTTCTTGGAGACCTCATCATATTGCTCATGGGGAATACTGCAGACATTACATCTTAAATAATCTTACACAACTCATGGTGTTCTCTATCCATCCCAGATTATCTCATCACTCTAGTCAGGGCTTTGGAATTTTATATCAGGTGCAAAAATATTCCGGTGGCATCCTTACTGCTAAAGAAAAACTCAAAATCCTCACACCAGACTCAACTATTTTTTTCAGCCATTGCTGATAAAAAAAAAAAAAAAGCACCCCTCTCCTTTTCAGAACATTCTGAACATTTATTCCAGTTTATGTCTTTTGTACTTAACCTGCCCCAGTTCTAACTATTTACTCAAAATGTTCTCTTTCAGAATAATTGTTATTTAGTGTTTTCTGACAACTGATATTCCAAAACAGCCTCTAAGGCTGTAACTTACATATATCTGTATTGTAAACAGCCTTTCAAATCTTAAACTAGTTCACTAAATTCTCAATCAGAAAGGAGTAGTCCTCAGACTGCTTAAAAGGAAAAGAATGACTACATTTATAAAAAATTACAGGTCATTACTGAAATAAAATGTAGTATAATAAAAATCCTAATGTTTCCATGAGAAAAATCTGCTGCTTGCTTACTACTAATATACATAAATCATATGAATGTATATACTTTGCTTGTCAGAATGGTTTTATTAGAAATATACAATTCCATTATTTAACAAAACAGGGAGATTCAGGAGGCACAGTTAGGAACAGTGATTGCAGTGATTGCAATTGCAGTGATTGCAATTCTGTGAACAAATTACGTTTTTACAACTGCAAACCCTAAACCTGTAATTTTAATGCAAAGACAACTTTGCACTTGTCTCTTTAAGAATATCTGTATCTAAGAAAACTATTTGAAATATAACAGGCTGTTGACGCTAGAACCAAGTTGCTCAACCAAAAAAAAAAAACAAAAAACAAAACCACAACTATAAAACAAAGATAAGGGAATTTGATAGTTTATGCCAAGATAGTTAAAATTAAAAGTAAGTCTGAATTCTTGTTCATCCAAATAGAGTCAGACATGAGTTGGATATGTTCACATTTTGAGGAGATTAAAAGTGTCAGAAAAATATGAAGAGCAACTTTAGAGAATTGTAAGAACTTTAAAATTTTAATTCCATAGGGAATGTGGCTATTTTAAGTTCTTATCTGTTTGCAAACTCTGCCTAATTTGGCATTAAAAGGCATGCTGACATACTTGAAGCATGTGAAATGATTTTGGTGATGTAAACCTGAAGTCTGCACTTTAGTTTAAAGTACAACAATGTCATGGTGACCAGATCAGAGTATTTTAATACAACAAAGTTGTTATTCATCAAGTTTTCCCTCAGGAAAAAAAAAACTTCTTACCCGCCAGGGAGTTCTTACACACAGAAGCTTACAACTCCCTGAAGAGTGCAGATGAGGGAGAAATGGGAAATTTCCCTTCTCATGCCACATTTAAGACAAACAGCAACAATTCTACTGAAAAGCTTTAATATTACTTCAAAATTATGCTTTGCTTTGCAGTGCAAATGCATAAACTGCAATGTGATTAAAAATACACGCTAAGCAATACTAGCATACTTATAAAATTGATTAGTAATGCATGAATCAGATTAAGTGATTTCCTTATATGACATGGTAATCCAGTTAATAAACAAGACTAAACATTAACTGATCCTTCTATAGCTGTTACAGTATTGTATTTCAGAAATAATTTTATTGAAACATTAGAAAAAATGGGATGAAATGCAACAATCTGTATTTTTGTTCAATGTAAAGGTTTTCTCCCTTAATATCAGCCACTAAAGCTCGTAAAACATCTTTAAAATAATAATTATAAAATTAAAAAACAGGCATAATAATTCTCCATCTTAAACCGAAGAAGTAGTTATCTAAATTATTGCCACATCTCTCGTAAAAAAACAGAGGTTTAATTTGATAGGAATTCAACATAGAAATCAGACAACATTCTTAAACATGCTATTTTCCAATTAACAGTCTTAACATTATGTCATTACCATTATTTATCTTAATATAACATGGATCCAAACACTGGAAAATCCCCCAAATCTCCTCAAAACCAAACTATCTTACCTCTAAAATTTCATGCAGCGTTATCAGTTCTACAGCTGGCTCTCCAGAATTCTGCAAAAACAACCACCCCCCAGACAAAACTAAGGAGTCAGAAAAGCACATTTATTGACAAAGAAAAATAATCACACAATTATTTGACAGCACAATATACAACTGACAAACACTTAAATTTAGTCATGACAAAACCACAAGGTATGTAGTACTTAAATCACTCATCTACCTGTTCAATATTATACACTTTATAATACTATTTTTAAGTTAAGTATCTACATGGGTTTACACTTAAATAAACCCAAGTTCATCATATTTATAAATGTAGTACAGTGCAAAACACTTTATGAATATGATCTGTTAGAAACAATTATTTTTCTTAAGATCTTAGGAAAGATCTTAAGAAAACTGTTTACCGTGCAAATTTGACACAGCCTGAGACTTGAGTTCATAGAGCCTGAGTATTTTTCACAATTTGCTGAAGAATGTTTACTTTTACTGACTCCAAGCAAAAAAATGGCCAAGATTAAGGGATACAATTGTAACTTTTTAAAAGACCTTGGTAAAATACAATTTGTACAGCAATACATTAGAAATTTACTTGCTTTCATTTGTGACATGCAAATATGCCATTTATATGGATTTCATAGGCAGCAATGACAGCATAACTGCTTGTGCATACTGAATCCAAATTTATTTTTCAGTTTTACCCCTTTTCCCCTTCTGCTTCACATTCAACAAAATACAGGAGATAATACAACCCTGGTGGCTGCTTACTTGGCCCTGCTGCTCAATATGTCAATTTAAGTCCCAAAGTATTGGCCAGCATGCAGCATTTGATCCATCAGCTCCACTTCCAGAGCAGATGAAGAACACCAGAAAAAGAAAAATGTGTAGAAGGCAAGTTCTGGTTCCATATTTGCAGACACAATTCTTAATATTTTCACCTTCAGAAAACCACAAATGGAACATACTGACCGCTCCATGGAAACCTTACAGACCATGGAGCTAGGGCTCAACAATACCCACCTTTGTGCCTTTATTTTCATACTAGGCTGAGGAAATAAAACATACACTGAGGAGCTGCAAAAACTTTGTTAAGATACTTTGCTGCTTCAGCTGCTGTACCTCCCTGGCCAAAAAATATTACTTCCCAACTTAGGTAGGGGATCAATATTCATGTTTCCAATTTGAAATTAGGTTATGACCTCAGAAATCACGAAAACTGATATAGAAAGAATAAAACCCTAAGAATATTAGTTTAAAAGTGGTTTACACTCTCATAGAGATAACGAACATGCTTTGTTAGTTTTATAATGTAACTTGAATATATTCTTTTGGAACATTATTTACATATTTTAAGTTTCACCAATAAAATGCATGAATTAATTATGCTTAGCCACTTCTCAGCAGGATGCTCAGGATTTATTTAACATGAAAGGTCCTTTTACTCCCTTAAGTGACATAGACTGACATAAAGAACACTTCTCAACATATAAATTTTATTATTTCTTATCTTGAAAAAAGTGGGGTTTTAATCTGAGATTTTAAAGGCAGGATAACTATTACCTCAATCACTGCCTGTGCTAATGGTATTGGGCCATGGCAACAGAGGCTCACCTGGGCCACTTGTGATTCAAGTCTTTCCTCCCATTCCTACTTGCAGGTGCTTGGTGAAAGAGGAGTGGAACCAACACAGCTGAGGCCTGGAGCACTCCACAGTACTCTGTACTTGTGGCCTCGGGTGTCAGCCCTGCACATCTGCCCTCACACAGAACTACTGAGAACACAAGAAGCTTCCGTGAAGGGAAGCAAAGTCACTGATGTACAGTTAGGAAGGTCAGTGCTTCCAGAGCGTTGGACAAAGCCTGATAATAAATGAGAATTATGTGTTCCCCACAAACCAACGTAGCAGCAAATTTCATTGCTAATGCCCTCAATTTCTATTTCTGACACAAGAGCAAACAATATAGGTGAAAATGGCTTGTCTCTTCTGCTTTCACAGTTAATCACTTAGATGCAAATTCTGGGGACCTACTGTTGAGCTGCTGAAATCCAGCTGACTAAACAGATACAGAAGAAGGTATGACTTCAAGAGGAGCAGAAAAGAAGGAAAAATCTTTTCAGAAAGTTAACCATGTTTAAGAGTTCAGGAAATGTATAAAAATAATAAAACTACAACAAGACAAGATGTTGCTTGGAAATTTATCAAAACACATTTTACATTTAGGTAAAATAAGATAAAAAGGTAGAAGATGAGCTTCTGTGAGCAGGGGAAGAGCTCAATTATTCCAGACACCCAGGTGATTTTATTTTATAATATATATTTTTTAAAGATTTTAATAAGGAGGATTTAATGGAAAAGAGATGAAGGCAGGCTAACTAATAATACTTTCTGACAGTCTAACAGAGACTGAGAAAATTCAAGCAGTTCATTTTGCTCTAGGGAGAAGTTTTATAAAAATTCTCCCTCAGAATTCTGAAACACACACAAGAATTCACTGTTTATTTTATTTAAAACACAGCTGATGCAACCATGAGCAACTTGCTCAATTGTGACATGGGCACTACTGTGATGGTGTTAGAATGCAAGATCTCCAGACATCACTTCCAGCCTTAAATGGAAGCAAGTAAACTGCTGTAACTCATCACAGGAAATATATTTTAAAGGAAACAATAATGATATATATATGTATTTATATACATAGGGAAAAAGGACAATCACTTAAAATGCATCTGAGAAGACCATTAGTGTCTGTTCTAGAACAACTGTAAGATAAGAAGAAACAGCAAATAGGGAGATAACAGATCAGGCCAAATTCAAGAAATACATGACTGAAAGATGATGGTTAATTAAATTCCTTTAATTTCTTAATGTTGGAACAAAATGTATCACATTTTAGCAGCAGGAAAACTGGAAGGCATTGAAATGCAAAAGATTTAAGATATAATAGAAAACATTTGAAGAGGGTGGAGTAAGACTTAAAATGGACATCAAGCCTTGAAGTCTTCATTTGTTATCTTTTATGTGCAAAATATGTACTGCTTTGCAAAACAAACTTTTTTTTATTAAAAGCTCAGGGTTCATCAGTGGGAAATAAAAGTGATTATAAGACAAGAGTGCAATTGGTTCGCTTTTGTGATATTGGGAGCTAGCAATCTTGTTTATAAAACTGTTTTTTACCATGTTCAAAAAAAAAAAAAAAGAACCAAATAAAAAAACCCCACAAAACATTACTCTAAGTGGAAGCAAATATAGAAATTTGGTATTATTAGGATAAGCTAGGGAATGAAACAAAACCTTACAAGAGAAAAACAAAAAATAATGGCTAGTTCAATTAGCAAAACAGAGAAAGAGGGAATATAAGATTGCTGACTATAAATGTATCAGGAGGAATAAACACAAGAAAAAGAGTTTGTTCTAAGAACAATACTTATAAGTATTGTATGGCATAAGAATATATGGATCTGTGTTAGGCATGAATACATTTAGACTGAAAGTTAGGAGAATTTATCTGAAGTACTGAAGTAGTAGAGCAAATCCAAGACAAACAGCAGTAACAAAAATAATTAGTTTTAAAATGGAGCTCATTAAGAATATTAAAGAACTTATATTATGTGGTTGTCTGAAATAACAGCAAAATGTATTAAATAAATAATTTATATTTTTTTTATTCATAAGTCTGTCTGAAATCAAAATCATTCCCTGACGTTTTTTGTAACTGCTCTTTCAAATAGTAATGGTAAGAGGTTTATTTTCACTGCAGACTTTGGATGTATTATGCAAAATACTCCTTGACTGCCTGTTTTCCCTGAAGTTTAAGATAATTTTTGGCCCAGTTGGCCTGAGCAGAAACTGATGGTTAACATTCCAAACTACACTGTAATTATAAACACTTGTCCTTATTATTGTTCCAAACCCATTGTTAGACAATTAAAATTTGCTTTGCCAAGGAAAATATGAATCCACTTTGCCTAGTCCAGTAAAAAAGAAAATGGAACAATTTGGAGTGGTCTCCTCATCACTTCCAAATTTGGCACAGCTTGCAGTTCAGTAAGAAATACAATACATTGCTGTGCACCTCACTGGGTAAAGCATATATGCATTAAAAAAGAAACTATCCAGCTGGGGAAAACCTTAACTACTATAAACCAACCTGAAAAATGCCAATTTAACCTAAAGGATCAGCTGTAAGAACAATACTTATTTCAAAATACAACTGCAAATTCTGTGCTAGCAACTTTAAGACGACATTGCATTTAACTAAACAAAGTAAACATGCCAACTTTAATAGTTACTAAGAAAATATTACCTTACTGTTTTTAGTGCTTCTAGTTTTGTCTGGAAGGGGAAAATGTTCTTCTAGGAATTCACCCAGAGCATTCAAAAGTTCCTTCTTATACATACTTAATTTCTTCTCTTGATGTTGCAGCTCACGTAATACTCTGCTATTCAAACTATTAGTAAAAATAAAGAAATACAATATCAAAGTCAATAAAATAATCTAGAAGTTCTTCATGCAAAAATTGCTTTAAGTTCAAAATCTTAAATCACAGTATATAGGCAAACAGTAGCAATATTTTCTATGTTTCAAATACAGGCCACAGAGCGATTATTTTATCTATTTAAAAAAACCAAGGAGCTTCTATTTAAGAGCTTGCTTGCTCGTTGCCAATACTTAAATGCTTCAATATAAAACTGAAACAAATACCTTGTTCTGGAAAGTTTTTTCGCTTCATTGTTTTTCTCTTTTTCAATTTCATTAAGAGCATCTAGCACCAGCTTCTGTTCTTCATGCCACTGCTGTTCTCTTTGAAGCATGAAAAGTAAGAAATGACAGAACAGATAAATAGTTTTCCTGGTAAATAAAAAAAAAAGTGTGTTAAAAAAAGCTTGCAGCACTTAAAAGTCAAAATTATTGTATTACCTTTTCAGATCTTCCTCCAGTTTTTCATTCCTTGACTGAATTGTTGACAGCACCATTTCAAGATCTTTTTTTACTTTCTGCAGCTGTAAGTAAGTAAAAATAAAGCTAGAGTTTCCAGATAGCCCAGTCTGCAGCACTGATTATATGTAAGGTTACAGTGGTAAATGTGGTAAAGAAAGCCCAAATTATCTACAATTTCTTGAAAAATATTGCTAGAATGACACTTCTTAAAATCCAGTTGGATCTATTTAAAATATTACTGCCACCAGCCAGTTACTCATTTGTGTCTTAATGAAACTCCGTAAAACAACATGGTTGATTTTACCTGAAGCAGGTTATGGAGCACACACATGAACTGCTCATCAGATGAAATACCAAGGAGAAAACATCTACAGCACCAAGCACTGTGGTGTCTGAATCACTGCAGCTGTTTGCAAGAACGAATCTGTGCTGATTGCACCAACATAGAATGTCTAGCACTCAGAAAACAAACATGCTGCAAAGAAAGACTAATTGTATCCATGAACTAAATGGTTGTTAGTGCTGTGAACATATTTGGGAGAGGAAAGAGGAAGAAATAAAACTACTGCAGCCAGAAGTTACATGTGCTACTGAAGACAGCAAACAGCAGGCTCTCAATGCACTGGGTCTTCTAGTGTATTAAGTTCTGCAAAGTAGATGTTCAAATGGGTTTTTTAATACAAACCTATGATTTGGATATATTTTGTCTCCTTCCATGCAAACTATGAGAACTTTTATACTTAGGTCAAAGAAATAAAAATGTTGAAAATATTCAACAGAAGCAAATATGCTCTGTATATGCAACATCTGAAAAAAAATTCGAATCTTCAACAAAGTAGGTAAAAAAGGGGATATCAGATCAAACATACCACAGCAGTACAGCAAAGTGAAAGTCTGTAAACAAACAGCTTGTGAGTGAGTCTTAAAAGCAGTTGGGTTCCCTGTTGTGAATGAAACTAAAAGGAGGAAAGCTGTTAGGAAGAAGAAAACCATCATTTTTGTTTTTTTTTTTTTAAAGTCATAGCCACAGAAATATTCTGAGGTCATGTTGCAGATTAATGTCCACTCAATATAGTGTAATTCAACCCCTAAGACATTCCCTATTTGCTTGTTCTTACAAGGCTGGACGACCTCAACAAATTATCTGCAAATTATTTCCACAGAACTCTCAATCTAGGAATACTGAATTTTCTGAGTAATGCCGTATATTGCATTTTTTTAGGTCAACTATGAAATTCTATAAAGTTTTTTTTTAAAGACATTTCATTACAACTAGGAAAGTTTAGCAGTTAGAATAAAGGGAAAGAAATTCAGAAAACAACAATGCATATACATCTTAACATTTTAGCAGTAGTCTGCCACAGGAGTAGCCAAAGAAAAAAGCAACATGTTTTAAAATGAAATTTTATTATCTTAACAAACAAAAAGACTTACCTCTTCTTTTCCCAATGCTAACAGTACATCTAGATTGTCAGAAATTACTGAAAGATAAAATTAATTTTTTTTTCAGTGGAAAATACATACTTGCTTATCCTATAACACAGCCTTGTCAGAAACTTGTGTAGCCTCTAAAAAATGAGTTTGGCTTTCAGAAGTGGTTTAACATGTTGTGTCCTGACAGGCTAACTCATTGCCACTTCTCAGCAAGTTAGATTTATTTGAAAAAAGTGTGGTGTTAGTACCTCTGGGTTAGTTTTTACATGTGAATTAGCTCAGGTACATAATATTAAAATGTAATATACAGTCATAGTTCAAGATGAGCATTTTTCAGTGGGAGGAATTTTATCAACATTACCAACGTGGGCAATGAAATTCTTCCAGTCTTCCAATTCCTAGTCTCCCAAATGTGTGATCAGGATTGTAAAACCTATCAGACTTAAAGAACTTAAAAAAACACGACTGTGTCTACTTTCTGTTCACACCTTCATGTAGGGAGATGAAAGGTCCAACAAGATCAGTATCTTAACTCCAACAGAGAGCAGTAGCAGTGCTTAAGGGAAAGCATAGCACTATTTAAAGACAGGGTGAAAGCACAGTACTATTCCAGGATGGGGTGATGTTTCCCCAGAATGCTTCTGCAAAACACTGATTATAGTTAATGGTTTGGGGTTTTTTTCTGAATAAAAGGTGAATTGTTGTATTTGATAGCTTTTAATGGACTGCAATAAATTTTCAACTCCATGTCAACTTCCAGGACTTAGATAAACATATGACTTGAAAAAGTGAAGCATTTGATTCTGTGAACAGGAGAAACAAAAGCTACTCTAGCAGATTAAAATCTTAATATAATGGGGATATTTTTTGTTCAAAATCAGGCTCCAAATCTCTAATTCTAAAAACAATTACTTCAATAAAAGCTTTTCCTTTCTTAAAAATTCTTAATGCTCTCATAAAACATTAAGCTGTACTGTACTTCGGAGATTTATTTCGTAAGTTTGAACAAGTACTTTTTTTTTAGAAAATAAATGTATAGTTTTTCGAAAAGCTGTAGAATAGTAATTTTAAAAGCAGTGTTTGTTCCAAGATGAAAATCAGCAAAACTATGTAAGTTCAAAAGGCATTAAATTATGTCACCCTAAAGCACGTTTTACTTGCAAATTACTGTCTCTCAATCTTGACACAAAAGTTGAGCACAGTGCTCTCAAATGAAACTTACGGTTTAGAGATGTAGGACCCAGAGGTCTGTGCTACTATTAGAACAAGATTTTTTTAAATGACAGTAACATCCTGTGTAGACAAGATGAAATTAGTCTGCTTTTATTCACATTCACTGGCATATTTGAAGAAACCCATACAGCTTCTCTCTAACGCTTCGTCAACCATGATTATTACAAGTCCTCACTACCTGGAATTAGCAGTTTCTATTACTGGCTCTAACATTTCTTTGTTTCTAGATATCTGATCCTGATTTTGTGCTTCCCATTTAATATTCATATAGTGTAGATATCAGACCAGAAGTAACATCTTTCAAGGAAAGAAACAAGAAAGACTAATTTAGTGAAGGAACAGTGCAGATCTAATGCACTGGGACAACACATTTATGGCAGCCACTACTGTAAAGAACACAGGTTGCACTATCAGTTAAAGCTTTTTCAGTTATGAATCACTATGCTTGCAAAAATTAAATGTCAAACAGAATTGCCTAATGACATGGAATATAATTACTAAGCAAAATACTACCAGATGCTAGCAATGTAAAAGCAACTACTATGCATGTGTTTATACAGAAACTCCTATTAAAACATGAGGAATTTGGCAGAATACTAGTATTTTGCAAAGAAAAACAGAAATTATGCAGACCACAACTGTTTTATATGGTTGCTTCCACTTCCTTATTTTGCAAAGGTAAAAGTTAAATTCTATTTTTATAAGCCAAATTCTTGTTAAAAAGTTTTAAGTCAGCTGATTTAGCAGCTTCAGAGCCACATAAATAGTACCAGAAATTAAGAAAGAACAGGAGACTAAAGTAAAAGCTTTGCAAAAATAAAATGTGCATTGTGGATTCAAGCCTATTTGCCAATATTGTGCCCAAAGAAATGTAGAACTGCCAAGTTATAACCTCTGAAAATAAGGTTTAAAAGTGAAATGCTGACAGGCCCTTATTTACAAGAAATGACCTGGCTGTTACTAAAAGCAGAAACTAAACTAACAAGACAGTCTGACATTCATTCTCTATTAGTAAATCGTGTAAAATTAGTATTTCTGCTATTTCTACTTAGAAAAATTCAGACTGTTTTCAAGTAAGCAATTCCCCCTACAAAACAAACAGTAGGTAGTAAGGAGCAAGGAGGGACATGGAAGCTGTAAGCACAGTAGACTATTTTCATACAAGCACTATAATGCAGCAGCTTCTATTTTCTTCCCTCAGAAAGGTAGTCAAAAAGGCAAAGACCTGACTGCAAAATGTTATTTGCATTATGTATGCATATGCCATTTGTCTAGAAAAAAAAAAAAAAGATTCCTAATAATAAATCTTATCATGTGGGAATAAGTAAGAATGGCTAAGCAAAGCAAGTCAGCAAGTCAATAAAAATAGGTCAAGATATTTTTAAGTAAATACCTTAGAGTTTGAAATGTTCACATATTTTAGAAAGGAAACATAACATCTCAAGGTATTCTACCCAGATAAAAGCTTCAGGTGCTTTCAATCCATTTGCTTTAAGCCACAGCTTATTCAGCAGCACCAGTCAAGAAAACAGCACTTCCCAAATTCATTCCATGTCATACTTTTGGTTTACATACGCCTAAGAAGGCAACTGAGGCTGACCACACTTCAGAGAAAGGCTTAAAAGCACACAAAATATGAATTTATTCTAACAAAGTAACAATATTTATTTATAAGAAAAAATATTTTTTTCCCAGACCCTATTATTTGGTCATTATATGCAGCAAGCAAATGAACTTTGAACAAAGTTGGAAAAATTAATTTATTGGTAGTTTGAAAATTATTCCAATTTGGCCAAATGACAAAATACTGGAAATATTTGCTGTCTAAAACGCATTCCTATCATTTATTAAAAATAAAAACAGCAAGCCCCTTCTGGTACAAATACATTCAGATGAGTCAACATAACCATTTAAAAATCAGATTGAACAGTGCTAAAGGTTCCTAGGCAGGAGACATAATAGTGAGTGCTACCAGAGTAGTGATAGTACTACATGAACTGGTTTTTAAGTCTCCAAATGGGACACTTGAAAACAGATTATTTCAGTCACACATAGATTCTAAAGGGTTTTATTTTCAGTGTCTGGCAACATTGGCCTTGCAAGAGAGTGAAGCCAGTCAGCATTGATGCTTATGTACAAAAAACATTTTGAAGAATGGAGGAATTCATACCTTTTGACTGGTAATGCCTGGCAAATAAAAGAACTACCCCTTGTCCCAATGGTTTGTGCTTCCCAGAGCCAATAAATGATGTGGATCCCCATGTTGTTAAAATCCCCATGTCTTTCACCATTTTTTTCTGACCTGAAATCTCCCACATCTGTTATATCGAAGCCAGATATTTTATTATAGTGTAATGGACTTACTGCTAACACTTCTCTTTCGAGTTGCAGCTAGTATATCAAAATACAACACAATTATGATGTATTAATAAAAAAATAATTAAAAAATTAAAGTGGTATCGTTAAAAATAGGCCTGGGTAAATTATTGATAGTTTATAAGCAATATCTACAAATTAAAAAAATACATCAGCTCCTTAAAATTCTTTGCCAGAGTAGTCCTGTTCTAAAAAGGAAATGCAAATGAAAGATGAAGAAAATCACTGGAGAAACCTGAAGGAGAGTTAACAGTGTAATGAATGTTTGTTATTTTGTTAGAAGATCTGCTAACAGTTATTTTTTCATTTGACTGACTAATGATGCTGATACGAGTCATGCATTTATTTGTTAGGAGTAAGATGAAGTTATAGTAGTATTGACTCAGAATTCTAAGTTCACATAGAACTGAAGTGCAAAAAGAATATAGAAAGGAAACATACATTCTGCTGTGGAAAGCATTTGATTTTTAAGTAGATTTTGTATTAAAACATAGTTAGCTTATATTCAATCTGCACATACTGTTTGAGATGCCTCTATGAAAGAGACTTTGCAGAAGTTTGATTATACCTCACATCGAAGCAGTTACTTACTTTCAGGACTTCTGTGTTGCCATTCATTATGTTCTGCTGCTAGAGCTCTGGCATTCATCATTAACCTGGACACCTGTATAACAAGAAAAGAAGCATCAAGTGTGTTGAATTACACTGGAGGAAAATGAGACAGTACAGGATAGAAATTCAATGAAGTTTATACAGCAGAAAACAAGAGTGTCTGTAATAGACCACATAACTCCTTCAAAAGATTTAGCAACCCACTTGCAGGGACCAAGAAAAATTTTTTTTCTTCTTCCAAAAGGAGGAATTCAGAAGTAATCAGGTGTTACAGTCTGAGGTAACATTAGAATTTGTATCAGGGTTGGATTATTTTCTCCTAATTTCTTCTGTAATATCAGACAATGACAACTGCAGATAAGCCACTGGAGGTCATGACAATACTTAACACCCTCAGTCCTCCTTAGGTGAACGGCTGATACAAATTTTAGATTAAATGCACTGTACCTGGTATGTCTAATGACTAAACAAAAGACTGGCATCCAAAATCACAGTAATCAAATCTCCTGTCAAAACCACATCTGTGAACTCAATGAAAAATACCTGAAAACCAGTAGTCTAGCTCACTGTAATAAGTGGAAACACAGGATACCAGTTCAGATAAGTTCACCAAAAAACCTCAAACCTAACAATCAAAGATTTTAGAAAATGTACTTATCTTAATACCTCACCTTGTTCTGGAGAAATAATATATTCATTATTACTATTCCACTTCCTGAAACCGAGAAGTTTTCTTCAAACACATTGTAAATTACAGATAAATACATTTCAAAGGCATCTCATAAAAAATGGATCACACGTTTAGATACAAAAGGTACTGCTGACACGGTCAAGCATTCCATATAAAGCACCACTGACTGCATGTAGCTTTACATCAACAATTTACCTGATAACTCATAGCCTATTTTTCTAGCTTAGTTGAAGATAAAAAAATCAAGAACAGACAACTTAGGCTTAGCTTTTCACTATGCAAAATACCTTTATACAGTGCATCTTTAAATGATAACCTTTCAAAATAAATTTAAAAATTCAAGTATAAAGACATATAAAAATTAAAATTAAAAAAAACCCCTGAAATAATCACCATAAAAACATTTCTTATTTTCTACATCAGGTGTTTCAGTGTCACCTGTTTCATAACAGAACACTACTCTTGGCAGTATCATCAGCTCATTCTTTATTCCTTTTAATTTCATTAGAAAGAATGTATGAAGCATTCTGGGTATTCTAGTAACTGGAGAAGAACTGGATACTGCCATTAAGCAGCATTAAATTAAGGACTCTGATTTCAATGGAGAGATATATACAGCAAATAAGTACATAAATTCTCTCTCTCACACACCCTATATACATTCCTAACAAAACATGCTGTTCAAAAAGTAAACCAGTACATCACAGACCAAACTTAGGTAGAAGCAAGAAAGACTGTAAGGCGCTGAAACTCCCAAGGGAAGCCAAACATAAAGGGTTAAACCTCAGACTATGCCCAATTAAAATTATACAGAATTTATTTCTACTTCTAGCACTTTATCCAGGGTGCTAAAAGGAGAAAAATATTGCTTTTTATGCATTTGAATATGCATTATGCATTTTAATTTACATACTCTAACAGTTTAGAACATAGTTTATTCTTAGCAAGAGACTGATGTTATTAATTACATAGTAATTAAACATCTGGATGCATTCAACAAGATGCATGACTGAAAAGTGCTTTTTTTTTTTAATTGTTTAGTCAAGTGTATTGAATTAACCATCTGAATACTCTTCCTGAACTCAAGATGGAGAGCTTATGGGACCTGTATCTTTAACACAACCATCCTAATATTTAACTGGTTTTACTTCACAAATTTGGGGTCCTCATATAAATTTTATCTTAAAGGTTCCTACTGGGAATTTAAAAACAGCCAGTGAGCCAGTATTGCATTTTTGTATGTTCCTGTACTCAGCACCACTCAGTTAATTTCTAATTCAAGCACATCCATTCCCTAATGATACCCACAAACGGGAAACAACAATAATTTGCAAGTACAAAGCTCCACAATAAAGGGATCCACATACAGTATAATAGATTACATATACAACAAAGAGGAAATAAATGAAGTGGCACTGAAGTTACACCCCCCTCCATTTTACTGCTTTACTCATTTATCAGTTGTGTGGTAGAACTGCACATAAGTTTTTTGCTATACATAGGTACAACTTTCCAGTATTTGCTAGACACATACTCTAGAAGACAGTTTACTAACTTCAAAGTTAGTAAAATAGTCAGCTTTATAGAATAAGTAAAGAAAGTTCTTTTGGAAACACACCACATCTCTAATGAAAACCAGGTATTCTGTAGTGCATAAAGAAAAAATACTGTCTTACCTTGTCATCTGATTTTAATGCTTTTTCTGGTCTTAAAAGTGCTAGCTTGCTCTGACACTTGGGAAAAAGCAAACAGAAAAGAGTGTTTACTTTTGTAAGAGTAAACCATGATGCTTAACAATTCCAACAGAAAGTTGTTTAATATAGGAAAAAATGTGACTCCTACCACATCCCTCATAGCCTGCCTGACCCAGAGTAGCAAATTAATGTTTTTAAATCATACCACAGTAAAAAAGTAGAAATTCAGTTAACTGAAAAGTAGCACCTAACAAAAGATGTATGATTTTAGAAAAAAGGCAAGTTATGAGGGAAAAATTTAAAGACACTGAACAAATGAACATGAGAAACTGGGAAGAGAGAGTCACTGTTGGGAAGGCAACACATTTACTGCTACTATTCTGGCTCTACAAATAAAGCAATCACATAATATATACTTTTAATTTTAACTCAGTTAGGGAGGGGAGTATGCTGTACACTTCAGAAATGGCTTGGTTTTTATAAGTACACTACACCAGCTCACGGGACTGCAATGGGATGTGTATCAGGTCTGAAATTCAGGCAACCACAGACATGCAAGGCTTCAGCAGGAGACACCTGCTCAACTTTCTGTCTTATAGCTGCCAGCAATTCTTCGTGACGAGGCAGTACACTGACTTCTGCTGAGCAGTATAATTAATAAGCACTACTTCTGAAACCTTGCTCTTAAGTGTTTTGGAACACTTATATAGGATTTCTACAATAAAAACTACTAATGCTGACACAATCATTGAACCATTATATCGTAAAGCACATAACATAGGAGATAATTCAATGACTGTTATTCAGACTTTTTGCTGAAACATGCATGCACCCCAGATTCAACAATCATGAAGAAATAAAGATCCTACTGTTTCTATCAGCTTCCAAAATTAACACACATTGTAACTTCCCTTATTGCTTTGGGGATGCTGGGAATGAGCACACAATGACACAAGATAAAGATTTTCAAATTTGAAATAATAAACAGTCTAACTTCCCTTCTAATCTGAAAATAACAAAGGAAGCTCACATCCTCTGAAGCAGTTGATAACTTACTACAGTACTTCAGAAACCTCAACACAGGATTCTGTGTCACTTTTTCAGTATTAAAATAAGTTTACATGTAATAACAAGTAAAATCACATCAGTCTTTTTAAATTCAGTTCCGCAAAATTATTGCAGTTGGCTGTCTATGCTTTGTCCTTAGTTTTTATTCCAGCTTTTAATCCTTTGTATCTATAACTCTGAACACAAACAAATAGTATATAAATACCACACAAAATTGAGTGAAGCAATTAATACCCAACTTTTCAACAGACTCAGCAGAACCTTACAAGATGCATAGCATTCCCTCAAGAGTATTAAATTTCTTTCCTGGGATTTCTGTAACCAAGAGTAACTCTCTCTAAATACCTTATTGACATACTGGACCACCTACTGAAAAGATTTTATTATTGAAGATGTAACTGTCAGTTTGCATGGGTGTATGTGAGCATCACCGTCCTAAGCCATTTTCTTCCCATGCACACTCTCTCCTTTCAAATCCAAAGAACTTGTGAGCAGCAGTTGAATTCTATCTTATAGGAAGCTAAAGAAAGAAGGATCAAGTCTCAATGTGCTGGCTACTACAGAAACACAAGGAAACTGTTCATTTTTCCCTAGTCTTAAAATACATCCCCATTCCATTTAACTAAATAGTTAGTGTGCTGTCATCAGCACACTGTAAATTAAGTTTGACATTGCAAGGTATACTTGACCCCTGCAAACACTTCCACCTTTGGCTCTTCTGCAGAACTTTCCTTCCCTCCTCCCCCCACCCCCACCTTTCTTTTTTCTTGCCTTGCTGTGGTTTCATTTGAGGGAGTGAGGAAAACATGCAGTGAAGGATGGAGAGATGAACAGACAAACACTAAGGAAAGTTCACAACAAATCTTGCTGTCCATCACTTGTGATTTGCATACCTCTTCCATCTGTTTCCAGATACGCTCACATTCACCCAAGAGTTCTTCATGGGCATCTACAGGACAAGGTGAGTTTTCTGTCAAACATTCAGTCTATTAACAAGAAAAAAGAATCATTATCATGTAGTTCTACAATAACTATTACCAAGCTACTGTATCATGCTTGCTCTATTCAGAGCCTCCAAATCCAAAGTTTTCAACTAACTCACCTATATTTCTAGACAGCACCCAACCATTCAGTAAAATCAGCTAAACTGTATTAATATATTAAAATTTTAAGACAGTACAGGCTGCTTTGTTTTGAAAGTTAATCACAAGTCCACAGGTTTCCAAGGGGTTTTTTTTTTATTATTATCTGCACTGCCACTTTTTATTTTCTGGCTTTAATATAGAAATAAGATAACATCACAGATACAAGCCATGCTTTTCTTTCCTTTTAACTGCCAAGTTTTTAAGCTTAGGTGTTTCTACTTTTGTTTATCTAATAATCTAACAAAGAGCATGAAATATATGCATGCAACCAGGCACAGTGGGCACCAGGACAGCCAAGAGAAAAACAAACCCAAGTTAAATTAAAAAGTTGGAGAAACTGTTATATCAGAGAACATACAAGTTCGTAAATTTAATGCTAGTTAGATCTATCAACAGCAATTAAGGGGGAAAGAGTAAAAAATGACACTCAAGGGGAAATTTTTTTTTAAGGTAAAACAACCAACAGGAATTTCCTTCAGGTAGAAGATGCAGGAAGCCTTTAGAAATACTTGAATGGATAACCAAGACCACCAAATACTTGGGAGATCAAAAAGACATTAAAAAATATAAATATCTAAAGAACAAATAAACATCTCCACCTTCTTATTGAAGCACAAATTCCTAACTCAGTCTTATGGTCATTTTCAGAGTAAAGATGCAATATCAAAGAAAACTATGTCCAAAACCTGAACAACAGGAGTGACATCTCCAACTCCTACCTCCAAAGCTCATGTATGTCATAGCAAAGTGGATAGGAAAAGCATCAGAATGTCTCAATGCCACCATCACAGACAACTGAGTGGTGGCAATACTTCCACTAAGCCTTGTTGGCAATATGTAGTAAGCTTAGACAGAACACTAAACAACCCGGATTACCATGATCTCAAGGATCAAGTGACCACAGTTTTTGCAAAGGAAAATAATTATCTGATTAAGAGTCTAGAAATGTCTTCAAAATCCGAGAAAAATAGTTCACATACATGACTAAGACTTCAGAAATGCCTCCAGCAAAGTCCCCTACAGAAGTCTAATAAGCATACTAAAAAGACTGGGGATGTTTGTTTTTTTTTTTTTCTTAGACCAGAGCATCAAGGAAACAAGTGAGCAAACAAAAAAGCCTAAACAGCTTCCAGCATGGCAAAAAAGGTTCAGCAGCAGAGCTAAGAGGGCCTGAAGAAAATATAAAAAAATAGTTAAACATGTTATTCTTTCTTACCTCATTTTACAACTACATAATTAAGTCCAAAATACATATGTAGATGAGCCTGCACTTCAGGCTCTATGATAATCAAGCAAATAGGCAAGCTTTATGGGAAATGTTTCATGTCAACAAACACAAAATGCCCAGCTACAGGAAGAAACCCAAGACGACACAGGGCAGTAACAGTAGCGCTGACAAAACTGGTACGAATTAAAAAGAAAAATCTACAAAAAAAATCCAATAAAAAAAACCCATAAACCCCAAAACAACTAAACCTCAAAAACAAAACCCAGAATACAAAACTGAAAACACGGAGTGCACTTCAGGAAGGAGAAGACTAAAAGCTGTATACAAATAATCTCACAAAAGAGGTTAGGGGGCTTCCACCCTCCCTGACGTAGCCACTAGAACTACAGCAGAGACAGGAAAACAAGGGGAAGAACGTCACCCCCCAGACCCTGGGCCTGACACAGCCGGTTTCGAGGCCCCAGGGGCAGGCGAAGCCCCAGGGGCAGGCAAGGCCACTTCCAGCCGTTCACAGCCCACCCACGAAGGACTACGACCGCCCCACTCGGTCGCCGAGCCCCCGAGTTCCCTGTGACCGGCGGCCGCCCCTTCCCGCCCATTACCGCAGCGGCTCCGCTTCCCCCCGCGCTGCCCGCCGCCGCCATTGCGCGCGCTCCGCGATCACTGGCTGCGCCCCGCCGCGTCATCTCTAAGCGCCGAGGGCGGGAAACGTCGATCAAAAGTGACGTTGTTCAGAATGGCGTCGTCTGAGTCGGATCGTAAGCGAAAGGTGCCAGAGGTGGCGGGAGGCAGCGAGGAGGCAGCGGCGGAAGGTGACGACGACGACGAGGAGCGCTGGGTCGGGCCGCTCCCGGGAGAGGCCGCGCAGGCGAAAAAGAGGAGAGGTAACGGGAGCCTTTCCTTACTGCCCCTTCTCTGGGGAGGTGCTCGGGAAGCGTCCGCCGAGCTGGCCCGGGCCGGCTCTGGAGCAGCCCGGGGTGGGACCAGCCCGGGATGGGGGAGGACGGGAGGAAGGCCCTGATGCGGTGTCTCACATTTAAAATGGGGGGGTTGCAGAGGGACCTCGGGGGTGCGGGTGGTAGTGGTGGAGCAGCGTGTTCCGGCTCCCTCAGGGAAGGAATTGCTGGATCCCAGCTGCCTGCGCCGTGGCTACACCTGCCCCCGGGGGCACTGCCTCTGGGATGTGTTTTGACGCGTGGTATGTACGTGTCCGGCATCTCGCACCTCTCTGGGTATCCGTGTCATGATAGCGCAGTGAGCTTCATGGTGTGCAGCACGACCTCCTCACTCAAGTGGCAGAGGGGCTAGTACAGTTAGGGTGTAACAATCAGAGGCGAAAGTAGAAAATCGTGTTATTTTAGGTGAGCGAGTCGAACAATGAGTTAGGAAGGTGCTAATCCATTTGGAATTCAACCAAAAGACCTGCGTGGCACCTTCAGCCTCTTATCAACACCATAGATAAGTTTGGTTTTGGGAGCAAATGAGGTGCAGACGACCTTCTGTTTTCTGGCAGTAGCTTAAATGTTGATGTCTTGAATTCTTTCTGGGTATACATTCAGACAGCCAAGGTGATAGTGGGTTTGCAAGGGGGCATTTGAATGGTGTAAAGCAGAGTTTGAGTGGCTTCAATCCGTGAAGAAACTGTTAAGTACAAAGCCACAGTGGAAATGCCTTTTATTATGTTTGCACAAAATGTTAGCATATTCTCGACAAAAATGAGTCAGTGTAAGCTACTTAAGAGCAAGTAAAGGAGAACAGAAGCTAAATGTATGAAAAAACATACCGGTTTTTCTTTTTCCTCTGTTTAGTTCTTGAATTTGAACGCGTTTATCTTGAAAATCTACCGTGTGCTTCGATGTATGAACGCAGTTACATGCATAGAGATGTCATTACACATGTGGCATGTACTAAGTAAGTGTCTTTTTTTCTCACTATATCTCATTGTCAGATCAGACACATTGCCAGTCATTCATTTAGAATCATAGAATTAGCTGGGTTGGAAGGGACCTCAGAGATCATCAAGTCCAACCCTTGACCCACCGGTGCGGTTGCTAGACCATGGCACTGAGTGCCACATCCAGTCTCTTTTTAAATGTCTCCAGGGATGGAGAATCCACCACCTCACCGGGCAGTCCATTCCAATGTCTGATCACCCTCTCCGTAAAAAAATTCTTTCTGATATCCAGCCTAAACCTCCCCCGGCACAACTTAAGACTGTGCCCTCTTGTCTTGTTGAAAGTCGTCTGGGAAAAGAGACCAACCCCCACCTGGCTCCAACCTCCTTTCAGGGAGTTGTAGAGAGTGATGAGGTCTCCCCTGAGCCTCCTCTTCTTCAGCCTGAACAGCCCCAGCTCCCTCAGCCTCTCCTCATAGGATCTGTGCTCGAGTCCCTTCACCAGCCTGGTTGCCCTCCTTTGGACCTGTTCCAGGACCTCGATATCCTTCCTGAACTGAGGGGCCCAGAACTGGACACAGGACTCGAGGTGTGGCCTCACCAGCGCTGAGTACAGGGGCAGAATCACTTCCTTGGACCTGCTGGCCATGCTGTTCCTGATCCAGGCCAGGATGCCATTGGCCTTCTTGGCTACCTGGGCACACTGCTGGCTCATGTTCAGCTTCCTGTCAATCCAGACTCCCAGGTCCCTTTCTGCCTGGCTGCTCTCCAACCACTCTGTGCCCAGCCTGGAGCTCCCCATGGGGTTGTTGTGGCCAAAGTGCAGGACCCAGCACTTGGCCTTGTTGAACCTCATCCCGTTGGAATCAGCCCAACTCTCCAGTCTGTCCAGATCCCTCTGCAGAGCCCTCCTGCCTTCTGGCTGGTTCACACTTCCTCCCAGCTTGGTGTCGTCTGCGAATTTGCTGATGATGGACTCAATCCCTTCATCTAAATCATCAATAAAGATATTAAACAGTACTGGGCCCAGCACTGATCCCTGGGGGACACCACTGGTGACCGGCCGCCAACTGGATGCAGCCCCATTCACCATCACTCTCTGGGCCCGGCCTTCCAGCCAGTTTTTAACCCAGCACAGGGTGCTCCTGTCCAAGCTGCGGGCTGACAGCTTTTTCAGGAGAATGCTGTGGGAGATGGTGTCGAAGGCTTTGCTGAAGTCCAGGTAGACCACATCCACAGCCTTCCCCTCATCCACCAGATGGGTCACCTGATCATAAAAGGAGATCAGGTTGGTTAGGCAGGACCTTCCCTTTCTAAACCCATGCTGGCTGGGTCTGATCCCTTTAAAGGTCATTTAAAGGTCATTCTCCACACAGTGTTTATTATAGTATAAACCACTGCCCCAAAATGGTGTGAAACAGCATAATATACAAATATGTGTTTCTTTTGTTTTGTAATTGTAGAACAGATTTTATCATAACAGCCAGTCATGATGGACATGTAAAATTCTGGAAAAAAATAGAAGAAGGGATTGAATTTGTTAAACACTTCCGGAGTCACCTGGGTGAGAAGCAACTTTTTCTTCTCTAAAAGATTTCTCTTTTATCCTCTCCCTTGCTCTTAGTTGTTTGAAGAGGAAGTGTAAACAAAGATGAGAATGGTTCTGGGATGGATTTACTGTACTCAGGGATTAAATGATACCTGTCTTCCTTCATTCCCCTGTCCTACAATTTTTATTGCAAACTGCAGGAGGGATAAGGTGAAAATAAAATATTTGGGACTCCTCTTTTAATGATCCCTTACATCCTTTCACCTGCCTGTGGGGAGAATGTCTAGGACATGAAGAATCTGTCTATTTAAAAATTATCAAACAAGGTACATAACAGCATTCATAAAATCTGTAGAAGTTTAAGAAAAATTTAAGTTACCATCATCTATTATCTTTGTTTTGTTCAGTTTGGGGTTTTTTTTGGTTTGGGTTTTTTTGTCCCCTGCAGTATGGGAAAAAAAAAAGGTTATTTTTATCTGGAATTACTGCATCTGTAGAGTAAATTCTGCATCACTGTAGTGATGTATGCTGAAATGTGATTGAGAATTCAAAAATTTAACCCAATTTTTTAGGGTAGGAAGTACACAGAGGAACTCTATACTATGCTAAGCATTAAATAGACTGGACAGAAAACTAGGTTCTCGTGGCTATTAAAAATTGTTAAATGTCTGATGGAAAGAAACAATTTGATATGTATATTGTTACAATAAGAAAAATACGTAATAATAGGTAGTAAAGGTACTGTTTCTTTTTAGAATAAGGAAAAAAAATGTTATGGTGGGCTTTTTATCTTATCAGCTTCTCATTGTATACAAAGCTAAATGTGAAAACAAAGCCCACCAAGCAAAAATAAGTGTTGAGCAAAACTTGCAGGCTAAATTGCAGAGTAATTTTTAGTATTATGTGTGTGCACAGCAGTGTATTCTGTAGAGTTGTGGTGCTTGATGCTTTTTCTCTTTGAGATATACAAGCTGAAGAGCACATTATGACATGGTAAAAACAATTATGTTGTTCTCAATTTTTCTCATCTTAACAATTAGAGTAAAAATATTTGCAATTTTTGCAAAAAAAAAAATTTGCAATCTTTTATTTTTGTGGTAAGTATTACATATCTGATTGTAAGCAGTGATGGGATGATAGGATACAAATTGTGGTGGGGTTTTTTTTCAATTTTGTTGTTGTTGTTGGTTTGGTTTTTTAGTAGCCAGGTATTTTTTTTAAAGTCAACATGGCAATGTAACAGCTGAGAAGCAGGATTAAACCTCTCTATCTTTTTCCTGTGGGATATTGAAATGAAGGATACCCCTTTTCCTCTGTCTTAGTACTATGTTAACTTTTTTAATAGGTGTTATTGAGAGTATTGCTGTTAGTTCAGAAGGGGCATTATTCTGTTCAGTTGGTGATGACAAAGCAATGAAGGTGTTTGATGTAGTCAACTTTGATATGATCAACATGCTGAAACTTGGGTAAGTTCCTTAGTTCATGAAAATGTTTGCTTGGGATTATTATCATTTTGCTAAGAGATAAGATAAAAATTTGGGGTTTTGTGAGTTGTGTTTTTTCCTCAATGGGGTGAAGCTGAGTAATTATGAGTAAACTCATAGTACATGAGTGGAGTTATGTCTGTGCCTTTCACAGAATCATATTAAAGGTTCAGGTTGGAAGGAGCTTTTAATTTAAAAGTCCAACTCCCCTGCAGTGAGCAGGGACATTTCAACTGGATCAGGTTGTTGAGCACTCTGTCCAGCCTGACCTTGGGTGTCTTCCACTGCCTGTCTGAGCAACCTAGGCCAGTGCTTCACCATCTTCATAATAAAAAATTTATTCCCTATATCTAGTCTAAATCTATGTCTTTTAGTTCACAACCATTAACCCTTGTCCTGTCACTACAGGCCCTGCTAAAACCCATTTTACCTTAGGGGTACCCTATGAATGCTACATATAGGATTTTCTTATCCTGTGTTCCCTTCTTTAACTGAATTTTTTTCAGCCCTTGTAATCAAGACCCTCCTCCTCCACATACATTTTTTTCAGAGATAATTGGATTTTACCTAAGTTACCTTTAATAAAGAAGAGACCAGTATATAGCTGTGATTAAAACGTTGTACTGAAATGCCTTTTAAAATGTAATGTTTTCTAGTATTTATTGAGGATGTAGTTTCTGTTGGTTTCAAGTTGATCTCATAACTTGATTCCTATCTAAATAACACCACTCCTTCCACTTTTTCTTGCAGCTACTACCCTGGCCAGTGTGAGTGGGTATATTGCCCTGGAGATGCCATATCTTCTGTTGCAACATCTGAGAAGAGCACAGGAAAAATATTCATATATGATGGAAGAGGAAATAACCAGCCACTTCATGTCTTTGATAAACTCCATACATCCTCCCTTACTCAGATACGGCTGAACCCTGTCTACAAAGTAGTTGTGTCTTCTGACAAGTCTGGGATGATCGAGTACTGGACTGGTACTCCTCATGAATATAAATTTCCCAAGAATGTGACCTGGGAGTATAAAACAGATACTGATCTATATGAATTTGCTAAATGCAAGGCTTACCCATCCAGCATAAGTTTCTCACCTGATGGCAAGAAAATGGCCACTCTTGGGTCTGACAGAAAAGTCAGAATTTTCCGTTTTCTGACGGGGAAGCTCATGAGAGTCTTTGATGAATCTCTGAGTGTGAGTTTGGTCTTGCTTCTCTTTTTTACAGACCTTTTCTCTACTTACTTGAATTTATTTATGATCACATTCACATAAGTTACCATCTGTTCCTTAGGTGGAGCTCCATTGATCTATTTTTCTTGCAAAAAAGGTTTTCTGATTTATCTTCCTTGCTTTTTTATTTGCTTTACCCCAGAATTAATTCTTACTGATTTATGTTAGTTATGCAATGAAGCTGAGTTGTTGATGTTCATCTGTGTTTTCATAGTAATGGATTTCTTTATTACAAGAAAGCAGTAATGGAAAACACCCTTTTCAAATAATACCAAAGTAATTAAATTTGTCATTTCCTAAGAACTTTGTCAGACAGCTACACCCTTTCCTTTCTGAAGTACTAGGCTTAGGCCTAGTACTACAGTATGCCTACTGGGTAACTAAAATAGAAAGTGTATTTTATCTATTTTAAGTGTATTATATCTATTTTAATGCTTCAGTTGAGTTTGATTTGAGTAGTCTCACTTGTATTCTGTATTTTGTATGCACGTGGACCAGTGTATCCAAAGTAAAAAGTAGTTAATACAATTTTTTTTTTTTTCTTGTAGATGTTTACAGAACTTCAGCAGATGAGACAGCAACTACCAGACATGGAATTTGGCAGACGTATGGCAGTTGAGCGTGAGCTGGAGAAAGTGGACGCAGTAAGATTAATAAATATAATTTTTGATGAGACTGGACACTTCGTTCTCTATGGAACAATGTTGGGCATTAAGGTCATAAATGTGGAGACTAACAGGTAAGTTCCTGTGACACATATTGAGGTGATAGATTTGTTTCAAAGTCTACATTCAGTCACATTTGTAGTATATTTAAAACTTGGTATGACTGTGAGGGTCTCTCATGTTTGGCTTTTTTTGTTGTTGTTATTTGGGGTCCTTTAATTAGATACTCCCATGGTTAGTAGTGAGTCATTGCAGTTTAAAGACTAATTAAATGAGGAGAAAATATGGCAAGCATATTCATCATTAAAAATACATAATCCATTACTGAGTACTGGATTAAAGTAAAGTAAATGTGGTCATGAATTTATCTCGTAAGGAGGCTAATTAGTAAGTTATGTTGGAAGTTTGAATAAGAGAAGCTTAAAAAAAGTTAATTATTTTGAGACAGTTTTGGAATTTTGGTTTGAGTCTTGTAGTCATTAAGAAGACATAATTTGACTGTGAGCAGCTCACAGTACTTACAGCTTTTTACATCTTGTACTTCAGATGTGTTCGTATCTTGGGAAAACAAGAGAACATCAGAGTGATGCAACTAGCTTTGTTCCAAGGAGTAGCAAAGAAACATCGTGCTGCAATCACTATAGAGATGAAGGCATCTGAAAATCCTGTTCTCCAGAATATCCAGGCAGATCCAACTGTAATTTGCACGGCTTTTAAAAAAAACAGATTTTACATGGTATGTGCAGTTTCTGTTTGAATAACTCCATTCTTGTATTAATGTTTCCTCTGCCTTATTTTTTTTGTCCTTGCACTTTTCCAGTGCTTTTTGTCTTGTGTATTTGCAAACACAACTATTCCAATCCCTCTATGTTGCCAGTATATTCTAGAATTTTTTGCTTGAACTAGCTACAAATTGACTAGAAACAGATTTGTAGTCTTTAATTTTTTCATTATTGCTCAAGCAGGTTATGAACTTGGATTTTTTTTTGCTGTATAAGTTATAGTTCTCTGAGAAGGGTATATGTTGTTGTTTGAGTTCAAAAACATAAATTTTTAAGAACATTTAAAAGACCTCACCAGATCTTACACCGATGAAGAAACAGTCATTACCTGTATAAAATAATTAATAAAAATAATTAGCTTTAGAGCAGCAAGAGGGCTTAGTAGGATCAAGTACATTATAGACAACTAGGATGGGAGTCATATTACTGTTAACATTTCAGATCCTAGGTGAAATGCAGTGAATAAACCAGACAAGCAGTTCCAGAGTAGTTAATAGTTGATCTGGGATGTGATTACCACAGAGATTACAGATCACTCTGCCTGCGCCTTGTCCTTGAATTTGATCATGTTTTCTGTTGGAGCAAGATAGTATAATTTCTAAAGCTTTGTGTGGTTAGTGTAACATATATAACAGTATATACTAGTCTGAACGATTTGACAGGTGAAGAGGAAAGATTAGAAAAAATCTGGAAACATTAATTGCTGTTAAAACATCACTATATGGATGAAGAAAAATTAATGATTGTCATGTGATGGGTGAATGTATCACTCAGATAAGTGGATGTTTGCATACTTTACTCTGTTTTCCTGTAAGTACTATAAAAGTATGATTCTGAAATTTCTTCTGTTTTGAATTAAATTTGCTATTTAATTGTAGTATCTTATTAGTTCAGTATTGGAATAAGTGACTTAGTTTGACTTTGTATTGAAACTAAAAGTTTTGTGATAAAACCTGCCAGTTTTGTCTGAATATAGCACAACACATTGATAGTATCCACTCCTTTTTTAAAGAGAAGCTGTGAACAGTGGGCTTTTTGTTGAGAAAGGGAGGAAGCTTAAAGATAAAAGATTTATATATAAGTTACTTGGATTTACATGTAGTTGTACTGGGATTTGTGACTGTGGAAATGCTGGTAACATACAATGCTGAAACACAGCAGTAGACTAGGAGTTTTTCCTCTAGTTAGTCCTCTAGTTTAGTAGGTTGATCACATAAATGTGATAATCACATTTATGTCTTGGGTGCTGATCAGCATGGAAGATAAGGGAAAGAAACCAAAAGCCTGTTAATCTTCTGTTCTTTTGTTCTTCAGTTTACTAAACGTGAACCAGAAGATACGAAGAGTGCAGATTCTGACAGAGATGTATTTAATGAGAAACCTTCTAAAGAAGAGGTCATGGCAGCCACTCAGGCAGAAGGTCCCAAAAGAGTTTCAGACAGTGCCATCATCCACACAAGCATGGGAGATATTCATATCAAGCTTTTTCCTGTTGAGTATGTACTTGGTAGTTTTTCGGTTATTTTGGTTTTTTCTTCCTTCTTTGGTGTTTGACAATAATATCTAAGACTCGCATTTCAAGTTAGGAATAGTTCTGTTCTTCCCTGTTTTACTGTCAGTTTCCTGACAGTTTCTTAATACATACAGCTAGGAACGTGACTCTTGAAAAACACAAAGCAGACTAGGGTAAAATTAGGTCTAAATAACAGTTGGGGACATAGGTTTGGATTTTTTTAAATTATTTTTTCTTTTATTTATTTTCTGGCTTGGGGGATTTAATACTTTCTTTTGTTCTTTTTCTAAACAACAGATGTAGTTAGGTCATGGTGCTCTTCTGTGTAGGCTACAAATTAAGGCACTGCTGATTGATCCTGTCTTGGAAAAGAATGATGATGGCAGAAGGGTGTGTGTCAGCCAGAGGACTAGTACAGCTTGCAACTTCCAAATGTATCCATTGTACCATTTTATCTTATTGTAACTCCTTCAACAGCAACAAGAAATTTATGCCAGCATTTATTAGAACTGTGTATATCCAAAACCAGACATGTAAGACTTTAATGCATGACAATTGCTATAGCTATTGTGTCAGCATCTCTACTTTGTGATGCTAATATAAGCAAAGAGTTTGTTATGAAACAGTAAATGTAAATATTATATATATATTTTATTTCTCCTTGCATCAGGTCCCAGATTCTTGAATTCAGAATTGTAGCACACAGGTTGCAGTAATGCAGTAATGGTACAGCTCTTGCCAGTGAGTGACAGGCCAAGCTACGTAATTTCTTACTTTTTTTTCAGTTCTCTTGTCAGTGCGTCACTATATTTGCATTCATAGTGTTGCTAGGTGCTACACTGCAATATTCTGCATACAATTTTAAATTAAAATAGAGTATGACCAGGCCTGGTTAGTGTTAGATTTGTCCTTTCTTGTTGTAGCATTTCCTCACAACTAAACTTTGAATTTAAAATCTCTTTTAAGATTAATGTGTTTAAAAAATGAAAGAAGAGCAGATAGGATGTGGCTTTGTGTGCCCTTTAAATATTTGGCCATATGCTCATGGATTAAAGTTGTGCAGGACTATGTACTGCTCAGCAGGAACTGGGGCTATTAGTTATTCCATTAGTTATGCTGTTGGCACTCTGTTTCATGGGATGCCTCAGCACATCACTAAGCCCAAGCAAATGTTTCTTGTCACAGCTACAGACTCAACTTTGTTTTTTTCTGATTTGCTTGGAAAATATGTGTGACTCCATAAACCTGCCAATATTGATCTACTTTTCCTACTAATACATTTTATGAAACTAGTGGAAGAGCTATCACGAAGAATTTTCATTCTGGTAGCAAATCTCTTAGAAGTGAAAAAAAACAAGTTACAGAGATGAATGGGTTGCTTGGCTTTTTCCCCTTTTTATTCTGGCAAGAATAATACTTAACCTTTTCGCTCTTCACCAAACTGTTTGTCTAGTTTCAGAGGATAACTGACTTTGCTGACTGCAAGTTTTATAGTATTACAACATTGTCTTTTTAGATTTTACTACTTGTATGCAAGACTGGACAACTGAAGCATACATAACTTAATAGAATTATAGAGGTAAAAGAGTGAACAGCTTTCTGCTTGTGAAGCATGCTTTCTTTTGTGAACTAACAATATGTAAGTAGAAACCTGGGGAAGGAACATCTAATTGGTGTTGCCTTGAACTAGGCTCAGCAATAAAAACATCCCCGCATTACCAACATTGATCTTGCCTTCCTATGTAGTTGTCCAACTTCATACTCAAGATTTTTCTTCCTGCTGTAGGTTTTGAGGAACTGAGGATTTGGTTTCTGTCCTTACTTGGTGAAAGCCCTTTCTCCACTGTGCTTAAGCACTGCTCAGTACAACAGGATCTTAGACTCAGTTTAAGTCTTTATGGCCTTTCCACCACACAAATATTTATTTTAACTTGTATTTTCTGTTACATAATTTTAGGTGCCCCAAAACAGTGGAAAACTTCTGTGTGCACAGCAGAAATGGTTATTACAATGGACACATATTTCACCGTATCATCAAGGTATCTTGTAAAAAGTTAATTTTTTGTTTATGTAATGTACCTCTGTAGTTAGTCCTCTCTTTTAACCATTTCACTTCCTTTTTGCATGAAGGATTTCTGGAAAGGCTTCCCCATAAAGTCCAAACACCTCTGAGGTTCTAGACAGCTTGATTACTTACTGAAGTTGTTTAATTGTTGTTCTGCAACTGGAAGGAATTTGAAAATCGAGAGAATCAGAGAATGGCTTGGGTTGGAAGGGACCTAAAGATTATCCAAGTTCCAGCCCCCCTGCATAGGCAGGGAAGCCTCCCACTAGATCAAGTGGCTCGAGGCCACACCCAGCCTGGCCTTGAACACTTCCAGGGAGGGGGCATCCATAACTTCCATGGGAAACCTGTTCCAGCATCTCACCAAATCAAATCACCAGTCCTTCCTGTATTAAGACATTGTTTCACATCAGAAGGCATTTTTGTAATACTTCTTTCTTGTACTGCACCAAGGGCAAGATACAGCCTAAGTGTTTGCAGAAGGTACAGATAGTCAGGTTTCTGCCCTTCACTTGCAGGAGCAGTGAGTAAACTTGTTTATTCACAAGTACTTGATTATCAGTTAAAGAAGCCCTGGATGCATTGCCCCTTATCCACAACATTTTAACTCTCAGATTTTGTCATAGAATAGAATCGTTTTTGCTGGAAAAGACCATTAAGATTATTGAGTCCAGTCTTTAGCCAGTCAGTACCAAGTCCACCACTAAACTTTGTCCCTTGGCACCACATCTGCATATCTTATGAACACCTCCACGGATGGTGGCTGGGCACTTCCCTGGGCAGTCAGAGCCAGTGCTTGACAACCCTTTCAGTGAAGATATTTTTCCTAATATCCAAGCTAAAGCTAAACCTCCCCTGGTGCAACTTCAGGCTCTTTTCTCTCATCACATCCTCTCATCTCATTCCTCCTTTCAGGTACTTGTAGAGAACAGTAAGGGGTCCCCTCAGCTGCATTTTCTCCATACTAAACAACCCCAGTTCCCTCCCCATGGGACTTGTTTCCTATACCCTTCACCAGTTTCTTTGCTCTTCTTTGGATGCACCCCAGCACATCAGTATTATTCTTGTAGTGAGTGCCCTAAAACACTCAGTATTTGAAGTGTGGTCTCACTAGTGCTGAGTACAGGGGGAACAATCACTTCCCTTCCCTTCTCCTGCTGGCCTGTTTCTGATACAGGCCAGGATGCTGTTGGCCTTCTTGGCTACCTGGGCACACTGCTGTCTCATATTCATCTGTCTTGTCAACCAACACCTCCAGGTTCTTCTCTGCTGGGTAGCCTTATGGCCACTCTCCCACGAGCCTGTAGTGGTGCCTGGGGGTGTTGTGACCCAGGGGCAGCACCCAGCACTTGGCCTTGTTGAACCTCATAAAGTTGGCTTTGGCCCATCAATCCATTCTGTCCAGATCACTCTGTGGAGTCTTCCTACCCTTGGGCAGATCAACAGTCCTGCTAAGCTTACTGAGGCTGCCCTCCCTCCCCTCATACAAGGGATATTATACTGATAAAGATTAAAGAAAACTGGCTGCAGCACTGGTCCCTGGAGAACACCACTTGTGATAGCTGCCAGCTGGTTTTAACTCTGTTCACCAGAAATCTCTGGTCATGGCCATAAAGCCAGTATTTTTACTCAACAAAGATGGTACCCATTGAAGCCATGAGCAGCCAGTTTCTCCAGGGAAATGCAGTGGGAAATGGTGTGGAAGGTTTTACAGAAGTCCATGTAAACAACATCTGCAGCTTTTCCCTCATCCACTGAGTGGGCCACCTTGTCAAGCAGCTATCATCCTTCATAAACCCTTGTTGGCTGGGCCCATATGCCTTGTTGTCCTGTACGTGTCATACAATGACACTCAGGATGATCTGCTGCATAACTTTCCCCAGCACTGAGGTCAGACTGACAGGCATGCAGTTCCATAAATCCTTGTCCACACCCTTGTAGGCAGCTGTCACATATCGTAGTCTCCAGCCAACTGTCCCCAGTCAGCCAAGAGTACTGATAGATGATGGAAGGTGGCTGGGTGAGTACTTCTGCCAGCTCCCTTGGTACCCTTGGATGGATCCCATCTGGATCCATAGACGTGTGTGTCCAGATGGTGCAGTATGTCACTGACCATGTTGAATTATGGGGGCTTTATTCTGTTCTCTGTCTTTAGCTCAGGGGACTGAATACCCAGAGAACACCTGGTCCTACTCCTAAAGACTGAGGCAGAGGCCTGAAGTACTGTAACCTTTTCTTCATCCATCACTGTGTTTCCTCTCACATCCAATAAAGGATGGACATTCCCCTTAGCTCTTCTTTTGTAGCTAATGTATTTCTGCAAACATTTCTCATTGTCTTTTACAGCAGTAGCCATCAAGTTCTACTCGGGCTTTGGCTCTTCTGATTTTTCTCCCTGTCTAGCCTAATGACATCTTTGTAGTCCACCTGAGGTGCCTACCCTTTCTTCCAAACTCTCCTCTTTTCCCCCCCTGAGTTCCAGCCAAAGTTCTCTGTTAAGCCAGGGTGGTCTTCTTCCCCACAGGCTCATCCTCTGGCACATGGGAACAGAATGTTCCTGTGATTTTATGAATTCCTTCTTAAACTTTTGAACAAGAGTCAGTCTTTCCTGTACTACTCCTTTGCCCTTCAGAACTGTCTCCCAAGGGACTCTCTCTCACCCAGTTTCCTAAACAAAGTCCCCTCTGGAAGTCCATGGTAGCAGTTCTGACCCCACATCTTCTCCAAGAATTGAAAATTATATAATTTTATTATCACTATACCCAAGACTGCCTCCAACCATCACATCACCTGCAAAATTTTGTTGAAACATTTGAAGGAAGTTTGAAAAATGTCACCTGACATAAAACATTTTTGCTTATTCTATGTGATGATGTAATAACATCTAATTTCTATATAGGGTTTCATGATTCAGACTGGTGACCCAACTGGTACAGGAATGGGAGGTGAAAGTATTTGGGGAGGAGAATTTGAAGATGAGTTTCATTCAACTTTACGACATGACAGGCCATACACACTCAGCATGGCTAATGCAGGACCAAATACCAATGGCTCCCAGTTTTTTATAACAGTAGTGCCAACTGTAAGTACATTAAAAGCTTGATTTAAGGCCTGAAATTATAACTACATAGTAAATTTTGTTTTGATGGAAAAAGGTACACACTAGTAATGTCAAAATAGCCATCTTACTAGCAAATGCTGAACACAACAAAAATGTATTCTGTACAGGCTTCACTTAAGCACTCCTTAGAGAAATTAGAAAGTATCTTTGTCACTTGTGATCAAGAGGTTTTGCCTTTAATTAGAGTAAGGGTGACATCAAATTCTTGGTAAATCAGACATGTTTATAACTGTGTTTTGCTAGGGTATTTTATGTTGATACACTGGTTTAAATTCGATGGAACATATATAAAACCCAAATCCTTAAAGGTAACAGAGAAGTTAATTCCTGTAACACTTATTTCAAAATCATGTCTTTTTTTTTTAAAGCTCCTATCTACCATAATTTTAAAACTTAAGTTAAATCAGTGCATATATTCAGATTTGTAACTGGACATACTGTATGAATATGACATAGAATTAAGTAGTATTCTAGTGCACTAACAAGTTGGCTTTGAAAATAACATCAAATAGGCCAAAACAGCATTTCTGTGAAATTTCTGAATACACTTTAAAATAAAATATGAAATGCTACTCTGTATTCCATATGCCTCTGGAAAAGTTTAAGAAAATGATTGAAAATATGAGTTTAAATAGATGAGTATATATTAGTCACACGTTAGTATTTACTTGCATCGCAATATGTACATGGTGTTAAGTTTCACAGTTAACATAAAATATATACTTGTTCACTTATTCTAGGCCAGTCCCTCTCTACTGTCTATTTTAATACCCTTTTTCTTTCTCCTTTTGTGCCCTCAAATAGCCATGGTTAGACAACAAGCACAGCGTGTTTGGACGGGTGACTAAAGGAATGGAAGTTGTTCAGAGAATCTCAAATGTAAAAGTCAATCCCAAAACTGACAAACCCTATGAAGATATTAGCATCATTAATATCACAGTGAAGTAAGCCAGCAGGTGAAAGATTCCAGCTTAAGCAGAAAAAATTCATCATGGTGGGACCCAGAAAGTAACCTAAAAAGAACAGAAACTGATAATTCCCAGATAAATGCCAGAGCAGTCATCAGTTCTGCTATTTTTTATGTACCTGAAGTGCCCCGAAGTGCTGTATTTCTGGTAACTCTGTATTTTAAAGTAAAAACATCCCCATGTTTCTTATGAAGTCTTCTGTTTTTTTTTGCTTTGCTGTTATGCAAAACTGAAGAGAAACACCCACACCACGTGTCATGATAACCTCCATTAAAAAGTCAGGGCATAGTTTGTAACTTTTTCATATTTATATGTATCTTTCATATATACTTAATCCTTTTCACAGTACTAAGTAAACTCGTGTATGTGTCCATGGAAAATCAAAATCATAGAATAGTTTTGGTTGAAAGAGACCTTTAAAGGTCATCTAGTCCCAGCTCCCTGTAGTAAAAGCAGAGACAGTTTCAGCCACACCAGGTTACCCAGAGTCCCATCCAGCCTCATCTAGGTGAGGTTCCTGCTTATTGCAGCAGGTTGTAACTAAATGACCTTTAAAGGTTCCTTCCCAACAACTCTAGGATTCTCAGAGCCCCATCTGACCTTATCTTGAATAGTTTTAGAGAAGGGGCATCTATCACCTCTCTGGGCAACCTGTCCAGTGTTTCACCACCCTCATTATAAAAAATTTCTTTAGATCCAAGTCTCTATCTACCCTCTTCTAGTTTAAAAACACTCCCCCTTGTCCTTCCACAACAGGCCCTGATACAAGTTTGTCCCCAAACAAGGTGGATGCTGTTTGCTATGACAACTATAAAATCTACCTCTGTCATATAAAAATGGTGTGTAATGTGGTCTTCTGTGTCCAGGAGCAATAAACAACTCTTGGAATGCCAGTGTGTAAAGTCCTACACAACTTGTCTAGCGTTGCAAATAATGCTTTTTTCTTTCAGTGTGTGCTTTCTCATTATATTAGTCTAGGGAGTCTGTTTCTGGCTTAATTTTTACCCAAAGTCCAGCAAACATTAATACTACTACTGAAATACATACTTCAAAATAAATTATGGCAGTCATCTCAGCTATGCTTACTTACATCAGGTGTCGCTGATGCAGTCCTCAACAAAAGCAAAGACAACTGCTTAAGCTGTTGTGAACCTAGGACTACATCTGGTCCTGTTATTATGTTGGATAGTTAAGCCTACTGTAAATACAGTAACATTAACTTTCTGTATGCTCAAATAACACAACTGAACTCATGGAACATGCAGGAGTGTACAGTTCCTGTAACTCTGTTTTTGAAATGAGTTGTGATGCATCCTAATAAAATTCACTATGCACCAAGAAGCTCATCTCCGGTGAGATAAAGGGAAATCTTCAGAGATCAACAGAAAAACTTACTGTAGAAGCTAAATGTAGGACAACACTACTCTGAGATTTTATTTAACAAGAAAAATGGTAAGTTTATTAAAATTCTCAAAGTTTTCCATACTTTATTGAAAAGAATTCATTTTCTGAAACTGCAGCAGCTCACAAATTGTTTCCACTGAACAAGCATTTTCTTTCAGGACATCTTTACAAAACATGCACTAAAACATTTTAGTTAAGTCTTTCAGTTTTCTTTCACAACATCTTTACATAACATCCACACCTACTCCCACAATTCAGAGTAAGAATTCTCTCAGAATATAATCCACACAGTTCACAATAAATTTGAAGCTAGCATACAGTAAGACCACATCAAGTGATAAAACAATTTTTCAGTTAGACTAGACATACTGTTTGAGCTGAGATTCTTCTAAAAAAAGCCACAGCACAGTTACTGGATTTAGTTTTATTAGCTCAGTTTCATAATTATGTCAAAATCCTATGAAAAGTTATTCAGTATTTTCAAATAATCCTCATAGTAAAGCTTGAGTGAGTTCTAGTTGAACTATTCCAACTACATATTGTGTAAGTCAGTACACTAAAAGCTAAAGTTCAGTAACACTGGTGAAACAAGCTTAAAATTATAACTGAAGCAGTTCATATGTACTATTAATTTATAACACAAACATCTTAGTGTACCTTTTCACACTAAAGAGTTCACAGACAGATGCAACACTTTCACAGTTCTTTCAAGTCATCTTAAATAAACTCCATTTAAAAACACTTTATGGTAGCATTCCATGTATAACAAGCAAGCTTCTGTGTTAAAAAAATATGTGTCGAGTATTTTTCCTCTGCCTTCAAATGTGATGTTAAGAAAAATTCAAACTGGACACCCTAAACATTTTGAAGGAGATCTACACTGAGAGGCAGGTATAACTGAAGCATAAGTCAGCTAAAATAAAATTACAGAATCAAGTTTTTTCTAAAGAATCCTATCTTCTCTGTTAAAAATGTTCTAATAAAATGTATATACCATGTTTAGCAGGATTTACTGATATTCTAGAAAGAGCTATAGACAGCAGAACCCTAGCAAGGTTTGGGTCTGCTCTGCAGTACAGGCTAAGCAGATGCTCAAGTCAGAGAAGCTAACTGTCTTGTGCAAGAAGTTACATGCTGGGAATGATGAACAACTTCTGGTTTGGTATGTGCAAGAAAACACTTCACTCTGTCATAACCTCTTTCCACATTTATCAGGTTGTCTGAAGCAAAGAGCAGATACTCCTTCTCAGTACCTATATATATATATATATATATATATATATATATATATATATATATACATACACACACATAGGCACTGAAGCCCGTATCAGGCATTTAACTATTTTTTTAAAGCTTAAGTGTTCTTTCAATCAGTTTTCCAAGTCTTGCTGAAGTCTTGCTTTTCCAAGACTTGCTGAAAACAAAGCTGAATTTAACACCACGTACATGACATTTAAGTTACAAAACTACAAATACGTGTCACTGAATAAAGGTGCGAATGCACTGAAGTATTTGTTTACACATTCTTGGTTTTATCTAAGGTATTTAGTCACAAAACATAATAAAATTGATATTACAATAAAAGTCATAGCAAAAAACAATGGGCTGTGTTTTCTTTGCCACATGAAGTTCTGAGCTTTCACAGGTAAACTTCTTAGTGTGACGAAAACATTACCCATCTGTGAAAAAAATACTGCTCACCTCCACTGTCCAGTTCTCCCAATTCACCTGTATTCCATTAAGAAAAGGTAATAGGCAGTTTTGATCTACTGGCCATGCTTTTTGTAGCTCCTTTAGCAACAAAAATATTCCATGGCATAGCTTCCTCAATTGGTTATGGCTATGCACTTTAAAAAGGGGGACAGAAGATTCTGGTGCACACAGCAGACAGGTTAAATTGTTAGCAGAGTTGCATGTGCAGCAGATTAAAAGACATCACTGAGTCACTGCAACCATCTCTAAATTTAAAGGCTGCTACATTCACATATCATGGGCTTGCAAATGAGTAATCTTCAAAAATAAAGGCATAGGTGGCAGTTCCATTTGGAAGATACAGTAAGATTGAAAATCTAATTATGGAAGGTTTATATCACATTTTGCCATCTGCTCTTCTACGTAAGGTTTATAATTAATGTACACTGCTTTTACATTGTGTTATTTAATATTTTGAGGCCACTACCTTAATCTGGAAGCATGACTTCTATGTAAGACTACACAGCTGGACTGACATCATACCATGCTGCTTCTTCAAGAAGTTTTTTTGTTTATTTTAAACTTCATTCGACTTGATGAGTAAGCTTAACCTCCAGAGACAATTATGTCCTCAAGCACACACAAAGCTCTTCCATCTCTGTATCACTGTAGTGTGTCCATAAATAGATTAGATGTGTACAATTAACAAAAAAACCCCAAAATCCCACAACTAGAAAATTACTAGCTAAACAATGCCACAGCCCCCTAGCCCTGCAACACTGTTCCCCCCTTCTCAGGTTTCTTTGCCCATTATGATGCCCTCTGGTAACAAACAGGGAAGCTCATAAATAACCAGAATTATATTTTCTTTTTGCAGTGCACTGTCACCTATAGACTAATGCATTCTTTAGATATTAAATTCTAGCACCATTTATTTATAACTAACAGACAGAGCTGGCTATTCTAATAATTTGAGATGGATTTTTTAATAATTTCCTGGGAAAGTATGTGTAAACCACTCAATTTCTTGCAGACCTAAGTTAAATTCTGTTACTTTGTTGTAAGTATTAACTCTAACGAGAAGAATTCTAATTTCTAACAACCTAATTTCACCAGAAAGAATTTCAAGGCACCCTCAAAATGAGCTCATTCCATTATTTGTAAATGTATCAAATTTCATAAACACTGTAATAGCACAAGTTTACTGAACCAACTATCCAGTACAGGATAACGGCTTTTATTTTTCTGTAACCATCAAGTTAAATAAAATCCCCTCTTCAGAGAGCAGACCTGACTACCTCCTAAATCGTGCAAACAAAACAAAACAGTAAACTACAGCCTTAAATTGCAGCTGCCATAAGAAAGATTAAGCCACATCCAGGACACCAGCAGCCACCAACTGCCTGGAAAGCCAGTCCAGTCCTTCGTAAAGACCTGTACCACTTCGGGCATCACAACCCTGAATATACCAGCTACGGCCACAGCAGAGTTTGTGGAGACTAAGCAGTTCTGTGATTTCTTCCACTGAAAGAGCACCTGCTACATCCTGCAACAGAATCAGATACAAAGGCTCAATTATTCTTCCCTATATGGTTTGAAGCATTTTATTTTCAGATGATGACTTAGATAGAAGCTACAGATCACACAAAAGTTTTCCGAACACAAAGCCAAATGAAACAGTCACAGATTTACTACTTGTTACCATAAAAAAACCAAACTGGTTGTTGAATCTACTAAGCACTCTAGCATCACTTATTTTATCAGCTATAAACATAAGGAAAGCATCTATGTTTTATGTTTTCAGCACTACAATTCCCTACCCGCAGCAGAGCTGGAGTTCGATATACAAACTGGTGAAAAGAGTAACAGAATGAAAAAAAAAAAAAAAAAAAAAAATCACAAGTACCTGTTTATTAGCAAAGATCAAGAGCAAGGCATCTCGCAATTCCTTCTCTGTTAACAATTTTGCAAGTTCACTGTGTGCTTCACTGACCCTGTCTCTGTGACTGCTATCGACAACAAACACCACAGCTATGAAAGAAAGAGAGAATTGTTTTACACACACCCACATATAAACTCAGCAGGATTAGCTTTCAACTTTACACAGTTCTTTCAAGTAGTTGTCTATGTGAAGTTTCTCATCAGTGTGCAACTTCAATTTTGAATCCAAGAGAGCTGAGAAATTTCTTACATACCTCTACACTTCTGATAAAAATTTTCATCCCAAATTCATCCCAAAAAAAGGGAAAAAAAGTCTGAAGGTTTTTGCTTAGGCTAGCATGACGGCTGTGATATTTCAACTTCTTAGGTCTAAAACCAGATATACTATGTGTGGATTGAGTATCATTTCTAGATCCAGTTATAATCAACCAGCTCCCATAAGACACTTCCAGTTTCCCTTAACTGCCTGTAAAATTTACAGGTTCAGCCAAATCGGCACAGCTCCCTCCAGCTACAGACAACACAATCAAGAGAAGATTGCCATCTACTGCCTACAGAGCAGCAGCATTTTCTAGTGTCCACTACAGAGTAACCAAGATGCCAGGAAGATCTGACAAACAGCAAGGCAGAGCTAGAGGACAGAATCTCAACTCATGGATTTTGTAATGGAAAACCCTACCACACTGAACTAAAAAAAACTTACCACATGTATGCACCAGATTAATTGTTTGTAGACTTTCTCTCCAACATACAATTATTCAAGGTAGACATAATTTCATACTACTGGTGTTTACTCAGTAAATTTTATGAGGACAAAAGAAATCCCAAAACACAATTTTTATAAGTTCGAAAAGATGAACAATTTAAAATTTTTAAGTCTGCAGTGAAGGCTGAATTAATGCACAAAGCAGAGTACAAATTGGTGACTGTCATTCTAAAGTCTTTCAGTTAATTCTGAGTGAATTAATGAAGAGGAACACCTTTCTAAACTGAGAAACAACCGTAGAGGATTTATAGAAGGCACAGCATGAATTTCTAAATCGGCATCACTTAGGACAGTGATTTCAGAATCAGCAGCCTGGTCTGTGACCAGGTATTAAACTGCACTACTAAGTTAGAGGTTGAAGAACTTCATAGAATTTAAGTTACCAAATAAGTCTCTTGGAGTTTGAGTATTTGCATTTCATGTGCCATTAAAATTTCATACCTGGCAAATACCATTTGTCACTATGCAAACTTTGGAGCACTGCACCATGTCTTGATGTCAGCTAGAACCAGTTCAAGAGTCTCTTAATTTTGCTTGGCTCCATGTCCTGTCTGATAGATTTATGGAGAATGTACCTTTATCATGCAGCAGACACTATAAACAACTGGATTAAAATTTCTTAGCTCAAGAATCTAGGAGCTGTGCCTTGCATGAGAACAATTTTCTATGGTTATAAATAATTTCCAATAATCATCTTTTTGGCTCTGAAACACAAGCTAGAAGACAAAATGCAGTTTAAAAGTTGTATTAGTCTCACCTTGAGTATTGAGATAATAATGTTTCCACAAGGGCCTCAATTTGTGCTTCCCCCCTACATCCCATATAGTAAACTTCAAATTCTTGTATTCTACTGTTTCGACATTAAAGCCTAGAACAAAAATATTAACATTTTATAGCCTTGTTATTTACAGATAAAAAATAATAAAATTCTGCAAATCGGTCAAACATTCAGAAAATAATTAGATTTAATAGTTATTACTAACCTATTGTTGGAATTGGCTGCATGAATTCATCTTGCTTCAACTTAAACAAAATAGTTGTTTTGCCAGCTCCATCTAATCCTAGAGTGACAACTCGAATTTCCATTTTTGGTCCAATATGTACCCTGTTGTCCTGGAAGAAACAGCATACACAAAACAAGAGCAAGTTTAGGAAATTCAAATTAGAAAATCCGTATGTTTAAGATACCTGCTACTATTTGCGAAGTGATTAAATGGATGGCTTCCAAAAATACAAGGTACAATCACCTCCAGCAATAATATAAACAAAACTATCCAATAATCTCTGCAATGAACCTGTAAATTCTGCCCAATTTAATCACATGCCTTTCAGAATGACAGCCAATCTTATGCTAGTATGTCTGTAACTTGATGAAATTTCAAATTCTGTCATAATTCTTGTTTTAAACTACATGAGGAGTTGTTTATTACAATTTGAATTCTCTGACCAGAAAACTCTGTTGCTGCTGTAGCTTTTCCACTATGTTTTGTCACATTACTGATGTCCTCACCTACAGAACTGTTTGCTTGCTGGAGGCTCCATAACTATACCTCTTGACCTCAAGCCACTTCCAGTCCATTACCACATCACAACAGCAACATTACTAGCTTTAAGCAGTAATCTGAAATACCAAAAGCAAACAAACAAATGAAGAAATCCCCAAGTCTTGTTTGGAGGCAAGGGTAGAGAATCAACTTCCTATTTAGAGTTTAGACCAAGCCACCGTTAGTATTGAACAAGATGATACTAAGAATGTGATCACTGTGATCAAGATAATATAAAGCAGCATAGTGCAAATTGTAAAATGGACAATGTGGGCTAGCATTACTATGTATCTCTGAACTGTACTTCTGAAGCACACTTACCTGTGCTGGGCAAGCAACATACAAAAATCTGTGTCTATGCTACACAGCTTTTTATTTCTTCTTGCAATAGAAGTGCTACTTACTGACTGCAAAAATTCTGCAGTCTCTCCAGGTACAAGACCAATACGTACCAATGTGACTGCATGTACAAACCTAAGGTCCACCTAGTCTAGCACATTGTCTGAAACTAGGTAAGTACTGAATACACCTGAAAGTAAGGAACAGGGAAAGCACATGGTGATGACTCACCTAAATACCCTCCCTTTGCTTAACAGCTTGGACTCACTGGGCCAGCAGTGTGGTTTCTGCAACTAACAGATCTGGATGTATTATTCATGCATGAATATGTCTGTTTCTTTCTTGAAACCAGACTATTTGGGAGCTCAGAAGATCCTTAGCACCATCCTCCACAGACTAAAACTAACTGAATATTTGCGATTTGGAAAACTGAATTTCTGACATTAATGAGGACTGGTACAGAATCCCCACACAAGCATTCCTTTCCTTGTAACGCAAGCTTTAAAAGTAACAGTCAAATGCTTAGTTTCATCTCAGCAACAAGAGATTCTATAGTTCTTTCATCTAATCAAAGCCAAAAAAACCTATTTAGCAAAGTACTTCTTGTTCTTTAGGGTTTCCTATGTGAAAAGTATCACTTGAGTGTCAAACTCCACACAATTTCATTCTCTTCAAAGAACAGGTGGTACTGGAATTATTTTAAAGCAACAACAAAAAGAAACTACTTGGAAGAGGAATCGTGTCAGAGAAAACAAAGCAACTATATGACAAATTATCATTTAGCAATTTGAAAGAAATACATTACTTTTAATATAAGATGAAAGTTGTAACAGCATTATTTAATTTGAAAATAGGTGTGCAGTTTTCAGGAAATCAAATAATTTTGCAGAAGTTATGCTGTTCTCTTGAAAAAGGCATAATACGTGAAAAAACAAAGGGTCAACTCCTGCTCTGAGTTGAATGTACAACAGATCAGGGATGTTTCCAAAGAAATTTTTAGAATTCACAAAAACTGTCTTACATGTTTAAAAGAAAGCAGCTGATGTTCAAAGCTACTGATGTAGCCAATGTCAACCAAATGTTCCTCACACTGATTATAACAGAATAGTAGTTTTGTAGCTCAAGCTCCAGGATGGCACTCACCATTTAAAACACTGTGGCTTTCAGTGCTACTGAACTGCCTAGCTTTGCTCCAACAAATGCAGCATCATAATGAATATGTATTATTCCTGCTTTCTTTTAAATTACATTTAGGACTTCACAAAGTGGATAGCTGTACTATTGTGAGATTATGAATACCTTTGTAAAAGTGACAGGTATGCTAGCATCCAGCTGCACATGATCTGCAAGTTCTGTAAACTGCTGCTGTTGTTTCTGTAGGGTTTCTAGCAATCTTGTAATTTCCTGTTTGGCCAACACTACTCTGCAGTCATCCTAAACAGACAAAGAAAACAAAAGCATGCATACCCATTACTAACTTACTTAACATAACCTAACACAATGTGGATGATGGCTGTAAATAAAGCATTTTAAATACAAATACTCTAAAGAAATTCATATTTACCAAACAGATTTACTTTAAAATGCAAAGCAAATGTGAAGGCTTTCTCATTCTTCCTTAAAGCTAAAAGATACTAAATAGTTCCACAGTTTTCAAAACCTTTTTCTTTGATGTCTCTTAGTCCAGCAGGAATAAAAGTATATAAATTACAAAAGACAGTAGTGTAATATGTAAATAGGATTAACATAATTCATATATAATTCCAGCAGCTAGAACAGAGGAGCCCACATCCACTCGCTTAACAGAAAGATTAATAACCACCCATTAATGATGGAAAAATTTGCAGTTTAAAGTACATCTGACTAAGCAGCCAGACACTACCTCTAAAAAAAATTTCAAAGTGCAAGTAACCCATTAAAGAAGTAATTTCTGACACTCAGTTTACTCTTCAGTACATATAGTGCTTACTACTTGCTATCATTAAAGTGAATAATGGACCAACTAGATACTTTCATAAAGACACTTTCTTCACACATTTAATATATGAGTTACCAGTAATGCAAACGCTACTGAAAGTTATTTAGTCCTCAAACTTTTTTTCCTACCAGCCTCATGTGACAATTATGTTCAAACACCCATACTCCTAATTGCAACTGTAAAATCCTTCCCATAAATCCTGTAGGCTTTTTGCTTCCGTTTCATCTCTCCACCCTACTAATCTCACAAAAAAAGCAGAAAATACCTCAGGTGAGAGAATCATGCCATAAGATTTTTCAGCAATTGCAGGACTCAGTGCTTTGGTACTGATGACCCTTGTCTAACACGTTGTAAAGAACACTTCAATCTCATTCTATATCATCGTTTTAATATTGTAACAGAAATAAAAATGTAGAGTACTATCTCTTTTAGCTTAAGTTTAATTTGCAGTTCCACACATTTATGCTACAGCTCAATTGCCAACCCACCTGTTGTAAAGTCTTCTCACAATGAAGGCAAGCTGTTGAAACCTGTGACAAGAGGATAGTCATATCTTCTTGCTGTTGCCTAAGCCAAATCAACTTCTCTCTCACATGAGCATCAACAACACTAAGAGCCATTTCCTCCTGACGACAAAGGGTTTCATGAAGATCAGAAAAATAGGCTCGGACGCAGGACCGAGCGTTCTCTGCAGTCCCTGGTACCTACAGTGGAGCAGTCAGGAGATTCAGAGGATTAAGGACACCATTTGATTACAGAAGTACATTTTTCATTTTATCCCAGTTTCTAACTTATGTTCACATCTGCTTCAGCTACATGACAATTGAAGTCACAGTTACAGAGCAAGTCTTACTAGTCTTAGGGGTAGTTAAGATCCTCCAAGAATTTACTCCAATAATCAAGTAACTTACTCGTATGTATGTATACACATCCTACTAAAAAGGACCAGGAAAAAAAAGCCTCAATAGTATAACAGCACCTCAGAACAGAAGAAATCTGTCACAGTACTTTGATAGTGTATTAGCAGTTATACGGATTTCTCTACTGCCTCCCTATTTTCATGTAGCCTCAAAACATTGTAATGGACTACAAGTGCCCCTCTTATTTGCTGGCTTAAGCTTCAATAACATCTTGGTAGATATAAGAAGGTCCTGTTTGGAAAAACCTATGTATAATATTCAAAGAAACTCCTTAGCTTACAAGAAGTAAACATTCTGTACACGTGGGGAAAAAAAAAACAAAACATACATGTTCAGTATGTGCCATTCCGACTCCATCTTCAACTATTTGTTCTCCTCCTTCTATATGCTGAACAATTCCAACTAATTTTCTGGAATAATCTGAGATTTCTTCTGTGAAAGTTCTTATACAGTGGGCCATGTCTAAAATGGATGCACGAATCTGGTTTGCTTCTGGTTCCAAGACAGAATGCTATTAATTAAAAGCAACATATCAATGATCAATCACAAATATCCTCCTTAATAGCATCTATTTTACAACATATTTAATATATGCATGCACATGTATGCTTATATACAGATACAAATTTGCTATAAGCAGTTACAAATAAGAAGGGCAGTTACATTCCACCAGGTTGGGTGAACCTAGTGTTTGAATAATGAAAACAGTTTTCATAGCTGGTGATTCAATACAGCAAGAATTTCAGAAAAGCATCACAGGAAGGGACTGTGCATCTTAATATATAAATAACTTACTGTGGTCTTAGAAAATAAATGTGGTTTTTTTTTTCTTGTAATTTTACCATAGCAGTCAGAAACAACAGGAAAACAAAACAACAGTACGAAGTCAGTCTTACTAAGACCTATCTGTCCTCTTTTGTACTTTAATTGGATAACTAATTATGCAAGCCACCCCACAGGATGATTAGAAATAGATTATTAGCAGTACCTTATGACCTTGATGCTTTCCATATTCTTTGCAGACACAGCACATAAGAGGACTCCCCTGACAACCCTCTTCTAAGCAAACAAACTCAATGGCATGCACTTGGTGTTGGGAGCACATGGTCTTCTCGTGAGGCTTATCAGCAAGAGGCACACGCCTGTGTTTCGCTAGTGTCTTTGTAGAGTGAGTCAGTTGGGAACAGTCTGCACACAAGTGAGTGGCACAAACAGTGCAATACACAGATGCAACATGGGCTTCATCTTCATCACAACGAATGATACTCTAATAAAACAAAACAACAAAACTGAAGTTAACATTTAACCCAAATAACTGAGGAACATCAGAAGGCCTGTCATCAACATAAGTCTGAAAACTGAATTTCATTAAAAGTTACACACTAATAAATATTTAGACTAATTTGAAAACTTAAAATCAAATTCTCAGTTAATTTTCAAAAAACAGAGTCAGTTTCCTTTGCAGTCAACTCCAATAAAGTCATCCAGAGGTATTCAGTGATTTAATAAACCCAAACTTCAATGGAACTTGTAAAAGTTTGGAAGATAAAATAATCCAGGCTCCAGTCATTTCCTCCAAAAGTCATCACAGAACAAAGTATTACAAAGTTACAGAGAAAACACCACTGGACAAACAAACTGAAAGAAAACAGCATTACTATTAAAGTTACATTTGGTGAAGAACTGATTTTTTTTTTTTCTACCCACAGATAACCTTAAGCAAATTTAACAAAGGTTTTCCTTTTATAAAACTCAGTACCTCTCCAGATAGACCAATGGCTTCTTCTGCTGTCCCGCATGGCCCAGCTGGTCCATTCTGCAACCGTTCCAAGAGTTCCAGCAAAGCAAAATTCTTTTTCAAGCCCCAGACACCAGAATCTCCTATTTTGAGGAAGAATTAAATGAAGCAGAATAGAGGAAGAAAAACCTCAAGAAAACACGTTGAATAGAAGTTCCACATACCACAGCTGGGATTCTGACAAATATTAGGAGCACATTAATTATATTAACTAGAGTGAGATACAACCACCCCTTTTTCTGTGTAAACTCACACCATCTTTTTATCCTCTTCCTTTTTTCCTTCCATTGTGGTACTATTTACTATTTATGCATTTTTTCCCTACTTAAAGAACAACAAGATTACAAAAAAAAAAAAACCAAAAAAACAACTCAGTAAAAACATTTGTAAAATTATCCACAAAAGCCAGCAATTACAACAAACACACAAACTAATGTACATCATAAAAAAACAGCATTTTGCATAACAATGTACAATGAACTCACTACTCTACCAACACAAGCTGCTAAGAATTCACACTGCCAAATCTCTTATTATTCCCTGAATCACAAGATGCAACACTTATTGCGTTTTTATATTTATTAATTATAATGATTAATTATTAATTATAATAATTAATTATTGATTATTATAATTAATTATTATAATAATTAATTATTATAGTCCAATAAAAGCCTGAAGATGACTTAAAACAATATTCAGAAAAGACCCACATATAACACTATTTTATATACCAAAAAGGAAGCTACCTCACAGTCCCTATTGCAAAGCAGAACTCCATGTCTATTTCTGAATCATCCTCATCTTGTAAAGGTTAACACAAACTGCATCTCTCTGACTGCTGCTAAATGCTGCCTGCATAGGCCATGTACATTATCAGAACCATACTGATTGCTTCTCCAATAAATTATCATTCCTTGACTTCTTTCAGCATCACTGTCATTAAATTTAAGATATTTTCTCTGTTGCAAGGTAAAGGTGCCTCATCATTACTGACCACAGAATTACTTCTTTTTCGTCATGTCAGTGTCATTCTGTATGGAATACTAAGGTTGGAGCACACCCAAACAGCTTTTGAAGACTTCCACAGAGGAAGATTCCACCACCTCTCCAAGGAAGCTGTGCTAGAGCTTGGTCATGCTCAGTGGAGACAGAACTTCCTGAGTTTCTATTTGTGCACATTGCCTCTAGTTCTGCCACTAAACACACTGAAGAGAGCCTGGCTCTGTCTTCTTTACATCCTCCTTTCAGGTATTTGTAAAATATCTCTCAGTCTTTCTTCATATACAAGTGGTTTCAGAACCTCATTATTTTACTGACTTTTTGCTCCAGTAACTTCACATCTCTCTTGTACGGGAAGTCCAAAACTAGACACAGTACTCCAGGAGTGGTACCATCAGTGCTTTCGAAAGGAAGGACTGGGAAAGAATCACCACCCTGCACTTGCTGGCAACACTCCTCCTAACACAGCCCAGGATACAGTTAGCTTTCTTTGCTGCAAGAGCACACCACATAAAACAGGACTCCCCACGTCCTTTTTCTGCAAAGCCAGCCTCCAGATAGTTGGCTCATTCTCTTCTCTCATTTTCTTTCTAAATGAAAGAATTAGAGTGACAGAATATCTTGAATTGGAAGGGATCCATAAGTATTATCAAGTCAAACTCCCTGCTACGAAAAACTAAACCATATGACTAAGAGCACTGTCAAGATGCTCGAAGTGTGACAGGCTTGGTGTTGTGACTTTGTTGGGGGAGCCTCTTCCAGTGACTGACCACCCTCTCAGCCAAGAATCTTTTCCGAATACCCAATCTGAACTTACCCTGACACACCTTCATTCAGTTTCCTCATGTCCTATCATCACTGGTCTCCAGAGAAGGTCAGCACCTCCCCTTCTGCTGCCACCCTTGAGAACGTTGCAGGTCACGCTCCAGCCTTCTCTTCTCAAAGCTGGACAAACCAACTGACCTTGGCTGCTTCTCTGAAGTCTTGCCCTCGAGTTCTTTTACCATATTAGTAGCCCTCATTCAGACACACTTCTTAGTAGTTTGGTGGACTTCTTATATTGAGACACCCAAAACTGCATACAGCACTGGAAGTAAGGTCACACCAGTAAAGTATAGAGTCACCTCACTTGACCAGCTAACTATGCTTGTGCATGTGCTTGATGCTCTTCAGGACACAGTTGTCTCTTTTTGTTGCCTGGGCACACTGTCAACTCATGTTCAACCTCCCATCCTATCAACCCAAACTCCAGATCTCTTACTGTGGGGCTGCTCTTCAGCTTCTCAACCCCAAATTTGCACATATAACCAGAACTACTCCAGGATTAAATGGCTCCACTTTGCATTTGTCCTTATTTGTAAGGTCACCAATCACATCAAGCAGTGTTGTCTCTAATACTCTTTTTGCTGTTTACATATTTTGAAAAATTCTTTTTGTTGTCCTTCAGATGCTGGCCAGATGGAAATCTCACCTCCCTACATTGGAAAACAACATTTCTGAAATCCTCCCACCTTGCCTGTCTTGTTTTCAATGTCCGTACACTTTCATTTCTGCCTAAATTCTACAAGAAAATTCCTATTCAGCCCAGCAATCCTTCCACACCACTTGCTTGATTTTTGACACTCTGGAACTGTTAACTTCTGCACACTGAAGAGATGGCTCTTCAAAAGTGATTTGCATCCAATACAGAAAGCACCTAGGAACTTCCTCTAAGCAGAGTTGTTATATATTGAAGAGAAAAAAGACCAAAACCCAAAACATTCTAGTAATATTCAGACATTCCTCAAATGGAGTATTTGCCATTTTCAGGAGCTAAGTACACAGCATCTGAGATTCTCCTCAATACATCACATCTAGAAAGTTCTATTTGATCACAACTATAACTTCTGGAAATCAGGAACAACCAGTTACAGATGGACAATCAGAATAGAATGGTGGTTTAAATGGAGATTCTTCAACAACTGGGATTTATAAAACACTCTATGGATGTCAAGGTATTATTAGCATGAAAGTGCTGTTCCAAACGAACACAAAATCACCAACTACAGTGAGCAGCAAGCAGTTACAAGACCCAGCAAATGGATGAATGTAGGCAGCAGGTGCCAGGACTTGCCGGGTGATGGGCCCGGACGGTGCCCGCCCCGCCTGTGCCCAGTTGGGGCTGGCCCAGGGGCGCATGCCCGGGATCGGCAGGGTGTGGTTCTTGGGCAGGCTCCAGGGCCAGGCGGACCGAAGTTAGCTCCCTGATACCAACTCAAACCAACACAGCTCGATTGACTCTGTTCGCGAACCGAGCTCACGCCCACGGCGAGATTCATCTGACGCAACAGATGAATACTGTTTTTCTGTAGCTATAAATGGGAGCATATATAAGCTATTCTCCCCTTCAACACCCTCAACTGATACAAAACAACACTGACCATCTGTTTAGGAAAAAAAGCCTACCAGTAAAGGCCATTAATTTTAGCACATTAATTTTAGGAACATTTCTTCCTGGAAATGGACCTATCAAGTCACTAGTTAGTAACTTTGAAATCAAGTGTAAATCAAGGGCATGACAGTGCTCCCTACAGTTAACCTTCCCACAGTGAAAGCTTCATAACCAATACTCGAAATAGAGCTCAGTGCACTCCACAAAATAAATTGCAATAAAAAAAAGAGAAGTATTTCAACTTTTTTTTGGCCATAGATCTTGAAACAAGGTCGGAGCAGTTATATTCTGGGCCTCCACAATTACAGTTAGCACCAGCACTGTCATCTGCCTTGATATATTCTGACTTTGGAACTTATATATTTTTTAGCTCTAGCACTCCTAGCAGAGGCAGTGTTTTTCACACTACAGGCCAAGGAAGAGTCACCTTTTATTACAAGTTGAAGAAATACAGAGCGTAATAACTGCTTTTACATTCTTACTCATGTCAAATCACTTTTTAAATGGAGTTTGGATTTGCTGGAACTGTATCTAGACAGATTTCTAGACAAATTCCCAGAAAGCAAAGCACAGAAAAAGGCTAGTTGGTTCTCTTCCACAGCGTTTAGAACAGTACTGGTCCCATGCCAAACTCACTGTGCATAAGCTTCATTTATTACAGTATATAAGATACTCACACTAACAACACACTAATATAATGACTGTTGATACTAATGTGGCCTTCATATAGATTAACCTCTAATCCAGACAGCCATTAATAGCAGAGTATACATGGATAACATGCACCAAAAGGATAAGCCTACTTACAAGATGGATTATAGCAAATTAGCCTTTAGGCAAACATCGCATTAGCCTTTAAACAAACACTGGATAAGACAGAAGATGATTTTCAATCACTGTATTTTCTCACAGAAGTATTTTCTTTCACAGGTTTTAATATGGTTTCACAGGTTTATAAACCAACCAACCAAACATAAACCAAAGAAGCACTCTCCTCAGTTCACATTTCACATTCTCAAATCCAATTTTAATCACATTAGTTCCGTTCCATATCTATCATGAGAAAGCCAAGCCAGAAAAGTCAATGCAGAATTTACTGAAATGTACCCAACAGAAAAGATCAGAAAAGATATGTCAGCAGCTATTCTGCATTTATTTTCTAGTTCTAACTTAAAGCTGTCAGTGGAAACAAAGTTATACTACTTTTGAATTCCTTCTGTAGCTTTTTATTTATTTATACTGAGATTTGCTAATTCATTGACAGTGCACCTTGGTCAAAGATGGAAAACCAGGGAAAGCTTACATACTAACAAGTAATCTACTGAAACAGAATTTATTACCACTAAGTGCCCTGTGTAACACGCATTATGATACAGAAAGTTATGCCTCATTTCACTCGCATCTACCATAAAATTTATGTATTTGAGAAAAAATCAACTTCACCTTTAAACACTAAACCTACTATAAAACTACTACATACTCAACATACATATTTTCAACACATCTGAGCGAGTGTTTATTTTGTATTTAAAAATACTAAAAGACAAGTCATGTAAATACATCCATTTAATCTCCTGGACTTTAGCTCTGATTCTTCATTGGTCACAAATGAAAAAGACTCCAATGATCTCATCCTTGTGCCTACAAAGGATGTTTGTGCCTTTTACAAAACCACTACACAATCTGGCTCTTCTCAAAAGAAGAGGACATGAATAACAGGGAGTGTGTCAGCCAGAAATGAGATAGTGACAGCATGAAGATAGTAAGGCCAACTACAGCCAGCAAGACAAATGCCGTTTTCAAAAGCGTGAAGCTTATCTGCAAATGGATTATAAATAATGAAAAGAATAGAGAACTGTCTTTTGTCTTACTGTCTCAACAAAGCCAAGAGAATGTTACGTTGCAGCCATTAGAAGATAAAGCTTATTTAATAAGAAAAAGCCTTTTCACTCTGAGAGTGACAAAACTCTTGAACAGGCTTCCCAGTAAGGCTGTGAGGTCTCCTTCTCCAAAGGAGACTCAAAACCCCCCTGTACATGTTCCTGTGTGACCTACATTAGGTAGTCCTAGTCTGGCAGGGCATTTGGACTCGATGATGCCTTCCAAACCCTAACACTGTGATTTCTGCAAACTACACGTGCAGCAGACTTAACCAAGACTAGGAACTACTAGGTGACTAGAGAAAAACAACATATGCACAGATGCTTCAAAGACAGGCCATGATGAGCTGCACTCCACAAAACACACCATTTTTACATGCTGGAAGCAATACTATTTCTTAAGACAGTTCTTAAGACTTGCTAAGGCTAGAAATGGCTATGACTCTCTTCTGTAGAAGTATTTTTACTTTCAAGCTGCTTTGCTAAAATTATCTACCTATCTGGCAACTGCTGGTGACAGCATACCATCCTTCTTTCTACGACTAGCCAGCAGGATGCAAGACTACTATCCTACACACAAAAGCTGAAACCAGCAGGACCCAGTCTTGTGCTTTAGCATTCTCCCCCACAAAAGCGTACTTTAAGAAATCTTGTGCAGTTCCACAGTCACAGGTAAGAAGTAAACCAAAATGTGACTCTTCTAACAACATCTAGATTGGCATTCACTGCTGACCACCTCCCTCCCCCCAGAAAACAAACCCCTCTCTCATATCTTACAGAGTGTCTGTAAGACTATTCCTGTTTGGTCTACAATCTAACAGATTTTCTTCATGCAAAGTGAATTCTTACTTGAGCAAATATGCTAATTAAATATTTACTTCATTGTTAAAGAGTCATTTCTTCATATTAAATCAGAAATCTTCTCAGAGATTTTTTCCAATAGCTTCTTCCCCTATGATATTCAAAAGTGGAACCAGCTCTATTCTCAAATGTTCTTACTACAAATTCTTCTGATAACTCGTCTTCTCTAACCCTATTCCTGTCCTGAAGGAATTATAAACGTGTCATCTTTTGCCTAAAATAAACCTCCACCGCTGGATAAAAGCTGTATCTTTTCCTTTCCAATGCTCTCTGCAGACACCCCTACAGTGGGGAAATTCTGACACTACAGTGAGGCCTGACACTATCAATTACTGAATATATATAGAATTACTTTACATTCTAAAAACCAGATTTGTTATCACTAATACTTCATTTTTTAGCACTTCTCATCATGCATCCAGACAAGTCTTTCTATAGAAGAAATTAACTAATTGTAAGGTTTATTTAGTGTTTAGAACAGCAGGAAACTCATACTCATTAAGGAACACTTAGACACCATTTTAAAATATAGTAGTGCCTTTGTAAAGTTAGATGCACAAAAAGCCTCAAGGGTACAAAGCTTGAAAGCCCAGAGTCAAGAAGATGAAGATAAAGATAAAATCTTCATTCTTCTTTTTCTATCATACCTATTTTACTCGTGCTTAACAGTGCTTAGCAGCTTCTCTGAATGAAAAGGAACAGCCCATGCTCATTACTTGGAAATATTATAATTAGGCAGAGCATTAAGAAGCTCTAGCTAAGAAGTACCTAGTATTATCTTCTAGATAACCTCGTCTGACAGGTTTTAAGAACTTCAGGCTTACATTTTCTTACCTAGTTCAGTAACTTGTCGATCAAAAGGACAACGAACTGCTCTGCCATGAAGAGGAAGCCTGGTAAGGCAGTCATGGCATACAGTATGACCACACAAAAGCAGCCGGGGAACTTTGTCACCTTGCAAAGAAAATACATCTTCACAGACTCCACATTCAAGAACCTACAATTTAAAAAGACATCACATTGCGTTTTGAGCTGATAAAAAAGCAAAACTTAATACAGTAAGCCAAACACCACAGTCTATTTTACAAACATTCCTGCAATCACAGCATATAGGCTAAGTCAATGATTTTGCTTTGAACACACAAATAATGACCACACAAATTATATTTAAAAAAATAATTAGATACAACAAAACATTTTAAATCTTCAGCATCCCAACTGATCACCACTACTTCTTGCCCACTGCGTTTAATACACTGCCACAAGAAAAACCCACTGGTCAAGCAGAACAACCAAGCAGAAGCTTCCTCGCAAGAAAAGGGGATACAGAAAGGAAAAGAAACAGAAGACAATGCCCAAAGCAGACTCTCAACTGGTGGAGAGTTTCCATTCACAGCTGATTGACATAAAAAGGTCAGTAATACCAAGTTAGCCATTTATGAAGTTACAAACACAGCACCGAAGTAGCAGGAACAAACAGCACAGGGGACCGGAGCACCTTAAAGTGCTAATAAAAAGCAAAATCAATTGTCATTCAGAAATAGAAAAATAAAACCAAACAAATAAAAAATAATAAATTAAGAAAAATAACAACAATCAAACAATAAAAGCAGAACAAAAGAGAAAAAACAAAACAAAACACACCACTCGACAATCCGTAAGCCAACAGCATCAGCTGACCACCGTAAGGAGCCAGGCGCTGCGTTTTTTCCGAGACAGCCACTCCCGGACACTGCGGCCTCTGGCCCCACAGCCGGTTCCCAAGCACCCCGCGGCAGCGCGGCTCTGCCCGGCGCAGGCCTCCGAAAGGGCCTCCGGGCCCGGCCCCAGCAGAGCCTCGTTGCCTTCCGGGACGCTTCCCAGGCCCCTGGCTCCCGCACTACGCCTTCCCCCAGCTGAGGGGGGACCGCGCAACCCCGGCCTCCACAGCCTGCCCTGGCCCAGGAGGCTCAGCAGCCCGTCTCACCTTCACTGCGGCGCCAGCTGGGCCGCGACCGCTGCCCCCAGGCCCTCGGCTGCCGTCCATCCCGGCAGCGGTACCGGCACAAGCACCGACCCTGCTCACACCTGGGGCCGCCATCTTGCAGAGGGCGGAGCAGAGCGGCGAACGGCAGGAAGCAGCCCGGAGCCGGCGGTCGCCCCGCCGCTCAGTCACGGCTTCGGGAGGCGCATGCGGTCCCCTGCCGCCGCCGCGCTGCTTCTGCCTCCTCCGGTCGGCACCGGGAGCTACACCGAGCCGCCCCGCACAGCGGCGCCTGCGGCCGCGGGAGGACTACATATCCCAGCAAGGAAAGGAGGCGGGGGGCGGCCCCTCAGAGCACCGGGAAGCTGTGGAGCCGCGGGCGGTGCATTTTGGGGGCTGTAGTTTTCCGCCGCGCCAGTGTCGTGCCGCGGCGAGTTGTATCCTGGGACAGCAGTTTCCGGGTTCGCGGAAGCCCGGGGTTATTTTCCGTCCCCGGGCTTTGCTCACGGGTTCATCCCGTCTCTCCCCGCTGAGCCTTCTCCGGTAGCGGCAGCGTTTCGGGCCGTCTGCCCTGCCCCAAGGGTAAAGGCTGGCGCCATGGACGCTAACCAGCCGAAGCAGGAGCACTTGCTGGCTCTGAAAGGTACCGACAGCGCGGCCTGCTGGGCCGCCGAGGGCCGTTGCGCCCTGCCAGGCCGCCTCTGCCGGCCCTGCCCGTGGCCCCCTTACTGCCCCCGGGCCCGCACTGGGGGGCGAGACGCTGCGGCCACGACGGGCGCCGCGGGAAGCGGTGCGCCGAGATGGCGCAGACTCCGGGTTGCGAACCGGTTGTGAAATGCTGTGTCCATCCCGGAGGCGAGGCCATTTCTTCCCTCCGCCTTTAAAGGCGGTGGAGCAGGGAACGGCTCGGCAGAAGCGCCTGTCGCTGGGGCTTAAGGCGGGAGGTGCTGGGGGAAAGGAAAGGGCAGGGACAAAGAGGGCCCTGCCTACCGGTGTGCGCCTTGGTGGGCCACCGAGGCAGTTTGATGTGTTTGTGTTTTAAAGGGGTTTCCGCAGCTACAAAAAAACATTTTTGGTTTAAAATTTACCTTTCCAGTTCCCGGTTTGTTGTTAGGGTTTTTTTCCCTTCAAGTATTTTTTCTCCTTTATGTGTAATGCACTGCTAGTTGCTGGGTTTGCACCCTTGATGCAGGAGTGTCCACGAAAAGAAAAAAGAAAAAGAAGAAGAAAAAAAAAAAAGTGGATCTGAAGTGAAGAATTTCATAATTTCTCCTGGCAGCTGGGTACCAGTAAGCCAGCAAATGCCTCACTGAAAAGCCTGATTCTACTTCAACTGCGTTTTATTTAACAGACATACTTACTTTCTTTTTTTCTAACCTTGTTAGTTTGTAAATGAGTGGTCAAAATCTCAGTTCTGCAAGCATTCTGAATCAGTGAGGCTGTTCAGATGGATAAAGCAGCTCAAGTGTGTAGATGGTTTCAGAGCCCATCTTCTGCCAATTGTAAGTGTTTTACAGCACTTACGGAGAGCTTTTAGTGGTGTCTGTATGTCACAGTAAGAACCAGAATTCAAAGATCAAGCAGCCCTTTTTCATATGTGTGTGCATACACTGAAGACAGAAACCTGAAGACATGGATTATGATTAGTTGACATTACAAATGCATTTTGATAGCAGCTAATTCAAAGCAGGAAGTTTTATGATGGAACTTTTTGCTTTTGTGAAAAAAGCAATATAGTCATTGGCCTTACATTGAATTTGCTGCAGTGTTCAGGCTGTAGATTTTGCAAAGTAAATAAGAATAATATTGAGGCTTCTTTTGTGGCTATCTTAAACAAAATCTTGGAAATGTAATGTGATCCTGGATTTTATTGATTCTAGTATTGGACATTGCTGACCTCTGGCAGGGGGCCTGGAATGATGGCAAACTTGTTAGGAGGGAACAACAGGAGAGATAACAAGTGTTATGTTTCATGGTAGTGTTTGTAGTTATCTCCTACCCCTGCATGTAAAACAATCCTTACATGAAAGAAATTATGCATAAAACTATAAAGTCTTTAAGGACTTAATTAGTCTATCAGTTATTCTAGAAGTTTAATAAAGGAAGTTTCAGGCTGTTAAGGACTAAAAGGATGACTGCATATATTCCTTGAAAGCTTTATAAACTGCTGTGTCAGTCAGTACTGTTCCAGGAAAGGTTTTGAAACATGCATCTTTTCTAGTTGTTTTGTATGCCCTGACTTAAAATTTGAAATGCTGAAAACACTTTTTAAAAAATAGATTTGTTTGGTAATTTTGAGAAAATAGCAGTGCTAGTAATTGTATGTTTTTTAACATGCATTACAACAATATAGCAAGAATAATGCTGGCAAGGATAAAATGATTGTAGAAGAATACTCTTGGTAGGGACAGTGTTAAGTAAAGTGTAAACAAATAATGTTCAGTGTGCTGACATTACACTGGTAATAATGCAATACAGTTGCCTGGATAAATTAGAATGTTCTGACATATATATCACTTATTTTTACTACTGTAGCTTTTTTTTTTTTTTTTTTTTTTTTTAAATATCCTAGCAATGTTTTTCTTAATATGGTAGTATATTATTTTTTGTAATACTTCTGCTTTAGGTCCTGTTTTCTACTGATCTTTGCAGCACGGGGCAAGGAAATTCTTGCAAATATATTTCAGTCTAGATTTGAGAGCCCTAATCAAGAGACTGTTTCCTTTCTTAAGAATACCTGGATTCCTATTGTACAAGCATGGAAGTGGTCTTGCATTATCGACCACATCAGAGAGATCTAGTAAAACTGCAGGAATTTGCAGAAGCAGCACTGAAGGAGTTTCCCATTCGTCAGTTACCAAGATTTGCACCCTGGTTTCCAAATGATTTATACAGACTTCCCTTCAAGCCAAAAAAGCACCCACCTGTAATTTCTTGTGAAGAAGCAGAAGAACTGAAACAGCTTTCTACACCTTCAAAATATGTTACAGGACCTCCTGATTATGACTGCACAAAAAATCTCCTTGAGTTTCAGTCTGACAAGAAACATGGGCAGACTTCAATCCCAGCACAAACTGTTCACAGACAGATTACCTTGGGCAATCAAGAGGAACCATCACCTAATGGAAAACAAAAGCTGAGAAGGTCTTGGAGTGTCTCTCTCCCTAGCCCTAAGCTTGAAGAAAAGATTCTTCCTTTATCCCAGGAACTGCAAAATAATTTAGAAAGACTAAAACTGCATACACTTTATAGAGCAAAGTGGACAATTGAACAGTCTATCTGTAATAATCAAAATTTGGAGGACATCTGGATAAAGCTGAATAGACTCATCAGGCAGAATGAGTTACCATCTTGCAATGCTACTATCCAAAGATCTGAGGGACAGATATGGGTTTTCTGTGATATATTATACTGTGAATATATTAGAAATATTCTCAGGGAAAAGCTGAGCCTTACCCATAAAATGAATTTGATTGTACATAAATTTGGAGTTATATTTAGTTTATAAGAGAACATTTCATAATGAGATTTCTATTGGAAGTACTAGAATTTTGAGCAGCTTAACACAAAACTTAGAACAACTGATACAGCTTATGCAAAACTTAGGACAACTAATGAATTAACAGAAAACTACTTAATATTACTCTACTACAATTTTTAAACTGTAATTGTGTAACTTTGTTTTGCTAGGGGACTTATGGATGGTTCTATTGAGATTAGTAGGTTTGTGTGACTTAGTGCAGCACTTCTCTGCCTGGGTAGTCTAAAGGAAAAAAAATTAAAAATAAAAATTACAGTCTTTTACAGTAACCTGTGTCAGATAATAAAATTAATGCTTTTGGTCAAGCAATGTACATCCTTGTGCTTTTTTGAAATTAGAAGGAAAAATATTTTTGAGACGAGTATTGTAAAGGTTTGTAATTATTTCTGACACTGAGGCTTTCAAGATCTGATTATTTCATGAAAGTAATATTTTTTTTAATGCAGGCATAGCCCTCAAATGAAATACAAACATACTCCATTGCATGTGTACACTGTCCTAGTAAGGTTATCTATGTTTTCCCAGAAATACTGATGAAAGCTTTAGTGGAAGCTGTGTGCTGAAAGATAACTAACAACTTAGTATTTGCTGATTTATGGCTTTGGTTGTAAGAGTGCTTTTTTCCCCCTGATGTTTTTTTGGTTTTTTGTGTCCAATTTACTGGAGAGCAGGAAAGCACTAACTTACAGCTATAGATCAGGAAATTAAGAAATCTGACTTCATCTGTAAACTTTCTTGTTGTCATTATGGAAGGCAAATGTTTCTGAACATGTGCATGTGTTTTAAGGTGATGAAAAGCTAATTTTAGTCTGACTTTGTCACCTGAAAGAGTAAAGTGTTTCAAGGTCACACTGTCCCTGCTCGGTTCAATGTTTGGAGGAGCAGTGGGGCAGTAATACAGGGATCAATAGGGCTGCCAGCTTATGTATCCCTAGTAGGCTGCCCTACTAACTGTAGTAATTTTGCTGTAGCTGGAGGTCAAGGTCTGTGGAATTTGGAAAAGAGAGAAAATAAGCGAACATTAGTTGTAGATGGTTAGATTATGATTAACAGTGATCAAACAAAAGTGCACATAAGCATAATGGAAATCTGCCTGTGTAAAAACTAATAAAATCCTGTTGGAATTTCACCTACATTTTGGTTACATCCTTATGTTGGAATAATTATATTTTATTATGGGCATTACATCTCTTTGTATCTTAAAATTAAAGATATTGCTCAGTTTGGATCATTTACATGTATTTCAAAACTTAATTGAATCTTAAGGGGGTCTTATTGGCATTTGGAGTGTTTGTGACATTTACTATTACCACTTAGCAAAACTGATATTAATGCTGTCTTCACTGAAATTATTTTCCATGCTCAAGACTAATAGTAGAAAAGTTTCTTTGTGGGTGAGCATTTTTAAAGATAAAATGGGTGAAAATATAAAATGGAGTAGAATGCAGCATAGAGTTATATTTTATGTTCTATTTTGTATTTAGGATCTTAGAAGAGGTGAGAGGTCCTCCAGCAAAGATACAATGTTTTCTTTTACTAATTCTGTAGTCCTGTTAAATGTTATGCTTACATCTGTGTTACATATTATGTTATTATCTTAAGCATGACTAAATCTGACCTGTAACTGTTCCTTTAGGGACAGCCAGCAAGTACTAGTTTGTATGGGCTTACTGTAAATTTTACTAAAATTAGTCAGATGCCTAATATATATATATATATGTGTGTATATATATATATATATACACACGCAGACGCACAGACACACGCATACATATACACACACGCATACACACATACACACGCATATACACACACACGTACACACACACGTACACACACATATATGCACAGACATGAATACACACATGCAAACGTACACTCACAGATACATAAACACATACACGCACATACACACCTATACCCGCACACATGCACGCACACACGCACACATACACGCACACATACACACACACATACACACACACATACACACACACATACACACACACATACACACACACACACACATACACACATACACACACACACACACATACACACACACACACACACATACACACACACACACACACATACACATACACATACACACACACATACACACATACACACACACACACATACACACACACACACATACACACACACACACCTACGCACACACACGCACACACACGCGCACACACGCACACGCACACACATAGAATCATAGAATCATAGAATCATAGGGGTTGGAAGGGACCTCGAAAGATCATCTAGTCCAACCCCCCCTGCCAGAGCAGGGCCCCCTAGAGTACATCGCCTAGGAACGTGTCCAGGCGGGTTTTGAATGTCTCCAGTGAAGGAGACTCCACAACCCCCCTGGGCAGCCTGTTCCAGGGCTCCGTCACCCTTACAGTAAAAAAATTTTTTCTGATATTCAACTTGAACCTCCTATGCTCCAATTTACACCCATTACCCCTTGTCATATCCCCATATGTCCATATGCACGCACACATATGCACACACACGAATACACACATATGCAAACGTACACTCACAGATACATAAACACGTACATGCACATACACACCTGTACACTCATACACACACACGCATGCACACGCACACGTACACAAACATACACTCAGATACACGCACACATACACACGCATACACGCATACACACACATATACACACGCATACACACACAAATACAGACACATACACACAGTCATACACACAGTTGTACACAGTCATGTACACACATATACAAATATAAACACATACGCAAACACACATATACACACATAGACATGTACACACATACCCACACATACACACAGTCACACACACACGCACACACATACACATGCACACACACATATACACTCCTATACACACACATACACACAATCATGTACACACACATGCATACACACACGTATGTACAGTCATACAGTCATACACAGTCATGCAGTCATATACACACATGTATACACATATACACAGTCATGCACAGTCACACACACACGCACACACACACATACACACACACACCTACACACGTATACACACACATATACATCATATCATTCCATGAGGTGATTCTGTACATAATTCAGTATTTACCTTTTTCATTTTTTGTGTGGAATTTGGTTTTCCGTTCACTGTGTTTCATCTGTTTGGAGCTTTTGGTATTCCTCATGGCTGTAAACCTTGAGGTAATGTTTTTAAACTTTACACTCTGAAAAAAAAAAAGTGAATATTTTTAATGTGAAAACAGGCTTGTGTCAATGCTAACTTGCACAGGTCTTCTGTATGACATTGTAAGTTCTTGTGAACCAATACAGCCAGCTACACCCAATTGTGTATGGAAATAATAGAATATTTTACAGAACCAGAAATGGTGAATGCTGACCAGACGTATAAGACATACAATGGTACATTAAAGATGAAAGCACAATGGATGTATCAGAGCAAGGATATTAATTAACTTGTTGCAGTCAGGAAAAACCCTTTGTTATATTTTTTATGTTTTAGATTTCAGAAATTATGTGGTTTTATGTTTAAGTTTTGAAGAAAAACAGATTAGTGATTTTTACATATTTAGGTCAACACTTAGGTTACATGAAGTTTGCTTCATGTGAATGCTTTCATGAGTAGCTATATGCAAGATTAGGGTCATTGGCTTATATGGATACAGAGGAATTCTTTTAAAAAGCAGCATCTTAAATCTTTAATACAAATAGAAGTAATGTAATTTGCAGTATTATTAGTTAAAATAGCCTTTGAAAATACCACTGTCTTGAAGTAGAGGGGTTCTTCATACCATAAACTATGTGATTTTTGTCAGTATCGGTAACAGTCATTTACACACAGTAAGTGTGTTCCTGAAGTTACTGTGATGGTTTTGGTGGTTTAAGTTTAGAGTTTATGACTGACAAAGCAGTTGTATAAACAGGCTTTAGTTGTATAAAGGCTTTTAGACCTGTCACTCAATCTTGTCACTTATGCCCTATGAGGAGATTAGGGCATAAATGCAATTGTTTATATCCTGGAATTTGGTGGAAAGGCTCAGTACTAGGCATCAGGTCCTTTTTCCAGAGCAACCAGGATCACACAACAGGCACTTAGTCAAGAAGAGTCCACAAAAAACTCAAACTGGTATACTTCTCCTGAAGTCCACAAAGCACCTAGTACTGTAACAGGCATAAGATGTTCAGCATGTAAGACTCAAGGCAGGAGATGTTAGTGCACCAGGGAATAAAGCTAAGGGGAGCAATGGCATCACCAATGCTCTTGGGTATCCAGAGTAGCAGAGAATTTCTTCTATGGAAACAAAGCCAGGTGATCCAAAAAGGTGTTACCCCTTCTCAGGCTAAGATTTGGTGGAAGTGTAAGGCAAAATTACACTTTTCAGAAAAATAAATTTTAAAATACCTGTTTCATTGACCTGTGGTTTATGTTCTGATTTTTGCAGTGATGAGGCTAACAAAACCTACTTTATTCACTAATATTCCGGTGACTTGTGAAGAAAGAGATTTGCCAGGTATGTCTTTTCTACTGACTGGTTATTATGTACTTGTTAAGTAATGTAAGCATCTGAGACCTACGTGTCAGGATTCTTATAATTTCCCATAGATGGTAATCTGAAACGCCAGTATATTTTTTGTTTGGTAATAGCTATAAGAAAATGCCAAGGTGCAGTCTACAGCTTTTGACCTACAGCTTTGAGAGCCTGGTGGTGATATTGCAAACATGTAACGTCAAAGAATGAGCAATTAACAACCAAGATGGAAAGCAGTTGTGAAAGGAGAGTGTAGTTGCAGAAAGTTTGGTGTTACTATCTTCATTATCTGGAGGAAATGCCCTGGTAATTAGAACCAACACATGAATGTTCTATGGAGAATTACTTTGCAAGAATCACTGCTTTTGAATTATGTTACACTGGGTGTACAGTCATGAATAGGAAATTCCTGGGTTGTCCCCCAGTAATAGCAGTCAAGAAGTCAAGTATGGGGCAAGGGAAATATTGAGGAAAAGATAATTGTGTGGAAATACAAAGCAAGCAAGGGAAGAAAATAAGTGGTGTTGATTAGTTCTGTTGTTTAATGTGCTTTACTTGGACAGAATTTCATTTAAAATTTTAATGTTAATTTGAGCACTGTGGATTGAAGACTCCAGTACTGCTTAATTTATTAGATGTGTCTGGAAGTAACTGATCGTTTATAGGCAGGCCTATACTTATTTAATCCCTAACCAAGTGTGTCATAAAATAAGTATGTCTAAAATAAATTACATCAAATTAAGTGATTAAGTTTCATGACTTAGAGAACATAGCATCATTAAAGTTGGAAAAGGCCTCTAGTATCATCAAGTCCAACAATCAGCCCCACACCACCAGGGGAACTAAACCACATCCTGAACTGGTATATCCACGTGTTTTTTTAGCACTTCCAGAGATGGTAACTCCACCAACTTGATGTAGGCAAAGCTTTAAATTTGACAAATATTTACATACTAGCTATTTGGTATTTCTATAGGTAATCTATTTAACCAGCTCATGAGAGATGATCCTTCTACTGTAAAAGGAGCAGAAACATTGATGCTAGGAGAAATGTTGACATTACCTCAAAATTTTGGGTAAGAATAAGTTACTGCAACTGTAAAATGCAAAGTTTAGGATTCATTTAGGGATAATCTGTTCATTACTGTTCTTTCTTTTTTCAACTTTATTTTTATGCAATAGTTTTGTTTAATTGTTCTGAAAAAAAATTTGGGGTTTGATTTGTAATGTGACATAGTATGTAAATGTATGCAGCCTGTTGACTCTAGACTGACTTTGAATGTAATAAGGAATGAATGCTAAAAGCAATTTGCAGCTGTATTTGAATTTCCAGTGGAATACACTGCTACAAAATACATCCTACATTGACAGAGTTTACTACAGTGATTTTTATGGGTAATGTAGGCCATCTTATTCTTGTATTTTTATTTAGAAAATTTCTCATTTGTTTTCTTTTGAAGTTGTTCATATTAGAACGATGATACTTAGAAGTATAGGTGTGAAAATGCCAACATACTTTGAATGTTTAATCTGACAAATGTGCAAATGCACATTTTAATTTAAATCGTCATATACAATTTAAATTTAAAGGGGTTTCAGTGAGATGTTCTGCATTTCTTTTTAATTAAGTTGAACTAAACATGTTTTTTCTTTTTGAACACAGAAATATTTTTTTGGGAGAGACGTTTTCCAGTTATATTAGTGTACACAATGATAGTAATCAAATTGTCAAGGATATACTGGTGAAGGTATGTAAAGATAAATTTACTTACTGGTTCTAAAAAAATGAAAATAAGTTGCATCTGTTTTCTGACAGTATCTTGCATGCTTAATGCTAATGTATTAATTTTAGAAAATATTTAGGAAATTCCAAAAATATACCTGGAAATTCAAAACAGTAAGACATAACAGAAATTATGACGGAAGTCTTTAATGATTAAAATAAAAACTATGATTTTGTGTCTAGAAGGGATATGTAATAAAGCTTCTCTGGAGAACTGGTGCATCAAAAATTACACAGTAAAGAAATTGGAGTTATGTTTACTTGCACTTTCAATTAGCTCATCAAAGCAAGTATCTGTAATAAATAGACTTGCATTTTGCTTGTATTTCTGATGAATTCTTTTCTAGTGCATTGTGGTTTTTTGCATTTTCTGCTGAACAAATAATACACTGAGTATAGAAATTCCTGACATCATTGTACAACTCAAATGTAAAATTAGACAGTTTTTTTTTTTAAGCTATATGTTAAAAGATTGGACCATTTATATGTATTTTAAAACTTGTCTTCATTTTGATAAATGTCTCATAATCTTAATGTATCTTTCCAGGCGTCATTGTAGAACTCAGATGTAAAATTAGACAGGCTTTTTTTTTTTTTTAGTTTTAAAGTTTATGTTGGGTTTTGGGGGTTTTTTTGGACCATTTATATGTATTTTAAAACTTGTCTTCATTTTGATAAACATCTCATAATCTTAATGTATCTTAATTATGTTATACATATAAAAAAATGTGGGGTGCAGAATGCTCAGTAAAACATAAGTGCTTCATAACCTAAGTTATTTTTCTTTAGACTGTTTTAAGCTGCTGCAGTTCTAACCAGTGTCTTGTTTTTCTCTCTGCAGGCTGATCTTCAGACAAGTTCTCAACGCTTGAATCTTTCAGCTTCTAGTGCTGCGGTGGCAGAACTTAAACCTGACTGTTGCATTGATGATGTGATCCATCATGAAGTAAAGGAGATAGGAACACACATGTAAGGTCTTAAATTTTCTATGATTAAACAAGTTTGGATGAAACTGCAGGACATGTGTGCTATTCTGTGGCTGCTTTGCTATAAACACAAGATTTAAAGTAATTAATTTATTTTTTAAAATTGTTTCTTTCAGCTTAGTTTGTGCAGTAAGTTACACTACACAAACAGGAGAGAAGATGTACTTCAGAAAGTTCTTCAAATTTCAGGTATTGCACAAATTATTATAATATGTGGCAGAATCTGGAAAACCCATTTTTAAAGTCTTGATAAAACGCTTAAAAAGCTTCTAAATACTAAAAATCTGTTTGACTTTTAAAAATGAACCAATAAAAAAATCTCTCTTTTAACTTGATGGTTTCTAATTACCATGCAGTTAAACTTTTCAGAAATAATAAGTATTAAACCTTGCAATTTTTATTCATTTATTGAATAAAATTTAAAAAAAAACCCTTTTTATAGAATCCAGATTTATCATTATTTTTAAACAGAACAGGTATTGTTCATTCTGATTTTAACACATCTGACCTTTGAGTTTCAATTGTAACATTCTAATTTTTATTTTAGTGTACGTAACCTTTTTTTAAATTGCAACTTAGCGGTTTGTTTTTTAAAGGAAACTAAGCAAAGAAGTCTGTGTTAAAACTGAGCAATAATTACAGAGGTAATTTATGTAGAATTATATAGTTGGAACCTTCTGTTACACCATATAAATTTCAAAACTTGAGATTAGAGTAACTAAGGAATGCAGGAAATAACTTATCTGTGGACTGTGTGATTCTGGCAGAAAACAGTCTGTTTTAGCTGTGTATTTAATGGATGCTGGTTTTTTAAGAGAAGTATGCTGAGGCTTGGGTAACTGGGCTTTCTCCCCTAGTATGCAGTATTAGGTGATGTGCTTCACTGAATATATTTTTAGATCCTCTCACAGTGTCTGGCAAATACAGGTGTTTTAAATAATTTCTGCCAGAGAGTCCATATAGGACCATCACTCCCAGCTCCAGTGTAGAGCACATGTTTAATGTCTGTCCCTGTTCAAATTGGTCAAAGGGCCATTGCCTGCACAATCTCTGGTTTAATACTTTCAAAACCATCTTGTTGTTCTGAGCCCCATTTAAAGTCTTTCTTCTTTTGGGTAACCTCATAGAGAGGTTTCACAATCTGATTGCAAGCAGGAATATGCATCTTCCAGAAACCAGCAGTTCCTAAGAAGGACTGAGTTTCCTTTTTGGTAGTTGGTGGGGCCATGGCTGCTATTTTGTTAATCACGTCCATTGGGATGTGGTGATGTCCATGTTGCCACTTAATACCCAGAAACTGTATCTCTTGTACAGGTCCCTTGACCTTGCTTCTTTTAATAGCAAAAGCAGCCTTTTGAAGGATTTCAATTATCTTCTTACCTTTTTCAAAGACTTCTTTTGCTGTGTCACCCCACACAGTGATGTCATTGATGTACTGTAGATGTTCTGGAGCTCCACCCTTTTCCAGGGTATCGTGGATCAGTCCATGGCAGATGGTAGGGCTGTGTTTCTACCCCTGGGGCAGTCAATTCCAGGTGTACTGGACACCTCTCCAGGTGAAAGCAAACTGTGGCCTGCATTCTGGTTCTACAGGAGTAGCAAAAAATGCATTAGCAATGTCAATAGTAGCATACCACCCGGCTGCCTCTGACTCCAGCTCATACTGAAGTTCTAGTATGTCTGGCACAGCAGCGCTTAGTGGTGGAGTAACCTCATTCAGGGCACGATAGTCCACTGTGAGCCTCCAGTCTCCATTAGGCTTTCACACTGGCCATATAGGACTATTGAAGGGTGAGTGAGTCCTGCTGATCACTCCTTGGCTCTCTGGTTGCCAGATCAGCTTGTGAATGGGGATCACAGCATCTCTGTTGGTGTGATACTGTCTTCGATGCACTACTGAAGTAGCTATTGGCACCTGTTTGTTTTTAGTTTTCAGCAACCCCACTACAAAGGATTTATCTGAAAGGCCAAACAAAGCATGCAGCCATCCTGCATTCTCAATCTTTACAGCTGCAGTAAGAACCTTTTGGGTTCTTAAATCACCTCCCTGAAGGTAGTCCATGACAAGGATGCACAGAACATCTGGACCAGTCACTGTAGGGTGTTTATGGCACTTTATTCCAGTGAGGCTCATATCAGCCTTCACAGTACTCAGTTCTTGAGATCCCCCTGTCACTCCAGACTTTAGTGACAGATTCTGTCCCTTTCTGATTTGATGGCATTAGGGTGCACTGTGCACCAGTGTCCACCAAGGCTTTATATTTTTGTGGCTCTAATGTGCCAGGCCATCAAATCCACACAATCCAATAAATTCTGTTGTCCTTCTCCTCCACCTGCCTGGAGGCAGAGCACCTCTAACTTGAGCAGATACAAAATTGTCAGTACATGCATTACTGGGGCTTGCATCCCCATTATTCACACCTGATGTGCAGGGATCTTGAGTCACCAGAATATTTGGATTGGGTATCTCCACACTGGAGACTTGAGCAGTCATCCTTTTAGAAGGACCTCCTTTTTTTATTTGCTTTACCTATTAGCTCACATACATGTGCATCTAGAGCAGCAGTAGGTTTCTTATCCCACTTTTTAATTTCCTCTCCATACTCATTCAGGAGTGACCATAGAATACCTCTTCCTGTATACTGTTTCTCTCGATTCAGTCTCATAGGAGGGTGTTTGCTCTTAATGGCTGCAATGTGGCTTCCGTCTCCCATTTGAGAAAAATGGGATAGGTGCAGTTTCTCAGCTGTCTCCTTTACAGCTGAGACTCAGGCTCAACAAGGAGCCATGACAGCATCTTCATATTCTTGTGCTGTTTCAGTCACACAGTTGGTTCCGTTTCTCCAGGAACCCATAACATTACTGATAGTGTATGGTTAAATGGGGATGGTGCAGTGTGCACAAACCTTCACATCATAGGCTTAGGCCATGGGATGTGGTAAGGATCTACAATCTTATCATCAGTATAAATCACATCTTGTACCACCAGTTCATTCAGATACCTGATAGCTTTTTCTAGTGTGACTGAAACACAAATGACAAGAGTTGTCTCCATAGGCTGGTGGTTCCAGCCTTTTCCCCAGATGCCCGATCAATACTTGCATCTTTGGCCAGGGATCCCGACTGCCTGGCTTCTCTCTGAGTTAATGTTATGGTAGCAGCCCCGTCGTTCCAGCATCGGAGTAACCAAATGAGAAGTGGTTCACCTGCAAAACAGCCAAAGTCCTTTCTCAGAGTATGAAAGTCCCTCATGGAATAGGACTGAACATATACTGCGGAGTCCTCCATGTCAGATAATTCTGCTTTAGCTGCTCTACGAGAAGAGGCAGTACCCTCTATCTGCTTTATCACCTGGTTGTCTTGTGCAGACTTTGAAGGGCTAGGGCTAAGATCTGATTTCTTTTGTTTTACTTTTCTGCTAGTCACAGGGTCAACAAGTGACTGTGTGGGCTGAGGGGGAGAGGCTGTGGTGTTTGCAGCAGTAGCAGCAGCAACAGGGCTCTCTGAACAGCAGCAGTGTCTGTGGGGGTGGAGGCAGCAGCTGCAGCTGTAGCAGAGACGCTGGCGATGCTCGCTGGCCATGTTCAAGTGGTGTCCTTGCGTGAGAGGGGGCTGAGCAGTGGCTGCAGAGGCAGGAGGGGGGGTGCTCTCTGTACCAGGGGCAGCTCTCACTCTCCAAACAGCAACTCTTGACCTCCTAAAAGGCATGCTCATTCTCATGACTCTGATTCTTGTCTTACTCCTCACCAGTATATGAGAAAAATTAACAACACCCACCAGGAGAATCAGAAACGAAATGCTATTGCTACTAAAACCTGGTGGAGTCAGCCTGAAATAAGATGGAGAGGTATAATTTCCCAAATTGAAACTGAAAGTGTAATTACCAACCAAGATTTTATCTCTGTATGAACACCACTGCACCATGTACCACTGCATATCAATATTGAAGACCATATCACAATGATGGTTCTTAAGCAGCTCTTACCAAAAATATACCACATATTAATGCTAATCCCAGCTACAAAAACACATATCACATGCCCTGAATACCAAGGTTACAGCACAGTTGGTTAAATTTCCAACCCTGTGAAATTTCCAAAGAAAGTGGTCTGATTCCTGCTCAGCAAAGCCATCTCAGTATCCTTCCACTGGAGCTGGAATTCAAACTATTCAGGCAAATTAGTCGAAAATTGAACTGGGCTCAAGCTAATTAGGTTAAGCCCTGTGTTGGGTGCCAGTAAATCTGCCATGATTTAATACGGGGCTGTCAATTAACCAAATGACAGATGCTCTCTATAAATCCCCCTCCCTGATAAGGAAAGGAGAGAGAATAAGGGAGAGAGACTTATGGGTTGGAAATTAAACTGTAAATATTTAACAAAACAATAATGATAAAAAGGAAAAATTACTAAATATATACAAATATACAGAAAAATTATACCACATTCCTCCCCCTTTCCCCCTGTAACTCTCACATCACCACCAAGGCTGCAGGGCAGCCCTGGGAAAGTCCATGCTGGATTCCTGGGGTCAGCAGCAGTTGGGAGCTGGAGGCAGGAGCACACAGATTCAGGCTGGTAGGGATCAGGACCACAGGCAGACAGAGGGATGGATGGAATCCTCTCAGGATGCTGAAGCAAAAAGAAACAGGGGAAGAAGGGTGAAACTAAAGGGCCAAATGAAGAAAGCAAAAAGAAGGGGAAGGGGTTTGACCCTCATAATCCCTGAGATTTATACTGGGTATGACGCATGTGGGATGGAATACTCTGTTTGGTCAATTTTGGTCATTTATCTTGTCTGCTCCTCCCTAAAGGAGGTTTGCGGGTTTGATGACCTTACTCCTTTTCTCTTTCCAGAGCACATGATGTTGCTCAGAACCGAGCAGTGGCCTTGGTTGTGCATAACATTCTCCAGCCGTAACTATAAACATCGAGTGTTATCAGCCCTAGAAGCAGACACTGTCTGAGAGACTTGCTGTTAATTTCAGCAGGTACAGCTACTTGCAAGAGACTTAGCTGAAAGCAAAGTTACAAGACAGAAAAGCTTTATCCTGGCCCAAAACAGGGCAATTGTATGCTTTCTGAGCTGAGAAACGCTGTGGTATTTTTTCACCTTTATTGAGGCTGATTTTCACCTTTATGTGTTTTGTCTTCTTCCCTTAAAACTCCTTCCCTTTTAATTTCTCCATTCTCTGTCCCCCTGTGGCATATAGGTTTTCTTGGATCACTAACATATACATCTGCAGGCTTCCAGTTCTCATCTCTCTCTGCCCCAACTTTGTTCTTGCTAGGGCCTTGTTCAAGATGTCCATTTATCTCCTTTAGATTTTATATGGAAATGTAATATATTTATGTGCATATTATAATTTCAGGTTTTTTACTGAATCCAACACAAGCAACCTTGTGAAAATATATAAGGCCAGCTATCTGTCATATTTGAAGCTTTTTCTTTGAAGAAGGAAGCAAAAGAGCTTCTCAAAAAACCTATTCTAGAAATACTCCCTGACTCATAAAAAAACACTTTACTGAGCAGTTTTGGTTGTTATTTTTCACATTTGACACGGAAGCACCAGTTAGAAAATCAGAGAACCAACACAAATAAATATCACAGAAAGCTGAAGTCTTTACAATGTGAACTGATGGCTGTAAGTGTCCAAGGTGTGACCAGCTATTTTATAACAAAAAAAGTATCTGTCTTTTTTACAGATTATAAGCTTTTCCACTTATGTTTTCTAGGGTCTTTTAAGTTGACCTGGTGTTAGTTGGTTTTAAGCAGCTTCTTTTTCAATTATTATATGTAGTTTAGTACTGATCAATAGTGCCTTTTTGTTCCAAAGCCTTCTCTGAGTCATTAACACCATCATATTTATATGGAGAAGGGATGATTCTTTATTTGGTTATTTGATTTTGGAGAGAGTTGCAAATGTCACAGTAATTATTTTATTTTTACTGGAGCACCACTTGAAACTTACTGGAATCAGTGGAAAGTCTGTATATCAGAAAGAGAGAACATCAGCATTTAGGGAAATTAAGAAGCTTACTGAATCAAAATATTGGGCAGAAAAAAGTACTCAGCTGACAAAAAAATTAAAATTTTGACATTTTTCTGGCTGGAGGGAGAGTGAAAGATAGCTGTGATGCCTTTAAAGGTTTTAACATTATGTCCATTATAAAGTGAAAATTTGCATGAATACTACTGTTTAATCTTGAATTCTTCAGGGCTAAAAAATTTGTTCACAGCGTGGAACTTCAGGGGTCTCTCAGGATGCAGTATACTTACATGTAAACAAGAGAAAAGTTTCCCTATGTAAAGAAAATAATGTCTTCAAGATAATTTGTTTCCTTACAAGCATAAATAAAGAGTACTTTTTTAAGTTGCATTAGTGTATCTGCATCTCATATTTGAATATGCTTCATGCAATACGTTCAAGGACTTAAGAACCAACACTGTATTATCACCTTTTATATTACCAAATTGTTTTCTACTCTTGTTTTAATCAGTATGTGATTAAAATAATATCTTAGTTTTTTTGGTTTTGTAACAGTTGCATTTTCATGAAGGAAGTGAAAGCCTAGTGATGGTTTGTTGTTTAAGCTAATCACATGAGAAGTTCTCTTTTTTTTTTAGAGAATCCCTCAGCAACTTCTGTTTGCTGCAGAAATGTGAAGAACCTGTAAATATAACGGGGTTCTTGCTCACTCTGGAAAGCAAGTGCAGACCACTTCAGGATGCAAAATGGATGTAATGTTACTTTAAAAGATTGACTTAGCCCACTGGATTTGTCTGGGGTCATAAGAGGCCAGTGCTTAAGTGGACAAGTATTTCTTTTAAATATGACAAAACTAGCTATGTGTGCAGATAAGCAGCAGGTGTATACTCTTAGCTGTGAGATTTTAGCATAGTTGATTGTATTATATTCCATTATGCATCTGTTCTATGTAGGCTCAAAGATAAAAGTAACACTTCATTAAAGATACTAGCACTCAGAAACTTGCTCAAAGTGTCTGCGAAACTGTTGTCAGTCTTTTTTCCATTTCTTTCAGGTTCTTAAACCACTAGATGTGAAAACCAAATTCTACAATGCTGAGGTAAGTGAGAGCTGTGTGTATTTGGGTTTGATTTGGTATGCTGACTTTATTAATTGATGTGGTTGTATTAAATTCAAAGAGCTCCTTAAGTTCATAGTTCTGAGAAGGGTGATAATTTATAAAAGGAAAAAAATAGGTGATGATTTTATAGGATTAAGGTTAAGAAGAGCTATACTTTTGATAAAGAGAGCAAAGAGATAGTAACTAAGGCAGACATTTCGGGACATTAATGCAATTGACCAACAGTTTTCTATATTTTCCACTTTTCCGTGAGCTCGAATAATTTCAGTTGTTGCATGCATATTTAGGCTGGTGAGTGCTTTATCTAAGGGAGATTAATTGTTCACTTGCAGATAAGAATTGGAGAAATTGGAGAAATTTAAATTTCCTCAGTATAAATAGGACCCCCCCGTTCAATAATTTAATTTTTAGGTTTGTAACAGTTAAACACAGTACTTCAAAATTAAATGACAGTGTATACGCCTTGTAATTGGCCATTTATTTGGACATACTTAGGCTTAGACTATCTATGTGAAGAATTTTAATTTAAAACTCTTAAAAACCATTCTCTTTATTTGTGCACATTCCCTGTGCATGTAACTATTGTATAGGTCTGTCACAGGGTATAGACTTCCACAGTATCTCATTAGATAGAAAGTTAGGACATTTGTTTCCGTCATTGTCATTTACCTGTTTAATGAGCAAGTAGCTTAATCTTGTGAGTGTTGTATTCTGTACTGTTTCTACGAAGTTCAGACTGAACCCTGCAAAGTTTGAGAGCTTCCGTTATGAACATTATTTTTTTCCCCATAAATACTGGAATGTGGTCATCTATTAGACTGCTAGTGGCTTTGCTGAAAACCTTCATTAGTATTCCTAAACAGTGTGTTTACAATAGTTTAAAAGATAGTGAAGTTGTAGGTGTGTTGTGTTGCATTCTATAGTCGATGAGAAAAACATGAAAGTGCCAGTGAGAGGAGAAGAAAATATATGGAATTTTGGCAATTTGAAAAGTAACTTGTGTTTTGCAAGTAGAAAATATGTTGCTCTCCATTCTTAACTAAGCAGGTAATATGCTTGTTAAGCACATATAAAGCAGAGGGGGTCTCCAAATCTATTGTTCTAATTATTTATCTCATCATAATCACACCTTTGGTTCATCATGCCAAATTATGGCTACAGAGGTGTGAAAGGTGCATTTCTTTCTCTTACTAACAGTATCAATAGCTGAAACAGAAGGGAGAAATAACAGGTGAGCGTTTCTGCTCTGCGAATGGAGTTTCCAGATGAAAAGTTCTGTCTTGTTCAGAGTTGGGCAGAAACCCTACAGTAAAGATTTTCTCTGTTGTGAATCAGTAGCATGTAAATTATGAGACATTTAGTACATATAATTTATATGGAGGGAGAATAAATCAAGTCATAGGTCATATGTGGTTCAAATATAGTACAGGGGAAAGAAAAACATTTTCATAAAAATTTGATGGTACATGCATCTAGGCCACAGTCTTCAATCCTTACACTGACCAGGTGGAAGATACTTAAGTGGGGCTGGAACATAAGTATGTATCCCTGGTTGACTGCTTTAGAGAAGTGTTGTTATCCTTAAATGGGAATTTCTGGAAATGTCTCCTGCTCTGATTTAAGAATAAAAATAATCCTAAAAAAACTAGGTAATTCTTCTAGGAACAAAAAACCCTCCATTTTCGTGCATTGATGATTATATTATTGTTTCAGACAGAAAATATGTGGTAGGGGAAAGACAGGCAGATAAGTTAAATATTGCTGTCTTTCTATATGTCACATGTAATTTCAGTTTTGTACTGAAACAGTTAAGAACAAATGGAAATAAAGACCTCTATAAGGTAAATTCTCGGCAAACATTTAACATAGGTGGAAAGTATTCTTTTCTTACAAAATTGTTTTACTAGCTGGCCTTGCTAAGGGACTTAATAAACTCCATTTCTCAGCCACCAGTTTCTCATGTAAAGAGCTGTGAGAAGTGTCTGAGCTAGAATTTGTGGGTTTCATTTTTGTTTTTTTCTCCCACCATAAAGGTTCTAAAAGGCTTTTTAGATGCCATTTGCTTTTCCTTTTCAGGAAGAAACTCCCATTACAGTAGTATCTGTATTAATGCAAAAAAGTTTTTTAAAGATTTTGGATATTAACTGAAAAATTTTCATTTGCCTAGCAAACTAATATAATACTTCATGCTTTCAGTTTGGAAGTCATATATGGTGCTGCTATGTGTTGTGACTACAGAAGTCAAATAAATTTTTTTTTATTACTAGAAATTTATTTATTTATTTATTTCCTATTTTATTTATTTATTAGAAATAAGGCTTTGGTTAGATGTTGTATGTTATACTGCATTGCTGTCAAAGCACTTAGGCCTTCATCCTCAATGTTAAGAAACACTGTTATCTTTGGAAGCAGGGGAGAAAAAATTCAGTCATTAGTTAACTAAAGGTCTTTAAAGGTTTACTAACAAAGTAAACTGTTACAATTAATATTACAGGTGTTGTGCTATCTATTAATAAAGTCTGACACTAAAAGTATTTTCTGCTAGAAATTATAATCCTTTTTTTATTTTTTTTTTTCCGTAAAACAAGGAATGATGATGAATGTTAATTTTCTTGCTTGTTGCTCATATTGCAGTAGCACCCAAATCAAGTTGATCACTTAAATTTATGCATAGAACGCATGCCCTGCCACCCTAACCTCCTGAAAACCTGAGGCTGAATTGCTTACCCTGGTCTATAGGAAGTCTGTCACTGACTTTGGTGTACCTTGGAAAGGGCTCTGTAAGAGGCTCTGTTCCTGCAAATATGCATAGGCAGACAAATATTAAGACTGTTAAGAAAACAAAGTTTGCAGTTAAAGTTGAGTTTTGAAATTACGGATATTTGAATGTTTTTCTTGATTATGCTATACTAAATTTTGTTATAACTTGCAATATTGTAGCTTTGCTAGTAGAAGACATTGCCACATTGCTTTTGTTTGAGACCTTATGTATGCGTAGGTATTTGGATTATCTGCAAAATGACAAGGACTGTTTTCCCATTTTATATACAACCCATTGCATGAATTTAAAATCAGGCCCAATTTTAAACTTCCTCAAAATATTTTTTTGGGGGTCAGTTTGTTCTGTCATATCTTACCTGTGACTTGTGTTCCTTAGGCTCTACTTCAGATTGGTTCTGAAGTGAAGCTAGTAAACCATGTAACCATACTAGCTATACTTAGAAATGTAGTTGTCATCTTTGTTTGCATCCATTTTTATTTGTTTCTGTCTTACTAATGCTATCTTGTTTAGATGGTGCAAAAAAAATGCAGAAATGCATTTTGTTTGAAAGTTAGCCTCCTTTTTCTTTAACATTTAACCCTAATTTCTCTAATGTGTTCTTTTTTATTTTCCCATTAGAGTGACCTCAGTTCTGTGGTAATTTTTATTTATTTTTTTATAAATATGTATGCTTTTTTAATTGCCTATCTGTCTCTGTGCCTGTTGTTGACATTCTTTTAAAAGACATAATGGAAAAGCAATGTTTGTTCTTCATATCATGAACTGATGTTTTCTCATCTTTGTATGTGCAGCTAATCACTTAAATGGTTAGCTCTTTCTTTAATACCCATTGTTGAAACTAAAAGTTGATGATTACAGAATCTTGCTTGCGGGGGTCCTCCTATAACATATGAAAGTTTTACTGAATTCATTATTTGAAGAACAGAGTTAATTCCCCCTAAATGTTTACTGCTTTTGAGCCATAGAATTGTAGGTTTTACTACAGCACTGCTTGTGTGATGGAACTTATGGATTCATGTCTGATTGGTGGAGACAGTGGGTTTGAGGAGAGAGCAGCTTTTGGATACTCTTCCTTCCTTTTGCTAGCTGGAACTGCACTTTCCAACTTTTAACTGCATGCAAGAGTTAATACAATACTTCTGCAGTCTGATTTCACATTAAGGTATCAAAATAAACTGCATTCTTCTGAAATACTTAAAGAATTACTTTTTTTTAAAGTGATGTTAAAACAACTCAGGAATAGCACAAAACTAACTTGCTTTTTCATTATGCTGCTTGGTCTTTTCCCTTTCAAATTAGCTTTTTTCTAAATTTCTGCCTATGGTTGCTGCATTGAAAACAACTTAAATTTGGGTAAATGGACACTTTGAGCAATGGATTTATGGGATATAAACAATATCAATTTAAGTGGCAGTCAGATGTCAGTCACATACTATATGTAATCATATAGTAATGATTACAGATATCCATGTTTTAGTTGGGATTGTTTCCAACTCCTGCAAGTGTGAGGTGTGCCTTAGGCATGAAGCTTGCAGTTTTCGTTACAATATACAATATACATATATTAATGCATATACATGCATTAATCTGTTTTGTGTTTAACACACTTATAAAGCACACATACTTACAGTACTGGTTTGTATTTATCTTTCTAACGTAATGTCTTTAGACTAAAAATATTTTTACCATTTTGTCCTACTTCTATTTTTTTAATTTACAAGCAGGACTATTTGTATAATGAGGTAATTTATTTACACCGATTAAAAAGAAACTGTAAGCTTCCTTCCATCTTCCTCATAAAAATGCTTTTAAAAAATACAGTTATCACTATATGTAAACTGTTTCGTACTGAATGTATTGAACAGAATATTTCAGTTGGAAGGGATGTAAAATGATCATCTAGTCCAACTGCCTCAATCAATATCTCTCTTGTAAATGCAGATTCTGTAGCCCCCCCACACACCCCTCCACACTCCCCCCCCCCCCCTTTTTTTTTTTTTTTTCAATTGGCACTTATTTGGTTTATTTGTTCACTTCTCCAGAAGCTCATATCTCTAGCAGACTGAGCCTTCTCTAATTATTCTAGCCTGAGATTTTAGGGCTGCAAAGCATCTTCACTGGTCTGCAGTTCCACAGAAGCAGTGAAGCAAAATTACCTCAGTTTCACATTTTTACAGCTTCTGAAGTTGTAATTGTAGATTTTTGTTCCTCCATTAGAATCAGTTCTTACATGCAATCTTCCAGCATTGACTTCATGTAACAGATACGTCTTAAAGAATGTTTTGAAGGTAGAGCACTAGTTAAAACAATTGTTGAATGCATATAATATTGGTAACCATTGGCATGATATAGATGAGTGAAAGAGGAGGCTGATTTTTGATTTTTAGCCACTACATCAGAGTTATATAATAATAAACAAATCTCAGCATGCACCTCAATTATTTTACTTCACTTAAGGAAAAACACACTTTAATTTATACAGCTTGATGCACTAGTAACCTGGCATGGCATGTTGTTGCGCACTGCAATTCCTTACCATGTATTCTGTTTTTTTCTTTTTTAATAATTTGGATTAAAAATTGAGTTGGTGAAATTCTTCAGAAGTGGTGGACCTATGCATTACAAATAAGCAGTAGCTAGAACATAGTGAAATTATCCCACATCCATTGTTTGGCAAGATACCTGTTGACTAACACTTTTGCTCCTGTTGTTACTGGGATTAAGGTTTTTTCTTGCATTAATTAATTTGATTTGCAGGCATGAACTAAACACATCTGACTTTTTTTTTTTTTTTTTTTTTTTTAAATAGGGGTGTCTACTCTTATCAGTTAAGTCTAATAATGTTTTCGTGAACATGCACTTTTTGGTTTTTTTTTTTCAGACAGATGAAGTGTTTCTGGAAGCTCAAATTCAGAATATCACCACCTCTCCAATGTTTATGGAGAAGGTTTCTCTGGAGCCATCTATGATGTACAATGTTGTAGAACTCAACACAGTTGATACAGCAGGGGAAAGGTATGTTTGGATGCTGGGTGTTTAACTTCAGAACTCTTAACTATGATTTAATGAGATAAGCATTGCTACAGTTAGTGAGTTGTCTGTAATGGAAGAATTATAGTTCTTTGCTTGATTTATAAAGATCAAATACCTGCTACTTATTGGGCTGCAAAAATTATTAGTTTCCTTTTTATGGAAACTATTGTTGAAACTTTGTAATTTTGTAGAGAAACCCCCAGCTTATCCCCTAGGTAATTGGTAACATGGGTGAAATGGTAACATGAAAACATACTTCAGTATTTCCAATATAAAATTTAGCCCACATCTGCTTCTGACTTGATGTGTGTATCCATGTGTAGCCTTACAGGACCCATCTGCCTTGTCCTTGCTTCCTTCTAGTAGAGTCATAACTGTTTTCAATTGTTCTGATTTAGATCTAGCAAGACAACAAAGGTGAATCAGTGGGATTTCTACCTCAGTTCTTTGACTCAGATGATTCATTTTCCCTCCATTTGTCCTTAGTGCTGCCTAAATTGTAGAATCTTTTTCTGTTGTGAAAACACACAAAAAATTCTGTGTTTTGCCATGAATAAAATACACACACATAATGAGACAGGTGAGGGATGGATGGGAAAAAAGCCTGGGTTCCTAAGTCCTTCTGAAAACAACTGATTAAATTAAGATATAATGTTTTTTTTCTTCTAGTGAGTCTACTTTTGGCTCAAGAAATTATTTGCAGCCTATGGATACACGTCAATACTTATACTGCCTCAAGCCAAAGAAAGAATTTGCAGAGAAAGCTGGAGTAATAAAAGGTGTAACAGTGATTGGTAAATTAGACATTGTATGGAAAACTAATCTGGGTGAACGAGGAAGGCTGCAAACTAGCCAGCTCCAAAGAATGGTAAGTTTAACATCCATTTTTAAGGCAAGTCAATGAAAAATTTAATAACAACTTGAAGGAAAACTTCAAGCTGCTTATTTTCTGGACCTTGTTCAGAATTCACATGTTCCTTATTTAATTAGAAAGTTACTTAATTCATTTGGTCAGTGAAGTGTGGAAAAAAACACTATTCCTGTAGCTGAACAAATGCATTCTTGTTCCTTTTGGTCATGCGAATGGCAGCATCTTTTGTTTTCTTGAGGATTTGTTTTGTCACACATAACATGCTTCTTCCTTTTTTCACAGCACTGAACAACATAAAGTAGTGGATTATGTACTTACATTGCCAGAAACAAGTAACCTATGTAGCAAAAGACATCAGTCATAGTGAGAATAAAGTTAGCTTCTCAAATACCATTTGGCATCAAACTGAAAAGCATTGACAAAAGAACTCTAAGTATGCTGTTGACACAGAAGTCTGCTCCCTAATTCATACAGAAATTTTATCTTTGAATAACGATTTTTGTGTGTAGGACAATACCATTTCTCTTTCATGTCAATTTTGGTTGAATCTATTCTGTTATAAGTGATTTAGAAATTGTTCATGAATTTTAAGTTGCAATTACTAGCTTGCTCAAGTCAGCTGCACACTCTGTACTCTAATGCTTAAACCTGAATTGCATCTTTTGAATCAAGGATGGCGTGACATGGGAGAGAAGTTAAAAGGCCTCAACAATTTTAATTTGAATTTACAAAACTTGTAACTGGGTTTCTACCTCTGTCATGTTGTCCCTACCCTTGCCCATCTTCTACTAAATCGAGTGGCTCTGTAGGGGAATCACACTGTCTTGGAACTAGCCAAGCAAATTTGGATTCTGGAAATTCACAGCTAAATGACTAAAACTTCTTCTTTTTTTATTTGAGGTGTTAAATATCTGTATAACCCCATCAAATTGAAAACTGACTTTTTTTCCAAACTTAGTTTTGAAAGTTCATTGCTTGTTTTTAACTAAAACTCTTCCATTTTCAGTTGCCCTTTCTTATAATTTATTTTTAAAGATAGGGTGTTGGGTTTTTTTCCCCCATTCCTAAATCAGTGTGACTGCGTGCCTTTTTGCTGAATGTTTGAAAACTGCACTTGAAGCACAGTGGTGACTAATGCACCTTCATACTCCAAGGTTAGTCTTAGTCATCCATCATTTTGTGATAGAGATTAACAGAGAAAAATGAGCTGGTTTGTGTACTTCAAGCAATATCTGCCTTTGGAAAAGCAGCAAGCGTTTTCTATGTTTGTTCCCTTTTGAGTTTCAGTGCAACTCAATTTCCTCCTCATCTTTTAAGTGCTATCAGATCATTTCATTTCAAGGCTCATATAACCTTCCATTTTCCTCCTAATCAATTTACTAGCCCTATAGCCATTGCTTCTCCCACGAAGTTTTACCTTACTGTGCCTGTCTCTCATTGTCATGGTTCAGATCAGGAATGTGGTTTTGAAATGAGTATCCTGGATCACCCCCACATACCAATTCGATCTTTTTGTGGCCTGGAAGCCACGTTATTTTTGAGTGACATTAAATCAGACAGATGAACATCCACAGTGTGCCAAGGATGCTCGACCCTGCCCATGGACATTCTGTCCATGACTATTTAGAACTAGTCCAAAGTTAAAGAACTTCTAAAGCAAAAGCAAAGAATTGTGTGGTTCATTCGATACCCTGAGCAACTGTCTACGTTTTGGGTGAACAATGTGTGCGTCCTTTTGGTGTTACTCTAAGGCCATTACCTCTAGCCATCAGTTCTTGCAGTAATCTCACTGTTACAGCCAACAGCTGTGTACTGGTTTAGGCCTTCCCATCTGCTTGTATGCATTGATTTGGTCAATTGCTTCTAATTTTATTACGTAAAATACAGCTTTTATTGTGTCTTGTTTGGTTTGTGGTTTGTTTTTTTTTTCTTGCTAGACTCTTATTTTAAAAGAGTAACATTCTAAGGCAAACTACCAGTTTTTAAGGGACCTCTGCATAGTTTTTCCAGTAGAATCCTTCTTGTCATCTAATACAGTTGAAAATGTGTGCCTTTTTCCAGTGCTGGATAATAACTTCTCTTTCTTGAAAGGTTCCAGACTTAGGTTACTCAACTGGTCTGAATCCTCCATTGGTTTGATGTCCTTTTGCTCCTCTAATGTCCATTTTAATACAATTTCTGAATTGTCATCTGTCTTGGGTCTGCAATGCACTATATATGAGTAAAACCTGCCCCCAGCCTTTCGGACACTGGCTTTCTGGACTACTGTGGCTTAGCACGTTGGGTGAACCACAAACCTAAGGACAGAATTACTCTCTCTTTTCCCCCTCGCCACATCCCCCCCTCCTCCACAAGGGGAAGGTAAAAGGGGAATAAAGACTGGAGAGTTTAATTTGGAAACTGAAAACAATTTGATACAGATTTACTAACACAAGGGAAAGGTATAAGGGATAAAGTAACAAAGAATACAAATATATACATATATATCTATATATATACACACACACAACCCCATAGATCTGGGCTGTGACCAGCAGGTGGTGAGCTGGTGGTGAAGGAGCAAAGGGGAACAGCAGTGCAGCCAGGAGCAAGCAGAAAGGAAAAAAAAAAAATAGAGGAACTGCTGGCTTTCCTGATGTTTATGAGAGTATGGGCAGGAAATGGGAGGGAATAGACCCCTCCCTTTGTGTTCCATCCCTCTCAGAGTCTGAAAGCCCTCCTTTAGTTCCTCCTGTTCAAACAATGATACGGACTTACTCTTCAAGAGTATCTTTTAATCAAGCTGTAACGTAACTTCTACTACAGCATCCTTCTATCATCAGGATGGTAGTGAATTGAATTGAAACATGTGTCACAAGTGTAAGCCTTGTCAAGAGGACAGATTTTCCCCTTGTTTTTCCTTACCTGTTTTTTGTGGAGATTGAAAATAAAAAGCTTTTTATCTGCAGGTTACCATCTTGAATCGGCCCTGGCTGCTGTTAAATAGGATATTTATCTTAAGTTTGTTAGTAGATGATGTGAATGTGTTCACCTTATAACACAATTGGATAGTTGACAGTGTTTACATAACATACTTTCTAACTGGTGAGAGACCTAGAGGACTGAAATGGCAAGAATGAACAATTTTTTTACTTCTTAGGATGTGGAATAGTGGTGGATTTATGCAGGAAAAGTATACTTTCATTATCCGTAGTAAATATGTTACCTGTCTGACAGAGAAGTCTTAGAATAAAGCTGACCTGAGGAACTGTGTATGTGTATTCAAACTTTCAAGATGTGAACTCTCTGAAAAACTTCAAGGATCAAGGATCCTTGATCATCCTTGTCTTCTGATTTAAACCTATCATGAAGGTGGTCAGTGGTAGTAGATGAAGCAATGCTGTGATTTGGGTAGAAAGCTAAAGCACAAAGAATCAATATTCTTTCTTCAAATTCCACTTATTGCAAGCTTTTTGCAGTAAATGAAAACTTAAGTAGTAAAAAATGCAGCTTTACTATCCAGCATCTGGGCATATATATTCTTGTGTCTTCTTAGGCTCCTGGTTATGGTGATGTAAGACTTTCTTTGGAGACAATACCAGACACTGTAAACCTGGAAGAACCTTTTGACATTACATGTAAAATAACAAATTGCAGGTAATGATATTATGTGAGTGCTGTGCTTTTTTCTGAGTGTGTTAAGTTGTGCCTGCCATTTCATTTTTCAGTATTTTCTCCTGAAACAACTCAAACCTAGTCTTTACTATGTGTTTATAGCAACATGAAACTATTTGTAACATCTTTTGGATTACAATGATTAAAAAGACCCAAACAAACAAAAAAAAGCTTCCCTCATTGTCTGATAATACTATTTGAACTAGGATATTGCTGTACTGGAATTCCGTGGAACTGGCTGCAATTTCACTTAAGATTGCACCTCAAATTGCAAATAATATTAATTAATCTGGTAACAAAAGGAATGCATATGTGGCATTTTTAAAATAACAAGTAATTCTATCAGAATCAGTATCCACTTTGATTTTACCCCTAGTTCCACAGCACTGCTAGAATGCCTGCTGGACACTGTCACCACAGTCTTTTGTATGTTTTTATCTGTGTTCTGACTTGATTTGTGTTTACACCAGGATTGCTGTTTTTATGAAAGGGTAGCAAGAGTGGCATTTAAGTAAAGCAATTCTAATAGAAGTTGAAGCCAAGGACTAAAGCCACGTATCTGGACTGCAGCTGTTTCTCATAAAAATGTTTTACTCCATCCAAAATAGGAGTATTAACCTCCCTCATTGCCAGACCCATGACAAAGCTATGTGCAAGGGAATTACTGCACATCACAGTAAATCACAGTAAATGCTTGCTGCATTATAATTATTTATAAATGCTTTAAAGAAGCCCACAGGTTTATTCTTGTTTTCAATTTTCTCTAGCAGTGAAAGGACTATGGATCTGGTGTTAGAAATGTGCAATACTAATTCCATCCATTGGTGTGGAGTTTCAGGAAGGCAACTTGGAAAGCTGCATCCAAGCTCATCCCTTCATCTTGCACTTACATTGTTGTCTTCCGTGCAGGGCTTGCAAGTAAGTCTTTATGGCATAGTTTTGTTATAAAACAGCTGTCTTACAGTTATTGTTTCTAATAACTCTTACACATATTTTCCCTTTCTAGAGTGTCTCTGGCTTAAGACTTACAGACACGTTTTTGAAGAGAACCTATGAGTATGATGACATTGCACAAGTCTGTGTAGTTTCTTCAGAAGTCAAACAAAGCTGAAGAAAATCTGTATTTCTGTGGGATTTTTTTTTTTTTGGACCAACTTCTCGATGTTTTTGCAGCCGAGTATTACAAACGCCTATATATCTACAAATATAACTGCACATTTGATTTGTCTGAGCATTTTTTGAGTGTTTTAAAAATCTTTTAAAAACATGCATATACATTTTATCTAGTGAAAACAGCCACTGAAAAAAAATACCTAGCAAATTCTATTGCATTAACATCACCTCAGGGCTGGAGGAAGAGATTGGTATGAAATAGTGGTACTTTGTAACTTATTTTTGTTATTTTTATTATTTTTGTTATTTTAACAATATTTAAACAGCTTCCAAATTCTGGTTCTGATGAGAAAACTCCTTCAGAACAACTTTGAGGAACTCGCCTTTTACAGACAAGTTCCTGCAAACCAAACTCTTAGAAGAAATACTTCAGGGTACCAGGTGTGGCACTGTATTTGCATAATACATAAGAACTAGAGCCTGAGAAATGTGTGAGATGAAAGAGTGCAGGGAACAGTGTGGAGATGCTAGCAGCTAGAAAGAGTATCAAAGAATGTGCTTATTGTGGCTTGTAAAGGAGTAATACTGCATATCTATCCCAATTAGCTGCAGTCTTGTGCAGAATTGTGTGTGCCTGCAACACATGCTGTGCAATTCCTTCCCAATTACTAGGAAACTGAACAGTAAAACAGCAGAACTCAGGCCTCTTTTATTGTTAATGTGAGGGAGTACAAATTATTCTTCACAGAGTAGTGACATTTAAGTAGATCTTTTAGGAAAATAAGAAGAACCCTGCATGGCCGCATAAGCTCAAGTTCTTCAAAGCAAAAGCGGGAAGGAATTCAGGATTTGTTAAAGCTTTGAAATGTATTTTTCTCTGGCTTTGTTTTGACAAAAGATGGAATTTTTTATTTATCTGGCGGGAAGGGAGGGAAGGGCTTAAGTGCCTCAGGTCACTGAAAGGCAGCCATTTAATACACAAAATGGAGACTGGCTTTCCTAGTTTAACACTATAGTTAAACTAGCATTAAAGATTCCACTCACTGGCTTGTCATATTTCTCAGCTACCTTGTTGGCACTTAGGAGCCTTAGTTTTGCACGTATTTTACTTAAGCCTTATAGGAATGACTTCATACAGAAAAAAAACCCCTATATCTGCTAATAAATGCAGAGCAATCAACACAAAAAGGTATTTTAAAGAATGTAATTTATCTGTTATTCTAGATATATCAACAAACTAAAGCAGTAAAGCCACAACAATCCAGACCAAAAAAACGTAAATAACTTTATTTACTATATATTTTCAAATTAGACTGACACAAGTTGAAGGACATGTAACCATAAGGTAGTAAGAGGTAGGAAAGATACAGAAATGGTAGACAAGTTGCATTTTGCGGGAAGTTATTTGCAGACCTGAAACAGTGTATGCATTCAAAGCTGCAGACTTACTTCTTTCTTGGAATGCATGCCTGATTTTACTCTGTACTTGTTACAAAAGCAGAACTGAAACAATTTCTAAGCTGAATGTTTCACTAGGGGTCTTTATGATCAGGCATAGTTAGAAGAATGTATGTTCATGCAATCAGGTTCTGAGTTCACAATTTCAGTGCAAAACTTTTTCTTGTTTAACAATTATCACACTTAAATGCTGATGGAGCAGTAATGATGCAAAACCCACTAGGTGCTAAGTGCATATTTGCTAAGTTGAATGATAAACTGCAACTGACCTTAAATTAAAGCATTATTTACAGGGCAAAATAAATCAGTCTTTTACCATTTGATCTAGCAGGATGAAAATTTTTAGTGCAATGTAAAGTGCAGTTATTAGACAGGACAACATTCCTTCTTCACCCTGTGATTAAGACATATTGCATGACTGAAACAATCTAGCCTATTCAAGGCAAAACAGACTTTAGCTTAAATGATCCCACTGTTCCTGGTTTAGACAGAAACACATGAAATGACAGCTCCTGTTATTGGTTTCACTGATTTTTATTTAGGTAATAAAGCCCCTTCTGTTCACACACAGGAAACAAGAGAATGTTTACAAATACTGTGCCAGTTGTAGCACATTCCAAAAGGGTTACTTAATGCCATCAATGTTGTAATAAATACACTGGTTACATACTATTTGTAGTAGAGTAAAACCTAAACATGACAATATTGTAGTATGTGAAATGGAAGCAACTACTCCCTAAAGATGATTTCAAGAGTAGTTTTCAGATGACTAACCAATGCTTCATTCCATATATCCCCAGGGACAGTTGTCCTATAAATCCAGTAAGATATAGGGCTTGTACTTGACAGTACAACTCCTACAGCCCAACTGTGAATATTAGTGTATTTTGTAGTTCTTAAGGAACTCAAGAGGTTCCTGACACTCTTCCTGCCATAGAATAAAAAAATATAACTGACTGCATTAAGACTGCTATCACGAAGTAAGGATAAACTGAGTGCGAGAGAGACTACAGTGCTCTCTAGTCTGCCCACTCTGGATTTATTGGTTCCCTTTATCAAAGTTAGAAAGACTCACTTTGGGTGGCTTAAAATATGAAAATGGAAAATACCTTGAATTTTAACAGGAGATATGCTCGGAGCAATGCTTCTCCCCTGATACGTTACACAACTCCAAGCAATCTCTGTACAGTAGCTGTAGCCCTCCTACAGCCTCCATTGATCTTCACTGTAAATGGTATTCTGTCCTATTAAAAGTAACTGAACTTAACTAGCAGTTTTCTTGAGATTCAAAATGTGAAGTACCTCTGAAAAAAAGATCCTGTTAGGGATTTTCTCCTTTGTCATCAGATGTTAAGTCAGAAGCTGAGCAACTTACACTGAGAATTTTAAAAAAGCATTTTAATGCTGTTTTTTAGTTAAGCTCTATTGAATGAAGTATATAGTGTCTTAAATTTGTTAAAGTTGCTCTATTAAGCTTTACCTTTTTTTTCAAGAGATGGTAATATGGGTTTCCTATTTTTTGTGTTCTTCAGTTCTCTTAATCTCTCCTTGGATCCAGCTGCATTTCCCTCCCATTTAAGTAGGAGAGGACTCATACAATAGATGCATAACTAGCATCTGTCATAGTCAACTACAAGACTTAGCTCCCAATTTTGCATTTGCTTTTTATATGAGGTGCTTTTTTGACCACAGGATGAATCTGTGAATTGCCTGGGATCCAGGAGTTCCTGTGAATTTTTCCAATAGGGAGTCTCCTCACACATACCTTCACTCCTACACATACCTTCTCCAGCCTAACTGGCCAGCAGAGAGATCAACTCCGTTTCAGACATCAAAGCAGACTCCTCAAATTAGTTCTGATACACAAAGAGGAAAGTGTGAGTGTTGAAAGCCTCCCCAGAGTAAAAACAATTGTACCAGAAAGCAGTGTGAACAGCATAGTTTTTAAAGTTAACAATAAAAATACAGAAGAGCAGTGGTTTCTGAGTAACTGAGCAAGAAAAGCCAGTGTAGGAACAAAAGTACTACAGAGTGCAAAAAATGTTACTTGGCCACATAACCATCACTTAAGATAGATACATGTAAAGAAAAAATCCTTAATTATTTATGAGAGTGATTTACCACACAAGAAGAATCCTTCTTTCTAAGGCAGTTGTTTTTTTGATAATTTTTCAATACTAGTTATTTGTACAGTCACAGGATCAGTTTTAGCTTATTAGAGTTAAGAATTTTAAGCTTATGTTAACTACTGCATACATATAGAATGTAATACAGTTTGCCATGCCTAGTAAAGCAGTGCCATAATGCTGACCTCCAGGGCTACCATCATTATTTGAGGGTATACGTGGCTAGAAAAGCCTAAAAATATTTTTTCCTCTCCCAAGCTAAGTTCCATTTTGTTTGTGTAAGTCTACAAGGGATGAGTGTCTTCTCTTTCATTTTTTGGTATTCCCTTACATGCAGTCATCTCCCTCCCTCTTGCCCAGTGAAGCTGAAAAATGTTTCATGTTGATAATGAAGGCCCCTCCATCGGCTTAAAGAAACAAACTTTCAAGCATTACTTTTCAAGCGTAACTCCAAAACTGATTTATGTTCATTACAAAAGGGCACATCAGATGGGCCAAGAGTTTCAATATTTGACAGGGAGTACAGCTATAATCACCTTCACCACTAGGATCTTAAATTAAAGATGTTATGAAAGTTCAGCTCACTTGCAAAACCCCTCCCGACCCAGTAGCCCTGGAGATCAGTCTAATGCACACACTTAAAATGACTGGTACTTTGGGATCTTCATAAACCACCTACTTGCTGTAGTAATTTTCAGAGGAGTAACTATATATAAACAATATGTTCCAAGTTATGTGCAATAGATCTGTTTAAACAGACTTAACTCTTGTTTGCAAACACGCACAAAGAATTTTCTGTCTTCTATTCAAGCAGAATATTCAAGTTACAATGGTGCTTTTGCTACTAACTATGGTATGCATTTTGGGGGTTATATGCCATAATTCACATGCCTCGTTTAAGTCAGGAATGCTCCTCAGTGCTGCCGCTGAAAGATCTGCTCCGAACATGATTTCTCAGTTGCTCTATAAGCTCTGGATTCTGCTGCTGTATCTGTTGTGCAAACTGCTGCCCCCTGTGTTGAACAGTTTGAAGTAATAACAAGTGAAGAAAAATGATAAACGGCATATGTCAGTACAACTGAAAAGTGCATTATATGAAAGTTAAGATCCTTTGCTGTATAAGTCTTCATCAAGATTATTTGTAGTATTAAGACTTCGATCTAGCTCACATCCCTCTGAGCTGAATTATAATCAGATCTTAATTTTGATTCTCTAGGACTACTACTTAATAACATAGAGGAAAAATTACTACTTACTTTGTAAAACTAAAATTTAGCAAAAAATCTGCTCTAGTGATTTGCTCCCTTCTTTTTGAGAGCATCTATTCCAGTTGTTTAAGGTAACTACTTTTCTATGTGAAGTACAATCTTAATTTTTTTATAAATAGTGGCTCCAAGTTGTACTAATGAGCAAGATGTTATTAGTAGAAAGTAAACATACAGTTAAACCTTTATGTTTTGTGTGATTGAAATAGTGACAGATCCAACTCCGTAGCAGCTGTAGCTTAAGATTAATTCTATATAAAGATAAGTGTAGCACTTATTTACTAGAAAAAGCACATAATTAAAACACATCATTAATAGCCTGGCATGGCTTCTCTGTAACTTGGGCATTTTGACCATATAGGATATTATCAAGGTTCCTTTAAACCACAGTGAAGCTTGAATGAAAGCCACTGTTTTCATAGATAGAGGTGTAGTGTGTTTTTTGTGACAACATCCCTTTGTTTTGTGGGGGCACATTACTGTCTGTGATGACAATTATAAACCACTTCACCCTAAAGGGGCAAAACCTGAAAGCATTGTGAAACAGACTAGAAGGCTGAAAAAAAGCAAAACTGTATGCCCTTTAAGAAGTCTTCCCTTATAAGCAAATGGCATGTTTTTGTGCACTCTTCCAGATGGATAATCATTATTGTACTTAAAAGACTTGGATTCTGTCTGTAAAAGCTTCTTAATTATACTGAGTTCCCTGAAGTCTTCCTGATCTAATTGGAGGGATGCCAGAGCAGAACTTACTGAAACCTGTGCTAGGTAAACCCAACTTTTCTAACTACTGTCTGGGATATGAGGCAGTAAATTTATCAACACAATTTGAAAACAAATGTAAGTAACTTAAATATTTAAAGGAGCACTTTTAGTAAGTGGCCTTTAGAAAATAATCAGAGTATGGGAACCAGAAAAGTAAAACTGAGCACACAGTTCAATCATTCCACCTGATGAAACTCTACAAAGCAAACAAACAACATAGTGGAAAGTAAGTCTTCCAAATTCTTAATTTTAATGAGAATCAGGCACACAGTGGGGACCTACCACAGTATCACTGGCTTGACACGATCCCTTTTAAATAACTGTTGCATGATGATCTTTCTACAAATGTGGCAGTTAAACTAAGCAATTCTTACTTACGCATGGATCAGGCTGGACAGGTCTGACAGGCCACCAACACCTGCAGCAGGGCCACCAATGGCATTTGACATCATCCCTGACATCCTGGAAGAGTTAGCACAGTGCTGACATTGGGGTATGCAGGGATCTTTACAATAAGCAATAAACCATAGCTTTTTTTTCCTAATTGCTGGGAAGAAATATGCTGCAAGAGGAAGAAACTTCAGTAGTTTTATTTACACTAAGTAAAAGTAAAATGGTTTTTTTAGCAATATAGTACTGTCCACCTTTTCTCTTATTAATTCAGCCTCTTTAAAGACTTTTAAAAATGATACTTCATTTTATTACTTACAGTTGTTGAACTTGAGGATTCTGCATTAAGCTTGCTGCCTAGAATAGACAATATATGTAGCTGAAATTATAACACAATTACTATTTGGGTATCACTGATGAAACTGGAAGAAATAAAAAACAAAAAAACCACAGGCTGTATTCTGCATTTTATTATAAAATTAAGCTAAGTATATATGCACAGAGATGTTTGGCCCCCAGCAAAAGAGTCTTAGGAACTTATTTCAAAGATGTAAAGCTGAGACAATTTGTTACGTGTTAGATGAAAAATAGTGGTTATAAATTCAGACAAAAAATAAACATAAAAATGCAGTACCAGAAAATGGGAGTGTTTTTTGTTTGTTTGTCATCTTTTTTTAAAATTGACTTAAGACTTCTAAAGTCAAAAGTTTTCTGTTGTTTTGGGGTTTTTTTTTTTTTTTTGAGAAAGATCTGTATTTTTTCAATTCCCAGCCTGGATAAATCAGTTCATAGAATCATAGAATAGGCTGGGTTGGAAGTTCTGCAACTACTGTTACTACTTGGTGTATATAGTTAAGAATACTGCCAGGAATGTCTGTAGAGCAAACCAGTGTGTGGACTTACTTTGTAGCATGGCTTTGTGGTAACAGCCATCTTCTGTGTTATATGCTTATCTTCTTACTTTGCACTAACATGAGGTTATAAGAAATTTGAAAAAGATACCTCAAAAATTATATTGCCTTTACTATGGTGTAAGACATATATGTGGACAGATACTAGTGAGTAAACCAGATGATGTTTTAAAATTAGTAACATAATTCCCATGGAAATCAGAGTCTGTATGAACAGAAGACCAGTATTTGCTTATTCACTCTCTTATTAAAAGTACTACAAGTACCAGATACATAGAATATCAATTTTTTTGATCAGTGTATTTCCATCTATACATCTCCAAAGCAAATAAGATGTTTTCTCTGTTGGATGTAAAATCACAAATTCAGGTCAATTCTTTGCATAATACAAAATTTTTTTACAAGTCTGACTGAGGCTAGGCCCAAAATGGCAGCTAGAAGTAACTTTCTCAAATTCAGAAAGAGTCAAACTTTGCTCAAAAACAAAATAAAAAAAAGCTACAGGAAAATCATTCATTCATTCCTAGATGAATGCCCTGTGTTCTATCCACTAGACCAAGCATCTTCTGGAAATGATGCAAACAATCCTTTTCCTTTCCCATAGGTAGCTCCATACTGAAAGAGTACATATTGGATGCTAAACAGATGCAGATTATGTAACATGGCCAAGGAAATGGCACAGAGACTTCCAGTACTATTTAATCACTAATGCCATCAAGAGAATTTGCTCACTTCTTCCTTGCTACCATATCTATTATTTTGACCATATCATACCAAATGTATTGATCTCTCACATGCACTGCATTTCCACATGGAAGCAATGGATGAAATGTCCTTTCCTGAGGAAGCTGCCTAAGTTTTAACTGAGCTCTCAGAGGAAGTTTTTTTGGGTTTTTTTTTTTTCCTCTTCTCCAAATTCCATTCTTCAAAGTTAATTAATACAGTTCAGAGAGAAGAACTACTGAGGGACAAAACCACACACAATTTGCCACTGTACTAGATACAAACTAATGCACTACATGTTATTTATATTTGATGTTTCCACACTTCATGAAGTTTTACTCACTGAAGGATGTTAGGGATCATTTGAAAGAGTAAAAACAGAAAGTTCTCCCCAAGCAGAGTTATTTTAGTCTTGGGTAGACTGCATCTGAATCATCTGATATTCACTTAAAAGGTGATGTCTTTGTATTCATTGTTAACTTAAGGTGGAGAATGGAAAAGAAATTTTCACCATGCTGTTAACAAGTGTTTTGCAACCATGCCATCTATAAAAGTACAATAGTTAATCTATGTAGTTCATAAACATAGAGTCATTGTAAATAAGACAGTCATTATGGGAGACTTATGCTTCACCTCTTGTTTTGACTGTAAAATGACTTTAAAAATTTAAATTCAGGAAGAGGAAACCATTGCCACTACAATAAATATTAAAATTGCTTGTGTTAAGTAAGAGTTCATAAAACTTCAGTTTTAAAAACAGGGTAATGTAAAGCTTGAAATATACTCACCATACTAATGAAAGCAGGATTGTTTATCAAGCTTGCCATGTCAAAACTCAGTCCTGTTCCAGTCTACAAACAAATTGCAATTTAATGTAACTTTACCTGCAAAATCCCAGTTAAAACTACTGTAAATAAATAGATAGAGAGCTAACTTACAGGACTGGACATGTCTCTTAGTTTCTGTTCTGCTATTTTCAAATTTGATTTATAAGAATCATTTTCTGGATCAAGATCTAGTGCTTTTTGATAACTGGTAACTGCTTCTTCATATTTATTCACAGAGGTCAGAGCCAACCTAATGTGAAATAAAGAAATCTTGGGTAGAACATCAGTGACCAAAAAATGATACATTTTCTGTTAGAAGTAATGTAATATTTCACAACTAATTTTTGTCTTGAGCACCAAGTCAATGCAAGTTTTGCTATTGTGCTACTACTGCTTAGTGTAAGCACTTGTTTTTGCAGAAGAGATGGTCCCTCAAGAACCCAACTTGCATCATCTGTTCCATAAACATAAAGGTTCCATTAAAAACTCCTTGGCATTATCAGGTGACTTAGTATTTGAGAGCACAGGCTGGATCCAGCATCCATGACTTTGCATAAGCTCAGTGTTTCCTCCAGCTGTTTTGATCCAAAAGATTATTCAGAAGGATATAAGGGTAAGTAGGGCAAAGATACACTTAGCCTGAGTTCTGCAGCTTCAAGAAACCAGATAGTGGAACTGCAAGAGCTTAATAGATTTTAGTCTTACTATCAGTGCAATGTTCTCCTTTCAGATCTTCTACTTCAACAGTTTGCTAAGTATATTATACAGGATAGTAGCAACATCTGTAAGATGCTGTGAGAAATCTTTGCATTAGAGAAGTCTGCTTACTGTTTTGAAAAAGATTGTTCTCCAGCAGCTCAGGTGAGCACAGGAAACTACAACTTTTGAAACAATATTCATTTCCAAATTCTTATCAGCCACTACCTTTAAAATATCATTGTTTTTTGAGCTGGTCAGAAGTCTATCCAGTTGCAGTTTCAATTCCATCTTCTCCTGTATTTTCAATTTATGCTGACGGCAAAAATAAACTGATTGTTTCCACATTCTGTGAAATATCTCTAACCCACATTCAGCTATTTGGTACTCCAGTCCCCCTTATGGTATGTGCTGAGCTGCACACACTGGGTTGATAAGCTAGTGTCAGTGCCCACTGACTGACCTTAGTCTTTTATTTCAGGCAGGAGAGCTGAGTGTGTTAGATACATCAGTCATAGCAATCATCCTCAGTAAGGATGGGCTGAGGAACAGTATGAAACTCCAGGAGTTTCCAGCAGTGCTTCTCATGCAATACTGATGTTTTCTCTCTTAACACAGTTACTCCCATAAAAAATATTCTCCCCTTTTGCCCATTAGCTTGTCACAATAGTTTCTGACCAGACAAAAAATGCAGTCCAGCATTTCTGTGATGCAATCATATAATTCTACAGAGAAAGTATGTAAAAGTCTGCTTCTTGAAAAATAAGATAAGTCAAAACACTGGGGACAGTTTCTCTGCTCAGAATTCCTACCCAGGCAAGTGCTCTCTCAGGGTCATGCTGGAAGTATCACTTAACTGTCTACATGGCTCCCATCTCTGCATATTTCTGTAGCATTCCTGCATCTTCCTGTGACATACAGAGTTTGTGTCAAATCCAGAGAAAAACATATACCTGCATAGTGCAGTCAGAAAACACAGCTTTCTCATAAAGACTTTTTGTTGAGAAGGTGGTTTCCACAATTAGTAAAGAAGCCTTGTTTTCTCCTTCAGCCTGTATCAAATGTATTACTACATCCATGTGCTGAGTGAAGCAATTGCTTGTAGCTCAAAATGTATCCTCTATTAAAACAGACAATCAAAAAAGGAGAAGCTTGATTGCCTGGGAATGATACCACTTACACTGTGTATCAAGGGGCACACTGGTCTTAGACCCAAATCTCTGAAATAACCTCCAATTTCCAATTAAATCAGCCTGTAGCTTCACTCCATCTCACTGAAACTGGGGGATCTCAGGTTGTGCTTTATGAAGAAATAATCTAAAGAGAGTTAAGTAGGACAAAACCAATTCAACAGTCCCTATAATTTCAAAGTGAATTAATTATCTCAAAAGCCAGGCAGGTTAAGTTTGTATTAGTAAATCAAACGGTATTGTGGTAAGTTTTCAAGTGATAGAATTTCTTCATGTCCCCTGGCATGGTTTTGTCCCAGGCCAATGAGCATTATCCCAAACAAATTCTGAACCTTGCCCCAGAATTAACACAGGCCAATGCCGTGTAGCAATAGGCAGTTTGGATGTTGCCACTCCATACTGCAAACCAGATTCTAATAATGAGGACATGGACTGTTTTGTGCCAGCTGGCCCAAGGAGCAATCCCAAGCATTTTTTAATTTACTAGTACAGATATAACCCCAAAAGCCTTATGCAGCATTCAGCCCATACCCACAATATGTCTGATAATTTGAAAACACAAAGCTATGTATCGTGGAAGGATGTTCCATCACTCTAGTATATATCCAACTAGGAATATTCATGATGGTTTTTTTCAGATAGCACTTAACCAGACATGCCACTTAAAGAGGCTATACTGTTAATCTCTCAGACATGCCTGTGAAAAGCTACCAAAGGGATGTAGCTTAGTCTTGCTAAAATACCTGCTTCCAAAATGCTACTGAGAAGGAAAACTCAGCCTCTATTCCTGCTAGTATGAAGCCCCAGTGCTTTTAGGATTCTGTTCTCAAATAGCATCATTAACAGACTCACTATTCCAACTGCAGAATTTTGACTACTCATAACGAGGCAGGAAGTAGGAAAAACATCATGACTTTCTAAGATGAACTTGCAAAGCTGATAAAATGAAAGAAAAAACATGGTGAAACAGATTAAATCTCATAAGAAAATTATGAGATAAACAATATATATAAAACAACAACCCAACAGCCATCTAAAGATGGCATGGCCATCTTCAGACAACAACTAAACTTTCAGAACAGGGTCAGTTAAGTAAACAACCTAGCTCCATTTATTTCAGAATATCTGGTGATTTATGCTGTGGTTTTCTATGTTTACTCAGATTTGTATAAGCTTACCCCATTCTCCCATATGCTTTGCTGTACTTTGGATCTATTGCAATGGCTCTCTTACAGTCCTTGATCGCTTCGCTGTATTTGTTGAGTTTACTTTGAGCAGCAGCCCTAAAAGGAAGATTGGAGGGAGAGAGCTTTGTCAAAAAAGCAATAAAGGAAAGGAAAAAAAAACCCACCACACAACCAAGCTTAGATATTCAAATGTTCATGACTAACTTTTGGCTTTTTTAATGTTACTGCCCTTTTATTTGTTACTGAGGCAATGCCTCAGCTTTCCTCAATTAAGTAAGACAGGCAAATGTTCTGAACTAGGTATGTCCTTAAGTGCATTGCGAGAATAGGGCTTTGGAGAACATGCACTCACTTTTGAGGACAGAAAGGATAAATAATTTGATGCAACCGTTTTAGATCCAGCATACAACCATGCATAAAATATATAATAAAACCTATTACAAGAAGCGAAACTCTCAAGTAGTAGTTTAAAATTAGTAGTTAAAATAATTGTTTAAGCAGATGTTTACTTATCTTTAAAATAACAAAGTCTGGGAATGAAAAGTATGTATTTTGTTTTTACCTGTTGCAATAATAGACAGCATTGTTTGGATCCAGTTCAATAGCCCTAGTATAACAATCCACTGCAGCATCATAATTTTCTTCTTTCATATGGTTATTACCTGAAATAAATCATAAAAAGCTCTTAAAAGTAGTTAAAAGATACAGTGCTATGTATGAAAAAAACAGAGCAGCAACACTATAGCATCTATTTAAGGTAGTTATGACTGCTCTTTTTTTGAGATATTCTTTTAAATAAAACTAGCATGGGATTATGCAAATAAAAGTACCTACTATGTCTGTACATTTTATTAGGTGCACTGTAGTCAACCATATAAGCCTTCCCTTCTCATCTTACTATTTCACACTTTTCAGCTAGTTTCTGTTTTTAAGCAAAGATCACATTTTGGAGAAGCTTAATTGTAACTGCAGTTTTAACTCTGAATGTGAATTCATCAATCTTAACTATTTTTGCAAGCCTTACAATCCAACAGGCTTTTAGATCTCATTTTCTCACATCCCAGTAACTTGCTTTTAACTATCCACATAATATGGAAAATCAAACAAAAGCAAAACCAAGCATATACACCCCACTTTTGTGATGCCACATAATACATTTACTAAGATAATGAAAAGTAGGTATAGCACAGGCAATTTAAAGTGACTCAGAGGTAAAATTTCTCATCAACAAAGTTCAGAACGACTAAAGTTTCATAACTAGTGTTTTTAAGTCCAGTGAAAAAAATTTTTAAAAATACAGCTTTTCTATGGAAAGAAAAATTTGGAGTAAGGTCTTTCAAAAGAAAAGGTATACAGTCTTTACTCCCCAGCACAGGGCAGTCCTGGTAGTAACTTTCCTCATTACAGAGTAGTAAAGAAGGCCAAGGTCAGAGTGCTCAAGCTTAAGGATGCCCCTGGTCCTGTGACTATGGATCTTTGGCCTTTGGGTCCTAAGGAGGATGCTTTTCCAGCAATGTCAAGAAATTGGCAGGAAAGCCACTGATCTCCTTGTATTCTGGCAAAATATTTCAACTTTCTCCTGAAGTAAGCAAGAGAAGTCATTGGTCAACAGGTTACTACAGATGTACATAACTGCTTAAGGAAAGGCTGGAAAATCTCAGTCAGGACATTTTGTCTCTGACAGAAAGCAAGACTGCGAAGCAAGCAGCCCTTGTTGCCTCTACTAACAGAAAACAACTATATTTGCATTTATTCATCAGCACAGAGAGCTTAATAAACAGATCCATATTATCAAGGTAGTGCAAAATCACCTCTTCCCATTAGTGATACACTACTGTAATTATATTGTAATTGTAATTGTCAGCAATCCCTGCCAGTACAGGACAAAATGAAACTTTAATTACATGTATACCTTCAAAATATACACAGAAGGTAAGCATATCTGGTCATATTTCTGCAGGCTCATTATCTACACATCTTTCCTTGGATCTAAGGTAAATGTCTCTACACTAAATCTTGTTGTTAGATAAAAGACTTGCAAATTAGCTGCATGCACCAAGACTGCAGCTGTTAACAGTTCTCTAAAACAAAACTGCCATGACCATTTGTTGAAGTTGGAATTTCTGATACTGCCGTGCATTAAGAATGACCTCATGTACTGGGCTAAGTTGGAGCTGGTATGAGTGGGCTCCTTTCTTGCTCTCTCTCCAGCTCAACATTGACTGAAGGAAAACAGAAAAATAGCCAAACCTCCTTTATCTGCTGAGATTAAGCAATTCAGGACAAAGGAAAAAGCGACTGTAATATTTTACTTAAGCACCAGACAAAAATTCTTAAGACGAAATAACCCCACAACACCAGAAAGGGTTATACTTTTGAATGTATGCCCTCTGTAACAAAAATACTAACTATTGTTATTATTTATGCTGTAATTGTAATTCCAAAATCTTCCCAAATCTTTTTAGGCTCAAACTACTGACACACTCTGTAAACATTCACATAGTATGTGCTCTAAACCAAAGTGTCAAGTAATACACAAGAGTAGGCAAGTAAATAAAAGTATTTATTAGTCCAGAAGGTGTACTGCTTCCTGGCTTTACAATAACCAAGAAAGAAAACTCAGCTATCTGATTTTGTCTCTTCAGTCATCAGCCAATTTCTACAGGTAAGGCTGGTTTGAGAGTAGAGCAAAAACAGGCTGGTGGCCACAAAGATGAGGCAATCATTCCATTGGTAAGGACGTACAGACATAAATAAGGAAAACAGAGGTTTAAAATTAAAGTATTATAGAAGATTGGGTTATATTGACCTCCTCCAAGTTACCTATTTTATCTCCCTAACTCAGGGCAGAAAGTACTTGTAAATAAAAAGCATGATGGTGGTGAAAGATAATACTTTTGTGAAAATGAAGAGGATTAATATGACAGAGCATTATGAGAAAACAAGACAAGATATTTTAATTTTATTATGGGAAATTAACAAGGGGCATTTCAAGCAGTTTGAAACTGTTTACTAGTGCCCCTGATGGCTGACATTTTAAACTCTGTTGAAGTTTAGACCCTTCCAGTGTTTCCAGCAGAGACATCGAATTGCTTTAGTAACACCACACACATCCAGTAATGGACTGCATTCATGACTACAGATTGACAGTTTTTAAGGTAAGAAAGTGTGGAAATCATTCTCAAAAATAGCAGAACCTTTGAGACATCACTATCCTGATTTTTTTTCAGAGGATTACATCTGCCTTACAGTTAGAAACTTTGTTTTTTCTATAAAGCTCAAAGATCTGAAAATGCATAATTTTATTAAAAATATTATTTATCAATCTTAAATGCACCCGATAACAATTCATGCTGCCTTTTTTTTCCCCTCCCTTATTTCGGGGGAAATCAAATGGATTACTTCTTGGTTAGCATTAATGGGGACTAATCCTTACATAAGAGCAATAAAATCTATCAAAAGGAAAATAACCAGCTTGCTTTTCTGCATTTTTTATACAGCACCCAACCTATTTCACAAATGTGAAACACTAACCCTAGGAAGTTCACAAGAATTTTTCAATTAACATCAGCTGGGTCAGCTTTTTACCAATGTTTAAATGTTCAGCTAGCCTGGAATCCTTGATACCATATAACCTTTTCAATTTCAATTAGAAACTCAAGTAGATATCCAAGGACAAACACAGAAATCCATAATATACCAACCAATACCTGCTCATTCTTTAAAGCCTCTGCTACCCAGAAATGCTGGCCTTCCTATGTCATCCCTTAGTTTTTAAGCCAACTCCAAAGCAAGGGAGAGAACAGACTGTATTTTCTTAAATTCCAGATAGAGCAAATCATTTAACCTTCTTACAACATCACCAGAGAATGTAAGCTTAAGTTTTGTTGGGTTTTTTTGAGAAGGTGTTGCCTAGGTGCGATACTATCACTATCCAAGATAACCAAAATATCTTAATAAAAATATGTTTCTTTCTATCTTTATTACAAACCTTCATCCTTCAGCTGGTCGGCCTTTTCAACATCCTCTGGTAAAGAATCTGAGAGAGGCAGCACGTCATTCTGTATGTAAATAAAGCAAGATTTTTTTATATAAGCCCTGACTTTATTAAAAACATCTTTACATCTGGGTAGCATTTTATCAAAAAGCAACAAGATTTTCTGTAGTGCAAAGAAAGTATGAAAGACCTAAACATCACTACAGCATTCTTAGGAGAGAAAGCTTCCTTTCCACTATAAAAAAAGGTTACAACTCGCAACACAGTTTAAGGAAGTCAAGGGGGAAAGGGCTGGCCAGTCTCTACAGTCATTTTTTTTTTAACTACTTTTGCCATTCTGATAATTTCTGTGCTTTCTACACTGGGGATCCCAGAAAACAAATATATAATTAGTACACATTTTTGAAGTTCCCATTTTAAGGTGTGTGGAGATGTTTTTAAAACTGTTTCAGAAGGGAGTGAGAAACACCAGCAAACTGAATGAGTTTAATCACTTGTAGACACTCATCTCTGGGAATTTCAAAATATGTAGCTGAATGATAAAATCCTTCAAGTGAGAATGAGACATCCACTGCTTAGCGATTTTCCATATGGAATCGTCTAGCTAAAATTAATTCCTCTCACTGTCCCAAAAGTGTCTCATGCTGCTAGGTTTATGGAAAATTCACCTTTTTTCCTAGGTTTTCCTTAGATTTCCACATTGCTTTGACCTACACAACACTTTAGATTATGTATAAAATTGAAACTTTAGTGCATACTGGCAGAGTAACTCTAGAATCTAAATTGAATTCTTACCTTGTGAAAAGAATTTGTGAACATTTCTATCAAATGCTGTGGAGGTGCAAGATGAGTATCTTCCAGGTTAATCTTAAACACAGTCTCCAGGCACTGAATTGCAACTTACAAGAAAAAAAAAAGTCATCAGTTTCTCAACAGAAGTGTAATTTCACCAATTTATTAATAAAACTGTGATTCACTTCCTTACTCAGATAGTAAAAGCAAGTCTTTGACGCATATCATAAAGTAATGAAAGGCTACCTGATCCCCATAGAACTGACTTGCTCAAAAATAGTATGTTACAAACAATCTATAGATATTTCAGCCATTATTCTTAAACTAATTTAAACTTTTGTTTCACCTCCTTTATTTATTTCAATATATTTAAATAAATTTATTTCAATTTCCTTAATCTTTCTCAAGGTATAAAGTCTGTGACACCAGCTCCCTTTCGTACAGGAGATTTTTGTGAAGTGCAGCAGGGCTTAAGCAAAATAATCTGGAGTACAGCATTACTAGTAATCATTTCCATAAAATAATTAGTTGTACAGTGAACTCCCACATTTCTCCTTTCACTGAAAAACTGAATGTATAATCCTTATAATCTGTCACATTTATAACAAAATTAGGAGCTCTTATGGGATGAATCCATAGGTTAGAATAATAACAAACCACTGGACAGATATCATGCAAGCCAGCAACTGAAACTTGTGCAAAAATAAACAGCCAAAACAAACTTCCAGATCAGAAAATTGGTTGTGACCAGTTATACTAATTATCCTCTTTTAATGTGACATAAAAACCTGACCCCAGCAAGGTCCAAGAAGCGAAGACATGGTTTTGTCTGATAAGCATCTGAAGAGACTGCCAGCATCCCACTATCCTGTTACCAAAGTGAGTCACTGACAGCAGCCACAAGCTTGATATCATCAGTAAGCTGGAAGAGATGTGCTGTACCCAATAAGCTATTAATCTCATATTTTTCCTGTGTTTGCTGTAAAAGCCAAAGCTATCTGTCCTCCCTATTACCTCCATCATCAGGCACACTTTCAAAGGCCCAGGCAGATGCTGAAGCTTGTACTCACCACCTTGCAAACATGTACAGATACCTCCCCTCCCCACTGAACAGCTGGGGCTCATACAAACATTTACTACCTGGCTGCAGGAGCACTTGGCTATGCTGGAGTCCAGCTCAGCATCCCATTGTCACATAGCTCCAGGACATTTTGTGGTCGAAGCACAAGCTGCAAGCAACAGCAAGGCATCACAGCAGACATGCAGGCTGCTGATCACTGAATAGTGAGTACTCATCTGCCTGCCAAGGCCCCTTTGGTACTCAGTACCATCCTGTGTCTTCTCATGAATAATATTCCCCATCTCAAGAACAGCATGCACCTAGTCTTAAGGGATGCACTCCACTGTTTTGGAAGCGATGCCTTAGAGAAATTCATCATGGTACATTGCTCTTAGAAGTGAGGGGAAAAAAAACTCACAGCCTTTGGACTTTATAGAGAGGTTGTTTTAATCCTACAGAAATGTGCTATAGACCAGGAAAAAAAAAATGTAAAGAGAAAACAGAAAAAAGAAGTAACTGCCACTCAAACACGGTCTGAAACATAACTCATAAGAAGTGAAGTTTCTAGTTCAAAAATAATCTTGAGCATTAACAAGCAGAGATCTGTACCACTGCTCTAGATCCTAGGCTACAGGAGTGTATTTCTCCAGCCTACCTTCCAATTACTCTGCTTTCTCAAATAAAGGCATTCTTATTGATTGTGCAAGTACAAAATTCTGGGAGGAAATTTATACCACTGATATTGCTAGATAATTCAAACACAGAGAATGCAGGTTATCAATACAAAATAATTTTGAATACATGCTAGACTTTTATTTTTGATTGAAGCCTCAATTTTATTTGTAATGTTCTAGTTCTTTTTGTTGTCCTGTGGGGAATTAAAACTATTTAAATTACTTCTTGGCAAAGGCAATCATGCAGTGTTTTATCTTTTCAGAGACACCAAGGAGGTACATAAGGTACCAGTGAAAAACCACAGTCACAAATTTTCATCCTTTATGTTTCCACCTAGCATTAAACCCTTTGATCCGTGGGACTTGAGTTATTGTTGCTCCACATGCACTAAAGATATTTTGCACAGCTAAAATGAGTCAATTATTCAGAATGTCCGCCTCCTATCCTCGCACATAGCATATGGTACCATGTTTTTGGCACAGCACAGATCTAAAATTAGGATTTCATATCTGTATTAAAATGGTACATTTTACATCAGCATTTAAGCACAATTGAAGTTTTATAATATTTTTTGTTCAAGATACAGAATCTGAATATTGTTGATATAGACACTGGCTAAGGTTGTGCCAAGACACATCAGGTGAATTTTCACTCATAATCCAGTATTTATCTGTTTTATTATAAAAACAAAAGGAATACTCCTCAACTCTCACTGTATGATTTCAAGAAACATTGCTTGCTTTCATTAGCCTAACATCATCATTACATTACATGTTAAATAGCTGACTACTTTTCAAATGTACAAAATGTTCTTGATTCTGATGTAAAACCAAATATTTTTGGGGTTTTTTTTTTAACTTTTGGGAGTATTTTTGAGTATTATTATACAAATGTTTCTTTCTTGTTTATATTAGTGAACAAGTACACTGTAAAACAAAAAGACAATGGAAGAGAGCACAAGGTTTATGACCTTGAGAAGCAGGACCTTTCCGGCACATCCTCTGGAAAGTCTGCTCTTCACACCTCAGGTTTCAGGTAACTCAGCAATCAACTGGCTCGATATTGCTTATTGCAATCAACTTGCCCATCTTCCCTCCTCTGGTTGAGTCATGGAACCACATACTGATTTGAAGCAGTGCAAATATATTTTAAATAGATGCTAAGAAAAGCTATTGTAAAATTAAGACTTCTTGTTCTTCTCCTACTTGAGCCCACATTGTGATACCACCTGCCATAAAGCTTCCAGGAGGTACCGAAAATGAGTAAGAACAGCATGAAAGAGCAGGACAGATACTATGAAGTTACAAAGACTTAACAAATGTCTGTCAACAGAGGAATACACATATAAGTCTTGCATGTAGAACAGAAACTATGCCACACTGAAAATGTTCGCTACCGCGTGCTCTGTAGAATCACTGTTCAAGTGAAAAGATATGCAAAGCATTCATTTTATTTTCTTAGCCTTCCCCCATAAACTACATGGAATTCCTGCAAGTATGAAACAGGAGTTCTTCCCAAATACCAAAACCAGTATGCAGTAACAGTTCTACTTCCTTCATGGCCAGCACAGCTACTGTGCAGGTAGAAACCAAGCACAAAGGTAAAGAGAAAAACAACCAGCATGCAAAAATTTGTGGGACATATATACAAGTCATTACCATAGGTCTGCATTACAGCACTACTTGATGTGATTCAAACCATCAGATACTCAAAATTAAGGTAGTACACATTTTGTAAATTCAGAATATTTTTAAAATGAGAGATGTTTTAAAATTCATAATCTCTGAAATATTAAGATCATCATCTCATGGACAGCAAATCTTTGGTGGCAATGTCAGTTATCACGCCTGTTACTTTCTGTGATAATATACTTCAAGCAATTTAACACATGGGTAGGTATTATATATACATTAGCACCTTTATCACATACCTTCCAAGCTTTCTTGTTCATCTGGAGTGAAAGTATCCATCTGACTCTGCTCTCTCAAGAAATGGATGACTGCATAAACCAAGCGTTTGACTGATGACATTTTGAAACTGAGGAGTTTCTCCTGTGTCTTAAACACAAAAGGATCTCTTATTTAAGAAAAATGAAATCCTAGGCTATTCCACCCTCCTGCTGATCTCAGTAAGAAGTATACACAATACAAAAAACTTACTCGTCACCAGAAATCCCAATAAAGCAATGCCTTGAAAAAAGTGATTAAATTCTATGGATTAGGGAGAACTCCTACAATCATCTCATCTACTAGCAAAAAAGCACAGATTTCCTCAGATCATTGCTGAGCAGGAGTTACTTTAGGCTACAGTAATTTTGCAATTTATTTTTTGTTTCTATTTTTTTATAGTTTGGATTTTATTTCTAAGACATATGCTCTTGGAGCCCAGGGTACATGCTTAAGTCACAATAAATTAAAAAAGCTACATTGATAAATTTAATTACATAAGGAGATATAATTCTATTAAAGTTAATCTAACAGCTTGGGCAAAAAACTGGAGCACTGTGACCTGAGTGCACACTTGTGATGAGTGACACTACTGCCCGATTTGCATTCAGCATCAGCTGGGACTTACATAACTTTAGAGAAAAATTAAGTTCCAACTTTCCGAGTTATTTTTCCTTAAAACATTTAGATTTAAAAGGGCACAACTTCACCCAGTTGCTGGGGTGAAGCAGGTTTAAAAAAGAGCCTTAAATGAATGGCAAGCCCTGGGCCAACCCTCGCTATATTTTTTTCTTTTTTTTTTTCTCCCTTACCACCCGCAACCGAACCGATGCGCAGCCAAACCCACGCCGAGCGCCTGTAGCCGCGGGGCCCGGGAAAAGGCGGCTCCTCCCCAGAGGGCAGGGAGGCTGCCGGGGTTCACAGCGGCGGCCGCCAACGCATTCGGGACTCCCGCACAGAACGGCCGAGGGCACGACGGGCGACACGGGGTCCCGCTGGCCGGGGCGCACCCTCACCGCCGGGGCCGCCATCCCTGTCACCTCCACCCACGTCCCGGTCCCGAGGCAGGCCGGAGCCGCTCGCTCAGAGCCAAAGGACAGCTCTCTCCCTCCGCCTGCGGGCCCTCCCCGGCACCACGGTGACAGCGGTAGCGCTCACGGACCCCATCCTGCCACCGGCCACGGCCCCACTGAACCCCTGGATGGGGCCCGATGCGCCCCATCACACCCGAGCTCCGGACACAGCGGGGTCCGGGGGCGGAAGGGTCCGGGGAGGCAGCGCACAGCCTCCACGCCCCCGCGGAGATGCTGGGTATGGAGGCCGGGCCTTGCCCTTACCGTGCCAGGCGCGGCTCTGAGCCCCACGATGGACGCCGCTCCCGTCCCTGTGAGCGCCGCCGGCAGGCACAGCCACAGTCACGCTGCGCGGCAAGACGGATGAAGCGGAGGCGGGGTCGCTGGGTTCTCTCGGTAGCGGCAGGAAGGGCGTGCGAAGGGGGCGGAAGCGGATGCTGGCGGCCGCGGGGGCCGGGGGTGGTGCCGGCGGCCGGCGAGAGGGCGGGGCGGCAGCGGGGCTGAAGCCGAACCTTCCTCCTTCGACCTCTCCTCCCCATGCTGTCCCTGTGCGCGGGCGCGGCTCGCAGGTAGGAGCGGAGGGGCAGGTGGCAGCGCGGCCACGGGAGCGGAGGTGCCTCACGGACAGCGGTCTGCAGCGAGCGGGTCCGCCTGACTGGAAGCCGTGACAGCTCCGGAGCACCCGCGGTCCTCGTCCTTCGGGGGAGCCGGGGCTGCGGTGTGACGGTGTGACCGGGCGACCCGGCGTGGCACCGGCGGTGGGGCTTGGCTGCCCCCATGCGGGAGCTGGGAGGAGGGCGGTGGACTGCAGGACGTGCTGCCAGGGGCCGGGCAGGGAACTTCGCAGTCTGTGGGGTTTATTGCCTCGGCTTCTGGCGTGTTTTTTCTCCCTGAAATAACCTCAGTTATGTACGGCCTGGGGTGGGCAGGGCGGGTGAGGAGGGGTCCTGATGATTGCTGTCAGCCGTACCGCGGGAGGAGCGGCCAGGGAGACAATAGAGGAGGCAAGGCTGGGGCTGCAGCCTGGCTCTCCAGCAAGGTGTGTGTGAGGCGAGACGGAGCTACGCGGTTTCAATAGCGTTAGGAAAAGGTGTGTCGCCCTTTCACATTGTACGGAGGGTGAGTGCTAATATACCACTGAAGGGTTTTTAATTAAGGGATTAATTATTTTCTCTGTGTTGCGCACTAGCTTTAAATGGACCCAGAAAACCAACGTGCATCAAGGCTTGTAGGCAGTTCTGGGTGGACCAGGCAAATGAGCATCCCTGGGGACACTGAGGGAGCAGAAGAATGAAGGCAGAGGACGAGACAGAATGGGAAGCATGAAAATAGTAGGAGGGTCACATTGTGAATACGTTGTGGAAATGAGAATGGAGCTGAATTTGAGTGTAAAATGAAAAACATGGTTACCTCTTGTGGACTTTTGAGAAATGACAGTTGGGTGCTTACTGCATAAAATGTACCATTTCACAGCCTTTGTTCAGGTCGAATTAGGATTTAGGGGTACTTGCAGGTAGAAAATATAATCAGAATATTTTCTTTTCACAAAGTTCCTGCTGTTGTAAAGTAATTGACCAATTGACTGGTGTTGAGTAAAGTGCACAACAATTTTACATTACTAATATCCATTTACATTCTTTCTGTATAGTCATTTTCAATGCACTCCCATGTTTTGTGTTGAGTGTCCTTGTTTGTCCTACAGATTTTTTTCAATAAAAAGAAGAAAAGAAAGGAAAAGAAAGATGGATTTTTTTTTTTTTCTCTATGGGAAAAAAGGTCTATTTTTTATTACAATTTACATTTACAACTGAAGAGGCTTCCTTCACACAGTGCAGTGTGGAATGATAACAGCTCTTTGTCAATTGTGATTTTTTTTTCCAGCCATCATCTGAGTGTGCCCAAATAACTGCTTCAAAAAGAGTCATCTTAAATGCTTAACAGTGAGTTTTGACTGTCAAAAGTTAATGAATTGGCCGCAGAAACCTTGAGTATGAAAGATTCTTAGCTTCTGTTTTTCCCAAGGGTATCTTAAAATGAGAAAAAGAAGACAGTTGCTAGCAAGTTTTCTAGTATCATGTCTTACACACTTACATTAAGAGTTTGATTATTTTTGTTAAAATAGGCATCTTTTGGGAGGGAGGCTATTTCAAATTAAATAATTTTCTTATGGGAATCCAAAATATTGTATTACTCATTCAATAAAATGCATGAAAAAAAGGCAGTTTAAGATGGAGATGTATTAAGTAAGCACAGCCTTTTTATTTTTGGAGGATACTCTTATAAAACACTTGGAACATTTTTCCCTCTCCTTGTTCTCCATGGAATGAACAGCCTCCTCTATGTACTGCAATGGCATTTTTTCTCCTGGGATTAAAAGCAACAGCTGACACCTTTTTTAACTACAGCAGGCTCTAGCAGAATAGTTTGTCTATTAGGTATAGCTTGTAGAACAAAATTGTTCTCTGGGCTGGCTGAGACAAAGATGTTGTACTCAGGAGCATTTTGTGGACTGAATTTGACCCATGGAGCACCAATTGGACCACACTAAGCAATTCAATAATGTCTTTTGGTAACTTTCTTTTTCTGTGATCCTCTCTATAAAGGGAGAAATTCCTGGCTTGCAAAGATTTCTTTTGAATGGTTTGGGCAAGTTCAAAAGTCTGTTCTTTCTTCTGCAGGAGCCAGGGTCAGGTACCTCAGAAAGCATGTAAGGTAGGATGAACATTCAGAACTATCTTTTCACAACAGTCTGGGTATCGGGGACCTTCTGACAGAAAAACTGTTGCCTCGTACAATTTTGTACAGAAATTTACCCAGTAATAACTTTTTACATGGAAACTGCCCCCTAAATCAGTGTTTGATGTCTGTTACATTGTGAGTTATGATGTGTCTGATGTGAGTTATGTTAAGAGGCAATGAGGAAAAACTGATCCTTGTTTGTTCTCTCCATATTTTTCATGATTGTATAGATCTCTGAAGTACGTCCTCTTTTTTTCTCTATATCTTTTTGGGGTTTTTTTTCCCCTTTCTTCCCTCCAGTGTGAAGAATCCCAGTCTATTTAGTTGTTCTTTGAATAGCTTGTTACTCAGTGCAACTCATAATGGCTTAATAGAAAAGGAAAGGCTTGGGCAGGTGGGACAAAGAAGGACAACACAGAGTACCTGTGTGCTTCATGTTATTTGAGAGTCATATAATGGTTATAATGCATCTTTGTATTTTGTTCTCTGTTCTACTGCTCTTAAATCCTATCATCTCCTTTTCAGCTGCTTCTTGGATTGTTTTTTTAAACCATGTATCTAAAATTATCAGCTCACAGCTCATCACCATGTATATAAAGTAAGAAGTGTGTGTTACTTCACATTTATTAAGGCTTAAATTCACTTGTTAGTTGTTTTAAACTACTCAGTGTTGTGACATTCTTTCAAATCTTTTTGTACACTGCATTGTCATCAGTAAGTTTTGGCATTTCATTAATCCATCCTTTTTGTAGAGGAGGTATAAATACATAGAAGAATACAGCACACTGCAGGGCTCCACTGGTCACATAGTACCGTTCAGAAAAATGAGCAGCCATTTGTTTGCTTCCTACCTTTTAACCACTTATCCATAAGAGGATCTCCCTTCTCACTGCACAGCAGCATGGTTTCTTTAGAACCTTTTGGTCAACAGTCTTCAGAAATCCAATAGATTGTATTAACTGATCTTTTTCTGTTGTGACTTCTCCAAAGAATTCCAGTAGATTTGTGGGTTAGGATCTCCCTCTGTAGAGGAGACTGTTTTCTAGTACATGTTATATGAACTTTGATCAGGGAAGACAAGGTGACAGTGAGGAGAATGATATTTGTCTCTTAGCAAAATATTATTAGGGATGTGTGTTCATCACCTCTAGGAGAGTGCTTTCTTTAATGGAGACAGTTTCTCTTTCTACCATAGGATGTTAAATGAGTGAAGTCCTTGGCTGTTCTTACCATGCTGGCCTGGAACCATCCTGGGAAGCATTCAGTGTCTTAAGTCACCATTCACTCAAAAGCCACAGCAGAAAGCAGGCTTTATTTGCTTGCATAGTTTGTGGTGTTGAGCAGGCACACTGTTAAGGCTTTGTGTTAGAAGGCACTAGTTTTTGGGTTTTGTTTTTTTGTTTTAAGGAGGCTCTAATTGGAGTTATGGAGCTTTAAATCAGAAAGTACTGAACATGCTATCCTCTTGCTGTAGTGAGATCTGTCTGTGCCAAACACTGTCATGATACAGGGAGCAGTACTTTTCTAGGGAAAATGGCTGAGGAATTCAAGGCATGTATTCACTGTTCCATACATTGTCAACAGCCAAACAGATGGGAGCACTGAGAAGCGAAGTGGAACAAGGACTTGTGCTGCAGGATTACTTATATTGTGGGGCTGTAATTAGATTCCTTTGGCTCAACTGAAATAATACTGCCCCATGAATCACTTTGAGCTATTGAACTGTACTTTGCTTGTTTTTTCTTGGAGTCTGGGGGTTTTTTTAATTTTTCCCCCTGTTCTTGTTTTTGACTTGAGTTACAGAGTGCTCTGCTTACTTTGCTTGATTTTTCCTTGCTTTACTGTAAAATATGCAACTGCTTCTTGTCTGAAACTGTGAGACAAAACTGAAACAATATGGAGATACATGTAAAATTCAAGCAAGAATTAAGGATCTCTAAATAATACAGAGATTTTTAGTCTATTAAATTTCCTTCTTAAAATCCATCCTGAGAACACAGACTAAATGCAATATATCTTATATGATATTAGATCCTGCTAAATACTTACTGTGCTTTGTTACTGAAATGCTTTTCAAATTCTCCATGTATTAAAAAAAAAAAAATTCCCTTCCATACGTGGCTTAAAAATGAGCTTAAACCATACCTGTTTGCTAGTAAATACATATGCTAGGTAGCTCCTGAGTATTACTTTCAGGGAGATGCCAACATATGGCATAATATTAAAGTATTAAACCAAACAACTGTCCTCAGGCAAACTCTCAGTTTTCTTATTCCTGTAAGGGGACGTGTGTAGGGTGCGGTTTTTTTGTTCATTTTTAAGAAAGCCGCTAGGTGGAGTCAAAATGCTGAGACCCTGTGGAAGCTGATGGGAGGGAGGTACATCAGGGATGCGGTCGTCACATGCTCAGTGCTGGCTTCCAACGTGCAGCGCTGCTTCTTCTGCAGCCTGTAGGACTAGGAAGTGTTACGTGGTTTTTGCTTTTTAACCAAGATCTACTGTTTCAAAAGACTGAGACCAAAATGGTCCTACTGTTGTTCTCAGTTTTAATTTGGGAGCTTTCGGCAAAGCTTTGAACAGTAAATTACTTTGAAAAAGTTGTTCATTGTGTTCATTTTGATTTGCAAATCTGCTCTTCCCTTTATCTGTAGGAAGGACCCCTGAAGCGTGCATAAGATGCAGCAAGAACAGCATGACTAAATTACCTGACATTTTTAAAATGCTGTTTCTCTCTTTGCTCCTGAAGCAGTTATCCCAGATCTTTTGTCAGCAAAGAATAGACTTTTGCATCCTATATTAAGTTGATATACTGTGATTTATGTGTGTGTGTGTGTCTACACACACAAAACTGTGAGCCCTATTAGCAAGTACAGTGAACTGGTCTGTATGTGTTTCCCAGAAACACATTTGTTAATACATTTTATAATCTATAAAATTATACTTGTCGTTGCCACTTAGGCAAATGAAAATTGCTTAGGTGAAAATTAATTTGAAAGCTGTAAGCACCATTAAAGGGTCTTGGACAGGGTCACAGCTATCCATATGTGATTACAATTAAATGAGACAGGAGGCTTAAATTTTGACTGGATTATAAAATTATTATCAGTGGCAGGATCATAATGTGGATAAATTTGCAGGGTTTTGTGTTGTTTTCTAGAACTGGTACTATTCTTGGCTGCTTGTGGCTTTCTTAATTTAAAAGTGTTTATGGATCATGCCAACAATAGGTTACTTGGTATGTTCCAGTCACAGAAATGTTTCTAAACATAAATCTGAAATACATTAATATTGAATATGTATAAAATAACTGCACAAGTTAAAAATCAGTCTGTAAATTCAGTTCTTCTCTTTGCTTTTGTAGCAGTTATGTTGGTCACTGTTTTGCTGTGGAGTATGATAAAGGTTCTTCTTCTTTCTAAAATCAAATCAAATTTGTATTTCCCAGAAGCAGTAAGTAATTGAATTGTAGATTTGTTGGTAAAATAAATTACCTGGCATTCTAGCAAAGACAGTCATGACTGCAGTCTGTAACTTAGAAGCTTTTTTTCCTTCTTAAGAATCATCGTTACAAGGAAGCTACTAAGCTTTTATGTTGTTTTTCAACTCACTCATTTTGGTAGGAATTATAATTCTTAATGCTTTGGGAATTGGCAGATTAACACCATAATCTGTAAAAAACAATTGCTTCTGTAATAGTCTTTGTAACTGAAAATCCAAAACCAAAACTTCTGTGCCTTTCCTCCTGAACTTCCCATAGGTGGATGAAGCAGTGTACCAATGCATAATTTATTTAAGTCTGGCCTGTATGTCATTCCACTGATACTCTGAGGTGCCATAGGAGTCACACAAGGAAAAAGGCTTGTTCAGATTGCCAGCAGAGGCCAGTTAGATATTAATTGTAAAGATGCAATGTAAATAAAGGTATTTTAATTTGGAAGGACTTCACAGGAACATAGGAACTGAAAGAGACAGCTGGAGTGATCAAGTCTAGTCCTGTGCTACCTTAGGCAACCATTTAATATGATGTATTTTATAAACTGGTCAATCCCCATGCTGTAAATGGAGGTTTTTTCTCTTCCTGGTGATTATTGGGCAACTGCTTCAGAATTTCACTGCCCTGAATGCTACAAACATCTCTCTAAAATTCTAGCTTGCATGTATTCTTGACCAATTTCTTCTCATTTGTTCTCAGTTAGTATTGCTTTTTGGCATCAATAGCACTTTTTACTTTGAGGCATGTAAATGGTATGCTTAATGGCAGTGATCATATTGAGACTTCTTTTGGTAGACTAGATCCATGTTTCTAGCACATGTTTCTAGCAGTCAAGCAAGCTTAGGTGGCTATTAACACTTTTGATCCTTTGTTTAGGCAGGCACAACTGTTTTGAAGTCACACATCAAACAGATTATGAGACTCATAGGCTGAATTAAACTGGTTTTGATGGAGTGGTGTAACAGGGGAACACATGAGCAGCAAAGGGAGGAACGGAATATCTGAAGGCACTACTGCACATTTCCTATACTTTCTGATGTCCAGGGTTTGGAGGAAAGAGGGAGTGGAGTACAGTCTTAAACCTACTTCTGAGCAGGATTCCCCTCAGCTCCCATGAGGTTGTACCAGAACTGCACTAGACACAGGGCAGTCCAATGGAAAGCTGTCCATGACTTAACAGAGTTGTATTCTTTAATGGATTTATAGATTCAGAGTAGAAGTCAGTGGTTTTAAGGGGATGGGAAATTAATGTTTCAGTGAATGCTAATAATTAACCTTTTGCTTTCATGGAAGTAGCATGAGTAGTAGTAGCTAAGTTCACTTAGCATGAACTTCTGAGATTCAGAGTTTCAGTGGCCCAGTGGAAAATCTGCCAAGGCATTAATGTTAGAATTGAGTTAGTATCAAGGGAGATAGAACAGAAGTAGAAGGAATATTCTTTATTCAGGCTTTTTTTCAGAGTTAAATCATCAGTATAACTGTAGTAACAAGAAGAAAAGACTTCTCGAAGTAAAGCATAGATACAAATGTTGACCTTCATTTTTGTCTTGCATAAAAATAATTTTGGTTCGGCTATTTCCAGAGAATTTTTCTTATGTATAAGTGAGACTTAAAAAAAAAAAACACAACCCAAGCAAACAACAAAAACCCCACCACACACACAAAAAACCCTGCCTTCCAAAAGACATCCTACATGCAGCTCTTTTCAGATAGTGGGCATTTCATTCTTCTGCTTTGTTCTGCTTTTCCTTCAGGCCAAAATTGCCTATCCTATTATGCATGCTGCATGTCAAAACCTCTTTGAGCACTTCTGCACATATCAGAGTGGTTTTGCAATAAAATTAATTGAGGCACAGTGGCTAGCACTAAGGGAAAAGGTATTTGATGTAAAATAGTGTTAAGTAATAGCTCTTGTAGTGTCAAGCTGTCTGTCTATTTTTTTTGTATTTCTTTAGTTATGCTAAAAATTCTAAGTTGTCATTATTACCATAACAGCATAGGAATTTTTTTTTTTTTTTTTTTTTTTTTTTTTTTTTTTAAATTGTGCACCTTAGAAAGAAAGGAGGGTGGTAAGTCACTTCTAGCCAGAGTTCCCTCCTACAATGTTCCTATTATCCCCCTGGGGTACTAAGCATTGCAGCAAGTTTTATTCCTGCAACCTTTTAACTACTATCAAATTATTAACTTCCTCAGCAACTACTTCATATGTACCTGAGCTACTAATGTAGTTGCCAAGTGAACAAATTTTTGACTGTGTTTCTATTAGCCCCACTTCAGTCCATTCCTGAGTCTATCATTCTCCTTTCTACAAACAAGCTAAGAACTGTTCTGTTGGGGTGGGAGGGCAGAAGCATGTACTTCTGAAACCAGTATCTTCTTAATTTATATTTATTTTCATTGTTCAAAATAACTTTTTTTTTAATATTGTGCAAAAAGGTTAGTAAGAAGGCAGCGTTGTTTGTGCAGCACACTAGGATTAGTTACATATGTAACCTTTTCTGAGAAAGCTAAAATGTAGCTGACTTACAAAAGTTTTCCTCCCATGGTTGATTATGTGGCAGACATCCCATATAAATGTAAAATTATTTGTTGCAATGAACAAATGAGCAAATCAATATTTTTTGTCTTATTTTGTGCATCTTTCATGGTTTTGGTCTTCATAATATACAAATCACTTAGTGGGCTTCATTACTTATTTCAAAAATGCAATTACTGTCTGTTTCTGTAGTTTCCGTAACACTAATTCTTTTTTTCTTAGAAGACTGAATAGTAATCTGATGTGTCTGGGTTTGTCAATACCAGAGGTTTTATCCTCTTAGTATCCCACTTAGTTATTCTCTGCATGGAAAAGGTAGGAGACAGACCTCTGGTTTATTTAAGATTAGACTTAAGTGATAGGGGCAGTGGCTGTGTATGGTCCTGCTGGATATGCTGTGGCTCTAAGAGGAGTCTGTTCTTGTTTCTAAAAATGTTTGATTATTAAAAGTCTGTTGCCTTTTTTTAATGCTTACCAAAACCTATTTCTTGAACTATAATCTTACTATACAAAGATTATTTTTATGCTTTCAGGTCCATTGGGCCACGGCTTGTGTTCAGAATGACATTAGGAGCAGAAATCACCAACCAGCTCAAGGCTTCTTCCTATATAGCATCAGGCCGAAACCTTTTGAGATGGGACCTGTCACCAGAGCAGATCAGAACAAGAACAGAAGAACTAATCAGGAAGACAAAGCATGTGTATGACAGTGTCGGGACACTTGATATTGGGGAAGTAACACATGAAAATACTATACAGACCTTGGCAGATATAGAAGTGGAATATGCAGGTTAGTGTACATTTTCTGTGATTCATTCCACAGCACATGCCACCTGCACATAAAGAGGAATTGAGAAAACATAGCTGTTGTTTACAATTCTGCATCATGCTGTTGTTGTGTAGAATTCTCAAGGGTCCTCTCATCACAGTATCCTCTCACCAGTAACATGTTCAACAACAAAGTTCTGCTGCTTTGTCCTAGAGACAAAAATAAGGACAGCAAACCCGTGCCCGTTTTTCTCTAGTGCATCGAAAGAACCTGGGTTTTTTGCATATGAAGCTCCACACAGGTACCTTTTCTTTCCAGCTGTGTACAACCACTAGGGGACAGCATGCAATGGTGTAGACCAGGTCTGTGGTCCACTAAGTACGCAGTGGTAAGCAGTGATTTTCAGACACTGCAGAATCCGAGACCAGCAAGTCAAATGGAACAATTGTTAATGTTTAATAAGCTCCCAGTGGAGAAAATATGGTGTCTGAGAATGGGAGAATTTTTGAATACTTTTTTGAAAGACTGCTTTACTTGCTCACTTTTATATTATGACCTGAAAGGCCTTCAAGAATCCAGGGAGAGGTGTTGGTCATGCAGTCACATACAGATGTATCTGAATGAATTATTAAGACATGCTGATACATGGATGGGGTTTAATGGTCAAACATAAGTCATTCAATTAATTTGTTAATAATTGTCAGTTAGAGGAAATGGGAAAAATAAAAATGTGTCTTGGGTGGCTTTGTTTTGCAAAACCTATCAGGTAGTGGCTGCATGACACTTGAAGTATTCAGTGTAATAAAATACCAAGTTCTCTTAAATCCTTGAAAAAATCTGCTGTAATAACAGTAGGGCTGACAACAGCCATCTTGACTCACAGCAAAATTTTGCTTATCAGAAGAGAACAGCTTGCAGCTCTCATGATTGCAGTGTAATATTATTTAGAATTACCACATTACCTAGAATTCCAATTTAGGTACATCCAGTGAATTGACTAGAATTGATGCTAGCTGGAGGACTGACTAATCTTCTTCCTGCCAGATTCAGTTTTATTGTACCAGTGTATTTTGTATACTTATTGTAAGTCTTTTCACTAAGGTATAAAACTACCGTAAATTATAAGGAAAATTATGTTTGATTTAGAAAATAGTGGCAATCAGCTTCTTAGCATAGCCACTATCTTCTAAGATGTACTTTTTCCTTCCACATGCTATTGCAGTAGTGGGTCATATTTAAGCTTTTGATGCTTATCTTGGAAGGTGCATGTGTGCTTGCCAGGACTTCCCTGAGAAACAGCCCATTGCGTATGATAAGGATACATTAACACAACAAGGCTTCCATTAGAATCTGGGATTTGTAAGGCCTGTGTGTCCCTTTCACATGTACATGAAAGACCTACTCCAGTAACTGGAGCTTATTATCTGAAGAGACATAGATGACCACAGGCCTTACATTTCACTTGGAGCTGCAAAAACTCACTTCGTAATTTTGACATCTCTTGGTATGGGGACAGAAAGAGGGAGTTGGAAGGGGGGAGGTTTTCCATGGAATTTGTGAAGAACCATATGCCCATGCTTGCATTCCAAAGGTTTCTGAAGGGCTAAGAGTATCTCAGGGTTTGATAAAACAAGTTCACATTGCATAAAACTACAAAGCTTTAAATCATCCTAAAATGTGGTTTCTTTAAAGATTTCTTTTGGGGAGGTGGAGGGGAGAAAATTGCTTTTGAAGTGTTCATTCATCTGGTTATAATGATTAATTTTTATTTTAGCACTTCTGTTCAGTGGCATTGTAGGATGAAATTTTCGTCCAGTAAACAAGGATTTACTCTTTTACACTCATAGAATACACTCATTTTACACTCATAGAATACACTCATTCTAGAAATGAATGTATTCTATCAAAGCAATATTGCCTAGCATCTGATCTCTAAAAGTACAGAATGGACAGACTGCATCTTCTGTGTTTCCCTTATTGTGTTTCCTTAAATGCAGAAGAAATGAGGATTTGTCACTACACTGTTCTTGTAGCAATGTTAAAATAACTTCAGGACAGATGGGCCCATTTGAAAGATTCAGAGCTTTTAACTTGAAATGCTAACATGAAAGCAGCTGTCTACACTTACAGATGGTTTATCTTTCAAAAATCACGTGTCACGTTTATATACCTTCAAGCTGATTTTTTAGAAGAAAGATGATAACTGGGTTTGGATAATAGATAATTTCTGTAAAAATGTTTATCTGTTATAATGGTGTGCATGTTTGTCCTTTCACCTATCAATTTTTACACTATCTGTAATGACTTCATTTGCTTCAAGCCTTATCTGAAATGACAGGTTGATTTGAGTACTTATTTCTTATGCCTTCTATAAATATCAGAAGGGGAGAAGTTCCTTAGCCTTAAAATGTTTCCAGTCTTCTGTGTGAGTGTTCATTTCCTTTTATTTAAACAGTGGAAAGAAGCATGTTGGATTTTCCCCAGCACGTTTCACCTGACAAAGAAGTGCGCTTAGCAAGTACAGAAGCTGACAAAAAGCTTTCAAATTTTGATGTGGAGATGAGCATGAGAGAAGATGTATTTCAGAAGATTGTTTATTTGCAGGTAAATCACAATGATTCTACACAACTTTTGAATTGTAGATAAAATGTAGGTTCCACAAATCTTAAGCCAGTGTAACCTGGTGCTCCTGCTCTTTGCCTCTTATGTCTAGGTGTGTGCATCCTCTTTGCATTGCAGTAGCTTTTACTTTTGTTTTATCTTCCAATGAATGGGTAGAAGGAAGCTAAACTAGCATTAGGACACTCATCAGGAGAAAAAAAAGTATATTGTTTTCTGCTGGCTGATCCCCCTGAACTGGCTTGCCCAAGGCATCACCAAGGGCTTAGGAAGAAAAGAGGTGATAAATCAATGTATGTAGGCTGTCTTATCCTGCTTCTGAAATTGTGTCCAAAAGCATGCTTTACAGAAGTTATGAATTTTAAATTCTAAAGTTGAGTTGCAAGTTATGAAAATTAATGAGAACACATACCACATGACCACCAGAATAACATCTCTTGATCTGCTAATTATAGACAGCTACACTATATGCTCTTCAGTATACGTTGCTTAAGCCTAGCCTCAAAATAAACTAAGTCAAAAGATACATTAGAACCAGATTCTGTCCCATTTGTGTTTCTCTTTAGCTTTCCTTCTAACGGAGCACCTACCACTATCTTTTACTCTTCAGTTATACTGTTTATTTGGTAGCTCAAACAGGATGAACATTTGTTTTAATCCAAGTACGTCTAGTGACATTTAGTAATTATTTTCCAAAAGTGTAATTTAAAGATAAGGCAAGGATGTTATCTGATGTGCAATTCTGCTCTTCAGATGCGAATATTCCCTTTCAACCCCACCAATTTTTATCCTTCTTGTGATGCAGATAATATATTGGACCTCTGTTTCTTGGAGCTGATAGTGTTTTTTGCAGTGTGGAACCACTGTGAACTATTGTTCTGTGAACCAGAACAATATTTGCAGCACCTTATTACAGTGCATTCCAGTGCCATTGTTTTCTATTCCTCTTTTCTAGGCACTTTTTCAAGTGCTATTCTTTAGCTGTGTATTGTTGTTTGTTATTTGTGCAGGTATTTAAAAATGCCATTTTGAGGACCTTCTGTTGTGCATTGGTAGATTGTGCTTTCTGTTGATTCCTCCTGTGCCTTACGTTGACTTTTTCCCCCCACTCTGTTGCCATTAATTAAACAGTTTGATGTATATTTATTATTTGCTGTGATTTTCTCCATCTCCAATGCAGTACACCTGGATACATTTAGGGTTAGCCTGCCATATCTGTGTGTCTATCTATTTTTAGTTTACAGGAATTTCTGATAGTATCTAGGGAAGACCTTAATGCTGTTATTTGCTAGTGTGAGTTTATTATAACTTAAAAATCTTTTTCATTTGGTGCTTTCCTACATCATCTTCCCTTGTAGCAATATTGGCTTTATAAACAGTTACAAATGTAGTTTACATTTTTTTGGTTTGGTTTTTTTTTCCCCCAGAATTTTTTTTCTTAACTTCAGCATGCAATCATGTTTTGGTATTAGTTCTTTCAGAGATGCAATGTCTGAGCATATCCCAGCTATGAAAGTAGCTGCTGGTTTTGCTGTATTGCTAATTCTAAGTCACAAAGTTTTTGTTAGTGTTTGCTAAATTTCTAATGCCTTTTTCTGTTACAAACTCTTCATGGAAAAGTCAGGTTACAGGAACACAGAAAAAAAAGGACTTCTGTAAACAGAAATGTTTCTCTGAAATAAATTTATCATTTTACATGAGCCAGAACAGCATTATGAGAAAATTAGGTTTTTCATGGCCTGAGGATTAATTGTCAGGTATATGAATTCAGCTTCATGATATGGCACAGGGAGTAGATTAAAATATGGTGAGGAGAATGAGGGTTCTCAGACTTTCATGTTATTTATACTACAGTCAGTCCACTAAAAGATGAATAAATATGCTTGATCACAGTGACATCCTGAATATTTTTTTTCTCCCTTTAAAGATGACTGGGTTTCTCTAAGTTAAAAACTCTTTAGTATTCTTTCCAAATTCTGGTTTATTAAAAATATTTATTTATTTATCTGGTGGTGGTGGAAGATGAATGAGGCTTTTGTATTTAATTAAATACAAATAATTAAGAAAAAAACCAAAATCCACAACACAGAAACTGAAAATAATCTCGTTTCTTTCCCCACACAGCAGGGCAAAAATTCCTGCATAAATTTATGTTGTTGAATATGCTCCAGAACATATTATTTAGAAAACTTCTACTTGGGGGTCTGAAATTTGGAATAAAGGTGAATTTGGTAATCATACTATCATTTTAAACTTTATTATCCCTAACATCTGCCCATGTTGGCAGGCAGAGGCATGCTTAAGAATGTTGCCTATCTTCTCCACCCACATACCCTCAGGAAACTCAGCCTGTTGTAAACAGCTGCTGCAGTTTTTGTGCATGATATTCTAAGTAGGTTTTGTTTCTTACTCTGCCTCAAGATTTCTTCACTTAATAAGGTAGCAGGGTTTTCCAAAACAAGTGCAAAATGGCATATAAAATTATCAACCATGACTATTCTAAAACTTCTGGGAAGTTCCAAAATTTCATGTGTGTATTATATTCAAAATTAGCATTTCTGTTCTGGAAACTGTTAAATCCAAGAAACACAGGGTGACTTAGACCATCTTGACCAGACCATTTGTTTAGGGAGAACCACAGAGCACCCTTGGTTCTCATGCCTGTGAGGGCTTATACACTTCCTTATCTTAAAAGACCCAATGGGTCTTTTTGAATGTGCATCATCCTTAATTCAAGCATGTCTGTGATGCAGATTCTTTTGAAATGTATGGGGAGATATATAGTCAGCAAGAGATGGATGAAGAACACTAACTTAGTTTTTTCCTCCTTTTTCCCCAAAGAATCCTTCTCTTTCTTTGCTTTAGAAGGAGACAATATGCATTGGTTTTCAAGGCCTAAAATTAGTGTTTGTGAAGTCCCTTCTTATGTCTAAAATGTCTGCTTGTTTTGGGCCCCGAAGATTTTCAGGAGCATGATGATTCCATATGCCCCATGGAGGGACTGAGAGATCCCTCACAAAGCCTAGGTAACTCAGTTAGATGTTTCACAATCCTCTTTCCTTAGCTGTTATAGTAATAAAAGCAATGTCTTTTTGGAGAGATTAGAGTACTGCATTTTTTCCTCAACCTTTCTATTTTTGAGCCTTGCAGCACAGTTAGTGCAATATAAATGTTAATGTTGAGACAGTATCTCAACCTCACCCATTTCTCACCTCTGTCATTTTGAAGCCTTACTCTTTCTATCACACCACTCTTCAGTCAGAAGAAAGAACTCTGAAATTGTGGGTTGTCCTTTGGAAAAGCAATATGTGAAAATTTTGATTGTTACAAATACTTCTGTACTCAATACCTCAGCGTTGATACTCCTAGGTATAATGCATAGTAGCATAAAGAAAAACCTGCAGAATTTTAGAGAGTTTTCTTTGCCAGATGCAGATATCCTTTCTAACAAGGGCTTTAAGTTAAGTTTAATGTTCAGTTTTACATGAGTGGAGATAAAATTAGAATGTATACTGCATTGTTTTCATGTTTCTTGCAACACTTTGTAAATTCAATTATTTTATACTGTCATTTCAGCAAACCTGTGATCTGGAAAATGTAAAGCCTGAAACAAAGCGCTACCTAGAGAAATCAGTTCAAGTGGGGAAAAGAAATGGACTCCATCTTCCCAAAGAAGTGCAGAATGTAAATATGAACTATTAGTTTATAAAACAAAGATAACTTGAAGGGATGAAATTATGGCTGTATAGCTCTGCTAAGCATATACTTGAAAATTATGATTTTGGACCTGCCCAATCACTGCTCTAATCTAAACTGATGAATCATGTTAAGGTTTTCAAATTCATCTGTTAGACACTCACAGTGCATCACTTCTGTTAACCTTCCAGAGTAAAACAAGCCTATTTGGAAACATTTTTATTATGAATATTCTTTACAGAGAATGCCTTAATGAGAACATTTTTGAGAGTTTTCTTTCCTAGAAATCTATTTGTGAGCGGAAGCTTTAGAAGTATTTACAACTGTTAACAAGGACACAGCTACTTTCATTTCAGTATTAACCAATGGTATAAAATATGTAAAAAATTTTAGCATATTGACTAAAAACACTTGAGATAGAATTCTGGCTCCATTAAGGGAAAATTTACTCAAGCATGAAAAAGCACCTCTCACTTCTGAAAATAATTAAGTAAAATCGTCAGCATCTCAGATGCTGACATACTTTTTTCTATATTCTGAGTGATGTTCTGAAACAATCTGGATTTATGACTCTTGAATAGATTTTACCCTTTATAGAAAATAGTAATTTTTCATACACATCCATCAGTTAGTGAGAACAGTTTCATGCATTGCTTAAGGGTAACTGATGCCTCTAAAGAAATTTTGAAATATTTAAAAGGAGACAATAGTTGAATTACATTTATGTAAAAACTTGACAAATGATAACCTTTGACAAGCTTTGGTCTACATTTTTCTACTGGTAACTACTGTATTTTTGTGAACTTGGCATTAAGGGGTAAAGGCATCCTATGATTTGTAGTAGAAAATGTTTCATATTGGTGAATATCAGGACAAAAGGTTTTGGAATGTGTTGTGTAGATTTTCTGTTTCTTCTGTCATACCTGTGTGTTTTCAAGAGTGTTTTTCAGTAATTAGTATGCATTTTTACTTCCTCGATCTCATTGATTTCACTGGGTATTTTTACATTTAAAATTGTAATTTAGGATTTTAAAATAAAATATTTGAACGTAAGCACATAATGCTGTTCAGAGAATGTGTTTATGTGTTCAGTCCCTTCCGAACTAAGAATACATTTCAAATATTGTCAGTGATAGCCCTGTGCTGAGGGTTTATTGCCAACAATATTCCTGAGGACCAATAGAAAGAAGGAGGCTGAGGGAGAGTGAAGTATGATGCTATCTGCAGTGTGCTAATTGCTCAGTGCTGGTATTCACTGCCAGCTAGTAGAAGATGGGAAAAGTGAGATACTATTCTTGCTAAGTAATTGCCAAGTTTGATCTTTGATTTTTTTTGCTAAGTTCACTTTATACTTGATACAGGAAATAAAGACAATGAAGAAAAAAATGAGTGAGCTATGTATAGACTTCAGCAAAAACCTGAATGAGGAAAACACATTTCTGGTATTTTCTAAGGAAGAACTTGGTGAGTAGTCGTCTTGCTCTTTCCATTTATTCAGCCTTCCAATATCATTGGAATAATTAGTTTTGGCTCAGTGAATGATGATCTATTGAAATTTTAAGTATTTTCCAAATTTTGCTGTTTCTTTTTCATTCTTTCCCTTTGAATTGCCCTTTGCAGGTATTAGTGATCTCTCTCTCATGATTAGTGCTTTCTGAAGTGTTTGTTTTGCATTAAGTTCCTTGCATCTGGCCTACTTTTTTTTTTTTTCCCATAACTTTTCTTTTCTCTGCTTTTATTCTCAGTTCACCATCAGGCAATCCCCTGTGTATTGTATTCATTGCAGTTATTGGGAAAACTTCTATGTCCTGCAGCATGTTTTATCTACCTCAGTAATTTAAACTGATCTAGAGATGTCATATGGCAGAGAAGTTGGGGATTCGTTATCTGAAGGGCATGGCCTAAAAAGTTCTTTATTAGCATCTTATTTTTTTATGTCATATTCAGTTTTTATCTAGTAGCCTTGCCCATATTTCTCTCCTGCTTACAAAAGTTTCCAATTTTTTATTTTGCTTGGCTGTGATTTGCAGAAGCTTTGGCAAACATTTGTAAAAAGAGGGGTTTTATTTCCATGGAGACTTGTGATGTCAAATTAGATTGCAGCAAAACAAAATCAGCAGTCTCACAAAAAGAGAGGGGAAGAGGTAATTATGATAAACATTCTTTATTAAATTGTTATATAGAAGGCCTTCCTGATGACTTTATTAAGAGTTTAGAGAAGACTGAGGAAGACAAATATAAAATTACTCTAAAGTATCCCCACTATTTTCCTGTCATGAAGAAATGCTGCATTTCGGAAACTAGGAGAAAAATGGAGTCTGCCTTTAACTCAAGATGCAAAGAGGTATGTCTTATATCCACTGTTTTACAGGGTAATGACAGAATAAAAATGGCACTAGAAATACAAATATTAGATTTAAGTTCTACAAAGCATGTCAGTGTGATTGTTAACAGTTCCTTATTCCAGTTTATTCTAAAGACCTTAGAAGTTGATGATCTTGCTCTGCATGTGTATGTATCTTAAAGTATAAACAGTGGTGTACAAACAGAAGTAGGATTTTGATATTTTGCCAAGTTTCCTCGCAGTGTTCTGCAGCTCCTTACTGGCACTTCCTTTCAGAGAAGAATATCTGATTGTAATACTACATCTGTAGTACTTAGGGGTTCTTCAGAATCATAGAATCACAGAATGGTTTGGATTGAAAGGGACTTTAAAGATTACCTAGGTGCAACCTCATTGCCATCTACAAGGACACCTCCCATAGACCAGATTGCTCAATGAGAACGAGAGGGGTTATTTCAGCACAGGTTTTACTTACGAAATACAGGTGATCAGATGTGAAATTAACACATTGCACACAATTGAGAATTTTAGTTAGATGTTAAACCCCTAATTCGTATAAAAGATTCATGTAATTAGCTGAAAATTACCTGTAAACTTGCCTTATAAAGACAAGAAATAATTTAACAAATAATACATTTATGTTAGATGCTGATAAGACCAGGCACGTAGATAGGTACAAAAATAATGAAAAGGATAGAAAGGATAGAAAAAGTATCATTCAGAGAATTGTACAGAGCGTTCATTACAGAACAATGGCTGAATTGAGCTTTTGTACTTGAAAAGGTGGGAAATGTGAAGAGTACAAGATAAGATAAAGTGGCAAGAAGAACTGAACACTCTGCAAGTCAGCACACTTAAGGGATTTACTGTTAAAACCGTGGATTAATCTTCGAAACTAGTGCTTAGAAAAAAGGTTTTTCCCTGAGAAATACCACTTTTCCAGAACTGCAGATTAACACAGTTACATTTTCAGCTTCTCAAGGATCCTCCACCACATTTAGGTCAGAGCTCAGCATTTTTGTGTTTCAGATCTCCTTCTCTGACTACTGTTGTCAGATTTGCAAACAAGCTTTTATTGTTGGCACAATAGCTTTGCTGTTTGTCTTTACCACTAACAAGCAGTGAAAGCTACTGTCAGCCATTTCCCTTGTTATCTTTCACATGTAAATGATTGATAAAGGAACTACAAATCTTTGTTGCAGTTTTATTATCCTGAAGGGAAAAGGTGTACCTTTTGGTTAATTAAAACAGATAAACTCAGGTTAACTAGAAAACTAGCTAACTGCAATCAAGTGCAGTGACCAAAAAAAAAAAAAAAAAATACAAGAATCTAGCTCAACTTACTTTAATACACAAAATAATTTATTTAATTTGAAATATTTGCTGTTTCTTATGACTACTGGTGTTATTCAGATAACTGTTTTGATAGCATGCATTGTGCTTTACATATATGCCTCCTTTCTTTTTTAGGAGAACACAAAAATTCTTCAGCAGTTGCTTCCTCTAAGGGCAAAAGTAGCAGAGCTTCTTGGTTATAGTACACATGCCAACTTTGTTCTGGAGGTAAACACTGCAAAGAGCACAGATAACGTATCAGCCTTCTTAGGTTTGTTCTTATTTATAAACAATACTTTGGTGTGGCACTATGACTCCCAAGACAAGATAAATTTCAATACGTAATTGCATCACATGTATCCTTTGCATTTAGATAGAAAAAGAACTTTTTGTTGCCTCTATTCTGGCATACATTGTTTTCCAGACTATAGCTAGACAAACACAACTGTTCCAAAGCAGGGAGATAAAAGACAAAAATTTGAAAATAACTGCTTTATGACAGACAATACAGACAAGAAGTTACGTCTCGGTGTCCCAAAATGCAGTCATTCTAATTCAGAACCGTAATAACATGTGCAGCCTAAGCAATATTATCAACTCAAGAGGCTGTGTCACAGTTTCAGCTTTCCACTCCTGTAGATTATCTTCTATTTTTTGTACAACTTCAGTCCTTGTGCCTTTCTCTGCTCAGACTGAACTAGGTATAATCAAAGATTACAGCATGTGATGCTGCAAATTCTGTGATCTGAATTAAAAGATCAAATCTGGAATGATAGATTAAATCTGGAATTCAGAAGCCTTCTAATGGAGGCCTAATCTGAAAACAGAGGCATCTTAAAACTTTAAACTGAGCAGTTTACAAATTTTATAGTCATCCTGTTGACCTCAATGAGTCCACTCTTGTACAAAGAGTTAACTTCTACTTTCTGGAATTATGTAGTTGCACAGAATAGTACATGTTCCTGTATTAAAGTGTCCTAACACCACTTCAGACTGTACTTTGACATACTGTAGAAATTCCCCAAAGCAATTTAGTACAGCAATAAGGTCTACTGGATGGTGATGGGGATTTTTGTATTTATGCATCAATAAAGAGGTTCAAATATGCCTCTTCCTTCACTTGTAATTCGGGCGTATTTTTCCTGTTAAGGTGTGAGGTCAGCTCAATACAAGTTATCCACATATTTGTCAGTGAATTTACATTTAATTGTATTATAATTAAATTATAGAATTATATTAGCCTTACCTGGTTTTTAAGTGAACTTAAAGTTGTTTGGACTTTTCTGTCCATTACATTATAAGTGGGCTTATATACTATTGTGATTTTTTTATTTCTTTTGGAGATCACACACCTCATAATTTAGCAGCTATTGCTGTCATTTAACTTTTTACAGTATGAGATCATACACATCTCATAAATACCATGTTTTGTGGTAATTCTCATAGAATGAGAATATTTATCAAATTGTCAGCTTTAATGTAGGCATTGTGATATATCCTTGCCTATTGTGAGCCAGTCAGCCAGTATTTTTTGTTCTGCTTTGTCCATATACTCACATTTTAAATCAATGTTCAATAGCCAGTAGTATGGCTAGGAAGAAAACCATTCTGTCCTATGATGTGTTTACAGTTTATCATATCATGAGCTGCAAGCAGTATCTCAGTAATGCAAATGAATACAGTGCCTTGCAGCCTACCTAAAAACAGTATTGATCTTGGTACCAACAGTGAACATAAACCTGAATTCTTAGGAATTTTCTCATACTCCAGAAATACTTAGGAGAAAATACGTACAGTATGTACTTTATGTGAGTTTCAGTAAGCTTAAATATTTTATATTTAATAGTGTGGATTCGTAATGCAATTACTCTTGTCGTATCAAATAAAAGCTATATTGGAAGAAACTAGCATCACAGAGGTTAATACCCAGTGGCTTTGGTATTCTAGCCATTGTATAGGCTTTAGAGTCTTTAGACTCTTGTTCTTTTATAGGACTTTACCTAGAAGTAGATCATAATATATTTTGAAAAGTCTTGGGAAAAAAAAAAAAGTAGCATTTGAAATCTGTTACACTCCCAGTAACTAGTAATAGTTGCAGTCCTTGGCTGTTTCTGCAGACACATTAAGAGAACTAAGATAATGTGAGGTAAAATTGAAGGTTTCTAGCCAAAGGGTCTAGTGCTACTTTCCATTAATGATATTTTTGAAAAAGTCTAAATTTACCAAAACCTTTTGCAAGGCCAGTGGACTCCTGTATTGCATGTAACATGTCTGCAATTAAAATTCATTAAGACAAGAAAGCAGTTTGCTTGCTGATAATAAACAAATGGAAAACTCTAGCATCCACTCTTGGGTCATGTGCTTAAAGTTCTATTTTATAGGTACACCCATTATAGTAAGGAACACAGAAATTGATTCCAAGGCAATCTTTATTTCAGATGATTTGAGTAAGAAGTTAAAGCCACTGGTTGAGGAAGAAAGAGAATTCATTTTAGCTTTGAAGAAAAAAGAGTGCGAAGAAAGAAACTTTTATTATGATGGAAGAGTCAATGCATGGGATCTTCATTATTATATGAACAAAACAGAAGAGCTAAAGTACTCAATAGATCAAGAAAAACTAAAGGAATACTTCCCAATTGAGGCTGTTACAGAAGGCTTATTGAATATTTACCAGAAGCTGCTGGGACTTGTATTTGAGAAAGTAGAAAGTGCTCATGTTTGGCATGACAGCGTTACGCTTTACACAGTGAAGGATAATTCAACAGGGGAAATACTGGGACAGTTCTATTTGGACCTTTACCCCCGGTAATTATGACTTGATGTTCTACTAATGTGCTTAGAACAGAATCAGTCTCAGTGAGTTGCTGCTATGGTTGAAATTAAATGCATTTGGTAGTACGTATCTGTCCCACTTACAAGACAGTGTGTTCCTCAGATTGTTCTCTGGATGGTTTTCAAAGGGTTTACTCTTTTTTTTTTTTTCTTTTTTTTTTTTTCTCTTCTCTCTGCACTACAGGTGGCCATAATTCTTATAGCTGACCACTGCCAGCTGTCTGCTGGGACAACTCTACACCGATTGTTATTGGTAAATAGCACTTGTTCAGCCATGTGAACAGAATCTCAAGGAGCAAGTGGCTCTGCTCACAGTGCTCTGGTTTTTGCAAAGAAACTGTATGTATAGGGGAGTAAATGTGTACGATTCCTACAGGTTTTAATAGGAAGAATTAAAAATCAGATAAAAGCAACTCAATCAAGTGTGAAAAATTTTCTAATAGTAATGTTAAATGCAATTAAAAAACATCAAAACACATGCAAATAAAAACTATTCAGAAACATTTTCTAAAATTACATTAAGCAAATGCTAACTAAAAGCATCAAATTACGTTTTTTAAGGGAGGTTCATGATTGCAACCTGAAACAAGTTGTCTGTAATCCATCTGAGTTGCCCTTATCTCAAAGTTAGCTTTTAGTGCTCCAAACTATGTGACCTGTACCTTTGAACTCCCCTACACAGACAGTTTCCTTGCAGAAATCAGAGTACTGTAAGCAGAGCCACCTGCTCCACAATGTTCTGTTCACAATGTTAAAGGTGCTATTCACAGTACTAAACAAGCATCACCTGACAACTGGGGTACAGTGGTCCCAGCCAAGAGCTGGCAGTGTAGAAGTGTCTGGTGACCAGTTGGCAGTGGCTTGTTGTCCCTTTCCCCTATTTACAGCATCGTATGTGTTCTGGCAGAGACTAAGAAACTAGACTGATTCTACAGGATTTATTCTTACCTGATCTTCTTTGTTTCTCACTGGTTGGGTTTTTTGGGTTTTTTTTAATATTATTTAGCAATTTATAATTTGGGTGAAAATAAAGTAGTTCATAACTTGCATCTTTTTAAGATTGGCATATGTTACCTCCTTCACCTGTTTGATTGTTCCCCCTTTTCTGTGTATCATGTGAATTGCTGAAGCTATTAGCAAATCTCTTCTGACTTAACTACCCAGTTAACTGCTCAGGCTTAGGACGAGAATTTTTCTTTGGATTACATTGGAAATGCAGTAAACTGTATTCTGGTGTCTCCTGTAACAAAAGAGAAGATACCACTTCAGAGGACATAGCCTAATCCTGTTGAAGCAGCATTTTAAAGTAGAATTGACATCTAATATATATTCAGTACTTGAGTAAAAACCAGATTTTTGTAAATTCTACCGTGAATCTGAAATTAATGTGATTTAAGTACTGTTTTTTTTCCTGTGTGCTTTTAACAGGATCTTAAACCCAGTGAGTCTTAGAAGTCATGAAAAGATGTAATTTCTGTGTGTAAAGCTTTAAAGAGGCCCTGACTGATTGTCCTTGTTCTTTAATAGGGTTCTCCATTCTGGTTAGCAGGCCTGTAGTTTGAAGGCACTGTCTAATATGTTTTCTTTCACAGAGAGGGGAAGTATGGGCATGCAGCATGCTTTGGTCTCCAGCCTGGCTGTCTTCTCTCTGATGGCAGCAGAATGATGTCTGTAGCTGCTCTGGTAACCAATTTCACAAAACCAGCATCAGATCATCCATCATTGCTACGACATGATGAAGTAAAGACTTACTTCCATGAATTTGGTCATGTAATGCATCAAATATGTGCACAGGTTAGTGACATTTCCATTCCAGTGTAAGACCTTTCCTTATCCACTGTCTCAAAGCTAGGTGTAAGGCTATTCTGGTTGTTTCCAGTTCTAATAAAGTACATATGCAGGTTTTCTGTTGCAGATTGATGAGGGTTTGGTTTTTAATTTTATTTAAAACTACAGCAATAAATTCACCTTGTTATATGAAACACTTTCATAGGGAATGATTTGTACCTTGCAGGTACTTAGGACAATTGAATAGATCCATGTGTAAGGTAAAGGAAGTGCTCAGTGGTGGCTTCAGTTGAAGCTGTCAGAGGGCTATTTAGTACTTCAAGTAGCATGCTACATATTAGAAGCAAAAAAAAGGTTGCTGTACCTAGAAATGCAAAAGCTTGTGAATCCAGACCACTTCCAGCATTTTGGCATAAGTAAAAAATAAATTGATAGATTGAATAATTTGATGAATTGAATGAATTCATTATTGGCCCAATAAAAATTTTATGATTCAGAGAGAGAAAAGTCTCAGTATTAAATCCACAAAAAATGTAACTATGCACAAATCTAGGTTTGTGTAGCCCTGCTTTCACATTCTTTATAAACAAGCACCAAATAATAAAATCAAATAAACTTGACATGGTTTTCATTCTTGACATACATCCTAGACCTTAGGACTGCAGAATAAAGAAACAAATAAAGAGTCAAAAAAATTAAATCTAGAATTAAACAAGTGACATTCAAGAAAACTTCAGAACAAGCAGCTAAACTTGCGTACATATTTATGCTATATATGATGTTATACATTAACAGTCAAGGCAGGTGTTACTGAAAATTAAGAAATAAATGTTGTTCTTTCTTTTAAACTACCTAGAGCATGTTTACACATGAGACGCATCCAGCCTTGGTACAAAATTGACAGTAGTGTTTTGATAACCAATGAAGATGTGCCTGGGTGTTGCAGAGCCCCTTCTGGGCAGTCCAAAGCCAGTAATTCCAGTGCATGTGTACTTCACTTTCTGTGGAATTGCAGACAGGTCAGGCAGGCCTGCTTGCCACTTGGCTCTTCCACTGGTGAGGTGGCTTCTGTTGTGCATAGCTACAGTGCTTACTGCTGTTGCATTTATGTAAATCAGTATTTGCACACCTGCAAATGACTTCCTTCTCCTACATAGGAATCACCCTGTCCTCTGGGAGTTGTGTGTGCAAACCACTATCTTGTTTCATATGATGATTTGCTTAAAAGTCCTACATTACACATGTTTTGGGGGGTTTTTTGTAACTCTGCAAGAAAGTGAATTCACAAGACCATGCTCCTGTATGCATCTATTCCTCAATGGAGGATGGAACCTAAGAATAGCTACAGCTCTCAGAGAGAGCATTTGGGAATCTGAGAATTCTCCTTTTCTTCTGGCACTTGAAATGTTCTCTTAGAATGTTACTGAGAAGGAAAGAACAATAAATTGAGTTGGCAACAGGAGGTATAATCGGTTGCACAACACTTTGTAGTGAGACCAAGTAATTTCTGTTGGCACTTGAACAACTGTTTTTCGAAAACGACTGCTTCTTTTTAGAAATATTTTTTGTTTGGAATATATTAAAATTAATTAAAAAATAAAAACTTTCAACTGTAAAAAAAACTTTCTTAAAATATTATCTTGGGGGATTTTTAAAAATTAAATTATTGACAACACTGAAATAAAAAATAAAAAGCTGTAATGTGCTTGGCTTTCAGAAGGAAGATTCTTCTGGACTCTTCTGGCAGTCACTGAGTGTCAGATTTGGAGTCCTTTCATTGATAATCATACTATGATTTATTTATTTCAGGCCACATATTAGTGGCTCAAAAAACGTGCTCTGTGTTAACCATGTGCATTACAAATTAAAACATTCAGGGCAGAGCACAATAGGATAAGTTAGCCAAGTAAAATCAATGTACTAGACTGCAATATAGTAAGTACTAAGTGTATAATTGGAGTTTATTATTTTAGTTTGGGGTAATATAATAAGTTTTTGTAACAATTTATAAATTATACTGTTGTTATAAGACAGCAAGGAAATACTTGTATTGCTGTCATAGTCTAAAAGGTAAGACTCCATAATATTAAGAAAACTGAAGGACTGTTTCACACAAGAATGTAGTAAATAGCTTCAGAGTATTTTGTTGCTTGGTAAATAGTCTTACATCTGAATTTTTTGTCCTTTCTCTAAGATGTATTTTTTTTTATTGTCATGGTAATGATGGGCCTGTTTCAAATTATTCCTTTTGCTGTGATTAACACTGAAATTTTGGCATCTGAAAGTTTATGTTCTGCTAGAAATCCTGTCTTCTATTTTCATTTAATACAATGGCTTTTCCTTTTAGACTGATTTTGCTAGGTTTAGTGGAACTAATGTGGAAACAGACTTTGTAGAGGTACCGTCACAAATGTTTGAAAACTGGGTGTGGGAAAAAGAACCACTACAGCAAATGTCAAGACATTATAAAGATGACAGCCACGTTGGAGACGCTCTCCTTGAGAAACTTGCTGCCTCCAGACTGGCTAATACAGGTATCTCTCTGCCCTCTCTTCCCAGTGTAGTTATAAAAATACATAGTTTAAAAAACCAGTGGGGAACACCAAAGGCAAACATAACAAAACATTTCTTTTGTGCATACATTTACAACTGCCCTTCTGGGTTTATTTGCATAGGCACCACCATTGATAAAAGCTATATTTTTTTTTTCTGGTAGCCTAGGGCAGGCACTGTGCATGCATACAGTATCAGACTTTCTACATGTATTGTCTACATTTAATTTGCACATAACATCTGAAAACTTGAAAGGTATTTGCAGATTTACTGAATATACATAGCACATCCCAGGCAGAAGTGTTGTAGCCCTTCATTGCCCAAACAGCCACTTTAACTTCTCAGTCCAGAGCCTTAAACCCACATTCTCTACCTTCCCAGCAGATGCACTGCCTTCCCAAACTAAGGTTCCAATTCTCTTCTACTTCCATGTCTTGTACCACCTTACAATGGTGGTACACCTCTCTAAAATGAGAATGTAATTTCCTGTCATTGCCTATAATCTTGTTACCATGTCACTCTGTGCCCTGCATCCCTGGAAGTCAATTCTCCCTCAATAACAGCTATTTGCCCGTTTATGGTACAATGGGCCATTAAGCCACTGATTTATTTCATATTGTTTCGCTGTCCTGAACAAGAAGTCCTTGTCCTGGCCTGTACAGGCACTGTAGCTACATAAGCATTTTTACTAAGGATTTGTATCTTGAAGCTAACATTTTAAAAGATGGAGCTTGAAATGAAAATGCCTCTCAACTTTGCAACTGAAGCAATTCAGGTGAAAATGACATAACCATTTTTCTGTGGTTAAAATTCCTGTAATGTAGGATGCATGTTGAGATCTTTGAATGAAAGGTGACAAAGAAACTCCAGCTACTCTGATGCTAGTTAATTAAATGTTCTTACCCAATTAGGCCTTTTAACCCTCCGTCAGATTGTTTTGAGCAAAGTTGACCAGGCACTGCATACAAAGCCATCTGTTGACCCAGCAGATGAATATGCTAAATACTGTATGGAGATTCTGGGAATTCCTGCCACCCCAGGTATGTCAGTATGAAGCTTTTATACAGCACGTCCAAATAGTTTGATTAAACATGACTTTCTTTCCCAGTAATGCTGGGTATAAAAAAAACGCAGAGCTGTTTACAATAGAACCAGCTTTATGAAGCTGAAATAAATATTGTGAAACTTGGGCTGATCTTAAGGATCTCTTCTGATGGAAGATTAAGATGACCCTGCAAAAGGTTAAGTTTTATATTTATATTATAGAGTGACATGATAAGAATACAATTTTAGATGTTCTGTCACGTCTGTGTTGAATGTGCAAGTAGCCTAAAATGGGAAATTGAGTTTCCTTTGTAGTATATTTGGCCAATACTTGGAGGCATTCTCAGACACTTTGTTAGAAGTTTAGGTTGATATAGATTCCTTATTAATTTATTACTAACATTGAAGTACTTTACACATCAGAGAAATAACTGCATTTGATTTACATAAATTAATGTTGATCTACTTTTTAAGGAACAAACATGCCAGCTACTTTTGGACATCTGGCAGGAGGTTATGATGGTCAGTACTATGGGTATCTGTGGAGCGAAGTATTTTCCATGGACATTTTTTACAGCTGCTTTAAACAAGAAGGAATAATGAATCCAAAGGTGGGTGATGAATACTTTTTACTGAAGAATTTTGTTGTATGTTGTCTTGGAAACCACATTTATTGCAATCATGCAGTATCTGTCACACCTCAAGTACTTCTCGGCCAGTCAAGTCCAGATCAACAAAAAATGGTTCATAAATATCTTAATAATTTATATTAAAATTTCCAAGAGCATTTGGATTTTTATTCAATTCTTTCAGAGCTGTTCATTCGATATTATGACAGCTTTAAGACATGTTGCATTGGCTAATGGCTTGCTTTTAATTTTAAACTGAGCAAATGTATTTTTCCATTGCAAGAGCAAAGGTTCTTCTGCTGTGAAAGAGGTAGGATAATGGTACTCTATTTTGACTTATAGGTCCTCAGGTGCTATTTTGAGCCTTCTTCCACAGTACAGCATAACTCAAATTTTTTCCTTTTCAGTTTTTCTCTCAAGGGGCTTTGGAGGTTCAAATAATTGAGATTCTAGAGTCACTTGGATTTTTTTTTTCTCCCTCATTTAATTCTCAAGCCTCTTCTGCCTCTAGCAGAAGGGAAAGATAGTGATGTGGTTAGTAGTCCTGTCAATTCTGACCACCTTTGTTATTTTTCAGAGATTTTGTGAGTTCAGTTGCTGCAATTTTATGATGGCAAAGACATTCTGGTTTTCCTGATTCTCTTGTCTGTCTCCTGGATTCACCATTACCAGCCAGCTCTAGTTCTTCCCTTCAATAGATTTATACAAGTAAAGGAGAGACCAGAAAGGGCTTGATTTACCTGTTCCTCTCCTGAAATTAGCCTTCATCCCTCCATGTCCATGCCACAGCAACCAGAACTTTTCTAGAACTGCCTATCCCTCTAGAGACTGGAAAAAGTAGAATGGATTAGGCTGTGACCTGGACGGAGAGGAGCCCAGAGGGGAAATGAAGGAGAGGCTAGAATGAGGCAGTGAGGCAGTGATTAGGCCAAAAAAACTCAAAAGGGATTTTATGAAGAAAAGCAGCAAACTGCTGAATACTTTTGAGAAGAGAGGTGATAAAAGGTTTGGAGGACAAGATTGATTTTTAAGTGCTAGAGATTTATGACAGGTACTTGCAAGAATCAGCATACCTGCTTATTCAGTGGGAATGGTGTCACTCGTAAATAGGAGCAGGAGAGAAGACATGCCAAGTTAAACAAGAGAATAACGTAAGTTTTTAATAAAATGCTGTTCATATGAAACTTAAAAATGGCATTTGAGTGCTTTAACTGTTAGCAGTTGGGAGGGTGCTAATGCTGGAATTCTAGTACTTTCTGTCAGTTCTCAGTTCAGACATGCAGACACCTCCAGTATCATAACAGACCTTTCTTCTGTTAACTTTACTCCCTAATATCAAAATTCTCTTCTGAGTGGTTGTATAAATAAAACCCTAAACTATGATTTCCGAGATTTGCTCTATGACCTGTACTTTTCCTGAGGGATGAAAGTGCCTTTTTTTCTGATATTTTTGGTGGGGATTTTGTTTTCTTTGCCTGTGTATTGGAGGCTTTAAGAAGAAACTAATGATGCTGTGAGTGAATACTTGCTGTGGTGCAGCTGAAAGGCAACTAGTGCCTCTTTTAATGTGAAGCCTGCTATTATTATTAAGAAGTGAGGAGAAAAATAAGTGTGTGTGCGTGTGTGTGTGTGAATCACTGTCTAGTGTATGCGTGCACACAACCTCTGGTTGAATGCTGATGAAATTTAAAACAGTAGTTTTGTGAAGATTTCCCCTCCCTCATCCAAACAATGTGATCTTCTCAAATTGGTTCTCTACTTCTTTTCCTTTTTTGTGTTCCATTTAAGTGTAAGAGTTCTACAAGATGAGACAGTCTTTTATGAACAAACACACACATACCAATGTGATTTTTGGGGGTTTTTTGGTTTTGTTATTGTTGTTGTTGTTGTTTTTTAGTTATTAATATTTCTTCATATCTGGATTTAAACTAGTCTTCAGAACAGCAGGAAAGGAAAACAATTACAGACTATGGGGTTTAGAGATCTGGCTTACCTCTTTCCATTAGAATAAAAAGCATCTCTTCCTGTTTTGAGCAACAGTTGTAAAAACTGGTTTCAGACACTATATATTTTTAAATTCTTCAGCAAACACTTAACTTATTAGTTGTCACACTCCTCAATTCTTGCACATTTTCTGAAATAACCTTTGTTCTCCATAAAACTGAGAAATGTGCTGGCTATGAAGAGATAGTAGCAAAGACCGAAGTCTACTCAAATAGCACAAACTACAGGGCAGAATATTTGTTTACTGCTACTGTTCAGGAAACTAACAATAGTGAATATAAAGCAATGCTTCAGTGAATTTTATTTTTTTTCATTTTGTTTTTTTCCAGATGTAATTCAGACAATGTGGTTGTTAAGACAATTAAGTCATGGAAGTCCATCAGTTAAAATGGTCTATTCTTATTTTTGTAGTACAGATACCAAGAAGTGTTGTGGTCCTGCAGTCTCATAGCTTTGACACGTGAGGGAAGTGTATATGTATATATACAGTGACAAAAAGGAATAGTATTTTTTTCCACTATCAGAAGCATCTGTGACACCTGCATACAAAATAATATTTTCTCATTGATACAGTCCTGTCTCAGAAGCCTCAAATTCTCCAGACATATTCTTTAAAATATAACTTCTTGTTAAGAAAGTGGTCATGTCTTACTGTTGTCTTAAAAGCTTGGCTGATGCTTTTTAAAGAAATCCACTCCTTCAGAAGGAATGATGCCTCTTCCTGAAAATAAAACCTGTGTTAAGGCCCTGGTATTTTAAGATACTTCAATAGTAGAAATAAATGTGTCTGTATGTATTATATAGATATAGATATAGATATAGATATAGATATATAGATATAGATATATAGATATAGATATAGATATAGATATAGATATAGATATAGATATAGATATAGATATAGATATAGATATAGATATAGATATAGATATAGATATAGATAGATATAGATATAGATATAGATATAGATGTATATATATATATACACCACTATGCATTAAATGTCCTATGTCATTCCCCATCTATCTATCTGAGCTATCATCCCTATTCTCCAAACAAAGATTGAAGAAAACTAAATCATCAATTAAGCGAGAATGGATGCTAGGATCCTTTTTTATATCAGTCAGTTGTGGGGATAATCCATCACTGAAGACTGTATGGAGGTTGTGTATGTGCTATACTTCATAGAGTATCTTCCAAACAAGTTGAGATTGTAGCTTCCAAAACAGTGTAAAAACACAAGAAAAGTTACTTCACTGAGAAAGGCTACGTTTCTGCTGCCTTGAGTTCTTCTATCATATCTCAAATATACTTGTGGTACATCCTGGGTTTGGTATTAATAAAGTCTGGAAGGAGGACTCATGTTAGTCATGAGTAGATTTTTAAATATACAGCAAATTCAGAAAAGAGGTAGTTTGCAAGATAAGAAATACTAACATTCTGCTTTACCTTCTATCAGGCTGGGATGAAATACAGAAACCTCATTTTGAAACCTGGAGGATCTCTGGATGGGATGGATATGCTGCAAAATTTCTTGGAGCGTAAACCAAGCCAGAGAGCTTTCTTGTTGAGTAAGGGATTATGTGTTCAGTAAATTTATGATTCCTTTGTGATGCCATATAAACATGTGAAATACTCTGACAATTCCAATTTGCTGCATCTTAACTATGGCACTGTAGGGAAATTGGATTACTTTTTGATGATTTTTAAAATTGTATTTAAAAAGTGTGTTTTAAAAAAAATGCATAGGACTATGAAGTTCAGTATTTCACAGGGAAAAAGTATGAAATGTGCACAAACTGAGGACTGGTAATATTTTTTAATTGTTACAAAATCATAATAATCGCTATGGGGATATGATGCCATGTTCCTCTTTTAATAGATGCACTTAAACTATGTATTGTGAATGATTTTAAAACTGAAGGGGGAGAAAAAAGGATACTAACAGCAATAAAAAAACACAAACAACACAGATTCACTCTTACTCTATATTATTCTATTTTATGGATGCCTCACCAATGTCTTTAATGAGAGGAAGTGTGTTTGACTTCATCATGGCTTTTGGTCCCTGACAGATTTCATTGCTAGGAACCTGCCTGAGACAGGTTTACAGCAGAAATCCATGTGTGACACTTTCAGACTTTGTTTGTTTAATTCTTGTATAATGTTTAATTATACATGTTTAATTCTTGTATAATTTATAAACTCATGCAGTGTAAGTACGAAGAAAACAAATGTAGCCTTTGAGAAATACAATTTTCTTCCCTTTGTTTTCTTTTTTGTTGATGATCGCAAATCAGATCTTTGTTTTCAAAATTATATCCGAATTGACACTGAAAATTATATTTCTGCAATTATAGTGGTTTCAGTTGGTTGGTTTGCTAAAGGAAGGAAGGGAAGTAGATGCCCCAGGTGGGAAAGGTAAAAGTCCATGATTTTCCTGTGCCTTTCCAGTGTGTCATACAGAGGTGCTACATTAAAAAAAAACAAAAAACAAACATAAAACCCAGCTTCATAAATCTATTCAGCTGTGGGGAGTTTGAAAATAACTGAGGAATTATTTTGCAGTTTTTCTGCAAGATCAGGAAAAATAAGCCTTATAAACCAGCCCTACATTACCAAAATAAAGCTGCTAATCCAAGAATCCAAGTCCACTTTTCTTGTCTTTAGAATATTTTGCTTTTGATATTACAGCATGTATATCAACAAACCTTGATTTTGGTTACTAGCTAATAAATTTCAGACATTTGAATCTGAACCATCGCTCTAAACATGGTTGGTATTTTCGTTTGTTCACCTGCAAAGCAGGATGATGTGCCCAGGTCAGCTCAAAAGACTTCCTCTCTTTCCATCAAAAGATAACAGAAAGAATTCTCTTTGGGTCAAATCTGTGTGTTTTGGGGGGGTGGAGAATCCCACAATTGTTAAGTGTTCACTTGAAACTGTGTTTCTATCTGTTCTTTTAAAGCATGTAAACTGAGGAAATAAAGCAGCTTTATTAGTTTCTGAAATGGAACATTTGACAGGATTTATTTTTGCACCACACTAGTTTGGGATGTGAGTCAACAAATATTTGTAGCTAAAACTATACTGTGTAGTCATATCAGACCACAATTAGGTCAATTCTAACTGTCCTAGTCACTTACAGCTTCAGACCTCAGTTCCACTGAGTCATGAAAAGACAATGCATGAAAATAACATATGAGAAAACATCTTGAATGGTATTCAGATAACTGTAAAGGAAAGATGAAGAAACTGATGGATGGAAGAGTATCCTAAAACCTCTGAATTTTGCTTTCATTCTGTCTGAATTTGGAACTATCTTGTTTCTTTTTAAACACATTAAAATTCTTGTGATCCTATCTAATCAAAGTTTTTTTCCTGTCAGACTGTATGATAGCTCCAGTGAACTGAATATAAAGAATACACTAAGTGATACCTTCCAAAAATAAAAATATGAGCTATGGAACCCTTATGAAGAAGCAAAATGTTTTTATTTACAGCTGGTAGGCAGCTTTCCACATGAGGGAGACCTTCCTCTCCATAAATCAGCAGTCTCAGATCAAGGTACATAATTGCAAATAAAGTAATTATAAACAAAAATACGTGATGATAAAAAGTTATGTGGAGACTTAGAAGTTAGATTTAGGACAGAACTGATGCTAATGATGATAATTTAATTGATTTGTTTATTTTCCTGTTCTTTAGAGCATGTGTTATAGGTTACATAGGAACAGAGATACAAAAGTGCAGAAGAATTCCTGCTACTACGTGTGTGGAAATGACTGCATGATTGTACGTTCATGTTAGCATCAGCTGTATATCCATGTTTGTAGGGACAACAAAAACATAAACCACACTGTGCCCATAAATGAAAGCAGTATGTTCTGTAACTGTCCTAAGGAACAGGACTTTTTAAAATTTGTTTGTGTAGAAGCCAGTTCCCCCAAGTCTGCATAAGGGAATAATTAAGGCACAGCATCTTATTGCTAAAACTGCAGTTAACATAGAAGACCAATCAGAATGTTCTGAATTGCTTATGAAACATCTTAATGTGGTAATATATCAAACATTACTAATGGTTTCTATATTGGCTTTACCAAGTCTGAGACAAATTGGAATTAGACTAGAGGTGTCTGAACGTCCCTTCCAAACATAGCTGTTCTGTGATTCTATCAAATTCATGTTCACATTTCTTATTGTAAAGTCTAGATCCTGGGACGGAACAGATATCCTGGAAAAAAGACATCTCTGGTTTTGCAGCTCTTCATCATAGGCATAAAACTGAAGTTGTCTGTGTGGGAAACAACTTAATCCGACACTGTGGGCTGTGGTGTACAGTCCCCCCCAAAACAGCAAACACTTCTGGTGTTTTGAAAACATGAGTTAATTGACTTGCTGCTGCACAGACACAAATATTCAAACATGCCAAGACATAGGTATGTGCAAAACCCAGCCTATTCCAGAGTTTCTAGACCTATGCTTCCACTGAATTAACTTCAAAGCAGCAAAAACCTGTTTATTCCAACCCAAATTTAAGTAGTCAATGTAATAAATAAAAAAAAATCTTGGTCTGTAACAAACACCTGCCTTTTCAAATTCATAGTGTATCTTTCTAGAATTTAACTGGATGTAGAATTAATATTTTTCATTTGTCAGAAGTTCAAATTGGACCTTGTGTAGCAGCTTCACAAAAAAACCTTCCAATAAAAGCAAAAGGGTAAAGTTGGGAGACTTGGGAGACAACAGGGGTAATCACTTAGCAAGTGGCAATGGCTTTCTCTCTGCTGCTTCACTGAAAAAGAATGGGTTGGCCACGCAGCTTGTTCACAAGGTAGTTGAGGTGATGGCCACAGCAGCCCTTGCTGATAGCTGTCTGACAGAGGTCCAGCATACAGGCTACTCCTGGACTGCTTGCAAGTCGTGTGGTCAAATCTAAGTGGTAAAACCAGTGTGAAGAAAAACGCTGAAAATTTGCTTTCTGAGCTGTGGTGGCTACCATTTGTTATGATGAAAGTAAGGTATAGGGAGTTCTTGTTTGCAGAGAGATGGGAGGGAGTACTGACTCAATTGAGCTTCCACTACTGCTACAGCTGTTTTTTCTTTACAAATGGTCTTCTGTGGCATGTTATTAATCTAACAACCTTGCAGGAAAATCAGTAATCAGGGTCAGTCAACTGCTGACCTTGTTTAACAACTTCAGCAGATAATCAGGCAGCAACTAATTTTAATTTCTATAGTAATTGGTATGGTAGATGTAAAATTGCTGCACCAAGAAGTGAATCACAAGGTGAAGATCTCTGCTTCCTCTCTGAAAAAGGAAACAATTTTCAAATAGTTTCAGAGGTAGTTGTGAATAATTCAGTTAAATGGAGACTCCAGGTGGGGCTTCTCCCAGGCATAGAGCTGGTTGCAGAGCAAGTGGTTAGTGAGAGGCATTAGAGAGGCCACACATGAGGAGGTTATGTGGTAGCACAAATCGAAAGAAAATCAACAAAAGCAGTAGGTAGAAGAATGAAGTCGGAGAAAGGGTGTTTTGACAATACTTACATAAGGGTTGGAGTGGATGTTAGAGGCAGCAGGAAAAAAGGAGTAACTTAATACTGATTTATAAAAGCCTACTGAATACCTCTCATCGTCTTATTAATTAGAAACAAAGTATACTTGTCTATTAAGAGATGTCTTTTTCTTTGCATGCTGAAGAGCATGAGAATATTCACTATCTTGTTGCTTGAACATTTGTGCTTCTTCCCGACATGTGGAGATAAATTTTTGCTTTCATTGCTATTTTCTTCATGGGTGTATTTAAAGTAGTTGTTTCCCATAGCAGAAAGGAAAAAAAAGTGCAGTGTTATTTGAGAAGTTCAGTTCAGCCTGTGCTGGAAATCTTGTGTAACTAATCAACATTAGCCATTGTAATAAGAGTAGATTATATAAAAGACAGGAATACCAAACAAAAACCGATCTACTTTAGACCTAATTAGGATAAAGACTTCTCATTGTCTTATGAATTAGAAACAAAGTATACTTGCCTATTAATAGATGTCTTTTTATTTGCATGCTGAAGAGCATGAGAATATTCACTACCTTGTTGCTTGAACACTTGTGCTTCTTCCTGACATGTGGAGATAAATTTTTGCTTTCATTGCTATTTTCTTCATGGGTGTATTTAAAGTAGTAGTTTCCCATAGCAAAAAGAAAAAAAGTGCAGTGTTATTTGAGAAGTTCAGTTTATGGGTCCTGTGCTGGAAATCTTGTGTAACTAATCAGCATTAGCCATTGTAATAGGAGTAGATTATATAAAAGACAGGAATACCAAACAAAAATCAATCTACTTTAGACCTTATTAGGATAAAGACAAATTAATTAAATTAATTGGAAGGTAGTCGTTGCCTAGAAACCAGTAATCATGACCTGATTTTGTACAGTACTGATTAACAGAGCATGATTCAACCTATACTTCCTTGCACTATTGTCATGGGTCGAGGGGCCCTGGCTCATTTTATGGTATCGCTACGGGGATCTTAAGAAAAAGGGCGTTCAGTCCCGAGGGCAGAACAGCGAGGGCTCAGTGTTCCCTCCCACCTCCTTGCCATCCTCTACACACCCGGGAGGAGCGGAGCCGCAGCCCCTTCCAGCTCCCTGCTCCCATGTGGTCCCGCTGCTCCCGGAGGCCTGGGGCAGAGGCTCCGTCCCTCTCTCATCAGCTGGAAAAGAATCGTGGCCTTTTTTGCTCGAGTAAGCCCTACCCCAATGGACCCTCGGACACTTAAATCAGCAGTCATCCAGACTGGGTTTTGCATAATTTCTCCTCATCCCATGTCTTGTCCTTTCCCTGTCCCGGTAAACCTATTCAAGCTTTGTCATCCAGCCTTTTAAGTCTCTCGTATTCCTCTTTTAGCTTGGGAGGGTGGTGGAGAGTAACAGCAATTTTGTTCTCTGGTGTTTGGTTCATTCTGATCACTGAACCAAGATAACTGTACCTCTGAGGAATTCTGGAAGTTCTGAATGGGAAGCGGTATGACTAAAATTCAATATGCCAAAATTCCACCATTTCACAACTTCAGGGTTTTTTGAGGACAATTCTTACTAAGAATCAGCACCAGTAAAAACTAAAACATAAAAAGAAGGAAATAGTTACAAAATAAGGAACTGTAAAATGTTGAAAACTCTTAATGAAGACTAAGGTGGTAAAAATATTGCATGGGTATAAGGATGATGGCCAGTAACATTTATAACTGAATGTATAAAAAAACTAATAAATCCCATTGTGTTAAAGACGTGTTAGCAGATGGATATGCTACTACTGCAAATTACAATTACTGTTTCTTTTCTGCATTTACTATGAAGCAATGTGATGTAATCATCATAAGAATAATGGGTACTTCCCAGTTATTTAAGTGAGAAGAATATTAAGCAACACCTACTAAGAAATATTCTGCATCAGTAGGATTAAATAACTTTTAGTATGTGGTGGGGAGTTTTTTCCTTGGGGTTGATAATCTTGGGATATTGGGCATGTGCAATTGTGCTGGAACAGTGATGATTACTTCCAATATACAAAACAGCACATATGTGACTGCTGGTCACATAGATCAAAACGTGTCTTCAGAAAAACAGTGAGAAAGAATAAATACCGTTCCATTATTGATGGGTTAAATAATGAGAATAATTCATATAGTGCAAGTGACTGTATGAAAAACAAGTTTTGCCAGTACGAGGACCTGAAGAGAGGGGTCTTTGGAACCCTGAGGGATCCGAGAGGGGCCCATTCCCTCCCATCCCCTGCTCATTCTCTCTCAAGCTCATCAGACCACAGCCCCTCCTCTCCTCCGCCTGGTCCGCGCTGCTGTTCCCCTGCGCGCCTTCACCATCCGCTGCCACCTGCCCTGCAGAATCCACATCCATCAGGGCTGGGAAGAGCCCTGGAGCCCTCTCCTGAGGCGGCCCTGCTGCAAGGGGCCCTCGGGCACCTGTCCCTGACAGCATCGAGATCGGGTTGTATATATATTTCTGTATTTTGTTTTTTATCCTATGCATTGCTGCTCTTCTGTTCATACATTTTTCAGCATGACAGAGCATATACTTTTTGATTTCTACTTTGAGAAGGCATTGCTGTTCTCTGTAGCAAGAAGCTGAGTCGTGTTCCAAGTTATTGTGAAATACAGGACTTTTTAACTAGACAGAGATGGCTGCTGTTTCTTCATTGTCCCCTTTGTAATTCCAGATTTCAGTTATGTTTTAACATCTTATTTCTATTTGCAGGCGTAGTACTTGGGCCCCTCAGTTTAGGAAGGATATCGAGGTCCTGGAGCAGGTCCAAAGGAGGGCATCCAGGCTGGTGAAGGGACTCGAGCACAGACCCTATGAGGAGAGGCTGAGGGAGCTGGGGCTGTTCAGCCTGGAGAAGAGGAGGTGCAGGGGAGACCTCATCACTCTCTACAACTCCCTGAAAGGAAGTTGTAGCCGGGGGGGTTGGTCTCTTTTCCCAGGCAACTCTCAGCAAGACAAGAGGGCACGGTCTCAAGTTGTGCCAGGGGAGGTTTAGGTTGGACATTAGAAAGAATTTCTTGACGGAGAGGGTGATCAGACATTGGAATGGGCTGCCCCGGGAAGTGGTGGATTCTCCGTCCCTAGAGGTATTTAAAAAGAGACTGGATGTGGCACTCAGTGCCATGGTCTGGTAACTGCAGCGGTAGTGGATCAAGGGTTGGACATGATGATCTCTGAGGTCCCTTCCAACCCAGCCAATTCTATGATTCTATGATATTTGCTGACTAAACTCATTATCAGGCCAAAACCTCTCTTTTCCTCTATTAACTTTTCAGTGAAGTATTTATTCAAGAATTTAGTTAACCCCTTAGCTGAGATGTGTGCTCTAAACTTGGTAGAAGCACTTGACAAAGAACAGAGCAATTTGTGTTTCTTATTAACTACTTATTGAATTCTTTATTTGCTAAGAACTGGTTGTGACCAGTTCAGCATCCAACATAAGTTAAAAAAGTCTGTGAAAAGATCAGAAATCTAGTCATACTTATACAATCATAGAGTGTATAAAATGTTATTAATATTGTCCGTAATGGAAAGTTCCACAAGGATGAATTAATTCTTAACCGTGAAAGAAAAATCAATGAGAAGTGTCTTCAAGCACATGTATGTGGCACATAGAGCTTTTGAAAGGATGTACTCAGAGGAAAGTATTTGAGTCACCTTGATAATTTTTAAAAGCATACTTTTATATTTCAGGTTCAGTCAAAAAGAAAATTTTATCTAGTTGAAAATTCAGAATCCAGACCCTTATAGATTACAAAATAATAATTAATCTGGTGCAGTTAAATTTCATGGCATTAATACCATTAGTTCTTAGAATGAAATTTTATTTTTATAAGGATAAGCTCACGATCTCCGTGGGAAAGGAGAATCATCAGAAGCTGAAAAGTGTTGTCAATATGTGGCCTGTATACGGATGTGCTTATGCCCAAGTATGCTTATTCTTTATCTCAGGGACATGCTCATTTTCTTTTCTGTCAAGCACTGTAAACCTTGGGTAAGCTGAGCTGTAGGCCTTTCCACCATTTCTAGTGTAATTCAGTGACCAAGGGAAAGACTGAGCAAGTGTGAATCTGCATATTGACAAAAACTACAAGATTATAGGAAATCACCCCCTTTTCACATTCTCGCTTTCAGTATGTGTGTTGCCTAAAAACAATTAAAACCGAGGGCTCTCAAGAAGTAAACCACATTTAGTTTTTATGACAGAGTACTTAGTAAAAGCATTATTTCAGTATAAGCTGGCTTTCATCTCTCCCATTCCCTGCGGATAACATTGCATTTCTTTGAGATCCAGTTGAAATTGCTTTTTGATGACAGCTTTTTTCTCATTTGGCAGCTGTGATATGTCTGTCTCTTGTTTCCATCAACCCCTTCCCTGTGAACTTCCATTTTCACATAGATGGTGCTTTTGCAAATGTCATGCCAAAGGGTTTCTGCAGACACATACTGTTAGAAGCTTTCCCTTTTACCCAGCAAATGTTGGAGGTCTTGTAAAGCATCTGCCCTTTGCCCCCTGTATGGATCAGATAAAACTTGAGTCCCTCTAAAAGTAGGACGTGACAGTCTGTGGAATCATAGAGTCCAGCTTTTGGGTTGAAAGGGACCTTAAAGATCATCAAGTTCCAATGCCCTGGCATGGGCAGGGACACCTTCCACTAAATGTGATTTGCTCAAAGCCCTGTCCAGCCTGGCCTTAAGTGCTTCCAGGGAGGGGACATCCACAGCTCCTCTGGGTACCCTGTGCCAGCATCTCACCACCCTCACAGACAATGATTTCTTGCTACTATCCAAATCTATCCTCTTGCAGTTCAGAACCATTTCCCCTCATCCTGTGTACTGTGTGCGCTTGTAGAAAGTCCCTGCCTGGCTTTCCTGTAGGTCCTCCTTGGGTACTGAAGGTTCTTTAAGGTCTCCCTGGAGCCTTTTCTTCTCCAGGCTGACCAACCACTACTCCCTCAGCCTGTCTCTGTTGAAGGGGTGCTCCAGCCAGTGATCATCTTTGCGGCCTCCTCTGCACTTGCTCTGAGAGCTCTGTGTCCTTCTTGTGCTGAGGACTCCAGAACACAGCACCTGTACTGTTCCTTTTCTTGTGATGCTGGGTCTTTTCAAATGAGGCAATGCTCAGCCTTGAAAAAAACTCCTAACTGAAGGAGCCAGAAATAACCTAATGCTGAAGGCCAGCACTGCTTCCTGGCAGACTGCTTCTCCAGAGGAAAAGCTCTCTTCAAACTTCCTTGCTTGATGTGTTGCTGTTCTTTCTGCCTGTCTGCAGGGGATCAGTCTTGGTCTTCAGCCCCCCTGGTCCTCAGAGTGCTGGAAGCCCACCTCCAGCTGCCTTGGTAGCTCTCTGAGGGAGGACTTCTGTCATCTTAGCTCAGCAGCTGGGTGGAAGCTGTGTTCTCTGGTCCCCTTTCCTTGGGGCTCAGAGCAGCGGAGGGGAACAAGCGAGAAGGGCCAGTGCTGCAGTCAGCAGCGTGGTTGCTGGGTTGTGGAATGGGTGTTCCTGGCAGGTAGCCGGGCAGAGGGGCTGGGCCTGCCCACTGTCACCAGGCATGGGTGCTGGGACCAGCGGTGTCGTGTCAGCCGGGTGCTCCCACACCTCTGTCACCAACGTGTCACTGGCCTGGTGGTGTGGTGCCGGAGGAGCCGTGCTGCAGGTGGGTTCAGTTCCATTGTCTCTCCTTGATCTTTGTGTAGATCAACCTCCATGGGCTCTGCACTGCCGGCCATGTGACACTGCCTGCTCCACCTGCAGCCATCTCTGCTCTCAGCTCAGAGCTGGGCAGCCGCCACAAGCCGCCTTGCTGCTTTGCTGCCTCTTGCCAGCGGGCATCTTGGCATGAGAGGGAGTGCCTTAAAGCTCTGCTCAGGCTGTGGGACAGCTCCTGGGGCCCCTGCGGTGGTGATGTGTATGGCCAGTTATGGCTGCCTGGGGAGTTGTGGGTCTGTGGCCTTAAAGATGCCCTGACGCAGGAGAAGGGGGAGGATCAGGGTGATGTGGTGATGGGCCCCTTTGCTGGGGACAGAAAAAACATGTTGCTTTGTGCAGAGTGATTAATGTTACTATAACGTAAAGGATAATAAATTGAGTCAGCAGCAGAATTGGGATTTTTCAGAAGCAAAATTTTAGATGTGAGATGATCAGTTTCTCTATTCTTTCCTGAGTGTCCCAGTCAGGATTTTATTTCAGACCTTAGCATGAGAAAAGTAGAAAGACAAGCTCAGTCTGGCCACTGTCATAACAAACAACAAAAAAAGAAATACTGCAACCAAGGGTGAGGAAAAGGCTGAGACACTTAATGCCTTCTTTGACTTCGTCTTCGCTAGTCAGACCAGCCACCCCCTGAGCTGGAAGATGAGGATGCAGAGCAGCACAACCTCCCCATAATCCAGGAAGAAGCAGTTAACAACCTGTCCTGGCACCTGGACACTCACAAGTCTATGGGGCCCATTGGGATCCTCCAAAGAATGTTGAGGGAGCTGGCAGAGGAGCTTGCCAAGCCTCTCTCCATCATTTATTAACAATCTTGTTTAACAAGAGAGGCCCCTGGTGACTGGAGGCTTGCCAGTGGGACACCCATCTTACAAGAAGGGCTGGAAGGAAAATCCGAGGAACTGCATGCCTGTCAGCCTGACCTCAGTGCCCAGAAAAACGGAGAGGCACTCCTTGAGTACTGTGTTTTGTTCTGAGCTCCTCACTACATGAAGACACTGAGGTGCTAGAGTAAGTTCAGAGAAGGTCAACCGAGCTGGTGAAAGGTCTGGAGAACAAGTCCTGTGAGGACAGGCTGAGGGAATTAGGAATATTTAGTTTGGAGAAGAGGAGGCAGAGATGTTACTGCTCTCTACATCTACCTGTAAACTACCTGAAAGGTTATCATGAGGTGGGTGTTTGCCTCTTCTCTCCAGTAAATAATGATAGAACTAAACAAAATTGCCTAAAGTTGCACCAGGGAAGCTTAGACCAGATATTAGAATTTCTTTACTTAGAGAGTTGGTTAGGTGCTGGAACAGGCAGCCCAGGGAGGTGGTGGAATCACCAGCCCTGGGAGTTTTTTAAAAACATGTAAATAAGGCACTTCAGGACAGTTATACAGATTTTTCTCTTAATTATATTTATTTTTATTTTTAGTTAATTTGGATAATATTATGAGCTCAGCCTAGCTCATAATTCTGAAATGTTTCTGCCAGTGTTTGAAAACTGTATGTGACTATAACATTTTGTTACCTCAGCATAAGCAACTCTCTCAGCTTGTCTCCTTAGGAGGGATACTTCAGCCCTCTGATCATCTTTATGGCCACCAGTGGACTCCCTCCATGTCTTTCTTGTGCTGGGGACTCCAGAACTGGACACAGTACTCCAGGTGGGATAGGACAAGGTTGAAGTAGAGGCCAAGAATCATTTCCCATGACCTGCTGGCCACACTTCTTTTGGTGCAGCCCAAGATAGGGTTTGCTTTCTGTACTGCAAGTGCCCATTGACAGTTCATTTGAGATTTTCACCAACCAACACCCGTAAGTCATTTTCCTCAGGGCTGCTCTTAAAACATTCTTCACCCAGCCTGTATTGATGCTTGGAATTGCTCCAACCCTGGCCTGTATCCCTCTATACATGTAAAAAAAGTGGCGCCTAGAGAAGGTGAATATTGTGGCAACTGTTGTGTCTCAGATTTGAAAAGGTAAGCAAGGATACTTATGTTGTATTCTGCAGTTACTGGAGAAAATGGACCCCATTTTTTTTTAGAGAACCTGTATTCAAGTACTCTAAACAATTTAATATCGGAGGGGGAAAAGAAATAATATTCGGCCAGAAAAATAGAAGGTATTTGGTATGTGTGAAGGAGATAAAACTATGAATAGGTGGAGATTAGCAATGTGATGAAATTTCTCTTCACTGGAAGAACTGTATAGCAACTACTTCTCACCAGAAAATACAGATAAGAATACATCATTTATTGTATAAAAAAAACCCTGCCAAATTAAGGGTCAGTATTTAATATTATTATAAAAAAGAGGCACACAAAACACAGAAGTAATTTCCATGTGGGGAGAGTGGCAGTATTTCAGATTCTTTGTGGTGACTAGTACAATTTCAGTTACCAAAATGCCCAAAAGACATTGGTATGAAAAGGATAATTTAGTTTGCATGCCCTCTGCCTGATTCAGAACTCCCACCAACATGTGTTTAAAACCATGGCTACTTTAAGAACATTTGAGCAAATGCTTTGCTGATTGGAATCATAAAATATCAGGGGTTGGAAAGGGCCTCTAAAAATCATCTAGTCCAACCCCCCTGCCAAAGCAGGGTCACCTAGGGCAGGCCACATAGGAGCACATCCAGAAGGGATTTGAAAGTCTTCAGGGAAGGAGACTCCACAAACTCCACCTGCAGCCTGTGCCCATAATCCTTCACCCTCACAGTAACAAAGTTTCTCCTCATGTTGAGGTGGAATTTCCAATGTTCTAGTTTGAACCAATTATTCCTAGTCCTATTACTGGGACTGAAGAAGAGATTGTCCCCTTCCTCTTGACACACACCCCTCAGATATTTAAAGATACTCTTTTCTCAAATCTAAACAGCCCCAGTTCTCTCAGTCATTCTTCCCAGGAGAGATGTTTCAATTCTCTTAGTCATCCTCCTAGCTCTAAATTAAAGAGCCTTAAATTCTAAGCCTTGTAATACATTGCTTTTGGCATTGAATTTTCTTGTAACAAAGAAGTTGATGAGCTGGCATGAAGAGAGTTGAGGCCTTTTATGCTGAGCATAATATGCTGGGCACTGTGACACAGTATTGGCGATGTTCTGGCTGTGAGGGACTAGATCATCAGTTACAGAAAAAGAAGTGACCCTGGCATGGAGAAATACTACCTGTTTCAAATATATTTCACAAGGACACAATGATTAAGTTAGAAAGCACAAGAGTACATTCTGTTTTTAATTATATGTGCACAGTCCACTGAGAGCATGAAGGAAAGAATGAGTTATTATCTAGATAATCTTTTCTACAACACTGAATCATGTGCAACAATAGATCTTAAATTTAAGATCCATAAAAAATTGCTCAGTCAGTCCTCTTGCAGATTGTTCTTTCTGTATTACCATCAGGGAGCTGCCTCCCACCTCCGTGTTTGCTGCCAGGAATTTGGTCACCGAGACCACATGAGGCACAAGCTGTACTTCCACAGTTCTGCTGGTTCATCTTGCTGGAGCTGGAGCTGGTTAACAGCTGTTATTACAGCCTATGCAACTCCAGCTCTGTGGTTGTGGCCTGGAGGGAACTCTTACATGGGATAAAATGATTTATTTGCAGTTGATCCTGCTCTAAGCTGTGGGAGACTTAAGCATTTCAAAGGATTTCAGAGAGTTTTTAAGTATATAACCACAGGAAGTTTTTACTGAACTGCAGATTCTTAGAAGTATATAACATGGGTAAATGTAAGTGTGTCTTCACAGAAATATCAAAAAGGACATTTAAAAACTAAATTTTTCTCTGCCAAAAGTAAAACCTTACTGGAAAGCCTGGATACCAGATTAGTTACTTTTAATTATTGAAATAATAAATATAATACTTTGCTTTGGTTTCAGAAGCAACCAGAATAATTCAGCTGAAATTTGTATTACCAGAACAGCCCGGGGAAGATGACCAGCATGGATGTTTTCAGTTTGGAAAATTTAGAAACACCTGAAAAAAGGTTATTATAATAAAGAAATAAAAGAGTTTCTGGGTATGGTTTTTAATGTTGAAATATATTTTCAGTTGGAGCTCTGGATTTCACTGACATGTGTGGTTGTGGTTTTTTTTTTCCCAACCTCTGTTTCATCCAGTGTTTTTGTATCATTTAGATTTTGGCCAGTGGTAGGACTTGTTGAAAAGTTCCTCAAGACTTTCATTGAAATGTTAATGGAGAAGAATACCTTTTTCTTTTTTTTTTTTTTTTTTTTTTTTTTAACTGAGATGCTTACAGAAATATGCTTTTCCATAAAAAAACAGTTTTAGTAGAATGGTCAGGTTTAGAGTTACGTTTTACTCTAAGGTGCAGAAGATGTATTTTCAGCTGGCTGTTGCATGGAAATGAATCTTCAGTAGGGGTTCACTGACACAGGTCTGCTAAAAGCCAGTGGAGCTAAGTGAAGTGGAGCTATGTTAAGTGAGCTGTCTAGAGAGTTGGCATGAACAGAATAAATGAACTGTCAGGATGATCAAATATTTCAGTGTCTGCTAAGATAACTTTCAGGTTAAATTGAAATGTGAGATGTAGTGTTTTTTGTAAAGCATTGACTTAGTTTAGCAATAAGATTATTTAACTGATATGCACTAAAACTGTCTTTGGGTTCTCAATTAGACCTGATATTTTGCAGTAAAGCAGAAGCCTGAAAGACGTAGAGATGCTCTATTTCAGCTAAGGAGACTATCAAGGCAGCTATGTCAAACAACAGTATGCTTGAAGGCTGAATGAAGTTAGAACTATCTCCCACAAGTAAACCCAGAACACAAAACATCAAAGCCAGAACTGGCAGTTACTGATGAGAACAACTATTGACAAAGCTGCTGTTGCAAGTAAAATTGTCTAGATAGCCATGTGGCTTGTCCTTGGTGTCTGACATCTGGAAAAAGGGATATGTCACACACTAAGGAAGGAGGCCAAGGGCAGGAAAGCAACTTCTCAGGTGATAACATGGCAGATGGGTTGAAACTAAAAGCGGGATGATACTTAAGTAATTACAGAAGGAAACAGGAAGGTGAGTGAAGTCTTCAACTTCAGAGACAATCCTTCCTTGATAAGTGAAATCTGGTGTCATGCTGTTTTAACTTTTAAAAGTGGAAGCATGAAAAGATATCACCAGGAGCATGAACTAGAGAAAGTGTGATATGTGTAAGAAAGCTGTGTGTTTATAAACAGAATATAAATAAGAGGTTGATGTTAAAATTATTTATTGCTGTGGCAGAATGGAGGAAGGCAATACAACTCTACTGAAACACTTGTTTTAATTCCAGATATTATATAATAAGATATTTAATCTTACAGATATTATATAACAAGATATTTAATCTTACAGATATTATATAAATAAAAGGTTGATGTTAAAATTACTTATTGCTGTGGCAGAATGGAGGAAGGCAATACAACTCTACTGAAGCACTTGTTTTAATTCCAAATATTACAGAATAAGATATTTAATCTTACAAAAATTATATAATGAGATCTTTAATCTTACGTAACCTTGTGTAATGTAATATAATATATGAGATAACCTTCTCCAGTTGTTCCAGGGGCACTGAATCATAACAGTTCTAGGAGGTCCAGTGTGATTAAAGGAAGGTAGAAATAATTCTGTTCCCTGCTGCCAAAAGTCTTGCTAAGGTTTTACTGATGAATTTATGGTGCTGAACAAGAATGCCATGCCAGGTGGTCTGGTGCAGCAGTGCAAGTATCTTCACTGAATTATTTCGTACAGTGATTTTCCAAGTTATCTACAGCAAATAAAAATTAAATTAACTCTAAAATTTGTGGTATCTTCTTCTTTGTTTTCCCTCAGTAAGTTTGTACCTCTTTTGTCTGATAAATGCGTATTTCAGATTTCTTTCACAGTTTTTACTATTTCAGAGGTTAGATAGTTCCACTGCTAATTAAACTAAAGTAATTCTTTATGTGCTTCACTGGTGCATATAATCTTCTTGAATTTTCAAGTGCACTTGTATGATAGACCAGCCTCCATTATTTGTCTAGTTTTACTCTATAAGGAGATGGTATCTTTAAAAACCAGATTAGCTAGATTAATCAGATTAGCCTGTTATTTGGGACTGTATTTGAGTACCAATCTAATTCTATATAGATTATTTACACTAATTTCAGACAGGTGGCCTATGATAATGAATAGTTAAATCTCTGTATTGCCGTTCTATTAGCTATTTCAAAAGTATCACTGAAACTATGATTCTACTATGCTTCAAAAGTATAAAGCTGTTAATAGGCAGTAATTATGAAAGATTGCTGTTAGCTGCTCACAATGTAAATATTTCTTCATGATGCTGACATGTGAGTGCCTGTAAAAGATGAGTGCTCCATTCTGCTTTTCAGCATGCACATGGAGATTTGCTGGGTGTATCTGAAAAAAACAGCTCACTTTTTAGGTGTAAGCAACAGTTATAGCCATTCAGTCTGTCATGCTTCATGCATATATTTGTGCTATGAACTGAAAAATTACTCTTGCAGTGTTTTTCCTCACAGTTTGACTGAACGGAACGGTGCTTTTTATGGAGCAGGATGGGATACCAGGTACTAGAGACATGATCTTGCTCCCATTTTAGTCGTAAATAAATTTACCACAGAAACAGAGGCTGAATAAGGCTTTTTATGTGAAAAAGTTTAGTACTGGTAAGTAGCTTCTTAACAATATTTAAAAAGCAGCTCATAAAGGTGCTGCATATCCACAGACATTTATAAATACAAGTTTTAATAACATGCAAGCCAGACATGCAAATTGAAAATCATTGCAAGTCTGCAGAAGAATATTTTAAGTGAGCTAAGATTTGCTGTGCTTCAGGTGCCTCTGTCGTGACCATAACCTCACATGAAAGCCAGTTGTCATGGACAAAGCACGATGCAAATGCCGGTGCACTTTCCAGCCTCCCAAGCAGCATGTTTAATGGCAATCTGGGATATCCTGCAGTGCTGTGCTGTGGAGACGGTCCTGATGCAGGCCAAGATCCCATAGGGAAAAGAAGAAAGGAGGTGGTCATGTAACTGAAAACTGTATCATAAAGCACAGTCACCAGTGGGTGTAATTATGGTTGAACATAATTATGCACCTCCTAACCTTTGGTACTTTAATTATAGCACCTCCTAACTCTTTGAGTGCTTGCTTTGGAACTCAGTCTGGTGTAGCTCTGCTGGCCTGAGAAACACTGTGGTTCTACCAGCTGTGACCCTTCTATTGCTGAAGACAGTTACATGGTTAATGCAAGCATCAGTGGGTTTTCTCTGTATTTCATTTTTTAAGCTAGTTAGTGAAGAAACCTGGCAGTAGACTTTGAAGAAACTATAGCTGTTGCTGAGGGCTTTGCCTGTCATGTTTTTCTGGGGAATGAGGGCTATTCAGGAGGGCTCAAAGTAGCAACTAGGGAGCTCAGGAATCTTGGAATCTTCTCAGTGTCTGGAGCAGACAGTGTCATTTTGGAGGCAGTCCAAACTGAGTATCAGAGCAAAACACAGTGCGTAGCAGCTGCAGTACCTCTTGCCAGAGCCACATGGCATGATGGTCTCCCCAGCCACCCTCCACCTGGATGATACTCTTCACCACTCTTATACCTACTCATTTTTTTTTCTTTTTTCTTTTTTTTCTGTGGGAAAAAGACTTGGTCTTCTCTGAAATAAGCCATGATAAAATGTGTGTCTTACATGCACAAATGTCTCAAGGGCTTTCCATTGGAAGGAAGCTGTCCAGCCAGTTAGGTCTGTGTCGTTGTGGTGAAAGCAGAGAAGTGTTCCACCCACAGCAATGTTTTGCCCTTCATGGAAGAACTTTGCCTAACCCTCACACTCATTTGAGAACACTTCACAGTGGTAGTCAGGGAGACAGACAATGACAAATGCATCTGGATGATACAATCTTTTGTATTATATCAACAGTACTTTGATGAAGAATAATAGCTACTTTAGATTCCAGCATCTTCAGTAAAAATTCCCGCACTAAGTAAGTAAGAGAAAAGTACTTCTCATATAAAAGACTCCTGAAAATCCAGACACATGAGAAACAGCTGTATACCAATATATATCTTAAAGGAAAAAACCCAGTGTTAAGAGATCACCTGTTTTGAGTCTTGCTACATTTTGATAGGGGTTGGAGGTACGAAGAAGCTTTATTTTCTCTGCTGTGCAGTGGCTGGGCTGTGTGACATTTAAGTAACAAAACACTGCAAAGGGGATGGGGGGATGGATGCACTAGTATGTAGGCTCTTTCTGTTAAATACCCATAGCCAAAACCTTTGAGCTGTAGCCAGCCAAATGTTAATGTTGCTACAAGCTGTAATAATTATGCAAGTAGTCACTTCATTGGTCACTGAAGGTGAGTTATGTATTCAACCTGAATACAAGCAAGCTGTTGTGTTTTTAGTGAAGAAGTGTGAAATTACATAGCAGAAAACAAACTCCCTTCTGAGTTCTCTGTAGGTAAAGGAAATGTTTCTGGAAAAGTTGAGAGATCTTTGACGGCTTTTGCAATATCGTAGAAATGGGTGCAGATCACAGTGTTCTAAGTGCTGCACTTGCTGCCTGTATGAAAGATTGGTGGTGTGCATCATGGCTGGGTAGTGCTGCTCTGACAAGCATTTCATTGATGTATTTCATTCAGACACTCGCAGTGTAATAAGAAAAACACTTAGATTTCCCAGGATGGCTGCTGTATTTCCCTGTTGAGGTTTCTTGCTCTCTTTTATCTAGAGATTTGTTACTATAATGACTTCTTTCCCCTCCCCCTCTTCTTGAGCAAACTTTAGTGAGCCATCACTGGGAGCTTCTCTTCACATTAGTGCCCTTTCTCTTGACTCTGAATTAATTGAGGGTGAAACTGGAACAGTGAGTCATAGCAAAGGAGGAGAGTTTCTTATTAGTAATAAGCAAAGAAGGCCGCAGGAATCCACTGTTTCCTGGCTCCAACAATGCTTTCCCTTCGTGTGTCATTCCCACATTGATCTTCCTAACTGATGCCTCTTTAGACACTAATTGCTGTATTGATGAGTCTGAATTGGATGGTTTCACTATTTGGGGGCTTTGGAAGAGCCAATCTTAAAAGAAAGGTTAAGAAATTGTTAATTATAGTGGTAATTACTTTAAAAGTTCCTACCCTATTTTTGCCAGTGTTCATTTCCATGGTAACAGGAGCAGGTACAGCAGCATTCAGCCGAGCAGCTCAGAGCTCTTGGCTAAGTCAGCAGTGTCTGAGGTTGGAAAGATACTATAAAAAAACATGTGCAGATTTTCCAAGACTACAGATATTTCTTTGTCACAGATCAGAATTAAAATATCAAAAATTTATCCTAAACATGAGATTCCATCTTGTGATCTGTATAGGCTTTTCTAAAGCTTTGATTTTACGCTTAGGTGAGCTGGCAGGTCTAAGTGCTGGGCTGCAGCCAGAGTCCTCAGGGGGAATTCTGTCTTACTCAGCAACTATTTTTTTTTTCCTGCAGCCTCCTGGGCTGAAAACAACAGCTTTGCCACTTCCTGACTCTTGGGCCTTGTCTGCTAGACAAATTTCAAAACAGAAATTCCCACCAGCACTCAGAGCGTGTCTGAAATTGTAAACAGGCGGTAGTTACCGTGGTTTATGTCACTGACTCACAGTCAGCATTAAACTTACTCAGGCAGCCATCAGCTGCAGAAGCTTCCTAGATATCTAGGCTTTTAGCACATAACTCTGGCATTTCCCCACACTCTGTAAATGAAAATTGTTCCCATTTTCTTTATGAAGCAGGAATGATTCCAGGCTGTGGTGGCTGATTATTCACATGCTTAGAAAAACATTTCCATGCTCTGTAGTGAAACTTCTGAAGTGATCTGAGTGGAATTGTGAGCTAGAGAAATTCATAAAGTATCCTACTTTCTGCCTGGGTAATCTTCAGAGTGCAAAACAAGCTCCAACAAGAGCACTTCAACAGGGTGAGCAGAATGTTTAGCTTTACAAACAGGTGCCTCCACAGGGTGTTCTAGAAAAATGACACTGTGATGCAGTAAGGGTCATAAGGATTCTGTAGTATGGGTTATTTTCCTGTGCTTCTGCAAGCATTAACATATAAGAAGACTTTTTTGTCTGTGATAAGCACTGATATACTTTTAAATGAAAATTTTTCATTAGCTTATAACTTTATTTAAACTAAATAAATAGTTTAAACTAAATAAAGTTAATTTAACTCTGCAATCGATATTAAATTTCACTCGAGCAAGTCTGCCGTCTACTGTGTGATTATACCTATTTTGTATAAAAATAACAATCATAAATAAGAGCAATAGGTAAATCATAGATGAGTATTATATGGTGCCTTAGAATTTGATCAGGAACTGTATGAGCATCAGTTTTGAAGACTGGGGCACTTATTTCAATTACTTGGAACTTCTTAGGGCTTTTCCATGATAAGAGATACCTCAGAACTTTATAAGCTACACTGTTCTCTACACAGCAAAATCCTTAATGTACTAGCAAGTGATAAAACTCAAAGTGATACTAGAAAAGAAAATAAAAAGTGGTTTTGGTGTCTAGCAAACTTGGGGGCAGGGGAAGGAGAAAGAATTCTTGATAATCAAACAGTGCTGCTGTTACTTTGCTGACAAGTGACAACTGGTGCCTGTACTGGGAAGGGGAAAGACATACTATCTTCCCAGGATGTTTATGCTATATGTTTATGCCTGCATGCCTTTGTTGGATCCTTCCACTCACTGAAATAAACTGTGTTATTGTGTAACAAAGTTCAATAGTGTGTTTACACAGAGACAATGCTATGAGGCCAAGACACCTTGTGGCATTCTCTTCCTTCGACTTCCCACAATTTCACTAATGTCCTTACGCCTTAGGATTAAGGGCCACTGTGGTATTCCTGTGTTTTCTGTAAGGTTGCACATTAGTTACAGATTGCTTTGTCACATGGGCCATGTCTGTCTCACAAATGTTCCAGCCCTGTAAGAGGTGGAAAAGCAGAGGAGTTATCTCTCTTGTCTCTGTCACAATACAGTAATGAAGTTTACTGAGAAGAGAAACATGAGAAAACTGATTCTTTATATATCTCCACAGCTGCGCAGACAAAAAGGCTCCTCTGCATCTGAGTAGACCAGTTTATAGAACCTGATGTCCCATCTCCTGGAAACTCCATGAGTTCTTCATAGCTGGAACACAAGCAGGCTAAATGATAGCGCATGTTGTTGTTTTACATCCTGGCAGAGAGATGGCTGTTATCCAAATTCCCCTCATGGAGAAATTAAGCAGAACTCTTGGACCCAGTGTCTAGGGTAAACTGGGGATAGCACGCTTACAACTGTCTACATAAAGAAGTAGCAGAGTTCAGGATGTTTACTTAAGTGGGTTACTGAGAAACAAAAAGTATCTGAAACTGGAAATCTGAAAGAAAAGCTGTTCTGATTATACATTTACATACACTGCTCGTCTTCAATTGCATTCTGCAGAGCAGGCAAATAACTGGCATCTGGAGATGTGGAATGAAACACAGCAAGCCTGCTGACTAATGGACTGTTGATGTGGTTCATCTGACACTTAAAATTTATGTGCAGACTAAGAATTTTACTGATTTAATTCTAAGTCTTTGTATTTGAAAGCAGGACACTTACGGAGCAGGAGCAGCAGAGACTGAAGAAAAAAAGTGGTAAAACCGGAGGGAGGGGTGAGAGAATTGTGTGAAAAGCAAATACAGATGTTCTTTACTACAGAGGAAAATCTTAGGGGGTAGGGGTTGGAGGAAAGAAGAATCATAGAATGTTTGGAAGAGACCTTAGAGGTCATCTAGTCCAACCACCCTGCCATGGCCTGGGAGACCTTCCACTAGACCAGGTTGCTCAAAGCCTCATCCAAACTGTCCTTGAGCACTTCCAGGGAGGTGTCATCCACAGCTCTCTGGGCAATCTTTGACAGTGTCTCACCACCATGATAGGTAATAACTTTTTCTACTATCTAATCTAAATCTGTCCTCTGGCAGTTTGGAACTGTTCCCCTTCATCCCCTCACTGTGTACCCTTGTATAAAGTCCCTGCCTGGCTTTCCTGTAGGTCCCCTTTGGGTACTGAATGGTTCTCTAAGGTCTCCCTGGAGCCTTTTCCAGGCCAACCAACCCCAGTTCGCTCAGCTTGTCTCTGTTGGAGGGGTGCTTCATCCAGTGATCATCTTTGTGGACAAACTCCTCCTCTGGACTCCACCAACTGCTGCATGTCTTACTTGTGCTGGGGACTCCAGAGCTGGACACAGTACTCCAGGTGAGGTCCCACAAGACCAGAGTTGAGGGCAAGAATTGCTTTGCTTCACATGCTGGCCACACTTCTTTTGATGCTGCCCAAGCTATGGTTTGATTTTTAGGCTCCAAGTGCACATCGCTGTCTCGTGCTTGTTTTTTTCATCCACCAATACCCCCAACTCCTTCTCTGCAGGACTCCTCTCAATCCCTTCATCATTGTATTGATAATGGGGATTGCCACAACCCATGTGCAGGGCTTTGCACTTGGCTTTGTTAAACCTCATGATGTATATACATGGGCCCACCTCTCAACCTTGTCTGTGTCTGGCAGAATGCCATCCTATCCTTCAGGCATGTCAACCATGCCACTCAGGTTGGTGTCATCGGCAAACTTGCTGAGCATGCACCTGCTCCCACTGTCTATGTCACTGGTGAAGATAATTAATGGAACACAAAGAACACCAGCTGTTGTTCTTTTCCATCTGAACTTCAAGTCATTGATCACTTCTCTCTGGATGTGACCATCCAGCCAATTCCTCATCCACTGAACAATCTATCAATGAAATTTATATATATACTATTTAGGGAGAGGAATGTTGTGGGGGACTTTGCCAAAGGTCTTACAGAACTCCAGACAGATGTCATCAGTAGCTCTTTCTTTGTCCTCTTATGTATTAACTCCATTGTACGAGGCCACTAGAATGATAAGGCGGGACCTGGTGAAGCCAGGCTCGCTGTCTCACATCACCTCCCTGTCCTACCATCTGCCTTAGTGGAGCTTCTAGGAGGATCCCTGTTTTGGTCTCCCAGGCACAAAGGTGAGTCTGACAGGTTGCTAGTTCTCAGGATCCTCCTTTCTACACTTTTTAAAAATGGGTGCAGTGTTTCCCTTTTTCCAGGGGACTTCACCTGACTGCCATGACTTTCCAAATATCATGGAAACTGGCTAGGCAGCTGCATTAGCCAATTCCCTAAGGATTCTGGGATGCATCTCATCATGTAGACTCAGGTATGTTCAGGTTCCTCAGGTGGTCGCTAATCTGATCTTGTCAGATCAGGTAGGACCTATTCCTAGCACATGATGCAAATGACAGCACTTGATGCAAATGACTCAAAATTACACTTTAGAGAACTGTTTCCATATATTTGGTTTCATGTTTTAAGTATACTCTACAACAGCAACAGATAAATTCTCTTACCACTGATGACATTCTACCCATGCTGCAACTCATACCCACTGAAATGCTTTTCCTGTGTTTGGATTTGCCTTCATTTGTACCTTCAGTAATGAGGCCCTGGAGCTGTATTGTGTTAATGACAAAACCATTCACCTGGGCAGCCTCTGCCCTTGACTTTGTCCCCACGTAATTTTATTTATTCCTTTCATCTTTTCTTGGCTGTGTGGCTTTTTGCACCATTTAGAGGAAGCTGTGCAACCACCTGCTCTTGTTGGCAGGCTAAATTGGCAAAGTATTTGTATCTCATAGGCCTGAGGCTGGTTTACAGGGATGAAAACAGCAAAACATGACCATATTGTGCCCTTCACCACCCCTGAGCAGTGAAGCACACGGTCACAAGATCTTGCAAGCCAAGTGCCATGCCAAAGTCCACACAAGGGCTGTGCTGGCCCTGGGAGTTCTGAATGTCGAAAAACCCCCAAACACTTAGGATAATTTTTTTTTGCTGTTCTGCTGATAAGCTATGATCAAAATGTTTAGATGTCATGAGCCTGCAGGTGCAGAAACTTACCCGGTTTATCAAGCTGAACTGCCTTTTAGTTTGATTTATTCCTTTTGTTTCCCTGCTAGGTGTAATCAGCTTGCGGTTTGCCTGGGCCCTTCAGCAGCGAGGAGGGGGCAGCACAACACCTCTGCTTTTTGCCAGCAGCTCTGGAAGACTTGCTCCTCAGATCCCAGAAGCTGAAGGTACAGCTATTTCTGTCCCCCTGTGTCTGGTCACACTCTGCAGGTTACACCACAGTGGCCACCAGGCAGCCCTGCTGGCAGGAGAGGTGGCTGGACTTGGCAGCCTGGTCCCACACTGGGTGACTGAGCTGTTTCTGTCAGTCATGTTCCCTGCAGCAGTTCAGTAGATATTGGCACATGACCAAGAAGAGTTCAACGACTTTGATAGGTTCCTCTCACACTACAGCACCTATTATTTGTATTACAATGGCATGCTGAGTGCTTCAAACACTAAATAAGGGAGGTTCCCTCTCCTGGGTGGAGTCACATCCAAAGCCTGGGATTGTGGTGCTTCTGCCACACGTGGTCTGGATCAGAGCTTCTAAATCCAAGCTCAGTAAATTAACAAGATTATCCTTTCACTCTGAAAACAAGATTGAGAGAGATTTTGATACCATTAGGCCACTCAGAAACTGTTACATTAAATTGCCTGGAACTGTGAAATACTTAGACTTTATACTGCACGAATACTTAAGAAAAATTTGAAAAAGCCAAAGCAACATAATCCTAATAGGGAAGTGTAAAAGTACAATGGTACAGATACAGTCACATCTCGGTTGTGAGGCTGCATGAAAGTTATACTACTGAAATGTCTTTTATTTATAACAGCTCCCATGACATTATGAATACTTTCATAATTAAAATAACTTGTTCCATGAAAGAGCAGATGTCCTGGTACTTAAATACATAGTGCTGCCACAATGAAGTCTTCTTAATGGCATTAGAAGCAGTAGTTTGTCCTGATAAACAGCTCTGCTGACATCCTAATGCCACCTGGAGCCAGAACAGGTGGGTCTCCCATAAACAGGAATTTTAATGGGCCAGGTTTCTTACAAAGGGCTGGGTGCATGCAGTTCAGTACAGACCAGTTCCCAGCATCAGAAACGTAGGCTGGTCACTGAGTTTCTATAAACCTTCTACTGACATTTAAGACCTGTCTTTATGAAGGATTGCTCTACTCACAAGCTGTAGTAGATGAAGCTAGGCCAAACTAATGAATTGTCCCAGGGAATGAAAAAGTCACAGACAAACATTACATTTAAAATATTTCTTTGGCAAAGGAGTCCATAGCCCAAAGGAGACTTTAGCTGATGTCTCACAAAGAATCCATCCACACACTTTCCCTGAGGAAAGCTTCTCTTGCAGCAGTTGGTCCTTCCCTGTGCCTACCCCTGTGAACAGCTGGTGACACTTTCTCCAACAGACTGATTTTTTTATTCCTTACAATACTACCTCCTGCAGCATCTGTATTTTTCAGGGTCTGCTGAGGATGGAACAACAGTGGTCCCTCTGAGACCAGGTTCTTGCAGGTGTAAGCTGGCTGCAGCACACGCATGTCTGAGTGCTGTGGGACTGCTGGAGCAAGCAAGGGCCCAGACTGGTCCTCTCCTCATCCCAGAACATGGTGGATGGGGATCTGCTAGCATTGTACAGCCCTGCTGGTTGCCATGCGTGTGTGGGTAGGGGGACCTACCCTTCCACGTGACTACTTTGGGGGGCCAAAATCAGCTGTCCCCTGTTGCACAGCTGTGTGTGCATACAGCTTGCAGTGAAGACTATGAAGGACTCAGTCATGTCAGATTTAAATTCAGCACATGCCATGGAAGGAGCTTTGTCCATGTGTCCCTCCCGTGTTTCCTTAAAAGGCTGTGTTGGTCTGACCTGGTCTCAGAGTGTTTCATCTCAGCTGCAGACACTGATTTCTGAGCACAATGGTGACTGTGCCCAGGAGCTGCCAGGACTGCATAGCACAGCCCTGAGGAGGGAGAGGAGAAAAGATGACCTAATAGTGCCTGTATTTGCTTGAAACTGGTGTGTGAAGAATATCAGCAGTGGAAAATATCTTTAATGTTTTTGTAGGAGGACTGGATCTGTACTCCCCTCAGTATTTGTCAGATTGAGAAAGAACATCCACCCTAACCAGTAAAATTAAATAAAAATAACAATGCATCCTAGTCCAGTTCTGTGGTACTGCATTGCTGGATCACTTAGCTTAATAGCATGATTTGCATTTACAGCAAAACTCAGCAGGCAGTGAGGTTAAGGGAAAGCAGAGCTGTACTGATGGTTAGTGACCATATCCAAGCATTAACCATATTCCCAGAGTAAGGAACCTCCACTTTCCCACTGAAAACCATTTTTAGGTATTTAAATTCACATTCATACTGTGTTATTCCATTAATTTTACCTGATGTTTATAATATGCCTGTATGAAATCCACCGTGGGTTGAAATCAGAAATATGCCATATCTAGACTGCCTCAGGAATGTCCTTACACCAGGAAGGGATTTTATAGATTCACAAATTGTCCTGCTGTCCTCAGCACACTGCTGCACATCTCACAGGATGGGGCTCCTGCAGAGCAGCTGTGCAGCATCAGCCCTCCCTTGGGGCTGTTTCATGCCTCTGTCACTGCCTGTTGGCTAACAACAAGAATAAGTGTCATTTTTGTGCAGTGCTGTGATCCATGCCTTAGTCAGGACCAACGTGCAAACCTCTCAGCCTGGGTCAGGAGTGGGAAGAAAATGCCTGTTGCTTTCCTTACCCTGTGATGCTGAAGGTTCTGACTGTGTGGTGGCACTGAGTCACTCCTGCTCCTTGCAGCTGGGACCCTGCTGTCCCCTCCACCCCAGGAGGGGGCAAAATTAATCTAGGGTGTAATTTGCAGTGACAGCTGTCTTCCTTCAGGTCTGGAGTTGAGAGGCAGCACTTAGGTATGAAGTTTGCCTACACTAGAGGACTGGAAAAGTTTCCCTTTTGTTCACAGAGTGTTGCAGCTTGAAAATTGAATCTGCAGAGAAAAGAGTATGCAAATTCTTCTACTTTAGACAAGTATTTCTGCCAGAGTTTTTTATATAGAATATTTACCTTTAAAGTCTCATCTCATTATGCTTATTATAGAGCTATTTGCATGGGCCAACTTTGATTCTACATGACTGGATAAACTGCATGAAATTTCTTTACTTCTTTTCCAAAGCATTGTTGTACATGGTATTAACACTGAATCTTAAATTACCCTATATAGTTGTCTGACAATTCTATATGGTGTTTTGGTCTAAACGTGCCTTAATGCCACTCTCTTTTTGGTCTTGGTTTGCTTGTTAAATTCCCTCTGCCTGGAAAATAGCATGTGAACATGGAGGAAAAGATTTTTAGAGCTGAACACATATGCCAGGATCAAAGTTAATTGGGAATTTTTAAAGATAGCACGCTTAGCTATAAAGTTAAAATATGTTTCTGAAATAATTTAGCATATGGATATGCAGTCAAGATTCACAATAAATTCCTGCAAACAGAATGTTTAGTAACAGAGGTTAACAAGCAACATGTATACAAGCAATATGTATATGTACATGTATACACATATACATATATGTATACACATATATATATACATATACTATATATATATAGACACACACACACACATACTCTAGTATGACTTTGGGAAATTCACATCCTTCTGAGTATTTTAGAAAAACAAAACATTGATGGGCCTGAGAATTACATAGATTCAATAAAATCTTATAGACACTTCTGTTCAGCCTATTTTAATTCTATATTCAGACTATTCTGTTTGTATGCCTGGCTGTTTCCTTTTTGACTGCTCATGTTTAACACACCCCCTTCCACAAGGTCTTTTTCTCCCCAAATCAACAAAATGCTGTAGTGACATGTAATACGATTAGAACATGGTCAATAATCCTGGGTTTCTATCACTGTCCTTTGCTTGATTTCTAAGGCCTCTGGAAAAGTATACTTTTTTTGTTGGTTTTTTTGGAGGCTAAGTACAACATCATTCATGGAGGTAATAGTGGACATAACACAACAGTTAGCAGTTCATCAAGCAGGAAAATTATTTAGAAAAAACAGTTCTCAGTGCACCAAGACAACAGTAATAAAGCAATGGTGACCTGGCTGCCTTAATGCTACAGTGAAAGTAGTAAACCATTGATATATATATATATATATCAATATATATATATTATATATATAATGCCAAGAAAAATGAACATTTATTTGAAAGAGACCTTTCAACTTTTTAATGATTGAGAAAAGATTCTAGTAACTCTTTAAATCTGTGATAATAACCCAGAATAACAATGCTATTCGTTAAAGCGTTTTCCACAAGTGATACATGGAATGACTACTGTACAGGCTTCAGATTGGAACAGAATTGTGTCTGTTTACCGTAATCTTAATGTCTGCTTTCCTGTATCCTAAACAGTTCTTTCAAAATCCTCAGGTTACTTATAATCAGATTACTTATAATTACAAAAAAACCCCAACCAAACAAAAAAGAAAAAAACCAACAACCTTCACCTGTTCCTGCTTTCTTTCATCTCCTGATCAAGAAAGGAGTTAATTTTCTACCATATTACCTAGGCTGTATTAGCATAAACTTGTACTTTATCCAGTGTGAAAGTATCATCTTTGAAATTCTTCAAATGAAGCGTTGTTCAAATGGTACATGCATCCCAAAAAGTATTTTGCTGGAGAAAGCAGTACTGGATCTTGGAACCAACAAGTGGAGTGGAATTAATAACCTCACTTCTTTTAGCATATAATTTTTCACTCCTAACTTCTAAATTATTAACCTGGATTTTACAGTCAAAATGCATCACACAAAAGAACTCTAAACAAATGTAATTATACTTTCACTGTGTTATGCTTAGCTTTATTACACCAGAGAAACACATTCCTTCTCATCCTAGCCCATAGAAAACCAGTTTTTACATTTCAAACATCCATTTTCAATAAGAGATCTCATAGAATCATATCATAGAATGGTTTGGGTTGGAAGGCACCTTAAAGATCATTGAGTTCCAACCCCCTGCCCTGGGCAGGGACTCCTCCCACTGGACCAGGTTGCTCAAGGCCCTGCCCAGCCTGGCCTCTAAGGAGCCACATCCACAACCTCCCTGGGAAACCTGTGCCAGGGTCTCACATGGAGAAATTTCTTCTTAAAGATTTAAATTTTTTCAATATTTTCACAACTAATAATAAGGTTTAGAGATTCTTATTGTCTATTGCATAAATTCTTATTACTATAATTCTTAATTTAGTTTGAGGGTGAAGTCAGCGGGAAATGGCTTGGGTGATGCTCTGAATCTCAAGAGCAGGGTTTAGATGAGAAAATCCAGCTTACTTGTTTTGAAACAAAAGCTTAAATGCAGGAAGATGTAAGATAAAGCTGTATCTCATGATTAGGATATAGGCTAAGTTAGTGACAGTTTAAAGGTTATTTGGTTTATGTTTTCTGGATGAAGACTAATGTAATAATCAGACGAGTGAACTTATTTTGTAATGAAAACATTTTTAACTGGGATTACGGAAAATATGAGAATCTTCTGATAATTTTGTATCAGTTAGGGAGTAGGCCAGTCACTCGCCTTTCTTATACAAAGCTGTAACACTGGAAGTGTGGTTATTTCTTAATGAGATCTGACTAGCATTTTTAGAACTTTTTTTGAGAACTTAAAGTGGAAGTATATCTGACCTTTGTTCCCAATGTGTTTAGCAGAACTGGTAGTTTTTGAACTTCTGCCTTTGCCTCTCTTCCCCTGTGCTGCAGGCAGTAACTGTTTTCTACACCCACTTGACACATGAAGAGGTTTCTCTTTTACTTACTGTAAAATTACTCTGTGTGCTGTAGATAAACAGAGGACTGACCTCCCACAACACTACCGTTAGAAACATTTTCTTTTTACTCAAGCGAGCTTTGTATATTTTATATTAAAATATTATTCATAGAATATATATCTATAATTCTATATATTCTGTATATTCCACATATAGATATGATTGGGAGGTTTATCTTGTGTTTCTTTACCACAAGACATCCCACGTGGAAAATAATGGTGAAGAATGGGGTCGGTTTCTTCTCCCAGGCAGCTACCAGTAAGACAGGAGGGCATGGACTTAAGCTTTGTCAGGGGAGGTTTAGGTTAGATATGAGGAAAAAAATCTTTACAGAGAGGGTGATCAGGCATTGGAATGGGCTGCCCAGGGAGGTGGTGGATTCTCCATCCCTGGAGGTTTTTAAGAAGAGACTGATGTGGCACCCAGTGCCATGGTCTGGTAACCACAGTGGTGGTGGGTCACAGGTTGGACTTGATGATCTCAGAGGTCCTTTCCAATCCAGCTGATTCTGTGATTCTGTGAAAAAGGCATATCAGTCAGCCTCAATATATAGGAAAATGTTGCTTAAAAAAAGAAACCAATAAAACCCAACCAACCAAACAGGAATATTCCCACACTATGTTGTTAAAAACAGCCAGTGAATAAGTGCCTCCTTATATATAAGAAAAATTGGTCTGTTTAAAATTTAAGTAATCACACAGCAAAGCTCACATGAACTGAAATTGCATTTTCTATTATTTGGTAGTCAGATAAAGAGAAATGAAAAAAGGATACAAAACATAAAAAATGCCAAGTATCCATATATATACTTAAAACATATTTATTACTTCAGTCACCTAAGGGCTGCAAGTTACAGGTAAAGAATTGTTGTGTGCAATGTCATTCATTTGGATGCCTCAGCTTTATGCCTCAGCTTTATACTTACAGCAAATAGAAATTATATTTAACACCTGACTAATTACATTTAGCCATTAGATAATAACAGAAATTTAGCTCGGTTTAGTTCTTTAAACTGGGCACTGTGTTAACAAAGCATATTCTTAGTATATCTTGCGAAATACAAGCACTAGATCATTAATTTAGATGGGCTGTATTTGCTGCACTATAGCACTGGCACAGTTGATTTTTCCTGTATCTGTGATGAGAATGATCAAGTGGAATAAATTAGCAGTCCTAGGACCTCCATTGTAACTGTTCTTTTTGTGAGAAAGAAACCCAGCCTACATCAGAGGAAGTATTGGGAATCTTACTTCCTCTAAAACAAATGGAATTCAGTGCCAAACCATGCTTATTGATCTAGGTTCTAGCTCTTTATTCAAAGGTCCCTAATATGTATTCAACCTTTCATCCTCAAGTGGCTGTAAACAACCACAAGACCTTGGCAGAGCAGGATCTGGCTAGAAGTGGGAAAGTACTGAAATCCCATTTAAATCTTTTGACAGAAGTTCCAGAGACTTGGTGTTATGGATGTGTTTGTTTCATTAAGTGGAGTATGATGTTTACATAGTTCTGGGGTTTTCTTTTTGGAGTCGTGCACTGGGCTGAGTGTGTATTTCATTACCTCTCCATCTCTTCTGTCCCCTCTTTACCCTTCCCTCCTCTCTACCCCTTAATTTACTAATCTCCCACTACTTTGTAGCCTTTGCTACAAATACTTAACGACTTCTTGCTTCTCCCATTCCTTTGTCTTTACTTCGTTTTCCATAAGACCATCACTTCTATTCTCCAGTAAATTCATGAGAGAAAAAAGCAAATTACCTTGAAGAGAGAGATGGAGCAGTTGGTGAAAGGGTGGTACCACTGTTGCCACTGTGGTAAGAAAGTGGACACATCAGCTTTCTGCCTAGCATGATGTTCACCTTAATTGCATTTCCCTGCTTATGATGCTGAATGATTTAGCAGTGTCTGTGTATTTTCCCAGCCATATATGACTATGCTAATTTTGAAAATGAGTTCACCTCCTTTCATTTCCTTTTTCAACTGTTTCTCTGTTCTCCTAAGGCTCTGAGAAGACCACTAGTCTATTCAATAATACTTATTTTCACTTATCTCCTTCATCTCTTCATAGTTGCACATTAGTTTGAAAGTATGTACTAACTGCTCACATCCATTTCTTCTGTAGTCACCAACAAGTATTACTTCCTAAGTATTATTCTCGTGTTTGGGTCAGCAACTCCCCCCTACACTGTAGCCTTCTAAAATCTTGCATTTCTTTCTTGCAATTCACTCCCTCATTTCACTTCTTCATTTCACTCCCACAGTTTTCAGAGTGCTGATCCTTCATTGACACCAACATCTTTTCCTTCTTCATTTCCATGTATACTAAGGCAGCATGGCTGAACTTTGCTAGTACTTTTATATACTTCACACACAAGAAAGTAAAACAACTTCTGGGGCATGTGCATGGTATTTGGGCACGGTAGAACTGTCCTCTTTTCCAACTCCAATATGGTTTTCCTGGACTTACTTTCCTCTTCCCAAGGCACCACTTTTCTTCACCTGGGACAAAACCATCTCTGTTTATCACCTTATTTTTCACCCTTCAAAGGCTGATCCTTCTCTGGAGGTCAGCTGAACAATTTCATTCAGCCTTGGGAATAGAGTATGGGGTATGGTCTTCTGTATGAAGTGTTATCTAATCTTTTCATAGCAGTCCCCTAAATAGGTGTCAGAGTACAGCACTGTGCATGAGGTCTTTTCTCCCTTCAAGTAATCATTATAGGAAGAAAGAATTGATAGGACATTTCATGTCATTTCATGACACCTTCATTTCCCCTGGAAGGTAGTCAAGTATGACTGGGAAGGCAGCACTTTCAGTGCTGGAATGAGGAACAAGGCAATTGTAAAGAAATAATTTTGGCATCTTAAATTCAACTTTTATCCCCCCAAGAAATGCTTAAAATCTCCAGTGAAGCTTGGTTATTCAGAATTTCTGTAGCTAACCATGGCTTGTGTTGGTGAGGGATGATGTCAGAGGGCTTAATCTTGTTTGCTGCAATACTGAGATTTTCAGGACTTTCCACCCCCTAAGCTCTAGCAGTTGAGGAGGTGAGGAAAGAGAAAATGCATGCTGTGGGGGAGGAGAACAAGGGGAAGAAAGGGGTGTTCTCCACTTAACATCTGAGAGCGAATAAACTCATCTTTCCTGAGACATCAATATTTTAACTGGCTCTTGAACCTTCTAGTAGGGTCACCACCTGGAACGTACAAATTAAGGCAAATGAACTGAGCAGTTAAGGAAATAGAGATCTGCAGGGTGCAGATGGTTGTTAGAACCAAGGAAATTTAAAATGCCCACAGCAAAACTGCAAGTCATACTCCCTCACCTGAGGACTGCAAGACGGCTACCTCTAGTGCCTATGTTCACATTAAGGGCATATTAACCAGGCCAAACAAGGAGACTTACTGCTGATTTTCCTTTCTCAGGATTGACAGACTGAGTAGTAAATAAGATGAGCAAACTGAGTACCACCCTGATACCCTGAGATGTATCCAGCCATCACTGAGGCTCGGGGTTAGGCACACAGCCAGGGTGGTCCTGGCTTTGTGTGGCCCAGTGTGAGTCTTCTCCACAGCAGTGTGTGTCAGCTCAACAGGGCTGACTTTGGTATGCCTTTCTGTGGCACAATCCAGTCAGGCTTTCCCTAACATATGAAGGTGAAAGAAGAATATTTGGTTATCTACTTTTTGTTCTTCTGCAGTGGATTGTGGTATTTTATTTGGCATAGAAATACAGCAACAGGACAAGTGTAGCAAGTTGTCTATAGCAGCCAGAGATAGCTGTGGTCCTCATTGCACTGTCTGAGGGGAGTTTGTCATGAGGATCCAAATCATTCAAAAGTGCTTATTGAAGCTCTGTATATGATTTTTGTGGGGCAAACAGATGAAAAGAGCTTGTGGTGCTGCACTGTGAGACTCCAACACTGTTATGAGGAAGCAGAAGTCAGGGGAAAACAGGGGCTTTCTTCCTTTCCTGATGCCTCCAGGGTATTCTCAGCTTGGGAGAGTCGAGCTCAGTATAACATTACATGTCTAATTACTTAAGCTTCAAAATGGGCATGTAGGTTTTATCTCAAAAGCCAGTACATACTAAGACTGTATTGGAAGTAATTAAGGTGTTCCAACAATAGCAGATTTAATGTGCTTGGCTCAGTGTAAACAAGCACTTAGCTCACAGATCTAGAGTCAGGTGTACAATTCTGTTTCTATTAGCAATCCCAGTGCAGGCAACAAGCTTACTCATGAAAAATATCTCTGCATTTGAAAATTTAGATCCTTGTATTTTAAACCTCTGTGGCAGCAGCATGCTTGTTGGTGTGTGTGCCAGAACTCTATTTATTAATGGTTGTATTGAAACATAAATACATGGCTGAACTGCAGGCAAAATATCTCATCTAGTAAATACAGGCATATCATGGTAAAGAACATAACCATACCCTGGCAATTTCCTGTTTCTTCAGAGTTAGCATAACAAAATGCCTAGGCAGATCTAAAATGCTGAATAGCCTTGCATGGGCACTGCCACTGAATGTATGGATGTTTTAAAAAGCAGCTTATGATGGTCACATCTTTGAGGATTTCTCTGCCAAAGGCCTCTTGGTTATACAGTGGCTTAACACAAGGGAATTTCTGTTTAAAGTAAAGAACTGAAAAACAGTACACTTGTTTCTCTAATCTAATAAAATCCTGATATGCCAAAATCAGTGGTTTTCAGATGGAGGTGGCAGCTATTGTAGATAATTGTACAAATCAGTAGGGTATGGCAGCTAAAGTTTGAAGATACTTAAAAAATTTAAAAACATTTAAAAATATTTTAAAATGTGTCCCTTGTATCAAAAAATGACAAATTGCCTTTTATACAAACACTAGGAAAAGGTCTCAAAAACTGCCATGCAAAAAGAAGAAGCCTCTTTATTTGTGTTAACCATTATTTGTGAATCTAACAATGCAAAAAGGAAACCCTCACTTACAGTATGTTCCTGTCTATTACATACTACCTGATACTGGTACAGCAGCTACTAAAGCACATCCTTGAAGTATATTTCCTGGAGCCCTTTCCCACCTCTCTTTTTGAGCAACACTTACACTATTATACTCATAATCCAAACAAACTCATACTAATAAATACCCATCAGAACCAAATGTTGCTGGCACAGCAAATGCAAAATTTGTGAATAGCGGTCTGTTTTAACATAACTGATGTCAGTGGCAAAAAGAACTAATTATTTTCACAGGTCTTGCTCATACACTTTAAAAAATCATTCTATTACACTAAACATGTCATTCCTGCATGAGAATTATGTGCATGAAGCTAATCATCCATTATTCACTACAGTGAACTCACGCAGATAACAGATCAAGGACAAAACACTGCAAAGAATGGAGAATATTTTTTTTTTAAAGAAACTATTCCATTTCATGCGTGGTCCAGATCATCACAGGGGACCTGTGAGGTCATGTTTAAAAAATAATCCTGGAAACTAAATTTTGAGTGATGGACAAACAAATTTTGTTCTTTGTAGAAATATTGCTGCTTACAGTTTTCTTGCTGATTCATCCCTGTACGTTCATATTGGTAACTGTTTCCTCTCCTCCGGTCTAATTGATTAGAATATTTTTATTACACTAAGAACAATGATGTCTCACTTGTATTTAGTTTGGCTTTTGCTTCTTGTCAGATCTGATAAATGGATGTCAGTGAAATCCAGAAGTTTATTTTCTCTAGTTATACCAGTTGGCTTAATTAAAGATAACTCTTCTACAAACCTTGGCTCACTTGTATCACGAAGTGTTATAGCCAGGGCATCATAATTGCACTTTGAAGATGTGCAGAAATGAGACAAACTTTTAATTGAAACACGTCCCTCCTACTTTTACAGCAAATTGAATGGGCATGGGAGGAAGAGAAAAATAGTACAGTACATTTTGACTTCAGCTAAAGACAGACCACTATATTATTGTTGGAAGGCAGTGCTCTAAGGGCAGCAGCTGCTTCTTACGCTGAACATTTTTCTATTAACTGATAGGTTTTTGTACCACCTGCGTTTAGATTTGAGTGGATTTGTCTTGCCAACAGTAAAGAGCAAGGCTCTTTTCTGTTTCTGGAATCTTCTGTTTCTGTTTCTGGAATCTTTTCTGTGAAAATTCAAAGGGGTGCTTTCTTGCCAAAGTTGTTTGTCTCTTTGATCTCAGTGTACACTGTGTAATCACAACACTTTGAAATATGTTAATGAAAATGTGTTTATGCTGTCATGTTGCTCATTGTAAACTCTTATGTTGCTAGTAGCATGGCTTATCAGAATTTATGCATTTGTGTAACCTTAGTTTAACAAAGTAAAATATTTAAAAGCTCTTATTTATAGAAATCATAATAAATAATAACACCTCTAGACTACAGTGCTCTTCTCAAAGCTCTAGGTAAAGCCACTTTCTCTGTTGAGAGCTTTTGCTTCTTTGCAGGCACAGAAATTAATTAATACACACCTTTTTTACCTTTGTGGCCTGGAAATTCAGTATTGCCTTACTAATGCAGCATATTAGTCATATCTGCCATGTAAGGCTTGTATTAAAATACCCTTTTGATGGGAGGAACTAGAAGATGAAACTTGTGAATAAGAAAATTTAAAATATTACTTCAGTTTTTACTGTTTGTGACTAGCATGTCTTAGAACTCAGGAGACATATGAGTGAAAAAATGTCTATTTTAGATTTCTAAAAGCTATCCTGAAGCTATACTTCTCAAAGGAAAATCCAAAATGTCTGTAGTTGTTTCCAGTTATGCTACTCATACAAAGCAATCTTTTCTCTTTTATTTGAAGGAGAAGGGATGAAATGCTTTAAAAAGGAGAACATCTCTTAACATTTAGAACTATGTCATTTATATTTTTTGGGTGGTGAGAAAAAATAAAAAATCAAAGACATCGAAAAGAAGAGAAACAGTGATTACAAACTGATTCTTGTTTAATTAGACTTAAAATCTGATTTCTTAAATGATGAAAATATCATAGATCTGTCTCAACAGATTCTGAAAAAAGCAATTATTTTCCCTGAAATAAAGTGATTTTTTGCTCTGAACCCTATTTTGCAGATGGAGTACAATTGTTACAATGGCTTTTTGAACTCTCCTAAAAATGTCCGGTGGTAGCTTCTACAAATCAGAATCTGTTTACATTTAATAGCATAACAGGACTAGAATCAGGACAGTTTACCTCACTGGACTGTCTGAATCTCCTTGTTTCAAAAGGATTTGAGATGTGGTTCCGAACATAGTAGTCTGGAAGAAATGTAACCTTAAATATCATCAAACCAACAGTAAAGTCAGGAACTGACATACTGTTAGCTTAATTTTATGGGACTGGAAGTACTCGGAGAAAATAAGTGACGAGGAGAAAGGAATTTGTTAAGCTTGCACATGTCCAACAGTGTTGCTAAAAACTACAAAGATATTAGTCCCTTGTGAGAAAATAAATAATGGTCAGAATAGTGATAAAGAAGCCATTAAATGTAAAACAAATGCAATTCATCCTCCAGTTAGAGAAATCCAGAATTATTTAATTATTAGAATGCTTGGTGTCACTATAATGAATGTGCCTATACAGAATAATTCTGGAATACTATTTTTCATATAATCTACAGTGTCAATTTGCACATCACTTATTAGCATCACTTAACTTGTTACTCCTGAACACATTCTCATGGGTTATAATCAGCTTTGAAAGCACACTATAATTAACTTTAAACAAACTTGCCACAGAAATTCTTCCTTCCTACCTCTGGAAAGAGAGAGTAGTAGTTTTAGTAGAAGATGCAGCAGCACTAATTACTGATCTTGGAAGCACAATATAACAGGTATAGAGCTTCTGTAGAGCTAGCATCACTGATTTCCCATAGAAAAATTACTCCAGATCTGATTAGAAGTTGGTATAGTATTCTTTTCTTTTGGGATTGGTGTTTTGTTTTTTGGTTTTTTTTTTGGACAGAAGTATCCTCAGCAGCATTCATTGTTACGCTTTTTGTATCCAAGAACCTTACCAAAGGCAGTGCAAAACCATCATCCATCCATGGGCAAAATACTGAGCACATAGCTAATTTTAGGCAATTTAATAGTGTGCTCTTTCTGCAAACTTCATGTTTGCCTCTGTTCTCAGTGTGTCCAGAAAGAGCTCTGCAGGAGCTTCTGAGCAAAGGACGGATGATCATGAACCACAGATGTTTGTGTCCTCACATGGCATTCCTTTCTATCTCATTTGACCAGTGTAAGATTTATGTGGGACCATCAGCTGTCAAAACAGCTTCTTGGGCTAAGAAGCTGCAGCATAGCCTAAAAGTCAGTGTTAGGGAGTCTGTCGAGGAGCAAAGCAGTCCAAATCAGAGATGACTAAAGGTGCCTTAACACGACCCTTCCTTTTGTCTTTCCTCCTCCACGTAAAATGCTGTGCCAAATATTCCTCAGTCAGAATTCAGGAGCTCACCCATGGTAACCAAGGAAGAGAAATACAAACAAAAAGTCACAACAAAAGTTTAAAAATAACTCTAAAACATTCCTGACCATTTCTGGAGCACAGCATATACAAAATAGGTTGTGGTATTACAAAGGCTTTCTACTGGTACTTGCATAATATTCCAAAACTTAGTCATGTAATATATTCACGTTTATCACTGTTTGATTTTACTGCTTGAAAAATAATGTAACCAGATACAGAGAAAACTACTTTGTATGGTGTAATGCAATATTTTACCAATGTAAATTTGGAATTGCATCAAAGTTAGACTGAACAGAAGCTCTTTTACTTCTTTACTATTATCTTTATACATAGTAGATAGGCATTGCACATTTAGGAAATTGTAACAGAACACCTCAAAGACTCAATTACCACTGAGCTGTATCACTTTTGTGTCAATTTCACCAGCATAAATGTGGTGTAACACAGTTGTGAATTAGATCAATTCAGAAGATGTCACAGTAAGGCATTTGGAATGGATCATGTACAAATTTAAATTATGGAGTATCTAAAATAAACTTCAATATGCACTTGTTGAGGACAAGATTACTTATTTTCTCTTTGTGTCTTTAAGGCAGTTATTTCTTACTGTAACTATTACTTAATATTTGTATTGTAATGATGTCCAGAAGTCCCAATTCAAATCAAGTAAAAATCCACTGTTCAAGTTGTGACCTGAGCATTAAATAAGCAGAAGTGCTTACTCCAGAGCCTGTTCAATCTAAAGAGCCTGGAGGCTCTTGGAAAAGTGGAAATGCACAAATGTAATAAGCAACAGTAGTAAAGGAAAAACTGCAATAAAACCCTGTTATTCTGAAAAACTATTTGCACACTTTTCAAACCATTGAACTCTGAGATGGAACAAGCATAGGGGTGGCTGTTTCACCAGCTGCTCTTTCAGTTTAGCTGGATGTTGTTGCAGGCTTTACTAGTGTTCCTACTGAAAAACAAAAATAGAAATTTGAATCAGAGGAGTTTGGGTTTGGTGTCTATCCTGCAACTGTGCATAAAGAATTTGTTTAAACTTTTAGTGAGATCAGTTGCATGGTCCCACTTAAAAGACTCATTATGTAACTCTGTATTTTGTACTTTGTACACTTAATCTGTAATTATTTGGTAACTGGGATACCGGCTCTGGGAATTAAATGTTGCTGGGGACTTTATTGAAGCTGTAATCTAAATACTGTCTTGATATTTATAGCACTTCTAAATCCCTGGGATAACTGGTGCTGTTTTCTTCATTTGTATGGATAGTTGTGTATTGTCTGTGCAAAATGTCTTCGGGAGCTGTGGCTTAGCTAGCTGTGGTTTCAGCAAACTTTGACTAGGTTTTTCTTATAGATGTCTAAAACTGTAGGTGAAGTAGTATCTTACACTGAAACAAGTATTACCAAGTATGGTAGATTCACCATGGTAGCAACAGTTGCTATAAATTTCCCACACCCATCTATTAACTTCTGGCATTAATAAATGCATTAGGCAACTTGCAGTAAACATTGCCAAAGAAGATTTTCACATTAAAAAAGTTATGGTAAATCACAGGTAAAAGAGATACCTTGAAGAGTTGATGTTGGAGGAACATCAGTTACATTGAGCAATGAATACTAATTATGATAAAGACACATTATTGAGTATTAGACAGGAATGATCAATTGTTAACATGAGATAAAAACTTTATTGCAGCAGCAGTGTAATGCACTATAGTGAGGAGTCATAAACCTTGATGGGCTGACATTCTTATACTTGGCCTTAGTCCAAAGCTGACTCATTAGAAGAAAATGGCTTTTCTGAACAAGAAATTGAAGTGATTTAATGTGTAGGGAAATATATATATATGTATATGATTTAATTTTTTACAAACTCAGATGTTTAAATTTAATTTAGCTTAATAATTTAAATCTAGGCAAATAGCACTACATGCTCAATAAAGATACGAAAAGGATTTGTAGAAAAGTGAAGAAACAGTAAAAAATATTATTGCCCCAATGAAAATGCATGCTTGTTTTCTATGTCTGGATACAAAATGGATATCTGGACATACAGTTACCACACATGAAAAAGAAGTTTTAAAGAAGTAACAGTACTGTTAAACATAGGGGACTTTTACCAGTGTGACCAACTGCATGTTCTGTTGCTAAAGATTATTAAGCTTTTTTCATCCAAAGCCTCCTAAGAAAACTGGATGAAGCACATAGCAATCCTGAAGAGGAAATAGCAGTTAACGTTTACCAGCAAGGGATTAAGGGACTTTTTGTTTCTAATTGTACACTAAAATCAGGGGCAAAGTAACCTGACATGCCATTTTCCTTTGCTGCTCAGTGGCTCATGCAAAAGAGCATTTTCTAACATTTTGTTCCTTTCTCAGTAAACAGATTATCATAATAAAACACTATCCCAGCTTAGTTGGTGGCAGTCCCAGTAGTCAAGCCAGGGATTAAGTGGGTGTGAAAACAAAACTACCTCTATCCTCAGACATGGCACTACAGAACAAGATTAAGGACCATAAGGTGAGCAGCATGCACAAATCCACCCTGCTGTCAGCTTTGTGCACTGTTCTGTGGCTGAGAAGAACTCCAGGTTCCAGAACTGTTAAAATGGCATATTGCATACACAATAGGTTACCAACTGCCCATTTCAAACATTCAAGGAAATTAAACAGAAAAACATTTCCAGCAACCTACTGCTGAGATCCAACAAATACCAGTATTAAAGCCATGATAAACCCATTGGCTACTTCTCAAAAGTATTCGTACACAACAGCATTTTCAGCGCCACCATATAGTATAAAGGTGCTGAAAATACATCTGTGTTCTGGGCTCTGGGGGAAAGCAGTGGGACTACAGATCTGGTGCTGTCTTAAACTTTCATGCAAGCAACAGCAGTTAATACGTTTGTTCTCTCAGATCCTGCTAACTTGGAAGTGAGCGTGCGAAAGGTGCGATGGAGCGGAGGCTGCTGGAAGGGCCGTGGACGGTAGGAAAGCGAACCCCCGGAATGGGATCAGTCCTTTCCGTCATCCGGGTATCAAGTGTGCAATTATTAAATTAGGAAGCTGAGCTGCATATGCGCCAGGGAACATTTGTCATCTGGGACTTAATGTGCCTGGGCAGCTGACGTTGCTCCTGCTGAACACAGAACTCTGCCAAAACGGCGGGGGAAAACCAGACACTCCCGCACCCCGGCGCAGGGGCCTCAGCCCGCGGCGCTTAGCAGGCGACGAAGGCACTGAAAGCACCACCTCAGGCCCCGATGAGGGGCACACAGACACACACAGACACACAGATACACACACACCGACAAAGACACAGAGACACACACCGACACAGACACACACAGACACGCAGACACAGACACACACATACACACAGACACAGGCACACGCACAGACAGACACACACAGACACAGGCGCACAGACAGACACACACAGACACAGGCGCACAGACACACACACACACACAGACACAGAGACACACACACACAGAGACACACAGACACAGACACAGACACAGACACACACAGACACAGACACACACAGACACACACAGACACAGACACACACAGACACACAGACACACAGACACAGACACACACACACACACACACACACACACACACACACAGACACAGACACACAAGCACAGGCAGCAAGGCCCCTTCCGCGGCCCCGCGGCCCCATCCCCCTTTCCCCTGCCGGCCCCTCCGCTCGCCCCCGCCCCACAGCGTCCCATTCCGCCACTGCCCGCGCCCGCCCCCCGCCCAGCCCCACTGGCTGCGGCCGCCCGTCCCTCACGACGCCCCTCGCTTGGGATTGGCTGCGCCGCGGCCTCCCGCGCTCAGCCCCACACCGGGGCGGGGTGGCGGGGAGGTCTGGGGGCCGCGGCGGCGTTACCCGCCACGCCTCTCCCCCCCGCCCGCCAGTCACGGCCGGTAGGGCGCTTGTCCGCTCCCGCGGCGCCCGCCCGCTCCGGGCACGGCTCCTGCTCCGCCCTCCCCCCCCCCCCCGCCCCGTCGCTGCAGTGCCTCCCGCGGCCTGGGCGGCGGTGCGCTGCGCCGGCAGCCGCAGGGGCGCGGCGATCTTCTCCCCCCCTCCCTCCTCCCCTTCTCTCTTTTTCCCTCTCCTATTCTCCCCTCCCTTCTTCTCCCCTCCCCTCCCCGCCCCACCCCCACCGCGGCGCTCCCCGTCGTCTCCCGTCCCCCCACCCCGCCGCGCCCGCGGGCATTCCCCCTCCCCTGTGCTCCGCCGCCCTCCCGTGTCCCTGTTGTTGCTGCCGCCGCTGAGGCCGGGGAGGGGGGCGGGAGGCTGAAGGGGGAAGTGTGCGAAAGGAGGCGGGGAGAGAGGGCGGCGGCGGCAGCGGGCGGGCAGGTGAGGCAGGCGGCCATCCCGCTCCCCTCCTGTCCTCGGTGGCGGCGGCGCGGCAGGGTGCGGGGTTCGGTGGCCGCGCTCAGGTAGCGGGGGCCCTGGGTGAGGAGCCGGGGGCGGAGCGGCGGCGCCCGGCGTGCCGGTGAGGCGGGCCGGCGGGCGAGGGGCGGTGGCGGGCCGGGCAGCGCAGCCGGGGTCGGCTGTGGGGCGGGGGTAGCTGCGGTCTCGCCGCTGGGCGTCGTTTCTGCCGGGCGGTCGCGGCGGCGAGCGGGGCGGTCGCAGTTCGGGGCAGCTCCCGGGACAGACCCCGGCGCCGCCGCCGCCGGGGGCCGGGAGGAGCCCAGCACCGCTGCCGCCCTCCCCCCGCGCAAACGCACGTCGCACTCTCCGATCCCCGAACGCCCCCGTCCTCGTCGCGAGCTGTTGCATCTGGTTTTTTGGTTTTGTTTATTTTTTTTAATCATTTCCACCCTTCTCCATCCTCTGCTCTCTTCTCTGCCCCTTAACGAGAAGAAAACTCGGTTGGATTTAATATATTTCCTTGGGGGCGGAAGAAACTCCTGCCTGCTGGATCTGGTTTAGACGCCCGACAGTCAAGGTAAATTGAATGCAGAAGGCTTGGGGAGCAGCGACAACAGAAAAATCCTCCCTCTGCTGAAGGGGGTGGGGTAAAAGGAAGGAGTTCACGCTTCATTTTGATATCCTGTTTTTGGCCTTTATTTTTTCTGTGTTTTCCGCCTTGCGTAGTTGAGCTGTCTTTTGTGCTTCTCCCCCTCTCGCCGAAATGCTGTTTGTACGACCGTAGTCGCTAGTTTCATGGAGGCTGAAGGAGTCTGGTGAGACAAAGTTTTAAAGCACCCAGACACAGAAGTTTCTTTGTTCGGTTGGAGAAGGTATTGGTCTGAAACTGCTCGACTTCTTGGCTCTGCTGCTTCAGCTCCTTCCCTTCCAAAACGATTACTAACCCTGCGAGCATAATTAAATTATCGGGAAATAACTTTAGTCCTAAAGGGGAGGTAGTATCTTTTATTTAATCGAAAGATCTTGGGGCTTGGCGCTGTGTGTGTCTGCTGTTTCTTGTTTGTCTGTCACGGTGTTTTCTGGAATAGCCTTTAGTGTTTGGCTTCAAGATAGCTTTTACATTTCTTTATAAAAATGTGCCCTCGTAATTCTGTGTAAATGCTGTCATAGTTTTTCCCTCGACTTCTGCCTCCGCCTCTCTTCCTCCCCGTCGTCCCCTCTCTGTCCTCAAGATGACTAGTTGGACTGCGTGTTTTTCAGCTTGTATAGGAGAGGTCTGTGTTGCATTCTGATTCTTTCACAAGTTTATCTAAAGAACCTTCATTAAAAAACAACCAAACCAGCCAAAAAAACCCCAAAAAACAAAAACTGAACCCCCCCCCCAAAACCAACTAGCTAGTCGTCTGACTTGTTGAAAGTATGTGCTTCTGGTTAACATAGCTGTATTTGGGTTTGATGATCACTTTTCTGTAATTTTTGAAAGGAGTGCCAGGAAGGAGAAGCCGTTGGAAGGGAAGCTAAGTGTGAAGTTCTGGTGTGAGGTGTTTTACTGTTTGTGCTTGTAAGTTACAGCAACTAACTATTTGTGTGTGGTGAAAGCCATATTGCTTACCACAGATTTTATTGCACATGCCTCAAAGAGGCAATTATTGGTTTGTTCTTCTGTGAAGGCGAGGAATTTCTCATAATGTGAATGCTCAAAATGAGCTAGAAGCCGTAACTCTGCGCTAAGTTATTTAAATTTTTGTTCCTGTTTGTCAAACCCAAAAGCAGTACGTTTGTCAAAGGATGTGTGTGCTTCTGTCTCTAACATTGCTGAGGTGTGTTGGTTTTTATGAGGCCTGGACAAAGTAATTTCTATGCAAAAATTTTAACACACCTATATAATGTAGTTTTCTAGCAATGTTAAGTAGTGTAGTGGTTGAGAAAAAAAGTTATTAATCCAGCTCCATCTGTTTGATATGCCACAAGGAAAAATTTTAACATTTCACTGACCTGAAGTGGCTTCTGTAGCTGATAACAAGTAGATGGTTTGGCTTCCAGATTATAGACTTACCTTTCCAGGCAGCAGTAAGGGTTATTTTTAGGCATCAGAAAAGGCTGAAGAAAATAAATGGCAGTGAACTTGAGTTTCCTTATATGGCTGACGCTTGGCAGAAAAGCAATGAAGTCTAAACAGAGTAATCCTTTTACAAAGAAGGATCACTTTCCAAAGCAGTGTTTCAGTCCCCATAATGACTTGAGATTCTTGGGGGTGGGGTGATGGGGGTGGGGAGCTGGAGCAATGCATGACAAATTTAGTTGTAAACCACTATGTTCTTAATAGATGCAATTTTGTTTCTTTTCAGACCTTTTGTGTTTCTCATGATGCACTTGATATTTTTCAATGCCATGCAGAAGAATAGATCCTTGTAGTGGAGCCACAACTTTCTTCACTAGTGTTTTGTCACCATGGTAGCTCTAGATAAGGTCCTTTTTTATGATGAAAGCGTAATTCAGTACTGCTTACAGCTAATGGTTATATCATAGAATGCCATTCATGTCATTAACATCGTTTAGGAGTTATGAAGGCGTGTATTCTTCCTTGAGATTCACCATTTGAACTCAAAATCAGTCTGACATTAATATTCATGTTATGAATTTAAGTATAGACATGGTATTCTGTGTTGCTTGAAACAACACCTTCATGGGTTCATATCCGTGGCTTGGGGAAGCATTATTTTGATGTTGCTGTTCCTTGTTCATGAATTAAACTAAGCTCAGGGAAGCATCAGTAATTTGAACCAGGTATGCTTGCTATCAGAGAGCCAGGAGTTAAAGCACGTGGCATAATAGGGACTGTGATTATAATTGGGATGACTGTCATATTGGTATATATGTTAATATATTTGGCTTATAAATAAGCTGCCCAGTAGATAATGTTTGGTATAAATGTGGTACTCTATTGGGTATCCATTTGCACAACACAGTCTTACAGAATTGATGAGGGGGCTCCACGGAGAAAGTTTTATTGATTGAAGGTTGCATAGTGTATTAAACTGGTGGTGTAAGAAGATGGTGTTACGATTTGTCTTTAGAGGAGTTTGTTCAGAGTCCATAGTCCTAGGCATAAAGAGCCGTGCTTGGAACATCAGAGCTAAGAAAAGGCTTGCACATTTTTAACATATGTTATATGTAGTATGTTCACAGTAGATTCTAGAAATAGAAGGGCATGGGAGGAAATTCCTCAACTAAGCTTTCCTGTAGGGGTGTGATGAATCACTGGCTGTCCACTTTGCTTTCTTTTGTTTTTGTCTTTCCTGCTCCCAAGCAGAAAGGAAAATCTTCTAGGGAAAAAGTTACGTAAAGATCAAATGGTTGATACATTGTGTCTTCAGTAGATTTTCCCTTTGGAATAACCTGATGTACTTAAAAAAGGGTCTGACATTTACTCTGCATAGAGAAACTACAAATAACCTTTTACGAACGAGTAACTAGTTGAGTTGATGGAAAAGCTATTCTTACAGATGTGAAAATAGTAGACTGTATTCCTGTGTCAGCCTGCAAATGTTGATGAAGACAGTTGATAGAGATAGTTAAATGTAAATTGTCTGGAAAGGGCAGATTTAGAAACATTACTATTTTACCTTGTCAGCTTTTGAGTATGTAAAAGAATGTTAGACAACACATTGGAATGCAAACTTGGAAGGTAACATGTTCATCAGTTTGTGTAGTAAGTGATCTGTAGATCACTTGTCCTCCTCTCCCCTCTGTCCCCCCAGACAGAAAGTCAGTGCTCGTGGTAACCTGTTGCATTGCTAGCTTAGTGTCTTTGGAATATCCGTGAAGTCCAGTGCATGCTTGTGAGATACAGGTTACGTCTTCTACAACTTCTAAACATTTAACTGATTTTGAGAGCTTTGCTTAATGTTTTGAGTGCATAGGGAGTGTCTTTAGTTTTGTGGGCAACTTGTGAGCAGTTTTGTGGCTTCTCTCATGGGAGAGTTCTGGACAATGAGGACTTTTGTTGGAGTGAGGGCTTATCAAAGTTGTCAAAAATGGGATTCCCACAGTCCTTATAGTTCTCTTAATTTTATGGGAAGGAGCTGCAGTGGTTTTCAACTATGAAAGTGGCATGCAGGACCCACTATATGAGCGCAACTGGCACACTTATCTCTTGCTGAGGAAATATTGGCAAAAATGAGTGGACCTAAATAACTACTTTAGTAATGATTATTAAGCAGTTCTGTTGAGTTTCAGATTATAAGGGGAGAGTGGATATATATGTATGTAAACTTGTCTGCTGTAGTGACAGGACATGTATGGGCTTTTTGGAGGGGTTTTTCTTGTAAAAATATTATTTTAATGTAACCTTAATTTCTAATTAAGATTACAATGTTAATGTACTCAGTAAAACCTTATAAATAATAATATTTGAAAGTAAGATGTAGGAGAGATTTATAAGTATCATCTTCTGCCTAGGGAAAGTGGAAAAATTTTTCTTTGTAGAAGCTTGTAGTGTTTTTATTATATAATAATCTCGGGATAATTTTGCTTTTTCTGCTTTTTTTTCTCATTAGTTACCATGTTGGGTTTTTTTAGGTATTTATTTCTCTGATGCTTAAATTTCAATATGGATGTGTAGCTTATGATTGTTTAGTTTTACCTATACTTCCTTTGAAGGTGATACAAAAGCATGATGTTTAAACACTAAATTGCACCTTCCACCCAGAAAAATACATCGCAATTTTGTGTAATTGAGAAAAATACATCGCAAAATTGTGTAAACTACCCTCTTCATTTGGTCTAAATGAAACTAAATTGAAGTATACTTATGCTGGAGAACATCAGCATCGTGACTAGCTTCCCTAGGGCAGTTTAAGTTGAAAAGTAGAGGGGTTCTTTCTGTATCTGGAACTAATTTGTAGATCAGATTGTGTAAGTGTTCATTATACATAGGAAAAAAAAAAGTGATGATTAAGCAGAATCTGAGAACAGTGTGAACATTCTTGGCTGCTTTGGCTGCCCTGGAAGTTGTGATAGTGTCAGAAGGTAATGAAGCCTTCTTCTAATGAAGATCTTCTTTTGTTTGAGGGCTCAGTTTCATTGGGTAAGACAGTATATACTCTCCTTCTCTCTTTATCCACTGCAGTAGATAATGGATGTTATGGCCAAATTTTTCTATCCTATATAGTGGCATGTCCAAGAAAACGTTAGGTAGTTGGTCCTGTTCACAATTCGGATTAATGAAGACAGGAGAATTTTTGTGCCTTCCTCTGTTCTAAATACAGTTGATGATTCGTCACAGGCTGAACCCCAAAGATTACTTATGATGGTAAGGACAACTTCTGACCCTGTAAGAGTAAAGCTATCAGAAAGAAGATCATTCCAAAATGCACAATTTTTTCCTAGTTTTAATATTCAATGTTATACACTCTTGTATTTTTGTGAATTAAACTATGGTTTCTCAAACTTCTGTTTCTTGCTCTTGTATAATTGAATTTTGCAAGTTAAGGCTATATTTTGTTGCAAAGTAAAACAACAACTAGAAGTGAGCACTAGTTTCCTTATTTAGATGCACATGCTGAGAATAACAATTGGAAGAAAGTGTAGATCAGTATCCTCGGAGTGATTTGCTTGGAATTTGCTGGGTGCACAAGCTCCTTTTCCAAATGCATAGTCTTCTAAGCTCACTGAATTTTCCAGCTTTGTATTCAAGATGAACAGTACTGTGCTTCATGTCTTGTAGACCCTGTCACGAAGTTGGTTGGGGTGGAATGAGCAGAGGTAGGTAAGCATGGTCCAAGTAATGAGTAGACTGACTGTTCTGGATTAGTGTGAGAGACTGCAGCTGTGTGAGTACAATTTCCTTTCTAAGACCAAATAGGTAGGAAAGAAATACATGATTTAGGAGTGTTTTGTGTTCTCTTGAGCTTAAAAGTGCACTTCTGAAGTAGAAGACAAGTCTTAGGTGCACATTCAGTGTATCTTTATGAATGTCTGAAATGCCGTGCCAGCTGCCTTGAATGTCAGTCACAGTTTCAGTCATCCAAAATGACAGTGGATTTCATCTTAAGTTTTTGGATGGTGGAAAGTGTTTCCAGCCTTGTGTAGAAGACTTCTGGTAGGCTGCTAAGAAACTTTATAAGAACTGCTGCTTTTTCCCTCACATATTGTCATCCTGGTGTTACTCTTTATGGGGGAAGAAATGTTGTTTTAGAAGATCAGCCCAATTGGGAGCAATTTGATCAAACTAGTGCAGCTGTTCTTACGTGTAAAGCTGAGGATATGGTGTAAGTTAATATTGGAAATATTGGAGAACTAATATACTGATGTAAATAAGAGGGTTTTTTTTAAACAGTGTAGAAATGTTATGCTTTATAATCTTTGTGTTTATGCATATTTGTGGTTAAAACAAACAAACAAACAAACCCCAAACCTTGGCTGTAGAAGTATTTGCAACACTGGGGACTGTATTTTCAGTAGAAGTAAACTGAAAACTATGGCAGCAAAGCAGTCTAAATCTTTTGTGACTTGAATGCTCTGTAAACATTCACTTTTTGTGCTCATGCTACAGAGTATATTATGCAGGTGTTGAATTTACTTACTTTTCCACTTTGGTCTGTGAGGTAGGCATTACCTGAAGGAGGAGACAAACTTGCAAGCAGCTGTTGATCTTCACTGATACCCTACAGCTGGTATGTTTGCTTGCTCTGGCAAATTAGTCTGAGGCAAACTGGAATGTCAACTTGGTAACTAGTCCTTTTAGGAGAACATGCTCATTTTGGATTACTTCTGATCTTGTAATAATGTAAGGCTAACCTTGGAGCTGCAGGTCATTTAATTTTTGAGGTGCTGTACTTTTTTTTTTTTTTTTGCCAATAAAGTTAATCAGTGAGGGAGAAAACGTGAAAATTCCTGCCATTCTGATTCATAGTTATTCAACCTTTGTACTGTTTATTTCTGTTCTGCTTTAGTAAGCTTCTACAGGCTGATTTAATTTAAGTGATTAATTAATTCTTCAGTAGATCTCCTTCTAGGAGGAATTACAGGCAGAGGCAAGAGTGTAGAATGCTAGAAAACAATATTTGGAACTAGAATTTTACTCTAAGAATTTTACTCTAAGGTCACTTTTGTTGGTTTATGTATTTGTGTTGGGAAACTTTAAAAATAAGTTAAAAAGGGATTAAGGACTCAAGTCTTAAGTAGGGAGGGGAGAATAGGATGATTAAATCTGTGAATTTCCATCCTTTCTGGAAGTTTAACAGGAAGGGGAAATCAGTTGGAACTCTGAATTTTGCAAGCCTTGTGGCTGTGATTTTGAGGGATAAATTCAGGATCATATATATGTGGGAGGGACAAACTATCAGAACTGTACTATTTTACTATACTTTGTTTAACTGATGCATCTTACGGGTATCTTTTCTTTTACGAGGCACTTCTTTTCCTGAATGATGTTTTGCTGCAGAGAGAGCTTTCTGTTACTGTTAGAAAATCCTGTTCTTCCAGTTCGTTATTCTTAATCTAGATGTTAATGGTCCACTACCAGAGATTTGGTCTAAATAAATGAAAATTTAAACAAATACTAGAAAAGCAAGATAGTTATTCTAGGTCTATTAAAATCTATTTTAAGAGTTACTCTCCTGATCATATTTATCTGGGTTAGCTCTTCTGTTTTTCAAGGGGCACTTATTTTGTCTTGCTTTACTGAAGCAGAGCAGAAGAAATGCTGAGGATTATGTCATTCCTGTGTGGTTTTTGCAATGCTGCTCTTACTAGAGAAAGAGACTGGAGCAGGCAGACATTTCTGAGGGATTTTCCTGTGGGAAATCTGTGGGAGAGGTATTGTCAAGATTTCAAATGTCCTGTAGTCTCTCATGACATAAGTGTTACTGAATTGGTTTTGCTGCAGCAGACTATGATGCCTTCAGGGAAAGATGATGACCCTGTCAATGGATCAGGTCAAAAGAAAGTGTTATGGGATGGGAGGGAACACGTCTTCAATACTTAAAATTACTTTTTAAATCAATACTTCCTCTTACTTGCTTTTTTTCTCCCTCTAGATAAGCCAGCTGCTCAAGAAATGTTTCCACTGAGTTAAAATATGTATTTGCTAATTTTAGAACCATAAGTCATCCATTATTCCATTTCTGATAAATCCTGACAAAGTTTTGAATTTCAGCTTCAAGGTTTGACATACCTACATAGGAATAACCTTCAATCAAAATCAGAATGTTACTCGTTTTCCTCAAACTTGCATTAACTTGGTTTTAATGTTTGGGAAGTCTGAAGGGAAACATGGACTGATCAATTCATATTACTTGGAATCACAATTATGAAGTTTTCTGGTGTTTCTACACTGTACTCTTCATTCCCATTTTCCTGTTGTGAGAAAAAGGGGTTGACATGTTAATAGCAAACCAGCATGACATTGTCCCAGTCTTTAACTTCAACAATGTCAAAGTAGTATTGTGCAGCTTCTTTTCTTTTGCTGGAAAGCAGGGGATGTCAGAAGTTAAGTAATGCTTTAAGCTGGGTTATTATTAAATCAGCTCTGAATTCACTTTTGAGGCTATAATTTGCACTGTGATGGGAAGGAAGAATCTTATTTCTGCTTAAAACTCCTGTCAAGTGAAAAACTTGTTTTTTACTTTAGCTAGTGAATTACTATTATCTGTGTTGATAGCAGCACTTTAAGAGAAGCTGTACTTTCATATAATAGTCTAAATTCCAAGTCATTCTTCATTTTTTTAATTGTAAGCAGTAAGCCATCATTTTGAAGAGACAAAAATACTTTGGAAACTATTAAAGAATAGCCTGTTAATTTTGTTGTAACAGTTGTTTATCTGATCTCCGAAATGTCTGATACAGTAAAATAAAAAAACCAGATCTTTTTTGTTTAATAGTCATCTGTTGGTGTAGCAGAAAACACCACATTATGTGAAGAGAAAAAGCACTTAGTACAGAAAGTATTAGCTTAAATGCTTAATTGCTGTGTTAGGAGTGAAAAGAGATGGTAAGTTGACAAATATTAAATGTGTGTTGTGAGAGCAAAACTGAACAAATAGAGGACAAGAATAAGGGTGCTTAGCCACATGGAAGGTGTGAAGAGTCTTGTAGTGAGAACTGTGAGCAATTAATTGGAATGGATCAGGATTCATGTAAAAGTGTTAAAATGAAAGTAGAAATAAAACCCAAACAGTTAAGGGATTCCTTTAATATTCCTTTAATTGCTTGGGATAGTAACACCTAAAACTGCCGAGAATAATACTGAGCTAATGTGTGCTGTAATTACTGTATAAGCTAGAGGGAGAAGAAGCTTAGAATCTGGAAAATACTGATTTTTTTTTTTTTTTTTTTTTTTTTTCTCTTTTAAAACTTTTGCTCTTTGTACAAATAGTGGCGACTTCTTATCATAGCAGTAGAAAAGGTGTAATAAAGTAAAATTCTTTTTAAAGCTGCATTATAAATAAAAGCTGCTGGTTTTAGTACCACAGTGTGTACTGAACAGATGTAAAAGCAAAAAGCAAATCAGCTTGATGAGGTGTTCAGCACAAGACGGACAGAAGTATTTCTTAAGGGAAGAAAATGGAAGTCCAGTTCTAGATGCTGTTTCTTTAGTGACTTTCTTCAGGGCACTGTGTAGCATTTTGAGTGTTGGGGTGCATTGTTGTGTGTAGTGTGGGTTTTTTGTGGGTTTTTTGTTTGTTTGTTTTGGGGTGCATGTTTTTGTTTGTTTGTTTAGTTCTTTTGTTTTTTTGATACGATACATTTTTGAAATCTAACTAACAAAGCCAGAATAGGGAGTGAATACACATAATCACATGCAATTTTTTTTAAACTCATTTGTGCATTTGTTTCCGCTTATGTTCCTGTCATCACAGACTGAGTTGTGTAACTTGTTTAGATTTGTTACAGCAGTTTTTCCGGGCAGTTTTTCCATCTTATTAGCTAGAGGATATTGCGTGTGATTCCTCCTCCTACTATTTACCCGACGTCTGCTTGCTTCGGATCTTCAAGTCTTAATTTTTGACCTGCTCTGTTCTTCTGGCCTCTGTTCGACTCATCCTAGTTTTAGCTGGGAAATCTGGCAGTTACTTTTTTGGAGGAAATGCATATAATGTAAAGCAGGGCATTAGAGGCTGTTTTGTTTTAATATATGGACCACACATTTTAGAAAGCAGAATAAGTAAGTAACTAGCAATCTTCTGATAAGAAATAGTTTCCTTTCTCTTTCTGCTTTTGGTTGAGCTGAACTGTTGTGTGTTACAGGTTGTCTGCAGATAAGATCGGGTAGTTAGGTGGAAAGTCTGGTTAACAGAATTTAGATTGAATTTTCTTGAATATTGAAATACTACATAATTAAGCAGTGCAGTTTGCTTGTTTTAAAAACCTCTGATATCTGCTGCAGATGGCTGCATAGTCTAAGGAGTGGCTTCCTGGCTGCATTGTACATGAAGTGCCAAACATGATGAGAGCAATTTTGTTCTGGAATGCCAGAATACATTGAATCCGTTCAGGAAGCGACATATGTCGAATGAATAAAAATATCACACTTGTGAAGCAGAATGTGGTGGTTATGCTTTTCAAATCTTGTTTCTTTCCTGAATGAAGGCATTAAAAAGGATTTTTTTTTTCTACTAAGGAGAGTATTAAATGCCACCTGCTGCCTTACATTTTTAGGATTTTCACTACTGTTTGTTTCCTCATACCCTATTTTTAAATTTCGATTAATATGTGTCATAGAACTGAAACAGGAAGTCTGTCGATGGGAATATACTGTATGGGAAAAAGAGTATTACACTTTCTTTCTTGCATATCTAGACCTGTGTGCACTATACTGGTTTTTGTTGGGTTTTTTGGGTGTTCTTTTGTTTTGTTGGTTTTGGTATGTGGGTTGGTTTTTTTCCTTTTCTTCTTTTAAGGCAGGTAGCTGATCTGTTTTTCTGGGAGAGTGGTATGTAATTACTTGATAATGCAGGCAGAAAACCAAGGCTGATGAAAATTAAGAAGAGCAGTGAAGGATGTTGCTTCTGCCCAGACCCTTAATTCCAGCAAGTTCGCAAGACAGGAAGTAGGAACATTTATAACTATTAGCTCCAAATATTCCAGGATCTTAGGATGATGAAGGAACAAGCCCAGGGCAGTGTGTTTTGTTGCATATTACTTCCTTGTTTGCAGAGGGGATGGTAGTCATTGTGATTCCTTCTAGGCAGAAGGCAAAGATACTAAAAATTACATTGACAGAAAAGTACTTGTTTCTCTAGAAGCTGTAATTTCATCTGATAACTCTATAATAATACCTTGCATAGATTTTTCCTGTGTGAAATAGCCTGACCACCTGGATTTTATAGCTCTCTTGAACCCAGAGGATTGAAGCTTGTATCTTAAAGCAATTTTTCTTTTCATTTCTGAATGTTCTACTGTTTGTTTTTCTCTTCCATCACTATAATTAGACATACAGTTAAAAACTAATTTAGGTGAATTATCCTATGTATGCATGGTCCTTAGCATTTTGTCTTGTGTAAGAAGTCATAGGATCCTGAAAGAGGAGAGGGAGTAAGTGCAAGTGTTTTCCTAGCTGTAAAAGACATGGATTTATTTATTTATTTAAATCAAATGTCTGACAATAAAGTAAGTTTATCTGAAGCTTGACTGTAGCGACTGTAGCAGTGGCCAAACTGGCATTTGCCCCCCTGTTTTTTTTGGTTTTTTTTTTTTTTTGATACTAGGAGCTCAGATGTGAAACAGAATGGAAGATTTATATATTCTTGTTTCTGGGATTGCAAGAGGAGAAACTGAAACTTTTAGCTGTTCCGTGGTAATGATACCACCAATTAAGGGTGTGTTCATCTGCTGAGAGATGACATGTATGGTCCAAAACAACTTCTGGAGTAGCTTGTTTGTCTAGGTTCACATTAGCTGGGTTGTTCTGTGCTTTTATATTTTTCCTTTAAGTCTTCCCTGATTGTGATGTGTGTTAGTGTGCCTGGTCTCAGCCTTCTTTGGGAAGTTATACGAAAATCTCTAGAAAAAATGAGAACATCAAATGAACCTGAAAATGAGTTCACACACTTGTGGTCAGGTTTGACTTAGGACTGTCACAGTGTTAATACAGTTCCACAAAACCTAATCTTAATATGATACAGGTCTTTGCTGTTAGGAACCTGTAGAAGGTGGCAAATTTTGGTATACTTGCAACAGCTATAATATGTTGACTTTTCTTGCTGTCATACTAACTTCAACTCTTACCAAATCTTGCCATTTCAGATATTCATAGACAAGTCTATGGAGTCTGCTAATTTTTTTTTTTTTTTTTTTTTTTTACCCTCTTTGGCAAAAAATTTCAAATTAGCCCCAACATCTTTCTGTGCTGTTGATGGCATTTTAGAACCAACTTGGATTTAGTTAGTATTTCTTTTGTTACCTCTCCATGAAACAGTTGTCTTGATTTTTTTTTTTTTTTAATTATTATTTTTTTAAATATATTTTTAAGGTACTTTGCAACTTATTTCTAAGCTGTGTGATGTAATTAACTGTGCGTACACATAATTATGTAATTGATGTGACATTTAAAAGTATATTGGCTTGTATTGCTTTGCTTTATGTTGTGATTTCTTTCTGAGTGTTGGCATTAAACAAGGCTTGCATATGTTTTCTGCTACATCTTTTTGACACTAAGATAAAAATATCAATAATAATGAAGTTATCAACTTTACTTTAAGAGCTGTCTTAAATGACAGAGCCTGTGACAGAATGTAGAATCTCGCATTCGGCTGTGTCTTCTCTGGTAGCAGGCAGTACATTTCCTCTTTCCTTCAAGCACGACTCCTTTGCTTCTTAGGTGAAGACTTGATATTGAAGGTCAGTGAGCTGATGAGCAAGCAAAAACATCTCGTGCTCCAGAAGGAAAAAAAGGAGTGAAGGGGTCACACCTGTCACCCTCCTGTGGGGATGAGCAGGGCAGACAGGTGACCAGAATCCACTGAAGTATTCCATGACACACATATCATACTCAGTGTACATTAGAAGGATCATGAGGGCTGACCTCTCTTTGTCCATGGACATGGAATCCTGAGAGGATTCTGTCTATTTGTCTGCTGTTGGTCCACATCCATGCTCTCCTGGACCTGTGTGTTCCTGCATCCAGGTTGCTGTCTGCTGCTGTCTTCAGGAGCCTGGCCTTGGACTTTCCCTGCAGCCTTGCTTGTGATGTCTGCATTATTGGGGGTGGGGGAGGTCTCCTAAGTCTCCTTTTTTCCCCTCTCCTTTCCCCATAGGGAAGGGGAGGGGGGGCTGATAGGAAGCATCTGTCATTAATTTAATTGCTGGCCCAGCATTAAACCGTGACAGCTGGACATTGCCTGCTTACTGGAGGAGTAAATCATCAAACAGATAGCTTTGGAAACATTCTTAAGTAGATAAGAAGCTCTTTTTCATATTGCTACTTGTGTGTTTGTATGTCAAGCTCTTTAATCTGCAAAACAACTGTGTGTCTTTAGGTTGATTGATAATTATTTCATGTAGCACTTCAGAGGAAATAGTGACAGCTAGAAGATAATTTATTTTCCTGGAGTGCAAGGAGGGATGCAAAGTTCAAAAGAGTATCTTAAGCCCCAAATGATTTTGCATGCTTTATTTGAGAAGATAATTAATGGGTTAGTTTTCTTTCATATTGCTTATTTAAAAGATCAACCTATGCAGAATTGGGAGATAGTCAAGTGTTTTTCTTAGTTTCTAAATAGTGATCTTTGACGTACCTGTGACGAACTTATGTAATTATATTAAATTCTATGGGTCTAAAATTTGATAGTGTGTTTTTGTTTTGTGGGTTGGTTATTGGTTTTTTAGTTGTTTGTTTTGTTTTTGTTTATCTGCTTGTTTGGGTTTTGTTGGGTTTTGTTGTTTGTTTGTTTTGGGTTCCAAATTCAAAATACATTAGGACTTTTTTATTAAAAAATCCATTCACAGTCTAGTTAGGAATTAAAAAATATGTTGACCTTGCAAATGAGTATGAAGTAACTGCACATTATTTTCATATTTCCTCAATGTGTCTAATTCAGTTGTGACAGTCTTTTTTTCTAGTAAGGATCTAGAGCATGGTAAAATGGAATCAACTCTGAATCTGAGGGCATGTATATGTTTTTTAAGCATGTTTGTATGTACAAACCATGTTTGTATTCATCCCTCACCCTCTGAGTAAGTATTTGATTGAAATACTATTAACCACCTAAAGCTCAAACTGAACTGAAAATTTAACCTTCGGAAGAACAGGAGATGAGAGAGGGAGAGAAGTTACTCAGCTCCTGGTAGATGAGAGCCAAGAAAGCTCTTTCAGCTCTTTACATCATATAGCAGAAGTTTCTAAATGGGTTGTGTATGGAGAGTTGGTGGCCATTTAATATGATTTGATATGATACTTGCATTAGTATTTTTAGTCATAAAAAATATTTGGCTGTAGGTGGGAAATAAGTAGGAAAATTTCAGAAGGTGAGTATCAGAGCCAACATTATAAGAGACAGCAACCTGCATTTTTTTTATTCCTGAGCAAGCCAGGAAAGTATCAGTATGGTCATCAATCCTGTCATCCTTTAGAGTTTCTCGCTGTGCTGGCTACAGTACCATGTGAAACTGATGAAACAGCAGTGTACTGGAAAAGGTAGGCAAGATCTGTTAGAATTTGCCAAATCTCTGGAAAAGTCCTGGAGGACTCTGGAGAGTCCTCTGGAAGTGTCAGCAACAGTTACTTTAATGATGCTATTCTTGCTGTTCTTTGTCTTAGAAACTTTGTAACTCATGAAACTTAGTTTTGTGTCTGGAGTTGCCAAACCAGCCTAAGCTGTAGTGGAGCAGCAGAAGTCAGCACACATAGACTTTTCATCAGGCAGGGAAGTGCCAAGGCTGCAGGGACCCACTGTGAGCCAGCAGCTCTCACAGGAAGTGCTGGTGGGGCCTGGGTCTTGACAGAGCAACCACAGCCACCTCCGTGCACATGAAAAGCTGCTGGGGGAGTGCAAGTGACCAGAGTGTGGGGCATCATCCAGAGTGTGGGGCTGTCACCACTGCTGTTGGTGTAGAAGAGCATGCAGGAAGGGCACAGCCACCCTACCATATCAAGAGGTGAGTTCAGTTGCTGTCCACTGCCCTCTCAGAAGTTTAGTTATGGAATCCACCCACAGGAAAGTTCTGTTCTCTTTTGCTTGCTGGAATGGTTATGGCAGCTCAGACAGAGCTCGCATGGAAGCACTCAGCTGGCCAGGTCTCAGGCTGCAGGGAGTGCCAGTGTGTTTCTGTGGTTGTGGGTGAGAGAGACTGGTGGTACAATGCTCTGCTCTCCCTGAGACAGAACAAAAACAGGATCAAGGGGACTTTGAATCCTCCTCCCCCCCCCCCCACTAAGCTGACAGTACTAGCTTAAATAGAAGGAGTGAACAGAGGCTAGTCAGTGCTCAGGGCTGTGGACAAACCCTCTCCTTGCCCACCTTGCCTTCCCAGGTGCCTCTGTGCAACAGACAAGAGGTTCTGGATGTGGAAGGCTGGTCCATGGGTAATATGCATGACAGTCCATCTACACTTGAGGTGTTGCCAAGGTGTTACCCCTTGTATTACGACCGGCTCTACCAGAAAGAAAAGATGTTACAGTTATAGGTGATTCACTTCTGAGGGCAATGGAGGGTCCAGTATGCTGAACAGACCCTCTTAGGGAAATCTGCTGCTTCCCTGGGGCCCAGGTTAAGGACATCACTGGGAAACATCCTAGCCTGGTGCAGTCCTCAAACTCTTACCCATTATGCATCTTCTGTGTGAGCCACAATGAAGCTGCAGTGCAAGGTCCAAGAGTCAACAGGAGTGTCTTCAGGGCCTTGAATGGTTGGTGAGGGAAGCTGGGACACAGGTTGTTTTTAACTCCTTCCAGTTGCTGGCAGTGACATTCGTAGAAACAACCAGACACAGTCTGTTTAACACGTGGCTCTGTGGGTAGTGTTACCAGAACAGTTTTGGAATTTTGGTAATGGTATGGCCTACATGGCTTGCTGGCACTGTATGGGATTCTCTTTTCTCAAAGGAGGCAAAGGGTCTTCACTCAGGAGCATACAAGGCTCATTGACAGAGCTTTAAACTGGATTTGAAGAGGGAGGGGGATAATACCAAGCTTCCCTGTGACAAGCTGTGGGATGCCTAGTAAAGCATTGGAACAGGTTGCCAGGAAGGCAGTGGAGTGACTGTCCTTGAAGGTATTAAAAAAACGGGTAGATGTGGCGTTTTGGGGGATGATTTAATGGTTAAAGTGTTGTAGGACTGACACATGGACTCAGTGACCTTGAAGATCCAACCATGATGATTCTGTGACACACCAAGGTTAGGGACAGGGTGCTTGTGGGAGCTGTCAGCCTTTTGTTCAGAAACTTGCTGTACACACAGCAGCACACTTGAATTCCTACAGAGATGGCTCCTGAGGTAATATGAGCCAACAGGGAAGCACCAGAGAAATGCCTCAAAGGCATTCTGCCTGTAAGTCAGCTTCATTGGGGGCCCAACTTAATGCCTCCTTGCAAATATGTAGCACGGGGAACAAACGTTGAGTTAGGCACAAGTGTGTGCCTGCAGGGCTATGATCTCACTGGCACCATGGATACATGGTAGGATGGTGCCTTTGGAGTTTTGAAATGAAAGATTACAGGCTTTTGAGGAAGGACAGGCAGGGGAGACAGGGCGGGGGTGTCTCCCTCTGTGTCAGTGACCATCTGGAATGCTTGGAGCTGCACCTCAGGCTGGATGACAAGCTGACCAAGAGCTTATGGGTCAGGGTTAAAGGAAGGGAAGGGGCGTTACAAGCAGGGTCTGGTACAGGTCACCCAAATGGGAAGACTGAACAGATGCAGCCCTTTATAGACAGGTAGGAGTAGCCTCATGTTTACAAGCCCTGGCCCTCATGGGGGACTTAGTACTTCACAAAAGCTCACCAGGCAGAGTAAGATCTCAGAAACAGATCCAACTACTTGTAAGCAACTGTCTCCACTCTTGCCAGTGGCTGTGGCTGCAGAATTTCAATAAAGCCTCATGTTAAACTAAATGAAAGGCAGCTGGCAGGTCCAATTAAAATAATTGCAGCTTTTAAAAAGCCTCATCTGTTGCAAGGAGTTGTATTTCCCCATGAGGGCTTTGGAAGTATTTGTGACAGTGTGGGTGGTATGTATTCTGTTTCAGAGAATGTGCCTGAAACTTACCAGAACAGCAGTGCTTCAAGAAGTCATCCAGTTGAGGTCCTGCAAATAACTTCTTGTCGGTTTTGGTTACATTTTATTAACCTGGTAATTGCATTAAAACTCCATTCTTAAAAGTAATAAGAAGGGTGCTGTTTTGAACCTCAAGCTTGCTAGAAATGCAGATGTTTTGGTTTTGGCTGGCATAGAAAGAGGAGATGATAATCAGTTCTACCATTTTTATGTTTTGGCACACTGCTTTCTCTGTTTGCATTAGTTTGAGTTTTGGCAAAGGACAAAAATGAGAAATTGAAGAATGGTGGTTGTAGAATAGTAAGTTACATGCTATTACTTATCTGCCTTCTTTGTTTAATTCTGGTGCAAAACTAAGTTAATATGTGGATTTGAAACTGTCTTAGTTTTTCTGCAAGGCTCCTTATACTTCTAAACACTTCTTAATTCTTTTCCACAGATCCTTATGCTGGTTTTTAACTAACATCCTGTGATTCTGTGGTCCAAGTTCAGCAACTGATTCAGACTCCTATGGTGTGAACTGGCAGTGTTGGAGTGATTCGGGTAAGTGACCCTCCAGATGTTTTGAAGGAGATAAGGGGAAATGTTTTGGGTGCACTTACAGTTTAATTTACCTTACAGTGTACTGGTAGTATTTTCTATCACCTTCACATGCAAGAATGACAGACATTTTGAACTGCTTAATTTGTATCTTTCCCTATTCTAGGGAAAATGTGTAAGGCCTGTGAATTGTGGCTGCTTTCTCCCACGAAGCACTAGGGATATTCACAGCAGTGGCACAGCCTGTCACGCTTGGGTCACAGACACTTTGTGGTTTAGGTCAACAAACTTTGTGTCTGTGGTTTTACCGTGGTCAAAGGCTCTGTGTGAGCACTTGTGTATAGGCAACCTGGCATCCATTCCTTCTGCTATGATTTTTCCAGTATTTGTTTACTTGGATTGCTACATATAATGTATGCAAGCTAGTAAACCATTTTATGGAATGTACTCAGTTAGTTTTGTGCAAAAAATGAAAGTAGTTTTGAAACAACTACTTCAGCCCTAGCTATGCTAACTTAACCACTGTTATCCCGTCTAGGGAAAGGTTAATAAGATTGGGTTGCTTTGTCTTGTTTTTGGGGTTTTTTTTGTTTGTTTGTTTTGGGGCAGTTGACTGTGGCCTTTTCTGGGGGGAGAGGCCTTGCAAGCATGGACTGTTTCAGTTCTGTATGTTTGTTACACTGTAATGGTATGTTTTGGGGTGGACTAAACCGGAGGGGTTATATTTTGTTTAAACTTGGTTTTGATCTTATAGTTCAGCTGCAGATGCGTGTAGCTACTTGTATTACAAGAATATTATTACCAGAATGATGGGGCATTTTTAAAGTAGATATATGCCTAATTGAAGCACCACAAAAATCTTTAATAGAACACAATATTTTGATTTTAATATACTGGGGTAGGATCTCCACTAGGATATGTTTGATGTTAGTAGACTGTCTGCCACTTAGGACCATTAAGCAAAAACATTTTTCATTCTGCTTTCTCTGTATCTTGCTGTGTTTCAAGAATTAAGTTAGAATATGCTCGGGAGTATTTGTAACCATCCACAGAAGATGCTTGACTATTGAGAGGGGAGATATTTTAACAGCAAAAATACTGTTCTAAATTCTTAATAGTATTATAAAAACCATTTGCTTGGAAATGCACATGTCTTATATTTAAATTAGGAACTGTTATGAAAAGATAGTACAAGAGTTGGACAGATAGTATTTATTTTGAGGAACTGATATTTTCTTGAGAAGAAAATTCTAATTATATTTATTAAAAGTACTTCATATTCTTTGTGAAGTCTTCAGAATTACTGTTTCTGTAGACTGGATAAAGTCTCATTTTTCTCTATTAAACTTTTGAGATTTCTTTCACATTTCTCTATTGAATGTGAAGAAATTGACACAAAAAGAGAAGTGATTTTATTAGATGGATAGGCTGAAGCTTTTAATTAATGTCCTATTTACTGCCAAGCTAACAATAGCAAAGCAGGGAGTTCAGACAACAGTGCATAGCTTGGACTTAGGAAGGGTACTTTCTTTTGTTAAGCTATTCATATAGTTCAGTAACACTCCCTAATATGTATAAAAGAATAGGCTGATAAGCATACTTGAATGTTGATTATAATTTTATGTTTAATTAGAATCTTGTTTTTGAATTCTGATTTTATTGTGGATCTTGTTTTCACATTGAACCACATATGAAGTCTTGATAAGGCAATTCAAATGGCATGGTTAATCTAGAGTTTATTTTTTATTGTTTTGCATTAGTTTGCTCTTATTTTGTGTCTAGTGCCTTTTTCACTACTGACTGTTGCTTCATTAGGTAAAAGGGAAAAATCTTTACCAGATAAAAAGAAGAGGGTTGGGAAGAAAATGCTGGCTTTGATATAGACGTGTGGCTGCTGGCAGATCTTGAGAAATTGAATTGTAAAGCATGTTTTGATGAGTAGTTACTGTAGTTATCACAAAAGACTTAGTGTTCTGGGTGTTTTGTGATCCTCTTGGAGAGAGGCTTCTTACTGCCATTTGAATGTGTCTTCCTCAGCTTCTTCAAGTTTTTTAATGCATAGGTTTCTAAAAAAAAGTGCTGCAGTTTGTCCAGCTGTTAATTCCGTAATGAGCACAGTGCTAAATTCTTTGGTCGAATGTGAAAGTGATGTATGGGTCTGTATTTACAGGTAGTGAAATAGTGAACATATAGGCCATAAATCAGTTCTTACTTGTGTACGGGTGTATTTGTATGTTGTGTATACAAAAGAAAATTAGGACGAAGACTTGTCAGATTTTTTTTCACTTTTGTAATCTGTACTCTGTGTAATAGGTGAGTTTGACAAGCATGAAGTCTTCACTTGTACTGGGTGTTGCAGCTTCTTTTGCAGTGGGGTATATTTGGCTCCTGATTATGCTTTATTTAGAGGTGCAGTTTTGAAGCTTTATTCTGTCAGTTAAGGAAAAGCCTATTTCATTGCCATGCCATCAAGACTTCCTGAAAAAGAAAATAACATTGCCCAAAGAAGGTCTACGGTATCCCATCTATTCAGTATTCTGTGATGCCTTTATTTCAGTAGGTTTTGGACACATTCCAAGCTTCTTACATAAGCTTTAGTTTGCATATTTACTCGGTGAGTCCTCTTGACTTGCTGATTCATTTCTACTTGTAGCAATAAATGCTGGCCCAAATCTCCCCCTTCCTAGTTCAATTGACAAGTTCTGGCATGAAGTGCCTGCGCAAACATCTCAGGTGGTTCAGCTATGAGGGTTAATCCTGTCAGCACAAGGTGTGTTTTATGTTAGCAATGGGAACTGGTTGTTCTGTCAGACTGGTGTTCTCTGTGGTGCAGAAGAGGTGTGGACAAGAGGTATGGACATTGATAGGTAAAATGATTCTCAGGACTGTGGGCATTTCAACATTAAAATATTTTAGACTGCTTTGCTGAATGCTGTTTTAGTTTAAGGACTTATGAAGGTTAGTAGTTAGTTTGCCACTTGAAATATGTACACTGCTAACAGTATCTGTCTAAAACAAGATTAGGTTATCAGAGGCTTGGCTTGCATGATAAACTTCCTGTTTGTCACATGGCCAGGACTGGATATTCTAAGGAAAACAATGCTCATCCTGACTACATGTAGGCAAATCGGTTTAATTCTGTGCAGCTCTACGTATTGGGGAACTCCCTCTTGCATTGCATAAGCAGCTCTTCAATTTTATTTGTTGATGAAGTGACTAGCACATAAAAAGCTTATATAGTTCCATAAAAGTTGCATGGTGGTTGCAGAGCAAAAGTATTCAGGGAGTATTTACAGCTTGTTAAACAGAATGTCTTATTCTGGCTTCCTCCTACTCTTTCCTCTCTCTTTCTCCAGCAACCTTGTTCAGTGGAGATAGAATTATGTGGTAACTAATATATAGAAGCAAGCTTCCTTTTGACAGCTGTCTTTGAAAGTCTTGACCAATGCAATTTGCTGGTTCAAGGATGCTGGTGCTTATTTCTTCAGTTAAGGTCTGGCTTCCATGTCACTCACAGATGATCTTGACTGTTTCTTCCTTTTCTTTTGTTCATTGTTTTCCCCCCTCACAGATTTTTTTTCTTAATGATGTAACTATCTTTTATAATATGAAAGTATATTTTTCTGATAGTGGGAAGAAATGATGACAAGGCAGAAATGCATAGTAAAATGCTTTATTTCCGATGATGTCTTAAGCAACTGTTGGGAGCTGCAATGGATGTGCCACAGTTTGTTTTTCTAACAAAATATTTTCTTTATATGAAGTACAGTTTGTACAAGTTCTTCTGCAATGTAATTGCAGAAGTTTGTGAAGTCCAAGCAGATTTCTTCCAGTATGGTTACTATGTCTGGAGGATCATGCAACAGTGGTGTGGAGAGCTGCACAGGCTGATGTGTTACAGAACTCCAGGTCAGTATAAGAACTGCTGTCTGTCACTAAACAAGCAGAAAATGTAGGGGGCTAGTTTGCAGCTAGGCAGTCTGCAACAAGCTCAGGCCACAGAAGCCTGGTACACAGAAAGCAAAAATAATTAGTTGCTTTGGATTGCTAGGGAAGGATTAGTAAGGGAAGAGTGCTGTGTGTTTAGGAATATCCAATTACCATCAAGTTATTACCCTGATGATTTTGTGTCTGTAAAAATCCTTAGCTATTCAAGACCAACAAACTCATTCTGGGGGAATTTACAGCAGGATGGATAGAAGATCGTAATGTATAAATTAACTAAAGACAGGTGCACAGTGTTTTTGAAGGTCTGGGTGGTCTCCAGACATTTCTCCTGCTGGTGGGCTAGTGATGACAAAGGCAGATGATGATTAAGCTAGCTGAATCTAGGTAAGGGGTACAAAAGGGGTGGGTTGTCCTATTATGAAGCAGCAGCTTGGGTTTGGGGAAAAAAGAGATGACTGATTTTGCTCTGAAGAGTGTAACTTGAAGTGAACATCAGCTATAGGTGAGAGGCAAATAGACTAGATAATAAAAAGTGCAGAAAGAAAGAACAAAACTTTGTAAAACAAAGCAAAACAAAAGCAAACCACAACAAAAAAACAAAACCCAAGATGTTGGACATACTGCTCATTAAAGACTGATGAATAATTCTCAGTATCTTTATAAAGAAAGAGTGCTACATGCTCAGTTTGGAAGGGAAAAAATAAAGCTTATGTTTGGTCTGTTAAGTATCCTTGGTAGGAAGAGTAATGTCTTTGATGATGAAAATAGATGCTTGCAGTTTAGGAAGGGCAAAGTAAGGGAAAAGAATAGTGCTATTTTGATTCAATTTGCTTTACCTATTTACCTATTCTTGACTTACGAGGACTAAAAAAAATTAATACTTAATTTGCATTCTCTTTGATAAGTAACTGCAAAAATAGCTTGCTAGAGACCATCAAATTTCAGTCATATACATATACAGTGATTAAATCCCTAGGTACAGTAAACTTAAATTTTGTGAGCACGTGGTCTTCTGCTGCTAATATTAACATGTTAATTTAAAAAGTTGATGGATGCAATATTCTTAGAAGTTCATGTAGAAAGATCTGGACTAGCTTGTGACATTGAAAGGTGCCAAGTAACCAATTGCACATTTAAAACCTCTTGTTTGACAAAGTATAAATGACTATGAATTAATTTTGATTGTGTCTAACAGAGTTTAATCAGAAGCATGTATTTGTTCCATTTGGAAAAGAGCACTTGCAGTCCATTCAGGGAAATAATCAGAACAGAAATTCCTTTTGCACTCCAATTTTAAAGGGAAGTCAGTTAAAGTAAGTTTATCTAGATGCTTAGAAAACAGAAAATCTAAACCAGTCATGTCAAAGTAGTAAAAGATATCCTTCTGTTAATGAAATGCTGGGGAAGCAGCCTACAGCAATGTTATTCGTTAGAAGCTGGAGACTGCAGAATGTGAGAGATGCAGGGAGTCCACCTAAAATATATAAGATGCTAATATAGGACTTTATATAGTTTATAATGCTATAATTTGGTTTTAGGTTAGAAGATTTTATTTTCCCCAGCATATCAGGTGAAATAATATTTCATTCTTATGATCCTTTCCTCTCTTCCTTGAACAACTCACATATCTGTTTATCTTTTGCATGTATCTTAAGCTGTTTAAAAGTATGAAACTATTTTATCTGCCTGTCATTTTTGGCTCAATGAAGAAGCTTATGTGTTCTTTTTGCAAGTACCAGGCTATGCAGAACTCAAGCTAATCTTTTATTCTGTTCAGTTTCTTATATGGATGCTGATCATCCTTTATTCCTTCCCTACCTTCTGTACTAAAATACAGACTTTCAAGGAAAAAGTATTCTAGACTTATTCAAAATCTTTATTCACAATTACAAATGTGTTCATCTTCATAGGATCTAAAATACCTCTTGTCTAATTAAGAGGGAAAATTCTTTGAGGAAATTTGGACCTATTTGAGTGGGCCCAGAGGAGGGCCTTGAAGATAATCAGGCAGCTGGAGAACTCTCCTATGAATACAGGCTGAAAGAGCAGAGGTTCTTTTACCTGGGGTGGGACTTTTTATCAGGGAGTGACCTTTGAGCAGTGATCACTGGACATCAGCAAGCTGGTAATTATCAGGGTTTTATTATTAAGCATTCTTGTGGAGGACAGAGATAAGGAAGAAGATGAAGGAATTAATAGTGAATTCATTTTATATACCTGTGTGGGGATGGTGTGAAATGTTGCTTTGAAAAATTGATGATGGCAATACAAATGAACTTTATTAACTAAGTAGGAATCTTCTTGTTGATTTTAGACGAGAAAATAGTCTGCAAAACAAACAAAAATGAGCTGCTTAGCACTCATAGAAAAGGGGAAAAATAGGGGCACTTAAACCATCAACACAGTCAAGCAGTGTTCTAGAACTGTTTCTTGTAGAAAAGGTGCATGTTTATATGATTAAAGTTCTGTTTTGAGTGTGGGCCAGGAAGTGTGACCACAGGAACTCAAGTGGGAAACAACTGAGTAGAGTTGCGGGTCAGAGTAGTGAGCAGGATGCTGATGATTTCTACAGAGGTAATCAGAATCTGTGATGGGAACTGTTGCTGGAGGTTGAGATGAAATTCTGGTTATATGCACACTGAATTTAAGTATGCAATCCCCATATCTCTTTAGGAGAACATTTTGACTGAGATTAAAGGTGCTGCTTAAATTTCTCTCCTTTCGAAGCATGTGTGCTGTGGTTTCCTATACATGTGCATTTAAAGTAGAGGACAGCCAATTGTACATCTAGCAAGATTTAAGTTAAAGACTCATTAGTCTTAAAGGAGTGGGTGTTAGATAAATTGGTTAAGCTCTGCCTCAGTGTTTGCTGTTTTGGTTTTAGATACTGGCTTGCCAAGTCTAATTTAAGCTGTTGAATGTTTCTTTTTCACTGGGAGTGCTGCTAGCGCTACTGCTATCTAACTGCTTTGACTCATTCTGGTCTTTATTTTTATAAACTATGCTGTTAGCATTTCTTCTCAGCCCAGTCTCATACTGGGAGCACCAGGCAACTGTGAACTTCAGATGTGTTATTTTCTAGATTTGTATAGTTTTATGGAATTCTGGACTGTATTGAATGGTTTAATCCATGACATTATCAGTCTGTCTCAGTTCTGATCCCTTAATGGTATTAAAATGAAAGCTGGTATCTAGAATGGAATTAGTCCATTAATCTCACTACTGATCTTTACTGCTGAGTTTTTCCTATGCTAGAAAAAAATGTTAGTGCTTTTTCAGCTGTTAACAAAAATGAATGACATTTTAAAAATCAACCTGTTAATTATTTTTTTTTTAAATTTCATTATCTTATTGCTAGACAGACAATTTAATCTAATACAGTTTAATAAAAGTCTATTTTGCTAAGAATTTAGAACTTGGTTATCTGCAGGTAAATTTGGTTTATTGCTGTGAAAACATTAAATACAGACTTAATTGTTTCATCCAAATCTTCATCCAGATCTTACATTGGCTTGTTGGAGAGGATCTGGAAGATCCAGAAGAATTATTTTAAAATTAGATTTAACAGATGTCAAGTTTTTTTTTAGAGCTGACATCTGCCTATATCCTTCTTTACTCAAAAATGAGAATAGGGCTGCATTGAAAAACAAAAATACCCCAAGCACCAAAACCTCCCTTGTTTAAGTATCTGTTCTAATTATGGATTTCACACATTAATGGAAAATAAGCAGCTGCAGTAAAAAGAATTTTAGAATATTTTGGATATGTATGGATATAATTGTCAAAATGCCTTTTAGGGCATGCAGTTTGGTAGCACTTCTGTCACTGTGTGAATGTGATTCCTCAGTGTATTTCTACAAGATGACCCTTCAAAGAAGGAGAAATTGCGAATGAATTGAAACCTACTGTTGTTTTTCAGACTACACACAAACAGCAGTTTCTTCATCTTATGCGGTGTTTTTAAAATTAAGTTAAATAAAAGTTCAATAAAACATGATGAAGAGTGAGGCAAAACAACTCTCACTGTAACCTCATTATCAAAGAGAACACAACAAATTCGTATTATGTTCTTTTCCAGACACTGTCATCTTCTACCCAGGTTTCTGAATAGCAATTTTGTTCCTTGAGTTTTAGTATTCAGAGGCTACCTCTGCATTCGTTACTTCAGTCTGCAGAGGGTTGGTTTTTTTCCTAGGCAAAACAAATCTGAAAATTAATTTGAATTAATTATATTAATTTCCTTAAATTTTCTTGTGAGCTGAGGATTACCTTGCAGGTTTGCAGTTTCAAATGATAGAAATAGCTCCAGTCCATCCATGAAACAAATCACGTCTATAACAGTATTTGCAACATGTAATTCAGCTTGCAACAGGGGTTGGGTAGCTTTGTATTATAAGGGAAAAAGTGACAATATGCACCTTTGTCATTGACTCTTGGGCAGGTAATAAGGAGATCTGACAGCAAGCCAAGGCTTAGTTTTGAGAAATTGGCTCAAACCATGAGATTAAGCAGCAGCATTAGTCTTTTCTATGAGTAATGTGATAATGTCAGAGAGACATGGATCATACCTCAGTGGCAGATGGTGCATGCCTGTGTGACATGTAATGGAGTAAAAATACATTTTATTTTGATGTTCTATCTGCTTAGTCACAATCAGTAGCTGTTGCAGTTAGTTATGAGTTTAGTATTGATTCAAACAGGAAACTTCAAATTCCAGTAAGACACCTGTTCAATTGTTCACAGCTTACTAAAAAATTTTAATACCAGACACTTGTCTTGGATGTATATCCCTACTTCAAATATGTTAATTTTAATATGTATCTCTTATTCTGCTTTGTTCCTCCTCCAGTATCTAACTGCTGTTTTGAGTGTAGAAGTGTATTAATATTTCTCTTGTCTTCCTTTGTTATTGTTCATGAAGAACACTGACATTCAAGAATTGATCTTCATAATGTGCATATGGGGTGAGGTAATGATACACAGTGTTATGACAGTGATTTGATGTGCACAGTTAATGGCAGTTGAAGCTATAAAAAGTATTTGACAGTTTTTTTTCTTTAAACCCACTCAAACTAGCAATGACACCCTAATATTTCTGTGTCACTTCATATGTTAAGAGCACAGCTGATTTAATTTCATTTGTAGCTATCAATGTTTGGCAATTTTGCAAGCAGGTTCTCAGGCTGCTGATTGTGTGTGTAATCAGCCTGGTCAGTGAGGTCTCGTAATTCAACTTTGTAAAATAGTGAGCAACAAAATAAATGCAGAAGGAAGTAAAAGGTTCATAATAGCAATCATTAATTGGAAAGCTATGTCTGTGCATGTGTATGGGGAATATGATGTCTAAAAATAGATTTAAATGTTTCTCGACTAGCACTGCTCACCTCTGCCCTGGAAGGAAAGGGAGCTCAGGAATTTACATACTCTTAACAATGGCTTGGCAGGCAGAGTGAGATCTATAATTAAATATACAATTATAGCAACTGTTTACTGTTAGTTTCTGCTAATTTTGAAACAATTTTAATTTTAAATCTACAGGATGCTAATTCAGCTTCTAATACCTATTTTCTAGCCTATTTCAGGACGCTACTAAGTGGTTATTGGTTCTAACAATTTAGTATTTTATGCAAAACTTGATAAATTAAAATGCAAAGCCTCAGCTGGTTAGCACTTCTAACAGTGTTGCAAGATATCATGGACTAGCTGGTAGCAATGAAAGGCCACAGGACAAATTAATATTCTTAAGATTACTACAGACTTTCACAGGATCTGTAAAATTTGCAGTCTGCCTTCTGTCTGCGTCTAAGTTTTTGCTGCAGTATGTATTTTAATAATCTGAAACAGCCCTAGGATTCAGTTTTTGCAGAAGTTGTGGCATAACTGGAAAAGTATCTGCCTGATACAGGAGGTAAATCGAGAGTGTATCTGACTAGGTTCTAAATGGATAGAAATACACCACCTTAACTGTTCTTATTAATGGAGTACAAGTAACAGGTTGTTCATCTGGAGTGTTGGAAATCAATACTTAAGTGTGGTCCAAGAGGGCTTGAATCTCATGTCACTCGTATTTTAGGACAGAAGTGCACACTCTGTGACAGTCTTGGAGTCATTCAGGTGGATGACTCATCCTGGGTCTTGTTTAAGTTTCACAAATTGCTTTTGGTAAATTCGGTGTACAGTTAAATATTGAATCTAAAATCTTTGCCAGAGGTTCTTGCTCTGTGTGATTTCTTGTGCTTGATAGTCATACTTGCATGAGAATCTAAATTTCTGTCTTCCTCATGCTACATTCTTAAAAGGTTTTTCTTATGTTAGTAGATCAGCATCTGCTCAATGCAGTATTTACCTGATCACTCCTTGATCTCTGAAGTGTGGATGCTGGGTGCCAGCAGCATTTTATACATGGCCATGGCCCCTAAAAGACATAGTGCTATATCTCAAGTACCGTGCAAATAAAATGAGGTGTGTGTCTCCCTGAAGTATTTCAATATCCAGTAGAGGAAAGAAAAGGGCTGATGTGATAAATGGCAGTAGGGAAAAAGATATAAGGGTCATGAGAATACATCATACAAGATAACCACCTATCTTATATCAAATGTGTCCTTTCTGTAAGTGGTGGTATACATTCTGATGTACTTTAGTGTGTGTGTGTGACTCAGTTTCATATTTTTAATTCCAAGTCTTACTATTGATTAAATTAGTACATCCTATGTCGAAAGTACATCCTGTTCTCTTAGTAATTTGTTTCCTAAATTTTCCACATTCCTCCTGTTTCCCATTATCAGTCTCTTGTGATGCTGTGAAAGAAGGCTGAAGTCTGAACACATTTGCTATGGCTAGAAAGAACAGGCCTGAAAAATCTCGGGCCATTTGGAGCTGTCACTGTGGGAAACCGTTAAGAATGGAGGCAGAAAAAAAGGGTAAAAAGGGAGGGGGTCACAGAGGAGCAAAAGGTGAGGGCACCAGATCTAGATAGTTTTCTGAGGGATTTGAAGCCTCCCTTGAGTCAGCTGTCTTGTCCTCTCCTCTCTAAAGGAGTGTTGCAGGTGTGACCCCATTATTCCCTCAGCCGAAAATAAAATTACAAGACAGAAAATTAATTCTACCCTAGCCCAAACCAGGACACCTTGTTATCCCAAATGCTCATGTCGCATTGTTTGTGGTGCTAATTTTCCTCCTGATGTGATTTAAGTATGTGCAGTCCTCTCTAAAGCTGCCAATTCTGTAGCAGCTGTGGAAATCTTTGCAATGGCTGAAGCTGGGGTAAGCGTTGTCATAGCCTGTGGAGAATGGGGTTTTTTAAATTTTCTTTACTTCCTAGATTCAGTAAAGTTGGGTTCTTTGTGTTATAACTAACAGCAAACCCTCCTCAGGCTGAACTAGGCTTTGGTTTGCAAATTGGCACAGCTTCTCACTTCTAGTCAGTGAGTTAGCACAAATGTCACAATTGTGACAGTGCATGGGATGCAGACTGATTCGGTTCTGAGACCTGCTGGTTTGGTTGTCCCTTAGGATGGCCTCTGAAGTCAGGGCATGGGGTTCACACCTGTGAGGTTCAGGAAGCAATATCTCCTTGACCAAAGACCTCAGGTAGTTTTCTGTTGTACGTGGTTTGTTTCTTGTTTTTTTGGAGTTCAGATACTGCTGTGTAGTTTACTTCAGAGGCAAGAAACAAATTTATGTGAAAATAGGTCACAAAGCTAAAAACCTATAGGTGTAAAAACCACTTATATTAAATGAATACAGTTTTTAAAGATGTCAGGTATATTAATATTTCAAATGCATGGTTTTAAAGTCTATATAACATTCTTACTTTTTAGCATGAATTTCAGAGTATAAAATTGGTGTCATGTCTGTTTTCTGTGTTTGCATTCCTGGCTTGGTTCCTGGTAATTTGAGCTAATGCAGTGGCATCATGGTAGCAAAGCCAGTAAACATCAGCAAAACCTTAAGCAGAATTACAAGCAACAGTATATAGTAACAATTTAATCCTCTTCACATTTCCTGTTCTGCAAAGCAGCCTAAATTTATAGAAATTAATAACTTGCAAGTCAGTGAACAGGGATCTCCTTTGAATGTATTTGTTACATAGTAATGCATGAATTGGACTACTATAAAAGGGAATTTGGAACCACAGGCTGCTTTTCTAGATTTAGTTACATTTATTTTGTTGTAAAACTGAACTCTGGACTCAGAACACAGAGTGAGAGATTTTGCAGCTATACCCACGTTAAGTGAGACTCCTTGGTCTAGTGGAAGCTGTCCCTGCCCCTAGCAGTGAAGCTGGAACCGGGTGATCTTTAAGGTCCCTTCCAACCTACACCATTCTATGATCTATTCTATGAAATTATTTGGAAATAGTTTCCTTAAAGAAATCAAATTTGCAGTCTTCATCTATGCCTTGGAGAACCTTCTTTGACCACCTTCCTCAAGGGAAAGCAGTCAACAATAGAATTGCTTTGATCTAATTTATCTGCTTATGGACAGGTATTAATATCTTTCTTTAACTTTCTTTTCCAAAAGTGGTGTTACAATATTGCAAGTAAGGAATAAAATCTCATTTTGTTAGCCTCTAGGCAATTCAATCAATTTTAAGGTAATTAAAAGTATCTCTAATAGAGCTGTGCATAGAATCAAAGAATGATTTGGGTTGGAAGGGACCTCTACAATGAAACTCCTAATCTGAAAATAACACTAGCATAGCAAGTTAGCCAGTCAGACACCTATAAAAGTGCTTTTTCCATTCCATTGTTGTTGATAAGCATACTGATATCCCTTGGCAGAACACTTATCAACTGTGTGTCCCCTTAGTATACCAACAGTGTTGCCAAATACAGGTTATTTTGGTGGACGCTGGAAACAAATGTGACTGTGTGTCACAGGGAGTCACTGTGTGTGACTGAGAGTGCTCCATCAGCTGTCTCCTTTCTGTGTTTAAGGATAGTACCTTCCTGGTACTATGAGGTAACAAATCAATTGTCAATTTTATGTCAATGAGCCCATGCATGTAGCAAAGATTGTTTCTTTGCTTTATTCGAAATACCTGGCTTTGGTTCAGACACCGAAGTGACGAGAAACAGACATGGTGACAGCATCTGCTTCCAGAGAAAACAAGATGAGCTCTTTGCCGAGAGTGGCCTCTAAGTCCTTGGTGCCTCCCTGGTCCTCATCTCTTGCCCCTCTCTGTTTCCCGGTGGAGCAGTCCAAGATTAACTAAACTGTCTGGTGTGCAGACCTTACTACTTCAGGCTAAGTGCCTGTTTAATTTCAAAAGGTATGCTATCTAGAGAGAAATATTTTGCCAGCTGTGTTTATCTTTTATTTCCTCAATCAAGATTATATGTTACTCTTTTTTCAAATCTAGCTCACTGTGAGGCAGACATTCCTCACCTATTTAGCAGGACTGAGTAAGATTCTTGCCAGTAACCACTGACAAGAAAACTTTATATTGTTGTTCATGAAATAACTATGTGGAGATATATATACTTCCCTGATACTTAAAAATATTCTGGTTATGGGTATCCTTCCTTTATCAAGGACACAGATGCAGTTGCACTTCATGGCCTGCTTCAGAACTCCTCATATTCCCCATCCCAAAAGGAAAAAAAAAATGTAACTTATCTCATTGCCCAAAAATTGTTCTTGGCATACAAGACAGATCTTAGTGAGTATGAGATCTGTTTCCACTTAATGTGTGTGTCTGCTGTGGAGAATCTTGACCAACCTAAAGACTTTTTATCTAAACTTTACTTTCTCATGGAACATGGGTGGATGTTTAAGGACAAGCATAGGTAATCTGGCTTTTGCAACACTGTCCTGGAATTACTTAAAGAAATAATTCACAGTTTTTACTGCTTCCACTATTTAAACGGAGGATGGTTTTCAGGGGTTAGAGGCTGCATGAAATGTCTCTGAAGCAAGCAGTTTTTAAGGTATCCTCCTATAAGATATTTCCAACCCTTCCATGAATGAAGAGTGTAAGTGTTATGAGTTCCCTGAATGCTTTTTTAGTTTATTTTCTTTTTTTCTAAACAGACTGCATAAAGTAAAAGCTGATTGAGGGTTATTTGTTGTCATTCAGCATTGTGAAGTAGAACCCTATTTCCTGATCTGTGATAGTTCCCCAAATACTCTCCCCACACTTGAAGTTGATTGCTGAGGTTCTTCTGTAACTTTTTGGTTGGAGGAACCTGACAGATTCTGAGACTCAGTGATGTGCTAGAGGGGAGTTAAGTGAGATTTTGTTGGGTATTTTTACCTTTGGGGCATTTTATCACTAGTCCTCTAGAGCACCTGTTAACCTTTTCTACAAAAGAAGTAGGAAAGTGGTGATCTGAACTAGTCAAGGTCCTAGGGCATGGTTGCTTGAGCTCCTCTGAATACCCTGGTTTGTTTTATTTGAGAGATTGTTGAGCTTTCCTGCAAGCTAGACCTGGTGATGTCACTTATGTGGAGGGTTCTTTCTGTTGGAGACTTCAGTGTTCAGTGCTTACAGTTGCAACTGCAGCACAAACAAGGTTATCTGACTCAACTTCACGTAGTTTCAAGTGGCATTAAGATAACAGTAGTTTGTAGAGAGTTAATTGTTCGTGCCTGCTTCTGTAACTGCTGTCTTTTGTTCAGTGTATAGCTGCTTAATTTCCAAAGCAGAATGACCTGAAATAATCCAGGTGTTGGTGTGTATTCCTCCCCCCATGTACATGCATTGCACTTGCTGTATTACAACTTCTGGATAGTTGAGCTCAGATGAGTTCCTTGTGCTTCCTTACCACTGGATTTTATTCTTTGGGGCATTTCAACAGAGGCAGCCTAGCAGGTGTCAGGAAATGATGCAAAAGTAATCCCTTTTTGTTTGTTGTTTTTGTGATGATCATGGGGCTAGCTCTTTCTTTGATAATTTTTATACTCTGAATGCTCTGCCTGCAAAGTCTTGACCTTACCCCTTTTCCTTTCAGAGGCACAGTCACCTGACTGTCCCGCTGCCAGATCCAGTCCTGCACTATCATATTCTCTGGATTAATTCTGCTTATCCTAGCAGACCTATTGCAAATCTGGATTTCTTGTCTTTGAAAGTTTGCGTACTGGGCCTCTGAAAAGCTGTTGTAAAGATTAAATAGCTTTTTAGTAGGAGCAAAGTGCTACGGGAAGGGAGGGTGCAGCCGTACCAGTTTGACAGACTTTTCTAACACCCCAAGTTTGGGAATTTTATTTGATCCTTGCTGTCTTTCTTGATCTTTTTGATAGTCTTGAGTGCTGTTATATATTTCTGAGGCTTGCTAAACTGATAGAGGCTGTTTTCAGGAGGAAGCTTGGAAAACTTGAGACTCTAGTAATACTTTTACCTATATTACTTTCCCCCCTTTCTGTATACATGTCCTGGTTGTCCTTCCACAGAGGATAAATTGATTTTTGCAGTGTGGTGCATTAGAGTCCATTTGGTATGAATGCAGAAGCTGGCATCAGTGACTCCTGAAAGAAGAACAGCACATGCAATGTGAAAGCTGGTTTTAGCATAGTTCCCACTGTTACAATCCTGACTTCCAAATGTTGGAGTTTGTTGTTCTGTGACTGTTCTGTTTTGTTGTTTTTTGTTGTGGTGGTTTTTTTTTTTTTTTTTACCTCAAACTGCAAAACTTCCTGGAACAATTTTTATTTCAAATGTGTTTTATCATTTTTGCGGGGACAAATTATGATGATTTCATGACGGACTGATCCTGCTTTTATTGAGAAGAGATTACATATAGTTCAATTTTAAGGTAAATCCATTGAGTGAAGCTACTACCTATGCTCCCCCACAATTTAATTTTTTGTCTAGGTTTTACAAATCTGAGAGATTATACTCTGCCTGACCCATCTTCTTAGCTGTGCTACGTGACTTCATGCTCAGATGATCTGACTGACCATAGTGACACTTAATACCTCTGAAGATATGTTCTGCTTCATTGTTGGAGGCAAAATTTATTCTTTACATAGCTCCAGCCACTAATTTTGTATGTGCTCAGTCAAATGTGCTAGATGCTTTTCTTTGTAGTTTCTCTATGTGGGTGAGGGTAGCGTCGGTGATTTGATATGCCTTATTTCAGGTATTACAACTTTCTAAAATTTTATCCTAAAGTTAATAATGCAGAAGTATGCTTTTTAAATTTTCTTTTAATTTCTGATGTATTTCTTTCTTAATGCTTTTCAGAATTTTGTGCAACAGTTGTCTAATATAAGAAATTAAATAATTTAATAAAGCAATTAAAATGGAGTATAAGTGAAGCAACTTCGTAGCCAGAATGTTATAAAATAAAAGTGAAAGTATGATTAAAAAGCTGCGTTTTGTACTGTTACACAAACAAAATAATCTCCCACAGAAGTATACATGTAAATTTTACTATTTTGAAAGTCTTTCAAGTTTTCTGAGTTCTTTGAGCTGCTGTTCACACACATGTGAAAAACAAGACCAAACTCTGAAAGCAAGCTCAATATCCAATGCAATAAGATTTCACTTTGTTCTTATTCAGTAGTGATAGGATTGACTAAAATCTGTGTACCTTTGTCTTAAACAGAATGTTGGCTTTGAAAGCTCAGGGAAGAAGCAGCAGAGAGAAAAAAACAGCACAGTGGTAAGTACATTATTTTTATTTCCTCTGGTCCCAATGCACAATACGTTAAAATAGAAATCTATATATTGCAATAATTGCCTCCAAAGTACTTGAATCTTATTCTGCATCATCTCTCATGTTATTTTGAAGACAGCTTTAAAATTTATAAATACCTGTTGAGGAGCCAAGTGAATTCTAGGTATTTACAAGTAATTGTGCTCATATATAGAAAGGACAACATGGGAAACTAATGTACAGGAAAATAATTCTGTTTTAAAGCTCAGTGTTCATCATTAAATGCTTTGTCTTGTAGGTAGAGGTTTAGCATTTTGTACTGTTTTTTAAATAATATTTTTTTAGTTCTAGGAATGGTAAGCATGTTTTTGAAAAGCCTCAATGGAAGATGCTTAAAAATGCTTTAAAATGCTTTTGGATGTCTGTCAGGTTTGGCGAACATTTCATTTCTCTCTCACTGCTATATTAACATTGTTTAGGTAGAGAGAATACTTAAGAACATGAAAAGTATTATGAAGCCAAATAAAGATAAATTTTCTGTTCAAAGCTCTATGGAAAAGCAACACATGTTCAGAATCAGCTTTTTTCTGCATTAAATGGTGCCAGTGCAGATGGCACTAAGTTGTTTATGCTTCATATTGTAAGGCTTTCTAGAGGCAAGTATTTCTCATTAGTAAAAAGAATTCTCAGTAGAATGGTTTGTCTTCAGAACTTCTCTATGGATTTCTGTTGAGTCATGATAGTGTACCCGCTATGAAAAAAACCCAACAACATATGATTGTTTCCAGCTTCCATCTGCTCTGATTTTACTATTTGTGCTGCTCAGATTGAGAAAATTATAGAAAATATTGAAACGCCTGTGACTGTAATTTTGAGACTTACTATTAAACACCAGTTTAAAACCTAGAAAGTCTTCTGCATATTTTATCTGGTGTTTAAAGAAGCGCATACTGAGGAAGATAGAAGCATGTGCACATGCTTGCACTTTCCAGCCTTTTGTGTCATTTGCAAGTCTGCAGGCTTTGTGTGCTTTGACATTATCTGCTGAGCTAGGAAACTGTGCTGTTGCTGCACTGTTTCAGCCGTGGTTGCTGCTCCTGAGGTTTGTTGCTGCCTGTGGGCAAATGGCTGGCAGTGCCTCTTGCCTTCACCCCTACTCTTGTTCGTGTCTTTGGACTATGCTGTTGTAACTGGATGAATTAAAGCAGTATCTCTTCCCTTCTGCTTGAATAGACATTGACAGTATGTGTTATGTCATTTTTGTGTGACAGCATTTACTCATACAGTAGACCCAGACATAATCCCTCAGAGCACTAAACCCAAATCATAAGCGCTTTAATACAGTTTTATACGTCTTCCAGAGCCTTGCTATCTCTTAGTCTGGTTGCTCGTTGTATTTAATTTTCATTGTTTTATTTGAATGGAAGGCCAGGAACTTGTCCTTTGTGTTCATGTGGATCTTTTCTACAGCAGCACTGGAAGGAGATTGAGTTGTCTAATGTAGAAATATGTAGATTCTGAAGCCAAAGCAATTCTGAAGTAATTCTGATTACTAGCAAAGCAGTTCTGATTACTAGCTTTACAATAGCTGATTGTTTCTACTACACATTAAAAAAACCAAACAAACCATATCCACCCCCACTCCTCCAGCAAAAAACAAAAACAAAACCAAAAACAAACAAACAAAAAAACCACATGGTGGCTAGCAGGGGATGGAGTTCACACTTTATTGTCCTATTGGGATAAATACTTTATGTTCCTGGATATGTATTAAGTTAAAAGTGACAAATACAAAACCCCAAATATGTCAGTTTCATAATATAAAGGAATACTTCATCCATTTAAAAACATCAGTGTTGAAATACTGAAATATCAATGTCATGGCTTTATAAAAATTCAGTTTCTAATATTCATTAAGGTTTGAGGGGCTCTTGCAGCTTCCTTTGACATTCAGTTTTGTCAAAGTAGATAAATTTATGTGGGGTTTTTTTGAGTCAGAAAGGAGAAATGAGTGAGACACAGAGCACAGCTGTAGCTGTTTTAAAAATAAATTTATTCCTCTTAATGTTTTCATAGTAACACCACAAATGCATACTCAAAGAATGTGCAATCAAGTTGAACATCAGAAATGAAGTTTAGATCCAATGCTAATCTCAGTAGCATTGTTAATGGTATCTAATTAGAGACCATTCTTCAGATGAGATGTTATAGTGGCACTTACATTGATGTCCATTGATGTTCTGCAACAGAAAAAGAGCAAGAGGCAATGTGGGAAAATTGAGTTGAAACCACCTGGGTTGCAGTTGTGTGGTGACAGGGTGTGAGTGTGCTACTGTGTAGTTATTATATAATGTTAATAGGAAAAGTCAATATAAATATTTTGAAGAGCCAAAATCACAATTATTGGGATATCTGAGCACTTCAATATTTTTTTTACTGTAAACTGAAATTAAAATTGTTCTCATCGTGTTTTTTTGCTAAGGACGTTTCTGTAATGGATCTTGCCTAAAATCACAGATCTGTACTCTCTCGTACCTGTGCCTTATGGATTGGTGCTAAGATTAGGAGAGTGCTGAATATTGCTTTTCAGTGTACAGCATACTGCATTTCAGTAATAAGATCGTAGTTGAAATAGAATATTTTATGATGTAGGTATTTGCTATGAGGTGTTTTACTTTGTTTCTCAGTTTAAAAATTATACTTCTGTTGCTTTGTTTTCACAGTATCGGTCTGGTTTTGTCCCTGTTAAGTTTTTGGTGTGATAAGGCCAAGTACTAACTGCTTTGTTATAGTGCTGCTTTTTTATGGTCACAAAAAATAATAGAAATAAACATTCCAAAGTTTTATTTTAATAGACTTGGTATGGTTTTACTTGCTTGTAGCAGTACCTCTTAAGGTTTATTTTAGAAGATGCAGGTTAGATAAATTTCTAAGCTGGAAAATAACTTGCAACAAATACCTGGTTAGATAGTCTTTAGTTTCTATAAGGTGGGAGAATGCTGTTGTTGAACCAATAAAATGTTATTGGTAACCATTACATCTAAGTAAAGAGGTTTTATAATATTTTATATAATTTAATTGTATAAAAGACTTTTGAATATTCTAAAGCAAAATAAAATAGAAATAGTAAAATAAAATATTATAATTTACTTAATAAATATAATACAAAAAAAAGATCATTTAAACTAATGCCTCCAGAATTCACACCTGGAATAGCACTTCTGGGAGTTATATGAAGTTATTTTGATGCTCTGTTGCTGTGTATGTTTGTTTCTTTGTAGTTTTTGCTGGTTTAGATGTATATATACATATTATATATATATGTTGAGAACATTGAAAGTAGTTATCCCCAGGAGAAGCTTTGGGTTTTATTACCAGTTCTGAGTTTTGTATTTCAGCAAGCTACAAGTAAGAGTATTATTAATTTTGCTTATGCCCTAACAGCTGTTGAGTCAGTGAAAGCAAAACTGATTTCTGCCCTCTCTGTTCCATTTATTTTCCAAAAAAATGTAGCAAGCATCCCTCATTTTTTCATTTAACAATTGGTTATTATTCACTATATTTACTAACATGTTCCTCCTTCTGTTGCCATTCACCATTGTGTTTCATGAGTAATGCCTTTTCTTTCTTTTAGTCTGAATGCTGTATATGAGCAAGTACAGTTTGTTATTTTGGTGTTCTGCCGGCATGGATGCAGTTCAGCATTGTTTTTGTATCAGGATTGGGGAAGCTTGCACTGCAGCTCCACATAAAATTGGTGAAATGGTTCCAAACTCCCTTTTATTTCCTTCCACTTGTTCTCTCCCCCAGTGTTCATTGGTTTGTACTGACCTGAGTTTGTGTCATTCAGTGATATGAATGGCATAACCAGTCCAGTTTTGCAGAATACTTTTTTCTAGAAGGGGTGGAAAGAAATTGCTTGGATGGGAGGGAGAATGAGTTAAAAATACCTTAATTTAGTATTGTCACCACATGAGGTTTTGATACCTCAACTTGGGAAGAGACAGTCTCTTCGCAGTATGTGCTGTCTTTTCATGTTTCTACTCCTGGACAGTGGCTATCACCTTTGAGTTGTACTTTCTTCTCCTAAAGCAAAGAAAAAGGACTGAGTAGAAACAAGCTTTGAAACTAGAGTTTAGATGGTGCTGATTGCTGGTTAAGACCTCACTGTTCCTGTTCAAGAGGACTGGGTTGATTTTATGGGAATGATTTGCTGATAAGCAAGAGGTGCCAAGTAATTTCTGTGATTAAAGAATTGAGAATAATTGTTTCCTTACTTTACTGGAACAGCCAGGCATGTTTTGTGTTCCTTAAAGTACTAGGATATTTATGGTTTTCCTCAAACTAAGTACTGTTGTTAGCTAGCATACAGTTCTTTAAATTTAGCTGTGAGATTTCACAGTATAGCATCTTTGATCAGCAAACCAAATAGCCTATGTCTTGGTTCATGTTTCTGTTGTTCATGTTGCTTCTTTAGAAAGAGAAAGCCTTTAACATCTCTAAAGACAAATGGGCTTGTGTTTATTTATGTCCAATACGAGAAGCTTCATTTCCTACTGATTTTTTAATGTAGAAGAAGTGATTAGTTCTTTTGATTAATCGATTAAATAAGATTCTTGATAACTTTTTCATAATTCTTGGTTTCAACAGGAGTGTGTTGGGACTTATGTTGGTTGGGCAAATTAGCCACCTTGCATTTGTTAGGTTGCATGTTAGTCTACATGTTCCCTGACACAGTCTTTCCCTTTCCTGTGTTTGCATGTCTCAGCTCCCTAATTCTGAACTTGTTTGTTGATACTGGAGTGGGCCACAAAGAACCTGACCAGATATTTTGTGCCTAGTTGTTCCTATAAGCACTGTATTGCTGGTTTAATTTTCAGCTCTGATTACCAGTTGCTGATTCAACTGGTAAACACCCTTTTGAAAGGCTTGAGGGCTGGAGGGAAGGGGGGTTGGGTAAGTGCTTTCACTGACTGACAGAGGTTGCTTCCTGTTAGCATCAGACAGGAAATTTAAGGGAATAGTGCTATAGTGAAACTGTTGCTTTTAAAGAAAATTAACAGAGATTAGGGACAAAATTACTGTGATTTTAAATTCTTCTTGTAGCAAGACTGAGTTCAGAATTTTCAAATAAATATGACCCTTGGGGACCTAGGTGGTTTGTTCTGGGATGGCTTTTTTGGGGGCGGTTGTTGCTTTTTTGGTTTTGTTTTGTTGTGTGTATGTGTGTGGTTTTTTTTTAAATGTTCATCGTCACATAAGTAGATGTCTGGTTAAACAGAAATGTCAATAGGATTCTGGCACATTTGCAATTTCTGCTGGACTTGGATGACTTGAGGTGTGTAGGGAATCATCAAAGAGTTCCAGAAAAGTGATGTTTCACTGGATGATGCTGTCTCTTCTGGATTAATATTTAGTGTGTATCCGCCCTTATTGTTGTTTTGCTTTCTTCCATAGACCATTGCCTTTCAAACTTTTTTGCTTTCCTGCTTTGCGTGTTTTTATTCTTTTCAGTAAAAATGTTTCATTATTTATAGACTGCATTGGCTGTAGGAGGTAAGGTTTTGGTAGGGAAGTGGCTGCAGGTGTAGCTTCTGTGAGACATTACCAGAAGGTGCCTCCATGTCAGATGGAGCCAGTTGGGGCCAGTTACTCCAAGATGGACTTGATGATGGCCAAAACTGAGACTGACAATGATGCTGCTAGCACCCTTCTGATAATATATTTAAGAAGGGAAAAAAACATCTGTACTACAGCACACAGGAGTGGGGAGCGAGAATATGTGAGAAACCACTCTATAGACACCAAGGTCAGTGAAGAAAAAGGTGCTACAGGCATCAGAGCAGAGATTCCCTTGCAACCCTTGATGAAGACCATGGTGAGGGAGGCTGTCTCCATGCAGTGCAGCTCCCTGGTAGAATAAATATCCACCCTGAAGCAAGTGAAGGACCCCATGGCAAAGCAGTTGGGTGCCTGAAGGATGCTGTGGCCCTGTGGGAAGCCTACACTGGAGTAGGCTCCCGGAAGGATCTGTGGTCTTGTGGAATGGATTTTCTGCTGGGACTTGTGACTTCTTGGGGTACACAAACTGGAGCAGTCTGTTCCTGAAGGTCTGCACCCTGTAGAAGGGACCCGTGCTGGAGCAGTTTGTGAAGAACTGCAACTACCAGCCTCTGATTTAATTATAGCTAGCAGCCCTGCATTGTTACAAGCCCCTTAGTAAAGCCATGCTGGCTGCTCCTGATAAGCCTGGACATAATATGCCTGGACACAGCATCAAGAATGAGTTGTTCCATCGCCTTTCCAGGAATGGAGGTGAGGCTGACAGGTCTGTAGTTACACAGGTCCTCTTTCTTGGCTTTCTTGAAGACTGGAGTGACATTTGCTTTCCTCCAGTCCTCAGGCACATCTCCTGTTACCAAAGATGATGGAGAGCAGCCTTGCAATGGCATCCGCCATTTCCCTCAGGACCTGTAGGTGCATCCCATCAGGACCCATGGATTTATGGATGTGCAGCCCCATTAACTGATCCTTAACCCAGCCCTCATCAACCAAGGCAAATTCATCCTTTATCCTGACTTCCTTTATGGCCTTAGGGACCTGGGGTTCCTGAGGAGGTCAATAGGTAACATTTTCCTTTGTCCCATTTTGTCTAATTATTGTGGAATTTGCTTCCTTTTACTGTCACAGTTAATTTATGTGAATGACTGAAGACTGTACTTCATGTGTACATACACATAGATGTGTAGTTTAAACCATCCATCTTTCAGTTTACTACAGATAGTACATTGTCTCTTATCCTTGGGTATGATCCTCAAACTTGGAAGGATGTTGTGAAATAAATGCTAAAAAAAATTCTTGAAGCAGAAAAAAATATCAGAAATCTGATAGTTTCTGATTAGCAAATATATGATTTTAAACTAGGTATTTTTTTCAATGCTGAATATTTTGACGTGGTAGAATAAGTCTTTAAGAACAGATGACAGCTAATTCTCCCTTAAGCCTTCCAACATTCGACTTAAGTGATGTTTTTCCCTTCCTATTCCTTCAAGAAGTAAAAACAACAAGAAAACCAACAAAACCCACCTGTGTGGAAATCCTAATTTTTCCTGTTGCCTATGAATACTGAACCTGTGGTAAACTTGGCTTTAATGGCTTAGAGAACAAGGGGATTTTGTTTGTGGGGTTTTTTTCCCCTCTTCTGAGTTTGGCCTCTTAAAAAAATTGAGTTAGTGAGTGGTGGAGAAAAATAAGCCATTGCACTGTTGTAGATCTGCATAGCAATGTTACACTGTATGATTTGGTGCTTTCAGATGGCCTAGTGTTGTCTATTGTGAAATTAAGATTTTTCTGCTTGTTAGACTTCCCTGTTTTGTGGGAAGGGAAACAAGGCTATATTTCATGTTCCCTTCTACTGTCTGTGTATATACTCAAACTATCCATGGAAAAATTATTTTGAGGAGTTGAAGAAACAGACATTTACAGTGTGACATAACATTTTCCTGTTTTTGGTAATTATAGCAGGGGACTCTGTTTTCTAGTATATCCTCCTTTTCTCCATTACAGCTGTTCTGCTTGAGTAACTGACCACAAGGTAGGTGTGCAGGCAGACAGAAAGGGAGAGTCATGTGTGAGTCTCCGTATATTTTTATATTTATTTCAGAAGAGGGATGGTGTGGGATACTTGCTGGAGCTATTCTGCCACTCCCATTTGCTGGCAGCCATCTCTGTTGCAGAACACCAGTGCTAAACAGTTCTTCAAATACATACATAGAAGCAACATTGGAACAAGCAAAGGACAAACTTGAACTAAATCCCATTATATAGTTTATTACATTACCTAAATGCAGGTCTTTTGGTTCATTCTGGTTCTGAAGTGTCAGATGTATGTTCAAGTTGGTCAAATCTATGGTTTTGGGAGAGGTTAGTTTATTTGATACTTAAACATGAGTTTGACTTTTTTGGCTTTAGACATGACCTATGAGTTCAGGTACTTCAACTAATATGATAACTGGCTTGAGGTACAACCCCAACACTGTAATGTCATACAAGCATTAGTTTACTGATCTGTATTTCCAGTGCTGTGGATGCATGTGATCTTCTAAAACCTGTTCCTTCTCAACCTCTCTAAAAGCTCAAGATCTCTCTTACAAAATGAAATGATAAGTTGGGAATGCTAGTTGTGTCTTTCATTGTTAAGCCTTACAAATTTTGTTGCTGCAGAAACTTTTGATAACCTGAACATATAAAACCAGGTGTGAAGAGAACAGCCACTGGAAAAGAGGGACCAAAAAGTGTAACATATGCTTTTTTTGAGCCATTTGATTTAAAGACTGTCTTACTTCATTATTTATATAAACCACATAGTGAACTTTTTGTACACTGTAAACCAAAACAATTCACACACGTAGTGTGAAAACACTGGATGAAGTCAACTTACTGATGGCTGCAGCTAGAATATATGGGTGTGTCTTCCCCTGCTAGGCTTGTGGCAGTCTGCTCTCAAGTACAACCTCTTGCTTCCCGTTCTTTCCAAGCCACATATTCTTCTGCATAAATGCCTTTATGAAGAGACTACTATTGGTGTTTCTTTCTTTCTGAAGTCGTGTGAATTTTTTTCCACAGCTCTACAGATCTCTGAAATAGTATTTCCTTCTGTTAATGACTTTTTTGTTTGTAAATGTTGGCCATGTGATTTCCTCTTGTGTCTCCGCTTGCAGCCTCTGAGGCTTGGAGAAGTCATGAGTAGCACATGGACCCAGGGAGCACATCAGCTTCTGTAGCATCTTTAGCATCTGGCTGTGAGCAGATGGAGGATACCATGCTGGAGCCTGTTCTTATGGAAGGAGCAAGAGGCTGTCTCTTTTGCTGACTTTCTTATTCTGTAGAAATCCCCAGCATGGAATTTGCAGTCTCTAAGCTCTTTGCATTACAGTACAGTTACATATTTTTATTTGTAGATCACAATTTATATAGCCTGGGTGGAGTTTTATGGGATATGTTAAACTTTCTGCTAGATAATAAATGTAATTAAATCCTAGGAACATTGAAGCATTCGTATGAAGAGCATTGAACTCTTCGTATGAACCATTCTCAAACACAGTTTTCTTCCATCTTTTTAATAGGTGGATGTAAAATCTGACTGTATCAAAGCCGAGTGACAAGTTATTTTACTGTTTAGTGAAAACACTGCAGTGCAGCAGTCCCTTGACCTGTTGTGATATGTTTCATTTAAACACACTATGAAGTACTTGGCAAACCAGCTGTTTGTAGAGGAGAATCCAAGTGCATGAGGTTTTTTTTTTTTTGTTGTACGGAAGTTCTTGCAACCTGTATCTTCATACCGGTGGCCATGGTATTTTATTTTCTTCCAATATTACTACCATGCTGACTGAAATTTGAAGTGCAGTTTGCCAAATGTGTCTCAAAGACTTTTCTGGCACTTGAATTAGAAAATTTCCTGTCACTAATCCAGTAGCTGAGGTATAATTTCTGCAGATAAAAAAAAAAAAAAAGAGATTTAAAAAGTGTCTATTTTAATATGGAGTGTCAACAGGCTAAGTAAATAGATACTTGGTGCTGTTTTGGAAAGTTATGTATTTTTAGATCAGTTCACGGAGGAGATGGAGCAGACATGATTGTGTTGTCTGCCTTCACATATTCATCCTTCCTGAAAAATCGTTGAGTCTGTCATCTGATTACAAACAAACTCAAAACTTGAATTGGCATTTTGAAGATGATTGTTTCAGAATTTTGTGAAACATTGCTGTTAATTAGCTTGAAATTAGGTGTTAATTAGCACCTAAACTGGTGCTCTTGCTGAAGGAGAAAAGATGCAGAAGGTGGCAGGTGTATGCTGTCAGCAATCATGTAGTCAACATGCACTGTTCAGGTTTGCTGTCTTCTGCTGAGTAGGAATATTGTAGGTGCCATGGTAGAGGGGTACTGTTGGTAGTAGAGGGGACTGTTGTGGCAGTGATTGAGTTTAAATGAAGAAAGATACATTTCCATGTGAAGACAAAATTTCCTTACTTCGGTGTACACTGCAAATTTGTTCAAGTTTTCCAGACAGAATGGTATTGCAAAAAGAGGTCATGAGTATTTCTGAAGTTGTCTTGATTTCTAAATTGAAAAATTTCTATTTTACAGTGCCTGAAAATGACAACAAAAAGGAATTTGTTTGTTCGGCTGGTGCCATGCCGCTGTCTTCGTGGAGAAGAGGAAACAGTCACTACACTTGATTATTCTCACTGCAGCCTGGAACAGGTGCCTAAGGAGATTTTTACTTTTGAAAAGACCTTGGAAGAACTCTATTTGGATGCTAATCAGATTGAAGAGCTTCCAAAGGTATGGAGGGTTGTTTTACTTAAATTATTAACTCTGTTACTTCATGAGCAATGTAAAAACTGATAGTGTCTAGCTTCCCACTAAAGCATTTAGGCTGCAGTTTGCCAGATATTTAAAGTAAATGTTGGTTCCAGAAGAAGCAGCCCCGATAGAAAGAATGCTTATTCATTCCTGCTTAACTTCCTACATTAATTGATATGAAACTGCTTAAACAAATGATCAAGCCCAAGAGAGGCACATTGAAGAAAAAGCTGCTAGTGTATTTTGTGGCAGTGTCTGCTCAAACTGATTAACTATATTCAACAAATTGAGTCATTATTTGAGCACACAAAGATTAGAAGAAGCAAGATAAATGTGCTGTTTAGATCTCTGTGCCCACAAAAGATAGCTACAAACCAAAGCATCTATTCACTTGAAGTCCCGCTTTCTTCTTAGGTATGTGACTGAAAAGACTTTCTGAAGTATTTCAGTTCACTTATGTTCAAAAACTAGAGAGCTGGAATGACACTCTGATTACATCTTCATTATGGAAATTAGTAATTGTTCTGAAATTTCAAGACCAGCTGCATGCTTAATTAGCAGTATACTAAGTGAAAGAATGGAGACTTTTGCCAGTGAGACTTGTGAGTAGTATAAAGTGATCATTGCAATATAGACTTGTTTCCATTGCAAGGTCCTGTCTTGGTGAAATGAAAAACATAGTAGTTAAATGGAAGACTTAATATTTAAAATAGGTTTGTCAGAATTGTATGCAAATCTTCACTTCACCATGGAACAATTTCAGATTTTTGTAGTTTGTTATAACAACTTCAGGTTTGCTGGTTTGCTTTTTGTGGGTTTTTTGTGGTTGTTTTGTTTTTTGTTTGTTTGTTTGTTTTTGTGGGTTTTTTTAAGATAAATGAAACAAATAAGAAACTAAAACAATTTCAGGATAGCAGCTTGACAGTTATTAGAAGCATCAGATTCCAATAAAGCTTAGCCAGCTTAGCCAGGTTTGAAAATCCAACCTAAAATGCTGCTGAGAAAGCCATCAATGAAAATCTGTATTTGTAACTTAAACTATTAATGGATAATTTAAAACTAGACATTTTGTCGAAGTTTAGAACTTTGACTGCTTTATTCTTGTACCTTCCCAAGTAGCTTTTTTTTTTTCCTCTGGAGTTAGTTACATAAATTTTTGTTATCTTGCTTTTAAAGACTTTGAGGGGTTTTTCTGATTATTTCAGAACTTCATTCCTGTTTCTCAGTGTTTGTTGGAAAGGAATAAAATTGCTTAAAAACTGAAATAAAATACCTTTCTTGGCCAGAATAATAGGAAATTTTCTGAACTCTTCTTGGATTAAATTGCTATTCCCAAAATCATAAGAACTAAACAAACATCTTCATTCCTGACTCCTAGTTTTCTAAAAAGTTCCTTTTAATAATATAACATGAGGAAGACTGCTGTAGCAAATAGGTGCATGTTGGTGTTTTAGGCCAGAAAAAGTGGTTAGTCCATTTTATCTTTGATTTTTGTTACATGCCATTTGATTTCTTTAGTTTCTATATGAAATCCAGTTTTGATACATGAGTAACTTACAGGTGGGCAGTGTACTAATTGCTTTTTTCTAGTCTAAGATTAAGTTATCCATGTCATTTGAAAGACTGCTTAAACACTTATGTTTTGTTGTTCCCTTTTGTTTTTCATTGTTGAACTTCAGGAAGCAGTAATAGATTACACTTGCTTCATGTTAATTTGTACATTATATTAAGTCATCCTTATAGATTGATTTTTGAGAAGCTAGGCATCTTTTCCAGCTTTTAAGAAATTTTGGTCTTTTTTTTTTTAATACCCTTTCAATTTTCAAGATAAATCACACCCACACATATATTAAAATACTGTATAAGAAACAGAGTAGTGAAGACATAGTAAAAGTGTTTTGTGTAATTGTTTTACTGAAATTGTATTCATAAAGCTATCCACTGAAGACCTGTAAGGGAAGGCCTGTAATGTTTGAAATTATCACAGCTGATTTGGAGCCAGAGTTTCAAGCTGGTTATGCCTTTTTCCTAGCCCAAGCTTTTATTTAGTCTTTTAACTCAGAAAACAAGCTTCTAATTAAGCCATCTCGGACAAAGGGTGTGGTGGTTACTAGGCTGTCTCCAGCTTTCTGTAGCCTTTTAAGACATCAGAACTGTGGTGGCTCTTTCCCCATGGTAGCATGTTCCTATGCCAGATTTGTGCCCTTTTTATGCCACAAGACAACTAGTTAGGGGATGTCTTGTTAACTGGATCTCTGAAATAGGCTGTCATTGTGTGCAGCACTTACGGACCTTATTGGTTCTTACAATGTAGCTCCTTAATTGACTCGCCAAGGGGAGACAGCATAGGCAAAATGAGATGGAAGAAGGAGGTGATGGTAGAAAAGCACTTAGCTTTACCCAAAGCACTGGTGTCTAGTCTCAGTTTTGAACATCATTGAGCATTTGAGAAGTGTTCATCTTGTGTGCTAAATCACAACCAAAAAGATACCCAGTTTGTCCAGAGTGCCATGGTGTGCATTTGAGCCGAAAAACTCAAACTGAAGCAGTATTAGTTTTCTTTGTCACTTGGCTGTTCAGAAGAAATTGGAAATCTAGAGTAAAACAGACTTTAATTAACAGTAAAGATGGTCTGTTTAATCACTGAATATGCAAATATTCAAAGTAAACGCAACACAAAACTCTGTTCCTCTCATTTTCCTTTGGTGAATTTGCTATTCCTTGTGCTATGTTTGCTTTCACCTGCCTAACTGGGGAAATTCCAATTATTACAGAGTCAAGCTCATTTTTCAGGCTGAGTCTTAAGTACATATTCTTGCTTGGAGTACTGAAATAAAAGAATTTCTCCAAAACACATGACCTCACTGAAGTTCTCTGTCCCATAGACTATCGTAAATAGCTTGTAACTTTTCAAAGCCTTAATTATATCAGCTAGTTCTAACAGATGGATTTTTCTGAGGAATTGGAAAGCTCAGTAGGGAATTTTAAGCTAAGTCCTTGAACATCTTTCTAATATATGTCTGCTTTTGTTCTGGGCTGGTATATGCAGATATCATATGAATGGGCCTTGCTCAACAGTCTGTGGGCAATGGCCTCATATCTGAGAGAGACCCCGTAAACATTGGTTGAACGAAGCCCATTGCTATAATGTTGATTGGGATAATTTTTTTTTTTTTTTTAATAATGGAACACTTCCTGAGTGTATGTACTTTTCAGCATTTCAAACAAAAATAACATTAAGTCCAGGTATTTACAAATTATTTTACCCAAAACTGTCAGGAAAGGAATATTCATCATACATTGTCTAGATTAATCTTGTTAACCAGTTTCTCATGCATATTTATTTTGGTACTATCTGTAAACTTCCTATATATGATTTGAGTATGTTTATTCTATTACACTGATATTGTTTGCCCTGTTTTGTCCATTTGTAAAGCTTCTGGATAAGAATCTGAAAATACCTTTCATATCAGAGGATATCTATCTCTAAGCTAATATTTGATACAAATAACAATGCATATATACAGTAGAGATGATACAGTTTTCTGTATCCTTAGATCAAACTTGCATTCATTTTCAACATGACTTTGTTGAATTGCTGTATAATTGAGTGAGGAAGTATGGAAGAGAAAAAAACTGTAAAATACAATAAAATAAAATTTGAACTTTATAGGGTATCAATACCTACTCAAACCCTATGTTCCAGAAGTATTTGACTTAAAAAAAAAAATAGCCTCTACAAATTTCCAAAATTTTTTTTTGCGAAAGCTGTAGTTACCTCTGAGGTATCACGTGGCCTGTCTATTGTGGAAAATATTTTGAGATGTTTGGAGGACCATATTCACATCACAATATGTGATACTGGAAGGAATTTGTAGGAAGTGTTAAGCATAGCTGCTTCCTTGTGACTTGCCTAGCCATTGTAAATGTAGTCAAATTTTATTAGAAACTAGTTAAATACAGTTTTTGTAAAGACTCTAAATATTCTGGCCTTCAAGCTGTCAGGTCAGAAGTTTAAAAGGATTACAAACAAAAGCTATAAAGAGGAAACTAAGAGAAAGTCACATTCACTTTTTTCTTTGTTTCAATAGCAACTTTTTAACTGTCAGTCTCTGCACAAGCTGAGCTTGCCAGACAATGATCTAACCACATTGCCAGCATCCATTGCAAATCTCATTAATCTCAGGGAACTGGATGTCAGCAAAAATGGTAAGTCACTTCATTTACTATACGGGGGCAACTGAGAAGCAAATCACCATTGGCTATACAATGAAACTAATGAAAGTTTAATTTCTATAAACTACACAGCCAGTAAATTTTAAGTTACTACTTTAAATTAGTACTTAACATAAAAAAAGCTCTTTTATGGTGTAGTTGTGATATTTAGTGTTACGTCCTAAATTGATTGGTTTGTACTTTCAGATTCATTACTTGAAAACTGATGTAGCAAATTGATGCTACAATCACAAATTTATTACTTTTAGTGTCTTTCCTGATGTTTCACTTTAATGAAGTTTCAACACGAATTTGTGTAATATTGATGGATTCTATTAAATTTTGTTTCATATGAAAATTGTTTTCAGTTTATTTTAAAGAAATGTAAAAAAATTGTAGTAGATCTTGGCTGTTTTGCTGTCATGTTCTGGGGATGTTAGCCTCTCTTGCATGGGGAAAAGTGTTCATGGACACTGGTTCACTCATCTGAATTATTAGCAATCTGTCATTCTGTGTGTGACAGCCTTTTACAAATTAAAAAACCATTGTCAGCCAAGTATTCTATACATGGGTTTTTATTAATGGTGCTGCTTTATCAAACTGGAAGATGTGTGCAACTGTAAGGAAAACCATATTTGAAAATAAGAGTTACATAAATATGCCAAAGGTTTTATCATATTACATTAATTTTTTTTAATTCACACAGCAAGCTAATTATGACTCCTCAAAGTTAATAAGTTTGGCTTTATTAAGAAAGCATTCCAGTTCTCGAGGTGTTGGCATTCTTCTGGATTGTTCATCAGGGCCAAGTCTGTACTTAAACTTTGTTATTTCTGCCTAATGAACGCAGCATTCAGTGTGATAAATTGACCTGATTGTCACAGCTCTGTTCCTGGTACAAGTGGATTAATAGTTCTTTCTCAAAGAACACTGGCCTTAAACTCTCATAGTGACATACAACAGAGAAAGAATCATCTTTTTGTCCTAGACAGAACTGTTGAAAGGATTAAGTGTTTCCAGCACAAGTTCTCAGTGCAGAAGACTTAAAAACAGCAAAAGGGCATTTGAGTTCTAGTGCTGGCAAATTCCTTGGCTTACGTACATCAATAGGCAGCTGGTCACTTACCAGCCAGAGGGCTGCTTGTCCATCCAAAATGGCGTAACCTTTAGCTAAGCCTTCAGAGAGCTCCTGAAAGAGCACTTGTTTCTCTGAGGCATATAAAGCATTTAAAGAGGCAATATGAACAGTATGCTATCTGAGTAAACTGCAAAGCTCTGTGTTCTATGGTTGTTTTATTTTTTTTTTAACACCTTCCAGAGAAATGACAGGACACAAGCTTATTTAAACTATCATGTGCCTGTTCTCAATCTTATCACAGTTTGGATAGCTTCTCTACCTAGTACTATATAACAAAAATACTCCTGAGGTCACATACCTACTTGGGACATCTTGTTTCCCACTATTCCTGAAAGCTGTGTAAAATAAAATAAAAAAATCAAATTAGCGTCCTTGTTGTGTGAGGTAAGAAATAGTGCTGTTTATTCTGTATTATTTGGTATTATTTGAAGCTTCGATTTGTTGTTATACATGCCTTTCCCTTTCTGTTTTCTGATCCACGGTTGCAACCATTGAACATTTTATTCCTGACAACTGCAAGCTTATTCTCTTCCTTTGTGTCTGTTTTTCTCTTGGTAAGAATTTACTGCTCAGTTTCCCACTGTCCACTATGGTTCTGGTGTGTGTCTATAATAGAGCCAAGCAGGGAGGGCTTTTCCAAGACTAGCAAAACTGATAATAATCTCTGATTCTTCCTTCTTCATTGTTAGATATTGAAAGAATACTGTGTGGAAGCAGTGGACTTTGTTACAAGTACAGGGACTGATTTCCATCGATATATATAGAAAAATTACCAGAGATTAATCACCAGTCTTGGTGCAGGATAATGAGAGATGCCAAAGAGTGTGTTTTTCAGATTCCTGTGGTTGTGGCAAGTGAAGGTGATAATTCCTGCATTTTTTTTTTTTTTTTACAGTATTGAAACATCACAATTTATTCTGATGTGGGTGGAGCTGAATCTTGGAGTACAGATGCCTTTAGATCAAATATGAATTTAGTTTTAAAGGTTGTATTTTAGAAGTGTAGTTAGTTAGACTTCAGTTTTCAAATTACCAGCATATGTGAAATAGAATATGCAGCTGAGCTGTGTGTGGCATAGGTATTATCAAATGTATTGACTGAAGAGAAGTATTTAATTTTCTAAAAGGTCAATGGCATAGGGGTAGCCTAAAACATCAGTCTGTTGCTATATGTGCAGCAAGCTTGGAGCAGAGTTAGAAAGGATAAACGGATACCCTTTTCCACCAGTCCTACTGGGTTACATCCTAGAGAAAAGTTGCAGAATGTGAGTATGCTGAAGTAGAAAAATGAGTGTTTTATTTTTTAAGCTAAAGGAAAATTTTGAAATTTGAAATCAAATCCTCTATGGCTATGTCAATTATTTACAGTTGTACAAGGGAAAAAAAAAAGGACACTCACAAAAACAAAACAAAACAGAAACAGGACCAAACCACACCACCACTATTCACCCCTAAATCTATATCTTTTAGGGTATACTAACCTGTAGGGGACTAATTTCCTTGTGGATCTGGCATGCCAGCCTTATATCTAGGACAATGTGAAAGACTGTCAAAGAAATATTTTTGCCCTTGTTTGAAGGAAGGGAAAGCATTCATCTACAGTATGTGATGGAGTATATAAATGGACAGGGAGTATATAAATGGACAGAAGTGATGGGTTTCTAGGTTACTAGAATCAAGGAATTTGAAATGCAGAAGAATATCATGGGGTGACTGCCAGGCAAATCAGGGTTTCCTGGAAGCCTGGGAAATGGGCTTGAAATCACATGCACCTGTGGAGTTAGCATAGTTTGAAAAAGGGAGATGGGCTATTTTTCTCTGCCTGCAGATGGTGAAAGAAAAAGGTTAAAATTTTAAGTTCTGTAGTATTCAGGCCTTTGGAGAATTAAATTGTAAGATTAAGAAATAGCTAGAAAGACCAAAAGAAGCATGGTGTTTTGGAAATAAAGGCATCTTCAGTAGTCTCATAGATATTATTAAGGGGTGGTTCTCTTTCACTGTGATGTTACAGCAAATTTGTACATGTCAGTTTGTCAGTCCGCATTGCAAGGAATCATCACAGAAAAACACACTAAGAAAAACCAGGGAAACAAACATATATGTTTCCAGACATATCTGCCTACAAAAACACTTTAAGTAATTTTGAAGAATTTCATGAACAGGTGCAAATTTAGATCAAATATGTTTTCTTCAGTGTTTTACAATCATGTGTTGATTTGGCAAACCAACTGTAGTACAAGGTGTGCCAGAAGCTGGGGAGCTGGTGAATGGAATTCAGGCAAGTGTGTAGTGCTGTGTTGCCCATCTGTTATTTTTAGGAATATGATCTTTCAAGGAATTGAGAATTATTCATAGTCAATAGGAAAACAGACCCAAGTTTTATTTTCCAAAGGGAGAAGTAAGTAAAGGATACAGAAATAACTCATTTTAAATTTGCTATTTCACAGCTTGTGGTGGAGAGGATAGAGATGGGCAGACAGCCGCAACAATTTTATAACATTCATGACAGTGAAATGAAAGATAATAGGTCTGCTACTGACTCTTGAGTCTGTAGATTTACTGTAATGTATCATCACTTGGAGGTCATAAATTTGTCTTAAGGCAGTTATTCTATTTAAACTTACCAATTCAAGTGTTTATAGTATTTTTTCTGAAATACAGTGTCTGTTTTATTAAAGATACTGAACAGGATCTGTCTCTGCATAATAAAATTACCTATGTAAGAGAAAGGTGCAGTTAAGGTCTTGAATGTGAAATTTGAGTATAAATATATATATATATAAATATATATATATAAAAATGTATGTATGGAATTCTGAAAAGAGCTTATTACAAACATCTTCCTAGACTCAGTAAGATGGAAAAGACATTGCATAAGCAAATACGGGGGGCTTAGATGTAGATTTGCATGTAAAAGCAGAGCATACCTTTATTTATGTAAAGGGATGTGCTTTGAGTGGCAGTCATCAACGAAAAGTGACTGGAAAGACAACACTGAATTTGCAGCCCAGGGTGGTAGGTGTTCTGTGGGGGTGGGGAGGTGGAGGCAGCAAAGCTGCTTTGCATGTTTATGTTATGCTGTAGTTTCAGTTTACTCTGGGAACTCAACAAGACTCCTACCATGAATTAGAGAAAGTTGAAAAACCACCTGGATCTTGGTAACTGTTTAGAACATCATTACGATCAAAACTGATGCCCACAACCTTCTTAGTGTTCCACATTTTACCCTGTTCTGGCATGTTTAGGTTTATGTAAAATAGTCTGTCAGGCATGTCTTCAAGAAACAGCATTATTGGCTATAACTTTTTTTTTTTTCCAGGGAACAGACTCCTCACATTCCCCCTCTCTTATTTTGAATAAGGAACACAAAAAGAGCAGGCCTAGAGATGCTTTACTCTAAGTATTGAAATTCTTTTAAATCAGTTGAGGGCAAATACCTGAAAGACTGTAGCGGGCTTGCTGGGATATCCTATACTATACACATGTGTATAAAAGGAATAAAAAACCAAACCACATGAAGCCCCCACTAAGCTATTGTCTTGTTTTCTCTGCCTGCATCAGCTCTGACAGTTTAGCAGACGAGTTGTTGGAGAAAGTGATGAGGAGGCATTATCCATTTAACCAGATCAGGAGGGTATTGTGGAGTATAACATAGGATTCATTACTGTCTGAACTTCATAGAATTGGTATGGGTTTTTGGCCTAAAAACTTAAAATTTTTAATTTCAGGAGTAGTCTCAAAACAAACATTTTCAAAGTATGAACTTGACTCAGACTTGTAATGGTTTCAAAGCTATAAAAAAGCAGTTAACAACTTAAGGCTGCTCTTGTTTACATGTGCACTTCTATTCTGCTGAAAAGCCTTTTGTCTTAATTGTGATATTATATTACTATATAAGTGTATGTAGTTAATCAGTCACTTTCATGAGCACCAAATACATTGCCAATACTGTATTCTAGTGTAAATCTAACTATATTGAAATAGCTATCATTGCTAATGAGAGTACATATTTTTAAAAAACTCATTAGAAAATCTTTAAAATCTCCCCATGGAAGTATTTCCTGGTTTGTTTTTCTGTTTTCTGTCTGTTTTTCAAATGAAAACACTGCTTAACTTGTTGTCACATCTGTAGCTTGACTGACATTTTTGCATTAATCATTACATGTGCTATACAAATGCTATATATTTTTCCATACAAAAGAAACCTCCTAACAGTCCTCCAAATAAAGGTTCAGCTTCCATTTTTCATTTTATAAACTTCACTTCCATTTTTCATTTTATAAACTTCAGAAAGAAGACGTTGGCATAATTACACATTATAACTCTGCAACTGACCATCATTAAAGGGAAAACAAGGGGGAAAGGAAACTGAAATTTTCAGGGTGTAGAATTGCAGTAAAGGACTTAGTAAAATGAAGAGGGAGAAATAAATCTGGTTACTAAGCTCTAAGTGTGTTCTTGTCAAACAAAGTCACTGTAGAGAAAAACCAGAAAATACAGTGAAGTTTGTTTACAGAATTTTGCAAATATTTTGAGAGACTTTTGGATTAGTAATTTCATTAATGAAAGCAGAAGTTTTTCTAGGAAGGGAACTTTTCTGTGTAAATGAACTGGAGAGAATAGACTATGGATGGCTATATGAAAGTGTTAAAAGTGTAACAATAATAATTTTACTTTTTGAGAAGGGTAGGTTTCTTCCAAGCTTATGTAATTTTTGTCTCTAATATGAGACAGAAAGCCAGGCTTCTGTAGTAGTCATATACAAGGAAAATCAAGTTACAAGGACTTTTGCATTTCTGACACTCTTGAGAGTGCAAGAAGAGCAACTCGTGACAAATAGCAGGTTTAAAAAACTCTGGGATATCTTTCTGCAGAATTAAGCAAAATTATGTCTGCAATAGTTCCTCCTTTTTCTTGAAATGAATGATTTTTTTAGGGCAGGTTTTCTCTAAATAAGCTAGCAGCTCCCAAGCTGTTTGGCCACAACTACACAGCTGAGTAACATGCATGCAGGTACACTGAGACCAACCTTGAGCTGAGATGAAACTCCAGCTCTGAGCAGGAGGGTGTAGCTGCTGCCCTACAGCCTGGTCAGACGTCTTGGGTGGAAACCTGAGATCCCACTTAATCTGAAACCAGCTGCAGCAAGGGATCCTTTAAGAATTTTTGAAAGGGGAATAAATGTTGAGAAGGAAGGATGGATGCATCAGCATTGTATAGTGAATTGATTGGGCTCCAACACACTGCTTACTATGAATAATGATAAGCGCTGCTTTTAGTTCAGGAGGTATGCAGAAATTCCAAATTAAAGCAAAATACATAAAAAAGTACTTTAAGCTTTCATTTCAAAATGTCAGGTTTTGTAAACATTTTTTATGTAATTTTTGGGAGACTTGTGGCATGTATTCTTAAGCTCTGAAAATATTTTGCTTGCCATGTTTGATCTATTTTGGCTGGAAGGACAGTTTTAGCAGGGGCCTGAGTGGAAGAACAAACAGAAGCTGCTCTTTTTATGGTGGAGCTGCTTTCAGGCCAGTCCTAGTAGCTGCTTGCCCGGCAATTTACACTAGTATGACTGGATTAGCTGAGGAGAGAATATGCATAATTAAGGTTGCTTTCATGTTCATGCAAACCAAGGCTCTGTGTTTGTCTCTCTGTCCTCTATACTTGTAAAGAGTGCAGAGTGGGGGAGGGTGCACAGCAGGCTGCAGTTTCACTTATTTTGCATCTGGAGGGCTTTTTGATGTGTCTGTTGCTTGAAGAGTGGGTTTTTTTGTTGGTGTTGTATTTTGGGGTATTTTTTGGTTTTTTTCTCTCTCATTGTGCATAAACATGAGAGATTTAGCTGTGAATCTCTTTCCTTTAGAGACCTCACCCATGTGGCTTCACATATTTGCTAGTGATTTTCTCTGTACTTTTTTATGAATGGAACCAGTTTTTTTGCAAGCATGTTTTAAATGCTTCTGTGTGAGAAGAGACACTGCCATTGCTGTGCAACAATAGCAGTTTCAATAATTAAATTCTAGGTGTACTAGTTCTACCATGTGACTGTGATGAGAAAAGTTACTACTACCTGTCAAGAGTAAGAACACAGGGTGGGCTCCAACTGCAACAGGGTTGAAACATCCCACTGGGATGTCAGCTGTGGGACCCATTGCAGTGATGGACCCTGCCAGCAGCAGATATGACTTTCACGATCCAGAATTGCCAGTGCTTCTGAGAAAAAAAAATAAATTTACCTGCTGGAGAAGAAAGTCATCCCAGTTTTCAATACTGCTCTGCAAGTTATGCTGACTCTGGTGATAGGAAGGGATTGTGCTGTGTAGGGAAGGATGTGAGTGTGACTCCAGATGGTGATTGGCACCCCAGTTATGCTTAAAATTGCCTTAATCCAGTCTAAACAGGAGGACATTTGTGCACATTTGGTCTGAAGTGCTGTGCCAAAACAATCATTGCTCTCCAGGGAGCTAGAGCTCAGGCAAAACTCAGTGTATCAGCAGTGTTATGTGATTGAGAACTGAGGCCGATTATCTTCACGTTTGTTGCCACTGAGCTGGAATCCCTTTATGACCTTTTTGCTAGGCCCTTCGAGCATTTGCCACAGTTGGTTTGGAATCATGGTTAAAGACCACATTCTTGATTTGGCTGGTTACCTGGTGGTTTTTTGCCAAGTAAGAGTTCCAAATGATTAATGCTTTCTGGTTTTGGTTTAGTCCAGACAAGAATTTAATTCCTCTACCTTATTGCCAAATTCTCCTTAACTACCTGCCAGTCATGTTGCCCTCTCCCCTCCTTTTCCCCTCACAGAATCACAGAATGTTAGGGGTTGAAAGAGACCTCAAGAGATCGAGTTCAGCCCCCCTGCCTGTTGAGGCAAGACCCCCTAGTGTTGGTCACACGGGAGTACATCCACATGGGTCTTGAATGCCTCCAGACAAGGAGACTCCACAACCTGGGCATCTTGTTCCAGTGTTCTGTCACCCTCACAGTGAGAAAGCTTTTTATTGTATTTATGCAGAACCTCCCATGGTCCATCTTGCGCCAATTAACCCTACTCCTGTCATTGCACAGCACTGAGAAGAGCCTGGCTCCATCCTTCTGACACTTGCTTTTTACATATTATAAACATTAATGAACTTGCCTCTCATTCTGTTCTTCTCCAGGCTAAAGTGACACAGCTCCCTCAGCCTTTCCTCATAAAGGAGATGCTCCACTCCCTCGGTCATTTTTGTGGCTCTGTGCTGCACTCTCTCAAGCAGTTCCCTGCTCTTCTTAAACTGAGATCCCCAAAACTGGACACAGTATTCCAGGTGCAGCCTCACCAGAGGAGGTGGAGAGGTGGGGAGGAGGGGAGGAAAACCTCTCTTGACCTACTAACCACCCCCCTTCTAATTCACCCCAGGATGCCATTGGCCTTCTTGGCCAAAAGGTCACATTGCTAGCTCATGGTCATCCTTCTGTCCACTAGGACCCCCACATTCCTTTCCTCTTATGCTGCTCACTAATAGGTCCCAACCTATACCAGTTTATGGGGTTGTCCTTTTCCAGATTTAAGGCTCTACATTTGGCCTTATCCTGTTTCATTATATTTCTCCCTGCCCAACCCTCCAGCCTGTTGCGATCTCACTATATGGTAGCAGAGCCTTCTGGTGTGTCAGCCACTCCACCCAGTTTTGTGTCATCAGCAAACTTCCTGATGGTACACTCTGTGCCCTCATCCAGGTCATCGATTATTATGTTCAATAAAATCGGTCCCAGTACTGATCCTTCAGGGTCTCCACTAGATAGATACAGCCTCCTACTGGACTCCATCCCATTGACTACAACTCTCTGGCCTCTATCCTTCAGCCAGCTCCTGATCCATCTCACTACCTGATCATCCAGGCCACATTTCTTCAGTTTAGCTCCAAGGATGCTGTGGGAGGTGGTGTCAAATGCTTTACTGAAATCTGATAGATGACATCTACTGCACTACCATCTTTTATTTACCTGATTATGTCTTCATGAAAGGCTGTCAGGTTGGATAAACATGACTTCCCTGTGATAAAACTGTGTTGAATGCTCCTAATGACCCCTTCTGTCCTTGATATACCTAGAGAGGAACACTGAGTTGTTGTCATGTAAAGAAGGAAACAGCAGGATGAGAAACATGTCCATATGATGCTTTTCAAGGAAAGTGGGATAAGGCTCCAACAAACTGCATAACCCTCAAATAATCTGTTGCACTGTCTTCTACAATTCTAGAGCATTGGTGTACTAAGGAAGCAGTAAAAAACCTGAAAGAAAAATGGGATTTAGAAAGGAATGAGGATCTTAATTTGAAGAGCTCATTTCATTCAGGTGTTCATTGAGGGTGGTGGTAGAGGGTATCGAATTAATTAACACAGTGTTACAAAAGGGGTGCAGAAAGATGTGGTCATGGAATCTTGAGATTTCCTGAGCTTCCTTAGCAAGGGAGAAGATTCAGGGCATTAAGGATAGGTGGAAAGCAGAGAAACAAGTAACAGATCCTCTCTTTACAGCCCTTTGTCTTTCTTTTCTAGCTTTTTACACACTCTCTACCTTCTTAGTTACTCTTTTTTCTTGCCTGCTCTTTGAATTTGCAAACTTGTTGAGAGAACTGAAAGAATACTCATGCAACAGCAGCTGCACGTTTCCGGCATACAGGAGGAATATAGCTGAGGAGCAGTGAGTGGCTGAAGATTGTTAAATAGCCAGCCTGTAAATGCAACTTCCTATGAAATGGTAGAGTGGTGCAGGCCCCTAATTTACTTTTTTTCTGTCTTCTGAATGGATACTACAAGCATTAGGTATATTTCTTGCTGCCGTTGCCAGTTTACTGCTCTTTTGAATGGTGACTTCCATTTATCCATACTGAAGTTTTGAGTGAGATTGTTGGAGATAGTGTGTTCCATAACAATTCTGCTCTAAGAAGAAAAACTTAGTTCATGGGTTTTTTCATTGTGAGCTTTCTCTTATCAGTTGAATTTCTGTTGTTACTTTGTTAAAACAGTTGCAGCCTCTTCCCCAGGGCACAGTCAAAACAGGAGGCTACTGTAGAGTCCTCTGGTTATGTACAAAAGCATGCTGATTTAAAATGTCTGTATTTGGATAGCTAATATTTTATTTGGCTATTCTTGAGAGTGTAAGTTTACATTGACTCCACTCCAGCAGATGTGCTGCGTGTTTTGTTTTCTAGGTAGTTATAATAGAACCATAGAATAGGTCAGGCTGGAAAAGACCTTCAAATTTATCAAGTCCAACTTTGTCCTAACCTTATTGCCCTATTTCTGATGACCTATCACTAAACCATATCCCCAAACACTGCATCCAGATGATTTTTAAACACATTCAGGGATGGAGATTCAACCACCTCCCTGGGGAGCCTGTTCCAGTGCGTAACAACACTTTCTGTAAAGAAGTTTCTCCTGATATCCAACCTAAATAAATCTGCCCTGATGCAACTTGAAGCCATTTCCCCTTGTCCTGTCATCTGTCACCAGTGAGAAGAGACCAACCCCACTCTCACTACAACCTCCTTTCAGATATTTGTGAAGAGTGATAAGGTCTCCCCTCAGCCCCCGTTTCCCCAGACTAAACAGCCCCATCATCCTCAGTTGCTCCTCATAAGGGATGTTTCCCAAACCCTTAACCAGGTTTGTTGCCCTTCTTTGGAGTTGCTCCAACACCTCAGTGTCCTTTTTGTATTAAGGTTCCCAAAACCAAATACAGTACCCAAGGTGGGGATTCACCAGTGCTGAGTACAGGGCCAGGAGTACTTCCCATGTCCTGCTGGTCACCCAGTTTCTGATACAAGCCAGAATGCCATTGGCCTTCTTGGCCACCTGGGCACACTGCTGGCTCATATTCAGCCGCCTGTCAGCCAATACACCAAGGTCCTTTTCTGTCAGGCAGCTTTCCAGCCACTCTTCTCCAGCCCTGTAGTGTTGCCTGGGGTTGTTGTGACCAAAATGCAGGACCCTGATTTAAGATAGATTTGAGTCTTCTGTTCTTCGATGCATTCTCGACATAGGCAAAGGAAGCTAATGTTGATATTAAAAACATGATATTAAAAACATGATATTAAAAACATGTTGATATTAAAAACACTTTAGACCAGTGCAATCTTTCATCCAAGGACCAAGCCAAGTAGTGTGACTGTCCCTCAGAAAAACTTAAGGTTAGAGAATCTTTAAGTGTGATTCAAATAGTAAAATTAATGGCACAGAGTAAGTCTGAAATAGGACTCTGCCTCCAAGGAGGAGCTTAGCAGTGGTTTACTCTGGTTAAAGAAGACAGAAGCAGTAAAGTTATCATCAGCATCATATCATCATCAATAAAGAGATTTTGATGTACCTTTTAGGCAATAAGACCACTTAATACAGATCATCCATAGCTGCATCTATACAGGCTTCTTATGTGCTAGATTTTTGTTCATCTGCCTGAGCTATGGTTCAGGATACTGTGTCTTTTGGATCCTTTTCATTTGCATGTTTGGGTATTTTTCTTTGTTGAAAGAGACTTCTTGCTATAACTTGAATTAAGACTATGCATATTTTAGTATCTGGAAAATTTGTTTCTCTTAATGCAAAGATTATATAACAGCAGTAGGCAAGGTCACAGAATCACAGGAAATTAGGGGTTGCAAGAGGCCTCAAAAGATAATCCAGTCCAACCCCCTGCCAGAGCAGGTCACCTTCAGGAGGTCATGTATGAATGTGTCCAGATGGGTTTTGCATGTCTCCAGAGAAGGAGATTCTACAATCTGCCTGGCTAGCCTGTTCCACTGCTCTGTCACCCTAGCAGTGAGGGTAAGGTAAATAAGGTACATTTCTAGGCTTTCTTTGGTAATTTTGTAGTCTTTCTTTATATCCTCTCCTCTGTGAGGGACTAGCGTACTCTGAGAAAGGCTCCAGCTGTATTGCAAGTGTGACCCTTTTACTCCCTTTCTCTTTCCAGAGCATCAGATGTTTTTCAGAACTGAGCAGTGGTCTTGGTTCTGCATACAATTCCCTAGCTGTAATCAAGCATTATCAGTCCTAGAAGCAAACACCGACTGAGCAATGTGCCATTAATTTCTGAAAGTGCGGTAATTTAAAAGAGACTTAACTGAAAGTAAAATTACAAGTAAAATTCTGTCCTGGCTCAGACCAGGACATCCCACCCCTTATTCCATACCATTTGCATCATGCTTCAGTCACCTGCATGCTTCAGTTCATGCATCATCTCTTGTCCCTAGATGCATGTATATATACAGATTATTAACATCTTTCTGTACTAAACCCCACTGAGTTAATTTAGTCCATGAACACTGTTAGGATTGTGCAACAATACACATAACAAATCTATGACCCCCAAAATTCCATGCTCTTATCAGTTCAGCTGATAGAGCAAAAATTAGGTACTCTCACACAGTGTTAGATTCCTTTGAAGTTCATTGTACGTCTTAATCTGCCATCATCACAAGCCAAGTATGTCCAGGCCCTTGAGCCAAAGCAACCCCACAATATGGGTTTGCTTTTGCCTGAAGGAGTAAAAACCCAAACCATTTTCCCCATCAAGTTCCTTTCGTGCACCACAGGCACTTTATCCCCATCTACTGTATGTAGAAGGTCTGACTGAGCAGGACCAGCTCGATCGGTGGAACTCCTGATGTTAACTAACCAGCTGGCTTGTGCCAAGTGCTTGTCCCAGTTTTTAAAGGTTTCACCAGCCATTGCCTTCAGGGTAGTTTTTAACATTCCATTGTACTGTTCAGTTTTCCCTGAGGCTCATGCATAATAGGGAATATGCTATACCCACTCAATACCATGTTCTTTGGCCCAGCTGCTTATAAGACTGTTTTTGAAATTCGTCCTATTGTCTGACTCAGTTCTTTCTGGCATACCATGTGGCCACAAAACTTGCTTTTGAAGGCCCAGGATGGTGTTCCATGACTCGAAGCACAGGACATGTTTCCAGGCATTCAGTACTAGCTTTCACCATTTTAAACATGTATCACTTAGATTGGCAGGTTTGGAGGAATGTGATATAGTCAACTTGCCAGACATCTCCATAGCCGTATATCATCCATCTTCCCCTATACCACAAAGGTTTCAACCATTTAGCTTGTTTCATTGCAGCACGTTTCACAATTGTGGATAACCTGCATAATAACGTCCAAGGTTAAATCCACTCCTCAGTCATAAATCCATTGGTATGTTCCATCCGTTCCTTGATGACCTGAAGTGTCATGGGCCCGCCTAGTTAAAAATAATTCACTCTTATATTGCCAGTCCAAATCTATTTGGAACACTTGAGCAGCCTCATGTGCTTGTTGGTTGTTTTGATGATCCTTAGTAACTTGACTTAGAGGTATGTGGGCATCTACATTACATGCTTTTACATTGAGTTTCTCTAACCAAGCATCAATGTCTTGTCACAGTTTGGCAATCCAGATAGATTTACCTTTATGCTGCCAGTTGTTTTTCTTCCACTTTTTTAACCACACCCAGCCTTTATGACACTCAGATCTTGAGATCCCCCTGTCACTCCAGACATAGTGACAGATTCTGTCCCTTTCTGATTTGATGGCATTAGGGTGCACTATGCACCAGTGTCCACTAAGGCTTTATACTTTTGTGGTTCTATTGTGCCAGGCCATCAAATCCACACAGTCCAATAAGTTTGGTTGTGAAACTTTCAAAGGAAAAAGTGATCCTTCCCAGCAGAGCCACCTGGGTATGCTCCCACTGGACTTCGAATTCAAACTATTCAGGCAAATTAGTCCAGATTTGAACCTGGGCCTAAGCTAATGAGCTTAAGCTGCATTGGACACCATATATCTATCACTGTTTAATGCTGGAATGGCAAGTACATAAATGACAGATGCTCTCTATTAAGAACTCTCCCTGACAGAGATAGGGGAGAGAATAAGGGAGAGAGACTTACAGGTTGGAAACTGAACTACACAGATTTAATGAAACAGTAATGATGAGAAGGAAAATTACTAGATATACGCAAAAGCAATATCACGTTCCTCCCCGTCTTCCCTCCAGTAGTGCTTACATCATCACCAAGGCTGCAGGGCAGCCCTGGAAGAGTCCCAGGCTGGGCTTCTGGAGTCAGCAGCAGATGGGGTTGGGTGCACAAACACATAGACTTAGGCTGACATGGATTGGAACCACAGGCATAGATGAATGCATGGAATCCTCCCAGGATGCCAGCCATAGGCAAAGAAGAAGTTGACCGTCGTGGTCCCTCAGACACGTTGGGATGGAATACTCTGGTCAGTTTTGGTCACCTGTGTGCTCTGCTCCTCTCTAAAGGAAGGTGTCAGGTGTGACTCCTTCCTTTCTGGAGCATAAGATGTTCCTCAGAACTGAGCAGTGGCCTTGGTTCTGCATACCATTCTCCATCAGCAAGGTAGTATCAGAAAATCTTTATTTCTTACAGGAGTAAAAGCATTACTTAGCAGTTGATGCTTTGCCATCTTTTTTCAGCTTTACTATTCTCAGAACAGACACGTGGAACGACGTAACCAAGTCCCACCTGTAAATCTGAATGAGAAGACACATTACCCTTGTCTTTCTTCCTGCAGCTGGACTGCAAGAGAGTTAATGTGGCTTGGAACAGCATGAAGTTTCTCACTATTACTAGCCTAAAAATGAGCATCCACAGAATACAATTCCTTCTTAGTTGTCTTGTTCCCTGATAAAGCACTCCAAAAGCAGACACAATGGCATGCATTAAATGAAAGGCAAACAGCTAAGAAAATGCCTGTTGTTTTAAACTAGCTTTATTCTACTGGCATATGGTTTTTTCTTGAAAAAATACTCCTAATTCAAGTGGAAGGATTGCAGTATGAACTATATACTTAAGACAAGTTTATTTAATATAAAAACACCTATCCCAGTCTGTAAGAACAATGTAGGAATAAATTGCAAAAGCACCTGCAGTTGTTGTAACCATGCTTTAATTTATTTTTGTGGTATACTAAAAACTGTGGTGAAACTCTTTGGCATTAGAATGATTCACTACTGATTTCCCACTGATGTAGTAGAGACCTGCCTTCTGCTGTCAAGGCCTACTTTGTCAATTTCTGACATTTAATTTGGCAAATACATGGATTTCAACACTGGAGTTTCTGGAGAGAACCTTAGAAGCAAAGGAGGTTCTTACTGGTTTAATTTTCAGACATAAGAGTTTCTGCAGTGTTTTTGTCCTTTTCTACAAGTAATATGAAGCTAAGAGCAGGCATATGTCACATTTTGAGATATCTGTTCAGAGTCCTGAATGCTGTAAGCATACTTATTATTAGAAGCCTTACTGTTTTGCCTGGATGCTATACAAGCCATGCATTTACCAAACTGATCCTGTTGGAAACTTGGTTCTACCATGTGTGTGCCTGATCTTAAGTACATTACAAAGTACAAGTACTTTTATTATTTAGTAATAAGCAGTAGTAATTATCAGCATGTTATATTTCATTAATACTGCTTGGTGATCTGTCTGCTAAGCTGCAATCTGAAATGTTTCAGGAATAGAGTAGTTAAATATTTGATATTGCATAAGAGCCTTTCATGAATGAAAACTATTTCTAAAATGCAGTGTCAGAGAACCAGTCCACTGATTGCTAAATGAAATTATGTTTTTATGGCTAACAGTTTTATGTGCATCATTTGCATGCCTGTGATGGAGTTTAATAATTTGAAAATATTTCCCTGCCTCTCCCCGTATCTTGCAGGCATACAGGAGTTTCCAGAAAATATAAAAAACTGTAAAGTCTTGACTGTTGTTGAGGCCAGCGTAAATCCGATTTCAAAGTAAGTTTTTTTTGTTTTATATCTTTTGCAAACTCTGCTGTGTCTCAGACTTGCTCCAGATATGTGCCAGTCATTGGAGACAGAAGCAGAGTTACCTGGGAAGTATTTTCATTAACTTTATTTCACTGTGATAGAGTATATTTTGCACAATGCAATAGAGCACGTGAACAATCCTGCATTGTATTGGGTGGCTTTCTCACCTTTTTAAAGTATATCACTTTTCTGTTAATACAGTGAGAATTATGGAATGAGTTTTCTGTCTTCTCCTTTATATTCTTCTTTTTAATAAATATAATAATAACAATAATGATCATAATAACATAATCTAAACCTTGTACCTCTGTTTTTCAAATTTAGCTTATATGTATAGATTTCCCTGCCACTTTCGATAGTAAAAAAATTCATATACCAGAAGTACCACCGCCAGAGTTACAGACTTTGTACAATGTAGTTCTTCTGGATAAAAAAGGTGTTGCATAGGTTTTTATCTTGTTATCTGTAATGAATGTTTCATCCATATTTAGCAGTCAAGAAGTCACAAATACATATCAGGACTACATTTGTGGTTTGTATTTTTTATTGTATGTGAATAGTCTCCATGCTTTAAAATAATTTTGAAACTAATCTTACAGAGAGAAAGTATGTAGTCCTAATTTTGTAGGAATTCTGGTATCTCCTTAATTATAATGCTCCCAATATGTAGGACCTCAGTTCTATATTATTTAAGATAATATGACTTTATGCCACAAATGTAATTAGGAGAAAGGCACTACATGATTTTATTTTTATGCAGGCTTCCAGATGGATTTTCCCAACTGCTAAACCTAACACAGCTGTACCTGAATGATGCTTTTCTTGAGTTTTTGCCAGCCAATTTTGGCAGGTAAGTTGAATTTGGAACTTAATATCTACCTTTGATGCTATTTCTCATGCAAAGTGTGAGCTGGAGGTGAGGAGTAAGTGTCCATTACCAGTCCATGTATGCTGCGTGCTAGTGATAGAAAAAAAAAGCTAAATATTTATTACCATTTTTAATAGAGCTTTTGAAGTACAGACAGAATGCTTGTTAAGAGCCAAAAAAAGAAAACTCACATACTTGCTACTTTTACAGTGCAAGTCTGGTAAGTATGGGAGACTAGTATTTCTGAAATATAGGTTGTTTATCATTTAGTAATTGGAGTGAAGCAAATACTGACATAATCCTACTTATCCTCTCCTGGATGCACAGATTCCTTCATGTGAATCTGTAATTCTCAAGTACCCTGTCAGGAATCTTTCTGAGGACTTAACATATTTACAGTGTGCTGACTAAGCAGATTTTTCCATGCAATGCATACAAGATAAATACCCAATCCCTGTCTCTTTAAAATGGATTAAATTGTGGAAGCAGAAGTGAAAGGATAATTTTGTTAAAAGGAAGACTCTTCGATGAGCATAGTTCATGCTGTGGTCCTTAGCATGGTGATTTACACATTTCTGTTTTTTCCCCTCCATATCTTCACTCTTATACTCTCTTTTCCTAGTGTCTCCCCTGGCCCGTGCCGTGGCCAGCAATCCTCTCTTACACGAAATAAGACTGTTAGTTCACCAGGCATGTTACTGTGTGGAAGCAATTAATAGACTTAATAGAGTTATAGTTGAGTCAGCATAGTTTACAGATATTAGAAATGCGCCCAAATCCAGCACTGTAGAAGTCTGCCAGGTAGGAGATGTGGAATGGAAGATGAGCACAGGTGCAGTTCATTAGTGACCATTAGTTTATTACTCATCTGTGTTTGGAGTTGTTGGTCTGTTCTACTCTGTCCAGTTAATATTCATTCCCTGATAAATGATTAAAAATCACCAGATCAGTTACAGACTCAGCTAACAAGGAAGCTGCTTATTATGCGGGAGCATTAGTTATGCTTGTTCCTGGTACATTAATTTTGCAGTTCAAAAACATTTATTAAGGCTGAAGAAAATATTTATGGAAGATGCATTGTCTTCACTTGTTGGCATTTTAATGATTGCTTATTCTTATGTTCCATTTTTTGACATTCCAACCAAGTGGCAAGGTTTTCTTAGTAAAAACAGGCACTATAGATGAAATTTGAAGACTCCATTTTGACACATATAGTCTTAAAGGTATTTTAGCTTTACATGTAGTTTAAAGAACCTCATTATAATTTTTTCTTCATCGCTGTCCATTTCTTTAGTGATTAATGGTCAGGAAAATTGTGAAGTCATTAATTACTAAATAGCTTAAGAATTAATTAGTTGCTGAAGGCAACTTGAAAGCGAATTCTCCAGTGTAGTGTTTCTCTTAATAACTATGAAGAATTCAGCCTTGGTTTTAAAAATGTAAGTAGAGACTTGCAGCATCCTAACTTTTCGCTAGGACAATGCAAGTGAAATTAAGACTTTCCTCATCAGCTTTTTTTAAATTAATTGCAAGTATTGATATAAATCCACGTGCTAATCATGGTATTGCGCAGAATAGACACTATTCTATAGGAGGATATTTAGGTCAAATAAGCTAGAAAACAATGAATTTGCAAAATGTAATTTCCAAGTAGAGTTCAGACCCCTGCGCTTCAGTACTTTTTTTTCTGAAAGTGACCGACTGCTCTGCCACTCCACAACCTTACAGCTAGGTGTAAGTATGTCTAGTGGTGCAAAATAGGATTTTTTATTTAGTTAAACAAAAAAAGGCTTTTTAGAAGTTTTTGCAATGTTGGTTGTTGGTTGTTCCCATAAAAGACAAGCCTTCAACTTCTTCCACTTAGTGAATTAATTGTTTTGTATATGACCTTACAGCTATTACTTTTCATTACATGGGAACACATGAATAACTGAATTCTGTTGCCTGCTCTTACTGGCAACTATAGGTAATAATGCCTCTTCAAAATTAAGCTATTGGTACAGTAAAGCTAGCAGAAGTTTTTATGCTCCATGTGTCAATGTGCTTAGTTCAAACAGTAAGGGTTAGAAACCTGGTTTCCCACATCAGTTTCTCTCTGTCTGTTTGTATTCATTTGTTCCACAGTTTAATTACTGTCATCTTTCCGGAGTGTTGTGCCTGATTCTCTCACCTACTGTTTTTATAGTGTTATCATAACCCCCCTCCAGTTTGTCAGACTAAACAAAATTCTGTTTCTTCCTGGTATGGCAACTTTTCATTTGTAGCTGATTATATTAATACATCTTGGAACAATTTTCTGTATGAATTAATCACCTTTTTGACAGAGGATGATAATATATGTAGCTATATTTAGAATTCAGATTAAGATCTCTTCATGGCTTGTACAGTGTCATGATTATCATCTTGTTTCACTTGGAAACGTCTGTGGTTTTACTCTAGTGTTCCACTAGCCCTTTTTTCAGCTGCCTAGTGTCATTTTCCACATGATCAGCTAATGCACTGGACAACTCAGAAGTATTTGATGACTCTACAAGGAAATCAGAGTACTTGGTCCTATGGTATTTTCTCCATTTTCTATTTTTTTCAGTCCTTACAGTTGTGCAGGGTTTTTTTCCCTACACTGCCCTAATAATACACAGTATTGTCTGTGGCTGCCCTTAGTGTCATCAGCTAACTTAAACATTTTTTCTGTCCTTTGAAAGTGCTGCTAAAAAATACCGAACAGGTTAGTCCCAAAATAGACCTTTGATTTGTGAGTAACAAAATAAGCCTGATGCTTATTGTTGTCTTTAATATTTTGTGCTAAAACTTTGCATACCATTGAGGTCTTGATGATCTGACTTTTATCTCCCGTATTTATGAGCATTACATACTTGCTGTCCTTCAGTGATGTGGTGGAATGGCTTGTTAGTCTCATTAAAAATCATCAGACTTTTGATTGAATGTGCCAGTTTCTTTGCAATTCTGATATGATAGCATGAATTTTTCCTTCACTCCCAAATTCTAATTTGAATGCATTAATACAGGGAGCGCTCCAAGTCTAAGCCTTTATGCCAGTGCTCAGAAATCTGAGAAATATTTGTGCTGGCTGAAGAAAACCATATCTGATATGTCTAAATACAACATGTATATTTATATTTAATTATACAAATATATATGCAGAGCATTCTAAACTTGAAGCTCAATGTGTGCTCATTTTCAGACAGTAACTTAAATGAGAGTTTATTTACTGATGGTTGTTTAGGATAAGCAAAAAGTCTATCTTCAATGTCACTCTAAAATGACTGAGAAAGTTGTTTGTAAGTAAGTATTGCTTCTTGAAATTTTTATTGTGATGTTGCTCTAATTTCACTGTTAATCGTCTTTCTCACCAGTTTGGCAGTAGCACTTGCAATAGTAAATAGTTTTAGTGGTATCTACTTTTTACACAAATGTACAGTGATAATAAAAATTGAGACTTTGAGTTACATACATACAATTTTTCTGAAACGTCTGTGGATGCAATCTGCTATAGGATACACACATTTTGGTCCTTTAGCCTTAGTATTTTAGATAGAATTTTAAAAAATTAATTGCCCATTAAAAAAAACTTCAAAGAAGGTGAAAAATAAAGAGCATCTCTTCCTGAAATATTTTTAACCTTCTGAAGAAATGACTGCTGTTGAACAGCAAGTTCCTTAATTTACCTGCTTTATGTTTATTTTACTTTTTTTTCCAGAAAGAAATCATATTAAGTCATGTTAAAGAAATCACGTTAGGGAGAATACCTGGCAAAGTGTTAATGTAGAAATTTTGTTTTATTAAAAAGCTGAGCTACGTTTTAACAGCAAGCTAAGTTGATTACCTTAAAAAATAATACTGCAACAATAATTTTGTTGAGACTGTTAGACCAAGTATGATAGAAGTTGAAAAATACACTGTTGCAGCTTTTTGTTCATGTAGTGTGTAAGTATTTCTGTGGTTAGGGGTTTTTCAAGTTGGGAAGTGTATTTCCGTATGAGTATGACAAATTCTTGTGATAGAGTGGCTCAGGAAATACATGTTCTGCCACTATGATTTTATTTTTCTTATAGTACGGATGAGCTAGTTCTGTGTCTCTTATTTCTTTTCCAAATTAAACAACAATTTTTTGGTTCCATTATGGTAGTTCAGATCCTTATCATGGGTGTAACTTAAACTTGAATTAACCCTTCATTAACAGATTGACAACAGCTTCAGTCTGGTATTCTCATCAATCACTGCAAGAAAATTACTAATTTAGACCCATCCTTATCTGCCAGCCAGGAGAGGTTCAAAGTATTTTCCTAGTAGCCTCTGTGTAGCTCTACACATAAGAAATTTGAATTTTTTATCTCTAATTTCTTAAGAGTGAGTTGAAAAAAAATGAGGACATGAAATACGTTCACAACCTTTCTATCACCAAAGGCTGTCTTTTTAAGTTCACAAAATTTGTTGATTAGAAGTGTAGTACAGTCATTTTTGGCTAAGAGTTAAGGAAGTGTGTGTCTGTGTGTGTCTGTGTGTGTCTGTGTGTGTGTGTGTATAGTTCAGCATATGATTGGAGATTTGCTTCTACTGCGTTCAGCTGAGATATTTGACTGCATGCACGTGTTGTGAAGAGAAACTACAAATTATATGATATTTTTCCTGACATCAAAGCAAAACATGAAGTGTAGCAGTGTTTTATTAGTTTTATTGGGTTCAGAAGCCCAATTCCAAAGTGACTGTTCAAATGTGAGGGTGCTTAAACAAGTTCTGTTATGTTACAGATTGGTTTTTTAGTATGCAAGTAGGGTAAGAAGACTAAGACGACCTTTCCAGTTACATCCTAGAATTGATATGAGTTATTAATTGAAATAGTAAAATTTCAGGGGTAAAAAGTCACATAAAAAGAAGGCAAAAGACACACAGAACAAAACCAGAGCTTACATGACTATGGAACAGCAAGAATTATACAAAAACATGTCACAGTTAGAGAAAAACACAACCCAACTAGTCAAATAGCCTTGAGGCAGGCCTGCAAAACAGATGAAAGGGATTGAATAGAGTACTCCTTACAGTTTATCTTGATTATAGCATTGAGCACTAGGTAGAAAACACTGAGTAATTGCTTTCACTGTATTAACATACCATTAGCTTATTAATGTACAAATAGCATGCTAAAATACCCACCCATAGGCTAGAGGGACCCTACTAACAAAAAACCCCCTACTCTTTGAGCATGGGTTTTTAAGCATTGCCACTTGAAATGGAAGCAAGAAACTAGTTAACCAAACATGTTATGTGATAGTATATAATCAGAGATAAAGTACTTTTACATGTTTCTGTCTATATAGAAGTAGTTCTGTTTTGGGAAATGGTGATCTCTTTGTGGAATATGACCTTGCTCCCTTTTCTACACAGAACTGGGTATTAATGCAAGTATCTTGACTCTGTCTGTGGATCAACTTCTAGCACACCAGGCGAAGGACCCCACTTTTGCGATAACAGACTAATAGCATGAGCTGGATTTTTATTAGGGTAATCTTTCAGTACTCTTAGAGTGTTGTTTTTTCTTTGAGAAGTTGGAGAGAGGAGGTTCCTGTCTAGCAGTTGCTACCAGATGGCCAGTAATGCTTGCATTGCTGGCCTGTGTTGACCTCTGCTGTGTTTCAAGGTGGGGGGCTGGACTAGATGATTTCCAGAGATCCCTTTCAACCCCTAACATTCTGTGATTCTATGACTGTTACATTCTTAGGCTATTCTTAGGTGCAGCAGAGGTGCATCAAAAATGAGCAAATGTCTAGGGGAAAAATACTGTTTTCAGCTTTCTGTTTTTACTACTTAATAAAAACTAAGGTTTTTATTTCTATCATTTCAACATACTCTATTAACCACCATCAGGAAAGATCTGTTCACTAGGCTCCTTTTTGAGTCAGGGAGCTTAATGCCCTATTTAATGTTTTGGGGGCTGTTAGTGGGTCACATGTAGGAGTCTTGTCTTTACAATCCTATGCATATTTAAACCAGGCTCAGTTTCTGCATTTTATTGAACAATGATATTCTTGTCACTGCTGTCCTGGTGAAAAAATTCTACTGGGATGTACATTACTTAAATGTCAGGAGTTCTTTGAACTGCCATGGACAGCTATGTACTGTTAAGGAAAGATAGATCATCAAATCAGGGTGGCAGAGTGGCTCTTTACATGAAAGAACACCTGGAATGCATCAAGCTCTGCCTACGAGAGAAGGGAGAATGTGTTGAGAGCTTATGGGTCAGGCAAACACAAGTGACACTGTGGTGGATATTTATGACAGGCCACCTAGTTCAGAATGAGGAGGCTCATGAAGCCTTTTACAGACAGCTGAAAGTATCCTCATGATCACAGGCCCTGGTTTTGCTGGGCGATTTCAGTCACCCAGTTATTTGCTGGAAAAGCAATGCAGACAGGCACACACAGTCCAGGTGATTCCTGCAGAGTGCTGATGACAGCTTTCTGATGCACCCTATGAGGGGAGGTGGGCTGCTGAACCTGTTATTAACAAGCAGAGTGGGTTATGTTGGGGACTTGAAGGCTGGGGGCAGCCTTGGCTGTAGTGACCACAAAATGGTGGCATTTACCACTTTGTGTGGAAGTAGAGAAATAGGTAAGGTTACAACCCTTAACTTCAGGAATGCAAAGTTTAGGCTCTTCAAAGATCTATTGGTGGAATTCCACAGGCCAGGGCTCTGGAAAGCATGGATGCCTGTGAGTGCTGGGCAACTTTCATATGCTATTTGCTCCAAGCTCAAGACTGGTGCATCCCTGTGAGGAAGAAATCAAGCAGAGGAGATAGAAGACCTGTGTGGATAAGTAAGGGTCTTCTGGAAAAAAATTCAAAAAAGAAGGAAATTTACAGAATGTGGAAAACAGGACTGGCCACTGGGGATTATTATAGGAACGTAGTCAGAGAATGCAGGGATGAAACAAGGAAAGCTGAGGCCCATGTGGAACAAAAGATGATGAGGAATATCAAGGACAATAACATTTTCTTTCAGTGCATCAATTAAAAAAGAAATAATAGGGGAAATGTAGGCCCATGCCCTAGTGGCTGAAGACACAGGGAAGGCAGTTATTGAATGCTTTCTTTGCATCAGTCTTCTCTGCAAACGCCTGCCTTCTTGAATCCTGGACCCCAGAGGTAAGAGATAAGGTCTGGACAGAGGAAGACTTTCCTTTCGTAGAGGAGGACCGGGTTAGAAATGACTTAGCCAAGCTGAATGTCCATAAATCCATGGGCCCTGATGGGATGCATCCACAAGTTCTGAGAGACCTGGCAGATGTTATTGCTAAGTCACTCTCCATCATCTTTGAGAGAGAGAGGTGCCTGAGGACTTGAGGAGGGCTAATGTCACTCCAGTCTTCAAAAAGGGCAAGAAGGATGACCCACGAACTACAGGCTGGTTAATCTTACCTCTGTCCCTGGTAAGGTGTTGGACAAAATAGTTTCTGGACATTATCACAAAACATGGGAAAGCAAGGAATGTCATTGGGAGAAGTCAGCATGGATTCATCCAAGGGAAATCATGCTTGACCAACCTGATTGCCTTCTGTGATGTTGTCACTGGCTGGCTAGATGAGGGGAGAGCGGTGGATGTATCTACCTTGACCTCAGCAAGGCTTTTTATCTGTCTCCCATTAACATCCTCATTAGGAAGTGTGGGCTAGATGAGTGGACAGTGAGGTGGATTGAGAGCTCTGTGTGAGTCTGAGGGTCATGTTCAAAGGAGCAGGGGTTGAGTTGGAGGCCTGTAACCACTGGTGAACCCCAGGGGTCAGTACTCGGTCTGGTCTCGTTCAACATGTTCATCAGTGAGCTGGGTGAGGGGACAGAGTGCATCCTCAGCAGGTTTGCTGGTGATAGAAGGCTGGGAGGGGTGGCTGACATTCCAGGGGGCTGTGCTGCCATCCAGTGTGACCTGGACAGGGTGGAGAGCTGGGCAGAGAAGAGCCTGATGAGATTCAGTAAGAGCAAGTGTAAGGTCCTGCACCTTGGGAGGAAGAACCCCAAGTAGCAATATAGGTTAGGGGTGGGCCTGCTGGAAAGCAGTTCAGAGGAGAAGGATCTGGGGGTCCTTAAATTATCCATGAGCCAGCAGTGTGCCCTTGCTGCCAGGAAGGCCAATTCTCCCTCTATACTCTGCCTTTGTGAGGCCACAGCAGGAATACTGCATCCAGTTCTGGGTTGCCCAGTCCAGGAGAGACAGGGAACTACTGGAGAGTCCAGCAGAGGGCAACAGAGGTGGCTGGAGGATTGGAGCATCTCCCTCATGAGGAAAGGCTGAGAGAGCTGGGGCTCCTTAGCCTGGAGAAGAGGAGGCTTAGGGGAGATCTTGTTAATGTCTGTAAGTATCTAAGGGGTGGGTGCAGGGAAGATGGAGCTGGACTCTTCTCAGGAGTTCCCAGTGACAGGACAAGGGGCAACAGGCACAAGATGGAATGTAGGAAGTTCCATTTAAAGAGAAGAAAAAACTTTTTTACTGTGAGGGTGACAAGGCAGTGGAACAGGGAGGCTGTGGAATCCCCTTCTACAGAGACACTCACACCACACCTGGATGCAGTCCTGTGTAATGTGCTGCAGGTGATCCTGCTTTATTGGGAGAATTGGACTGGATGATCTCTAGAGGTCCCTTCCAACTCTGATAGTTATAATTATTATAACTTATCTTGACCCCAAGTAGTTCAGTTTGGGCTTTGGAGGTGGTTTATCTTGCAACCAGGGATTTTGTGAAAAAAAGGCCAGACTGCCTTCTAACAGAAATATCAAAATGATAAGGGATTAAGAAGCTGAGTTGAATGAGAATGTGGAAGGAAATTCAAGATGAATTTAAAGGGTTTTCCTACCCATGTGGAAGATCACAGGTATGCCTTTGATGATGCTTTTAATATTAAATGTTTTGATATATTGCCAGTATTCAGCATCTTAACTTGTGCGGTCTGTTCCTACCTTTCTTCTATTACTTCCTGTGTACTTCTGCACATGATGATAACATATGCCAATAATGAATCTAGTAAGTGCTTTAAAATCTCTGGGATGAAAGAAAACAAGTATGTTTACACAGCTGCAGAGAAGTAGACAAGATCTAGTTTGTTTGCTGTTTTACCAAACCCATTAAATTAATTTAAAATAACATGCAGATTTTTACACAAAACATATTTGTGTTTTAGAAAAAGAAATTTATCAGTCTTGTAGATCTTTCTTTGGAATTCAGCAATAGTAATAATTCAGAAATTGCTTTTGTTGTAAAATACTGTATGTTGTGATAATTTGTTATGTCTTTCTGTTACAGATTAACTAAACTGCAGATACTGGAACTTAGAGAAAACCAGTTAAAAATATTGCCAAAGTGAGTATGGATTACATATATTTAAACTACTTGAAAGGGTGGTGGTTTTCTTTTTGTTTTGTTTTTTGGGTTTTTTTTTGTACGTATAACAATAATAATAATAATGCAGTGCACATTGAAAAGTAAGTCCCAGATTAAAATATGTAGCTGAGTAAATGGACAAAGTTGTCACAATGCATTTTCCTGTCGTACAGCTGAAACTGTCTCACTTTGTACTAACTTGTTTATCTTTTAAATATTCGTGTGGGCACCTCAGGATGATCATTTCACGATGTCCAGTGCTCCTTGCACACACTTGTGTGGGAGCCAAGTGCCTGGCTAGATAGGGTTCTGATGTCTGAGACTAAGGCGTTGCTAATTAAGTTCATTATGTCAAATGTGGAGTTTGAGATGTTTGCTCAGAATGTCTGAGGAATGCAATTCACAGGACTTGGAAGGCTTTTTTTCGCTTGATGTACTTAAAGGCTGAAAAAAGTTACTGTGTTGCATGGAATCTGTTACACCCTACCCTATTCTAGAGTGCAACAGGCTTGAACATAATGGCGACATATTCCTCTTAAGTGTTTTCTGTAATAGTTCTGGAAATTCGTAGAGGTTTGTTTTAACAGCAAATCCAATTGTACCCCTCTCGTAAAACACAGCACCGCTCTGAAACTGTCTTGCAATTCTCACTCATTGCATCAGAAAAGCCCGAGTTAGTGGTCTTGTACTTTCTGCTATTTGTATGAATTAGAGCAATGCTCTGTATTTTCTGACTCGGACCCTGGAGGTGTAAGTGGGTTAACAGAGCTGTAGATGGTCAATGAGGAGAGAAACAGAGATCCTAAAGATGGGATGTGAGTAACAAACTGTGGAGTCCTGTGATATATTGTGGTTTGCTATAAAAGGAGACCTCCTCTGGAAACAGATACTAGGAGGGGTGATTGTTCTGGGAAGTGCAAGATGTTTTGGTGGAGAAGAGGAGGAGCTAACTCTGTCCAGCTTAAATGCTAGCAGAGACTTGCATGCATTAGACTGAAGTGTAAATTGCCAGTCCTTCAAATGCAACAGTTTTCTTAGTGACTGTATAATTAGTGACTAATTATATATGCCTGAGATATGACCAAGGGGTCTGTTCTGTTGGAATTCCCTTTTTTGTGTACCGAAATACTGTTCAGCCTGCTGTGTAAAGATGCTGCCAGAACTCATGTTTGGAATGAAATGTATAGCATCAGAAAGTGTGAATTTGAATCTTCCACATGTTAATAATTCTGCTCATTCACATGTTACTAATACTATCAATCCTTCTTTGTTCTTTTTCTATAAAAAAAAAAAATTAGAGGAAATGTAATATGGGGTTGTTGCTCTGTATATTACTCTAACTGAGAAACAGTGGCTATAATTAAAACTTAAACCAAACACAGATTTTGCTTATGAAATTACCCTGACTTTAATCGCCATAATTAGCACTAATAGCATGAATTACATGCAATATTTAAAAAAGAGTAGTTTATAGAGATCTCTTATCATGATAAGAGACATTTAAACAAATGGTGTAACATACTTAAGCCAAACACAACTTCTGTTGAAGTTGCTGGGGATTTTTTTGTTGACTTCAGTGTTTGCAGGATTTCATATGTGCTGAAAAAATAAATAACAGCTCTCATGAAGATGTCCTCTGCAGGATCTCCATGATCTACAGTACATGCTGAGCTGCCACCTTTCTTACTCACTTCTGGTATTTCTGTGGTTCAGTTAAGGGAGATAAAAGCTATTGAGACTACCCTATTGTGTTTTTTTCTGTATTATTTTTTCTTTAGTCTTTTTTTTTCCTTTTCCTTTTTATTTATTTGTTTATTTTAAACTTAAGCACATTCATATGGATTTTACACTGGAAAAATACATTGTATCTATGATGCACACTGGGGAGAAAAAATTTTTTGTGCTGTCCATAGTTTGCAACAGGTGCATCTGCCTCTGTGTGTTATAAAAGCATGGAGCAAATGACTGAGCCAACCAAGGCTTCTATGGTATGACTTTAATTGTTATGTTAGGACAGGAGCTGATGTGAAAGTCGAACTTACACAGTTCTCTAAACCTGAGTATGTGGTCTAAAAGGAACATGCTATACAGTTTTTAAGAATATAGAAAATCCAAAAGGTTTTTTTTAAGCTAAAAAAAGGGAGCATGCTAGTATATTTGCTGTAGGATACAACTGTCTTTTCTCATTTCCCTTTGCTCTCACCTTGTAATATTTTCATATTGTTGTGGTTTAGGCCTAACTGGCAACAAAGAGTCACATGTCCTCTTGCTCACTCCTCCCTCCACTGTGGAATGGGAGTGAAAAAATCCAACTAAAAGCTCATAGGCGTAGAGAAGGACAGGGTTCACTCACTAGTTATGGTCACAGTCAAAACAGACTCAACTTGGGGGAAAAAATCAACTTAATTTATCACCAATCAAAATCAGAGCAGTACAAAGTTAAAAGAAAACCCAATCTTAAATACATCACTCTTCCCTTTCTCCTGGGCCCAAATTACTTTACTCCCCATTTCTCTACCCTGTCAGCCCCTACAGCTCAGGGGAACAGGAAGTGTGTGGGTTGTGGTCAGTTTGTCACATTCTGTGTCTGCCACTTCTTCCTCATCCGGAGAAGGAGTTCTCACAGTCTTCCCCTGCTCCCACGTGGGGTCCCGCCTGCAGGAGAGAGTCCTTCACAAACCTTCTGCTATGAGTCCCTCCCACAAGATGCAGTCCTTCAGCCCTCCTTTCCAACATGAGCTTCCCACAGAGTCAAGGCTTTATTCAGGTGCAATCACGTTCCCGATGCGGGGTCTTTTGTGGCTTCAGGTCCACTTCTGCTCCACTGTGGTCCTTCAGGGGCTGCAGGTCCACGTCTCTTCCACCACTGTCCTTCACAGGCTGCCTTGCCATGCTGTGTCAGTGGGATGCAGGGTACATCTAACAGCTCAACATGGATTGCAAGGGAACTTCTGCTCAGGCACTTCCTCCCCCTTCTTTGTCACTAACCTTGGTAAACTCTGCTCAGCTGTTCCTTTTACCAAACCCTGTCTGCAGGACTTATGGCATTTTTTTTTTCTTCTTCCTGAATACTTTAATCACAGAGTTGTTACCATCATCGCTGATGGGCTTGGCCTTGGCCAGAGGTGGGTCTGGCTTTGGAGCCAGGGAAGCTTCCAGCATCTTCTCACAGGAGCAAGCTCTTGGTCCCTTCCTCACTACCAAAGTGCCACCACACAGACCGAACACACATATTTACAGTGAATTCTTTTTCATTTGTGATGAGGAATGTATTTGGATTAATTTCTACAAAGTCAGATAGACTTATTCCTCAGTAAAATATGCACATAATTTTTAATGCTAAAGACTGGAAAATTGTTAATCAAAATAGGTAATTAATGCCAACACACTAAATGAACCTTGCTCCATGCCAAAAATGTACCATTTTGCTTAGAGCTTATTCACATCCAGAAACTGCAAAACTGGCAGTATTATAATGCAGAGCAGTCCAATGAAAATACTTCTACTGCAAGGAAAGCAAAAATACACAATAGACTATTTTAGAGGCATTTATCTCATACATAGTTGAAAGTTGGGAAAATGGTCCTATAGAAAAGAAATTTTTTTGTTTGTTTTTTTAAACTTCTCTGTGTTGCCTAATTGTGAACAAAAACAGTGGTCTTTTTAGACAGAATAAAGTTATTTCAGAGTGTAATTACAATGACTCAGGGCCCAGTTTTGCTACCACATGCACCTCTTGAGGTGTATGCTGCTTGAAGTAAGCTGTGGTGTTAAAGAAGCTATTTAGAGCATCAGAATCTGAGCCATAATTTAGACTACCTGATCCCTTAGCGTTGAAGTAATTTGACAGTAAGTTCAGAAATATGAATTATGAAGCAAGTTTTCCAGTTTATAGGAAGGATTATGTAGCATTGTAGCTAAAAAAGAAAATCACTATAGCTCAGTGATCAAGTAAACTTTTGTTTCCAGTCCTGTATTCCCCTTGCTTTAGCATTGAATTTTTCCTGTTAATTTAACATTATTGGAAGTATTGTTTGTATTTTGACTGAATGTATATTCGCTCTGAACATTACAGAAAAGCAAGCATATGTTAGTTACAGAATAGCTAAAAATGCTACAAACCAGGCAGGTGGTAAGGGAAGGAAAGTAACTGAGGCCCTGGGCTCGCAGACTCATTTGTGTATGTTTTACAGTTGAGTGAATGTGTCTGCTAGATTACCAATATTTTGGCAAGGAAAAAAAGAAATAGTAAAGTTACTTTGTTAAACTGTCAGTGTTACATAAGATAAATTTTGCAGATAGTTCAGAGAGATTTGCTGATGTTTACTTTGGGTTGAAATGTTAAGACCAGGACCCTTGATGAAAAACCGTAACAGTGACTTAATTTTATTTTAAAATAAATACTGTAAGACAGTAAAGCTTAATAAAAAATGGCAAATTGGGGTTGCCTTAGAGCCTTTAAGGATTTAGCACTAGCAGGGTGTAAAGGCAGCATCTAGATCTTGGGTTGGACTGGCGTGGAATTTGTATATCTAGTGTAAAATGACAGCAAAGGGACAGTTTTATTGCTTAGATTCCATGAATCTGGTGTTAGCTCTGTAAACAGTTTGGTTTCAGAGTCAAATAGTACACAGCAGAAAGAAAAAAAAAAAAAACCCTCAGACCCTGAAGTGTGTTGGTCTGGCAGACTGATTTTTTTTTTTTTTTTAATCTTTATCAAACCATTAAATAAAAAGAATAGAGTTTGTGTTAAACTGATAGAAAAAAATCAATTCAAGTCACAGTAAAAAAACCCCATGCGACTTCGTTTATATTTAGCCTCATAACTTAATTCACTTTAATAATTATATTATTGTTGTTGTTGTTGTTATTTTTTTATCGGTGTTACCAGTTTTATTTCCCTCTCTTTTAAAATCTGTATTTATTTCTAAACTGAAAATTAAGGTCAAATCAAAAATCGAGGCACTGTCTCAAAACTGTTGAAATGAAACAAGTGCCAGGTCCTGCACTTTGCTTGCAACACCCCCGTTCAAGTCTTCAGGCCTGGGGAGGAGTGGCTGGAAATCTTCCAGGCAGATAAGGACCTGGGTGTGCTGGTCAGCAGAATATGAGCCAGCAGTGTGCCCAGGTGGCCAGGAAGGCCAACAGCATCCTGGCCTGCATCAGGAACAGTGTGGCCAGCAGGAGAAGGGAAGTGATCCTGTTCCTGTACTCAGCACTGGTGAGGCTGCACCTTGAGTGCTGTGCTCAGTTCTGGGCCCCTCATTACAAGAAAGACCCTGAGCTGCTGAAGTGAGTTCATGGAAGGGCATCTGAGCTCGTGAAGGATCTGGAGTGCAAGTCATATGAGGAATGGCTGAGGGAATTGGGATTGTTTATTTTGGAAAAGAGGAGGCTGAAGGCAGACCCTATTGCTTTGTATGCTTATCTGAAAGGAGGTTGTAGGGAGGTGGATGTTGGGCTTTTCTCTCAAGTGATTAATGATAGAACTAGTGAAATAGCTTCAAGTTGCTCCAGGGAAGGTTTAGACTAGATCTGAAGAAGAGTTTCTTTACTGAGAGAGTAGTTAGGAAGTGGAACAGACTGCCCAGGGAGGTGATGGAATCACCATCCCTGGAAGTATTTAAAAGCTGTGTAGATAAGGCACTTCAGGATATGTTCTAGTGAACATGGTGATATAGATAGTGATAAACATAATTTTTGGTTTTTATTTTACTGGTGGGGGGGATGTTGACAGTTAGATGTGTTGATTAGAGGTTTTTTCCAACCATGACAGTTGCATGGTTCTGTTGACTATAAACATGTAAAATAAGCATTTTTTCCCAAATAATCATTTATTGAAACTTGTGTATCAAATTCAATGCCTCATAGCTGTGAAGAGTCATTATTCTGCTTTCTGAAGCTGAAATTTAGGTTATCAGTTGAGTTTTGAATTGCTCTCTCTTGTAGCCCACTGTCTAGCTAACATAACCTGAAACAAATCTAAAATCTTTTTAAACTGAAGCTATTGGTAGAAGTTGCCACAAAGTTTTGAAAGCTACAGAATGATATGCTGGATCCCTTAAGAGAGTCTTCAGTTGTGCTTCTGGAAGATACATTGGGGCAAATTTTTTAGCAGCATATGGCACTAAAATTGGTATTGGCATGGTCTACAAAGCTTTGAGGAATTCAGTCTTTGCAGTATTTCAGAAGGACTTTAATTTATGTCAAAATTGAATTATTAATTTCATCAGTTGACTTACTGATAATCATCCTCTGCATTAGCTTCAACATATGAAGGAAATTTTTTCTCAAATTCTCTCATGTATTTTTTTCTTCTTCTTCTTCTTTGAAATAGTGGGAATGTGAGTTAAAGACTTTTTCCTAAAGTCTGTCTATGCTATGTGTGCAAAAACCAGCTTCTGCTTTTGTCTTGATCATGTCTTTACCTGCTTATGCCAAACTCCTAGTTTGTCCCCAACATAGTAATTGTAATGTAATGAAAATCAAATCTACAGACAAATCTGAGTGTAATCCTTTTTGGATTTTATTTCATGAATAATACAAATAACCCCATTAGCTTACTTTCAGTAAATAAGGCATTGTTTAATAGAATGTTATTTTTTAACTTTATACTCAGAGCAACAGTGATGGTGTATTCAAAGTACACCTAAATCTTTGAATAGCTGCATACAGCATCCTGTGCTCATGCCAATGTTTTTTCAAGATATTAGTGTTCATACATATATTCTGATAACATAAAACACTACTATATAGAAGATCTTATCCTTAGTTTTTCCAGAACTTTGTAGTATATATACACGGTTACAGGTTATATTTGATATCTTTAGATAATACTAATTTTTCTGAGGAAATCTGTCATCAAGTAAACACAGAACGTAATGTCATGTGAGGGATTCACAGCCCCTTTGAAAAGAATATCAGGTAGCACTGCTGTTGATTGAGGTGCTGATCTTCTACATCACCATGTCCAGTTGTGCATAATCTCTGTGGGGTCACTAAAGGAAACTTAAGCAGAAGAAAACTGTTGCCACACTTGAAATAAAGGATTTTTTCAGTCATTGATTTCATATTTGCTGTAAGTTGGTTTAAAGAGTATTGATATGTCATGAAATGCAATTTAGTTTTCTGATTTTTTGTAGGATTAGGGAAATAATTAGGATTCCAGACCATACCATATGGAAGCAATTTTGTCAGCAGCCTGGAGAGGGAGAAAAGTGTTGTTGGTTACAGTGATTCAACAGTGGTTCTCTGTTTTAGCTGTTCATTAGGCAGTGGTCTTTCTTGTAAAGGAAAACATGTAGTTAACCAGCCTGTGGCTGCTAAGAAGATTTATTTTGACTGCAGGTGAAAAGCTGAAGCACTCAGAAGAAGAATAACTTCACTGACTTACTCTTTATCGTAGAGATTACTCTAGTGGTCTTTGGGTTTTGTAAACTGATTTGTAGATGAACTGTGGTGTACTCTGTGCAACAGTCAGCAGTCGGTGTGATCATTAATATGTGCTTGATTCAACAGTGTGTGAAAATTTGACCCATTTAGATAGCAGTCCATCACTACTTAATGCTGATTGAAATAATATATTTGCATGAATACAGGAAGATTGGATGTAACTGGTATTTTCTTAAATCTAATTCCTTATTAATCCCCTTCCTGTGCAGAACCATGTCCAGACTGACCCAGCTGGAGAGACTGGACTTAGGAAGTAATGAATTCACAGAAGTGGTGAGTTTTGCCTACTAACAGTGCTTTGTATCTTTTAGAAATCTCTTTATCCTTTAATCTACTCTTAATCTATATGAACATGTAAATACCAGGATTAAGTGTTCCACTACTGAGCAAATATGTATGCCCTGTACTACTTCCTAGAGCCTGTTATTAGAAGTTATATGCATATTCTAGGGAATATGAGTAAGTTTTTCCTCAATTTGAAAATAGCATTCTGTGATACTGTATGATTACTGTGCTGGTAAAAAAAATAATTAGAGTATTTGTTTCAATTACAAAAATAATTGGTTTACAATGTATACTAAGCATTTGTTGGTTATAATATATTTATTTCATCAAGTCATGTGTAAGCCATTGTAAGCATAACCTGCTTTTATTATTGTGTACAAACTATTTAGATTGAAGGGAAACCGTATTAATTTTAAGCTTGCTTATTGTCCAAAATAGTTTTTACAGTTGAGGTGCTCAGATTTTTTCTTCAGCTTGGATCGACTTGTTTTCTGTTCATGATCTCACATAGAAATACTCCTTCCACTTACAATCCCTTAACATCTGTCTGCTTCTACAAGTACATTCCCAGATAAAGAAAATGAAATGGAAGTATGGCAGAACATACTGACCTGCCATGTAATAAATTCAGTCCTCTGTGTATCAGTAAGTCATGCAGACATGGACATTTGCCTTGCTATGTGGTTTGGCAGATATGGAAGTGTATTTCAGGAATTGTACATTAGTATTATTACACCTCTAGCTATTTTCACAGCTACCACATTCTCTATAGAGGGTAGATGTTCATGTGGGAACCTTAAAATAACCTGCCAAGGCTCAACTTAAGCAGAATAGCCAGGAGCTAAGTATAGGCTGCAAAATTACCTGCTTGGGTATATTTTTAGCTGATTGCTTCATCTTTGCAAGTGTTTTAGCTACAAGTCAACTACTGGTAACTTACTTCATTAAGATCTTCTTGTAAAAGCACAAAAAGTTTTGAAAGCTCTTTTTTGGATAAAGAACTGTCTAAAAGGTATTTAAGATTTTCACTTTAAAAATGAATTACTGGGAGTCAGGACTGCAACGTATTCAGGAATGCATAACATATACAGTATAAGAAAACTGGGTTCTGCATGAATCTGAACTTGCAGTTTTTAGGGTGTAGTAGCACTTGCTTTGTATTACTTTCTCAAGAGGGAAGTTTAAGTAGTAAAGCATATGCAATCAGGATGTTTACCAAGACAGAAACAGTCATTCCCAACATGTAAGCTACTTCTATCAGTAATCTGTAGTGGAAGCACAATTGTGCACTTCACTGTATGGATGGAATAGTTTGCTTGTATAATGCTGATGCAGCCTTTGTTGCTAGAAAATTGAAATTAATTTCTCTTGCCCCAAATCCACAAAGTCATTGTGGTTTTTGAAAAAGGTCTTCTGAGTTGATGGAATTTAAGAGGTTTTAGACCTTCTCCGTGAAGGAAGAAATACACATTTATTTATTGTGTGCTCCTGCTGTAAAATGATACGTTCTGTAAGAAACTAAACAAAAAAAGCAAACCACTTGCTATAAAGATTATTTAGTTCTATGATCGATTTCTTGGTAGATTTTTGTATATCTAGTATTTATTTGTATTTCAAAAAGTGAATTATCTGGCTAGTCTTTGAAGAACCAGTGAAAAAATTGTATGTAACAGTTGTAATAAGACAACAGATGAATCACTGAATCACTGATGTTGTTTTTGCCTTTCACCTTTTCTTGTATTAAGTCTTTTTAAAATGGCTTTCCATTACAGCCTGAAGTACTTGAACAACTGAGTGGATTAAAGGAATTTTGGATGGATGGTAATAGACTAACGCTTATTCCAGGGGTAAGTGCTCTTACTGTGTTAATAATTTAGTATTTTAACTTACAGTGGTATTTGCTTTGTCAGTGATTATCTGTATTAAAGTTGCTAGGTAATTTTAATGCTACTTAAAACCAAAAGGCAAGTGCCACTTAAATGCTTAACCAGTCTACTTGAAACATGTCACTGATGGTGAGAGCTGGGTACACAGCTTTCCTTTCATGGAAAGTTATATACCTCTCATGTAAAAATTATGTTCCAATTCAGGAAAAGAGTAAAAATCCTGGATCAAATTTAGGTTTGACCAGTCCTTCCATAAAAGGATTATTTTGTGCTAGATAGCAAGCAGAAATTTATAGGATAAATACTGTGTAGATTTTTACTGGGCAAAATACCTTGTGTACATTTTTATTGGGAACAGCTGTAAAGCAAGCAATACCTGTTCAGGTGCAATACCTATACAGGGAGCATAACCAGTTCCTGAGAAAATGTTCTGCTCACTTTGTCTGGGTTCCTGACATAACTGAGAATTATGGTACTTTTGAACATCTGCTCATGTTGTAGTAAACCAGTATTTGAAATTTGGGAAACAGCTGGTATGCTTTCAGACTTAAAATCACTAGCAATCTCCTTACATGAAGCTTTCTTGCTTGTAGTCTTTTCTGCTGTCTTTCCCTCAATTCAACAAATTCTTCCCTGAAGAGCTGAGTAGATGTTATTAAACTTTTCTACCTTACACAGTAAAATTAAAACTGTATTTGTGAAAATGCCTCATTCCCTTGAAGATTATAGTAGGGTAGCATGCACAAATCTTCAAGTTTATCCTTGGTTGATGTGGAAAGGTAATGCATGCTTATATTTTGGCTTGTTTCTTCAGTTCAAAACAAGGGTTTAATTGTTTTTGAGGCTAAGAGGGATGCAGTTTTACACAGTAGGCAAAAATAAACATTAAAAGACTTCACTGGAGCCTAATGGGGGCCTTATATTATTTGTCTCTGTCTGAAGTCTGTTCTAAAGCTTCAGTTACTTGATTTCATGGTAGCTGATCCAACTGTTGAATTTGCTGCAGGCTGACTTCAATGAGTTGAAGAATTGCTGTGGTGTGTCTGGGTGTATGGAAGAACATGAACTGTGTGTACCTGCACAGCATATTTTATTATAAAGCTTGGATATTTTGCATGAAAGTGTATTTCAGATTTATAATTAGGTTTTCTCTTTTCCTCTGGCATTACGCTTGAGACAGTTGTCAAATCTGCTGGATGTCTTGTATTTAACTTGCACTTCCTAAAATGCATCATTTTCTCTTTCTTGTAGTTCATGGGCACTTTGAAACAACTGACCTACTTGGATGTTTCTAAAAACAACATTGAAATAGTTGAAGAAGGTATTTCAGGTTGTGAAAGCCTGCAAGACCTACTGTTATCCAGTAATTCACTTCAGCAACTGCCAGAGTCTATTGGTTTGTATTTTTGGTTAATTCATATTCTTAGAACCTTATATTTAGACCAATGACATTGTCAGTCTACGTTTCAATTGATTAGAAGAGCAAGTTTTGGATAAAGCTGTAATGCATAGCTGAATAATAAAATTTGTATTTATTTTGGAGCCTATGTGACTTCATGCAGTAGTCTGTACATGGATGAGAATCTGTTGACTGAAAAAAAAAAACATTTTTATCCTACCCCCTACCCTACCCAGCACACCCACCTGCCCTGCCATGGCTAGCACATGGTAAACTGGAAGACAGTTCTGTAAGCTTGTCTTCTTATTTCCTTATCTATAAACATTATAGGCATGTCAGGGAATACAGATGTGGTTGGTTGTCCATAATATTTTTTCCCTTAATGTAAATGTAAAGTAAGCTTAACTAGCTCAAATGTCCTTTTTTTGTTTACTTGTTCATTTTATTACAGGTTCTTTGAAGAAGGTAACAACACTAAAAATTGATGAAAATCAGTTAATTTATTTGCCAGACTCCATAGGAGGGTAGGTATCTCACCTGAATAAAATGTAGGATTGCCTTTCTGCACACTTTTCTGTAACACTGACTCCTCTTCAGAATATTTTTTACATCTCTTTGTTTTTATTTCTTCTACATGTTAATGTCTTAATAAAATAAAAGCAAGTGCTTTTATATCTTTCTTCTAGTTTGCAGCATACGTGTTCGTTTTGTATTATTTAGTGTCAAAAGAACATGTATTATTGTAGCCACCAGTCCATAAAAGAAAAACTGAATGGGAAAGAAAACAAGATGTTTAAAAAGGCAGTGAGCTGCCTGAAATTTGGTTTAGCAGTAACATGGGTGTGGCTGTGATAAATACTGCAAATAATTTGTCCACTTTTCAAAAGGCTATAGAAAGTGGGTCTAAACACACACTCCCACTTACCTTTTTTACATTATAAGGAGAATTTTCACCTGTTGGTCAGCATATATCATTTGGTGTTAATTTTTTAAATGTGTACGTAATTTTTTTGGTGTTCATAATTTAAAACTCTTAATGATGGCAAAAATAATTGGTACATAATTGAGCTATCCTGATTAGCAGTATTTGTTTCAATTTCTTTTATTGTATTGCAATTAATATACCTTATATTTGTTGTCAGAATTTACAAAATACATCTCAGCCAGATTTTTAGGTTTCCTGTCTCTGAATCTTGGAATGCACTCTGCTCCTATTTGGCTATGATGTGTCCCATTCTGAAAGCTTTCAGTGCCATGCACTAGAACATTTTCAGGTAGTACACAAACATTTGAGGTAGCTGACCCCTCTGTTTTCACTGAATGCTCTCTCAGGAGGATAGTATAAAGGAGATTTAAAAACTCCTTTTTTAAATTTAAAAATTTAAAAAAACCCACAGTCAACCAACAACAACAAAAAAAAAACAACTCCAAACACATTTTAGACAATTAGTAATAAATTTTTCTTGGATTTCAATTTTCTTGCATTTCAGAGTTTTATTTTTAATGAAATTTTATATTTTTAATTAATAGTTATATTAACTTTTTTAAAGTTACTCAATTAATGTTGAATTAAGTAACCTGTATAGTGGAGTAATTTTAAACTTTTTTTTTTTTAGGTTAATATCAGTAGAAGAACTGGACTGTAGTTTTAATGAGATTGAAACATTGCCTTCGTCCATTGGGCAGCTCTCTAATATAAGGACATTTGCTGCAGATCATAACTTCTTAACACAACTGCCATCAGAGGTATGTATTTAATTAAACACTGCAAAATGCAGTTTTTTAATGTGTTTTGAACTACATAAAAGGTTTTGGATAGCAAGTTCATCTTTCTTGAATAGATTTTCTTTGTGTATATTTTTAAAGAAAGATTTATTCAAATTACAAGTTTTCAACTAATGAAATTCTGATTTTTTCAAGGAAGAATTAGAAATATGTCTCTAGTGTATTGAAACCAAAAGAAGGCTTAATATGTAAGAATTAACCTAATTATACTTCCTTGGCAAAAATAGCTATAATACTTACTGTTTTAAACCAGTAAAAGTCTGCATTTTTAGGGTTGTGAAGATGAATTAATACTTTGGATTTTTTTCAGATTGGGAACTGGAAGCATGTAACGGTGTTGTTCCTGCATTCTAATAAGCTTGAATTCCTCCCTGAAGAAATGGGGGATATGCAGAAATTAAAAGTCATCAATCTGAGTGACAACAGGTTTGTGGATGCATTTATTCAAGTAGGAGTCATATAATATGCAATAATCATAGAGCGGTCTGGGTTAGAAGGGACCCTAAATATCACACAGTTTCAACCTCCCTGCCATGGGCAGTGACACCTCCCACTAGATCAGATTGCTCCAAGCCCCATCCAACCTGGACTTGAGCAATTCCAGGGATGAGGAATCCACTACCTCCATTGGCAGCCTGTGCCAGTTTCTCACCACCCTCAGAAATAATTTCCTCCTAATTTCTAATGTAAATCTACCCTCTTCCATCTCAAAACCATTACTCTTTGTCCTACCATACCCCTGCATACCCCTGTAAAAAAATCCACACCTTTTCTTATAGGCCTTGCTGTACTCTGGATCTTATGGTTCCACTGTATTAAGCTGTCATTATTTTAATGACATGGCACATAGCACATGCTTTGAATCATTGTTTCTATATATTTATGATTGTTAGCATGTATTTTTCTGCGGAAATATTTTGGTCATTTTCATAAAAGCTTCAATTCTTACTTGAAAGTTAGAAACTTCTTGTGTTGCATATGGAGGACACGAAACAGCATATGGAGGATATATCACAGAACTGTGTAAAACTGTTTATTAGAGGTGGTTATTAAAAACTAAAAGTACATTTCTCATTCAGGAATCGCCTATTTGTAGAATGGAAATGTATTGGGAAATATGAGTTCTCCCTCTTGTTCTGCCAGTCCAGCCTCTCTGTGCTCCATAGATTCATAAAATAGTTTGGGTTGGAAGTGTTAAAGATCATCCAGTTCCAACCCCCTTGCATAACCATTTTCCCTCCCACTAGACCACCTGCACCTCCATTTGTCCACGGATATCAGAGCATCCGCTATGCAGGGCAGCCCCTTTCTCAGACATGTATCTTGGAAAAAAAAAACCAAACCAAAAAGTTTCAGCTATAGCACTTTTTGTTTTTTTAATTGGCACGTGTGTATATTGAGAGATAAAATGCTGAGGATTCAAATTAATTAACTCAGGTTAATTGTCTTCAAAATGTTATTCAAGTCACTGATCTGAATAAAATTCAAGTTACATTGTCACCTTTTAATTTTTTTAAATTGCATGCTGAACTGGGCAGATATTTGGCTTGATTTTGTGTTTTTTGCTTGTTTGGTTGATTTTAATTCCAGGTCTGTCTTTGAATCTAAATTAAATGCTGCTGCCTTTCAGTGGTCAACAGTTATTAATTTAACTGCATCTGTAAATGTCCTTTTTAGGCATTTTTACAGACTAACATAGGATTGTCTCGTAGCAGTCTTAATGGTATCAATTAGTGTACTTGCATAAATTCTTGTTGTAATTTACAGGCTGAAGAATTTGCCTTTCACCTTTACAAAACTGCAGCAGCTCACTGCTATGTGGCTATCAGACAATCAGGTACACTTTTTAGAAATTAAGAATAAATTATTGTTGACTTTATTCCTAATAAATATGAAAAGTGCAGAGCCATCTGTTAAAAATGAGGCTGGTATTGTGTAGTGGTATCAATACTTCCTTGACATTCCTACGTTGATTCTCCTGAAATAAACAACACTGAGCCTACCTGTCTTTGGAGACTTTCATACTTCTAGCAAAGTTCCATGCAATTTCCACAGAGGTTGGTTTTCTGGGGTTCTGTTTTTCTTTTTCAGGCTTGTTTATATGGGAGTGTTAATGCTTTATCGACTAGTACTAGACTCTGTAGCAGCTCTTTATTCCATGGCAATACCATTGGGGAAACTTAGCACACCTTTTTTTGAGCTGGATTTCTTGCCACACTGTTGAACATTGTGATTGTCTCAGTTTCTATTAAGCAGTAACTTTTGTGTTTGTGGCTTCTACTTCCACTGTGTATTGAAGACTTCTGTACTGTGCTGATTTTCTGATCAGCATTAAGGTTTACAGCACTGCCAGAAATCCACTAGCCTCAGATGTAGTTTAATGTAAGAATTTTTACCGATTTTAAGAAGTCCCTATGGTTTTTTGTATGAGCTGGGGGATATTGATTCTGATGTCAGTATGAAAAACTGAGTAGTTAATTTTTCTCTTCTGATTTGCTGCAGCTTTAAATGGCCAAATAAATCTGTGTGTTCCAGATCAGCCTCCTTTGACATAGTAACAAGTCCTAGCAATAAATTGGGTTGTTTTTTTAGTTTCCGGTGTCTGCTTTTCTCTTAAAGCTGTTGCTGAGTCTCAGTTCTCAGTCAAAACCAATCTTCTAAGACAGACATGCTAAAAACTTTTTTTTTTTTTTTTTTTTTACACAAGGCAATGTAGTCTTCAGAGTAGTGAGACAGGCTTGCTCTGTGATGTGTAGATCATACTTTTTTTAAACATCTGTTGTCAAAATATATCCTTCTTTTGTTCTCTTCATAGTCTAAACCACTTATCCCTCTTCAAAAAGAAGCTGACCCTGACACACAGAAAACAGTGCTTACTAATTACATGTTCCCCCAGCAACCTAGGACTGAGGATGGTAAGAATTTCTGAAATATTCTGCTCACTTGTAAAATTAACAATTAGGTGACTGTCCAGCTAGTACAAATTTCACTAGATAATACCTCAGTACAAGTTTGAAGTAGACTTGTAAGTGATGAACAGTGACATCTGAACAGAGAGAACACTAACCTAATGTGATCTACTCATCAGTAGATTCTAGGGGAAAATGTATCAGTGAGCAAGGTGAGGAATGGACTGGTGGGATTCCATTCTGCTTTGGTTGCCACTTCACAGTGTGACACCCAATTGCATTCTGTCAGAGCTTCATAATTTGTGGTGAAATTCTCCTTAGGCATCTCCTTCTGTTGTAATGGAATGTTAGGCAAAATGTTTCCTCCGTTTCCTCCATTTCCAAGTACATATTTTTGGAAAAGTACATCACATTCCATGTTTTATTTTAAAAGAAAAAAATCATCCAGAATTACACATTTTTCTTGCCTTTAGTTTGAACTGTTTTTATAACAGGTTAGGCCCAAAATATTAATGCCTTGCTGGATAGTTATTTCTGCACACTTGTAAAATAGTTAGGAAAATAAGTAACATTCCACAAGTAACCCTCAGGCATTAGAAAAGGAGAGTTAAATTTTTTATTTCTCTACCTCCTTTCTCCTGAAGGCAAAAGGAAAAACTTAGGGTGCTGTAACAGAAATGGGGTGAGGGTCTTATCAATGAGAACAAAAAAAAAACTGGCAAGTGGCATAATTTGCTATTCACAGCACAAGTATGGGGTACACTGAGAGGAGTAATCAAAAATATGATAAAACCCAGCAAATTGGATGCCTTCTCATTCTGCAATACATTTGGTAGAAAGTGAGAATCATAAAAACATTTGAAGATTCAGTGAAGTCCAAGATTGGTCCTGAAAGTGTTCTCCCCATCTGAACTGTTTTTTTACCCAAAGCTGGTGTTTCTTTCTGTACACAAGGAAAGAAATGCTTGTTTGGCTTAAGCTGGCAGAATATCTGCCTCTGAGATGGTGATTCTAAAAAGGCTTAAAGTTCAGAGGTTTCAAATATTAAAGTTTTTAAAATTCTTTACCAAGTTAATTTTTGGTCAGGAATAGTTTCAATGGTAGTAAATGATTTTTGAGTATTTTTAGGTGTGTCAAAATTATAAATTTACCCAATAAACACAGAGTAAGAAATGCTCCAGTGCACTTCTTGAGCTCTGCAATTAAGTGCTTCTCTATTTCAGGTATGGAACTAGTTAATATAAAGAGTCTTGGCATTTCTAGTGAAGGAAAAACCTTTGCTGGGGTGGTGGTGGCAGGTTTATTAGACTATTTGTCATGCTAAAGTAGAACTTGGCTGAAGTAACACAAAGCATGGAGAAATGCTAGAATAAGAGACAGTGGTTACCCAAAATATTTTTTTCTCATTTGTAAAATTAAGCAAGAAATACTTCATAAAGCTCCTGTCATTTCTCTGTAACTTCTGCAAAATCATGTGTTTACCTTAAGTTTTTAAGGTAAAAAGGCTTTGGGTTTTTGTCACTCAGGTTTGAGGGTTTTGTCTCTGAGTCATTATTTATTTTTAAGTTTCACTGAATGAAATCAGGTAAATGCTCTTATACATGTGTAATGTAACCACCACACTGTAATCTCTATATTTAGAGATTAATCTCTAATTAACCTCAAGAAGTACAATTTACATTTCTCTATATATACAAATATGTTATCATATTTATACACATATATGAATAAAAATGCTTTGCAGCAGAGAGTTCTGCTGAAAATTTTCAAGTCTGAGTGCTGTGCAGCTGTGTGTGTGAAGTTTTTTACTTTACAGGAATTTTATTATTATGAAAATACAGCCAAGTTAATAAAGTAGTGGTAGTGCAGCTAGTCTCCAATTAATGGTGCTGCTAGTATCTTTATCTTTTTAGAATGCATAAGAAAGCACACAAATCCCATCCAAAAGAAAGAAAAAGATTTTCATTTTGCATAATGTACCCTATTTATGAGATCTTCTCTTTTTTTTTCTTCTTTTTTTTTTTAGTAATGTTCATATCTGATAATGAAAGTTTCAATCCATCTCTGTGGGAGGAACAAAGGAAACAGCGTGCTCAGGTGGCATTTGAGTGTGATGAAGACAAAGATGAGAGAGAGGCACCGCCTCGGGTTAGTATTGAATTGCTTTTGACTACTTGGTGTTTCCCTCCCACTTATTGCCACCTGTGAATCATATGCTTTTCCTTACTTGGGCTGTGGATTTTGTTCTGCTGAAGAAATCAAGTCTTTATTGGCCAGTTAAGAATATCTAACAGGATGAAACATCATGAATTTTTAGGGGGTTTGGAGTTTTTTTTGGCCAAATCATTTGAAGTGGAGCACAAGGGAAAAACTTTCAATTAATGTCAGGTGATGTAGCTTATTTAGGAGACTACAGGGACTACCAGGGAGAAAGATAATGGTGAAAATTATTAATCCTGATTTTTCTCTCAGTGAATTCTCATTGTCATAATTTTTCCTGCTTGCAATCAATGGACACATTTGGGGGCAGGAGGGAAAGTGATTTGTAGTCTTGCTGAGTTTTATAAATTCAAATTTGCATCAGTCCAAGTAGACTCAAACAGAAAAGTGGTGGAGATCCTAGACTGTTCACTTATCCTAACTAATTATGTGTTTTAAAGCTGATGTTTTAATCATAGTATTTAGTTACATGTAGAACATCATTGCTTTTTGTTATACAGGAAGGCAACCTGAAGAGATATCCAACTCCATATCCTGATGAACTGAAGAATATGGTCAAAACAGTTCAGACAATTGTACATAGGCTAAAGGATGAAGAATCTACTGAAGATATTGCCAAGGAACCCAAACGAGAAGGACAGACGGTTTCTGTAAAAGATGTGGGGGTAAAGGTTAGAAATAATAGTATCTTCTGACTTTGGAAGAACTTCCAAAGATCTAATTTTACTGATTCCTTTTAATTATTCCCTTCTCCCTCCTCACTACTGCTTTAGGAAGAAAAATTGTCTAATCTAAGAACAAAAATTACCTCTTCCCTTTCTAAGGAAGCCTTTAGTAAATGTCTGGTTTGAAGTAGCCATTTTCCTCTGACATTAAGAAGAAGGAAAGGGACTTGATTCTTAGGCAAATACAGACTGTGGATATGTTAAGAAGCTGACTTACTTAGTTTTTTGAGGGATGGTATCTTTGTAATCTTCTGAATGGGTTTTGTCTGCCAGACTTCACAACGAAATTCAAGGTAATCTCAGAGGATCTTACTTCTACCCTTATAACTGGAAGTTTTACATGATAAGTTGGAAAAGCAGTTGTAACAAGTTGGCACATGAGTCAGCAGTCTCTAACCAGTTACTGTAGGATGATAGATGATAAATTTACTTTTTGGGGCTGATGTGTCTCCTTGTAGATATTTTTTTGCCTCTTTTTTTGTTTAACTGGAAATTTAGTGATAAAAGTTTTCTGCAATAATGTTGGAGAGTCCAGCCAATTAACAGAGGGTAAGGTTCTTCCATAATACGTAGAGATTTCTCTGCATTCCTGGCGCATTTTGTACTTTGTAATGTCAAAGCTTAAGTTTTCCATTCCGTAGTTTCTCAAAATGTGTAATGGCAACTCTAAATATCATTTGCTAGTGAAAACCTTTCAGGATGTTTTCTTTGCTAATGTTCTTAATCCTGTAGACTTCAGAAACTGCTGCAATAAAAAACAAAGCAGATGAGAGAAAGCAATATTCAGCAGGAAGCTCTGTGCAGAAGCCTACTGAACCAGAAGCTGAGCACAGCAACACAAATTCACAGATGACTGCGCTTGTTAAAACCTTGCAGAATGCAAAAACAGTTGTCAACCATGAAGACACGCTCGAGGTACAGCATTGTGATGAACATTTTAACAGTCAAAGAATTGTGTGCTGGTCGTGTATTGAATTTCTTACTCTGAGAGATGAAAATTTATCTTGATAGTAGAAAAAAAATGCCAGTTCAAATTTAGATAGAATTTTCAAGGTTTTGCTTGATTTCAGTTCTTCATTAAATAATTTATTTTAATTGCCACTGAAGTGACAAAATACTTGATTAGTGGCAGCAAGCAAAACCTTCTATATCCAAGTAACTGTGCTCAAATATTTCAATACATATTCCTCTGTACTTACTAGTAAGCTGTTGCAAATAAGTCTTGGATTGCATTTACCTCTTACAAAGCAACAAAGATTTTAAACTCTTTGTACATCTCTCTGACAAACACCATGTATGCATTTATTTAAAATGTTTCAGTCTTATGACAAATGCTTTTTTTCATAGTTTCACAAGGAGATTGATTTTGTCTGTCTCGTGTAAGCAATGGAACATGTATGTATTATTCTTTTGCTGAAGAAAATTTGTGACAAGAAGTTGTGGCTGCTGCTGGCTATTTCCCCACTAGCATGTTCTTCCTTCTACATACATTCTGAAAATACTGGTTTTGACGTTTTTCATTAGTTTAAAGACATTATTTCAGAAAATAATATTAGTTGTCTAACAAGAGTGACAGCAATTCTTTGTACCGAACCGTGTATCTGTATCAGTAAGTAAATGAGGCAGTAGAGGGCAGTCAGTCATGGACAGTTAATTCCTTACTTCCTTACTTACTTCACCTGCTGGTGACTGTTGAAGCTGAGTCCAGATACCTAAATTTTACATTCATGTACTTCTGTGCTTCAACATTGATTACACTTGTTGTATTTCCTAGCAATAGGAAAGGCAGAGTGGAATCGGCATTGAAGGGGCTGTCTGTTCCAACTGCAGAGAAAAGCAGATGGATTTCTTTTTTTTTATTTGTAATGAAGACTGTTCTAGCTTGTTTGGTATAACTTGTACAGGTTTGTCCTCCCTGCAGTCCAAAGAACTGGCCAGATAGTTAGCAACACAGGAATGGTAGTGCCCCAGTAGGTTCCACTCATTAAATTTTCTGAAACTTGCAAGTAAAAGCTAACAATGGCAAGTCTACTTTTGCAGTCTGCAACATCGATTTTATAGCATTTGCAAAAGGAAGCGTGTTTACTAGGAAGATATTTCCTCTTTAGGAAAGGAAAGTATTTCTTTCTTTCAAAGAGATTGCCTCTTACTGGAAGCAATTGTTTTCTGAAGATGATAGGAATATAGGCTTGCAGTATCATACTGAATCAGTTCCATGACTGCTTTGCAGAAGTTTTGAGAGTTAATCTCTTGAATAAGAGCATTGAGCTCCATCTTATGGTTAGGAATTAGCCATTTCTTGCTTGAAAGTATTCAACATCAGTTTACTCCTCTGCCGTTGTTCTTGACGTCAAACAGCTTCTCCTCCTTTCGTAATTTGCCCCTCAAGGTACATGTGAAGGTATAAACCAAATCTACGCTTGCTATTTTTTTCCTAGACTAGGCAAGCCAACCTCATCCGGCTTTTCTCACAGCGTTACCCTCCATGTCTTGGAAATGCTACTATAGCTGTGTCAGTTTGACCTCTTCTCTGCAAAACCAATACAGACCTAGTCAGTCTGGGGCTTTTGCTGGTTCAGTGGTAACTTTCTGACTTGAATTCATCTGGAGGTTCTCTCCAGTGTTGGAACAGTGGCAGCATCTGTTTGCTCTGTGTAGAGCTTTGCAGCTGAAGTTACAGGCTTGATTGCCATTCCCGTGGCATTTGTTAGTAGTGGCAATGCAAGTACGCATGAGTTACTGCTTAAAGGTAACTCAGTGGCAAGTATTGCTAAATTCAGTTGACTTGCTTTACAAATGCACTACACAGTTGTCATGTTATGCCTATGTTAAGTTGCTTCCCTATTTTTTTTGCCTGTGTTATTCAGTGGTTTACAGTTTAGATCCCATTTACATAACCTTTGAGGAATTATTTAAAAAGCACAGCATAAAACTGTTTTTCCTTTAGCAGGAGTCCGAAGAGCTCTCCTCTGATGAAGAGATGAAAATGGCAGAAATGCGACCACCGCTGATTGAAACCTCCATAAACCAACCCAAAGTGGTAGCTCTTAGCAATAACAAAAAAGGTTAGATACAACAAAAAGCACTGGAAGTGCTGTGTGATTTTGATAATTTCTCGACCCAAAGTGGCTAGTTTTTCCCAATAAATTATGTAAAAGTAGATTTAAGTTAAGTTTTAAAAGACAGAAGATCAAGTCTCTAGTTAAGCAAAGAAAGCAGGAAAAAAATCTTCAATCTGTTATATTTGAGTGTGTGGTAGAGACAGCCATGTTCACACCCTGTTTTTTCGTTATCATCAGTTTAAAAGCAGAGGAGGAAAGGAGATGTGTGTGTTTGGGGAGACTGCTATCTTGAAGACACTTGATACCTTGAAAAAAGGATGGCAGAGAGTGGTATTTACCTTGGAAATTTTCCATATTTCCCCCCTCCCTCAGATTTTGTAATTAGTGCACCTATAGGCAGCGGTATCACTTGTTTATATTTCTCAGAATAAGCTGTAGTCTCTTCCTAAGGTCTAAGAATAGGCTTCTCTCACAACTTTTCTTTCTCCAGAAAAAAATTCTTTTATATTACCTCTTTCATCCAACACGAAACTTCACAACATTGTTTTTAGTACCTTAATTCTCTATTCTCTGAAAGATAATTTTGGTCTGGGGAACCATTTCCTTAACATTAAGGAATTCAGAGAAAACATAATTTAAAAGTGGGCGAGCAAATTGTATTTTGCTTTGTATGGTACCCTACTCCAGTACCTTCCAGGACAAGAGGTTTTTTGACCATTAGGTATCAAAGAGTGAGAACTGGGTCGTATGGAGAAAAATCATATGGAGGTAGAGGAAGAGTCTGCTGAGGATAACATGCAGGGGAAAATACTAATGTTTCTAAACGCAGTCTTCAGGGTTTTTTGCCTGACTGAAGTAGTAAGTCAAAATTTCTTTCTTGTCTCTAGAGACAGACATTAGTTTCACAAAGTTTTTGCTTATGGCACCTGGGACTATGTCTTGAAGCAAAAATTTAAATGCATTTGTTTGTACACTTATATCAAAGTCATAGGTCAATTGAGGTCCCACAGAGAAATTATTTTTATGTGCATGTTGTATGTAAGTAGGCATACATTGTGCATGAGTAAATGTCCATAGGTGTAAATTACTCTCAGATTGTTTTCCTAACTCTCTACAACTCCCTGAAAGGAGGTTGTAGCCAGGGAGGGGTTGGTCTCTTTTCCCAGGCAACTCTCAGCAAGACAAGAGGGCACGGTCTCAAGTTGTGCTGGGGGAGGTTTAGGTTGGACATTAGAAAGAATTTCTTTACTGAGAGGGTGATCAGACATTGGAATGGGCTGCCCCGGGAAGTGGTGGATTCTCTGTCCCTGGAGATATTTAAAAAGAGACTGGATGTGGCACTCAGTGCCATGGTCTGGTAACTGCAGCGGTAGTGGAGCAAGGGTTGGACTTGATGATCTCTGAGGTCCCTTCCAACCCAGCCAATTCTATGATTCTAAGTGATATACAAAGCATGGGAATGCATCAGACTCCACCTCTGCAGAATATCTTTCTTTCCTGTTTTGTTTTTTTTTTTATTTTTTTTACATTTATGAAACTATACAGATCTAATCCAGTGATGTAGGTCTTTCCAGAGTTCTTGGTCTAATAAATAGCAATTTAGCAATGATTTAATGTTTGAAATCAGGAATTTTTTACACATTTCAAAATATACCACATGTGAAGCTGTGTGCTTCATTTTCACAGGGGCTAGTAGACTCATGTAATTCAAAACTCTGAAATAATTGCGAAAACAGAAACACGATTTGATGGCTTTTCTGGGAAATGTGATGTAATGTAGCACTAGTTTATGCCAAAGAAGCCTGGAATAAAGCAGCAAGTTAAATGTCATTAACCGGTGAGGGCTGTTTACATTGAGACAAATATTTAAAAACAGGAACTCGTGCCAATTGGTATTTGTGAGTTTGAATGAAGTTTGCAAAAGTGCTAGCTTACATTTTAGTTCCCAGTAGGAAGAATTACTGAAGAACAAGAGACAGTTTCTAAGTACTGTAGCAAACTGTCACAGTTTAACACTGGCCTGGCAATTAAACTGAGCGACAGATCCTCTCTATTAATCCCCCTCTCCTTCCTGATAAAGAAAGGAGAGAGAATAAGGGAGAGAGACTTATGGGTTGGAAACTAAACTACACAGCTTTAATGAAACAGTAATGATAAATAGGAGAAAATTACTAAATATATACAAATATACAGGAAAATTGATACCACATTCCTCTCCCTGCTCCCCCAGTAACTCTCACATCACCACTGAGGCTGCAGGGCAGCCCTGGGAAAGTCCAGGCTGGACTCCTGGGCTCAGCAGCATTTGGGAGCTGGAGGCAGGAACACACAGATTCAGGCTGGCAGGGATCAGGACCACAGGCAGAGGAACGGACAGGATCCTCCCAGGATGCTGAAGCAGACAGGGACAGGTTAAGAAGGGAAAGCAGGAAGGGGTCTGACCCTCGTGATCTCTCAAATTTATACTGAGTATGATGTGTATGGGATGGAATACTCTGTTTGGCCAATTTTGGACATCTGTCTTGTCTGTTCCTCCCCAAAGGAGGGTTTCAGGTGTGACATCTTCACTCCTTCTGGAGGGCAAAATATTCCTCAGGGCTGAGCAGTGTCCTTGGTTCTGCACACCAGTCTCTAGCAGTAACTATAAACATTGAGTGTTACCAGTCCTAGAAACAGACACTGAGAAACTTGCTGTTAATTTCAGCACATGCAGCTCCTTACAAGAGACTTAGCTGAAAGCAGAAGTACAAGATAGGAAATCACCTTTATCCTGGCCCAATCCAGGACACATACATACATTAAATGACCATTAAACAGATGTCTTTGGAACTAAATTGGCAAATTTTTATTTCAGATGATTCAAAAGATGCTGATTCCTTATCAGATGAAGCTACCCACAACAGCAATCAAAATAACAGCAACTGTTCCTCTCCTTCTCGAATGTCAGATTCTGCTTCCTTAAATACTGATAGTAGCCAAGATATTTCTCTCTGTTCTCCAGACAAAGAAACGCATGCTGCTGTTTTATCCAAGATCAGGTTTGTAAGACATTGTATACCACTGAACAAATGTAATAGAAAAATGTTATATAATCTTTCATATTATGTGTCCGTTCCACTAATTCACAAATTTAGCATTCATTAATTTAAATACTAATGTTTTAAAATAATGTTAAATAATGCAGTAGCTCCTTGTTTAAAAAAAAAGAGTTCAGAGTATGTTTTTAGTATACAAGACATGGTTCCCTCTGCTTTAATAATAGGGCATAATAATTTCTTCCTTACAATTTTTCTCCCTGCAGAATACTTGAGTACACCATTTTTAAAAGCTCTATGTATTTATTTGCATAATGTCAAAAAATAATTTTATTACTAACAGAACTATAAAAAGGTCTTAGAATCTTACTGAGAATGGACTTTGAGGTTGCTACTCTTCTTGAGGTTTTAGTTAGAAGGTGCCTTTCTCAAAAAGAATTCCCAATAGGTACATGACGTTTATGCAAAAATTGTCATGGGACTTGCAGATATGTGATTAAAAAGATGGAATAGCGAATCGTGAGTCTGGCTGTATATTGGTCTTTGTCCACATGCACAGTGTGGCTGTATTGCATGTTAATGTTTATTTTCTCTGAAACAGTTCTTAAAGGAATATGTTCCTTTTGGAATTGCTTTTAAGAGCTATCTTTTTTTCCAGGCAAGAAGATGAAAATTTGAATAATCTTTTGCAAAATGGAGATGAGTTGAACATTACAGTAGAAGAAAAAATAATTGTGCAAGAGAAGGTTACAAATTTGTCTGAATATGAATTAAGCATCGAAGAAAGATTAGGCCTGATAGGAAAAGGTGTTGATCTAAGCACTCCTGCAGAGGAGACTCACAAGTTAGACCAAATAAACATGAATATCAGTAAGCTGGTTAGTGAAGAGGCAGAGCCAGTTCCTGTAGAAAGGTTACAAACACAGGAAGTAGTTTCTGTAAAGGGCTTTTTGGATAACAACACAAAAGAAGAAAGTAAGCACTTGGAAAATGGAAATAAATATCCTATAGATAAATTAAATGGACATCCTCAGGAAGCAGTACAGTCTCCCAGTAAAGACAAAATAACAAGAAGCACTGCAGCTGATGATGATTCTGTTGAGCTGTCTGTTTCAAGGAGCACTGAAGATTTGTCCCCACAGAGAAGTGGTCCTGTGATGAAACCTCAGAGTGTCACCAGTATGGATACTGGTGGTGTGAAAATCTGTGATGTTGTCAATGAGAACGGTTCTCAGCAGCCAAGTTTGGCAGTAAAATCAGCACCTGATAGCGCAGATGGAAAAAACATAGTCCGAAGTAAATCCGCTACTCTTCTTTATGATCAGCCCTTGCAGGTTTTTCCTGGGTCGTCATCATCATCTGATTTAGTATCTTCTACAAAAACAGCGTTGAAGTTTGACTCAAATCACAATCCCGAAAGTGCTAATGCCATGAGAGGGTCAGCAGCAAGTGGTGCACAGAAGTTCTGTGCTCCCCAGTATAATATTCAGTACAGCAGCAGTGCAGCAGCAAAAGACACCTTGTGGCCTCAGAAACAAAACACCCAAGTAGAACAGGGCAGCTTACCTCCCTCACGCCTGGTGAGGTCTGACAGCACAGAAACCCCTGGCTATGTGAAGCATTCTGCCAACATGAATTTCTCCAATCATAACAATGTCCGAAGCAGTGCTGTGTATAACACTCACCAGCGGATGTCTGGGAGACACATGGATATGTGGGCTATTCCCCCGGGTGACAGACTGCTCCCAGGAGCAACCAGACACACTCTCCAAAGGCAGAGCAGTGTGTCTTCCACAGCTTCTATCAATATTGGGGATACTGGACCTTCAAGGCGAACTCAGGTTCCTGAAGGGGACTATTTAACATACAGAGATTTGCATTCAATGGGAAGAGCACCACCAATAATGTCTGGGCAGCAGAGGCCTCTTTCTGCCCGCACGTACAGCATTGATGGTCCCAACGTGCCCCGACCGCAGAGTGCTCGGCCCTCAGTGAATGAAATACCAGAGAGAACTATGTCAGTGAGTGACTTCAATTACTCACGGACTAGCCCTTCAAAGAGATCAAACCCAAGGGTTAACTCTGAGCACTCTTTATTAGACCCTCCAGGAAAAAGTAAAGTCCCTCATGACTGGAGGGAACAGGTGCTTCGACATATTGAGGCTAAAAAGCTAGAAAAGGTAAAAAAAATTTTTTTGAACTTTTCTACCTTTCTGCTACCTGAATATAGAATAAGTTAAATACTCTCTGTTTTGAAGTGCTTTTAATTACCAGTGAAAAAGTACTTCTGATAGTACCTTTAAAAGGATAAACATGTTTGTGATAAATATCTGAGGAGCAGCCAAATGCTGCCAAATGAGCCAGATTGCTCAATCTAATGAAATTTTCCCAAAAGAAAGAAAAGTCACAGATGTTTTTACATCATACTTGCCAGCTTAGTCCAATTACTTGAGAATATACTAAATAATGTCACATTGACCTGCTGGACTGGAAGGCCAGCTCTTTGAAGCCAGGCAATTCTTAATGTAGCATTGTATTCGTATTATACTAAAATATTCCCTTACACTTCTTGATCTTTCTGTTCTGCCTTTTGTCTCACATTTCTTCTCTTTAAGAACAAGAAAAAGAAAACCAGTAAAATCTCTTTGGAATTACAGGTCTAGAGCTTCAGTTGTTACAGAATTAAAAAACCATAATTAACATGTATTTGCCTCCAAGCCAGTTGTCTTTTGAAACAGGTTATCTGACAGATTGTTAAATTAATATTTATTGTTGTAAGAAGTGAACTCTTAAAAATCTTGTTCATTTCAAGAAATCACAGGGGGTTTGATATAACTAGAGATGATGAACAAGATTCTTAATGCACTGTAAATGCTATCAAGAATTTGAGCTGCTGTGTAGAGCTGCACAATTAAATATCTTCAAAGAATTTGTGTAGAGGTGGAAGAGTATGATCTATGCTGTCCAGATAAACCAGTTTAAAATATCACTGGGTAATGGGTAGAATGTGATTAGCCTCATCCTCTTTCCACAGAAGGGAAGAGAGACAAACAGCCAAAATATTTTTCTATTATTTGATGAGGTTTTGTATTTCTTTTGAAAGAAAAAAGTTTGATTTGTGATTACTATGCTAAGTACTTCAACATCCATGGTATCTAAAGAAATTTAATTTGAGATGGTTGGAAAAGTTACTTTTCACTATAATTTTTCTTCGAAATTCAACTACTTGAAGGGAATGGGCTCCCTTTTGTTTAAGTTGCATAACTTCTAGTGAAAGGCAGGGATGAGTTTTGTTTTCTGAAGAAGCCTGCACAATGGCTGCACCTATTCTTCTGATCCTGTTTGAGTCATGTACATATTTTAAGGCTTTCACAGTACTGTCCTGTATTGTGTGGTATCTCTTCAGGTACTGCCACTGTACCATGGCAGTCAGCTTTACTGAAATGAGATAGGTTGACTTGATTGCCCTTATGTCCTTCCATACTTCCTATCACGCTTTATATGTAAAGTTTTTTCTTTTTTTTTCCTACTAGATACAGAATAGCTGCTATTAAAAAGTCAGCAGAGCATCTAAGTTATCATATCTTAGAAGTCTGCTTTGTATGCAGGTGTTTCTTTTCTCTCTGGCCTGGAAGCATTTTAAAGTAGTTCTTACTTAAAGATCTAGACTTCTTTATGGGTTTAAAAGTGAACCTGTATATAATTGTCTATTTTATATTCTCTGGGATATGGCAGACTTAAAAAGAAAAATCTAAACTGTGAAAAATGTAGATATGATCCTATATGGCAGCTGGCAAATATGATAATGTGGAAATTCTAGTAACCTACTGGATATTTTTTTCTTCTTTTAAAATGATAGTTTGGGTATTTCTGTTTGCCACTAAAAAGTAGTGTGTGGGGGTTAATCTAAAAACCAGACTATTGAAATATTTCAAAATTCAGTAATTACAGAACTCATTCAGGGAACAAGCATGTACAGAATAAGTTCAATTACAGAGCTCATTTAAGGAATCTATTGGAAATTTAGAGCGCTTTCATGGATTTGAAATGGCTTTTTTTTTTTAAAGCATAAGTGTCAGTGTTAAAACAACACTGACAAAAACAGGTATACAAAATTATGCCTTACGATGAATATTTGATTCCAATTTCATGCCTGTGGTTTCATACAATAGTAAGGGCTAATGGTATTATTTTTGCTGTGACTCTTTGGAGCCTGTTATCTGAATTTAATCATGTTCATTATTTCTCTCTTCTGCTTATTAGGAAAGAGGTGCAGTGAGGTTTAGGGGTTAATTTTGCTGTGGGGTTGTTTTTTTTTTCTTTTGGCTGTGCTGATAAGTACTTGTTTATTTCATTTTTATAAAATTTAGTAACTGAAGGAGGGGAGCGCTAAATAAACAGTGTCTACTTGTTGGACAAATTTAAAAGCTAGCGATTGTTTTATTTATTGGCCATTTTTACCTGAGGCAGGTTTGCATGAGAAGTGATACAGAATAGCTTTAAGCCCAGGAAAAATTATAAGCAGTGAATTCCAGGCCAATAACCAGCATTTGTAATCCCTTTGGCTAGCTGCAAGGAGGCAACTAAAATTATCCATCTGGTTGAAGGGAGGTGAAAATAGCTCATGAGAACATTCATAAATAGACATTTTGCATATTTTCAGGAGAAACAACTACATAACGCAGAACATTTTGTGGCATAAATAAAAGAGCTTATTTAAATGTCAAGCTGCTCTGTAGTAGTTATATATGTAAGCTGTTGGAAATAATAGTGACAATTCTGCCTCACTGCCAACCTCAAAAGTTTAGTGCATCAGTGAGGTTTTAGGAACAGTAATATTTTTCAGATTTTTTCTTCTTTCCTTTTTGAATGTGACTTGCCAATTTTACTACCTGATGCACCTCCAGTAGTCTTCTATAGTAGTCTTGTTGAAAATGCTCATTTTGGAATTTAAACTAAAATACTGCCTATGTAAAAACACCAAAGTAACACACATTTTATTGTGTGGTAAAGGAATTTCTCATCCATGAAGTGCAGTAATGAATTTCTACAACAGTTACCTGCAAGTATCTTATATTTCTATGTGCTGAGTTGTCAGAAAGAGTTACTGAATCCAACTCTGTCCTTTCCTTATATTTTTTTTTTTGTTGTTATGGATCCTTTGGGAGTTCTTCCCAAGGTACATGTCTGCTTTCAATTCTAAATTCACTTGGACTTCAGTACTCCATTTTTGTCTACTTTTTCTGTTTATCTAAAATGGCAGAGTTTTCAGATGAGAGGTCATGAAGTTTGAGTTCTGCTTTCCAATTCAGAAATCAGAGTAGATGTTCTTAAAGGTTACCAGTGTATAGTGCCTTATTAAAAGAAAAATGTCCAAGGGTTTCAGTACAGATATAGGACTACAGTTTTAATAAATGTTTGAAAGGTTTTATTTAATTAGTTTTCTGTGTTACATACCTAGTATGCAAGGAAAGTACCTTTAGTGGGTATTGCACATTTTAAATTAAGTGCTTTACTGTTTACAAGATCTTAGCCTGAAGAACATCTTGACACTGATAAATTACAGGAATGCTATCTATTCCATAGCTGGTAGTTTTAAATTTTTATGTGAGTGGGTTTTTTCTCCATTTTAAATGGACTACTGAACCATCCATATTTTATAATGATATTTTGTGGAGTTCAATACATCACACTTCAAAAAGAAAATTCTTATGCATTTGGAATGTAACAAAAGTTCAAAATGCAAACATTTTATGATAGTAGAATTTAAATTATATATAATTTTCTGTATATCACTCTTCAATAAGATTGCTGTCAGTTACTGAAGATACATTTTTTTGCAGGACCAGAAAGCTAAATCCATGCCTACTTGTGTTTTCCCTCTCTCAAAACTGAAAAATAGTTTCAGAATATTTAAGCTCTTCCTTGGGATAAAACAGTATCTTGAAATCTTAAGATTTCAAACAAAGCTTTTCTTTACTTGTGTGCTTTTATATCAAAAGGCTTAAAATATTAATTTTGGGCATTTCAAATCTACCAGAATACCTTCAGCAACTTTTCCTAAAGAATCTTTGGTAGTCATGGTGGGAATGAAAAGTGATGGAATTTCTAGACATTTAATATAGCCTCAAGGGGTAACTTACGTCCACCTTCAGTTGGCAATTGAAACTAAGTAGTGTTATATAAATAAATAAAAAATTTACACTTAAGTTTAGCCATTAGGTTAGCAATTAAGGGTTTATTTCGAGATAAGTAGAGTGTCAAGTTGTGTTTCCTGCAGGTACTTGGAATTTTACTACTTCCTGTTCTATACCAAGATTCCATGGGATTGTTGGGGCAGACTCTAGACAGTCTTAAAAGTACAGCACTATTGTCCAATATAAGTAAACCTAGGAAGTTCCACTATTTATTCTCTTCCACCTAAGTAAATGTGTTAAGGCACATCAATTCCCAAAAGACACTCATTTGAAATCTGAAACTTTTAATTCTCTTGTAAGCTGCAAAATGGAGAATATATTTTGACTCTTAGCATTCAAAAAGAATGTAAGTAAACTCCAAGCTATGCTACTAGCTGCCTGCATTTAAACTTATTCCACTAGAAGGCTGAGTTTGACTTTTTTTTTTACTTTGCAGATAGCCATTTTTTCTTGATTTCTTGTAGTTTTTATATGCGTTCTTCACAGAGGAATAACTGATTTCTAGTGAATGTAGCTTTCGCAAAATATAGTTGAACATGTCATCTGTATTGGTTTAGAGTAACTGAAATGAGATTTTTCAAGGCTCAAATATCTGAATTATTATTTTGCAGGCCATTTTGCTGTAAGGCACTGTATTACAGCAAGTGGAGAAGGGAGTTGGTATTTGGCATTAGCATTCATGTTTAATCTGAAGTTTAGGCCATGGATTTGTTTCATTTTTAATTTTTAATCAATTGAAATTAAAAACAGATGTTTTAGTGGCATCTGAATGGCATATTCAGATTTCCAAAGGTGTCTTTTCTGGTGCAGCAATCTTCAGGAATCTCACTAGGGACCCTCACCATGCTCACATTGAGATGCAAAATTGAAGAGTGCTGTTCATACTCCAAATACCTCGGTTTCTCTCTTCCTAGCAGAGAATAGGTAGAGGAAGAATACTTCCTAGGTTTGTCACTAGAAATCTCTTACTGTGTTAAACTAAAACTTTCTTTCACCTCCATGTAATTTTAAATAGTACTTGCCCTGTACAGTTTGTGCTTCTGGGTTCCTTTTGGTTTGGCTAAAGAGGAGGAGACATGTAGAGGAATGTTCAATGTAGAGGAGGAGAAAAATGCTAGGTGTGGTGCTTCTGATGTCTTTCTACAGCAATTGTATAGTAATGTTTTGTACTTTGGAAGAATGCTTTGCCAGGAAAGGGGATTTTATAAACACCAGAATAAAACTATTCTCTGGCTATGTAAACACCTTGAAGCTCACTAAAAAGAGTTAACAGAAATCTTAATTCTTGATGTTCAAGTTTTTGCCTCTACAAATAGTACGAAAGTTGTGACTTCTGCAGATCTATCTTAAATTGTAAATATAAATCTGGATTTAGATTATCACTATTTCTTAACAATCTGGGACCTTCTAAGACAATAGTGAACCTAGTGGATCTAGGGATACTTATAGTGTAATGGTATGCTAGAGACATTTCAGAAGATAACTTTCTAGTCTCACCAGGCTTTCCTTCTATCTTTATCTTGTCTTTTTGCCACTTAAAGAAGATGGAGAGATGTAGGAATCTCTGAGAGGACCTTCATGTAAGGAGACTTCAGGGACTTGCCTTTACAAGTCAGGGAAAAAGGCCACCTTATCTAATCAGAGTGTATTTTGAGAAGAGTTATAAGAACGTGCTTTGAAGCACTAAATTTAAATTTGGTGGGGTTTGATGCTTTGATTTTTTACTATGATTGTATATTTACATGGGTCTTCTGTCAGTTTTTCAAGATAGGTTTGTTTCATTTGTCATCTGGCATGTAAAGAATTTTCCTTTTGTTCTTCTGTGTATTCTTTTGTTCTTAAAACCATGAAAGTCCATGGTGGCAAGATGGTAATGTCTACTGCTTTCTTTCTGTTACCCTTGCCAACATTGCAGAGGTCAGGTTTGCAAGGTAATGAAGCTCAAAACCAAATCACTCCCACATTTGTCCTTGAGCTCATGTTACCTGTTTGATGGCCTATAGAGCACACAGATGGACTTGGAGGTTTCTTACCAAGCTGTTTTTCTTTAAATGAGTCTCGTTCACATTTTTGAATGAAGTGTTACTGGAATGCATTTGTCCTGTTCAGAGCATTGCAATAATGAGAAAATGCAGTAGATCAAACCTCTGTAAATTTTCATTTGTACTGTTACCGGTAATAGGGGGAAAGTGAGACCAACAAATGGTAAATAGGTGGGTTTCCACAGGGGTTTGTCTTCTCTTCCTACAATATATTTGATATTTTGCAAATTTAGTTAAAACCTAGAAATCTCGATACGTGGTGCACCTTTGTTGCTTTTCCAGACACATGAACATTTGAATTACTTTATTTACATGTAATTCTGATTTACAGTAAATAAAGGTAAATAGGGGTCACTGAGTTGTGTTTTATACATCACAGTAGTACTGTTCTTGCATGTTTTTTATCTTGCATGACAATGGATTATGTTTGTATTAGTCTATGTATAACATGTCTTGTGGTTTATGCATGCTGCACTAATCTCTGTGTTAAATCTGTCCCCTCTTTATTCAGAGCATGCTGTCTAGGTCCTTTAATTCCAATTATGCTGCAGTTAGCAGCTTTCACTATGGCAGCTCTAGGGATCTGCATGGCAGCCAGGGTAGTGTTGCCTTGAGTGTTGCAGACGGAAGAGGTTCTGGTGTGCACATTGTTCGAGTGAGTACCTACAGGAGGCATTGCAATATATAGAGGGGGAAAGAATAAACTGTGAGAGGTGTCCATAAATTAATAGAGTTATCCTTTTATATATGGGTAATGCTTCCAATAAAAAGAATATAATTTGTGCTGGAATTTTTTTTATAGGCATAAAATCAAATACTTTGCCTTCCTTCCATATGCCTTAAATTTATGGGAAGGCTTTTCAATTTAATATCATGAAGTTGAGTTTTTCTAATTGGCTCTTACAGGTGGCTAAACATATGTAATAGTGTCTGCTTTCGTTTTACATATGTGAACAAGAGATCACCATTCTGAATTTAGCCTTGGTTGATAAAAGTTTGAACAAAACCTTACTATGCTATTTTTTTCCCCCCATCAAATTCTGATGATATAAACTGTACTGTCAGATTCTAAATGAATTCACAAAAATATTTTAGTTTGTAAGAAAATGAGGAAATTATTTCTTAAAGCTGAGCACCCTGAGTCATGTTATAGTATCCATTGTGAGCAGGATAAAATCAATAGAAGACATTTTAACTGTACAAATCCTTGAACAGGCAGCCCTTAGCATTCATTTACTTTTCTAAACAGTTTATTAATGATCAAAGACACCTCTGCCGTTTTTAGTTTTTTAAATGTCCATCAATATTTTATGGGTGTGGTGTCTTGGCTGCTAAGATTTTCTACACAAACAGTGTACTAGTTTATCAAAGAGGATAACGTATGATGAAGCCCTTAAAATGTTTTGTTCTGGGCTTCTGATGGGAATTTAGTTTTAAATTATGTGAAGGCAGCCATCTTACCTTCTCTATTCTTTTTAAAGCACCCCCAGGCTTCTACTCCAGGAGACCAATGTCAGGATGAAGTATTCATTTCAGGACAGCAAAATTACTCATCTGCCACACTTAGTCTCAAAGATATTCCACCAGACAGCATGAAGAAAATAGCTGTGCAGGTAATTATCTACATGACACCATGGAAAGGATATATTTATTCTTCTTTGTACGGGAGGTTTACTGTTTTTATTATTTGTTAAATCATGGGCTGGGATAGCAGTTGGAACTAAGGTTTCTTTAAAATGTAATACCCAGGTATTGTAGGTGACGTAAATTAAATACCATCTGCTGCTTGGAAGTTAAAATATTTACTTATACGAAGGGGGATAGTCCTCATGTTATGTCAGGAAAGACTTTGAGAGAAGCAATGTGAAGCAATATTTGTAATTGCAAGTGGAAATTAGAATATGGCAGATGATTTCAGGAAAGCAATCTGAGAAGCTAATTAATTAAATCTTTTCAAGAACAAACCTGAAATCTGCTTTGATGGAATTGTAGTGATAAACCAGAATTAGTATGAGAGTTTCTGTTTTCATCTCTAAGGACCATCTATACAAGCAAGACCTACTACAATGAAACTAAATGGATGCTTGTAAATTGTTGCAGTGTAGCAAATTGTTTTCTTTTTATAAATTCAACTGCATTTCTCCAGTTGAATGTTGCTGATTTGAACAGCTGTTGATACCTGTGCCTGTGTAAACTGTATCTGGCAGTGCAACAAAAAAATAGGTTCTTTTTCACAGAATCACAGAATGGCTTGGGTTGGAAGGCACCTTAAGGATCATCTAGTTCCAACCCCCATGAACAGGCACACCTCCCACTGGACCTGATTGCTCAAGGCCCCATCCAACCTGGCCTTGAACACTTCCAGAGAGGAGGAATGCACACACAACTTCTTTGGGCATTTACATTAAAAAAAAAAACTGTAGAAAAATGTGTTATTTTAATAAATCTGATCTGTAAATAGGCTAAAAATTATATATATATATGCACACAGTAGCGTGTCTTAGCATCACTTTGACATAAAAAGCTCAACAGAATAGATTCTGGTATGTGTTCATTCCCACAGCATGGTTAAAAGTTGAAATGTGCACTTTTCAGTTATTTTATAATATTGAGTTATTTTATAATATTGAGAAAGAGAGCATTTTAATCCTATTCTATAACTAATGAGATGATGGTGGCAGGCAGAAAAAAAAAGTGTCACTCAAGACTGTAGTATTCTTGGAACATACAGGCAGATGAGTGACTACTTAGGCTGTGTAAGAGCACCAGGCATGTGGGTGAGGAGGGAGGAGGCTGCCCTCAACACAGAGACAACAGCAACTCTTGAGTTTTCAGTGACAAACATGGTTATCCCCAGTATCATTCCTAGTGACATGTCTCAACAGTTATGTACCTTACTGTGTTGTCATCATTATACTTATCAAATCAATGACAGATATGTTAACAAAAGATTAACTGTCATTGCTAGAAAATAATGTTTGGGATAACTCAGTGTGAAACAAGTGATTAAAAGCAAAGATCTATCTCATCTGTCCTTGTAAATTATCACTTAAAGTGAGTTTTTGTTTTTCTGATTTGTTCTCACTAGTTCAGAGCTGTTGACTGTAAAGAGAATTAAGTGCAATTATATATGATCCAGAAAAGTAGTTTTAGTAATGTTCCTAAAATTAAAAGCAGCCAAGTATGGACAATATTGAAATAATAAACAAGACAGGGTTGCTGCTTATAAAATGCATGACATTGAGCATTCATGTTTTATTCAGATACCTTTGACAAATGGACAGATGTGCCAGCCTCAAAGACCTCAGGCAAACTACAGCCAAGTCCATCATCTCCCTCCTCAGTCATCAGTAGCAAGACACCCATCTAGAGAGCAATTAATTGATTATCTGATGTTGAAAGTTGCCCACCAGCCTCCCTATGCCCAGTCCCAGTGTTCTCCCAGACAAAGCCATGAGTTGGCAAAGCAAGAGGTAGGAATAAAATCTAACATGATGATACATCTGTCTATCAGTGGCAGTGAATTGTTGGATTGTTTTCATTTATTACCATTTTTCTGTAGGTGGTAACAGAAATTCTGTAGCAGTTTGCCTCCAGCAGAAGGCACCATTATCTGAATGCAATTCTACTACTGAAATCAAACATTGCTTCTAGTTTTAATCTCTGATTATTTTTTGTGTGAACATTTGAAGAGAGAAGTGTGGTAGATTAATAGAATCTCCCAAAAACTTCAGTTTGCTTCTGCTGGGCTAGAAATTTATTTCTCAACTACGTATTTGATGACCAACTTATTATTTATCTAGTAACTGAAAAAATACAAAGTGGATGTACAACTTACAATTATTTACACCTACTCATGCTATCCAGAATGTTTCAAAAGCCTACAAATGTAGAAATAGCCATCCATTAGAAAAAGGCAGCGTAAAAACAGTCTGAACTTGTGATGCCTGTCTGATAATTATCAGTTTTATTTATGATAGATGTGGGTTAGAACAATGATAATTGTATGTAATTCAGTGGCTCTTCCATTGTGGCAACAATCTTCCTGCTCTTGGACACAGGGTGTGTTGAGTTTTTTAAGAAAAGTCTGTTTTCATTCTTTGCTAGAATCAGACTGTCCACCACTTGCATAAAGTAAGTTTTGTAGTCAACAATTCTGTCAAGAGGAAGGGGCAGACAGTTTTGGATACATACAGCTTAAAACAGGAACAAAGTTTGATCTTTAAAATTCAGGTAGAAGTAGCAAAAAATAGGAGGAACAGGTTCTTTTGTATGAACTTGTGTATCTGCTGGGGGCATTGAATTAATTTACATTAGATCTAAAGATCTGTGAGTTTAAAGCCCACATCAACTATGTTTATAGTAAGAGGGACTGTAATGGTGAATATGTACAATGATACATGATGCTGTTGTATTGGAATCTTGTTCTGAATTAATAATATGAGACGCAGTACTCCCTTAAACTCTGATTTTGTTTATTTGTAGGTGTTTAGGTTTTTTTCTTGTTAAAGATATAATTAATTGATAAAGTAATTCTTCTTATTTTTGATCCGAATTTCTCAGTACTGATTTAATTACAGTAGTTTTTAATGCAGATTTTTAGCCAGTTCATCTAACTTTGGTTGTAACTACTTAGATTCGCGTGAGAATTGACAAGGATCCAGAACTTGGATTTAGTATATCAGGAGGAGTTGGTGGTAGAGGGAATCCATTCAGACCTGAAGATGATGTGAGTATTTTATACTAATGTGCCTTATAAGTATTCTGATTCATAATATTTCCAGTGTTCAGCAAGACGGGGGAGGGGAGAAGAATGTACGTCCTCCAAACCACTAAGGCAGGACTGGAGGGGAGAAAATGAAGGACAGATGGTACAGAAATCATGGTGGGAGGTGACCACAGTGGTCACAGCACAACACAGAGAATGATTCTTCTGCAGATTCTTCACAGTTCCAGATACTGATCAAGAGATCTGAGGTAGTGAATTGTGGGGTTTACAGTTAGGAAGTCTCTTTTAAGATAACATAATTTAGACTATAGCCTTAATTTTGATGGTTGATAATTCATCTTAACATGTACATCTGCCAAATTAAACAAGGCAGATATTGCCCTTCAGTAATCCCTTAAAGGCAGTTCTCCTGGGTTTACCTTCAGAAAAGGAAGACAGTCACAAAAGCCAGTAGAAATGTACTGCATTCATTTCTACTTAGGAAGGAAAATAGAAAAACTGTTTAAAATTGCATCCATTTTGTGCTACCCTACTATTCATGGAATAAGTTGTTAAAATATTTTCCACCTCTGTTTTTCAAGGGTATATTTGTAACCAGAGTGCAACCAGAAGGACCAGCATCTAAGTTGCTGCAGCCTGGAGATAAGATAATTCAGGTACTGTGGTCATCTAATTAACCAGTCCGTGTAATATACCAGTTGATTTTTAGTTGTCAGCTTTTCTAAGAGCAGCATGATTAATTTTTAGGCAGATCACTGCTATCTTTTCTTTTTTTCTTCCACCTGACATTAGGATAGATGATGCAGGCTGAGATACTAAGTTGGACCAGTTTTTCAAACACTGAATATTTTTTATGGTTCTAAAGTCAAAAAAACAGACTGATTGTGTCATTCAAGGTGGAAGATTAGCATTTCATTAGGCTTTACTATAGTTTATTTAACTTTCATCACGTTCAGTGTTCTGAATAATAATAAGCCTTAAAGCTTAAATAGACTAACATGAAATACTAATGTGTTTCACTAACATGACATGAGACTTTCATTTTCAATTTTAAATATTTCTTTTTAGGCTAATGGATACAGCTTCATCAATATTGATCATGGGCAAGCAGTATCTTTGCTAAAGACTTTTCAGAATGCAGTGGAGCTCATCATTGTGCGAGAAGTTTCTTCATAAATACTGTGGATTGGGGGGTAAAAGCCAGCAGGATTCATTGAAGGACTTAGAGGAAACTGAATATTTTGCCTATTTTTATACATGAAAGGAACTTGAAAAGAATTACGATCAAAATTTGTACAGAAAATACTGAACTTGTGGTTAAAGGGGAAAGACCACTGTATAAAAAGTACAGGAAATCCTTTTGGAAATGCTTATGGTGGATAAACTTGTTTTTAAGCATTATAGCAATCTAAGGATCACTCCTCCAAGAACAAACCTGTGTTGCTTTTTTGTACAGATGGTAGGTTTATTTTTGGATAATTCATGCACGTTACTAAACCTTGTGCAAGGCTTTGTGAAGCCTCGGGGGTAGCCAATGGACAGATGGCAGGGCTGTCTGTCCTGTAGCTGTTTATTGCCTTTATTTTTATTCACCAGATATTAATGTGTTATACTGAAACCACTTCTGTAGATACAGACTGGGGATATTAAATGTTGGTTTTGCTATGTGCACATTGTATCGGTGAACGGGTAGATGGAAGGTGGTGCTGTTTGGACAGAGAAAAAGGTCAGGTGAAATAACTATTTGCTATCTAAATCTGGAATCAGAGAAGAAGGAAGTGTTTAGGTCTGGAGTGTACATCTACCAATAGAAAATGCAATAAAAGCTTACGGTGTTTTTTAGGAAGACTGAAACTACAAATTTCTGATATTCTACAGGATTTGTTCATAATGTAGTCACTGAATATTCCTTTGCCACGTGCAATTCATGTTTAGTTAGGTTTTCTTGCATACATAGTTTTTTCATCTGTACTGTGGAACTGTGCCCAGAGGTTTTTCTCTGCCATGGGAATACCCAACTTTGTGGAAATGGTGATACTTTTATCTTTATAAAGAGTACTCAGTTTTAACCTTACAGATTTTAAAAATGAAACTGAAATGGCCAGTTTTTAAGGTTGTTGCCTGTAATATATATTTAAACACACACAGAGTAAATGATGCAGACAGCATTAAGAAAAACATCTTGATTTTGTTTGGCCTTTGCATTGCCTTGTTAATCAAAAAGGAAACAATACGCATGGAGCTAGGTAACCAAAGTAAGTTTGTGAATCTTTGAACAGTGATGGAAAATTGCTGTGGTGAGGTGGAGAGTAGAGGGAGGGTGTGCTTACAACTCACCAGTTCGTAATGATGTTTCTTAAAGGGCTGTTCTACAGGTAACATTAAATGTGAACTAGACACTTCAGAGTCATTAAAGGGTTTCTAACTTTATTAATGTAATAGTGATTTACCACAGGCTGCCTTCGTTCCTTATTACTGTATGAAATACTCAATTATGATTCTATTAATTTTGTTTACCAGAACATTAACTTTTATTTTTCTCTTTCTCCATTGTAATTGAATCGACTGCATAATCTGCAGTGGTAATTAATACACGGTTGTTATGGACCATGGAAAAGTGCCATAGAAGACCAATAACTGTTCTTAATCAAGGCTAATGATGAGCCTGTCATTAGAGCAATATTCAGTTATTGCAGTTCATTTTTAATCACATATAAGTTGGTAGCTTGAGACAGGTATAAATTGCTTTTTTTCAACCCATGTGTGCAAAAGTAAATGCTTTTCATAAAGCTAGCAAAAACACCAGCCTCTTTTAGTTTTGGGACAATGAGCAGAAGAGAGGAATTATACATAGCTAGCAGTAATAAACAGGCAGTACTTTTAAAATAAGTGAACTCCAATATTATTGCACTTCTTTCAGAGATGTTAACTATTGCTTATTGTACTGTGTATAGTTCTAATATTAATTGAAACCCTTTAACAACTCTTTGTATATTTTAATTCTTTTTAGTTGATTTTCAGTAATATTTACATAGAAATGATTTTTTGATATATTAGCAGTAATGTGCTGTATTTTGATATAATTCATTTATTTTCTGTGTGCTATTAATCTTCAAAGAAACGAATGAGAAACATAGCTATATAATGGCAGGCTTCAGTGTTCCCCTTCTAAGATGTGTTTTGTTGTTGTTTAGTTTCAGTTTTTTTATTGAAAATGCAAAATGGTCACATCACCTTTTCACTACTTTTAATCATGTTCTTTGTATCACACACTGCCTTTTAAAGGGAATGCATACAGACAAGTCCTAAATTACCTTGGTCTTCTATATAACCTGTATCTTTGGGAAGGGAAATGTCCAAAAAGCAGAACTGATTCTTTACTGATCTTGGACTGACTTTGTATACATTTTGCAGTACATTTAAATATATCACTAAGGAATTATACTGTATTGTATTTTGCTTTAATGGTAACAGAAGTTTTAAATGTTGCTGTGTCACTTAATTTTCAGATTTATGTATCACAGGAAGATTCTACCAAAAACTGCTTGGCTGTGGTAGAACTATGGAAGTAGAGATTTATAGCAAGAAGTTTAGTACTTCTTGTGGAAATACTTGGCCAAAGCTTGTCTTCAGTAAATTAGCAAATTGACCATCTAATAAAACATGGATTATGGTGATTTTACTCATTAAATGTTGGAGTTTTCAGTGGACTGAGATGTGTTTGTTCCTTCAGTGTCTGTGTGTAAAGGTAAACATATGTCAAACTAGATGATATGCAGAGACTGGGAGAAAGATGTCTCCTGAACTAGTCCAGACAGGATTCAGCAGGAGGAGAGACAGTATCAGCACTTTTCATTTTTAATGCATCTGAAACTGCATTTTGAATAGAATAAAGTCCATCAGCAGCCTAGGTTACTCATCATGGCAAGGAGTTGATGCAAACTCTGGTAATTCTTTCTATTCTTAATAGCTCATTAAAGAATCAGTTCAACTGATATAATGAAAAGATTCAGTCTCCCACATATTTATTATGTAAATATTTTTTAGTTTCTTTTTTGGACTGGAGTTAAAAAAATGTGTATATACTTGAAAGCATTCTATGAACACAAACAGCAATAAACAACACACAGAATCAAACCTTACAATTATTTTCATTTTGATTAGGAATATTCCCTTGTCAGCAGCTATGAAATGTTTTTATTGATCAGCATTTATTCAACATTCCAAATTTTTGTGTATAATTAGACTGTTTCTGAGGTAACACATGGAGAATAGATAATAAACTAATGCTCTTTAAAGCTGTGTGTAACTGACTTATTTAAGGTCTAGGAAATTCTCCATAGTAACAATTTATTCTTCTATAGTTTCTGTAGACCTTACTACTCTATCAATATACATTAGAAAATTCTTATTTATTTCACTCTCTGTGCATCTCAGTGACCCAGAGTCTGCTTTAGGTAATTTCACTGAAAGGCTGGGTTATTCACAATAAAAATACTTTTGTGAATAACCCAATCTTGCAAGGAAGTCAGCTGTGGAAGCTGATTTCACACATCTCTTTTGGAGATGAGTGGTCTTTATCTGATGCAGACTAAGTAGTTTTGATAACAGAGAGGGGTAACTAAGTCAAAGAGCAGGGCTAAAATTAAGTGTCTTGACAGTGTTCTGAGGAGATGTACAAGGGTTATGTGGTAAAGAAAGTAAAGAGCTAAGTACAGGATTTCACAGGAGAGGTGAGTGGGATCATTTGTGTTGGGGACTTCACAACTGGACATAGTACTCTAGGTGAGGTCTCACAACAGTGCAGTAGAAGGAGAGAATCACCTACTTTGACCTGACTTCCTGCTTCCTCTACACAGGAAAAATATTCTATTACACATTACAGCCCTGATGACCCTGGAGAACTGGGTCTGTCCTTATTTAAGACTTTCTGTATCTGCTCTCTACTTGGACTTTGAAATTTTTCCCTCTTAATTTTTTCCCTGCGAGCTCTCTTTTTAAGACATTTTGTTGTCTTTTATTCATCAAAATTTATTCTTTCACATTTCACATGTATTTGTTAGGTGAGCCTCATTCCTGTGCAGCTGAGCCTTTTGTTTCCTACTTTATTTTGTAACTCAGCAGTTCACTTTTTCATCAAGCACCTGAGAATGCTGGGTCCAACTTTTGCTTTTCAGAATGGAGACACTTTTTCACAGAGGGTGTAGATTTTTGATGTGTTCCCATGGATTACATTCAGTGTTGGAATGTGTCTAGAGCATTCTCTTGCAGCATCTATGAGACTTATCTTGAAACTGGGGTTCTAAGAGACTAAATGTTACAATTGCACTGTAGGATTGCCCCTTAAGAGAGCTGTATGAAATTCTAAATTAGCCAAAGTAAGTGAATTCAGAATTTCTATTTTAAGATCATACACTGGTCAACTGAAGTTAGCAAAAAACCAAAAAAACATAAAAATCCAATCATGAGACCTAATGATTATCAGTTCAATGCTTTCCTTGACCCATATGTCAACGGTCTTGCAGCATTGATGAACGCTTGGCGGAAGTGTATAAAATTTGGCTGGAAATGGATTATTTGCTATAGCGTTTGAGTCTCTTGGTCTGTTTTACATGTTACTGTGATTTCTCACAGTCTGTGTATTCGGAAGCATATTTTGTTATGAACAAGAACACTATTTAATAAGTTTTCCCTGTAGCATGTATTAGAAAACAAAAAGATCAAACAACAGAAGGAACATCTTTCTCAAAATCTCTATTGTTTACTTTTTGATACTCAGTAGGGTATAGCTGATTTAGGAATTTTTTTTTCAAGTTACAGTATCAAATAATTTCTGCTCTTCTGCCATCAGGAATTATCTTCCTCAGAGACTCACCTGAATATGTCAGTTCAAGAAGTTTTTGAGTGCCTTGGAGTAGATCACTTTTTCTGGATTTTACATAGAAAATTAAAGAACTACCAGAGTATTCTGTATAGTTTTCTCTTAGAAAGAAGCTGCATCAACCCTCCAAAAACAAATGCTGGAACATTTGTTCTCACCAGAACAAGTACTTTCTGAAATAAAACTTTCTTCTTACTAAGGAAACTAGAAATATTTTAGAATACTGCTGTGGTTCAGAGGCTTTCTTATGAACAGCTGATATGGCATCTAAAAAAGTCCATCATTAGTTACAGTTTTTGGTTCTTTCCCTGGAAAATTGTGAGTCTATGACTGTGCCGTGAGATTAAAAATGAAGACGAATCATGATGGCAATAATTTTTCTAATTAGATAGCTCAATGTAAGTAACTTAGATCTTTATTCGTTTATTGTTCTCTAAGCTTGGATCCAGAGTTCCTTGTTTCTGGAATACTATTTCTGTAAGAATTGCTCTATGTGTGACAGGACTGGATCAAATAAAGCCAGTTCAAAGTCCCTCTGCAACATGGGAAAACCTCAGATCATGCAGGTGCTCTGATTTCTGGGTTTTCCAGGGGCTTGCTGTTTGGTCTTTTTTCAGTCTTTCCAAGAGGATAAACCTGTAACTTTCTGAACTGCCTTCAACACAAGATAAAAACCTCTTACTTGAAAGTATTGGTTAATGCCAAATGAAACTTACCAAAAAAATGGTAAGTTCTCTCTTACCATTTGGATTTGAAAGTAAACATGCAAAAAGAACACCTTACTTCATGCCATGGCAGGTGATTTTGGAATAAATGGGTTTGTCTTTACTTAATCCACTGAATTGTACATTAAGAGTCATCTTGTATATTTGCTCTCTATTTGAAAAATTTTAAAAGTATTTTCACATTTGTCAGGAAGGAACGAACCTAATGTGCTGTTCCACTAAAGCATCAGTACATACTTAGTACAGCAGAGGTTCTTGCTTAGCCTCTATGACAGAAAAAATTCTTGAGGAATTTGGACAGTTGCTAAATAGTACTGTTTCACTAAGCAGAATGATCTCCAATATACAGAGGTATATTGCTTCTATCAGAAATGATACAATAGCTCCTAGGCTTGGGAACCCACTATTTTAAATTTATGTTCTTATTCATCCTCAACAAGTAGGCAATAAAATGTGATTTAATTGTCTTTGACATGACTCCCATCTGATTGTTCTTAAAATCATGAAGATTCCAGAAGCCACTGGAGACTTATAAAAGTCATTTTCACATCACATTTTGCATCATGTTGCATCATGTTCTGTTTATTTTTGTTAAAGAAAATAAGCTTTCTACAGCTATCTATGGTATTTCATTCAGTAGCCAGGGCTTTCAGGTAACCCAGGGGATGTACACACCACAGTTTCTGTACGGATGTTATATTCCAGTAGTGAAAATATTATTAACATCTACACTTGACTCATTCTTGAAAATGATGTCTAGAGAAGATAGGGTTACTTAATTATGTGTATCTTTAAGTGTTACTACATCCCCCCCACCACTTTGTGAGCTGGATCCCAGCTCTTCAAGCACACTTTCATCCTCCTTAAATCTTGACAGAAATCAGAACTGTGCCTGATCCCAGCTCTGCATGCCATTGTTGGTGCTCACTACCAGTCCTATCCTCCTCATGCCCATCCATCATGTGCAGGACTGAGGAGAAGAACACCTGGTACCCCTACACCCCTGCTTATCCCCACAGACAGAGGGTGATAAATGCTTTCCTGGTGGGCCCTGGAGGGGTGAGAATGGTGCCCACACAGGAGAATGGCAGGGGGTCACAGTCAGAGTCAGACAGTCTTTGGTAGTCTCTCCACAACATCCTGGATTGGGGGCCCAGGCACGGTGAAAATTTCTGTAACCAGTGGGTCAGGGCAGCAGATGGGTTCCTCTGTGCCCCACAGCAGGGAGTAGCCCACATCACTCACTGCTTGCTCCAGGTGGTTTGGCGTGGCTCGGGGACAGTCTGTCCTGATGCTTTGCATGAAAGCACCCTCAGCTCTGCCTCATCTTTGTGGATGGTGAACCACAGGAGTAGAAGGAGCCTTACAAGCCAGAAAACATCAGATGCAGCCACTGCTTTACACTGCAGTCCTGCCAGTAGTGACAGGCTCTGCCCAGGCCTGCACTCTGGTGGTGGTTGAGTGGTCTTGAATCTGTAGGGTCTCTGAGGAGATCCTGTCTCCCTGTAATGCTGCACAGCCTTCACCTCCTGCAGGAAAGTCCAGGAGAGGCCCTGAGTACTCCCTCTGATCCACCAAGCTTTGACAATCATCTCCCTAGCCCCTGCCAAAAGTGTGGGAGTGTCACTGTCCTGAAGCCAGGGCATCTGCAACAGCAGCTCCAGGCACCCTGCATCAGGGCCTGCTACTTTGTAAGTTAAAGGGAACCAAATACAACAATCTTAACTTTTTTGTGTCTTTGTCATAAAACAGATAAAGTAGAAGATGCAGAAATCTCACAGCTGGTTCAGTTTACCAATGCCAGCTTGTATAGATGACTGCCAACCAGAGAGGCAGGAAGTTTGAAAAGGTTTCAGTTGCCAGCATTGTCTGTGTTTATAATGTAGAGTTTATCTGTTAATCTCAATATAGGCAGAATTTTAAGATTTCTAAATCCAGTTTGTTCTGGATAAAACAACTACTACTAGAGAATTTTATGCTAGAAAAATATCATTTTTCTCTGTAGGGATATAAAAATTGGTCTCGTACTTTGTCAAAAAAAAAAAAAAATCTTATTAAATGCATTCTGTATTGAGATTACAGATGTGAATTACTTCACAGAATCAACTGTTTCCTGTAAGATGTTTTTCTGTACTACACAACAGTGTAGGAGGACACGCTGCCTCCGTGCGTTTACCTCAGTTTCCCTTTGTGATTCAATTGGTCTTTGTGTCTCAGATTCACATTCTTTGTCTGCTTCACTGCCCTTAGCCTGGAACTAGAGAGTTTCCACAGAAAGCAAAGGGTGGGGCAGACTCTGAACAGGTAACAGCAAGCAGGGTGGTAATTCCCTGGCACAGTAAGCAGGGTGATATAGGATCCTGTCAGGATCATGATGGCAGACAGTGTTGAAACATAACTAACAGGTTTAATAGAAATTTAAAGAGGCACAACATAAATCTTGAACCTGGTGATTGTTGGTCAGGAGCCAGTAGCAATTGGGAGAATATTCAAGCTAAACTAGGCAGAAACCAAGGATCATTAAAAGACAAGAAAGGAAAAGGTATCATTTGTAACATCTTAGAACTGTGCTTGAAAGTTGAATGGCAATGGAAGGAGCAAGCACTAAACAAAAATATTGATTTGAACAGTGAAATCAAACAATGTAAAGAACAAGCTCTGAAAACAGTAAATGATTCCAAGAAGAGAGAAATTATGTTTGCAAAATGAGCATTTAAAAGAAGAGTCCAAAGAATGCAGAGCAAAAAAGAAATCATTAGAGGAGAATATGAAATTGATGCTGAAAACCACTAACCCTGAAAACATTAAGAAAGTCTGAAAATTAGTATCAGCAGACGATTGGGATGATGATGATATTTATTATAGAATAAAATCATAGAATTGGCTGGGTTGGAAAGGACCTCTGAGATCATCAATCCAAGCCTTGATCCACTACCGCTGCGGTTACTAGACCATGGCACTGAGTGTCACATCCAGTCTCTTTTTTAATATCTCCAGGGACAGAGAATCCACTGCTTCCCTGGGGCAGCCCATTCCAATGTCTGATCACCCTCTCTGTAAAGAAATTCTTTCTAATATCTAACCTAAACCTCCCCTGGCACAACTTGAGACCGTGCCCTCTTGTCCTGCTGAGGGTTGCCTGGGAAAAGAGACCAACCCCCCCGGCTACAACTTCCTTTCAGGGAGTTGTAGGGAATGATGAGGTCTCTCCTGAGCCTCCTCTTCTCCAGGCTGAACATCCCCAGCTCCCTCAGCCTCTCCTCATAGGACTAGTGCTGGTGTCCCTTCACCAGCCTGGTTGCCCTCCTTTGGACCTGCTCGAACACCTCAGTCTCCTTCCTGAACTGAGGGGCCCAGAACTGGACACAGGACTCAAGCTGTGGCCTCACCAGCGCTGAGTACAGGGGAAGAATCCCTTCCCTGGACCTGTTGGTCACACTGTTCCTGATCCAGGCCAGGATGCCATTGGCCTTCTTGGCCACCTGGGCACACTGCTGGCTCATGTTCAGCTTCCTGTCAATACAGACTCCCAGGTCCCTTCCTGCCTGGCTGCTCTCAGCCACTCTATGCCCAGCCTGGAGCTCCCCATGGGGTTGTTGTGGCCAAAGTGCAGGACCTGGCACTTGGCCGTCATCCCATTGGAATCAGCCCAACTCTCCAATCTGTCCAGGTCCCTCTGCAGAGCCCTCTGCAGGTCCCTCTGCAGATCAGCCTTCCAGCTGATCCACACTGCCCCCCATCTGCAAATTTGCTGATGATGGACTCAATCCCCTCATCTAAATCATCTATAAAGATATTAAACAGAACAGGGCCCAACACTGATCCCTGGGGGACACCACTGGTGAGCGGCCGCCAACTGGATGCAGCAGTGTTCAGCACCTCTCTGGGCCCAGCCCTCCATCCAGTTCCTAACCCAGCACAGAGTGCTCCTGTCCAAGCTGTGGGCTGACAGCTTTTTCAGGAGAATGCTGTGGGAGACGGTGTCAAAGGCTTTGCTGAAGTCCAGGTAGACCACATCCACAGCCTTCCCCTCATCCACCAGACGGGTCACCTGATGATAAAAGGAGATCAGGTTGGTCAGACAGGACCTGCCCTTCCTAAACCTGTGCTGGCTGGGTCTGATCCCTTGCTCATCCTGCAGGTGCTGTGTGATTGCACTGAGGATGATCTGTTCCATAACCCTGCCAGGCACTGAGGTCAGGCTGACGGGCCTGTAGTTTTCCGGGTTCTCCTTCCGGCCCTTTTTGTGGATTGGTGTGACATTCACCAACTTCCAATCATCTGGGATGTCCCCAGTGAGCCAGGACTGTTGGTAGATGATAGAGAGAGGCTTGGCGAGCTCTTCTGCCAGCTCCCTCATCGCCCTTGGGTGGATCCCATCTGGTCCCATAGACTTGTGGGGATCCAAGCAGCTCAGTAGGTCACTGACTGTTTCCTTCTGGATTACAGGGGGGCTGTTTAGATTCTTGCCACCTTCTATAAGCTCCTGAAGCCAGCTGTCCTCAGGATAACCTGTCTTACTGTTGAAAACAGACAAAGAAGGTGTTAAATACCTCAGCTTTTTCTTCATCTTTGATAACTATATTCCCACCCATGTCCAGTAAAGAATGGATGTTTTCCTTACCCCTCCTTTTGCTGTTGATGTATCTGTAGAATACACCTTTGTTATCCTTCACAGAGGTGGTGAGATTCAGTTCAAGTTGTGCCTTTGTCTCTCTAATTTTCTTTCTACACAACCTAACTATATTCCTAAATTCTTCCTGAGTAGTTAGCCTTTTTTTCCATAATTGGTAGGCTCTCTTCTTTACCCTAATTTCTTTCAAAATCTCCCTGTTCAGCCAGACCAGTTGTCTTCCCTGCTGGCTTGCCTTTCAGCACACCGGGACAGCCTGCTTTAGGAGAGTTCTAGTTCTGAAGAAGAGGATGACTGTGAGAAGGATGAATGGCATCCTCTACCAACACTTGCTTCTCCCTGAACGGCAGGTATTTGTACTGCCCATCCCACTGCAAATGCTGTTAAGAGATTACAAGATTGTATTGAGATTACAAATTCTGTTGTTGTGTCACCCTCTGCTGTAGTAAACGCTGTTGTGGCTGCAATTCCTTCTGTAATAAACACAGTGCCTGCTGCATTACTGCTACTTACACTACAGGCATTGCCCTTACTGCTTCTTTGATGCCAGTTGCAGTTGCTACTGCTTCTCCCTCTATAATAACTGAACCTTTAGTTCCTGAAGAGGGGGAGGATTTAGTATTAAAAATGAGGCCCATAATTAAAGCTGAATTATCAGAAGGGCCACAAGTAGGTAAAAGGAGAACTGCAAGGTGCTCCTTGAGACCCTCTGCAGATGTCAAAGTCACAGGATAAGTATGGATGACAGCCAGGAGAACCAGTGACTTATTATTTATGGAGTCAGAGGAGACACAGAAATGCTAGATGGTAATGAAGCCAAAGGGTTTGGGGGTCTACCAATATTACTAATTCTTGGTCCTGCTCCAAGTGACCATTCTATCACCAGTCAGGTTGCCCACTGGACTGAGGGAATAGATATGAAGGAAAGAGGAAAGCCATCTGTTGCACCTGTCCAGTCAGTTGATGAATTATCTACTGCTATTACAAAGGCAGCTTGCTTGCAGGCAATGTATGGTTGTGTAGAGACATCACAGGCACTGCTGAGATAAACCTTGGTATGATAAAAACTCTCTTAGACAGTGCCCTGGAAGACTTAAAAACCTATTTGACAGAATGCCAAGAAAAAATGAGTAGAGATGGGTTTCAAAATCAAGGGTTACGAGATGGTCAGCCGAGATGACCAATCCTTACGTGGGCAGAAATTGTAGATGATAGAGTGAGTCACGCCAGAGATACAGGCTGGTCAGAACTAACTTAATCACCTAACAAAGTTTTTAAATGTGAAGGGCAGAAGTCCTTCAAAAGCTGGGTGAGAACTTTCAAATCTACTGTTCCTGTGATACAAGACAAAACAGAAATACAAGCCTCTCTATACATGAGAGTAAAGGAATGAGCTTTGGAAAAAGGCACTATCTTTGGGAATCCCCTGCATAGCATTAAAGGGTTAAAGCACATGCCAATTATATAAGTACATATTGAGGGAAGTGGCAGTGGTGTCTGGGTTATTAGTAAGCTTTGAAAGCAGGCATACTGATGCTAACACTGATTGCAGGACTTTGCCTTTGGGTTTCTCCCATATGGGTAGCCCTTCCCTTCCCTGTCTTTCCTTTCTTCTTGTTTTTTTTGCTTTCCTTTCTTTTCTTTCTTTTCAAAGGGGTAACATGTTCGGATATTCCCTGCCAAGGTTATTTTTTTTACAGCACCTTGCCAGATGGTGGAAGCTACTAGAACCCAGCGAGAAAGCCTACTGCTGATACCAATGGCAAACAGTGATGCAGTATTCCAATTACTATTCCAGACCCTGACAATGTTATTTCTCCTAATTCCTGGTCAAGGTAACCCCTAATGGCTGTGGTTTCAGGCTTACATGAACTATATAGGAAACATGGAAATACACTGTAGTTAGAAACCCAGATGTCTGATTACCTGCATATTTTATTAAGATACTTCTTCGTTTGCTACCCTGAGACCTTTTTTGTGCTAATCTAATATGGTACCACTCATATAATCTGATTTATGCCTTTTTACTCTAGCTTTTACGATGCTTTGCTATTTACAATAAATTTTGTTTTACACATATACCTCTCCTCTGCTGTCCTGTCTTGTTCAGTCTCACTAGGGAAAAAACCCACAAATAAACCAACATAAAACTCAACAAAATACAAAGGTATATACTAGAAAGAGAGCATCTGATAAGCCTGAGTGGTATAACAATGGAAAGGGAGTGAAAGCAATTGAGAATAACTGGATTGTGGAACACTACAAAGTTAACATTTGATTTGTCTGTATTTGAAAGTTGTTTCAAGTTAAACCAAGGTGTGAAACTGAATTGCATTAGATATTTCAAAAATCCTAATTCTACATGCAGTTTTATTCCAAAATAAAGTGTGCTGGAATAACTGTATGTGTAGGCAAAACATCCACCCTTGTTTTCAGATTTCATGTTAACCACCTACTCTGACAAGAAACTGCTCATACTATCAGAACTGAGCTTTTGGCCATGTGCAAAACTTGGAAAGCAACTCTGTGTGAATTTATACATTGAAAGAATTATGACTTATTATGAGAGGCAGAAAAATATCCCCACCTGGAGCATGCATCTGGGCCAAAACTGGAAAAACAGAGTCAGAAGTCACTTCAAACAGGCAACCTACTCTGAATAGTAATAGGAGGCTGGCATTTGAAGATTACGCCTCAATTAATTCACAACAGAGGAATATTTGTGTTGTAAAACACACATTTATTTTCTGTGCTCTACATCCACATATATGCAAAACATTAGAATTTTGGTTGTATAGTCTGAAGCTATTGTCTATGGAAACAAACATAGCAAAAGCTATACAAAAATACTGGCTTTTAGTGGCATCCTGGTATTGCTTGTGAAAGAACATTCAGAAGAAAAGTACTTTATTTTCATTTGTATCTCTTCACTGGATTGATACATGTCTATTTAATCACTCTTAAATATTGAAATATAAGCTTAAACATAAATTCACCATCTTAAATGAAGAAATAGTGGTGTACTGAACACAACTTGAATGTTTTAACAAAAAATAATGTCGCCAGCTGTGGTTAAATGATGGCAGTAATTTAAATGTTTGTACCACCCGCTCAAAATTTTCTTGAAGCTTCAATAACGCGTCAGAAGTTACCTGAAGTCAAACTTATGCTATGATTATTTTAATGTTTGGAAATATTTTTTTTCCTAAGGAGTGCTAGGGGTTTTATTTTTAATTCAGAGCATAATTGCAGAATTATGATAGTTTGACTTAAAAAAACAAAGAACAAAGAGTGTATTGTTTAGCATCCTGCAAATGCATTAATGTGAACTGATATGTAAACAGCCTACACAGAAACATCTAGTGATTTTACAATTTTACAACCAAGCAGAGCTGATAAATGTGCACTGACAAGAATATCAGTCATACAGCCATCCTTCCACCACATGGGCCATTCTTCCCTGAATATACCTATTGGTCATTCTTTTTTGTTTAATAGTATTGAGTAAGTCAGGTGAATGAAAGGTGCTACATCACCATACAGAAAATAATGGGTGATTAGAGAATAATACTGTGGGATAAGTGGGAAAACCAGTGAGGCATACAAGCAAATACTTCAACAGGTACAAACCCCTGTGATTAGCTGGTCTTACTGTGAGTGAGGAAAATTAATCATTGAGATGTTCATATATACACAAAAGTTTTGAGATAAAGCTTTTTATAGACTTATATTACCTTTAAATCTCACAGAATCATAAGAGTTCCCAAGACTCGAGGGCCCTGTTGAGATCACACAGTCCTACCTCATCCTGCTCCCAACAACATCAGCTGGACTGGTTACTGAGGTCAGCTTTTTAGTATCTCCAAGAATAGAGACTGTACAGCTTCTCTGCCAAACCCGTTCCAGCAGTCAACCACTTTCACTGTAAAACAAAGATTTTTTTCTTACTATTAAATGAAATTTCCTGTATTTTGATTTGCACCCATTAACTCCTGTCCTGTCACCGGACACCAGTGAGAAGAGCCTGGCACCTGGCAAGAAGCCTCCTAAGCTGGGGAGCCTCGCACTGGACACATCAGTCCAGATGCAGCCTTCACCAGAGCTGAGTAGAAGGCAAGGATCACCTTCCCCAACACGCTGGCAATGCGCTTGCTAATGTGGCCCTGGGTGCTGTGGGCCTTCTTTGGAATAAGAGCATATTGCTTGCTCATGTTAAGCTTGTTAAACAGGATTTCCAGGTCCTTTTCTAACAGCCAGTTTTCCAGACAGTTGGCCTCCAGCATAAACTGTTGCATGGGGTTATTCCTGCATAGGTCCTGCAGGACCTTGCATTTCCTGCTTGTCTGCCCCCTCCTCCAGTCTTCTGAGATCCCTCTGAATGGAAGCACGTATACTTCACAGTATCAGCCCCTCCTCTGAAATCTGCCTGCTGAGGTCACACTATGTCCCACTGTCCAGATTATCAGTGAAGAAATAATGATAATGTAACAGTGTTGGACCCAATATTGATCCTGGGGTACATCACCATTGACTCATTGGCAGTGGGAATTTGTGCCACTGAAGCCAACCCTGTAAGCAAGGCAATTTTCATAAATACATGCTCAAAACTATCAATTACCTTCTTGTCCTTAACGTGTTTGAAAATGGCTTCCAGGAGGTTTTGCTCTTTCACTTGCCCAAAGATCAAGGTGAGGCTGACCAGCCCATAGTTTTACAGATGCTCCCTCTTGCCAATCTAGAATCTATGGGTGACATTCACCTCCAAACACTAAAACCATTCAAAGATAATTACAATGACATTGATTAGCTTCCTCAACACTGACAGGTACACCTCATAAGGTCCCATAGACTTATTGTGTGTACAATTAATTTAGTCTGATTCCAAAGGGTGTCTTCCTTGCTCCAGACTTCCTCACTGGTCTCAAACCTCTGGGATTTCCAGAGGCAAATTTTACCCATGCCCCAGAAGTAGCTGAATCTCTAGTCCAATTTTATTTTCTGTAAACTGCTTAAAACTTAGAAAACCATTTGATTTTATACCAAACAGATGAGCTCTATGAATACTATTCTTTGGAAGTCTTTAAGACTCCACTTAAAGAAGGCTAGTGAATGCTTTCTAGCAGTTCTGTCTCAGTCTTACTTCACTTCCACTCCCTGCCCTGGGAAACGCAACAGGTACCACACACTGATGTCCACCTCTAACAGGCCACCCACTGCCTACCATAAAGACAACTTCTTATACGGAAAAAGATTTCTCTCCTGATCATCTAAAATAGGTTTCACTGTAACTTCTTTCTGAATTGCCAACATTTTGCTAATGGCACTTGGAAATTAACATTTCCCAGTCAATACTTCTTAAACCTTGTGGAAAGATCAGGAAATACAATCTTAGATAAGAATTCTAAAACCTAAAATACTCACATTCGAAAACTTCAATCTTCAAGTGCCAAAAGGCACAGTTCTTTACCAAAGAAAGTCTGCAGATAGACCCTTGTGATCGCCCACACGCATAGCACTCAGTCTAATTTTCTCCAGCCAATTTAATTTTTAAGCAGAACTTGAAGTGTAATTTCTGGTAATATCAATTTAATTGGGGTAGCTTCCCAGTCAAGTTATAACAGATCTTTAACAACTTATGCCAGTACAAAACCCTTTCTGTTTAAATACAGGCCGTTTTCAAGGGTTTAATCCATCAAGTAACTGAGCTGCCTCTTCCTGATCTTGGCTATTTATTTCCATTTCCTGTGGACCTATTTAATTTGCTGGCAGACCGTTCAGTGTCTTTCACGCCAAACCTGCCCTCTTACAGGTGGAGCTTTGTACCGAAACTCTTCGGTACTCGGGGTCTGAGCATCCTCTCGCTTCCCTGCATGGCACCGAGGCGCTGGGGCCTCCCGTTCGCGCCCGGATCAGCCTGGGGCCCAAGGGAGCGACCTTGCGGCCCCTCCGCCCGGCCCCGCTCCGCCTCCCGCGGCGCCCCTGAGGTGAGGCCGAGGGCGGGGCGCGGCCGTCTACCGCCAGCCTGCACGCGCTGCCGCGCGGTCCGCTTCTGAGGCCTGGCAACGGGGCGTCTGCGGGCGGCACGGCACGGCGCGGCGCGGCACGGCGCGGCACGGCCTGGCTTGCGGGCACCGCGTCCGCCTGAGGCCGGGCTTCGCGGGGTGAGGGCGCTCTCTCCCCCGGCAGCGCCAGGCGGCAGGGGACGAGCGGCTGGCCGCTCAGAAACTCCTCCAGGGAGCAGTAGAGTTCGCCGCTAGAGCGCCCGCGCGCCGCGACGCTCTGGCAAGCGCCGCGCGCTCCCGTCTGTGGTCAGGCCCGCCTCTCCCGTCGTGTGTGGCACCGCCGCGAGCGGAGCGGTCGTGAAGGCGTCGCCATGATGAACAGCGGAGGGATCGGGGTGCCGCTGGGCTTCCCCTTGGGCCCCACGTCTGTCATCCAGGTCACGAACCTCTCCTCGGCAGTGACCAGCGAGCAGATGCGGACTCTTTTCGGCTTCCTGGGAGATATCGAGGAGCTGCGGCTCTATCCCCCGGAGTAAGTGGGGCCTGCGCCGGCCTCCGGAGCGATAGAGACTTGGGAGGAGGAAGGGGTCTAGAGGGTCCGGGAGGGCTGAGAGGAGTGAAGGGGGAGAAGGCCCTATGTGCCATCTTAAGTGTGGGCAGCAGGGCTTCCCGCACGGGGAGGGGGTCACGTGGCCCCACCCCTTTGTGTGTCAGGAGCGGCGGGGGCCCGCAGCCTCTCCCGCACTTAAGATGGCGGCCCGGGCTGGAATGAGCGGAGGCTCTGCGGCGTCTCTGGAGCAGCGGGTTTTGTGTTCTCGTGGCGGCAGGCGCGGCCGCGGGGGTCTGCCCGCACAGGGTGCCCCTACGCTGCTCCAGATCGCTCTCCGGGTGCCAGCTCTCTTTCCGCCGTTTTCCTCAAAACCCCTTTCTGGGGACCATTTTTCTCTTCGCTGTGACCTAGTGGAGGGGATCGGGGCGAGAGAGCTCCAGGCCTGGAGCTTTTTTCCTGCCTGCCTTTTTTTTCCTGCCTGCCTTTTTTTTCCTGCCTGCCTTTTTTTTCCTGCCTGCCTTTTTTTTCCTGCCTGCCTTTTTTTTCCTGCCTGCCTTTTTTTTCCTGCCTGCCTTTTTTTTCCTGCCTGCCTTTTTTTTCCTGCCTGCCTTTTTTTTCCTGCCTGCCTTTTTTTTCCTGCCTGCCTTTTTTTTCCTGCCTGCCTTTTTTTTCCTGCCTGCCTTTTTTTTACTGCCTGCCTTTTTTTTACTGCCTGCCTTTTTTTTCTTGTTGCTGTCCAGAAAACAGCCACTCAAACATGAGCTCAAATAGCCAAGTAGATGTTCACAGCGGGATTGAAATTGCCTAATTGCCGTGCCTTGTGTATAGAAACGCTGCTATTAAGGTGTATGTGGAATAAATGAAAGTTAGTAAAAATGGTACGTTTCTTTGCATTGTAGCTGTTATTATGTCAGCTGCATGCTAGGGTGGCTAAAAAAAGTAACAATATTCTTTCTCCCATGTCGATGGTGATCAACAGAACAGGGGAGGATTAGAAGTAATTTTTTTTGAACACACCTCTTGTACTAGAAGTGGACAGAAGTGTCCTTTCAAACCAGTTATCCTTAATGTAATTAAATAAGAATAGCAGAAACTGGACTTAATCAAACAGCAAAAACTCACTTTTCAGTGTCGTTTCTGGGTGAAAAACATAAAAATTCATTCAGTTAAATTAGTGAACTAGGGGTCACATGGTTACTGACTACTTAACAACAAATACTAATATGCTCTTTTTACTTTTCCATGCTGAGGAATAAGAGGAAGAAAATCATAGTAGCTTTCAGTCATCTGAGAGTATTTATGTCACCTGAGTTAGTGGGAAACTTTCACTGAGACTGGGCCCCCATTTGCTAGCTGTTGTACAGAAATATAGTTAAAAAATAAAGTCAACAATTCTTGTTTGAAGAATATTATACGGTGTAACATTAAAAGACTATTATCCAAACTTCTGTAATAGATAAAGCAGCGAGGTCAAATGAAGTTATATATTCCATTGTATAGAATTCCAGTCTGTTTTCTATTTCTCTACTGCAAATATTCAGCTTGCACACAAAATACGAGTTTGTAGAGCAGAGAGAAGTTGTCTGTCTTCATCATTTCATGCATGTAAAAAAGGACATGCACGCTAAGGAAATTACTGCAATTTTTGTCATAGTTTTGCCTTTGCTGAACATATTTTTTCAAATGGATATGAACCTCTGGTTTGGTTCATAATGCTCAACAGTAGACAGTATATCTACAGATTAGTAATTAGTATGATGGAATACTGTGTCTAAAGCTTCTCAGCCTGTATTTAAATACTGAAGTCTAAATTAATTCCATACAACTGTGGGGAAGCCTACTTGGAATTTGAGGGACTACCAGGTGGACGGGGCTAAACATGAACTGCTTCTGGTGGTTCCAGAAAGTTGATAAGTGTTGTGTTTCTTTTTCAGTTGAGGTAGAGTCAAGAGTGAACAGTTTTATTTGGCCTATGTTGCATGAGTTACTGCTTTGCTAGGAGATAGCAAACATCTCATTTTTTTCAAATGGAAATTGCTGATGTTCCAGCAATATCCCACTGCATTCTTCCTTTGAAGATTTTGCCCGTACTTCCTTCATACAAGGAAAAAACTTGGTCCTATAAAGGTTAAAATCATTGAGTAGGGAATACATTTTTTTAAGCAAGCCTCTTTGGTCCTAGTCAAGATTACAATGTTTGTGTTGCTTTCTCACATTTGTGTTGGTATACTTGCCAACAGAAAACCAAATTACAAGTTTCCTTCCTTCTAGCTTAATAGTAAATTCCTCCTACCTCCTCCAGTATTATCCTGTACATTAGTGAAACAAGACCTAACATTTGAAAGAACTTTGAATAACACCTTTTGTCTTCATGAAAGCAGTTTTGTTAATTCTAAGAGACAGTGTCAATTACTACATGCTAATACCTGCAGAACCCACTGAAATGATTTGGCTTGCAGTCTGACTTTCCTAAACAAGGATTATTTGGAGAGAGAGAGAAAAAAAAAAAGAAAAAAAAAAGAGCGAGAGAGAGAGATAAATACAAATAATTTACCTGACAAATATGTTGAGTAAAAATGCACGAGTAATTAAAAATGTATTGGTCAGTCCTGTTAGCAAAATTGTAAAAGAAAATGAGCCTTGGTAATGAGCAGATTTTTTTGTTTCCATAACGTTCCATTGGAAAGGAGACACTGTGCTGTACTTTACAGTGACATAGTCAGTAGACAACATAGTATACATTTCTGTACACGTGAATTTCTGTTAGTTTGGCTATCATTTTCAGGAAGTATAAAACCTATTTTTTATTAAGGAGTAGTAGTTAAAAATACATGCGTAGAGTTTCATGTGACTAATTGTTGTGATTTTTTTTTTCCTTTTATCTTGCAGCAACGCACCTCTTGCTTTTTCCTCCAAAGTATGTTATATTAAGTTTCGTGAAGCATCAAGTGTTGGTGTGGCCCAGCATCTAACTAACACGGTTTTTATTGACAGAGCTTTGATAGTTGTGCCCTGTGCAGAAGGTTAGTATTTTAGACATTCTTCTGTAATGTTGATGTTTGTCATGTCTGCTAATTGTTTTAAGCTTTCTATGTAAGGAGGTGGTGCTCTGTTGTTATTTTATTCCTTTTTGAGAAAAATAGTCTTGAAATGTAATTGAAAATTGAATGAAGAAACCCAGTTATGTATAGATATAGTTGAAATTCATCTTTAGAAAAAAGCAGTTGATTTAAACTAGCATAACGCAGTTTGCCATAGTTACTACATTCTGAGGGGAGAGAAGGTAAAATAATTTGCTTCAATATGGTTTGTGTTGGCAAGCTTATACAAACACAAAGTTCTCACTGAAGTCAATAGAGCACTGAAACGATTATGCAGTTACCTTGCACCAATAGCATTGATTGCAGTGTGGTTCTTAATGTATCACCTTTGGTGTGGTGGGCTTTTTGTTGTTCTGTGTTTGCTTTTGGGTTTTTTTAAGGTACTGAGTTTTTTCCTTTTTTAAACTGAGTCCCAGGTTTGTCTTGTAGACATGGGATATATGCATTTGGCTCTTCTGGATTCATCTAATCTAAAATATTTAGCATTCATGGTGATAATTGCTTTTTCAATATAAATGTTCATCTGCTAGTTTAGTTTAAGAAAAAAATCAGTTTTCCTTTCTTGTTACTGTGGAAAATCTTACTTTGTGTGCCATAAAAAGGCTTTCCTGTGTATACTAGCAGTCTTTTTTTGTTTTAGATTTCTCTTTTAAAATGCAGTGATCTGTACAGAATGCTTACAGCTTAAAATATTTTCAATACTTACCAAAGTGCTTGGCGAATATGAAATTTGTAAGTGTTCCTTTAGCTAGTTTTGAGGCCACACCTTTGCAGGCATTTTGAATGGGATGTAATTAGTATTTGTAGTACAGTATCCCATATCTGAATACAGTTATATGAACTATGGCCCTGTAGTGAACCTATCACCACAGTTAGTTAGACAGAGCCTCATTGACTTCATTGGGATCGTTGTGGAAATGCACATCTGCCCGTTTGATTCTAGAGGGTTTTTTGCCACTTTGTGGAAGCATTCCACCTGGCAAAGAGCACCTAACTGCACTGGTCTGCCACGAACAACAGTACTTGGAATGAGTGAAAGATAAACTGCAGCACATCCAGAAATCTCCTATTAACTTCTCTAACTGCAAGAGTTGGGATTTTTTTTGTTCAAAAAACTTTTTTGTTGACTTATTGGGAGTTTAACAGTAGTCCTAGAGTACCATTTTTTGGCATGTTAGCCACATCATGATCTGGATAGCATGGGATTGGTGGTGCTGCAGTTGTGGTCTGGGTTGTTCCTAGCAAACTGACAAGTCTCCAAAATGGCATTGACTATAAGTAGTTTCAGGAAACTACTATGTAGGCCTACAGTATATTGCCTGTTCTTGTAGCCTTCTTAACAGGGGAAATGGCACATGTATTTATCTTTGGAAAGCCTGGATTTTTAGTTGCTTATGTGCCTTGTTTTGAGGGCTTTTTGGTTTTATTTATCGAACTAGTTCTCAAACCACGAAGAGGATAGTGCTGCATTCACCTGGAGCTCTGTAGAAAAATTGCCTCTAAATAACTGACTACAAACTATTCAGAATCTTTATTTTGTGTTTCATCAAAAAGACCTTAACACTGGTTTACTACTGCCAGAGACGGAAGGTTGCCACTTAATTAACATATTTGGGTGTTTTTCATATTATGAGATCTCTTGCCTGACAGGAAATGGCAGCAGGCAGGTGAAGCTACATTTTCCTGTGTCACTTGATGGTAGACAATGAATGGAAGGACAAATCTTGTTCCAGTCGTATTTGTACCTTAGTTATTGGGCATTTCTGAGAAAACATATTACATACAAACTCTCACTGTTCAAAATCATTATGGATCTCACAAAAATTTATGCACAATTCAGTGAATAAGTGATTGGGTTATGGGGTCAGTTTTTTTTAATGACAATGCTATTTCTTCGTAAGTTTCGAACAGAATCGCTGATTTTAATTTCTAACTATGTAAATTTATTTAAGTTTAACTTTCTAAGGATTTTTATGTGTGGAATAAGTATGGCTTTGGAGATGATAGTGCAAGATTTTTGACTGACTGTGTTTCATGTGGTGCATTGTTAATGGAGTCAGTGGAGAGTATCACTGGCTTTCTAAGTAGTGATGGGTATATTCTACTGGGAGGTGAAATTATATTTTTGGCCAACAGTGCCAATAATAGAATATCCCACGCGCTGAGTTGAACACAGAGCAGAGGTAAAATGATACTCTGAAACCTTGGTTTTAAAAACCAGAATAAAATCTGAAATTTAGAGTTTATTTGAACACTGGGAAATGAAGGGAGTATGAGGAAGGAACCACTAGACAGTGAAAGCAATGTTAATTTTATGACACTTAATAAACAATTTTACAAAAATGTAACTGTCAATGAAATAACATTATTAAGCTGTCAAATAGGACTTTTTGTGTGTGAATCATAGGTTTTTCTTTAAAGTTATACTTTAAGAATGCAAAGGTTGAAAGGTAAAGTTGCCACCCTAATCATTCTAAATTTTATGTCCACATTATCTGGTAGATGGATTTTGACTATTAATTTGGTTTTGTATGTTTTCTCTGTGTGATATTTGTGCATTATTAGATGACTAGACTGGCCAAGGCAGACCTGTTACACTTGCCTGAGTTAGGCATTGTTTGCCATGCCACTAAACCTGCCGCCAAGTGAAACCTTCATGGGGGAAATGAGATCGAAGTCTGGCCTGCTGAAGATGGACGCCCTGTCTCTGTTTTTATTTTATTTTGCTTTCTTTCCTTTGTTTCTTTTATTTTTATTTTATTTTGTCCCTTTTTTGTTTTGTTCTGTTAAATCTCTTTCCCTTGTACTTGTGAACTGGTACTTCAGTTCTGTAAAACTGGTGTTTTGTAAAGGGTTCACAGTGTTTCATTTTGAAGTTGATCTGAAGCTGCTTATGAATGGTGGATGGTATATACAGAATTTAGAATATGATCCATTTTTATGCTGTGAATTATGGATAAATTTGATTTGGAATATGTTTAAGCATCTAAATTCAAAAGATTAGCAGCACATTGTCGTAAGACAGAAGTAGTGAAAACATAAATCAGCTTTAGACACATTCTTTTGTATGTTATGCTTATGAGCTTATCTTGGAAAAGAACAGTTGAAACTCTTCCTTGTGGAGAAATGAACTTTACTTCGTAAAGTCATAATGTTTATTTTTCCCCTCTTCTGAACAGAGTGGTTTTGTTTTAGGTTGCATGGTCTGTTTAAAAGAAGGCTTACGATGTATGTCTAGTATGAAGAGTTTAAAATCATTTTTTAAATTGAACTTCCATGAATATTAAATATCATGAAATACGTGTTTGTTTCTGATGAAATCTTGCTCCCGTGAGGGCAGTGGCAGTAAGATTTCATCCTTTTGCTTTTGTAATTTTCAGAAAAAGCTGTTTACCACTCATAAGTACAACTGCAGCCTGAAGTTTTGGTTGGAATGTGTTATGTGAGGCACATTGTCTTCTAACACTGTTATCTGTGGGAAAATCAAATCAGTTCTGTGTGTGTATGTATGTGTATATTGCACTTTGACATGCTACAGTGGTGGTTGTTTCAAAAAGAGGGTTTTTTTCTTTAAAAAAAGTGCCTTATCGATCATCGTGTTTTACAATGTCAGAATCCCTGGCAGTTCATGCTGGAGTGATTGGGAAGGTTCTTATCCCTAAATGATGTTCTTACTTGTGAAAGAGAAGCCCTGAAGCAGAAGTGGTGAGCCAGGTGGTGTGTCTAGTCTCCAGGCATTGTTCTTCCTAGCCAGCTGCACTGGGACCAGTTGGTTCCACTCTGGTAATGCACCAGGCTGTGCACCGCATCTGGGTAAAGCTTTGCTTCGTGACCTCTGTTGGATTTAGCTGTGGCGTTTGAGGTAATCGCCAGTAGGTGTAAACTCTTTAATCACTGCTCCTAAATCCAATAAGAGTCATGAACTGGATCAGACAAAGTATTTTATCTGAAAGTGCATTTTTCATTGATTTAAAATAGCAGGAAAATAATTTTTATTTATGTTTAAAAATACACTTCACATTTACTTTAAACAAGCCTAACTTACTTATTACAGAAGCAGTTTTGGCTGGGAGCTCAGTACAAAGTGCAGGAAATTAATTTCTTTTGAGTAATGGGAGAAGCATAGAAATACTGTGATTAGTACTTGCTTAATGAGATACTTCTGTTCAGCATTTAGCAAGATTGATTCTGTATGGACAAGTTTCACTAGGACTTTTAACCGCTTTGGTACAAAAAGGAAAGAATTCTAACTGATATTCAGGACAACTATAAGTTTCCTAAAAAGCGTAAGATGTCTCTAGGCAATGCAGAACTAATCTACATTTGCATTCAGATTCCTTGGCAAAGTGAAGAATCAATAAATGAATGATCATGGAATCTGGAATTTTCTAAACACAAGAGCTTCTAAGAAATCTTTCCAAGGATGTGGTATAGATGTGTATTTGTTTCATTAGTAACCCTCATTAGAAAATAAATCTATTTACCTTGTTTCTACTCGGGTTTTAAATACCATAAATTTTAAAAATGAAAATACTTAGGTCATACTTCATTGTATCTTTGTGGGCTTCCAATCCTTTTTAAAATAATGCAGATAAAACTGCAAAACTTAAAGCTTGTAGCTTGTGAGGTTACTTGGCTTCACATATGAATTTGTTTCTTGACCCTGTCTAAAGAACAGAGAAGCAGATTTGCAAGGTATTTTAGGTATTCTTTTTTCCCTCAAAACAGTTTGTTTTCTATAAAATTATTGAAAGGTTTAACCTGGTCCTAAAAAATGGAGGATTTTGGAAAACATAGTTTCTCTGAATATACAGGCAAATCTTCAGCGCTCTGTCTGCAGAGATAGACCCTTTCTCATTTTTTAATGAAATAAGTGAATTTTTTGTGGCATGTGTCTGACCAAATAGATTTGGTATTTAAAACATTGCATTTGGAAGGACCAGAAGTATTCTGGAAATAATGCTGCTAACTTTAGGGTTGAGATGTGCAAATTACTCATTCTTTGGGCTGCTTTGACAGTGCTCTTAATTGAAAGTGTTTTAGGCAGCATTTGAGCAGATGAATAATTACAATTATTTCAGTAAGATGACCCATATACTTATTTAGTCTTGTATTTAGGTACCTTTTTGAACATGTGTAATCTATTTAGTTATGTGTCTAGCTCAGCTCCAATTTAGATGGGCTAAATGCCTAAGCATCTCATAATACACACTTCACTAGATAAACTTCAACTGGCTGTATGCCAGGGCATATATAAATTAGGCATATACTTATGTACTTTTAATGACCAAAGATATAAGTTGGAATGCAGACATAAGGCTTTAGGAGCCGTTTCAGCCACTGGATTTAATTGAGCCATGTCTAGTCCTGTAGAAACCTGCATGATTATCTAGTTAATTGCAAGATAACTGTTCAGGATAAAGTCTGGTTCATTAGTCATTTGGAAACACTTATTTTGATTTTCAAAAGAACTAGTTCATAATTCTGTGCCTGGTTTGCATGCAAAGCTCCTGGACTGTATATTAGAAATCCTGTTAGTTAGCTACATACTAGGCAAGATGTGCAGTGAAGTATCTGATACTCATGGACAGTCAGGCAAATCAGGTATACTTTCATAGCATGCCTGACTTCAAAATGAGATTTGTGAAGAGTGCTGAATATTGTGACAATGACTCAAATTCATGCATGTCTTTTAAAAAAGCCCTAGAGGTCATTATTGCACAGTTAATTCTGAAGTGCTAATAATTTTCCTATTTTTCTCCTTTTGATAGCAAAATCCAGTGGTTTGTTACATGTTAAGGAGCAAGGTGCCTCAAAATTTAACTTAAAATGTAAATAGGAAGCATGAGAAAAAATATGGGTACTGTCAACTTTATCTTTTCTGTTCCACCCATGCTACATATAAACTGAGTTTCATTTAGATTTGTTTTGTCCTTTGGTCATATCCAGCTGTAACCCAGGTTTTTTTCTTTTTTTTTTTTGGTGGTGGTTTGCTGTTGGTTTTTTTGTTGTTTTTTTTTTTTTGTAGTAGTAGTGTGTTTCGTATGGGGTCTGTTGAAACTTGTATAGGTAAAACCACACCATATTTGGAAACCTACCTCATATTGTGCTTTTGATAATAGAATTTATATATTTTTTAATCCTAAAGTTAGCTGTTTTTCCCTTAAAATGTACACAGTTTGAACCAAAAGTAAAAGCCACTGCCACAGTGTTTTTATATATCTTGGCTTTTAAAACAATTTTTAAATGAAAAAAATTGTTATTGGAGTGCATGGGGTAATAACTAAGGGCTCAGTTGAATACCATATAAGCAGCTATGCCATTAACTTCTAATAGATCATAGATACCTAGCATAATTAGAACTTAATTTGGTAGGTTTTGAGTTTATTGTTTAATGTCTGTACCAGTGAAAACCCCTTTGCATTTCAAATTTAATATGTATATAAATTTTTTTAACTAGGAAAGCCTTTTTAATTTTTGAAAATATTGAACATACATTTAGTAGTCTGATTGGGACTAGTGTTGAACAAACTTGCATTTAATTTGGATTAGATATTACTTTTGGCATGGCAGGGGGAATGTAATCTGGTTGAAATAGTAGGAAATACATACATTGGGAAAACAAGAGCTTGCTTAGCTGCCCAGATACGATTTCTTCAATCTCTTTACATTTAAAGCTAGCTTATCTAAGTTTTAAATAAAGTGAGGTGACCTAGAGTGTGAGACAGTACGAATCTAGACTTTTCTGCTGTCCCCTCCTCCAATGTCACTTGTAGTTTGCATTGTGTAGAGTCACAGTAGTTCGGTTTTATTTTTACATCCAGATTAGATAGCACTAGAGGAATAAAAGCCCAAATTTCAGTTAGCACATACTTTGTTTTTTATTTATTTTTTTTAAGTTTTTTAAAATTTTTTTTACTGATTTGGTTATTTGCCATTTCTGGGGATTAAACTTTAAAAAATGTTCTTCTTTTCTGTATCTGATGTTCTGTGTGCTATTAGTGATGCAGCCAACACGAACGGTTGTCATGTGTAAAACAACTTTCGATCACCGCGAAAACACCGCCCTGGGAAAGCGTCCATGCTTGATATCGTTTGGTTCATGAACATTAAGTTTCCAGTACAGGTGACCCATAGCTCAAAGTGTATAAATAATTGTATACAATATTCAGTTTTTAAAATAATAAACCATTAATGAGATTGCTAGTCTTTGAAGTTTTGCTCACTTCTGTTTTTCCTGGTAGTGCAGGGTAAAAGGAAAAACTTAAGTTCTTATTTGTTTACTGTAAGGATCTGGTAGATAGATTCATTGTTATTTATACATTTTAAAATGCAAAGGTAATTGTAAAATCATAGAGTACAGCGGTGTAGTGTTCCAACTCTGTGTAATGCTTTCCTTTACTTCTTCAGGTAAAATCCCAGATGAAGCCAAAGCCCTTTCTCTGTTGGCTCCTGCTCCTACTATGACAAGCCTGATGCCTGGTGCAGGATTGCTTCCTATACCTACACCAACCCCTTTGACTACAGTAAGTAAAATTCAGCCTCTCTTTGTCTGGTTAACTCTATAATCAGTAGCTTTTTCTGTGTTCTCTGATCCTTGGACGTTGTCAGCTTGTATGCTAGATCAGTGAGGGTTTAGCAGCTCTGGTGCTTTATCGGAGGGTAAGTAATGAGATCACACAGAATCACAGAAGATGTCTATGTTCTACCTTTCCTTGGTTTTTCTTTCAAATTACTAACTTGCAAAATAGTGGATAAATACTGATTTTGTGTCCATTTTAATTGTTCCTTAACTAGACCCATTTGTCTAGTGTCACATGTCTAGTCTGCTTCTCCCCACAAAAGTGCTGCAGTTGTGACTCTTTTTCTTCGAGCACACAAGAAATTTAGCATTAACCAAGAAGTGGGCTTTTTCCAGGTACTGACTGGAAAACCTACTTCAGAAAGTGCTGTTAAGTAGAAGAGATTTAAATGCAAAGAAAAGTTCACTAGAAAGGAAATTGATTCTGTCCTGGCTCAGACCAGGAGAACATTACAATTATTCATACAATTCTTTGAAATACAGAATCACAGAATCATCCAGGTTGGAAAGGACCTCTGAGACCATCAGGTCCAACCCTTGACCCACTACCACTGTTGTTACCAGGCCATGGCACTGGGTACCACATTAGTCTCTTTAAAAACCTCCAGGGATAGAGAATCTACCACCTCCCTGAGCAGCCCATTCCAGTGTCTGATCACCCTCTCCCTAAAGAGAGATCACCCTGATCACCCTCACGCTAAAGAATTTTTTCCTAATACCTAACCTAAACCTCCCCTGGCAGAGCTTAAGTCTATGCCCTCTTGTCTTGCTGAGGGTTGCCTGGGAGAAGAGCCCGACCCCTACCTGGCTACACCCTCCTTTCAGGGAGTTGTAGAGAGTGATGAGGTCTCCCCTGAGCCTCCTCTTCTCCAGGCTGAACAGCCCCAGCTCCCTCAGCCTCTCCTCATAGGATCTGTGCTCGAGTCCCTTCACCAGCCTGGTTGCCCTCCTTTGGACCTGCTCCAGGACCTCGATATCCTTCCTGAACTGAGGGGCCCAGAACTGGACACAGGACTCAAGCTGTGGCCTCACCATCGCTGAGTGCTGAAGAATCCCTTCCCTGGACCTGTTGGCCACACCGGTCCTGATCCAGGCCAGGATGCCATTGGCCTTCTTGGCCACCTGAGTACACTGCTGGCTCATGTTCAGCTTCCTGTCCCATATATTTATATATAAAATCCAATCTAATACTTTATATTTGAAAGCTTTATTGTCCTCATTCTCTAGGAAGTGATGGTGTTTGTAGGGAAAGACCTTACTATTAATATCCTTCCCAATTCAACGGTAATTAATCTTGCTTTATATGATGTGTACCTTGTCTGTCCTTTTGAAGGGCTGGTATCTGTTACAAAACAAATAGGCCCTAGGCACTGCAAATTTCCTTCTTTCCTTGCTTATAAAGGGTTCAGGAGTTCCTCATCACTTCCAGTTTTTTTATGGCAAAAAACCCCCCAAAACATTAGCAGTATCTGCTGGCCAACAGAAGGTCTTGGCAGTAGAAAGCTATCTGTGGGGCTTTTTTTCTTTTGTATTCTTTAAAAAAGTACTCACCTGGGACCTTGAAATGTAAAGTATTGCATATGTTAATTTGATTTCTTTTTACAGAAATACACAAGGCATTCTTCCCAGCAGAGCTTGGTTGCAAAGCATTGTCTTTGTTTTTTCCAGCTTGGTGTTTCCCTTGGCAGTTTGGGAGCTATACCAGCAGCAGCCTTGGATCCTAACATTACAGGTCTGGGAGAAATACCACAGCCACCAATTATGGGAAATGTGGATCCATCCAAAATTGATGAAATCAGGAGAACAGTTTATGTTGGAAACTTGAATTCCCAGGTAGCATTTTTTTTAATGTAATGGAAATACTAATGGAAGGTGTAGAATTGTAATTTATGAGTTACAATCTTGCATGATAAAGAGCTTTCATTTGTTACAAAAAAATTACCTTTTTATTACTGATGATATTTTAAATGCTCTTCTGCCAGTCAGACTGTGGAGTTCGTTCTGTTATGATTCCAGAGGAATCATACTTACCTGAATTTAGGAAATGTACTCAGGATTGTGTGTGTTGGTCAGATGTTCAACTGGGCAGTGTTAGCTGGGCAACACCTCAGAAGTCATTAAATCATCATAGTAGCTGTTCCCCCCAGCGCTGTGCATTTGCTTAGGAACATTAAGATGGAATTATGTGTTCTACAAAATCAGAATCAGTAACTTTGAGTTTCTGTTACAGGAAAAGGTATTAGGCCTGTGAGTAATTTGTTTTTTCAGCAGTTGATTGAATTAATTGAAAAACAATTTACTTTTGACTGAGGGCAACATAAGTATTTCATTTAGGTTTTTTGACTGCCAAAAAAAGTGTGAAGTGTGAAAAAGTGCTATTGATGGTAATAAAACAAGGCAAGCTGGAAGCTAGTAGAAAAGCAGATAAAAACTAAGTCTTGTAATATTTGGATCTTTTTAATTGATCAAACAGTCAAAAGCTTGGGTGCATAGGAAATTCCTCATTAGTTACTAGAAGTAAGTTGCTTGAAAATGGCAAAATCCCATGCAAATGTTTTGTAACCTAGATGTAGGACTTCAGGGATTGTAGTAGTTCTATTTTAATTTGTAGTATGGTCTCTAGATTAATGTAAGAAAGAATACCTGCCTTTCATAAACTGTAATGTTAGTGCATTCACGTTGCCTGTGTAATAATGGTGAGGTTTCTTTCCAAAACCAAGGTTTTAGATTGCCTGATATATTGGATAAGTGGTTTTCATTATATATTTTACTTCAGCTGAGCTCTTCGACTCTTTCTAGACAACAACAGCAGACCAGCTGCTTGAATTCTTTAAGCAAGTTGGAGAAGTCAAATTCGTGCGAATGGCAGGTGATGAGACACAGCCAACACGATTTGCTTTTGTGGAGTTTGCAGACCAAAATTCTGTACCTCGAGCTCTTGCCTTTAATGGAGTTATGTTTGGAGACAGGCCACTGAAGTAAGAAATTAATTACCTGTATGGGTATTGAATGAGATTTGTTTGTGTCCTTGTATGTTGGTGACTGCAGAAAGTGGCTGTGATTAATATTTTGTCAGTATAAGGACTTGCTGTTAGTAAACTGGAACATTTTTATAAACCATTTCAAGGTTGGGCATAACTTCTCTGAGATGAGTATGGATGACATTTAGTCCAATACATTTATATTTTATCCTGAGGTAGTGGAATATTTAATGGTTTAAAAATCTTCAAAGTCCTTAGTACTAATAAAGCTTTGTTTTTTCTGCCTTATTTATTTATAAGTGGTAAGATTTGAAAGCAGGAAAAACATTTCAGATACTTGGATGAGTAATATTAGAAATCTGTAGTTCTGCTGAACTGAAAAATTTTTAATTCTACATAAAAATTGATGTGTTTTCTAACTTAATTGTTTTTCCCTTTTCCAAGTGTTTGGGAGATAATGGTTTTAATTTTCCTTAATTTAGAATAAATCACTCCAATAATGCAATAGTGAAGCCTCCAGAAATGACACCACAAGCTGCTGCCAAGGAACTGGAAGAGGTGATGAAGAGAGTAAGAGAAGCTCAGTCATTCATATCTGCTGCTATTGAGCCAGGTGTGTATAAAGTTTGTTACCTCAAAGGCACATTCTGTGTGTACCTTGCCATGCTCTTTTAAGAGCATTTTAAAACACAGGAAAGAGGGGTACTCAAAGGTGAACAGTATGTGTTGGGGAAAACAAAAGAAAATAATCAAAACTGTTTCTCCTATAAAGCAGTGGAATGAAGCTTTTAATTTCATCTTGTCTTTTCAGATACATGCCCATTGTATGCTTATAAAAATACAAAGTTAATACTACTTCAATACTCTTAATTTTAGTGCTTTTAAGCTTAATGTACTTTGAAACTTTTAAAAGAAAACACATTATGTTTTAGTCTCCACTATTGCCCACTGATGCTTTAGTTTCCTGATGAGAGGGAACTGGCATGGTTCTGAAACTGTATACTGTTACTTTGTAACTGAAGTGTGATACTGTAACTTCCCTTATCTGCGGCATGTTGATTTTGTACCTGTGCCTCCTCTTTTTCATGGGGACACAAGACTGTGTGACTTCTTGGTAAATGGGATCAGGGAATTAATTTGGCATAAAATGTAATATATTGTAAAGAACTTTTTTCATCCAGATTGGTTCCCTGATCCCTGTTAACCCTGCAATACCTGGTCAAGGAGGAAGGTGTTGATAGGTTGAGAAGTTACATGTTTCAGTGCTGATTTTTTTCCTGACTTAAACTGATTGCAAAACTTAGAGCATAAAAAAAAAACTTCGAATTGTTAAACTTAGAGTTGAGATACTTCTGTTTCCTGCAAGATTCTGTCATTCATACTAACAAACCCAGATACTGTCTTATGTGGGTTAGGTAGTGCAGAATATCTTTTTCTGAGGGGTGGGTGAGTATTTTATGTAGGTTTTTTTAAGGCTGCAAGAAAAATAGCTGTAATACTTACTCAGTGTTAAGCAGCAGAATAGCAAAGTCTGGTCACTGGTAAGGTTTCTGTTGACCTCTTTGCATTTGGATCAAACTTTTCACCTTGTTCTCTCTATCCCTTCCTCCTGTAAAACTGAGTAAAAAATCAGGTTTTTTTCAGTAGTTAAAATATCTTGAAGTATAGAAAGTACTAATAATTAGTTACATCTTATGCTTGTTTTCAAAATTATGCCCTCTAAATTTACTCTATTCTTCTCAGGTTATTTAAAAAAATAAAGTTATTATTAAAGTGATCTTGTGCAATGTGGCAGCAACATAAATCCCATTCCTGATAGAGCTAGCTGTTTATAATTATCTGGTTTATGTGTACTGCTGCAGGATGGCTGCACTCAACGAGTATATGCAATGAATTTCTTGGATGTTTCTGAAGGATATTTGCAAAGAAGGAAGATATGAAAGAGTAGGCCCCTTGCACTGTATGTGGTACATTCCACTGGTGCCAGATTGTTAACTGGGATCTTTAAATGTTCTGAGCTTACACTGCAAAGTGGTTTTTTCCTCTCAGAGTCTGGAAAGAGCAGTGAAAGAAAAGGCGGTCGATCTCGTTCCCATTCTCGTTCAGAATCCAGGTCTAGCTCAAAATCCCGATCTAGAAGGAAAAGATCACACTCAAAACACAGGCAAGTATGCTTTTATTTTGGACTAAGAGCTCATACTGGACTTCTTCAGTGGTGGTGGTTACTGAGATTTCTTACTGAGCTGTAAGACAAGTCTTCCTGTGGAGATTATTAATTTATACTGAGCAGATCAGTGGAACCAGGAACTTCGTCTCTGAACAGATAAGCTTTTTCTCTAAATGCTAAGTGTTTTCAGGATTACTTTCACTTAAAACACAGTAGAAGTCACTTTTTGAGTCACGTATATAACTATTTCTATGATTTCATGGTACGTTTTGTGCCATGTAGCATATTATCAGTTTGTGTCCTGTATTTTAAAAGGAATTAATTCCCTGTATGTTGTGGCTCAAGGATGTAACTTACTGTTAACACTCCAAACAGATGGGTTTTCCTAGTATAAAGTTCCTGATATCCTGGACTTCTAAAAATCCAGATGCTAAATTCAGTTTTTATTTACTGTACTGTAAATATAAATCTATGGTTATTAAAAGCAGAAGAAAAATAAGGCAATTTTTCATTCTTCAGATTTTGTTTCTATTTGTTCGGAAATAGAATTTCTAGATCACCGTAGCAGTATTCCCATTAAGATTTTCTGCAAGAATGAGACAGTCTTGCTTATGTGAGGCTTAACAGAAGTTTCCTGAAATTATTAATGTTTTTTTAGTATCAGGAATGTACTTTGAGGATTTACATAATCAATCTAGAGATACTTGGATATGTTAAGTGTATATGCAAAAAGAAACTCAGAATGTGTTTGGTAGTTTACACTTTAAACAGGTGAGTGCAGTCAGTGTTGCAATAGGAGTTCTGCTGCTGTGTCCTTTTGTGCATCACTTTTTAGCAAAGTAATTAGAATGTTTTAGATACAGAAACGGTGGGTGGAGGGATTTTTGGTTTGTTTTGTTTTTTTGAAGTTCATTTAAATTCTAAGGCTAGAGAAAAGGCAAGAAGATCAGTTAAAGCCATCTTTCTTCAGTGACCAAGACTGCAGTGAGTGACTGGGTCTGGAAAAAAAATAGAATGCAACTAATTACTTTTACAAGCTGCTGGTAGTGGTCTGTAGTAGATTTTAAGCATTGTAATTTACTAAAGACAGCTATCTGAAAAATATATATTTATATCATAGTAGGAATGTTCATGGAGGTTATTATAAAACTACAGGTGTGACTTAAACGGTGCATTGTTTCAAAGGAGGCTGTGTGCACCTGGTGAAACATAAAAGTATTCATATTTGCAAAGATGTTGGTAGGCAGTATATTTCTGAGGTGTAACTTCATAAAAATTGCATGTAGTAGGGCAAGATTTTTGTTTTTTCCCATTCCTTGGTTGACCTAATTTTTATGAAGCTTCAGTATTAATATATTTTTTTTCTGGCATTCTTTATACAGAAGTAGATCTGGCAACAGGTCCCTCTCAAGGCACAAGGACAGGCGCAGATCCAGAAGTCCTCTAAAAAAACGGTCTCGATCTAGGGAAAGGCGGAAATCAAGAAGTCGCTCTCGTTCTCGGTGAGCTTGGTTCCTAAGAAATTGCTGTTCTCAGCACACTGAAAAAAATCCAACAAAACTTTTAGATAATAGTAAAGGGAATCTTGAAATTCTTTAGCCTGTCCTTAGGCTTGTTTGTGGGGCAAAAGAATGGAAAATAAATTCTGATGCTTGTTGTACTGGGTTTGGTTGGGATAGAGTTAATTTTCTTCATAGTAGCTAGTATGGTGCCTATGGAGGTTAAGCCACCACACTGAGGTACCTGAACTTTAATAGTCCAGCCTATATTTGTACCAGTGTGCAAGCTGACTGTATTTCATTGATGGGCATTAACCATTAGATTAAGAATGTTCTGTGTAGCCCATGCAACCCAGAAGAAAGCGGAGGATGCTTGTTCGGTCTTGGTATTGGGAAGTTGGATTCAGGCTGAACTTGATCCTGCATTCTGAGGACGTGTGTAAAGTTGTGCCTTTTGTTTTTGTCTGGCTATCTTACACACTGCTATGACCACAAATGCACATGTCTGTTATCTGCATTACATTATCTATTACATCTATATTTTACCTAGTCTATTAATTTTTAAGTCTGATTGTCTAGTTATTTAACTGTGTCCTTTCAACAAGGTAATAACATAATTTTCTGAGGGATGGGGTAGTGAATATTCACAAAAGAGAAGTGCGGTTAGTTTAATCAATAGAAGTCATGATACTTGCTTGTTTCTTTGAAAGGGAGCTCCTTCCTTGGGTTGAGCTGTTGGCTCTTGCTTTTTTGAGGGAAGGAGCAAGAGCTGCAGGTCTGTGGACCTCAACAGGAGGCAGGAATAAGCTACATAGCTAGTTGGGCTTCATCGATGGGTTCTGTGTTATGGTCTGGAGCTTCTTGAGGTATCTGCTTACTGGAAGGGGCAAGCCCAATGAAATGTCTATAATCAGGAAACTGGAAGGCACTTCTTGAGGCATTGGAGACTCTTTTCTGTTGCAGGGATTGCAAGCTGTTTGATTTTTATAGACTTAAATACCTTCTCTGAGACTTTGAAAGAAATATTTGCCAAACCCTAAATGGGAACCAAAGTTGGCAGGTCACAGGGCATACAACAGCCTTCAGTTTATTAGCAGTTGAGAAGAAGATACAGCCAAACACTTGAAGAAAGGTGGGGGCTGTGCTTAGGATCTTTCATGTGTCAATGAATCTCTTTGAGAGTCTTCAAAAATCCTATAATAGGTACTAATACCAGTAGACAGCAAATTCTGTCAGTCTGGTTCTCTTGGACATGTAAAGGCCCTCTAATCACTTTGTCATCTTGTCCTTGCTCCTGTTTCTCTCTTAAAAATTTGTTCATTCCTTATGACTTAAAGGGAGGTCTAGAAGTTGTGTCTCTGCTAGAAAGGAAGGATTGAGGCTCACTCTTCCAGATAATCCTATACCAAAATGTAATCTTCAAAACAGAGCTGTGATCTAAGCAATTTTTGTTTGGCTTTGACTTGGAAGCCTGTTGGAATTTTCCTCCCATTTCTCTTCATGTGTGTGTTAATCTGCCTGTCTTAAAGAAACTGACTTGTTCTGTTATTCTTGTTATGCTTCTGTTTTTACTGTATTAGCAAATTTTCAGTAATTTTTGAATTGCTAATGACATTATGGAGGACTGAATTGGTTTTGATTTGAGTTTTGATACTACATTTGCTTCATTTTATCCTGTTGTGTTTTGGGGTTTTTGTTTTTAATTTACATGTATTGATTTTTGGTTTGCCAAGCAGTTCCAGGAAATCTGTGAGAATATACTGTAGAATAAGAAATTTTGTCAGCTGTTGTTATTTGTGGAGGGGTTGGTTAATCTTCAGTCCAGTTTATGTGGACACACTTAGTAGTGGGCTTACAGGTTGCAGAATTTGTCTCACTTCTGGCAAAATGTAGAAAATCTGTGTGTGTGTATAATAACAACTGTGGGCTGAAGAGACTTACTGTCTCAAAGCATAATAACATCAATCTGAGGATCACAGTTGTATCTGATTTTGGCCTCCCCTTCAATTTGGTCTGCAAATTTTTTCTATCTATGTAAGCTTTCCCTCACTGGTGAGCAGGGGTGGAAATTTGAAATATTGAATGATTAGTATTTTTTAGCAGAGCCATGTACTGTATCTTGCACAATTAATGTATTCTAAGGAGTTAGCTGTAATTTCAATTGGAAAGTTCAAAGGTGAATTAATGGACTTGTGTTTGGCTTTTCACAGGGACAAGAAAAGAGACAAAGAAAAGGTCAAGGAAAAAGAAAAGGCCAAGGAAAAGGACAAAGAGAGAGAGCGAGACAAAGACAGGGATAGAGAGCGAGACAAAGATAGGGATAGAGAACGAGACAAAGAGAGAAACAGGGAGAAGGACAAGGAGAGAGACAAAGAACGAAACAAAGATCGAGACAGAGGCAAAGAAAGAGATAGGGACAAGGATAAAGACAAAGAGAGAGACAAGGACAGGGAAAAGGAGAAAGATAAGGAAAAAGACAGGGAAGAGGTAGAGCAGAACAAGGAAAAAGAAGATTCTGAGAAGGAAGGAGAGAAGGACAGAGAGAAGATTAAGGACAAAGAGGGAGAGAAGGACAAAGGAGGAGACAAAGAGAAGGACAGGGACAAAGAAAAGGAAAAAGATGGGGATAAGGAGCGAGAGAGAGAAAAAGAGAGAGATGATAAAAAGAAGAAAGAGAAGAGATCCAGAACACCCCCAAGAAGCTATAGCTCTTCAAGAAGATCTCGTAGCTCCAGCAGGTTTGTTTAGAATTTTTATGCCTTTTTTGACTTGCAAGTTCAGGGAGGCACCATCCTAGTTTCTGTCAGTATCACCGTATCTGTTACTAATTAAATTTTATTCTGTTTTGTAGATTTTCCTGTAGAGTGAAATTATTAAAAATTGCTCTGTATGATGCCCAGTAGAACATAGTTTCTTTTGGGGCTGCTGATGCTTGCCTTTCTTACAACCGTATAGTAGAGTCCTTGAGGGGACAGTAAGTAGGTGATCCTGGTGCCATTCCTCTGTGTTGGAGCCATCCAAAAGTTCTGATAAAGCAACGTCACATGTCATCTTTTTCCTGATGAAAGTTGAAGTCACTGACAGTTCCTTGGTTACTTACATACTGTACATTGTTGGTCTGTAGATCCCACAAACAATTGAGGGGTTGTACTTGCCACTCTCTAGCTCAGTTGCTGAGCAGCAGGAAGCAATCATGTCACTTGGCTAGCCAGGCCCTTGGAAAGATAAGATGTATGTATGTATCTGAGTTAGAAGACGAGGGTATCTTGTTTGAGTGGTTAGGTGGCCAGGCACAAGTGATGCTCATAGTAAACAGAAAAATATGTAGGTAATGTAGTGGCTGTTTTGCCTCTGAGGGATGCAGAGGTGGGTGAAAGTCTTGGTAAATTCAATATAGGCAGTGAGAGATTGGTTTTCAGATTTGTAAGTGGACTAACTTGGATACATTCTAAAAATGTTGCTAACTTGGATTCAGAAGCTTTGGTGGAAAAAATCTTTTCTGAACACCCTCGGTAATTAGGGAGTTCAGTAATATCACATCAGATTTGCATGCTAGATTTTATCTGTTACCTTGAAAGGATGAAATGCTGGATGAATTGGGAAAAGTTCTATGTACTATATAATTTTAATGGACACGAACTAAAATTCCCACGGTCCACAAAATTCAGGAGCTCACATGCTTCATGTGAGGCACAAAAGGGTTGTCATAGTGTGTGAGCATTCTGTTTGCATTATATGAAATGTCTGTGTTGTTTTGGAGGTTTAGGGACAAACGCTGTGGCATCCTTAATCATATGCAACTTTAAGTTTTAATGTTTTTTAACATTCCATGAGTTGTAGACTTCCACAAACTGGAGGTAGGTCTGCCAACCTAAAAACCTTTTTCTGTCTGTAGGTCTCAGGAGCACTGAATTCTCTTCTAGTGGACTGAAAGTACAAAAGCCTACTTCAGGATGAAATTGCTTTTTAATACCTGTTACTAAACAAGGGCAATAATCTGTTTAAGATGGAGATTGAGCGAAATGCACTGTATATTAATATAGACTTGCAATCCTTTCACCAGATACAGCATTATCCTTAGACACTAATACTGAGGCCAATACTGCTTAACATCATCATCAGTGGTCTAGACAATTGGACAGGGTGCATCCTGGGAAAGTTGCAGACTCCAGAGGATTGGAGGGAGAGGCTTGCGTACCAGAGGAGAGTGCTGCCGTTCAGAGAAACCTCAGCAGACAGGAAAAATGGACCAATAGACATCTTATGGAGTTGGACAAAGAGAGAGGCGAAGTTCTGCACTTGGGCAGGAATAATTCTGTTGCACCAGTACAGCATAAGGACTGGCTGGCTGGAAGGCTGGCTAACAGGAAAGGACCCAGGGGTTCTTGTAGGCCAGCAGTAGGCTGATCTTGTTAAGCGAAGTGTTGCAAGTAGGTCAAGGAGGGTGATTCTTCCCTCTCCTCACCTGCATTCTTTGTTCTGGGTCCTCATTACAAGAGACACACACACTGAGTCCAGTGAAAGGCCACAAAACTGATACAGACCTTGGAGCATCCATCATAAAAGGAAAGACTGAATGAGCTCTTATTGCTTAGCCTGGAGAAGAGAAGGCTGCAGAGGCATCTTATCAGTGTGTATGAGTGGGATAGTGTGAAGAAAACAGCCATAATTTTCAGTGGGGGCCACTGACAAGCTAAGAGCAGTAGGTGCATATTGATGTATGGGAAATAAGGTTTTTTTCTAATGTTTAAATTGTGTTTTGTCTTTTTTTTTTGTCCTTTTTTTTTTTTTTTTCCCCCTGGGCAAACTGGAACCAGTTACCCTCAGAGATTGTGGATTCTGCATCTGTGGAGATACTAAAAATCTGACTGGATATGGCACTGGCTCTTGTTCACCCTCTTTTAAGGTGGGGGAGGGAGAGGTTGAACTTAGATGGTCTCCAGGGAGCTATTCCAACATCAGTAATTCTGTTCTCTGAAAAGTAATTTAATATCTTGGGGTACTAAGTTTCAGGTAGCTTGCATTTAGGGGTACTGTTTACTTTGGTGGTAGACATTTCCTACTAAGAGTTACAAATCTTTCTGGAGAACATAATCTAGCAAACTGGCATTTCAGATGCCTGGATTCACAGTGCAGCACTGAGTTTGGGATTACAGAACCTTTACTTGATGAGTGTAGAATATTGGACAAATAGTCATATTTTTTGAGAGAAGGTGAAGGTCAAGTGGGACCCACAGGACATTCTAAAAATTAGGTGGCAACTTGACCTTTCTTCACTTGACAGGCACCGTGCAAGTCCTAGAAATGTGGCTGTGATCCCTTGCAGAAGGGACACAGACCAGAGGAAGTGGAGGAACTGACTCTTTTTCCAAAAGACATATTTAGGCTTGCAGAGAAGATGGGAATGGAATGTTAGCTCTATGAATGATTAAGCAACATAAAATTGCTATCAAAGTGTTCAGACTTCTTTTTTTTTTAAAACTGCTGTTAAAAATTGAGTTAAAGAGTGTTAAAAAACCCACAGGTGCGCATATGTAACAGATCACACAGATACTGTCGTACGCAGCTGTGGTTCTTCAATTTGAACTATGAAAAGCAAGACCCGAAAGTTAGTTTTCATGAATACACAGTTTTTTGAACACAGCTACTTAGAACCTTGATTACCCACAGCTGTGTATGCTGGAAAGCAAAACAAAGTGGGGTTATACTTAATGTTTCCCCAGTGGGAAAATTGTCAGAGTAATATATCAGAAAGGTAGCAATAAATGTGAAGACATTAAAAATGTTCACTAAAGTAATGAACAGCTGATCAGTGATTGTGGGTTTTTTTCTCCATGGTTTTGAGTGCACTTTGTATTTCTGTTTACCAAAGATCCGATCAAACTTAAGAGCTTGGTGAAAAAAGTAGCTATTCAGCTTCAGGGTAGATACATTGTCGATGATACTGTCAGAATATCAATCCTGACAGTGATACTTGGTATATCTTAATATATCTTTGGTTAATTAATAACCATTGATTTCTAAGTCTTTCTAAATATTGGAAGTGTAAATATTTGCAACTAATGTTGAGAGCTGCAAAAGCTGGCATGCATAGGTGTAGTTTTTGCACTGTGTCTTGAACTGCACTCTCAGATTTTAACTTCTCAATTTTTCTTCAGCTCTTCTGGTCTGCTTTCCTGTTGTGTGAAGAGGTGATAAGTTGTGTGTTTATGTAGAAGCAGCTTTACTGGCTTAGTTTTTTGCTTTTTTTTTTTAATTTGTACCTCAGCATGTTTGCAACCAGTTTTTTGTTTCACTGTTGAGGAATCTTGATCTTGAATAGAACAATTTCAGTAAATTCCATATATTTACATAAAACAACTTCTATAATTTACAAGCTCCTTAGTGTTACAGAATGCCACTTTTGTTCACTGAGCAAGGAGTGCTAGGAACATAATAGATATAACCTTGTTCTCTTTTTGACAGTAAGTAACTTGAGCTTCATTATGCACTGTTTGCTTCTAAACCAATAGGAATGCTAGCTCATGTATTTAGAAATCAAACCAGTCAGGCTGAACTGAAAGTAGTGATCTTCAGGTTGTGATATTATATTACGAAGTTAGTACTGCTTATTAGACCTTTCATCTTAATGTGGTTCTTCAATAAGATTGCTTTTGCTACTGAAGAAACTCTTACTTACTTAATACAGGATTTGTGAATTCAATGTATTTTCATTGTTGTCAGGTGTAAGTACAAGCAGATGATGATAAAAACAATATCTAAAATCTGAAAGGAAAAACCCTTTTTTCCCCGAGTTCCAGTTTTCTCTTTCCCATCAAACTGAAATATACTCTTTTTTTGTTTTTCTTTGAAGAGTTCATATATTGTTGGTCATATATAATGTTAAATTTGGGCATATTTACTTAGTTGTGTCGGATCGTTTTAAGAGCTTTTTCTGTATCTATTTTCTGAATTTATTTTTATTCTTCAACATGGAATGTCTTGGTCCTGTAGAGAAAGGCGTAAAAGGAAGAGCAGAAGTCCCTCCAAGTCTCCTAAGACATCCAAAACAACAAAAAGAAAGTCTTCACGAACTCCTTCACCAAGAAGGTTAGTTTGATGTAAACACAAAAATGAATGACCAATAAAGAAGAAGTTGTAGTATTTTTGTTGTTTGTGTTTACCATTTTTGAAGATTTCAGTTGCCAAGTATGGTTTGGTTTTAATGTAAAAGAAGAATGAAACAAAATAAAAAACTTCACAGATCTTTTAAATAGAGGGTTTCAGATCTGTCAACGAGAAAATGTGCTTCATAAAAGCCCTTCATCACATACAGATTAATTTGGCATTGTCTTTGCAAATACCATGGCTGCTGAACACGTGCATTGTTTAGGTCTCTTTGGTTGAAAAATCCCCTCATATATATGCAGGGGTTTCTATGTCCCAGGGTTTTAAAACCTACAAATGAGAGTTTAGTTTGAAGTTAAATAGTTTAAAATTTGCTGCTGGATCAAATTCTTATTTGAGTTTAAATTTTTTTAAGCAGAAACAAGAAAGAAAAAAAAAAAGAGAGAGATACAAATAATGAAAGAAGAGAAAGAGAACGCTCTACCTCCAAGAAAAAAAGTAGTAAAGAAAAAGAAGGACGGGAGAAATCTGACAAAAGCACCACTGCTTTGAAGGTAAGCTGTGTGACCAAGTGATAGGCAGAAAAAAATTATGCTAGTGGAGGCATTATTGAAATTTCTTCCTTTTTTTTGTTTTTTTTTCCTCCTCCTTTCTTCTGTTTTCCTTACCATTTGGGGTTTTTTTTTGTTTTGGTTTTTTTTTGTGCATTGGAGACATATTTGGTGCTAATGGGCCAGTTTGGTCAGTCTTCATGTTTGAACTTCACTGGACCTATAGGAGGTTGTGCAAATGGGTTAAAAAACACTTTGCTTTGGTTTCTCTGTCCTCTAACATGCAGTATGTTAAAACTTGGCTGGCTGCCTGTCTGTATGAGCAGGCAGGAAGCAAACTGGAAGGAAGGAGCACAGTATTAAGGTGTTCAGCTTGGCTGTCAAGCTGAGAAAATTACTTCAGTGGAGTTTCACTGCACTTCAGCCTCTTGCTGGTTGCTTTGGTCCTGGTCTGTGTATTGTACTCTGCAGGAATAAAGTTAGAGGTGGGGACAAATGATATGGGATTTGCCCCTGCAAAATTATAGGTGGTGTAATTAAGGAGAGAAACATCTTCCAGTGAGAAGTAGCATGGCTTTAAAGAGTTTGTACTCAGAACAGCTGATTTAGATGACTGTGTTTAAGTAATAATCTTGCCCAACAGCTCTCTTAAAATGCGTCAGAGACCTGACAGAACATGAAACAGAGAATTTAATCCTATTTTATTTAGAAAATCTTGATTTCTGGAGCTGCTTCTTACAGGTTCCATGATGCTTCTTGTTCTGTTTTTTATGAATGTTGGTGACAAAGACAGATCACTTAATGTCAGTGATTTATTGGAGTATGGGTTGTTTTGAGTGCCTAACTTTAGCCAATTGAAAAGAAAGATATATTTAAAAAGAAAAAAAGGAAAATAAGATGGCACATCTGTTCTAAAACTTTCTGGGATAAGGTAGAGTTGTTTGGAAGTCACATCCTATGATGCCAAGAATGATAAGAATGTGTTTTGTTTTGTTTTTTTTTATAATTTTATCTTTGGTAGGACAAAGATCACCCTAAAGAGGATCAGAATTCAGAAACTGACAAGGAAATAGATGAGAGAGATACACAAAGGACAGATGAAGTCAAACTGCAGCAGAATGGGAGCTGTCAACCAAATGAAGAAAACCTCTCCATTAAAATGGAAGAGGTTTAAAGCAAAGAATGGGCTTCTGATTCAACTGAGGAATGAAATCCAAAGCTTTTTATTTTCAAGAATGAGGAAGGAAATGTCAAAGCAATCAACTTGAACGTGTTCATAGGACTAGTAGCTCTTCAATTGTTGTGATAGCTTTGTCTTCTTGCTGTAAAGCAAGAGAGCACAGACCAGTAGAAAAGGCAGATGCCATCAGAACTATTCATCTCTGAAAAATCCATGCATTTCCATGATGGCTGTACTTGTCTGTAAAATGATTTATGTTATGTTTTGCTGTAAGCTGTTACAAATAAATAGAAACTGAAAGATGTAAACCTGTACTACTCAAAAAAAGCTGAAGATAGGCTTTGAAAGTTGTTTAAAGTACTGCTTGTTCACAAACTTTGTATTGTTTTACCATGTGGGTTAAAACTGACTTACACATTTTTTTGTTTGCTTACTGCTTGAGAATCTTGGGTTTTATTATTTAAAATAATTTCTTACTAATATGCCTAAAATTAGTACTTCATTTAAAGTATTTGAACAATGCATGCTGTTTTTCTGTTCCTAAAAGGAGCATTGCCATGTTATAGGTAATGGATTAGCTTACTGGGTTGTTTTGGAGTTGTTGTTTTCTTTTGTCCTTCCAGAAGTGAGCACATCTATATGGTATTATCAGAACTTAACAGCTTTATTTTGAGCCGTACTGCAGTATGTTTGTTCAGCTGCAAAATAGTACAGGTGCCATTATGAGAATAAATCTTTCTTATTTGTTAAAAAAATATGGGGAGCACAAGCAGAAGCTTTAGTGCCTTCTTAAAATGTGGTATTTTCTAGAAATGTATGTGTGCTTTTACTCATTCTCTGTTAATCTACATGATCTCTATTGCTGTTTTGTCACCACCATACTGTAGACAAGAATGCAAGTGATTTGTCAGAACAGTTGCTTTATTCACTTAAAATACTAAAGCTCAAAAAGCTCCATTCTTTTATTTATAGGAAACATTATAGGTAAAAGCAAAGATGAAACTGGGGACCACCACTGTACAAAAGTAGTAGCTGAATGCAAGGCATTTTCTGATCACCCCCATCAAAGACAGACTGTTGGGCTTTTAAGCTACATTTGGGTGGCCTTAATGTTACCTCTCCATCTTCTGTGATACCTGTTCTGTGATACAAAAAGGAATTGTATGCAAAGAAATGGGGATAAGTAATTTAGGGAAAAACCTTCTAATTTACACAGGAATTATATGGTAGAGATTCTTCATTCTTTGGGGACAAAGAATGTAAGAATGACAAAGCAAGTATTTTTTTCAAGGTTAAACATGGCTTATTTTCTCATGTAACTTAATTCGTGACATAGGATTTCTTACTTAGGCCTAAAATCGAGTAGATTATTTTTAATACAATTTAATACAATCAGATGACATAATTGCCTTACCTCATGGGGAGAGTTATTTCCTTCTTAAAAAAAAAACCAACAAAAAAACAAACAAAACCACCCCAACTTAATAGTATGTTAGCTATTTGCTTTCAATTTGTTTTTCTTTTCCTTTACATAGTTAATTCTGTCAAAAAAACATACTACAGGGGATGAGAAATTTGCCCAATTCCTAAGGTATTGAAACACAGTTTGATTGTGAAGCTGCTTAATCATTTACCATTTTCGGTAGAATTTAATTTTCTTGCCACTGTGTACGTTTAAATCTAAAGAAAATGCTTTACCATGTAAAGTATAGGCAGTCATTTTTGTTATGTTTAAGCCACAGGCTGTTGGCTAGTGAACAGCTTATTCTGATAAAAGAATGACAAATCTGTATGCTTACAGGAAGACTGTGAAGGATTGTGTCTTGCAACAACAGCTGTCTTATTTATGATGTGTAAGTAGCATAGAGCAAAGAGGTTGTATACTTGTTATCTTTGGTACCATTTCACTAATAAAGTAAGTATTTTAGAGGGAAGTTTCTGCTGCTACATAATTATTAAAGGAGTATCTTTAGGTCATACGGTCTTAATCACGCAGCTTCTGTGATTCAAATTGATACTATTGGGGATACTATTGAAAACATGCATTTATTGTTTATAAGTGTGGAAAGCTAAGTTCCTCCTTAGGGAGGAATAAGAACTCTTGCAGTCTATCATGTTTCAGCTGATACTTGTTTGGTTTCTTGAGGTTTTTTATCCTGAAGTTGCATAGCTCTGTTGCGTATCAGTTACAAATGTGAAGGATTATGTACAGTTAGCTAGCTTTCTAAATTAATAGTTAAGGGCAGCAGCCCTAATAACTAACTTACCACATGTGTAAGTGTGTGTGCAGTACGTGGTTGTATTGTATGTGAATTAATAGTCCCCTTAAAATTATTTTTTTTAAAGGCAGAAAAAAACCCCTGAAGCAGCCAACCACCTAACCAACATTTCCTCCCCACCTTGTAATTTTCTTAAAAATGCCGTGTTTTCTGATTTTGCTTTGTAAATATAGTGCAGATCTGTGAGGTAGTTATGTTCTTGTATTAAGCATTTTACCAGTTCCCCTCCTCCTGAAAAGCCGCTACGAGAGTGCTGTTACTCTGTGACGTGCCTGTCTCTGCAGAGAGTAGCTCGTTCTTAAACTGGGAGCATAGCAGCTACGAAGCTCCTGCTTGCCCTAACAGGACTGTGTGCATCATCCGTGAATGTGTCCCATCTTCCACTGGAAATCCATTGCCTTCACCATCAATAAGGTTGCATGCTGAGCTGTTGTGCCAGATTGTTTGGTTTTGCAGTTTATGAATTAGACTAAATTGAGCAGAGGTTTTGGGGGCAGCACAGTTCACGATGGCTGTATTGTTTTAAATCTAATTTCACCTGACCCAGCCTTTATTTGAAAACGTGACTTGTAGTTGCTCAGGAAGGTGCTCCTATGGTGCTGTTTTGCTGGGACAGTGTAAGGCACATAACCTTCCTTTAGTGACTACAGTGATTTCACAACAGGGTTTATGGGTAACAGGTAGGATCTTCCTTTGGATATTGAAATAGGGCTGTAGCAGAAGACAAACTGCTGGTGGATGAAATGGGATTCCAAGCTCAAAGTAGAGGTGGCTGTGACTGAGAAATTCATCGTTGTCAAGGCTTACGCCAGTGTGAGGGATGAAGTTTTGTTTGCTAACACTGATGTAAAGAATGTTGGTTTTCAGATTTCAGTGTTAGAGGGGAAAAAGCACTTCATCTGGAAACTAGAAACATCTGAAGAATACCTAAGAAATTGCTGAGGCGCGTGTTCTGTCTGCTCATTAGTGACCTGCTAAGTTTTTGATGGCACTTTCAGATGTATAAATCTGAACTAGCTTTACATTAAGTGGCTAACAGCAGCAGCCTATCCACAGCTTTGATTCTGAAATGAGCTGTGGCTGCTTGAGTGTATTTGCTGCAAAGAAAGAAAATTCTACAGTCTGTAGCATGCTTTGCATTGCTAATTACTTCGAAACTGCGAATCTGTTAACATGGTAGCTTCTCTGTGCTGCCCTTAGCTTGTACTGGTATTTTGTATTAGTATTAGATTTGGGGATTTCTGTGACTTTTTTTCTTCTGGTCTAAGGAAGAAATGCAAGTGGAAGCTGCTTTGTATTATATAAATTATTGTATACTTCATACTTGTCTTTATTACTGTGTTATTTTGTTCATTCATGTATATGACTGTTGCAAGCAGTAATGCTATAGTGATGTGTGTATCTTCTGCTTTTAGGTCTGAAGCATCATTGTCTTTTTCTTAGTTTGTAATGAAACAAGTTTTGAGTTAATGTATTTTAATTTTTCTAGTCATTCACTTAGAGGGGAAAAAACACCCAGACAAAAATAATATTGAATTTTCTTAACTGTTAGTGTGAAAGTTGCATTATAGTGGTAAAAGAGGTAATCTTAAAGATGTGAATTCTGAACACTGAATTGCAAACTGGGCATGTTCTGGGTCCTGCCTACCATTTGGTGGTACTTTGGGTCTTGCAACAATTGGTAATTGCCTTTGATACAATTTTGAAAGTGAGAATTGGACTTAGTGACAAAAATGGTGAGATAATAAATGGCTAAAAAATGTAAACCAGTAGGCACTTAGTTCAGAGAGATGTAGTTTTCTCATCAGAAACTGTAGTGTGGACATTTGGAATTTGTAGATATTGTTCAGTGTTATTACCTAAAGAGAATCTAAAACTTAATTTTGTTTGCTAATATGTAAACAGAAAAAAAGTTTTCAGCCTGTACCTTAGGTTTATTTTTATATGTTGAAAAGTGTAATTAAAATAATATTGAAAACAAAGCACTGTACAAAAAGGATTCTTTTTTTAAAAAAGAGAAATACACTTTACGTTTAATTTTAAGCTCTTCCAAAATGTCTTCGCATGCAGCGTTCATTTCAAATTCAAGAGTGATTTATTTGTGGGTAAGTCCATTTGCAGAACCAAATCATGTTAATATAGGGATTTCTTTTGTGTTCTCTTCAATATAAGACAGTGTAATAACCTTGTCTGACAATATGTGGAGGCAGCTGTTTTCTCCCTCATTAATGAGATACACTTCAATTCTGTATTGCTTAAGTGAATACCACAATTCAGAAGCTGTCTGCAAACTTCAGTTTTCACCATGTTTTCTGAAACTGTGAACTCTTATTTACCAAGGGGGGGGGTGGGGGGAAATTAGATTTCATGAGTGCTGTGATTGAGTGTAATACAGGGCAATATAAAGATCAAAAATGGGGTTTTAGCTGTTTATGTTTTCTTCTGGCAAGGGTCAGCTTTTAAATTTTGAATTTTTTTTTTTTTTTACATTAATCTAGTGCTGAATTTGACCAGACTAGAGATTTTGAGTGTACAAAGTATGTCCCATACTGATCTTGTTAATGAAATTTTCCTTCTGTTGAAAAGGGTACATGTATATTTTTTGATCTGGAAGACTTGTCAACAATGGTAAAAGAATAATTTCATCTTCTGTTCACTCAGTCCTTGATGACACTCTTGAGGCTGCCAAGGTGGTAAGGTGCTGGCACACATTGCCCAGGGAAGTTGTGGATGCTCCCCCCCTGGAAGGGTTCAAGGCCAGGTTGGATGGGGTTTGGACCAACCTGAATAATTGGTAGGTGTCTGCCCATAGCAGGGAGGTGATTCAAGTCCTTTTCAACCCAAGCCACTCGATGAAGCACAAACCAGCTTTCTTAAATTGTGCTTCACTACTCCTTGGTGCAGAGATTTGAAGCTACTGCTTCTGTAAATCATGGGACACTTAAAGGTTGCAACTTCATAAATACACAATTTCTATAATCAAAGGAATGTGTGATCTGATCAAGAGTAATTTGAAATGTACTGTTCATGTAGTCCATCAGTAGATCCTTTCTGATGTTTTTCCCTCTAGTACAGGAACTTAGATTAATTTGCTATACAGTGCACCTTTCCAGGTTCAGCTATATCTGGGGAACCTTAGCTCTAAAGCAGCACAAATATTATTTCCCTTAAGTTTGATATTTCTGGTAATACAGGAGGTTTTCTAAGTTTAATAAGCATAACCAAACTTGTTCCATATTTTTGCATAAATAAATCAACTGTGAAATGGTACAGGTGGAGAATATTCCATTGCTGCTACTATGTTGCTCTTCTTGTAATAAACAGTGTCCCAAAGTTTTAATGGTGTCCAAACTCCCTCTAAATTTCCATCAGATACAGCGATACAGCAAATGGCTGAGGTAGTTATCTCTCTCTCTTTTTTTTTTTTCTTTTTTTTTTTTTTTTTTTTTTTTTTTTTTTTTAACTTTGTAAACTAAAGTCTATTTACAAAGCCTGACAAAAATATTGCAGGAAAAGTGGTGAGGTGTCAAGTAATTAAATGTGTCATCACTGTTGGAAGAGGCTTCTGAATCTGCTGTCTGAGCAGGGGGTTTCCTTCTCCAGAGAAAACTACCATAGTTCCACCGGGGAGAACTTGGCACGTTGAAATAGTAAGACAGTAAGTGCAGCTGTATAGAAATGCGTGTCAGTTTAAATTTTTTTTTTTAAAAGGTAGCATCAGGAGTGCATGTAAAACTTCTGATGTTAAGACTGCGTGTCAATTCTAATAGATATTTCCATATTAAAATTCACTACTTCACGTATTTAATAATGTGACAATCTTTTAAAAATCAAACTGTTCTGTGTACATGGCTTGTTTTTCTGGCTTGTTTTGCTTACTTATTTTAAAAAAAACAGGCTGACGTACTAGCCTTAAATTATTCAGTGTGTTGCTTCAGTATCAGATCTGGGGAGGTCTGCTTCTCCTAATGTTCTTCTACAAATCTTGTACTTCTTTTTAAAGATAGAGCCTAAAAAAACCTTTAGTTCTTACAGCAGTTATCTTTTAAGGGTTGAATCAGGTAACTGGATTTACACGTTCAGAGCAAATCTGTGTTGACACACAGTGTTAACATTAAACAAAGGTATAACCCACTGCTTTCTGTCGATTTGTGTCTTACTGTGCAGAGGTAACATCTTCCTCAATTGCTCCTCTGCTTTATTCAATTTTAAGGGGACACTCTTCTTATTTTATTAAGAAATGTTTAATAAGTCTTCTAAGCTGATAAATGCTTGTTTTTAAACTAGCCTGTCCTTTTCCTCAAAAGTACTCAGCCCTTGGGTATCACTCATCCTGCCTGGTCTTTTCAAGCCCATGTTACAGATCTGCCTCAAGCGAAATTATGGGTATTTCTGGATGAACTGTAATACAGAATAAACCAATTTTATGAGATGGTAAACATTAACCAGGAACTCACGCAGTGCTTTTTGGCGTATTTTGTTGTGCCTAGTTAAATTTTCCTCTAGCCTGGGGAATTCTTGGATAGATATATTATTAAAGAGCTTATTGGGAAGCAGAGAAGAGGGGCCAGACTCTACAAAGTATATGGACTGGATATTTATGTTTTTAATTGTAAGATGATATTTAATCTGTTCAATTTTTAATCATATCAGCAAGGAGATCGTTTGATCCATTAATGATATGTTTGTTCTGTTTCTTAATTTCTAAAAAGGATGGGAAAATGTATGTTTATGCTGTAAACCTGGAATTGCTGGAGACTGCTTTATAGTGCTATTTCTCAGATAATGTGCTGTAATGCTACAAAGGCTGGAAAAGTGTAGATTCTTATTGGGTCCCAAAAGGACAGAGTAAAGATAATACAGTATCAGGTGCAACTACACAATTTTATTCAACACAGACTGAACTAGTAGGCATTTAAGCCATGATTGTTAGCCTAATCCGAGAGAGAGAGAAGAGAAAGGAGAAAGTCAGGAAGTGAAATTGAAGTATCACCCAAAGGTAGAGGAAGAGAGTGAGAGAGAGAGAGAGAAAATGAGAGCGAAAGGAGAGGAAAGTCACCACCCCAGGGTCCACCAGCATCCCTTTGGTCTCATGGCAAAGAAGGAGGAGAGGTTGGTCCTATCCTAGGGGAAGGGCAAGGGCTTAGGGTCTCTTCATTTTATGCTCTCCGCTCCTTGCTGTGCCACAGCTGCTTGCCTATCATTGCTGGTCTTGACCTGGCATGGAAAGTTCCATCAAGTGTTGCCTCCACTGTAGTTTGCCATTTGCTGCATCAGCAGAATTAACAGTTTTTGTCTAGGTATTTCCCCCTAATTATCTCTGCTAATTAACAGTATCCAACCTGGGCCTGTTGAGGAGCTGTTTTTTCTCAAACTTTGACTTTCCTCTTAGCTCTTCTTGGGCTGTCTCTTCTCAAGCTTTACAGCCTCACCTCCTATCTCTTCTCAAGGACTTCAGACTGCTCAATATAATACATCATGCAGCCTGCTCATTAGAGAGAGAGATAGTTAAGAGTATCACCACTTTCCAGATTTTGTGGCATAGGGTTGTAGGCCAGTCCTACAGAGAACTCCAGGCAAGGTTTCTTCTCCCTTTCTTCTCCCCAACTTCCCTAATGTTTAATATTAGTTGGGCGGTGGGTGTACCCAGTTCCAGTTGCCAGTTGTTGTTTGAGGTGGCAGCCAAGTATTGTATAAATTAACTAATTTTAATAAATCAGATTTCTTTTGGTCATTTTTATCTGGGGTAATTTATAGTTGTAAGAAATACAGTAATTCAGTTGATTGTGATAACACACAAATCCTACTTCTTTTAATTTTTTTTTTTTAGTCTGTCAGATGTGTAGATCTATTCTAAAGTAATTCATAACTGCAACTGGAAAGCACAGTATATCCCATTTGAAGTGAGTTTCATGAGTTCTGTGTCACCCTCTCCCTATAAGAAAATAAAATTTTGCCCTGGGCTCTTTATAGGGGGGAGTTATTAGAGATCCATAAAGAGGATAAAGGCAAAAATTATTTAGAGGCTATATTAGCCTTCCAGAGCATAGGTCAGAGAATACCTGCAAAAGCTTTATGGTCCTGCCATGCATTTCTGCACTAGCAGGCTATCAAAAGCTGGCCTCCACATACAATTTTTCAGGTAAAGTAGCATGTCTACTTCTTTCCAGCCTGCCTAGATTCCAGTTCCCTGGTAAGGTACAGAACATGTTCCATCACAAGTTCCCTGTCAGTGCTGCCTGTTGCTGCATCCTCAGGATTTTCCTTTGTCCTGCCTGTACCTATCATTTCAACAAATCCAGATTAAATCTTTCATTAATTTGTTTTTGCAAAGTTTCTGCCCTGGCTCATGGAAGGCTTTGTGCAACAAAGTGTCACAGGCTGGCAATTATCAGAATGACAAATGCTCTCTATTAATCCCTCTCCCCTCCCTGATAAAGAAAAGAGAGAGAATAAGGGAGACAAACTTATAGGTTGGAAACTAAACTACACAGTTTTAATGAAACAATAATAATAAAAAGGAAAAAATATTAAATATATACAAATATACAGAAAAATGATACCATGTTCCTCCTCCTGTTCCCCCAGTAACTCTCAGGTCACCATGGAGGCTGCAGGACAGCCCTGGAAAAGTCCAGGCTGGATTCCTGGGGTCAGCAGCAGTCGGGAGCTGGAGGCAGGAACACACAGATATGGGCTGGCAGGGATCAGGACCACAGGCAGAGGAACGGACGGAATCCTTCCAGGATGACAAAACAAACAGGAATAGGAGAAGAAGGGCGAAGGTGAAAAACCAAAGGAAGGAAGAAGGAAGGGGTTTGACCCTTATGATCCCTGACATTTATACTGAGTATGACACTTATGGGATGGAATACTCTGTTTGGTCAATTTTGGCCATTTATCTTGTCCGCTCCTCCCTAAAGGAGGGTTGCAGGTGTCACCTCCTTACTGCTTTCTCTTTCCAGAGCACAAAATGTTCCTCAGAACCGAGCAGTGGCCTTGGTTCTGCACCCCATTCTCCAGCCATAACTATAAACATCGAGTGTTATCAGTCCTAGAAGCAGACACTGACTGAGAGGCTTGCTGTTAATTTCTGCAAGTGCAGCTACTTACAAGACTTAGCTGAAAGCAAAAGTACAAGACAGAATATTGGCTTCATCCTGGGCCAAACCAGGACACTAATTTGGAGAACAAGCATTATGAGGGCCTAATGAACTGGAAACTGTGTTTTTTTAGCCTGGAGGAAAGGAGGCCAAGGGGAGACCTTATCACTTGCTACCTGAAAGGAAGTTGTGGTGAGGTGGGTATTCACCTCTTCTCCCAAGTAGCATGCAGTAGGACCACAGGAAATGGCCCCAATTTGTGCCAGGGGAAGTTTAGACTGGATATTAGGAAAAGATTCTCCACAGAAAGGGTTGCCAGGTGCTGGAACAAGCTGCCCAGGGAAGTGGTGGTGTCACCATCCCTGAAGGTATTTCAAAGATGTGTAGGTGTGGTGCTAAGGGGCATGGTTTTGAGGTGGACAACTTGTCTTGATAATCTTAAGATCTTTTTCAACCTAAGTGATTCTATGATTGTATTCTATGAAACACTGAAGGGGTCTCTGAGGATGGATGATTTGAATGGCTTGTTTCTAGCATGGCAGGTTGTTTTCAGTTTTATTAATCAAACTGGTGCTTCTGCTGCAGGAAAAAAATGGATATGGGAATAAGATTATTCCCCATACTGGCACAGAGTGATTTGTCTAAGCAGCAGTCTTCTGTAAACAGTGCTTAGAATTGACTGATGATAGGCTGTCCCAGGTTTTATTACCCACATTTTTACAGATTCCATCAACTCAGTACCAGGATACAGTTAACATCATTCAAGCAGTTGACACACAATGCCATCAAGAGAGAAAAAGGCAAACCAAGAGCCTGTGACACTTGTCAAATGTTCAAACAACTTCTGCAAGTAGAGGGCATTAATGAAAGGCTCTATTATTTTACAGTTTCTATAGCAATAACTGTAGTTGACTCAGATTGACAGGATGGCCTGGTGCTCTTCGCTTTCTGTGACGCTTTGCTTAAGCGCAGATGCCTTTGTGCCATGAAGGTGCCTTTCAAGGTGGCTGCCGTGGTTTGAGATCGGCTGATTACAAAGGACCATGCGGCTGCTCGCTGCCCCTTCCCCGCTCCCCCACGCCTTATTGTGGGATGGCGAGGAGGAAAACCCCTGGAACCTCGTGGGTCAAGACAAGGGCTATGAGGTTTTTCACTCACCAGTTATGCCCACAGGCAAAACCGACTCAACATGAGGGGAAAGATTATTTATCATTTATTTTATCATCATTTAATTTATCATTAATCAAACCAAAAGAGGGCAAAGAGAAAACACAAACCAGAGCTTAAATACTATTCCCCCACCCCTCTCTTCTTTCCAACCCCGAATTACTTTATTCCCGACATCTCTGCCTCCTCCCCCCAGCAGCACAGCAGGACGGGAAGCGGGGTTTGCAGTCCGGGGGTCACAGGTTGTTGTTGTTGTTGTTTTCGGCCGCTCCTTCCTCGCCAGGGAGAAGGATTCCTCACCGTCTTTCCTCACTCCAACATGGGGGCCCTCCCACGGGAGAAAGTCCTTCACGAACCCTTCCCTTCCCACGCGAGTGCCTCAGGAGCAAACTGGTCCAGCGCGGGCGGCCCACAGAGCACGGGCTGCTTCGGGAAGAGTCACCACCTCCTCGGCTGCAGCCCCACAGCATCTGCTCCACGATCTTCCGCAGGCTGCGAGTCCACACCTGCTCCAACGGGATTTTTCAGAAGTCCACAACTTCTGCTCCCCCGTGATCCTTCAGGATCTGCTCCACCGTGAGCTTCCATGGATCGCAGGGGACAGGCTGCTGTCTCACCACAGGATGGAGAGGAAAATCTCTGTTCAGGCACTTTCTGCTTGGGTCTCCAGCCTTGGTGTCTCTGCTCCGGCATTGCTCGCCTCAGGTGTTGCTCTCTCCTTTGGTGTTGTTCTGTGTCTCCAATTGCTGCTTTCTCTCACCTCCCTCTCTCCTCTGGCTGTTCTTAATTACCGGGTGTTTCTCCTTCTCGAATATGTTAATTGCAGAGGCGCACATGCACTGTTCACTGATGGCCTGAGGCGGGGCTGGGCATTTTGGAGCCCGGAGAGCTGTTCAGAAAGTCCTTACCTGAGCCATCCTTGGGGCAAGTGACCCCTTCCCTGGTAGCAAAACCGGTACCGCATAAATCCAGAAGAGCTGCCAAAGTACCCCAAAAGCTTAGATTTTTATGAGATTTGTTGATATTCTGTAGTAATTATTCATCTATTTGGTAGTTAACACAGAATCAAAAAGCCCTTTGGGATATTGCTGTTGCTGCAATCTCCTCTTCCAGGCTAAGTAGCTGTTTTTCTTGTCTCTGAAACACTTTGAGAATTTTCATTGCTTTCTAGTCACTGCACTATAGTCTCATCTCGAGTGTAAATAATAATAATTTTTAAAAACCAAAAAAACCCCAAACAAACAAACAAAAACCATTTGTGTCCATACTACATTAAAGTATGCAAGAAAAAATATCTTCTCTGGGTACCTTTCTTTCTCTGTCAATATAAAATGCTGAAACGCTGTAACAATGCTGTAAAATATCCCGTGCTATAATTCATTATGGTTATGTGACTCCAGGCCTAAATTCTCATTAGTGTCTAAATTCTCACTAATGCTAGCAGTAGTCATCTAGCACTATGTTGAGTAAGTGAAGAGAAATGCCTTGGGTTTTATGATCTTGAGCATCCACATTTGCAATTTCACTCTCAACATGACATATCAAAGCAAAGAATATTCAAGCAACAACAGTACTGAAAACACTTCAACAGTACTATAGCATGTGAAATACCTTTCACACTTACCAGTAGAAGTGGGCTTCTGCATCATTATACATCTATCTGTATATGCTCACACTTTTCTAAATTGTTTGAAGAATTCAGAGGGCTGCACTAGACTAACTAGAGTGATCAATGGTGGTTAATTCCAATTGAACTAAAATTCCCCATAAAGGAATAAAACCAACCAATCAAAAAACCAAACCATAACAAAACAAAAACCAGAGTTCCTCTAATCCAAAGACCTGAGCACCAGGTGTCTCCTAGCCCAGTGCCTCTGAGTAGGTGCATTATTCCACCAAAGCCTCCTTTTTGGATGGATGAAACTGTTTAGCAAGTGTACTCTGTTTCTCTTCACATAAAAGGTTCTTCCTTTGCTCTCAGAGGATATGTCTTGTTGGGAGGAGTTCTTCACTTACATCTAATAGCCATACCAGGATTTCCTGTGTATCTCTTGTTAATCCAAATGTATGAGTTACTGCTATTATACAAATATGGAGTGTGATATTGCTCTATGGAGATCAATCAAGAATTACATAGACTGTGGGCTTTATAAGTGGAAGAGTAATATATACATCCCTTCTGCTTGAGGTAAACAGGCCCATGTGTACTTCTGTGGAAACTGATCTGGCCTGAAAATGTGTTTCTTTTAGCAAGATGTCAGTCAGTGTCCAGTACCATGGAGGTAGTACTGGCTCAAAGGCCTAAACTGTGTTTTGAGTTTCATGTACGAGGGCTGCTTAAACTACCCACAAGACATTGGTTTGGTTCTACTTATTTGTAGTTTATATGTAACATAATAATATGTACTTGTTGGTAGGTGCAGAGTAAGAGAAAATAAATTCAGTCCTTTCAGGGATAAATAAGTTACTGAAGTAACTACACCAGGAAAATGAGTCACTCTGACCAGAAATGCAAGGGATATTACAGGTAAGGAGCATGGATGTTTCTTGCATTTGGGAAATGATACAATTCCATGACTACTTGATAATGATTATGTATCTTCAAAGACTTTATTGTCCATAACAACTTTTCATTTCAGCCCCTCTACTAGATATTGCAAGTAGCAATACCTCTGCTGATAACAGGGTCATGTGTATTCTCTTAATTTCATATAAGGCAGAATCATCTAGTTGAAGATCAAAAAATGAAGAAAGAGGTTTTGCAAAGGCTTTGCAAACCTCTGGCATGGTCTGTGGAGTGCTCCTGTTACCCCTTCTTTTAGTGAGCAGAGGTAACAAGGGTGAGTGCTCACAGCTACATTGCTTTGTGGAAAAAGAAAATGCATTTTAAGAGCTAAGAAAAAATTATACAAAAGCCACTGTGAAATACAGGTTAATTGCTGCCAGTCCTAACAGATCTAGAGAGATACAAATAAAGAGAGTAAATATACATAGAGGAGGTGAATTAAAACAGGTTTTGCTATGTGGCCCGACTAAATCAGTCAAGGGGAGATACGTGATATCTTTGAGATTTTTATAAGTATGGCTGTTCTGTAACTCATATTACTTAATGTGCATGGAAATACTTGTATGATTGTGAATCATCCTTCACTTTTAATGACAGAATTTAAAAGGTGTCTGCCTACGGAACCTCTAGGTGTTTATGAGGCAATTGATAAATGTCTTTCTCCACAAAACAATTTTAATTCAATGCTCCAGAAACTGGAGATGACAACAATAAACTGGGTCTTCTACATTAACTGCAGCCCATTAGTGCTTACATAGCTCATGGGTGAGAGGCTGCTGTAAGCTGGAAAATCCATTCAGCCTCCTTACACCATGGAGATTCAAGGTTGAGTCACAGAGATATCATAATAGGGAAGATCCTTTTATCCCCTATATTTCCTCATCTGTGCAAGCTTTAGAGGGTTGACTAACTGAACTATCAAACTCTTGGACTCTGTTCAACAGATAGCATCACTGCATGCAATGTGAAATTATACCTGCAACTACATCTCATATCAGAACATGGAACATAGGAAGAAATATGCAAGAAACTTAATGCAAGTAAAAACTCCATCGCTACTAATAGCACTTCCTTTCATCTTCATGAATAGGGCACTATTTATTTTATGATGAATAAAAGTGTAGAGATTTAAAATGGACAAGATGGATATCTGGATTAATAAGCACATTTTTCTATTCAAGGCTTTTCATTCTTGGCCAGCTTTGACTAGCTGGAGAGCTTCTTTGGAGTGGTAGACACTTTTGCTGCAATTTTTACTGAAGACCTTTCCAGATCTGAAAATCAGGTCTTAAATTGGTTGAATGATTAGAGAACTCTCCGTCTGACTAGAGCATTGTACTCAGGGTAGAAGCCTTGAAATGGTTTTCTGAGTGCACTTGGAGTAAGCACCTGGAAAGAGGTACCCTTAATGGAAGGTTTTTCATACAGTTCCTTGAAAGTTTTGCCTGTGTGAAGACAGTAGGACTTTCCACAGAATTACTGTGGTGAAATAGATAATCAAATTATATAAACAGTCTGTTTTACCAAGGAAGCTTATTGAAGATGAGACTAACTATTGTCATAGGCTCACTGTCCTGTATGATCCTAATGGCCCCATTCAAGCATCAGAGGGTTTGGAACTTGATTTTATGGTATGAAAACTTATGAAGGTACTTCAGTCAGTATTGCACCAGTCCTGCCAAAGCTGGTCCAGATGGCAAAAATACTACCTGGCTTTGTTTGATGTAGTCTTGGAGAGGAAAGAAAACCTGAAGCTGAGCTTGTGCTGGTTACTACTTAGTTCCATTTCCAGATGAGGACAAGCAGGTCTTTCAGGCAGTTTCACTGTCAGACCCATCAGGGCTTTTTGTCTGACCTCCACGCTGGTATAGTCACTCAGGAGTGGTACTGTAATGGAAATTATTTCTTCTTCACTTGTAACTGCTCCTTCAGGGTTTTCTTTATGTCTGTGTTACTGCTAGGTTTGTCTGGCAGGTTAGTGTCACACTTGCTGTCATCACCATCTGTAACAAGGTCAAGCTTCCAAGGAGTCTTTGACTCATGCTCTATGACAAAAAGGCTGGTAGTATAATTGTCTGACAGGGCCTGAAGAAGTGGCTTTGAAACAGGTTTCCTATTAGTCTGCAAGACCAAACGAGGAGAAAGAATAATTACAGTACCAGTACAGTACTTTTGCAAAGCGTAATTGACAATTTTCTGAAATTAATAACAGAATAATAAAGCTAGGACACAGGCAGCCTATTCCTGTCTGTGTAACATGCCAGGTAATTAATTTGTTTTTGATACATGAATCAAAATATTTATTTCACCAATTCAGAGGACCAATTTCTCCTCTCCCACAGTATTCAAACAAAGTTGCTTAAATATTCTTCTATGTTTACTTGGGACAAAAGTTATTGGTGATAAAATTTAACCTTCATGATGTGTTCTTCTGAGGTCCACAGCTTTCAAAAGGTCTGACAAATGTGTCACTATAAAAAGGCAGCAGCTCCAACAGACCAGCAGCCAACCAAGCTTTAGCTATCAGCTGCTGCATGCAGTTTGCTATTAAGCTCAATGCCATGTTGTGATCTAAGTATACCTTGGGTTTCAGGCTTTTGCAAATGCTGGATGATTAAATGGAGAGCAGTTGGTAACACCAAGCATCCTTCTTTTCCACTTAGATTGTTCTGCTGAGCTTGCCCACTTTTTCCATAATATTTTTAAAATTTTGGCCAGGCTGGTATGTTTACTGGTCTATTTTTTTTTTCCTTCCCCCTACTCAGTTGCTCTAAATTTCTTTAAACTGTTACAGTTCTTCTGCAAGAAATAAATGTGTATATTGATTTTTATTGTCTGTCTTCTTGCAATTTATGTTCTGACTTGGAAATTAGTGTGATGTTCTTTGAAATCTCAACAGTCCTACATGAAATATCTCAATTTTTGTCTTGTACTGGGGTGAGTAGACAAATCTGCACTATCAGTTTTTGCCTTGTTTTAAGTGAAGACCTGTGTGACACGTACCTTCATTATCATATTTATTACAAACAGCAGCCTGAGTTCTACACCTACCAAATCTAAAATAAGCTCTATGTGAGTTTCTGTCTGAAAGAGGCATTAAAGATGAAGAAGTATCTTCGAAGAATCTTCTAACATCTAAACGTGAAGAGCAGGACACTGATGGGGTAGCTGTCTGGCCATGTTAGTCTCCGTAGTTTGTTTTCCAGGTCTCTGTGTGCTGACTGAACTGAGAAATGTCTCCAGTTCCTCCTGCTGCTTTATACCATAGGACTTATCATTGCCTTAGATTGCAATAAAATATGCTCTGTCAGAATATAAAATACACTTTGTGTGCTTTAAGTAATCTTAAAATGTATCTGAACTACATATTTATTTCTGTTTATAGTTGTTACACAGATTTCATAATATCACATTACTTCTAGGCAATACATCTAGTAAGAGCTTTAGTGTGCTGCCTCCTCACATAGAGCTTTTTCCACTTTACCCCAAATCCTTATCTGTTGTTTTGCTTTCTGCCATGTTATCAGCATTACAATATTTCTCTAAGACATAGCTTATACACGCTTCATTGCCTTTTATAGTTTTTTAGACTCTGCAGGATCAGCTAAGTACATTTTAAATAGGTATATTTTTCTTTAAAACTATTCATATCATAGTTCAAATGATATAAAATTTTCCCTCCTGTAGCACACAGTCTCAATGTATTTCACCTGCACTTATTCACCACAGCAAATTATTCTTTCAGCCTCTATCCAGTTCAACTCCATCTAAGCTTATTTTTAGATCAAAACCAGCTTCAGGTCTTGCACTTCCTTTAAGGCAGAAATTCTCTAAATGCAGAATATGTTAGAGTACTTTTTTGCCTTTGAGAAGTCGCACTGCAAACAAGTATTGATTCTGCAGATCTGCTTTCTAAACGGTGGAGAATTAGGCAAGAATGTTGGAGAATTAGACAGTACGATTAGGTGGCATTATTTTTACTGGATTGGTCAGTGAGAAGCATCTGAATCCTGGCTCTTGGAAATGGAAGCTGCCTGGTGCTCATAAGCAGATCAGTGTCTTCACCTGAACTGTGGAACTGCGATCTCCTAACAGCATCACTTTTGAAATTCTGACTTTGCACAGCTGTACATTTGTATATCTGATTCTCCTTAGTTCAGCTTTATCTATTTTTTGACAAGATTATCCAACACCATTAGTGTGGACCACTTCTTTAGCTATATTTATCTGGAAGACAGCTAGCAAAGAAATCCTGATCTGGAACCAGGAAGCTCATGCTTCCTCTATTGAAGGAAGAAATGCTGATTTTTCAGCAAAACCTTTGATTACCAGTAGCCTATCAGGGGTTTTCTGAAATTTTGTTGCTGATTATTTCATTCTGTGTCCTAGATTCAGCTTGTAGATAACTACCAGCTTCTGTCTGGTGCTTGACTAAGATAGAAAGAAGTCTGCTTGGTAAAAGCCTTGTAAGTTGGTTTGAGAAACCAGATCTTGAGTGCCAAATCAAGTTCAGGTCAGCCAGAAAAATCAAAGGCACTTAAAAAAGGAAAGCAGAAAAAGTTCCTGCTCCAAAAACATAATGGTTAGTTGGAGCTGACAGGGCATGCTCTGAGAGCAGCTGCTGGCACAGTGGTGATCAGTTAAAAAATGTCAAGAAATAGTCTCCCTCTGCTCCCACAGGTGCCAGTAATGAGCAGAGAGGGATGACTGATGCTAATGGGATCAATCAGCTCAGTAAGAACTCCTTCTGAGATTCCCGCCGCAATGCCACCCCTCTGCAGGGTGGGAGATAAGTAGGTGTCCTAGAGGAAGGACTTCTAGTGTCTGGTGTCAGCAAAGCTGGAGCAGAAACTTTCTTAAAGGGGGGAGGCAGAGAGAGGAAGATGCAAAATATCTACTTAGAGACAAAAGTGAGTAACATTCATTTCAGCTTCTGAGGCTCGTGCCTCAGAAGGGGAGGGCAGTGTTGTATGCAGTCAAAATAGTAATACAAGTGGCTTTATGCAACTAGGTTTATCAGAAAATTATTCTTAGAAAGTATTACTATGCAAACCATTTTTCTTTAAGTGGTAGTGTATGCCCCTAATATCGTAACTCAGATTAATTTGAGGATGTGTACCTTATTACCACAGAGGTCAGTTTCTCCTAAAATAAAAGGACCTCACCCATATTTCACAGGCAAACTTGTTATTCTCTCTTACTGCTACTCATCCATTCATTACTCCTTCTCATTATGTACTTATGTGCATAATTTATACAGTTAACATCCAAATGTACTTGCAGGAAACTGCTTAGTTGGCAACGTGAGTTTATGAATGCCGATGGAATTTATTTTTGTATTTCAGTAGAAGAGACATGATTATCAATTAGGAATGAAAGATCAAGACAATTAAATTAATTCTTTTTCCATATATATAACCTATTTTTCACTGTTAGTAATGGTCCTTGCTCTTTTCAAGGCTATTTGAGACAGAAGGTAGTCAGGTAATGGTATCAAAAGCAAAATATTATAGATTTTTTTACAAACTACTTCAATCAGCTTATGGTGGCTTGTAATTGCTCTCGCTGTGTAAATGAGTGGAGTGGCTTTTGTATTGCATGCTTTTTGGGTTCCATTACTTTTAATAACAAAAATGGCCCAGTGATATGAAACTTGTGGCCAAGCAAAACAGAAGTGCTGCTAACACTTTTTGCTAACATTCCCTTCTTATCTTTTAAGCACCATAGAACAAGTGAGAAGTTCAAAAACCAAAACGAAAATCGTGCTGAAGCAAAGGCCACTCACAAAACATTCAAATTCTCCTTTATCTGATGGGAAATAGAGACACTGAATCAGACTTATGTTATGAAGTATAGAAAAGCTATATTGCCTCTGCAAGAGAAATATTTCAAACAGAAGTCAAGTCAAACTTGACGTATGTCCTGGCACTCCTGTAAGTGAAATCTGGTTAAAACAAGACCTGGGATTTCTGGGGGGGGTGTGAATCTTTTGGGCTTGTATTTTTAAGATACATAGATATATGTTCTGAATCCTTAAATCTACCATGCAAAGAAAACCACTTCATCATAGAAGAATTATTCCTAATCCCCATGCTATTATGTGACCTCCAGAACTTTATGATTTGGTCAGGACCCTGAAGCAGGTCTGATTTAATCAAAGACAATTTGAGTGAAAGTGGTTTTTATATGCTTCAGGTTTTACTGGGAGGGTTTGGGGTGGGTTTTTTTTGTGAGATACCTCCTAGTCCTGATAACAGTCATAAGGTTTGTGCCTTTGGTAGCTGGCATGCTTCACCTGTTAATGCAATTAATAATGTTAATTATAGTACTACATTACCTGTTAATACATCAATACAATTATATTTGCAGTCAGCTATTTGTCTACCTTTGCTGCAAACCTCCATCTCCTGTTGGCTGTTAATCCCTGCTTGAGATGCTTCTCAACCCCTCACACCCCACTGGAGGAGATGGAGTGCTTGAAAGGTTAATAAATGTTGAGCTCAGGCAGTGAGAGCAGTACTGCTGTCACAAGAATCCCAGCAGTGCGTGAAGAGGGGGTGAGGGTTGAGGTGTTACGGTCTGAGGTAACATTAAAATTTATTTTTGTTTTGGATCTGCAAAACAAAGTCCAACCATAGAAGGGTCAGGTGCAAGCAGATTGTATTTGACAATTGACACAAGCAAAAATATAGAGCCAGGCAAGAGGGGGAGAGGAGAAGAAGATATAAGAGGGAGAGAAAAGTGGTAAGAAAGAGTGAGAGAAAGAGAGAGTCACCACCAGGGGCCCATCTGCCCAGTGAGGATGGGGCTGATCCTGGACAGGGCCCCATCCAGAACAGCAGTGGGTCAAGAGATGACCAAACAGCCACAGCATGAACAGCCCCATATATGCCCCTGAGTTCCTTTTGTTCCCAACGGGCAGCTGTCAGTCAGCCAGGTTGGTTAGAAGACAGGGGGGAAGCTTCTGCAGAAGGGTGCAGTCCCCCACTCAGTCATCAGTTCCAGCCACTTCAGCCAGGTACATAACTGTGCTTCCAGGGGCATCCCAGCACTGCAGGCTGGCCTTCAGAAAAGGGGAGTAGTGTCCACCCAGTAGGTCTTATCACATCTTGAGGTGTCACCCCCTGCTCAGCTCTGGCCAGCCAGGTCCTCCACCCTAGCCAGGGCTATTCACTTTAAAATTACTCCCTTAAGACAATTGCAGATCAGTGAGGTCAGACTCTCACAGGTGTTCTTTACAGATAGCTAAACCATAAGTTTAAAAGTAGTGCCAGGGAAGTGTGGCCCATACATGATTGTGTTGATGATAGTGACAAACTATGTTTGCAAAATGATTGTTTGCTTTTTCTTTTCTTAACCACCAGCCAATGAAATTTTCTTTCTTAAAAATTAACAGCTACATAATTTTGCTTAAAAAGGTATTTGAAAAGCAGCAGATTGCTAAAAAAGCAACCTGAGACTAAGAAACCTCACATTCTTCTAATGGATTAACCTCTGAAATCTTGGGGAGGGGAAAGTAGTACTTGTAATGTTTAAATTCAATATAATTTCTTGCGTTTAAAAAACTGCAACAAATTAACTCTGCATTTTTGTTATTTCCCCGAGAAACTGAATCCTATCCAAGTATATGTTCAGTAGAATCATGGAATAATGTTCTGTAGAAAAGCTTCAGTGGAAACACTTTATTTTCTTGTGTTGACAGGAGAAAGGAGTTTGGTGGAAGGGAGAGGGGGTGGAAACCCTGTTGAATTTAAGGAAGATTTTTAACTTTTTTTTTTTTCTGCTTCACATATGACTGCTTGTTTTTATCCCCTTTTCACTTAATAAAAAAAAAAAAAACTGTAGTGGGGATCAAACATTTTCATAGATCTATCTGAATTTCACAGGTTACTTTTCCTGTGGCTGATAATATTGTGGCCTGTTTGTCGTTTTTTTTTAATAAAGGGGTGCAGTTGAGTGAAGCTGTGGTCAAGCCTACAAGGGTCTAGAGTAGTGTTTTATTTAGCTTAACTGGGAAAAATGTTTGAGAAAAATGTAGAAAATGTTTGAGAACCTATGTTTAGCCAACCCAATATATGACACTTCATAAACATAATTGTATTGATCTTCTTAGCCTATCCAGGCACCTTTGAAAAAAGCAAACTTTTGCCTGCAAACTACAGGACCTGTTAAGTGAAATGCACTTACATTATTAGTCGTCACCCACAATAGGAGCAGCTGAAAAACTAAAGAAGACTTGCTTTCTTTTTCTTTTTTTTTTTTTTTTTCTTTTTTTTTTTCTTTTTTTTTTTTTTTCTTTTTTCCAGTTAATGGCTTAGGGGTCTAACTGGAAACTCTTTTTACATGATTGCTCAGGATTTTGCCAAGAGCAAAGGCTATCGAACTTAACTAGTCACAGGCAGAATACTTAAGCTGCTAAAATATGTGACAGGAATCAGCAATAAATAAAGATATGTGTGTCTAGCTAGCATTAAAAGGTCAGAAAATATTTCAGAAATGAGGAAACCTAGCTAGGTCTTCCCACTATGTTAGGAAATGAAAAACAGGCAGAGCTGTTCTGTGATTCATGGTTCACCTCTAGCAAAGGAAAGATTTTGTGTTTGCCACCAGTAACTAAGGATTGAACAATAAATCTTGTAGATTAATAATTTGTTACTCCATGAAAAGCAGGAAAGTTTAATACCATATAAAATAAGGATTGATGGTGGGTAACACAGATGCACAGAGCTTCCACAGTACCACATTTTGGAGTGCTGAAAGGCTGTGAAAGGGTTGTAGGTCCTTCACCAGCAGTAGCAAATCCTGAAATCCCCGCACCGTAGATGGTTTTTTTCCCTTCAGCCCAGTAAGATGGCAACTTGTGATAAAAGAATTAAGAGTAGCAGCTGAAGCTCAGGAAGGGCTGGGGAAGGAGATAATTAAATGAACTCCAACAGCTGAGTCTGTATCAGCTTAGCTGACTGGAGAAAAGACAAAACTCCTGTGCCCTAATCCATGCCTGGAGGAAGCCAGTACTATGCAGATGTTCTTTAACTGGGTACAAGATTTCTCAAAAATACTTATCTATATTTTAAATCCACCTTATCATGCTAAGGATGTTTAGGTGGTGAGTGCAGAAGGCTGTGTATACAGCATGATAACGCTGTAGGATGTCTTTAATAGGGTAAAATTTACTTTTCAAGTTTGACACTGTGAATTTAAGATCTTCAGATTATAAATGGTAGAAATAAGTAGAAATGGTGCTGTGGCCTGTGGGCTTCCTTCCCCCAAATTCTCCAATAAAATTATTTTTCCTGCCTGGAAAAGATGGCAATGAGGTATCATTAATTTTACTTGAAAGCCAGTAATGAAAGTTAATGTACTATTATTTATGGCAAGAAGACTTTCCACTGGAGAACAGATGAAAAATAATTATCAAAAGAACTACAAGGATTTATTTTGAAAACTGGGTTGGCTCAAGCTCACAACTATTCATTTATTTCAATGTGTATAACTTTTATTCTTTGTAGTAGAACACAAAAGTTATCAATTAAAAAAGTTAAAGTTAAAAAGAGGCTAAGAAAACTGTGTTTGTTCAGCCTTGAGAAGGGTCAAGAAGACCTTATTACCATGTTCCAGCATTTAAATGGGGGGCTACAAAGAAGATCGAGACTCCCTATTTACAAGGAATCACATGAATAACACAAGGAGCAATGTGCACAAGTTGCCCCTGGGAAAAGTCTAATTGGACAGGGGGTAAATTTTTCACCATTAGGACAGTCAGACATTGGAATAGTTTCCCAGGAAAAGTGGTACATTCCTCCACTTTGGAAAGTTTTAAGTGTCAGCTTGACAGGGTGCTGAGACATCTCATATATACTGTAGTATTACAAGGGTTGGACCAGATGATCCTTGAGGTCATTTCCAACCTGATATTCTATGATCCTGTGAATTTAAGAAAATGATTCAAAAAATAAAACTAGTAATACTGTCTTTGAAAATAGGTAATAAATAAAAACTATATTTCCTGATAACTGAGTTTAAAAAATAAATACATAATTTATTAAGTCCTACAGTAAGGCTCAGAGTCAAGCTTTGCTGAGTTGAAATGAAAGATAAAAATATTATGACTGAAATTTTAATACCTAAAAGAAACCTGAAAGCGTGCATATTTCTTTCAGTGCTACTAGAGAATTCCTTAGTAGTTTTACAAGTGTAAGCTTCAAGGAAATATTTTCTTCTCAATACTTAATTTGATATTATATTTAGAAAATTCTGGTATTCTTAGGACTATCTAGAACATTGTATTCTAACCAGGGGACGACCTTAGAGAGTACAAAATTTCCACAGAAATTAAAGTAGTCAGTACTGTGATGCAACAACACGTGAGTATCTGTATGAAGATTTTCTGTTGTGGCTCTGAGTTGCTGATTTTTTCTGGTTATTGGTAACTTACCCAGAGACGTTTTCCTTGATAAATCCGTGGAGCTGACCCTGTGCCACTGGAGAAAACCCAAACAGTCTTCGGCAGCTATTTGAGTCCACAAGTGCAGGGTGCTTTGTGATATTCAGAACTGTCATATTAGCAGGACCTGTCCTAGGAACTTTAAAACTGAATAATAGTTTTAGTTGTGCATCAGTCATGGCTTGGCTTTGCAAACAAATATTTAAGAAGGGCTCTACCCGTGCTTGCTGCAGGCGCGCTGATGGCAGAAAGACTTCCTATGCATCAATACTTGTGCAGTAAACATACAAGAATGAAACCCAGCTGCTTCCTAGGGAGCTTCTTGCATGATTCTAGATGTAATAAATATAACAGAAAAGATGGAAGAGAAAGGACGGCTTTCATAAAGTAAAAACCTCTTGTCTTAAACAATTCCAAAGTAGGCAAAAATTGTGCCTGTCATACTACAAACACTTTTACTGCCTTAGCCACAGCTATACTCAGCTCAGCTGCAATGAAGGACACTATTGAACTGGGACTGGAAAATCCAACTTTGGACATAGTTAAATTTGAGGTACATATAATAGCTACTTTGAGATCCTCTTGTTATTTTGGTAATGGGATATGCAGCAGTAATATGTCAGTGGACCTGTCAGTAAAGAAAACATTTGGGTCATTCACAGACACTGCGTAACTGCTAGGACCAAGCCAGGCTACCTGGAGAATGCTGTTAAGCCACTGAAAGGAAACTTTGTGTAAGACTTCTCTTATTGCTGCAGTTAGGAAATAAATGTAAGGAATGAGGTTACATAAATGGGAGGAATACCTCCTTCAACAGAGTAGAAGTGTGTCACTCCAAAAGTCCTTTCATGTCTTGTGAAACTTTCACACTGACATACATCAGATGCATGCATTGTTATTTTGTACAACTTAAATGGCTGAAAATTATCTGGAAAAAATAAAGGTACGTAAGAGTTTACTGAAAAGATATAAATTATAGAGAAAGGGAGGAGAGACAACAACTTCATAACTTTTCTGTATAGTTCCTGCTCCCTGAGACTCAAAGCACAGTCTAAGTTTACAGTGCTTTATGCTCCTTCTTCTTTGTGTCTAGGCAGTTAATAAAAACTATTTTGAAAGCAGAAAAAGACGTAACAAAGTTTGTTTTAAAAGATGACAGATTTGTTTGTAGTCTCCTTCTAGAAGTCTTGAGCTGCCAAAAGAGAAGCAGGGAACTAAAACGGCTGTAGTTAACTTAGTTCAAGACTGTTCTTTCCCCCGCAGCTAGCATATTTAAAACCAAGCAAAACAGATAGATGTAATGTGGCAAGGCAGATGTTGCACAAGGAAAAGCAAAACAGTGCATCCAGTTACACAACTCTGAAGCTAAATGTTCTCTGCAGTACATAAAAACCACTCCTCAATGGCCTTTGCAAGTCACCTACATGATTTTAATTAAGATTTTCCATGACCATCCTGTAAAGTGATTTCTGTCTGCAGGTCATGGTGCATAGTTTGGTAAGTGGAATACTGTTGTTGTCAACTTAAGCTCTGACAAGAACACCCACATCCCAGTGTATAATACGAGGGAGACTGTAACAGAGAATTTTATATTTTAAGTGAAAGTTACCTTGGGACAAGAGAAACTTTTATTTTTTTATTGTTTTTCAGAGGCAGTAGTGTGTAGGTCTGCTTCAGATGGGCACATGGAAAGACATTGTACCGGCAACAGAAGCTTAGCAACATTTCTTGCCTCTTGTGACGAGAGGAATCCTACTGAAAATTCTGTTTTCTATCTGCCTTGATATTACTAAAAATTAGAAGATGTCTCAGTACTGAGTTTCACTTGTCTGGATCTTCTGTATGCTCTTAAAAAAAGGATGAAAATCCTACCCTCTCCAACCAAAATAACCAGTTAAGCAGATATGGTGGGTGCTGTTACCTAGCATGAAATTTCCAGTAGCTGTAGTTAATATTTTCATGTGCATATCCTCTTTATTTTGCCCCAGTCAACCACAAAACATTTTGGACTGTATTCTGGAGCCTAGGTGACAACTGCACTAGTTCCCTCATGTTTGACATGTATTTGGCCAGGCAGGTCTGTGAACAAATATACCATTAGAGATGGATAAACAGGAAAGCAATTTTATCCTCTCTTGTTTACTTTCTTTCTTTTTCAAATACTATTTACTAAGTAGTAATCACAGGTAGATCTCGAACATAGTTATTTTTCTAGTTCGAATGAGCGAGAAGTGCTAAATGGAATGTTAAAATGCTTAGCCTGTTAGTTAAATTCTATCACAATCCTTCCTTTAGAAATAATACCAACTTCTGCTATGCAAAAATACCAGTTTAATAAATATTTAACAGAATTCTTAATCCTATCCCAAAGACTGTTCTTAGATAGCCTAGGGATTACCCATAATACTTCTCCACTGCTCTAATGAATTATAAAGTAAGTACCTGTTGCAGAGAAGCCTGGGACAATGCAGATGGATTGTGGAGATTCTCCTGCTTTATTATAGGCTGAGATACTAACTCTATAATAAGCCATGGAGATATTTAGAAGAACTTTTCTGTCCTTTAGAAAGATACGATCTGATGAGTCTCTGCATCTGTTGGGTATTCTTTCCACATTAACGTAATATCCAAGGATGTTCTCATTTTGTGGTACCTAGTAAGAGGGAAAAGTTTATGGTTCTATGAATGTTATTATGTCCTGTGTAGAAAATTAAGATTAATTAAATTGTATAAACAAAATGTCACCTTTAGCGATGGGAATAAAATCATGCTGTTTTAATTAGGCTATTAGAAATCAAAGCAGCAAAGCATTTCCTTAAAATTAAGAGCATGCTTAAATTAAGAGGATTTAAGCACAGGATTAAGTGTTTTGCTTAACTGAGATCCTAGGTATGTGAATCTGATTAGTAGTAACAGCAGTGAAGCAGCTGTAACATTCTCTACATTTCACTGGAACACACCTTTCACAATTAGGGACTTGAAAATTAATGAGAGGTGTTTAATTGCAATTTATACCTCTGGGAATCTTCATCCACTAGGCTCTGTTAGGCAGTGGGTCTCTTTGAGGATAAATGCTGATAATCATACACTAATGTTGGAACATGTTATGAATCCATCCATACAGATTCTTAGGTGGTGATAATTCACTATTTTACTGTTCTAATCTTCATGAGATATTGGGAAATGAAAGCACAGAGATGGAAATTACTGCAATCTAGATATAAAATTAACTCAGAACACAAAGGCTAGTGAAGTTTGCAAGGATTACTTCTGATATCAAGCTTGTCCATTAATTTTTGTCACAAAATTAATAATGTGGATATACCACAAAATTCAGAGATGTCAGTGAAATAAATGGATACTTTTAGATTAACACAGACAGGATGACATTCAGTATTTCAGAGGGCAGACACACATGTGTTGAGGGGGATTTCTGGTAAAGCCAGAAGCTCTCAAAATGGAAACAGATGTTTTTTTCCCAGGACAGGGAGGAAAGAGTTTGCACCATTATTTGAAGCTCTGGTAAGGTTGCTGAGAGAATAGTGTTATTGTTCTCCCATCAGGCTTTAAATTACAAAAGGTTTGCGTGTAGGAGATAAAATTCCTTGGATACAATGAATATGAGGTCTGACACACAAGAAGAAACTACTATAATTTATCTTAGCTTAACAAAATGATACTGGAAAAGGCTAGCACTGCTCTATCTTTTGCAGTGCCTGCAGGAAGTTCTGTGTTATTTGTAACCATGAGAACCATGCTAGCTGCCTGCCTGAGTGTTTAGAGATGAAACCACTTATCTTTTGTGCCTCTTGATGCGAACTGTGTAGAGGTTACTCACTGAATGTTAGCAAAAGCAGAGGACCCATGGCTAGCCTCTAATTTCTTTAAGCTGTTTTCTTTGTTTCAGATTGGCTTAAACCAGTGTAGCAGCAGAAACAAAGATTTTTGTTTTTCTCTGCACCTGACATGTTAATTATTGAGTGTATCCTTTCCATCTGCCCCTATGATTTTTACTGTAGCCACCTGGGCATGAACTGTATTTTGTATAACAGATTAGTGTGTTATCCTGAATGAAGCTCCTAGCTGTGATACTATGTTTTATATTACTTTATTTTTTTAACTAAAGCATTTAGATGGAAAAAAATTTCTTCTCTTAACATTTAAATTGGCTTTATCACAAAATGGATCATTTACTCTGCAGTTTTGCCTTTTTTTTCAGGAGATAAAGGGAAAAAGAGGATTTCTTCTGTCTGAAGAGATTCCTGTAGTCACATTATATGATATTTTTTACTTGTTTGTGAGTTCTGGTAAACATGGAAGAAGATGGAAACATGCTCTCATGTGAGTTGGTTTTACCTTAATATTTTCAGCAGAGTTTGACAATGCTACTGCATGTAAGACAAGATTTGAAAAGACTTTTACATTCATGATTATTCCCAGTAGTAGGACAAAACTGTATTTCACTTACTGTGAGGGACCAAAATGTCTTCACTCCAAAGGCACAGTTGAGGCCATCCTTGGCTGTGCATCTGAGCTGAACAACGTATGAAGACACAGCATTTAAATTTGAAATGGTGACATTGACAGCATTTCTTCCTACAGGCACCTAAAAACAAATGATGCTTCATTTATGTGGCAACAATAAAACATAATCTTATATGAACTGTTTTCTCAGCCAAGGACCAGTCTTCTGACTGCTGTTTCAAGTAGAGGTTCCTGCTGCCAAAGAGGAACTACGACATATTTTAGTCTTGTTTTTTGTTTTTTGTTTTTTTTTATTATTCTTTCAGAGTAATACTCTCTTTTCATTAATTCTTTCTGCTCAGTCAGGACATGTAAGCAACAGTTTAGGTCTAAGCATGGCTTTTAATATCCATTAGGTGCTATTTATACAGAAAAAGAATCACTTAACCATGAATATTGTTGGCATTCTGAAGTACAAAAACCCAAGGTCAAATTAATTTTAGTTTAATTTTAAATCCTCTAACTCTCAAATATTGCAGTAGATCCGTGTGCCTGATGTCGTAAGGTGTGTGGCTGGACTGAACTTGTGGCTGCCTATGCCTTGGCACCACTGAAGCATCTGAAGCTGGCAGGGGGACAGGAGCTCAGATTGTCTTAGAGCAAAGGTACCACCTGTGTCTAAGGAAATCCCTGAGCTGAAAACTGTAGCACAAAATATGATAGAGAACTGTTGCTGTACACTTGAAGTATTTTGCACTCTTCCTCAGGCGCCCACTGGTGGCTGCCATCATAGCACAGTATCCTGTGTTAGACAGACCCTTGGTCTGATCAGTTCTGGGTGATAACGATGGTTTTAGTATAAGCACTGTTGCAGATTGATGTAGTTGTTTTAGCATTTGTCTGCTGCCAATTAGCAAGGGTTTGCTTCCAAGACTTGCACATTCCTTGTACAAAGATGAAACTTTTCTTACATGGGGTACACCTTCTGAAGTCGCCAAAGTGGTAGCCAGCTATGAGAGAAATGGTGAAAATATCATAGATCTTCTGATATAAAGGGAAGAACATGCAAGATTTTGGTGGTACAAAAAAAGTAAAGAGATTCCTACAAAAGCAGAGATACCCAAGATGTGGGAACAGTTGCTTTTTAGACAGTTTTCTTCTCAGAGTTCTGTTCCACCTCATAAACAAGTATTCTTCATCCAACTACAGATAACAGAGCTTGAAAAAGAGGCAGTTTCAGTGACTCCATGGTAAAAATCACACATGTGTGCATCCCTGCTGGTGAAGCCTTTAAATGATGTGCAGGGTGGCATGGGGCAGGATAAGCAGTTCTTGCTGCTGCATGCAGATCTTCCTAAAATTATGACTGCTTTTCCACCTCTTAGTCTCTTTAAGTTTAGGTGCTGTCCTCTTGGTGCACCATATTCTTACTGCTGCCAGTCCTAAAATGTATCTGGAACTGATCCTGTATCAGAAAGAAATTATTTCCCTTCTTGTCAATGAAGAATGTCTGGAAAACTGATGCAAAACAAAAACATGCAAGGTGTGAATTGTTACCTTAAGAATCATAGCACCTTGATCTTTAATTGCTTTGCAAACTTAACACCAAAAGAAGTAATACTGCCAACCACTGAAAGTGTAATCAGGATTTGAGGTTGTATGACATTTCTGATACCCTCTTCAGCATTTGCACCACTGATGGCTGTGGTGTCTGAATGACAGGGTAATTAACCAGCTGACATGCTGTTGTGTTTTCTTCTGTATAAAAACATTGATCTTTCTTTTGCAAGCAGCTTAGGATCTGTTAGAACAAAACTAAGAAACCTTTATGAGATCATGACAATTAGTGTCTGCATGCTATTCCCTCTTGCTGTCCATGATGTGTGCACTCCTCAGTAGCACCCTGTTGCTGGCCTGCCACATGTGCTATGTGCTGCTGGGCTGATACTAAGGCATCCCATGTTCTCAAGTTATTGTCATCTTAAGTACTTCCCAGCATCCACCAAGTGGATTCTGTGAGTGCCTCTTTGTATCTCGGCTCATATGGACTCGGATTTGCAGGTTCATCCCACTTTATTATCAATTGGTTTTTGATCTGATAAACATTTATATTAGATGGTGCCACGCCCTTCCCTAAAATGAGGAACACGCAGCTCATGTAAGAGATGCAGGAATGCTTCTGTAACTATGTCTGTCAGGTGTGCTTTATAAAAAATTAAGGAGTTGGCACAGAATACTGAACATGGAAAGACTTTAAAAACACTAGACAAACAAAATTAAATCTGAGTGGTATTAACAGAATAGGGTCGTTCTTCTTGCTTGTTGTTTCTATTGATTTCAGGAAGAATCTTTTTCTAGGCAAATGTGATTTTGAGTCACTTGGAAAGGTAAAATCAAATTGGCTAGAGCACCTATAGTAGTGAATTGTATAAAAATTCTCCAGAATATCTTCCAGTTTTATCTTTCTCTCCAATAAACACAAGGTGGCCAAAGCCTCCCAAGGAGGTCATGGTGACAGTTTGGGTTGTACTGGTAGTATCCTCCAGGACTGAGGAGCACTGATTTTTCTTGGACAGGGGTTACTCTGAGAAGATGATGTTTTGGGGAGCTGTCAGAATTACCTCAATGATCAGATACTGTAGGGAATCTATAAATAAACATCCAAAGAACATGGTTAACAGTATTTTTTCCCCTATCTCCTCTGCAGCACTCTGCAACAAGTAAATGGCCCTCAAAAAGACTTGAACTTTGTATAGGTTTCTCAAAAGGCTAATGCTCTACAGCAAGGATTCCTTAAGTGCATTGTATTGAGTCAACCTGTGCTTTGCAAACTAATAATTAAAAAAAAACATTGAAGAAAGCACAGGAAGATGGTTAAGTACTGTATGCAAACATAATTATTGATATTAATATTTTTTATATTAATATTTTATAATCTAGCAAGTGATTTAAAGTAATACTCTTCTCTTGTAAAAGCTGATAGACTTCTGCTATTGACTTCACCAAAGGCTTCAGCCAAGGAAGCCAAACCACAGCTTAGCTCTTGGTAAAAATAACAAGGGTATTTTGTGAGTTACAATTTTGAAAGTAACCCTTAAGAAAATACTAGCACTGCTTCAGCTGGGCACCTCGTAACACAGCTTCTGAAGATGCTGTACCTGCTTTGCTCAGTGTAACTGAGATGTTCCTTCCTTTCACAGAGCTGCCATGGGCGAAATTCACTGCTATCCAGACAGATGCAGTTTGCTGAAAAACTTTTCTTATTCTCTCCCTTCAGAGAAAAGAAGGCAGAATGAAAGATGAACATTTTATTAGGGTATAGTTACTCTTTCTTCCCCTTGCCCCAAAAAGCATAATTACAGCAACTGACAGTTTTCCAGGTACCTATATATAAAATACAGTATCTTGAAATATTGAAGGTAAGGCCTAAGCAGTTTGAAATAGCAAGTGTTATTCCAGTACCCGAGTAACTCTAGCAAGTTTAAACCCACAAATCGTTGTTGTGTGGTGGAAAACTGTTAAGTTCCTTAAACCTGCAGGGCATAACAAGATACAAGACAAAACCTGTATGGTCGTATTACTTACAGTGGGATATAAAAACATTTAGGGGATATAAATTTGAAATTACTTCATATAAATTTTGAAATTACTTCATAAGCTCTACTTCCCACTTACCACAGGAACAACTAAATGCCTTTTGAAAAGGAAAATTTCCCACTGAATCTGAATTATGACAAAGGTATAAAAAAAACCTCTTATGAGTTATATGCCTCTGACTTTAGTCTCTGCACAGCATCAGAGATGCTTAAATGCCACCTCAGATTTCAGCCCTGGAGACTTTTCCTGGTATACCAAACGCCAACAACACAAAAAGGCTAAGAAGTTTAAAGCCTTACATATGAGGCTGTTTCTGTTCTTCCAAGTTGGGTTTTTTTTATTCCCATATTTCTCTCATTTACTCCTTACCCACACACAGGACATTTTTTTTCCTCAAGGTTAAAGCTGTGCCTGTTCAATGTTCTTAAAGAAATGGGCTGGCATACTAATTGCCTATTAACAAGTATTAACTGTACTGATCACGATACAATATTTAAGAACTGAACAAAACTCCTTGAAGGGTCCCATGTCTTCTGCTTCAGATTAGTTGTGAATTAGCCATTAATATTTCAAAGCATGATTCCAAATGCTTGGTTGGAACTTCTCTGTGGGAGTGTTTCTCTTTAATCCCTTTCTTCCTGACAACTAAATCATAAGGAGCAATAATAAGGGATAATTTCAACGTCAAGTTGATGTTACTTGCAGAAAGGGGTGATGTTGTCTTCAAAGCAAGCAAAAAGTCCTTTCAAGCCTTTTTTTTTGTTTGTTTGTTTGTTTTCTTTTTAACCCACTAAAAAAGAATAAAGGAAGTTTTGCTTTAAGACCACTGTGTTGAAACAAAGGAGACTGAGGTTTAAGTCCTTGGCTCTTGGTTGGGAAAATCAACATCTCTATGAAGTGATTGTCTCCCACCTCCTCCACCCACCTCCTCTTTCACTATTTTTTTTTCTTCCCTCTCTGTTCATAGCATCAATGTTGCAGCCTGGGAACAGCAGAATCTGGTTTTGTCTAAGGACTCTAAGAGCAACTAGCTTACAAATACTTCAGCTGATAGTGCCTCTACAGGAGCAGAGCTGTTTCACAGATACTTCTTTCCTTTCAAGAAACTGAGGCTCCTGGAAGACCCAAGGGGCAAGACAGCAAATGCAGTGGGATTTGGTGCTCATTGCAAGCTGGCACCTGCTGCAGCCTCCAGTGGGAAAATATTGAAGGTGACAGGGGGACCAGCCACAGCCCTGAGGATCTTGCTTTGCTTTTCTGCAATGTGCAGATCATCCCATAAGTGAAGATCACATTCGTGACCATCTGAAGAACCTGAAAGTTTAAAAGTCCATGGGACCTAGTGTGATACACCCACAGGTACTGAGGAAACAGGCAGATGTGGTTGCTTTACCACTGCCTACTATATTCCAGAAGTCATGGAATGGGAAGCAAGCAAGCAAGCAAGCAAGCACTGATACAGGCTGGGCAGTGAGTGGCTTGAGAGCAGAACTGAGGAAAAGGACTTGGGAGTGCTGGGGGATGAGAAGTTCAACATGAGCCATCAGTGTACACTTGCAGCCCAGAAAGATCACCAGATCCTTGGCTGCATCAAAAGAAGTGTGGCCAGCAGGTCAAGGGAAGTGATTCTCCCCCTCTACTCTGATCTTGTGAGACCCCACCTGGAGTACTGCATCCAGTTCTGGAGCCCCTTTTACAGGAGGGACATGGATGTGCTGGAGTGTGTCCAGAGAAGGGCCATGAGGATGATCAGAAGGACGAAGCACCTCTCCTGTGAAGACAGACTGAGAGAGTTGGAGTTATTCAGTCTGGAGAGGAGAAGGCTCTGAGGACACCTTATTGCAGCCTTCAGTATCTGAAGAGGGACTACAAGAAAGCTGGAGATGGACTGTTTAGGATGTCAGGAAGTGACAGGACTAGGGGGAATGGATTCAACGTAGAGGAGGGCAGATTTAGGTTAGATGTTAGGAAGAAGTTCTTCACCATGAGGGTGGTGAGACACTGGAACAGGTTGCCCAGAGAGGTGGTGGGAGCCCCATCCCTGGAACTTTTTAAGGCCAGGCTGGACAGGGCTCTGAGCAACCTGATCTAGTGGCAAGTGTCCCTGCCCATGGCAGGGGGATTGGAACTTGATGATCTGAAAGGTCCCTTCCAATCCTGAAAATGCTATGGTTCTATCATCCTTATGAATTTCCCAGTGTAGTGTTGTTTTCTCAGATTTAGGAGATGCTCTTAGCCACAGCTCTTTTTTCATACAGAGCAGTGGGGTTTCTTTTAAAATAACCAGTAATGAGTATCAGAATTTGCCATTGATGTACAGTGTTGTACCCTGTGTACCCCATGATACAATCTCATGGCAAAGATCATGTTTTCTGATCTCACTTCTCGCTTTCTAAACATACCTTAATCTCATGGGACATCCCAATTATGTAGATGTAAAATTAGAAAAATCCATACCAACCCAGTAATGCAGGTACTGGGACAGAAATCTGCTTTGTTTGTTTTTTTTAACAAACCAATGGGCAGATGTTGGTTTAACCTTCCTATCTACATTTTACCTTGCTTCTTTTTTAGTGTTCTCAGAAAAAAAAAGTTGCAACTCAAGATACCCATTAAGGTAATCAGTTTAAGATTAACCCTGCAATAGTTGACCATTAAATTTTTTAACCAATTTTTAAACTAACAATTGGTAATTCAGAGTGGCAAGAAAGTACTTAAAAATCTATTTTCCTTATGTGTCTTATTTGACATCTCCTTGGCTACTTGGCATAATACAATGTATAACATATAATAAAAACTGGCTTATTTTCTGGGTTTTTTTAATACTTTTAGTGCTCATTGCAGGTAAAAAGATGTAAATAAAAGTAATTTATTAAAGTGATCTTTGGCAATAATGTTTCAAACAGTGTGTTGGGGGCATGGAGACATGTATAATGACCCTTTGTATTGGGTTTACATGGCAAGGTTTTGGTAGTGGGAGGCTGCAGGGAGAGCTTCTGTGAGAAGCTGACAGATAGCTGCTCTGGGATAATGGAGTTAAGAATCTGCACAACAACCTGCAGCCAGAGAGAGGGCTGAGAATACATGAAAAGAAAAACCTGCAGACACCAAGGTCAGTGCAGAAGAAAGGGGAGGAGATGCTCAAGGCACTAGAGCAGAAATGCCCCTGTATCCTGTTGTGAAGATGATGGTAAAGCAGGCTGTCCCTCTGCAGCCCATGAAGGTTTACGATGGAGAAGATATCCACCTGTACCCATGGGGAACCCACACCAGAGCAGGTGGATGTGCCCAAAGGAAGCTGCCACCCCACGAAGATCCCATGCTGGAGCACGCTAATGATGGGACCAGTGACCCCATAGAGGGAAGCTCATGCTTCAGGTTTGCAGGCAGGACTTTAGACCCCATGTGGGGCATATGTTGAGCTCTCTGTTCCTGAATGACTGCACCCTGTGGAAAGGACCCATGCTGGACCAGTTTGTGACGAACTGAAACCTGTGGGAGGGACCCCACACTGGGGCAGGGGAAGAGTGTGATGAGGAAGGAGAGAAAGAGACAACACATGACAGACTGACCACAACTCCCATTCTCCATCCCCCTGTGCCACTTGGGTGGAAGAGCTAGAGAAAATCAGGAGTAAAATTAAGCCCAGGAAGGAGGGTGGGATGGAGTGCTTTTAAGATCCAGATTTGTTTCTCATTATCCTACTCAGACTTGATTGGTAATAAATTACGTATTTTTTTCTCCCAAGTTGATTCTTTTTTGACTGTGACAGTAACTGGTGAATGATCTCCCTGTCCTTTTCTTGACCCACAAGCCTTTCATTATATTTTTGTCCCCCCAGTTCAGCCAAAGAGAAGAGTGACACCTGGCGTCCAACCAGCATCAGCTCCCCACATTCTTACCAAGCTCTTACAAAATCAGCAGGCTGGCGACATTTGAGGAAAGATTTTGAACAGTGTTGTGTAACAACCTACAATGTATTGAAGTATGCTGGAACAGAACTCTGGCAAGTAGGAATCATGCTGAGCAGCAAAGACAGCTTGTTTTCCCTACTGCTTTTAGACTTACCATTTTAATAACATGGTATAATTAATGGTATTTGGATCACTGGGTACTGGCAGCCAGGTACAGGTTAGATCCTTGCTTAATTCTTTGTAGCATACCAATTCATTGTCCCAGTCTGGAAGATGAAAACATATGAACTGGAAAAGACCCATCACAGGCAAAAGTTTACCTTCAGCTGGTGTGAGGTGACTATAAGAAGCAAAACAAAATACAAACAAAGCTATACCCTTTTGTGAAACAAAATAAGAATAAGCTGTGTCAGTCTTTATGCCATGTTTACTCTCAAGTAGTTCGCTCATGTTTAGAACAAGGGACGGAAACATTTAAAAACATTAAGCCTTATCAGTCCTAATGTTTCCAAGTAAAAGTTAGTTTTCCTACATGAAGATAGGAAAAGATAATTCTTCCTGTGTTTTATGACACCACTATCAGGTGTTTTTTACCCAAAAACACAGAGCTGATACTTGCTGTGGTGTTTCCTACAGTTTTGATATTGTTACACCTTTGAACTGTGCTTCTCTCCTCTAATCATGACATCTGCACTTAAAGCTTAACTATTTGGGTTTTTTTCCAATTATGAATTGAATATCTTTTATACTTCTGGGGAAACTACAGCATTCTTTGGCTCAAAAACTGCAGAAACAAATAGCATGTATTCAAGAAAGCATTACTAGATATTGGCTCTCTGCTTTGAGGTAAGATACGTTAAACCAGATGTTATTAACATCTTAAACCAGATAAATTACTTTAAGCTTCTGCCCTAAAAGACTAGATTTTTATCTACCAGCTCTGCTCTGGTCTCACAGCTTTCCCATCTGACAGACAGTGTTGGTCTTGCCACTGTGTTTCTGGAAGCAGACAATTGTTTCCTGAAATCTCTACATTGCATGGGCTTCTGGTGGATTACTCTGGATCTGAGGAGCAAGTCCCTTCCCTGGAGAAGCCACTGTGACTTGGGAACCCTGGATAACCAGGAGCATCTGCCTTGAACAGGAGGGAGGCCCTGTTCACCCGCAGGGTTACAAATTGGAGCTGGCAACAGCTCTGCCTTGAGAAGCTTATTGAGTGATAAGTACAAATGTATAGACATTTTTGTAAGTATGGGCTAGAAATGACCATTCATGCCCTTGAGAAACATCTTAGAAATTAGTGTCTTGCAATACAGTTGAGGAAAAAAAGGAGAGAGGAACTGCATTTTAGTGAGTGACACCAAGAGCCAAGGCAATGATAATTTCCAGTTGACAAGAATTACTGTGGAATCACTTGCAAAGCATTGCACACTTCAGCACAGGTCTAATGAGCAACAGCAGAACTGACTGACTAGACTACAGAATTACTCAAAAATCATCAGTCATCTCTATCTGAAGTTCAGAATAATGCACTAGAGAAAAGCAATATGCCACTTACATTCCAAAGTTCATATTAAAAAGCAGAAGGATCATAAATTTATGTTCAAAATGACTCATGACTCACTCTTGGAAAGAAAAAATATGGGGTAGGGTGTTTTTTACACTAAATGTATGCATTTTTCAGATGAAGGGAAATTAAATACTCATGCCATTCTTGAATTAATTTTTAGTCTTTTAATGGTTAATCTTACTTTGTATTTCAAAACTCTCTTAACAGAAACAGTAGTGATAAAATATCACTGTTCTTGTTTTGCTTCATGTCTTACTGTTCGAACTATTAGTTCAGAAGAATCAGCCATGGTGTACAAAGTACCACCCACACTTTTAAAAAGACACAGAAGTATTTTGTTCTCTCTTCAGAAAAGTAGATAAAGATCTAAGCAGGAAGTGGATAATTAGGTTGATAAATGATTTTTTTCCTCATGTTTAGAGAGTCACATGCCCATCGTATCTATTGGGTTTAACAAGTTGCCAATGGACCTATTAGTTTTGAGTAAGAAATATTTTACTATTCAATAAATAAATATATGTATTGCTGGAGCTGGTGTTACAGAAAGGTTATGTGTCAAATGCTGTATAAGACCAACCCTCCTCTTTTCCTCATTCAGAACCATGTCTTCCTATGACCTGAACTACAGATTATCCTTGGTATTTTTTAATCATTTAGATGGCAGATGTGTTAGAAGTGGATTTAGACGAAAAAGAGTGTTGAGTGATTATAGCTGAAACTTTAATACCCTTACCTATGACATCTCCTTTTTCCTACTAAAAGAAATGTGCTTTTCTAATACAGTTATGCTTCATCTGTCTAGGGGTGTGCAGCTTATTTTTGGGAAGGCTGAGATCAGGTCTTCCTTGTTTCTATAGCAGCAGGAGTAATTACTGAATTCTCTGCTTTCCTAGTCTGATCTCCAAATCAAATCTTGGCCACCTCACCCATGGATGTGATGCTCTAAGAATGGGGAAAATCAGCAACTGCTTTCACATTCTTCTCGTCTCTTATTCTGGATTCAGCCTTTCATTTACTTGGTCTTTCCTAGTTGTAGTTTTAAAGAAACACCTGAAAAAGAACCTTTTTGGAACTGCTGTAGCACTTTGTGCCAGTGCATTTGTAACATACTGCTCCTGAAACTATTTGAAATAAAAGGAGAAAATGACATGAAGGAGAGAGACATTTGTCACTTTTCTGCTAGATTTCCTATTTTATATGAACAGAATAATGCACCCCAATGCATCATCCCATTCTATGTTACTTTCTTCAGATGAACATAATGAATTTTGTACAGTTTTTTTTTCTCACTTTTTGTATTTGAGTGTTAGTGTCCAAAAGCACATTCCTTTTTACTCTAGTGCTTTTTTGGTTTACTGTACTACTTCCCCTTAAAGAACATGTATACTATTAACTCTTCCTATCCATAGGATAGCACTAATCCTGTACCATAATTTGTGCTGCAAGAGCAACACAAAGAAAGAAATTTTTTTTTTCTCTGTTCTAAAGACATTACAGTAGTTTCTTCTTCTTCAAAATAAAACAAAAAGGAAACAAACAAGAAAAACCACAAACAAACAAAACCCAATCAAAAAATGGCAGAAAAAAGCAAAAAAAACCGCACAACCCACAAAGGCAACAACCTAATTTTTTAACTTTAGAGCTATGTTTTCTTCTTTTGTACCCTGTGTTCTCAGTAGCGTTTAGGAAGAATTTAGTTCGATTGGTTAATAGCTAGAACTAGGAATTGCGGCAGCTAATTCCAGATAAACATAGTCCCCCTAGTGATCTCTTACCCACTGCCACCTTGTGCTCAAAAGCCTGTCTTCCCTGTTGTCTCTCTTAGCTAGCAGAATGTTTCTGCCCGCGATAAATTCCGCGTGGAGCACAGGAGGTGACAGAGCAGCTGCCGTGCCATCACCTCTATGGCAATGCGTCGGACTGGTCCTTTTCGCCACCAACACTAATTTATCGAGTAAATCCAAAGCATAAGCAGTTGTCACACATGACTGTTAGAGATTTTATTGCCTTTTGAAATGATGATGATTTGCCCGAGACTGCACCCCGGGCCGGGTTTAGGGGCGGTGATGCCGCGGACCCCAGCGCCTCCCTCCCGCAGTGCCCTGCCCTGGGGATGGGCCCCCCGCACCCACCCCCCGGGAGGGTTTTGCCTGCAGAGCTCTGCAGCCGGCTCGTTCCTCAGAAACATTTCTCTCGCCTACAGCTCTCAGGCGGTACCGGGAGGTACCGAGCGGAACCGGCGGCTCGGCGAGAGGGTGGGGGGAAGGTGCGAGGGTCTCCTGCGGCGGGGTGTGGGGGGGTGTGAGGTGGAGTCTGTGCGGGGCAGGAGGTGAGGTCGGTGGGACAGTGGTTACCCACCTGAGAGCTGCCGGCAAGACGGGAAATCCCCGTGCGTGCAGCTGCAGGAATCTGGGGAATAAGAAAAGGAACCTTTTAACAAGATGGCTGTGAAAGAAATCGGGGGGAAGAGAAATAAAAAATGGTACTGGGTGTTTTTTCTCAGACACACAGAACTTTTCTGTGGTCGTGATTTTGGTTGTACAGCCTTGCCTCCGAGTCACATTAAGAATTTTTGCTATTTATAAACGGTGGTAACTTCTGAGGCAAATGAAAACTCACCCACTGCAAACACAAAGATAGCTGCCGGCAGAGAGCTCTTCATCTTCTCTGTAAAGAAGCATAGTGATTATCATCAACATCACACTGTCTTCAGTCTATTTTTCACACTTCCTCTTCAAACTTCCTATTCATTCCACCACCTGTACTGGAACTGTCTGAACACAAACAATATGCTCATTAATGACAATGTGAGGGATGCTTGAGCTCTAGGCTATTAATTATACTTAGGAAATCCTAACAACCCTTCTGAAAATGAGAAACTTTCTCCCTTGGTGTTTATAAGAAACCACATGGAGATTATTAATGGTGTCTGAGATAACAGAAATGCCAACTGAATTATGCTTGCATATAGGTACTTCAGACTCCTTACCAGGAGGGTCTAAAGTTGTTCAGTATGGAGAAAATGAGGCCGAGCAGAGACCTGATTGCACCTACCTGAAAGGAGGCTACAGCCAGGTGGGGGGCTGCATGCTTCTCCCAAGCACCAAGTGGTAGGCCTACTCTTACACCAGAGTAAATGGCCTAAGGCTGCCCCAGGGGAGATTTAGATTGGATATTAGGAGAGATTTCTTTATTGAAAGTGTTATCAGGATTTATAACAGGAAAGTGGTGGAGTCACTATTCCTGGAGGTATTTACAAGATGTTTAGATGTGGTGCTTAGGGACATGGTTTAGTGGTGGACTTGTCAGAGGTAGGTTAACAGTTGGACTTCATGATCTTAAAGGTTTTTTCAAAAGAAACCATTCAATAAAAATCCTTTAAAAATCTTAGCCAAAATGTCAATGTGAATTGGAGGTATTTATATCAATAAAAAGTAACTCAAGGTGTTTGACTTACTGTAGTACAAATGCTTGGATACTTATACAAATAATAGCAGCAGAAGACCCTGCCTGTCTTCACTTCTGGCTTCCTCCACTCCAAGGATTTCTCCCCTTCAAAGACGCTGTATCTATATTGTTGGTACCAGTGCTGGGAGCTGTAATGTAGCCATAGTAGATGTAAATCAGGTATGACCATAAACTTCACATCCATTAAGTCTGATGAGAGAACATTTAAAATAACTCTGCGCACAGAAGCCACCAGAACCACAATGGGAGTCGCTGCTGAAGTAGTAGAGGGAAATTTTCAGAAAATTTAATGGCTCGGAAAATTCCCTTCTGTGCTTGGGTAGCTGAAATCAGAGACTGGATTTAGACCTACCCTGAGATAGGCAAATTAGTAACTTATCTTAGCACCCATGATATATTTCAGGTTGAGTACTGAATAGCAAAAAAATATGTTTAAAATGAATCACTTTCTTAAAAAGAGAAGTACAGGCATGCTTTTGATCCTGGTCTAAAGTAGGAATGGATGGATGACTAATGCACCAACTACATTGTATCAGATTTTCTGAAGGGCACAGTCATGAAATGCAAGTGAACAAGGAATTCTGGTAAGTGTTACAGGGGAATTCCTAGTGATGAATTTATTCGGACTTGAAAGTAAGATCTGAAATGCTGAAGGTTGCTGGATACAGCATGTGCATACAAGTTGAAAACCTCTTTTGTATGAATGACCCAAAAATCAGCCTTGGCAACACTTCTCACAAAGAACAGCCAGGAAGATAGAGTTCATTCATGACAGAAAAACTATCAAAGAGATAATGCAATTCATATATGCAAGAAATTCTGACAGTGGGGGTTCAAGAGTTAGACACTCAGAGTAGCATAGAAGTCCAGAGATGGAGAAAACTGTATCAACTATATATATTGGTTTGATGAGGTCAGAATACTCACCTTTAAAATAATATATACCCAAGGAAAGGCATGTCCATAGCTCAGTGCAAGAGCAGGAAACTGGATTCAGCATGCACAGCATTAGGACAGAGCATACTGGTGAGAAATAAACCCAGTCAAGCAAATCTGTATTACCTCTGCTGGAGCTGTAGGTCTCAGTGTGAATGTTACTGTCATTTGAAGAAGAAAGTAATGGTAACAAGTGCAGAAAATACATAGCCAATCGAAACAGCAGAGAAGATCTTGAAAACTGGAATTTTCCACAGGAGCAAGAACTCTTTTTACTTACAGATCACCTGTCAAGCTGCCGTAGAAACCTGTTAAGGTATAACAAAAGCTGAATTATTTTTGAGGTAAATTTTGCACAGAACCACTTTTAAAGTGTCTAATGGTTCCGTTTTTCACTGCTATGGACTCCTATCAGAACTGTAAATGCTTTAACTTTTCCTGTTGCTTCAGTGAAGATAAATTATGGCATCTCCTTTGGTATGCTAAAAACTGAAGAACAACTGAAGGATACCACCAAATTTGTGACCTAACTGGTTCCTCAGGCCTAGATTTATGCATTATTATAAGGCTGGGTCTTTTTCTTAGTGCTTTCCTTGTCCCTTGCTTCTAAGGTCTGATTTTAAAAGATATATCCGGCTCTTGGTCTCCCCAGAAAGCAATCTTTAAATAAATGAACCCTTCTATTTGGACTGGATTACATAGCGTAAATTCATAGAAAACTCACAGAATCCTTTTCTGTCCCCTGCACCAACCTTATCTGCTAACTGTTAACACCTTAAAGGAAAAATAATCTCTAAAGACAGGCTGTCACTACAAATAACATACTGCTGTCCCCCTCGTCCAGCTCCTTACCTGTGTAGCTCCATCTCTTGTAGCCTCTGAGGTCTGGTCAGATTGTGAGCTTGTGACCTTGAATACTAATGGGCAAGAAAGGATCTCAAATCGTGTTTGCTCCCAGTCCTAAAAATGTCCTGAAATGGTGTGGGTTATGTAGGGCTGTAAGGCTCATTAAAGAACACTCATAACGAAGTAGGCAACTGAAGCAGGATGTGGACTCCAGAGATAAAGCATCAGGAAAGGAACATTTCATTTCTGTTTGAAGTCTTACCTTTTCTGACATGCAAATAGTTGAGGTCATCATTTTCACCTGCTGGAACCTATGTGTATTTTTCCTTGCTTGCTTTTTCTCTGATGAAAAGTTCAGGTCCAACTGACTACAGTCAATCTATTTTAAGCATATTGTAACAAATGAAATTTTTTAACAAGGTCAGATTCAGTTTTTGCTTGTTAGTACATGCTGAAGTCCTGTATCTCTCTTCTATGGCTCTGAGTTAGAGCTGCACTATTTTCCTAAGTTATTTCTCAAATAACCCTACTTCTGATAAGCAGGCCCTTGGGTCTATAAGAGATTTGACAGATCTTTTTTTGTTTGTTTGTGGGGTTTTTGGTTGTTTTGGTTTTTTTTTTTTATTATTTTCTTTTCAGAGAAATACATGAGTATCTGACTTCAAAGAGCAATTTGAAAAAAAAAATAAATTAAAAAAACTTAAAGTCCCACTCAGCCCTCCACCACACTCAGTGGGGGAAATTTGCTGTAGTAGGGGACAGTCTCCACTCTTTCATCACAATGACCACACACTCTTTACCCCTTTCTGAGTTGAAGCTACATCATGAAGCAACTTATCATTCAAACAGTTCTATGCTATCTTGATGAAAATTGCAGTCTTTACCCTAACACACTTGCTGAGCTGAGACCATTAAGGAAAAAATTATGTAAGAGATCTGCACTGGCGTTTAAAAAAAAAACAACAAATCCAAGTACAAATTAAGCATAAACACCACTGAATAAACTAGACAGCCAATGCAGAATGAAGAAGAACCAGAGATTTACATATCTGGATGAAGACTGACAAAAATGGAGGAAAGAAAATTTATTTCACTAAGAAAAAAAATGGAATAAATTTTGCTTATACATGAGTAGATCTGGGGTCTCAACAATAACATTTGTGGAATAACAGGAGGAAGTTCTACCTGGGGAGCTCAGATCAATGGTTTGACAACACAGTTCAACAGACATCCACTGGCTGAGCTGTGTGCAGAACCAAAGGCTTAAGTTGTTATTTGAATTGGAAACAAGATCTTTATCTCTGCTAGCTGCAGTCTTTGACTGCTGAAAGTATAATATAAGAGTCTGCTTGGATTTTTTTTTTTTTTTTACTTCCCTTGAAGGCAAGAGAAGAGTCAAGGACCATCCTTAACTTTCTCAGTCACATTTAAGACTTTAGTAAAGCGAACTTATTTTTTTTTCATGTGCCAGAAGCTGAGCAAGAAAATAAATCTTTCTAGCCATGCCCTTTGTCATAACCAGTGAGTCCATATCTGCTACAGAGACTTATTTTGGGATATATAGCGTGGAAACAAGGATAATTTGACAACAGCTTGTCTATGCTCTCCCCACACACACTTGTGGGAGTGAAAGTTCTGAAGTCTGCAGTTGGCTTTTAAATTTTTTAATGTCTGCTTTTCCTTTTTTTTTTTTTTTCTTTTTTTTTTTTTTATCCCTGAGGAAAGTGGGAGAAGATATAAATATCTGAATCACCTTTTTTTTTTTTTTCTTTTCTTTTCTGTTTTTTTTCCCATGAGACTGCTGCTGGGCAAGGAAATGTTTTCTAGTGAAACACAGCAGTTATAAAAAGCATTTTTTAAGAAATCCCAATAAACCGGTATGAAGAGGCTTCCTTAGTACAGAGTGGAAAGTGAACTTTTTCAACATATTGTTCTGTGTTCATAGTGTATTATCTGACTCTTCCAGCTTCAGTAACAGTGTGTGTATTTGTGCCACTAGTGTACCTCTTTCAAAGCCAGCTCTCCTACATGGTAATTTTTCCCTTAGAATTTTATCCAACGTGACTGGTCTGCTAAGTCATTACTACTTCTTAACTCAAATCTTTTCAAGTGTCCTTCCTGCCTCAGAAAAAGGTGATTTAAAAACAGCAGTTATGGTTAACCAAGTCATTACAGTTTGTACACATGCTTTCTTGTGGCTTTATTGCTCTTGTCCATTTTCTTTTTCCTTCATTCACTATCATTCAATAGATAACCAGGGGAAAATATTTTTTTAGATATTATTTAATTAGCTTTACCAAAAGGTACTTCAGGTATCTTAAAATAATTTACAAATACCTCTTTGCCATTCCTGTGTAGAATAGAGAGCCAGGAAGATGTGAGATTTGCCAGACTGGGGCAGCAGTATCATGATTTTATCCTCTGTATCTCAGTGAATAGAGCAATTCTTCAGAAGCTGGAATCATTAAACCTACTTTGATTGCCTGAGGGCTTTGCATATGGGAGTAACCACCATGCTTTAAGACATCCTAGCATGGCCTGTTCTGAATCTCCATTCCAAAATTATTCTGCTTTGTATCAGTAATAACTCACTAAAATCCTTTGATCAAGGGTTAGTATCTAGTGAGTCACATCTCATTTCAGTATTTTACCAGATAACTGTGAGCATCACATTGCAGCAAGAGTCACCAGAGTGCCCCTGCCCAAAAAACCCAGCTATCCTACTTATTAGGTTATTCTTCTGACAGCTGAGAAATCCAGATTTCTCGAATGCCTGAATAAGAGTAGAGATCTACACCTAAAAATTTTTTCAATATCATTTTATTTGACTGCCAAGAGCTTACTGGCATAATTAAAATCCCTTTGGAGAAACAGCCTGTCTGTCCATAGAATGTGAACTTCTGCATTTCTTGACTTTTTTATAACACAGTGTTAATGCCCACGCTCATTCTTAGACTCCAGCTTCAGCCTGCTGCTAGGAATAGTGAAGTACCAGAAGTGCTGTGGCTGCCTGAAGTTTCTGCCCATCTGCCAAAGACAACAACTTCTTGCAGTCTCTGTTGTGAACCAAACTGGTTCTCTCTTCAGATTGGTCAGGGTTTTGTCCTCATCCCTCATATGGGAGAATGTTTCTGAATTTAGCAGTCCCTGGTGATATTTTCTTCTAGCTTCCAGCTTTACATTTATTCTTGGCTGGACTATATTTGTACTATAAATTTGTATAATTTGTTCCATTCTTGCTGAATGCTTAGAGGTAGATAGATACGAATTTCTAAGCACACAGGGTTTGTACCTACTTTAATTTTTTTTTCACCCTCCATACCGATTACCAGCCTGTGTTTTGCTAGGTTTAGACAAGTAATTCTTATGTTATTACCCAGAAAATATTCCATTTTTCCAGTTATCTCATTAGCCTGACTCTGTGCAGTGTGGGTCTCTGAGATTTTGCTTCTAATGAAATAGTACAGAAGAAAAAAACTTGCTTAGGCTGTTGCTACTGTTTCCCCTATTGTAGGGTGATGGCTCTTCCTGCTGACCAGAAAGGGTCATGCTTTCACCTCTAAGCTGGTGAAGCGTGGCTCTGTGATCAGACAGGGTATAAGCACCCTGAAATTGGGCAAGTTTAGATCTAATCTTTGAGCTTTTTCTCATTTACATAAGGAATCTACATCTGTTGTTCAGCATTCTTTCCTCCTCAGGCACTGATTCTTGGCAACAAAACAGTACCTGAACAACACATAGTCTCCAGTGCTCAGCTGAGAAGGATTTGAGAAATATGTAAAGGACATGCTCTTCAGGTTTCACAAGGGGTTGCTGTAAGTCGAGGTGGAACTGCACCCAAGAGAAAATGCTTAATCATATTTTGTAGCTACCAGACCTGCACAATCGTCAAAGTAAGAGCTAGAGCAAGCAGTGAGCTGGGTTGCCTGTGAGTTACCTGATCTTTCCATTCTTGCTGAATGTTTAGAGGTAGATAGATATGAATTTCTAAACACACAGAAAAGAGATGTTTTTTCTAATATTGCCAGTGTTAGGATCCATTTCTCTATGGTGTATCTCTATACACAGAAGCAAGCAAGTGCTGCCCCTCTGCGACAGTGCACTTTGCATTGGCTAAGGGCAAGGATGAACCACCCTTGAAATATGTTTGTTTGAGAGATTTGCTTTGGCTGTGGAGGATGTGAATGCAATCTGATATGCCACCCTGTTTTTTGGAACTGGAGGGCTTGATAGCTGGGAAAAGCAGTCACTGGCCACCGGTTAGCATTGACTCATGTGAACAGCCATGAGGTGTCCTTCCTCACCTAACACAGGAGGTTACACTGCCACAGGAAGGAGACACAGCAACTTCCAACTGTGGAAAGCTAGAGATGGGTTACAAAAGCTACCTTGCTTTGCTTCTAAAAGAGAGGAGCTGTGATCTGGCTTGTTTGACCCAACTTATTTTGAGTATTACTTTAGTAGTAAAAGAAGCTGGAGAACAACTCCATGCCTACCTATAAATCCAGCTTCCTAGAAGTGAGGGGGAAAAAAAGTGAAAAAGCTCTCTCTTACAGGGAGGACAGCACTGCAGTAAATGGAGAACAATTTTTATTTCATTTATCCCTTCTGCCTCAGGCTCTTAAATGAAAGAAGGAAGTTTCTGAGTCACCAGTTGAAGTCCTGTTGAAGGCATTTGCAGTCAACTTGTTTATAAATTTGTCAGGCTCCAACTTAAATTGGTTGTTTCTGATTCTCATTACTCCTTACAGAAAACTATCCCAGAATCATGCATCTCTGAGTCTATTTGGGAGAAAGTATCTGAATGTCTCATTTATTTTCCCTTTTGGAATTATTTGGAGGCAGAATGATGAAACACTATTATGAATCACTTTTCATTCTTCCTTTCTAGTATTCATTAGAGGGGAAAGCAATCTTGCAAGACATTGCTGTTTAATCCCTTGTCTTTGGAGTCATTGTGACAATGGCCCACTAGTTCCATGTTTAATGGCAGCTCAGGGATTAGCAATGTTCTCTCCAAACACAAAAGACTCTTTTTATGATAAAAAGAACTCGAAGCACCCTTTGATGCAATTATTTCATCACGCAGCTCAATAAAGAAGGTCTGAATTTCCCTTATTTACTTATAGTACATTGCAGTGGCATCACAAATTAGTAGCACAAGAAGCATTCAGAATTCAGTAATTTTTACTAGGTGTAATGCTGTTTAATGATATGTCTTAGTAAGCATGGATAGGTAGAGAAATGCAAAATATAACTTACATCCATTGTTTCATGATGTCTCTTGATAGCTCTCTGTACACTGTTTTCCTCAGTCTCTCCCACCCTGCAGTTATTGAAGTACCTAGAATTTTCCAGTGACCAGGAAATCATTAGCATTAAAAACTAAACACAACTCAGGCAATGTCCATGATCTAAATAATCCACAGTGTATTGCCAACTAGAAAGCCATTCTCCACATACTATGCACGGGCTACTTGTAGAGCTGGGGCTGTTGCTGATAGGCCAAAAGCCTGAATAATCATGTTGCTGCCAGCTCTTCTGTAGTGATCCCCCTTGGGTGGAAAGTAGAAGATCTTATCCTTTTATCTTCTCTGTCACTAATTTTTTCCATACAGAGCCTGGCTATGAGTTCTGTGCAGGCTGCTTAAACTTCCCAATGCCTCACAGTGAAACAAATCCAGTAGTGCCTTTTTAATTCACTGAGTTTCTGAATCATGAAGAGTAAGAAAAAAATAACACACACATCACAGACCTGTGACTTTGAGAAGTTTCTGAGAAGTGTTGAGGTTTTGTACACCTTTGTACATCAAGTTCTCACTCATATTACTGGATAAGATTAGCACAAGGTAAGAAACAGTTAACAGAGGGAAGAGGGGATTTTAATTAAAAGTAATTTTTAAAGTAAAACTATACTGCAGGCCATAACCAATTAATATGCATCCTGTTCTAGTTCATCTGCTCACCTCAAGGAAGTTTACTTTCAGAGATCAAAAGACAAAAGTCAGACTCAGAAATATGTTCTCTCACATCACCTCCCATGCTTTAAAAAGCAAAACTTACAGGTGGAGGAGATTCTGATGCTCATGTTGCAATATCTCTTTAAGCTCTAGGGAGTCTGGTGGAGCCAGTATTGTCTTTGTGAAAGTAGAGGTACAGGGTGCAAGAGCTGAGATTCACTGTAGCTACAATCGTGCAAATCATACCAAAAAAGTTTTCCTATTTGTTGTTTTCTATGACAAAAAGGCAAAATCTATAGAACCATTTCTAAGCTACTGACAAAAGAAATCTCATTTGAGAATGCTTGTCTTGTCAGAGACTAGTGCTCAACCAAATCTTGTGATTTCAACTGCTGATAAACAGTAAATAACAGCACTTAATACCCATAGACCGTAATCCACAGCAGCAGCTACAGGGACCAGGAATGTTTTAAGTTATAGTTTTGTTCTGGGTTGGTGTGGTAAAGTTTCTGATAGCAGGGGAGAGGGCCCAGAGATGGCTCCTGTGAGAAACTGTTGAAAGCTCCTCCAACTCCAAAATGTCCAATGCCACCTCTGGCTAGTGTTAAGCCCATCAGTTACAATGGATGTATCTCTGCTATTAACATATTCAAGAAGATGAAATGTGTGGCTATAAGAAGTCAGGGCAGAGAAGAGGATGAGGAGTGAGCAATACCAAGGAAGATAGCAATACCAGAGATGAGAGCAGTTATAGACCAGAGATACCAAGGTAAGAGAGGAAGGAGAAGATTCCTGAACAGAGATTTTTCCCTACATCCTGTAGTGAGGTGTCAGGCTGTCCTGTCCCCCTGTAGCCAATGGAAAATTGCAGTGGAGCAGAAGTGGAGCTGCAGCCATGGAGAACCCTGTTCCAGGGGGTCTGTGACTCTGTGGGCAGCCCAGGCTGGAGTTTGCTCCTGAGGGTCTGCACCTCACATTAGAGACTCACACTGGAGGGGTTCATTAACCACTCTCCTGTGGAAAGGGCACCACATGGGAGTAGGGGAAGCACCTGTGCTGAGCTGAAATTGTTCTACCTGTAAAAGTCTTGTTTGTCTGACCCTCATGTCCACATAATACCGATGGTCTGGACAGGATGTGCAGGCTGTAGAGCTGCTTGAAAGTAATTTGGTTTTTGATAGAAAAAATGACATGAGGTTTCTCTTTCCATAACATCTACTAGAAAATTATTTTTTAAAATAGAACAAAATAAACTCCTAGACTTTACTAACACATACTTCCTTTAAAAAAATACTATCTTTGCTCTATAAATAGAGATGAATGGAAAATGGCTTATATTCAAAGAAACATTCCCATCTGAAAAACAACAAAAGAAAACAAAATGTACAGTACAAAACAAAGACCCTTTGAAAGATCTTATGAAAAACTTAAAATGAGACAGTGCTTCATCCCAGGGAAGCTTTATGGTCCTGGTGCTCTGAAATGCAAGACCCAACAGCCAGAGTCAGTTGTGGTTTGGAGTACAGAGCAGATCACACAGAGCTCAGCAAGATGCCTTCACCATCATCTTTTGGGTATCTTCAGTGTTTGTACTCCTGTTCTTTGCTCCCTTCTAAAGGAAGTTAGGGAAAGCTGATGTACTTCCACAGTATGCTCTTATGGCTTAACACTTTTCAGAAAATGAATGCTTTCAAAAATTCTTCATCCACTTCTATATCTAAGTGTACTTGTGGTTTATATTGCGTAACAATAACGTAACAATTTACATAATCAAATTGCTCATAAGAGCTCATAATGAGTGAATTTCCCAGACATACAGATGCTGAATTGCTATGACAGCAAAACCATAAAAGCACTAGAGAGATTAATAAAACTGTCAAACCTGAACTGAAGTTTTTCAGCCAACTCTGTGTTTCAGCGTGGCCACAACAAAATATTAAATTATGCTGACGTTTTCAAACCTGGCTTCCTAACCCCGGGCACCACTCATTCAGTAGACAACTATACATGCTCCTGGAAGGTGAGGGCATGGGCCACATGAGGCAAACCCTACAAGCCTCCTCTACCAGATGCTGACAGAATCTGTGACTGCCTATTCCCAGACACTTTTTTTGGCAGCCTGCAGTGTATGTCAGGATGAGGAGCCAGCCAGGGTTCCTTGCCCTTAGGGTGCAGAGCCGGGGACCCTTCACTCAGCCTGCCTAGGGATGTCGTGAATTCCACCTAGCTCCCCACACCCCAGTGAAGAGGCTGGATTTTGTGTTTATATCCTCACCTTCTGGAAAAGGTACTTCATTTAGGCATGGGTGTTTTTAGCATGAATTAAACATTACCTGGGCTCCACAAGCAGTACATTATGTGTGGCAGTAAAAAGAGACAAGACTGGTGCAAGTGAAAAATACTAAAAGACTATTAAAAACCTTTCTGAGAACCACTACAACCCTGTAAAGCAGCCTGCTGTGTATTCCTAAAGACACATAATGATTGCCAGCGGTTTTACATCCAAACTCCAGCACCATTTGAGTCCTGGACCTGCCCTCTGAGGAATGCAGCGTGTCCTCTCCCAGACATCTGGGAGGGTTTGATCTATGGATCGAGCAACTATTTATCTCCCGTTCCCATGTTTTATGAAACTTCTTTCATTTATAATGAGTGTAGTTCTTACTGGCAATCCTGCGCTCTCTCAGCTTCCCGTGAGGAAGAGTAGGCAGGAAACCTGCCACGGGGCTTTCAGAGGGGCTGTGCCTGAAACAGTAACTAAGACTGAATGGGCTTTTCCTACTCAGGAAAATGCCACTAGATGTCACCAAATGACAGGGATTATGAGCGCTGGTCTCAAAGGATTTACATGACGGGGGCAACACTATATATATTTCATAGACACACCTGGTTTATAACTATGGCTTTTTGCAGTTCCCAAAGTGTGAGATAATTTAAACCTTTATCAAAATTTACATTTGTTTTGGGAAATACCTCTGGCTTCTGAGTAGTACACATAAACACTCAGCTTTCTAATTTCAGTGGAAAAAAATCTTAATTTGTGCAGAATGTGGGTGAAATAACCTTGGTCTGTGGAAGCTGTTAAATTGTACATGTTTGCATTTGAGAGGGCCCACTTTTGCCTCAGGATTAAAACAAGGGTGGGGTTTCACACGTGATTTTCCTGCCATGTGTATTCGGTGAGGTTGTACTCATGGGAACTCTCCTCATCAACTCAAAGTGAGAATGCCCCAGCTGTATTCGCTTTTAGAATATTGTTGGATTTTTGGATGTGTGAGAAGTGGAACTGGCAATGTAGTTTCAACCTCAGTTTTGTCCAGCTCTCCTTTAATTTGTAGAGCAAGCCTCATGTGGACCTTTTTCTTTCTAAATGTGGTTTCTGTCTCAGGCTGAGTCGTCTTTTCCTTTGGGGCGTGAGAGGAAACAGAGAGGAAGGCGCTTTTGAGCACAGTGGCAGAGCAGATTTTGAGAACTGGATCTTCCAGCAACCTCTTAAAGTAAACTCTGCTGCCTTCCCTGTCACACTGCCTGGTCTTCAGAAAGGAAGGATGAAGAGTCAGGGCATAGTTGTGCACATCCAGAGTAAGTGTTCTACACCTCAGCGGTGACAAGAGCTGCAGAATGTGTGGCTAACTCTGCCTCCAGCATCTGCAGAGGATCGAGTGACAGGAGCCTGCGCGGGAGCTACTGATGCTGGGCTGTGACCCATGGCCCCACGCATAGTTCTGTAAGGTTCAGCTTCCTCAGACTACCAGTGCTGGGAACCTCCTGGGAAAAACCCTGAAGATACTTGTGTTTCTTCAGTCAAATATTTGGCACCTAAGACAGGATGTAAGCCTATGCTGGAGGAGGAAATAACAAAGTGAATACTGAATAACCATCCTTCTACAGAAGGAACAGAAGCTGTGCAGAGCAAAAAGTATCATTTTTTGCCTACTGGTAAGGAATGCTTCAGAATGCGTGCAAGGAAACTGTGGAGACTAGCTGCTCAAGTTTTATTCTTTGTCTCATGATAAGAACATTCCCTGAATTTTTCATTTACCAAAGGTAGACTTCTTCTAGTGGTTCTTTTTATATTTATTCAGTTCAACATGTCCTCATCTGAGGAAAAAAATTCTCACTCTAGCACCCCTGATTTTGTAATTATGATTTTCACTGACAGGGAATAGTAAGAATAACTCTCTCTTTGATCTGATTGTTTAGCTTACCTGTACTTGTCTTCCCTACTCAGACAAACTGTTCCTAATTTTGATCTTCAATGTAGTCTTCTCATGCATGGAGCAGCAAAATTATCTCTGGCACAGTTTTTTCCACACAGAAAATTAAGACTACCTTATCGTATGTATCTCTCGAGAATGTTCTAAGGTTTAATACATGCATGTGTGCAGAGCATATTGAAGATGAAAAGCAATATACGATGAACGTTATTTTTTATTTTTTTGGTCATGAAAGGCACATTACAGCTTTTCCTTATCTCTCAACTAAACAGCAATGCTGTCCTTTCCTAGACATTCATCAAAAACATATCTATAAAACAGGAAGAAATATAATTTTAAGATAAAGAAGAAACATAATTATAAATAAACAAATGCAGAAGTTATTTATTTTAAGATGACAATTGGAATCTCTTGTACTTCATTCTTTTGATCTCCTTGAGACTCATTAAATTGTGGAGAGCAGATCCTGCTTCCATGCTTTAGAAAGAAGCTAGAGTGCTGCTTAGGCGCAAGCAGAAGTTACAAAGGTAATGAGGCTTGGGACCTATGGACCAGAAAGTATAGGTTGATTTGCATGCATTTTCCACCTCCCCTGCTGCTTATTTGCATTGTTCTTCATTTTCCAGCCAGCTCAGAAATCCTCAGCTGATTTGTTAATATTTGCACTGTGCCCATATGCACTACTGATACTATTCAGGTAGGCAACAAGGAAAAGTACTGCCCCAGTGAGGTTCCAATCAAATTAGTTTAGTTGTCACACTCTCACTTTCATCTCCTACCTATCCTGGAGGAGCATCAAAGATTTTCCATAGCAACCATGAATGATAAAGTCACAAAAACGGGCTCTAAATTGAAAGTCTTTATTTGAAAGGAAGAAAAAAAATTTCCTTCAGTTCCACCTGTAAGAGATATAGTAACCCTCTTTTTTTTTTCTTTGTATACCCAGTTTTATTTTCCTTTCTGTTGCTTTTGTTGTTATGGCTGTTTTTTCTTTATATTTCTTTGCTTGTTAGGGTTGAGGTACACTGCAAAACAAAGGTTGTTGTAAGGAGGTGTGTGTAACTGTCACCATAGGGATGCCAGGGTGAAATAACTCTCTGGTGCTTATAGTGCTTGAGAAGAACTACAGAAGCATGTCTATACATCTACTGATTGCCACTCTGTGCCTACAAAAAGAGCACAGGGAGCTGTTGGAATGAGCAGCCATGCCCATGCCAGCCCACTCGGCTGCATGGCATCAGGGTGGCTCACTGCTCCTGGCAGTGCTAAGAGCATCTCCATGCTGCAACCTGAAATGAGTTCTCATCACACTGCCTGGTTATCTCAGCATAGTAAAGAGATCAAGGAATGCGGAAATGGAGATAAATATAGTGCTTGTTTTTATTGCAAGTGACCTTTCACACACTGTTTAAAGTCTTTGGATATTGCTTACAGATGCACGAGATTACTTTCTCCATCTCTCCTGTATGATTTAAGGAGTGAACAGCAAGCATATAATGTCTCCAGTATGCAGCATTTTTATAATGTAAACAAAATTTCCTTAAAAACTACAAAGGAACTCCCAAGACCATGTTCTTATCAACAAAGCTTTTGACAACAGACAAGAAAGAAATAGAAAATACATTTTTTGCATAGCAGTCCTATAGGTTCATTGAAGGTTGATTGTGAAACTACAGTACCTTTTATTAGAAGTACTGAAGATCACAAAGAAACCATGAAATCTAAGGCATAGCTATGAAACATACAATCGTCTGTTAAAATAGAAAAGTAAATCACGCTCAGAGAACATTTTGCACTATAAAGGTACCAACCAGCAGTGACAAATTGGTAAGCAAAAAGGCATTCTCTTCTGTTTCCAAAGAATGCTCACATACAAAGGCCTGAGATCAGAAAAGATTTACGGCTGCCCTTTCTATGTCAAAAGTGGTACATTGTGACACAAAATACAGATGATGGCTGGAAACGGTTTAAGAGTGAGATCCTGTGACCAGTTCCCAGCCTCCTTGACAATATCTGTTGCTGCAGAGGAGCATGCAGCTCACGGAATGAGCTGCATAGGAATTGTGGGATGAATTGTGGGATGTCAGCTGGTTTTGCCTTCAGCATTAGCCCCCTCAGTGATGAGCCTGGGCAATCAGAACCCTTTTTGAACAGAAGAAAAGAAGAATATCAAAAGGCAGGTTCGAATTAGTGTTCAAATTAATAGTATGAAATCTCAAAGTGAGATTTACCAGGGTAATGATAATACAGTCGTCTCAAAAAGAAGGCTGTTATTTTAAGAAATGGAATTTCACAAAAAAGAGAATAAAGAGATCAGCACCACTGAAACTGTGACTGTCAGATAAAAGATAAATCTCTAATATGAAATGCTTTATTATCTAGTGTCATGACTTTGGCAAATATGTTTGTATTACAGATTTTTATCTTTACCTGAACCATAACATGCTAAAATAAACAGAGCCACAATTTTTTTGTTTCCCCCCAATCCGAAATAAAGACCCCAAAGGCAACTTTTTTTAAATTAATAATGTTACTTATGATTATTTTAGATTTATCTTTGCAGAATAAAACCAACAAGAAACACGTGTTGTAGTTAAGCAAGATGGCTGGTTTGCCATCTTCATTATTTTGGTATATAAAGGTTTGAGTACTTATTTCTATTCATTTTTAATAAGTTGACATCTATTCTCCGGTGGTTTGTAACAAAGACTAAGTAGCTCTGGAGGGAGAGTGAGAAAACAAACATGAGAGACATCATTGCCTAACATTGCAGTGTGTCTCAGACTTCTCAGATGCTATGAAGATTACTGGATTGTAAGGCCCTCCACGAAACTAAAATGTATGGAACTAACCTGTAACATTCCTTTGCCACCCAACTGGCATTATGCTTTTTTACAGTCAATAGTTATGAGCCAACAAGACTGTTATATTTTGTATAGGTCTGTGTAATTTTGGCTTTCTTTTACACAATGTAAATGTGCTCTTAATTGTCTTCAGTGGGATATTATTCTTGATGGATGATTAACTTTGTAAATACCCTTGTCCAGCAATTTTAGTTTTGGAGGTAAATTGGAGGCTACTTTTGAATATTCAGTGGTGAGCTGGACCAAATCAATTCCTCAGCTGCAGGAAAGATCTGGACATAGACTAAACCCATCAGGCACAGTTACCTGCTTGCTGCATGCCATGTTTTTTTTTTTTGTTCTTAAAGAAAGTCTTGTGTAACCTTGCAGGGCTCTGCTGGTCCATGGACTACAGCTAGACTGACACTCTCTTAGAGATTGTGAGGAGTCAGAACAATGAGATTTTGAAAAAGGAAATTTTCGTCTGCTTGGTTATCTTAAGTGATGCATATATATGTGTGACATTCAATACATGTTTTTATGCGCTGAAGTAAAATCATCCCCAGAAACAGTTACTGTTGAGCGGCAGGCAGGTCGAGGTATTTATTTCAGAAAAAATCCCCCTGCTCTCTCTGCCACTCCCTGCCTCGCTCTGTTTGAACAGACCAGCCTGTGCACTCTCTGCTGCTCTCAGAGCCAGGCACACAGTCATGCTTTGTCAAACCCAGAGAGAAACACAGTTTTCCAACAGAATCTTTCTTTCTTTTTCCAAAAGAAAACAAACAAACGAACAAACAAACAATATTTTTGCTGCATTTGAAGTTGCCCTCAGGGCAAAATGCCACCTCCCGCTTCAGGAGCAGAACCTCTGACAAGTCTCCCCTGTTCATGTTCTGCAGAAATCAGATCCCAGTGATCAGATGAGCTGCCTCAAACGGACACATTTCTGCTTCTGCCTGCAATTTCTTGCCTGCTTATCCAGACAGAGATTCCATAGCAGCATCGATGTCTTTTGTGGTTCATATGGTACCTTCCCTCTCCACAACAAAGACACCTCTGCTGTAGCACCCCATTCTCGACAGGTAACACAGCTGTCTGAAAAAATCTGACCTATCAGACTGCTCTATGCCCAAACTGTGCAAATGTCAAGGTTAGAGAAGATATTGATAAGATCCTACTGTGTTATAAAAAAGGAAATTCCTGTGCCATTCCCTGTTGCAAGTCTCTCTCTTTATGCCTCAGATGTTGTCTGTCCTCTTTCCCCAGCATATATTCTACACACATCCTACCTGCCTGAAAAACACGGCATATTGCAAACAAACCACAGGACTGACAGGGTGATTTCTGTGCATCAGTGAAAGGCATGAACACCTCTCCTTGCCTTGGTCTGCAAGAAGAAAACCTATTCTGTGGAAATCCCCCACAGACTCTCTTGCATTGTGTTTGGTACATGAGAAAGAGGTGATAAATAGGTAACTGTAAAGAAAGGTAAATGAAAGAACACTAGTTTAAAAAGCGTAATGATTTCACTATATTGATTGCATACATCTTGATGATGTGCTGACAGAAGTCAGGAATCTGTTCTTTACTATACCTACCAACATATTCTGTTGAAAACCAGCTAACTGCATGGGAATGTGTATGTTTTGGGGATTTTTCTAACCAGAGTGTGCAGCTGTGCAACCCCTGATGTGCTTCAGGAGGGTAGCAGTTCACAGTCACTGTGCTGAGCAGCACAGAAAACAATGCAGCTCAGGTTGATGAGAAACTGCCAACTGAGAAAGTATGTATTTCTGTGGTCAGTGTTTTTTTCGCTTGTACAAATAAATGGAGTATTTTGAATTTGTAGTCATGATGTCTCTGTTTAAATTGTCTTCTTTCTGCCTGTGAATTACCAGTTTGGATGTGACCAGTATGTTTTGTAACTTTTTGTATATTTGCATACCAGGAAGCATGTGGACCTTAGAAATACAGGTGAAAAGAAGGTGCTGCAAACAAATTAAAAGGTGTTGCAAACAAATTAAAAGGTGTTGCATACAAAGAAAGGAGACTTCATCTATTACTGCTATTGACTATTTTGTTAAATTTACAGAGTTACTGTGCAACATACACACTACCAAGGAACTACCCTGACACAACGATTTTAATGGATCAACACTGCTTGCTCCTGCAAGCTGACTCAGATGAACCAGGCAAATGGACTGAAAACCCAACTTTGTAATGCAGCCAGGATATCAACAATTGCTTGAATAGAAGAGGAGACATTCTGCAGTCACTACACTTTCAGAAAGATGCAGCTAATTTGCATCACAGTTACTGAATATTCGCTTTGCTTTCTGTAGTATTAAATCAACATCTTGCTTAGAAATAATAGCTGAGACAGGGAATAAGTAAATCCCTTGTGTGCAACTGGTGCTGGATACCAAAGTGATGCTTAGGCTAATGCATATCTCATGGCACAGAACATTTTGCCTTCTATTGAAGATAAGTAAGTGTCTTCATCTTAATCCTTTGGGGTCATAGGTTTTTTTGTCTGACTTTCATTCCTTCAGAGAAGGATGGTTAATAGCATAATAATATTACAAAAATAATACTAATGGTTAATCATATGTTAATTTGAATCAGATTAATCAGATTAATAACTTGCTGTCTAACACTATATTCAGCAAAGACTATAATTATTTTTTGTACCGCAAACAGTCCTGGAAGGTCACTTTGCCCTGTGTAACTTCAGTTGTCACTTTGACAAAACCTGCAGTGCGATAATAAAATAAATAATTAAATAAAATGTATTAGACTTCTTTTTCTGCATTTGGATTTTCTTTGCAAAACACCTGTATAGGATAACCATAATAAATTGCTGCATCTGCTCTGAAAATTTTAAAATATATTTTTGATCTGCTGTGAGTGATATGTGAGTGATTCATGTACCTTTCACAGGGTACTTTGCAATAGAGCAAAGCAATTTGTAGTAAGGAACCACTGTACTCAGTACAGAAACACATATTAGGAAAACATCATGACACATGTAACAGATAGACTCCCCTCACTAATTCTTGGTTGCTACTTGTGGAAAAAAAAATTTTGGTAAAATTACAATTAACTTACAGCCTGACATGAATTCTAATTAAATAAGTTCCATCAGTAAATGTGTGCACAGAAATGCTGATGATTTAAAATCCTCCTTCTGTACTGCCTATATCAGGTGGTGTGAGTGCTGAAATGCACTGCACTCACCATCTTAGAAAATATATAACCCTGCTGAGCCACTCTTTCAGGGAGACTCAGTCCTGCAGCTTCATTCTCATGGCAGAACCTTACCAGTGTGATTTCCTCATGTAAACAAGTCACCAGCTGGGCTTGCTGTTGTTGCTGTGCCATACTCTGCCTTGGGAAGTTTTGCACTGGTAACAGCTCTGAGACACATTTTGTAGGCTTGATGTGATCAGAAATGGGAGGGCTCAGGAGACACATAAGCATGTGAAAAGGTCCTTCTGAAGTCAGAGGAGTCTCAGTCCATGTTGAAATGCTCTATTGATTTCAGTACCAGGCACAGATGCCATCACACTTTGACTTAAGAGAAACAGATTCATAACAGTAGAATCACAGGGTTGCCTGAGCTGGAAGGGACCTTTAAGGTCACCTAGTCCAGCCCCACTGCAATGAGCAGGGACATCAAGTAGATCTGGTTGCTCAAGGCCTGGTCCAACCTGACCTTAAATCTTTCCAGACATGCAACATCAACATCTGCCACTTCCCTGGTAAACCTATTCCAGAGTTTCACCATCCTCATTGTAAAAAATTTCTAAGATATATTATGAATCTATATGTTCTTTAATGTAAAACCATTACCCCTTATCCTAGTGCAGCCGGCCCTGCCAGAAAGTCTTTCCCCATCTTTCTTATATGTCCTTTTAAAGAACTGAAGGGCTCAAGGTCTCCCTATAGCCTTCTCTTCCCCAGGGTGAACAACCTCAACTCTCTCAGCTTTTCCTCATAGCAGAGGATCCCAGTGATCATTTTTGTGGCCCTCCTCTCCAGAGCTCGACACGGTGCTCCAGATGGTGTCTCAGCAGAGAAGAATAGGAGGGAAAGAATCACCTCCCACCACCTCCACCTCCTGGCCACACTTCTTTTGATGCATCCCAGGACACAGTTGACTTTTCTGGGCTGTTGAGAGCACATTGCTGGCTAGTGTCCAGTTTTTCATGCACCAGTACTTGGAAGTCCTTCTCCACAGGGCAGCTCAATCCCTCTTGCCTCAGCCTCTATTGATACTGGGGCTTGCCCTGACCCAGGTGCAGGACCTTGCACTTGCCTTTTTGAGCTTGTCCAGATCCCTCAAGCTTCTATCGGGTGTGTTTACCACACCACTCAGCTTGACATTGTCTGCAAACTTGTTGAGGGTGCATTCAGTCACAGTGTTTATGTCACTGATGAAGATCTTAAAAAATACTTGTCCAAGACCAGTAACAAAACAGGAAAGCTCTGTAACCTTAGTACAACAAATCATTGTATCCAATAATCCCTGGCTACTTCTACTAAATAGCTCCAGAAAATTTGGTGGCATGTCCCACAGTTCACATCTCAGAATAATCAATATCATGGGACAAAAATATCAGTGGACTCCATACTACTTATGCTATGTAGCCAGGCTAATACCTGCCCTCTGGAGAAGGAAGAAAGATCACTGGCATGTGTGTGCTGCCAGTGTGATGCCATATAATTTTATCTGATCAGGAGGGGTTTTGTCCTGTTCTGGATTCTTGGTGAGCTAGATTACTTGAAAACCATGCGTCAACACTGCTAGTAATCAGGGACACTAAAAGATGCCCCAAGACTGTCTGTTTGTTGCTACCAACATTTCTCTAACTTTCAAAAAGTGATTATTCTGTTTGGCAGATTCTCGAGTGTAAGTAGTATTTCTCCTATCTCTAATTTATGTGCACATGGCATCATATCTTTTTCTTTCTTTCCTTTGAATGGATTTCCCTAACTGATCCTGTGGAGCAGAGATTACTCCATGGTAGACCTCTTCTTCTCCAACCATTGTCATGAATAAATGAAGGAGAATGACTGGGATACTCAGCAGATTACCAATGAAGGAAAGGACTTTTATTGGCAAATCTAAATTTGAAAGCCATGTCTTTTAAGAGTAGAATATTCAACAGGATAGATTTTTACATAAATAATGTGCTGCATTCATTATATATGTTCTTTCAGAGAGCCATAGGGGATTTCCCACTTAGAATCACAATGCAAGTTATAAGATATTGCGAGCTGCAGTATGCTAGCATTTCTGCTCAGAAGATCCTGTTTTCCATGGCCTTGAAGTGTGACCTGGTGCAGATTTTGTATGTATTATACTACAGTAGTCTTAAATTGCAAAAAAAACCAAAAGAAACCAAAAACCGCACACCAAAAAACAAACAAACAAAAAAGCCAAAACCCAGAACATTGTGTTAACAGCCATTATCCTGGAGGTTGGGAGCTTGCTATGCTAATTAATTTAGAAAATTAGTTCAAATCATATACCAAGGAGATGGAAAAGCTTGTGTATGACTCACAATGTGAAAAAAAATAAAGCTAGTATAAGAAGAAAACATATATGTAGGTTTTGTAAAGTGATCGGGTTTATTTGCTTGTTTTTAACAAAGGAAGCCACATTGATCTGTTTGATCACACAGATCTCTTTGATCTGTTTAAAAAATGGCCTTTCATTCCAAACATTACTGTTGTTCACGTGTGAATCAACATTCTCTTGTTTTCACTGTAACCTTTACTTTTCTCAAAGGAGGTAACAAGGTTGTGACTGCTTCTGTTCTTAAGCGCTACTTCCGCAGCCGTCCTGAAAGGTTTAGATTTCTCCGTGCTTCTGCCGTGCTGCTGCTTTCACATGTGGCAATGGAGCAGCAATTGGGGGAGCTTTGTAGGTCTGTGTTGCGTATCTGTTCTGGGGTGATGCGGTGCCCTGTCTGGTAGCAGGGAAAGGGTCCCCCGGAGATGGCTCAGGTAAGGACCTTCTGAGCAGCTCTCCGGGCTCCAAAATGCCCAGCCCCGCCTCAGGCCATCAGTGAACAATGCATGTGCGCCTCTGCGATTAACATATTCAAGAAGGAGAAACAGCCGGTAATTAAGATCAGCCAGAGGAGAGAGGGAGGTGAGAGAAAGCAGCAATTGGAGACACAGAACACCACCAAAGGAGAGAACAACACCTGAGGCGAGCAGTGCCGGAGCAGAGACACCAAGGCTGGAGACCAAGGCACCTGGCAAGAGCAGCAGTGCCAGGGGCTGCTGCAGCCAGCCAGCCTGCCCAGAATAGTGGCTTCTTCGTCTCACTGAGCTGGGCATAGACAAGAGTTAGTGAACTTCACTTTGGCATATGACCGTGGGTTTGAGTATCTGAAGCAGCCTCCAACTAGAAGCTGCTCTGTGCTGTTGACTTCACCACTCACTGTTGCTCTAGATTCTTGTTCCTTCCTCCCAAACACTTCCAAGCACTTCAGATCAGATTTGTTCCCATCATGTCTCATTCTCTGTCCTGAACTTCGTTTTGTAATAGCACTTGCCGATATCCTTGCTTTTAAAGTAGACTCTCAGCACAGTTGCATCCATCTCAAGTGTTTCATAGTCTCAATTCTGTTACCTTGACAGCAGTTGCTGTATCTAACCCTCGTCCAGTCTGGATCTAATTGGTGAGTTGAATAAGCTGGTTGTGCAAAACACAAGCACGTTATACCCCCACAGAACTCCTGACCACCCCACACTAAAAAGAAAAAGCAATTTCATCTTCAAACACAGATTTTAGCTACAGGACCCCTGTGCTAGGGATGACTCAAGGGGTAGAGTCATCCAAAAGAGGAGCTGAGAATGGTACCTTTGAAAGGTGGGAGGGGAACGTGTGGAGATGCAACACACCTTGAATGGCAGAAGAGGCCTGGGAGCTGATCTCTCAGCCAGAAACTGTTGTGCATTACCTGACTGCTCCTGGGTGCTGCATGTTCCCAGGCAGTGGCTGCAGATAGAGAAAGGGAGCTTTCAAACTAGAGATAATTGCTGATGCTCCATTAAGTTTTTTAGCAAAATTACTTGTCTTCTCATAGCTCAGCTGCCATTGCTGGTTATCACAGTCCTACAAACACACCCTGACCTGCCAGTCCTTGCTGGCTTTGTGCTGGTGCATGTGGCTTGACTGCTGAACAGTTTTTTCAAGCAAGAACAAAACCACACAAAGGTCATCATTACCCACAAACTGGCATAGCAAAGCGTTATGAAGTACACATCGATTCAAGATAGCTAAAGTGTTGCTCCTAGAGCAGATAAATGAATTGATGCTTCTTCGCTGCACAAACAGCCTGAGAGGAGGAGCAACTTCTCATGTGCATCAGTTTAAAAAGCTTTTCTAAGCAGTGATGTTTTGAACAAAGCTGAATCACAGTAACTGCCACATAGCAGTAGTCATAGCTAAATTAGCTTTATAGCAGATAATTTAGGTTCTTGCAGCAGAGAGCTCAGCAAAAGATATAAAATCCACCTATGAAATCAGAGAAATACTTGGATGATTAGCAATATACCCAGCACTTCCCAGGCTCATTAATTTAGAGGTATCTTGGGTATGTCTGTGCTGTTATATTGTCAAGAAGAAATTACAGAACTTGATTCAGCTGCCTGCAACTGGCCTCCTCTTGTGAGAAGTAGGTATGTAGCAGTTAAATCTTCCATCTCTGTTTTGCTACATACAGACAGCTCAAGCTTATAGTTCCTATAAACAGTCATAGAATGTTATGCATGTTCATGCCTCTGCTGAAGTCTACAGAATTCTATATGATATTATTAGGACTCAAGTTTTAACTTACTGTGATGAAACAAGACCCCCGAAATTCATGAGCTGGCTCTGCACTACTCAGCACTTGCCAACAGGACACCTATTTAATGAGATTTCCCCCTTGTCCTAGCATTTGAAAGTATCAGCCCCCAAATTATTTCTACCTTTTTGAGAAGTCCAGTCCCAAAGACTTTTCATCACTTTCAGTGCTAAAATGAGTATTTGGCAACTTGTTCCTCTGACCATGGCCCTCTGACTTAGGATATGAAGCTCTTTTACCAAATGTAGCTATGAAAACTGACTCTTTGTCTTCGCTCACTTTCCAAAATTCAGCTTCTTGCCCCTGCATGCCTCTCTGTGTGGAGCTGCAAAATTCAGCTGTGGTTAATAGGGCCCTTAGCTCTTTCTAAGTGCTTTTATGAGATTGCTATCCTAATATATTCTGTATTTTCGGATTATACAGACTCTCTGGAGACTGCAATATTTTCAAGACTGTTACAGTATTTTACACATAAAATAAAATAAAATAAAATAAAATAAAATAAAATAAAATAAAATAAAATAAAATAAAATAAAATAAAATAAAATAAAATAAAATAAAATAAAATAAAACAAAACAAAACAAAATGTATTCACCATACAGTCAGATATCAATCTTGCAAACTCTTGGTCACTTCTGGCTCTTGTTGCAGACCATCCATTATATTAATCCCACAGAAGACAGATATATTTAAAAAATTTACTATTTCCTCCCCAGACAACTCGACTCAGCATTAGCAGTTCGTGCTGTCCCAGTTAGGTGCATGCTTAATCACCTCTGTTCACCTCATGCCTCTTGGTTGCAGTTCCCTTTCCATCTGATGGTATTTTCCTAGTACTCTCAAGACTTAGTTTCCTCTTTCTTCAATGGCAAGCAGGTCATCATTTGGAAAAACCTTGTAGGCCACTTGAACACATTGTTCAGCTGTCTGCATATGGGTAAAGAATGTTGGCATGCTCCTGGCGTGAAAAACTCGTTGTGAGACCAAGCTACACAGTATGAAATAAAATGTTTAGCAACATGGCACTATTCACAGAAGAAAAAGCTATTTTTATTTGGAGATAAGATCCCTTCTGCTTCTAATCAGGTATAGTACCCACTGCTTAGCTATTTGTTTTGTTTGGGGGAATATCTATTGCATAATCCTGAGATCATGAGGATTTGGATACTTGAACACTGTACTGCACAACGTGCTATTCACAGTTCTTATGCACTAACCTACACAGGTCATGAACACTTTAAGCAAATATATGCCCTGTCCAAGGATTCAGGCAGAAAAATAGTTTTCAAGCTATTTGAATGCAAGTTGGAGCTATTTGATATTTTTTCTATTAGTACAAGAGAGTCAGATAACCAACTGACAGGTGAGCAATATCTTTTAAAAAGCATTTGTGTGGATCAGACATGGAGAATGCTATTCTAAGTGTCTTTTTATCCTTCTCTGGTTATGGAAAACACACCTTAGCAAGTCTTGGAAGCAATACAGAATTCTGGTGCTTGGGAAGTGTTAGAAACATGCCTCACTATAGATAAATTTCGTCAGGAAGGACAAAACCGATGGAGCAAAGAATACTTCATAACAGTGCTGGGTGCATGTATGGCCAATATGCATGCACTCCATTTGGCTACATTACAAAAATCTATACAGTTAAACTTTACACATGCATGATGTTTCTGATGGTAGGCAGGATTAGGCTTGGATTTTATTATCATAAAATTTCCACGCATTCACCCTCCTTCCTGGAGGTCATGGGAGAGGGTCTTTTGAAGGAAGGCTTGAAGACTTTGCAGTGCCCTCTAAGCTTATCAGCAGTGCCTCCCATTTGGCTATAAGCCCTTGTAATAAACCAGGAATACCCTATCTGGCTAATCCTTTGTTCCAAGACTAGTAATTTTAACTCCCCATTTTTTTTTAGCAGCAAATATTTTCTTACCTTATTCACTTACAACACCAAGGACATAAAAGAAGAAGCACATTCTATCAGTACACGTGTCAAGAATACCAGCAATCCTAAAACTATAATACCTACAATAATTTTTTAAGCCAAACAAGGTTAAGTAACTAAAAAGTAAGCTTTTCCTCAAAGATCCTAGAATCCCCTATCCTGACCCCAATACTCCCTTGTTTCAGTTCCCTGTGCTGGTTCCATAACCTACAGCCTTTCCCTCTGCCAACGCACTACAGAATGATACTGTGCTGAATTAAATTACTTCCCTTCAGCTCCCCTTACCTATAACAGATAGGAAATGTAAAAGTCACCTGGTGGGTTTAAATATTGTCGTGGTTTGAGCCTGGTCAAAACAAAGGACCACACGGCCACTCCCTACTCCACTCCCATTGTTGGATGGCGAGAAGGAAAAGCTCCCTTTCTCTATCTGCAGCCACTGCCTGGGAACATGCAGCACCCAGGAGCAGTCAGGTAATGCACAACAGTTTCTGGCTGAGAGATCAGCTCCCAGGCCTCTTCTGCCATTCAAGGTGTGTTGCCTCTCCACACATTCCCCTCCCACCTTTCAAAGGTACCATTCTCAGCTCCTCTTTTGGATGACTCTACCCCTTGAGTCATCCCTAGCACAGGGGTCCTGTAGCTAAAATCTGTGTTTGAAGATGAAATTGCTTTTCCTTTTTAGTGTGGGGTGGTCAGGAGTTCTGTGGGGGTATAACGTGCTTGTGTTTTGCACAACCAGCTTATTCAACTCACCAATTAGATCCAGACTGGACTAGGGTTAGATACAGCAACTGCTGTCAAGGTAACAGAATTGAGACTATGAAACACTTAAGATGGATGCAACTGTGCTGAGAGTCTACTTTAAAAGTAAGGATATCGGCAAGTGCTATTACAAAACGAAGTTCAGGACAGAGAATGAGACATGATGGGAACAAATCTGATCTGAAGTGCTTGGAAGTGTTTGGGAGGAAGGAACAAGAATCTAGAGCAACAGTGAGTGGTGAAGTCAACAGCACAGAGCAGCTTCTAGTTGGAGGCTGCTTCAGATACTCAATCCCACGGTCATATGCCAAAGTGAAGTTCACTAACTCTTGTCTATGCCCAGCTCAGTGAGACGAGGAAGCCACTATTCTGGGCAGGCTGGCTGGCTGCAGCAGCCCCTGGCACTGCTGCTCTTGCCAGGTGGCTGGCACAGTGCAGAGGAGGAGAGAGCAGTGTCTGTGTACCTGACAGATTTTGAATGGCCATTGAGCTGCAGAAGTGAGGAAGGGATTGAATCAGGAAGACCAGGCAGGGTCTTCCAAAGTGGCACAGGAAGAGAAGGAAATAGGAGCCATCATGGCAGTCTTAACTACATTGCTTCACTATACAAGCTCAGGCTGGAATTAAAAGCCTATTTTTGCTCCAATCTATTTCACATAATACTTATAAATCAGCATAAGGAGAGCTGCAAAATTAGTGGCATTCTGCAGCAATTGTTACAGAGGTGAGTATGCAATCATGCCTTAAAAGAGCTATGATTTCTGACACATCTCCATAGGCTGATTTGAGCCATTTATTTCTTGAAACCTCAGCTTTAGGGAAGGTTTGAGTGCACTCTCAAAGCTGTAAGTTACGATGTCTTTACAGTGAGTCATTTTTTAAAAGCTTTTTTAAGCTCTCTGTACCTAAAAGCAAAATGCACAATATGTGTCTCTTTGTAGAGTTATAAAGATCTGATTGCTTTTTATTTTTTAAGCAGTCAGGTGCCATCATTTTGTGGTTGTATGGAGCCTGCTGTGCTGAGAAAGGACAGCAAGCTGAGAGTAACCAAGGAAGGAGATGGTCGACAGGAGCAGGCGATGCCCATGGGATTTCACAGTACTCAGAAATTCAGTGAAGAAATTCCTGCAGCAGCTGTGCTACATGAAGGGAGGACAGTAACATTCAAGCAGCAAGAAAGTCTTAGCTCTACCATACTTAAATTAGGACAATCCTGCCCATGCCCTTCCTTCCCTGCTTCTTTTGTAATACGTGTGACATGTTACAATGTGTGTGACATATGTCCTCCACAGCAAGGACAGTGTGGCTGTCACAGGATTTTAGAGCAGGATCCATACCTCTGTGGTGTAAATTTTTTGCTTCTTCCTTCTTTCCTGATTAAATATCATGAAACAACTGAAGAGTGAACTTACAGTTCCTGAGGGATTTCCCAGGTCTCTTCTACCAAGTTGGAATGTGGAGTATGAAATAAAAGCCAGGTCCTCTGTCACAGCATAGAGGGAGCCAAAATGGTAATTTGTTAAAGGGACACTTCTGGGTGCCTTACATGATTAGATGGTTGACATCCAGTCAAGATAACTCCTCAACCAGGACTCAGTCCAACTAAAAACAGCCCCGTCGTGGCTTGAGCCTGACCGATAGACCACAAGGCCACTCGCTGCTCCTCCCCCATTACGAGATGGCGAGAAGGAAAACCCCCTAGAACCTCGTGGGTCAAGACAAGGGCTATGAGGTTTTTCACTCACCAGTTATGCCCACAGGCACAACCAAATCAAAACGGGGAAAGATTAATTTAATTTATCATTAATCAAACCAAAAGAGGGCAAAGAGAAAACACAAACCAGAGCTTAAATACTATTCCACCACCCCTCTCTTCTTTCCAACCCCGAATTACTCTACCTCCTCCCCACATCGGCACAGCAGGACGGGGAGCGGGGTTTGCAGTCCGGGGGTCACAGGTTGTTGTTGTTGTTGTGTTCGGCCGCTCCTTCCTCGTCAGGGAGAAGGATTCCTCACCGTCTTTCCTTACTCCAACATGGGGGCCCTCCCACGGGAGAAAGTCCTTCACGAACCCTTCCCTTCCCACGCGAGTGCCTCAGGAGCAAACTGGTCCAGCGCGGGCGGCCCACAGAGCACGGGCTGCTTCGGGAAGAGTCACCACCTCCTCGGCTGCAGCCCCACAGCATCTGCTCCACGATCTTCCGCAGGCTGCGAGTCCACACCTGCTCCAACGGGATTTTTCAGAAGTCCACAACTTCTGTTCCCCCGTGATCCTTCAGGATCTGCTCCACCGTGAGCTTCCATGGATCGCAGGGGACAGGCTGCTGTCTCACCACAGGATGGAGAGGAAAATCTCTGTTCAGGCACCTTCTGCTTGGGTCTCCAGCCTTGGTGTCTCTGCTCCGGCATTGCTCGCCTCAGGTGTTGCTCTCTCCTTTGGTGTTGTTCTGTGTCTCCAATTGCTGCTTTCTCTCACCTCCCTCTCTCCTCTGGCTGTTCTTAATTACCGGCTGTTTCTCCTTCTCGAATATGTTAATCGCAGAGGCGCACATGCATTGTTCACTGATGGCCTGAGGCGGGGCTGGGCATTTTGGAGCCCGGAGAGCTGTACAGAAGGTCCTTACCTGAGCCATCTCCGGGGGACCCTTTCCCTGCTACCAGACAGGGCACCGCATCACCACAGAACAAACCCGGATGCGGAAAAAGGACGTTTTAGAAGTAAAATACTACTACTCTAGTTTGGTACCTTCCGATTGTCTTTGGTGATCTCACTGGTCCTGACTAACAAACAGAAGTAGAACAGAAGTAGAATGGCTATTCTTTATTTTAGGATTATTTTCTTATAGCATTAGTCCTAAGTGCTCTGCTGCAACACTCTTGTGTTGGTTTTTTTCCCCTAAACAATTATTCTCCAGCCCTACACCCAGTGAGATTTTTTTTTTTTTTTTTTTTTTTTTTTTTTTTTTTTTTAACATTTATTTCTAAATACGGAAGTTATTGTGCTGTTAAGCAATCTTTCAAAAATGTTACATCAGCTGATCTCTGAATACTGCTCAGGTTAGCATGCCACCATAGCTATATCCTTGAACCACAATATAGCACAGACCATCTAGTTTCATTTAATATAACTGCTTTTACTCCAGAAGCCCTGGCACTGAAAGGAAGCAGCTCTCGAGCCCTGATGCAGGATGTAACACTTTCATTCAGACAAAAATATATCTGCAAAATGCTAGCTAGAGCAAAATCACACCAGTTCAAATGAAGAAATACCTTGTAGGATGCCATGATGCCTTTTTCCTTCACTTCACAAGGTCTCTGCTGTCACTTATTTCAGGAAAATTAAAGAAACTACACAGCATATAAGAACATTGATTGATCTGATTATTTTTTTATATTATGCTTAAGAGCTGCTGATATGTGCAAAACCATTTACTAGGTGTGATCAGGAAGTAAATTGTCCCTGCCCTCCAGCATGCTTCAGCAATTACCTCCGATTGCAAAAAACTGTAAATTAATCACAGTATTTGCAAACTCAATCTCATTGTTCGTATGCTGAATCTTTTCCAATAGAGTGTTATCCATAGAAATTGAGAGTTTACAGGAAGTTCATTTGAGGCAGGTGTTTCTTACTGGTAAGAATACTCTAATTATTATTTTCTAATTAAATTAGGCTTCTTAAAAAGGTTAACCATGACATTTTAATAGCTTCAGCTCATATTGATATTCCGAGGACACACTTCAGCCCAGCCACTTGTGACTGAAAAGGATGTTTTTCCAATTAAGAAATCTCTCTTTAAAGACTTCTTCTAAATGGCATCTGTTTTACAGAAGGATGTGGACTAGAATATAATTTGTTTCTTTGGCTGTACAATCATAGTTCAGCAGGTCCCCTTTTCAAATCTTTATATCATAAAATTTTAAACTTAATTCGAAAAGAAGTTTGTAGTGTCCCACAAACAAAAATAAGAAATTAAGATAATTGTGATTAACAGTTAGCTGTATTCAATCCATGCACATGAGGACACATTGTTTATCTCTCTTGAAGTAAAAAACAAGTGTTGCAGAAATGCAGAGCAGAGAGTGATGTTAACAGGTGTCAAACCAAAATCAAAAATAGTACCTTGCATTTGTATTTAACTCTTCTTTTGGTAGTTGGTGGAAATTATGAGACCAAATAAAACTGGATAATATTAATTCCAAACAAATTCTGGAAGGGAAGAATCAGAAAGAAGAGTTTTGATTGCACCGAATGTTTCTTTCTGAAGCAGTTTTCGTAGTTTAACTTTGTGACATACTTGGAAAATATTTCCCATTACTGAAACATGGTGGGATTGCCACGGTTTAGGCCCAGCCAGTACTAACCAGGCCTCTGCACACCCACTCCCCACCCCCACTGTGGGACAGGGAGGAGAAAATCCACCCAAGGGCTCTTTAATGAAGACAAAGACAGGGAGGTTTGCATTCCCCAGTTACAGTAAGAGGCAAAAACCAGACAGACAGACAAGAATTTTTAATCTCTTAGGAGAAAGAGAAAACATGGCCAGATCTTAATGCCTTCCCCCAACCCCTCCCTTCCTCCCAGCCCCGGATCCCTTCCCTGCTGCCTCCCCCTCAGGGCACAGGTGAGGGGCAGGGGGGGCTTGGGGGTCAGTTCCCCACACGGTGTTTCTGCCGCTCCTTCGTCCTCAGGGGGAGGACTCCTCACAGCCTGTCCCTGCTCCATCATAGGGTTCCTCTCATGGGAGAGAGTCCTTCAGGAACCCCTCTGTTACGAGTTCCTCCAACAAGAACTGCTCCAGCCTGGGCTGCACACAGAGTCACGGCTGCTTTGGGAACAGTCACCTCCTCTGACACGGGGTCCTCCATCGTTGCAGATCCACATCTGTCCCTCTCTGTGATCCTGCACAGGATGCAGCTCCACGTCTGCCCACCTGTGGCACTTCAGGGGCTACAAATCCATGTCTGCCCCACCATGGTCCTTCAGGAACTGCTCCACCATGCTCCTCCATTGGTTGTAGGGGTACACCAGGGGCTGCAGGGCCATCTCTGCTTGGGCACTTTCTCCCCCTCCTCTTCAAAGACTTTGGTGTCTTTTCTCTGGCATTGCTCTATCACCTCCTTTTCTCTTCTGCTCTGCAGGTCCTTTTTTATATTTTTGCATTTTCGTTTCCCCTTTTTTGAACATGTTACTCACAGGATACATCCATCTTTCTGTATCTGCTCAGCCTTGCCCAGAGGCGAGGCCAGAAGTGGAACTGGGGGAGCTTCCAGCAGCTTCTCACAGGAGCCACCGGTTTCCCCCCTCCCAGCTACCTGCTTCCAAAACAGCACCACACTGATCCAAGACAGGGATGAATCCCATAACTGGAGTGCAGATATTGATGGCTATGTGCTGTTCAGAAGTGACAGGTGAGCAGGTGAGAAAGGAGAGGCTTCTCTTGCTCTCTACTTCAAGGGAGATATAGAGTGTGAAGAGCTGTCTCTAGAGAATAGCCATGAACAGGTTTAAAGCTCACAGGTAAGAAATAGAAGTAGAAGGAACAAAGGAAATCCTGTATTTAGTGCTTATTATAGGCTGCTCAGTCAAGGGGAACATATTAACAAAGGCATCTTACTCTAGTTACAGAGGGTATCATGCTCACAAGCTCTTGTCTTGCTGGGGTACTTCAACCCACCTGACATCTGCTGTAAAAACAGCACAGCAAGCTGTAGGCAATCCAGAAGACTCCTGAGGAGCATTGAGGATAACTTCTTAGGCCAGGTAACAATTCTACAAGATGGGATGAGATGCTGGACCTGTTTGTCACAAATACAAGTGAGCTAATCAGTGATGTCAAGACTGGAAGCAGCCTGGGCTGTAGTGGTCACACGCTATTGGGTGTTGCAGTCCTGAGGGATATGGGTCAGATGAAAAATAAAGTCAGGACCTAAATTTTAGGAAAGTAAACCTCCAACTGCTCAAAGAATTAGTACCTGCATTCAGTGTCAAGTACAGAGCTGGCAAATCCTTATGGATACTTCAAATTGAGAGCAAGAACTCTTGATGCCCAGGCATAAGAAATGAGGGAAGAAAGGCAAGAAACTGGAATGGCCAAGCAAAAACTGCTGGACAGACTAGACACCAAGAAGGAAATGCACAGGCAGTGGAAGCAATGAAAGATGTCCTGGGAAAAGTATAAAGATGTTGCCCAGTTGTATAGGGATGAATCAGGAAGGCTAAGGCATGGCTAGAGCTGAACCTAGCAAGGGATGCAAAGAATAATAATACGGGATTCTACAGGTATGTCAGACAGAAAAGGAAGGATTAAAGAAAGTATAGAACCACAGAATGATAGAATAATTTGGATTGGAAAGGACCTCTAAAGGTCATCTAGTCTAACCTCCCTGAAGTAAGCAGGGACAACCTCAACTAGATAAGGTCACTCTCCAGGGATGAGGCCTCAACTACCTTCCTGGGCAACCTGTTCCATTATCCAGCCACGCTCATAGTAAATAATTTTTTCCTGATATCCAATCTAAATCTACTTCTCTCTAGTTTAAAACCACCGCCCCTCATCCTATCACTACAAGCCCTTATAAACCGTCCCTCTCCAGCCTTTCTATAGGCCCCCTTCAAGTACTGGAAGGTTGCTATTAGGTATCCCTGGAACTATCTTTTCTCCAGGCTGAACAACCCCAGCTCCCTCAACCTGTCTTTGTAGGAGAGGTATTCCAGCCCCCTGATCATTTTTGTGGCCCTCCTCTGCACCTGCTTCATTAGGTCAATGTCTATCCTATGTTGAAGACTTCAGAGCTGGGCACAGTTCTCCAGGTGAGGCCAGGCTGGACAGGGCTCTGAGCAACCTCATCTAGTGGGAGGAGTCTCTGCCCATGGCAGGGGGTTTGGAATGAGATGATCTTAAAGGTCCCTTCCAACCCTGAAAATTCTATGATTCTTACCAGAGCAGAGTGAAGTAGCAGAATGACCTCTCTCGACCTGCTGGCCATGCCTCTTCTGATGCAGCCCAGGATGTGATTAGCTTTCTGGGCTGCATTTCCAGCCCAGATTTCTCGGCTCATGTCCAGCATTTCAATCACCAGCAAGACTGGCAAATGGGTGGACTGGACAAAGGATGAGGAGACAGCTGAGGTACACAACTTTTGTGCCTCAGTTTTCACTGGCAACCGCTTTTCCCACACTGCTTGAGAAGATGGATCACAAGAAAGAAAGGAGAAAAGTCCCTCCAACTGTAGGAGAACAGATTTGTGACCACCTGAGGAACCTCAGCCTGAATATAAGTCTATGGGATGTGACAAGATGCATCCCAGAGTCCTGAGGGGCTTGACTGTCAAGCCAATCTCTATGATGTTTCAAAAGTCATGGCAGTCAGGTAAAGTCCTTTATGAATGGAAAAAGGGAAACATTATAACCATTTTTTAAAAAAGTGTGAAACAAGGACTCTGGAAACTACCAACTTGTCAACCACACCTCTGTGCCTGGGAAGGCGATGGAACAGATTTTCCTAGAAGCTAGGTTAAGGCATATGGGTTATTCAGTCTGGAGAGGAGAAGGCTCCAAGGACAACTTATTGTAGCCTTCCAGTAACTGAAGAGGGACTACAAGAAAGATGGAGATGGACTTCTTAAGATGTCAGGAAGTGACAGGACTAGGGGGAATGGATTCAAACTAGAGGAGGGTAGATTTAGGTTAGATGTTAGGAAGAAGTTCTTCACCATGAGGGTGGTGAGACACTGGAACAGGTTGCCCAGAGAGGTGGTGGGAGCCCCATCCCTGGAACTTTTTAAGGCCAGGCTGGACAGGGCTCTGAGCAACATGATCTAGTGGAGGTGTCCCTGCCCATGGCAGGGGGGTTGGAACTGGATGATCTTAAAGGTCCCTTCCAATCCTGAAAATTCTATTTCTATTTCTATTTCTATTTCTATTTCTATTTCTATTTCTATTTCTATTTCTATTTCTATTTCTATTTCTATTTCTATTTCTATTTCTATTTCTATTTCTATTTCTATTTCTATTTCTATTTCTATTTCTATTTCTATTTCTATTTCTATTTCTATTTCTATTTCTATTTCTATTTCTATTTCTATTTTACTAAGATTGTGTACCTTTAGAAATTTTCATGAACTCTTACACTGGGAGGAATAAACAAATTACTCAAATCATTTACATTAAGTACCCTCGCTTGCCTATAGACCACTGTATAACCTTAAAGAGGAATTTGTTGTTTCGTTTTTGCTTATTTTTTTTTTAACCAAGCTTATGGATTTGTCATATTTTAAAAGGTTTTAAGTTACAACTTTTTCCATTTCAAATTTTTCTGTGACACAACTGCACTTTGGAAGGAAATATTTTGAGACATTAATTAGTACCAGGAACAACAAACCAGCTGAGAATTTTATTTTATTTTATTATATCTGTGTGTCATTTGGTTTTCTACCACTGCTCAAGCTATGCTTCAGTACAAAGGGAAGAGGAAGCACGAATTCTTTGACAGGACAAAGGAGGAAGAAATGCTGTCCAAAAGTCTCAATTTACCTAAAAAAGCGTAAAATGATCAGAATCATGAGATACTTGATAGCTGACTATGGAATCAGCACTGCCTGGAGCTGATTATTTCTGGCTCTGTCAGAAGGTCTAGCTGTAGTGAACCAAATTACTGTAGATGGTTTCAAGGGATAAGGAAAGATAAATGAGCTAAACAAAAAAGGCCTGCAGAAAATTAAATGAAAACACAGACTATGTGCTCTACTACAAGATCACTGCTGAAACTGACTGCAAAGGAAATAATGAATTTGTTAGAACAAACACAAGAGCACTAAATATTATTGCATCCAAATAGTGTTTACATAATTGTCTTATATAGAATAAAAATTGGTGGTGACACCATATATGCAGACTACGTTCTTGCTTCCACTTTGAAGGTTATTTAATCTTTTGTTCTTCTAAGCAGATAAAATTTCAACAGTTGCAAATTGTAGTGCAACTACAAGACAGTAGTTCGGTGATCTCTGAATTATGCAGTTATTTATTACTTTTTCTAATAAGGGATTCTAATAAGTCATTTCCTAGCTTGTGCAGACAGAAAATCCCTGAGTACATATTCCTGTAGAGGATGAAAGTAATTTTGTTGAAAATACTGAAAATAAATAGCAGAAGTTGCAAATCCAAGGCAACATATGCATGAAAATAATATTAGGAATATAAGACCAACAAGCTTTAAAAAATGTTCTTAAATGGTGAAGAAAACATGAGACATAGCAAGTAAAGCACCCCAAACTTTTGTAGTGTACTCATTAATTTACTTACCATTGGGTCAGATTTATTGACAATGAAAACATATATACACATATTTATGAACTTTATACCTTCCTATTCAGTCTTTCTGTACACAGTGTTCCCCAGCAGATTGAAGGCCAAAGTGAGAATTTCACAGGTAGCAATAAGGCAATAGGAATAATCCATGGAGCTGACCTTTTTCCCCTCTCCTAGCTGGCCATGCCCAGATGCCTGCACTGCACAGAGGACACAGAGTGAACACAATTTTAAATTACTTGAAACAGGAGAGATGCATATATGTATCTTCTTTTTCATAATTTTAAGTGATTTACAGCAAACAGATCTGTCACCCCAAGATAACTTTCTTTCTTTTCCTTTTTTCTTCTCTCCTGTTTATTGGTGTAAAGCACCAAGAAATGCAGGGATCCAATCCACATCTATGGACTAGGTGACCCTCAGAGTTCCAGCCTGTTCTGGGAGTTCCCTCAGAGTTCCTCTCAGTGTTCCCTCCAACCCCAGCCTGTTCTGAGAGTCTCTGACTCTCTCTAGAAAGGAGGAGCTGCAGCTCTTTATTACAGTCTCAGAAAATACAAAAAAAGAAAGAAAGAGAAAATGGCATAAGTGGGTGTCACATCTGGTGTGCCAACTCTGATTTATCTCAGGTGCTGGTGGTATAGAGGTGTCCCACCAGCACTCTTCCAAACTCAGCCTACATCTCTTGCCAGCTGGATATAGCTGGAATAGATTGAAGACAGAGCAGTTAATCTCATGCAATAAATATACAATGAGAAATATATCCAGTGTCAGAAAAGATTTTATAATTTGAGAGATGTGGGTGAAGGGAAGGAAAAGACAAAAACAGAAAACAGATAAACCTATTTTTCCCTCAGGGTTCCTGCACCTATAGGAGTAATTTTTTTGTTTCTTTAAAAAAACTGTACCTTTACACTGCTGTAATTTAAAAGGGAAAATAGATATAATTTTTTTTCTTACGCTAAGCTTAAGAAAAAGTATAATTAAATATCCAAATCTGCCATGTGCATACTATGATTTCTCTCAGACATAAAGTGACCTCCTGCATTCAACATTTTAGCATACTGCTCTTTTCCTATGACTAATTGAGGGAAGGAGTGATTAGGATCTCTTGGTGAAATTGCAATGATGATAAATGATGATCACTAATTATGATAGGGCTTTCCATGAACAGATATATTAAGACTAATACGACTTCCCTCTATTTCATGCAAAGGAAATCCATCTCCTTCTTTCTAAAAGACATCTGCTAATTTCCTGCATCAGGAGCCTAACAAGAGGCTCCTGTTCCTCCCTTTACTGTATGTATGAGGGAGCTATCCTGACCCTTAACATTGCTCAGCTGATTAACTGGAAAATGAAAGAAGGAGATGGACTCCTAAGTGTCTAATTAGCTTATCCTCCTCGGCAATTTTAGACAAGTCTATTTGCAGCACATTTATCTTATAACAGCTGTTGTTCAAGGATGTTTATGTGAGTGTGTCAAGCAAATTTGTATGTCATTCACTTGTTTTGTGAGGTGTCTTTTCTTGTAAATGTTCCTAGAATCATTCAGCGTTTGCATGATTCCTATTGAAGTGCTGTTACAGAAATCTCTCAATGACTTTTTTGTGTGTATGTGTGGGCTGCTTCTCCTGTACTGCTTTCCTTTTTCTCAAAACACTGTTTAAACTGACGTAGATAAAGTAGCTGGAGGTGTTTGGAACAGTTTTAAGTTTGCTGTGTAAAATAAAATTGTCTGCTCATTTCCTACAAATAAACAGAAACTAAAGACATAAACACCTAAATACAACAAACACCTTTTGGTGAGTTAAATTCCGTGTGAAATGCCATTTCTGTGAATTTAGGAGTCATAATATTTGAAGAAAAATTACTGGGGATTTGATTTTGGAAAAGCTGAGCATTTCTTGTTCCAGAAGGAGAGGGAATGGGATTTAGCAATACTGAGGCTTCCTGTAGCACTGAGCAGTTATGTTCACCAGCCTCTGGCTGCCTAAAAAGCTGACATTTCTGTGCTGACTGACTACCTTAAGATATCATGTTGCTAACACTTCTGATTCTCCATTGCTCTGATGGGGAGTGAGAAAGGTACCATCAGCAGGGCTTGTTTCAGTTGTTGCTTTCTGTCAGGGCTGGTGGCAGAATGGATTTGTAGCTTGAAGTTGTAGTCAGAGTCAAATTAAATTTTAATCAGTCATCGCAGGTCTGTGTGCTCCCAATGAGGATCGAGGTTCCTCCCCAGCCCCCCAGGAACTGCTGACTCTGAAGAGGGTCACATCTGACTCCTTTTGGCCACCTCTGCAGCCAGCAGACAGCCACAGCCACAGCCCTTCTTGTGGTGCAAGGCAAATGCCTTTAAATTTTCTGACTCTGCTAGGGATTCAGCTCCCTGGTGTGTCAGAGTTGCTCCCCCACTTTGAGAAGGTCACTGAGAAGGGGCTTCAAAGGCAGCTGGTGCATATGCTGAAGGGAAGCTTGGGGTGAGCTCCCTGGGCATGCCTTCCTGATCCGACCTTGCTGGAATGAGAATGTCAGCAGCTGGGCATGCTTGGGTTTGTGAGGGAGGCTCAATAAGAGAGCTGGAAAAAACACTTAAGACGCTGTCCCTGTGACCTGTCCCTTCAAAGGCAGTGCCTCCCTGTCTTCCTGGAGACCTGCACTGTATTATGGAGAAAAATTATCCTCTAAGTCCATGTGATTGTTTGTTTCTGTTTTAACTGTTGCAGAAAAGTAGTGTCTTATCCCTACAATTTAGCAAGGTCAAAAAAGTGCTGTAATCTCAGGGGATTTCCAAAAATGAAAGGAATGAGAGCATGCTTATTAGATTTGCTAATGACACTAATCTGCAAGGGACTGTGAGTATGTTGGAGGACAGGATTAGAATTTAAAGTGATCTTGACAAATTGAAGGTATGGGCTGAAATAAATAGGATGCTTTTCACTGGGGATAGATGCAAGGAACTGCATTTAGGCAGGCATAATCAGCTGCACAAATAAAAGGGGGGAAAGACTCCTTAAATAGCACATCCTTATTTGTAGGTTTTATGGCTCACAAACACTGTGCCCTGCCTTTTCCCCACTGCCAAACAAACCCAAGATCACCTGAGTATCCAGCACCAATCAATGTAAACTTCAGTCTGTGGGGATGTGCAAAGTTGCACTCCCTATTTCCTTGGTATCAACAATGCCTCAGCTGTACTGGTGTGTCCCATTGGGGTATATCCTTAGTCCAATAAAATGTTTGGAGTGAGGGTACAGTGGATTCAAAAGAATTCAGATGCTGGATGATCTAGAAAATGTTATCTAAGAGGAAATAGACTAAATTAATTGGTTTTAGTCTTCACATATGTCAAACATTGCTATGTGGATTGCCTTAAAATTAATTGTGACAAGTAATTAAGAAAAGCAAGCTGTCGTGTGGTTTCATTTTACTAGACTCTGTGCCTGCAATCTGAAATGTCTAAGGATATTTTTGCAAGGAAATGGTTTAAAACCACTGAGTTAGAGACTGGAAGTTGTAATGGTTTGGAGCAGTATGTCTGGCAATGATGCATGGTATCTATCTGGGGACATCTTTAAGGGCAGGTTAGATGAACATCTGCCAGGAATGACACAGACACAGGTGAAGCTGATCTTTGTTCAGGCAGACAGCTGATTTCTGTGGCTTCCTGAGGTCTCTTACAGCCCCAGCATAAGCCATGTCTTTGGGAGATGAAGGCATGAGAAGAACTCTGAGACAGCTAAGAACAATTGGCCTGCTGTTCTTGATGTTACTTCAGAATATATCACTTTTGGAAGGATTTCTCTCCCATTTTTTTACACAGTTTCTCCTGCATCTTCCCTCCTTCTGTAACAATATTTTCCCTGCCCTTTTTATCATTTCCACCTATGCCTTCTTTCCTCCCTTTTCTCTTCTCCTTCTACATTCAGGAGCAATTGAGATTGTTCCTCAGCTGAGAACAGATTCAAAATGATGACTTCACTGCTGGTCTAGCAGGTATTGTATCGACCCTCACCTTGACCCTTCTTTGACTACTGGCTCTTCAGGGATGATTCACCATGCTGCTCAGTGTGTTCCCCTCTCAGTGTTTGAGGAGATATGCAAATACTTTGGCTGTACGGGCAAATCAATCCAAGATTGATCGTAGATAAACCATTTTGACCTGATGCAGAATTTATCTGCATATTCAATTACAAAATACTGTCACTGTTAATAAAGCATTACATATAGCTTAGGACACAGGCTGGAAAACAACCATGTGTGGCTGCATACATACAGCTCTGTTTGCTCGAGACTGAATTTTGCACAGAAAAAAATCAGAGCTGAGTTTCACACAAAATTGGGAGTGGAGGCAAAAGCAAACCCCATTAGATGAATTCAGGGATTAGGACATGGTGCATAATCATGACATTTCTTCTAAAGTGAAACCTTCCCCTACACTGTCACATAAACCAAAGACATCACTTAGCTAGGTCAGGGATCTTGAGTCAATTTGGAGCTTTAACATTTAATTGATGTATGGCCTTGGGCAAATCACTTCTTCACTTTGACCTTTCCAAACTTCTGTTTCTCTTATTTATGCTACAAATGCTTTGATTTTGACAAAGCCCCATATTATATGCTTACACTGCATCTATAGCAGTGGAATCTCATCAATGTCAGCCCTGATACAGATAACTCTAATTGTACTGATGGGAAGTGGATTAGAGGTTTGATAACTTTTGCCAGCTCACTAATTATGGGGAAAAATGTTGTGTTTCAAGGGCAATAAATGTTTGCACAGAACATTTCTCACAGAACATTTCTCTGCTAGCTATCTTGGTCTGTAATTTAGGATCCAGGAATTTTAGAGAGCTCACTGAAAGACCGTATCATTCTTTTAGGGATATAACTGATACATAGATTAAATATATACGAGAGGCACATGTGTGTAATATTATTTATGTATGTATTTTTTGCAAAGGAAAATCCCATTTGCCACAGCCCTAATTATGATTATTCAAATCTCTGGTTTTGTTACTAACACTACTGCAAGCTGTATTAGCAGAAAATGCCACATACCACACTGGGGATTGTAGCCAGAAACAATATACTCCATCTTCATTTTATCTTTCAGCACTGAGTCCTTTTTAAATTATTCAGCTGTGCAAACGGTAGGCAAGAAAAGCAAAACCAACACCCACCCTCTTGAGAAATAAACCCCAAACCCTCCAGGTAGGGATATAGCTGACATTTACCCAGATGGTACATGGTAGCTCAAGAAATTTCCTTTGTTTATCTGCATACAAAAAAACAGAGCAAGGGGATTCACATTGGAAAATTGCACCTAATACATAAAAATAATTTTAATAGATATTAAATTATACTGAAGGTGTAATTTAACTACATATAAACAGGTAGGTGCCTTAAATGCATCCTCCTTTGAATATAAAGAATAAATAAGAAAAAATTCCAAGGAAGCAGGCATGGCAGAATATAAAGAAGTGGGATGCATTATTTAAATACACTAGTCATGACTACGAGTTCTACAGTGAGCTAATTAGATTTTAGTATTGACCAATACTTTGGACCTTTAAAAGATAATTTATTGCATATTAGTCTATAAATAAATAAATGCATTTTTATCTAAAGATTGGATATAACAACAATAAATTCATCATGAAATTGTAGATTAAATTTAATACTGTTCAGCCAATGCGGAAATGGGGGTTGATGAAGCCAGCTGGTCACTCAGAACACTCTTCCCTCCAACATGCAATTTTTCTGTGTATCGCTGTCTAGAAAATACATTAATTGAGGATAAATAAAAGAGCTTTTTTACTCTGCTAATATACAAGAATTTCTTTCCATTGTATCTGTGCTTGGAGTTCAGCCCCTGGTCTTTGTGTGTAGTATCATTCATTGCTGGCATAGGTATCAACATGTTTATGCTGCTTTAATGATGTACCTGGCAGGTTTTTATTCACTGTCTCTCTCATGGCCTCTCAATAGTGAAGTGGAAGCTCAGCTTGGAAACCCTCTGAAAAATAATCGCAAAAATAAACCAGAATTCTGGGAGGAGAAGGGCTATGCAAATATTCAGAAAAATACCAAGAGCTTCTCGTGCACATGCTTGAAGCCTGAGGATATGAGTACATTGATGTATCTCCTCTGCACTCTGCTTCTAAGTATTTTGCTAAGAAGAAAATTGTTCTGTCTGCTGAAGTGCAATTTGCAGGTGTTGCTGAAATGAACCCTGGAAGTGACCTACATAATAAAGAGCTCTTTTCACTGACAGCTGACTCAGGTTATCATCAGCACTGTGTCTCTACTGATGCAGAGCCTCTGATGAAGATGGAGCAGTCTAGTCTGTAATGTTGCTCCTGCTACTGGTAACATTGATGATAATGCTACACCTCTTGACATTTACAAGTGAAACAAAGTATTATGTCCTTCATTTATGACTGCGAGGACAATTCAGCTTCAAGTATGATATGGAATGGAGCCAAAGTAGTTGAGATATCCGTGCAGAGAAATTAGAACAGATCCTGTACAGAAAGCTGGAAAACGCAAAAATGCAATTAGATTGGTCTATTTCTGACCAAGCCACATAAACTGCAACCTTTGCAACTGATAGACCTAACTGTGCAGTGTGTAGAGATTCTTGCTGTGTTTAGTAAACAGGTGCTTAAATCTTTGGAATGTGAGACAGATAAGGGAATACTAGTGTATGGACACAAACTTCAGATCTTCATAATAATTTCTAATAGTGAGAAAAGTCTTTGTAAACAGAGCTAGAAAACTATAGTACTGCTATTGTGGATGAGGTTGTTAAAGATGGGCAAATGGTGATAAAATGAAGTTGCATGAAGAGCTATTTCAAGTTTGTGACAGTGTATGTTTTTGTTTTTTTTTTTTCTCCCGCCTTAAGATATCCACAATGAAGACACATATCTGATGGAACACCTATTTCTATTTACAAGAAAAGAAGAGAAATAAGGGGCTAAAGTCCTGCTTCACCTGACCCAGTTTAGGTGCCTGCTTTAGGACTAGATGAATCATGCCCTAGAAATGCTTCTGGAGTAAGATGAATTGCACTCTCAGTATTCTGTCCCAGTCCTTCAAGGATGCATTTTCATAAAATGTGTAAGAAGCAGATTGCTTGTGACATTCACTTTGAGGGATGAAACAGATAGCTTCATGAGATGTGATTTATGGATTGAAAAATAAATAATTAAATATTTAAAAATTTCTGAGGGTAAGTAAAAAATATCTGCCACACACTAAAACCACAAAACCCTGAATCTTAGTCCTTTGCACTGAATGCTTAATAGCTAGCTTTAAGTTTCTGAGCGAGATGTTTGTGTTTGTTTCTGAAAGTAATTTGGGCTGGGCTTTGATTTAACTCCTGTCCTGCTCTCAGCCCAACTCAAGCTGAGTGTCTTAGACTATCAAGGCTGATGAGCAAAGCTTCAGAAAATGTCAGTTTTGACATCTCTGTTCTTGGTCTGAGGCATTTTCAATGGCACAGACCTTCAGAGAACACTGGACTGCTCCCTGGCCTCTCATCAGCTCTTGTCATGCAAGATGGGGATTGATGTGACCAGGCTTTCCCGACAATTACAGAGAAATATTAAATTTTCATATCTCACTACAGGTAGGAGCACAGGACTGATAAAATTCCCCTCACTGGACACACTTAGCACTCCAATAGAATGGTGCTGATTCACCTCTGCAAACCCCTGAGCAAATCTTCATTAGCATTCCTAAAGGGAATGCTGGAGAGGAAGAAGACAGTGATAAGACTCTGCATACGGCCTAAAAATCTTGCATATCACGGTAATGATAACATTGAGGAGGAAAAAGATTGAGGAGCCGAAAAGGCAGAAGTCCATTCTTGCTGCCCAGTTGTGATGACTGAAGCACGCTTCCTTACATGAAACAAAGGAGATAGGCACATAAAATGAGGGGCTGCACTGGTGGTCTCACCAACATCAACCCTCCTCTGTTGACTGGCTCGGTGCTTGTATCCAGGACTGGTGATGTGTTCTTTCTCTCTCTCTTTATTTTCTTATCCCTGCACACACACACCTCTCTATCTCTGCTTCCCCATACTTTTGGGTGATTTGTTTCCCTAAGTATTGCTGCAAAATAACCTTTAACTGCTAAAGCAATAAAATTGGTATTTTGTTTGTAGAGAAACATATCTTGTGTGACATTTTCACCTTAATCTGATCAAGTCCGAATCTCCTTTCATTGTCGTCTGGGTTGTGTCACAGGTTGTGACGTTATACAAAACAAATGCTTATGTGGAGCACATTACCTTGAAGGATGCTTCTGAATCAAAAGTGTTCACAAAAGTATAAACATGAGAATGCAATGTGTTACCAACACAGAACAGAAGGAGGATATGCATTTTCCCTCATTTGTTAAAGTATTGTAGTTGCTGGCAATTATATCCTGACTAATCCTGGTCTGCATCTCATGTAACTGATGAAGCTGTGACAAGTTTTTTGGTATGAATAATTGCTTACTAGAGAATATATTAGACAGCTCAATGACCTTTTTGTTTTACCTTTTTTGGAGCTTCCTTCAAAACTTGAAGACGGTGTCTTGTAACACTGCAGTGCCTGCCATCTGTCTTACCTGGGCAAAAATTCAGATTTTTCTGTATTTTTAAAAGTAATTTCAATCAAGCTATTGCAAATCTGTAACACTATGAAATTTTACCTATTAAAATCACATGTTGCTTCTCCAGTAGATCTTCCTTTTTTGCATTTATTCTGCTCATCCCCTTTGCCTCCTTGGACTTCTGGAATGACATTATCATTCTTTCAGTCTCCTGGAATTTCCTAGTTTGTCAAGGATTTAATAAATGTTCAGATAACTGATCCCAAGAGCCCCTTAAATGGTGCTTTTGGGAATTAGATGCAAGTTTTCCCATACTGTTTGATTAAAAATTATTTAATGCAGTAGCTGTCTAATGTCCTTTGTCACAAATAGCCTAGAAAGTACTTCATCATGCACCAGCTATCCTCCTGTGATCTCTTTGTTACAAATACAGCATAGAAATGTTTCATAAACACTTCTATTTCTGCACTAAAATTTACTGTCTTCATCAAGCAATGAGCCTACACTATTATTTGAAATTCACTTGCTCAAAATAGACTTCTGAGACAACTTTTATTTGCATCCTGCCATCCACAGATTCTTTTGTCTTGTTGAGATTCCTTTAACAGTTTTTTACCTTTTAAACCTTGTACGGTGTATGATTTGCAATCTATTTTTCTTTTATTTCCTGATTTGCAGTATCTTTTCATTCAAGGGAAGTTAAAAATTTTGCAGGTCAACCATCTCTGCTACTTATAGAGATACCATGCTTCAGAATCCAAGACACTACAAAGTCTAAAGAAAAGAAAAGCAAATTTTGAGGGTAGGCAACTCCTCTGTGGAAAGAGAACAACAATTTTGGTATTAAAATCTATTGCAAGGATTTCACCCAGTCAGACTTTGCATTTTGTTTTTGTGTCAGTTCTGTGTGATTTTTTTCAGGAAGCTGTCCTTCAATGATGGGTGAAGTCTCTGTGGGCCAAGGACATGCATACACTGTACCTTGATTTCACAAAGACTTTTGGTATTCTCCAATGACAACATTCTATGCTAGCCAAGGTGATATCGTGACCCATGTGAATTCGGGTCCAGAAGTAATCAGAGAGCAATACCGAGAAAGCATTTACCAGTGAGTCACTCTCAAAATGAAGGTTTCATAGAGTCATAGAGTAGGATCTGTTTCTAATCCACATGCTGTTCAATAGTTTCATTAATAACTGCAATGATGGAGTACAGAGTATGATTATTCTATTTCCAGTGGAGCCAAGTTTGGGATGAATATAGTGAGAATGATTTAACAGTTTAAAGAGATCTTGACAAGTTTGAGATATGATCTGAAAATTATCAGATGCTATTCAATGGGACACTTACATTAGGTAAGCGTTGTCCACTTTGTAGACAGGATGGATGGAAATAATTTAAAGAGCAATTCTGCAGGAAAGGATGTAGGGGTTAAAGCTGGCCATCAAGTGGTCTTATTCAATGTGATTCAACAATGTCATATTGATGGAAAAAAACCTAGAGCTTTTTGAGATCAAATGGAATTTATAAGCTAAAGTGTAGTCTGCAAGACATGAAGGAATTCTTCCTATTGATTGAACATTTCAAGGCTTCACTTGGAGTAATTTTCCAATTATACATGGACCAGTCAGAGAAAATTCAGTAGAGAAAAATGAGAATGTTCAGGAGTCTAAAGTTGTGACCTATGAAAAATGATTGAATGGGTTATTTAACCTGGAAAGTAGGAGACTGCAGGAACAAAACAATCTTCAAGTCCATAAAAGGTGGTTGCAAAGAGAGGGAATAATCCATACTTCATTTTTCTATGCCTGAAAATAATAGGTATAAACTGCAGATTAATTGGAAGGAGAGTGCAGCACTGAAATAAATTGCCTAGAGAACTGGTGGAATCTTCATCTTTTAAAGTCATGAAGAACCAGCAAGTGAAATACTTGTCAGAAATTACAATGGCATATTTGTTCTTTCTGGAGCAAAGCAATAATGGACGTAAATGACATGTTGAAGTTCCCTCTAGTCCTGTGCCTCCAGAGAGTGATTTGATGCAAAGTACATCTTGATGGAGGGATGTGAAAACTGCTAAAGTTTGGATTTTAGTAATGGAAGTAACCAAAGACACAAAAACTAGAGAACCAACTCTACTAACTCTAACTCTAACTACTAACTACTCTACTAACTCTTTCCTACTAAGAGGTAAATTTACACCAAACATCCTGGTCCTCGTTCTTAAATTCTGATTAACTTCTATGGCTTGCAGTTTATCCATTCTTAATATGAAAGAAAAAAAACCCATGAAGGTAGTACTTAAAACTACAGCAAAACTCCAGTTGTAATACTAATTAAAATCAAAGACCAGTCATTTGTAGCAAAATATTTAAATACCACATATGGGCATAATATTTTAGCATCTTTCAAATTAATCTACAAAAATAGTGTGAATTTTCTTAAATTAAGCAAAAATGAACAGTGCATTTTATGTGATTAAGGTGATTATTTCCACTCAAGAATAACACATAATGAAAAAAACCAAATTAGAACAATCCCCCAAATATGTTTTCTCAACTGGGCCCAGAGCCAGCTTTGTATAAACTGTTGAAGCAGTAAAATGAAAAAAGCAAGGTCTTGATTATGCGAGAACAGCCATGGAATTCAGGGGAGTTTTCTTCTGCACAATGATAATAAAGTTTGAAGCATTTGGCCTCTTGTGCTTCATGTTTACAAGAATAAATTGAAATAAAACAGAAAACAATTTGTAAGTGGTATACATGGCTGTGAAAGAAGTTTGTTCCATACTTGGGCAGTCATGAGATTAAAAAGTCAATCAATCTGACTGGGTGAAGAATGGCTAATTCAAAGTGAGCAGTAGCACAAGGACAGGTTTCATTAAAATCAAGGTAGTGGAGCAGAGAAACAAAGCCTGATGGAATGGATACAGAGCAGGGATGTCCACAATGGACTTGAGTTTTCTGTTAAGAACAAATGACAGTTTTCCTAGACAAGACAGAGATACTCTGCAGGAACAGAAGCATTTTCTCTCAGGAAAAATGAACAAACCAGCAAATAAACCTCCAAATTTAAAGCATTTGCAGTTCATATTCTCCAACAAGCATTAAGAGCCAGCAGCAGAAATACAGACACTTTTTAGTGATGAGTTATAAGATTTGGAATTTGTATTTTCCACATATGGAAAAAAATACCCTTCTTCCTGTTTATTGAGACTAAAACCATGTTAATGTTTCAGGGGCTTAGAACTATCAAACTAGAATGGATCAGTCTATGGATATGTAGCTTGAGTTCTACATCACAGACTGTATGACTAAATAAACAAATTCTTGTTTAACTGCAGCGCCTCTCCCAGAATCAAACATTGAAGCTTTAATTGAAATTTGCCAGTGATAGGTCATATCACAACACAATCTTTGCAGTCCTTCCATAATTAAGAATTGTTCACTTAAAAATACAGCAAGATTTTATCTATTCGAACTGCCTTCAGCTTCCAGCTATTTGATCTTGTTATGTATTTGTTAGAGGGACTGACAATCTCCCTATAATCCCATTGCTGTGGTGCATGGGTGTACATAGACAATACTATCAAGTTGCCCTGTTTAATTAAAATGTGTAAACATATAATCTATCAAAACAGACCAAGTTTTCCAATACTTTAAACCATCAGATTGGCTCTTGGAACTCTTTTTCAACTACTGGTACCCAAAACATATTCTCTCCAGGTATTGCACACCTGTGATCATTGGTCTCAAGTGTACTATTGCATGCTTCCCAGGAGGAGAAGAAATGTTTTCTATTACCATACTGCAATAAAAGGATCAACTAATTGGTGAATGATGTCACCAGAAAATGTTTCTTTTTATACAGATCCCTTGTAAAATGTGCAAATGCACTTCCTTGCATTGCTAACTCTTGAATAATCTGATAAAGATAATCAGAAATGCTGGGACCATTTTTTCTGGTGCTAGGAACTACAAAGTATGTATCATCACAGTCCAAGAAATCACATGTCACAGAAGTGCCCTTAGGTTCCACCATGCTAAGGCAGAAGAAAATTTGAATATTCATTTGTGAAATCCCTGATAGATGATTCAACTACATGTACTGGTAATTGGACAGACATACAACTTCTGCTTATCGAATACCATAATCATAGAATGAGAGGTAGGAGTTGGAAGGGACATTTGCAGATCTAGTCCAACCCCCAAGGTTGGCCAAACCTAAATTTATTCTTTCCTATTTTGTATCTGGCAAACAGTGTGACATGACCACATGATAAAAGACTTGTATTTTGTACATCCCCAAGTCAACTGCAGGGAAAACATACAAGATCATCCTTGCTTTGAGCAACTTATCATTTCACATCCTAGTTGACTGGCCAGGCATTGATGGCTCCCAGCATGGCATTAGCATGACTTGTTAATGACAGCCTGCAAATAAAGCACTGCTTGAGTTCTTTCTAGGTGAATAGCCTTGTATTCCAGTTCTGCACAAAGCCTTTTCATTAGCTGAATCTGTAGAACTTAGTAAACCTGTCCTCTGTCAATCACACCTTCCATAACTATGCGAATGCCTTTGGCTTAATACTGGCTGTTGTTTGCAACCTTAAATGATAGCAAGCAATGGTGTTAATGTGATAATGTGCTAAGCAGTACAGAGATCAGTCATCAATCATCACTTGGGCACTATGTGACTTTATGTTTGCCTTTATTAAATGTCCTGTCTGTGCCTAGCTTCCAGGCATTAAAGTTGCATAGGATTAATGCCCTATTCTCTTATTTGGCCTTCTACCAGTCTTTGTAGCCATTGGAAATTTTATCTGTAATGACTTTATTTTTTAATAAGTCATTGGTTAAAAAAAGTGACCTGTCTTAGGGTCATATATCCTCTGGGGAACTGAATTAATAACTTGTTTATTTGGTGATGTTTTCCCAGCTGTATGCTGAGGGACAGCTAAAAGCTCTACACCTACTGATGAAGGTGTTCTGGATCTGGACATGCATAGCCCAGCACAGTGTTATACCCTTGCAAAGGTTAAACTGTTGTTAGTCTTCAGAGGCTGATGGGCTTTGAAGGTAGCAGGCCCTAATGGCAGCAAAGTTCTGGGGAACTGCTGCTCAATCAACAATACCCTCTGCTAGTAATTTACCATGCAACAGTACTTCAGCTACAGATAATGACGCACTGCCATGTCAATCCTCATGAGGGTCACCAGCCATCATGTTTTATTTGTGATTGATGAAGCAGCTGAAGAAGAAGCTAGAGCCCTGCTGCCAGAAGATTGCTGAATTTGATTAACACAGAATATGTTTATTTTCCTGTGTGGTGGCAATTAATAAAAGCAAAGAAAGCAAGCCTATAAGAATATTCCATCTGATTGAAAATCACTTTTGGTATTTTTGAACACCAGTATATTGAGACAGGGTAAATTCTTTTGAAAACAGTGGGAATAAGAAATGTATGTCAATGATTTTTAATAGACCTATACGAGGAGAGGATGAAATGTGACATTCTGGTGCTGATCCTGAAAACTAAGTAAGCAGCAAAGCTTAAGAAAAGTTTAAGAGTTTATTTTAGATGAGCAGATTAAATGATTAATAGCACCAAACAATTTTTAATTGAAAGAATGAAGTATCAAGAAAGACCTTTCCTGTGTTTATCCAGTTATTTACATGCAGACATGTACATGACTTAATGGTACATCAGCAATACTGCATCTGGAGTTATTGGACTAAAGACAGTGGTGAAAAGGCACAAGTTGGCTTTGTAAAATCTTTCAAGGTCCCCACCCATGGGATTTTAAACACAAGCAGACAGTGTGTGGTCATTTACAATCTGATAGCATGCTATGGCTTAGGTTATTTATTTAACCTGAATTATTTTGTGTTGTGGAAGCTGTTCCTTTGTTTTATATATTTACATCATAAACTTATTTAAAGATTGTTATCACTGTTGATGAGTCATAGTCAAATAACAGAAAAGCCTGCGTTAATATTGCTATTGGGCAACATGGTGTGTGCTTGAATAATTAAAGAATACATATATCTTTTTGTTGCAACTTTCAACAAATAGACATAATTGTGAAATTTCCTTGGTTTTCTGCTAGACAACTTCTATGTTAAAGTATATTTGCTTGTTTTTTTGTAGTTTCAGCAGCAGTTTTGAAAAGGTTCCATTCTGTATTGAGGATGATTAACTGGGCCTAAAATGGTTACTTTAGTGGTAAATGTGCTCTGCAGATCATGCAATTTAGCTTATATATGACAGATATATCAAGTGCCTTTTGAAATAATGTCAAAAGATCTAATGAAAATACTTTTATTAGCCAGTTTCAGGTTTTGAATAAAGTTTAATGTCAGACTTGACTGAAATTTGTAGTAGAGCCTTAACCAGAGCACGTCCATCCCCTGTTGCAAGGTTACTGTTTCCCTTGGCTCACTCAAATCCTGCTCTATGCTTCTGTCTGTAAACTCAGCTGCTGTCCCTAACCAGGGCTTCATTTAATTTTTTTTTCTGATACAAAGTACTTAACTGTCAATATTCACACTTCAAACCGCTAAAGGTGGAATTCCTTTCTCCTCCCATTTTGTTTTGAAAATGATCTGAACTCATTAACACTGAGTTGAACGGGTGCTCAGTTCTTGCCACCAGAAGATTGCCACCAGGTTATATACTTTGAGTTCATGGAACTGCTGGTGGTGTTTAGAGGTTCTGTGTGTAGAGTAGCCCAAGTAAAACTGCTTTTGTGAAAGGATTAATTCCTACTCTATTCACAGTAACATAAGCTTGGGTAGAGGAAAGGAGATAAAAGTCTTTGGAGAAAAAAGTGTGAACTCTTGAAATATGTTTCTAGACATCCTGAAATTTGACACTTCAAGATATATCTTACAAAGATAGCGGCAAGAATACTATAATCCTTTCATCTGTCACATTAGGCATAGTGCTTTTGATTTATTGTGCCTGGGGATTTATTTTGTATTTAACGTTGTGTTTATCCAAACCACTGAACAGTGAAATCCAGATGGGGTTTCGTACTCCATTTACATCTGCACACTTAAAATCCCATTCTGCTAATTAGCCAAGGATAGTCAGGTCTAAGGTATTTAAACTGCTGTGCTGCTCCACCGTAAATGTTTTATTTTTTTGAGTGTTTTTTTGGTCAGGATCTAAGGCAGAGAGAACCCAACTTTGGTCTTAGCTCCAGCAAAAAAGTACTGGATTTTTTTGGGTTTTGGAGCACCAATTCATAAAATGATGGTCCCTGTACAAATATAATCAGTGTCACACACTGAGCTTGCAGTTCAAAAAGACAGAATAAGAACTACAAGGATACAGAATGGTACAATGGATTATTTGGGTCTTTTTAAAATGTGAGAATTAGTTAAATTCTCAGAAAAAAAGTACAAAATATGGAGCAAGACACAGATGGGGACAGAGGGAAGTGAAGAGAAAACATTTGGTGGTAAGCAGACTTTTTTTTCAAACACCATTTTTTTTTAGCCAATTTTCCTGTTTGAATGGAAGGCTTTGAATTCACCAGGACTTGGTCTACAGTGAGATTATGTGAGTTTATGTGTTAGTGCACAAGTAGAGATACTTCAGTACCTGCAGATCTATATGTGCACACAAAACATCAATTTAAAACAGTTTGTATCAGTAGCAACTCTTGCAGACCAGAAAATTTTCCACTTGTGTATTAAGCTAAACTGGTGTTTGTGCAGTTAAGTGACTTTTATCACTATTAACTGTTGGCAGTCCAGCCTCCATTTCAGTTCTACTCTTTGTAGGGATCACAGAAATCTGATAGGCTCGGTGAGAGGCTGCTTTTATTTTTTGTTGCTCCCAAAATGAGATCACTGCAACATGGATTGGTTGTTCCAAATTATTTCAGTTAGGAACTTCACATAGCTGGAAGAATAAATTGAGCTTATAGTTAGAGCTCTCCTATAGCCTCCTGAAAATGAAAAAATTTTATTAATCTGAAAAAAAGATGCTAAAATAATTTTAAAATAAATATTATGCAGAGGCAGAAACATCTGGCTCATAATGAAATAACAAAAACTTATCAGCATGTGGTGCTGATTCATGTTCATGTTTCTGTAATTTCACCTGATTAAAATTACTGAGAATCATATTAATCAACCTGAACTTTCTGCAATCAACTACACCTGAGCAAAATGTATGTAAAATGCTATTATTGAGATTTAAAAATGTTATTATCCTCAGTTTGCCACTGCTTCAAAGATTAAACAAAGTACAGGACCATGTTCAATCCCTGTGTGTCTAGGAGAAGAGGTTTCAGGGGATCATTTCAGGGTGACCAGAACTACAGGGAAAAGGCGGCTTTATGACTTCCCTGGTCTGTCCAGGCAGGAATAATATTTAACATTTTCATGCCACTGTGTTTTCTGGAGAAGCAGCAGATGTGCATCCATATTCTCTCTCCATCCACTACAAAATGATAAATATGTTTTACATTCAGAAGGGGGAAGCACGTATCTTCAACATGTTCTTTATTAAAAATTTAAAGACAGCACTGAAGGAGATGCTGGGTGAAAGAGCACAGTGTGAGTCTTACACGTAAGCTACGTTGCAACTGCAGGCAAATACAGTGCAGCCTATTTTTCAGCTGGCTTTTCCTTGTTCTTAGGAAATGGATGGGGCTAGTGGGGAAGAGGGACTTTCTCTGAAGTGAGATGCTTCATTTTTTATATATATTTAGCATAACCTTTTAAGTTTCTCACCATGATTTGGGGAGTGGGGTAGCACTAGTGGAATGCCACAGCCTGCTGGGATGCAGTGCATTTGCTTTGCAAGCTTTCATTAATCTTACACAGAAAAGTGAGTGTGAAGATGCTGTGGAGGGTCTTCCAGAGCTCACACACCCCTTGGGTGCAGTGATGTGCAAAACAAGTTTCGTATCAGGGAGTTTGGTGTATAAGGTTTCTTTCCAAAATCTTAAAATCTTTCCAAATTTTTCAAATGTGCTATGAAAAGTGCATTTGTTTAAGGTATTGGCTACTCCAGTGGTAAAGTCTTCCTGTATCAGAGGGAAACGTGCAGAGAAGAGGTCGTGGTCTATCTGTGTGGGAGATTTTTTTGTATAAGCTCTTATGTCTGTGTAGGATTTTAAAAATAGAGGACAGTAGGTATGGCACTAAAATAAGGCTGGCTTCTTGAGAAGTGAAAAGCTTCCAAACTGGTCATTTGACAGCAACAAAAATATTTCTTTCCTAATAGTGTACAAATTTGCAAATTTGAGGAATTGTATGGATGGAGGAACTGTAGTGCTTTGAGTAAATGGCTAAGGAGGTTTACAGCAAACTCCCTTGCTCTTGGTCCAGTACAAAGAAATGCACTGTTGCTGTTTTCATCAGTCTTGCTCTTGGTGGCTCCATGGAAAATTTCAGGATTTTGAATGGCACCAGCATGTGTTTGCACTTGAAGTATCAAAGGCTTCCACAACCCACTGGATTTGCTGCTGCCTGGGAAGGAGCTGTGTCTGGCAATACTTGTGTGTGTGCCACAGCTCTTAATATAGAGAGTCTCTCTAGGGTCTCTAAACTCAGGGGATCCAACACTTAAAGCTGATGAGACCTCAGAGGAATGCCATAGTGAGGAAAGAGAGTCTAAGAGTGTATATGTATATTTTTACATAATAACATGTCTGTTCTCTCCATTTGCTACTCCTGAGCGTTCCTGTCATTCCCAGGCCACAGGGAAGGCTGAGCTCTGCCACAGCTTTCTCTTTGAGCCTCAAATTTCATATCCTTACTGCCTGCTTTCAGTCTTGGGACAGTCATGTCCATATTGTATTTTTGCAAGAACAGAGTGGAGGTGGTAAGTTATCCCATCTGCCTGTATGCCCCTATACACTTAGCTCTGCTTGTAAATACTCCAGGTCTCTAAGCATCACACACAACTTGTGCCTTTCCAGGATGAGGTATTAATAGACAAGGTTTGCCTTTCTGAAATCAGTGAGCATGCAGAACACCGAAGTTGCTGGGCAGCTGTATTCCTTTCTTGCTGCTGGTGAGATGCACTCAGTGCATCAGGAAAAGCAGGCCACAGGAAAGCAAGTTTTTATCTTCCTGTGTAAACAGTACCAGGTGGGGTATTCTGGAGGAGGGAGGGCCAAGTGGTTCTTCTGGCTACCCATTCAATCCTTAAGTGCTGCTGAGAGATGGGCCTCCAAATGTACAGCATATTGCAAAAATCATGGTGTATACAGCTGACTGTGATCACAGTCATGTTCCTTTGGTCTTTCAGGGATTTTCAGGACTGAAGAAGAGAAATCAGCATCCACAGCAAGTGGAGCAACCAGCAAAGGGTTCTCCTGCAAAGAGGAGTGTCTCCAGTCTGGAAATTTAGGTGAAATCTTAGGTCCTAGATTTTAATTTTCCATGACTCAGTTCCATAGCAGGGACCAGGAAACTCAGAGGGATGCATCTGGGGAACCCTGGGTCAAGAATGTGATGTCATTCCTATAGGCATGGGCACACTTGTGGTCACATGTAGCTACTTTAAGTGATGCTGACATCATGACTTACACCAATACAATCCATCAGAGTGCTAGAAAACCTTTAATCTTCCTTGGGATTACAGTCTCATGCACTGACACCTATATTACTTTGTCTGGACTGCAGCTGTACTAGTTTGTAACCAAAACTGCAAAAGAAAAGCATTTAAAGATAGGCATAGACAAGATTTAATGACAAATTTTTCCTAGCTGCACCGATGACTTAGTTGAGGAAAGTCTGGTAAGTGCCCAGCTGTTAGGGCTGACCTGCCCTAAGATATCTAACATATTCATGTGTGCTTTGTCCCTTTGTTAGCAATGGCTTCCTATAGGGCTGTTGAGGTTTGCCTGTTCTCTCTTATCTCTCTTTGTTAAACTTTCTTTCTTGTTCTTTGATTTATATCTCTCTGGCCTAAAACTTATTTCCTTTTCGCCTTCCCAGAGGTGGATTTTAAAAGTGCAAATGTCCGTAAGCAGCTTTGATTTATTTTTTTTCTTCCCTCCCCTCTACCATCTATTTCTGTTCACTTCCACTTCACTTCTTGGTTAATACTTCTTTTGTATTTTTTGTGGTTTATAACAGTAAAATATTAATACTTTTATCAGCAAGATAGACAGTGGAATCAAATGCACCCTCAGCAATTTTGTTTATGACACCGAACTGTATGGTGAAGTTAACACATTGGAATAGATGGGATGCCATTCAGAGAGTCCTTGACAGGCTCTTGAAGTGGGATGATGCAAACTGCCTGAAGTTCAACAAGGCCAAGTGCAAGGTTCTGCACCTGGGTCAAGGCAATCCCATGCATGAATACAGGCTTGGAGGAGAAAGGATCGAGGATAGTCCCGAGGAGAAGGACTTGAGGGTGGTGGTGGACCAGAAACTTAACAAGAGCTGTCAGTGTGCAGCCCAGAAAGCCAACCATGTCCTGGGCTGTGTCCCCATAAGCACGGACAGTGGGTTGAGGGAGGTGACACTCTGCTCTTGTGAGACTCCACCTGGGGTACTGTGCCCAGTTCTGGAGTCCGCAGCATAAGAAGGACACAGAGCTCATGGAACACGTCCAGTGAAAAGCCACTAAAATGATCAGAGGGCTGGAGCACCTCCCCTGTGAAGCCAGGCTGAGGAAGGTGGGGTTGTCCAGCCTGGAGAAGAGGAGGCTCTGGGGTGACCTTATAGCAACCTTACAGTATCTGAAGGGGGCTACAAGAAGGCTGAAGTTGGGGTTTCTACATGAATGTGTAGTGAGAGGAGAAGGGAAACGGTTTAAAACTTGAAGAGGGGAGATTTAGTTTAGTCATTGGGAAGAAATCCTTTGAGGGTGATGAGACACTGGAACAGGCCACCCAGGGAAGCTGTGGCTGCCCCCACCTTGGAAGTGTTCAAGGCCAGGTTGGATGGGGCCTTGAGCAATGTGATCTCGACACAGGTGTCCCTGCCCATGCAGGGAGGGGTTGGAACTAGGTGATCTTTAAGGTCCTTTCCAACTCCAGCCATTCTACGGTTCTATAACATAACGAAACACCAAAGTACTAAGAATTAATTTGCTTCAGCTATGCTAAGCTGTGATCTTTGTGGACAGACTAAAGAATCTCTATTCCTACACATGTGAACTTGGGCCCTGGCATGGTTTGACTCCAGCCAGCAACTAAGCCTTACACAGCAGCTTGCTCACATCCTATCAGTGGGATGGGGAAGTGAATCAGAAGGTTAAAAGTTAGAAAGGTCATGGCTTGGGGTAAACACCATTTGATAGATAAAGCAAAAGCCAATCACATAAGCCAAGGAAAACACAGCATTCATTCACTATATCCTACCTGCATGCAGGTGTTCAGCCATCCCCCAGAACTCCAGGCAGGACTCCAAGCAGGACTCCATCATATATGTTTGTTACTCGGGAAGAAAAATGTCATCACTCTGAATGTCTTACCCTCCCTTTTTCTTCCCTCACCTTTACATGCTGAGCATCCATACAGTATGGAATATCCCTGTGGTCAGGTGGGGTCAGCTGTCCCAGCTGTGTCCCCTCCCAGCTTCCTGTGCACCCCAGCCTGCTCACTGGCGGGGTGAGGTGAGAAGCAGAAAGGGCCCCAGAGCTGTGTAATCCCTGATCAGCAACAATAAAAACATCCCTGTACCATCATCAATGTTTTCGGCACAAATCCAAAACATAGCTCCGTACTAGCTACCATGAAAAGGGTTGATTCTGTCCAAGCAAAGCCCTCACAGGATCAAAAGTTCTTTTTCTAGGTCACTGTTTCTTCTGTTGGATTCTTCCAGCTCTAGGGAGCTGTGTGGCACAAGGTCTTCCCATCTTCTTTTTTTTTCCACAGTGAAGCACATCAGCTTTCCTGCTGGTCCTTGGTCACGGATCTTGCAACAAGAGAGTGATGAGCTGGGATATTGCACTGTGAACATGACATACAGGGCTGCCTGGGAGACAATAGTGCTTTACAAGCCTATTTTCAGTTTGCAAAAACTTGGCAAGTTTGTTCTTTGGATGAGTAAAATGGTTAGATTAAAAAGGTTAGCATATAAACAGCATATAATTCTGAATAAGTAAGTCATATTTGAGCTTAGTGACACTGCTGAGGCTGAGGACTCCATATATTCCTCTCTTGCTGAGCCCCAAGGGCATCCTCAATGCTCTCTGGAGCACTGAAGTTACAGCCCCTGTCACAAGGGTTATTATTTAAAACCAGAACTGCAAAAGGCCTTCTCCTAAATAGTCTTTTGCTATGAGAATCGATCAGCTGTCTTGGGCAGTGATGAGTTCCCAAATACTGTCAAAGCTAGCGTGTCCCCTCAGGGCTAGTAAGGCTTTTTGAGTACTGAACCTTTTTGTTTGGAGTAGCTGTAGCATAGTGCTGTAGTATATATATGGAAACTTCCCTCTGGCGATTTAAGAGGAGATCAATAGTTCCTAAAAATGCCTTGGCTTTTTTACTTCAAAATATAATTTTTTTAAATGTTAACACTGCTGGACTGTATCTTCTTGCTCCTGGGTAGTGGCATTTGCATATTTATGTTATCCTGGACCAATTACCAATTCTTATTGACATAAAAATGGAACAAAAAAGCTCTAACAAAAGAAACCCAATTTATCTTGCTTTTAAATAAGTAGATGTTCAAGTTCCTAAGCACCAGACCTAATAATATGAGCACTGAAATTAATGCCTGTCATTTGAACATAGAGGCAATGTATTCTTTTATATAATATTCAGTTTCTGGGACCTCATAATATTGCCTATCAAAGCTTTAAGAATGCAAAAAGAAAAGCAGAATATATTCTTAGGTATGACTTAGGTGAATTAAAATAAAATCAATTTCAGTGCATCAATGTATACAATTCATTTCCTCAAATGTCATTTAGCCTGAATAAGTCTAGTAAGGCCAGGTGCTCAGCTTTGACATACTTCAGTAACTGAATTGCAGTAAGTGCTTCAGATCCTATTTTCAAGAGAAAAATGGCCTGGCTAAAAGGATAATTTCTATGCTAAACCACTACTTCTTTCCTTGCTTTCTGCAAACAAAGCTGGGTAGGAAAGTGATTGGTGTATAAAATGTGTCCACAGATGAGAGGACATGGCTGAAACACTGATGACAGGTAAGCTTTGTGTGCAGTATGTAGTGTGAAAAGACATTAAAATATTGCAAGTTGAAATGCTCAGCTAAGATGCTGTCTTTCACTTTATGAAGAAGCATAGTACATTAGTCAGCTTCGCAGGGAATTACGAATGTGATTTAAAAGCTACACACTTCATCAGTACATAATAAGGTTTAAAAGCCAAAATATAACTTCTTTTTTTCTTCCCATTTTACCATGAACTCCCTACATTGGCAGTTTTTCTTTCCAAAACTTTACAACTGACTTTCTTTAAGGCTAAATGTTCTTCAGCATTTATATGTGGGCTAGGAGGAAACTGCTCTGAGGAGTTTAAATGATTTCCAGTATTGTTATGGCTTTATTATGGATCAGCTGAGGTGGATTAAAAGGATGGAATTACTAGTGGAGATCTGTTAAAGCTCAGCCTGAGGAGAAATCAGTGATCACTGGTAATCAGGCATACATAGATATGGATGGCTAGTTTACCTGTTTATTAAGCCTCACAGTGACTGTGGATAGTTAGCAAGTTGCAGTACAATACTTGGAGCACCTGTCCAAGCACAGAAGCATCCAAGCATCCAACTAAACTGCCCGGCTGTGATTTACAGCTAAGGTGGGAATCACTGAAGGGGCAATCAGGATCTTCATCCTCAGGAAAGGGAACAAGTCTGAGTCCTGTAAATGTCATTAACTTCAAGATTCTCTGGAGTCACACAGGTATTCAGCAACCAAGCACCATATGACACATATTTTATTTATTGGAACAATACGTTACTCTTTTTATTATTTATTGAAGCTCATCTGTAACAAAGCATGCCTGCATAATAAAACCCTCTTGCAATATGTTGTTAACAGGCAGAAACAAGCCTTTCAATATGGTATAGGTAACCTTCACCTAAAGAGCTTCATGCTGTTGAAAATAACAGACCGTGGATTAAATCACCCCAAAAATGACTGCGCATGTTGCAATTATTCAGGACCCATTTATGATACTCAAGATAAAATCGTCACTACATACTAGCAGTCTAGTTCTGGTCAGGTCTGTTCTACCAGGAGAAATAGACTGTATGGCTGCTCATATTTTTCAGGCTTATTTGTAATTTTTATGCCTTAAATGCCACTTTATGCTTTAAATACCACCGACCAGACTCTGACTGCATATGCTCAATAATGAAACAAGAGCACTGGGGACAGTTAGATTCCTGATAGTTGTATCATCCTGAAAAATTTCCAAGAAACAAATATTTGGGCACAAATCATCTTTTAGCCTGTTGAACAAAACAGGGCCAGAAGTGCCTTCTGCTGGTCTTTCTTCTGCTTCTAGTTCCTGTTACCACGGAAGTCCTTTTTTGCACATTTTCTCCAGAGATACAGTATAAGAATTACTTCTTCATTCACCAGTAATCTGATTTCCATAGTTTGTTTGGGTGGATAACTATCTCTGGGAGCTGTTACACAAAAAAATTGGTTTACATTTACCAAAAAAAACCCCAAAACACAACAACCCCAAAACCAACAAACAAAACAAACCCAGCCAAAAAACTAACCAAAAACCCTACAAAACTTTCAACACAGTTGAGTTTGATCAGCAGCTCTGCCCTAAATTGCTGTGGGATGAGTCATTTATCAGTGAGGCTCTAGAGTTTCTGAGATGCTTCCTTCCTTCTTTGCCTAATGTTTCATTTGGGCAATATGCTTAATCAATGTTTACTAATGTTTATGGTCTAATGCATACTGACAGCAGGTGCAGGATATGTAAATCCCCAGCTGCATAAAAATCTTGCTGAAATTCAGAAGCATGCTGTTTCACTGTAATATTCATAGACAGGTGATTTTTCATGGTACCTCTAGAATGTTACTCCCAGCTCCCTGCTCTTTTTTACTATCTGCTGCTATTACAAGTTATGGCTTTGTTTGTAGTGCTACATGAGGGACCATTTTAAAGATTATCTATTTGTTTTATTCTGTGGGCTCTCCTTTGGATTTACTTCAGGCATGTGCTTAGGTTCTATGGTTTGCATCGTGACTTTGAGTGTTCTGAGAGACAAGTGGCATCCTTGCTCTTGCTGTTCACTGGAACAAGGGATATCAGGGCCAAGCTTTAAAGCAGGGGTGGAGATCCTGAATCGTGGAAAACAGACCTTCTGGTGGTTTCACCTGGTTTCTTGCAGCAAATGGTGGTTGATGTTAGCTTTTAGGGAGAATTGAAAAATTATTTTAAAATATTTTTTATTATTTATTTTAGTAGTATAATAATTAGATATGGTTAGGCAAACTTCTCTATGCTACTGCCAAAGGCTTTTGTCCTAAAACTTGCACCAGTATTCTGAAGACTAGGAACAAGCAAATATTTTAACAGCTCATTTTTTAAAATGCTAGTCTGTATAGTCTCTGATTTTACTAGTTTTTAAGGGCCAACATTACTCTCTTGTGCCTTTTAATATACTCTCAGGTGGGATGGCTTCCTTGCTTAGTTTTCCGTGGGCTTTTTTTGGGGGAAAAAATGGTCTGGATGAGCTAATTTGTGGTCAAAAACTGTGGTCAAGAGCATGTCTTAATCTTTCTGCTAAGCTATTTGAACAGTTTGTGTTAGTGTTCTCAGAGATCACCCAAGCTCTGAGCTACATGATACAAATACATAATCTTCCCTCAAACTTTTTAACCAAAATGGAGAAGGGAAAACAAAAGGCACAGTCTCACACATTGTTATATGGCATCACTGGAATCAGGAATGGAGAACTTTATTCCTATCTAGGTAAAATATACTGGACCACATTATCACCTAATACTCTATGTCTTAATTTCTTACTGGTTTAGAACGTCATGTGATTTTCCACCAGATGAGATATGGGGGGAAACGCCTATACAGAGCAGAAAAGCTCCAAATACCATGTTAAAAAAAAAACAAAACACCAAGAAAAAAAAACTCCACCAAAACACAAAACAAAGATAATAACAAAATGGTACACTTCAAAACTAAACAGAACATGAGAAAGAACAATTACTGGTTGGGGGATGTTTTTTCTTTGTTTGGCTTGTTAGGGGATTTTTTTGTTACTGCATTGGGGTGAAGGGTTGTTTTTTTAAATAATGTAACTGTGTAATTCCATATGCAGTTTTGAAAATCTTGAGCTGTTTTATCTGATTTCCAGGTAAAAAGCTAGGGAAAATTAGATGGTTCAAAGACATAAAATGAAAATCACAAAATAATTAAACCAGGCCACGTGAGAATAATCTCAAAGCAAGCTGAAGCTAAGCCAATAGTAACTCAGGCTCAGCTGTGCTTATACAACAAAGGCAAAATGCAATGCAGCAGGGAAAAGCTGTGGGAAGAAATGTATCTGAATGTTAACCATTGCAGTATGTCAGAGAAAAATGAGACACTATGATACTAGGATTCTCAGAAAAGATCTTGGGTAAAAATCAGAAACTAGCAAAAGCAAATGCCTTGCTGTCATTACTCTGAAACTGTTCCAAAGGAACTGGTAACTAATGTTGTCCATGACAAATGTGAGTTTGAATGGCAGCTGTAACTGAGGCTTCCCTTGTGAATTAACAGTTTTCATAATTAAAGAAAAGAAATAGAAAGGCTATATTGCTAAACAAGCTTGAGAGAATATATTGAATAGCTAGGATTCTTTAAATGTTAAGAGGGTTGTCTTGGACCACTCATAAAATACTGGATAGTGATACACTGAAATTAAAGAAAATGTGAACAAAAAATGTTTTCAGTCCTTTTGCACAAGCAGCCAGAAAATTGTCCCACTCAGCAAGAAAGTAGAGAGCTACAGAAGGTGAAGACAATCATGAAGCTGGTCAAAATTAAAATGAGATATATCTCAAAAAATGAAGTATTATATAAGATCTTAAGAAAAACATACTGACAAGACAAAACTACTGCTAATAATTGATCAGTGTATTGCTATACCTCAAAATGTGGACGGATTTCTGACAACAAAATAAATGGGATTATTTGTTTCACTGCAGACTTATTTTTCAAGTCTTAGCCAGAGAGCTGGAAGCCAGAATTTGTCTCAAATAATATTAGTATTCTTTTTTTCCTGCACAGGAACCTGTGCTTCCTGCACTTTTAACCTGCACAGGAATTAAGTAGTTTTTTTATGATGAAAGCTAATTATATTCTGAACACCAAGTTGATAAAATTTTACAGATTATATGTCACAGGTCAATAGCTGCAACTATTAAGGTAATTGTATGCAGAAAATTCTGCCACCAGAAAAAAAAAAAATTAGAAATCAGAGGCATTCAGTATTGTTCTTTCCTTCAGTTTGCTTTTAACACAAGCAAATTTTAAGAGAAACAGTCTCGCTCAAACAAAAACTATCTACATCTGTTATACCTAAACATCTAGCCTAACTATCTCATAGGAGGCATTTCTGTCAACATTTACCATTATTACCCTTGTTAGCTTCTCCTTTTATCTTTCCTGTCAATATTGTTTCTGTTAAAAGTTTTCTTGGTCCCATTCTCATTTTCGTGGAATAACTAAATACTATGCTTGTGACATAATGAAATTTTCCACAGCAATTAAGTATGATGTCATAAGGCAAAAATGTTATGGTTTTGAACAAAGAATAGACTACATGAAATAAGAATTCTCATTCCCAGAGTAATGCAATCTAGGAAGAACATTAAAACCATACATTTTTTAGCTGTGATATTTTTGGTTTATGAGTAATTTTGATTATCAATTATTAAATATGCCCATACTCGTGGCATATTATTCACCCAGTCATTTTGGGGAAAATGGGGCACAGCAGCGGGGGAACAAATATGAAAAAGAATTTCTGGTAAGTTGTTTGAAACTAAAAGCACAAAATGTGCCAGTATAGATGAACAGCTGCTATATTTCCTCTTAAGCTAAAAGTCTGAGAGAGTCAATACTTTTGCTACAAGACATTCACTGGAATTCACAAAAGACCAGCTTCAATACTGCAGTATATAAGAAACTCTTGTGCAACTCTTCTATGTTGCAAGTTTCAAGATGCTTACAAAGGCATCCCTCTGAATGTGAACTGGAAATGGGTGCCCTTTATCATGGCATAGGGCAGCCAGCACCTTGGCCTTTCTCTGCAATCTCTTCTCATCTTCTGATCTGCTCCAGCTTACAGAACACTGGGGATCAACCACACATGCCCCAGCACATCTAGTTTCTCCGGGTGGGTGTATTTCTTTCTTTTAGGGTCTTGTAACTTCTCACAAGAGACCCACAAACTTCCTCTGTTCAAAATATGACTTAATGTTAGTAAGAGGCTAACAGAAAATAGTCTTGCTGAGTTAATTTAATATTTTTTCCTTTTATTGTCAGTCAGTATTGATCTTTTCCTCTAGCTATAAACTGTGTGCCTTGCATTTTTTTTCTTATTGTCTTGCACGTCTGCTCTGTTGACCTTTTGTCACTATCTATCAAAGGTGTTGAAATCTTGTTCTGCTGTGGCTTCTGAAGGTGGGTTAAACCGGTTTGGGTAGTTTAGCAGAATCAACATGTGTTACACCAAAGAAAATGGTCCTGAATGTTTGCTGATAGCCAGATACTTGTGCAATTTTTCCTTCCTGTCTTCATTTCCTCACAAATCAGCAGATGAAGTAATTTGAATGCATACTGTAAACAGCTTAATAAAAAGAAAATCGAATTTAAATTATTTAATTATTAAAAATTATTACAGACCTCTCATTCACATACAATACAGTTGTCCTCTTCTGTCACCTTCCCAAGAAAGACGGTTAGAATTAACAGGATATGTTTAATTTTGCTGCTTGCATTTACTGGCTTCCTAGAAAAACCAAAATGAGGAGCTGAAACCAACTTCAGGAAGCTGCTGCTTCATTAGTGAATACCACTGGCTTCTTTGTCTGCATGGAGCAGTGGGAGGGAAGACAGGCAGTAGGGCCAGTTATGAGTTTGAGAATTCATGCTTTTGATAATCCCAGTTTGATACTGAAAAATACCAGAAGCAAATAAATGGTAGTAAATTTAAATTTTCAGGAGGACTTGCCTCTGTATTTGGCCATTCATTTTTGACCCCCATTTATTTTTTAATAGTTATCCCTATTTCCAGTTCTCTGTAACTGATAACGAACACAGGTCTTGTTTAGGGGTTCCTTGCCTGTGTAGAGATACTGACTGCAACCAGTCCAACCTATTTGAGTTGTACAGATTAGGTTTATATATGAGATATGTGTATGACTGATACTCTAGATGTGACCATATATGCATAGAAGTTCAGTTAATCTTGTACCTGAGAATTAAGTGTAAATAATTCAGTAAAACCTTGTCTACAGAAGGATCTTGCTGAAAAGTAGATGCTGATTGTAATCTGAATAAGGTAACCAGCTTACACTTTCTTCCTCTTGTAGGTTGAAAGCTTAATAACTGAATATATAATATGCTTAGTTTTGATCAGTCCAGAAAAGGACAGGATTTTCTTGTTCAAGATTCTAGCACAAAATCTTTCCTAGTCCGCAACTGAACTGTTGCCATAAAACTACCCATATCAAGTAACTGTGATCTGTTATCAATCACATATAATGTTGAAGTATCCAAAAAAAGTTATCTCTTTTGTGTTAAACATGATATATAAACAAAGCATCAGCTGCTTTTCAAATGCAACACTGAGGCTTTACATAAATCTAATCTTAATGCTGTTTCCAAAGGGCTGTAAATCCTGTTTAGGTGACTTTCAGAGAAGGATGTGGAAAAAATGCAGGCCCTGACTATCCCTTACTATGTACCACAGCAATAATGTACTTGCAAGTGCCGTCAAGGATCCCATCTGTCCTTGTCCACATGACTCCTGAATTTTTCTGACATAAAGGTAGATTGGACTTCTTGGTGGCCTGGTATCAAGGTGCCTTTAGACCAGATGACCTTACTGACCTTACATCAGCTACAGGCGAGAGTATGTGTGTGTATGTATGTGTATATGTGTATGGAGCTAGGCTGTCACAGTGACAGATTTCAGTATGTTTTCCTTATGATACTGTATAAATTTAAAATGATGTAGTGGGCTTTTAGTCCAGCCTTTTAATGAGAGATGTCAGACAGCAGACAAGCAGTGCTGAGATAAGTTTTGAGTGTGCAAGAGAGGACCATGTGTTTTTGTTTTTGTTTTGTTTTTCTTAATATATAAAAGCAAGGTAGAGATTTTATTGTTTATGTTAAGAAAATGGTTATTTCAGTTTAGTTCCTTATGGCCAAAGCTATCAATCAGAACCAGCACTTCTGTTTGTAATTCCAGAGGTGAAATGGAGACCTAAAAGGAAACGACACTTTGGGGATTAGAGTTAAATAACATCTGTTTGTCAGCTTGCATTTACACTTTGTGTCCTGTGGGTAGTGACTATGTACTTTTTTTTATAGTGTCAGCTTAATACAGCTAGGAAACCTTAATTCAGTGTTTGAAGCACGTATTTACCCTGAGCTACTGCCAAAGATATAAGGATCTGAAAAGTAGGCGTTACCCGCATTTTTGTCTTATTAAATCTTCTACTGTACCTCTACAGTTTCAGAAGGAGAGGATGAAAAGCTACTGTCCACTCTGGTGGTGAAAGAAAAATACAGATCTGAAGTATTGTGGCTTAAAGTCCAATGTGCTCTGCTGTTTTGAACTTCCTGCTTTTCCACACACCACCTAGTAAAGTAAGGTACTTTCCATAAACACCAGGCAGCCAGGACCTAGGGGACAACCAGGCATGTTTTCACCCTGTCTCTTTTCCAGATGTTACAGTAAAAAGCAGGAACTATTCTCATTTGAGATCTACAACCCAAAGATGCACTCAAGAAGGGGTTAGAGAAGAAGGGCTCCCTTTTCTCTTCTAAACTGTTTTTTTTCCTGAAACATACATGTTTCTGTCAATCTGGAGAAGACTTTCCAACTGAGTATCTGCCCCTATACAGTAAAACTAATGTCTAGAACACTTCCCATAGAAGAAGTATGTATATTAACTTCCTGAGGAAAGTTTAAAGCAAAGTGGCTGTTGGAATGTCCAAAGGCTAACATGTGTCCTTGGGGCACTCTAATGTGTTTAGAAGTAGAGGAGGCTCTGAGCAATCTGATCCAGTTGAGGGTGTCTCTGCTTACTGCAGGGGGGTTGGACTAGATGACCTTTAGAGGTCCCTTCCAAACCAAATTATTCTATGATTCTATGTGCTTGTGCAGCTATGCATCTTCTTTCTCTTCTTCACTCTTCTCATGTGTCTTGAACAACTCATGGATAAGCAGCACAACTTCAGCCATGGAGGTTAGGTGTACTTTACTGACAACAGGCATAGTGACATTGCTGGGGCAAGTGCATGTTTCTCCCATCTAATTGTGGTGGTAAGCTTGCTTTCTTGGTTCATGACTCTTTAGTTTTCTAGCTTTTTTATCCTAGAATCAGGGGACAGAAGTACTGCTACTGCATTTGTGAAACAGCTGCAATAACTGTATTCTAGGGGAGCCTAAGATGACCTGCACTTTAAATAAGTAGTGAAAACATCTACCAAAATCAGGTACCTAGGAGATAAAAGCTTGTTGTTAAATTCCAGTAAGTTTCATTTGACAGAAATGGGTAGAAAGAGGCTTGGGTAGAAAGACTGGAACCAAAAATAAGATGCTTTTTTTGCCTAAGCTCTTTACACAAGCTGCCCTACTCAGCTTGGTGCCAACCCCTACATGTGCTTAAACCTTGCTATGCAAAAGCAGCCTGCTACTCAAGCAGCAAATTCACAGGAAACTGTAATTCATGTCAACAGCTGCAGTGTGACACTTTGTCTCGCAGAAAACTAAGACTACCCTTGCGCACTATGGAACACAGATAATTTGTAAACTTGGACTGTAGCTACTACTCACTTGTAGCAGGTATAATCCAGCCTACCATGCATAAGGTAAGGAACTTGAATAAATATTGATCACACTTTATTTACAAACTCAAATAAGAAATATAAAACCAATGTATCACAGTGTTTCATTTCTAAAAACTGCATACTGTACCAGGATTTCTAGGACTGTTCTATTCAGTAGGCAAATGTTAAGTGTGTATTTCAAGGTAAACACCATTTCAACGCTTCTGGCACGATTTCTGATTACAGAAGTATACACATATTATAGATGTGAATCTGTATGCTGATACTCCATTTTCCAGAGTGAAAATGTTATTTTACCTAGCTGGGCTTTGATTGTAGAATAAATGAAGCACTGCTTGGAGGAGTAATCTACCTGGAAAAGACAGGAACCCATATATTTCCATCTCAGGCACTTAGAGTAGGGATATGCTTACCTACTTCTGCAGTTCTACACAGTCTCACACAGAGTAAAATTTAGCAATTCTTAGTGATGGCATTGAATCAGCTTGCTGCAGCTATGCTTTGGTGTTTGTGATTTCATGCAGTTATGAAAGAAGCCAAAAAAAGCTCTACATTTGTCAGGGTTTCTGTATTTAACTATGAACAATTATTAATGCCTCACAAGTCAGTAAACATGCTAGGGACTGTAGTTTCTAGAAAGGGTTTTCTGTAAAGTCTTTGCATCTTTCTTCCTGCAAAAAAACCAGAGCAACTTAGGATTTTGGTTGTTGTTTCACATTTTTTTACAGTTTAAATGCTCCTTATGGAAGAAGAATTTACTTCCCTACAGTAGGAGACCAAATACCACGTTTCTGCTGATCCTTCTGTGAATCAAATTAAACTCTGTGCATTTAGTCTGAAGTAGTAGCCTTCACTGCCTAATCTTCCTATGGTTCTTCAATTATTTTAGGCACATTAATATATTAAAATGCAGGACTACCAGCATTTTGTCCCTTTGCATGATGTTCACAGTTGGACTTAATGACTTAAAGGTCTTTTCCAGCTTCAATGATTCTATGATTCTATGAAAATTGTAAACACCTAGTACAGTCTGTGTCATGAAAGAAGCATGTGGGTTTATTTTAACATTTGAAATATGTTGCAGAAGAGAGCTACTCTGTCCTCTTACACTTATGATTTTTACTAGCACTGCCAAAACACATAAATGCTTAAAGTACACATTTTTCTGCTTAAAACAGATGTTTGGCCAAGGGCTTATCCAGAAAGCATCCTCCTCCTATGCCCTCCTATACAGTCTCTTTTATGTACATATTTCTAAATGGTTTAAAGAAAAAGTAGCAGGAAAAAGCCCTCAGATTCTTCCTGAAGATCCAGAAGTAAAGATAAGAAAGTAAAATCTTACCCCTATACACTAAGCATTGAGTTGGCCAGAATGCCACTCTCCTAGCAAGTCAGTCATGTTCATACACCATAAAAATCTGTGAACTCAAAGTGTTTGTCAAAGCATTTTTATTAGCTACATCTGCTCGTGTTGAAGAAAATAACATAAAATTCTATGAACCTCAGTAGAAAAAGGAGCTATTTCTAAAATAACAACATTGAGCAGAGTGTCTGATTTGTATTTGGATGTGCTTAAGTTTCACTCAGAACTCCTTGCCTGTAAAACTGTTATTACTGAAAGACAACAGGAACTGGCATGATTTGGGTGATAATTCTGGGCTTCTGTTGATGCAACTATAGGATGTATCTGGAAGAAACAGACAATTTGGCGCTGTATGTTTCTCAATGTATGAATGGCAACATGCTGAAAGTAGTAAAATTTTTTTTTTCCTCCTCTGAGCTTGCTGCATGCAAAGAAAATGAAAGGTGCTGTCACTGGTTAGAAATGTTGTTTTGCAGGGAAATGTTTTCTCATTTGCATGCCCTAGAGAAATTCTATTAGTTAAGAAAACAAACACTGCTGAAAAATAGGTAAACATCATTCTCTGGATTCATTGCTGTTCCATTGGACATTGCTATATTAGACATGCATCTGCTTTTCAGTGTGGGAGCTCTTTGCCATAAATACCAGGTGGCAAGGTTAAAATTGCACCTTAAAACTAAAAGGTTGCCATGCAACTTTCAAGCATTAAATAACATGACAAGTGCGAGCCTTCATGCTTTGTTTTTTGTTAGTCATTAGCTGTGTTAAAGGTAGGAGTGTTAAAAATACTGCTGTGATACCACTGGACCTCTTGGACTTTTGCTAAGAGTTAGGGGGGATTAGCCTGTGATTTAAAGTGTTGTACACTGTCTTGTTACCACTTGAGTCAGTTTACTCCAGGGTGGCAGAGATCTGCCTCTAGTATGCCTTGAGGCTGTGAATTGCCACCAAGAATTGCATGTGTTCTTGGAAAGCACCCTGCTGAAACGAGAACCTGCATGGTTTAAGCCTAATCCTGCGATGTTCAGATTTCGTAACTTGGTTGTGGTTCGCAGTCCTTCTGTGACACAAACATAATCAAGTGTGAAGATAACCTGTTACTCTTTTCCAGGACGTACCGCAAATTAACCCCGTGGTTCACAGTAGTTGGGCCCAAATTGGATTAGCCACAAGTAATGACAGATTAAAACCAGAAATTGCCAGGATGTAAAGGCCTTGACATCTGCTTTAAAAGACAGCAAAAAGTTTATGCTTGAGACAACTGAGTCTTTGAATATAAGTGGATTCATGGCTGTGTTGCTTTCAAATGGGCTAAGGATAGTCTAAATGGTGTGGTGACCTGGTGGCCAAAACAGAAAAGAAAAAGCAGCAATAAGGAAACAGTCAATGTATGTGGGAATTTCAGAAGATTTTTATTTCTTTTCCTTTTTGTCATCTCCTTGCTTTTCCTTTTCTTGACTCCTGTAATATATTTGCAGTTGCTTTCTTGTTACAATGCAAAAAAATAAAAAAAAGTTTTCTAGGCATAATGTACCAGAATTCTATATGCATACTCGTATATATACCTAACTGTCACAATTTAGGCCCAGACAGTGGCAACCAGGCCCCTGCTCACTCATCCTCTATCCTCACTGTGGGACAGGGAAGAGAAAATCCATAGGCTCGTTAATAAAGACAGGAACAGTGAGATTTTCACTCCTCATTTATGTTAATTGGCAAACCCAGTCAGACCCAACTTGGGGAGAAAAAAAAAATTATCTATCAGGATATAAAGAAAAAATTACCAGATTTTCCCCTCACCACTCCCTTCCTCCCAGCCCCGGATCCCTTCCCTGCTGCCTCCCCCTCAGGGCACAGGGGATGGGCAGGGGGGGGTTGGGGTCAGTTCCCCACACGGTGTTTCTGCTGCTCCTTCTTCCTCAGGGGGAGGACTCCTCACATTCTTCTCCAGCCCCACAGCGAGGTCCTTCTCATGTGAAAGGGAGACCTTCACAAACCCCTCTGTTATGAGTCCCTCCCACAGGTGCAGTCCCTCAGGAACTGCTCCAGCCTGGGCTGCACACAGAGTCACGGCTGCTTTGGGAAGAGTCACCTCCTCTGGCACGGGGTCCTACCCGGCTGCAGATCCACATCTCTCCGTCTCTGCATTCCCGCACTGGATGCAGCTCCACATCAGCCCACCTGTAACACTTCAGGAGCTACAAATACACGTCTGCCCCACCATGGCCCTTCAGGGACCGCTCCACCATGCTTCTCCATGGCTTGCAGGGGTACAGCTGACATCCCACCATGCGCTTCAAAGAAATCTCTGCTCGGACACCTTCTCCCCCTTCTTCTTCACTGACCTTTGTGTCTTTTCTCTGGCACTCGTCTATCACCTCTTCCTCTCCTCTGCTCTGAAGGTTTGTTTGTTATTTTGGTTTTTCGGTGGTTTTTTTTTTTTTTTTTTTGGTTGGTTGGTTTTTTGTTTGTTTTTTTGTTTTGGTGTTTTTTTTTTTTTTTTTTTTTTTTTTTTGTATTCTTGCAGTTCATTTTCTCTTTCTTGAATGTGTTAGCACAGCTCCCCGTACCCGCTCGCCCTATGCCAGAGGCGGGGTCAGAAGCGGTGCCGGAGGAGCTTCCAGCAGCCTCTCACAGGAGCCACCCCTGTGCCATCCCCACACACCTATTCCCTCCCTTAGCCCTCCTCCTCTGCTTCCAAAACAGCATTGCACTAACCCAAGACAGGAACGCTTCTGCCACCCTTTTGGCTTCCTACTGTGAAAACAATGACAAACTACAACTCTTTTAAACAGGAATAAGGCAGACATGAGAGCATCAAGCTGAAACGTGGTCTGGCTACAGGCGTTCCAGCCCTCTCTGCAAATGGCCTGAAGACATCCAGCTTCCCTGGATACAGCATAGCATTTAACCACCAGGGTTTCTTTTTCAGTTTATGGGAAGAGCCAGATTTAAGGCTTTTTTTTGAGAAATGAGTGGTTGTGTCACCCTCTGCTTTGCAACACTGACACATGCACGGAAGTCAGCAAGAAAAAAATGACAGTTTGCAAAATTCATAAAGATTTATAACATATGCATACATTAATGCCATTGTACATACTATATGCAATGTAGCTACAATTCTATTGCTTATATTTTTCCTAAAGAACTTAATATTGCAGGAAAGTTGAACTGTCCATTCTTTTCAGTGACTATGCTAGCACTTCTTCTATCTTGCAGTATTGCATGGAAATAGAGCCTATACTTACGGTGGTCCTTAAGTGAAATTGTCATATTACAGCTACTGTAGGAAGTTATAGCAGCTTGCAGGTTCCAGGTCTGTGCCCTGGCTCTGTCCCAGCTGTATGTTTGTCTGAGATCACCGTGTACACCCTTGTTCCTTCACACCCCAGAAACTTGTCATGGTTTCTGCTGGAAGGAATCCTGAGTTCCTGGTCCTAAAGGAAGGTGGAGTACCATACTCCAAATTCACCAGCTGGCTAGTTGGAGAACTGAGATCCTGAACCTAGCTCTCAGCTTCAACATATCTATTTAGAAATGTAGAGAATAAATTCTGTTCTTCTCTGAGACCTGGAGCTGACAGCCAGCCAAAGTAAGGTGTGCTTGTTTCCAGATGGTTGAGTGCCTTCAAGTCTTCTTCTGGACTTGGGCACTTTAATCTTTCATATTTAATTTTGTTTCTTTTTTAAAAAAAGCTTGGGTTTTCTGACAGAGTGAATCACAATCTGTCTGAGATTTTGTTTTCAAGTCATACTATCTATTAATGTAATATGACATTGCATTCTTAAAAATCACTGGTCACTATTATACATTTCACAGTATTGAGAACTGAATGTTGTCCCTCAAAAATGTGGTAATATTTAAGAACACATATTTTCCATCAAACATAAAGAAAGACAAAGTACGAGCTTAGTGAACATTCAGATCTCATTATTATATTTATGGGTTTAAAATATGACACTGGCTTGTTTACATAGCCAAAATAGTTTGGCATGGTCAAAATAAACAATTATTTAAAGTTAGACAAATGGTAATTATGTATATTTTAATGTATTTACCCAGCTACTGATTCAGATAAATACTGTGAGTGTTAAAAAAACATTTGTCATGTGAAAAATGATTGTTCCACTAGCAGAAATTATTTCATAGGTAAAAACAGATTATGCTTCAGTATGTTTTGGTTTTGTTTGGTGTGTTTTTTATTATTTTTGTAGACATGCATAAATATTTCCATGAGCCTTCAGTAGTTCATACTACTAAGACTGGCAAAATTTGCTGCAGGAGGCACACCTATGTATATCCCTCACTTACACTTGCTGGGAGGCTTGTCACAGAGGATGGAGTGCAGTGTCACAGCTGGTCACCCCAAGTTTCTGCCAAAAACAGACAGTGCAGAGCAGACACTCTCCACTTTTATGGACACTGCAGTCCGCAGTGAACTTTGTGATTAGTTGTTCACATGCTAGAAAAGCTAAAGGATTACTTTACATTACTTGTCTTGAGGTTTGCATCCATTTAATGAGTTATGCTTTAGCTATACAACTGGAGTGTTTGCTTTAAATGGGCTGCATAGAATATACGAGTGGGTTAATAGCAAGATAATTTCCCTATGGAAAATAATTATGGCTTTGACCCTCCTGGAATCTGAATGAAATGCTGCAGGGATAAGAGAAATTAATATTAACTCCCTAAATCCTACCAGAATAGCTGAACTGAAAAAATAGTTCATATACTTGGGGTACATTTTTTATTCAACAAATTATGGCACAGAATTGAGCGATACATACATATTTTCCTCTCCAAGACTTTATCTTTTATGTAATTTACAAATAATTTTTTTAAAAACTAGATTGAGGATCTAATTGTTTGATTTGTCTGAAATCTCATTTTTGAAGTCATTAGTAGATCCATCAGGACCCAAGCTGTGTAACAGTGATTTAATTCCCTTATAAAGTTCCCCTATATTTGCTAGCAGTTATAATTACCATATCAAATGCACTCCACTGTCAGAGAAAATGTCACACATCAAAATTATTATAAATGGTTTTGAAACCTTGAAAACACTTTTTTTTTCTGAAAGGAGAAAGTGTGGCTGTTGAAAGAGCCTTTTATTTAAGAAGTCATCAAACCTCCTTTTTGCTCAGTTCTTGATTGCATTAAGGGAAAGAATTGCTTATTTTCAGTTTCAAGGGATGCCTAAGACTGTTTACTAACCTTAGCATCTCATGAGTTTATTTCAGAATGTATTGTGTTGCATACTACCATGTTAAAAGGACTTTACAATCACTGTATAAGATAACTAATTTTGAAAAGAGCCACGGTTTCCTTGGAATTGTACACAATCAGATACATTATTATAGTATTAAAAACCAGACTTGTGTTACAGGCTATATGTCAAGTACTCTAAAAAGGGGCATCTCTTTAATATTTGTGTTCCACTGCTCCATGGGTGACCTCAGGCCTGACATGCCTTGTAAACCCTAGTTATTATGATGAACACAGAATTACTTTGTTTTGCCTGGCATTTCTGCATCAAGTATTGCTGTAACACAGGAGTGTTTTGTATATGAGCTAATTTCTTATTGCAGCAGTTCTATGAGTCAAACAGATTTTATCTTTATTCAGGGTGAACAGGAATTTCAGCTGTGACAGACGCATTAGCTGGGCAAGCTTGGCTGAAAACGCAACAGGCCCATTTTTTGCAGTGCTCACTAAGGCTTATTTAAAATTGCCAGTGGGTTTTTGCAATACAATTTCTTTTTAACAGTTTAAATTGAAATTAACCTTTGTCTTTGAAAAAGGTATAACAAAGGGAAGAATATCCTTACATTTCTCCAGGATATTCTGATTCAATTTTAAATTTTGCAATTGTTTTGTTTCTAGGTATCTTTATATAGTTTTATTTGAATGCTTATGAAAGACCTTAATGTAGTTACGCATAGTAATAAAGCAAAGCATAGCTTTTTACTTTATAAGTAACACAAAGCATTAAAGAACACCAAACCGAACACACCCCTAGTGTACGGCTGCTGGGGAAGGCCGGTTCTGTTCTCCAGCACGACGGTGCCCGTGCTGCGCGGCCCGGAGAGCTATGCCGGACCCCCACAACCTTTCTGCTTTCTCTCTTTTCGCAGCTCCCTGATCGTTCAGGACGCATTTTCCAGCTTTGGCCGCGCCTGGGAGAGGAGGCAACTGCGCTGTTGTCTCAATCCCCACATCAGCCCGGTGAATTCCTGGATCTGCTTCTCACGGTGCATTGGAGAGGGTCTTTTCGAAAAGACTGGGATGCTGACTACATTCTTAAAGACCGCCGCAAGGCACACGGACACTGTCGAGGCCAGGCTAAGGTTACAGGGAAAGCTCAGCCTCGGGTATTTCCTGAAGTTTGTGTGCTTTCCTATACAGCCAGACTGTCCCGCTGTCCCCTTGGGGTGGCATTACGGAAACCAACCCACCCCGTACGCCCCAAATGCTTGCTTTCTCCCCTCTGAGTCCCAGCCTGGATGGCTTCTCGTTCAGCTGCCCTGCCCGTCGCCTTCGCCCCCTTAACCTCCGTGGTTACCGGAGCGAGGGGCTGGCAGCGCGGGGCGAGGCGGGAGCGGGGGAGGAAGAGGAGGTTGAGCCCTGTCACCGGAGGCTCGTGACACGGTTGCCTCCCGCCGGTTGCTGCCGGACCGGGACAACGGACGCGCGCCCAAGCGCAGCGGCCCCGCTGGGGCACCTCCGGGAGCAGGTGGTGAGGTGAGGGCAGGACACACCCTGGGTATGGGCAGAGGAGGAGGGGAAGAAAAGGGTGAGAAACACCGTAGGAGACCCTCCTGGAGCATGAAGGAAATGCTGCAGGTTTAAGAGAAACTATTAACTCCCTAAGTCCTACCAGAGTAGCTGAACTGACAGAATAGGTTGTGTGCTTCGGGTATATTTTTCATTCAACAAATTATCATGACACAGAGGTGGGAGATACATGCGTATTTTGCTTTCCAAGACTTCTTGATATTTTATATAATTTACAATTATTTTTTTTTAACCGAATCAAGCATTTAATTGTTTGATTTGCCTGGGATCTTGTTTTCGAAGGCATTACCAGATCCATCACGACACAGAGCTGGGTTACAGTGATGTAGTACCCTTACAAACCTCCCCTGCACTTGCTGGTAGTTCTAATTACCACATCAAATGCACTCCGGTGACAGAGAAAACGTCACAGATCGAAATTATTATAAATGGGCTTGAAACCTTGAAAACATTTTTTTTTTTTTTTCTTTTTTCCCTGAAGGGAAGGAAGTGTGGCTGTTGGGAGGGCCTTTTCAGAACTCATCAAACCTCGCGCCACTCCGGTGGTCACCACAGCCCGGGGCTGGCGGCGCGCGGCGCGGGGGTGGGGCTGCAGGCCCTGTCGCGAGAGGCGGCGGTTGACTCCCGCCGGTTGGTGGCGGAGCGGGACAATGGAGGCGGCTCCGAGCGCCGCTGGGTGCAGCGGCCCCGCTGGGGCACCTACGGGAAAGGTACTGAGGTGAGGGCAGGAAACACCTTATGGGCAGAGGAGGAGGGGAAGAAAAGGGTGAGAAACACCAGAGGGGTGACAGCGGGCAGAGGAGGGCGAAAAGTCTTTTCCTATTTCCTCTTCTTCTCTTTCTTTCTCACAGTTTCCGAATCAACATTTAACTGTTTATATTGATTGGCAATAAATTAAATAACCCAAGTCTCGTCCATGAGCTTTCTCACTCATGTTCCTGCTGTTTTCACCCCCTCCTCCCCTTGTGGGGAGGAAGGGTGCAGCTGGTGGGGGCAAGGGGGCTCCCAGCTGGGGCTGCCCCACCACAAGCACAAGGATGGCATGTAACCTTTTTTTTGTGAAGCAGGCACTCATAGGGAAGAAATTCTTATCTTAAACCAAGGACTCACCACAGCTGTTTGGTCCCAAGGTTTCATCCCAGTTGTTTGGAGCATCAACAGGCTGTGAGCATCCCTGAGATGCTGCTCTTCCCAAGAGTTTCTGCACATACTACTTGCATGCACTACTACTCTGCCACTTACATGTATTTGCTTTGACCCACCTTTTCTTTATGTCTCTGCATGGCTCTTCCCACCAGATTGGGTCCTTATGTTCTTTGCTACATGGATGTCATGGTTAATCCATTGATATCCCAAACCAGGACAGTGGGTTCAAGTAGCAAAGGCAAGAGGCACACACGAAAGACAACTCACAAAATTTTCCAGCATTTTGAGAAGCAGTGTCATTAAAGGCCTCTTTTGTGACTCACACATGGGTGAGTATCAGGCTCATTTCAGCCAAAATGTAGGAAATTTGTAACAAAGATGTTTCTACTGGTCCTATATGAAGATAGGTCTAGCATCAAATTAGGTTGGATTCTCATAAGGATGATAAAAATCACATCCCTGACAGCAAGGTGATACTCCCACAAAATTTTGATTCTGGTTCTAAAGCATAAAATCATGGGAGCTTTATATTGAGTGTCTGTGAGAATTTTATAGTGATTAGACAGTGTTATTTGATGAATTACTGTAAGTGGCTGAATTATTTTGGTTGAAAATTATGCAGATGAAAAAAAGGTGAAATAAAATAGGCCGAATAATAACAGAAGAAACACACGGTTGATCACAACCTCAAGCATATTCTCATCATAGGAAACTTCAGCTTACATGAGTTCAATTTTGCATAACTCTGAGCAGCCCAAGACAGACCCCCTTATACTGAAAGCACTGGGTGACATCACTAGCACATTTACTTTCATATGAAAAGTGTATCATTGTTTCAATACATATTCCTAATTTTGATGTACTTCTTAAACTGTGTTGGCAAAGCTTAGGCCGGGCCAGTGATTCATACAGGCAGGTTTTCTATTAAAGTGTACAATTACATTTTTCAATCTGAATATTTTTATCATAGCTCTGAGGTATGTGAATCAATGCATCCCCTATCGTACTCATTAGTTACAACAGTCAAAAGCTATCATGGGAGAAGCATAATCTTTTTGCATTTAATAAATGAAGATAAGTTTGCATAAGCACTGGAAGTTTATTGCATAAACAGGCTTGAAAGATGAAATGTCACATATGCCTAGATGATCTGGAGCATGAAAAACAGTATTTAGAGAGTTTCTTGGGAAAGAGAATAACGTATTAAGCAGGTGCAGATTTCCTCTGTGCTGTTAACATCAAAACTGCTGAACTATTAAATTAACTGAAAATTTTCATTTTATACCTAAAAATATTGCATTACTTAAAGATACTTAATTATAAAATACATTATTATCATCATTATTATATTTATTTTGAAGCTCTTACTCATTTTTGCCTGAGAGAAAAACTTGTTTCCCTAATGGGTTTGACAGTTAAGGTGGGTTTCCAGAGTCTAGAATGATCTCCTCGGCTAGGAAGCCATCTGGCATTTGCTGTTACTCTTTTACACAACTGATAGTGCCCAGATGAGCAATAATGTCTATTATTTCCACAGCTGGCTGCCTCAGATCAGCTCATAAAGTTAACCTGGTTTCTGATTTCTAAGTGGCATATAAGGATCTTTTGCATAATTTTAGGAATATGAAAGTAGGCATTTACTTTTGGTAAGTGGTTGACCACCACTTATGATCTGGAATGTAAAAATGAACTGTTTGAATTTTAGACATGCAATGTTTGAACAAGTTGAATGTTTCCCACATCCCTGCTAAGAGGAATTTTTCTTTTAAACTGGCAGTTACTGGTATAGATACCACTGATATTTTGGCAGAAAGCAAATCTAAGAATATGTATTAGTCAACTTCAGCTCCCAAAATACTACTGTAAAATCTTCTTTTTAGACATAACTGACCTACTATGAAATTGCAAGTCATACAAATACAACATTGAATAAATCTTGAGAACTGTATGCTTTAGTTAATATTTTTAGCAAAGTATACCAGTGGTCCCAGAATAGTACTATTGATGCAATTAGTCTGTCAGGCCATGAGTGAAATAAAAGATGCAGGTTTTGATGTAGAATCCACCAAGTTTGTACTTAACCCTTATCTCATGTCATCCATCCCTGGGCAAAGATGTAAGATCTGGAGGCCAAGGATCCCTCAGGAACAAGATTCCAGTTGAGGTAAAGTAAATGGAGAATTCAGTTGTCTTTAGGAAAACTTCCTCTCATGTAAGTTCTTGTATGATAGGATGATGGCTACAACAATGAGTTCCCAGCTATTCTGTCTCCCCCTGGGAATGTACAACTCAGTTTTGATACATGATAGATACAAATAAAGTCAACAAAGAGTAACAGCAAAAGGACAACAGAATGAAGAAAACTAAATCAGTTATACTATATGATTTTACTTCAGTGTCACCTTTGCTTCTAAAATTTTACAGAAAAAAAAAAAAAAAAAAAAAAGTTAAGCAATACTTGAAAAGAAACCCAAACCTGTTTTCTAATTTTGGTATACAGCATGTAAAAATTAGCTTTCAAATACTTTACACATAATTTATTTACACTAAACATTGAATGCATCTTAAGCATGTATTGTCTTCCTAGCCTTAGAGTCACGAAATTCTGATTTTGGATGAAGATTACCCTTGTTGTTAATTGAACAGGCATCAGAAGAGAGTGAAATATCCCATTTACATGTACAACAGGGACTTGGCTTTTACTCCTTCTCTGGACAAGAATGTCTGCACAAAGAAAACTATAGCATATACATACTGTGGCACCGTTTTTAGGGCTCCCACACAATGGCTGATTCCTCAGAGAAAATCACAGTTTTTCCTCAAACATTGTGCCTGCTCTATTTAGGAACTGTGAGGCCTGAGATGAGGGCAGGCAAAGCTTACAGAAACCTTGTGGGCTGCCTCAAACCGTTTTCTGCCTCAGTGGTTGCCATGGAGCTTTGGAGAGTTTGACAGTTCAGGGCAATCACCAGATTTCATATGCACTCCCTATTTCATGCTGTTTTTCAAAGAGGCTCTTGCTAACATTTGATGAGGAGGATTTCTCTGCACAAAGTTTGCAGCCCATACTAACCCTGTCAACTGGGGCCTTAACGTTTAAGGAAAGGATGCTGTGTAGACAATTGAAAGCATCTAAACTTGTCCTGGGACTAGGCTACCCCTCGGAGCCTGGAAAATCCAGCATTTCTTGAGGCACAGGGGAAAATCAGGTTTACCTTCTCTCTGGTTCACTAAAGGTTAAGATATGGCTTGGGAATGCTAAAAATAGTGACCAGAATACACCACAGGATGCAGCTGTGCAGGTCTGGATTATATTTAGCAGTTTATAGCTGACTTTGCCTCTCAGCTAGACCATGAGGCTGGCTACATTGCCACAGTGCAGGAAGGATCTCAGAGCTACTCTCCTGTCTCCCTTCTCTATCTGCAGATGGATCTTTGATTATCTCCAATTTCCATTCTGAGTCTGGACCATCTCCTCTGTCTATCTGTTTAGATTAAGAGCTCATGACAGGGCAGTAGGATACTGCATGCTAAAATGAGGAATAACCATCTATCTCCTTCCTTCTCTGGTTACAGAACTGTGAAGGAACAGTGATAACCTTTTATAAAACGTGTTGTGAGAAGCAACAGCTTTTCCATAATTTTATGAGTCATAACATTTACTTTGAACTTCTAATAAAAAACAGTCCTCATAAAGCAGAAAATGAGTTTGGGAGCAGAGCTCTCAGAATGAGTAACATTCCTGTTGTATGCCAGTTGGTAACAGGCCTGTGCCAAGTTCACAGTGCTATTCCCTGCTGCTGGCAGATTGTGATATGTCCCTGAAACACAGATGTTGAGAAGGTGAGGGAGAATTTTAGAAAGTCTACTTGCTTAAGGGTTATCCATCAAGATACACACATTTCCTGTGTGACCTGCTATAGATGACCCTGCTTTGGTGAGGGGAGGGTTAGACTAAATGATCTTACAAGGTCCCTTCCAAACCCTAACTTTCTATGATTCTATGAAACCTATTACATCTGTCAGTATACTTTTGTGTCTGGAATCAAATTAAGGGGGTAACTCAAAAGCGGGGTTTTTGGATGTTTAGTCATAGTGGTACCCCATAGCAATGGTCTGAAGGAGACCTGAAAGGAGGATCAGTGGTTTATGCTTTCCCCTCTTCCTGTGCAACCTCCTGAAGTTTTGTGATACATAAAGACCCAAGAGTGTGAGGCAGACCTGTTGTTTTTTTGTACCCTGAAGTTATCAGAAATGTCAGTGTCAGTGTAAACATTTGCCAGAGGTTTCCTTTATGATTTTTACAGGTCTCCTGACAATCATTCATGCAGTGTTCGTGCCATTCCTCAAGTGCCAGTAATCAGGAAAAGTGTCTTTAGCAATTACACTGTTTAATCTTTATCACTTAATCTCTACCTGACAAGATGGTGGCACCACTTGGACTTGATAAAAGCACCTGCATCATGCAGAGGCATTTGCTATCTGTTTTTCCTCCCCTGGCAGAGACACCTTACATATGTTAATATATTCAGTACTGGATTGTATATTATATTTTTCTCAGTTTTTTTACATGTGCCACTGACTTGAATGGGATATGTCTGTTGTTGCTAGGATTTATTATGTAACATGACCAACCTGTTAATATTGTTTCAGATTATATGAAGTATGTTCATAAAATCAGCATGTTCAAATGCCCTTGCTCTATGCTCTGCAAGTGCTATAGAAAGCAAATTATGCTTCACGTTAATTGTCAAAAAAGCTCTTTAACACCAAGAGAGTGTCACAGAATTTACTCTCTTGAAAAAGAATTAAGGGGGTTCTGCTTGCTCTGAAGTAGGAAATCCGTCCTCTCCTAAAACTCAGGCCCTCAGAGATAAAAAAAGCACCTCTATGCTGCTGTGTGTTCAGTGATGTGGGTCCCAGCCCAGATAGGATGGAAGCTGCCACTTTCCTTCCTGCTTCCAACCTACAACTGCAGTTGGCATGAGTGGGTATTACTGCCACTAATACCAGTGGTATGTATATAAAAGCTTTTAAATTCCTGATACTGGATATTGCTTGAGAGCAAGCATGTAAAGATAAAGCACATCAGGTATAAAATTAAGGTGGTCTTCATGGCGCTGAAGTATGTATTTTCACTATATCCAGGTTCCCAGGTTCCCCTGGAAAAAGAGCTCTGATTCCAGAGTTCACTGCTAGAGCTGGCAGGAACTCTCAAAAATGCAAGTTCCTGTTTGCCCATTTGTTGCTAGTACTTCAGGTAAACAGCTTTTTCCCAGATGTAAGACAGAAACATGAGTGAATGAACCATCTCTTACAGAAAGGAGTGTGCTAATGAAACATTTATATGCCACCAGTGTGAAACTCTGGAATTAAAAATTAAAAGGCCTACTCACATTACAATTTGCTTTCAGGATTGGCACTAATTGGCAATGCTGTTGGCAGTATCAAGAGGGAGGGCAAGAACTGAGTAAGCACAGAGAAATATTCGTCCAAAGAAATGGTTCTAGGTAAGGCTTAATGTACATTTACTATGCAGAAAGGGAAGCTGAACACTGTTGTTGCCAATAGTGTAACTATTTTTTTGCAAAGTCCTGCATTTGGAAAGTCTGTCAGTCTTGTCTAGGGATTTTCTCAGGTGCTAACCACACTTCATCTGTGTGTTTTGAAAATTGTGGCTTGCAGATACGGACTAATGCTTAAATACACAAAATTGAATGGGGAAGAAGAATATTCTAAGCAGTATAAAAATAATCTAATGCAACACTGCCTAAGTCAAAAAGAATTATTTGAAGACAACTAATGTCATAATATTGGTGCAATAGCTACTATAAAGCTTTACTTCTTGCATTTGACCCACTAAAGCTGTAGCATGGGACAGATATAAAAAATCCCCAAACCTGCTAAAAACCCTGTCCCACATCTTTTGTCTTGAGTCGCATACTCTTTAAGAGTTTTCTCTGGTTTATTCAATATAATGGTGCAATGTTCACTGCGTTGCCTGTCATTTCCATGATGCATCTGCCTCTTTGATTCCTTGCTACCATTTCTTGGTACACCCTGATTCTTATCTTCAAGACCCAATTACAAAACGAATCATTAGCTTATGTGTCTCTTGATGCTGTGTAATGCATAACTATGATTTACTGATAATTTTTTTGCACCTCTTCATGCTTTTTTCCAGTTTTTCCCTTAGACCTGTTGACCTTGTATCAGACTTGGCAATAAATCTCTTAGGTTGTCGTTCATCCAGTCACCACATAGAGTACGTTTCCCAAGCATTTAACAGCCAGGTGTATAATCAGGAAGTCTTGAGATGCCTTTTGTTTGTTTTCTTGTATTTTATTCTCAATTAGCTGACACGAGAGCATTGAGTACTGCACACAATGAACAGCTGTACCAAACCATAAGGCTGTTTTCCTGAATTATGTGAACATTATGTTTTACTTTCTGTATGTGCTGTGCTGGCCACAACTTGTAGAGAGGAGGCATGATCCTGCTGGAAGGAAGGAAAGGAAAGGAATGTTTACTTGCCTAAGGTGTGGAGGCAGGAGAAGGAAAGAGCAGAATTGGTGCAGGGTTAGCCTGCTGTGGCTGTGCAGTGCAAGAGTGGGTGACTGTTGCAAGTACTGGGTAGAACCAAAAGGGAAAGCTGAGCAGTTGAGGGGATTGCTGCTTGTAAACATACAGTTGGGAAAAAGCATGTGCTCAAATCTTACTCAATATGGGCATCTTCTTTAAAAATTATTTCAACATATGCTTTTCAAGTCATGCCAGATATTCAGTGTTTTTCCAGAAAGTGCACACTTAAGGTTGGACTTGATGATCTCAGAGGTCCTTTACAACCCATCTGATTCTGTGATTCTGTGAACTGAGACAGTGAAGTGCAAGTAACAGTGCTTTTCCCAGGATGGAAAGTGTCATAAAATTCTGTGCTTGCTCCTTTTAGCTTCAGTTCCCTTTTAGCAGCTATAGTCAGCACAGCACCCCTCTTCAGTTTGTGTAAGATAGTGTTAGTAGAGCATGTGATCTGGCATTGTTGTGGAATGTTAGAGAGGTTTGGAGAATGTTGGAGAATATTCCCGAATATTCTCGAAGAGATAGGGGGTACGACCCCTTTGCTATGCCCAACCCCATGTTTGGGAGGCCAATTAGATCGGCCCATACTCCGGTGCTACCTGCACCAGGGATTTGCTGTGCTACAGGTAAACACACCGGGTGTCCAATAAAAGGTTATGTTGGTGGCAGGGGTGTGGTCACGGAAGCACTATATAAGCGAAAGTTGCTGCGCAATAAACCAGAAGTTCATTTATCAACCATATTGGTTGCACGCATTTTTCTTTGCCGCTCCCGCAACTGGCGCCCGAACATGGCATAGTCTATAGGCCTGAGCAGATCAAAACTATTACTTGTCTTCTTTAACTCTAGGGTGACGGAATAAATCTTGAGTGCCTTCTCAGATTTCAACAAATTATGTGAATTAGAGCAGTTCATTGACTATTCTAATACATGCCTTGTTGCCCCCAGATTACAGGGGCTGTTCTGGCAGCTGATAGTAATTGAAGTGTAGAAGTGCTTTGGCTAAGCTCTATTTCTTCAAGGCTCATTTCAGGCAGTAAGAGAAAGAAAAGAAGTGACAGTGTTTCTTCTTACCACCTGACAATTTTCTTGCACACTGTGAATTCCCAGGTAGGAAATTAATCCAGTCGTTCTCCAATGAGGATGACATTAAACCAGAGGCAGAATTTGACTGGAGGACGTTTGGCTTTAAAAACAGGGTCTCCAGAATTACAAGTAAGTTCAGGACATATAAGAGGTTATGTGCAGAACCTGGGGTACTGAGGAGTAATTCTCATATCTAAATAGTTAAAATTATTATAGTTAGGTTTGGAGTAGTGTACGTTTGTATGTTATTTAACTAAAATTAGGTCTTGTGTTTCTGCATCTATTTCATGTTTCCTTATCATTAAATGTTGGTATAGGCAATTTTCTGGGTCAAATTCTGCCCCTATTGGCTGTTATAACCCTCTTCCCTAATAAATTAACATCAGGGCATTTTAGGAGCTTGATCTAAGTACTGATAAGAAACCACAGAGAACCATCAGCATTGTTACAACCTAATATGCATTTTTATCAGCTCATTTAAAACAGAGAGGGACTGAGATCTGGAAATTTTCGTATTGCTGTTTTTCCTTCCACTATTAATCTGATAATCTGCACAGTCGTTATAACATTTTAAAAAAAAGTTTTTCAATTTTTCACCTGGGAATACAGGATAAATTGGTCGAATCACATATATGAAGAAGATAAGACTTGCATTCTGGCTCCTAATCTCATTACATACTGTGTTAATTAGAACACATCAGAAACTGGTCTGCTTACGTTTCTCTTTCTATGAAATGGAGATATGTAGTCTGTAATGATGTGGGATTTTATGCATTAACAACGCACATAATCTGTTTTGATTCCACAACTGGATTATCTCAAGGAACCCTGGGCTATACAGGCATAAGCATGTAAGTCTCTAGTGTATATAGGTATATATTTATATATAATACAGGTAAATCAGATTATGACCTATGTTATCATTATAGACACCTCAGGACAAAAACCAAAAGGAGAATAGTAACTTCTTTAGTATGAGGTTGACAAGGCAGCAGAACAGGCTGCTCAGAGATGTAGAGTCCCCTTCTTTGTAGATATTCAAAACCCACCAGGATACAGTCCCGTGTAATGTGCTCCAAGTGAACCTTCTTTAGTGGGAGAATTGGATTAGATGATCTCTAGAGATCCCTTCACACTCTGAAAATTCTGTAATATTTTCAAAGAGATATTTTAAACTAATGCTTAAAAAACACTTGTCAGAACAACTAGTTTTGAAAGCCATTTCTCTCCTATAGATGAAGTTGTTGTCTAGAAGGATTTGCAGAAGCTCTCAAATGTCTAACTCCTGTGATCAGCTTTGGTTTCAATGCCTCTGAATGCCTGGCCACAAATCCTAATGTCATTGCCCGTTTCAGTTAAACACTCAAGGGGGCTTGATTTGTTCCCAAAACCATAACCAGGCGTCCATAGCCTTTAGCAAACGATACGAAACTAGCAAAGCCCTTGCGATAAACTGCTAATAGTTCCTGTTTGAAGGAAGCTGTAACTGCTTAATTGCGTGGCATTACCTTACAGTGGAGCAGAGAACGGTTCGCATTTTCCCCTTCCCTGCCGAGGCTCACTGCCTGGCCTGGCGATCCCTGCCGCCCTCGGGTTCTCGCAGACGCCGCTGACTTCTCCGTGCTGCGGACTGCCGCCAGCCCTCTCCCTCCCCAGAGCATGCGATGGGACCTACGTACCGGGCAGGGGCGGAGAGGCTTCACCCCTGCCTCCGCTGGCGGCAAGGGGCAGCGGCAGGGATCCCCGTCCTCTCGCCCACAAGCAGACCCACCCCGCTGCTACCCCCGCTGCTACCCCCACTGCTACCCTAGAAACCTCTCTGCCATCAGAGCCGTCGAGTCACGGCAGGGCACCAACCCGTTACCCGTTACCTGCGACCCTGCAGCACCTCTCCGCTCCGCCGCCCAGGGCCCGGGCCCGCCCCCCCGCGCCGCTGATGCCGCCCGGCCCGGCCCCGCCCGGCCCCGCCCCTCCCCTCCCGCAGGCACCGCCCGCCGCCCGGGAGGCTGGGGGCCGGCCCGGCCCGAGGAGCGCGGCAGTCGCCGAGGCGCTGCGCTCTGCCGGGCGGGGGTACTGCGGCTGCCAGCGGCGGGGCATGCGGGCGGCGCGGTTCTGAGCCTCGGCCATGGCTGAGAAAGTTTCGGCGGCTGCGGAGAGGCCGCGGGGGGCCGGCCACGTCGGCTCCTCTTGCTCCGGCTCCTCCTCCAGCTCGGAAACTCTCTCCGAGGAAGGGGAGCCCAGCGGCGGCGGGCTGGCAGCGGCCCCAGGCGACGCGGCGGCCGGGCTGCTGCTGCGGCGGCGGCCGGGCGAGGAGCGGGCGATACCCGGAGACCGGGCGGAGGACGGCGCCTCGCTGGAGGAGCGGGATGAGGAGGTGCGCGGAGCCGGGGCGGCGGCGCTTGCTTCTCCCGCCCGGAGGCACCGGGGGCGCGTAGGGAGGCGCCGACCGGGGCGGCCCCCCCCGTGAAAGCCGGGATGCGGCTTCGTGCCCACCTGGTTACAGCCCCTTGGCGTCATCTCCCCTCCTAAACCTTCGGCGTTTTTCTTTTTGCGCCCGCGGCTCTCGCTTCTTCTGACTGCCGATAATTGAGGCTTGGGGTGTTTTTTGTATGGAGAGGGTATTTTCTGTTATAAGAAACCTCGGTTTTTTTGTAGCGTGTCACCTTTGGATAGCATTGCTCTAAAGCAAAGTCTTCAATGTCAGACGGAAGTGATACGCAAGACCCTAAACTACGCTAATCCTCTTGGGAGAGCTAATGACAGGCTGTGGATTATGGAGGAGCTCTGTAGGGGATAGATCTGTAGCATGATACGCGGGTATTCATTCCCTTCCCTCCCCTCCTGATGTGGTTGCAATACCTTCTAACGGCACTCTAAAACAAAGCCAGAACCCCACTACCTTACAGTAAAGTGACCCTTTCGAGTTCAAGACTGATTTTGTTGTTGTTGTTGTTGCATGGTTCGCACTCCTTTTAAAGGTATTTCGTGCCATGATCTCGAGACTGAGCACATTGTTTTATCTGGCTGCCTTACTGTTTTGCCTCCGTACGTAGTGTCTTCTATGCTATCGTTGAGCGGCTGACTTGCCTTTTGTTGTCAACTTTTTAATTTGCTGTTATGCTGCTAAATCGTGTTCCTTTATTCTGTGTTGGGTTTTTTTTGTTTGTTTGGTTTTTTTGTGGTGGTGTGTTTTTTTTGTTTGTTTGTTTTTTGTTTTTTTTTTTTTTTTTTTTGGAAACCCCTTTTAGGCAAACCCCTTTTAGGCCTTTTTAGAGAAATACCTGCGTATCTGCGGAGCGCTTGCTGAAGTTGTTGGCAAGTACTGAAGCTGCAATTGCCGGTAATGTTTCCCTCCACGGTAATGACTTGTTTATGTAGCTTCTCTTTTCCTTTTTATTCCCTGATGACTGCCACCACTGTTGAAGTGATACAACAGTGGGACAGTGCGGTGAATTGGATCTAAATATAACTTCCTCTGCTCCCCCCCTCTTTTTTTTTTTTTTTTTTTTTTTCTTTAAATACTCAAACTTGGACGAGATTCCTGGTCTGTTGCAACAGCATGTGCCCACAAAGGGTGGAATGTGCATTTATGTCAGTAGTAGAATGAATGTGCATATGTCCACATAATTTTTTTTTCTTTATAGAGGTGTGAACTTGCTTTATTCACGGAACTGAGTAGGAGCTGTGTAGCTGCTGTTAGCACAGTGCTCTTTGGTAGGTAATTAATGTATTCTGCTTCTCGGCAGGTCTTGTACATGTGGTCTGGGAACTGTGCTTTCCCACAGCTGTATGGTGCCTAGTTGGTTTGGTGCTCAGTTGGTAAGCCTGCAGAATACTGCGTAGAAGTACACAAAGGCTATCTGTTCAGTTAGATGTACTCAGAGCTGCTGGCAGACCAGTTAACTTATGGTTAAGGCTGGTTATTTCTGTATGTGCTTTGGAAATTAATTTGTCACCTTTTGAACTGAAGGTATAGGGAACGTAAACCCCTCAAAAAATCAATATTGCATTCATTGGAATTTGGAAATTCTCTGTGGGCAGTCTGATACTTCAGCTACAGTTAGTAATGCTAGAAGATACCAGTATAAACTCATTTTAGTAACATTATATTCCAAGATTGCTTGGAATATGCAGCCTTCTTCCTTCCTTTTTATCCCCTTCTGCTGGAGTCCTTCATTATCTGAAATCAGTCTTTTTTGTCTGTGATTTTTATGCTTTGCTTTTGCTCTTTCTTCCATTTTGATGTAGTCAGTGCTTGCAGCTGAATTCCTGCCTACCTGCAGAGCCACCTGACAAATCTGCCTGTATAATCGTTTTTTTTGTGTGTGTGTGTGCAAGACAATGCATTAGAGTGCAGAAATAAATGTTCTCAGTTTTAAATTAGCATATACACATCACTGTTACTCTCACACTGAAACCTTTAAGTGTAGTGGGAAAAGGCCAGATTAAGGACCAAGATAAATTTACAGATGTTTTCAGACTTTATGTTCTCCTGCTGAAAGTATAACATTGAGAGCAGTACTTGAAGATAGCATTTTCATATCAACATCCCATATAATTACTGTCAAACTATGAAAATTTTTATGTTCTCTGCAGTGTTCTCTTCCTGAGTTCTTTTAGTGTTACAGATCTTTGGAGCTTGATCCTGCTCTTCCAGGTTTCATTTGTCTTGTTGCCCTGCCCTTGTTCCTGTTGCCAACATAGCAGAACGGAATGTGTTGGTAACGGCTGTTCAGTATCCCTTAGACTACAGTGAAACAGATTGTCTTGATAGCTCTCTAGCTGCTACTTTAGCTGTCAGTAAATTCTTCAGACCGTGGCATAGAAAAATATTTTCAAACTAAATCTCTGAAAGAGTAATTAGAAATCAACACTTTCCCAAAAGTGCTACTACTTCATGTGGGGTTCCAGTAGACCTCTTTATTCTCTGGTGGTTTTGTGTAAGACATATTTGACAACTCTGATATTGTCCCCTCCTAGACCTCTTCTTTATACTACAGAATGCCAGGTGTTTAATGTGCCATTACAGAACGTGTTTCCAGACATTCTCATTGCTGTCTTGTGATTCTTTGCAGGTGGTCACATCTGTCTTGAAGCATGACAAAAAAAACCAGGATGCCACACTCAGGTTCAGGCATTGCCATAGATAACTAGGGCAGAAAGATTATTTCAGAAGTCTCTCAATTGGTGTTATTGTTTACATAGCCCAGACTGCTCTACAGTTTGTTGTCTATTAAGAGTTTTATGTCTCTTTCTGAAGAATTATATGAAGATTTTGACTTTACCAAAAAGAATGGTTTGTGTTCCTCACCCAATGAAGGAAACTTAATGCTGTCTCTTAGAATAGGGATGCTTTTGCATCTGGTAATTAAACACTAGAAAGGAAGACTCTAGCTTGTCACATTTGAAGAGTTCATTCGTGGAGGTGAGTGGGTAAGGGAACATCAAGATGGGAAGAGGACTTCTTTTTTCTTTTTTTGTTACTTCATCCTTCCGTTCCATAAACTTTACCATGAAAAAGTAATTACAGAATAACCAAAAGAAAAGCAGTCTCTCATTTCATGTAAGCAAAACCAAATGATAGTTTACATGAAAATGACAGCCAGTTACTAAAGTGTTTTTGATGTCTTACTCTGATATATTCAAATGGCTACAGGCAGATTATTTACCTATGCTCTTGTGAGGCAAGTGGCTAACTGCTGACAGAAGCAGGCAGGATGGGATTGCACAGTGAAGGCACTCAAGGCAAACACTACAGAGTGGATAGCTTACTACTTTGACCAGTGATAGGACAAGGGGTAATGGGTGTAAATTGGAACATAGGAGGTTCAAGTTGAATATCAGAAACAATTTTTTTACTGTAAGGGTGACGGAGCCCTGGAACAGGCTGCCCAGGGGGGTTGTGGAGTCTCCTTCACTGGAGACATTCAAAACCCGCCTGGACGCGTTCCTAGGCGATGTACTCTAGGGGGCCCTGCTCTGGCAGGGGGGGTTGGACTAGATGATCTTTCGAGGTCCCTTCCAACCCCTAGGATTCTATGATTCTATGATTCTATGATTCTATGATACTTTCCTAACTCAGTATTGTTGTTGCTAAAAGAGCATTCTGTATTCTCTTTAGAACTCTTTTTGTTGTTTCCCATTTCCCAGACTGTTATGGGAGGTGTCAGTGCTGGGCAACAGCATGTTTTCTGTTGTAATCTGACTGCTTCTACAGTTTGTGGGTAGTCAATATTAGAACAGTTATGGGGAAAGGAATAAATGTAAAAAGCCCCCAAATTTTCCCATTTTTCCGTCTGTTGCATTTCTCTGTTTTCTACATTAGTCTTTCTTTTTGACAAAAAAAAAAAAAAAAAAAAAAAAAAGTCTGAACAGGAAGGATGTTCTGTGAGGTTTATTGAGGCAAATGGTGCCAGATGTTATTGGCTGAGTAAGTTTCTCTCACTCAGAATGTTTTACAGTCTTCAAGTCCAGTCCATGGACTTACAGTCTTTTAAGTCCAATTGCATGGACTCATCCTAGGTCCATGAGATAAGCTTTTTTTGATGATGGCTTCCAAATCTTAAAGGCTTTACAGGGCGGGTGAGAGCCTCACTTGGCTTAATTTTGTGCCTTAAAGAGGATGAATGCAAACAGTGTTTTTCTTCTCTACAGCAGTAATCTCATGCATCTGTAGCTTAAATTGAGTGTTTTAGAACTGTCTGTCTTTGCCATCTCTGTCAGTTGACCTAATGAAAGTGTTTATTTTTTTACAAACATTTTCACAGTGACTGGAAATGTTTGTTGCTTACCAGAGCAGAGTAGCAGGCCAGGGAGGGCAAATATTTTTTCAGAGAGAATATTACTTTTTCATATAGCACAAGTGCTTTAGGTCTGAAGTAGATCCAAAAGCTTAGGAACACACCAGCATCTTCTGAATTACCATGGAGAATATTCTTCATTATTTTAGATGCTTTAAAAATGCTCTCAAAAAACCACCACAAAAAAAAAAAGGAAAACATGGTGTTTTGTTCTCAAATAATTTCAGTTCTTGCCTTGTAAATTAAATGTTTAACACTGAAGTGGCTATCAGAGTTGACAGAAATTGATCCTGTATTGGTAAGATGAGTAACATAACGGTAAAGGGATTTCTCATGAAGATGTGGTTGGTCATTCTACATTATTTCCTACTCTATTTTAAGTGTCTCCTGTGTTTAAAAATACACCTCACTGCACAGAGAGGTACAACAGCTTTTTCTGTTGCTGCTAACTCTTACCCTGAATCTGCCTGTTTATGACACATTCTACTGTGGCTTCAGGTGTACTTTATGGTGGGAATTAATTACTGGAAAATTAAGATTCTGCCATGAAAGTACTCATAGCAAGGCAAAGAGAGTGGTAGAAGGAAATACTGCTCTAAAAGTTGTTCTTTCACCCATTTGTCTTTAAGCAGGTGTCCACTACAGAGCTACAGAAGCCCCAGTGTTGCAGATTTTCTGCCAGATCTTCATCCAAACAAAACTGTGATTTGGGGGAGGGGTGAAAATAAAAGTGCTTTGTGATAAACTAGGCAAAGAGTGTGAACTGATGACAATGATTACTGGTGAATCCATGCATAATGGTGATGTCACTGGACCGTAAGTAGTAGTAATGCTTGTTACTTCCCTCCTTCCCTTCCCACCTGTCCTGATGGAGTGTTATTCATGGGACATGCTGGGACTGTGTGGCAGATATTGTAGATAATTTTTTCTTTTAACTGTTTCAGACTTTTTTTTGTCTTTGACAGTGATGGATCGTTCTCTGTTGTAGAGCACCCTGAAGGTTCTGCCTTAGGATGATTTGCTTAATTGCTTGGGTGTGATCATTAGATCATACTAAAGAGTAGTAATGCAGCCATAAAATGTATACTTCTCAGGATTAAAATTATTGCAGTGGGATTAAATAAGCACTCTTCTAGCCTAGAGCAGCCACATAACTGTTACTGTGTCATGTGAGCCAGAGAAAAAGAGTTTGATTTTTTTTCTAGATATGTTTGTAATAAGTTACCTATAAATACTTCACACTTGTAAGGCTGTCTCAACAGTAAAACATTCTCTTGATTTGCTCTTAGTATGAAAAGAAGTATGTTTGTCTCCTGCTTTAAAATTTCTGTGTGCATGATAGGTCTACAAGTTGTGTGCTAATAAGCATCTATATTATCTCAGAAATACTGTGGGACAAGGAGATGCACATGGTTGAAGCCTTTATGTAACAAAAAATGCGTTTTTTTCTGAGGTTTAAGAAAGTCTGTACAATAGTAATGTTAGCAGCTCTTTGGAGCTTCTTTTCAAGATATTTGGAGGGTATAAGTAAGCCTGTAACTACAGCATCTACTTTCTCACTTGGAGAAGTGAGAGCTGGAGAAGTGGTTCATGCATTGCATTGCATATCTGTTTTTATGTGCCAGAAATATTTAGATACTTAAAGCCTTCTGGAGGGTGTGGGTGAGGACCTGGTACAGTCTTCATACTAAAATTTGAATGCATTTGCAAAAATGTCTGAGTGGGCCTTTTGCATGTTCTAGATTTTACAGGCAGAAGGATGTAGTCCTGAGAATAATCTTCAGGACCTCTTATTGTCTGAATGTTCAACTGTGTATTCAAATGTAGAGGAACATCTTTTCTGAAAAGCTGCAGGTTTGTAGGAGGACGGCTTAACTCCAGTATAGTCTGCTGCGTTTGACAGTATTTTGGCTAGATGTAAGCTGCTTTGAAATGAATGTCAGTAAATAATAATATGGTGGTTAGTGCTATGAGGAAGCTCTGTGTGATGGGGCTGTTCTGCTGGCAGTAGCAGCCTGTGTAAAGTTGTGTTTATATAAAGGAATAGCAGGCTTTAACTCTTAAAGCATAAAATATGAACACTGTGAGGTGTACTGCAGATGAGAAGACCCTTGAGCTAGCAAGCTGAGCAGATAGATAGCCTTCTGCTGTGACAGTCCATGTAATGGGGCAATTTTCCTTTTGGTTTTTTTGCATATTATGCACTCTTTTCCGCTATCCCCAAAGCACAACATATAATCTCAAAGTGTGTCACACCGAAGCAGTGATACTCTGTCTCTGATCTTACTGTTTGGTTTACATAGAGTTGACAAATATTAAGCAGCAATGCTCTTCTGTACAAGGCATGAGATTTTTACACTTTTTTTTTTTTTTTTTTTTTTTTTAGGCAAAAATATGAAATGCAGAATTTGGGGACTTCCCAAAAGTTATGTATGGATCTGAGGAGATCAGTAATGTGAACAAAGCCCCTAGAGTTTTCTGTTAAAGCCTCCTTAGGCAGAATTGCTTGGAAACCAGGCTGAAGTTTTTCTTACACTCAGTGTTGCTGTTACAGTTTAAGACTTAGATGAAAGCAAAATTACAAGCTAGAAAATTATCTTTATCCTGGCCCAAACCAGGATAGTTGCGAAGCAGATTCCCATTGTTAAGAACTTCAGCAAGACAGGCTCTGTCTGTTCTGCTGCTGGCTTGGGAAATGACCTGTCCAGGCTGTGACTAGAGAGAAATACCAGTCCTTTTAATAGCTTGATAAGTGAAAGGATGAAGAAAAAATACTCTTTGGATTTGGTTTTGGTTATGGTTTTTATGTTGTTGTTGTTTGTTTGTGTGGGGTTTTTTTCCCCCCACTGTACTAAACGCGGCAGCATCCCAGTTTGTGTTGGAACGTCCTCAGTGTCAGGATATTACAGACAGTACTGAGCATGTTTTTCGCTATGATGCTTTAAAAACAGTGGTATAGGCTTCAAACACTCTGCAGTATAACATCCCAAATTTTTATAACTTGTTGCTTTAGCCTTCAGATATATGGGTTTTTTTCTATCTTTTCTCTCACAGCTGTGAAGTTTAAAATTCTTTTAAAAGCAAGATTTTAATACTTTGGTGATTCTTGGTTTTAAGATGAATGACTGATAAGAGGCTTGGGCTTAAATTCATGAAATGCTGATGTATCTTCATGCGGTGATAGGGGGGAAGGAAAAAAGATGCAGCTACTTGAGGACAAGCTAGCTGAAAAGGTGAGAAACAGGAGAGTGGTGGAAACATAGGCTATTTTAAATTAAGTCAAGAACCTGTCTTAGCTTTTGGTTTACTGAATCAAGTAAAATTTTACTTACCTATTCCTAGCTGAAAGGGATGCTCTCATTTAACCTGCCAGCTGAGAAACTCAATAGCTTACCCTCCTTAAATGTAACTAAGGTGATGAATTCATGCCTTTCAGACATGAACTACAAGTGTATCAAGGGTAAAAGCTCAAGTGTTCCACTATATAAATAGCCTGGTAGCCCTTGCCACAGGTTTCTTTGCTGTGTCTCTATATTTCAAGTGGGAAACAGGGATGAATGCAATACTTTCTTGACTGGTACCACCTACAGTCTTCAAGTAGAAAAAGACATTTTTTTTTTTTTTTATTGAACAGGTCTGTAGTGACTTTCTGGACCAGTAAAAGGGAAAGGAAAAAGCCATGTGCAAGCAACAAAAACCTCTTACAAAATGACTAATTGTGGATGAAAATAACTGAATATAGGTTGGCAACCTGTGTAGCCAAGATGAATTCCCTGTTACTTTGCAGTATTTTATTGTGAAAACTGTGTGTATTGCCATACATCCTTTTAATTTTTATTTATTTATTTTTAATTTCCAGAGGGTGGTGGTTATATACTGAGTGACAGACTTCCCTTGTGAGGCCATGATGCCATGCTAGTGGGACAATATAATTAATTGCCTCTGGACCATTAATAATCCCATTGTTTTATTAGCCTTGCAATCCTGAGGAAGGGAGCTATGGGTGAACAGAGCAGATGAACTGCTGCACTAAACTGCTAAGTCGATTTTCATTGTTACTTCAGGAAAATTTTACTGGAATGTAATAATGCTGTATCTATGGCTCAGTGGATGCTTTTCTGTTAAGGCTGTTATTCAGGCCATATAACAAAAATGCCTCATATCTATCATGCTGTGTTTCAAGTTTTGTGCCTAGTACGTGTCAAGGAAGGGCAGGATGAGATGGGCCCTATATATTTTGATTTGAGTTAGCTAGAATAGATTGTTTACAAAAAAGTCACATTAAAAAACCTTTAGTTTAATTGGGTCTTAATAGTTTAAAGAAGTAGATGAGCAAATAAATTTCTGGATGTGTTTTAACCTGTTAAGAGTGGTTCCTTCGCATTTCTGTTTGTTCATATACTGGTGGTGTTAACACATTAAACTACTGGAGGACATGTTCTAAAGTTAAAAATGCTGTTGATTTTCTTGGAGGAGCTCTGCAGCAAGCCAGAGTGCTATGTATTGAATTGGCTGTATATACTTTTGGAAAATGTACATCCAGAGAGCAGTGAAAGTCATTGACTTTCTTGAGCTTCATTGAGTTGCTCCGTTTGCTGAACCTCAGACCATGTATTGTCACCTGTTGTGGTCTCCTGGTTTGCTTTCATCCAAGCTCAGCATGCTTAGTTTTGTATTCTCATCAGAGGTAATAACTAGTGGCTGGAAATTCAAGAAACTGAAATTTGTGTTAAATTCAGACAGCAGTGATTCTACGGTTGAAATAGGAGAGTTACAGGTAGAGTATGGGTATGAAAGGAAGAGGAGAGAGATTACGACACAATGGTGTATATGGGGGAGAAAAAATTTCTCCTTAGCATTGAGTAACCTTTGTGCTTCTATGTATGCTACTATTAGCATTTTGTTAGTAGGGCCATTGTCCACAGAATGTAGAAGTATGCTGAGGTATGTAGAAGTATGCATGTAAAAATATAAAGCCACACCATCAGGCACTTCATATGTAAGCTTGATTGAGAGTGAAAAGAATACATTCTGAACTTTGGTATGTTGATAACCACTCAAAACAGCTGAGAGGTGCAAGCCCTTCTGTTACAGCAGGACCACGTTATTACCTTGCCCGCATTCCAGATAAGAGACCAGCTATGCCAGGGAGTGTGGCATTGTAGCTTGTGCACAGCAGAGGGTTAGCCTCAAAGCTGTGTGTGCCCTGGTAGCTTACAAGCAGGTAGAGATAGGTTTTATAGTGCTAGGAGCTAAAGCATTTCCATTCCTGGTCTGCTCTCCCAAGATGACACCACAAAAACTAGTGGTTTTTGGCATGGTAATTAAATGAAGAAAAAAGTAAATTGCAGAAGCTGCAGATAAAAAATGTGGATATATTAAAGCATAGATATGTCCCTGGAAAACAAAGACAGAATTGGAATTAGGAAACTGAACATTGCTGGGGACCTGGGCTCTAATCTAGGACAATTTAGAAACTGCTTTCAAAATAAGTGTGTGCTAATGTCTCATCTGTCGTTAGCTGCAATTACTGCAGTATTGCATGCTTTTTGAATTTATTTTAAACAAAGGAAAAACATCTTGCTATTGTTACAAACAAATCAATGCTAGTGATCTACCCATAATTACACTAATGCCTTTCCTTTAATTCTTTCTGCATAGGAGCTTTATTAAATTATGTTGCAGAAGTTATTTTAAATCTGCAACTCCTTCTGTCTGCTTCTGAAAAAAGGATACTAAAGTTGTTCGATGATGAACCAGATATGAAGAATGACTTTTCACAGAAATCTTTTTCCTATAAAATGAACAAGGCAGCAGAAAGAGCTATGCCTACGTAAGCAGGTGGCACAATGCAAGGCGAATGGATTTATGAGGTGAAATTGCTGGTATAGAGAATACTGTTCACTGTGTTTTTTGGGGGAACTGACTTGAGATCAGCTTGTCTGATCCCAAGAGGTGATAATCTGGTATGCTGCCTGTTGTACAGGAGCTGGGTATGCTTCAGTGCTTGTCAGAGGTGATAGGAGCCGTGCTGGCTTGGGCAGTGGTGGTATGGTTCCCAGATCAGCCCAGGTTAATGATCTGAAGTTCTTGGCGGGTGCCTGGCCAGGGTTTTCTAGTATGTGTTGAGCTTCATGAAGCTAATGATTTATGAAATGTTTTGGGGGTTTTTTTAGGGATAAGCTTAAATTGAGTGAGTCTGCAAGAACTGCAGTTACAACTTTGGCTGTGCTGTAAACATGAAATCATTTCAGTTGAAATATCTGGCTGGGTGTGGTTTTTTTCATTAGTTGTTAATCCCTCCGTCCTCATTGATTATTGCTGAGTTAATGTGCTTTTGTGAGAGAATTAACAGGTAGTGGTTAGTGTGTTAATCCTTTCTGTTTAGATTTGAGTTTAGTAATCCACCTCCTAGATGTCTCGCCTGTCTAAGGCTGTGACATCTGTCTGACAGGAACTTTCTTCCTACATGCAGTTATTCCTTGTCAGCTTCTTCCCTGTGTGTAGGTATAGTTGCTTCTACAGAGGTTGCAGGTCTCCTAGGAAACAAAACAATATAATTGAACATTATTTTAATCTTTAAAAGATGTTATATATATATATATAAATAAATATGGAAAAAACACACAGTGTTCCCTGTACTTTTGGGACTGTAGAAGGTAAAATGGCTTGGCCTGTTTTCATCTCTGATAGTACGGCTAACAGATGCCTACTGCAATTACTCAGATAACTGCAATATCTCTACTTGTTCAGGTAGTGTCCAGATAAAGGCAGTGAAGCTGCATAAATAAACCTATGGAGAAAAGACATTCCCGTAATAATAGGTGTGTACTCTAAATATAAAGCTGGGTCACAGCTTGTCTGAACCCACACCCTTTCAATACGTTCATGGAGGAGATAACATAGTCTTTAGCAGGTCAGTGATACTTATGTACCAGAAGCCTTGAAAAAAGCTTGCTGATTGTTTTTTTTTTTTTATATTACGGAGCATATATTGACAAAAGTTGTATATTAAAATGTATTCATCTTCTTTAGTGTAAGGGCAATTAAGACTCTTCTGCAAGATTTTTGTAAGCATGAACAAATGCATTATTTAAAGATCCAAACAATGTAAGTGAAAGAGTGTGGGGAAATAACTTCAAAGGCTTTTTTTCTACAGACATAGCACTTAAAATAATTCTGGTGACTGCATTTGCAGGTGATGTGTTCGAAGGCCTTCAGAAAATCTCAAAAGAGGTGTACTATACATTGCAGATCACTTCAGTGCAGCTCCTTGGTGTCTGGCTTTTGTATTACAGTACTTCACAAATAACCACTAAAGTACTTAGAGAGCTTCTATAATCAGGCTTTATTAAAATTATCCCTGTCCTTTTTTCTCATACATTGCTTGAGTGCTCTTACGCAGTGGTAATGATTATGCTGTGTGGATATGCTGACATTAAATGTAAATACATGTAACATGAGGCAAACCCAATACTGAACACAGATAACACAACAGAGTCAAGCTTTCATTTCTTGGCTGTTGGTTACACATAGAGGTAGCACTGGTGTTTTTGAGATTTTGTTGAATCTTTCTGAGGTTGTCAAATCAAGTTCTGTTTTTTTTCTCTGCTTTTCTGTCCTGTGCTGTTGGTAACTGAAGGGTGGCTTTACAGAGTCCAGTCTTGATGGCTGCAGGCCTAGCTTGCTGAGAACATCTGTAAATAAAAATAAAATTCTGTCTTGCCTTGCAAAATGGTGAGCTGCTTTCTTTTGCTCTTCAAGTCTGGAATCCAGGTTTAGTGATCATGAAGATCTGTGTAAATCCATCATATTCGGTGTGGTTCAGTAAGTGTGCCCTTTCTCAGTGAAGTGTTTCTTGGGTGTTCTCGTTTCACTTCAGCAAGTGCAGTTGTATTGGGTGCTGATGGTCAGGTTCTGGTAGAGGGGTGCTGCAGGGGCATCCTCTGAGGAGGGGCTGAGGATGCCATGTGCCAGGCACAGACAGCTCAAATGGACCTACCACAGGACACAGTTGAGCCCCTCAACCAAGACAGTGGGGAAAATGTATTTAAGAAAGGGCAAAATGCTGGTATAGCAGTGAGGGATGTAGAGTGGGACAAAGGCTGTAGACAGCAAGATGGGAGATGGAGGCACAGAAGGTGCTTCACATGTAGCAGAGATTCCCCTGGAGGAGATCACAGTGGCACCCTGAAGCCTGTGGTAGGACCCTCATGCTGGAGCAGGTAGATATTTGCTGAAGGAAGCTGCAATCCATGGAGACCTCATGTAGGAGCAGGTTTATCCTGAAGGACTGTAGTGTTTGGAGGGGATCTGTGCTGGAGCAGTTTGTGAAGGACTGTGCCCTCTGGGAAGGACCCACACTGGAGCAGGGGCAAAGTATGAGGATGAAGGAGTGTCAGTGAGAAGCTGTCATGAGCTGACGGAAGCCTCCATTCACCATCCCCCTATACTGTTCCTAGGAAAAGAAGTAAGGAAATTGGAAATGAAGGAGTGAAGCCGAGCTTTAGAAAGGGAAAGGGTGGTTTTAATTAGTCTTGGTTTCTCATTAGGCAATTCTGCTTTAATTGGCAATAAATCAAATTAATATTTCCCAAGTTTGCTGTTTGCCTATTACGGTAATTAGTAAGGAATGCCTGCCCTGATCTTTACCCATAAGCTTTTCTGTCTTATGTTCTCCCCTGTCCTGTTGAAGAGGGAGAGTGGCTTGGTGCGTTGCTGGCAGTTGGCCAAGGCCATCACAGACCTTAACTTAGGTTAACTTACCTGTTTAAAAAACTTTTTGGGAGGAGATAATTTTAAAAGTAATTATGTCCATCTAGGTATGTGTAGCTCCATGCACTGTCAGGTGACACAGGTTGGCAGCTGGAACTTTTCTGTTTGCAAGTGAGTCTTTCTTTTTTTGTTTCCTAAATGCAGCTCTATAAGCTCATATTGGGTTTACAGTTAAGTGCTTTTAACACTTCATGCAACATCTCTGGTCACTGAGGTGGGGCTGTTGTCTTCCAGCTATAATATTTTTCTGTAAATGTCCCTGGTGGTCTTGCAGTGTAACAATTAAATTAAATTAAACTTGTAGTAATATCTACATACTTTATGAACAGTAAAGGTGAAATAAGACCTTATCTTGTTTCCAGAGCTGTTGGAAGTGGCTGTGGATGTTGTTTTCCAGCTTTTCCATTGGACTATGGTATGGGTCTGTAAGTGTTTCATTATTTGCAATAGGTATGCAAATGTATCATTGCTCCTTCATGTAAGAGCTGTGCATAATTTCTTTGTGCAACAGCATTTTAGAAAGTCACTTAAGTTATGTGTAAAACATTTTTCTATCTTTTCTTCCGCTGGGGTACCTGAATGTATGTAGGGAAGTGGGCAGTGGTCTGTAGAGGTCTGTAGAGCTTAACATAAGTGGGTTCAGGTATGAAGCTTTAACAGGTATCCTTGTAGTACTGCATGGTATGTATATCTGTCAACTGTTACCTTGTAAGCAGAAAAATCTGTCATTTGAAAACTGATAGGTGTAAACAGTAACAATGATACTTATTTTATTCAATAAAGCTTTACTTTTGAGCTTTGTGTGTCTCCAGAGTGGGTTTACTATGTCAAGAAGAATGTTCAGTTTTATTTCAGGAGAAGAAAAAATAAGTCTCTGAATAAGATGAAATACCATATCAGATTTTTTAAAGCTCTCTTTTAATTTGTCTGACATGATCTAGTCTCACAATTACTACTGCAGTCTCACCGCTGCATGTGTACTAAATTAGACAGAGGTGTAACCTCTTTTTCTACTACAAGAGAAGAAGGTCAGGTTGATAAATAGAGTCAATTGAGAAGTCTTTAAAAATAAATATTTATTGTGTACCTTTTTATCTAAAGAAATATTTTAAAAAAATACCTAGAACTTGTTAAAGGTGGATGTTAGTATCTTAAGAGTAGAGGTATGTGGTAGCGGAATGGAAGATTTATGAAGCCTTTTAAAATAGGATTTTTACTTATGAAGAAAGATTGCCAGGAAAAAGCCTCAAGTAAGGTAAAAGTTGAGGATTTGTCTGTTTGGACACTGCATTCACTGGTCTTTTAATTGCCAAGGTTTAAAAACCTTTTTGGTCTTCTTTAATCAGTCAGTCACTTTAATGAATAGTTGTGTTAAGATTTGAGTTGCATGGAAGCTGCAATCATGCTGTTATTTTATTTGAAATACTGAGGATTCCAGAACTAATTGGATTAAGATATTTTGAAAGTTATTTTATTCTCAGGAAAGGCATAAGAAATGCATTGCTTTTTCCATTGTTCTCTTGATTATAAAATAGGCTGTCTGTGCAAATTCAGGGGCAGATTTGAAAGAATATTGCACTGGTAGGAAGAGACCTGCAGTGCAGCATCAGTGTTGAGATTATATCTCTGTGGTGTGCAGCACACTGGCATGAGGTTGTCCAGTTTACTGGCTCAACTCCATATTCACAGGACATGATCAATAAATGTGGTCATGCTCATGGTGTGATTTGATGCCTTCATTTAGTTACTCTGTGTGTGCGGGCATCAGCCTCGAGCAGCCAGGAGCATGGCTGATTTGTCAGCTGTTTTATAGCTGTTTTGTAGTCTTAAGACTATACAGAATTGGCTTTTTGGAGATGGCTTGGCTTTTTTTCCCCCTCTTTATTTTTATTTTATTTTCTGTAGGTGGTAGTTTTTGTCTTGGTTCAGCCACCGATGTGTGTTGCTTTAGAAGAACCATGTAAGGTATTTTCTAAGCATTAGTTCTTGTAATGAGGCTTCTATTCCAGAGGTGTGCGTTCAGTTGGATGTCAAAGTAAGATGTCTTCATTTGAAATGTACAGATGAAGAGGTTTTGCAAGTAAAATGAGACATAGCATGACTACTTAAAAACAGAGAGGAATAAGAATGGGTTATTTGCATTGGCCTAATTTAGTGATTTCCATGCAATACTCCTACTTCATCCTGTATGTCAGTAGTGAGTTCATACATATATATCCATAAAATAGATCTTGAAGCAGAAAAACCTCTGAAACTACCAGACATTTTGCTTTAAAACTGTATACAGTTAGAAAGTTGTGTGGGTACACCAGCAACTTGAAAGAAACCAAGCAAGAGAGTCTGAAGAGGGTTGTAGATTTTGCTTGGTTTATTGGGTTAGAGGGTGTTTGAGTTTTGTTATTAGTTTTTATTTTTTTGAGCTATCTTGTGCACTGTGTAATTACTTTCAAGGGTGTGGATAAGCATAACACCCCTGTGTATTAGTTATTTCATCTGCTAAAACACTGCCATGCATACAGGTCTTTTCATAGTGGCAGTACCTTTCTTGGGAAACCTTGTTTATTCTCCTGTAGTTCTTCAGTCTGGATCCAACATGCTCTCCTCCTATTTAGCAGGGGTTTTGTGGTGTGTAGAATGTGTTAATTGTCTATATTCACTGTGCTACAAGAGTGTGGTGGATTTTGAATATGTCAGTCAAGTTTTAGTACTTGGTAACAATATGGCTAATGAAATCTGTACTGCTGTTTTTTTCCTCTTTCAAATTAGGCTTTTATTGAAAAGGGCATAGGAGAGCAAAGAAAATACTGATCAAAATCTGGTGACAGCTAACAACTAATTTACTCTAGTTAATGCAGTTGAAGGAAGGGTCAGTTGAGATTAATGTCTAAATAGAACATGCAAATGTTTTAGCATACCAGGTGGTAACCAGCTTGCTACTGTAAGGCTATAACATTTCTGAGAGTAAGAATGACATAATGTAAAAAAGTGTGTGAACTAAAAGTCCAGTGTATGAATGGTATTATGCAGAACCCTTACAGTAACATCAGTGGCCTGCTCTTGCAAGAACCTACTGAGGTAAGCTCTGGTACTGCTGAGTATCAGTACACTGGTAGCGCTGCTGATAACTGGGGTTTCTTTCACTCAAAGATTAGTTACTGTAGTCACTGGTTTTTGTCTGCAAGAGTTTAAAAAGAAAGGAAGGAATAATCTGTTGATTTTAAGGGACTTAAATGCAGGAATTCTCAGAGCTCTCTTGCAAGGATTGTTGGCTGGACATCCATGCAGTGGCATCCAAGTCACAAGAAAGGGGAAGTATTTTCCCTTTGTTTGTTTCACAGTTGCATCTGTTCCATCTGTTTCTAGTTGAGGGGACACTTTAGTTAATTGAGACATTGGGCATCTGTAGAGCCAAAAGCTGAGCTAAAGGTTTTTCCAGTAACTTCTTTTTTTGCATTGCAAAGAGAATATCTGTAAAAGAAGGAAAAAAAAAATAATTGTTAGCTTGCAGATTTAGTCTTATCACTTGAGAAGGTGTATTGATATCCCCTGACTGACTTCGAGCTTGTGATTTTATTTGGGCAGTCTGTTCTTTGCCTGCCCAAAGATTGTTTTTTGTTTGTCTTTATTCAGTATCCTCAGGTTAATACTGTCGCAGTATGTATGTCACCTGGCTTGTAGGATGATGCTACTTGTGGCCTTATACCCTCCTACAAAAGGGTGGTATATGTCTGTGTGTGGAATGCATGTTTCAACATTGCTGTTTATCTAACAAATGGCAAATGTGCAAACATCACAGTGGGGCCAAACTGCTATTTGTGCAACCTTATGCCATTTCTTCTACAAATAGTGTTTATCTTTTTTTCATGACGCACTTAGCGATGCCAAAGCAGATGGAACAGCTTCATATGTGTTCATGTGCATGGATGGCTAATGGGACAATTATGTCCCTGGAATAAATCTCTAACCTGTCTGCTTCTGGTGAAATGTCTGAAATTTTTTTTCCTTGTCGTAAGTGAGAATACTTAAAATGAAAATTAAATTAAATTTGAAATTAAGCTTTGGGACAGGTTCATACCCTATCATTACCTGAGAGCAAACTGAGCCACATTGCAGTGTTGTGGATTAGTAATCAGGCCACTTAATGTGGCCTCAGTAATCAGGCCACTTTATCTGAGACATTGTATTCAGGTTGTCTGTTGATGGTGAGCCGCTGATTGACAAGAAGACTGAAGATGGGGAAATGTTTCCAGAATGGACAGAGTAGTTAGATTCAGAAAAGTGAAAAAAGGGCTCATGTGAGCGCATGTGAAAATCTGGATCTTAGAAAGATGATTAGTCTATTCCCAGCTTCCCAGTTTCTCATTTTAAGGTTCTGCAGTGTGCATCCTGGTGGGCAGAACTACTGTAGGTGAGCCTCTCCTGCTCATAGGACATTGAATTATGGACAGTGTGACACTAACATGTTGTTAGTGTACACCTTGACACTGATGGCCCAGCATGTCCAGGCTGTAACCAGTAATTATAGCCTTAGAGATTATAATTGTTAAAAACGCTGACTTGATGTTTCAACAGTAAAACTTTTTAGTGAGAGAGATATAAGTAAAGCAGCACGCTGGGCGACCGGGGAGCCATAGCCCGACCACCGGCTTGCAAGTTCGATGAGATAAAACCGGTTCTTTTATACTTTTCATAAACCCCTTCCCCTTAGTCTCTTATCAGTTTATCATTGGTTCTCGTTTCGCGGGCTCTCCCAGCATTGGTTCTTGCTTCGTGGGCTTCGTTCCGTTGCTGAGGGAAATGGTCACATGACGTCCCCGTTTTGCGGCCTCCACGGTTGGCCCCTCCTCCTGTTTTTCTGACTTTTTTTTTTTTCCTTATAAGTATGCTTAAACATACACCCCAAAGCAACAGGATACAACATGCTACCTCAACAAACTGACCAAACAAGCATTAATAAATTGAAAGATACACTCAACAAAACAATCAACTACAATTATAAACCCTTATTTTTCACAATAATCTCTTACTGCATATTAAATTTTCCTGTACATATAAGTTGGAGAGGTGTGCAATAAACTTGAAAGAACTCTGGACCTGCTTCCCACTCACTTCCAGGATAGCTTTTTGAATGAAGGCAGAAAATATATTACAGGTAAATGCCTAATGATTTGTTCATCATAGCCTGCTAGGTGCCACAGTCAGGAACTTCATTCAGATTTCATAACATCTAAGTTGAGGTGCAGGGACTTCAGGATGGGGTGGAAGCATCCTGACTGCATGCTTTAGATCAGGTATAGACAGATTATGCACGTACAGACACACTAGGTTGGTACTGGAGGAGTGAAGGCAAAACTGATTTTTAAATAAGTAGGGCTGCAGGGGCTTTAAACTGGAAGACTGTAAACATTCATAGATGTGACTGCTGAAAGGACTTGGTTCCATGTGACTCTGTGAAGCAATTCATGCTGCCAAATTCTAAAGCCGTAATTACTTTCTTTTTGTATTGAGGGAGAAGAGGTCAAGAAAATATGGTTAGAATCCAGTAATCATGATTTTCCTAGACAAATGTTAGCAAAATAACTTCTTTAATATTTGTCTAGCTTAACTGGAATGTCATAGGAAATTGATTTGTTGTTCTTAGTTTTCCACCTCTATTTTGATGATATACTACGTTAGATTGCTATTAAATATTCTAAGCCATTGTACTTGTCATATTGCATCTGCCTACAAGGAATTTGTTTGATCGTTAAGTAACTGGGGGAGGAAAGATACAGCTGCATGCTTTTTTTTTTTTTTTTTTTTTTTTTTTTTTTTTTTTTTAAGTAAATAATTCTGAAGCTGAAGTGATTCAAGGTGTGCTGCTGGTGGCAAGCTTCTTAAACATAGAAGTGACAGCATTAAAATACTCTTCTTTTAAATCTGCAGGCATTTTCAAAGAGCAGGCATCTGCAAGACTTCAGCCTTGTACTTTTATTATTCTGTTTAAATCTCAAATTTTCACAAATGCAAAAAACCTCAGCATTTTTTAGCTTTTTTTGCCCCCCCCTTGCGATGTTATTCTGTTGTGTATCATATTGCCATTAAGTCAAAACTTCATTAAAAGGCTGCTGGATACTTTATGCAAAGTTGAGTTGCTTGGAAAAGAAGACGTATAGGTTTGGGCACTAAGGAATGGTTTTGTCCAGCATCTATATTGTATGTGGAATAGTGCTACAGGCAGTGTAGCCAAATAGAAGTTAAGTGGATTGCCTGCATGATGGATTACATTGTGTGAACAAAGGCAGGAGGTCTGAGAGTTCACGTTAACAGCAGGTATTTAAACTATATTTTTAAGATGTGAAAGTTTGAGCTGCAGCACTTGAAAATTGGCTTCTCTTGATCTGACAAGCTGAAGTTCATGCTTTGCTGATCTCTTTCCAGCAGCGCATGACATCAGAACTGTCATGACCAGTTTGTTAACATATTTATCTTCTTCAGTTAGTAAAAAATCATGGTTAATTCTAGTAGTGCAGCCAGAGAAATGAACTTCTCTTCTTGCTGTTCAATGTCAAAAGGTAAGTAGTTATCCTGTTTCACTTTGCGTTGCATATGAACTCTTAGTGATTTGTTAGCTATTATAGTTTTAGAATTAATTATTAAGAATGTGTTACATACATGTCTCAGATTTGAAGTTAGGAAATGCTTTATGAATGTTCTATATGAAAAAAGCAAATCTACAAATGGAAACCTGTGTGTATTCAAAGTTAGATTAGGAGATTGTTTCCCTGGTGTTGAAATGGCATGCAGATACATGTTGTGATATTTTATTTTTCTCTTTTCACTGCTAATTTCTTAATCATTAGGTATAGTTTTCATTGTAGTTATGGGAATAAATAGAATCTAGTGATTCTTAAGAGGGGAGAGAAAACAATTAGAAAAACAATACTATTGTTAACCAAGAAGCATATTGAGACTTGAGTGTGGTAAGACAGAGTATCCTTTGACAAGTAGCAGAAACATCATCATTTCTGTGAAGTCATGCAGTTTAGCCATCTTGGTGACTTCTCGTTACTATTCTTTAACCTGCTCTGTTCCACAGACATGTCCATGCTTTACTGGCCTGGTCACTGCGCCAAAGTAGTTAAATGTTCCGTGCATCTTTCAGGAACCTGCTTATGAATGTGCCAGTAGGTTTAACAGTTTAATTTTTAAGCAAGCTGCAATTCTGCCTTAATAAGCATAGAACTATTTTAAATTCCAATACCCTGAAAAATTAATAGTTCCAAATACAGTAGAAAATTCCCACTTTCTAATGTAGCAGTAGCTAGGAACTGGAGACTTTTAAAAAATTGTATTGTCCTCACCACTGTCTAAGAAAATACCATATTACAACATGGCAATAGAGAAGATTACAATGAATGCTTATATATTCTGCTGCAAGACAACATTGGATCAGAAATCTTACAGAAAGGCATCAATAATATGTCTAGGTATTACATAACATAGTTTTTTACTTGCAGAATTGAATGTTATGAGGTAAAGGTGGATGCTAATCATATAATTTACTTCGTACCCTTTTTGTGGTCCATATGAGTTTGCAGGGTTGGTGGTTCTTCCATTTTTTGAAGAATCATGTTAAAAAGATGGTAGCAGAATGCAAAATTTTTACAGATGGTTTTGACCTCTGCTCTCTTTGCTGCTGATCGGGCAGTATACATGGAAAATAAACTCTCAGACCTCCTGACTTTACGTTTTGTAGTTGATCTTGATTTGATACTTCCCCTCCCCCAAGTGACCTTGTAACAGCAGAGGTTTAGCCTGAGTCTACATAATTGAGATGTATTGTCCCACAGTCCTGGTGAATTGTTACTGTAGTAAAATTCTGCTGGCACTACTAAAAGTCTTTGTCAGATGGCTTGTTTTACTTCCCCTTTTTTAAAAAAAAAAAAAATGAGTTCTTGTGCTGAGTTCTCGTGCTGTGAACTATTTCAGTATAAATTACGATTTAAAAAATTCTTTTTTTGCAGATCTTGCAGTCTGAACTATATTGAATTCTGTATTTAAGACATTGCTTTTGGGATAGTGTATCAGTGTTGCTTTTTAGGTGCTTTCTTGATGATTTGTTGCATGATTTGTTAATTAGGAGTATCTGAATATCTTAGCCTAATACTCATGTGGTTCACACTGCTGCTTACATCAATTGTAGTTTGCTATGCATGTTCCACACAGACTGTCTCAAGTGTTCCTTAAAACCTGAAGCCATTCCTTTAGTGTGTGTCTTGTTCCTGAACTTCATTTGTTCCTCAGACTGGCCTGCACTTGGTGATCCAGGCTGCTGTGACACAAAAGTCTCGGTGCTTCAGATGCTTATTACTGATTGTGTGTAACCATCCGTCTGCCTCATTCACTGAGGTGGGAGGAGCTAAGACTTCTGGAGATAGTAGATGTTTTTGGTTTTCATCTACTTAGCTGGGTTTGGTTTATGCTGTTTGAAGGGAATGTTCCTTTTCTCTCATGGAGATATGTTGCTCTTGGGAGCAAGCCTGGTACTGACTTACATGTCAGTACATGTAATTTCTTGTCGTAAAGTTAAACCATAAATGGAATTACAAATGACTTTATGAATGTCTTTTCCTGACTGAGTGTATGTTTTTACAAATGTGGTATTCTACAAATACCACACGGTATAGTGGTTTGTTTCTTTATCTTGGTAATGAACACTGGTAATAGTATTTATATGCATCAGTTGCACTTCATATACTGTTGTCCACTTTAAGTCATTCCATCTTATTGACAGAATTATGGATCAGAAAAGATCTGTTTCTGTGCCTGAGGACAGCATTGTTATGTTTTAGGAAAAAATAATTACTGTAATAACAGCTCAGATACAGAAATTAATCTGCTGCTTTGTGCTGATGAGGTGTAGTTGTCATCAAGTTCTGACTCACTCTCTGAGGTGGTATTGCACACTTACTACTTAAATTGAAGGTTAGACTTGTGCTCTTTGAGATGACAGAAAGGTATGTCTATCTTTCTGAAACCATCTTTATTAATAACTAAGAATATCCTAGTCAAACTAGAAAGCAGCAGAAGATGTACATGGAATCACCTGATTACTGCAGTGTCATAACACTGGACCTTTTGTTTAGATCAATCTTGTTTAGCTGTCTTACCTTCAAAAAATTCAAACTTAGTCATGGGAGTAATGGAAGAAAACACACATAAAACCACTTATTTTGGTGTCAGGGATAAATAGAGAATCATCTGGCATTTCAGTCTCTAGTACCTCCAACTAAGACATTTGACAGTATGTTTAAAGATTTTTTAAATGTAAAACTTATACACACAAACCCCACCCCCCAACCTTGGAAACATTGAAATAAGAAGGTTTTGGTAGTCTGACTTTGCTAGAATATGGCATCTGTAAGTAGCACATACTGTGAGCTTATGGAGTTTCATATAGGAATGGTGATACTGAATCTTGAGCATCACAGATCACAGAATCTTGGAAGGTACCTCTGGAGATCTAGTCCAAACCCCCTGTCAGGGCAGGTTCACCTAGAGCAGGTTGCACAGGTGTCATCCAGGCAGGTTTTGAATGTTTCAGTGTAGACTCCACCACCACCCTGGGAAGCCTGTTTCCATGCTCTACTACCTTCAAAGTAAAGAAGTCCCTCCTCATGTGTATATGGGATTTTCTATTTTAAAATTTGTGTCCTTTACCTCTTGTCCTGTCTCTGGGCACCACTGAAAAAAAGACTGGACACATCCTCCTGACACCCACACTTCAAGTGTTTATAAACATTGATAAGATCTTTGCTCCATCTTCTCTTCAAACTAAAAAGACCCAAATCCCTCAGCCTTTCACCATATGAGAGGTGCTCAAGTCCCCTAATCTATGTAACCCTTTGCTAAGCCCTCTCCAGTAGTTGTCTTTCTTGAACTGGGGAGCCCAGAACTGGACACAGCACTCCAGATGGGGCCTCATCAGAGCAGAGCAGAAGAGGAGGATGACCTTCCTCTACATGCTTGCCACATTCTTCATGATGCATGCCAGGGTGCAATTGGCCCTTTAAGCCACAAGGTCATATTGCTCATGGTCATCCATGACCATGTCCAGCAGGGCTCCAAGGTCTTTTTCTACAGAGCTGCTTTCCAGCAGGTCAGCCCCCAACCTGAACTGATACATGGGGTATCTCCCATGCACTCTCTAGGTGCAGTATCCTACACTTGCCCTTGTTGAATTTCATGAAGCTTCTCTCTGCCCTGTTCTGTACCCTTTCCAGGTCGTGTTGGGTGGCAGCACAGCCCTCTGGTTTGTCAGCCATCCCTCCCAGTTTTGTGTCATCAACAAACTTCCTAAGGGTACTCTCTGTCCCTGTTGAATAGATTGAATAAAACTATGGACCCTGTATTGACCCCTGGGGAACACCGCTTTTTACAGCCCTCAAACAGCCCTCTGATCTTCATCTTTCATCCAGTTTTCAATCCACATCACTTTGCATCATCCATTCACACTTCCTAAGCATGCCTATGAGGATGCTGTGGGAGATGGTGTTGAAAGGACTGTTGAAGTCAAGGTAGACAACATCCGCTGCCTTACCCTCATCTGTCTATCAAGTTGTGCCATTGTAGAAGGCTATCAGATTAATCAGATGTGACTTTATTTCGGTGAATTGATGTGTACTACTTCTGATAATGTTATTTTCCTCCACATGCTTTGAGGTGATGCCCAGAATAAGCATCATCTTTCCAACATGTGTACGGGGATGAATCTTAGGCTGGCTGACCTGTAGTTTCCTGGTTCTTCCTTCTAGCCCTTTTTGAAGTCTGGAGTGTCATTGGCTGTCCTCCAGTCCTTGAGCACCTAATCTATTCTCTAGGATCTTTCAGAGATGATAATGAGTGCCCTAACAGTGACTTCTGCCAGATCCCTCAGCACTCATGGGAGCATCCCATCCTTAATGAATGGAATGCTGCTATCATTACTCAATGAATTGCAGCAGACTAAATGGAAAAGGAACTGTGCTAACTGCTATTATTTTGTGTGGGCCCTGTTGCACTGATGAAGTCTCCATATTCTATCCCGGAGTCTTTACCCAAACTGATATTCTGTGGAGAAAGTGAGCTGAGATGTTTGTAGCAGCAGACTCTTAATAATCCAACTAATGAATGCTTTTTCCTGTATCAGGAGAGAATATCTTTTTTCAAAAGTGTTTAATACACCTCTGTCCATTCAGTAGCCAAGCACTGGGATGGTATGTGGTATGACTGTGACAGCTCTGTTTCTGCATTTCTTTGCTGTGCTTGATTCAGACAAGAGACTGAAATCCTATGTGTTCTGCTCGGTCTGTAGAACCATTTCTCTATGCTGGGAAAAGAGGCTGTAACTTTTTCTGTGTGTCTGTAGATTTTGTGTGTGCAACATCCACCTGAGTGTTTGCTAAGTGAGATGGGGACTTCATATAATCTGGTATTCGGAAGCATTTTGTGTAAGCCTTGAAGTCCCTTAAATAAGAAGTACAATCTTTGTTTATTTTTTAATGTTTAAACTATCAGCTTGAATTACTCAGTGGCAGCAAGTTCGTTGAAAAGATTGGACAGCCTGGCAGGGCTGAGGTCATAATTTTGGACATGACTTTCGTTGCCACTAGAAGGGGAGCAGTCGTTGATAAAGTTGCAAGTGAAACATGCTATTAGGGCGTTTGTTAATAACGTAAAGGGCAAAGAAATCGTCCTTCCAAAGAACCAGTATAATTTATTGTGGTGAGGGTGCAGTGTCACGTCAGAGCACAGGACAATGTGCTTATTCCAAGAGATCTAAAGTCTGTGAATCCTCACTTTGTACCAGTAGTGTTCTATGATTCCATCATGCGATCTCCAGGTAGTAAACATTCAGAAACTGTACCCTCACCTCTTCAGTGGCTCAAAGCTGAAGTTAATAAAGATTGGAGTTTACCTCAGCCAATACATATTCTTGGGTTGATTTTAATTTTATAATTTACTGTGTGCATGGAAGTGCCTCTTACCATTTGCTTTTGGCCATGTGCAAAGGCTTGGGAATGCTTCTGCTGCACTTTTTTTTCCCAGGCTAGGATATAGTGACTCAGTACTAACTAATTTGGGTTACTCAAAGTTTCATAGAACCATGGAACTGTAGAATTTTCAGGGTTGGAAGGGACCTTTAAGATCATCTAGTTCCAACCACCTTGCCATGGGCAAGGTTTCATCTATGTAATCTGCTAATGCCTTGTTCTAGAGGTAATTTGTATTTTATAAAAATACCCTCTGTAACATTCATAAATTTATTCCTTCTAGCAAGCTGAATTAATTAATTTGTGAACACGTTTCATACGTCTTGCATAGCTGAACTATGCATGCAGCTTTAAAGCTTATATGTGAAATTAACAAGTGCAGGGCTAACCATATTGTCATAGCAATGCCTTATTCACAGTACAGCATTTACCTAAGCATCCGTAATTTGTAGCAACACTGTGAACACTGAGTAACTTAGGAGAGGCTGAAGAAACTTCTGTTTTAAAATTCTTTATTAAAAAAAATGAATGTTTTGGAACTTGTTGACTTGAAAAAAATTATTTTCCTAGCAAGGTTAACTAACTAGGTCAGACATCTTTAGTTCTCTCTCACACAGTTCAATTCTGTTATTTTCCTTTTTAATCAAATGTTCTGCTTTTAAGATAAGGGATGAGATAAAGGGATTTTACTAGAATGGAACTGTAATCTATTGGTAAAACCTCAATGGCATTGTGGATGAAACTGAACTTCTGGACCCACTTCATATGGTACCTGATTTCTTATCTTTGACTTCTTAATGGTTCTGATGAAGGTATTAATGGATAGAACAAGCTGTTCATTTGATATGACTTTTGGAAAAAAAAAATAATGTAGTTTTGAATTCCAAGAATGAAGGTAAGGCTGTGGAGGGTAGTAATTCTCAGTTATTATTACTCCATCCTGAGGTTTGTGGTGTTGTCACTTCATTGGTTTAGACAAATGAAAACTCTGTCAGAAAGCCAAGCATTCAGTTCACGTGTAGCTGTCCTTTCTGTGAAAAATCCATGTAGAAACAGAATGGTGAGAAGACAGGTCTCTGGACATCCATTTTGGATGGCCATCTGCCAGTTGTTGCTGACAGCAACTCTCTAGCTTTTCTTGCCCATTATCAAGATTGGAGCAGACAAAATTTTGTGAACCAGCTTTTCAAATTTTTATTGAATTAGTATATAAAATCTAAATCTTAATTCTAGAGATGGATATGAAGTTTCTGAAGGAAGTAGTAAAAGCTGCCTTTATAAACTTCATGCTTATGTATTCAGAGCCTTTGCAGAGCACTTGATGTCTCATATATAGGATTTAATTAAAAACCCAGTCCTTACTATGATTTAGTGTTATTCTTCTCTTTACCATGATGTGTTGAAGAAATTGCCTTTATAAAATGAGTATTAATTTGAGTTTTTTCTTGCTATGCAGTGTTAGCCTTGTGCATAGGAGATACGGGGAATGGGAGAAAGAACAGGTACTTTCCTGTGATTAAAACTAGAGATAGTGACTTGCATTATCAGTGCAATTTATTTGCTATCGTTAAAGAGAAAATAAGCCCTGAAAATGTTTAAGTTTTGCTTCTTAAATGAATCGTCTGTCTGCCAGTGAAAGGAAAAAGACTTGTAGTCTATCTTTTGGATAGACCTGCTGAAGAGGGCACAAAGAACTAAGTTTGTGGTAAATTCTTTTAATCTGTTTATTGCTTAATGAGTCTTTTAAAACATATGTACAATTAAGCAATTTCCCTGGAACTGGAGGGAGTCCTGCTTTGATTCTTAAGTTTCTCATGTAGATTTTACTGCAGTTGTCATTCAGATTAGCTCTTAAAAGCTCAACTACACCTAGGAATTCTGGTCAAATTGTTTTGCTGTCTTTATCTGTAGTGGTAAAATAGTGGTTGTACAGTAATAAAGATAATTCCTTAGTACTGTGAACATGTAAATGGGAAGCAGCAAAGTCTGGTGTGTCCAGTGACAGTGAAAGGAAAGGCTGTTTTGAATGCCACCAATGGAAAGATGGATGACCATGCAAAATACCCCAGATTCTTTTGTGGACATGTAGATGCAAAAGGGCATCTATGTTTACATAAGATGCAGCTGTGAGAAGGAACCATGAGAACATTACTACTTGTTAAAAGTTGGGCCTGTGATGGTCCTGTTAGCATTAATGCCTGTAGCTTCAAGGAGGTAAAACTTAAGATTCAGTCACTTAAGTCTGACTTAAATTCTAATACAGAACATGAAAATGTTGCAGTTGCTTTGACCTTGTCTTCCTAGCAGTGTTGTCTCCTGGTATTGTAGTTTGTGGTTTTGGAAAATGTATATAATTGAAGAGGAGAAGGGCATGTTCAATATTAAATTGAGCAAATGGAAAAGTATTTCTGTAGAATGGCTTCTGTCAGTTGGCAATATGTAAAGTGAAGCCATTTGTTTTGTATGAAGCTTTGAAACTTTTTCAGGACTTCTACAAGTTTGAGTTACTCTGTGTTAAATACTTCAATATTTTACCCATTTTTGTTTATTTTTAGAATAGTCTACAGTAGCAGTTGTTTTAGGTGAACATGAGGTGTTGGTTCTTAGGAGTTAACTGCTCTTTTAGTTTTGTCTGATGTTCCACTGCTGTGTTGGTTACAGAACTGTGTGTTACCTTCTGGTATTATTTGATTACCAGCTGAGTAAAAATTTGAGCTATTGGTATGATTCTCTTCAGGTGTAGCAGAAGAAGGTTGGATATGTTTTCCTGTTCTGACAAATAAAACTGAGGGGTTCATATACACTTTTCAAAGGAATAGTAGTAAAACAGATTAACATCAATCTCACGTGTATTTAGATGACTTAGAATGTATGAAGACTGGGCTGCATCCTCTCCCCATTTTTCTAATGTTGAAGTACCCTGAAGCCAAGAAAGCCTATTGAATAACCGAATTTATCTTTAAAAAGTGAGGGGAAGCTGAATTTACTCTTTTCAGAAACATCTTATGTAGAAGCGCAAACACAAGAGTGGAGTGATTTAGAGAGCTGCTTATGTGCAATTTAGGAGTCCTGTCCAGTAGTAGGAGTTGCATTTAAATGCATCCTGCACTTTGAATATCTCACCTGTGACTTGCCTCTCTCTGTGTCCATAGGGTGCAGAGCGAGTATGGACAGGTTGTTAAACTTGACAGAAGCAGTATGGTGAAGTGCAGTTCCTGATGTAGTGAAGTTCAGCAGCCTTGCAGGTGTTTCTTGGGATGCTTCTGTTGAACGGTGAGCACATACAATGGCAAGTGAAGACAGCGGGGCTTTTGCTGAGGTGCTAGGTGGGGAAGTGAAGACACCAGAGCTGAAAAGTGAATACATTAGACTTACACTCTAGTGGAAAAGGAGGGAACAAAGATGAGAGAGGCCCCAAGGTTCTTAGGGTCTAAATGCTGAAGAAAACTTCAATACTAAGACAGAGAAGCAGAGACATGCAAATAGGGATACTTCTATATATTCCCTACGCTCTTTAAACTTCAGAAAAGTGAAAACTTGTAACATAATTTAAAAGTATGCTTCAGTGCTTGTTTAGTTGAAAGAGTAGATGGTAAACACGATTTCTTCCTCCTTCAAATTGCAAATATACCAACCCAATAGCTTGAGATATCCCTGAGGTGATACTGGGTTATGGTGATTTGTTATGCACTTTATTTACTCTAAGATTTTGAGAAAGTTTATAAAAGTTGTTATGATAGGACTTTATTTTGTGTAATTAAGACACTGCTATGGGCAATGGACATTTTTTAATGCTGGAAAGCTGTTGAAATGATGCAGTAAAAGTATTTTTCTTCTTCTTCTGGTAGCCACTCTGTTCTCTGTGCTACTTTTATTTAGCAGAGCAATTTAGGAATATCTTGTCTTCAGTCTGAACATGCTCAGTTGTCTTCAAGCAGCTTGCATTCTATGGGCTCCTACAGCTGATTAATTTTCTTTGTAACAGTCTCTTATTCCAGCACTAGGCATACTCTTTTTCTTCAGTGACTGACAGAGGAGATTTCTAAAACCATTGTGATTTAATACAGCTAGCAAAAAATCAGTCCGAATTAAAACTTCATACTGAGTCAAGACTCTTTCTGTGATGTGTAGTTGGGCACTATGGGTGATCACATGCCAAATACTGTTCAGTGACAGCAGCACATAAATGTAACCTTTTGATTTTTCAGCAGAGCTAAGTAACTTAGAAGAAGTGCTTGGGATAAGTAATGCAGGATACAGAATTTGTGTGGGAAGGTGAAATGGGTGGGTAATGGTTTTGCACAGTGAAAATATTAATCTGATTTTTACCTGGAAGGCACAACGCTCGCTAAATTAATAGGGCTGAAAAAAACCATGCAGGATATATTTAGGGTTTTCTTCATTTATACCTGAAGGCTTGTAAAATTAAGACAAAAGGTGCTTGAAAGACTAGGGTATAATCCATACATGATGACAGAGTTCCAAATTACTGGGGACCAGGAAAACATTTGGTTGCAATTTTGTAATACAGTGATTCATGATAGAAAATGATACACTGATTCATATATGTCGATGTAATTTTAGGGCTTTAAAGCATATTTATGTACATACTCTAAAGCATGATAATGAGGTTTCCTGGGGTTTTGCAGTTAAAGTAGAAATTGCAAAGACCACTTCAGATCTATTCTACATGAGCACTTTAAAAAGGAAAATTGTAACTGCTTTTCCTATCTCTTCTAAATATGGGATGTGATTGATGGTAGAAATTAATCTGCATAAATCTCATTCTCAGTAAAATAGTGCTGATTATAGCTGAATAGAGTAATTTCAAAAGCTTAGGTTCAGAAGTTTGAAGAATTTACTATCGAAAGACAGCCTTTTTCTCATTCTGCATAACTCCAGACATCACATTGTGGATTTCTGAATGGAAAAAGTGGGAGCAGACTCCTGTGGGGTACCCATATTTCATTATATTTCCCTTCTCTTCTGAATTCGGAACTCTCCAGTAGAGTGGCATTTTTCTGTGAGACATAGTGTGACCTCTGTCTCTCTTGGCTTGAAATCCTAAAATAACTGAGATTTTTCTCCTGGCACAGGCGGATGTATCTAGTCAAATAACTCTTCTCTAGTTGAACTGCCAAAGTTCATTTGAAACCAGGTGCAGGTTTAGAGCATGACCCTCTTCCTGAGAGCACCGCATTGACTTTGTCACATCCCTGGTTCCTACCCTTTCGTGTTCTCCTGTGTCTACACAGAAGACCTGTAGCAGGGATTATGGTGGACAGTGAAATTTGCGACCTCTTTGGGTGCAGGTAAACAGAGAACAGGCCTGTGAGTAAATGTGTTCGTCTGCTTATGATGACAAGTGTTCAGATACTTACGTCAAATATACGTGATGGGGATGCAACAGTTCTCTCTTTTTATAAGTAAAATGAGGAAGGGATTTTGTTCTGACCAGCAAGTGTCGAATGGTTGTTTTGCATACAACTTTGCTCAAAAAGTTCAACTTTCTGAACTTTAGAATAATTTCAATTTAACTGGGAGATGGGGCAGTAACAGAAACACCTGCCTCCAAGACAGAACTGATGGACTCTTTTGAGAAAGTGGCTGTCTCCTCTCTGGGGCTGACCTGTAGGCATAGTATTTGGTTTTCTTATCTGACAGCTGAGATTATCTCCTGAGGACTACATCTGGGGATCCATGACTTCTATTTGCATGGCTACATTTGGCTGACAGTTTCAAGTACTGCTCTGTAGGTTCACTGAAAAATGTCGGTTTGTCTCAGTGTATCTGCTCTGAAGTGCACTTGTGTAGCTATGTCTTAAAGAAGGCAGAAGTACTTTGGGCAATCTTTGTAAGATTTAGTGCACAAGGGTATATTATAGAGTTAATTGATTGTTATTTTAGTACTACAAGCAAGGCTGCTGTTTCCCAAAAAGGGAGACAGATGTTTTACTTCACAAATCTGTATGATTTTTTTTATGAAGAAGTATGGTTTGGCAACATTTTTACTTTAGTTGCCAGATTAAAGCATGAGAAAATGTTACCAGCTGACCTCCTATGTAGCAGGCTTTCCTTAATGATATTCTTTTTTATTAACAGATTATTTTTTTTTTGAAAAACAAGATTTACTTTTTCTCGATTATGTGGAGAATTAAAATCCTAAAAGTTGGCACTAGATTGGTACAAATCGGAATTTTTGAGTTTTTATTTAAGGAAAAAAAATCAATCGGAAATAGATCACTAAATGCAGGCTAGCAATTCCTAGAATATCAGTCCCATCCAAATTGTGGAAGAATTTGATCTTGGGTTCTTAATCAAATGAGTTGCTGTATTTCTTCATTGCCTAAAAAGTGCTGTTCTATCACAACTTATCTCTATCAGTGCTGTCTGCTGTGACATCAGTAGCTGCTTCACTCCAACAAATTGTGTCTGAGCTAAACTAAAAAAATACTTAAGAAAGTGTATCTAGCTACTCAACGATTTCCTGTTGTTTTAAGTAGAATATGAGCATTTCTTAGAGGAAGTAGGAGAGGAAGAGGTGTCTCCTCACAGGATACTTGGTAGTCAAGACAGGAAGTCAATTCAGTCTTGAACTTAGAAATTCCAACATTTTATCTAATTAAAAGTGTTTTCACTTGATATGCAGGAAGGCTGTGTTTCCTCTTCTCTTTCCATTATTGTACAGAGGATGGTATCTTCTGTGCCTGGGAAATGTGTTAGTCAAGCATGATTTTATTGCCATGCCTCCTTCCCAGACACTGACTGGTTGCTTCTGCTACTCTACAGTGGATATTTGCCAGGGCTGCTGGTGGCTGCTTTGGCTGTCTCTGGTACCTAGCTTGATCTGCCCTCTGTCTGGCTTCCTCTGTGGTAGGCCATTCTTTTAACATGGTGTATTCATAATGCTTCAGCTTAATGCTACTGCTCTCATGTATCTTTGGGAAACCGGGTTATTTTTGCACATTAGTTACTCCCTGCAAAGGGTTAACTGTGTCTTCCTCTGTGGAGAATGCCTGCATGGTTTGCCTTTGCTACTAGTCTTTTTACTACCATTTTCCTGTAATTTTTTTGTTAAATTAATAGCTAGAAAGAAGCATCTTTGTTCTCATGTTGTCGTCTAGTACTAAATGGCATACCTTGTTTTGTGGTGTCCTTTGCACTGTTAACCAAGTAAATTGCTGGAGGAACTCTAGTAGCAGCAGCAGGTCCCAATGGTGCTGCTGATCAGGAAACTGAATTGATACTCTGAGAATATGTGGCTGATGAGGAGAGGAACACTAAGTTGATGCATATTTCTTGAGTCTCAGCTTTTCTAACTTTAAGTTTTTGGATGTGCTTTTGTTAGCCTGTGGTCCTCTCTTCTTCCCAAGAATAGGAGAAATTCACACCTTTCTGGCATTCAATGGAAAAATTCTTAGTGTTGGAGATTACGATATGATTGGACTTAGAGTGGTCCTTTTGCTAGCAACATCCTGTTTTGGATGTTCTTCATGGACTTCTGTGATCTCAGCTGAGGTGATTCTTAGCAGAGCTGAGATGCCAGCTCCTCTTATCTAGTGGACTTTAGTTTAAAAAAAACAGAAGTAAAAAAAACCATAAGTGTTACCAGACACACAGTCGTCACCTGGCATTTTAGAACTCTGCAATACAGGCTGGTGTATTTCTGTAACAAAGGCTGGCAGCTGCCAAAGTATATGTAATTTCATCAGTATTTTCAGCTAAATGGTGAACAGCTATGCTTTCAATTAAAATACAGTGATTGTAACTCTGACTACAGGTAATAACTTTGGTGAAACACAGGAAAACTGAAAGAACTGTAAGTATCTTAAGAATGTAACATGCAAAAACATAGGAAAGGAGTTGTCACTTGCTGTTAAAGGATGTGCTTATGCAGATGTAGTCTGTACTTGATAATTATTGGCCTTAAGTGGTTGTGTTCATTGCTGTGAGGCTTCTTTTGAAGTATCTCCAACTGGTTCTTGTCTGTCTACTGTGTTAATGGGCAAACAGTTCTTGCCTGCAGTTATATGTATGAGCAGAGGTACCTTTAAAAAGTTCTTGCTTATTCGTCAGCTTCTTTAGAAGTCACAGTACAAATTCTTGTGCCTGTAGCCCTTCTAAAAATCTTTAACATTTCAAAGAAGGAAAGTCCCATAATACAGTCATCATCAAACTGATTTCTGTAGGCTCCTTAGAGGAAACCTTTCAGCAGAAGTAAAGGTAGATGGTAATCAAAAAAGCAGCACAGGGGGAGAATTCTACTGTGTCTTGAAAAATGCAAGGTTATCTTCCAGCTACATTGGAAGCCTTTTCTCTTTATATTTTCTATCCAGTTCTTGGGGATTGCTAGTTAATAATTCACATGTACTACAGTTACCAATTAAGGAAAAATTGAATTTGAAACAGCAGTCAGTTCAATTAAATGTATTTGGAAATCAGTTATTTCTTCTATTGCTCTAGAAAGGAGTTTAAGTATTTAAAAAGTCTTTTTCTTTATACATTTGTTCTTTTACATGAACAAAAAGAACCAACAGCTAATTACCATAACTGAGGAATTAAGCGTTTTCAGGCTCTAAAACTTGGGACTTCAAACCAGAAAAATCCTAAGCCAGTTCAAATGAAATAAATATTTCTTTGTTTGAATTCATGTGTGAAGCAGATGACAATCCTTACAAAGATGCTATCAAACACTGTCAGAAATAGAATCTTTATCTTGAATGTGTGATGTAGAATAGTGTATTAGATTGTGTGCACAGCAAAATGAGCAATAAGGTGTAAATGGAGAGAGCTGGAATTCTTGCTCAGTCACAAGAGTGGAAAGTGAATCTAGTTGTTCTAGAGTGCTTTGATTTCTCAGTAGTTTCCACCCCCAGGAAGTGCATCTTACCATTTGCACACAATAAAGCATGCATGAAGATGAAAAAATCCTTCATTACATGGTATACACGTTACTGGAGTGAGTTTGGTTTACTTTTTTTCTAGTGATTTGTGATCTGTAAGAGGCTATGGTAGTATGCCATATTAGTCATGTTATGGTTATTTACTATGAACTGTAGGAAATAGATACTTCTTTCCAAATTAAAACTTGCCTAATTTCATGTTTTGGTGAGAAGACACACATCTGGTTACCATGTGTTGCTGTTTCTGGTACACTTTCCATAGGGCAATTTTTTCTGTCTCCAGGTAACCTATACTAAGCAGAGAGTGAACACTATTTAAAACATTTTCTGATTGCTTTCAAAAGGAAATGACCTTCTCACCAATAATAACATAATACATCAAACCCACAAAGTTTACTGTGATAAAACAGTACAAGGAGAGGTCTAAGTTAAACTATATTGATTCCTAGAGGGCTATAACAAGGTTGAGATTATTATTATTAATTTTTTTCTCCTATGTCTGGTTTTCCTACTAGTTAGGGGGCTTTGACTTCTTTCATGATGCCAGCCTCATTTCAGGGTACCTCTCGTGGCAAGAGCAGTACTCTGAAGTGGTGCTGTTTATACAGCAGCTCATAGCGTATAGCTCATATTGAGGTAGAACTTCCCCTGTTACAGTTTGTCCCTTGCCCGTCATCCTATCACAGGGCACCACTGAAAAGAGACAGGCCCCTTCTTCTTGACACCTGCCCTTCAGATTTTTATAAACATTAATAAGATCCTCTCTCAGTCTTCTGTTCTCTGGACTAAGGAGCCCCAGTTCTCTCAGCCTTTTCTCAGCCTGATTTTTGTCACAACAGGTGTTCTTTTGCCTTTGCTGCAAACATATCATGCGTCCTTTGCATGTTAGATGTGGACTTCCTTTCCATCGTAAGTAACCTTGCTAGCTATCCTACTTTTTCTGGAGAAAGTAGTTATGTGTCTTCCAGTAAGTCAAATTAGCTGTTATTAAATATGATTGTTGATGGTTGTCTTTGTGGGAAACTTTAAATGTATTGCATTAAAGGATTAAAAGTAAATTATTGAACATAGTCTAGGTTCTCCTTCTATCAGCTTTGCTTATTTTTAGTACAGTAGTGAGTAAAAGGGGACTTGCACATTGTTTTCCAAGTCCTAAGGATTCAATGTGGGCCACTGGTGATTTGAAAAATGCACTTTTTGCGTCACTAACGTTCTGCATTTCAGTGCTGTAAAATAAACAGATTACCTAAGGGTATGCAGTGGGTCACTAGCCAACATAAAAAAAAGTGTTATTCCATATTAAGCTGAAGCATTTAGGTTACAAGTACTTGATATTTAAGTAGTATGTAAACAGAAATTTTTAAACCCCTTTATTTGGAAGGTTGTGGTAGCTTTTAGAGTTTTCTCTGATCAAACTAACTACTGATACACTGATCTTTGCTCTGTGTGTTTCTTTATTCTTCCACCTCTTCCTGTGTCCTCTAAGGAAAAAGAAAACAAAAGAAAGTGAGTTACAATTGCAACTATTGCTTGGTTGACAGGAGTCTGCTATGAGAGGTAAGTAATTTAAGAAGTTGCATAGCTGTTTTAAAAGCCAACCTAATAATTATGTAAGTAATCAGCAGTTATGAAGAAGGTGTGCTTTCAAGTTCTGGCATGAGGCAGATGTTGAAATATTTAGTGTTTTTTTCATATTTATCCTAAATGTGTATTTAGAAGAACTACTTTAAGTTCTAAAACTATCACCATAAAACAGGCAGAAATGGGAGAGTCTGCCTGGGAAGGTGCTTCTCCATGGTGTCTCCTCTCAGCTAAGCTTCAAAACAAAGCATTTATCATGCTGCAGTTTCCCTGGTCACCTGCTGACTTTCTGGGATATACTTGAACCTCAGCCCAGGTCTCTGTCCTGATCTGTGCTTCCCTAGGAATCAGGGTCTGTGGTGATTCTGTGGACAGTGAGGGGTCCTCAATGCTCTAGAGAGCCTTGGGAAACTGGGCAGTGGTTAAGGGTGAGGGAGGGGGTGATGAGATTGTTGTAGTGCTCCTGCTGGGCATGAGGCTTAATTCTGGGTGTGCTGCATTGCACAAGGGAGACATTGCCCTTGGGAAAGTGGTTCACAGTAGCTTCAAGAATTCCTGTGCTTGAGGGACCATTTACATATGCAGTCTCTCTTGCAGGCTGGAAAATGGGCCAAGCAGTTTTACTGAAGAGGCACTCTTAAGTCTTTGAGAGCTGCCATGGCTGAGTGATGGTGAGGATATCCTGAATTTTAATACTTGATCACAATTCAGGAAATGGTAGTAAGTCCATTTTAAGTAATGCAGCCATCATATGTAATGAATAGAGTTAATACGAACATTAATGTGCAGCAGTAAACCAGTTCATTTTAAAGCCTTATGGTAAATGTTCTTTTGAAAACACTGGAAGAAAATGGACTTTGTCCAAAAGATACTTGTAATTACATTATGTACAGACTTCAGAAGACTGAAACATTGTAGGTACATGTAAGGAAGACATTTCTTGTGGCTGTCACTTAAAAAGTTGGATGTCATTGCAGTCCTGCTTTTTAGTTAATGATGTAGGTATTTGAAAGTTACCAACAGTTTGTAGAAATGATCAAAATGTTGGAAAAGCAGTGTACTTCCTGCAAAACTATACAAGGGCAAGTAAGGTGTGCTCTGCCACTCCTGAGTTTCCTTGGGTGCATGTAGGCTTGCCAGATACTGGAATTCACCTGTAAAGTAGGGTTGTGTTTCTATGATTTAACTACACAAACTTGTTTCACACAACTCATTGTGACAGCTGTTTTGGCACCGTGGGTGTTTTCACTCAGACTGACCCTTCTGCTGCTTAGTACCCATTCAGCTGGATTACCCAAGTACTTACAAGAGGCAATTCCTTCCCCATTTGCTGCTCAGCTCTTCAGCCAGATCTGCAGAAAGTGTAGTAGTAGTTCTTCTTCCACATGATTGTCTTAAAGCTATTTCCTTAGTAGCATTTATAATCTGTTATCTTCTCATGGATGCTTACAGAAGACAAACTCAATACTGCTGCTCTGTTATGGAAGCTCTCTGGGTAATCAGAGGGGATGGATAGCGGTGTGTGGGGTTTTTCTATTGTTTTGTTTTTTTTTTAAAGTAACTGTGTGTTATCTAAACAAAGATGGTTTTTTTGGTCATCCCTTCCTGTTGCATTATGTGGCTTGTGACTTGTGACCCCATACTAGGAAAAAATCTGTTGTGACTGAGGGTTGTCATGTGATTTATCATCTTTGGAGAGTGGGAGGTCTTCTGTGACTGAATCTCCAGTGCAAATCTGTGCCTTTCTGTGCTGTCTTTGGGGCCCTAGCACTGTTCCTGCAGTGCGAAGCCCTGGGACAGTGTTTCAAGATCATTTGTGCAGTGATCCTGTCTGCTTGTTCCTTCTTTTCTTTCAGTTAAGCTCTGCATTGCCCAGGTTTTGTCTGTCTTTTGATCATGGAAGTCCTTTCTTTCTATTGTTGGATGGGTTGTATAACAACAACAATAACAATATTTACTTATTTATTATATTATTAAACAAAGTCCTTTCTACTGCTTCGGCTTCAGGCTTCCCCTATGTGAGACAACAGGGTTCATTTCTGGAATGTTGTTTTAGTACTTCGTCTCCTTGCTCCTTCTTAAAAGGCTCTGTTGCTTCAGATTCAACTTCTTCATGAATTAAGCTAGTTTTATGGACCTTTTATGTGAGGAAAAGATTTACTTATTCTGGGTAACAAAAAAGTGACCAGTTTGTAAGAAAACAGTGAATTCTGTTCTTTACTCTAGCATGTATGTGGGTGTCCAGGTGATTGTCCTGGTTTGGGCCAGGACAAAGGTAATTTTCTATCTTGTATTTTTGCTTTCAGCTAAGTCTCTTGTAAGTAGCTGGACTTGCTAAAATTAACAGCAAGTTTCTCAGACAGTGTCTGCTTCTGGGACTGATAACGCTCAATGTTTATAGTTACAGCTGGAGGCTGGTATGCAGAGCCAAGGCCACTGCACAGTTCTGAGGAATATTTTTCCCTCCGGAAGGAGAGGAGGAGTAAAGAGGTCACACCTGCAACCCTCCCTTAGGGAGGAACGGACAAGATAGATGGCCAAATTTGACCAAACAGAGTATTCCATCCCATACACGTCATACTCGGTATAAATTTGAGGGCTCACGAGAGTCAGACCCCTTCCTGCTTCCTCTTCTTCACCTGTCCCTGTTTGCTTCCTGGGAGGATTCTGTCCATTCGTCTGCCTGTGGTCCTGATCCATGCCAGCCTGAATCTGTGTGTTCCTGCCTCCAGCTCCCGACTGTTGCTGACTCCAGGAGTCCAGCCTGGACTTTCCCAGGGCTGCCCTGCAGCCTCAGTGGTGATGTGAGTGTGGAGGGAAGGGGGGAGGAACGTGGTATTAATTTTCCTGTATATTTGTATATATTTAGTAATTTTTCCTATTTATCATTACTGTTTCATTAAAGCTGTGTAGTTTAGTTTCCAACCCGTAAGTCTCTCTCCCTTATTCTCTCTCCTTTCTTTATCAGGAAGGAGAGGGGGATTAATAGGGAGCATCTGTCATTCAGTTTAATTGCCAGGCCAGTGTTAAACTGTGAAAGTGATAAAATTGAGATCTCAGATCACATTTGGCAAACTTGTGTGTGGATTAATTATGTGGGCAGAAACAGAAATTGTATATAAATTGGCAAAAAAAAACTTTCTAATAATTTGTCTGTTGTTTTGGAACTGTTTCTTAGTAGACATTTGTAGCAGTTTCATACTCCCCTTGTTAATGGTAACATCATCACCCCCCTCAGTGAACTATTGCAGTATTATTTTCAGTATATGAATTGTTTTTGTAAGCAAATCTGAAAAAAGCAATAGTATGGTATTTTTGGTTTTTTTTTCTTTTCCATGGTTACCCATCCAAGCACATCTGTTCCATTGCTGATTTTTTTTTTCCTCCTGACAGTTTATACACATGAGATGAAACAGTTTGACATCAGAACTACAAGACTACTTATTTAAAAAGGTAGCCTAGGCCAATGACATTCTGGCCTGTGTCCAGTTCTGGGCCCCTCAGTTCAGGAAGGATATCAAGGTCCTGGAGCAGGTCCAAAGGAGGGCAGCCAGGCTGGTGAAGGGACTCGAGCACAGATCCTATGAGGAGAGGCTGAGGGAGCTGGGGCTGTTCAGCCTGGAGAAGAGGAGGCTCAGAGGAGACCTCATCACTCTCTACAACTCCTGAAAGGAGGGTGTAGCCAGGGGGGGTTGGTCTCTTTTCCCAGGCAACCCTCAGCAAGACAAGAGGGCACGGTCTCAAGTTGTGCCGGGGGAGGTTTAGGTTGGACATTAGAAAGAATTTCTTTACTGAGAGGGTGATCAGACATTGGAATGGGCTGCCCCGGGAAGTGGTGGATTCTCCATCCCTGGAGATATTTAAAAAGAGACTGGATGTGGCACTCAGTGCCATGGTCTGGTAACTGCAGCAGTAGTGGGTCAAGGGTTGGACTTGATGATCTCTGAGGTCCCTTCCAACCCAGCCAATTCTATGATTCTGTGATTCTAAGGCTGTATGCCAAGTATTTGTCCACAGGTGCCTGAGGACTTGAGGAGGGCTAATGTCACTCCAGTCTTCAAAAAGGGCAAGAAGGATGACCCACGAACTACAGGCTGGTTAATCTTACCTCTGTCCCTGGTAAGGTGTTGGACAAAATAGTTTCTGGACATTATCACAAAACATGGGAAAGCAAGGAATGTCATTGGGAGAAGTCAGCATGGATTCATCCAAGGGAAATCATGCTTGACCAACCTGATTGCCTTCTGTGATGTTGTCACTGGCTGGCTAGATGAGGGGAGAGCGGTGGATGTATTTACCTTGACCTCAGCAAGGCTTTTTATCTGTCTCCCATTAACATTCTCATTAGGAAACTCAAGAAGTGTGGGCTAGATGAGTGGACAGTGAGGTGGATTGAGAGCTCTGTGTGAGTCTGAGGGTCATGCTCAAAGGAGCAGGGGTTGAGTTGGAGGCCTGTAACCACTGGTGAACCCCAGGGGTCAGTACTCGGTCTGGTCTCGTTCAACATGTTCATCAGTGAGCTGGGTGAGGGGACAGTGCATCCTCAGCAGGTTTGCTGGTGATAGAAGGCTGGGAGGGGTGGCTGACATTCCAGAGGGCTGTGCTGCCATCCAGTGTGACCTGGACAGGGTGGAGAGCTGGGCAGAGAAGAGCCTGATGAGATTCAGTAAGAGCAAGTGTAAGGTCCTGCACCTTGGGAGGAAGAACCCCAAGTAACAATATAGGTTAGGGGTGGGCCTGCTGGAAAGCAGTTCAGAGGAGAAGGATCTGGGGGTCCTTAAATTATCCATGAGCCAGCAGTGTGCCCTTGCTGCCAGGAAGGCCAATTCTCCCTCTATACTCTGCCTTTGTGAGGCCACAGCAGGAATACTGCATCCAGTTCTGGGTTGCCCAGTCCAGGAGAGACAGGGAACTACTGGAGAGTCCAGCAGAGGGCAACAGAGGTGGCTGGAGGATTGGAGCATCTCCCTCATGAGGAAAGGCTGAGAGAGCTGGGGCTCCTTAGCCTGGAGAAGAGGAGGCTGAGGGGGGATCTTGTTAATGTCTGTAAGTATCTAAGGGGTGGGTGCAGGGAAGATGGAGCTGGACTCTTCTCAGGAGTTCCCAGTGACAGGACAAGGGGCAACAGGCACAAGATGGAATGTAGGAAGTTTCATTTAAAGAGAAGAAAAAACAAAAACTTTTTTACTGTGAGGGTAACAAGGCTGCCCAGGGAGGCTGTGTAGTCTCCTTCTACAGAGACACTCACACCACGCCTGGATGCAGTCTCTATTAATCTATTGATCCTGCTGGACTAGTTGATCTCTAGAGGTCCCTTCCAACTCTGATCCTGTGGTTTGTGGGGTTTTTTTGTTGTTGTTGGGGTGTTTTTTTTTTGTTTGGTTTGTTTTTTTGTTGTTGTTCTCTTAGTCTTTAGATTTCCAACATTCCTCCTGCCCTGCCCCCCCCCCCAAAAAAATAAATAACTTGCTGTCCAGACATGTCATCCACTAGAGTTCTTGTGTTTCCCTTCCTAGAGAAACTTCTTTAGTAAAACTATACTTGTGAATTTTCAGTCTCTAGCTTTTTCTTCTGTCTTGCTTTTTAGATACTATGATCAAATGCTAAGTAAAAATACAAATCGCATGTGGATTGCCCAAAAAGTGGTAAACAGAAAAAGACAGTTTTAAGGTTCCTCTTCATGTTTTGGCTCCGAGTCACAGTTTCAAAATTAATATTAAAAATTGAATTTATATGATATTCGTGTTTTCCATTGAGGAAACTGCATTCAAAGCATATTATCTGCAGAGTAGTAGCTCTACTTCCAAGTTAAGTGTTTAAAAAAAGCTACACATTTGTTAGCTTTAGGCACTTCCTCTGTATTTATGCTTAGTTGTCATTTTAAGGACATTAATAATGCAGATATCAAGAGCCACCAGTTTTATTCACTGCAAGCAGTCCAGTCTTTTCAGAAGTCTTTCTTTCCTGTCATCATTAGCTAGCCTTAATTTGTTTGAGGAGGGGTAAAATCATCCTAGTAAATCTGGTCTGTGCTTCGGGGCATGCTTGTCAGCTGAATAAACATGAAAAAGGAAAATATATTTTATCTCATAGTGGCTATTCTTGGGATCTGAGAGGAGTTGCTGCTCTGCTCATTCCAGAGCAAAATAGGTCATCTCTTTAAGTATATTTTTCTTTCCCACACCTCCCATGTTACTAAGAAATCAAGTACCTGAAAATTGAAATAAGCAATGGATTTCCTGTTAGTTGTGCGACAAGCTTAAATCTGCAAAAATAAAATAATTCTACCTTATGAATTTGTCTTTTAAGAGGGTACCACTCTTCCAGTTAATGAAAAGTTAAAATACTTCAAAGTGGTAAATTCCTGTGGCTTCTTAAATCTGATCTCACTTGCAGAAGTAAACCAAGAGATCAAAGAAAGCTGTCATACATTGATCTTTCTTTCTGGGGCTCTGCTTTTATAAATCCATAATGTTATGGAATGGCAAATGCAAAGCAAAATGTATCCCCTAGATGCACATTAGCTTCAATTGGGCTAGTAGCAGTTGTACAAAACCTGCTTTCTCTCAGTGATTCATTGTCTTGTGTGATCTGCAGAGGGTTGTGTGATCTGCAAAGGTGTGATTTTTAATTTTACTTTCATTTATTTTTAATAATTTTCATATTATTTAAACTCCATGCTTGCTCAGTATGTGTAGCTATATATTTGAGGTCTGTGTATATATATAATTGAAAACTTTGCTTCCCTTCCCCCTCTTCTTAACAGAATTATTTTTTTAAAAAAAGGAAGGAAAAACAACATAAGTGTAGTCTGAACCTTCTTTTTTTTTCGGTATGCTTTATGAATTCCTATTTTTATCCAAGATACATCTATGAACGAATAGGTAGTGGGGAATTAGCTGGATTAAGATACAAGTGTAGCCATGATTTCAGATAATAACTTCACTGTTTCCATAATTAAAACTCAGATCAGATTAGGCAAGAGTAAAGGTGTGCTAAAGTTGCTTGAACCTCATGCACAAATCTGGGCCATTTTTAAGGAGGACTTATGGTGTAAATTATTTTTTATTCAGTGTGTTTGCAAATTAACTGCTTCCAGGGACTGTGTTTCCTCTTTGACTTTGATCTGAAACAACCAAGTATTGATTTAAGTAGAATAAAAATGTTTCATGAAACTTCTATACTTGGTATAATTCTGCTTAATGTTGCACATCAATGAAGTGTAGTACATATTCTTTTTGAAGACTTTAGAATAACAATTTCTATGCTAATCTTGCTTCCATCTCTTGGTGTAAGATTTCAGGGTGTAATTTCCTGAGCAAAAGGTTGTCTCCATAATCTTGCTAGTGACATACAAATTTTTGTTTGCTTGAGTCTCCAGTATCAACTGGATTTTGAGCCTGAGTTTATATATTCTCAAGTGTTTAGATCTGTACCAGAATTCTTTCACTTTAGGCATTTCAGGTTTTGTTAGCTCTTAAAGCTTTGAAGGACTGAACTCAATTTTTTACTGATGGTCAAAGAATGCCATGTCTTTGCAGTGTGAAAAGAGAGTGGTTTTCAAGGATGGAAGAAAATTCTGTATGTGCAAATATAGCCTGATCTTTTTCACTTTTCACTTGTTTTGTCTGAAGTATTCCAGCCCCTTTTCTTCTAAGGACATCCCCCCTCCCTCTGATGTTCAATACATCCTGCAGGTGGTTGGCCTGTCCAGTGTGGCTACATGATTCAGGGCGTGGGCTGTTAACAGAAGAAGCCTACAGAAGTAGAAGTCGCCCTATAAATCATAAACCATGTTTGTAACCCCAGCTTTGAATGGATCTGTTGTCTAAGCATGTTGGCACAAGGCCCTTGCACATGATTCCTAGGCATTTGCTTGTCTAATTTTTTTACCAAATCAGACTGAAGTCAAATTGGAAAGCGTGGGAAGAACTTTCCATATTCTGAGAGTGAAGGTCCAAGTAATAAATGGATAGTGGTGTTTTGAGATACTGATTCTTAAATGGTCTGTTCTCAGAGCAGTTTCTGTGCACTGTGTTAAATCATCTGCATTATGAACCTTTAATTAAATTTTTTTTGAGCTCTTTGTCATGTGCATGATGTAGGCTTTCCTCCGTTCAAGTGTTTTGAGCAGGGGTTGATGTGAGCTGGTGACTTTCTCATCCACCTGGGAAGCAAATGACTTAGGGCTGACTCATGAAAGAGTTTGTAATTGTTGGCAAAAAAAGAGCTTGCAGCTTCTCTGCTTTACTTTTTAAACGAGCTGCTATTAAATGTGGGATATGAACTGCCAGCAAATTAATTTTCAGCAATGCAAAAGAGGGATCCATGGAAACCTCTCCTAGAAAGGTTTAATTCTGATGCATAAATCTAGTGCTTCAGGGCAGTGTAAACAAGTGATCAAATAATTGCAAGAAGTTCATTCTTAGTATTTGTGGTTGACATGTACATTTTTTATGTTTGTACTTTACAAATACAGGACAGCATAGGGGTTTTTTTTGGGTTTTTTTTTGGTTTTTTTTTTTTTTAATTTCTGAGTGTGTAGGGATAAGCAAGTGGCACTACTTAAGCTTTTATGGCAGTGGAAGTAATACAGGCCCTGTTACTGGGCTCGCACACTTGATCTTTTTTCTTTCCTTGACTATAAATTTGAGATTGTAAAAACTCATGAAGTCTTCTGTACTGTTAGGTTACTAACATGCCTAACAGTAAAATGTACTCTGTCTAAAAAGTTGTACTTTCATTGACTGACATCAACTCTAAAATTGGTTGCTAAGCTATTTCTTAATGAATAAAGCTCTGAATGTTGTAGCTTTGGAATTGATGTGAATATTAGAGGGACACTGACCTTAAAATATGCTGTCTAAATGTGAGGATGTCTTCAACTTCCACACCACCATAGTGTGGTGGTTCTTAGAGAATGAAACTCTCACAAAAGTGGGTTGTGGGAAGAAGGCAGGAGAAAAGCACAGATAAGAAAGTGTAAAACCCATTTGTTTCTTTCAGCACCTTGCAGACTTGCCTCCTGAGGGTTTTTTTTAGTTCAATTTAGGACTTCGGAAAAAGAAGAAGAAAGTAGTACTTCAAGGTACAGGAAAGGAGCCTTGCTGAATTTTAAGGGTCTTCTTTCCATATTTACAAGGGTACCCAAACCCCTTGCTTCTTTTGATAATATCCTGAAGTATTAGCTTTCTCTTACTGTGATCTCAGGTTTTCCCTGACACCATCTTCTGGCAGAATCTCTTTTATGCTGAGGTAGATAGAACCTGACAACAATAAAGGTGTTCTTCTGTTTACACCATTTCTCTGGGGGATGTAGACAGGTCCCATAAAGATCTGGCGGAACAGACTCATTTACCATCTAGAGTAGGGGGATGAGAATGTACCTCTTTTCATCTAGATTAATCTGATAAATTAATTTAAGTTCTGTAGTCCCAGAAAATAGCATCCTCTATGGAAGCACGGCACGTACTTGTGAAGACATGAAGACATGCCAAGGAATTTGGATACAATAGAGAATACTGAGAGAAGATGGGCTGTCTTCAAGGGAGATGAAAGGTCTTAAGCAGGCTGATAAGAATGGGGTTACCTTTTCACTCCCCTCATTACTGCTTCTCTCTTTCTTCCAAGCACCTGACACCATTTCTCCCCTCTCTGCCATTTTGGGGAAGGTATGAGTATGGGAACTCTGGAACAGGGGTCTAACCTGTTAGGTTAAGAACTTCTGAAGGTTAGTATTTTCTCTATAATTGCATTTCATAAAAATAATAACATTAATTTTGGCCTTCTGTCATGTTAGGTTTTCTGATGGTGCTCTATTTCTTAATAAGGCTATAATTTGTGTTGGACAAGTACAGAACAGTAGCAGCCTGGAAGAAATTCATGTTCTTTCATGTTCTTCAGCAGTCAATCCTGGAGAGCGTATTGTTTCATGTTATTCTTGTGTGACCTTCTGGTATGCCAGCAATGTGAGACCTGAAGCTGTATGAAAAGCAATTTAAATGACAGCCGTTGTCTGGGGAATAAACAAATTGTGCTGCAGCACTCTGGGTCCTGCCATATGCATACGGTTCTATACCTTTGTGTCTGCAAAAATAGAAGAATCAAGGCTGCCTGCCAAAATACAAAGGACAATTTAATGTGGTTACATTTCTTATTAGGAAAATACTCTAATCGCACTGGTTCCTATATGTTTTTGTAAAACAAGAGCATATATTCAAACTGTATTTCCTGTGCTGGGAAACCTTGTCAAGGTTGCTTTTTTCACTATCTTTGAACAGCATAGTATATACTTGTTACATGAGAGATTTGTGGATCCTGTATCCTCTGGATGGGAAGCAGCTCTAAGCACTGTGGAGGTGGTAGTCCTAAGGAGTAGAACTGAAATCTGGATTCCTTGATACATGGGGCAGTCAGGCTCTGTAAAAAGGGCAAAGTACAAATAATTGTGGGGTAGCTTTGAGATTCAAAATTATCTCTCCTGTCCATATGCTGTGTCTTGAGGCTGATCATTACCAGTAATTTTTTGAAGCTGCAGTGCAAATAAAGATGAGGTCACTAAGAAACCAGTTTGAGTATCCAAGCTGCTCTGCTTTTTCTTAATAACTTCTATTCTATATTTATTCTAAGCTACAAGATGTGAGTGTATCTCTTAGTGAAACAGACAGTTCTAAAGAACTGCTACAACTGCTCATTCTGTGTGACAGAGGAGAGGACCCTGTTGGCTGTTTCTGCTCTTTTGGAAGTTTATTGGTAAAACATACAGAACCACTGGGATCCTTCTGGGAAAGTATGTTCTTGAACACTGCACATTGAAGGAAAAGCTTTTAGAAGTGTTGTCCTCTTGTGCTGGGAATGAAGATTCTGAAAAACTGAATAGTTTCTAGAGAAAAATCAGGTAAGTTTTGGAAAAAATGCTGGAAAGCCCCTCTTGGCGGGTTGTGGTGGGTGTTTTTATTTTTGTTTTGGGTTTTTTTGTGGTTTTTTTTTTTTTTTTAATGTTGCTTTAGTAGCCAAATTATAAAACTAGAAATTAAATTTCCTTGTTACTAGTCTTACCTCTTTGCTATAAGATGCAGTGAGCTTAAGTACTCTTGGTCCAAGTAAAACTGGTAGGTTTCTCAAAGGATACACAGATTTCAGTCCTGAGTTTTTCAGTTTAAGAGTTTTGGCAGTTAACCCTGGGCTTTGGCTTAGATGATTCAGTGGGTTTTTTTCTTGTGGAATAGTTTTATTAAATAACTCTTACATGCATTATTAAAAATGTCCCACTAATGGAGCAGTTGAACATGACTAAAAAAACTAGGTTAACTCCCACAGTGGTATTTAGTCACACAAGTCATAAATTTTAAAGCTTTATAGCAGTGCTTCTTCCTTGTGGACCTTTGATAGTATTGTTTAGCAAGATTGTTTTATATGCAATTTAGGCTATGGTTTCCTGGATTAGAGTCTGCTATCCATCAGAATAAAAGAAATAAACTAAAAATGAGTGAAATTGTACTGTAGGCGATCCAGATACATCCAACCAAGATGCTGGTTGTATATATAAATGAAATTAATGAAGTGTTGCTGATTTTATTTTACTTACTTCCAAACTGCTTCTCCTTATACTTGAGAGGTCCTCAGAAATTAGGTTGTGTGGCTTAAGAAAGAAGTTGTCTTGTTTGGGTGTATGACATGGTTGTTGCCAGCATGTCAGCTTGAATAGAAAACAATTGGTGTCCAGGCAGCTTTCACTCTGAATCTCACAATTTTATTGGACTTTTCATCCCCTGCACTGGTTTGCAGTACTTTTGAATAAAATGCCCATTTTAACATCTGTACTCTTATGTCTTTTAAGGACTTGAGAGTTCTATAAACTGGCAAATTCCTAAAACGTAGAAAGGACTGTGTATTTACCTCTTAATAGCTGTGATTTGATTTCAGCTTTTGAAGTGGTAAAAATGCATCTGTATTTTGAAGCTGCCACTGTGGAATTGCTTAAGTCCATAATCTCTGCCTGTAACTGGACATAGATAAAAGAACTGTGTGTGATTTAAAGTTTTGACAATGACTTAGAAACCTTCTATTTCCTGAAAGATGTGGGGGTCCCATTCTTTTTCAATAAGAAGACATAACTCTGAGAGTACAATATGCTGCTCTCTTAAAGTGGGGGCATCAACCTGATTTACAGGTTGATGAAGAGGTTCACTGTCCATGCTACCTTAGAGACTGGAATCCTAGTAGACCTCTAGTATATCCGATAACAGAGATGTGTGTCTGGTTGTTTTGCTGTTGACAGCATTCTCTCTCCTATAGTGGAAAGTATAGGCTCTATGTTTAACAGTGTTAAACATCATGGGTAGAATTGCACTTTACTAAATCTGGTGGCAGGCAAAATACTGTAACTTCTAATTCAGAAGTTAGTGCCATGTTGCAGATGCTGAAGTGCTTCTGTACCAACTTCTCCACTCTAGATATTTTAATGAAACTTGATTTAAATTACTTGTACTTATGAGGTTTGTGGTGATATCAAAGCAATCGACTGCCTACAACCTAGTATATCCTTATAATCTAGAGTTCTAAGCCATAGTGAATTTACAAGAAAGTATGTATAAATCTCTGAGGTAATATGATTTGTAAATAAAAATCTTAAAATATAAATAAATCTTTTGCTGTCAATTTTAAGTTTTCTGTATGAGATTGAAGAACCAGAGCAGTTCTAAACTGTAAAGGCAAACACAGTGATCCTTTTGACTTGGATGCTTTTTACATGCCTGTTTAGTGCTCTTCCACACATACCTACTGGTATCTGTCCTTTCAGATGCAATGTGCGACACATTCTGCTATAGTTTCCCCGCCTAGCAGGACCATAATCAAGGATTAAAAAAAAAAAAATCTAAGTAGGGATCATTCCTTCTCCCACTCATCAGTGTCATTGTATTAAACAGCTACCCACTTAATTGGAAAAGCCTAGATAAAAAGACAGGAATGAGTGAAGGTAGGTGCTTCAGGTTTTACAAAGAGGGTGTTTAGAAGGTATGGGCAGTTACTTGCTTAGATGACAAAGAATTAAATAGACGTGTAGAGTATTTAAAACCCCTTATCTTTCTGGTTACGTTTTCACAGGGTCATAATGTTTTTCCCTAATTGAAAACTTTTCATAGTTTTAGCCAATAACTAGGTGACAGATGCTGTTCTTCTCCCCGCTAATCTGTCAGGGGAAGATAGAAAAGGGAATAAGGGAGGGAGCCTTTAAGGTTGGAAGAAAAAAACTATGATTGGTTTAATGAAGTAGTAGTTAAGACAGTGAATTACAAATACATATATGTAAATTTGGAACCCACACTCCTCACTTGGTAACTACTTCCCAACCAGAATAGTCCCACTCTGGACTTGGCAGCAGAGTTGGGTGCCCAAGCCCAAGGTCCCAGTGACCACAGCAGTCCTAGAGCACCTGAGTCAGTCCCAGTTGGGAAGGCAGGAGAAGGCAACCTGTCTTGAGGAACAGTGTTCTTCTCCATTGAGGAAAGAAGCAGGAAAAAGCGGCAGCGATACCAAAAAGACTCCAACCCACCAGGAGGGGGCCCTCTGAGGAGCCATTTTGTACTGGGTGCCATGGGCAGGAGGTCTGTGATTGGTCCATGGGGGTCACCTGACCCACCCTCTGCTCCCTACAGACACAGAGCGGCAGCAGCGCCAGGGGTCCTGGGGCATCTCAGGACACAGGGAATTTCAGTCCTGGTACTCTCAAACCAGAACATGCATCTTCAAGTCTTTGGGATAAATGAATAAATAAATAAAACTTTAGCCAGATAGTGTTAATGAAAAAAAAATATCTATAAATGTTTCTTGGCCAGATAGTGTTAATGAATACTTCTGCTCATGGTAGACCTGGTTAAATTGTCTAAGACCGACAAATGGCAGCTGGCAGAAGATGTGAAGTGCAGTGGAGGCACTTAAAATTAATGAACATAAATTTTGATTATTGTCCTTAACTTCAAATCTGCAAAATGCAAATTGGGTTGTTCTCCCCTCTTCTTCATGTAGGTTTGTCCTTTTGATATGGTTTTGCTTGTTGTGTTGGTGAGACTAATGGAGAAATATTCCAATCTCTGAATTCTGTGTTAGATGCCTAGGGTGGAATTATAAAGCTATCAAATGCCTTATTCACTTTTAAAACAGTTCAGGAAGAGGGTTTTTCATGGCAGCTATTGTTAAATAACTGTGCATGGTATCTCTCAGCATTGAACAGGAAAAGAGAGATCAAAAAGCCCTTGTCTGCAAGGTCTCTTGTGGCGAGGCTGCATTATTTAAAAACTTAGGAGTGTGTTAAAGGCAAACTCAGGGAAAATCTGCATTTTCTGGAAATGCGCATGCAGCTTAATAAAGATAAATAAAAAATACAAGGAGATACACCTACTGATAATTATTCCTAATTTGTCCTCAATTATATGCACATCAGTGCTATATTGATCAAGAAAAACATTTATTTTCTAAATCAGACTGTAAATTAACAATACTACCCCTTCACATAAATAATCTTGCTTTCATCTTGCATTGATTTATGGATCAACTTCAACTCCATTATGTGCTGAGAACGTTTTACTCCAAGCTCATTTCATCATGGGTTCCTCTCTTTTGTCTTCTACCTGCCTTGCATGAATGTGTTGTGATACTCTTTGATGCATTATTCCTAAAGAAAGTGATGCTGGATTTAAAGCTTTATGTAGCAAAATGGATTATTTAATATTTTAATGGTATAAATATGTAATAATAAATCGAGAATATTTTTTCCTTATTGGGTGTAAAGATTTTGTCTCACTTCTTGAAACCGAGGTACTTGTGAATTGCTATAGCTGGAATGCCTGGTTATACTTAACTCTGCTTGGTAGTCCTGATTAGAATACTGCATTACATATGTATTTTCCATTAGTCAGAGGAATAAGTTAATATGCAGGAATTCTGTATGTCACTTGGAGGTCCCTCAAACACTGCATTTTGGTCAAGAAGCTCTTACTGCACTTGGGAGTAGGTTGTTCAGAGTGGCTTGTTACGGAGTCAATGACACAAGGAATGTTTCACCTTGCATTTTTGTTTTTAATTTCACCGTAACTGGGGAAAAAGTGAGACTTAATTGAGCATGGATGGAGCAGACAGACTTGAATAAACAATTAGTTTTCTGAGGCCTCCAATGTGATAGAATAAATGAAACCTTTATAGGTAGTCTAGGAACTCATTGGTGAATGTGAATTGAAATAGATTTTGTAAAGAACAAAACTGCTTTCACTTCATTAGTATTCATGGTATAACACACACACACACCCTCTTTCCAGAGATATATATTCTCCTCTGAATTATTTTTTTCATGAGACGAATGATGATGGTGTCAACAGCTGATGAAGATGAATAAGTCTCTTTCTTATGTTTTTTTTTTTTGCAATTGAAAGTGACTTTGAAGGTTAGTTTTACCAAATTATAATCTTTCTGGTTAAAGACCCAGGAAAAAAACCTTCCTTTAAAATTTGTGTATGAGCAGCAGTATTAGAAATATTAAGTAAGGTGTGCATGTGGATGTCTGCACATACATAGCCTCTTAATGCATTTGTCATGGCTTCTTGTGCTGCAAAAAAGATCATTAAAGTAATTAAAAGTGAAAATTCTGCCTGTGGTGTCTAGAAATATAAACGGTTTTCTATTGCTATGTAGCTAATTTTTCCTTGCACTGAAAAATGAAAAATAAATCCTTTGTAGCTTGTTGGATATTTTTCTCTAAAGCAGAGCATAGAGCATAGCACTGCATAGGTCTGCATATATGATATTAAGAAAATTACTACAACCCTAGAATACTAAACAACAAATTCTGCCAAAAAAGAGGCTTTATGCGAAGGAAAGTAAGAAGGTGCTACTTGATGATGCACAGTATTGATAACTTTCATTTAAACTTGTTAATATTTGATTCCTAGTGTTTTAGCTGAAAACTTGATTGTCCTTAGGAGTATATAAATAATTGAAAGCAAAATAACCCTGCCTGAAGTGTACGCTTCATATTTTGTATCTGTGATTTTTGCAATGCACTCTGCAAAGTTTTGTCTCTGGGGGGACACAGCAGAGGTCATCCACCACTGCTCCTCAGTGTCCATGGTTGTGCTGGAAGGAGCAGGACTGCTGAAACTCTTGTGCTGATGCCTACCCCTTAAACCTGCAGTGTCTTGTCACTCCTGAAACATACGTATATGAGTGTTTTTTCTCATTTAACACTGCAGGCATGCAGGTTTCCAATTGTATTCCTATTACCCAAGCAAAGGTATCTTTCCAGTACCTGGCAGCTGACACTAGGAATGGGAGTTAGGTTGTGTCCCTGTTTTCCTCCCTAACTGAAGTGGGGATGTTTTATTAGGTTTCTGCTGGCTTTCACTTGCTGCTTGCAGGCTACTCATTGGATCTTTCAGAACAGGCAGATGAGGCAGTGTTCACTGACAGCAACTTTCAACACTAAAAAACACTTTTTCCTGCCAAGATGGTCAGCAGGATGGGAACAGGAAGGGAGTATCCTTCCTACTGTGTAGCACATCTGGGCACCAGGAGTGATTTTAAAAATTTATTTATTTTGTCTTTTGTTGGATCCCTTTTAAAACTGGAAGCGAAGGTGAAATGTGAGCATGCTTACTGGTGCTCAGAACCACTTAATGGAGCTACATGGAAAGGTGGCTTTTTTTCTGAACAGTACACTTACATCACAGCTGAGTGGGTTAACAGGCCCCTCCAAACCCTAGTCTCTTTCTTTGTGCTGTTTTTTATTACATTATGAAACAAAATTCCTTACCGAATTGCTGCACTGGGTCTTGTCCCTCTGTGTCTTTCCTGGCAGGACTGACCTGTTGCAGTGCTGTAGCTTCACCCTGGCTTGCAGACTGCTTGCCATGATTTGACTTCCCTTGTTTTTTAAGCGTGTTGGCAGTTTCCCTTAGTTCGGAAACAAAGTGTTTGGGCTGGTTTTTGTTTTTTTTTTTTTTACTTTTGTTTTTTTTTTAAATTTGTCATAAAAAAGACTTTTTAAAAATCATGTACATTCATGAGAATATACCTGTATGACTGTCAAAGAAAGTCTTGATACTATGATACTATCAGCAGCAGGCAAACTACCCTATGCTATGCCCTTCAACCAAGAGTTGAACTATTTATATGTGCATTTATTTAGAACTATGTTCTGTTTTTTGCCTCTTGTTATAGGGCCTTACAAGGAAAAGATCTGCAGAACTGACTACTTATTTTTTCTTAATGTTCATTACAGCCAAGAGAGTAAATCCAAGGAAACAAAGGGCAGGCTGAGTAACTGAAAGCAGCATAGTCAGTATAAATATTTTTGCTTCCTTTGTTCTCTGGAAAGGGAACAGTCTGTGTGTCCATCTGTGTGTACAGAGGCAGCATACAGGAGGCTTTCACGAATGGAAGGATTCAATAGTTTTGCTGCAAAACTGCTTCACCTTAACTAGGGCAAAGTAGTAAGAGGCTCAGACAGCAGTGTACATGCATATTTACAGGCCACTTCTTGACCTTGTAGAGTATTGTGAAGTCTGTGTTTGAGTTTCTGTACAATTATGTGTAAATGTATTTGTTAAAAAGCATTGGGTGCAAGATGATTTTTTTTTTTTTTTTTTACACAGCTATAGCTGTTTCCTCATATTCCTCAAAGTTGTATTTATTTATTTTTAACTGACCAGAAGTCAGGCTAGACTCAAGAAAAATGCAACTTTTAAAAATACAAATTGCAATTCTTGAAGGGTATGAAGTAGGTAGCAAAATAATTGGGGTATATATTTATTGGTCCTTAAAAGAATTTTTTAAATATTTCTGTATTACTTAGGATTTGATAAATAAGAACATAATATAGAAATGAATGAACTTTGTTCATGGATTCAATTTATTTACACATTGTCATATATTCAAACATAAACAATTTTGAACGGTGATTCTAGCTTTAAGCATTGTGTTTGTATGTATATGTAGGATGTGAAATCAATAAAATCATTAGAAGTGGTGTTTTGTGAACAGTAGAGCTTTAGAGTGGGATTTCTCTTTACTCGGTAAAGACACCAAGTTTGCAGTGTCAATTGCAGGTTGTGCTCATATGTAGATTGAGAGTTGCTGTATGAATGATGAGCCAAACAATAATTTGACTGTAAACGAGACTTTTTCTGTGTTTTAACTTTTTTTTTTTCAGTGGGAAGTCTAGTCTCGTGACTTACTTTCTGTTAGTGCAGTAGCTGGTGGGCTGGTGTCATTGTCCTAATGAAGACACTGGAGGTCATGGAGGGAAGTGAGGTATTCCAAGGCTTGAATGGGAATGACAGATGCCATTCAGCTGGAGAACCATTGAGGTCTTCACCCAGGCTGAAGTGTAGGGCCTTCCCATGGAAGGAGGGTGGAAAGGCAATGCTAAACTTAAGAAATGCAGAATCTTCCTTCTTGACCTGTGGTGGATGGTGGTAAGAAAAAAGGTCTCTGCTTGTTTTTGAGGAAGTGTGACAGGAAAGGGGGCAAGAAATAGCATCCTCGTCCCGTGAAATCTGTGTGGCCTGGTGAGACTTCCTTTGTATCTTTTCCTTGTCTTTGTTGGCTTTAGCTTCTTGGAAGTGGTGCTAGTTTTTGGACAAGTGTTTCGTTTTATCTCTGTGCAGAATTATGTTATCAGTGATTTTTCTCTTCTGCAGAGCAGAGGCTGCTCTTAAGAGCAGTGAATATTCAGAATAGTTGCTCAGTTCTCTGAACTTCACTCAAAACTGACAGGGGGTAACTGTTCGAGGGCAAAGAGAGTCTAAAACATTACAACCATCGGCTGATTTAATTGGAACTGCTAATGATCTTAGTCAGGTGGATGCTTATTCTGAGAGACTCATGTGTACCCCCCAGATTGCTCAGATTACACCTCTGAGAAGGATCCTTTGAAAGTTGGTGATGTGAGTGAAAGCAGTGGAGCTGGCCCATGCAGACACAAGTTACTGCATGATATCTGTTAAAAGTTTATTTCCACCTCTGCTTGTGAAGGTTCTGTAGGACAGACCCCTTGGGTATTTATGCTGCAACGTTGTGGCCTCACGTCTTCAAGTCTGATTTGATTACAGTGAATAACTTGTTAAGCATCTGGAATAACTAAAGTGCATTATGCTCTTAAATAGCAAAAATGTCTTTTTAAAGAGATTCTAAGATGCTTTTGGAAGTTAAAATACTGCCCACTGGTAAGATTATTTTCAGTGTTGTTCTGTGTTGGTGCAGCTAATAAAACTCGTTTATCTGCGTGAAATTTTATTAGACTTAGGGAGAATATTTAAGTGTGATAAGATCCCACTTCTTCCCCATTCCCAGTTGATGTAAGTTTTTATAGCGTGTCTCAAGAAGTGTTTTGCTGGGCTGTTATATTTTGCATCTGTGCTTAACATGCTCACACAAAAAAACATAGTACAGAGAAAGTATGCTGAGAGGAAACCAGTGTAAATAATTTGAAGAAACAGACTGATTCATGTCCCTAAAGGTCTCTGTCTGCAAAGGGTCAATCACTGTTGAACTGACTCTGGGTCTTAACTGGTCTCAGAAGCATTATTGCTTCTGGCACAGCTTATGTCTGGAGGTGCAAGAGACAGGAGGGGTTTATTGGATTCGTGAATCTATGCTCCTCTTAAGCATTTAGCTTTGTAAAGACAGAAGTTTTTACTGAAAAACTGAGTATCTCTTCACCACCAACTAAGCTCCTGTATTTTGTCTGCATGGGACTGGAGCACAGTGCTTTCCATTCTCCTTCTTTAAACATCTAGAATGGTTTGATGCAATTTGGCATATTTGATGACAACATAGTAGAATTTTATTTTGGAAGTTCTGATTGATAATGAGAAAAACCTAAGCAGTAAAGTATGCGGGATATTTTCTGCTTTTGGTGCACTGTATGTGACAATTTCTAGGTAATTGGCCTCTTTTGGGATGGGGAGCCAGCCTGACTGGGGGAGGCTTAAAATGGGTAACAGCACACAGACTTTTTATGGAAACTTATATAGAATTTAATGTGCATATACAGCATGACCTGAGGTAGAGTGGAGTTGTGGAGTGCTCAAGGGGAAGAAATTAAAATTATTTGTAGAACATTTTGGCTCATATTTTTTTAAGATTGAATACTCGACCTGTGTTTCCCAGTTTCTGTGGGAAGTAGACATACTGCCTATGCAGCATTAGAGGAGCAATTAGAGGACATTGGAAATAAGATATTTGGAAAAATAAAAAACATAGTGGATGTTTCAAGAAAAAGGTGGAGCTGAGCAGATGAGTTCAGTTCTCAATTTAATTTTTACTATAAAAAACCCCTCTGCTACATGTTGCAACAAATTATCAGCAGCTCAGAACAGCTTATTTTCTTTATCCTGGTGTTACCATTGTGATTGTGTTATGTTAGCTCCATTCACCTTCTTGTAGCATGGTTTTCATCTCCTGCAATCCATTATTTTCTTTCTGCCCCTCTCACATCTCCTTATATACTCTGCTTAAACTGTACTTCTAAGCACTGATGTTAGCTCTTATTTTGCACCAGTTTCATGTCCTTCATTTTCATAAGGACATGTGGGCTGATGTACTTGATGTGACTTCTTGATGATGTAATTATCAAGCAGAGATCTTACTCTAGCTGTAGAATAAATACTTGATGGTATACAGCTGGAGTTAATGCTACTGAAGTTTTTAAAACCATGATAATCCTTTCTGAGTCAGTGAGCTGTTAAAGGTCCATGGATAGTATAGCATTCAAGTAAATTTCTTAAGTGAAATATAGCTGACTCTATTGGCACAGAAAATTAATAGCTTCAAAATATAAAGGAAAAAATATAAAAAAGGTTTGAAATTAATTCAGTCATGATTCCCTGGAGGAAATTCCTGTATAAATGGTGGAGACTGTCACTCGAATTTCGTCTGTTTCTATAGAATCTTTAAATGTACATGTAGAAGTCTGTGGTAAGGATTTTTTCATGATTCTGTTCTATGTAATTTTTAAGCTGTTCTCTTCTACTGATGCTGTTTGCTCCCTTTTGAGAGGTTCATGTGGTGGGAGGTGGGGGGGGAAAAGGGTTTTGTGAAAGCTGTTATCTCCTAAATTTTATAGTGCTTCTGTAGAAATTTGACATACCTATGGCATGAACAAGCAGATTTTTAAATTAAATAAACCAAAAAATGGATTTGAAGAAAAGAATTTTGCAGACCAGTATGTTCTGCATAGTTTGGAGTTAGCCATGTGTTTTCTCTCATTTAAATTGCCTTTGTCAGAAGGGAATTATTCAGTATTTAATGTTGAGGAAGGAAGCATTTTTATGTAAGTTACTATACATGCATTGTGAATGTTAACAGCAAAGACTACTGGTGAGATGTGTACTGATTAAAAATCCCTCTCTAGACAGCCTGTATGTACTCAATATCTAACTTCCTTTGTACTACAGGTACAGGACAATCAAATATATTTGTTTTTCATATATTTCATCTTAGCTGTTGCAGATACTTAAGGTAGTAACTTTCTGAAGTAACTTCTCAAACTGTTAGTTACCTGCCCTGTAATTCCATAAGCAAGTGGAAAAACTGTCTTCTCTTATGCTATTGCTCCTTATGTCACTGAAATTTCTTAAAAAAGGATGTGGAGAGAAGTGTGTGCTTGTGGCCTGAGTGCAGTAATAAGATGGTGGGCAGAGGATGTGATAGCCAAAAACCCCTCAAAGTATAACATAAATGTCTGTTTGTTGGAAACTGCCTACAGAGATGCAGATATTGTATTTCTTGCAATTTCTTGTCAAGCAAAGTTTAAAAAAAAGAAAAAAAAACAGCTGCAACCAATGAAATGCTGGTTTTCCTCTTGTGCCTCTGTGCCATATACCACTGACATGAAGTAAATACCAAGAGTGATGACTGTCACTGGGCAAAACTATTTGATGAGCTGAATAGAAGCAGCTTGAGTAAAATTATTTAAAATCATGTCTCTGGCAGAATTTCAACAGCTGTCATTCCTTAAGATAGCTGCTTTTATGTTATCTTGCAGACAGCAATATCCACTGTGTAGCTGGTAAGACACAACTTTCATACTGTTAAGGTCACTAAGAGGTCTTTGAAATAAGTATTACGCGTTTGAATAGGTCTTGCTAATGCTTATTTATTTAAACTTGTCATAATGTTATGTAGTGCCATGGCTGAATTAACTGCTTTGTGTGATTTGAATATGCCATGTTATACTTGGGAATCAGCTGTGTTCTAAGGAAGCAGGGCTTAATAAAATGTTCTCTGTTTCACTTACTGGACTTGAATGCCCTGCCTGGCAGGTGGGGAGTGCTGTTTTGTTGAGAGCAAAAACCTTTTGCTGCATAGGCTTTTGCTTGAAGTAAGGTCTGAAAAGGGTCTATTGACCAAAGGCTTTTTTTTTTGACCATTGAGGTCAAAACAGTTCATCTAGTTGTCTGTTCTTTGAGAGTAGCATAAGAAGTTATTCAAGGGGAGTTTGCAAGTCTGGCTACTTTCTGCAGTGAATTTCCCTCGTATTTCCCCAGCATCCAGTGTAGTTATGTCAAGGCTATTAAAGGGTATAATCACTGTCTATTACAACAGCAGTTAGAATGTACAGGCTCTTTTCAAATACACACTATGTGCTGTAGGTGTTATTTTACCCCTTTGGAAGTGAAAACGAGCTTTGGATAGCTCCCAGAAACGCTTTCATAGAATCATAGAATCATAGAATCCTAGGGGTTGGAAGGGACCTCGAAAGATCATCTAGTCCAACCCCCCCTGCCAGAGCAGGGCCACCTAGAGTACATCGCCTAGGAACGTGTCCAGGCGGGTTTTGAATGTCTCCAGTGAAGGAGACTCCACAACCCCCCTGGGCAGCCTGTTCCAGGGCTCTGTCACCCTTACAGTAAAAAAATTCTTTCTGATATTCAACTTGAACCTCCTATGCTCCAACTTACACCCATTACCCCTTGTCCTATCACTGGTCACCATAGAGAAAAGCCTAGCTCCATCTCCCTGACACTCACCCCTTACATATTTGAAAACATTGATGAGGTCACCCCTCAGTCTCCTTTTCTCCAAACTAAAGAGACCCAGCTCCCTCAGCCTTTCCTCATAAGGGAGATGCTCCACTCCCTTAATCATCTTAGTAGCTCTGCGCTGGACTCTTTCAAGCACTTCCCTGTCCTTCTTGAACTGAGGGGCCCAGAACTGGACACAATACTCCAGGTGTGGCCTCACCAATGCAGAATAGAGGGGGAGGAGAACCTCTCTTGACCTACTAACCACACCCTTTCTAATGCACCCCAGGATGCCATTGGCCTTCTTGGCCACAAGGGCACATTGCTGGCTCATGGTCATCCTCTTGTCTACCAGGACCCCCAGGTCTCTTTCACCTACACTGCTCTCCAGCAGGTCAGCCCCCAACCTATACTGGGACATCGTGTTGTTCTTCCCCAAATGCAAAACTCTACACTTCCCCTTGTTGAATTTCATCTTGTTCCTCCCTGCCCAACTCTCCAGCCTGTCTAAGTCTCTCTGAATGGCAGCACAGCCTTCTGGTGTGTCAGCCACTCCTCCCAGCTTAGTGTCATCAGCAAACTTGCTGAGGGTACATTCTATACCCTCATCCAAGTCGTTGATGAATATATTGAACAACACCGGTCCCAGTACCGACCCCTGAGGGACTCCACTAGTCACACCCCTCCAACCAGATTCTGCCCCATTGACTACAACTCTCTGACTCCTTCCTTTCAACCAGTTCCTGACCCACCTCACTACCTGATCACCAAACCCATACTTGATGTGTCATTGTTTCTGTAAAGCAGGAGTTGGCCATGAATATGAAATTGTTAAGCCTTGTATTTTCTTTGTAGTGTTACATAATATAATGTCTTTTGATATAGTTGCTTCAGGTCATACGTATGGCTCTCTACATCCATCTGAAACCTAGCTGTGATAGATCTCTGTACGTGTTGTCTACTGCATTGAATTTAACTATTCCTATATTTGAAAGAAACACCTTGTGAAACTTAATATTGGTGTAATATTTGGTCCTTAATTTGTCCTATGCAAGAGTGCTTATTTTTGTTTCATTATCTCCATGTAATATAATGATGTTCCTCAACATAATCTGAATTTCACCCTGTTGTATTAAAAAATGCAGAACTTCACTTTATTCCCATGTTTCTCATGTCAGAGGATTGCAAAGTCAGTGGACTTTGAAACTGAGGGCATCAGGTTGAAAAGTATTGGTGGGAAGGATGTCTTCTTTCTTTCCCCTCCCTTTCTTTCCTCTCCAGTCATGTTGCCAAGAACTCCATATGTAGGACCTCAGGTGACTGATCCAAGTGCTGTCAAAATTACTTCTTGTAGTGGGGTGGCTTCTCTCCTTGTGGACAACACTCAGTGTCTAACTGTCCAGGGTTTCCTTTTCCATTTTGATGCAAATAATTGAAAAAAATTTGTATTTTTGAGGACTCTAGTGTTCCAAGTTGGTGCTGGGATTGTCATCAAACAGAAATTCTAGCTGTGGTAGTTACTTTACAACAAGGAGGTGAGGTACCTTTGCAAGAGGACAGTGGCAGGGCATTACCGTTAAAATGATGAACTAGGAGCAGATAGTTAAACTGTCTTAGCTGTCAAAATTTTTGCCTTTTTGAAGCTGCCAGTTTCTACAGTGAAAAAACATGTTTAATATGAATTGCGGGACCTGGATGGTACTTGTACTGCTCTGTCTGTAGCCCCACCTTTAAAATTTCCTCTGAAACCATGAGAGCTGTGGAAAAGGAGCAGAGCTTAACTGGCATTAATGAATTTTGTAATCAGACTGCGTGTGGGGGAATGCACAAGTCTTGTTTGTTGTGGGAGTGACTAGAGCAGCCATAAAGGTTATGTACCTGGTTATAAAGGGAAAGGTAACAGGGTGGAAGACAAATGCAGTAGTAGACTTAAGTGTGTAGACTTAAATGGAAATGTGAAGGGGACTTAGTACATGTGCTGATTTTTAATTTTTTTTTTTTTAAGTTTTGATGAACCTTCTGCCATGAAGAGGAGATTTAAAATGTGGTTGGTTACTGAAGTATGAGCCTGTTTTCAGAAAAGTGCATTAATTTTTGCCAGTAACCCATCTAAAGCCTTGATTGGATCATGTCATTTGTCAGATGCTTGGAGCCATGTGAAATACGACATTGAACAACTGTTGCTGTCCATCAGTCACTGAGCAGTCTGAGACCAGCTTATAAACTTATGTAAAAAAGTCTCAAAATTATGTTTCTTGGAAGCCAGCTGTTTTCAGGGATTTTTAACTGGTTTGTAAATACAGCCTGTGAGGTGTATCTTAGGACTGGGAAATACAAATATTTATGATATAACTGTATTTGGGAAAGAATAATAGTAGCAATGGTTAATTGAATATTCTTCATGACTCCAAAACCTCCCAGTTTTAGGAAATTGCTAAAGGCATGGGCTGTGAATTCATCAGGAACTTCAGTTTCTGTTGTGAATATGAATTAATCTTTATATGCTGAAGAAGCAGATTCAGAAACTACTGTGTTCATGCTTTAGCAGGGTTTAGGAGCTTCTAATAAGCTGCGTATTTGAGTACAGAAAAAATAGAACCCAAACAATTAACTAACCTCAAATACTAAATACAAGTCCCACTGTCAACCCAGCACCACTATACGAACTAAACCATGTTCTGAAGTGCCACATCCATACATTTTTTGAGCACCACCACCGCTTCCTTTCCTGGGCTTCCACTGCCCAACTGCTCTTTCAGTAAAGGAAATTCAGTACAGAATGTGTAGGAATGATGGCAAGAACAGAATTTAAGGAATGAAGATCTGTATCTGTGCTTGTTTCAAAATCAGTGTCAATGAATGACTATTTTATAAGCAGAATAAGTTAATTTTTTTTTTCTTTCCCCTCACTGACTTTTATAAATATTTTTGTCAGCGTTTCCCTGGATCGGGCACTAGTTTGCATTTGGTTGATAGTACAGTGCCATCTAGTGAGTGCTCACATGAAGCTGGGGGGAAATTGCTAAGGAAAAATAGCAACAGGAGCAGATCTCATAGGTTGTAAAGTCAGATGGTTCTCAACTGCAAAACGACTTCTTTATGGAAGGCCAGTGGAGCTGGTCTGACTCCCTGTATGTTGACATGGGACCACTGCAAAATATTTTGCTTGTGCAAGAGGGTGGTTGAAGGTGGTGTGAGCTGGACAAGAGGAGCATGGCTGTCTTACACAGCCAGCCACAAATCTGGTGCTTCTAAAAGTTTCTGGTTCAGTTAGAATTTAATTACTTTAAGATCTTTGCAAACAACTTTTTTGTGTAAGTGCTGTCATAAATAAAAATATAATATAAATATATAAAATATATACAAAATAATATAAAAATTAAAAAAATATAAAAATATAAATAAAAATAAGTTTTTTCCAGTGGAGGTAAGCCTTTAAACTTAATTTTTCTTTCTTTCTGTTTCTTTGCAGCTTGATCATATATTGACTCCCCCACCCATGCCTTTTCAAAAATCCATCAGCCCTGAAGTCTGTTTTGCCTCTGGAAAGCCCTCTAAACTTAAGAGGCAGCTAAGTGAAGATGGGAGACAGCTCAGAAGAGGAAGCCTCGGAGGAGCCCTGACTGGTGAGTTTGGGGTGTGTGTAATGTCACCTAGAGGCTTAGCAGCTGTGGTGATGGCATCTTGATCCTTGGCATTTGTCCTGTGGCTCCGTGGGGAAGGTGTGAGCTCTACCTGGAGTTTCCGTAAATTGTCTTCCACATGGGTTCCCTTGCTACCAGTGAGGTGAGCTCATCTTTGAGGCTCTGACAGGTAGACATGCATAGCCTGGAAATGTTCCATTTATTGAAATTTTTTAGAATATGGCATTGATCTTGTTTAGCATGTTTGGTGGTTTAGGTGTTGTTTGAGATGTACTCATGTGCATTCATCCATGGGATCCCATGCTAGATGCTGAAGTAACTGTGTCCTGGGAGCTGTATGGCTGTAGCAGTCATTGAAGAGTTCTTGGGTGAGAAGTGAAATGAATGTGAAAAGAGTAGGGCATTAACTGGCACTTGCTTTGTGTATTTAAAAAAAAAAGATTTTTCAATATGCCTTAGAATCTTGACGTACACAGTTTCTAACAGTTCAAAAAATTTATTTTGAAGAGCAGGATATTAAATTCTTGATGAGAGGGACAATAGATTTCAGTGAATTTAGTGGAAGGGATAGATTTGAGACTCAACATCTTGTTTTATCTGCTTAAGTGTTGATTGATAACAACTCAAGTGAAATTCAGGTTAGAGAAAGATGAAATGGGATTTACTTGAGATGTGGCTGTCTTGTGTCAATTTACTTGAGATGTGGCTGTCTTGTGTCTCTAAATTCTGTTCATTGTTCAAGGGTGATTTTGCTCAGAGATGAAAAGTGGTGCCACAGTGGAAAGAGCTGATTCTTCTGCTGTGAGTGCCTGGGAGATGCTCTTAAAAATTTGCTTTCTCACTTCCTCCCCACCCCTCTCCCTGTCCTTACCCTGCAAGAAGCTTCAAGAAGCTATTGCAAGAAGCTTCAAGAATCAGTATTTTCGAACCACCTACAGTGCTTCTAATGAGTAACAAAAGTACTTTTTAACATAAGTAACTTTAAAAAGTCAAGTTATCTCATACTTCATGTGAAGGAAAGACAGATATTACTATAGGAACTTCTTTTGTCACATCATCACATAATTGTTGTTGTGATTTTTAGTTTTACCAAGCTAAAACTTGTAGTTTCTCTTGCAACTTTGTTTTTATCAAGTATTAATATTTCAGAAGCAGTGTAGTAGTCTGTGTGATCTGTACGGGCTTTTGTGAGAGATAATTGACTTACAGCAGTCTGAAGTGTAAATTTGCCTAACTGCATCAGTGAACTCTTGCTTCTACAGAGTGTTAGTACTCTAAAAATTTCAAATGTAGACCAAACTAGTGTTTTACTAAAGCTAAAAACAGACAGAATACTACTTGACATGTCCTTGGTTTGCATTTACTTCTGTGCTCAGGCATCTCCTCCCTAATATCTGTTTGAGTCTTAGTGTTTCTGAAAAACACTCTCATGGTCCGTAAGGAAATATCTAGAGACTTGAAATTTGGAAAAAGTACTTGGTCTTTACTGTCACTTTACACTGATGACTGTCTTCCTTTATTCTCCCATCTCCCATTTGTTGCTTTTAATATTGTTTTAACCTCAGTGCTAGCTTAACAATGGGCATCAGTGTGTTGTAAAATGGTTGCTATAGGTGTTTTTGAAATTGCTTTAGGTACAGTCTTTACCTTTGTTGTTCAAAAGTATTTCTTTTGCTAAATGGATTAAGTGGGAATAAGGAATGCAAGAGAGAAGACCCCTAGTTTATATATTTGCATATTATTCCTATGGTGATGCTTGTTGCTCACTCCAAATGTTAGAAAATCAGTGATTTGTTCTTTGTGTGTTACTTGGTCTTTCCTTTTGCTGTTAAAAGCACAATATTATTGAGCCATAGAGCATAAGTAGTATTAGCAATAAGAGCAAAAATAAAAATTTAATCTGTTTATATAAAATGGTATAGTTCAAATCCTGCAGGGCTGAATATGAATAGAAGTAAATAGACATGGCTTTTATCTCTGGGAACAGATCTCAAATAAATGAGTCTATTGTGCTTTACAAGAGGTAATAATATTGTGCATGACATATGAGAAGAAATAAAATCTATATTGCTGAAATACAGTGAATGAGACTTACAAAACCTGAAGGATGCAGTTACTGAGAACCTGCTTTTTGAACTTGCTAAAATAAATGACAAAATTCTTTATATAAGAATATAAGAAACTGAAAATTAAGTACAAGGTCTTTCGAATGGGAAATAACATGAGGGAGAGAAGGTTTGCAGAAGTGATGTAGAAATGGAAACTTACAGTCTACACACCTTCAGGAAAACTGGAACCCAAATCTTTTTTTTCCTTTGTTGCCCAGTTTTAAGCAATTTGTCAACCACACTTTTTTTGGGGCAAACAAGGAATGCTTCTTGGAGATGAAGAAAATTACATCAGTGTTTTTGTGAACAAATGTACCATTTCTTCCTATTGAAGCTAGGAAACCACCAACATTAAATTAAATTTGACCAATAAAGAAATTCATATTATTTCCTGTATCACTTTCTTATATTTTGGAAAAGTCACTTCAGTCTCATTATTGTGACATTATTGTTTTCCTTAATCTTCATCCTGAAGGAGTAGGAAGTCTTTTGGAGAGAGACTGAATTTGGAATGAAAAAAATGTATTGGATATGGCCTGCCAATCCAGTCAAGCAAATCTAGCTTAATAGTTCTTTTTGTGAAGTGCTGGCAGTACTGCTTAATAGGAAGGATTAAAAATAGTATTTCATAATGAGGACTGATAAACATAAGCATTCATGAGATAAAACAGCTTCAGAGTAGAACTATTTGAGAATAACTTAAGACCACTTCCTCTTTTAATTTAAAATGTCATGGTCCCAAAGGGCTGTAAAATTTTGGGTAGCAAAGATGTATTTGGTATACCATGATCAGTGTTCGCCGTCGTGCTCTTCTGCTTCTTCTGCACTGTAATGCCCTTCCTTGTCTGCATGCATTCTGGTAACAGTACTTGCAACATCCTTTACTGGAAGTAAACTGAAGTTCTAAAATCTTTGCTTGTGCCACAGGTGGTATAAAACACAGTCCTTGTAGGGTTTGTTCAACTGCAGAACTCCTGTCACAAATGTGAGCTATAGCTGCTCCTTCATTAGACCTATATCAACTATGGAAGGAAAAGGTCATTACATCAGAAGGATGCAAATGCACTCTGGTGCAGGGGCATTGGAGCAGTGCTGGAGAGAGATCAAAGCATGGGCAGGTGAAGTCAGTTCTGTTTTTCTTGGGACAACAGACTTCTTTGCATACACATGTATTTAAATACTTATCCCCCTTGCCTTAGATTGCCTTCTAAGGTTTCCTATTAGTGCACACACTGAGGCTTTACAACTTGTTTCTAATCAGGAGAAAAGAGGTTTAATTAAAAAGCTGCTTTTCTGTTGTGACCTGACTTTCTTGATCTACACAAACTTCAAAGGGCTGTCTACAGTCAGAGATTTTTTGGCTTAAACTCTTGGCAGATTTTATTTTGCTGTGTTCAGAAGTGCTTAAATAGAAGAATTGCAGAAAAGTAGTGCAAAAGACTGAGAAAATAAATTGCTTTTACTGCAAAAGGGGTTAACCTGGCAAATTGCTTGGTTAAGTTGATCAAATTGGCCGTGCTTTTATGTTCCATTGTTTCTTGTCTGTTTGCACTTCAGTGTGCAGTGCAGTGCTGTTCAGTCTTCTCAGTTGCTCTGGTGCAGCATTTGGAGATGTGTATCTTCCTTTCTGCTTCTGAGAGTGTATTGCTGGGAAGAATTTGTATTTTGCAGAACACTGCAACTAGCTTAATTTTCTCTAAACTGTACTGATAAGCTCTGCAATTAAATATAAAGTAAAAACCCATACTTTGTTGCCTACAGATTGAACTTATCTTGTCTCCTGTTATCTTAACAAAAACTGCTTTGGAACAGACTTCCTGCTGGGCTAATTATCTCTAATTGTGGTAGGGCCAGTATCGTGCTAAACTTAAGTTGATCTTATACAAGTGCTGGTGACATAACACATACAGATTTAATTTTATAAAATCTTTAATCCAAAGATACTGAAGTATTTAATGAAGTTAACTTATGATCCAGTAAAGAGCCAAAAACTGTGGATTTATATACCTTTTCATCTACAACATTCCTTCTTGGATCAACTTTCTACTGCTTATGTCATCAGTCATCCAGATATGCTAAGCAATTATTGCTATTCCCATGTGACTAATATATTGTTGATTCAAAAAGAATTTTGGGGATTCTCAGTCTGGTTTTTGCATCAGAGATTCATCACTCGACTAACACTGATTAACAGAAAGATCAACAGCTTTATGGGCCATGAAGAACAAGCTGTTCCCTTCTCCATGAGCTGGCACATGGAAGGGAAAGTTAGAAGGGGAAGTTTTCCCTGTTCATACAGGGAGCAGTTGGCAGTGGTAGAAATCCAGAATGTTTTGCAAACATTTTGCTATATGTATTTTTTTCAAGTTGCTGAAAATGAAGATCTCATTAAGCCTTACAATGTCAAATATTTGATAAGGCTTGGTGGACAGGGAATGTTTGGTATAAAATCATAACTTGTAACATGAAACCTCTTTGGACATGGTACATTCTAATTCCATACAACTGCTTGTCATACTATGATGTAATTATTTTAGTGCCAATATTTAAAAAATGCTATTTTATCAATATCGACCAGTTTGTGTAGGTAAGGGGAAGTGTTCCCTGTTTTCTCTGGATAATATAAAAATTATCTCTTCCAGTTATGGCTGTAATTAATTATTCACACACCACTCCTTGTGTTTTCATAGTTGTGTCTGGGGATACAGCTTGGTGAGCTTTGTGGGCATGTCTCTGGCTCCAGAAGTCAGGGTGCGATGTAATGCAGGGGAAGGACAGCTCCCAGTGCCAAATCTCTACCAGACATGCCTTTTTGTAGAAAATTTTACTTCCTGCATTTTCTTCCCCCTGAATTTCAGAGCAGAAGCATGTTTCAAAATTTCTTTCACCTTTGTGATGTGTTACAGGATTGGGTAGGGCCCTCACCAGCAGAAGGAGGGTAGCAACCCAGCACTGGCGCTGACACCACTCAGTTTCTGGGTACAAAAGGTGGGAGTGTTCAACAGCTGTGTGCATGGAGACAGGCACAACATGGTTCATTCTGCAGCAACACCTACCCAGAGGGTGCCTTGGAGTCTTTTCATTGCCTTCCTCAAAAGCTTCCTTAGAGCACTGTAACAGATGTTAAACTTCTTTCAGAATTAGTAGAAAGAGATAGAAGAAAAATGTTCTGTGACTGAGCAACTGATTTTTTTTTTAAGCATGCAGTTTAAAACTATATTCTACTGATGAAGAAAATATATTCTGCTGTAAAAACTAATTTTTAAATGGTTCCTGGTGCCCTGGTGATTGAGATGATGGTTAAGTTATATATATTTGTCATTGTCAGCCACCCTCATCATTTAAGGCCTCAATCAACTTCCGTAGCTGAGTTGATTTTTACTTCTCTCTGTGCCTGGCAAGATAATTTCCATAGTCTTTGACACGCCTGGAGTCTGCATCATGTAATAGTCTGAGATGAGAACAGAAGATATTGTATTCCTGTCTCATTATTTTGCTTTTAGCTCCTCCATTGCTGCTTAAACGCGCGTGTATTGTGAGAACATGACAAGCTGATTGTTGCTGAGATTAAAGCAAACTGTAGCAGTAGAGGGCCTAATTAGCAAATGTATTTGCAAGTTGCCTGTTTTGAAGGGTGGAGAAGTGGAGTTGAACTGCTTTTATGATGCTTACAAAAGCAGCCTGAAAGTTGTTAAGAGTCATTTGAAATAGTGGAAAAATAAAACGTGGAGAAAATTAATATGCATATTAAATTTCTGAAGCTTGAGTTGTAGCTTTTTCAAAAATTCCCCAAGAGTTGTTGAAGTAACTGGCTCAAGTATGTCTTACAGTGTGACTGTAGAAGCACACATGAAAGAAATTGTCTGGACTTAGTTAAATGCTTGGGTTTAATAATCTAATTTCCTAAATCTGAGCTCTGTGAGGCAGCAGTCCTGATGTTTCTAGTGCCTGAGCTCATTAGTGCAAAATTGTCTCTGCAGTGTATTTATGGGCTAGAGCTTTGGAAGGTAGGGGGGCCCCAAGTGAGCTGATCAGTATTCAAGCACTACCTCCTCAAAGCTCAGGATAAATGTATTCCCTTGAAAAAAAAAAAAGGTAGCCCCTTCTTGAGGAGACCTGCATGGATAAGCAAGCTCCTGAAAAAATGCAGATGGAAGAGGGAAATTTACAGTATGTGGAAAAAGGCTTTGCTTTATTGTGATGATTATAGAAATGCTGCCACAGTATGTAGAGACTTGACAATGAAGGCCAAAGCTCTCTTGAAACTTAGCCTGGCTAGGAGTGTGAAAGAAAACAAGATAAGCTTCTTCAAAATACATCAATGAGAAAAAGAGGAGTAGGGAAAAAGTGGGCCCACTGCTGTAAATGAAGTGGGAGCCCTGATAACAGAGGATGCAGAGAAGGCAGAGTTACTGAATGCTTTCTTTGCCTCAGTCTTTACTCTTAAGCCCAGCCCTCAGGAATCACAATCACTGGAAGTAAGGGAGCATGTCTGGAGGAAGGACGACTCTCCGCTGGTGAGGGTTGGATGGGAGACTGTTTGGGTAAACTGAACACACCCAAGTCTGTGGGCCCCAACACGATGCACCCACAAGTGCTGATGTTGTTGCTGTACCACTCTCCATCATTTCTGAAAGCTCCTGGCAAACAGGAGAGGTGCCTGAGGACTGGAGGAAAGCCAGTGCCACTCCAGTCTTCAGGAAGGGCAAGAAGGAAGATGCAGGCAAGTGCAGACCAGTCAGCCTCGCCTCCGTCCCTGGAAAGGGGATGGAGCAGCTCATTCTGGAGGTCATCTCTAAGCACAGGGAAGAAAAGAGGGCTACCAGGAGTAGCCAGCAAGGATTCACCAAGGGGAAATCATGTTTGACTGATCTGATAGTCTTCTGTGATGGTGTGACTGAAAGGGTAGATGCAGGGAGAGCAGTGAATGCTGTCTACCTTGACTTGAGCAAGGCGTCTGACACAGTGTCTCCCTTGTGGCCAAGCTCAGAAAGTGTGGGTTATAACAGTGGATGGTGAGGTGGAGTGAGAACTGGTTAAACAATAGAGCCCAGAGAGTCGTGGTCAATGGTGCAGCGTCCAGTTGGAGACCTGTGACCAGTGGTGTGCCCCAGTGGCCAGTACTGGGTCCAGGCTTATGCAACATCTTAATTAACAACCTCAGTGAGGGGACAGAGTGTATCCTCAGCAAGTTTGCTGGTACAAAACTGGAAGGATTGGCTGATATGCCAGACAGAGTGCTGGAACAGGCTGCCAAGAGAATTTGTGGAGTCTCCTTCTCCACAGTCTTTCAAAGCCTGCCTGGATGCATTCCTGTGTGGCCTTCCCTAAGTGATCTTGATATGGTAGAGGGGGTTGGACTAGATGATCTCTAGAGATGTCTTCCAACCCCTAACATTCTGTGATTCCTAAATAAATTTTAATTGCACATCAAGACTGCATTTTTCATGATCTTAGAGGCTTAAGTCTTCCTTATTCTCACTTGTAGACTCTATCTCAAATGGATGTTGTGAAGCCAATAGTTGTACACATTTGCTGGGAAGTGTACCTGCTTGATTCAAGATGCATGATTTAATGTAAGCTGAATGCTCAGCTTGAGAAATACTCAAGAATATGTTCAAGGCTTGAATGGAAAACTGTAGCCATTTCCTGTGGAATCAGTAACAGGCTTTTCTATTAGGAAACTTTTCACCTTCTGAAAAATTACTATAAGCATACAGTTAAAAATAATTTCATTTATTATGTTGCATGGCAATGTATGAAACAAAAATAGGGGTCAGAGTATGGACTGCAGAGAAACTATCACATTGACAGATCACTTCATGCTTGAGCATGGGTGAGTCAGTGAGCATTTTTTTCAGAGGGCAATGGAAGATGAGATGGGTTTTTTTGTATCCTATAATTTTTATGAAGCAGGTAGCAAAAAAAAAAAAAAAAAAAAAAGGTAGATATTAGAGATCTTGGAGCCAAGAATATTAGCAGCTGTCTACTACCACATAGTGGTTTGAACTCAGCAACACTGAATTTTCTTAAGTTATTAAAAACAGAGTATGTGTTTGCTAGACTCAACTTGGTTGGAAGTCTGTTAGCATGTCGAGTTTCACGTAAAAGCTATCCCTGAGCTCTTGGTATGCAACATTCTTGGTTTTGCAAAATTGACTATAAGGAGAAATATGACTGTGTCATCATCACTTTGGTTCTGTCCAGTTTAATATGCTTTTGGTAGCATTGTGTGCAGTTTGAATATTATGTTTCTGTTTTTTTCTCCCATTTTTAGTGTTTCAGGACTAGACCTTCAGATTTTTCTATGTCAGGTATAAGCTGGAAAAAGGACTCATGGGAAACCTGAATATCTGTGTATTAGGGTTGTGTTCCGGAGTTGTCTGGCAGTCTGCACATTTTGGAGCAACCAGTTAGAAGTATGGGAAAAAAGGTTTCTTTGTTGGTATGGTAAAGAAGAGGAAGCAGAAGAATGTGCCCATCTCTGAGTTCACAAATATTAAGTTATTTCCAATTAATTATTTTGCTAAGTTATATTTCAGTGGAGTTGGGAGGTAGGAAAGTACACTTGTAAATTGTATCTTCAGGTGATAGTGTTTTTTACCATGTAGCTATCAGTGTCACTGACTGGATAACACACCTATGTGGTAGATATTTTTCTTATGGAAAATATACAAAACCCCCAAAACCCAAACACTACCCTCATCCCGAAAATTTAAATAAACCTAGAGAGATTTGCTGGTGATCCCAAATGCCTGTCAAATATTTTATGGTTGTCATAGTACTGCATTAATAAACTGCAAATTGTCAAAATGAAAATAACTTAATGAGTATCTGTTAGCAGAGGCACTTTGATTAATTTCCATGTAAGTATAATTCTGGACCAGTTTCGTGACTTTTAAGTATTTTTCAGTGAGAGAAATTTGTCCCAGCATGGAAATGATTGTTACTTCTGGAAGGAAAGGTAGCTATATGTGATGACTAATTCTTGGTAATTGGCTTTAAAAAAGTCTTTGTAGTTAATGGAAGCTTGATTATTTTTTTAATATACTTTGGGTACAGATCTAAACCACCATCATACTATCTTCGTGTCCAAGACTGGATGTGTCCTTTTCCAGCTTCAGTTTTGCCAACATTGATGAAATTTTAAGACAAATGTAAGAGAGCATTTTAAGGATAATTTGTTGTGCATCAAAAAGTGAGTATCTTTTGAGTGTAGTAGGATTCTTTTACATGGACTTCTTGAACAGTAACATAAAAAAATGAGTCAGTTGTAATTATAGGATTAGCTAATGTTTAGTGGACAGATTGGTTGAAAGAAAAAATGTCATCTCTTGCATCAGACTGGGAAATTGGCATTGTCTTTTAATCAGCCATGTGCAGCTGAGTAATACACAAAACATGCTAATTTTCCTAAATTGTGGGCAGTAAATGAGACATGACTAAAACAGTAACTCTTGCTTTGCCTGCTGGTCATTTTGAAGTTAATGTTGTTTATGCAGCCACAGTAAAATAAGACAAAATACCAAAAAGTTTCCTAATAATGTCCTCAAATCCATCAACTAATTTACTTTGCAGTTACTGCTAAAGGGGATTATAGGCTTTAATTCCCTCTGCACACTGATGTGCAAATGAAACCTCTTTGCCCTTCACCTGGGAGGTTTCTGAAGCTATATTGAGGCTTCATGTATCAGTGGGAGTGGAAGTAATGATATGTGGCCTCCAGCTTTTGTTCCCATGTCCCACTGCTCAGGCTGTTTGTAGCTGTGGCTGCTCTGTGTTGTGCTGGGGCTGCCACTACTGCTGGGATGTGGAGATGTCTGAGAAAGATTCCTTTCAGTGCATTTCTGTGACCAAAACTCATCTGCAGTAGCATCCAGTTGTCTTCCACCATGGCTTGTTCTGTTGATCTGAGGTAGCTCATGCTCATAAGGCTCCCCAAAGAGAGGTGCAGAGTGAGCAACTCACTTGGCACTGTTCCTGGTAAACCTGATGACCACAAAAGTCAGTTCTTGAAGTAAGATAAATTATTTTTTTACTTCAAAATAGTGAGGGAGAAGAATCTAGCTTTTTGAATTCTTTTAAAAAAATCTGCACTTCCATCATAACTATGTGTAATTGATACATGAAAACAAGTGAAATAAGTACTTCTTGCTCCCTGGCTTAGTGGATGGTAAGAGGGTATGTATGTTCAAGGCTTCTGTTTCACAGCAACTAGTACAAAGTAATGCTTGCTTCAGTTCATTCTGTGGTACACTGTAATCATAGGCACAGGCTTCTACCTTGGGCTAATTGTGTCCATTATTACTGTCAGCTTCAATTTAGTGAAGAACATTCCACTTACAGTTATGCAATGAATTGCTTTTATTATTTTGATTTTTTAAAAATTGCCATAAAAAGATTTCAAGATGCTTCCTCACTTATTTATATTTACATTTTGACTAATTACAAAACAGGCTTTCCAGTAGGGAAATGTACACTATCCCAACTATTTTAGTAAAGGCAGAAACTTACTTGGATGCCAGAAGGTTTTCTCCATCATATGCAATAGTTAAAACATCAAACATCTGAAGATTTGGTAAGTTATTTCTAAATTGTATCTGAAATTGGAAGTTGTATAAGTACTAGATTTCAGGTCAGATGCTAGTTCTCACCCATTGGGATGTGAATTTGAGAAGGAAAGAGGAAGTAGAATAATAGTTTAGCAGTAGGAGAGATTTTTATAATAGAATAAAACAAAGCCTACCTTCCGTGGCTGATCTTTGAGGAACTATGTATAGTTTGTTCATCTTTTGGCCTTACACAGTAAGGCATGCAGCAACTATGCACACACTGGATGCAGTAGAAGTAAGAAGTAACAAAGATTCCATTTGAACTTTCTACAAATATCCATGTGATTCTTTATAAAAGGAAGCTACACACCTGAGAAGCAAGTTCAAGGGGAACACAAACTCTGAACTCCAGTGAGGTGTTTCCTATTTTCACCAGCAATGATGCAGTGCTATTAAATGATTACATTAAATGATACTATGATTACATAATCAACTTTAGTCACCTTTCATGGAAATACATTTTGATAAATGTGCTGGACTAATGAAGATTGCATTCATAGGTGGGAAGAGATACAGTGTTGTGACTTTAGGCTGTTTTGATAGTTTTGGGCATAGGAAGGGTAGCGGAGAAGACAGGAAAGCCTGTGCAGAAAGCATAGGAGGAAGTCAGAGGCCATCTTGAGATTGAATGGGACAGCAGTAGGGGACCTGTGTCATTAGGTGACTTGTCTGTATCAATAGCTGATAAGAGTAATAAGAAAATAACTACCACTGTGGCAGTGGTTTGTTGCTAGCTTGAGATTACCCTGGATGCTGGCAGTGTTTATGTGCTGTAAATGAGCCAAAACATCAAATTAAGGTACAAGGGATGAGGTGGAGTTGAACTGAAGTCTTCCTCTCTGTTGCCTACAAGTCCTTTTCTCTGAAGGAAAGTTGCTGCTGGGAGCATTAAACATGAACGCAGAAATGAATGCAGGGTGAAAACCAACAATGCATTTCAACTCAAGTTTTATCTGTAATACTGATATTGAAATCACATAACAAGAGAAGTGTGGATATATGTAACTTTGAGGGGTTAGTAGAGAACATGTAAAAGGGGGAAATTGGATGCAATTATGAATGAATCTGGAGCAGGAAAAAGAGCAGGAGTAATATAGAGGCAAAAAAAAAGGAGAAATAGATAGTGTGAGGAGATTATTGAATGTTATTTTAAAAAATTTATTAAGTGGAGGAATCCAAGGAGAGTTGCTCACTAGCTCATTGTGGGCAGGGACTGTTTTATCGTGTGTTTAATGCAGTGGCACCCTAAACTATCAAAGAAAGCTGACTGAGTTTTGGAATAATTTTTTTTTTTTTTTTCTGTAAGAATAGTTGATTTTCCATTTGCTTTTGGAAATGAAAAGCCTCATTGCATTCCTGTAAATTATGTCTGAGTTTTATTGTTTTAGGAAGCACAGTGTGAAAAGCACAGTTGTTACTTTCTGGACAGTTGCGGTTGGCATTCTTGTGGGTAACTGCTATTTTCCTGGTAGTATCTCTCTTCATAAACGCTAGTGTTATTCCCAGATAAAAGATTTATCCATTTCCATCTTTTTACATAAGCTATGGCTATTTGTGCTTCTATAAAAGCATATTTATTTGTGCTTATAGAAAAGATATTTATTAGATGCCATTTCTATATTTAAAAGATATATAAATGAACTATGAAAAGAAGAGCTGGAGTTCTAGACAATCTGCTACATTTGTCTTAATTTCAGTATGTTGGGAAATCTGCAGCATTCTCAAGGCTGCTGTTCAGAGTACAGGTGGGAGGAGGCATTATTACAGATGCATCACACATACTCATGTTTTTATTGGCAATTTTGATCATGTCAGCTGCCTAAACAGCTTCGTCATAGGCTCTCCAATGTTATTTTAAATATTTCTAGAGATTATTCATGAAAGAGAACTAAGTAAATAATAAGTAAACTTTTGCAGTGCAGACACTGACCCTGTGATGCTGAGGTAATCTACTCTGCTTTGTTAGTCAGGTGAAATCTTACAGTTGAAAGAGTAGGATTGCCCCTCCTATAGCCTCTGTACCAAAATATCTTGGACTTCCTTTCAGGTGTTTGAGATAAAAACTGAATAAAATTAGATGCCTGTGAAGGATAAAGAATAAAGGTGGCTATTAGAGATGTTCTGTGTCACTATAGCCCTGCATATATTTATATAATTATATATTTATATGCATATAGAGTGCTTTGCTGTGCTGAGAGACTGACATGAATAGGAATCACAGTATTACCTCTGGAAGGTACCTCTGGGTCTGGCTCTGAAAACCAAAAAGTAAATATAAGCATTATTAGCAGCAGTTATTTCTCATATAACTTTCGTCCCCTAGACTTCATCGACTTGTTATTTAAACCTTTCTGGGTTGGGATCCAAACCTTAACAAGACTACAATAATTTGTAGACAAAATACAAATTATTGCCTTCATCTTTTTTTTTCTTGGGAAGCTCAGTGGGATTCAATTGAAATAAAAGTGCAATCTGGGAAAGGCCTAGTGTCTGACAAAAGATTTCAAGACTACTTTCAAACCCCTACTAGTAAGTGCATTGGTTAACAAAGGAATGATGTTATTCCCCAGTTTTAGAACAAGCTTTATTAAAACAGACCCATTTCTTGCTTGTGTTGTCCTTTATTCTAATAATCAGAGGAAAATTGTATTGTTTTCCAGGTATTGGATTTCTATGATGATAAAATGTATTGAGAGTGTGCTACAGTGATCAAGGATGAGACTGCTTAATGTAATTATCTGGTGTCTCCTAGAGTGAGCTAATAAAGAGTTGCTAAGATAGTTTTGTGTAATGTGCATGTTCTTGACAGAATAGATGTTACTAAGGTGTTTTACTCGTGTTACCATATCAGAGAGACAATGTCTTATTTGAAGCTGTCTTGACTTTGCTGGAATTTTAGGAGCTTTCTTGCAGAGTTTCGTTACAGTGTTCATTACAGTAGTCTGCATTCCTAGAGCCTGAGAGATTTTACCAGTCAGGCTCTAGGAAATGTCTGATTTCACCCTGAGAGCCTTTTCTTACCATTGATTCTCAGAAGAGGAGTCAAAAAGTAAGTAAAGAAAATGCATAGACCCCTTTTGATGTGGAAAGAATTTAAGAAATAAAGCATACCTGTTTAAAATTCAAGGTATGTACAACTTTGTTTTTCCCAACTCACTTTTTTTTTCTCTCTCTCTCTCTTTTTTTTTCTTTTTTCTTTTTTTCCTTTCTCTTTTTTTCCCCCTACTGCTTGGATGAGAAGGAATTAACCTTCTAAAATTATGAACAGTAACTGAGTACTGGCTTATCCCAGGATTGACATCAACAGAATATCAGATATGTGGATGTTGTAATCCACTGCTTTAAGATTTTTATAGCATCCTTGTAGCTGAGTGTGGTATGAGTCTATGAGTCTATGTAAAAAGGTAAACAGAATATGATAGAAACAGGCTGAGAGAGATGTTGGCAAGATAATTCAGCTCTTTCCATTTCTGGAAAATGTTATCTTGGATAATTGGGAAAAACAGCACAGCTTTGTTGTACATTTTTCTTCTGGTTTTGGTCAAGCTCTCAGCAAATTTGGTAAAAAATGTCTAAAGGTTCCACTTTACCAGTGTAATAAAGAAGACTAGTGCATTTGGAGCATAAAAAAGACTGTGCTGCTGCTTGGGAACTCCCTAGCTCCCAGGACCTCGGTTTCCAGAGATCTCAGTTCTGTGTGGATGTGCTGTTAAAAATTAGGATATGACGCTGAAGCCTTTGATTTCTTGGAAAATTTTCTCCTCTAAGAGGTTGCAAGTCCTGTGTTAATAGTACTCCCATAGCTGACACAATTGATAAGATATAAATTAGTAATTTCAGGAATTAAATGTTGAGGACAGATTCTTTGGAAGCTGTTTTTCATCTCAGCTGTTCAATCAAAATCTTTCATTGGTTTTGAGCCTGTATGTGATTAAAAAAAAATACAAACAAGTTCTGAATTGCTGCTTTGCCATCAGCTTCTTAGTTTTCTAAGAGAATTCAGTTGTTGTAGTAGTGTTTCTCGCTTTTGCAAAACTTTTGGAGATAATGTGTCCACCTTAAGTTTTTAGGTTTTTTCAGCAAGAGATAAGACATTATATAGCCTCTTGTTCTGTTTCCTGATGGTAGCTTAAATAAAGTGAAAAGGAATAGTATCATTATGGGCTTGTCTTCTAAATGTAATTGCCTAAATATAAATCCCATTCCTCCCTGATACGGGTTTGAAGCAGCTCAGACACTTCATGAACCAGAGATGCTTTCTGCCAAATCAGTGCTTGTTGAGGGGGTGATCCAGACCGAGGACCATGTAGCAGTGCTTTGATTTGGTCTCTGACCTTCCACTGCCCCAGGGCTGAGCTTGCCTGGCCAAAGGGAAATGGCAGACCTGGGCAGTGAGGGGTGTATCAGCTGCTCCCTGGGAGCCTGATCTGAGTGCTTCTGTGGAACAGCTGGCCCATGCCTTGGTTATCTCTCCCTGTTTGGAGCATGGGGTAAGGATACTTGCTTTGGAGCTGAGTGATACACATAATGTAGAGTATGAAGATTTTTAAATAGAAGCAGAAGCATTCTGGCTTACAGGGTAGTGAAATTGTTACCTATATTATTGCCTTTTTTCAAGAAAGCTCATTTTGTACCTCGAAACCCTATTCTTTCAAGGGGTAGATAGTGGTATATTCTTATTTTTGTTTTTATTTTTCGCTACCCTTTAGAATTTAAGTTTCTTTGGTTCAGACCATTCTAGATGCTTGCATCTGTTGTTGTGTGAATTGTGTTTCTAGGTGGGAAAAAGGCTGAGAATACTGTAAAAATGAATTTGCATAAGAGAAGTGTAGCTTGTGGAATAATGATGTGGAGGGCTAGCAAGTGAATAGGAGGAATTATATTTTGATGGAATTCCCTCTGGTCAGGGCTGTGGTGAAAGAAACAAATGTTTTAGAATGGTTATCTTACAGTGAACATTGCATTACTTCACCTGCAAAATCTCGTATTTGAACACACACTTTCTTAATTTGACAGGCAAGTATCTGCTTCCCAATGCAACTGGACAGCAGCTGTGGCAGCCTGCAGAAACCTCCAACCTTGTTCGCATGCGCTACCAAGCACTTGGGCAGTCAGCACCTTCTCTTACTGTTAGTTTGGTGAGTAATGATTTCAAAACTAGCACTGTGCAAAAAAATTTCTATTGTATTGCTATCTCTATTTGTGGGGATCGAACCTGACTTTATTTCCAGAGCAACCTCTCCTCCTTAGGCTGAATTTTTAAAGCACCAAATGCTTTCCTGTTTATAATATTACTTAAGTTGTTGCATGCAGCTGAATATTGTCTGTAGTAGCAGTAACTCTGGTGTATTGAACAGACTGTTGCTTTATTATAGATGTTTGCATTTAAATGGTTTCTTTCCATTAACAAAAAAAAAAAAAAAAAAGGCCATGCTTTCTAATACAGCAATAGAGCTAACTGTCTTTTCTCCTGAGCATTCTTTTCTATCAATGGCTTTGTTTCCCCTTTCTGCAGGAGTTTGTCCTTGGGAGAACATGGGTAACACATAAGCTTAATTAAGACTTTCAGAAAAAATAAGGGAAGAGGAAAGGGCAAGAGGTGCCTCACACACTTGAACATGCAGCTTTTTCTTTTCAAGCTGCTTTGTGGTTCTGAAATGTAGTGCAGGACCCCGTATATTAATCTGTACTATTTACTTAAAATAAACACATTTTGGTTGTGTAAAAAAACAGGAAAGTTTTCTTAATGTCTCCCCTTCCTTCTGTCTCTTGACTGGTTACTAAAACTTCGCTGATCCATGCCCACTTTCTAGGGGAAAATTGCCTTTTTTTTTTCTTGCACAACGTTCATTTTAAAGAAGGCTATGTGCAGACAGTGCTGAACAGATACTACCACAATGCCAGTTTTTCATATTGTATTGGCATGTAGATGACTGGTTTCTGCATGAATCTGTCTGAAATAGTATTTCACTTTCTTCAATGAATTTGCACTTACGAATATAATCATGGTTTCTGCTTAGCGGTGGTATTAACTGTTAGTGAATTTAGGGCAGATGTGGGGCATGCTCATTACAAACATTTGTTTCTGTTGGACACTCTATGTTTTGAGCCCTAATATTTTCCAGGGAGCTAAGTATAAACTGTGGTATTTTGTTTTCTAGCTTGTTAGGAGAAACAGTTAATTGAGATGGAAGTATTTGGATTACATATAGTCAAAATGAAAAGGGAAGTAGATGAATGCCCAGAAATCAATTTAAATTGCATCTAAATTGTAAATATTTTCCTTCTTTTCTGTGGTTGGGAATTAAAAAATAATTTATTACAATAATCTAAACTAAGTAATTTTTAAAGGTGCTTTGTTGGTATTTAATTCTCTGTTTCTGGTTGCACATTATTAGGTGTCATGCTGCTAGCAATTTTGTGCTTTTGTTTTGGTGTAATGCGTAGACTGTTGGCAGACTTAAACTATATTCAGCAGCAATCTGACAAAAAGCATTATAAATGGTCATAAAACACAGAGTAATAAAAAACTTAGTGAGCCATTCTTCCTCTGGGGCCTTTCACTCATCACCTATGAATTCTTGGGGCACATTGGTCTACCACAGACCTTTTCCTTTCTGTCCTTCCACATCTTTTCATCTGAGCATCTTCTTTCACGCTGGTGCAAAAGCAGGTGTGAGCATCTATGCAAATCTGAGCAGATTGTGCACAGGATGGGGAAGCAGGTTAGTCAGAAGTATTTATTCCTTATCTGGAACTGCCAATCAGAATTGCTTCCTGAGGAGGTTATTGTTACATAGTCACAAGGCACAGATCTTCTTAAGCCTCCTTCCATAATTATTTTGCTGTCAGACTTGTGAAAGACTCCAAGCCTTTGACTAAAAGAGGCCGTAAGTTAGGAGTCACTCCCCTTCCTCCCATTTCTTGGGGGTCTTGATTCTGTGCTTTGACAGAGCTGAGTTTGGCAAGACTATTGTTACATTCTAGTAACTAGAGATTTTAATTATATTTAGGAAAGAGTTTCATTTATGTTGAAGAGATTTCCCTGTAGCTGTTCACAGTATGAATTGAAATGAATTTAAATGTAATCTCTCCCTCATCTGAAAAATTACTGGCCCATTATTAGTTCCTCTGCTAGGACTGATTATTTTCACTGGAACTGATAATCTGCTAATGTAGACCAAGCTATGAGTAGTGATTGTGTGCAAGTATAAACAAGAATGACAAGTGAGCAAGTCAAAGATACATACCAGTGTTTAGTAGAATTGCAGTAGATTTTTTGTCTTTTTCTGTCAATAATTTGTAAAAACTTCCCTAGATTACTTTTTGTGTCACAGATGTAAATCCCTTCTGTGGGAAATTATAGATTTTTAGGTGATTTATGGAATATTGATTAAAAATGAGCTGCAGATACTGCTTTAGATTAAGTTTAGCCGTGCACTGTACACTCCTGTAATAAAGGCAGTTGAACTGTAAATTGAAAATACAATTCCCTTATAAAACCATGATTTTCAGATGAATGGGCAGTGTATTGGATTTTCTTGGGGCTCTTAACTCAGAAGTATCCAAGTGATAGGAATGTTGGTCTTCTGGCAAGATCCTGTTGAGCTGTCCACAACAGACAGGCTCTGTGATGGTCACACAGAGTGTTAATGAAGACTCAGTAACATTAAGAGAATGACACAGAATGTCTTCAACATTCACCTCTCCATGGATGGTTGAAAGGGGAGAAATTTTATGAAATTCAACAAGGGCAAGTGTAGAATCTTGCACCTGGGAGAGAACAACCCCATGAACCAGTACAGGTTCGGGACTGAACTGCTAGAGTAGCGTAGAGGAAAGAGACCTGGGGGTGCTGATAGACAGAAGGATGTCCATGAGCCAGCAATGTGCCCTTGTGGCCAAGAAGGCCAATGGCATCCTGGGGTGAATTAGAAGAGGTTAATAGGTTGAGAGAGGTTCTTGCTCCTGCTCCACTCTGCCCTGGTGAGGCTGCACATGGAATATTGTGTCCAGTTCTGGGCCCCCCAGTTCCAGAAGGACAGGGAGCTGCTTGAGAGGGTCCAGCACAGAGCCACAAGATGATTTAGGGAGTGGAACATCTCCCTTTTGAGGATAGGCTGGGGGACCAGAGTCTCTTCAGCTTGGAGGAGACTGAGGGTTGACCTCATTAATGTTTATGAATATGTAAAGGGTGGGTATCAGAAGGATGGAGCCAGGTTCTTCTCAGTGATGGTCAATGACAGGACAAGGGGTAATGGGTGCAAGTTGGAGCACAGGAGGTTTCATATAAATATAAGAAAAAGCTGCTTCAATGTGGGGGTGACAGAGCACTGGCACAGGCTGCCCAGTAAGGTTATGGAGTCTTCTTTTCTGGAGACATTCAAAACCCACCTGGATGCATTCCTGGGTGATCTAGCAGGGAGGCTGGACTCGGTGATCTCTCAAGGACCTTTCCAACCCCTAATGTTCTGTGATTCAATGAACACTTCAATAGAAAGTTAAAGCTGAGGTGAAGGACCAGTTCTGCTTTTCCACAAGTCAAGTATTGGTCTGGTTAGTCTCTTCCTTTCTATAATCAGTGGAGAAACATAAGCTGGATGGCAATTCAGAGTGAGTTTTGTAGGAATGTGGGGAAATTGTGGTAGAGCTAGCTTAACTCATTCTCCTTGCCCTGTAAGCTGGCAGTCTCGCCCAGTTTCAGGCATCTATTTTGTAGAATCATAGAATGAGAGGGGTTGGAAAGGATCTCTAGAGATCAGAGTTCAGCCTTCCTGACAAGCAGGATCACCGAAGGCAGGTCACACAGAAATGTGTCTTCACAGGTCTTGAAAGTCTCCAGAGGAGACTCCACAACCTCTCTGGGCAAGCTGTTCTAGTGTTCTGTCACCCTTACAGTGAGGTGGAACTTTCTGTCTTCCAGTTTATGTCAGTTGCCCCTTGTTCTGTCACAGGGCACCACTGAAAAGAGACAGGCCCTTTCTTCTTGACACCCACCCTTCAGATATCTGTAAACATTAATTAGATCCTATCTCAGTCTTCTCCAGACTAAAAAGCCCCCATGTCTCTCAGCCTTTCCTCATATGACAGATGTTCCAGACCCCTGATCATCCTTGTAGCCCCCTGTTGGATTGTCTCTAGTATATTTCTGTCCCTCCTGAACTGGGGAGACAAGAAGTGGGCACAATAGTCCAGATGTGGTCTCACTAGGGCCGGAGAACCTCCTTCAACCTGCTGGACACACTCATCTTAGTGCACCCCAGAATACCGTGGGCCTTCTTGGCCAAAGGGCACATCGCTGTCCCATGGATACCTTATTGTCCCCCAAGGTCCTTCTCCTTGGAGCTGCTTTTCAGCAGGTCAGCTCCTAATCTGTACTGGTATAATGGTGTTAATCGTACCTGTGCAGGGTAGCTACACTTAACTCTTGTTGAATCTCATTAGCTTCCCCTTTTCCCATGTCTCTCTGAATGGCTGCACAGCTCTCTGGCATATCAGCCAATCCTTCCAGTTTTATACCAGCAAACTTGCTGAGGATACACTCTGTCCCCTCACTGAGGTTGCTGATGAAGATGTTGCATAAGCCTGGACCCAGTACTGGCCACTGGGGCACACCACTGGTCACAGGTCTCCAACTGGACGCTGCACCATTGACCACGACTCTCTGGGCTCTATTGTTTAACCAGTTCTCACTCCACCTCACCATCCACTGTTATAACCCACACTTTCTGAGCTTGGCCACAAGGGAGACACTGTGTCAGAAGCCTTGCTCAAGTCAAGGTAGACAGCATTCACTGCTCTCCCTGCATCTACCCTTTCAGTCACACCATCACAGAAGACTATCAGATCAGTCAAACATGATTTCCCCTTGGTGAATCCTTGCTGGCTACTCCTGGTAGCCCTCTTTTCTTCCCTGTGCTTAGAGATGACCTCCAGAATGAGCTGCTCCATCCCCTTTCCAGGGATGGAGGCGAGGCTGACTGGTCTGCACTTGCCTGCATCTTCCTTCTTGCCCTTCCTGAAGACTGGAGTGGCACTGGCTTTCCTCCAGTCCTCAGGCACCTCTCCTGTTTGCCAGGAGCTTTCAGAAATGATGGAGAGTGGTACAGCAACAACATCAGCACTTGTGGGTGCATCGTGTTGGGGCCCACAGACTTGGGTGTGTTCAGTTTACCCAAACAGTCTCCCATCCAACCCTCACCAGCGGAGAGTCGTCCTTCCTCCAGACATGCTCCCTTACTTCCAGTGATTGTGATTCCTGAGGGCTGGGCTTAAGAGTAAAGACTGAGGCAAAGAAAGCATTCAGCAACTCTGCCTTCTCTGCATCCTCTGTTATCAGGGCTCCCACTTCATTTTCAGCAGTGGGCCCACATAATCCCTATTCTTCCTTTTACTGCTGTATGATGTATTTAAAATTATGTATTTAAAAGAGCTCTTCTTCTTTTTTATATCCCTAGCTAGATGTAATTCAAAGAGGACTCTGGCCATCCTTGTTACTCTTGTATGTATCTTGACAACATTCCTGTAATTCTCTCAAGTGAGAGGCCAGTCCCTTTTTCCACATACATTTGACACATTTCAGGGGAGGATAAATCAGCCCCTTAAAATGCTTCTATTGGAGTGGTTTGAACTTAAGAGTTGCTGCCTCATTCAGCCTTCAAAGTTTGGGAGTAATTTTTCTAACTGCTCCCAGGCCTCCTGCCTCTTCCAAAGTGTTTATGAATACCTGTTACTATTTACTGCTTTGACATGAGCATTTTTACTCCTGCTACTGGAATTTTTTGAAAATATTTCAAAGAAATAAACTGATCTGTTTTAATATTTCATTGTAAATGCCAAGTGTTGAAAATTATGATAATGAGCCTTAAACTGTCTGAGCAAATACTTGCTGTTTTAGAAGCAGAAAGATTTTTTGTCTTTGGCATGAATTTAATGCAATTCCTGATTTTAGCATGATCTGGATAGCTAATGCATAAAAACCAAGAGAAAATGAAGTATCTATATGATAAGGGTGATAAATATGTACCTGGAAGGAAAGGAGTTTGTCCAAATGAATTGGGTAAAACTTCTGAAGATTTGCTTTGTGTTAATTATAAAAATTCCTGGTTTGGATTATTGTTTTTTAATAATAAAAAAGTAGTATTATATTGTGAAAAGCATTGTTTTCAATTCAGTCTATACACTAAAAACACAAAACCGAAACCACTAAAAAATTCACCAACAATGATTCCTCACAGTGAGCTGTTTAAGAAGTGTATTTCATGATTACTGAATGGTAACTTGCTTTTTGAAATTTCCAATTTACAATTTTATTTTGTAATAAAAATACACTGTAAAAAAGATCCTCAATTAAAACAAGTACATTCTAATATACTTGGCTTTTAAATTCAGCCAGGACAGGTTGCGTAACATCAGCTTTATGGCAAGGTTTCATATGTGGTTCTTTTGTGGATGAGGTAGAGCAAACTCTGAAATGCATGCTGTTTCTTCTTGGAAACTTGCAAGATGTCAGTGAAATAATTAAATTTTTTCTTTGTTTAATAATGGAACATCTTTCACTACTTGTAAATAGTATTTAGTAATTTACCAAAAATGAAAAAAGGGTAAAACTATCCTTTATTGGATGGTTTATGAAGGGATGTTATGTCTGACTAAAAGCATTTGCTACTTTTCAGCATACTGTTAACCTGTTCAGTTTTTAAAAATTTTTCCTCCTGATTTTTTTTTCCTCATCTTTCTACTCTCAGTACCACCTGTCAGAGTATTTTTGTCTTCCCCCAAGTAACAAAAGACTCTAACGTGCAAGCATTTCTGCTTTAGTACACTTGATTTTTATTGCCATTTTATCTGTGTTAATTTGTGCGAATGGTTTTATGAAAGCTGGAGGGTGTTGATTATATAAAGTACTGTTTTCTAGGATGGATTGCTGAAACAAAACAAGAAATGTTCAGCACTGATGACAGGCAGCTTTATTTTTCAGAAAGGGTGTTGCTGTCTCCTTTCTTTTAAACACTGAAATAATGCTGAAAATTAGTAAGTGTATTTTTGTTAAATATGCCATTAACTTCAGCTAAATTGACATAATGTTGACAGTTATTATGAGAACTGTTTCAAAACTAATTATGCTAATTAGCATGTAACTACCAGTAATTGCATGTATTCAAACAGCATTCCAACACCCTTTTCTGTATTTTGTTCCCCAGATGCAAGACAGACATTTGTTGCCTAAAAAGCTGCAAAATTATATCTTACATAAGAAATGATTGCAAACAAATAAAATACAACCTTTAGACACACTAATTGTTTAGATAAGTAAATGACAGTATCAGTTGTGCTTGGGCAAGCCACATAATTAAAAGGTCTTCATTTAAATGTTTTATTTCATCATGGGGAATTTTAAAAATACCTAATTGTCTGTTTTCAGTTTTATCTAATGAGTATCAGGCGTTCCTGAATAAATTTTTAAACACACTTAGTTCAGAGCAAGAGGAACTTGAATCTGAAACTTCAGTTGCACTTAATTCTGTCTCCTTTTGTCCAGGAGTGCTTAACATTCTTGGTTGTGTTTGTGAGCAGCTATTTAATGAGCATGTATAAGGATGGCACTTGAGAGAAACATAAAGATATAATAAAATTTGCTGGAATCATTAATGTTGGGTCTGTCTCTAATAATTCCCCAAAATAGCTAGGTTTTAGAAATATTGAGTCTGAATTGAGGTTGCTATTTGAATGCTAAGCCATAGCATAGATTTGAATGCCATCTTTTTTTTTGACTTAAAACCAGCTCAATGTCTAAGACCAATTACTGAAGATGTTTTTAAAACAGAAATTATTTATTCTTATGAAACGCTAAAATTGCCAAGTAGTGTCAGCACGTTTTCTATGCTTCAACAGTTTCTAGCTTTTACAAGTAGATAATTGTTCCCCCTTGTGTATTTTATTTCAGTAACTACTTACTCATTAATACGAATTTGCATTCATATTTCTTTGTCTGTGGAGATAGAGGGAAATGAACATCCATCTCTCTAAGTGCACTATTTTGAACTCAGTATTTGTACACAGCAAAAGGTTGAAGCAGACCCAGTCCAGAGCATAAAAGTGCAATACTTACTGACAAACAGATGAAAGAAGATGATTGGGCAGTGTTTCACAACTATATACCTCTATTTATCTGTATAATTATTTTAAAAATTGTCACTACATGTTTGGGCTTAAGACACATCTCTAGATTCAGTTACGTGAGAGAGTTCTAGATGTTTCCTGAATTGTCTGATGAACACTAATGAAATAGTGAAGTGGTGATGACCTTGGTTAACTCTCCTCCCATAGAGTGCTTTCGATTTCTGAGAATTGAGAGCTCATCTTGTGCTGCAAAGTACCATAATTTAAACTGTAATGGGAAAAGTACGTAAAATAATAACCTCTTCTCGGAGACTGACTTGGGTTAAAAAGTCTTGCAAGCCATACAATGTATCTTCCAGACATACTCACTTTTTGGTGAAGTAGGTCTCCTCCCATCAGCCTCAATTAGCTTTCAGCTAACAGGTTGTGCTGAGCATGTTCTAGAACTGAAAGGAGACACTAAGTACTGTAAGTACTTTGCAGTTTATTAGAGGTGAATGTAGGTATAATCCTCTTCTGTGTCCTCTTAATGGTACAAAACCAGTAGAGTTCATATGTGTGTAGGAGCTGGCAGTAAATCCCTATTTTGCACCATACTTCTATTTTCCAGACTTCCCATGTAACAATCTTCTTCTCTCATGCGAGCAACAGTGAAAAGGCTCACTAGGACCAGTTTTTACTGTTAGATAATTAAGAGGATAGGGCTGTTAAAATTACTCTTCCTTAGCCTATGTTGTCTTTTAGAATTTGGTCTGCAGGACCAACACAGTCAAGATTAGAAGATAGGTTAAATGTAGTGCTTTACCCCTAGAACTGAAGCCTCTGTCTGTATGTTGGTAGTGACTCTGAATAGGGTCTTACTTTGCTTGTCTGCTGTGATATTCGGGTTCCCCGTGTGTGGTGCAACTTGTGGTTATCTTGAACTGTCATCTAGCATTCTGCTGTATGTCTTAAAAATAAAAAAGTGGAAAAAATAGGAAGTATTGCAAAAAGGAAGCTCAATTTTTATGCTTACAAAATTTGCTATATAAGAAACAAGGAAATAGTAGTGGTTTGGCAATTAGCTATAGAACTAGAAGAAATTGATGTGTATTCACTTAGTGTTTTAAATTACTGTACCTTTCTGGGAATACAAACTTTCTCAAATTGTTGTTGGACTCTGCTTAGCTGGTAATTGGATAGAATGTTATAATCTGTGGAAGACTCAGGAATATAGTGACGAACTTTTCTGGCCTTAGATCAAAACCTTCTGTAACCCCTTACAGGATTTATAGGAGTGGGAATGGGAGATGGATAAAGAAAGTAAAAGGACAGGAAGAGCAGGAAGAGAAAAGACTGGAAAAATGCCTGGCACAAGGATGAATTTAGAAAAATTTAGCTATAATGCTGTCTTCTGTTTCTCATCACAAAAAAAAAAAAAAAAAAAAAAAAAAAAAAAAAGAGAAAACTGACTACTGTGATTTCATTGTAGCCAGTTTTATGGTAATTCAAACACTGATTAATGCACAGTTTTTAACAATAAGGAAATACTTAGTAACAAGTTGCAAGGAGGTTTTCTTTTGCTTCAAGAGTGTGTGCTGATACATGAATCTGCAGTTGATAGTCTGATTTCAACTCTTGAAAGTCTGTGATAAATTTTAAACTGCCAGTAGCAGCTTTGATTTTAAAATACATGAGAGAAAGTAGGCATGGGGGAATAATATTATAAGTGTAGAAAACTCACTGTATACACTTCTGCCTGCATTCTGGATCTGAAGACATAGTAAGAGGTGCTGATAACCTCAAAGTTAGGCTCCCTGTGCCTATGTGGATAGCAGTTGGTAAGGACATTTGGAGTTCCTACAGGGCAAATACAACCTCTCTAACTCTCCTTAGCAATCTTATGAATTTGGAACATATGCATAATTATGATGAGTTGATTGATTAAAAAAAAAACGCTGTGGAGGATAAAGATTTTTTTTTTTCATTTTAGTAATGAAACTACGTATTGTCAAGACTCTTAATCCTAAGTGTTGTAGAAATCTTTTTCCTGGTGTTGCTTGAGAGTAAATACACTGTAGAAAACTTGATTTCTACTGTGGCATTTTCAGTTAACAAAAAAGCTAATACTGAAACTCTTCAAACTTCCTAGAGAAGTTTGGGCTAAAATGATGGATTGGGTTTGGAAGCTGATGGTCAGTTTCTTTACTGTGGGGCAGCATCTTCATATTAAAGGATAGCCAGATAGGGTACTTTTAAAAATTGATGATGTAACACTTTTTGTTTTTCATATCAACATGTTCTCATGCTTATGGTACTTGCAAAGTGATTGTATTGTAGCACAGGACAGAAGCAGGTATTGTGGGAAAAATAACTCATCCCTCAGATTGAAGTACTCCCATGGTTTTGATGATGGCTATAGATCTCAAAGAGACTCAAACTGTATCGAATGACTCTGCTGACTTACAGGCACTGAGAAAGGGAGTAGAAATTTTGTCAAGATCTCTCAGGTGGGAGTGGATGGATGTTCCTCATCATTAATTTTTTTTTTCTTAGTTAAAAGCAAAGATGTATAGCAGGGATTTTTGTGCAGGTATTTTTCAATTTGAAAATGTACTGCACAGCCTGCTTCTGTGTTGGATGATGCACTGCTACAATATCTTATGTTCCTAGGTTTAAAAGCAGATGCGGTTTTACTGACATAAAACTTCTAAGTGTGTTCACTGCCACAGGCTGGCCTGGGCCCATGCTGCTGGGTTATTTGTACCTCTAGGTTTTAGTCAGACTTTCTGTACATTCATGTGAATTCAAATGTCTTATTGTAAATTGTGCTTCTATCCTGTGGACGCAGGTGCGAATGTAGACTTCAATATTGGTTTGTTACATTATCTCTTAATATTCCTGCAAGCCCTCCCTTGGGCTGATATAAGAGCAATTTAAATTGTTCTGACTTCACTGGTGTGATGCAGTTACCATGTTTGTTCCACTCTTATGTGTGCCGTCAAAGTAGATGGATGATTTTTAGCATCAATACTCTTCTCATCTCAGTAAAGCAAGAAAATGTTCTCCTTCCTCTTTTCTTTTATCAAAATATTCCCAATTGTGGTGCATATGTCTATATACAGTCCTATCATATTTTTAGTAAAAAAACATTGCAGGAAGATAATTTCATCTGTTAAGAATTTTCTTTTGTCACATTGTGGAGATTGAGAAACACAGATAAGTGCTCAAGTTGAGTGCTCCTACTCTCACTTGAGTAAAAGATGTAATAAGCAGTAGGAAGGTGGTTAACTGCTACTCTCATGAATACATTTAACCTCTTAATCATTCATGAGTATTTGCAATTGTGTGGTGCAATTGAATACACTTAGTATGTAGACAGTTAAATTCAGAAATTTTGATTGGCTTTGTAATGCACAGAATAACTTAACAGGAACATACTCTTGCCAAGCATGGACTATTCAAAAAAGAATTAAAGTTGGCCGTAATAAACAAAGTTGAATTATGAGATTGTCTGCTGTAAATAAGGGAGGAAAGAGAGTGAAGTTAAGTAAGATTTACCTGCAACTTCTGCAGAGCTGGATCTCAGTCTACTTCATTAATTATGTGGCTAGTAAAAGTATATCCTCAACAAACTTCCCTAGCATGATGCTACTTTTCCAGAAACGTCTGTGAACAGATGTTTTTTGGTATGCTTGTTATACATGCTCTTCTTATGAAATATGGAACAAATTAGAGCTGGTGATTAGTAGTGAGCATTCCCTTTTATTCCTAACTCGTGTAGTTTGTCTGGTTTTTAATAGGCCCTAGCTCCATGGGGAGTCAAGACTTTGTCAAGTTGAACTAACTTTTGAATTAATACTGAAATGATAAAGTGCTGATGTCTAATGAAAGACTGTGTTCTTTTGAAGAAGAATGACCTATAGTGGGAAGTGTTGAATCTTACAGTGGAAGGAAAACCCAAAACACATTAAGAGGAAGTGTACATCTTTAAAGGAAAGTACATTAATATGTTACCTCATTGAGAAAATATTCCGTTACTGCAAGTGTTGAGATTAATACTTCTAAAAAGGAAAATGAGGCATCAAAATAAAGCAGACTAGTTACATTATTGTTCAGACTGATTTAAAAAGAACTTAAACCCTTCCAAAGCTTGTTAACTGTGGTTGGAATGCAGCTTGCCTATTACTGTTTTCACATAAGAACAAAACTTCTAATACCTGGGAGGTATTATTCAGAATGTAACTGTTACTGTTTTGCCACGGGAATTATTTAAGAATTTGCTTCCTTTTCCATATAGAGATCTAAAATATTCTGTTGGGCTGAGAGAAAATAATCTGAAAACATAGGAGGTATGTTCCAACTGCAAACTCTTGGATTTAAAATGGTTTATCTTCCACTGTGTTTGTTATTTGGTATTCCTGTGGGAAATAGTGAGACAAGTGGCTCAGTAACTTTTTTTAAACAGAACATTTTTATAGGTATGCAATTTTTCATTCTTATTGAAGAGAGATCCATGTGAAAAACAGTGTCCTCATGATGAGCCTGCGCTTTTAGAAATAATTTTATTTTACGCCATTGTATAGTTGTGGAAAACTTGGAAAATTGGAGAGCTTGCTGTCTTGCTTGGATTAGCAATTAATTTATGCTTTTTGCTCCAATAAGAAACTGTAATTGATGGAAAAGGCAAAATTGCTGAAGGTCTATTGTAACCAGTGTTCTATAGGTTCATTAATTGAAAGGTACGTAGAATACCTAATTAAAACTTAATTAGAAATAGGTTTGACTCTGCAACGATTATTTTCTTCTGCTTTCATGACTGATACATGACCTTACTAAACCCTCTGAATGGCTAAACCAGAAATAGGTTGGTGCAAGTCGGATTTTGTCCGCCAGGTGGCATGAAAACCCAGTGTGTACCTACGCTGTCCGTGGAATGTGCATCCTTTTCTCATGGATACTCATTTTAATAATTGAGACTGTTGGCAAGGCGTATGTGTTTTAGCATAAAAAGGCAGTTAAGCATAAAAGCATACTATATATATATATCTATATAAATAGAAAACAAATAGCTTTTTTTTTTTTTTTTTTTTTTTCAAAACTAACCACCGTCAGCTGTACTTCTTTATGTGCAAGAAATTGTTGCATCCCTACTCTGACCTGTGGCTTGACAATTCTGTAGATTTATCAACTCTAGAAAGAGAGATGAGTTTTGATAATTAAAGCTCTTCTTTGTTGTGCAGGAGTAGGATCATAACATTAAAGAGGAATATTGAAAACTATTGCTATGAGCTCACAATTTTGTTGCCAGGCTAGCAATCCCTTTTCAGTGCTGTAGCTGGGGACTCACAGGAAGCAGCACATTGAAAGTGTTTGGCTGGTGAAATATGCCTCTTGTCTTTTTTATGAGGGGTGCTTGTTGAGCCCTAAAAGCAAACTATTGGTTTCACATGGAGCATTTATTCCAACCTTCTGTAAGTCCTTAAAATGGACATTAGGCAAATTTATACCAGAGCATAAATGGCCATAGATTAAATACTGTCACTTCTGCACTTTCAGTAGTAAAATTTATATTGCTTATAGTATCTAAAATTGTATATGAATTATGCCTTATTAGTAGTTAATGATGATGTTACTCGATGTTACTCAATTCTGCTGAATTAATTTCTCAGAATTTAAATGTATGTTAATAATTAATGATGAATTGTGTTTATCAATCTCATGATTTTAAACAAGGTGCCTTTAGCTCCTAACTCCTAATTCTCCCTAAAATGGGAAAATTACTTTGTCTGTTTTCTGAAGTCATGTGCAAGTTCATATAGTCTCCCTTCATAGCTTTTATGGGTAAACAAGATCTTGGAAAATAAATCATGAGAACTGAGGGGTAAATTTTCATTACCTCATTCAGGTAGTTTGTGATAAAGCTGACAGAATATCTTGAACATGCTTTCCTGTTAATATTGAAGAAATCTGGTTGTATAATAAAAAATTCTTGCTGTATATATTGTAGAGCTACAGTTCCATATGCTGGTCTGAACATAGAGACTAAGGGTATATCTTCTGCTTTGGGTGGATTACTGCAGCCATTATCTCAGTGACAGCACAACTGGGTCTGTCAATTCCACCTGCTAATTCAGATGAAACATCTCACTTCGAATGCTGTAGCTGATTTTAGTGATACTTGACAGAGCAACAGAGCTTTCAGAACTTGAAGGAAAAAGGCAGATGAGCGGTGTGTTTGTATAGCCTTTTTTACCTCAGAAAACATTAAAAATATCGCATTAAAGAACACTCATGAAGAATGTAAGAGCAGGTAGTGATACTAATTTATGTAAGATGCCTAAGCGTCGATCTGTGTAAAATTCTTTACAGGTTATTTTCATTTTGATTTATTTCCATGATGATTTTTCAAACTGATAAATATGTGCATGTTTTCCAGCTGCTAATATCATACATAGATTTGGATTTCATGCTTCTGTAACTTCACTTGATGATATTCTGGTAATGAGATGAAATCTCTTAGTCCCACTCCCAGCAGTGCAGAGTGACAGTATGGAATATTTTTTGTGAGGATATGTGTACTTGAGTGTTGTAAGGTTTTGGGTCATACAGTTGTTTTTACAGATTTTTTTCTGTGTGTGTGTGGGATAGGGCAAAATGTACTATCTCTGTATACGGTGTTTGAAATTCAATGTCAAACATTGTGGGTTAATTCCTTTAGGAACTGAAACTTACCTTCAGAATGCTATAGAACAGAAACATGGCATCTGTGCTGTATCAGTGTGTCACGTCAAGGTGGCTCAGTTCCTTACGATCATTCAGAATGATAATTTTGTGCTCCTTTGTGGGATTGTAAAGTCATCTTCCCTAGAAAGTTTATGCTATAATCCATCCTTTACAGTTACTCTGAATGGTTTAAATATACAGGTTTTGTGTTCAAAAACTTTTGAAGACCTATGGTGTATCTTCAAGTTTTTAATCAAAGATCCACCTCTGGGAGGTGGTCAACACTTGGATATGAGGAAACTCAGGTACTTATAAGAGAGCCCTTGCATTTGTGGTGCGACAGGAACACTGTATTTTGAATGGTTCATCCTTGCTATGCATTGTACAAACTGTATTAAGAATCTACTAGGATGTTTATGATTCACTTCAGTATCAGATTAGAAGTCTTTCATTAAGAAGACAATCTCATTGAACTTGAGAGAGAACCACTTTTTTCAGCTTTCTTCAGTCCTGTACTACCTCAGTAATAACTTTAAAAAAAGCTCTCTCCTTTATCTTATTTTTCTATTAATTGTGCATTAGCCTTATCAAGCATCAATTCTGCTGGAAGAACATGTACAGAAATTGGAAACTGTTTTTTAACACTTTAACTTGAAGATAAGAATGATGAAATAGTAATTGTGGATTGTCTTGTGGTGATGTGAAGACAATCTGTGCAAAAGACGTGGATAAAGATCTTTAACTCAGCTGCAGAGTTTAGGTCTGCATGAATTTTTGTGTGTATGCTCCATGCACATATGGGTGGTTGGCAAGTTAACTTGCAAAGCTTCTGTTTGCCATTTTCACACATGCAAAAGCAGTTTTTGCAGGAGTTTGTTTCAAAACTGTATAAACACAACATCCAACAGTGCACACTCTGGTATGTTCTAGCTGTTTTTCTCTAATATACTTAGAGAAGGACTGCATATGAATAAGTGTTAAACACTTCCATATCTTTACATTAATATACTTATAAAAACAAGTATCTTTGGTTATAGTATGTCCACTTAGCTGGAATGCTGAAAATATGGTACTTAAATGTCTTAATTTTTCTACTAAGTGTCACTTGAATAGCTTATCAATGGACAAAAACACAATTAAAAATCCCTGTTTACCAGTGTTGGGGAAAAACACTTCCTATTATTTTGGATTGCAAGTTATCAGATGGTAAGGCAATTACTGCATTAATTCTTACCTATTCCAAACATTGGATTTTTCACCTTTGAGAAGAAAATTATTATTTTTGAAACTAGATGATGTGTTTAAGGTGCAAGAAGTTGCTCTGCTATATTTAGAGGGCACATTACAAGCAAGTTGATCAATGGTGCATAACAAACATGATTTAGAATACTGACCAACAAAATTCTAAATGATTGCAGTATAATTAATGTAAAAATATGATTAAAAAAAATACGCTAGAACAATCTTTCTAAATTTGTTTAATTGTCCTGAAAACTACCTCCTATTGTGTTTCTTTTCAGCTTTAAATAAACATGTACTAAAGATTAAGTATCCTTCTGATATGCCTTTATAAGTTGCAACATAGCCCTAGGAAAATGGCACTTTTAGAATTGGCAGTAAATGCACTTTTAATTGAAAGGTGGCGTTGTACTTTTCTACTTGGCTTTGATCTCATCTCCACTGGAAAGAAATGTTCTCTTTGTTTTCATTCTCCTGCTTCCCTGTATTACCTAGATAGCTGTACCACTATGGATGCATGTGGAGCTGGCAACATGGAGACAAAGGGAAGGGGAAATGGCCAGTTAATGTCACTGTGTAACTCTGATTAAAATCGACAGATTTAAAAGGTAATATAGTTGAAGGCTCCAGAGGAATGTAGCTTAGCAAGAGTGCTGAAATTGTATTCTTTTATTGTAAAAAGTGTAAAACAATAATGTTAATGCATTTCAGTCATAGGAAGAGAAGTGGTGGTGGTGGGCAAATTCAGCAGCCTTTTCTTTCTAGGTTCTTCAGATAAGCTGTTATTGCTCAGTGTTACCCTTTCAGCAATCCTTCATTTTTTGTTCTAAATGCTTTTGCCCCCAGCAGTTTTTACTACTATGGCATGTACATGGAGTGCTTCTCAAAATGATGCAGTCTGACAGGAAATCAATATTTTTTTTTCATACTAGATTTGAGGGTGTGATTGTCATAATCCTCATCTTAGACTGTTAATGGGTGAATACTAACCTTGATTTTTATCTTTATATCCTTTAGTAAGTAAGAAAAAATGTAACTTTCTTTTCCTTCCTGCTTGCTCCTCTCTAGAAGTGATTTGAGGTTCATTGTTTTCAGTGGAGAGAGAATATATACATGGTAGAATTTGGTATCTGCAGGCGTAACCTGTATTTTGGAAGTAAAGCATGGATATTTCTTCAAATACATCAGACTTTTGACACTGAAAAATTCTTTAAAGCCATCTAATCATGATGGTAATTCTAGGTAAAGAAGCTGTTCTGTTGTTGAAGTAGTAAGTTTAATTATATATTAAAAAACTGAACTGTGATGAGTGTCATTTCTTAAATCTCTGCAGTGGGAACACTAGCCTTCTTTGTTTTCAATTTCTGTTTATGGTACCTGGCAGCCTGTTTCAGATTTTACACCTTTATTTCTGTAAAGAGGGAAGCATGTTTTGCCTTCAAATTTTATAGTCTAAACACTTTCTAACTTGTAGTGAGAATTCCTGTCTGGAAAAGATACAGGCATATGCATAGGGCTGCTTTTCTGGATACTTAGTATTTGACAAGACTTGCCCTTGTATATCTCCAGATGGGTGGAATGATTGCTTTTGAACATAAAATGCAATCAATTTTACTCAATTTTACTCGGTTTTAGATCTCGAAAGATACTTCTAATGACATAGCCTAATCAGCTATGTGGCTATCAGTGTGATGACAGCTTTTGGGAAAAAAAAATCGATGACTTGTTTAACTAGCAGCCTAGCTGATAAGAAAAGACCAATACCTTTTTTCTCCTTAGAATCTGTGTGTTCAGATGTAACCTTTTAGGATGCAGTACCTACTTTTTGGTGGAGGACAGGCGCTCAGGTCAGCTGAGCTGGTGCGGGGCTCCTGGGCGATGTGCCCAAGGTCACACAGTCTGACCCGGTGGCTGCGGTTTTCTGCCCGGCTCCGGCCTCTCCGCGGCTTCCCAGGTGCTTCAAATGGGAAACCCTGGAGGGGTAATTTCTTGTAAAGTGCTCTTATAGTTTGTTATTACTGTCGCATTTTGCAAGTAAACGAAAACTTACTATTCATCCCTTGCCTGCCTTGAATTGAAAGAAAATGAGACAGAGCAAGGTAAACAAACCGAAACGCTGTGAAATTACCCATGATGGGAATGTCATTTTCCGACTGCTTGTGCTACTGCCGCGGCTTAACATCCGCCTAATGACTACACTTAAGCAATTTTTACCTCTGCGTATTTTGATCCGGTGCTAATAGCGCCGTTAAGTGACACCCGCCCGCGCCGCGGTGCTCGGGGACGGGTTGGCAGCCGGGCGGTGCTGGTGAGCGGACCGGACCGGGCCCGGCGGCGGCGGGGAGCGTGTAGGGCGCGCCCCCCTCCTTTTATCCACGGGCACAGGCCGGACGGGGCTGCTGCACGGGGCCACCGGCAGACCCGGCCCCACCCGGCCAAGGTGGGGCTGATGGACGTCGGCCTCACAGGGTGTCGGGTGAGGGCCGGGAGTGGCGGCACCGGGGACCGGACCGGACCGGGCCCGTTCCGCCGCGTGTCGTTGCCCTCCCCCCCCCCCCAGCCCACCCTCGTCCGGTGCCCCGCGCGCGGGGCTGCCCCGGCGGCGCGCGGCGAAGTTGCCGGGGTGCAGAACTCGCCCGGTCACGTGTCCCCGCGGCGCCAATCGGCGCAGCCGTGATGTCAGCGCTCGGCAGCTGCGGGGATGCGGAGCGGCGCGCGGGGTCCGGGCAGTCCGGCATGGGCGGGCGGCGCGCGGCGTGAGTGCGGCGGAGCGGCGCCATGGAGGAGCCGGGCATCCTGCGCAGGAGGGGGCTGCAGGTAGGGGCGGCCGGGCGGTGCCTCACCCTGACCCCCGCCACCCCTCAGTTTGGAAGTTGCCCTCACCTGCCGTGAGGCGCAAGGGCGGGCCCGGTAGCTGGTCGGGGGAACGACACACACACACACACACCTGTGGGCGGGAGGGGCGCGGCGGCGGCGGCCGAGCACGGCGGCGGGAGCGGCCGCTGGGGAGTTGTGCGCTGCGCCGGCGGCGCTGCCCGGGAGCCGGCGAGGCGGGAGCGGCGGCCGCGGTGCGGTCTTGCTGTCCTCGGTAGCGGTGTTTTGGCGGTGGGGAGAGGTGGCCGTGACCTGCGGGAGAAAGTTTGGCGTGCCCGCGGCTCTCCTGGCGTTTGCGGCACACTTTGTAGATCGGCGGGAGCGGAGCTGCCGTTGTCGGTCAGCTTTTGGCTGACTTCGCCGGCGTTCATAAACTCAAGAAAATGACGTAGTCCAAATGGAGTGTGGGTTATGGCGAAACATTGGTACCATATGTTGTTTGAACTCAAGACGGCAGCGGTATACTTTTTTTTAAAAAATGGATAATGTATTAAACGGTCCAATACATTTATTTTGCTGAAAGCGTGTTAATAAAGAGCATGTGACGGCAACCAAATAGAGGTTGTAGTTACTTTTTTACTATTTCACCAAAATGGAGCACCACCTCAGACTACCTCATTCTGGCCCATTGTTTAGAAAGCCCCTTTGCTCGAGTCGCTCTCAGCGATGAAATGTACTTCCTTTCTTTTGTTTTCCTTTACATCCGCAACATTTCAGTAGGAGGAGGGTGAAGAGGAAAGTCTCCTTACGTTTGGGATGCTTATTCTTAAGTCATGTAAAACTGTTCATAGTGTTCAAAATGCACCGAACTTGTGCAGTCCTGAACTTTTCAGGAAAAAAATGCCCTTTTTTCTTTTAGCTGGATGAAGACAAGTGGAGTCTGTAGCCCATGCTGTTACATTGCATATAGCCGTCCTAAAACTAGTGCCTCTTACTGCCATTGTGCCTGTGGAAAGTGAGTGACTTCTGTAAACAGATTCTGAGATTTTATTTTGTCTTCAAATCTTGAAATCTTTTATATTAATCAGTTGTTAAGTGAGAACAAGAATCGCTGCCACAGGTTGGGTCTGCCAATGACATCTTTTAAAAGTGAGGAATTAAAAGTTGCAGGAGGTAGATTTTCACCTGAAACTCTGATTGCTTCTTGCTAAACCTTCTGTAATCCATTGAGTGTAGTTTAAGCTGTGTGTCTACCTTTTGGGAAGAACTAGGTAGCAGCATGTTCTAATTAAGGGATAACTTAAACCTTAACTGAAAGCCTACCTTTGATGTCTGCAAATGGTTTTGATATGAGGTTTTTTTGTTTGCTTTATCTTCTGTAACTTCAAAGTAATTTTGAGTGAGTACTAAAAATATTTCATTAAATGCTTGCTTACTGCTGCATATGCTTACCTGGTCACTGAAGAGTATTAGAAACTGTATAGTGAATAATCCCCATACCAGAGGGACCAAATCACACTTGCAGTAAACTATTACACAGTAAATTGTTAGAATCCAGTCCTTGGGTGGAGAAAAATAGCCAGTGGTCAAAAGCATTCAAGTCAACATGCTATCATCAGGAGAAAGATGGCAGAAAAAAGATGCTATTTATGCTCAAGTTGTAGTCATTAGACCTTTAGTTGAATCTGTCTTCATATTGTCCTTTTGCTCCCTGTATGCTCCTCTATTGCTCTGTTTTTATCTTGTTCTATTATCCATGTAACTAGCCTAGAGACAAGTATGATGAAATTGTGAGCTGGAAAGCAGCTGATGTGACAGGAATTTTGGCCCCTGTTTAATTCTTGTTAGTAAATACTGATTAGATGAGTATTTGCTTTTTACATACCAAAGTAATGAGTTGGTTATTATATAGTGGTAATATATGTTCTTACCATTTAGAAAAACCCTAAATAAGTGTCCTGCTGTTATTGTATTTTTTGGGAGTAATCCACATATCTTTTGTCCCATCTTCTTATATTATTGATATTTTCTTTTAAAAGCAATAGATGATATTCTGAAAAGGATTTTTAAAAACCCCAATAAAACAAACAAAAAATAAAAATAGGGGGAAAAAGAAGTAAAATAATGTTCTGGGTTAAGGCTGTTTCTAATATCTTTGATCTTCAGTGCAAAGTCATCTAACTTCAAATACCTTTGTTCTTCTGGCTAGAAGTAGAAATTATAGAAGCAGGTAAATCTACCTAAAAGTGTGTGTGCTATTGTAGGTGAAGATACATTTAAATTCAACCAGTCATACATGGGAAACAGCACATGTACAAATTAAAAGCCAAATGGGCGCAACTGCTTTTATTTTCTGTTTGTACACAGTTTGCTTCAAAGCTTGATTTACAGGACACACAAATCATTTCCTTTTAGACGGGAACCTGATGTAGTTGTGTTTAATGCCATGAACCATCATGCTGTGTTTAAAAAAAGCCAGGAAGCAGCTTGAATTGAATCTCAAAATAAAAGCCTTAAGTAAATACGTCGACTTCGGTAAATCTTGTTTTGGGCTGATAGGCATAAAATTTTTTCTGGTGCTCAGGATTGTAAGAGAAGAACTGAGCTTTTAATTTGTTGCATCCTGAATTCATAAACCTATTTCATCTTACTATAACCTCTTCCTTTATGTTCAGTTACTTACATTGGTTGAATCACAGAAAAATAATTAGTAGTATGTGCTTCTTTTCAGTGAGCAGATTCTGAAGCTTTAATTAAAAAGAACACATTTCATTTGTAAGAAACATCAGGAGTAAATTGAACATTGCTTTCAACTTCTGAAAATGTTAAGTATAATTTAGCATGGATTGAAATAGGTATCCCTTGAAAGTAAGTTAAAAATGAAAACAGCTAGCTACTTCTGGCACATTCTTCATCATGCTGCTTGATTGTATTCTACTAACAGGGGCTGTGTTTCAACTTTGTTCATGAATTTACCTGAGCAGTATGTTTCCTGCTGCCTTAAATCAAGGACTCCAAACCCACATGATGATGGGTATAGGTAACACTTTTTTTCCTCTCCTTAATATGAAGGATGTAGGAATATGGGAGAAATCTTACTGCCAGATGCAGGCAGCTTCAGTCATGCTTCCAGAGCTGATGAAGCTTTCTTTTTGTCGAACAGATGTGCTGGATGCTTTGGGTCTTCCCTTTTCCTTTTGCTAATTTCAGTCCTGCCTATAAGTGGCTGGTAAGCACTGTCTTGTAAATCTTGAGGTAATTATGTGAGCTTTTCAATTAGACTTACAGAGGAATTGACCAACAGCAGAGAAGTCAGCCAAGAAACCTCCCAAATGTCAAAGAAAATGCTGTGTTTATTTGTTTACTTGTCTCTGGATATATATTTTTTGTAAACACTAGAAAATTTTCACAGGAAACTGAAGATTCTTTAAATTCAGAATGACTTCACTGCATTAAGTGTGCAGAGGTACTATTATTTCTGCAACATGGAAAATTCCAGTAGAATTCAAATTCTAATACTGTAATTCATATCTTGATTTGATGAGAGATGAGGAAAAAAAATTTAATTACAAAATTCAAACTTGTAGAAATGGAAACAGGCAATGTAAATGAAAACGTGGTGTAAGTGGAGTGTTGCTGTGGCGCAGCTTCAAGAGAAGATGTCCAGGGGCACATTCATTACAGAGCCCTGACTAATCCTTTCTTCACCTCCATTACAGGAAAATTGTTGTCTTTTATAGGCAAACATTTTAAAATGTGGTACATAGTGTCCAGGCCCTTGAAAAAAGTAAAACCTTGCTGATTTTTCCAATTCTTTGCTTACTGGCTCTCATTTTAAAAATGTATTCTGATAAATCAGACTGAAAGGAAATAATTTCCAAGGGAAAATGTTCTTACTTGTGGCTCCTGAACAGGTGTAATTTCTCAGGAAACCTAATGAAAATAATTCTTTCTGAAGTACTACAAACGGATTTGTGAATGGGTAGGGTCAGCTGGGAAGCCACATGCTACAAGGGAGCAAAGAGGGAGATGCTGCTGTCCTGAGGATGCAATTCATGCTTGGGGACTTGCTATTGGAGTGCTTTACCGAGGAAAAAGTGATAAAGTCGTAGAGTCATTTAGGTTGGAAATGACTTTTAAGATCATCAGGTCCAACCACTAATCATAAACGCTAGAAACTTATCAATTAGACCTTAGCCTGTGTTGCAAAGCTGAAGAGAGGGTGGAAAAGTCAGTCTTACAGATGAGATTCAGGACAGTTTATTAATAATTTTCACTGTGTACAACAGTACTCTCCTTCCCACTGGGCAAAAGGCACTTGATCCATTTTCTCTGTTGGTGTTTCTATATTGGTGGTAATGGATTTACAGTATGAAAGATGAGTTGTGTCATTGTGAATCAGGTCTGGTATGTCTCTGTCTCTTGAGTGTGTGGAAGGAAAACTCTGTGTAGGGCATGGAAACAGAGAAGGATTAAGCAAATAATCTTTACTATTTGCAGTTTCTAGTCGGTTCAGATCAAAACGAATAAGCATAAGGTGGGATCTGTTCTTGTGGTGTTGTATCGGAACAGCCATTTGACTACATGCTGCATTCATCCAGTCCTAAGCAGCATACATAGATGTGAAATGTAAAAAAAAAAGAAAATTAAAAAACTTGAATTTTATATATTATTACTAAATTACTACATTTTTTCTTTGATAGAGACATTGTTTTGCTGTCATTCCAGGCACTGTTAGAGGAGGCAGGGCATTTAAAATCTATTTTTGTTGTAGGGAAGGGATGTGCAGGTTAAAATAGATATTTTCTACCAATGATAGGCAGTGATGGCTGCCTTTAGAAAGCAGAGGACCAGCCTTCTGAGAGAAGAGGCCCTGATGCAAAGACGATTTTTCCTCTCCTCATTAGTTGTCACCTCAGCAGGCCTAATAGAGTGTACACTCTCTTGATCAGTTAATTCACCTCTATTTTCTAGACATTCATGCATTGTTTCATGTTTGTCAGGTACTCTGGAAGGCTTTGTGTCAGACATATTTTGTTACTCTTTGAGTTGTGAAAGCTATTTTGAAAGGGTTAATGTTTTCTTCTGTCTTTGATTCTCTTGGTGTTATGGTCCATTTATTTCAAGCTAGAAAAAAAAATGAGGAAAAAACCCCAAACAACTCTGCTGCATTCAGAGCTAAAATATTTGGCATGGGGCCACACTTAGTGTCTGTTGCCTGTATCACACTTCTCACTAATGCCTTCTGATAATTGCAGTAACATTTTTGATAATGTCTTCAATATGTTACAGAGCAATGTTTCTGAGTCACTTGGCTTATCCTCAAAACCTGTCTGTGGCGTTTTCTGTTTGTTATGTTTTTATTTGGTTTTTTAGTTGTTGTTGTATGTTTGTTTGTTTTGGTTTTTTTTCCCTTCTTTGTTGGTAATAATAGGAATAGTAAGTGCATGGAGCAACTTCACGTGGACCCAAGCTGGGTTCATCTTTGGAATTCCATGGGGAGCGACAGATGGTTTTGTTAGCATTGGTTTTTACACACTTTGTCACACAACTAAAGAATCTGTATCTTTTGAATTTTTTGTAAGGTGCTTCATTCAAGTCTGGTGCACTTTTGTGATGCCACTTCACGTGTCGTATTTAACATGATTTGAGATTTGTTTTCACCTACTGATATGCTTGCTACTTTTGCTTGGAAAGTCTAAAAATTTTCTGTTTCCAGAGTTAGGGTTTTTATCAAAATTGGCCACAGGCTTTGAGATTCCTATTCATATTGGACTGAAGCAAGACTATACCAAAAAATCCATCCTTGTATAGATGCTGTAATAGAAAAAAATTCAAGTGAACCAATCTCAGGAAAACTTAACAGAATTAAACCCACAATCTTAGAGAAGTGAATTGGTGGCCCTTAGTTAAAACATGGGCTTTGAGGCCGTTTTGGTAACCACTGGTTCCTGTCCTGAATGGTTTCTTATAATTAATTTTATTTTTAGCTATCTAGAACCTGTTGGTTTTTTAGAATACCTAGCTTGTACAGTGTATTAAAGTCTGTATGTTTTGTGGAGATAAATGTCATGTTACTCATACTGTTTTTGCTCTAGAGAGCTAGAATAAAAAGTGCGCATGTTTTTACTTACGTATATTTGAATATTCTTGGTGTTCTCTACAGATAAATTATGCTATACAAATATATCTGAAGGTGCTTTTCAACTAAGGCAGCTACATAATGTAACTTTATCTTCCTGTGTGAAAAACAAGAGAGAGGTGGTAAAAATTGCATTAACTTCTGTTTTAAGTTCTTTAGAAGCGAAATATTTTTGAATACATTTTCTCTCTTTGATTTAAGTTACACTACAAGAAGAATGATACCATTTCAGTTGCCCCAAAGAGGCCTAGTTGTACACAAGTACTGTGGGCACGTTTGGGAATTCCGCAATCAGAATTAGTGTGGAAAAAACCTGAAAATAATCCTTATCCTCTTACATTTTCTGAATACAACACTCATGGACACATCTCGAAAATTTAAGTTGAGTGGAAAATTGATTTTAGGATTTCAGTGCCTCTTATGAACATAGTCTCCTAGTTTTAAGTTACTTATAGCTTTTCAAGATTTTAGTGAATGCAGAGAAGTAGTGCAAGAAAGGAAGTAGTAATGTAAATTTAAAATTAGGTAGAGCAAATGTTTATGACTAGCGTAAAAGCTGTATTTGTGATTCTTAAGTAATTCATGTGCTCTTTTTTATTTCTTCAAGACAGTACTGTATGCTTAAACATTAAAGATTATCACAGTTTATTTGGTATATGCTGAGTAGGGTTATTAGACCGTATCCATGACTGTTTGACAATGATAAATAATAGTTTTTCGTATTCAAGTATGAAGCTAAATTGCATTTTCTTAAGTTTTTAATCTTTAAGATTTTTTTTTTGTTTTTAGATTTTAAAATAGAAATATAATCAGCACCTTTGTGTGTGCATTTTGTTTTCTCCCCTGCAGTTCCCATGTATTTATTTGTGTATGTTTAGACTGAGGTATTTTGTATGTTTTTGGTAGTACTTTTATATGCTACTTGCTTTGCATTAACAATAAGAATGGAACATTCGAGTTAGTTCTTTAGCACTATTCTAAGACATAGTAATGTATGCTTTTTTATTGCCTGTTTCACCCTCAGGACACCTATAATTATTTCAATATTATTTCTCTCTGATGTGGAATCTGACAAATCAATACTAAGTTCCAATACTGAACCCAATAAAGCCGGTTAGGCTCATAGGCCTGTGAAGGTGTCTCTAAGAAGACGCATAGAGAAGATTCCTGCTATTTAAAAAAATAGCAAAGGGAGCTATTAAAAAAAAAAAAAGTTTGAAGTGCCTATTTATCATGTGTGTGCTTCATAGAATCACTGATGAAGTAGTCAATGAGAATCCTGTTAATTACACATTTTTGTTGCGCTGAGTTTAGTCTGTATGTCTGTGCTGCAGACAGGGATACAGAAAGTTACTTCACACTAATTTTTCCTTTTCCAGTAGCTTCTATTGCTGGACAGAGTAATTGATGCAAGATACAGACCTGGTCTTAGGTGTCTGTTCTCTTGGGGAGTAGCTTTCAAGGGTTTGTTTTCTTACAGTTTAAAATTGTAAATATACACATTGTTTTTTATTGACTAGATTTGTGGCTTTGGCTGTAAGAATTGCCGTGTTCTTTGTAAAATATTTGTAAAATTTTGTAAAATATTTGACAACACATTACTTTTTTGTTCATAAAAAATTCTTGATAGAAATTTTTATTTCTTACTATGCTTTAGGTGTACTGAGAGATGGCTCTCTAAAAGGTTTCCTGCTCAGCCTGTAGAGCTTGGCACAGAGCCTACTTACGTACTGTATTGAAGATCTAAATTTAAAGTAATGGAGATAAGCAAGAAATGAACATTTTACTAGTTTAAAAAAAAAACAACCAATCAACCCCTCCCAGCCTCAGTAAACTTCAAAATGTTTTACACTTGCTTGAAAGTGGGAGGAACTGTGTATGAGAATTTGAAATTCTCTCCTGCATCCACACTTAGCAACACTAAATTACTTTCCTTCTAGGTTGGTTTTACAACAGAAAGTGATTTGAATTCAGAGAACTTTAAAGTCATGGAGACTATGACGAGAACAGATACTACATAATTTTGCCTCTCATACCAGTGCAAGGCTTGCATACATTCTTATTTTCTACCATATTGTCAGAAGGGTATGTTCCAAGCTTCTGAACATCTGCTAAAGTTGTCCAGCTCTTACTTTATATCCTGAGTTTTCAGTGTTATTTGATGTTCTCAGAGCAAAGTACGGTTTGCTGTCTTTTGAGATTTTTATTTAGATCAGTGTTGTTGTGATGGTATTCCTAGTTTTGTGAAACATTTTTTCTGGGGATAGAATGTATGCAATCTCTCTCCTTCCACATCCTTTTTCTGCTATGTAGAACCAAGTTGTTTTAATGCATTATATTAAGCTTTATGGGATAAGGGATCCTAGTGCCTACAAAGGCAATACTTTGTTTCCCTTTTTCATAGTAGTGAAAAGCTGAAGAAACAATCTCCAGCTGTAACACTGAAAACTTGAAATTAATTTGCCTTTTGAGTTTTCCTAGATCTTTTTTTTTCTTGCCCAGTGTTCTGCTATTGAAAGAGGGATAGTGTTTCATCTCTTCGGTACGCTGAGGCACAGAGAAAATGTCAAAAGTTCTATCTTCTCGTACAGTTCAAGAACTTAAATTTCTTAGTATGAAATGACTGTAATACCTGGATAAAGCTTATCTGGGCACTAATCGTTTTCATGAAGCACCTGTCTAATTGAGGTGGTCTTGGTAGTGTTCAGAGATCAACAGGTGTTTTGTGGTGTGTTGGAAGCAGAGGGGCCACAGGGGTGACTGCTGGAAGCTCCTTTAGCTCCAGGTCCAGCCCAGCCTCTGGCTAAGGCTGTGTAGATCAGGGAAATAAATGGAAAAAGAAACTGCAAAAATAATAAAAAAAAAGACCTGGAGAGGAGGAGGTGAGAGTAATACCAGAGCAGAGATACCAAGGTTGGTGAGGAAGGAGGGGGAGGAGATGCCTGAGCAGATCTCCACGCAGCACAAGGTGAGATGTGTCCCCTTGCAGCCCATGGAGGAACAACTGCTCGGTGGAGCAGTTCCCGAAGGACCATGGTGGGGCAGAGTTGGAGCAGCAGCCCATGAAGGATCACAGTGAGCAGCTGTGGATCTGCAGCTGTGGATGATCACAGGTGGGCAGCCATGGATCTGCAGCCATGGAGGAGCCCATGCCAGGAGAAGAGACTGTTCTGAAGCAGGCTGTGGCTTCATGGGCAGCCTGCGCTGAACCACACCTGGTGGGAGGGACTCACATCGGAGGGGTTTGTGAAGGGCTCGCTCAGATGAGAGGGACCCCATGCAGGCGTGGGAGAAGGCGGTAAGGAATCCTTCCCCCTGGGGAGGAAGGAGAGGCAGAAACACCGTGTGGGAACTGACCCCAACCCCCCTGCCGCTCCCCTGTGCCCTGAGAGGGAGGCAGCAGGGAAGGGATCCGGGGCTGGGAGGAAGGGAGGGGTGGGGGGAGAAGGTTTTAAGATCTGGTCATGTTTTTTCTCTCTCCTGATGAAATTAGTGTGTTTTTTCTCTTCAAGTTAGGTCTGTCTGGTTTTATCCATTACCATAACTGGGGAATGCAAACCTCCCTGTCCTTGTCTCCATTAAGGAGCCTTTGGGTGGATTTTCTCCTCCCTGTCCTGCAGTGGGGGTGGGAGGCGAGTGAGTGCGGGGGCCTGATTGGTACCGGCTGGGCCTAAACTGGGACAGCAGGTAACAAATGCCAGTTTTAGTGAGTGTAAAGAAATGCTATTGTTTATGTACTGTACTGACTTTCGGAATTGTGTCATAGTGTTGATAAAATCATAACTGTATAATATGGTGAAAGTTTTTGGCAGTGTGGAGTGACTGAGCTCCATATCCATCCTGCAGTATTTATCGCTCCCTTTGCTACATCCTAAAATTTGGAAGCTATTGGAAGTTGATTGTTGTACTTTGATTCTGGTGTCTTGCCCCCAGGATGGCAACTGAGGAGAAAAGTCAGACCAAACATTCCACATTCTAAAGCATGACTTTTATTTCCATATTTCTTACTTGCTTTGTCTCTCTGTTGTGTTATGTCTTTACTCTCACAGCTACGTTTATCAGCTCTCCTAAAAAGATGAGTGATAACAGCATGAAAATTTAAATTTGTGAATGACTTTGTCTTTTAGTTTTTTATTACATTGGAATAAAAAGAAAAACTTTGCAACTTTGGAGCAGTTAAAAGTATTGGGGTTTGATTTTTTCCCCACCTCCTCTTTTTATATTTTGTCTCAGAAAAGCTTTGTCTTTTTAAATATTATTTGTGGATTCGCACAGTCCTATGTTATACTTAGAAAATGTTGAATGGCAATCTTCATGACTTTTTGAACTTCTTGAAGATAAAATTCTGGTAATTTCACAACCCATTTTTATTTTGAGAGACTGACACAGTCTATCAGCATGCTATTTCAAAACATTTCTGACACACATTCATTATTTTTAGCATGAATAATGAAGAACAAGAAGTCTTACCAGAGAGGGGAAGGGGAAAAGTCTTTGTATTCATTCATTATCCTGGAAAAATATGACCTATGTTGTCATACAATGTGAAACAGAAAGGCTTTCCCTTAAACTTGATTTTTTAAAAGGCAGTTCTGCATCACTGTGAAGTGCTGAGGTTAACTTTCTTTGTGGAATGCTTTATGGTTCCATATCTGTCTTTGATTTCTTAATAAAGTGTGGTCCCTTTACAGAAGCACTGTAGCTACTTGTAGTGTCTGTGACCTCCGCTGGGTAGTCTGTTCCAGTGCTTGAGAACCCGCTTGGTGAAGAAATTTTTCTTAATATCCGATCTAAATCTGCCCTCATACAACTTGAGACCATATCCTTTGTCCTGTCAGTTGTTTCCTGGGAGAAGGGACCAACATCCACCTTGTTAGAACCTCCCTTCAGGTAGCTGTGGAGAGCAGTAAGGTCTCCCATAAGCCTCCTTTTCCCCAGACTAAACAACCCCATTTCCCTCAGCTGCTCCTTCATTGGCATTTCCCTACCCCCTCACCAGCTTCATTGCCCTTCTTTGGTTATTTTTTTTTTTTATTTTATCTAAAATTTTACTTCAGTTAATAACTGACATCACTACCATGGTTCCAAGCTGTGATAGAAAGGAAATTTTTTTAAACATCCATTTTTTAGCTATATAAAAGATTCTGTTAATAAACATAATAATAATGGAAAGAGCACTGAAAATTAAAAAAATAAATTATTAAGTGTTTCAGGAGTATCTCCCAAAAGGAGCTACTAGTACTCACTGTAAATTTAAAGTCAGTTGCACCAGTAATGTAATGTAATGTAATCAAAATACATTACCATAATGAAAAAAGCTCTCTTTGATTAGAATTGTAACCAAATGTTTATGCAAGTGTTAGGCAACTGCTTCTTCTGTAACACTGATTCTATTGATAAGGGTTAGTTTGCACTACCTGCTATCTTGGATTTGCTGAGTGTGATGTAATCTTCCTAAGGATGCTAAAATCTGATTGTTTCTACCAGATATTTTTGAGTTACAGAACTGGCTCTGCATGGTGTCTTGTCAAGAGTGGAATCCTTTTTGTTAAGGTGGGGTAAAAGCTAGCTTTTGAAAAGCAGAGACAATCTTGAGAAATATTTGGTTTAATAGAATTTTATTTTCAATCAAAGAAAATGAAAAGAAAATTCAATCAAAGAAAATTTCTTTTCAGAAATACAAGCAAGTTTATCCTGCATGTCTGGTTTTTCATTGCGTAAGACTCCTAGAAGGAATTATGTACTAGTTCTCAAAGTGAGAAAGGAAGGGGAACAATCTCATGAATTTTCATGCTCTGCCTCATGATTTGGAGCTGTCTCTTGACCCATAGTGTCTTCCCATCAGACACATATTTTAAATAGCAGACTGCAGAGTTCATACTCACTACAGCAATGAGGGGCTGTACAAACTGGAATATTTGGGGAGAGATTTTCACAGTATTCAAAGTATCTTGGTGAAGAAACTAGACATAGGTCTTCTGCCTCCTTTGAAGTTCAGCAGGTGGAGATTATTTTAAACCATTATGCCTCGTATCCTGGAAAAATACTTATTGGTTGTTCTGTGTGCAATGTGGACAACACTGGGTAAATACTTTTTATCTTCTTTTGTTCCTGATTCCAATAATGGTTCTCATATTACTTATTAATTAGAACTTTGCTTCCCTCTGTATGTACCTTGAAAGTGGTATATAGAGTACAAAGCCAGAAAAGAAGCTCTTCAGATTAATTCAAGTGCTTGGATAAGAGACAATACTGTATTTTAGAACTGGCTTTAAAAAACAGCAGTAAGAGGCAAACCCAAGATTAATCCAGTTCCAGCTGGCTCGCTCAAATACTCAGAAACCTTGATGTTCTGAGTCTTCTGTACTACCTTGGTTTTCTCTGTATATGCTAGTAGAAAATGCTCACTGAATTCTATCAGAAGCAGTGTTGTGTAGAAGTGTTCCTGTTTATCCAGTATCACCCAATGAGTGTAAGTAGCTCGTAAGGTTTTGTGGCACTGATGGAAGAATTGGCATATTTTTCTGGTTTGTTTTGGTTTTGTCTGCAATATTTTAATATTAGTTATTATGTTTGTTCTCAGTTCCTCCACAAACAATTAGCAATTTGTTTGAACCATCTTTTATCCTGACTTAATAGTTTAAAAGTAACACTGTCAAAATAACGCATCTAAATGATCAGTTCTGTGATTTGAAAGTCTGAGAAATAGTGTGTTCGAGGTTTTTCTGCATTCTGTGGAATTAAACATGCATACTTGGTTGCAGGGCATTTTAATTTATTCAGCATGTTATCATAGCATGTAGTAGAGTGAGTATGTTGGAAGAAGTGATCAGGTGTTTCTGTAGCAGAATATATGGCTTTCAGGACTGACAGTAATTCCTATACAGCTATGTAAATTAATTTATTTTGCAGTATTTTTCTGCAAAAGCTGTTAATGAAGAGTTTAAATGCTGAAGACTCCATATTTCAATCTACTTATCTAAAGTTAGCTTTGGGCTTTTGAGTTGAAGAAAGTGAAGTGTTCACTGTTCAAGGCTTTTCACAGGCTGTGAGAAGCCTGAGTTGGGAAGTACTTTGCTGTTGATGATGAAGTCAGCAGAGCTTAGTGCGTAGTTTTGCATGTGCTTAATTGTCTTGCCTAACTGTTGTTCTTCTCTGTAACTTCTGGATGTATTTATTCTCTGGAAGAATTAACAAGTAATTTTTTGACATGGTTTTCTTTTAGGTCTGCCTCAGGGCATTCCAGAGGTTGATTTCAGAAAGCCATTTAGTGTCAGTAACTAGGTTAAGATGAGGTATTCATATGATTAATTCACACAGGTTGCTATAAAGAGAACTGCATGAGGTAAAGTTACTCACAGCAAGCATGATACAGGAGCAGTTTATGGTTATTGCCAAAAAGTGTAACAGTTCTGGTGATACACAGCGTGTGTAGATAGAATTCGGTCAAACCTAGATAATTCTCTATCAGTATCTGTCTTAACAATTTAGTTAATTTTTGTTACCCTACTGTTGCTTGGCAAACCTGGTAGTTGTCCCATATCCAGCTGCACTGCTATTAATACGTTGGTAGGAACTGCAGCTAATGGTTTATTGAGTGAATCAGAACGAGTTTCTAGATGCTGGTGAAAGAAAAAAGCAAAGTATTTCTGGATTGTCAGTTCTCTTTGTTAGTGTTCTGACTGAAAACACTGCTTGGTTCCTGCTGCTTCTTCTTAGCTGGGTGGCTTGCTCCTTTTTTTTTTCCTGTGAGCCACAGCTAGCTGTTTGTTCACATGGAAGATATATCTCCTGAAGACAGTTTTCTATTCATAGTTCATTGCAGCCTATATATTTTCCCATCAATCTGATTCTCTTTACAAAGCCTCTCCAGTGATAGTGGTGGGCCTTTTTCCTGCTGCTGGAAAGTGGTAAGAACCCCAGCCAAAGCCCAGCAATGCCTGTGATCATAAAGAAGCAGATTAATGAAGTTGCTAGGCATTTTGTTCTTCTTTTTTTTTTTTTTTTTTTTTTTTTTTTTTTTTTTTTTTTTTTTTTTTTTTTATGTGGTTTTTTTTGTTTGTTTGTTTGGTTTGGGTTTTTTTTTTTTTAGTATTTTTTAGGGTTTTTTATAGTTTTTTGTTTGGTTGCTGTTTTTTTAAAATCAAGTCATTAATGTTCTCTAATACCGAAAGTTTGGTAAGGTCACATAATTTGTGTTTAGGCTGAATTTTGAGATCTAGTGGAGAGCTCATTGTCGAGGGTGTTTATTTTTGATAAAAGTAATGTTTATGAAGCTAATAAGCATGTCATTAAACTGAGTTTCTGAAATGATGGCGTGTAGATGCTTAATGTTCAGTCCTCTTTGTGACAACATAAGTTAGCTTCTGAAAATTTGGAGGCCATATTTGCTAGAATTCACATAGAAAATTAGCTTATAAGTTTTCTTAATCTTAAAACAAAGCAAATGCTATTGTTTTAGATGGTTAAAACAGTGCAAGGCTGTTCAATTAAAAGTGTGTGTTTAGACTGTCAAGAAGTAGTGAATAAACTGAATTGGTGTCTGGAAAAGCTGTTCATCCCAACACATTAATTCACAGTCTTTCTTAGCTGTGTTAGAGTAGCACCTCTTCAGTATTGCATTATGATGTCTGAAGAGTATCAAGGTAATTTCAGTAAGGGGTTATGTGTGAATATGAAAGAGAAGTTGAAAGAGAAATAAAATTTCTCCAATGTCATCTGCTGAAAGCCTGAGGAAGAGAAAGAAGGAAGAGGAAGACCAGCAAATGAAATAGAAATCTGTAGTATTGTTCCATTGTAGGAAAAGGACATAAAAATGCCAAGGTTTTCTTTAGTAACATTTCAGACCATACAGTATAGTTATTCAAAACACATATTTTTTTTTTCTAAAAAATTGTATTTCTTTCTAGTTTCAATTTTACTGGGTACTTAAGCAGTTCCAGTATGTGGATTTTTTTTTTTTTTTTTTTTTTTTTTTAATTTTCCTTCTTGAAATGTGAGTAGCTCTAGCCATGTAGGAAGGGTTTGGGGGTCATATTGGTCCCTGTCCCTGAGTTTGTTTGGAACGGGTTTTGATGAGTGAGAGGGCACAAGAAGACATAACAAACAGAGACCAAATGATGCAATGTCTGAAGCCTGGGAGGCAGTCCTCCTTTTGCAGTCCTGGCAAATCCAGGTAGTTGACTGGCTGCAGTGAGATACTAAGCTAAATAAATTTGCACATGTGATGAACACTGTTGTGCTTTTATTTTTTCATTTGTGAATGGGCTTTCAAATATTTTACTCTAAAGAGAAAATACTTATTGTGTACTTGTGTGTTACTGTTATTTCTTAGGATTTCTCAGGAAAAGGTATTAGTCTCTGCCAGATAAAAATCTCTAAAGCATAAGGTGGTTGATAGCCTGAAGAAGGTGAATCTAAGAAATCCTGTTTTACAAGAGGAGATGCTGATCTTGGACTTCGTGTGAATCTGGCTGGTTGCAGTGGCTAGTGCCTTGGGTTCTTTTGTGTGCAACTACATAAATGCATATAGAAAATGTAAGATGATGTATATACTTGGGAAGTGTGAAATTAATGTTTTTTCAACTTTAATGTGTTTGTTCAGAAATTAAGTAGATATATACATGCGTGTTTATGTGTATTTATAGTATACAATGACAATAAACGTATGAATACAACATACGAAAGGCTTATGAGGCTGCTTCCAGCAAAAGCTTCCTTTTCTTTGTAGTATTTGTATGGCGGTATTTTTGAATTAGATTTAATAAAGCTTTTACGAAATCAGTGTAAATACAGTTCATTTAAATACTCTCCCTCTTCCTTTTCTGACATCTTCCATTCCATTCCCTCCATGATCCATTTCTCCCCTTTTCTCTCTTCTTCTTCCTCCCATTTCTCCATTCACTGTCAGGAAGGGGCACCTCAGAAGAGTCATTTCAGCTCAGCACGCCACCGTCAGAGACTAGTGGAACCAGCAGCTACGAAAGTGAGTGCCTTTATTGAGGGACCATTTTTAAAATGGAATGTCATGTCAGCAGAATATTTGTTACTAAAGAGAAGGTCTTCTGTGTGCTTGATGGGAGATTTAGTTACTATTACTTGCCTGCAAGTGATATAATTGCTATGTTTAGAGGTGAACTTCAGCACTTGAGAGATACATATCCACTTGTACTTTCCTGAAAAAGCTGGGGGGAGTTGTTTTTTTGAGGGTTTTTGGGGTTTTTTTGTGGGTTTTTTTTTTGGTTGTTTTTTGGTTTTTTGCATGTATCTGCAAAGTGTAATACTCTGGTTTTATTACTTTGTGTGAGTTTTTTTTCTGAAATGTGAGTGCAGTTGTCTCATTCTTAAACAAAAGGCTTTTAATGTATAAAAAAATGTGTCAAGGATATGGAAAATAATCAAATAGTCTGTAATCAGGCTGGGGTATGGAGTTTCAGAGTAAGAAAGCAAACAACTTTGTCATCAAAAGATACTAGCAGATCAAATAGTACGAACTAGTTTATAAGATTATTTCACCTTTTTATAGACATGGTTTTTCTTAACAGTACAGAAAACAGTTTTAAGATACTCAGTGAATGTGATAATAATACAGAATTTTTATTTTCTGTGCCAGTAAAATTTACAATATATAATGCATATCACTAACTGCTATCTGCAGCTATTCTCTGCTAATTTTGAGTCCAGCAAATGTGAAAATGTATCCATTATTACAAATTCCCAGCAATCCCATTCTTTTTTTTCCATTAGATTCTGATTATTTGCAGAACAGATCACAATATTTACATACATTGTTTGATACAGGTTCAGTTATATTAATGGTAGTAGTCATCGTCTTTAAAGAAAAGCCCCAGTTTTAAGAAAGGAAAAATGTGGACACACAGACTGCCTTGTCTTGCATTCTAAATTATGACTCCAGTTGCTGTTATCACAGTGATTCTTTTTGTTGCTAATGAGTTGATTCATTAAGTATGAGTTGTGTTTTTCTGTTGCCAGCTTTTCTTTATTCGTTTTGGCGTGTAACAACGTTTTCAGTACTATACTATCCTTTTGGGAGGTTGGGGAAGGGCATTTTGGGGATTAGATACACAAGTGAGTGAAGTATATGTTGGGTTTTTTAAGAAAAGAGGAGTAATCAAGTAAAAAGAGCAGGAATTTGAGTGACTGTACTGTCTCTTAAAGCAGCCTGTCCTCTTCGACAAGCCAGGTTTTTTGTGCATTAATGTACACTGAATCAGTCCAGATAGTTCCGTCAGTGTGGAAAGACAAAGGAAAAACATACCAGAGTGCAGTTCTGTGGACATAAGTTGTGCTAGCTTTATCTCCCTCCTCTTATGTAGTGTTCCAGCAGTTTTCCACCACACCCCCAGAACCCTGCTGGTGCAGTTTTCCATCACACCTCTGGATGCACGTTGTCAAAGGTAGGTACTGTGTGACAACACCAGTCAAAGCAACCTTTGCCATAGTTGCACTTCTATTTCGTTTGGAACTGAAGGACCTGAGAGGGGCTTGGCTTTCCAGGGCCCTTATCCACTTACCTTTCATCAGTGTCTTTGCTGCTGTGAGGACATCTTGGTGCACTGGGAGTGACTCAGGTGAAAGCTTGGTGCTGCTGGATACCAGCCCAGCATCCAGGTGGGGCTTTTGTCACAAGACTGCATTATCCTCCTCCTCACCCCCCACTACAGTTGTCAGCTTCAGAATGACCATCTGCCTGGAAAAGACTCTTCAGCACATGGTAGGAACATAGTTTTGGTTGAGTGTTTTATTTTGATTAAATATATCTGTAGGGAAGAGAAAGGAGGCAAACAAGTGCTGCTTCATTGCCAATACAATGTGATGAAGAATTGCAAGCTCATAGTTCCCAGCAGCATGGACCAGCCTGCAGTCTGGCCACCTGATTTCATTCCTCACTATTGATGCAAGAGAATGATGAAATCCCGGAATTGTACTCTTAGTCTTGTTCTTTGAGAACCTTCCACTAGATGGGAAGTATTTCCATATGTCAATCCAATAAAACTAATTCTGTGAGGCACCTGTACTCTCTGTGCTGATAGCCACCCCTTCTCTTCCTCCTCTCCCCTATCACTTCCCAGCAAGAATAGCTGCCCTGCTATATGTCCTAGGTACAGATGTCTTTTTTTCTCACCCACTACCCATGCTATGTTCTTGGAAACAGCTGCTACAGCTGAGAGGACTGTACTTTTCTGATCTGACTGGCCTGTACTGAGGTAATAATTTCTGCATGTTTCCCACTCCGTCCTACAGGATCAAACTCAGGGACTTGGATTATTGCTTTTGCCCCATACGTCTCATTTCCAAGAAATGTCGTGTTCATCCATGATGAGTCTGCTCAGGCTGGTTCCACTAGTGGGAAGTAAGATCTGGAATGGCCTTGGAAGATGCCCTTTAGAAGGAAGATCTGTAGTAGGGGTAGGCATAGTTGGCCACTTTGTATGTGACAGGCCCTATGGGACAGCAGTGAGAGGGGCTGGGTTCAACGCCTTTTCTCAGGACTGTTGTGGCTGTACTGAACTAGTGAGTGTTACATGGACTGAGACTACTCAAGAGAAGGGATGCAGACAAACCTGTCCAGCAATTTCTACAGCTAGTTGTGTGCTGGTGGGAGCTGTAGCCCAAGGTTACCTGAACATATTTGGTTGGGAAGAAGTGTGGCATATGGCATGGCATAACATGCAAGGGTGATTTACTGTGTTCTTTGAAAGCTCATCTATGTTCCAAGGGCATACTTCAGGAGCTGTGTTAAACACTCATTATTTGCCATTCAGATCACCATGAAAGCAGAGCAGGGAAGTGCTCTCAGCACAAAACCTCTGAGAGACAAATGCTGTCTTTTTCTGATACTCCTGCTTACACTTCCTGAATGGCCACTTTGTGATGCTTACCTGCAAACTGCTGCAAGTCAGTAGTAGTTTCATCGTAGTCCTGTTACCTTTTTTCCTGTTTTATGGCATTAGGGACCCTCACCAGTAGTTGTGGCAACAACCTGGTGAGCCACTGTTTGAAGGAATCTGCTTGAAGTGCAGATAATTAAGAAAGTCCATAATGTTCTCTTATGAAGTTTTGAATCGAATTGGGAAAGTTGGTCTCCAGTCATCTCAAAAGGCAACAGCAATGCAGCTTGTGTCTAAGCCCTACCAAAGACTTAACCTGCTTATTCCATGTACCTCTGCAGACACACCTGCTGCAGTACACTCTTGGCAGCCTCCTCCAATACTTGAGCACAGAGGGTGTTAACCATTGTTCTCGGCACTTTTGGGATGAGGGAAGCTCTCCTGATGGAGACTAGGAGAACAGGGCTGAGAGTCGGATGTGCAGGTAGTTCCAGAAGTAGGAAGCTGTAGGAAGGCAGAAGAACTGGTGGAGTTTCCCCAGCAGCTTGTTCAGTCACACTGCTAGGTCTGAATTTATTGCCTCAGGAAGAGCTGACAGTTCCTCCTGGTTATAGGAGTAAGTGCAGAGAACCCAGCAGTCTCATGGTCTCATTGCCATCCTAGAGCAAGAACTACTTTGCCTGCTGTTTTCAGGCTGAAGATGGCCAAACTGCCATTGGAACCACATACCTCTCTTCAGGCTTGTTGATACAGGTCTTTATAGTTTTCAAATACATGATAAAACAAAAAACTCAAACAAAAAAACCCAACAACAAACCACCAAAAAACTCTGAAACAAACTTACTACTTTGAAATGGCATTCTCTCTTGGCTCTGTAAAGACTGGTAGGATCTGGTTTATTCCTTTTGCCTTCCTGTGTAGCAGCTGTTTGCCCAGGTGGCAGGATGTTAAGGAAGCCTGGGCTGCAGAGCTTACAGAAACAGTTGTCTGAATCAGGGCCACTGTTTGGAGGTGGAAGAAGACCACCAAAGACTGGCAGGAGGAATCACAGACTCCTCAGAGTCCAACTAGTCCAACTCTCCCATTAAGGCAGGATGATCTAGAGAAGAATAGAAAGGACTGCATCCAGGATGGGTTTAAGTATATCCAGAGAAGGGCACTCCACAACCTCCCTGGGCAGCCTGTTTCACTGCCTTGTCACCCTCACAGTGAGAAAGTTTTTTCTTCTGTTTAAATGGAACTTCCTACGTTCCAGCTTGTGCCTGTTGCCCCTCATCCTGTCACTGGGAAATACTGAGAAGAGTCCAGCTCCACCTTCCTTGCACCCACCCTTTAGATACTTACAGACATTGACAAGATCTCCCCTCAGCCTTCAAAATCTTCTCCAGGCTAAAGAGTCCCAGCTCTCTCAGCCTTTCCCCATAGGAGAGATGCTCCAATCCACCAATCATTTTATTGCTCTCAGCTGGACTCTCTCCAGTAGCTCCCTGTCTCTCTTGAACTGGGGAGCCCAAAACTGGATGCAGTATTCCCACATGGTTTAATGCTGTGAGAGCAATTAACCAAATAACAGATGCTCTCTATTAATCCCCCTCCCTTCCCTGATAAAAGAAAGGAGAGAGAATAAGGGAGAGACTCTTATGGGTTGGAAACTAAAATACAGATCTTTAAAGAAACAGTAATGATGAAAATGGGAAATTATTAAATATATACAAATACACAGAAAAATGATACCAGGTTCCTCCCTCCCCTCCCCCAATAACTCTCAGGTCACCACCAAGGCTGCAGGGCAGCCCTGGGAAAGCCCAGGCTGGATTCCTGGGGTCAGCAGCAGTCGGGAGCTGGAGGCAGGAACACACAGATTCAGGCTGGCAGGGATCAGGACCACAGGCAGAAGAATGGACGGAATCCTCCCAGGATGACAAAACAAACAGGAACAGGAGAAGAAGGGCAAAGACGGGTGAAGGCAAAGGCTGAAGGGTCTTGACCCTCATGATCCCTCAAATTCATACCGAGTATGACATGTATGGGATGGAATACTCTGTTTGATCAGCTTTTATCATTTATCTTGTCTGCTGTTCCCTAAAGGAGGGCTTCAGGTGTGTTCCCTTTACTCTCTTTCCAGAGAGTAAGATGCTGCTGGTCGTGCACACCGTTCTCCAACTGTAACTGTGAACAATGAGCATTATCACTTCTAGAAGCAGACACTGACTGAGAAACTTGCTGTTAATTTCAGCAGGTACAAATACTTATGACAGACTTAGTTGAAAGTGGAATTACAAGACAGAAAATTTGCTCTATCCTGGCCCAAACCAGGACAATGTGAAATATTGTATTTTTTGTCTAGGAAAGCATTCTGGTGGCCTTACAGGAGTTTTTTGTTCTTCATGTCTGGTCCGTGGGTTTCCTGCAACTGGCTCCTAACCTTATGGGTATGAGAGAACAACTGTATTTGGGACACTTGGAAGCAAAGCAGTGTATATCATGGATGCAGCAGCACTGATTCAGAGGACTCTGGTACACCTTGCCCAGGAGATACTGCAGCTACAGTCAGCTCACTACAATTGATTCAACTACATCTTGGAATTTGTGGGTTAGTGATTTTGGGTGATCCAAGGCAACGAAGAAAATACTGTGTTGATTTCTGATTTGGAGACCTTATATTTTCTGAGGGAAGAGGATCTTGGTCTGTCCTGGCAAAGATAGTAGAGCTGTAATGGTAGCAGAGCTCTGAACTTGGCCAGCAACGAGGTTGTGTCCAGCATTATGATTGGTTGATCAATGTGATGCAAGTCGGGGAAAGCTGGGCTTCAAATAGTGATGATGAGCCTCTTCTCTCTAGAGTCCTCTTTGGATCTCAATTTTAGGGCTAACCATTGATGGCAGTTCTAGGTTCCTAGGTTAGTCCCATCTGTGAAACTTTGTATTGTCATTCTTTTTTTGGTCAAGCTTGGAAGTGATTGATTCTGATACCTGCAATCGAGAGAGGAAGAAATAAAAATGTTTTGGACAAATTACTTCCTCTCCGTCCAGTTAGTGCTGATTTGCATCATACCATGTTTTCAGCAGCAGGCAGTGGCAGCAGTGTTGAGTAGGCTTACCTAACAGAATAGGACTTTTATGTATTTGTTGGTGTAATCACAGCGCATGTAGAAAGTAGGTAAAGTCAAAGAGCATAGCCTGTAGTTTGAGAGAGGTGATTAACACTTATTAACATTTATGAGATGTGTCTGAAAGTTCAGTGTCCAGATTTCAGCCCATGGTACGAGACAAATGCTGTAGTTCATGATGTACAGAGAAGGGCCTGGGAAGTTACATTTGTTCACCATTGTGAAGGTTGAGATGGAATTTAGTGGCTGTCTTTCACTGCCTAATAGATGCGTATAGAGAGATATAAAGAGAGTCACTCATGGAGGTGCACTGCAAAAAGGTGAGAGGAAACAAAGTTGTCAGAAGGAAAAATCTGATTAGACAAGAGCAAATATTTACTTCATGAAGGTGTTTAAGTGTTGGAACAAGTTACCTAGAGGGCTCTATCCTTGAAGTTATTAAAACTTTGGCTTTGAAGACCTTGAGCAACCTGTTATCACTTCAGAGTTAGCCCTACTTTGGGTGGAGTGTTGGACTAGAGGGCCTCTAGACATCTTTCCAGCCTGAGATACTTGGTGGTTGAAAGGCGGTGCTTGCTGCATGCTACTCTGTGCCAGCTCTCTCTGTTACCCCTCTCCACCCTCCCAAGGGAAGATAAAAGCGCAATAAGGAAGATAGACTTAAAGGTTGGAAGTTAAAACTAGATCAGGTTTATTGTAACAGGGAAGGGATTGTAACATGGAATGATGAGCAAATACACAAATATATACAAAACTCAATCTTGAGGATCACTGATACAAGGGTCCCTTGGGGCAGGGCTGACATGGAAGAGGGGTTCCATGGCTCTTCCAAGCACCCAATGTATTCAGATCCTGCAAAGCACGTGGGCAGCTGATGAGAGAGGAACAGAGCCTCTGCCCAAGGCCCCTGAGTGCAGTGAGGCTGTAGGGAAGAAGGGAGCAGGAAGGGGCTGGGCTTCCGCTTCTGGCTTTTATAGCGGATGGAAGGAAATGGGAGGGAACACTGAACCCTCACTATTATGCCCCCTGGATCCATCAGGGCCCTGAATATTCTCTCTTTACGTCCTGGCCCCCTCAAACTATAGCATGATGCTGAGCTCTCAAGTGCCTTTTTCAGCATAGCATCTTCTGGCTGATAAGCAGTATAGGTGCTAGAAAAGATGCTTAAACATGAATTCTAACAGGTCTGCTTTGACCCACAGCATGGATTCTGATCTCAGACATACATTAAACCAGTATAGATATAGGCTCCATGTGTCTTTCCTGTACGTATTTAATTACTTGTGGGTGCCTTGAAACAGAAGCTTTATTTGAAGGTTTGCTGTGTTATTTGTTTTCTAGAACATCTTTGTAGGTAACATTTGTTACGAACAAAGGTAGACAATAATAAAGAAAGTTTTGTAGTAGTACAATCTGAAGAAAAAAACCCCCACTCATTTATAAAGCTGGTAGACGTAGCATTCAAATGAAAATTAATTTGATACGGGAGCGTGAAGGTTGAGACAGAGTTATAAAGTAAAGCATTCAGACTATTTTCAAACTCCTGTTATGTTTAAGTACACAATAGGAATAAAGCTCTATTCTATATAGGCTGCCAATATAAAGTTGGAGCACTTCTAGATTGCAGTTATGGATGCTACTTAGAATTTTTTTAGGTTGGAAAAAACATTGATAGTAGAATAAATCAAATGAAAAACTTCAATGGACACTTCAGCAGAGATAAGAGTTTGTTTGTTTTTAAGTCCTTCTGGTCTGAGTACCTTATCAGTTAGTTACAGAACATAGTAATCTTTCCTCAACTCGTACCAAACAATTTCTGCTACATCTGTCAAAGATATTTAAAAAAAAAAACAGACCTTTTTGCTTGCGAAGTATCTTCTGGAGTTACAGCTACCACTATAGCAATTATTCTACTTCTAAGCTGATATGTATTTTCTGGAACTACCTCTTCTCTACCTACCTCAATGACTCCTGACTTGCCTTGGTTTCACAGCCAAAACACAGAGAACAGAATTGCACTGTTACCCCCCTCCACCTTCCCAGGAGGAGGTGAAGGGGAATAAGGAAGAGAGACATCAAGTTTGGAAGTTAAAACAAGAACAGGGAATGGATCATAAAATGGATCTACATAAATATTCAAATATATATACACAAACATCAATTTCAGTGGTCAGTGATATACTTGTCTGAAAGACCCTCATAGCAGAACTGGCTCAGGAAAAGGGACAAGGCTTCTTCCCAGCAACCAATGGAGTCAGATCATGCAGACCATGGGCATCTCTCCAGGACCTCCTAATTAAGGAAGGCAGCAAGGAAAAAGGGGGCAGGAAGGGACAGACTTCCTGCTTTCCTGGCTATTAATTGGGTATGGCAGGAAATGGGGGAAATACTGACCCCTCTCTGTTTTGCCCCTTGAATCCTTAGGGTCCTAAACAACACCCTCTCTATAGGTCCCTGTGTGGATACCACAAAATTAGCTGGTACCCCCTCAATCTGTAACATTTGTAATTGTAAAAAATAATTTGCTTTTGAGAGGTAAATAGGTAAATAAGTTAAATCCTCTGTAAAAATAATTTTTATGGCTATCAATAAATGGCTAGATGGATCATATGCTATGGTATGTCTCGCTAGGCTACATCTTAAGTATGTCTTAAGCATGTATGTTTAACGTGCATTCTAAGAATGTTACTGCTTTTTGTCACGAGCTCAACACAAATTGCTGAGTCTACTCTTAAAATAGGGCATTATGTAACTTGCTCATCACAGGATCTGCTCATTTGAAAAAAATACACAGTAGGCAGGGGACTAGAGAGAAAGAAATACAGATCCCTCGGACATATCTGGGCCAACAACTGATACAAGTTTGATGGCAAATTGATTGCTAGAAAGTTAAGTTTACCGAAGGTTAGAGTGTCTTGCAGATGTATAAATAGAAGCTGATGATAGTTTGGAGTCAGATATTACAAAAGGATCTTCTGTTTGTCAAGTTAAAGTTGTCTTCCTTTTAAAAGTAATCACTTAAATTGGTCTATCAGTCGTGTAATTTAAGTTGTATTAGATTATTTTAGGTAATTTTTAAAACCTACTATTCTAAAATGGAAAAAAATTAAATCCACAGGATTCCCTTTTCTCCTTCGTAGGACTTCAGTTTTGAGGAAGGTAATGCCAAGTTATAAATAGATGTTTGCAGCTGTTCCTACAAATGCGTGGGCTCCATCCCAATGGTGCTTGCATGCCTCCCAGTTGAGTAAAAATAGAAATTGCTGTGGTAGAAATATTGTTAGAAATTGTTTGGCTAGCATAAATGCTGGCAAAAGATTATTAGAAATATAGAGGTAATCTTAAGATATGGTCAAATTGGTAGACATATATCCTCAATTAGGTGTGGGATGTTTTGCACAGGGGTGGAATGGGACCAACTTGTGTGCTAGAATTAATGTTTACCATGAACTAGGATGGTGGGGGAGCTACTGGGAGGTGTTTCCACCACACTGAGAAGATCTGTGGTCATTGAAAAGGCAAGGTTTTTTTTTCCACCGTAGAACTGCATGAATGTATTTTCACTAATGAAATTAACATAGAAAATACACTGGTGCTTTCCTTTACTTGAATATCTTGGTGGTGTGACTGCCAGGAAGGTGAATGTTGATGGACTTAAAATGCCAGTTTTCTCATATAAAACAGTGTAGGAATCAGGAATACTGTTCCCTGTGGCAGGTTCTAGTTAGGTTTGAGTTGCCTCCCACTGGCTCAAAAACAGCTGGGAAGTGTAGAGAAGAAACTAGGGTTGGCTACTGTAACTCTTACTTTAAGTTGAGTAGTTTCATAACAGAAGGTGTTGCTCCTATCGTATCTTTTTTTTTTTTTTTTTTTTTTTTTTTTTCCCCTAATATATTTTTAGAGGGTCTTTGAAATAAGTTGCACAAGATGTCTCTCTGCCTTTGGAAAGTTCTATTAATTAGTAGATATTTCACAACAGAAAGTTGCAAACAAACATACTAGATAGAGGTGTAAATTTGAATACCCTCCACTAATCTGTTAGACCTTATTAAGACAGTATAAATAAGATTATCAGTTGAAGGTAAAAGGGAATTTAAAAAATGTAATTCTTGCACAAACTTAATACAGTTGCTAAGGTAATTTACTGTAGTTTGACTTCGAACAATCCATCTGCTATTTTGGACAAGGAGGAGGATGAAATTGTCTATAAAACAGTAATAAACCAAAAGATTATTTGGATCTTAATTGCATTTTACCTAGAATGTTAGTAGTCCAAACAAAAGTCCAAACACCTTTTTTTAATTTGCTTTATTGCTAGCAAATACAGAGAGACCAACTAATGATAGGAGCTGTGGAAAAAGATTTAATGCTGTTACGTTTTTGCTTTCTCTGGGTAAGAAGGATTGTCTGTCCACTGTGGTTTTTAGCTGAAAACTTTGTGTGGGCTGAAACAGTGATTTATTTCATGTTCACCAGTTCTCATACACATTGGTACAGCATTGGTGTAGCAAGTTGCATCGTTTTATCACAGATTTTTTCAGTGAAGTTCTTGGTTGTGCCTCAAGATTGTCTTTGTTAGGCATCAGCTTTCCTGCCTGTCAAGAGTTTTTCGACCAGGGGTTGATGCAGCAGACATATCTGTTGTTACACACATTTTGATACTTTTGGATGAAATAAAAATAGCAGACCGCTAAAGTTTGTGCTATGGCACTTTCTGATAAGTAAAGAAATACATAAGAAGAATATTCAGACCCCCATTCACACCATTCTCCTTATCACTGCAGTGGATGCTCAAAATTGAGATGGCAGTTAATTAGAGAAACAGGATAACTTCAGCAGAAAGAGCAGCTGTAGTATCAGTAAGGATCATGGGCTTTTTGACAAATTGTCTTTGAAGACTTTTGAAATAACTTTTTCTTGCTCTGGAGTGTTACCTAGGAACTGAAGACTGTTGGAGGGGGTGTCCACTTGCCTTACCAACCATATTGAAAAAGGGCTAGTGACAATAGTTGAGTGGCATTTGTGTTACATCTCTCCAACAATGTGATTCTTACTGAACAAGTTCTTTTGCTTGCTGAGTGTTACTACCACAAGCAGATCACACAATCACACAAGCAGACTATAGGGTAGTTTTTAAGAAAAACCTTACAGTTAATGCGTTGAATAATTCTGAAGTGTTTAATCTTCTTCCATAAGGATCTTTGTTTTTTTAATGCTATGAGGGAGTTTGTAGAAGTACACTAGGCAAAGCAAAACAGATTATACTACTGCTTACTAAGTTTGGCCTAACCTCTTAAAAATCTTAATGTTGTATCTGGTTCATCTATAGGAAAATAAAAATAGGTTTTTTAAATGGCTTCTGTATTGTACATGATAAAGCAATTGGATTTTTTTAATTGCATTTTTTCTATGTAGCCTCTTTGGCGTTCTTTTAGATCCAGTTAATTTGCATTTAAATTTGCAGTGCCTTGCTTCTAGTAGGTACCTGGGTATTCCTTTTACCTCTTGTTTTGGAACCCATAGAGCTAACACACAGCAAGCATGTTTCTACTTTGAAAGGCATGGTCAGCAGTACCTGTAACAAAAGCAGGGAGATTAACTGAGGAGATAAAAATAAATCTTATGGAACACCAAGTATTGAATTAGACAAAATGTGACCTTTTCTAGTTAAATCAAAGCATAAGTGCCTCTTTAATTTTATTTACAGTATGTATCCTGCTAAAATCTGCCATAGTTCTGCTAATTTGTGATTTCAAGTTCATTATTTACAAGATGCTTTTTTTAGTGTTTAGGAATGTGAGGGAGTTAAGTTACCATGCATGATAACACCTTTGTACATTAAAATGCACAATTAATGTTTTGCAAGAAGCCTTGTTTTCTGTGCCACTGAATGTTCTGCAGGTGACTGAGGAACTGTGAGTGGAGTCTTCCCTGAGCAGCAGTAACCACCTTCCAGAGTTCATCACTGCAGAAACAGCAATTTTTTTCCCCATGAAAATGCTTGTGAAGAGATAATTATTGATTTAATTGGTGAGGTTACCTAACAAACAAAAAATGTGGTAAACTGGTGGCTGCATCTAGATGACTAGAAAGTATGAAAATACTAAATTACATTAATAATCTCTACCTCCTTGGCTGCCAGTGTGGAAGGGGAAAAAAGTTATCTTTACTGGGACTTTTGTTATCAGTAAAGAAGGTACTGATATAGTTTTGCTGAGAAAAGTGAACATAGAATTACGTCTTGGACAAGCCAGTTCAGCCTAGGATTTCTGGGGAAGAAGAGATGATCCAAATGCAAACTCACTTTAGTAATCTGGGAGAACATTTTTATGGCTATACCTGTTTTGTAAGAAATCAGATCCACGTGAAAGCACCTTTACTGGCAAAGAGCTGAAGAACTTTCTTCACCTTTTTGAAAATCACCTAATACAATAAAATTGGGACAACAAAATTGAGGGCATTGAATCTGAAGAACTGAAGTGTTGGCAAAGTTGTAAGCAATCAAAAAGCATAACATGTCTTTCTTAGAAAGTATTTAGAATGGATTAATACAATGTCTTGATACAGTAATCTTACAGAGTTCATGACTAGCTTTTAAAAAGCTCTTTCAAGGTGCAGTCTCTTTCTCTGATATGTCAAAGCAATCTTATACCATATTACTTGCCCTGCTTTTTTTTCTATTACCACATCCAACTGCAAGATCTGCTGTCATCCCCCAACTTTTCTTCTGCAAAAACATTGTATTTGCTTAGAAACAAAATCCTTCAAATTCATCCCTCAGTGCAGTAACTGTTACCGTCAGTGATGCTAAGAAGGCGAATTGTGTTCCATTGCTTTTTCTTTCCTTCAAACTGATACCAATCCAGGCTTCATGTCACAATGTTAATCTATTCTTAATGCAGTGTATTACGATCTAACAAACATTACTAAAAAGCACTCAGATTCTCACAGCTGGTAGCAAATAGGTAGAGCAACAGTAAAAAAACCCTTATATTATCATCACATATAACACCTTCCCAGTTGAAGAATGCTAAACTGAAATTTGTCTTGAAAAGGTTCTTTTTTTCATACTACTTCATGAGCAACTGAAAACTCTAAAGATAAGACTTTCTGAGTATTTGAATATTGCAATTGTTCTTGGAAGGTGAAGCAAATTTACTGCAATTCTAACATCAACTTGTATTGATAATATTAGCTGCAACTTTAGCAACTTATGAAAGTGTCAGCTTTTTATTGATTCTTTAAAATTGAATCCAGCAACAGACACCAAGCTAATGGCATCTTTTCTTCCTCCTGTATAGTGAAGGAAAAATCAATATTTTAAATATTCTGTGATTTACTGGTAATATTTTACAGGAAACTAGATGAAGCTAGTCTTTTCTAAGTCACTTCTGTCATTTAAATCTTTCTACATAGTTCTGTTACTTAAGCCATGTTTCTAGTTAGTGGCATGCAGACTTTGACCTGAAATAAAGTTCAATGTGTTTTGTTCAGTCTGTGTGGTTTATTAATAAGGATGGATATCTGCACTCTGGTGTGTTGACTGAACTTGTCTGTACTGAATATCTTATAGATATGCAGGACCAGAGGAAGAATCATAATTCTGGAAATAGTAAAAAAGCATCTGTGCTTTTGAAACTATATTCTTGGTGGTAAAATGCACAGAGTATGGAGTTAATGATAAATGATAGCTGAAGTTAAATTCAGTACACAGGGATTTACATGCAATATCACAGCAATGTGTCACAGACTTGCACTGATCTCTTAATCCTGAGGCAAGGTTTATTATGTTTTCAAACCACAGTTTTTGAGACATGAAGGGCCTCAAGGGCAAGAGTCTCTGGTCCATTAAGTTTGCTTTGTATTATTGCAGTGGAATGAAACAGCTATAAATTCAGCCCAACTCAAACTGGCCGGAGGAGTATTCCATGTAGGACAAGGGCGAAGGAGCACAGTGTTCCCCTCTGGGGCAGAGCTGGTGCCCGGGAGGCGTGCAGAGTGGTAGTCAAGCCATCTTTTTCTCTTTTTAATACTCCAGGGGCTTGCCTGCTAAGTAAACAAACTGGAGGTCTTGAGCCGTCTGCATGTGTTGGATGTTGTGCAGAGGGAATAGGACAGCCAGTCTTTTGAGTCTGTTCTATTGAGACTTTGAGAAAGGAAACATAATGCTAGAGAACTGTGCAGTTCGTTTTCAGTGTAGATGAGGCCTAAGCTGGAGCCTGAAGGACTGAGTTATTTTTGGTATAGCATCATTCAGTGCTTCCTTATTTTCAGTGACTGTGTAAAACTTGTGAGAAACAAGTGTAAAAGAAGAGTTTTTAGCTTTTGGATGGTACAGATTGTTACTATGTACCTAGGAAGCCAGCTATGAGCTAGCTCCATATAGAGCATGTTTACACTTTCCCACTTGCTTTGTGCTCCCCAGATGTGGAGGTCTGTTTGCATCATGCTGGTGGGGTGCTGTGGAGTAAGAAAGTCTATACTGATACTATCTGAGAAATTTTTCAGGCAATGCAAAAATCTTTGGGGCAAGTTAGTCCTAAGTGATACCAAAAACTGTGCAGGAATTGTAAAAACTAGCCTGATTTGAGACAGAAAACAAGACACAGTTTACTTGATGGGCGTTTTTTGTGGTGGCTGGTTTTTTTTGGTTTGTTTGTTTGTTTTTGTCTTAGATATGCTCAAGCTGGAGAAGCATGAGAACAGTGACCTTGCATTTTTACATTGATACTGTGATATATCAGAAGAATTAGGATATAGATACCATCCAGAAAGAATATTTCATTCCTTGTTTTGATTGTTTATGTGTATACTATTTTAAAATCCAGTCTTAAAAATGCTTTATTAGTAATGTTTTGTAAATCTTTCTGTGTATGAATTACATACCTGAGGTTTTGTTTCATATTTATTTTGTATGGGGAGATTTTGGCAGTTCTTAACATCTTTACTGGCAGGTCATTACAGTGAATCACCTCTTAGGAAACCTTATTTGGTAGTCAAAAATAGTGCTTTGGTCCATCCACAAAAATAGTGGATGGTATGCATGGCAGTTGGCAAAGAAATTAATGGGATTTAAGTTTCTACAGAAGGCAGAGTCTGTCATTTGTTTTGCTGTTATAATGGTAAAGTAGAACAAAACCACTCTTGATTTCAGAAAAAAATAAATAAAAAAAATGTTTGAATCGTAAGAAACAAATTTGTTTCAGCACATTTAAATGGACTGCAAATCCAAGTTTGAGTCTTGATCTTACATTTTGGCAGTTTTTCCAGTCAGTGCCTGTTACAGTATGACAGTGCCTAGCATTATAAGTTTACATTTCTATTTACATTAGAAATAGAACACAATGCCATTGTAAATAGTAAAAAACCCTGAACATACAAAGGGAAGTATGTGGGTTCTAAACTGCAGTTACATTTTGTTTACAATGTTTACGATGAATGTGACATTTTAAGTTTAGGGGTATTACTCAGTTTCATAATGCATTATTGTATGCAGGTGTAAGTGCTCTTTTGTATGTAAGCACATGTTATGCTAAAAGAAGTTGTTTTAAATTGCAAATTCTGAACAGTTGCTGAAACTTCCTGGGAAGTGCCAGAAAACCAAGGCCCCTAATTCTGCTCTCCTATGCCTTTGCCTTAAGCTCTCTAATTACATTGTTTCACACTATTTTTTCCTGCCTCATTCAGTGAACAGGATGGGTGGTGCTGAAGAATTGAGCAGCAACTTGATATTTTAATCCTTATCATTCAGTTAGCAGCCCTGGTTTTATTTACTGCACACCATTGAAAAGTCTCTAAAGAATACATAATTATTCATTCTCTTATGGCCTTTTCTTCTAATGTGTCTGGTTGAACTGCTTTTACCCATTGAATTGTATTTTAATGTACATTTTCTGGTCAGTACCTATAACTTTACTTACCGTGCTATGCATGCACACAGCTTTCCAAAAAGTATTTTGTGTTTATTGCCTTTAATAACTTCTAGACATGTCACTAGAAACACTGGAAAGGTCAGTGTCTGTTACATACTTAACAACAGCCTTTTGTGTGGATATTCAAAGTAAACTTAAGAGTTACTGAGGATACTCACCCGCATACCTTGTATCATTCCCATAAACTACATTCTCCATGATGCTCTTCAACTTTTTTGTATCTGTCTGTCTCCTCCAGGTCAGGAAAGTTTCCCTTGTTTAAATGCAGGCAGTACTCCCTGCTGGACATGATTGCAAAGGAGACTTAGCTAATGTAGCATTCAGAATATAAATTCATGTGAGAAATGGAAAAATGTGAGGGTAGTTACACACTGGAGCAGATTTCTCACAGAGGCTGTGGAATTTCCACCTTTGTGGATGTTCAGAACTGAACTGGGTGTGGTCTTGAGTAACCTGCTATAATTAATTGGCCCTACTTTGAGCAGGTGGAACCAAAGGATCTCCAGAGGCCCCTTTCAGCCTCAGCTACTTTGTGATACGAGCAATACAAGACAGTGTTCTGTAGATAAATACATTATGCTTTTTTCTGATGGGCACAACTTTGTAGATCCTGCGGCTTTGTTTCTGCACTAAAATGCTTGTGAAATGTTTGCAATTTCCATTTGGCTAACCCAGTATCTTGTAAGTCCCATAAACCATACTTCATCATTTCTCAGAAAAATCCTGTTCTTATGCTAGTACTTTCTAGAAGATTGTAATAAATTTTAGTGATTTATAATTACCCTCTTATGTACTTCATATTTTTTAGGCTAAAGAATGTAGCATAGAAACCTTGGTAATGGATGGTGGAGAGAACTTAGTGTATTTTTGTTGCAAATCTGAATACTGTTACCAGTGCATCATAAGAATAAAAGGCAACAAGTAAAAGATGGTGCATGCAAAATCTGTATCATATTTTGTTGTAATTTAGATGCACTATTTCTTTCTGTCTGCTAGTGGTGGGATGGGAGGATTGCAGTTCTTGTCTTAAAAGGCCACTTCCAAGTAAAATAATTATTATTCCTAATACAGTTTTAACTTTTCTCTTACAGAAGGAGTTGAGCCTTCCAAGAAGAGGAAGTTTGTGAGTACATTAAGTTTTTTTCTTTTATGCTCACAGTATGGTATGTAGTTCTGGCAGTTTTTGAGTAGGCAAGTCTCAGCACAGTTAAAATAAAAGTTACGTGTGGCAGTTGACCTGCCTTAATATACTTACAAAGTAATTAAGATTGTAAATGAAAACATGTAGATTGTGCAGGGATCTTGTTATGGCCATGATCTTCTAGAGGAGCTGTTGCAAGGGATTTCCAAAGTGACAAAAAGCTCTTATTTTGACAGTTCTGGTTTGTACTGAAGATTTCTCTTCTTAAAAATCAAGGAAGATACTCGGTTTCTTCATTAATGATATAAATGAAACTTGACATGTAAATGAAACCTTTTCCTTTCAAAATGTTATGATCAGACCTGTGGATGAAAGGAACAAAGAATAGATGAGTTCTACTAAATGTATAGTGTAAATTATTGTTTTTATTGGTGGAAGGAAACAGAGCATTCTTGTACAAATTGTTACTGAGTTAAAAGAATGTGAACTCAGATATTGTGTTTGAGTTGTGTTTTCTGAACCTTGACTTTGTTTTTCTAGTGTTATTGAGCTGGATGGTTTTAAAGTATTTTTATTTATATCTGTTTTATTTCTTGTACTTTATTAATAAATTATTGAGAAGATATTGAGGTAAGATCATAGCAAGATGTCTTAAGAAACAAATTCTGTTTACTTACTACTTTGTTTCAGAAAATACATTTAGGACTATATGGATACCACTGTACTTGGCTAGGTTTGTGTTAATGTGACAACATGTTGTGAAAAAAAACCCAAGTCCTTGCACAGAAGGTCGGGTATTCAGGTATTATTTATTTGTTTTTTTGTTTATATCTATTTGATTTCAACTTGATGGTGCTTTGCAACTTCTTGTAAGTTTAGGTATGCGAATGAATGAAACTGGGGAAGTTTGAATGAATGAGTAAAGCTGGGTAAATGCAGTTGAGTGCTGTGTTCTGACTTGTTTGGCATTGTCAGAAGTCTGTACTTTGTAGGACATCTACTGAGTTGTAAAAGACTTTGTTGCTTTAGGTTCTGACACATGAAAAGTCTTATACTAAATAATAAACAAGTCCATTATTTAAGAAAAGTCAAGACACCGTAAAACTAATTCTACATCAGTTTTTTGATTATTGAAATGATAGACAGAATAAACAGTTAAGGAAAATTATTTATGGTGCCTTCTTTTGGTGCCCTTGGTGCTTTATGTTAACGAGAAGCTGTTGTGTGGGCTAAAGACTACCTGTGTTCTAGTTAATGGCTAAACTTCTGTTGACTTCAGCCAGAGCAGCAAGTTGCTCTTGCTGGGTTTTTTTTGGTCTGTAGACATGACCTTGCTTACTCTTGCTATGGTATTTGACATTGAACATTATTAGGTATTGTTACTTAAGTTTGAAAAATGGCTGCAAAGCAGTCACCTCAGTTACATTAATATACATATTTTAAAGGTGATCACCAAGATGTAAGTGCACATTCTGTAATGTTGCAGAGACTTTATTATAAAATATAGTAAAGCAATAGCCCCCTGTCAGCATAATCATATTTAATTATTAAAGTGCTTATAATTCTGCAGGTAGTGTTTTAAAATATCTTTAATACTACCATCACTTTTAGCATGGCTCTGTGCTGAGAATAGCAAGGGCTGTAGCATCAGGGGTTGTGTATGTGAGCCATACTCGCTGCTCTATTTGTGTATTAAATGCATGCTGGCAGGAAGACTGACTTTAACAATGTGAGAGGTCCTATGTTTTTTTTGTTGCCATAAATGTCTAGATATTGTGAGTGGCTCCAGGTAGGCATGCAATTTTTTTTATTCAGGAACTTCAGTGCCAATGGCATGCCAAGGACACAACTTCAAGCCTGACAGGGAGAGCTGGTTCAGAGGCGGTCAAGTAGAGAAGCTTGGAAAGTGAGAGTTGTGTTGATGAATGACTAATACTGATTTCCACACACTCATCCAGCCTTTACCTCCTCTTCTTTGTAATGATCCCTTACTCTTTATATGATACAGTCAGAGGAGGAAATAAAAGAGAGATGCATGAGGGAAGGTGTTTTGCTTATGATTCACCATGTCTATGTTTCAAAGAGCTAGCATTTAAGCTTTTTTTTTTTTTTATCTGTTGCATTATTTTTTAACCCATTTCAGACTGGCTACCGGTCTGAACAACAGAGTTGTTTTCCACATATATAAGTAAAAAATACATTTTCTGAGACAAGGAGGGTGCTGATTATGAGTCTCAGTGTGGTGGAATATGGTATATAAAATGTAGCTACATGGAAAAGTGTCTATTTGAAACATACTGAGCCATATACAATCTGAAAAGAACTGGTATTTGACTAATGTAGAGTACCAGCCTTTCCATACCTATTCTGCAGAACCAGCTGGAGAGATTATGGACGTGTTTAGTTACATGCTTATTTCGATGCCAGAATTGCTACTTGGGTTTCTTTTCTTAAGTTGATCAGATAGGCAGTAAAAGAGGGTGATGCTGACATACTGTCAGCAAAACCATAAGCAGAGGAGTCTACTTATGCAGTAGCTATTATTCTGAGTTCATTAGCTGTGGCATCCATTCCAGTACATTGTTCTGCTTGCTGCAACCAGCAATGCTTGTTTACTTGTTGCACCTCATTTGCCAGGGGTACCCTGATTGTGGCACTGTGCATATACCTTCCTGACGTGTGTGGAGTTAATCCACCTAGCAAACCTTTTGATCTAGCTCTGTGGCTGTCAAACCTACAATCCTAACTCGCTGCAATTAAAAAACGTGCCCTTTGTTTTCACTGATCTGCTTATGTTGCCCCTCAATATATGTTGTGGGTTAACCAGATGAGTTCCCATCACTGATGTTAAGGCATCAATGCCTTTACCCTCTTGTTTCCTTGCCATATGCACAGAGCATAGCAAAATGAGAGACATAGAAAAGGCTCAAAGATTATGGCATAAAAATCACCCTCAGCTTTAAGTAGATACATTCCTGTTTAAAATGCCCTTCTCCTGAAAATGAATTAACAGCCGGCTTGTAAAATTTGAAAGAAAGCCTTTAGAAACAGTAATACTTGAAGTAAGCATGTAAGCAGAGGAGGTGCCTCTTGAGTTAAAGCACCTGCCCTAGAAGCAAAACACTTGACTTTTCCAGACTGAATTGGTTTTCTTTTTTTCTTTTGATAATTTTTCAGTTTCAGTTTAATTCAGAGCTAGACAGCTTCTGTGTATTTCCTTTTGCTGCATCTGTCCCCTCGACATTACTAAAGCTAATTTCAGTAATTATAAAATACGGACTCTAGTTCAGTAGCAGCAATTATATAATCAAGTTACACCTGTGGAAATGTCAAAGTTGGTCAGAGACTTTCCATAAAATTAATTTATGCATTACAGTGAAGCAGCTGATATCTTTGGAAAACAGCAACATAGGAATGTGACCAGCCAAGATTTTAAGGGAAACGCTGGTTAAAACCACTGCTTGCTTGGGAGCTTAATTAAATGTTTCAGGAAAGTTAATAAAGGGTTTCTAAGAAAGTTTTTATTAATGACAGAAATGGACTGTGAGTTAATTCAGGGAATGAGCAAGAATGAGGAATAGGGTGGAATGGAATTATGAAATCATGACAACTATACTTTAAAAAAACAAACCCATAACTTCTGAGGCCAGGGTTATGTAGGTGGGCAAAACTGGAATTTGATCGACGGTTTCTGTGTGCCTGTATATGTATGGTTACAGATACATATATCTGTAAAAATTTTCTGTGTATTTGGTGACCTATGAGGAGGAAAAGTGTTTAGATCAGATACCAGAGTACCCAAAGGAAACTTCAGAAGTGAAATACAGTGATTGCACAAGCCTGACCCTGTTCCAAGATCTGCCTCTGAGTTTTATTGGCCTAAGTATGTAGGCTTCTTTGTGTCTTGAAGGACACAACCGTAGAAGATAGAAGGAAGTGAATTTTGAGTAATTGTGAAGAATTGAAATATAACATGAAGCCTCCAAACATCCCATAATATGTACAAAAGATTGCTGCTTCCCCTGTCTTATATTTATTTATAGATACAGATGTATATGGATATAATATCTAGTATCTAATATCTATCCAGATCAATAGCTATCTGTACAGATATTAGAAGGGTTGGACCAGATGATCTTTGAGAACCCTTCCAAATCTAACATCCTATGATTCTATTTCAGGGTCTGTGTGTATGCACACTTTTTTGCAGAAGGGCACTATTGTGATGAAAGTGCTTATGTCATATGTAAGTTGAAAATCTCAGATATTCAAAATTGATTTATTATAGCTGAAGAGAGAAACTTCATTGTGAAGTTTCTGTGAAACTATTTCCTGTGAAACAGTGTTTAGTTTTGAAAAATATTAGCTAAATGATTTTAGGTCACTATAAATAATACTAGATTTTGGACAAAGATATTTTCCATGGTAATTATAAAATCTATTAATGCAGGATTGAGATACTCAAGTTCTGAAAATTTGTATTCCTAATTAAAATAAAAAGTCCCCATCTATCTGTTGATGAAATCTATCTATTTATGAGAAGATCCTATACTTTGGATCTGTGAAAGTAGAATCAACTATTTTTTCTTCCATTTAATTTTCTTTTCCTCTTTACACCTTCATTTTCTTCAATTTCATCTCAATTTAAAGCTGAAACTCTGCTTTGAATTTTCAAAGTATTGGGTCCAATATATTCATCTTGTACCTTTGTAATGAAAGACAATGTGCTGATCATGAGAAGAAAACTAGTAACTTTTTCATCTTAAAATTATTTGGAAGATGACAGGTATTTTAAATTTGGGAAGGGCAGTAGATTATTACTGTTGCCTAGTAATGAATCTCTCAATTCTACTGTGAGGTGGTTTCTGCTCAGAATACTATCTATAGGCCATGTTTGCTTCTTAAGATGCATATACTTTAGTGTTTAGTGTTAGTAGCCCTATTCCTATATGCACAACTGTGTTAAATGAGAACGTGCTCATTTATCTGGTTTTCTCCTTGGTAGCACTATACTGTAGTTTGGTGTATTGTATGGTGCTCAGTAGCATACTTCTATCTTTTTGACAAACAAGGTAGATTTTAGTCTTTAAATTTCAGGGGTTTTCTACTGCTGTCATTGAGAGTAATTTTTTTTCCCCCCTCTCATCTAATTTTGTGATGTTTTCCTTGTCCTTTGGGTGGATATAAAAATCTTATCTCCCTTTTATACATCTGTTTTGCTGTTTCAATCAGCATGTTTTGTCACAACAACACACCAGGACTGTGTTGTTCTAAGATGTACATAACTTTCTACATGCTTAACATTCTATTTGTCATTAAAGGACATTAAAGGAATTGTATGCAACAGCTTTGTCATCCTCAATATTTATCATTTCTTCAGTGTTTCATCTTTGAGTTTCAAGCAATGGCTTTAAATTTTATTTCCTTATCAGTGATGAGAATGCTGAATAATATCAAGCCAGATGATAAAATGTTACAAACTTATAAAAAAAATCTCCTTGGTACAAAGGACGTTACTCTACTGACTGCTTTTTTTAGTTCTGTTAATGAGCTGTAAATATATTTAATATGTTTTATTGGGCTTCTGATGCACATTCTGAAGAAGGAAATCAATTACTTTACAAAGTCTACATGGCAGGGCAGATAGTTGTGTTTAATTTGCAGCATTCTCATTGCATCTCTTAGGTTCTTTGTCACTGGCAGCGATAAACTGGGTTTTGGAAAATTTTTTTGCAAGCTTTAGGAACCAACAGTTACTGCAGCATGGATGTTTTTCCTCACAATCTTGCTTACTTCAGCCTCCATAAATTTTACACAACTCTGCTGTCTATTGTCTCTTGTTTCCTTGTTTTATAGTTGTGTTGGGCTAATGGAAGGAGTAATGGCATATGCAGTGTGCTACTGTAGCCTTGTTGCCATCTTCCTGTTTTCAGTGCAGGGTCTTCTGCAGATTAGTCCTTTGTGCTGTGGAGATCACAGGCCTCATTTTGATGTAAACATCACATCCCTTGATATTTTATTGCTCTTATTTTCTTGGCTATCAGTATATACCATTCTATTTAAACTTGCTCTGTTGTGTCTTATGCTTTCACATGTGCCTTTGCATCCCTACCTTATTCGTACTGGTACTAATGCTATTAAATATCACTTCAAATTGTCTCTTGGCTCATGTTTCACTAGTAAATGTGTGGGTTTTGCACAGTGATGTCCTCTCCTTATGATTTGTCACACCAGATATTAGAGAAAGGAATGGTCTGTCTAAATGTAATTAATCATGTCCCTTTTCAGCAAAAAATGTGTATTCTGCTTGAGGATATTTTAACGCTTGTGAAACCTTGTGCTGGCAAATTCATGCTCATGTGATTGTGTGTGTGCATGCTGTCCTGGTTTGGGCCAGGATAGAGCAAATTTTCTGTCTTGTAATTCTGCTTTCAGCTAAGACTGTCATGAGTATCTGTACCTGCTGAAATTAACAGCAAGTTTCTCAGTGTCTGCTTCTAGGACTGATAAAGCTCAATGTTCAGAGTTACAGCTGGAGAATTGTTTGCAGGACCAAGGCTGCTGCTTGGATCTGAGGAATACTCTGGAAAGAGAAAAGGAGTAAAGGGGTCACACCTGCAACCCTCCTTTAGGGAACAGCAGACAAGATAAATGAAAAAATTGATCAGAATATTCCATCCCATACATGTCATACTCAGTATGAATTTGAGGGATCATGAGGGTCAAGACCCTTCAGCCTTTGCCTTCACCCGTCTTTGCCCTTCTTCTCCTGTTCCTGTTTGTTTTGTCATCCTGGGAGGATTCCATCCATTCATATGCCTATGGTCCTGATCCCTGCCAGCCTGAATCTGTGTGTTCCTGCCTCCAGCTCCCGACTGCTGCTGACCCCAGGAATCCAGCCTGGGCTTTCCCAGGGCTGCCCTGGAGCCTCTGTGGTGACCTGAGAGTTATTGGGGGAGGGAGGAACGTGGTATCATTTTTCTGTATATTTGTATATATTTAATAATTTTCCCATTTCATCATTACTATTTCTTTAAAGATATGTAGATTTTCATATCAGTTTCCAACCCATAAGAGTCTCTCCCTTATTCTCTCTCCTTTCTTTTATCAGGGAGGGGAGGGGGATTAATAGAGAGCATCTGTCATTTGGTTAATTGCCGTCCTAGCATTAAACAGTGACAATGCACAAAATCCTTATGTACATGTACAAGAAAAGTCAGGTAGTACTGGCTTTTTTGTGCATTCTAAAAATGTTCTTTGTTGTGTTAATGGGACATTTGTTCATACAACATTGTCTATTATATGCTTTAATCACATATATTTGTTTACAAGGCCCAGAACATCACAAAATCTCCTGAAATGACACAGCTACCTGAAGGATCAATGAAAGTGAGACTTTCAGGTTTTATTTGTGTAACATGATATCTACTGTTGTTCTGTGGTGTCTAAATAATGCAAATTATCACCTGGCCCATGCTTGGCCAGGTACTGTGCTTCTTAACAGTATGCTGAGTGCACTATGGCCTGCTAGAATTTTGTTTTGGCTGCTTAGGCAAGGACAGAACAGGGTCAAGGATGAAAGGATGGAAAATAATGTTGAGTACTTCTTTATAAATATTGTGATTGAGTTAAGTCAGAGGAGAAGAGCAAAATGAAATCAGCCTTTAGGGTGAACCTGTGGTCCTGTAGGAATGTTGCAGAATTTCAGGATAGGGAAATCACATGCTTCTTGGAGGGAGTAAAGAAAATGAAGTAGATGGCTGCCTCCATGCCTTGCCTAAATTAAAAAAATGGAGTAGAGTAGTTTAGATAAATTTCAAATATTTAAAATATGTGTATATATGCGTAAATAATTTTTTTACAACCCATAAGCTTCAATGCGAATGTCTGGGGGCCAGATCTCATGTCTAATGGATTGCTGACATTGTGAAGCAGGTGCAAAGATACTAATATAATTGAATATCTACAAAGAAAAAGCATTAAAAAAGATGTTACGAGTTCACTACTGAAAAGTAAACCTGACAAAATGAAGAAAAAAAGTGATGGAATGGCAAGTTGGCTACCCTGTTGTCCTTGAGTGCTCTTCCCATGTGACACTCCACACAGTCCCCTGAGCAGCCTTTTCAGCTCATGGCCTTTTTACCTGAACTGCTCTCTTGATTCTTTCCTTTTATCCTGCATTTACCTTTTGAACTGTCAGTTTGTGGTGTTCACAGTTTTCCTGTGTGATAGAAGCAATTGGAGAAGGAAACTACTTGGGGAATTTTATTGTCTGGAAATGTGAGCTGCTTAGGCAAAGGAGTAGCGCTCTCTGAGCAGCAGGTTGGGGTGCAAAGAACACAAACTTAATTTGTGACTCCAGCAATTACAGGATTAAATTGAGTTTCAGTGACAAATGTGATAGATGCATGTTGAATAACAATACTTAGGAAAGATACTTACTGTAAGTATTACTAAATTAGCATTGCCTGTGTCCTCTCTTTTGTTCTGTGAAGTTGCATTGTGAGTGAATAAAATTATTTCTGTTTGATATTCGCTCTAATCAAACTTGTAAGGCATACGCAAAAAGAACAAATGACCATCTAATGACCTGTTTTATTTTGCTGCCTCAGAAAGTATGTACCCAGTGAGAAAACTAGCAGAACACCGTAGGTAATCACTGCTAGTGAGCACAGATTGGATTTCAAATACTGAACCTTGAAAATCTGACATACTGAAACAGATTTTTATTCATTGTTTGCTTTATCCCAGTGGCATTAATTTTAGGAAGCCTACTTTCTTCAGTTATGGAAAATTCGAAGTTTGTCAAAAATAATTGTTTGTCACAAAGGAGCTGTAATGTCCTCGTGAATTGCATGAACCAGGCTTCCCAGTGCTGTATTGATTAATTGATTTTTTTGGGACTGATGCTACAGAGATTTGAATAATCTCTTAATCTACAGAAAGCTTTCTGAGGATGTGCAATTTCTAGCTTGCACACATTTAGCCTCTATAGGATTGGGGTCATGGAAGGGCTCTGGAGAGATTACATGATTATTTGATCAACCTGTGCTCTGCTTTAAGAATTCTAATGATAGTCTTTTTTTTTCTTTTCTTTTCTTTTCCTTTTTTTTTTTTTTTTTTTTTTTTTTTTTTTTTTTTTGGTGTGGATTAAAGGTGAGGTATGTCATACACATATATATTTGGTTTTATTTAAGGAAAGAATCACTTTGGTTTCTCCACACTATATTTTTTCCTCTGGTAGCAATAATTCCATGTTATTTTAATTAAATGCTTTCAGGTAAAAGAGACAGTTGCTGTATTGCAGTGCTCTGCCTGTCTTATGGCAGGCATTTGGGCATTACAGCTTTTCCCCTTGAAATTTTCAGTATTATTGCTATTCCATTAATATGTATGGAGTATGGAGTGACTTCCTAGAGATGTAAGGATCATGAAATCCCAATGAGCCACTTCTGTTTTGTTGTAGAGGAGAGGTAAATCTTTTTTCCCCACCCTCTTTCCTATGAAATGCAAATTTGAATGTGTTCTATTACTGTCAGTATTCTAAGTCAGTACTGTTGCTTAGAAGTATATTAATTTATTTGTTATTTGCTATTTCTCTGTTATTTAGCTGGGCTACCACACTGTTACGTGTCTTGGCATAAATAATTTGGGAAATTCCTGTTTATGCAGAATGGTTCAGGATCTTCTTAGGAGCACAGTGAAACTGCTGCCATATGCTGGTTTCCCCCCGAACTGCAATTCAGAATTTTGAATCTAGTTGCTGCATAGCTTGGGATAAAAATACTGAAAAGACCACTTGGAAAAGTAGCTGTGTAGATACTTTAAAAATTAGCATCTTAGTTTGCAGTAGATCCTGAGTTGTTTAACTTTCCTATTGACCTGTGAGGATGCAAAGCCATCACATGCTGGAGACAGTGCTGCTAAATAAAAATACATACATACAAATCAATACAGAGGCATGTTGTATATCTGGATATATATACACAAATGTATGTATACACACATACACACTTCTTGGTTACAAACCTATACCTCTCGTGTTGACTTTCACAGATGAATATTGCTAGTAATTGTGACACAAGTGCATTTCATGTAGGGATTACTTCATTTGGGGTCTGATTGCAGTTCAGAACTACTAATCACAAGTTCCTTGTCTGATAGACCCTCTGAGAGAATGCACACTGGATAGATGGCTGTGTGAGTTCTTCAAAACTGTCAAATAAAAGTTTGAACTTTTCTTTCTAAGCATAAGAAGACAGCAACTTGACTTACACAGAAAATGTGGACAAAAGCATTTCTTTATATAATTGTGGCTTTAAAGATATTCTTAGGCTTTTCAGTCACTCATGGAATTACAGACTGCAGTATGAAGGCTTCATTGAACAAAATTAATTCCATCTATAAGGTGTACTCATGTTTGTCCTCATGAAGAATAAGAGACTAGAGACCAAATGGTAGCTGTGTGCAGGGATGATGAAGGTGCCATGATTTCTATTTTCAAAACAATTTTGTAAGAGTTTTACAATATAATAATTGGAAAAATAAGTTGAGATAAAATTTACTAAATACAAGAATCTATTAAATAAATTGAGAAATCGTTTACCCCTTGATAGAATTTGAAGTTTGTTTAAAAAGTGTTAGTAAAATCAGGCCTTTTCCCTGCTTATTGTCTCCAAAGCATGGTATACAGCTGAATCTCATACCATGAGGGACAGTTCAGCTATTCTTTAGTTTTGTGTTCACTGGAATCTGATAACTTGTTAAAGTCAAGGCACTTTTTGTGTGTGTTACAATTTCAAAACAAAATCCCTGTTTGAAAAATGGAAAAATGAATGCCATATGTCTTCATAAGCATTGATAAACAATCTGTATTTGGTGAAAATGCAAAAATACCTGAGCTGGTGTGCAAAGCAGGTTAGCTGATAGGAATTCAGATAAAATGATGTTTGGTTTAAGGACATTTACAGAAAAAAGTAGTCACTTTTGTCACTGTTCTTTGAGACTTGGTTAGTTACTCTTCATTATCAGTAAAGTGCTCAAAATTTAGCCTGCTGAACATTATGTAAGGCTTTCATGGAAGTGTACACGTGCGGTGTGCTCACATTCACTATACTCACCTGCTGAACTGTCTCTGTCAGAAACAGGACTTTTCAGTGCCTTAAGAAATCACATTGACAAAAGAGATTTTATCAGAGGAATTCTAAATGAACGGAATGAGTTTGGTTTGAGCAGCTCTAAGCAGTGGCAGTGAGGAGCTTCCTGTTCTCGGCAGCCAGGGGAGAGCCGAGGGCCTGTGACTGTAGTTCACATTCTGCTTCTCTTACTGAAGTTCTGTTCCTTAACTGTTGTTTCCAGAGTCAGCCCTGACAAATCCTGTGGCCATGGACAGTTTCACCTTGCATTGTTTCAGTGCCAGAGCTGTTTGGCTGTTAGACAGCTGAGTCTTTTGCTATTTTTTCAAGTTTGTGAGTATCTTAAAAAAATTGACGTTTTGCAGTGTTCTAAGAAAAATGTCAAGAGCGTACTTTGGAAGTACCAATCTCCTTACTCATCTATGTGCCCTTGCAAATCTGTGAATCCACCCACTGTGGTTTCTCATCTTGAATTTAACCCATTACATACTGTCCTTTTGGAACGTATGAGAATTTAGAACTTTTTTAGGAGGACTGCTTATAGCATGTTTTGCTTATCAATGCTTGCTGAGGCTTCCAGATGTCTGCTATATTTTAGAAATCGAAATGCATAGTTCTTTGCATCCTTCAGTTTTATGCTTTCAGTATCTCTAAATGAAGGCTCCAGGTAATACATTACTTAAATTTAAAATATACTTTCCAATAGAAATATGTGGAAGAAAAAAAAAAAGAGAATTTAATAGTTATTTTCTCCTATATGGGTGAAAGAGCAACTAAGTATACCGAATTCTATTCAGAAATTTCTGTAACAAGAATATTACCTTTGGTCTCTGAAACCCACAGCTTTGTACCTGTGAACTTATTAATTTCTCCCAAAAATTAATTCCAGGGAGCCAAAACACAGCAGCTTCATTTGATCCTGTGCTTATTAGACTGTAGAAGTTTTCCATGCCCAGGGCAGTGCTAGGACTCTGGCAAAAAAAAAAAAAAAAAATCTTGTGGTTGACATTGTACTGTGCAAGAAGTACAAATTAAGAATAGCACAGTAATACTATACAAGTGAGATAATATAGTCTAGCTCTTAAATTACTAAAAGTACTTGCACAGTGCCTTTGCTTTTTGTGGTGTTTCATAGAACATTAACAAAAAATGCTAGTCATCAGGGAACGGGTCACAGTTAAAGGGCTAACCTCAGACTAAGTGAGAATGCGTTAAAAAAGGAATACTAATTATTGAAACTAGCAAACTACACAAGTGGCACTCTAAAAAAAGAATCTTAGAGTCTCTGTCATTTTAAGTTGTTGTATATTGGTTTACGTTTAAGTGAATTTACCTTTAAATCTGAAATTGATACACTTTCCTGCAGTTGCTAGGTCTGTCTCTCACCGTTAATAAAAATTCTAGGGTTTTTTTTCCTTTAAAATTCAAGCGCAGTCATGGCAGAACAGAATGGTAGCTTTTCTTTTTGTATTAATGTCAGCGTTAAAAGAACATAACTCCTTCAAATGCCCTGGCAATTAATTTTCCCCGTTAAAGGAGAAGAGCCTGTTTTTCACTCAGCAGTTTGCTGTTCTATTACTGCAGAAACTGCCTGTCTATTTACCAAGGAAAGGGATAATGTGACTTAAACAAGATGGCTAAATCCGATTCTGCGGGATCAGAGGGGGTGGTGAGTGAGTGACATTTGCCGAGAGAAACTGTCTGAAGCACAGACTTTTTTTTTTGTGCGCCGTGGGCTGGCGTAGTGAGGGGGACCTCTCCTTCCTCCGGGCTGTAGTGTGTGTGTGTGCGTGCGTGTGTGTGTGTGTGTGTGTGTGTGTGTGTGTGTGTGTGTGTGTGTGTGTGTGTGTGTGTGTGTGTCGGCACGGTGCATTACTTGACGTGCACAATTGAAGGCATCGTCGCAGTGTGTGCCGCCGCTAACCGGAGAGAGGCAGCCGGCAGCTCTTCGTGACAGCTCGAGGTGGAAGGACCCAAACTTGCAGTCCTCCCCCCGCCCCCAAGAGATCGTTAGTCCATTCCTTTATAGTGGTTCATTTTGGCTCTCTGTCACCGCCAGAATGCTGCCAGTGAATGTGTGTCATGGTTACAATAGAGTCTGGTAACACGTAACAGCAATGAAAGCCCAGCGGGAAAGGCTACAAATTCCAGGGCTGACCTTGGAGTAAGTATTGTCTGTCTTTAATATTTTGTTGGTTTCTGCATGATGCCGGCTTTCGTGCAACCAGGAGCTCTTTAACATACGTTTGTGCTGATAGTCTGGGAGCACTGCAGCTCCAGGTTGAAGGAACACATTTTAAATGCATTGCAGTTGGATTCAGCGAATGTGTGAGCCTGGAGCCGGGATATTGCAGTACATTTGGAAAGAAAGCATTTCTGCATATTTACAGACGCTGAATCTCAGTGCATGGAGCATTCTGACAGCTTATAGGGGAAGAATCTGTCAGTAGGCCATGGTGTCTCTCTTTCTCTCCAGGTCTCTTACTGTATGTTTATCCCAGAGCTGCCTTTTAGAAAGGCCTCTGTCTCTGCTGAATAATAGCACTGTGAGAGATTAAAGCATTATAGAAAGGCTGTTTGTGAAAATCCATCAGGAACGAGTGGTATTTTACATACGTAACTACGCTAATGAATTGTATTGACATTCTGGAGGATTCCTTCTAGTATCTGCAGTAAGTATGTTTACCTAATTTAGCAGGATGTTTACTTGGTACTTGCTTAAAACTGGCTAACTCACTTGTGTGCCTTCAGCTTTTTGGAGGCTGACTACATGGAAATATGTAATTTTAATGTATAATGATAGGAAGTATAGTCAGTTATTCATAAATGCCAACATATGTTTACCCAAGATTTGTTAGTCAGAGGCAAATATCTATTTCTGTTCATGCATACCTACAGGCCACATTGATATGTCAGGCATGTATGTATGCATGTTACAGTGACCATGAGAACTTGTTAATTTTATCTAGGTAAATAGATATGGTTACGTCAGATCCTTTAGTATTCCCTGGAACTTCCCTGTTCTTGCTGGAAGAAAAAAACTGAATGCTGCAGCTGTCTGCAGTAAAGTTACTTAGCTGTGAAAGGTATTATATCTGATATCTGCCATGTTTTAAAGAGAAGGTAGAGGTAAGCATGCAGTTAGCATTTAATTTAACAGTCACATGTAGGTGACAGAACACTTTATTCTAAGGAACAAGTGTAGATTTTATACTGGGTTCTTCAGAACTGTGTTTGTGAAATATCAGAGAGAAATTCTGCATTTCAGTCTAGCATCTGCTGAAAGCATTGTGTGTTAGCTGTGAGCAGACTAAGTTCTAGATATTTTTCTGAAAAAAAAAAGAACATTGCTTGTTATTCTGGAGTTTTGGAGGAGGGGTCTTAGCAAGGAGCTCATTAAAACAGTTACATGAATAATTGATAATTATACTGCTTCTGAGATGTGGCAATTTAAACATTTTTAAATCAGTCTTCACTGAATTATGTAATTGTCATGTAAGAATAACATCATTAACTGGAAAAAATGAAACATGATTCATGTTACTGTTTTTTTCAATGTATATGTGTGGTTTTGTAAGATGAGGTAATCATTTAATACTTCCTCCTTTTTCATGGCAACCTGACATAATTACACTTGCTTTGCCATATTTTGATATTACTTAATACTGATAAAATTAATAATTTTATTTTAATTCCAGCATTGGTGATTGTTTTTTGCTAAAGTGTTGTCTAGATATATTTAACTTTTCCATATATTAGATTTTCTTTTGCCTTCACACTTTCTACTTTCTACATTCTAAACTTTATATACTCACAGAGAGAATAAGGTATGATATTTTGCTTGCTGGCACTTAGTGATTCCCATAGAATTGTTATCTCTGACATGATTTATCAGATTTTACTCAATGAAGACTTAAGTCATGTCCCAAATTCTTATTTTCAGTCGCCTGTAAAAGCTGGGGAAGGAAAAAATCCCAGCAAAAATCCTAACCCATTCTTTGCACACTGATTCTCATGAATTTTCTTTCTGTAAAATTTAAATGTTGGGTCTAGAATTACATTGTGTCTCTGGGAAATTAGTACAGTCTGTCTGCTTCATATTCATTACTTGCAGAAAGCTCTTTCAAAGAATATTAAGGATCCAAAAAGAAGCATTCCAGATTTAGTAAATGTTAGAATTCAGGGTGCTTGTCAGCCTCATGCGTATGCACTGTGATAATTCGTTTTAACAGGTTTTTGCATGTAATTTGTAAGTCTTAAAAAAGCAAAGCTGAAAAGCAAATTCTATAGAAGAACTGGATTAACACTCCAGTGTTATCACTTGGTCGAATTTATAGATCATAGTACAAGCACGTCTGATATTGAATGCCCTGTGAGCCTACTCCATGACTGAGACTCTGATGTGTTACAGCAATGAAAATGAGGAAGGATATGAGTAACTACTAGCAGGTGTAGGACTCCCACCTGCTGTGTATGTGCCATCCACCAGAGAGAGGGAGACGTGCTTTGCCACTGAGTGTCACTAGGATTTTTTCACAGCAACGTGACTTGGGAATCTCATTCTGGGGTGTGAAGTTAATATATTACTCTCATGCAGTGCCAGACCTGTTTTTTTCCCCTCTTCCTTTTCACTACTCTGGCTTTAGTAGGCTCCTTCCCCACAGTTAACTCCACAGCAGTCCCCATGCTCTCTCTGCTGCAGCTCTGTGCCTCTTGGCCAGCTGGTGCTGTTTTCCTTCTCCGTCCACCTGGACTGCCTTGTGATCAGTGTTGGCTCCTTTCCCTGCTTCCCATCTTGCTGGGGGCTGGTTGCTGTCTGCATCACCTGTCTTTGTCTCTTCCCTTGCTGTGCACCCTCGGGAACAGTAGTGTGAGCACGGAGGTGCAGCACAGGAGTTTCCCAGCCTGCAGCCAGTGAGGGCCGTGCCGGCAGGCAGACAAAAGAGGGATGCACAAGCCAGCAAACCAGGACACGCTGCCGGCTCTGCTGCAGCACACCTGCAGTGGAGAATAGAGACAGTGCAGATAGAGCTTAAAAGTATAAACCCCCACTTTTTACAACCCTGTAATGATCATACACCAACAAAGACCTTTCTAGTGCATGTTGTTGCAGTTCAGTGCAGAGCACCAGAGTGTCCTCCCCACTGAAACAGCAGAAATCTGAGTCAGTTAACCCATACCTTTCTCCACAGGCCTGCACATCCTGACATATTGATATATTGATCTGTCAGCTTTTATTGGAGCTTATTAGCACAGACATCGGGTGGTGCTAGCACAGCTGGTCTGCAACTGAAATCAACCCAGTTCATATGCAGTTGCTGGGCTGTGTTGGCAGCGTGCTCTTCTGTGCACCTTGTCCAGTGCATAGCTGGCAGACAGAGGAACTTGCCCTAACTCAGTAGCTTTGTGAGAAAGTAACAGCAGACCCACCCCTGGCTCAGTGTGAGTGTCCAGTCCCTGCCAAACTTCCTGCCCTCTCCAAAGCACCTCAAGAAGGAAAAGCATCAAGAATATAAAATGTCACTCCTCATGTATTTAGAATTGGTAGTACTATTCCTGCTGAAATGTTCAGAAAAAAACACAATCAGATATCCACCTTGAATAGTTTTGGTGGGAATGTTTTAAAATCTGACAGTGTCAGTGCTATTGAAGACAAGGGTTTAGAGTTGGAGCCAGCAGTGCTCAGCATTTTGGCCATCTGCATCTCTCCTGGGGCCAGGACAGGAGTGCTGGTGTTGGATGGCTGCAAGGTTCTGCTCTGTAGCAGAAAAAAACCTTGAAGGTGATCTCGAAAAAGTTGCCTATAAGCTTCTGCCATTGCTCAGTCTGCACAGAAGGCAGAGCTGCATGGGGTTTTTTTGTTTGGTTTTTTTTTTGACAGATAAATCTAGATAATTGCAACCAGAGGCATGCTATTAAATGTATTTCAGGGGAAAAAAAAAGTTATCTTGCAAATTTTATGGGAACAAGTGCATGTGACTGCATGAGTATATTGTAAAAGAGCATCTGTGAAATCTGTCAGTGGCCTGCGGTTTTGTTTAGAGACTTTTTGAATGGGTATGCACTGGAGATAACTTCTTGAGGGCACTTTTGAAGCCAAAGGCTCATGTGTGCCATTTTTTTTTTTTCCTTAATGAGTTGCTTATAACCAGATTTGATTACCTATATAATGGACTTGATATTTGTGAGATAATATTTCATAGTGAAATCGATACAAATTGGTGCTACCTGTCTAGGACACTTTTAATTTTTACTAAGTTTCAAAATTTTATGCTCGCAAATGCAAAATCTTTATTTCTACTTACTTATTTCTGAGGTCATAATGAATTTTAGTTGTCCTTTTGTTTTTAATGCATCTGATTTGCATGTCAAAAACTTAAGATTTTTTTAAAAGAAAAAGATATCATTGTTTCATACCAAATGCTTTGAATTCTGAAGCAAGTGATCATTTTTTTTTTCATCTTGCTGTGTACTTTGTACGGAAGTATTGCTCAAAGAGGGAGTCTAATGTTGTCAAGTATATGCACCAGCACCAGATTTCCATATTCATTTTTATTTAAATCAATTCCATCTTAAGTCAAAAACTGCGTGGCTACTGTCAATCACTTCATTCAGGAAGACTAATGTTTTGGTTCTAACCAGAACTCCTTTCGTAACTCCTACACTAAAACACGTGACTCTTGCTAAACGTTCTGTTCACTAGAGATGACATTATTTTAACTTGCAGTCTCACCCCAAGGAGCCTGAGCCCAACCCCAACAAGCCCCTGCAGTCCATGCAGTCCTCTGTTCGCTTTTCATTTTTGGAGGTAAGCATGTAAACTTCCATTGTTGATGTTTTCTTCTGCATCCAAAACCTGACAGTCAAAACATATTGCAAAAGGAATATTGAAGAAAATTAAATATGTTTCTGCAACCTGAAATTTGGTTTACTTGACCAACTGAAGAAATTTTATGTATTTTATTGGAAAAAATACAGTGTATGTAATCCCTGTTTTGAGACCTAGTAAAGAGATTGAGGATACTGATGTATAATTCTGCATTGCTTTGACTGTTTGCTTAGGAACATATCTGCTACTGAAATTTTATAGTTTACTTTGTGTGACCATATGTCAACTCTATTCTTTTATGTCAAGACTGTAAGGTGAGCTCAGAAATGAGGGTGACTCATGAAACACTTGGTTATGCTCAGTTATGTCAGATGCAGGATGAGTTGAATATCCAAGATGCACATCCATTTAGAAGAGCATGAAGTGATGTATGGTACACTGGTAGGACTGTTTCTTCTTCAGAACTGTGAGGATTTTAAGCCTTATTTGTAAAGCAGTAATGTTTTAGATAAGCCCTAAGCAGCCACAAAAAACATTATTCTCACTCTATTATTTCTTCTACTCCCAAGTGTATTCAGAAGAATCTATTTCTTTGGTACTTGTCAGAAAATCATTAATTGATTACAACAAACCATGTAAAACTTCCTGATCTGGTAAAACTATAATGATAACTGAAGGATGTTTCTGGAACAGAAGAACTTCCTTTGCCTTCTTGATTTATTTTTTTAAATGCAGAAAATACAATAGCAAATCAGGGATCTCATAGGTGCGAACTATTGAGGTTCTGCTCCATAGGGAAAGTAGTTCTTAAAATGAGTTACTAATGAGTTATGGATGCCTCATGAATTAAAAAACCCCTAAGGTCTCACTTGATACTGTGAGGATGAAGAATGCTTAGAGAACTACCAACCTGCATTTGTGCCTGTTTGGTACCACCTCTTGCATATAGCGAGGAAGAGGAAAATTATTTGGATGCATTACCCTGCTTCAGCATACTTGAAAGTTAAAACCAAAGTGATGCTTAAGAGTCTTCTATCAGGGCTTCCTGGGACACTGAAAAGTAGAGTAATAACCTTGTGACTTGCTATGTGTTTCTGAAGAGGTATTGTTTTTTTTTAGACTATTATGTTTCTAGGGGAGAGATGGGATAATAATCCCTCATTTATGCATTTCCCAGTATGATTAGAATAAATAGAACTTATTTTCTCTCAGTGGAAATGCTCTTCTGGTGTTGCTTGAATCAATTTCCAGGAAAATCGGTACATTCTGTGGAGTTTATCTGTGGTAAGAAATGCTTGTTAAAAACTAGAATTTTCTAATGGAGTCTTTCTTTTTATGCAGCCAGAGCAATTCACTTTCCTGGGTGAGGGCAGAAGTGCTCTTTTTCAAAATGTCAATTTTGTGGAATCAAAAAGCTATGTATGAAGTATTTAATTTGTATAACCTGCTAAACAGCATCTGCAGACGTGTGGATGTTCTGCATGCAAATTGTGCTATGGACGCAGCCCTTGGTGTTTTTATGGTCTTTGGAACTAGAACCCTGAAGGCTTTTGTTTCCTCTTGCTGGTGGGCAGAGGTTCCCAACAATGCCAAGTTTGTAGGATGATGGAAGCAGACTTCTCAGATACTTTTTGAGATGGATTACAAATTATTTATACTACCTAATGTGAAGTTTCTTTCACAGATTTTACAGAAAAATGTCAAAAATCCTAGGGATTTTTCTTGGGTTGCTTTCCCTTGAAGTGTATTTAAAGCTTTGCCAGACTCCTTGAGTTTTTCCTGGAACAGAAATACTTGGAAGCTTGATTAATTCTAAATCTTTGTGCTGTATGTAGCTATAGCTGTAGAGCACTGCTGGTGTATTGAACAGCAAATGTTTTAGTTATTAGTTACCATTCAAGTGTGACCTAGGTTAACAGGGAAGGCCCTATGTATTGTTTTTTAGGTTATATAAGCAATTAGGATTTACCATTTAGTTAGCTCAGAGTACTTCTGTATGTAAGAGGAGAGGAATTATTTTAGTGTGAGTACTTCTGTTTATTTTCAGAAGTGTTAGTAGGATGGTAGACTTAACAGAGTGAGTGGATGAGATTTTCCTGTGGTATATTCTTTCTCTAACATGCTGGCTCATCTCCCTCATGACCTTTGACTGGCACAGCTGCTCCTTAGGTGATGCTTTTTTTTTAAACAAAACTGGTTATAACAGTTGTTACATGGAGTAGTAATCTGAAGGGAACCTTTTGCCAGCTGGACAGTGAAAATCTTTCACAAATAAGCAGTACCATCCTGTGAACAGAACTGCCTGTGGTACAGTGTGAAGCTATCCATGCTTTACTGATACTTGTTGAAGATGATGGGGAGTGGAGAGGTGTTTCAAATTTCAGACAGGTGGGAACACATTTCCCATCAACTTTGTATCAGCTGTTTGGGTTCTCTGAAAATCTTTTTCCTTCTGTGGGCAGAAAAAAACATACTATTTTAGTACTATTTAATATAAGCAGCAGTTTTACAAGGATGAGAGAAGGTGAAGGCAGCAAAGCTACTGAGAAGTTCAAGATACTCAAGTTTCTGAATTTTGAAGTGTTTTTTCTTTGCTTTCCATAGTTTGGTGTCCTTTCTGACAGTAGTGGGGAATGGAATGGTGGAAGTACTGGAAGGAAGAAGACTAGCAGAAAACAGTAAATGTGAGAAGTAGTAGTGGCTTCTAATAAAAAGTAGTTTAGTGGTTACTACTGCCTACATGGAATGGGGATCCATGGGGAAAATTTGTGGTTGCTGTCTTTGGTCTGGCTCTTCTTCATGACCAGTATAGTCATGATGGCAGATGTTCTCTCTCTGCTTGAGTTGTGCATGGTATGTTGGTTTAGTTTGTGATCCTTTCCTATCTTTGGTAATTTTCAGAAATATTAAGGAATTTAATGTTCGTATGAAGGATTAGAAAAAAGTCCTTCATACAGACAGCCAATTTGGCTTTCCTAGCATCTTCATTTTCAGGCAGAAGGTTTCAGCTGATACAGAGATAATAAGTTTCTCAAAAAGGAGAATTGTGGTGAAGTTCCTGGAAAGTCTTGACTAAGGAGCATTAGGATTGCATGAGTGTCATGGAATTGTTACTGACATTCTCAGCCTGGTGAGAGGGTTGAAAGGATTCATTCCAGAGCCTTGAAAAAGAAGGTGGCAAGCTAAAAGAATCCAAGCTTGTACTTTTTTTTTTTTTTTCTTATGGTTTTATTTTTTTTTTTTTCATAGACCGTCCTATTTCTTTATGGAAATCCAGTTCAGCTCATTGTAGCTGAATCTGTGAGCTGATGGGAAGGTAAATGAGGATTATTAACTACACCTTTTGGTAATGTAGTCTTGTTTTTTTGAAAAGCTTGTGAGGCTGCCACACTAAATACTGCATTTTGCATAGGGTCGTGTTGACAGCTCATTACACGTGTGAGACCAAGAGCAGCAAATGGAAGTATCACTGCCATGGATTAAACTTCATCCTATGGCACTGAATTGAAATAAAAAGAAATTCAGTGTTACAGATATCTTGGAGCTTAGCCACTTGCTGGTATTCAGGATTAGGTTTCTATATCTGGAAATTGCCAAAAATCACTCATACACTTCCATTAAGTATGACCTGAATACATAATATAAATGGGAAATCATTCCAAACCCAAGGAAGAATTAATGCCAGATTTTTTAATAATTTCATTAAAATAAAATATGAAACAGCAATTTTTACCTGAAATCGTTTAAGCTGTTTCAATTCATATACCAAATCACTGAATACAGAAATCAGAAACTAGTACTTGTCCTCCTGTTATTCTGCTTTCTCTGTCTGCATCTGTTTTGTTTTTTTTCCACTGATATTCCTTTGTCCCTGAATCATGTGAAGACAGGGGACCTAAAATAGCTACATTTTAACAACCGCTTTTAACAACATTATTGGTCTGTTTCACAAAAGCCTCAAATAAATGTATGTTTCTTGTAGAAAAGTGAAAAGTTTCTTGTTATTTTTTTACCTGTTGTTCATTTGAAAGTGAGCATGTTTAAAGAGCTCTTAAATTGCTTTTTTTTTGCTGTGTGATGCCATGTACATGTGAGCATATACACCCATGTGGAAAATATAATGGGCAGTAAAAATTCAGGTTGGTGTTTGGCATTTACTTTACAGCAGGCAATACTATAATTTTTAAACTTAGCAGTATTCCCATGTTTCAGTGGAGAGGCGAGTGGTGTGGTCAGATGTTATGTGGTGTGCTGTGCTGTGTGGTCTGGTGGGGCTGTGGGGCTGACAGGGCCAGCAGCAGGGTGGCAGCTGCTTGGGGCAGAGCTGCCCCTGGGGTCTCACAGAGCCTCACTCCTTCCACTCGTCCCCACGAGTGTTCTGCCCTCATCTGTGTTAGCTCTTGTGGTAGTGGAGCTACACCTGGAGTTGAATCTCCACAGCATGTGAGAACAGGTCTGTCTGAGGAGAGGAGGGGAGAGGAGGGGAGAGGGAGGAAAAGGAATGGAGAGGGAAAGGAGAGGGGAGAAGAGGAAGAGGAGAGGAGGGGAGAGGGAGAGGAGGGAGAAGAGGGGAGGAGAGGAAGAAGAGAAAGGAGAGGAGAGAAGAGGAGAGGAGGGGAGAGGGAGAGGAGGGAGAAGAGGGGAGGAGAGGAAGAAGAGAAAGGAGAGGAGAGAAGAGGAAGAGGAGGGGAGAGGGAGAAGAAGAAGAAGGGAAGAGAGGAAGAGGGGAGAGAAAGAGGAAGAGGAGGGGAGAGGGAGAAGGAGACAGGAGAGGAAGAGGAGGGAAGAGGGAGAGGAAGAGGAGGGAAAAGGGAGAGGAGGGGAGAGGGAGAGGAGGGGAGAGGGAGAAGGAGAAGAAGAGGGCAAGAGAGGAAGAGCGGAGAGGAAGAGGAAGAGGAGGGGAGAGGGAGAAGGAGACAGGAGGAGAGGAAGAGGAGGGAAGAGGGAGAAGAAGAGGGGAGGAGAGGAAGAGGAGGGAAGAGGGAGAAGAAGAGGGGAGGAGAGGAAGAGGAGGGAAGAGGGAGAGGAGGGGAGAGGGAGTTGAAGAGTGTGGGATGTGAGGCAATTTTCATCATTATGGGGGACAGTGGCAGCCTGTACTTAGGCTGACAGTCTGCTGATGCCAGGGCACCTCTTCTGACACGGCTGCACCGGGGCTCCAGAAACTGCTTGCTCACACATGAAAAACAGCCAGGGTTGACAGATGTTGTACATAGTGCTTAATGATTAAATCTGATGTAAGTGTATAGGCTAGATGGACCTAACAGTGCATACTGCAGAAAAGGAATATTAGTATTCCCTCAGTGATGGGCAGAGACTTGCATGTGGGCATGACATGGTCCTCTCAGGGTACAGAAAAATTATTGTAGAGGTGTTAGCAATTAAATTGGGACCTTTTGGTTTCTTTACTTCTGTGGAAGGTACTGTAGCATTACTACATCTTCTTGGATTCATAAGTTTTTATAAAAGCTACAGGCAGATTGTGTGTCAGAGACACACTTTGCCTGTGTCTCAGTGCCACAGCTGCTATACCCAGGGATGTTCAAGCAAACGTTTTTCTTAAAAATTTATTCAGACTTCTGCTTTCTGAAACACATACCAAGGATAGTGACCTTAAGTTTAGGCTGAAAGCTGAAGTTGTTGACTTGTTACACCAAAACAGGAAGGTCGTGAGGAGAGCTAAGGTATGATTTGGCTCAGTTTCTTTCCCAAGCTACTAATTGTTATTTAAAATGAGGAAAACATGCTGTTTCATCTCTAAGAATAACCTGATTAGCATACCTGAACACCTACCCTAAAGCACAAGTTCCTCATAGTGAAATTAATGAATGTTCAGCTTTCTTCTCTAAAAGTCTGCTCTGAAGTTACATCTTTCCTATTCTTTTGACTCTTTTTTAGGAGCCCTTATTTAACCACACAAAACACATTTTACTCAGCTATTTCCCATATTCTTCCATATGAAGAGCTGTGATAGGTCAAAAGGAGAGCTGTTTCCACTGGCACTTCTGTAAATGGAAAAAATGGCCCCCTGGGTGACCTTTGCTGTTGGTTTGCCACCCAACAGGGAAATGGAGATCTGAATTTTGTTCTCATGTGGATTTTTGGGCTGGCTCTAAAGAAAGTGCAGTTTTACTTGTTGCACACTGATGTGGAATTGGAGAGGGTAAGCCTCTTTTGTCACACTGGTCTTCTTTAAAGGTTCATGAGTAGAATAAGAGTAAAACTTAGTTTGCTGTTATTGTAAAGATTCTGGTTTAAGTACATTTTCAAAAGCTCCCAGGAGAAAATTGCGTTCTTGTGTATGTCTCTGAAAAAGTTATGTAGAATAGGCAATTTGATCAGTGTCTTTTGTTACTTGATGTTGTTCCTAAGGAAGATTCATCTATATATATTTATTTAGATCACGTAAAGCAAGAACAGCAGCCCTTTTTCCCTACAACATGTTCCAGTTTAGAGGGATAGATAAGATAATTTTAGAGAGTTTACCAGAAGTCTAGTTCTTTACCGTAATGCTGTGTTGTTTTCCCCCTCCCTGCATATGTAAGGTGCATCTTGGGAAATCAAGATAAGTTCTTGTGACAGTTATTTCCTATGGTAGTCTGAAAGACACTTTGTTTTATTTGTGATAGAGTCCATCTGAATAATTTAAATGCCATTTGGTTAGTCTTCTCTCCCTGAACTCTCTTAAAAGTCCTCCCAAAGCACCTGTGTACTAGTTTTATTAAATCTTTTGGTATTTTGGATTGTATTTTGTATGTATTATTGAATATTAAATCTTTTAGCAGGTTAGGCTTTCTAAGCATTTTGAAAAGGTAATAGCAATTTCAGTTTGCAAATTACAGTAATTGTCAAGTGTTGCTTTGTAATGGGAACAGTGGATCTAGAGACAGAGGGTTCTTTTTTTTTTATTTAAAATATTGTTTTAAAAAATATATTTCTAATGTCTTTGAAGGATACACAGTCATAGGAATGATCCAAAAAGAGATTTCTTTAAGTGCTTTACTACTTTATGAAGCAAAGAATTAATGTCTTCTTAAAGTATTATCTACTGAGATATACCCCCATAATGTTAATTTTTACTGTGATTTGATGTGCTGCTCAGATTACTTAATTTTGAAGCTTGAAATGTTTAAGGGTTCACCAGCTCTTAAGGGTTCACTTGTAAACCTTTTTACCATACAGCTTTTAAAGACAAATTACTTTGTATAATCCTCCTTTGAAACCAAAGCCTCACACTGTTTTTTAAGAAGACTTTATCTGAGAGTCAAATTTTGGTTCATCTTAACTTTTACAGGTGACACTGTAATAAAGAGCTTGTCCAAAATCTTGATCACATCCCCTGTGCTTTATTTGAAAGATGAAAGAGTGAAATGAAAGCAAGATGTGGAGAGTTCTGTATATATTTTTTTCATGTTTTCCATTAGAAAAAACAACCTAGAAAATTTGGAATAGTTAAAAAAATTATGCCATACCTAAGTCAGAAACTGGAGGAAGAGAGGGAAGACATCATGGAGCTCTGTTTGGGGCTGTATAGAGATTTGGTGAATTCCTTATTCCATATGTGGTGCTAAGAAATCACTCCAAGCCAATGAGATAGTGAATAGCTGATTTGATCATCTTTGAATAGTTGATCCACATTGTATAGGTGAAAAGAACTCTACACATCTTAAATTATACTTGAAAATGGACAGCCTCCTTTCTTTCTACCCTGTCATAGCACAGAGTTTCAAGTAGATGCAAATTATCTAACAACAATCCCAAATCACTGCCGTGAATGTACCTGTCCACTTAGAGGCTTTTCTTGTCAGAGGTGACTTATCTATTAGTAATGACTGTAAATGTCCTGGGGCTCAGGTGTCTCAACCTGCATGACAAATTCAGACTTCTGTAGTATGGCTTCGTAATTGGCTTAATCTGATTTAAAAGAAAAGCATTTAGAACATCTTTAATTCCAGGTCCATTAATTGTCCAAAGTGTTGCAAATCAATTAATGCAGATACAGAGAAACTGCTGTATTAGTCTTCTGGTTGTCCTTTTCCTTGAAAATTTGATTTGATAGGGATGTCGATGGCTCACTTCTTCCAGGAGAGATATTTCCTGAGGTAAAGTCCACCCCAAGTTCAGAAATTCTGCAGTCTTTGTGTAGCACAGTGACCAATTTCATGTGGTCCTTGTATAAATTGCCAACAAAAACAATCCTGCAGAGAAATTCCTGTAATAGAATTTCTCAACCTTACTCTGTGCCAGTGCTGCAGCATTATCATACCTGCATAATGTTATTGCACTTTGATAAAAATAGATGCAGAACAGAAACTAGAGCTGCATGCATCAGCCTTCCCAACGAAACCTGATGATAAGCAAATAAAAGCTTTGGGACTCTTAAAACTTGTAGTGAGGAATGCAGAAGGAGGTGTGCATCGGGAGGGCACTGCTGTCCCTTCAGTGGCCTTTTTTGAGGGCTTCATTATTTCTGCTGCTCACAGCATAATTTCATTTCACTGCTGTGCAGGCTGAATTGTTTTGCAATGAGAGTTGGTGATCCCTTTTCCCAAAAAAGGAGCAAGGTTGTCTTTGCAGTAGAGAAGAGGAGGAGGTCTGCAGTTAGCAGCTCAAGCACAGTAACACTTGAGCAGAGCAAAGTTGATGGGAGTTTTTTGCCTTAGGACTACTGAGCAAAAAGTCTGTGTGGCTTACATCTAGAATGTGTACCTGGAATCAGCTGAGAGGGGGATCACTCCAAGAGGAGGTCTTGCCTAAGAGATGTCATGATGCTGCTTGGCCAGGAATGTGAATTTGCAATTTGATGGAGAAGTAAACAGTGACCACAAAGGGGACTAAAACTTACACACAACAAAACTGTTATAAAAGACATGCCTGCAGGACCCCAAAGTATAGCACAGCAGTTCTATGGCACAGCACAGGAAGCAGTTCTTACCATGTTTTAGAAGTTGTCATCTGACTGGTGTTGTTCTGCTGGCAAGCATAATGGAAAATATTCTGCTGAGTGCTCTGTGACCTCCCAGGCTGATAAAACCTGGAAATATATCTAAAAATTGCTGTAGGGCCTGAGAGGAGAGGATCATGACAAATGCTGGTGTAGTTATGAATTTAATTAAGCCAGTCCCTTTCATTATGAGAAGTCTGGTATGTTCCTCCTTCACCACCATACTGAGGTTTCTTTGCCAGGACATCTAGGCTGTCCATGTGTTGTCTACAACTGGACTGAAGTCTTCACCTCGTACATATATTTAGAAGTGTGCCTGTGTGGGTCTTGAGGAAGTGGTGGATTGAGAATAGGGTGTAGCTTTTGTGGAAAATGTTGGGGTAATCCTTTGCAAATATTAAGTACATTTTCTTGTCAAATTTGCAGAATTGAAGTGCTGATTTGAGAGAAACAAACAGAACTGCGACTTGAAATCTGAACAGTTAATTCCCTCATTTCCACTATTAGTGATAGAGCTTTCCAGGATGCTGGAGTTCTAAAAAGCTAACACAGGTTGTGCTGATCATGCACTCCTTTTTTTGCATAGTTTTTACAGGGTGTTGGCGATGACTGAGATGCTAACTGTAGTTTGTATATTATAAAACACTGACATGGACTCTTGGTCCTGCAAAGTAAAAATGAAATGTGTCTTCTGTCTTTGTGGGTGGGAGGTAGATGTCTGTGACTTGTCACATCGTATTCCCCGATTCCTGTCATTCTCCTGATAAGCGTGAGAGAGAGATACTTAAAACTATTTTTTAACTATTCTGGGTTTCTCTCGACTTCACTTTGTATGATCTTTGCCTGCAGGGAGGAGAGGATTGTAGAAATAGATCAGTACCTCTGAATCTACTGTAGAGTGGTCAGCGTGAAGATCCCCTTGCTATTGTCTACTTCTTCCCTCTCTGTTTTTTAGTGGCTGAGTATTTAATTCAGATGTTTCAGGCATTGCCTTCTCTGCATTCCCAAGAAGTAGTAGGGTGTTACTGTCTTTGCAGAGATTAAGTGAAAGGTTAAAACCAGGTCTTAGACTCTGAGGCACTGTAGTGTAGCTATGATGTAATTATTATTTTTTTTTTCCTTTATTTTGAGGGTTTTCTATCACCCCTTATGTTTTTACAAACATAACTAGCTCAGTCTTTACCCTTTTCATACTTCTAGATGTTTGGTTTCAAGTTTTTTTCCTGTAGAATGATCTTCTTTCTTTGTGGTTATTTCTCCCTGTTGCAGTGATTCACTGTTCAGCTACCATGTCACCTGCTCACACAGTTCAGATTATTCAGCTGCAGCACCATCTGACGGACAAGGCGGTTAACTGGTTAGAAAACCTAACAAACAAAAAAGTGTGAGTGGAGTGTAATGAGGGTTATTCAGAAATTCTGAATTAAACTATGGAGCGCACACTGGAACGGAACTATTGTTATTTATTATGTAGCCTCTTGAGTGGGAGAGCATTTGGAAGTGACATGCAAAGAGAGTAAAGATGTTACCAGCTCTCAGGGCTGTGCGCTCAGCTAATTGTTTGAAATACCAAGGTTAATGTTGGTAGGCAGTCCACAAAATACTCTTTGAAGCATATAATACTTTCCCTTTTAACTTACAGTGTCCTCAGGGTCCAGTTTGTTGCTTACACTGTGTGGGGTGCTCCATCTCATACAGTTTTATTGACAACAGATCCATCACACAGATAAGCATTGAAGCCACATGAGTGGAGGGAAAAGCCCAGGAAATGCAACTACTTGTGTGTGTATACACTGCAAAGCTCTGAGTTCTCAGCACCTCATTTATACTGGTTGTGATTTAAATCAGCATTTGAAAATAAATCATGTATTCAAAATACAATAAAAAAATAAACACAGTATGTACCAGTGCTGTGGAGGAGAATTTAATTTCCTTGCTGTGACTGACACCTGTAATGTATCTGTAGCCATTGGACATGTACTGATTGGGTGATTAATTTAGGACATTCAGTGTGTAAGTATTACTGCTGATGAAGCTTTCTGTCTCTGAAAACAAATTTATACTGAATAACCACTTTTAAATTCAGTATCACTGGAATTTAATCTCTTTAGAATTTGATTGACAGGCCTGAGTGCTTCACTTGTGCTGACCTCTGTTAAACCTCCACTCCTACCCAAAAAGGTATTTTAAAAATGAGAAAAGCAACAACTCATTCCAACAGCTTTTCCAAGCCTATCAGGGTTGAATCTCTGGATGAGCAGGAATTATGCCTGATTTCTTTCCCTAGTTGAATGTACTTTAATTCTGTTACCCTGATGGGTGAGTAGACTGAACATGAGGAAATAGCTCTGTGTAAGGAGCAGTATTCCTCTCATTAGGAGTATGTTGTTTGGGATTCTCCAAACCAGAATGCTGTGGTAGCATGACAGAATGTTCCACTTAACCTGCCCTTCCATCCAAACATTAACTATATGTTTCCCATATAGTTAATGTACTGTTAAAACCAAAAGAAACCCACAAAAACTTAAGAATTCCGAAGTCTTTTTTTACAGGGGTATTTCAAACACTATTTTGAACATTATGGTTCCTCTAGTAAAAAAGGTCTGATAAAAATATTTTCATTGAAAAGGCACAGAAAAATGATGTAATGTTTATGCCACTTACCACCAATATTTGGTTTTAAACTTCCAGGAATAAGATTCTAAGTTTAGAGAATCAAGCCCCCCAAACTTTTTTTAAGAAATAAGTTTTTTTCCCCAACCGAATAAAGGCATTTCCTCAAAAATACGGCTTAGTTGACTGCAGCTGTGATGAAAAATGAATAAAAGTATGTTCAGAGTGATTCTGTCCACATTTTCTTAAGAAAAAAGAAAGCTGTGCTTTCTCTGCTTGCCAAGATAATGTAAATTAAGTGACAAAAATGGGAAACAACTCTCTCATACTTTCTCATTAGTCTGCCTGTTTGTTAAATTAGATCAGAAGGACAAGCTCTCTAGGACCAGAGCAAATAGTTGTTAGCATAGTTGGCTCAGTCTGCTACAGACTGAAAAATAATTGGATTAAAACCAGCGCTGCCTGATTCAGATTTTAATGTCTGATGCAGATGGCTACACAGTATATTTAAATTTCAGTTAATATTGTGCATCTACTGAGAACCTTTCAGAAATGGTAAGAAATCCTGGAACCATTACTTTTCTGAAATGTGTTTAAATTAAATGAAATGCAATAAGCCAGGACAGTGGCAGGTTAAATTTGACTTCTCGACATTACTTGGTTAGAGTGAGGGTGTTTGTGTGCTAAAGAGGTCTAAGTAATCTTTGAAATCGGGCAGATACACATTGTTCATGCGCAAAATACTTTTTGTAGTTATTCAGCTAATTTCTACTTCACATCCCAGTGAAAATCAATTCAGTATAAGTTGTTAAACATCATCATCAGCCACTAGGAGGAGCAAGTTTTCAATTATTGTATTTCTGATTCGTAAAAAGCCAATTATTAACGAGTACATTTTAAAGTTTGGATAGACCAGTAAGATCTCCTAGTTTAATGTCCTATATAAAATAGGCTTTAAAACCTTGTCTGCTTTTTCTTCTCTATTCTCTAACTCTTGTTTGAAGTGTGGTTATTTTTTTTAGGTAGAAAGCCATAGAGCAAATAAGGTTTACAGTGATAAGAAATCTACTGTGTTACAGTAGGTAAGGCAAAATAATTTAAAACTCCTTTTTCATCTGACTTCTTGAGTTTGAATACGTAACTACTATGTGTGAGGCAGGGACAGGATCGAGTTCACTATTCTTAAAACCTGTTTTCTCCCAGAAATCTCTTCCTCCTGGGGGTATGTCTACTAAATTATCAAGGTACTCCTTTAGCCTTCACTATGTGGAATAAATTAAGTTTTCAAGCTGTACACTGTAGTTCCCAGTTTTGATTATATATCTTTTTCAATCCTCATGAATTTCCTGCAATCTTTGGGAAATGCTACAAATGCTCAGTTGTGTTATCTCCTTACTCCCATGAGAGATTTTCCAGCTTGTTTGTTCTTTCAGCTGTACCATCATATTAAAAGCTCATATTTAGCTGTTTATCTATGACAATACCAAAATTCATTGCACTGTTCCTGTCTTCCAGGATCTTGCCATAAATTCTGTCTGTGGGGGTTTTATGTGCTTTGATATGACTTGATGTCTATTAAGACTGTCGTTCAACTAAGGCTGCTTTATCCAATGGTAAACTGTCTTGTTTCTGTTGTTACTCTTTTGTGTTGTTTGCCAGAAAGGTGGTTTTTTTCCAGATCACTGATAGCAGTATTTAAGTGTGTTAAACAAAGAACATAATACTGTATGATCTGCTAAAAACATGTAATATGCAGTTACTTTTTCAAATTTACTTGTGAGTTTTAATGGTTCCTGTACCATGTATACATTTCTATACTGTTCGCTAGTTCAGTTACAAAAACATTGTGAGGAAATAGGTTAAATATTCCACAAATGTTGCACGGTATTGTCAGTGGAGATGTTTATTGACCAGACGTGAAATCTCATTTGAAACAAGATCTGTTCAGGCAGACCATTGATGCTTTTAGAGGAGTGCTGTGGCATGCCAGCTCAGTTTGACTGTAGCAGAACTTCAAGATACTCCATGAACCTTTGAAAATATCAATAACTGAATGAGCAGTTTAGCAAGTTCCTTTGTTTTTCTTTGCATAATAATTACCTGACTGAAAAGGCTCCTCTAAATCCAAAGAAACTCCTCTCAAACCTATCTGAAAAATACAGTTTTAATCTAGCTTTCTTCAAAGATATTGATGGAATGAGAAGCATTTCTTTGTTGCTGAGAGAAGTGATTCTGTAATATTCCTTTCCCATGAAAATAGAAAAGCTGCATTAAGGCAGCCCTTCTCTTATTTCATGGTTCATGAATTTACCTGCCTTATTTGGTATAAGGCCTATGCTATTTGGTTTTTACTAACCTTAGCATCTATGAGAAACTTTCTGTTGTCTATACTGTTGCTGATTAGCTGCATTCAATGTATATCTTGCTGTAAAATTTATAAGACTTGAGCAATCTGTAGTACTCTCAGGCAGGGACTCCAGAACATTTTGCTGTATGTTTTGAAAAATTCCAGTGTGTATTCATGTAACTATCAGTGTGAAGAAAGTAGGTTAGATAACTTTTGCATTGGAATACTATATGCAAAATAGTGATTTAGTATTGGTACTGCATTTTCATTTAAAAGATACACCATACAACTTTGTAAGCATTTCACAGTGGTACTTAAAATTAGTGTTATATAATTAAAACATTAATGGGGAAGATATTTTCTTGCTGTTAATTACTGGAAGTAAATGTTTAAATTTTGAATTTTTTTTTTTTTTTTTTGCATTTGTATTAAATTGGGGCTCCTGTAAGGGTGCCTTTTATAAGTTTGCTTTTGGTAATGTAATTTTCTTCAAAGCAAGGGTAAATTAGTCACCTTTTCTGACTTGAATGATGTTTTTATCTTCAAATTAATATAAAAGGGAAAACTTAATGATCTTTATCACTTGTTATGTGCTGCCTTATATAATGCTTTGTGATAAGTCAAACTTTTCATCCAAATTACATAGTAAAGCATCTCCAAAGTGGTGAAGCTGCCTGAGCTGCTTGTTGTTTTGGGAGCTGCTGTATAGCTGAAGACTTAATAACAAGTGCCATTCAGGACATGCTTGCAGGTTTTTACCCGTTGTATTTTATGTATTTTATTTTATTTTTGACAACTACAGAATTCAGTGATTTTAGTTGAGTATTGGGGGGAGAGTTATTTACAGTTGCTGTCACAGACAACTTGTTACAGGGAAATAATATCTACTTGTCAAGTATGCGTTTATCTGTATGCCATAGATCTGTTCCTAATGAACATGGGCTTACATATTTTGAAACACTGTATCTTCTGCATCGTTCAGTATTTTCCTCCAGTTCTACTTGGCAGAAGCAAGTAAACTGTCAGGGCTTACAAATCAAGGAAAATTTGGCTGCTCAGACTCTGTCTGCAGTGGCTAAGCAGCACTACCATTATTGATAGAGATACAGAGTCCAGTTTAAGGGTTAGCACTGCCAAAGAAAGGTCCTGCAGCCCCTGCCTCTCTGCCCAACCATTTGGTCCATTTGCTTCCCTTGTACCTGCACTGGTCCTCGGCTGTCCCTCCCCTCATTGAGCTGATGCAGCTGACTAAATTGGGAGGGAAGGATGCTCCTAAGGAGCCATGTAGTACCTGCTTAACTAGCTGACAAAACCTCACTCTCCCTTAAGATGTTTGCTTTGAAATCAGGCATTTCTGTGGCATGGAAAGCAACAAATGACTGACACTGCTCTGGAAGCTATGTTGTTATTGATAGCCATTATAGGTTTTCACTATCCTTTACATGTTGTGCTCTTAAGGATAAGGCCTGTGTTTCCCTTTATGATGAAGGTAATATTAATTTGTATAAGGATATTGTGAGTCTGTGCTGGATGTCTCACAGCTCCTCCCTTCATTCCCATGCCTTTGTCAAAGTCTGAGTAGTGCCTTAACATGTGTATGTCTGCCAAGCACTATAAGAAAAATACTGCTTACTTTTGAGACCATATTAGAAGCTGCCTGACTAGTTAGCAGTACATCTAATTGTGCACAGAAAGCCAAGGTGAAGCTGTGTTTGAATGTGCAGGACATGTGACTCAAGGAGCTTTGGCTTGTGAATGGTCTGTGCAGTTTGGAGATGGAATTGCAAGGGGTTTGACCATAAGAAGCCACAGTTTGAAGTGAATGATGTTTAGCATTGAGTATAGAATTACACTGATGTGATTAAGATGCCCCCTGTTGCTAAATAAATGGATGACAGGTTTTACCTAGAATTTCTTAATTCTTTTCTGCTTTTGCAAAAATCCAGCTTGTCAGATCGAGAAATATATATTACAGTAGCCAGGTGAGTATAAATCATAGAATCATCGAATAATTTGGGTTGGAAGGGACCTCTAAAGATCATCTAGTCCAACTCCTCTGCAGTAAGCAGGGACACCCTTAACCATATGCTCATAGCCTCATCAAGCCTCATCTTGAGTATCTTCAGGGATGAGGCCTCAGCTATCTTCCTGGGCATCCTGTTCCATTTTCTACTATTCTCACGATAAAGAATTTTTTCCTAACACCCAGTCTAAATCTACTTTTCTCTAATTTAAAACCACTGCCCCTCATCCTATTGCTACAATAGTCCATCTCCAGCCTTCTCCTAGGCCTCTTTCAAATACTGGAAGGTCACTAAGGGCTCCCTAGAGCCTTCTTTTCTATAGGCTGAACAACCCCAGCTCTCTCAGCCTTTCTTTGTAGTAGATGTGTACCAGACCCCTGATCATTCTTGTGGCCCTTCTCTTGACTCACTTAGCCAGATTCATGGCCTTCCTCCATCAAGGGCTCCAGAACTGGACAAAATGCTTCAAGTGAGGGCTTACCAGAGTAAAGTGGCATAATAACTTCTCTGGCTTTTGGCATAGTAATTCTGGTTGTATATAAAAGGCTTCAGTTCCTTCAGAATTTGCTTACTTGCAAGCAGATTATTTTTTTCAGATGCGTCTTTGCTCAGAGTATGATAGGCTAGTCTTGCTTTAGAATTGAAGGCTTCATATCATTAATGATAAAGTGGAAGGGATTTTCACAAAGAAATCCTGAGATTAGTTACATCATGGTCTTGCAGGAGAGAAGTTTGCTAATGTTTATGAAAGAAATTTTGACCTCCATGTTCCAATGATCACGATGCACGAGATGCACTTGGCTGAGTTACAGAAACTGAACTCCTGTTTTCAGAGAGGGGAGGCACTCCTTTAAGTGTCTCCAGAGGGCTGAGGAGACGAGAGAGTTTGAAGGCTGACAGGGGCACTGAAGCTTTTCAGGCATGAGAGCTGAAAAATGTTTTTGTCCTTTCGCTGTTCACATCATCAGGTAGGTAACATTCCCTGATTTCATGATCATTGACAGTTATTTCTCCAAATGTGCCAATTATGGGTGAAAACTTATGTACATACCACAGAAGATAGTGAAGGAGGAGGAAGAGATAATTCTCAGTATGTATGTAGAGTTTAGGGAACTTACTAAGAAATTTTAAGAAAGGAGGGTTGACACCCATGCTTGCCTTAGCATGAACTTTTAAAACTTCACACTGCCTCCAACTGAAAAGGAATAGTTGAGAGGTTTTCTGTTACTGGTTACTGTAGGTGTGAGTACAACTTCTCAGTCCTAATGGAGAGGTTTAAAAAGAACATGCAGGCTGGCAGGGAAGTACCCTCTTGCTGAGCCTTCATGAGGGGCACAGGTGGAGATTGGGCCAAGTACCAACTTCTGCAGCCCTTTCAGCCCTAAATGAAGGGCTGAAGAGATCTGACCTGAGACCTAGATGTGACTATTTTCCCTTCTTATGAGGAGCTGGTCTTCTTCTAAAAGAAATTAAGACATCTTCAGAGAAGTGTTAGATTATTTCTTTGTGTTAAATCAATGAACTGACTGATTACAGTGGTGTGTCAGCAAGTGGTGTCTGCTGGCATACTAAAGCCTTCTGTGGTAACACCTTAGTGGATTCTAAACCCATTTTCTAAGTGAGATAAATTTTGTATCTGTAATTTTTAAAACTACCCCAAGGAAACATTCCTCTTCATCCCTCAAATAAGCTTGTTTTAATTTATTAGAAGACACTAGTGCCTTCTTTGCAATGCGTATTTCTGGAGACTTTTCAGTACGAGGGAAAATGTGGCAATGGCATGTTACATGCCAAGCTGGTATCCTGCTAGCCATCTTACCCCCTGTCATGTGAGCCCTTCCAGCTCTGCTCTGCCACCTGTGCCATCAGTTTTCTTTCACCCAAGAAACAATCTGATCTCTATTTACACTGGATTTTTTCTTTGTTTCCAGTGATTTTCCTCCTGCTATCGTAGATGACTTTGGGTGATTTAACCACAGAACCACATAATTTCTCACAGAGAGTGCAGTGCTGGCAGCCATCACAGTAGTTAGTGTTTTTCTAAGATACAGCTCCTGCAGCGTTGAGATTATGCAGGAATCTTGCTTTCAGGAAAATAAGTAAACAGTCTCAGCACAAAACTTGCAATGTTCTTTCTATAAGCATAAATGTGAACAAATCCTTTAAATGTGACTTTTAGAGAAACAAAAGGCAAATGGAAATTTTAAGTATGTTAAAACAAACCTCATAATTTTTTGAAGCCACAGTAACTCTGCTTCTGTATCTGACCACCATTGCTTCTAACAGCTTGAGGCTGGCATTACTGAATGACAGTGCAGTATGGTAGTCATTTTAGAAACACTTTTATTTGTGTACTGCAGAGATGTGAAGAAAAATGCTAGTCTAGATGGAGCTGTGGAAGGATACAGGAGAGGGCTCCAGGGTGATGCAGCAATTAGAAGTGAAAAGACTGAGGACAGCAGCCAGCACACATGGGGCTAAAATGAGAAATGAAGGGGGGATGACAGAAGAAATCCTATAGAAGTCAAGAAAGTCAACCAGCTGAGCTGAGAGGCTGCTGGTGAACGGTGAAGAAAGAAGCAAAAGGAAGAAAGTTGGCAGGAGGAAGTGGAGGAAATGACTCAAAGTACCTGAGGGATTAGGTCACTGTTTAGAGTGGAAAAGGTACTCAAGGCCTTTCTATGCCCTTCTTTTGCCAGCCGGTCTCGGGGCAGCTTTCTCAAAAGAGATAGCTGTTAATGAGGGTGGGTATCCAAGCCTTCTGTGGTGAATGCCTGGCGTCTGTAGTGGCAGGTAGCCAACGTGAAAGCCAGTGATTAACTATCTGTACTGTCAGTTCTCCCGGTATAGGCACGAAGTCATAGAAATTACGTATTTATATTGTACATTCAGATAAAGCGTCCGTGGTCTTTACCTGCTGTTTCCAGCAATGTAAAGCGTGCCAGCTGTGGGTAGCCGGCGAGCTCTGCTGTGGGCAGCGTAACAGCGATCTGCTGCCTGAACCTTCTGGGCTCGGCACTGCGAGGCCGCCGCTGTTTGCCTGGGCTGGAGCGGGCCAGGGGCAGCGCTGGGCGGGCCGGGCCTGCGGCGCTCGCACCTGGCGCCGCCGGTGGAGGGAGGCGGGAGCTGCCGTCCCGGCAGCGGCTCCCGGGGGCCGGTTGCGGACAGGGGTGTGGGGCAAGACTGCTGCTCGCTGCTCCAAGAGCCGCGGCGGGCGAGGAGGGGTTTCGGGGTCTCGGGCGGGGGGTATCAGGAGGCGGTGGTCTGGAGGGGGCGTGGGGAGGGGGCGAGGGGAGGGGCTTTGGAAGGGGATTTTGGGAAGGGGTTTCGGGAGGGGTGTGTGCGTGCGCGGGAGCCGCTGGCGGGGATCGAGGCTGCCGAGGCGCGGCCCCCGCGCGGACGCGAATGGTCGGTGCCGGGGCGGGGCGGTACCCTGCGGAGCAGCCGCACGGCAAAGTTGGTACCGTCCCGAGTTGCTGTTCACTCCTCTCTCCGCTCCCTCTTCTGCCGAGGCCGGCCGGCTGGATCGCTGCCTCTCCGCACTCTGCCTCCGAGAGTGCTCGGGGTCTCTTTGCTTTCCTTTCCTTTCTTTCCTCTCCTTTCCTTTGTTGCTCCTCGTATCATGGCACGGAGTTCCTAGGCGTTCGAACGCAGGGAAATGGATATGTCGGACCCAAGTTTTTGGACGGTGCTTTCCAACTTCACGCTGCCCCACCTGAGGAGCGGCACCCGCCTCCGCCGGACGCAGAGGTAAGGCCGGGCCGCTGCCAGGTGCGGGCTGCCTGGGGCCGGGGCGGCCGCAGAAGGTCCCGGGAGGGCGGCGGGACTCCCGGCCTCTCCGGGTCTCAAACTACGAGACCTGCGAGATTTTATTTAAACCAAACGCTGCATCTTACGCTGCCTCCTTTTGGAAGATACTGGTTTATTTTCTGCTGCCTTTCCACCAACCGTCCCGTCCCCCCGCCCGCCTTTTTTTTTTTTTTTTTCTTCTTTTTTTGTCTCTTTTTCTTTTTTTCTTTTTCTTTTTTTCCTTTTCCTTTTTTCTTTTTCTTTTTTTTCTTTTTCTTTTTTTTCTTTTCCTCTTTTTCTTTTCCTCTTTTTCTTTTCCTCTTTTTCTTTTTCTTTTTCTTTTTCTTTTTCTTTTTCTTTTTCTTTTTCTTTCTCTTTTTCTTTCTCCTTTTCTTTCTCCTTTTCTTTCTCCTTTTCTTTTTCCTTTTCTTTTTCCTTTTCTTTTTCCTTTTCTTTTTCCTTTTCTTTTTCCTTTTCTTTTTCCTTTTCTTTTTCCTTTTCTTTTTCCTTTTCTTTTTCCTTTTCTTTTTCCTTTTCTTTTTCTTTTTCTTTTTCTTCTAAAGGACACTTCCAGCTTGCTCTGAAATATTTGACCTTTTATCCGGACCAGATGTACTTTATATGGCTAGCTCAGGATACCCTACTTTGTTCAGTGTTCTTAAAGAGAAAGATTTGTGTAACTACGTTTTCAGATAGGTCAGCTGGCATTGGTTATTACAAGAATGACCTTTTTGTTTTGGTAGCATTTTCAATATCGTCAGTAAGGGTAAAAGATTTGGAAATAGTAAGTGCTAAGTAAAAAGCTACAGGATTGTGCCATCAGTGGACAGAAGGCTAATGAGCTTTCTGCTCATTTTGATAATTTTTTTTATTCTGTGGTATCCCGTGCAGTTAAGTGTATGCCTCTTATCAAAAGGAGTAGCAATGGTTTTAAGTAAGTTTGTAACTTTCTTCACTAGTAACCTGTATGGCTTTTTGAGACATACCCATTATGGTAAATTATTATATATTTCTGCCTATAAAACCATTTTGAGTACTACCTTAGGTGTTATCTTTGGCAGATGTGTGTAAAACATTTATTCTGCTTACTGCAAAGCTGGCACAAAGCAAGTAAGGTGGAAGCTGAGGAGAGCTGGCAATCCCTAAGTACTGATATTTTTCAAAATGAAAAAATGTCTTATCTGTTGAATGTCAGAACTTTTCAAAAGTAAAATCAAGTGGCTTATTTTGTACCTATGCAGAACTGGTCCTCCAGTGTATATTTATTCTTGATGTGTCTAACTTGGGGTTAAACACAAGTAAGTGCTGAGTTAAATTATAATTAATGGTAATATACACAGTGTTCTTTATATATATATATATATATATACATATATATATTCTCTCATATATAATTTTTTTACTCTTATGTAATATTAACTGAGTATCTAGACAGATCTTACAAATTTTTCTGTGGCAAATGTGTCTGTGTTTCAAGGGGGGTGAACATGCTGGGGCTTTTTCAAATCATCTTCACCTTCCTTACTCAGGTAGGTTTGCACCTGTGTGAAAACCTAGAAATACTTCTTACATAAAGTGTATGGCTGCATGGCAGGTCGAGTAGAAAGCCATGGCAGACTTCAGGAGAAGCATGAAGTACCATTTGTGGCTTTTAAAAAATACTTGGCTGCCTTCCTGCTTTTCAAACACATGTAGTGTACTTTACTGGGTTTGTTGAAATACTTGAAAGATTTTTAAAGCAGCATTGAATAGTATCTCAATGTATCATATATGTGGTGTGAGTGAATAGTACATGCCATCTATGCAGTAATGTTTCATGTGTCTCAGGGATATTCAGTACCTAATTTCCTCTATGTAACAAAATCAGTATGTCACAGCATTGTGAAACTAAAAAGCCATCAGTGGACTTTCAAGGCTGCTTTGCTTGCTCTTAAAGGGTCTGGATACCCTCCTATCTCAGGCTGGTTCTCAGATCTTGATGGAGGCTCAGCATCTGCCATGTTGCCATCTCCTGGGGAAGGCTGACCAGCTCACTTTTTCAGCTCTCTTCGTCAAAGTGGAACCATCCCCTGCACTCCTATACTCATAAATCATCTGCTAATGTAAATGATAGGTCACAGAGTGGGAAAACTGTCAGAAGAAATAAAACCAATATAGGTAATACAGATTCTCCTAGTTCTGCTGCAAAACTGGGCTTGGGTTAGTTAAGGTACCAGCTGGGTCTACACGTTTTGAGCTGTATGTCTTCTGGGCTATCTTCTCAGGATCCCAGTGAGCCATAGGCCCAACTGTTACACAAAAAGATTGGAAGAACTGCTGCTTACATGCCAGAGGATGTCTTCCCTTTCTTAAAAAGAGTGCTGGTGGGTGGTTGTAGCCACTCCTGGATTATAAATCTTTCTAGGCATTTTAGGGGACCAAAGAGACTGTGGATAGCCTCGAAGGGAGTCTAGTTCCTGTGATCTGAATCTCTTGGCTGTTGTACTTAAGTGAAAAGTTTTTGCTCAAGAGAGTGTCTTTCTTAATAGTAAAGCCACCCATGAAACTGTTTTCTGATGAGAAGCCTTGTAGTTCATGAAAAGTTTGCAAGGGATGTTCACTGCTCTTTCTGATTGTGTCCACAGTTGTCTTTGGGACTCCTTCCCAATATGAGAGCACACATTTTATATTTTGGTTAAGCATTTTTCTCTCTCCAGTTCTTTTGCCCATTCAATTACCTTTGATCTGCTAGGTCCTATCATTTCTGTGGCCTCTATCCTGCTTTTTTTGACTCTTGGGAAAAAGAGAATTGTCTGCTTGTACTAAAAGGTTTGTTTCTTTGTACAGATTTATTTGATGTAGGCATTTATTTCTCTTTGATAAGGTTTTAAGAAGTAGAGGACAAAAACTAGTGTATTCTGCAGTGTTGAATCTGGCAGCTAAGTTATAAAATGGGCATGAAACTTAGCTTATGGTCCTATTTGACTGAAGTGTTCCATGAAGATTGTTTTGCTTCTGTTTTCCTATAGTAGATTTAGCTGAATTTCAATTGCAGTAGCTCTTTCTGGAAGTGGTACCTGAAAAAGAAATATCCCAGCCTGACTTTCAAGTCATAGAGTGGGTTTTCAGGACTGGCAGGTAGAAAAATTCTCTTCAATTATACATTGGAAGCATTTGGTATTCAAATCACTGAGGCTATAAATGACATGGATTTACACCATGGGCTTTTACAGAGAAAAAACATGTATACCCTCATGTGTTAAATTATTTTTCTGTTGCAGTAAGTGGACTCCTCACAATACTAACTTTAGGTTTCTGCCTCTGACTGAAATGGTATCATCTAGAGTGGAAACTAGGGAGAGAGAGGGTGTCTATGTGTATATATACACATATATTTGTATAGATTTATGGAGGGATAGTTGTGTACCCACATTTGTTTATATATATAAAAACACTGAATACTTTCTGTTTCATTCTGTGCTATGTATTTAGTTATCTTCTGCCACTTTTTTTCCTCTGTCTCATTCTCTCTGTCTCTGATTTCCCGATGGGTCCCTTCCAGCTTGGTGTATTCTACGATTCTCTTTTACAAAACAGACAAGACAGTGATTAGTTTTGTTTGTTTGTGTGTATCCTCATCTCTGGCTTTTTTTGTGGTAGTTGCACTGAAACAATGGCTGGAGCAGACTCATGGATGATTTGTTTTGAAACTACATGTTATTTGTGTACAGTCACTGAAGTGATATTGAGACTTTCCTGATAGGAGATTAAAATATTCATCAATCCTCAGGCAATAATTCATACATTCTAACAGTTCATAACCATTTCTGAAATATTAGAAAGAAAGGAAAATTTATAATTTTTAGTGGAAACCCAGGGAATAGAGTTGCCAAACATGTAGTTTTATTAGGTCTGGGATAGCATGCTTCCTGAAAAACACCAAGGAGATTTACTGAACTTCTCTGAGTTGATAGTTTGAGCAGATGCAGTGATTTTAAAGTTACTATGTAAACTGTCACTATTGGCTCTTGTATAGATTGTGCTTTTTTCCTTTATCACCATATTGTAATGTGTAATACACTATAAATGACTGTATTTAATAGTAGACATTAAAAGTGGTGACATAAGAAAAGCAAGCACACTTATGAAATAGAAGCAGCCACAGAAATTAACTGTAGTTGTACTGTCTGCTGAACTCTTAGTGCTCCAACTGGAGTTATTTTGCTTTTGTTATACATTAATAAGCATCAGTTTAAAAGTTGAAAAAGGATTGTTTTTTGCTGTATTTGAGTTATTTTTAATTTATATTTTGGAGGTTGGTGATTTGAAGAGCTTTACCTCTTCCTTGCTTTCAACCGACTTCATTCACAGTAATTCCTCCATGCAAGAGAGTGATCTGTTATCCTAATAATGTGCCTGGGTCCAGTGCCATGGTCTGGTAACCACAATGGTGATGGATTAAGGGTCGGACTTGATGGTCTCAGAGGTCCTTTCCAACCTGGCTGATTCTGTGATTCTGTAATTAATGTTAAATAAGCTTAGAGATATTGTTATCCCAAAACTGATGGAGAATAAGAAATATGTCCATGAAGTATCTCTGTGCTTTCAGAACACATGTCATTGGATATATTTTGTTAGAAGTTAATTTGTTGGATCAACAATCCTACTGCTTTCTGTGCTGCACAGTGAACAATTTATGTATCTTGATAATTTTATTTCCTTTCATTCTCAGTAAAAGGACTTTGTGTTAGGAGTATAGTCTTACAGTTTCACTGTCAAAGGGAATGTGTTGGTTTTATTCTGGTTGGTTTACTTGGCTAATCTTTTTGTTCAAGCAATGTATTTCAACTTCTGCTTACAATCTGAATGTTGGCAATGATCAGTGAGCCATCATTGTTTCTTAGCTTCAGCCAGACTGATGAGGATTCATCTGATCATATTCATGTTTTGTTCTTAGTTTTTACTCCAAAAAAAAATCCTGTTTTGTTAGAATTAAGTTGTCATCGTAAGGATATGACCAGAAGATCTCACTGTAGAAAACCTGAAAGATGAAATAAAAGCAAGATAAAAAGGAAGCTTAGGAAAGTGTTGGAAGATACAGAAAGAACCTTTTTGTTGTTTGTATTGTTGTGGATAATGTCTGCTCTTACTCAGTGGGAGACAGTCTTTGTCTTCCTTACCCAGGGAATCAAAAGGACAGTAGTCCAGATGTGCCTTCATGAGATTTGGTTGTTGGGACATGACACATGATCTGTGCATGTTACACAGAGACTCAGGCCTCCTAGTCCATTTGAAAGGAAAAAATTCATTCCTAATGTCTAACGTAAATATATTCCAGTTTAGAGCCATAACCCCTTGTTCCATTGCTGCATGCCCTTCTAAAAAGTCCCTCTCCAGCTTCCCTCCTAGTCCAGGTTTCCATATGCTATTGATCTTGTGCAGAACCATGACAGTTTTTACTGCATTAAACGTTGACTGATTCTTCTCTGATGTAATTTTAAAGCACATAGGAGCTAATAGTTGTTACTTCTGCTGCACTTGCTGTCAGAGAGCTTGAAACTTTTAGCAGCAGTAACTATGTACCTGCTTGTATGGCAGCACATCCTGATTGATGGCCTTGCCTCTGGTAGTCCTTTGCTAAAGTTGGGAATGGTGAATCAGGTAAGTGGATTCCAGAGTAGATTCCCCATGTATTTATTACACACCAGTGTGCATGGCTTACAAAGTAGGAAACTGTGTAATGGTTTGGGTATTTAGGAGACATGAAATAATTCAATATTTTGAACCACTGGGTTTGGACTATGAAGATACTATAAACTGATTTAAGTTGAAAATTTTTGGCTAAACTTAAGTGTGTCATGATAAATCAGGAACAGTGTCAGATTTTTTAATGGTGCATGCAGTTGTTTGGTGTATATATTGCCACGTTATCCATGAGCTGTAGACATGGGTCAGGATGTTACACTACATGTCATTAGCAAAAGGTTTAGCTGGAAGTAAATTCATTTAAAGGAACATTGGCATGGCACCATGACGTATGCATATGTTCCATACTGCATTTCCTGAACAGAGGGAAACCAGAAAGTTCACTTATCTTTATTTCATCCTTATTCAACAGGTATGTCAAATTCAGTGACAGCTCCTGGATTTTCTCTAGGGAACTTTTCTGGGGATTTTTTCCTCTGAACCTTGGCAAATTCACTGACTTCAGTAATTGTTAGATATTAAGCCCCCTCATGAGGATATATGTAATGCATAAAACTGTGTCTAGGCATAATATGCTAGCGTTATACATTGGACTCTGAATTTAATCTGATGTGGGAGTCTGCTGTATAACATTGTGCGTGGTTACTCAAATTTTCTTAAGGCCTATGTGCACTGCTAGGGACATTTAAGGAGGTCACTCACACTTAATATACTTGGCTTTTTTCTGTCCATTTCTGAGACCTAATACATCTTAGCGCTGTATGCGATTGATACATAATATTATTAGTTGATATGTAATAGTATTAGTTAAGTTTACTTCAGTAGACTCTTCCACCTGAATACAGTTGAGATTAGAAAACAAAACACCAAATCAAACCAAAACCACTTCCAGTGCAGCCTTAAATCTTTCTCATGGTAGGTCCATTCTGTGGTTTTATTTCAAATGCTAAACCAACTGAATACTAGTGAACTAGAATACTTCTTTTGGCATGTTTCCCAGTAAATATATTTCAGAAGTAATGTAAACCAGAACAATTCCCAGATTTATCTAACCAGTAGAGACTTCGGAGCTACAAACTGCATGTTACTGGTATTCCTGACACTCACAGATGAGTACAAGAATATTGGGGTCATGCCAGAATAAATATATCAGCTTGTTCGCCCTTTCTTTCAGTTAGCAGTGCTCTTCCCTAAATAATTGTTTAGGAATAAGGAAAACCGTCATGCTCTATTGTTCTTGAAAGACTGTAATTATTATTGTAAGTAGAATCTGTTATTCCCATGAAATACTGGCATGTTTAGTTTGGTGGTTAGAAAGTAAAAACTGCTGCAATTTCCCTATCCTACCCATTCTTCTGCATATGCAGTAATTAGGCAGATGTTCTAGCATGTCGTAGCCTGCTTTTTATCTCTATCATTTGCCTTTAACCTAGGTTTAAAATCGTGCATTAAAGAAAAACTGTTCAAAAATTGCCCACTTGTGGAGCTTTTTTTTTTTCCCCTCATAGAAATGTTGAAGATTATGTGAAATGAGTCACTGCTTACTGGTAGGGAAATAGCTATTTATATGTGATCGAAGTGTTTGTCTTTTCTAACTAGACTGGTTTAAAAAATATTGTTAACATTCGGATAAATTACGGGGGAAACAAGGATACATATATTCTATTAAAGAAAATAAGTTTATGTAAGCATGTATATTCAAGTGATTTTAAAAATTTTTGCTAATGGTGGATAGGCAAATGCAGTCTTCTGTGAAGTTAAGGGTGTTGATTATTGAAAAAATACCATGTCATATGCTTCTTAATTTGATGAGAAAAACAATAATGCAAAATGTTACATGTTGATGTAATGCAGCTTAATAAGCACATATATGCCATCAGTCCTCTTCGTGCTTGATTATCACAGAACCACAGAATGCTTTGGCTTTTCAGTCCCTTCCATCAGAACAAGGTGCCTCAAGCCCCATCCAGCCTGGCACTGAACACTTCCAGGGAGGGGGCACTCACAGCTCTTCTGGGCAACTTGCACCAGTGTCTCACCACCATCACAGGGAATAACTTGTTCTTAATGTCTAACCTAAATCTGTCCTTTTCCAGTTTAAAGCCATTACCCCTTTTTCCATTGCTTCACACTCTTGTAAAAAGTCCCTCTCCAGCTTTCCTGTAAGCCTCCCCTCAGGTACTGGCAGGCACTCTCCTCCCACGGTACTGGATTGCGGAGTTTAAAAAACATCTTCTCATGGCAAAAATGTGGTTGTAAAACAAACTGCTTCTTTTGTGTGTCTCAGTAAGGAAATACATCAGTAGTCTTCTTCTATGTGTTTGCTGAAGTTCCTATTTTTTGTTTTCAGGGGACTTGGATAACTACCTTGCTGCAAGGTTGGAGAGGAAATGTTACCAGTATCTTGTTTATTTTCATATGTATCACTGCAAATGTAGATACCTGTACAGACTATAGGTAGATAGACACACATAGGGGTGCAGGGACATTTGTGCTCAGTCAGTAACTGTAAAAAAATACTAGTTGAGAAGCTGAATTAGATTGATATGGTGAGGTCAGTTCAACAATTGGAAAAACTTATTTTCCTTACTTGTTCTTTATTCAAAGGCACCTCTAGGCATAAGTAGGCTAGGTGCTTTTTAATCTACAGGGATGTTTATGCTGTTTATAGTGTACATTCTTACTGTAGCTTTTGAGAATTCCCAAAGTGCAGCCATTTATAATCTTATTTCTGGGAAATGTGGGTTGTCTTCTCAAATTGAACAATGCTCTTGGCTCTGTTCCATCACTGTGAGAAGTTGGTTTATTTCTTTGAATTTTTTTGAAATTGACTAATTCAAGCAACTGTAGAATTTACATTGTCAACTACTATGATATATATTGCTCTGTCCCTCAAGAAATAAAGATAGGATTCACTTTAGAGTAATTTTTTCTTTTTTCTTTTAAGTAATTCTGTGGATCTCAATTTTGACCTTAAAGGCTAATTAATTTAAAGTTACTTTGTTTGAATGCTGTTACTTGTTGCCTGTGCTTGCTTTGAGTATCACTCAAGACATTCATAATTGAAACAGTAGTGGAGTGTAGGCTTCTTTTTTATTTTCCCCAGCTGTTTTCAGGCCTGCATTTGGGAGCACTGCATAGTCAGTTTTCCCTCTCTTGACTGCTGGGCCTCCATCCTGTACAAGATCTGGCACAGGTTTCTGAACAGAGTCCTGCACATGTGAAACAGCTTGCAGTGCTCTTCAGACCCCAGACCCATTGCCTTTTTTTTTTTTTTTTTTTTTTTTTTTTTTTTTTTTTTTTCAGGTGTACCTGGCAGACAAGAATTCATATAGTAATTTGATTTACTAAAGCTTTCAATCAGAGATTTTTTTCTGTAAGAAGCCTTTATTTTTGAAATACATTTAAATATGATGCTTTTATGTATCAGTTTTAAATCCTGAAGTTTTTCTAGGGAGAATAGGTACAGTAGCTTGAACTAGCTGAGCTTCTTTTGATAAACCTGAGAATAATAAATCAGCTTCTAATTTAAATTCCTCTTATTCTTAAAATTCTCTTTGGGGCAACTGGTATTATCACTTCTTGGATGAGCTGCTGGAATTGTCCGGAAAGGTATTCCTACATAAAAATACACAGAAGTCTCAAAAGTAGAAAACAAGGGAAAGGTAGTCCAAAGAACAGAGTATTTGTACTTTAACCCTGAAGCCTCCTCTCCTCACAGCCAAACTAATGGAACAAATTCTAGTGGAACATGAGATGTCAGTGTGCCTGATGGATGCAAAGAGGTCTCTGTATCTGTGAGGCAGGACCTTCTAACAGCCAAGAGGTGGTGGCATTCTTGCTAAATGATCCAGAGATGGTGTTGCAATGGCTTGCACTCTGGGTAGCTAAGAAAAAGTGAAGAAAGGTGACCCCAGAGGGGTTTTGGAGAGTGAATGGAACATGAGAGATGAAAATTTATAAATGTAAAAGTGTAAAAGATGTAGTGCTGTCAGAGGTTGTGAAATGATTGAAAATTGAGCTTCCTTGATTCTTCTCTTGACAGAATTATTTGTAACAGATACGTGTCATTTAGTTTAACAATATATAGCTCAGTATTAATGAGCCTAGCAATCTGGAGTGAAATTCTGTCATCAGTCATGGATGTTTCCTATTGACTACAGTCTATGCTGACTGAGGGAGAGCAAAGATCTTTACCAGAATTTTTAGTAGATGAACTACTCTAAATCTGTAAAGATGTATTTAAACATATAATAATCGAGTCCTTGATGAAATGGAAGTTAGACACTGACAATAAGAATAAATCAGACTTAAGTTGCAAACAACAGATGCCTTGGTGTTTACTGGAATTGGTTGTCAGGATGATTTTTGTACTGTAAATCAACACACAGCTTCAGCTTCCTTCATTCAAACTGGAAGAAGGATGCTGGAATGTTAAATCATTCATCTGACAGTGCTGTTCAGTGAGAAGTCAAAATGAAGTCATATCCTTTGCGATAATACTTGTTAGCTTTCTCAGAGTTAACTAATAAAAAGTATATTGTTTACATTTGTTTTACAATTCTGCTTCTTCAGTGAATCTAGGCCTGTCTAGCTTGTTCTTGTGCATGGGTATGTCAAGGGAATTTCCATAAATGGTGTAATAGTAGAAGGCAGTCAAACAGGTCCAATACCCCCTATTCACCTTTTCTACAAACACCCCATGCAAAAGGGTGATTATGACAGTTCTCTGTACCATCAGGTCTTACCAGAACATCTTCGTTTTGCTTCCACTCCCCCCGCCCCCCCAACACACACACACAGAGGACAAAGAAAATACATGACAAATTTTGTAAGCAGTCTTGGATTTTGTGTGGTTTTGGTTTATTTTTCTTACATGAGGCTTGGTAATTTGTTTTTTTTCCTGGCCCTCCTGCGATGTTTTGATGACTGAACTGTATGGAGGCTTCATCTGTGATCCCTTACTAAGGAGAGAACATGAGTTCTGTTGGGAAACACACTTCTATATAGTTTTTCCCTTCCCGCTTTCTTGTGTTACACACTTACTATTCTGTCTTGGCAGGTATCAAAATGCTTTTCTGTTTTGCAAGGCTTTGATTTCTGATGGTGGAAAAGAATTCAAAACTGAAAAATGAAACTTCCTTTCTGTTTTTTTCTAAGTTTGAAAATCAAGGTATTTTTCACATTTCTTTTTTCTTATGTGTCTTCCTCAAATCTACCGCAAAATACTTTTTTCCTTTTCTGTAAAGGAAATGTTTCAAAGGAAATACAAAACATACTAGTGTATATGAATATACTAGGTTATTTTATTAAATATGAAAATTGTTTGTGTAGGTCAGACCTAAATATTCATCATTATCTATAAATTAATACCTTTTAGCCATCATGTGTTTCCTTCTTATGATTCATAAATTATAAGGCAAGAAGAAACCAGTAGGGTTGCCCTCTCTGAAAGACTGCAGAAAGCAAGACGCAAAGTAATAGTATTAGGGATTTAGTAATTTGGTCCTCCCAGTCTAGTTAACGTGTTTGTTTAACCATTGACCAGTTTGAAGAAATCTTTTTCTTCAAACTTTCTTTTGCTTTCTTTTTATTCCTGTTGTTTCTTAAGTGAGCTGTGTTTGACAACTACTGATTTACTTTTGATGCTATTCACTCTTCACTAGCCTTAGTAATCGCCTCAGGGACATTGGGCCACTCTTTTTATAAACATTTTAAAAAGTTATGTACATTCTGTGGAATTGTGATTGCTGAAATCCATTCCAGGGGTCAACAGATGAACACTAATAGAGGAAACAATCTAAAGAGAGGTCCAAAGGACTGTCAGTGTTCTATGCCTCAGTCAATATGGAAAAATAAATTTTTCCTTTGGGTCATACCAAGAGAACAGTAACACTGTTTTTTAAAAGGCGTCTGCCCCAGGAAGCTGGCCTATGGGCCAGCAGCACAGTGTGGTTTCTGTCCATGCTGGGAGCTCTTGGCCCCGGTCCCTGTGGGAGTGTTGGGTGTGTGTAAGGACATGGGTGGAGGGAGCTGTGCGCTGCTTTTTTTCTCTTGGGTGGGCCCAGACTGAGAAGATGGAAGCGTGTGGGAGTTGTATGAAGGAACATGGTCTGATGAGGTGCTGTTGGCAGAGTATAGTGCAGTGGAAGGCAAAACCATCCCACTGGTCTTGTCCATTTGAACTGTAAAAAATTATCCATAGAACTGCTCCCAGGTTTCATCTTGAATGTAAATGGCTGGAATATTCCTAAGCACTGAATGAAGTAAAGTTTATGCAGTATGGACAACCAGAAGACTGGGGTCCAGGAGCTAGAACATAATATGTGGCAGGAACAACCAGTGGATGCTAGAAATCCAGTATCCCAATGAAATGAGTGTACTTTTAGCACGGAGGTAGTGTATATGTGTAAAATACTGGGATATATGACAGATTTTAGATAATTTGAAGTTACTGCTTAAACATAGTTCCATTTTTTTCTTACACAAAGGTGTTGCTATTCTGGTTAAAATATTCATATTAAACATGAATGTAGCAGAAGACATGAACTTGTGAAATTGTGTTAATTTTTAGTGGAAAGGCTAATATGAAAAACTGTTTTTTAGTTACAGACACAGCTAATGTCAGCAGAGGGATTAGTGTTTAATTGGCTCAGCATTCTGCTACTGCTCTGCATTACAGGGTGGCACCTTTGGAGGCAGAGTAGCAATGCATATAGTGCCACACAGCCAAAAGCAAGAATAGAGGCAGTTTTTGTTCTAATTTTCATACATGTTTACAGATAGTACACCCAAGCAGTTTATGCTTTCAAAAATATTTTTTCTTCGGTGAAAATTTGGTCATTTTACAAAACCAGTTTTCTGATAGATACCAAGATTTTGTAAACAAGACATTTATAAAAGCTTATAAACGGTGAGTGGATGACTTTGCTTATCAGCATGCCATAGACATCCTGAGAGCAGAGGCAGCAAATATTAACACAGTTATTCAAGGTAAGGGCAGGCAAGTAAGCGTAGGACTTCAAATATAGTCAAAGCCAAGTAGTTAAAATACAGTTCTTTATAATCTGATTTGGAAGAAATAATATATAATAATAATATATATAATATAATCTGGTTTGGTGCTTTATGTTGTCAGTGTAGTAAGTGTATAGTATCAGATTATTTGTTTTTAGAGCATTTGGGTTTTAATTGTCACTATTTTATTAACCTGCAGACTTCTGCATTTATTGGGTCACGGATTCGTGTTAAGTCCTATCAGAATTTGGGGCAACTTTTGGAAGACAGATTTGTTCCTGTTTTTTGCCTACAACTGTGAGGAGACTTCAGTAGATTTTAGACTCTCATTTTTTTCCAGAATCCTCTGACAGTGTTGTTTACAAGCCATTGAGAGATACTTTCCAAACACAATGCAAAGACTGCAGAAATGGTGGTTTTATCCTTTCTACACATCACTTCTATGGGCATACTTCTGCTGTGATGCAAATTGAAACCTTAAATTAGCTAATGGGTTAATGGACTGGATGAGTAGTGAGGTGATTATTCTTCCTGATGGGCAAAAATTGTAGCACACCCTTTTCTGTCACCTTACTTCATCCACACCCTATTCTAACCTGTCAGAGATGTTTGTCTCATCTATGTGCTCAGCCTGGGTTTTTAGACTGTGTAAGCTCTTTCCAGCAGAGGCTGTCATTTGTTGTGTTCATATGATGTCCAGAACAATGAGGACTTGAAGAAATGTTGCATAAATAAGAGTAATAATGCATCTCACCATTGGGATCTTTCTGTATTAAATGAAGTGGTTTTGTTCTGGAGAGTAGAAAATGTGGGGTTTTCTCATTTATTGCAGGTCTTCCCTCAAAATAGTTTGTCTTCAGAAGTCATGGATCAAGCTCACCTCCTCCAGTTTTCCAGAACTTCTGCATATTGACTTCATTGCAGCCTGGAGGAGGAAGGCTACAGTCTGAAATAATTGTACAGTTTTGAATTGAAATAATCCAGTAATCCATTTTATATAAAATCTAGAGTAAAAACATCTGAAGTAAATTATCACTTATTCTTAAGACTTTTTCACCCAAACCACACCATCGTATCTACCTGTAGTGAAATTGTTGGGGTGCTTTGACTGGAGGGAATACCACAAGGCTGTAGAGACACACGTAGGTGTATCTATGCTTTGTTTTACATAACTTTTTTTTCTTTTAAAAGGATGTATGTAGAGACATGGCACATTATTTTGCTCATACTTGCTACATTTTGATGTTGGAATAGAAAACGTGTAACAGCATTAATAAACTTGGTGTGTTCAGTGGTTACTGAGATTTTCAAACAAGTGCCTAATCCATAATGTAGGATTAATTTCAATTGACTTCATTTAGTTGAAGTAAGATGGAAGGCAGCTTACTATAACACTCTTAAGACAACAGTTTTGCCTAAGACTTCCTAGAATTTTTTTTCCTCCCCCTCTCACAGGACAGTGATTTTACAAAAAGACAGTATGGAAGTATACTGAGTACTTTTCCTATTAAAAATATTTGTATCCTGAGCATATGATTCAGTTGCTTGAATGTGAAAATCTGACTTCTCTGTACTGTGGCCACACCTGTTTACTTTCAACAAATGAGCGATCTTCCATGCTTTACTTCACATACTTAGTGGTGGTAAACTTCTGCAGAGGTTATTAGTGTAATATACCTATTTTTTTATATTTGGCCTGTGATTTGATAAGAATCTTCTGATTTCTTAAACTGTATAGTTACATATTACTACATTTAATCTCAAAACATCCTTATTGTACTTTATTGTCTGTGATAAGTTCTGTTGAATGATAGAATTGTGTGTACATAGTGTGCACCAGACCTGTGTTTGTTAGTTTGGGTAGTTTTCAGTAGCTTGATTCCATGAAAAGTCATGTTGTATTTAAATTAAGCTTTGGTAGAGAAAATCTTAAAGCAACTAGTATTTTGCTTAATGCACATATGCTGTCAAAATGATTACAATTTTTGTTTGTTTGGTTTTTTGTTTGTTTGGTTTTTGTTTGTTTTTTGTTTGTTTTTTGGTTTTGTTTTTGGTTTTTTTGGTTTTCTTTAAATCTCATTGAGATCTAGAAGAGTGACCCAAGACTGAAGAAAACACACTCAATTGACTGGAGTTTCTGAATGTTTGTTAGGCCTTCTCACAAGTGTGTGCTTGACTACCCTTACCAAGAGCAGTGATCTCTAATGATCTCACGTGGTTGGCAGCCCAGATTCATCTCCAAAACAGTGCTGTGCCCTGCAGCACCATACTGGGGTGTGTGCTTAGCTCTGAGTCAGAAATGATCATCATTTCCTGCAGGAGCTAGTTAGCCTAATGCCGTGTAGCCTCAGCTGCGACAAAAATCACAGCACGAGGTGATACAGCCACAGGCGTTTGGACTATTAAAGCCAGACTTATAAAGGATATGACGTGTAGCTTTGTATCACATTGCAGCATGATTCCTGTCTCAGCCACCAATGAATGACACGTTTGTGCTTTTCTGCAGTGATAAAGTTTGCTGGGAGACAGCGAAAAGAAGGACCAGTTTTTGTCCTTTGGAGACAATGGTTACATGACCTGTTTTAGAGATACAGCTAAGCTAATACACTGAATAGTCAGAATTCAAAAGCAGAATATTATTTTCTGGAATTATTACTATAACTTGTTTTTAGACCACTGAGTGGGTAGTTTTTCGGTGTGTTTCTGAATTTACAGTGATACTATGGTGGAGCTGTCATAAATGTTCAGTCTAGCTTCAGTATTAGAGAAACTTGGGAGTTTAGCAGGGGTTTGCAAAATGATACTGTATCTCTCCTATGTTAAATGGATGTGAAACTGCTGTTCTTGTGTTTGAATTTATTGGGAAAAAACCCTACGAAAGTCAGGAGAGCAATATACGCTATTTCTCTGAAGAATCTTTGTCAATCAGTACACTGTCTCATCAGTCATGTGAAACCTAATACAGCACTTTGGAAGGAAGAGGTGTTTAATTTCACCAGATTGTGGGAGAAAATTTTAACTGTTGAATGCCAGTTTACCAGTTAGCAACTTGGGTTTTTTTTTAGTTGATCGCTTTTTAAAACTTCATTACCATTACTTTTCTGTATCACCTAAATTTATGCTAGTCACAATAGAGCAAGAATTTAAACATCTCCATAAAAACAAGTCAGAGCTCTGTAATCAATTTAGTATAGGTTGAGGAAACAATCAGTCACTTCTTAATTGGTTATACACCCATATGAACATCAGAGTAGTTGTCCAGCCCTTCTAAAACATTTGCTACCATTACCTGCATAGACTTTCTTGAGGTTTTGAAAGACTGAAAAATAATTTTGATTAAATTTCATGTTTAGTTATACATTTGTAGAAGGGAGATTATTAAAGAACATGTGATTATGCTAACATTGATTTCTGTGAATGCTTCATCATTTAATTTCTGTCTTGAAACTAGAATCTTTCTGTATGAATAGTGGTAATTTTTGCAGTTAACATTTGACGAAAGGGTAATTTCAATGAATGGCTGAACTCGTATTCCAGACATTCAAGAAAGACATTATTTGTTTTGTTTTTCAGATATAGATTCACATTTGGCTTTTAAGCTTAACCTAGTCTATATGAGGTCATTTGTAATCATTATTTGAAAAGCTGAGCTAGAGCTTATGTTAATAGAAAGTCTAATGTTTGATTAAACCACTGAACCAAATTAGAAGCTTAGGTCTTCTGTTTTGTGAAATGCAGGAAATCAAGGATTAATGTTCAAAGTCTCAGCACATTCATCCTGACTGCTGGGAAGGTTAGAAGATCACATAATGCTACGTGTCTGTAGCTCCACTTGAACCAGTCTCCATTACATCAAATGGAGAGTATGTGGGAGTTGCGCCAAAGCAAGTTTTTAGTGGAACAGAGTAGTTGTGTGTTAGAATTCCTGAATTCATCTTAAACTGTTCAGTTCTCATCCATGCTATTTAAGATGACTGGTAAGCTGCAAGACTGCTTTCTATGGTGAAATCACAAGTGTGAATCTCTGAATAACAATGATTACGGTGTAACCTCCTCGCACTACAGATTGCAGAACTCTGTGTCTTGGGTTCAGCTTGTCTACATTGCTAGTATTGTAGTTTTAAAAAAACTGAGGAATGTAATGGATGTGGTAGTACTTCAAGGCATAGTTGAGGAAGTTTGCTTATTTTGATCCTGTTCTACTGTTTGGTGACAGTTTGAGTATTTCTTAGGTCTAAATGCAACATAAGTCAAAGGACAAATTCTAATTCAAAACCATTGTAGTCTGTTGAAGCAAAAACATGAGATTTTTTTCTAGTATTTCTTGTAAGTATACTGTTCATGTCTGATATAACAGCTTTTGTATAATTAACAATTTATAAATTACAAAATCTTTCCTAAAATACTTTTTTTGTAGGAAAGTTCCCACTGCTTGTGTTGACAACTAGACAGAAGTTCCCCTTTGGATTTACTTTTTCTACCATCATGTCTGTGCTGTCCTGGACATTGCTAGTCCAAGGCAGAATTTTAACTGAAGTTAAAAAGCCAGACCTATCTGTTCTTGCAGCATTTCGAAGTCCTGAGATATTTTCAAATAAGAAATACCACAGTTCTTGCAGAGGTCAATATTCTGTGATATATAAAGGAGAAAGACTGTACGTCAAATTATACTGTCCAACTTTGTATGAATCTAAGCAAGTGTTCATTTTTATTTGGAATGAAAACTCTTTACTGCTGTAAAGATTTTAGAGCTGCCTTTTCCAATGCAAAAGTGTTCACGGGTAGATGTTCTCTTCTGTTTTTAGAAGGGTAGTGTTCAGGTTAATCTTTTCATTGCCAAAATAGGACTTGAAACATGAACTTCCAAAAAAATCACCAAACTCTAAAAGCAAAAAAGTCAAAACCACTAGCACCAAAACCCTACCTTTATGCACTGAAAACTCATGAGTTCTTGAGTCATTGACTGAATGCCAGAAGATAGAACTTAAATAATGACTGCACACACTGCACCATACATTTAGAATAATTGACAACACACTCACTGTGGTTTCTTCTCCTTTATTTTGTCTGCAATCCTGTTTATATTGGAGCAGATGCTGTTTAAACAGCTAGTTTTCAATGAAGATCTATGCCATCCTGTGCTATATGGATTGACAGGCAATAGTTCCTGCAGCATCTGTTTTTTCTTGTTACTAGTTCTAGATCTTCTACTTCTAGATCTGGCACCTAAAGCTATTGCTGCTGTTCTGTCAGGTAGGTTGTTGGCTTTCAGCTCTGAGCAGTAAGTTAACTGATGTTTTTAAAATTAAAATGGTATCTATATTAGTTACTATTTGCTTTTTTGTATCCTCAGTGAATGCTGCTTTACTAGTTATTTTAGGTGATACTTCATTCTTGACACACCAGGGTATATTAAATCTTTATTGTGAAATTGTTTCTCTTAACAATATTAGCTCATAGGTATTTGCACACTATAAATCATATCCATGTACTCATTTTCTTCTTCTTTCTTCTCCTCTGAGTCACTGGCATGAATCCTCTGTGACCCACTTCTATTTGTGAGCAATTATACATTACTTTGGTAGTAAAACACTCCTTTCCTGGATATGAATATTTTTAAAGGGCAACGTATATGCAAAATTTATGTTCATAAATTGCTTTCATACTCTGTGTTACTCTGACTTAGTCTGGTTTTGTAGTCTTTTGGGACATAATATCATTGTTGAAATTTAAGTCGAGTAAAGAAAAATATAATAGGGATAAAAGCTACTTCCAAATAATAATTTTCTCTTGCTGGTGTTTTTGGATTTCAGGAAGAAAATAGGCTGCTATTGGCTTAATATGGTTCTCTTCCGGCAAACCATTCATGAGAAATCAAGCTTACTTGATCCTAAAATTTCAAAGTTTCTGTAAAATATTATGGAAAAAAAATCTTGGTAAAGACAGAGTATGGATGTATTTGTGGACCAGATCAATTCCTAAATATAGATTTCAGTTCGTTAGAGCTCTGATTGGAGACTTGCACTATTGAGTGTGTACTGGTGTTTGGTTTTGTGTGGGTTTTTTTGTGGGGGGGATTTTTGGTTGGTTGGTTTTGGTTTGGTTTTTTTGGTTTTTTGTTTTGTTATGTTTTGTTTTTTAACAGGGAAAATGCTATTCATTTTCCAGTCCCACTGAGCAGATTTTCATTAGAAGTAAGTAACCATGTGTAGATAAAGTTAGATTTTTGTTACAGTTGTGCTAGGTCACCAGCTTTTGGGAAGACCTTGAAACATAACATTGCACCATTGCAGAGAAGAAAAATTCCTCTCTCCCTGAATAATGCCTCATCTTTTCTTAGGTCCTGGATGAGAGATGGCAACTCAGCACTGATGTGTTCTGATCTGTAGAAAACCTATCTTAGATAGGATAGGCTTAAGGGATTCTGAAGTTATGCAGTATTTCTGGTTCAGAGATTTGGATACTTGCATCATTAAAGTGTTTCAGAGGGAGGGGAACATTTGGTGGCATAACACGAATGCTTTATCAGTACTTATTTGGTATGGACTGGATAATTTGTTTCTGACCTCAGTGTTTGAGTAATCCAGTCACTTGAAACATACATCTCTGAAATTTTTTTTTAGAACTGCACCATACTATTTTTAATAGTATAAGTGTACATGCCATGTCTCTGGCAGCAAATTGAAACATGTAAATCATCTGATCTTTCCTGGCTTGTGCGGTGCTTGATGATTAAGCCTTACCAAGAAAAAAAAAAAAAAAAAGGCAAGTGGATGTCAGAATGTTTTGTATTGTCATCCCCACTGATGACTGCCTGGAGATGTTTGCATTGCTTCACTGGAGGTTGTTCAGACATTTCCAATTACCTCACTGTGACTTTGCAGCAAAGCAGTGTGGTCTGCACTTGAAATAGATTGTCTTCCTCTGTAGATGTACTGCTGAGTGGAGCTGAAGTTTGATCCCAGACTAGTGTCTACACACTGAATTTTATACCTGGGTAATTATTTGAGCAACAGCTAGTCAGTTGATTTTGCTGACATAGCTTTGTTATTACACAATTACAGTTGAAAAAGACAGTTTGTATTCTTGTAGTTATTTTTTATTTCCATCAGGGAAAATCTGAACCAATATAAGACATTTACCATATGATGTAACTACATCTGCAGAAGGGAGAATATGCTTATGTTACTCTATCAATATAGATAAACAGCTACTTTTATTAAGTGTAGATACTAAATATTTAATAAAAACTGTGGTGGAAAAAGTTGATGTAGTTTCTGTACTTTTGTAAATGGTGTCAGCTATATGCCAGCACATTATTTTTTTTTCTGTTAAGATTTTCCTAAAGCTTTGTTAGATAAAAATAGTAACAGTCACATCAGTTACATAAGATCAGTTTACAGCTGTGAAAAAGAAAGACCAGACATACAGCTTTATTCTAGTGTTTATTTGTTGCTTTGCCATTAAAGGGATGTGTTTGAGAACTCCGGGGGCAAAGAGAATCTAATTTGTTGTAACTCCATTTGTGGGATGGGTAATGCCACCTTGCTGGCTGCAGGTATGTGTCCAGTGATGTCTTAATATTTGTGACCAATGCGTGGCTGCTCACATTTCACCATGAGTTTGCAGATGGCTGGTTCCTACAGGACAATCAGCCTCTTCATGAAAGCAGCCGTAGCTGGCATTAACTGATGCCCTCTTTGGCAGGCTTAGCAGACACCAACAGCTGAATGGGCACAGTGAAAGGATTTAATTTTTTTTTTCTGGTGAAATAATGCTCTGTATACTTAATTATGATTTAATTGAAACACTTTTGCTCAACTGACAGTGGGAGGGAAGGAGAATGCTCAGTCTCAGTAAAGAGAGGGGGTCTTTTGTTTGCAAACTAAATTTTTGAATTGCAGTCAATGTGTGCATGCTCAAATGTGGGGCACTGCTGGTGCTGCCAGGGGTCTCATGGGAACAGTTGTATTTGGCTTGAAATTTTGTGTTCAAGCTCCTAACCAATGAGAGGCACAGTTGTCAAACACCTGTATTTTGCCCTCCTGACCAGTAAAGGGTAGTTTTCAATACCTGTATTTTGTCCTAAATAATATATATTTTTTTTTTCATTTATTTCCTTAACTCTGGCTTAGTAACTGCTTAAGCTCTACTGACTACTTCTGTCCAAGGAAAAGGCAGTGTACAGAATGTTAATTGCAAAGTGCTTATTACTTGTTGTATGGAAGGTGTGGCAATTTAGTTACATAATGCTGCCTCTTGTCTTTTTGAAAAAAATCAGAAATAAAAGGGAAGAAGACTGTTTTTCCTGCTATTTGCATTGATTCCTTTAAAGGAAGGATGCAGACTTAACTCATATTACATGGTTTAAAATTAGAAATTGCAAATTTTTGGCAACACTCATATGTAACAGGAAAGAAGACAGAGAAATAACCCACTGCAGCAGTGGTTTAAAGTGCTGTAGAAGGGATGAAACTCCTGTTCCTAACATGTCAAATGTTCATTGGGCAGCTGTGCTTCATTGTTGGTGCTTTCCATTCTGGGGATGTGAATCCTCTCTTCTGGTCCTCAAGAGATTAAATAATGGCAATGCTCAAGATGTTCCACTCTTACTGTAATGAAAGAGTGTGACTGCTGGAGACTATCATCCTTGAAAGCTTTTCCCAGATACCTTTGGGGTTTTTTTCGCCTCTTCTTCCCTCCTCTCCACGTTTCCCTGGGCTGCAACAAAGGAAAGTCTTTTCTCATTTCAGAAACTACACTCAGGAACTTCCTGCTAAATTAATTTGCTTAGGGTGATAGCTGTATTATTTCACCATTATTTCAGCTGTTTGTAAAAATTGTGTGGTCTCAGCAGTTGTGGAGGAGTACCTGGGAGGGGATGCTTGAAAATGCCTTGTCACAGTGTTTGTCCTTGTTTCTGTTTCAAAACTAAAGTATTTGCTTCTTAAGTGGTGATAAGCCCTATGTGTTTAGGAGATCGTAGGGGCAATTTTTAATACAGATGAACCCTGCCTTTGCACATGTGATGTTGACTATCATCTCTTTGATAATTGTGTTTCTCTTGAAGATGTGAAGTTTACAGAAAAGGGAGTTTTAATGCAAGAGGCATCAAAGTTTGCTGGCTTGATATTCATGAACCCTCTTACTCCACAAGTGACTTCTGCTGTGATGGAGGCTGAATCCTACCAACTGTGAGGGTGACCCAAACCCAACTTTGAAGTTAAGCCAGGCAGTTCTCCCTTGCTGAAGAGTAAGGTGGTAATTCCCTGGCAAACAGCTCAGTAAGAGTCAGGCTAGGTCCAGGGCTGGAACTGTGGACAACTGTATATTCTTCCTCCAAGATGCTGGAAATATGGGTTCCCCAGTATCCTTATGGCATCTTTTACAGGGCAGATGAAGGGCCTTTTCTAATACACTGGCTGCCATCTCTGTCCACGAAGTTGGAGGTGTCACCGACTACGTGTCCTGAAACAGAACAGTGGCATTTGAGAGCTGAACTGATAGTGCCTTCAACAAGTGTTTGTGTTAAATGTGCATACACATCTTTCAGGTCTGAGGCAAAGAATCTCCTTTGGATAACAGAATTGGAAACAAATCATACTTGAGTCATTTATTTGAGCTTGTTTCTAAGATTAAAAGGTGAGGTCAGGATATTCATTAGGGAAGACAAAGGAAAAGTTTCTTATTTTTTTCTTATTTTTTCTGTGAGTGAGTTTACAGATTTCTATTTTACTATAATGTAATTTCTTGCAGTTCTTTGTGACATTAAAGTCCATTATGCTTTTCTTCTGCTTAGTCCTGGTTGTGTAGAATTTGTACTGAAGAACTGAATAACGAAATGAGGCTCATACAATGTTTTTCAAAATTACAGTGTTTTCAAAAGTTAAATGTTGATTTTTTTGTTCTAGCATTCTCTTGTTGAATCTCCCATGTTAAAATTACATATGTATAGGCACACACACATAAGATACATGGCTCTTTTTTTATATATGTTTGTTGGGGGTTTTTTGGGTTTTTTTGGTATGAATTAACTAAATGTCTTACCAGTTTCAGAGGAATCATGACTAGAAAAGGCAGATGTCTCTCAGAAATATGCATAAACATTGAATTAGGAATAATCAAAATATTTTAAGATCCAATACAAGCTATAATTCAAACGACTGAATTTTAAAGACAGGATAATGAAGACACAGGTGGCTTGTAGAAATTTATAACAACTTTCTTAATGTCTTGGAGCCTTTCTAGTGAAGGAGAGTAAGTTATCTAGCAGTTAATCTATAAGTGGTTTTCTCTTCAGTCAGAAAAGTTAACACTAATATAAAAGAAGTATCTTTTAGATTTAGGATCCTCTCTAAGTAAGAATAAAAAAAATCGAACTTTCTTTTTTTCCTAGTAGGTTTGATCTGAGAATACAGTTTTTCGTCTATGAGGTACATTATTTGAGCATTGTCTTACCCATTCATGTCTTGAGTCTTTGGTACTTGAAGGTTTAGCAAATCATGCACTCCCTCGTAGTTTTGAGAGATTGTGAGCTACCAAATTTATCAAAGGAGTAAAGAAGCAGTCCTGTCTGAACTAATACACAGTTGAGTTCTCAGCAGTGGTGATGGTGTTGGGAGCAACCACCAGCAAGGGAAAAAGCAGAGGAAGCAGAGAAGGTGCTAGGTGTCTGGAAAATAGAATGAGAAGGCTGTGGAGAAGGTGAGCAGGGTTTCACTGGGGTAGGTATCTGGATAAACAGGTCTTCTGTCTGTAGCTTGAAGACACTCCCATGTTTTATCTTAATTCTGAACTATCCTGGCCTCAGTTTCAACTGTATTTACAGAAAGCTCAGAGTACGTGGTTGGCTCTCTTGCAGTACTGAAATGGCCTGGGGAATTGGCTGTGGTTAGTCCTGGAGTCTGAAGGCGCATTGTTCAAAGGAAATATGGCTGGAACAGGCCCTGTTTGTTTATTATTTTTTGTTTGTTTTTTTCCGAAGGGCCGGCCTGGTTAAAAAGTAGATGAGCTCCTCTGTTCAGTGTAAGTGTGGAAAAGGCTCTTGCTCTATATGAAACCTCAGCTGGGGGTGGAAGGGTGAGTAGGAGGTTCTCTGGCTCCCTCCTTGCCAGAGTCTGACTTAGTGGTGTTAGAAGCAGCAAGCAGCAGCAGTCATGGAGCTCATAGCAGTCATAGCTCCAAAACAGGACAGAGCCAACAGCAAGTGATGCCTCTCACAGTATCTGTGCTCCAGCACCTGAGGTGGAGTGGAGGGCCTGGAGGGAGCAGCAGCAGTGAATGGTGTACAGCAGCCCCAGCTTGCCTCCCTCTGCTCCACATGCTCCTCCAAGTTGTTAACAATGACCAGGGCGGAGGCAGAGTGAAAACATCCTGCCCCATCCTGACTGCCACAACATGGTGTGTGGATGCATCCACTTATTTCAAGAGGTGCACTTGGAGGCTCAAGTCTGGAGTCAAAATCTGGAGTGGTCTGGATTAATGGGAAACTGCTGGGTATGGCCAAGAGCACCTGTGCTTTAAACCTTCTGTCTGTGCTGCAGTCTGGATAGGCCCATGAGCCACTAAATAGGGTATTTCCTGTCTAGTGCAAATGTTTTCTATGGAGTTATATACTATGCAAGTCAAGGTACTACTTCGTTTGGCTAACATCTCCAAACTGTTGATGCTTTGATCTTCACAGGAGTGATGTACGACACTTTTTTTTTTAAGATGATACTTGCTAAATTGTATAAACCCATCACTGCCTCCTGATTTTTTTTTTTTTGGGGGGGGGGTTGGGAGGCTGTTTCTCCCTTGTTTCGCATCTTCTGGTTTATCTAGAATAACACTCATCATACTTAGCAATTAATTAGGCCACCTATGTTTCTTTTTCTTCTACTTGTGGTACTAATTTCCTACTTGTCATTCTGTTTTGAAAGAGTAGTATTTGTGTGTTGAGGAATTTAGTAAAAATTTTCAGTATGATTGCAAATGTGCTGTTCATCTAGTAAGTTGGTTTAAGTCCCTTCCCAGAACACAAAGAAGATTAAAAAAGAAGTTAAAGAAGCAATGAGATTGAAATTATCCCATCAGCATATTTTCAACATGTTGTATGATACAAAGATGCAAAAACTGTATGTTGTGGGTAAGAAAGGGGAATTGCTCTGTGAGCCAGGTGGTTTTTGTCTGCTCTCCTTTGGTCTTATGTTGCGTTACAGACTTTATCTTGTATGCAGCTATATTATGAATATTGTACAATTGTGGAGTTATTAATTAGCTTAATACTCTTCTGTTACATTATTAAATATTTATCTCTACAACAAGTTAAAACTGAACCAGTTGTTTTAGGAAGGAACAGAAAAGATAGAAAAAAGAAATAGACCATTTTAGTTCTATAGAAGAAACTTGCATTTCTTCAAACTACTGATTTTATGCTGTGGGAGAAGAAAAATTGTGGATCAAAACTGCCTAGAGTAAAAGTAAGAGTCATCACTGGAGTTCAAAACACTGAATACATCTAATCATCAAATACAGTTTAGAAGTCTTAGTGAAGGCCCTGCTGTTCTGCTGATTTTGTAATATATTAGTAGGATGGAGATGCCTTCTACAGTGTAGGAGTTCTGTCTCCGCAACTGTGTTCCTCAGCTTGGAACAGCAGAGATTTGGCAGCTTATTTTTGCAATCCTGAGACTTTCCTGAGTATATTTTTTGCAGTAATGCTGTCTTGCATGCATTTGAACTCTTAAGCTAGCCTATTCAGAGAGGGGAATCATGCATCCTGTTGGCTGCATTTTAAGTTTTATTTTCCTTGTAGGTTTTTTTAGAAAAATGAAGAAACAGACTAGGAACTCCACTTCTGTATGGATGAGGAAAAGTGAAGTTCTTGTGGGATGGTGGTGTGTTACTAAGGGGTAGTAACGGTAAGGAAAAAGGTGTTGGACACAAATTCATGAGTACTTGCAAAGGCTGAGTTTACTGTCCATGCCTACCTGGCCAGTAGCTAAAACTAAAATGCTCACTGTAGCATTGCAAAGAGTCAGGACACACTCTGCCAAACTAGGCCTCTAGCAGCTGCATACTTCATATTGGTGTTTCATGTTCGTTATATTTTGACAGCACTCTTATTTCTTCTGACTAGAACTTGGAATCATAGAATTTTCAGTATTGGAAGGGATCTTTCAGATCATCCAGTTCCAACCCCCCTGCCATGGGCAGGGACACCTCCACTAGATCAGGTTGTTCAGAGCCCTGTCCAGCCTGGCCTTAAAAACTTCCAGGGATGGGGCTTCCACCACCTCTCTGGGCAACCTGTTCCAGTGTCTCCCCACCCTCATGGTGAAGAACTTCTTCCTAACTTCCAATCTAAATCTGCCCTCCTCTACTTTGAATCCATTTCCCCTAGTCCTGTCACTTCCTGATATCCTAAACAGTCCATCTCCAGCTTTCTTGTAGTCCCCCTTCAGATACTGGAAGGTTACAATAAGTTCTCCTTGGAGCCTCCTCCTCTCCACTCCTCTCCACTGAATAACCCCAACTCTCTCAGTCTGTCTTCCCAGGAGAGGTGCTCCGGCCCTCTGATCATCCTCGTGGCCCTTCTCTGGACACACTCCAGCACATCCATGTCCCTCCTGTAAAAGGGGCTCCAGAACTGGGTGCAGTACTCCAGGTGGGGTCTCACAAGATCAGAGTAGAGGGGGAGAATCACTTCCCTCGACCTGCTGGCCACACTTCTTTTGATGCAGCCAAGGATCTGGTGATCTTTCTGGGCTGCAAGTGTACACTGATGGCTCATGTTGAGCTTCTCATCCCCCAGCACTCCCAAGTCCTTTTCCTCAGGGCTGTTTGCCTCGTTCAAGTTGACTATCAAGACTAAACCTTAAATACAAAAGAATAAAATCTGAATCCCTATATTACAACAGTTAAAATTTAAAACCCAAGGCTTCTTTCTTGGTCATTAAAGGCTTATATGGAGTAATTCCTCACAGAGAGTGAGATGTATAATAAATACAATAGCTGGCTGTATGTGTAATATTTTAAATACAGTATGCTATATGTATATGTCTTTATATAAATATATGTATATCTTTTATACATGTAAATATGAGTCTCTGTATATACACTTATAAATGTATCTATATGCATGCACCAAATTTGGGAAAGTGTGTATGCAGACATACAGTCTAGTAAAAATATATCAGAAAATAATGCTAGGTGATATGAGATAGGAGTTTGGAACATTGAAAGGCAGCAGAAGACCAAAAACCAAAGTAATTCTGGGTGTCACTAATGCTATATTTTACTTGCATTCAGATGGTCTGCACATTTCTCTTGATGACTGTAGCACCCTGAGAATTTGCCTTCTTCAGTCTAGGAAATACCTCTCAAAAATTGTAAAACTTTCCTTCCAAAGATCTTGGAATATTCCTTTTCTTTAAAAACAAAAATGAAAACCCAAACCAAAACCAACTAAATTCCTCATTTTAAATGTTCTAATTTTCTTTAGGTCAGTGCTGTGTGTGCTATTGACTCTTCAGGGTTTCTGTTCATGAAGATAATAAATAACTGTGAAATCATAGGTTAGCTTCATAACAAGTTAAATTTAAGAGAAATATAACAAATTTAACTTTCCTGTATAAAGAAAGTTGCTATATCTGAGGAGTTGCTAGGAAAAGTGTGTTCCTCCTGAGTTAATTATCTGCTATGCAATTTTAAAAAGAGAATTTGTAAGCACCTTTTCTATCCCTAGAGCCTTTATGGGAGTGCTCGTCTTCACAGAAATCACAGTCTTAGGGGTTGGAAGGGACCCCGAGAAATCATTGAGTCTGACCCCCCTGTAGGTCACACAGGACTGCATCCAGGTGGGTTTTGAATCTCCAGAGAAGGAGACTCTACAACCTGCCTGGGCAGCCTGTTCCAGTGCTCTGTCACCCTCATTTTTCTTAAAATTACACGGATCATAAGTCTTGCCTTGTTAGTCTCTCTTGTGCCTAAATGGTCAGGCCTATGACAGCAGCTTAATTTCACTGTAGTTGTGTTAGCAAATACATGTTGTTTGCAGCCTCTCTTAAATAGGAGTTTCCTTTTCATCTTTACCCTCAGCTAAACTACTGTTTAACAAAACCACTGATAACAAAATTAAGAAGCTGCATTGCAGAGTAGTGCTCAGAATATCCTTTGGAAGGTGTTGAACTGTCATAATGGTGGACAGTCCAAATCCATCTTCATTGCAAGTGTGAATACTAATAATTTAGGATGTTGAAATGAAATAACTAAATTATTAAAGCAGATGCCAGATTTCCCATGAAAACATAGACAAGTGGTAATTTATGGGATCATAGGATATGCTGAGTTGGAAGGGACCCATCAGGATCACAAAGTCCAACTCCTGTCCCTATGTAGGGCCCTCCCAGAATCACCGTGTGCCTGAGAGTGTCATCCAAACACTTCTTGAACTGAGGCAGGCTTGGTACTGTGACCACTTCTCTGGGGAGTTTGTTCCATTGCTCAGCTGCCCTTTGGGTGAAAAACCTTTTCCTCATACCTAAACAAAACCTCCTCTGATTCAGCTTCCTACCATTGCCCCAAGTCCTGTCTTCAGTCACAGGAATGAAAAAATCAGTCCCATGTCTTCCCCTTGTGAGGAAGCTGTATGCTGCAATGAGGTCCCCCCTCATCCTCCTCCAAACTGAACAATCCAAGTGACCTCAGTCACCCCTCCCAGACCCCCACCATCCTTGTTGCTCTCCTTTGGATGCTCTCCGTATAGATTTTACTATACTGTGGTGCCCAGACCTGCACACAGTACTCAAGGTGAGGCTGTGCCAGTGCAGAGTAGAGTGGGACAACCACCCCTCCTGAGCAGCCTGTGATGCTGTTCTTGATGCTTCCCAGGACATGGTTGCCCCTCCTGGCTGCCAGGACACACTGCTGGCTCATCTTCAATTTGCCATCAACCCAGACCCCCAGGTCCTTTTCTGTCGTGCTGCTCTCAAGCCCCTCATTCCCCGGTCTGTCCTTGCCACCAGGGTTGCCCTGTCCTAGGTGCAGAATTTGGCCCTTGCCCTTGTTAACCTTCATGTGGTTGGTGATTGCCCATCTCCACTGGGTCGATGTCTCTGCAGGCCCTGCCTGCCCTCCAGGGAGTCAACCGCTCCTCCCAGTTTTGTGCCATCTGCAAACTCACTTAAAATTCCTTCCAGTCCCACGTCCCCATCATTGGTGATGTTGAAGAGGACTGGGCCAGGGATGGAGCCCTGTGGGACCACACTAGTGCCCAGTCACCAGCCTGATGTCACCCCGTTCATTGTCACTCTGTCTAGGCATGGTTGTCCAGCTGTATGCTGTGCATTTTGTCCAGGAGGATACTGTGAGACACAATATCAAAAGCTTTCCTGAAGTCCAGAAGTACTGCATCCCCTGGCTTCCCTTGATCAACTAGGTGGGATACCTTGTCATAAAAGGATTTAAGTTTGACAGGCAGGACTTTCCCCTTGTGAAGCTGTGCTGGCTGTTACCAGTGACTGCGTTGTCCTCCAGGTGTTTTTCAATACCTCTCAGAATAATCTTTTCCGCAATTTTACCAGGAACTGAAGTTAGATGGACCAGCCTGTAGTTTCCAGGGTTCTCCTTGAACACTGGAACAACATGAACCAGCTTCCAGTCGACTGGGATTTCTCCAGATTGCCAGGACCTCCCAAAAATAATCGAGAGGCCTAATAATGACATCAGCCAGATCTCTGAGGACTCTTGGATTGATCCCATCAGGCCCCATGGACTTGTACAGATCTAACTGTAGCAGCAGATCCCATACAAACTCAGGGTCAGCTAAGGGTCATAAACAATGACATCATGACTTGTTGCAGTCAGGGTCCTCCAAGGCATTGAGGCCCCCTTGATGTATCATTAGTGTTGAAGAAAGAGGCAAAGGATGGATTAAATTATTCTGCTTTGTCTCTATTTCTGCTGGTGAGATGACTGTCCTTATCCTGTAAAGGACTGATATTGTTTCTATACTGCCTCTTGCTGTTTATATATTTGACATTAATTCCTTTCAATACAGCACTCATTCCCTACTTTTTTGAAAAAAAGCAATTAACCTTTACTGCCAGTAATTTCCTCTCTTATTATCCCTTGTTCTGAAGGAAGAAGCTTCCATTTCAGTGAACACCTTTCACAATTTTTGCCATTTCTTGATTACTCTTGTAAGAAAACCTGCGTTTAGTATTCTATCTCTGGATGTAGTCTTGCCTGTCCTAGAAGAATGGGATGTTTGCTTCAACTTTTTATTCTGTTCAGTGTTTCCAAGACTGTAATGGCCTATTTTAGTGGACATCCTATTATTGTGCCTTACTTTTCTGGTTTCAGTCTAGCAGTTCCCATGATCTCTGCCCAAGTTGCCTTTGCCTGGTGTGGGAAGAGCTATGGCTGTATGACGAGCAAGCTAGTCAAGCTTCATGCAACTAGATAGGCTCCTTCAGCAGGTGTAGTTTCACCCTTGTTTTGTGATTAACAAATGTGAGCACAAAGCACTTCTGTAGTGTTCTCTGTTTTATCATGAAACCTGCTTGTAGGAAGTGTTGGGCATCTCTAGCAGCTGGAAGGTTAGTGAGCTGGGGCTGATAACTGGAGATGGGCTGAAGGAGGAATTCCTCAGCAGTGAGACATGGTGAGATGACTTCTCACCACAGGATTAGGGAGGAGAGGTGTGAGTGGGCAGGAGTGGTAGTGGTGGAGAGCAAGAGGTAAGGCAGCACCCGTCTGTGTAGAATTTGGAAACCAAATAGGAAATTACGAATTGGATTCCAAGATAAGGAACATTGCCAGCAGTCCAGGGCACTGCTGATATAATGCAAACTAGTTCCAGAAAAAAAGTCATCCAGGTCTACCACTTCAAGCTGTCGGCAACAAGTCCAGGAAGTATTCTTCTGGCTCAGAGAAGATGAAGGGCAAAAAATGTGCAGCCCAAAGTTTAATTATTGTTGAACGTGACTGATTTTTTTTTTTCTTTGTTCTCCCCTACTTTCTTCTCCTTGGAAGAAGAGACGTTTTTCTTTTTCTTTTTCTTTTTTTCAGTGTTTTAAATCCTGTGTTACTATGCTGCCAGCCTTGCTAGTCTCTTCTCTGTGCCAGGCAACCTGATCACAATGTGAAACCCAAGGCTTAGAGAATGGCATTTTGAGGGTATAGTGCTCTATTATTTACCAAGGTCTATGTTTCCCTGTGCTACAATCCCTTTAGACTGTTACTGCACTGCTATAACTTTCGTGTAAAGAGTCTTTGTTTCAGGGCTGCCACTTATTAATTGGTTTATCTTGTTGGATTTGAAAGGGAGAAGAATAGTTTTATGAAGACAATAGAAGGGGAAAAGTAATGTGTTCAGAAATGCAGGAAAAACTATGTTGTCTGTAGAAAGGCTTTAACTTAAGAGACTCTTCTGTATACTGGCGATTGCTGTTCTGTGGCTAAATACAATTCACTAAGTGATGCTTTGATACTTCCTTACTGGGACCCTGCTTCCCATTTGTGGTGTTCTAGCAGGTTTCCTGGAGATGGTTGGGGTTTTTTTCACCACAAACATCCTCTTCTATAATAGCATTATTCTGGGGAAGGAGTTTTGGTTTACAGATTATACTGGATGGATAACATGATTTCAAAATCTCTGTAGAACAGAACTTAAAAAACAAAGCTACAGCAAGAGATCTAGGATAGATTTGTCCTTCCATGCAATTAGTGATTTACATCTTACCTTGCTAGTAAGATGAATAGAGGAGACTTAATATTTTTTATTTTCTGTTTGTCAAAATAACATTTTATTTGAGTGTGAAAAAAGATAAACTCTCTATAAAGGAAATAGCAAAGACTTTTTTAAAAATGCAGTTGAGAGAAGGTTTTCTCATTATGTAAGATCATGATATTTAAGGTAATGCCTACTCTCCAAAAATTATTCTTACAAACTATGTAAAAAAAAATTCAAGACTTGAATTAGTTGTTGATAACAATTTGTAAAAGGTATTGCATTAGCTTGACCTGAAGAATGTAAAGTTTGAATTTTAAGGTAAAAGTGAATATAAGGCAGTCGTTTGTTTACATAGAAAATTCTGTCAAAAGTGGTAGAATTCTCAATTTCTACAGGTAGAGGAAAATGATACTGATAAACCTATGTCTGGAATCGTCTTTGTCGAAAAATCAGTGGATATGTTTAAAGTGACATTTGTTTTGCTGAGAATATAACCAGGGATTGATGCTTAAGATATATACCCTCCATGTGACAGGAGATATGGTAATTCTTCAGATCTCAAACTTCAGATCCCAAGCCACACAAAGCTACTTTAAAGTCACGTAATGGGGTCTCTTAACCCCAGTCTCCACCACAGATGCTGTAGTGATATCATCACATTGCTGTGGATAGATGCTATCTGTGTGGCATTTAATGAATGTCTAATGAATACTGAAGGTTTCTACTGAGTTCCATTTTACACTGCAGAAGTGAAATAAAACAGTTATTCAAGTTTTTAAAAAGAAGTGTAGCTGATAAAGCGAGGCTTGTCGTAATATGATAAAAGGTACCCAAAAAACTACTTTGCTTGAAGCCAGTAGCAGGAATTTGGACCTTTCTTAGCTTGGAGAGGATAGTATACGACTCCTCATCTGAATTCAAAGTTGAGGAGAACCACTGACTCTGAAAATGTTATTTAATGAAATATGGAATATTTATTCAAGTTCCATAATTTATAAAATAGATTAAGTGCTGAATATGTTAGAAATACTCGTAGAAAGCTGACCTTAATCTAGACAGATTCCTAAAACATGTATAGTTTCACATTTTAAATGTTCTCTGTTTGTTCTCTGTTCATCTTAGAAATTGCAATATGGTTTAAGTTTTGACTTTTCCAGTCAGAATCTTTAAATAATTCCATGCTTTCTTTTCTTACATGTATCTGCAGTAATCATAAGTATATGATTACTATACTCATGAGGATATACTCACGAGCATATACTCATGAGTTAACTCACTGTTTAACTGATTACAATAATAAAGAGATATGGCAATTCATTGTGCAGTTCATTTAAATGAGCTTTGCATTAATTCTTTTAACAGCTGCAAGTGGCACTCTTGCTGCTTCACAACATATTGTTCAAGGAGAGACAGATCTTATATATTTTTTTTTATATTGCAAATATCTTCTGTGCTGCTTTCGTACTCAACTTTTCATCTTTTTCTGTTTTCTTGTTTTCAGCATTATTTTGAATTACTTTTTAATCTGTTTTATTTAGCTGTTTATGGTATTAAATGCAATACTTTCTATTGTACTTTATGTCAAAATTGGTCAGTCTTGCCTTCTGGCTGTTATATAGAGGTCATAGTATTATAAAATTAATATTTGGAAATGTCTCCAAATATGATCTGAATCTGGTTCCAACACACTGTACTAATAAAACTATTTTATGTATGGATTTTTCTCCTCTTTGTGGTTTTGAGGTTTTCTAAATCTTTATGGAAAAACATTCTGATTGTAGAGCCATAAACACGAGTAAATTCACTGAAGTTTATACACAGTTATGGTCTCTGACTTCATGGTACTGTGTGTTCCCTTGTGTGTGAATGTTTGCAGTCTTGGGGATTCATTTGTGAGATTATTCATTATAGTAGGAAGAGGGAAAAAGAAAAACGCTTCTGCCAACAAATATTTTAAAACTGTACGATGTATTTAAGAAAAATATCTCCTTTCCCAAGCTTAATAGATGTGTTAATTTACTATTTATCTCGCCTAATAATCTTGTGATGTAGGAAATTAGTGGCTTTGCAAATGAAAAATGTGTGAGTAAAAAATGCATTCATCATTTTAGGCATCATCTGTTCCATTGACAAAAGGCACAGATGTGAAATTTATCTCAATAATTAGATTTATAATTATTGTATCATTCTCAGATTGATAAATTATTTCTCTTCATGGCATGTGGTTTGGAGCTACAGATCATGCAACAGAAATAGGTTCAATCATTTCATGGTGATTCTCATCTTGAAACAGTTTTTTACATTATGTATATTTTTATAAATTATAAAAATATATGGCAGAGAAACAAGCTGCAGTCAGGGAAGAACATTTTGTAAGTGACTCTACAGGAAAATGCTGGTGTTTGCCCAGAACAGCAAATGTGCAAACCTTTGGAAACTGATATCTTTGCCATTATCCAGGATGATCATAGACTTCCTGGACATGTCTACAAAAACATAAATAGTTCTGATTTGTAATAGGAGATTAGAAGGGAAGAAACAAGGTATCAGAATCTCAAGAAGTCTGTGGTGCATACTGTATTTTTGATGCTAATGTCTTCTTTCCTCTCTTTTTGTCCACAGTTGTAGAACGAGCAACAGGAAGAGTCTGATGGGCAATGGCCAAACTTCAGCTCTGCCTCGGCCTCATTCACCACTCTCAGCTCATGCAGGTGATTTTATATCTGTGCTGCTACTGCTATTAGTAAATTCTTGAAACCTTTGGATGAGGAAAGTAAATTTTCTCTCTCATTACTCTTTCCAATGTCTGTAGCAGCAAATGGTTGCATATAGTTCCATACAAATTTCTGTTGTTTATATCCATTAATTCTATATAAATCCTGTGTTGTTGTGAGAAACAGTTTAGAAATGCCCATTACGGATTATGTAGCTACTTTTATTTCCTCACCTACCATCCTAACATTCTGATACGTTCTAGTTACCCAGGTTACAATAGATTCTCTTGAAACTGACATGCTCAGGTTTGTGTTCCAAGCACCTGAGCAGCACTAGGAAATGATACATATATGATGAAGAAGATAAGTAAGATTCATATCTTACATATATGCTCTTATTTACATATATGATACACATATACATGTGTATAGCTGGCTCTGTTATTAGCTTGCTTGTATTTGCTGTAAATATTTGCACACTGGCTCCTAGCTCAGCTGTCTGGTATACCTAGACTAGTCTTCTGAAGGGGCAATTGAAATTCAAGGATGCTCAGTCACCCTTGACAGGTTTTCTGCTTTGATTAGTGATCAATTAGATACTGGAATTGACTTGGTATGCAAATAGTTATTTTAAAGTCATTTATCACTTTGAATGTCATCTTAATTCACACAAGTAAAAGAAATATGCAAATTTCATGGTAAAAAGCACAGCAATGCCACTGAAGCTTTGAATTTTCATCTATTTATATACAGAAAGAGTTCTGTGTGTTGAGCCTTTAATATATTTAAATCCTTGGTAAATTCAGTCTTAATTGACATGGTGGATCTTTAATTGATGTTGCATTTTTGTGTTATCAGAGCCAACAGGTCTTACCTGCTCTAGCATCAGCACGCTCATCTCACCTCCCTGCTCTCTGTGGCAACCTGTATGGGGGCTTGGTTTCTTTCAGAGTGCAGAAGAGGATGTGACAATGCAGTGTGTGCTGTGTAGACTGCTGGGTTTTTTCCTCTTGACAGTCCTTGGCTGTAAGGGATTATTCTTAAGTCAGAAAGGCCTCCTTGACTGAGAGAACCTAGTATATCTCCTGTCCAGCTATATGATTTTAGGGTCTTTTTTTAACTTTGGAAGGTAGCTGGGAATGCTGAGATTCTACCAGAAGAGTTCTCTAAATCAGAAGTGTTCGTTTGACAGCCTGCAATGGATCTATCTGAAAGGATCATGTAATACAAGCTCCAAGTTTCAGAGGGGCTGGAGGTTATGCTCTTTAACATCTTCACATCTTCCTTACTGGTTTGTTGGTGGAATAAGAAACAATAGAAGCAAAAGAGAACAATGGAAACAAAGTAGTTTCCAGTCATAGAGGAGGACAGAGCATGCTACATGTGTAGCAAAATATCAGTGTTCACATTCACTGAAGACAGGTTTATAAATTAGACATCTTGGAGACTGAAGCATGGTATAATAACATTCATTTTCAGCAAGTATGTTCTAGTATAGGTAGGACATCTGCCCTAGAAGAGTGTTTCTTGTGTGTTGTCAGGATTCTGTTTTATGCAAGGAATCTGCTCAGGTGAGAGCACGTGCAACAGATAGTCTTCTTGGGTGCTAAAAGCTAATCTCACTTAATGCCACCAGTTGTTTGCCACTGTGCTGTCAAATGAAGAGACTCATTCTTGGATCTGCCCTTCAAGGGGCTGAATCTTAACTCCTTCGAAACCTGAGAACATGAGCCACTGAAGATTCTTTCAGTCCCACCTGTCCTTAAAAACATCTAGGTCCTTAAAATTACACCTTTTGATGAATCATTCTTTTCTCACTCAGTTCTGTGCAGCAGCCCTGACTGTAGGAAAAAGAAAAAGGTTGCAGCAAACCCGTGCTCTCAGCTCCCTGAATTTCCATTTTCTTCCTCTTTGTTTCTGCTGTCTCTGTCCTTAATTACCTTATGCTCCCCTTTAGAAAAAGACCAGCATACTTCTGTGAGAATTTAAAAAAATTAAGAGTACTGATTAAGATATGTGGCCCCTGAGACTTCTTGTTTACTATGCTCTAGACCCCTCTCTGTTCTTGGGGACCTCAGGGACCTTGTTCAAAACACAATTTTTTTCTGCTTCTGAACTGTCAGACTGATTTCTACCTAGGAGGAGAAGGTAGTGCCTTACAGGCACTTTGTGGTTAACTCAATGCACAGATGAGTTGTTTAGAGTTCACAGAGTCAGAACGTATTCATCTGTCATCCAGCTGGGTTCTAGCTCAAGTAGAAGTTTGCTTTCAAACATGATTGGTAATGCAAGTTTGGGATTTATTTAAATATGGTTGGACATGGTGTATAGTAATGACATTTTAATCCAGAAATTATTATATTCAATGATTTCTGTCTACATACTGCAAGATTACATTTTACAGTCTTTTCATGTCTGTTAAGTAAGCTGGGCTTGATAGGTCAGGACAGTATCAGATTGCCATGCCATGGCCTGTGTTCTGACAGCAAAAGAAATTGCATTTGTTTCAAGGTGATAGATTGGAAGGGAGATCTCTAGCTAGTGGCTGCTTGCAAGGCCTGGCATACTCTGAAGTCACTTTGTTTTGGTTTTGGAAAGGAAGTGCCCAGAGGTTTCTTGTTGGGCACCTTCCTGATTCAATGAAATGGGAAAATGAAGGTCATAACCTGCTGTGCTTCGAGTAATTCAAAAGGAAAGATGGAAAACTGTGCGTGATCCTGATTGCTCATACCTTTTTAAAAACGTTTTGGCTTCTGACTTCATACAGATCTGGTAGAAAAGGGTATGTAGATTCTCTTACGATACTGTATCCCACTGTCCCCAGGGTACTCCAGACATCTCTGGGGAAAGCTTGCTGTTGCCCTTACTGAAAACAGTTCCATTAGATGCTCTCACTTAAGTGGACTAGGTTCTTGACTTCGTGTGTGTACCATCTTAGTTGTTACTATAGATTCTTGTCCCTTTATTATAAGCTATTAAGGCTAAAGGGATTCAAGATTATCAGACTCTTCAAAATCTACTCAGAATGAATTTCTGTTAATTACCATCTTATTAGTCTTCATTGTATCCTGGGCCCCTGTATAGTCTTAAGATTGTTTGTGTTGCTTGGGAATGGAGTGCTTCAGAGGTATCTGAGGTCAGTATTTTCATACCTTCTGAGAGTGCCCTTGACTCTACAAATAGCAGTTCCCTTCGAGGTTAATACTTGGCTTGTTAGGAGAACATGCAAAATACATCCTTACTTACCTTTGCTTGCATCTGGTACCTAAGATGAGTTTTATTTTCACCATTAGTTTAAGCTATCTATTTTTTCCTGCCAGGACCTCACATCTCTGAGGGCAAAAAAGTGTTATGCACCCTTTGTGTAAACTGAAGCAAGGTGCATGAAGGCCTGTAATGAATCTCTAGGTGGAACTCCCCTAGTCAAAGTGTACAGCATTAGCAGCCATGCTAATGGTCATCTGTGGTTTTTGCTCAAGAATGTCTTCATCTTTGGTGCCTGAAGAGTAATCCTAGAAGTCTGGCTGTACTTTCAGAAACAATGTGTCATTGCTGTAGACCTCTAGAGCTCAGGTTGCTACTAGGTAGTCATAACAATCTGGATTGGAATTAGTCAAAATAGAGTGAATGTGAGCAGTATTACTCTATTTTAGAAGAAAACCTTATTTAACACAATCCTAATTCTTCAAAGTGCTTTTTGCACCTATGTTCCTCCCTGTAGTCCTGTGTTTCACTCAGATGCGGTCTGAACTGAAGGTACCGATAGTTCTCTGGTTTAGATAGACACTGACTGAGGAGGACAAGTGGCCCAAGATCAAGATGATGATAATTGACTCAAATAAAAATGTCATATAGAGGTCTCAGGCAGATTTCTCCCTCAACTCTGCAGTTTTCGTTGTTTGCTCTGGGTGTAATAAAGGATCCTATGCAGGAGTCTGTTGGTAGGCTTTACAGATACAAGGTATATTAGACAAACACTGAATACTTCCATGAAGCTTTTTTTCTTAGCCTTACTATCTCAGTCATTCCCAGATTCATGTGGTAGGATGGTGCAAGTGAGACATTGCCACACTGATGAAATGAGTCTATTCAGGGCTCAAATACTGCATGAGTAGGAGCTGTTAAAGAAGGAGGAAATTGATTTGTAAGCAATAGTGACCATGAAGGCTCATGGGCTGTAGTAAAGAGTTTTGAGAGCAGTAAGTAGTCCAAAGCTTGGGAGTGCACAGAGAGGGGTATAGTATGTGGGGGTTAAAAAGAGGGTATAGAAGAAAGACAATGTATACTGCAGATACAATAAATCTCTGTTATATACATTGATCACTAATGCAGTACGTGTAATACCCTTCTCCGCTGTGTAAGACTAGTAGCTGCCTGCAGACATGATTTGTGTTGGTGGAAAATCAGATTTTAGTTTATTGCTGAAGTCTCCCACTATGCCTTATGCATACCTGTAAAGATCATAAAAGATTTCAGAAATAATACCAGCTTTTACTGCATACAGTCTTTCTCCTTCTTCTGAAAACAGAAAACAAATATATACCAGGTCATTTTTGGGGGTTCAAGCCTTCAGCATTATTAATAACAGTCTAGGGTTAGTTGTTGGACATCCCTTGCCTTCACTATCTAGGACAGAAGTCATTAAACCTTCTGAAAGATCCTTTTAATTTTGCCATGAACTGTGTGTACATTCAGAATGATGGGAAGTAAAGGACTGAAGCATCAGTTTGAACAACATCTGGTATCCTGGACATTAATGGACTTTTGCAGCTGATTGCCTGCTGCTGTGTAGGCAGGTCATCTGCACCACCCAGCCTGCAAAGTGAGTGATTATAATCTCAGCAAGTCAGGGCATTCAGGTGTCCCCACCTCAGTAATCACAGGAGCTTGTTCCTGTGGGTGATACTAACCCTTAGTGATTAATAGTCACCTGTGTTGTTGTTTAATTGTATCTCCTATAGGAACAAGATTTAGCTGTTAGGAACAATGCTGTAAATCTTACTTGTCTGTATTTTAGTAAAATGTTTCATGTGGTACCACTAAGATAACAGGTAAGAATTGCAAGATAAGTGGGAAATTGTTAAAAGGGAGAAAACAGGAGTTGTGTTAAATGAGAAATACTATTATCAGTAGACATTATCAGTAGAGTCATCAATACTCTTATCAGCGGGCATTATCAGTTGAGTCATCAGATTTTGATTTTGTAACCAAACCTTTTTAATCTTCTTATAAGTGACATTGGCATAAAAGTTCTGTGGTATAAATCTAGAAGCCATCCCATATAAAACAGCAACTTCAACTTGTGTTGAAGTGACTGCAAAATCTTAAGGATTGGCATAGAAAAGTATTAAAATACATAACAATGTGCAACAGTAACAGAAATGACTTAATGTAAGCTGTGGACTCATCAAGTGTAAGGAATTTAAGGTAGGACCTATTCAGGTTCTGTATTTTGTGTGTCGGCTAATGTTTTCAAGGGACAGTTCAGCATAGCTTTGAAAATCACATCACTGAAGATGTATGAAGGAAATAGTTTTAATTATTATCCATTGAATTAGGAAAGATTTCATGCTGCTGTGCAATGCCCTGAATAGATTGCCTCTGGAATTCTGTGTGCTTTTATGGTCATACTTGTTTGGATGCAATCATGGAGGGAGAAAGGCTAGTAGGGTAGAATGTGAGAACTTTTTGTATAAGACTGGAAGAATAATACTTGCTTGGTTTAAACACTGGAAAGCTGAAAAGCCTGTGTTTTCATTAAGTCAGTCAGTGGCATTTTCTTTATGGAATCTGAAGAGAAATATATGCTGGCTATATATACCATGAACATGAGAGCTTCTGAAGAATTCTACACTGTATAGCGGGGACAAACATGACCTTTCCAGTTTTATTCAGTAAATTTATGAGTGGGTTTACACGATGACTTATACTGAAATGAAATTTAAAGCCAACAAGGTCTTGTAATAATTTTCTCGGATTTTTTAAGTCTGCCTAGATCTTTCTGGTTTGCATCAAGTAATTTTGTTTGATAGACATACTAGCTAGCTACATTGTAGTATAGTAATGAACACTGCTGTTTGCACCATATATTTGGTTCTGTTAGGCTTTGAATCACACTGGAGGTATTTGCATGTATATATCAAGAGTAAGTTTCCCTGGAATTTTAATTCTGTGATATTTGTCCAAGGTTGGTGATAAGAAGTACTGACTTCCTACAGTGTATTTGAAGCAATGAGGAATCTCTCAAAGATGCATCCTCTGTGCTGTTGTGCTTAAGCTGTAGTCAGTTTTGACTGGATTTTGAGCAAAGGAGGACTGGGTTTAGAAATTAACTGAGCCTTAGTGTGTTCTCATGGTGAAATATGGAAATGCTGAAAGCTCAAGATTTAAGCGGGGTTCTGAGTGTCATTTTTATAAAAGGTCTTATATTTACAGAATAGTATATAATGCAGTATTTCGATTATTCTGGCTTGTTGCATGTAGAACAGTAGGAATGGTTTTGATAAAACAAAACTTTTTTAGTCTTGCTTTTGGATAAACTATAATTGTTACAGAAAATTTAAGAGCATCTTCTACTGCATCAGGAGAGGAAAATGTAAGTGGTATGTTCTGTGAAGATACAACTGACTTTTAAACTAAATACCATTAAAATAGCACTGTATTTTAAATAGTGATCAGAACATGCAAAGCATCCTGGCAAATTGATTTAAGGAGCTTGCAATATTTTTTTCCTATTACAGAGGAAAGTCATTTTCTGGTGCCAAGTGTAATTAATCCATGTCTTGAAATAGCTTCAGTTCCTCACCACCTCTGAAAGGATCACAGTGGAAAGCACCTACAGAAGTATTTGAAATTATTCTGTTACCCAGCTGTGTGTTCTGCTGACTGTCATGTCTTGTTACGATGTGAAAGTCAGTCCTGTAACTGTTGGTGGATGCATTCTTTTGTGTTGTTCTCTTTGCAGTGCAAGTTCACCACCACATAAGCTAACACAGAGAAATGTATGATCCGTTTTTATATATTGTATTACTGTGATGCTGAAGTACTGTGATTCATTTTAAAAGATAGTCAAATAATGAGATCAAGCCCTCAAGCTGGGTTTATCTTTGGTCCATCAGGAATTTGGGTTAACAATTATCATTAATCAGTTACTCCCTCAGGACTAAAAGAAAGTCACTGCATCCAAAACTATTTTGTATGCAGGCAGCTTTAAAAAACATAATAATGCACAGTGACTGTAACATACCTCTTTTTAGCAGATTTCAGACACCTTTGTCTGTGGCAAAGACAGGAATTCTTGAAACTACTTACAAAACAATCACAATTTAATTAGTCTCAATATAGCTTTCTTAACAATAGCTGTTTGCAGAATGAGCTACCCAGTGTGTTGTCATAAGGTAGAGTTGTTTTGGTATGTTGATTGCTTGATTATTCATTGTGTCTCCCAGAGGATGCTGAAGTTAATTACTTACCTAATAGCTGACCACCAGTTAGGTTTACTTTACCAGGTCAGAAACACAGACAGTAATCTCAGAAGCATAGAGATACCCTAGGACTAAACCATAAAACAGCCAGCAGATCCCAAAGAACAGCAGGGTTTGAGTAATAAGCAAGCACTGCACATATGGGCAGAGAATTAACTGGCACTAGGTTTTATTTGAAATTCTCCCAGGTATTGACTTGCAGATGGGTGGATGAATGCTGTGATGGATGAAGGTCACATATAGGACTCTGCTTCAAACCTATCTTTTCTGGAACAAACTAGCTTAAATTCATAGCTGTTTCTCTAGTCAGTAGGGGCTTGGGTCTTCATTCTCTGTTTCCAGGCTTGTCTGAGTTCTTAGGTTTCTGGATAAACCCACAGAATTTAGAATCCAGGTACTGCATATACAGCTTTAACTGTTCTGTTATTTTATTTTAGAACAAAACAAAACAACAACAACAAAAAAAACAAACCTAAGAAACAAACAAGAAAGGGCATTTGCTGTTGGAAATACTGCCTGCAAAGTTATTTTCCTAATGACAGGATCTGATGCTTTTCCTGAGTAAGACTTCATCTTCAGGTTTTGTCCCTAAGGAAGTGAATGTTATGCTTGTAGTTAGGTTGTTCAGAGCACTGTGTCTCCTCAGATACAGTGCATCAGCTATAAAATGAGTGCATTCTTCCACTATGGTTATGGCTTCTGCTCCTATGTGAAGTTTACTCATGTACTCTGACTAACTGTTGGACAGTTAGGCATGTCCCGTGGTGTGTGTTAAAGAGGTGCATATATTCATATGTAATTTTAAATTGGATATCAGAAGAAAGGAATTTGTTTACAGACCTCCAGATTCTGGTTTGTCAAACTGTTTCCTGTCAAAAGCTGTTTACATTAGACCACATTAAGCCTAATTCTCTGCCTTTCTGCTTGTCTTTTTTTCCTCTTGCCTAAGCCCATGACATACTTCAAATTACAGCTATTTTTTTCTAGCACAATAGCTAAGGTTTGTGATCATGTTTTATCAGCACACTGTGACAAGTGGGGTTTTTTGTTTTGTTTCTTTTTGTTTTGTGGTTGGTTTCTTTTAGCTTATCTTTATTATATAAGCTCTGATAGCAGCAAAAGGAATCTAGTTAATGGCTAAATTAAACAAACTGTTGTTCTCAGTAGTTTGGTGTCTGCAGTTCATGAAGGACAAGAATAAATTGTGTTAGTCCCCAAGTAAAGATTGAAATCTGTGCTGTATGTGTGGCTTCAGATTTCCTCTGGTTTCCACCAGCCTTCCACTTCCCTCCCACCTCCTTCAGAGAATGGAAACCCTTGCCACCTTGAAATTTTCATCAAGGCCTCCAGAAGTGCCTGAAGGGTAATGAAGAAGCTGGGTCTTGATGAGAAAAAGGGAAAGTTGGAAGATAACCAGGCAAAAACAAGTTGGAGGTGTTTGCCAGCAAGAGTGGAATCCTTGTCTCCTGGGACTGTGGGAAGAGCAGCTGTGAAGATATGATTTAAACAGCTCAAAAAGCAACTTGCATCTGTTCCTAGCAAAAAAAAAAAATAAATGGTGGGGGTGGATGTTCTCTCTGTTTGCTACATTATTGCTCCAGGATTACTCTTTATCTTACGATTTACTGGGATTTGTTTAGGACATCACTATGGTAAATGCAGTGTTAATTCAAAAATCTAAGTAGAAATAAAGAGCGGTTGAAGTCTTTTTAAGGATTCACTCTAGTGTACTGCTTTTCACATATTAGTAGTAATTTTCTCAAAAATTAAATTTTGATTCCAACTGGCTACATAGGAGCTTTCTTCATCTGTTGCTTAATGTTACATTCTCATTTATATCCCAAAATAAGAAGTTAAAAAAATACATTGATTTTCTTTAATATATTGCTGCTTCAGTGTGTTCTGTACTTATTTGATATTTAGTTTTATGTCCCAGTGCTACTTTACATTGAATCCTTTTAAGTTTTTGTTATAGGGGTTTGTTTGTTTGGTTGGTTTTTTTGTTTTGTTTTTTTTCCCCCAAGGGTTATCTTTATTTCTTCTTCAGATACCCTGTCTCCTTGAGATGTAGGTAATGAAGGGCAGGGGTGGCAGGAGGTCTCAGCAGCTGCCTTCTTTCTGTTCTTGTGCTGGTCAGCAGGAGGTTGGGTGCTTTAATATAAGGATGTAACAGACCTTAAAGTTACAACCTGTTCACAGCGTGCAGTTGATTTTTCTGATCACAGTGGCTGGTTGCCTTTCCATGCCTTGGTCTAACAGAACTAAGGGGCAAAAAAAATCATCAGTATGTTATGTCTGCCTTTTTGTTTTGGAGCTAGAAATAAAAAGAATCTCAACAAATCTGTAGAAATACTGTAGAGACTTTGTGTAAGGGCTAAATCATGCTAATGATGATATTTCTGTATTTCATATAGTCTGTGGGTTTTTAAAAAATGCTTTGCTTCTGACATTAAAAGGCTTTTCTAAAGCTCACATACTGTTTTTTAAACTAATTCTCAAATTATTTTGAGAAATCTCATAGGTCTAAATAGAGGGCTTTCTGTATCTGGTAAAATCCAGTAACTAAAAATAAAAAATAAATGACATCTGAGTTGAAATAAATTCTGAAATAGAATCTTATTTTCTCAGAGACTGCAAGCGAAGAAATTCTGAAATAAATTTCTAACCTGCCTGGAAGTTCTTAGATTACTATCTCTGAATTTTTTTTATGGGCTGTCTTTTTTTTTTTTTTCCCCCCCCACTCCTCCTAAATAATTACTTTTTTTCTGTATCCTTCCCAACAGGAAACAGTCCTCAAGATAGCCCTAGGAATTTCTCTCCCAGTGCCTCAGCCCACTTTTCTTTTGCACGAAGGTAAGAGGTATTTGTAGAATGAAGCATGCATTTTGCATAGAGGAAATGTTGTTAGATCCAAATATTAAATATGATTGCAAATACAACTGTGAAGTCTCTCACAAAGAAGGACAAGTGTTCCCTTGCTTTTGTAAAGTCTCTTAAACCTGAGTTGCAACAAAGTTGGGCTGGATTTTGGACTGATAAAATGCAATCATGCTTTTTGATTTTTTTTTTTCTTCTAAATGTCTTAGTTATAATGAATCCCATTCATACACTGTCTCCTCATCCACTGAGGTGTGGGGAAATTTTAAGCTGTACCTAGGTTTTTCTTACTTTTTTTTTTCTTTTTTTTTTTTTTTTCCTTTAGCAGTGTAAGAAGTGCATTTCTTTTGAGAGCACTATCATAGAAGTCCTGAGTGCAGGGCCTGATTTTACTGGGAATGTCACCATGCCTTTAATATGACCTTGACCTGTGTCACTCTCTGTGACTGAGACACTAAGACGGTCATCTCTGTCATAGGAGTGTGGTGAGGATTAGGTAATGCTAATTTTGAAGATCTAAAGTAAATTTGAAGTTATCTGTGAAGTAAATTATTGTTAAATGAGCCGTAACTGAAGTTGATAGCATGTCTTGGGAGACTGCCTGTTCATGCCAGTGTGGTTTCCAATCACTTAACACCTTGTCATCCTACCTCAAATATGTTCATTAACTCTAAGCTTGGGAGGTTAGACAGAGCGTATATGTTGACCCAAAAGATGAAACTGAAGTACTGTGGCTTTCCTTCTCATTAGAAGTGCTAGGCATGTAGCTGCTGCATTTGCAGCACTGGCCACTATGGTTCTACTTCCTTTATTTTGGAGTTAATGAAGTAGCACACATGAGCTCTCATGTCTCAGATGCAATGAAAAAGCTGCAAAAGGGGAGGAGACTTTACTTGTGTATTCCTTTTATCTCAATGTAATTACTCTGTGACAGCAGATTTTGTCAATCTATCTAATAGTATACAATTTCACTTTTTTAATCAACACCGTAAGAAAGTTGATTATTCTTTTAAATCTACTTCCTCTTGATAATGTATTTTAAAAAAGGAAACCTATTTATTTGTTTGTGAGCATAATTTCTGAAATATTCATTAAGCCCAGAAATAGGTTGTAATGGAAAAAGCAGATGTGGAAGACCAAGCATTACTTAAAAATACAGTGATCAGGAAGTATTTTCTTTTCCCACCCGTAATGCACAAACTTTAAATGACTATGGTTTTGTAAACCTTAAAATTCAAGAGAAAAAATTTTGTTTTGCAATTTCGTTTGGGTTATGACAATTTTTAGAGCCCTGTAGTGATATTGATTTAAGACTGGAAAGCTTTAAATAAATTCTTCAATTAAAGGAATGCAAACAGAAGTTCCTGTGATTTCAGAACTCTTTACCACTTCAGTGGGATTCAAGAAACTTCATCTGTGTGGTTTTTTATGGAAACTGATTTTGTGCAATGATTGTGGTAAAAGTGCTTGATAACACTTTAAAAAGCTTTAATCTAAATTTGTTATATGCAGTTGTCTTCATAAAACTTGTGATAGGATGCATTTTGGTAGCTGAAAGGAACAGTGGTTAATGAGAGCAGTTCTCAAATTTCTGACTTTATGCCTTTTCTATTATGTTTTGTCCTATCACTACGTGCCTGTGTAAAATGTCTCTCCCTGGCTTTCCTGTATGCCTCCTTCAAGCACTGGGAAGCCATACTAAGGTCCCCTGAAAGCCTCCTCCAGGCAGAACAGCCCCATCTTTCTCAGATTGTCCTCACAGGATAGGTGCTCCAACCCTCTGATCATCTTGCAGGCCCTTCTCTGTACTTACTCCAAGAGCTCAGTGTCCTCGTGTTGAGGGCTTCAGAGCTGGACACAGTACACCACATGTGGTCTCATGAGAAGCAGAGCAGAGGGGAAAGTTTACCTCCCTTGACATACTGGCCAGGCTTCTTTCAGTGTAGCCCGTGATGTGGTTGGCTTTCTGGGCTGCAAGTGCACATTGCTGCCTCATGTTGAGCTTCTCATCAGTCAACACCCCCAAGTCCAAGCCTTCTCAAGGCTGCTATCAGTCTGTTGTCTACTCAACCTGTATTTGTGTTTGGGATTGCCCCACCCCATGTGCAGGACCTTGCACTTGGCCTTCTTAAACTTCATGAGGCTGACATGGTCCCATCTCTCAAGCCTGTCAGGTTTCCTCTGGATGTCAACCCTTCCTTCCAGCTTGTGAACCACACTACACAGCTTGGTGTTTTCAGTGAATGTGCTGCGGGTGCACATGATCCCACTGTTCATGTCTCCATCAAAGATGTTAAGTGGTGTTAAACAAGCATAGGTGTATGGGTATTCATTTTCAATCCACTCAACCCAGTAAGAGGGATATCAGAAAGCTGGAGAAGTATGAGGTTGGCAGGGAAGTCCAAAGAAGATGGTTCAGAAACCTCCTTGTGGGAAAGAGTTCTTCCCAGCATAGCTGTTCCTTGTCAAACTCATGCAGTATCTTTTGTCTCATGCAGTGGCAGCAGCCAAGGGAGCTGCAGCAGAAGGGTGGCCCTCTGCACCAGCTGGCAGCATAGCACACAGCTGGAGGCAGCCCCTCAGCAGTGAGCAGGTGTGTCACCTTCCTCTGCCCACATCTCGTGGGGTGATCAGTGCCCAGAAATAGCCTGTCCCTCTGGTAGCTGCCACTTAGGCCTCTTTGGCTTGTACATATAAAAGCACAGCATCTACAGGCCCATGGGTAGGTGACAGATCCTGCTTTCCAGAGCTGCTGGGAAGTGGCTAGAAAGGCACTGTATGGCAGGGACAAGCAGTGCGTCAGTCTAGGGGAAAATGCTGTAGGGGCATGCAGCCTTTTTTTCAGTCTTCCTTTTTGGATGCCTCTTATTCTTCCACCTTTGCTTCCCAGATAGCTTTCTGTAGAACCCCACCCCCACCCTCTGTGGTCCTTCTGTGTGAGAATTGCTGGGTGATGCAGGAACTCTGCTCAGTACAAGTTACTCAGTAAGGAAGTACTTCCTGTCTCAGAGCTGCACAATACATGGGTCTCACCCATGTTTAAATACCTTCAAAGTTACTGTTTTTTCAACTGTGAACATACTTAGCGTGTGCAACTGAGCCAAAATGAAAACTCCTTTTGGAATTGTTCATTCATCTGGAGGTAGCTCATGCATATGTGGGGGAAGGAGGGATGCAGGGGGAATATAAAGAAATAGAAGCAATTATAGAGGAGGAGAAAGTTTTTTTTCCAGAGTTCAGTCTTTGATGCATTCAGCAGACCCTCTAGGACATAATCTCTATGTTTTAACACTAGTTATGTACTGTAGTTCCTTTTTTCACACTGCATGTATTTGACTTGGGTTTTAGCTTGTGGATGGGAACTGGGAGCAGGAAGTAAGGCATTAGAATGGAGAGGAGCAGGATTACTTTTTAATTTTTTTTAGACACTTAGCTTCAAGGATAGGGAACCTGCATGAAGAGATTTCAGGTTTGTGATTTGGCATGACTTCAGTTCACCTTTATAAAATTACACTTTTTTTGTAAGACTAGACATAATATTTGTACTGGCTTTAAAACAGAGCATAAATTCTGCTTTCTCCTTTAACTTGTTAAATTTTTTGTTAATAAAAAATTGTCCTGTTTTGTTTTATATTTATGTATTACTTTGCTTTTTTAACATACTTGATACATTTGTACTCCAGTCATGGGCACCGAAATGACAGGTAAACGTTGCCTCCTTAAAAATCTGAACACAACTAATTGTTTTTTGGTTCAGCACTTTGAATGCTCGATGTTCGTGCTGTCTATGTGTAGCTCCCCTCAAGTGGGGAAGACCAGAAAATGGTTTTGTTGTGTGGTTGGTTTTTGTTTGTTTGTTTTTTATTCTGAGTGAGCATGATTTTTGCTGCAAAATTATTTTACCTTATTTATGTAGCTAACATTTAGCAGGTTTGCTTTTACCTAATTATTCTTTGCAGTTGTGTCATGTTGGCCTGATTGTTTGCTGGTGTCCATCCTATACTGATATCGCTTAAAGTGCTGCACTCCTAGTTAAGTCAGACTGTGTTGGTTATTCTGTGGTTCAGAGTGTGGCTTGCATTCTTTCACAAATTTTTAATTCACTTCCCAGTAATTTTCATCTGATGGACCCGAGAGTTGTGAAGATTCATGTGGTCCATTTGTATTGTGAGACATTATTTGCATTAGTGAGACATCAATTCTGTGAAGCTGTTCATTCACTTCTGGTTGTTTCATCTCACAAATTTGTGACTAGAAGAACCATTAAAAAAATTCTGTAAGCTTAAGTCATCCTTGGTGAGTGCTTGTTTATGGTGGTCCCCTGTGAAAGTTTACTCTTTATTAAAAGCTTTGTTTGTGTCATTTTGAAATGCAGCTTTGCACTGTTCTATTTCCCCAGATGTTTCTGTATTAGGCTACTGCAGTGTTCATTTGACTAACCTTGGTTTCTCAACAGGACTGATGGTCGTCGCTGGTCTTTGGCTTCTCTTCCTTCCTCTGGTTATGGTACCAATACACCCAGCTCAACTGTTTCTGTAAGTATCCACTTTTCTGTGCTGATAGATTTCTATTACATGCTGCATCTCCTCAAACGTGACTTACTTCACTTAGTAGAAGGCAACGTAGGTTTTGTTAGACTTTGAAATAATATGGGATGTGAAACCATTTAAACAGAAGAAAACTTCAGGTAATATGTGCTTTGCTTAGATGTATTTTTTGACACTGAGTAGCATCTTACTGCTCTCTTTCTATCTGTGGGGAGATGGAGGGGAGACATACTGCCTTAGTAACAAGAGGGAGAAACTACTCTGACATGATTCATCACTGCTGTCTAAAGATGGGATGTATCACAAATTTTCCTTTATCTTTGGCAGTAGTAAGATGTTAACTTACGATGATAGGTTAAATATTTACCATTTTAGATGGCTAAAATTAGAAGAAGAATCCTTAGGGATACATAATAGCATAAATATATGTCTGATTTGTTAAATTTTTCCTGTTAAAGCAATCCTTTTGATATCATCTTGGATCAGCCCCCTCTTCCATACACGTACCATCTAACTTGTGATGTTCACCATGACAGTGCATGAGATTCTGCTTCAATAGTTGGGAACAAGGCAATGGGAGAAGTATGATTGTACTTTTGCACATTTTGCACACTGGTGAGGTAGTACTAGGCTGTGTTGCAACCTGGAATTAAGCTGTCCATTGTGATAGTCCCACCTGACAGACTGGGGAAACAGAGCTATGGAGAAAGCCTACTTTGGAAATTGCAAATAGTTGGCATTTTGACATTTACATTACATCTTCTGCAGTAAAGGACTTGGTCCCTGTAGATCCAGCTGTGAGTCTTCAGGAATTGTTGTGTATTTTTAACCTCATTTTTTATCTTCATGGTTGTATCATTAACAGAAGTTCTGTTTTATGAGTGAAACTTATTAATGGACACCAGAAAACTGATTAAGTTGTTTGGTTTGGTTCAGTTTCTTTGTTTGTTTGTTTCTTTTGCAATTTAGGTAAGCTTTCTTTTCCCCTGGGTGTTTTCTGTTTCTCTTGTGAAATAGTTGAATTCCACATCCTCTATACTGATGAAACATAACCATTTTAGGTCATGATGAGCTAAATGATGAGCTCTTACTTTATATGTGTCCACAAAGGTTTCTGGAAAGTCAAGTCAGTTCTTGCTGACTTGAAACTACGGTGAGGGATTTAATGTATCTTACAAACTGTCTCAGAAGCACTGATTTTTGACCTCTGCTTTCCTTCCTATGTAGATACTGCTTTTGCCTAGCAAATTGCTTGGGTTTATATTAATTACCTAAGCACTTTCCATTGTACATGTTTGTATACCTCTTGTACACTGGAACTAGATGAGATATGCTATACTCTTCACTTAAAATATATTGACATAAAGGAGGTTATGTCAGATAATAATTAATTGCCATAGCAACCCCATTGTTATTACAAAAAAACAAGCTTGTGCTAGGAAGGAAATGAAAAGCTGTGTCAAAAATATACCAAAACACAGTTTTAATTTTCAGTCCATACACATCTGCTTTTTCTTCAATATTTTCAGTTTTAAAATGACAGTTTATTTGTATACTTCTTTCCCAGTTAAGTTTACTAAGTACTGTACACATACTGGCATGTGGAGCAGTTTAAAATTTTTTATTTTTAATTTCTTATTAAAAAATAGTCATTTACAGACTTAGATATCTTCCATAATAGACTGTTGTTGATGCCTTGATGTTTTCTGACTAGACCACATCTTCTAAATTATTAATTAGGTGCCTTCCCTAATATTCAACAGTTTCTGACTTGTGAAAAGAAACCTGTTTTTCAAAAAGACAATTCAAATTTGGGTAAAGAAACCATCGGAGAATTCATGCCATAAATTTCCTATGTTTCAGGTTATGTTTTTTTTTCCCCCTAGGAATTCTCTTATGATAGTGACACCTGAAAAAGTACTGTTACAACCTCTAAATTTTCAATCTAACCACTGTTCCTTTACCTCTTAGTAGAGAGGCATTTCACCTCCTTTTACTCACTGGATGATGCACATTAATTAGAAAATATAAACTGGAAGTGTGCCCATCAAATTGCTTTAATGTACTTTCTCAGAATCTGGAACAGCTAGCACTGTGCAGCCTCTTCCCTCACATTCTTAGAAGTTCTGAGAAGCATTCAGAGACCACTTTATGCACTAAGTCTAGGTACAGAACGCTTCCTTTTTAGTGCTGGATGAGTAAGATTCACGTTAATCCAGAGATCCATCAACTGAAGATCAAAAACAGTTTTTACACATCACAGTGGAGCACAACTTTGATCTTGACAAGCAAATGAAAGTCAAAGCAGGGGCAGAAGAGTCTGTAGTAATCACAGTTATGCTCAGTTGAGTTAGCTTACCTTTTCTTGTTAGCCTGTTTTTTCATTTTTTAATACTGGAAGTGACAAGTTAATTGAATTTCAAATGTAATGGAAATGTATTTCAAATTTAAAATGTGAAGTACTTAGAAGTGGTGCAAGTACTGCATATACCAGTTTTCACGACAAAGTTGAAATTAAATTAAAATATCTCCTGCTAAGATTATTCAATTTGAAGGAAACTCTGGGTGTCTTGAGTTCTATAAAAGTTGGATCAGATCTTGCCAGTTACGAGATGTGATTGAGAGCAAGTCTATGAAACTTAAGTGAGAGCATACTCAGTTGTATATTTTTGCCAGTCAGTTATATTCTTGGAAGCTTATTTGGGTGGGGAACCAGGGTAAGAATACCAGAAAAGAGTCTTTGGGCTTACATTAGCTGTCACTGGCTGCAAATTTGTCTCTGTTTTTTTGAAGGACTGTTCGCGTTGCCTTGATGCACAGCGATTGTGCGTATGGAAAATACATTAAATCTTACATGATTTTTTTAAAGTAGCTATTCTAGAATGCAGGGAGAGATTTTTTTTTTTTAAAAGTTTTACTATGGGGACTTGGATTTGTACAGAGATCAGAATTCAGGCCACCGTGAAAACCACTCTGTGCCTTGTGATGGTTCTGATACAACTGAGAATTGTTAGTGAATTCCTGTTGGATCTAGACTCTGTGACACTTCAAGAAAAAGTGTTATAGAGGTTATTGTCCTTCTGATCTTCCCAGAATCCCCTGAAGCCAAGGAGATAGAGATCGATTTTATGGAAGAAATCCGTGAAGGGTGGTGTTGGCAAATTTCCCTGTGCTAGAGTATCTTTTATTTCATGGAACTTGCCTGTAGGAAAAATGCCATCTCAGGTTAACTGCAACTAGCTGCCTAAGTGTGAAGTAGCAAAGACGTATCTATGCTATGTTTTGAATTATGCATGGAAATGTGGTAAGGCTGAATTTCATAAATGAGATACTGTGACTAGGCAAGTCATAACTTACCATGTGAACTGTGGTAAATTCTTGGTGTGCGTGCTTCTTAGCCTGAAGCAAAGCAAGGTAATGCAGTCTCGCTAATCTTAACTTCTGTTGTGATGCAGCCTTCCCACATCTCCTGTACAAGGTAAACTTTCTCAGCAGTCAGCTTTCTCTTCCTTCTTGCTTTTAGAAGATGACTTAATGAGATCTAGTGTGATAAGTAGTAATTTCTTGAGTTCCTAGGAACTCAAGAATATATGCAGCCTTTACCACACAAATAAGTTAGAAGTCAGGTAGACTCTATAGTTTCTCTGCTTACCAGCTGGGATAGTACCTGAAGACTTTAGCAATGTAGGACAATGTGTGTATAGTACTAAAGTGTATTGATTTTGCTCACTTGGGATAATATAGCAAAGAAGCCCTTAGTGCGTTGGTGTCCATTAGAAGTGCAGTCACTCAAGGGCCTTGGTGCCCTTTATGAGAAGACAGATGAGAACAATAATATGCACATGAGTATTGACATATGGCATAGACTCACTTTTCCAACAAAGTCAGCTGGAAACAGAGGAACTCCAGAAAAGTACAGTATTTGGACTTCTCCTCTGCAGGTAAAACAAAGGGAATGTCTGCATGGCACCAAGCACCTTTGTGCAGTTGTACAGGATATTTGTGAACAAGCTATATTGGAAACTTGTTTTGGTACCAGAAGCTACAGTAGAGAATATTTCTGTCTACACCTCTCAGGCCAAATTAGCAGGGCTGGTTGTTAATGCATTGGACTATGTACATGTTATTTACAAGGTTATCAAATCCAGGCTCAGGGAAGCCTGAGTTCTACCTCCAAACATTTAGTGTGGCTCCAGTAGGTATCCACACTGCATAAGGCAGTAAAATGTGGCAATATGATCATCCACACCGCTTTATGTAGCGTGTCTTTGTACATGCAACTTCCAATTTGATTCCAGTCTGTATCTTCCAGTTTTATTCTAGGTAGATGTTGTGAGTGTAATTCCTTCCACTTTTGTCAGCCATAGACTCTACCTTGATAAATGTATTAAGTTCTTTCACTTGAATACACAGGATTTTAGAATAAGTTAGTGTGAATTTTATCAGCAAGAATTTAAGTTACATTTACTTATATTTTTTAAGCCTCAATAATGTCTTGCATATGTATAATAAAATTCCTTTGTTTTGTAGATTTACAATGTGTATTCTGGCAGTAAATTGTACTCCACAGTTATCGTATGTACATTGTCCTACTCAAATAATTAATTTTCAGCAGACCCCATTTTAGCTACTCTTACCTACTTGTGTGCGTTACTGACATTAGATGTCATCTTCACTTCAGAGGGAACCTGATGTTTTGAAATGCAATGTCTCTGTCTTCCGGGACTAAAATATAGTTATTCTCTTTATTTTCTTCTTTTAATTCATAGCCAGGCATGGGAAACAATGACAGTTTTTAAAAAATTAGATCACCTTATTAATGAGCCCTGAATTATGGTCTTGCAAATATGTTTTTCACTCTGATAGTTTTTTCACTCTCTTCTGCTCTTGTAGTCATCCTGTTCATCCCAAGAGAAGCTACACCAGTTACCATACCAGCCAACGCCTGATGAACTCCATTTTTTGTCTAAACATTTCTGTACCACCGAGAGCATTGCCAGTGATAACAGGTGCAGAACCACTGCAATGCGCCCTCGGTCCCGTAGTCTCAGGTGAGTTTGTGTGGAAATAGGGGCTAGAACTATATTTGCATCTTCTGGAGCATCATGGTTTTGCATATTAGAAGCATTCACCATTTCTTTAATTGCATATGTAATTATAATTATACATACAAAAACATATATATATATGTATATATATATAAAAAACATAAATATATATATATATATAACATAATATAAAAATAAAAGTATAATAAAAGAACCATGCATCTGAGTGAATTATGGGTACTTCCTAAAAATTCTTACTCCTGGTTTTGATCATGGCTCACTTTAGTGGCTAACATTGTCAACTTCTTCTTAATGAAGGCCACTAACCTCTATGAATTGTCTTGATTAGCTACTCAAACTGTCCTCAAGAGAGAGTCCTTATTTGCAAAACTAATTCAAAATGTATTTATATCCTAGGACTATCTGGAAAGAAACGGGATAAAGAACAAAGGGGTGGGTGGGTGGGCATGTACTCCTTTATTTCCTTCACCAAGGTAAACTTGAGTTTCTTGTTTCCCAAAGTCTGGGCCTCTTCATTTCGTTCTCAGTGGCCATTTGTGTAAGATGTTTTTATCCAAGGTGTATTTTAAGCAGTCGGAATAGCTTAGGCTTGGAAAATTGAGATGAATTAGTGGAAAAGTTTTCAAGAACTGGAAGGAACAAAAAGGAAGGACTACATTTCTAATTGTTATGTTGATCCTTTCAAAATTACAGTAGTTTCACAGGTATGCAGATCTTAAGGATTGAGGAATGTAGTGCAATATATTTTAGCTGTGGTTTTAAATTTTTTACTTAAAAATCTGTGTAGACTATTGTGAGAAATATAGTTGGTAACTACAGGAAACTGCATGATTACTACGAAAAAAATCCTGTTAATTAGAAAACTACAGATGAAAACTGTATTGTGTTTATTGCCTTATCTTTTTTCAATTTGTGTTCCATGTTTTACACCTAAAAAAATTAAAATCTTTCATTTGAGCTCAGAGAATGTGTACAAATGCCTCACAGCAAAAACAAGTGCCAAGTATTTTCAGAGGCGTATTATACTTCAGAAGTGCTGTGATGAAATTATGTACCTGCCCTGTCCTCAGTGGATTTGCTTATAGCTGTCCTTAACAGATTGTCAGTTAAAGGACCACCCATCATTGTGGTACTGTAAAACAAATTCTAGTCTTCCATTTTTAACTATTTAGAAAGCCAAGACCCAATTCTGCTCATGCGAGAAGCCACTATACTAAGATAAAGTCACTGCCAGATAATGACATTCCCCTTGTGGAGTCTCTTTCATACTCAGCATCTTTTGGATCAAGCTGAATGGGCCAGTGTCAGGAGAATCAGATGGAGATTTTTCTAAGGAATTGAAAGTGGCTAATGAAGGCTCATGATAGCTGCACAGTTTCGTAGGTTAGCCAAGGCCACAGATACCTTTTATGGATTTTTTCCTGCAAGGCTCATGCTTTTCTTACAGGCACAGTGACCCAAAATTGTTACGTATACTTGTACAGCATTATTTGTAGAAAGTTGCTGCCTTTAACTGCTGGTCAGATGGAAAATAGATTCTTTTGAGTATAATTTTTTGTTAGTATGGGGTTGTTTTTTTATTTTATTTTGTGTGTATTTTTTGTTTGTTTGCTGTTTTTTTATGTTCTACCTATTGTTAAAATAATTAAAAAAAAATAATAAAAAAGGAAAAAAAGGCATCCTTCTCAAATTTTTCACCTGCAGCTAACAGAATTCTTGGACTTCAATAGCAGGTTATGCTATTTTGATTGTAGGTAACCTTCAAAGGGGCAGTTATAGCCATAATTAACAGGTACATATATCTTTGTTGCCCTTCTAAGAAAAAGATGATGTTCACAAGTGTTGCAAAACTGATGGTGTCCTACAGTGTAGCTACAAACTAAGAATGTAACATAGTAGTTAAAAATCAAGCACATGAAATAGTCTTTAGAGTCAATCAGAAACAGCAGAAAGGAACAAAGTGTATCAGCTGGTTGGTGGATGTACCAAGGATGTACCTTGGTCAGATGTACATTTCCAGTGAAGCCTGTGTTGTCCTTTTGTTTAAAAGAAGCTGTACAAAAATCAATAATTTATCGCAGTTCATGCTTGGACACAATATAAAGGGATCATTTCCTTTGCTTGCAGCCCTGGACGTTCTCCTACCTGCTGTGACAATGAAATAATTATGATGAACCATGTCTACAAGGAAAGGTTCCCAAAGGTAATGAATTGTATTCAAGGTAACCAGTATCTAAATTGATAGGCTACATAGGTTTTAAGTAAGTGGTGTTTTTGTTATGGGAACTAATGATCAAAATGTAATGGCTTTCATAAAGCATCACCAAGCTCTTACAAAGATAAAATCACAAAAAAGAAAATCCCTCTTGAGAACTGGACATTCATGTGGCAAAGCTGCTGAACTGGTTTTGAAATGAATGATGCTGGTAATATATTCTGCTGATTGAAAACAGGCACTGCATCTGATTTCAATAGGTGCTGTGTACTTGGGCAAATGTATGCTGAATTAGTAAACCATAAATAGTTTCTCTTGCTAAGTTTTATTGAGAATCAGCTGATAAACCTGCACATTACTTCCTTTAGTAACATTTATTCCTTTTCCCAAACACTCATATATACTTACTTCAATTGTGAAGATCAGTAAACAGCTGTGGGGCTTTGACCATGAGATACCAAATGAGAATAAACTGTTGTCATGTCTAGAGGTCTGAGATACAAGTGAGTTCCTAGGTGCAGTTGTGTAGTGTAGAACACTGCACTCAGTTCCTAGGATTTTGATGACCCTGTGAAAAATAAAACAAGGTAAAACTGATGCTGTTCCAAAAAATGCCTTAAAAAAAAAAGAAAATTTTCTTCATAGAATTGTGTAAAGGAATTTGTCAGCATTTGTACCTCACTTGAGCAGCAACCTGAAAGTGTGGAATGACCTGCTCAGTTTGATGTTTGAGATATGAACTAGGTGTGGGATTACTTTCTAATAATCATAGACTAATAATGAAAATATCCTTAAGGATTTTTTAAGAATCTGCATTTTTTTGAGAACTGGGCAGTTGGTTGTCTAAAACACATCTACTAAAGTGAAGACCTACCTGACAAGACCTGTGAGACTGTGGTGCTTTTAATCAGTCAGTGTTCATTCAGATTTCCCAGCGAAGTATTTCATGGTGTACATGGTGTAGCCTGTATGAAAGGTGGAAAGGTATTTATTCTGGTCTGTAATATCTTCAGTATACTTCTACTTCAGTATCTTCAGTCTACTCTAACACAGTAGGCTTTTTTTTTTTTTTTTTTTTTCTTCAGTATTTTGACTTGGACTTAAAATTTTCGTCGTAAGTGTTGCTTTAGTTCTGTTTAGTGATCATCACAAGATTAGTGTACAGTTAATCACCAGTGGCAGACAAAAGGGAGGATCTGAATAGCAGCACAGTAAGGCTGTTGCTTTTCAGGACTGATAATGTGGTGATATGTCATCTGTTCATTTGCCTTTTTGTTTGATTGCTTTTTTCCTTCAGTCTTCTCACACATTCCAGATGGGTAACATCTTAGGTAGTACAAGAATGTCACAGAATCAGAAATAAGCTTTGAGGCAGCTAGTTTCATGTAAAGCTGATGTAATGCATTGTATGTCTGTCTAACTATAGGCTACAGCTCAGATGGAAGAGAAGCTGCGAGACATTATAACAAATCATTCTCCAGAGAACGTCCTTCCTCTGGCAGATGGAGTGCTCAGTTTTACCCACCATCAGATCACAGAACTGGCTCGAGATTGCTTGGATAAATCCCACCAGGGCCTCATCACATCACGATACTTCCTTGAATTACAGCAGAAATTAGACAAGTTGTTACAGGAGGTATGAGCCATGAGACTACTGCTATGTTTGCTTGAAAAAAAATTTAAATCTGTTCACCTAAGAATTGTTGTCTTGAAATAATCATGACTGCTCACTCAAATAATTGGCAAAGTGGTATTCATACCAGTTTTAGTTTACATGGTGACCACAACAAAGAGTATAAGGCATCCAAGTATACTAGTCTGGATAGACGACTTATAAAGATTTCAGAAACAGCAGTGTTTTGTCATGCAGTGTGAGTTATAAACAGCTTAAAGAAGTATGTGCATAAGCCTAAATGAGGAGGCATGCCAGTCTGTTTACTGTGTTCATAGTGGATAAATGAGGACACATATACACTTTCCACTTTATCAACCCTACTAATTGCTTGCTGAGAAAGCAAGCAGCCACCATTAGATTTCCATTAGTTACAGGTTATTTAATTACTTAAATATTTTAACTTTAATAACTGTTTATTAACAGAAATAATGTAATTTCTAAAAGTGTCAGATCTTCTATAGAATAATCACCTAGATGAATTAAGAAGAACTTGAAACCTGACAAAGTAAATGTGCTATGACATTGTCACTGCAGTCAATGAATGTATCATTTTAAAAACAGTGAGTGCAGCATGCAATGTACTTGGTTATTTGAGGGTTTTGCTAGCACATTATGAACCAAAGTTAATGTGATAGGTTAAGATACCATGCCTGTCTTCCTTTGTCTTCAGCTTTGTTTTGAACACAGTAGCACTTGTTAAAGGTTTTGCTGATATTTTTTTTCCCCTATGTTGCTTTTTTTTACAGCTTCTATTAATTAAAGATGTTTTCTAATGTATTTTGAAATTTTTTTCTTCATAAAGCAATGGAAAACTTAAGAACATCAAGTAATATATATATAGATTACTGAAACCATATTTTTAAACAGAAAAAATACATAGAGCATGCTTACTAGTCAAAAGGAAGTTCTTCTTTTAGTGTTCTTCTTGTGAAATACTTTTATTCTTATTATACCAAAGTTCAGGCAGATTTGGCCAGTTGGCTGGTGATACCTGACTAAGAATTATGTTAATGCTAGTGCTTATGTCAAAATTTAAGGAAACAGGTAGAAGCTAAGATTCATTAAATGACTGTTAATAATGACTCTGAACAATGTATCCCTTAAAATGGCTACAGAAGTTCAGAGTAACTTCCTCTCATTCAAATAAACCCCTTAAACCTCACTAAAAAACCCTGATTAGCAAATTACTGTTCAATCTGTATATGAAGCAATGCATTACTTAAAAAACCACAGAAACACTCATTTTGTCAAGGTCTCTGATGCTAATTCTTTATTATATAAAAAAGCCTTCATTTGAAAAGACCATAACATAAAATACTCATACTGAATGTTTGAGTCAACTGCATAGTACTTGGTAATAGCATGATGGGACAGTACGAAAACTTTCTCTGTGCACAGCTTGATTTTGAGCACTTAGTTCTGCCTTGGATTTGTGAGGTTCCTTTGTTGTTAATTCTCAGCTGTGATGTTCAGTAGAAAGCTGCATCTCATATGCTATTTGGTGTATTGCAATTACTTTGAAGGACCAGGGGAAGACTTCTGAAGTTTGAGAAGCTTGATTCAAGCAAGATTTTTATAAATCTAAGGTGAAAGTTAAGTGGACCTGAATACTTCCCTCTAGCACTGTCTTAAATGTAACATGTATTGGATCCTTTAATCACATACACACCTGAGTATTTACAAAACTGTACAAAGGTGTTTTAAATGTTGCTAGTGATTAAAACAGGCTCGTGTTTGGTTACAAAAGTGTTCTTTTTGGACCTGTTTGATAGTGTGCAGAACACAAATACTTGGGTCCAATTAAGGTTCTTCCAAAACTTGTTGCAGAGTGCTAGATGGTACTTGGGCCTCTTTCTTCTTCCTTCTTTAAGCTTCACAGATTAATTCTTCTCAAATATTTGGTGGTTTTTAACTTGTAATGCTCATAATAAGGTGAACGTGTAGTGTCATATTTTCATCATTTTTATCTTCAAGAATGGCAAGATACATATTTTTGAGAAGTACTTAATTTGTCCATATTAATAACTTTTAAAATGTTAGTTTTTTAGTTAGCTCTGTGATAATTTGAATAAGCAAGAGATGGTGAAAAACTTAGACTACTGTTGCTTTGATATTTGAGAGAGGACCTGTTAGTATATTTTAATCAGAAGGAGAATAGTATGGGTTCTTTGTATTCATTAGCATCCATATATATGTTCTTAGAGAGGAACATTTGAAATAAAGTTGAAATGCAATTCAGACCATTGTACAAATGTTACCAAAGCTTCTAGCAGGTTTTTTTTCTGTTTGTATTTCCATATAGCATTTCCCCCCCATTTCCCCCCAAAAAACACAATTTTGTTTTGTCTTATGTTTACCTTTATGAAACCTCTCTGCAAGTAGATTTTATAGATTTTTATATATATGTGTGTGTGTATATGTGTGTGATTTTCATTTTAATATAACATGTAACCAAAGGAAATCAGGATCAATGTGACGTGGATGTTTCCTATGTTTCTTAAGACTAGTTGGGTCAGGTTTTATTTAATTCTAAAATTACTAACAAATAGAGACACAAGTGCAAATGTAGAGGGATGTATGTTATATTGAAATGTAGTCTCTTTTGTGAAACTGGTAATAATACTGTATTTTTTTTTTCAAAGGTAGGTATTATGTCCCTTGTAGCCATTTTTATTTTGTTCTTACAGTATTAGCATTGTCCAGATTGGATTACTTGAATTTGAAATTACAGTGTTGCTTGAATCTTTATTATTTCTGCTACCATCATGAAACTGACATGCTCTTTGTGTTAAGTACATGCTTCAGGCCCTCAAAGGTGTTCCAAATACCGTATCTGCTTTCCTGAGTAGTGTATTGAACAAAATTTGGTTTATTACCACTTTTTTTTTCCTTTTTTTTTTTTTTTTTCTTTCTTAAATCTTTTAGGCTCAAGAGCGATCAGAGAGTAGAGAAATGGCATTTATTAAGCAATTTGTCCGAAAAATCCTGATAGTTATTGCTCGTCCTGCTCGTTTACTGGAATGCCTGGTATGGTCATGCTTACTATAATTAGGCTTTTCATTTGTTGATATATGAAGGTTTCTGGCTAAGTATTCATTACCCCTTTATAATTGTTTTTTGAAACATGTCAAATGTTGGGTGGGACTTCACTGTTGGTAGGATCATTTCTGCTTTTATTCAAGAACAGGGACTGGCAGGGACCTCCTGCAGTTGTTTGGTTCCCCCCAATTGCAAATACTAGGTTAAAGAATCCCTTTCAGCTACTAAGGAAGCTCCAGTCTGGAAATGGTTTGGTTTTTTTCTTACTTTGCTAACAAGACTTTGCTGCTCCTTGGGAATGTTCTGGAATCATAACTGCTTGGTGGCTTTCCCATTGTAGTTGTTTGTCATCTTTTTACAAGCTTCATAATTATGTGTCACTCAACAGCTGCCAGAGCTGTAAGCAACTTGCAAGCAGCTCTGCAGGACCTGGTCTGGGAGGAACAGCAGCAGAAAGATTAGGGAATCTGTATATACATACAAGTCAGACTTGTATTTGGGACCAGAAGAATGGTCCCATTACTTACACATGGATATAGCACTGATGTTACTAGGCTGGGCTGGCTTGTGTGAGGCCACCCAGGTATGTTTCTGATTTTTCTGCCCATGCTGTAGGTGCTGGGGTGGCTCAGGTGCAGGAAGCTGCTCCTTTTCACAGAGCCACTGTGATTCAGTTGTTCAGTGCAACTGATAGGCTCCCTCAGGAGGACAGCGTAGAGATACAGATACCATGTAAGAGCCATCCTGAGTCCAACAGGCCTGGCAGGCAGCCTAAGCCTGAGCTTTGACTTTTGAGCCACTCTGCTTGGCAATACCAGGATCAGTGTTGCTGCTGGTATAGCTATTTGAGGCTGGCAAGTGGAAGCCACTTAGCTTCTGCTAGACTGAAGTTATGCCTGGAAGTGTCATAACAGCATTTCCATGGTACTAAATATGAAGTAGTAAGTCTTTCCAACCTGATTTTGGCTGTGCTGTCTCTTCATCTGTGGCACAGTTAATCTGCAACCTGGCTCACTCGGCTGTGTGCATTTTGAGACCTGCCTCTATTTTGTTGTGAAAACACCATGTCTGAATGTTCCCAGTTGCAGTTCATGATTTGCAGTTCAGAAGGAACCTTAAGAAAAGGTATCTGCTCTGAATCAGAATGAAAGAGATGTTGAAAAACACAAAGGCAGGCTTTAGAGGAGAGTACACACCATTTCTTATATGATATCTTGTTTTGTCTTCCCTCTGTTCTGCGTCACTCTCAGTCATCAAATGTCCAAAAATACCCTTAAAGACATCCTATGGGTTGGCAGACTGAGGCTTCTTTATGATGCTTTGTCCTTCTCTTCCATGCCTGCTGGTTGTCTTGTCTTCTACCTTTTCAGTTCAGGTTCCCTCCCAGTGACCTATTTGCCTCGTTAGTACATTCCCACTAAACGCTAAGGTTTTTGAGCTATCTAGTCCAAATCTCTGTTCACTTAATTCCCTGTTTCTGCCCTGGGAATTTATCTTGCTCTGCCTTACCACTCTTCAAGCAAAGCTGTTGTGCACCCTAAATCCCTCCTTCTACTGGGCCTGCTGATGCAAGTGGAAGGACAGCATTGCAAGGCCAGGGGTTGCTTATTACTTTTTGAGTAATATTGGCTGATATTTAGAATATCTGTCTGAAGTAGTTACTAGATATGGAAACCTTCAGCCTCTGTCAGGGAGCTCATGGCATTGTAGGAAATAAATCAGTCACTTTTGTTGTGAGAAGTTTCAGATCCCATGTACTAATGTTGTTTTCTGATGGTGGTCTTGACCCACGTGTTCATGGTGTGTATTTTTTCCTGGTTTTCTTCATGTGAATTAAATAAATCTTTTGCAGTTTCATACGTGCCAAGAGCTACTGCCAGATACTGACTTTTTTTTTTTCTCAATTGTACATGGAAAATGAAATGCAGAACTACAAGTAGAAGTCAGAAGATTTGTTGCTTCTGATTATTGATGTGTATGTGCACGCGTGTGTGTATATATTTAGATATATATATATACAAAAGTTCACATTCATATGATTAAGAATCATAAGGATTATGGTAAATCCTTGGGAGTAGGCTGGAGATGATAAAAATTGCTTCATGATGAATGAAGAGTGTTGCCACAATAGTTCTTTTCGAATGCACTGCTACCTCTCCTGGTAGCCACAACAGTTTGGATGTTTCCAGAATGAAACATGATTTCTGATTTCTCGAGCTATCTTCCAGGTTGGGACATCGAGTTCCCAAGTCCTGGGTAGCTTGAGTAGCTAGGACAGGAGCCTTGTGACCCAGAAGGCAAACTTGAAGCCCTAGCTGAAGGGCTTCAGTAGAAGCCTAGTGAATTACAAAAGGACTGGAAGGTGCGCAAGTGATCTCCTTGGCTTTCGTGGGTATTTTAAACAGAATTAATTGGTCCAGCAGAAAGTCTGTTTTGTTAATTTTGTGTTTCATGACTCTCTGACTGGCTCTCATTCTGTTAAGCATTGTATCTGTTCTGATCTTGATTGTCACAAACATCTTGAAGAATGTAATGGCTTGTCAGAGATGTTCTGATATGAATTCATACTAGTAGATAGGGGAAGTCTAAAAAAACCCAGAAAAATTAATTCTTAAAAACAAACAAAAAAACAAAAAAACCCACCCCCCCAAAAACCAAACAAACTCACAAACATTTTATTAAGCAGCCTTCCTTTCAATACTTTCTTAATTTTAGCATCTATCAAGGCAGTTAAGTAAACATATTTCCTGGGACTTGGAGGACAGTGCAGATTTTGAGTTTGCTTTTTTTCTTCCTCTTTGAGTCTTGCTGCTTAGACCTGGTCTAAATAATAGCTATAATGTGGTTGGTTTACAAAAGAAGGATGTTTCATTTCTAGATTTGGAACAATTAGATATTCAAATGTTGTTTTCAGCACTTCATGATTTTGGATTAATTCTAAGGTTAGTGATTTTTTTAAATTTTATTTTCCTCAAGGCATATACATACACATTGATTAAAAATACATCAAAATTTCATGTAGAAGTAAAAACAGACAGCAATATACTTCAGGTTTTTTATTACAGTAGTAGATTTTTGTATTCAAGTGGCTGCAGTCAAAGGAGGTCTTCTATTTGAAATCTTATGACTGCTGAACGTAGGTCATTTAACATCTAGTATTATGGGAACTTCTGCAAGCAAAGAACTTATCATTCTTAAAGTGGTGCTCAGAAATAATGGTAAGACATTTCATTGCTTACAGCATGCTACATTGTATAGATGTAATAAAAAGACTATGAGTAATAGAATAAAAAGGTACTGAGTTTAATAGGGGAAATGTCAAATCTTTGCAGCAGAAAAAGCAAAGAAAGTTTTTATGTTGTATTTTAAGACTTTTGTTTCTCGAGAGAGAATAATGATTATTTCTCTTCTAGGAGTTTGATCCAGAAGAGTTCTATTATCTTTTGGAAGCAGCTGAAGGCCATGCTAAAGAGGGGCAAGGCATTAAAACAGATATTCCTCGCTATATTATTAGCCAGCTGGGCTTAAATAAAGATCCTCTGGAAGGTAAGTGCAGCTCCTGGACCAGCTGTAGGCTTCCAAATTCTTCCTTCTCAATGTATTTAATAATTCTCATAATCTGTTTGTGCTGATAGAGGGTCAGAGTAAAGATGATAGCAGAATAAGCATTCACTAATCCTCACTGTTCTCTCAGAAGCTCAAGGGTATTAAAAAGGCTGAGATATTCTGTTGTGACTCGTGTTCACAAATACTCTGTGTCAATAGTACTTTGACTCATCTTTCAGCCTGGCACTGCCAGTTCCTTATTTCAGCTCTAGCTGAAATTTACTGGTATAATTTAATGGTGACTCTTACCTAACCATACATATAAATTAAATTGGGCTGAGCTGTTATTTACCCTTCAGTGCTCCCAGACTCTTGCATTACAGAGTCCCTCAGAGGACTACCTCCTGCTCCTATTAAAATTGCAGGAAATTATTTTCCTGACTAGTGCTTGTGTCCATGTTGAGGACTTGTGTTTTAGGAGAACTTGGTTTCTCTTGGAGGTATTGTGATTGCAGAATTTTTGTTTGCCTGATTGTTGTTTTTAAAATAGGATTGGGAAAACTAAAATAACATATTCTAATCAGACCATTTTCTTTTCCAATTTGAGACCAGGTTTTACCACTGGTGACAAATGAAAATTGGTTCATTGTGTTCAGTGCTCATTCTGCAATTTGGAAGAAATTGGCAGAATTACTATAATGAAAAATGAATCTATGTAGTGTCTAGCTAATGAAAAATGAGTCTAGCCAGGCTCAAAGTAGTTCAGATTGGAAAGGGCTTTTAAAGGTCATCTAGTCCAAAACCCCTGCAAGGAGCGGAGACAGCTAGACCAGGTTGCTCAGAGCCCCATCCAACCTCACCTTGAATGTTTTCAGGGATGGGGCTTCTATCACCTTACTGGGAAACCTGTTTCATGACCCTCATTGTAAAAAAAAATTTAATACCAAATCTAAATCTGCCTTCTTTAAGTTAAAAACCATTATTCCTTATCCTATGACTACAGGTGCTGCTAAAAAAACCTGTCCCCATCTTTCTTATGGTCTCATTTAAGTTTTTCCTCTGTGTTATGACTCAGCACAAGGAGGATATCTAGGTGAGAACTTGGCAGGAAAAAAAAATAGTAAAAACCTATGATAAACTTTTTCTTATTGGTTCTTATTGGTGCAGGTTCACATTTCCTTCAATTGCAGGAAAGCTAGTAGGTTTTAAGTACAGTAAAAGAAATACAGATTTTGCTTAACTTCAGCAGCTTGTGAAATAAAGCACTGCCAGATGTCAGGAATTTGGTTAGATCTAATTCAGTTACAATGGATATTGTCACATTGTTAATTATATTCAGATTATGTTTGTCTTATGTTAACAAATGCAAAAGAAGCCAAGCCTACTAATTGTCTACTTCCTATCTTCCCTCATCCAAGTTCTCTCATCAAAATTTAGTGTTTTATCAGAGAAAGAAATAAAAGCAGCTTTGCTTTTTACTTGGATTTGGACTACAGAAAGGATTTAGATAAATTAAGGAAATACATAAGTATTGTTTTCCCTGTGGTACCCAAAAAGATCCAGAAACAGCATAATTATCTGCAAGATAAAGCGGTGTCTGCTGGGTTTGGAGAGCTGTTGGTCTGGACAATTCATAAATTCTTCACTGATAATTATCCAAGATTTAATTTGGAGTGTGGTTTGAGGGTTTAATAATATTGACCCTTGTTCTGCCACTTGAGCCTTACCTTATTCATTGACTCTTTCTGGCCACTTGGATAAGTGTTCCTCAGCATGAGCCAAGAATCTGACACTAACTCAATTTAATAATATCTTTGCATTTTTTTTTAAAGTTTATTGTGACAGAGTTTTGCTGTACGCAAATAGGGATACTATTTTCTCAGACTAAATCTACAATGCCTCTTATGTTTCATGAATTAAATATTAACAAATAAAAATGTTGATGAATGCTAAAGCATACTAGGATAACTGACATGTTACTTTCTGAAGGAAAAATGGGCTGTTTGTCAGTAAATACTGAGGGAGGTATGATATGTGGACTGTTGACCTTTGATTCAGCTAGAATTTTGGATGACTGAATTATTTTGTGTATCATTTTAGAGGTCAATGTGTATGTAGATTTTCAAGTAACTCAGACCACCTGATCTGTATTAGTACTTTTTTGCCTCTCTGCAAAAAGTGATGCTTATAAGTGGTATAAATCACTGTGCAATGAATTAATAAATTATCAGGATTGGCTTTTAAATCGGTGTCTCTATATACAATGACAATTCCTAAGCAAAAATAAAAGAATAACACAATAGGCTTATGCCCTGGAATTAATATTTTACAAAGGTAATTAAAAAAAATTACATCATCATCTGAGAGAGCTTTAAATTCCTTGTATGCAAAACCAGAAAAAATTATCAATATTTAAAGGGTAGAAGAATCAAATCCTTTAAAATAAACAAAAAAACCCACCTCGGTAACAGCACTAATCCTGAAACACGGAATTGTATTTCCAACTAAACTGTTCAATTATGTCTGCAGTGCTTATAAATGTTCATGCAAGGGATTTTACTTTCTCTGCAGAGAAAAGCACCCTGCTTTGTTTAGACCCTTCTCTACTTCTCCTTTGTTTGCTGCCATAGCTGTAGCGTCCTTTCTTTGGGTGAAATGATGCATGCATTACTTGGAGATAACACCAGATAAATTTATACTCTACTGAAAGCAATACCACAACAGATTCATCACTTTTCTGAGACTGGTGGCTGCATTTCAGAAGAGTTCCCCAGGGAGAATTTTTTCCCCATGGTTTTAAAATTGCCATCTTTACCTTTTTGAATCATGAGTCTTCAGAAATGGTTTAAATCATTGAAAGAAAGAGGGCAGATGTTTAATGGTATTTAGATGAGTTTTAAAAATCTCTTCAGGCATTGCAAAATGGTTTCATAGCTCCCTGTTTTGAAAACTGACTTTTGGTTCCATTCCGTTACTACCTACTGCTTGGAAATAATATGTATTTCTCAGATAGAGGCTATTGTTCTGAAGTTCTGTTTAAAAATGGCTCTTTTTAATTTGAGGTATGAGCAGGTTGTCACAGTGTATTTATTCTACCTTGCTTTGTTCCGACCTGTACAATAAAGGTTTAATCAATGGTTCTATTATGAAAAAACCTAGGTTCACCAAGCTAGGAAAATCCACTCCCATTTTAAGTTTGGCCTATATCATTTTAGTCTTGGCTCTTCCAGGTTTTTTTAGGATGTGTTTGTTCTTATCAGAGATATTTTTTACTGTTTATTATCTTAAGATTTAGAATTTTTGGAATGTTTCTAGCTTCTCTAGCACTTTAAAGATTTGTTTAGTTTTTGAAATGACACTTTCATTACTTTTGATTCTTACACTTAATGTTGTGTTTTGGATGGTGATTACAAATGAGAGTTACTTCTTAAATCTATAGCTTCTTCTTACAGATAAATGACAAATTATCTCTATGATTAATTTGTTTTTAATGATTACAGTAAATGTTGTGCAGAATTTCACATTTAATGGTGAAAAATCCAGTTATATATTCTATGTGAATACTCCTTTTTTTCTTTTCATAAACTTAGTGAGCAGTGCTGAGACAAAAATACACCTCAAAAATTTAGGGTGGTCTTACATCTGATTCCCGTAAGATAGTTGTGATAAAATACTTATCTTTGACTATGTGGAGTATATAATTACCTGTGTTTATGATTAAAGTAATATCTAAGCTTCCCAGAGCCTTTTCAGTGGTCCTGTTTAGCTTTTATTACCAGGTGAATTTTTCATTTCTAGGCCCCATAAAGAACAGGATAGGCTTAAACCTTTGCAGCATAGCTTGACCCTGGCAGAGACAAGCAGGTCAAGTTGCAGGCTCTTGGAATCTTTGTTTCCCAGAGAGGTTGTCTGTAGTAGTGACTACATAAGTGGTAAGCCTCTAGGAAGAAAATGGTTTTTATTCTGTTAGGCATACCAGCATTTCTGTGTAGAGTACACACACTGTTTGGAGTCTACCTCTGTCTGAACTAGAAGCTTTTTACTCTTATCTGTGAAGGCATCCAGCAAGAATGAGGATCCCTCAGTGGCTGAGATCCTCGGGGATTTTAGCATCTAAGTGCTGTCTTTCCCTCAGTGCTCACATCACACATGGATCTCAGAATTCCTGTGTCTCAGCAGCGGGTACAGTGTCACTCTTCATTGCTTCATATCTGTTTGAATTCATCGATGGAAGATTGCAAATGTATTGAATAGCCAGTTTTCACTCTCTGGGTGGGATTTCTTTTTAATGTAAGCTCAGAAGTGCATTAGAGGTTATTTAGCAAGTACTACAGTAGGGCAGCATGTTTATTAAGTATTCTAGAAAAGTGTCACTTCTCAGGTTTTGTGCATATCATTTAGTTTTGTATTTTGTATAGTTTAAAATGAAGTTTCTAACCTTTCTAACCTTTGCTTCCAGAAATAGCTCAGCTAGTTAACTGTGATAGTGGGACAACAGAAAGTCTGGAAGTGGATGAATCAATAAATGTAAGTTTTCCTGTTAAGTTGCTGCTGAATCTGAGCAAGGAAAAATAAATGTGTAGAGTTCCCCACCCTCCCACACCCTTCCTCATTGTATTTTCTCTTTATATGTGTAAATTGCCATCTCTAAAGGATTGGAGGGTTCTGGCATGAAGGGAGTTTCTTACTCTGCTGCTTTTGTTCATCAGCATTTGAAATACTCTTATTAGATTTGAACACTATGTAGTGGAAAGAGGGTAAAGGAAGTACTGAGGAGAGTCTAAGGTGCGAACTGGTGTAGCAGTAGCTAAGAAATTTCGATTGTAAAGTTATTTGTGTTATGCAAATGTTGAAGAAATAAGTGAAGAATAATACAGTGTAATAGAAGAACATGGAATAGAATCAGTATAGAAAAATCTAGGATAAATATTTGGAAACATTTTCTCAAAGTGCAGCTGTGGTATGAACACACATAGAAAGTGACAGGGAAGCATTACTTAAAAGTAAATACAAGACCATTCAAAATTGCCATAAATACGCAATTAGGAAGAGTTGTACACTGGGAAGCACGTGAGCTAAACTACTTAATAAATCATCTCCCTCTGCTCCTGTCTATTATATTAATGAGCCTTCTTATACTTAGGAGTCTTCTTACACTGAATTGTCTTTGGCAATCATTTAATTGAAAATGTTCCAGCCTGGTCTGTGTTCAGCCTTAACTATTGCTACACTGCTTGGGTTGGGATCATAGAACTTCTTGTACATTTGGAAAACATCTTGAAAAGATTCATGTTGGTTTGGAATAGTGAATCTGGAAGTCTCATGCCGTCATCACAACCACTACACCCTTTCCCTTGCACCCTGGTTCTAATTCACACTTACATCTTCAAGATTGATTAAAAATTAGAGATAGGAAAAAAGGTTATGCAGTACTTGGCACAACTGCATTTTGGAAGTGTTCTGAAATACAAGCAGGTGAAAGTGACCTCTGTAGTGATAGAATTGTTGCAGTTTTACTTTCAGATTTTTCTTCCATTTTCTGTCTTTTCAGTCTATCGTAAATTATATCATGATGTATTCTAACATTAGAAATGTCCAAAATTTTCTAATAATTGTGAGCTAGTCTGCATTCTGTTGCTACCAGGCTGTACTATGAGAGTTGGACTTACAAAGATAGGAAGACAGTGGCCAGTGAGTGCCTTCTGGGATGCAGAGAAATCTGTAACTCTGGATAGAAATTGCCAGGAATGGAGAAGGTGCTTTGCCAGAGGTCGTCTTGTCTGTCTGATTTAACCTGTGCATGTACATAAATGGATGGGTATCTGCAGTGTAACAGATACCTTTCTGATTAAAAAGAGTTTTGCATCAAGTAGGCCTGTTGGTCCCTTTCTATTCTAACTGGGCAGACTATTAAGCTGCTTCATCAGAGTGTGACTGCCTGCTGTTGATAGTTGGTTGGTTTTTTTTTTTTGTTTTTCCCTAATTTTGAAAAAGAAGTACTGTACTAACTTTTTTCTTTTCCCTTTTTTATTTTGAAGAGCCCTAATACTTCACTGAAGCTGCGGAGAAAACCTCGGGAAAGTGATTTTGAAACAATTAAACTGATTAGTAATGGAGCCTACGGGTGAGTAATCCATGAGTGCAACAGCTCTTTTGCATTTATTTTCATATAACTGCCCATTACTTTGTATTGCAGTGGTGTTTGTGTGAGGGAGTTTGTTTGCACTGCTGTTTTTTTCATTCTCCTTTCCTGTTTGTTAATATTTGAAGTTCAGAAGAAAAACTTAATGGAAAACTTGCTAGGCAATAATGAATTACTGTGTGCTGCAGTGAATTAAAATAATGAATATTACATCACAAAGATTTTGAGAAGTAAGTATTGTGCAGTGCCAAAGATGAAATCTGAATTAATCAAAGGGCAGATTTAAAACCATTTTTATAGTACCAGAAGCAGCTGTGTTTATGCAATTGTGATACTGTACAAAACTGTGTCTGTGTGGAGACAAGATTGTTAAAAATGAATGCTTACTTCATCTAAGAAATTTGGTGAAATAGAAACAAATTCCCTTCTTTTCTGCTTCTCTGGGGCAGTTTTCCATCCTCAAACTTTAACCAGTTAGCTTTAAGGTAATTGCTGTTACTTGGTTAATTTCTGGGTTCTTGGAAAGTACATATTTTACTGCCCAGTGGTATGCAGGCCATTTGGAAATAAAGACCAAGCAAAAATTCTGTTAGCCTAAGCCTAAAATGAACAAGAAATGTTTTCTGGAAGCATTGTGTGGGTATTGTGCCTGCCAGCAGAAGGAAATCTCTTTAATTATCCTTCCTGCACTGATACTATCTATTGGACTCTTGACTGACTCCTCCTCTGCACTGACTTGCATCAAGACAGGACCTGTTGACCTATGGCGTCCTGCACAGACCCCTATTGTTCTGAAGTTCTGTTTAAAAATGGCTCTTTTCAATTTGAGATTTATGAAAACAGTATGAGCAGGTTGTCACCTTGCAGGTATTCTACCTTGCTACTCTGCACACTACCTATGTGAGGCAGGAAGCAGCAGTGACCTGATAGACTGAGCACTCTGAGGTGACCTTGGGCATAATAGAGGAGGCACCTGAAGCCTACCCACTGGAGTTTTGCATGTAATTTTAATGGCTTGGTGGGCACAGTAGTACTCTCTGATCATAATCAGGTAATGGAAACCCTAGTTTCTGGGACCCAGGGCATTTAGTATTGCCTTAGTACTGTTGGTCATGATAGCTCATGTGGAAACTATTACTTTCCATCCAGACCTGCTTACATAGCTCAACAAAAAGCCTGAAGGCAATATCCAGATTCACCTTCTGACTGCTCGACTTCTTCACAGCTCATTTTCTCAGAATTTCTGCCTAGACAAACTCACTACTTTCTGTATGCTAGTTTCTCCCCAGGAATTCAAAACCATTTCTTTCAGCAGCTAGCAGTAGCTGCTGTTACCCTCCCTGGTTGCATCGCATCTCCTTCCCTTGGCAGATGCTACGTGTCCTCCATTCCTCCCTTCATGTCCTACCCAATTCATCTTTGTCTTTCTGGAGGAGGTTGAGAGCCTTGTGGGCTGGGCCTCAGTTGTACAAAAAGATGAGTCACTAGACCTGCCCAGCTACCTAGCAGTTTCAGGATGCTGAGGGATGGGGAGGGGAGGAGGGAGCTGCAGAAGAGCATGCCACAACCAGCAGCACAAGGCCAGCTGATTAAAGTCAGAGGTTTGGTAGACCCGTGGCTTTTGCTCCCTTACAGTATAAGGATCCTTGAGGAGCCATTAAGACATATCAGCTGGAGACAGCTGTTCATTTGCAACCAGAGACAAGTAAGGATCTGAAAAGCTGGGAAATAAAAGATGAAAAGCCTTGTCTTTCTGTAGCACGTACCATGTAGACACATGAATTTTTTCTTTGTTTTTGGCAGGGAATATGAGCACTTACAAAATGGATTTATTACCACTAATATCTGAAATTGGCAATTACACAAATAATTGTGGAAGTTGGATGAGGCCCTGATAAATTTATGAGGAAAAGAAAAGCTGATAGAGGGTGAACAACGTGGATTAGTTCTGCATGATTCGTTATTGTCTTTAGAAAATGTTAGAACAGGAGTAGACCTCATTGTGGTAGTATTAGAAGTGGAAATTTAAAATTTTGTCAGTTTAGTAGAGTGATGTTCCTTCCCTTCTTAAGCAAACTAGAGCGAACTAGATTTTAGTATTTCAGATTTTTTTTTTAATGGCTATTTCTTAGAAGTTTAAAAAAAGTAAGAAAACAAAGGTACATCCCTTTACTAATTAGTGTATAGGGCAAAGGAAGATGGTGAGCTGTGAGACAGTATTTACTAACTTTTTAAAGTTTTATTTAGTACCTAACAAATTCCCCCTAACTTCTGTAAGTTGAGGAGGCTTGTGCTCCTAAATCCTCCGGGATATCACTTTTTCAAGATTATCTGTGTACTTGGAGACCTCCACAGGAGTGTGGCAGGTAGCTGGGACCATAATATTGGTAGATCATTTTTTAGTCACTACATGTTTTTTTTTCTGTTTGCAACAATATGACTGGTGATTAGTTTATTTGAAAGTTCTGGTCAAGTTTAAAGGGGAGTACATCATGGTTACCTGAACACTCTTTAACCCATCTACAAAATGGAGTGTAGTAAAGCAATAACACTTTTCCATCTGTGAATACAAAGCAGTAAAGTGGCCCCTATTGCATTTTATTTACTAGTATAAGCAGCTGAAATAAAACTTGTTTTTGTTATTCCATAAAGATTTTTTTGCACTTCTGTGTTTTTCCAGGCCATTAGGGTATTTTTTTTGAAATAACCAGAAAATGTGTGGATTTTGCTTGTGCTTTGGAGATTTATTCACAAAAATATGACAGTGGTCATATTTAGTGCTGTAATTTATTAAAGATGCAGTATGCTATTGTAATGTTTTCTTTGAAGTAACCATGGAGGGTTTAATTCTGAATGTATTTTTATTTTTAAAAAAATCCCTTTGTCTGTCTTTGATTTCTTCTGTGGTGTTTTTTGCCTTCGTTAGTGAAATGGAAGTGTTTGACTGCCTGACAGGGTAATTGTTGGTCTTGGCATGCTGCAGCAGAAATTTATCAGATATGTTAAACCTGATGAGTTTAAATATAAGCTATTGGTTTTATGAAGGTTGAGTAAATATCTTAGCAGTTCTCTGCTTTTAATTGATTCGGTACACTCATTTGTAGTGCAATTAAATGACTGTATAATGGATGAGGTGTATCAGGTTTTTGGGAATGGCTAGGAATATACAAGAAGTTAAACAAGCTGTGAATCAGTAAGCATGTAGGGTACTAGCCAAGTCATTAATGTTTTCAGTAGCTGCATGGCTTTTTTCAGCCAGCCAAAATTTTTCATGCTTCCCAAATTTTAAACTTCTACTGCAATCACAGCAACATTTTTTCGATATTCTCATTTGCAAGAGGTAGTAGCTAGAAGTAGTGGCTATCTTCAAATTGGTATCTGCCTGGTTTCTTGAACCAGCTCAACAAAATAAAGATGACATTTGCTTTCAGGGAAGTGATTGATGTTAGTTCACATGCTCTTCACAAATGTATAATGGTCTCTGCTTAAAATAAATACATTATACCACTTCTGCACCTGCCTGGCATGCTTTCACTTCTACAGAGATGGTAATGTCAATATGTACATGAAGCACTAATTGATGGTGTTTATAAATTTAAAAACTCTGAGGCAGTTGTTGCCTTTAGCAGCTGCTGCCCCTGACCTGTGAACACACATTTCTGTCCCTTCTCCACTCAGTTGACAGCAGTTGCTCAGGTACGGTTGCACTGGAAATAGAATTAAGAAAGTTAAACAATGTCAACTTCACAGCCAAAATTTCAGAAGTGAAGGGCATGGCTTTGTAGGTTTACTTAAGTGGCACCAGCTTTTAATAGCGTATGGGTCTAATCAGTTGTATTCCTTTCTTCTTTTTCTGTTTACCCCTGTGGGTGACTGGTCTATGCAAAGTAACAGGCTTTGATACCTAGAAGCCTGTATCTTTAAAGAGTAGTTTAGAAAATAGTGGGTGTCAATTTCTATCCTAGGCATCTGATATGTATCATTCACTTTTGGCCTTTAAGAAAATATGAACATCAAATTAATGCAGTTAATTGTCCTTGACAGAGCCTCCCTTCCAGGCCAAGTGCCTTAACTTCCCTCTGTACCAAACACGTGTGTGAGGATCTAATTTTGACAGCTAATTCAATCCTTTTCGGTGGTGGGGGAGGGTTGTTAATATGTTGAAGGTGTTGAATTCTGCCCTCAGTGAACGTGCAGCGTGCTCCAAAATGGTGAGAATCTCAATTTCTCAAGTGTTTCTTTTGCAAATGCAGAACAGTTTCCATGTAGGAAATGTGGATGGCAGCTTCGTCATTTTACATCTGCATTTACCAGCCTTCATAAAGGTAGAAGATATTACTACTATTAGATATGGAGAGGTGGTCTTAGTAGTCAAAATTTGTAACATACTGAGACAGGCAAGACTAGTACAGTTGTGAGAGAAGGGTCACAGCCCTTCTTTAGATGGCCAGTTTCTCATTTGCTTCTAGGCAGACTAGGTTAAAACTCTTCTTGGGAAATTGCTTGTGAAAATGAAAAATAGCTCCTGGTGAGCAGCTGTTACTTTTAAGAAGCAAGTACACTACCTGTGTTTCCACTAGGAGTTCAAGGTCCTTTGACAAATCAGAGAATTGGTTCAAAGCAAGTAACAGAGCTACATTAGCCTCAAGCACTGAATGTAGACTAGTTTGTAAAATGGCTCTAGAATTTGAAGTTACTGAAGAGCTGTGAACCAGGCTTAAAGCCTGTAAGTAATTTAGAGTAAAACCAGTAATCCTGGTTGCAAGATTGGAAGGATAGGTTGCATAATATTTAGGTTGGAGCAATTTAGGAACCAAGAAAAATGTTTGGTGTTTATTTTTTTTTTGTTTGTTTGTTTTTTGTTTTGTTTTGTTTTTTAAAAATCATATTAACACATGTCCACAATGTTTTATACTCATGTCTAGCAAAAGGTGTTTTAAAGATACTTTTTCAAGCTGAGATTTATGCTGGAGTTGAAATAAGATAATGTTTGGATGTTACTTAAGTTTATGAAATTTCTTACCTCTCCTGAAAAGTAAATGTTTCTTACTATATTGAAATACAGCATCAGGAGAACACAGAGCACTTGTGTACCTGTTGAAATCTGTACAGTAAAATTGGAGTTTGTTTGGAAAACTCTTGTCACCATGTTATGAAAACAGGGGGAAGGTAGGAAAGCACATGCTTTATTTGAAACTATAGGAGACTGCAGCAGCACCACTCTGAGGCTTTTCATGCAGAGAGGGTGTAGCACTGTCACTGAATGGATTGATAGGGCGATTGGATGGTCTTGGGTATTCCTGATACTGCTTTTGTGCTAAAGGAATCCTCGGATTTACAATATTTTTTTACAATATTTCTTTACAATATTCTGAAAATCATTTAATAAGGAGTGGGCCTTTTTGCTCTCTGTTAGAGTACGTACAAAACAGATATATAAACATTTGTCTTGTGCTTCACCTGCAGCATTCTGAAAAATAAAGAACAGATAGATGTGGGGCAGTGAGCTGGGAAGGGTGCAAGACAGGCGGGATGGGGAAACAAGGTGCGAGTACAAGGTGCTAGGACTAGGAGAATATAACAAAATAACAGCTTTTGAGGGGTCATCCAAGCTACACTGTAACTTGTTACACAGTAACAGGAGCTACTTCAAGGGTGGCAAATAATGGTTCAAAATTACCTGAGACAATGTTGCTATGTGCTAGATCTCAAGATGGCTGTTCCCATCCTTTCACCTCCAATTTAATAGTTGTGTCACAGCAGATGTGTGCTTGACACACAGCATTCTATTTAGAATGTATTTGTTATTATTCTGTGTTTAGTTCAGTGTGCTAAAGGCAGGCTGAGGAAATGGCACCACTGGTGAACTGGGAGCATCCTGGAGGTAGAAAGGAGGTTGTCTTCAGAAATTACATTCTGCTGGCTAGAACATAATTTTCTTTGGGAAGCACAAAATGCTGTTTGATGGGGTTACTGTGGCCAGAAGATGTGAATAAGTGATGTTAGACACTTTTACATGATGAAGTTAATTTAAAAGCACTTTTTGTTTAGCACAAACTGTGTAGGCACGTGAAAATGTGAGAGAGACAACTGTGTTGAAATTGTCTTCTGTGTCCGGTAGACTTAAGCAATACAAAGTTTTTTCTGGGGAATTGCAGATAATTGAATTCTAGTTGGAAATTATACAATTATCTGTGTGCCAGTGACTGTATGAATGGAGAATGCAATTTAGAGAGCTTGGGAAACACAGCCAGCTTTTCCCAGATATTTACTGGACTAAACAGTCCTTAGAACTTACTGGTTCTTCATCTTTTAGTATGGTAGTAATGATCCATGTGTTCTGCAGATGGGATTTATTAAGATGCTGTAATAATACACATTGGTTTGTATCTGTTTTAAGAGTTCACCTTAGGACACTGTCCAGATTAGAGCTCTGCATACCAAGTCCTTTGGCAATCTTCAATTCATTTGTATCACTTAATTTTTTTCTAAGGATGGCAGCCTCAGGCACCTGTAGGGCTCATGTTTCTAGGAGTGCATAATGGTACTACAGCAGGGAGAGGAAAACAGTAAATGATAAGAGATTAAGAAGCCAAGACTGACAGGATATAGCAACAACAAGAGAGGTGAAAACTGGAATGTAAATGGTACAAATGCAAAGGAAAGGAGTTGTAATGAAGGGGTGGAGAGTGAATATGAGAGGAGCTGTAGGGAAGGGTGCAGGAGTACAAAAGGCTTCAAGGCAGCAGGGAGGAGTACTGAATAACCTGGTCTTTGCTCCAGCTTGGGAGGGGCAGCAGAGGGTGAGACTTAGTAGGAGGCATGAAGGGTGGGGTTTGTCTTGGGTTTTGCCCGAGGTAGTTTTCTGCTACTTTCATAATGGTGTAATGTCTTTTTACCTGCTCCATGCTCAGACAAGAACAAGGGATTAATGAAAGCTTTTGGAATCAGTAAGAGAAAATTTCTTGTCTAGAAAAGTTTTCTTCCACAAAAGAAAGCAGAAAACATGTTCATTTTTTTCAGTGCCCCTAACTTTGGTAGCTGTAGGGAGATCTTCATAGAAATAATAAAGCAAAAATTGCTTTTTGTGTTTAAATAAATAATTGTATGCTGATAATTGGACCTCATGGGGACAAAAAATTGAATTAAAAAGCTATAAACCCCACCCTCAACCTAAAATCACAATTGACTCCCACTTTTTTTTTTTTTTCCCTCCTGTATTTTCTCCTTTTGGTCTTTTCTTTGCATAAATACACACTACTACCGTGATTTTACACTGCAGATGCTGTAAGCATTAGAGGCTTCAAAGTAGATTTCAAGTAAGGGCACTATTTTCAGAATTTGTCTCAAGGGATTTTGAGAAATGGACCAGTAATATCCTATGTCAGTGTTTCACAGCAGGTTAATTCCTTCCTGAAAGAAAGAAGGCTTGTCCATGAGAAGTTTTCCTTCACTTTGCTTCCCACCCCACCTTGACCTTACAAAGCTTGCAGCAAACTTTGTACCAAGTACCCTGGTGGAAATTCTGCGTGTCAAGATACATCTTAACCCCACATTACCAATGTGGTTAATGCAGTGATCTCTGATTCTGATTACCTACTGGTGACCTGCCCCTGATATGGATCAATGCTGATGTCAGGGACTGAACAGGAACAGATTTTGCACCTGGCAGTGAGGGAGCCACCCCATCAAGTAACTTCTGAGCAACCTTTATGAGAAATCTGTGACATGTTATAAAATCCCCTGGATGGAATCTGAGTCATAATCATCTGACAGCACATTTACATAATACTATGCCATAGCTGTGTTTTGTATATCTTCTTTTATAATGGAAACACCCAAAATCTGTCTGAGCCGAGAGCATTAGCTGTATATGTGGGAGGGAGAGGGGAGCATATGCTGTGTCTGTTATGGTTTGGGTTTTGTTTTTGTACAAATTTTTGTGTTGACTGGGGCCTCATGCTGGTTATGAAACAAAATGAGGTTTGTAACCATTCTCTAATGTGACAGGCAGGTCAGCTATATTAAATTTAAACCAAGTCCTTTATATCATAAATAATGAGGTTTTTTAAAAAAATATAGGTTATTCAAAATAAAATATTTCTAGCTATTCAATTTTGGTTTTTTTTTTCTCTCCTATTGGAACTTCTTCAGTGCGGTCTATTTTGTGAGACACAAAGAAACCAGACAAAGATTCGCCATGAAGAAAATTAATAAGCAGAATCTCATCCTCCGAAACCAGATCCAACAGGCCTTTGTTGAGCGAGATATCTTGACATTTGCAGAAAATCCATTTGTTGTCAGCATGTATTGCTCCTTTGAAACAAGACGTCATTTGTGCATGGTTATGGAGTACGTAGAAGGTAAAATGTCTGTTCTGTTTCTTATGCCAAGCAAGAGAAATAAACTGTGTGGTACTTGTGTTAGAATGGCCTTTTATGTGTTCTCTGTATTCAGGCAGTACAAATTTAAGATCCAAGAAAAAGATGGCTTTTTTCCCAGTCATTATCTCCCAGTGAGCACTTGTAAAACACTTGTAATCCAGGTATAATGGGAAGTAACTGCTCTTTGAACAAGTTCCTCTTAGACTGTAATTGTAAGTGTCCCAGCATTCCAAGTTCATGTGAAAATGCTGTTTGCTTTTCTGGAGTTCAAATTTCCTTTGGCACATGTTGTTGTATCTGTAATAGCTATTTCTATAAAGAAAGAAGGAAGAGAAAGCACTTTGAAAAGGTACTGATGCTGAAAGGAGAACAGTGGGCAGAGGCAGTGCAACATGAAATACCCAGACTGGTTACATGGGCTTTTTCTCTTTCTCTTTCCCCCCAGCTTTATTCATAGTTTCCATCTGAACCTTTGTACTTCTTGCTTCCAGCTTCACACTGTGGTTAATCTTACAGGAAAATGGACACTTATGACTACAGATTGTGTCTCTTTATGTGATGTGTGGACTGTACTGATATACATCATAATGTAGCCTCATGCAGAACATTTTTTGTGTTTCTGCAGGTGGAGACTGTGCTACTTTGCTGAAGAATATGGGTCCTTTACCTGTAGACATGGCAAGGATGTACTTTGCAGAGACTGTTCTGGCCTTGGAATACCTTCATAATTACGGAATTGTACACAGAGATTTGAAACCAGACAAGTATGTATATACACTGAACACTGACTTGGAAATTGCTAGACAAAATATGAAAGCTGTAAACTTGGTTTGAATGCTTTAGAATTATTTTTTTTCAGTTGTGAACATCAGGTAGATTCACAGTTTCAGCACAGTATTGGAATATTTTACCTTCACTTACCGAAAATGTGCTTTTTCCAAAAAAACTCTCAAAAATTTTTCTGTCTTTAAGATGGAAGAGGCAATTTGGAGTAGCTAAATAAAGCTTGTGTTTGCTCTTTTTGCTGAAATGGAGGGTAATGAATTTTGATCAGGAAAAGGTCTTTCAAAGCATCTTTAAAACACCGTTCAATACAAAGCATCTGCAATTTGCAGATATTTGCATATATGGGGACAAGAATGACCAGATTGGGAGATTTTTTCTGTTGCATGGGGTTTTTTTCTTGTTTTTCAGTACTTAGAATTACTATATTGTGCCTACATGTGTAAACAACATTATAGGAAGTTGCTGCAGTAAAAAGTATGGCTTGGTAAAAAGAATTGGAGTCCTGTCTGTTGCATGACAATACCTTCACAATATGATGTCTCAGGCCAGTATAGTATTAGTTAACTAATTTAATACCTGAGGGGTTTTTTTTCGAATAATGACCCAGCTTTGTTACAGAGGGAAAATGCTCGCCTCACTTTGAAAGTGACATTTATTCTAGGTCTTTCAGAAGATGACTGTTCTTTTTTCTTCACTGCAGATAGCATTCAGCTATCAACACTGGTGTGGGTCTATAAGATGTTGTGCAGTTGCATGTAAAAGGTTTGCTTACAACTGACAATAATAGTAACAAAAGTAAGATTTGGATTTTTAACCTGTTTATTTTGTATATGGTTAAATTACTTTTTCAGCTGTCTCCATTTATTTGTGGTGCTAAAGAAACATTATCCTCAAAGTGTAATAACAGCAGTAATGATAAGCATATAATGTTGAATTATGTCACAGTAACTAGATCATTCTGATTTTCAGTTTATTGGTAACATCCATGGGACATATAAAGCTTACAGACTTTGGCCTGTCAAAGGTGGGACTGATGAGTTTGACTACCAATCTGTATGAGGGTCACATTGAGAAGGATGCCAGAGAATTCCTTGATAAACAAGTAAGAGAAAGCCTTTCTTGTTTCTACATTGAATGTTCAAATCAAGTGATGTTTCTCCAACAGAATGCACAACAGTACTTTATAAACTGTTCTAATTTCTGCATTGGTGTTCAATTTTGGATGTCAGTTACTTTTACTGATACCCTGCAGATTATTTACTCTGCCCCTGCAGATGCCCTGCTTTTTTCTTTCTACATTAGGATCTATTAGTAAGATGAATGACCTAATCATGTGCAAGTAAATCTATGAGAGAGACAAACAGAAATCTGGTTTTATAAGGAATTCAGAAGTCTCAGAAGAGTACTTGTGGAGCTCATGATGCATTGTACAGCCAGGGGTGCTAAAATCCTTGCTATGGCCCATTTCCCTTTAAGCATGCCTCATTACCATTGCTCACAATCTGTTCACTGTAAAAGTTACTTAAGGTAAAACCATTACAATTTTCATGTAAATATAAGGGTATGTTTAAGCTAAATAAAATATTTCCCCTGTGTGAAACCCAAACTGTCCTTTGCCTGACAGACAGACAAATGTTAATTACAAATCCTGTAAATGTAGCTAGGTCATTCTAAAACATTAGCTAAAACATTCTAAAACGTAAACTAAGACCTACTGATTTTTTTTTTCCCATGTTCCAATACTACTTTGCATTTCAAGAATTATAAATTATGTAACATAGCTCAGTTATAGGCTTGTTTTACCATTATGCTTATTTTCTTTTTTAGGTCTGTGGTACACCTGAATACATAGCTCCTGAAGTGATACTGAGACAGGGTTATGGAAAACCAGTGGACTGGTGGGCTATGGGAATTATCCTTTATGAATTTCTTGTTGGCTGTGTGCCATTCTTTGGAGATACACCAGAAGAGCTGTTTGGACAAGTAATCAGTGGTAAGGATTATCACAAAAAAACCCCAGCATTTATTAGCTTGTGGTGAAATGTTGTTATGAGGAAAGGTGTTTACAATTTTTCTGATAGACAAGATTCAAGCTAGTTTTACTAATAAACCAACCCATTATCACAGTATTGTAACACACAATTTGCTGTCAAATCAGTAAGAGCAAATTTTGATTAAAAGCTGAACCAACTGATACTGTATTGTTGCTACATACAGAAATGCAGTAATGTGGAGTACAATGCCATGTTGCACTATTTGAAAGAAAAAAAGTGCCACTATGGTATAGTGATCTCAGTCTTCAGTAAAAATTGTACCAGAGAAGAAACAGTTAAAATAAATCTGCATAAATGAAAAAATACTTCATGCACAATGAAGAAATTAACAAAGATGTAATAAAAGCCTAAAACAAATGTCTCTAAAATAATAAATAATGAGAAAGAAACAAATTCAGTTCACAGATTGTTAATGATTTAATTTGTGATTGTTGCAGTGCAATGTTATTTCTGTAGCAGCTGTTCTTCTTCCATTTAAAATTCAATAACCTTTTAGATCTTAACCTGCAAGCTGACCCTGAGTATTGTTATGTGGCTTGTGCTAAAACTGAATGATAATTAAACAGAGTCATTTACTACCCTACCTGCTGTTTCCATGAATTTCCCAGATGCATAGATGTAATAGTCCTCTCTTTATGCCAAAAGTTTAACAGAATGGAACCTCTGTTACTGAGTATTTCCCTGTTTGTTTTATAGTCTTATGACTTAAAAGGTCCAGTAGCTAACACACAAAAAACCCCAACCAACCAACAAACAAAAAAATCCACAAAACCTCAACAACTCAAATCCAATAAAACAACCAAGCATACTGAAAACCCAACAGGAACACAGCTAACTGCACCTCTGGTTCCTTATTTGCTGAGAACATAACAAATCCCTTTTGGTACCTAAGGAGACGTTCTGTCAAAGCCAGACCTGTGTGTTAAACTGTAATGAAAGGCATTTGGAAGTTGATTCTAGTATACGACCTCTTTGTACAACATCCTGGCTGTTCATGGGTTTAGGAGCTGTATTGCTTTCCAGCATGCTAAGCTGAGGCTTGAGTGTCCAGGAGAATCAACTGTTTAAATAACAAGCAGCAAATGCTGGCCTTGGCCTGCATGCCTCATGGTTGTGATGCATATTCATGCTTTATTTTCCAAATCAAGATCTAAACTGCAGTGGAAGCTGTAGGCATGCAAGCATGGAAATAACTCGCATTTTTATTGCTTTTCCAGACATGCACATGTGTTTTTACATTTATGGACTCTGTCTGGGAGAATGGGAGGGAATAGTCTAAAATTAATGACAAGATCTGCACTTTAGACTTCTTGTATGTGGCATTAATTCTGCATTTTTTTTAAACAAATTGTCATGTGTTACAATCTAGCTGATATTAAAATAAGGAACTTTATATGATGAATGAAATCTGTTTATCTTCCAGAAATATTCTGCAAAAGTGTATGTTTATAAATCTGCTGTGTTCCAACTTACCCTCCAAGACTGGTGCTTTTGTTGCAGTCCTCTAGTTTTGAGTTTTTCAGTTTCTTCTCTTATTTTAACTACCCTTACTTAGTGAAATAAGTTTTACTATAATTTTCTGCAGAAGAACACTCTTGTGTAAGTTTCCTCTGCTAAAATGCATGCTCCCCTTGTATTCAACAGTGAAAAATCATCTTAAAGAACTCGCACTATAGCCTCAAATTTTATTCCAGTTTCTTTGGGAGAAATCTAACTTCTATTTGAGAATCTGCTTTAAAATATAACCTCCCCATTAACTGTATTCCCTCTTTATTGTATGCTGCCTCTCTGCCCCCTTCCCCCCCCCCCCTGTTGTACAACTACGGAAGCATCAGTATAAAGTTAGATGCCTAAAATGATTAGGGTTAAAAATAATGTTCCAGAAACAGGTTGCATTTCATGTCAGTTTATGCCTTTCCTTAAACTCTGAAATGCAAATATTAAACATATATGTAGCTTCTCATGATTGTTTCTCCAATGATGATTGTTTTTGAATGAAATGTCTAGATCATAAAAAGACAAAAATATCCGTAACAGCCTTGAAATAAAACTTGATTGTCAAATATTTTTTCAGAGCAGAGACTGATATCTCAGCTCTTAATCATGAAAGTAATGACTTCAGTGAATCTACTAACATTAGGGAAGGTCTGAAGGTGTGAGCGGTGCCTGCTGGGTCAGGTCAGCTTTGTCTATCTTAACAGCAGTTTCCATGGAACAGAACTCAAATTTAAACTATTAATTTGGGAAGACAGGGAGAAGGGACAGCGTACAAGTTATGCTAATATTTTACAGTGGTTTTTCCATGAGCCAAGCATTCCTGTATTTTGTTGTTCAACACTGTTTGAAGTTCATAGTATGTTTATGGCGTCTGTGTAAGTAGTATAACAATCGGAAGTAATTGGTACACAGCAGAAGGCAACTTGAAAAACTTGCCTTAACTCTCTAGCTCACTACAAATTTTCTCATGGTTTCTGCTGAATATTGGTATCAGACTTCAGCAATAACAAACAACTTTTGTTTTGCTAGATGAAATCATCTGGCCTGAAAAGGATGAAGCACCACCTCCAGATGCCCAGGATCTGATTACACTGCTGCTCAGGCAGAATCCTTTGGAAAGACTGGGAACAGGTTGGAAGGCACTATTTTAAATTGTCAGTGTGCTAGAAATAGCTTCTCTATTGAGCATTGAGAGCTTTTGTTCATCTATTTGTTTTGCCCAGGCAACACTATCAGGGCAGATAGCATAATAACATGCCATTATAGCAGAGGAAGTTTTACAGATTCAGATCAATAACGTGAGTTTAACAAGGTGATGACTGCTCTTTGTTTTGGAGTTTACATGTGGTAAACTTTGAATTTGCACTTTTCTCTTACTTTGATAAACCAGAAACTTCTCAAAGACCCAGTTAGCCACTGGATGAAGTTCCTTCATGAGCACAGTATTAAATAGCTAAACACAGAAACAGAGAAAGGGAATCAATGAACAGCTTGCTTCCTGATGCTTCTTTTTTCATCAGTATTTTAGCCCAGCAAATTAGTTTCTCCAGGCTTTAGGGTGTTTGAGTATTCTAATTATTCAGAAATGACTGTCTGAGGTTGTGTTGTGGAAAGTCTTGTCATTTTCATTCAGCAAGCTCTTGGATGAGCAAGAGTAAAACCAAAAGTGCAAGTGGTAAAGAAGTAAATGTTGAGAACACAAGCTTCTAGCTTATTCCACTGTGGTCATTCATGCTGTGTTTATTTCTTTCAAGAGAACCTGACTTACTTACAGGTTCAGAGCCTGACGTATCAGGAGCAGTGAGCCTGATTCTGGAATCTGTGTGAACAGCCCTTGAGACTTCACTGTAACAGATGATCTGGAGTAAATGTCATTGAACAAAGTTTTTTGATCTCCGTTGCCCCATGTTGAACAAGTTAAAAATGACTGAAGTGTCATGCTCCAGTCAATTTCTCCACTTGGTGCCTACTTCATCTGCTGCAAAAGGGCAATGCTTCTGAAGGCAAAATTAGTCACAATTAGTTCGATTCCCTTTCAGGAATATTAGTATAATCCTTTCAGGCATTGTTGTTACATTGCCAGCATACTTTTTTCTGGTATACAGGAAATTATTACAGTGCTAATTCAAGATTGTCACCATGTCAAAGGCTGAATGAGAAGTAGATTGCAAATTTTGCCTCTTCTGCTTCAGCTGGTTGAGAAAGGGTAGAATTGGGTAGAATGAAGCTGGCTTAACTCATCTAGTGGTCAGTGCCACAATGTGGAGCATCTGTGCAGCTTGTTTACAGGCTGCTTTCTTTCAGCTGTTCATTGTCTCATGAGAGCTGGCAGCCTGAAGAAAGAAATTGAGCAGCTCTTTCTTTGAAGCACAGCGGGATGTTTAGAAACTGCAACAAGGTTTTTTTAAGTGTCAGAAGCAACTCTCAGAAATGGAGGTTTCAGTGTGAGGGGTCCCTCGGGGCACTGCAAAACAGCACAGTTTATCCTAGGCTCTACCATGTATTCCAAATAAAACTCCTGTCTTTTTAATAAGTATTAGCTTCCTGCATAACACTCCATGAAAATCATAGCTGTGTATTTTGCTCAGGAGGCCTCAGTGCTATAGTAAAGCTGAAGGAAAAGAGATGCCATACTTATTTTGAAGAAGGAAAATGCCAGAAAAAAAAGACATCTTTGGGTTTGAAGTGTTTGATACTAATCAGAATTACAGAATTCTAATGTAATATCCCATTACTGTGCTCAGTGAAATGTTCACTCCTTAGCTAATGACTTAAAATGAGGTGTGATTTTGGTTTCCTTTGGGAATATTTGGCTTTTATGAGTTTTTCTCTGGTGCAATTAGAAGAGCAAGGAACCTAACCTAGGAATCTTGACACTGAATTAGAGACCAGTCCTGAAGTCTCCACACATTTTCTATGGCTCTTTCCTGACTTAGCCTTGATATAGGGAATTTGTCACACTATCCAGGTGGTGGGTAGACCTCTGCTTCCAGGTGCTCACCATGCTACTCTGTCACTCCCCCTTCTCAGATGGACAGGGGAAGAAAATAGGATCAGGTCCTTATGGGTTGAGAATAAGGACAGGGAGGTTATTCATTGGTTACTATTACAGGCAAAATAGACTCGTAGTAGTGAAATAATTTATTGCCAGTTAACAACATAATAGGAAAATAAGAAATAGGAACAAATCTGGTGGCAGCGTCCCCCCGTCCCTGCCTTCTTCCTGGACTCAACCTAACTCTGAATTTTCTCTGCCTTCTCCCACTGAATAGTGCAGTGGGACAGGGAATGGGTGCTGTGGTCAGTCCATAATACGTCTCCACTGCTGCTTCCCCCTCATGCACTTCCCTTTTTCCAGTGTCTGGTCCCTCCCATGAGAGACAGTCCTCCAGAAACTTCTCCAGTGTGGCTCCTTTCCACAGAGTTCGGTCCTTCAGGAACAGATTGCTCCAGTGTGGGATTCCTCATGGGGTCGCAGGTCCTGCCAGCAAACTTGTTCCAGTGTGAGGTCCTCTCCATGGGGTCACAGGTCCTGTGAGGAACCTTTTCCAGTGTAGGTTCTCCATGGGGTCACAGTCTTCTTCAGACACATTCACCTGTGCCAGGTTGGGGTCCTTCCCAGGATGTGAGTGGATATCTGCTTCACCGTGGACCTCCGTGGACTGCAGAGGGACAACTTGCCTTACCATGGTCGCAACAAGGGACTGCAGGGGAACCTTTGCTTCAGTGCCAGGAACAGCTCCTCCCCCTACTTTACTGACCTTGGTGTCTGTAGAGTTGTTTCTCTCACGTATCCTCACCGCTCTTTCCTGGCTGCCTTTGTTCAGGAATTTTTTCCCCTTTCATCCTTTTATCGTCCCAGAGGTGACAGTGATGGTTGCTCAGCCTTGGCCAGGTGTTGGTCTGTCCTGGAGCAGTGGAACTGGCTCTTTCTACACTAGGGCAACTTCCAGAAGTCACCTCTGCAGCCCACCTGCTACCAAAACCTTGCCATGCAAACCAAATGCAATGAAGTTGGCAGTTCGTATTGCTGTTGCAGGTTACCTGTTCAGTTTTTAGGATTACTTTTATGCTTAATATTACATTTATCCTCCCCTGGGACAAAAATTGCAGTAATTGATTGCATTTTTACAGCTGTATCTTGACCTGAAGCTACTGTAATTGTGGAGCACTCACTATAACAAGTAGGCAGTAATCAATAACAAGCTGAATGATAAGGTATTTCTTACAGTACTGTGTATTACTGCTGTAAAACACCAAAAGGAGCTCATGGCCAACAGTGGTATTTACAGTGAGATACTGTTGATTATTCTTCATTCTTTTTGAACTTGTACTTACTTATCTACTGCACATGTTTATGTTTTGATTACTACTGCTATATCTGATGCTTCTGACTAATGTGTAGCTGATGGGTGATAATTAACGTATTTGGAAAAATAAAAATGTTACAAGATGAAAGATGATAAAGCAATGGCACAACTATTAAATAAGTGGCAACAATGAAAGAGGAACAGGGAGGTGGTCTGACAGGTTTAGGAGGTTCTCATGGAAAATAATAGATGTTCTTGCCTTCAACGGTGACTATGTGTTTCCATGATAATTTGCACTTCTTGACCAGTGTTTTAGTTCACTTGGTATCAGAGTATTAGGTATAATTTGCTCAGTGTGTTTCTCTGGCTCCCCCAGGTGGTGCATATGAAGTAAAGCAGCATAAATTCTTCAGGAACCTGGACTGGAATAGTCTGTTGAGGCAGAAAGCGGAATTTATTCCACAGTTGGAATCTGAAGATGACACAAGCTATTTTGACAGTAGGTGTCAGATGGTATTTAAAAACTGTGATGAACGCCTTGTTTAAAAAATCACTGCCTTTCACGTTTGCTCACTGCTTAGAAAATTTCCTTTGTCAGAACTACTGGCAGCTGTGCAATTTCACTTGTGGTTTGACATTTCAGCAGAAATAATCTTACAAATATAAGTATGCTTTTAGTTAATATTAAAGCTTGGTATCCATTCTTCCTGATAAATTTCCCTTGTCTAGCTCGTTCTGAGAAATATCACCATATGGAAACTGAGGAAGAGGATGATACCAATGATGAAGACTTTAATTTGGAGATAAGGCAGTTTTCCTCGTGTTCACACAGATTTTCCAAAGTGAGTAAAAACTGTAATGTTAGTATGTATTGTTTTTTTAAATGCTTTGCTACTTTTAAAGAGTTTGGAAATGTTAGGTACAGAAGAAGTGTATAGGGCATTGTTTAAGAAAGGTTAACTGAAACAGAGCCAGAATGAAATTAATACTACTAAAACACTAGAAGATTCTGTAGGAAAGTTATTTCTTGAATTCTTAAGGCAATAGAAAATTATAAAATAGGTTGATATCTTCTCTGGAAAATTAATGGTGGCGTAAGAGAAATTTTAGGGAAACTGTTCTGTTAAATACTAATATACGTTCTTTATGCTGGTTTCCTTTTATCTAGTTTGGATATTGCTGCAGTTGTGTCCTACATATCTTGCAGGCAATGGTACAAGAAAGATTATTGTACTAGCACATAGTAGTTATTTACTAAATGACATTAGACTAAAAGGAAAAAGCAAAGTAATTATTAACATGATTTGATGAAGGAACAATGTTGATTTAATGGAGTGATTTGAATGATGTGAATTGAAGGTGAATCTGACTGTCCAAAGGGTAGTGTATTCTGGTAGTCGAGGTGAGATCCTAATTATTGCTGTACAAGGGTTACCAGGAGGACCAGAGTGGACATTATCAGGAAAAACAGTGGAGGTTAAATGGCCAGAAAACGATTTAAGTGGAATGCCTAATGAACGTGGTTTTAGTCTTAACATAGTATCCAGTAGTGATTTTCAAAAGCTTTCTCTTTGAAAAGTTTCTTGACATTACTTCAGGAACTGTTTAAAGCTCTTTGGAAAGTCTGTGTGTGTATTTTTTGTGTATCTTATGTGTATGTATGCTCCTTATTTTACTTGGTGGTACATTTCAAATTCAGTTACTGGTAAAGGATTCAGTTACTGTCTCTTTGGAGAAGAGGTGGATGAGAGATATTAGACACAAACTGAAACACAGAAATTTATATCTGAAGATAGGGAACATTTTGTTTACTGTGAGGGTGTTCTAACACTGGCACAGATTGTCTGAAGAAGTCAAGTTGGAGTCTTCATCCTTAGATACCTTCAGAAGACACAGTCCTGGTCAACCAGCTTTGGTGACCCTGCTTGAGCAGAGGGATTGGACAGCATGGCCTGCAGAGGTCCCTTTCAACCTCATTCTGTGATTCTGTAAAGTCCTGTCCTTTTGAAAGCTCTGTAGCACAGTAATGGTTTGGTTTGTTAATGGCATTATGTCTTGCATCTCTAGCTGTCCCTCTCAGACTATGGAATACACAGCTGACTGTTTGTGTGCTGATGTCAGCTAAACAAATGACAGACTTCCACTGATAGTATTTTTTTTCTAAATCCTTTACCCAAGTAATGTATTCTTAACTTCAAAGTCAATTCAGATTAATTTTTCTGCTTTACAGATCAGTCTGGTAGATACTAAGTCAGTATCTTATAGTTAGGCCTGTTTTTTTACCTTGATGTAAGGGTGCACATTGATCCAGTGACTCAGAGGCCTCAGGCTGTGAATGTTGTTTGTACTCTGTTGGTTCACAAAGTGAAATGGAGAGGAAGCTGTTGAATTTATAATGAGAGGAGATGATGACCCTGTATATGAGGCGCTAAGAAAGCATTTTTAAAACATAAAGTCTTGGAAATTCAAAAAAGCTCAAGAAGTTTGAAGTTTGCACTCTGAAATGCTGCATAAGCATTTGAAGTACAGATGGAAACATGCTCTCCTGTGTAACTTTTCATATCAAATACATCAGTGATGAGTTGAGGTTTTTTTATTCTTTTTGTCTGTATTAGGTTTTTAGCAGCATAGATAGAGTCATTCAGACACAAGGTGAAGAAAAGGAAGATGCAGGAGAAAAAACAAAAAGTGTAACTTTGCCTTCTGTGGAATCTCTAAGCTGGAGTTCTGAATATTCTGAAATGTAAGTAGAAGGAGGTGCTGGAAGTGGGCCATGTCTGCTAGCAGGCCTCCTCATCTCAGCAACTTCATGAGAGTTTGCTTATTTTTAATGCAGACAACAAGTTTCTGCATCCCTCTCCTCTGACACCGAGAGCAGCAGACAGCAACACAGTTCTGGTTTGCTTCCGAAGTTGGCTATATCAGCTGAAGGAGAAGGGGATGATTCCACTGGCTTGGTGGGACCCCGGGAGGAGCAGGAAAAGCCTGTGGTTGTGAAGGAGGAAATAGCACAAGATGAACCTGAAGTAACCACTCCAGCAAGCACGATCAGCAGCTCCACACTATCAGGTAATTCACAGTTGGGTCTCTTGACCGATGGCTTTAGAAACAGTTGTTGATCTTCTTTGTTTAGCAGTAGCATCCATAGATTTAGAAGTTCAGTATTTCAGATCTGCTTTTAGAAAAGCTATCCCAGGAGGAGTGTAGTTTAGGTGTAGACTAATTAAATGTTTTGAAAATATGTATGGGAAATGATTTGGGAATGTCAACATTTAGTGTTGCCCCACTGACTCTAGAGAGCTGCTAGGCACATGAATGAAATGGTGACTTGACTATAGAGCCTTTGCAAGATCATTCTGTTGAGAAAAGTTGTAGATCCCTTGAGCACTTAAAACACCATTTTTGTATCTACCCTCACTGAAGTTAGTGATCTTTTGATCACCTTGGAGTCATTCCAACCGATTTGTATCACTGTTTTCTGATAACCTTTCCTGTACCATTTTGTGTTTCTAATTCGGACATCTCAACGATGTACACCTTTCAGAATTGACAGGGCTGTATTTGACCTGTGGTAGTCACTTCTGTCATTAGGAATCTAGCAAGGAGTGTTGTAAACCACTTGCTACTTTAATAATTTATTTCATTAATGCATCCCTTTCTCAGCTACAGTGTTTGCATGCATTTCAGTAGGATACAGGTCCCTATTGTCTTTCTGATTTCTCACTTTCAGGGCAAAGTTTTGTGTAATTGTTGGAAGACCTGACACTTAACACAGGCCTAGACCCATATCAGTCTCATGTTTATCCATATATAGGTTACCTTCTCTCCACATTTACCTGTCTTTGGCTTATTTTTCCTTTGTACCTCACTGTGGTGCTTCTTTTCTTTTTTCTTTGTGGTAGAAAACAATCCAAACAATAAAAGCAAACTGTAATAATTAAAAAAATACATATACTTCCTGTTTTAATGATCTGTGAAGTGTTGCTGATAGAGACTTGTCTAGGCCTGGAGCCTTTCATTTACTTTAGGAAGAGTTCACATGAAAAATAAATGTATAATAAGTTTTTTTATGGTGAGTGCTGCATATTGAGGTACCAGACTTGTTTCAGCTTTTGTCTCTTGCTTTACTTTAGTCAGTGAGTACAAGAATCTGTTGGTTCAATTAGTTCTGTTAAATCTTATGCATTACAGAAATCTGGAAAAATTACTCAAATTTCTGTAATGTTGTTTTATTGAAGTTATTAGCAGAAAAAAAAAAATCCTATCTCAAAATTGAACTGTTTCCTCTCCCTAACACCCAGTTTTCCCTCAATGTATTTGTCCCTTCTTCTTTGTACAGTTTGCAGTTTTTCAGAGCACTTAGATCAGATAAATGGAAGAAGTGAGAGTGTGGACAGTACAGATAACTCTTCAAAGCCTCCCAGTGAAGTTGCATCTCACATGGCTCGTCAGCGATTAGAAAGCACGGAGAAAAAGAAGATCTCTGGGAAAGTCACAAAGTCCCTTTCTGCGAGTGCTTTGTCCCTCATGATCCCAGGAGGTAGAGAAATTTTTTGTTTGAAATGTTATGATTTGTCCAAAATTCTTGGTTTATGATGGAAATGCAAGATTTTGGGGAGTTCAGGATGGATTCTTTGTTACGCTTTTTTGTTTCTCTTTTTTTTTGCGTGCATTACTAGATAATCTGATATTGTTGACAAGTTACAGTGGTCACATTACAACTGAGGAACTTTCTCTGACAGGCAAAAATGTAGCTTGGCTGGAACTGCCTTGTGTTCGACTGTGTGTGTGTGCACAGCAGGACACAGGTTTTGGTCCTTGGCCTGCTCTAGGATGCTACAGTAGAGGTGTAGCTTAAATTTTAAGTAGCTCATTATGTATGTTTCCAAGAACACTTGTTTGTTACAGCAGCCTGACTAGTTCACTCCCATCTTCCATAAGGAAAGGTGGTGATAAGCCATAGAGAAGTATCACAGAAGTAAAATTAGCATGTAGGCTTCCACTTAAGTAAGTGAGGAAGCATTAGAGTGATTGTTTTCAGATTAAGAAAGTCCAAGTTTCTCAAATTTTGAGGGATTTTCTCCACAAGTGGGATTATGTCTTAAGTTTGCACACTGGGCATATGTTTTTAGACCTCAGGTGTAATACTTAAGTATTTGCTGATCTGGTAAGATAATCCTGCACTTGATTGATATGTTCAAATGTGGCTTTGACAGTAATTTCAAGCCAGGTTGTTTTCAGTCCTCAAGGAAGTAGAGAATGTTATACAATGTTGAAGAATTGGGTCTGGCTCCTCTCTTGGACTTCACCTGTCTCTGGATTGTGAAGTAAATGTGTCCTGTGTGCTCCTTAATACCTTGGTGTCCAAACACCAAGTGTGTCTAGTGTGCATGTGTTTTGGAGACCTCAGAGAAATGAAAGCTCGATATGGTCCCTGTTACTGCAGGAATTTCTCCTTCACATCATGATTTCCACTCTTCCTTCACACAATTTAAAGATCTGCATAGACTTCCTATTCAGTACCTGTAATTCTAGCAGCTTACTATGAGGATTTTTCAATGAGGTAAATGTTTAGTTTCAGGTAAAGGGGAGTATTATACTCCTGCTTTAATGAGGACAACTAGGTGACTATGAAAGGAATGCTTAGCATTTCTGTGATGCTGCCCAAATGTGAATGATTGCGTAGGAGGGGTGAAGATGACTTCATTTTTACAAAGTACTGAAAACTGCAACTGGCGTGCACACAGTACTCTAAGTTTTTATCTTGTGTAGCATTTTTTCTTTAAAATATTTGTCCCAAATGTCATGTTTTTCTTGGTATACCACTTGTAACAGTTAACACCATGGTTATTTTTTTGCTTGGAGAGGGCCTGTAGTGTGTGCTAATTACTAAAATTAGCTATCACATGAAGTTGATATATACAGAGGTAATTACACAGCCAAATGGCACTTATTTATTCATCAGTTTGTATCCTAATAGTTCTTTCATAGCTGTCAAGTAAGAATCACTTAGTTCAGAACTGATGTAGATTAAGTTTCTGTGCTTATTAAATAGCAGTTTTCTTTCAATTTAATCTCAGCATCATCCTGTAAAATCCAAGGTTAGCTTTGCCTAAACCTACAGATTTTTTCATTGTATCTTTATCAACTAAGTTTGTATGTTAGCTAATACTGTCAAAAATCCTATCTGATTCATGATTACCCATTAACTTAATTACAGCAACAAGCGGCCAGTGTCACAGGATGTGTCCCACATGCAGCAGAAAGCAAAGGGTAGGGATTCTGGGCATGTTTCAGAGCAAGAAGGTGACAGTGACAGCAGCCCCCTCAGGGCTTGGCTGTTCTGTGGGTTTTCAGCTCACACAGTGATCTCTGCTTCTGGGAGCGTCTGGTGACTTGAGGGGGGGGTCTCTGCTGTCAAAGCCTATTGTGTATGTGTCAAGGTTGCATGACACAGCCTGGCAGTCACCAGACATTGAATCTTTCTGGGCTGCATTCATATAGAGAGCTATCACCCTGTTACAGTCACCAAAGTGTGTTTTATGCTGCTGCAATTGTGTTTACCTTTGCACGAGCACATAGTGCTTTCACAACAATTAAATAGAACAAAGCTTTAATTGGTATTTTTGTTGAAAGAAATTCTTGTGGTCTTACGTGATGTGGCAGAGTGTAGAAATGGAGGCTTGGTCCAAGCATTGAGTTACTGTCCTCTGTACCAACTGGATTTAATTAATACTCTTTGTCTATATACATATATCTGAAACAAAACAAATAAAACCCTGAACTAATGCTTGTGTGGCACTACTGGATGAATAAGGGATGGTTTCAAGCATACTCAGAGTAACATCTGCTACCAAAATCTTTGATATTCTTTGTGTAAGTGATTGTTAGGAAGAGGCTGAGAACTGTTCTTTCAAAGTTAGCAATGAGTGTGTCTTCTATCTAAAAATAACCAAAACGATCTACATCTAAGTTAGTCCTTGCTTTATAAAATTCAGTTCATGCTACAGGGAGAGACATATAGTACTGGTACTTGCCCGTTGGTTTAAATTCTGGGTAACATTGTGGAGGGAAGAGCCTTTCTGCAGACAATGGTCTGTTTTGACACACAGGTGTCATAAAGCTAAGCAAATCCCCTGTTCTGCATCTGTATTTGTGTTTTCTCACAGAATGTACTCACATTGTGTTTTTTCTCACAGAGAATGTACTCTTAATACGGATATTTTTTTTCTTCCAGATGTGTTTGGTGTTTCTCCTTTGGGAAGTCCTATGTCTCCTCATTCCCTTTCATCTGATCCTTCATCCTCCCGAGATTCATCTCCCAGCCGTGATTCGTCAATTGCTGCTGCAAGTCCACATCAACCAATAGTAATTCATAGTTCAGGAAAAAAGTTTGGCTTCACCATCCGAGCAATCAGAGTTTACGTGGGAGACAGCGATATCTACACCGTGCACCATATTGTTTGGGTAAGATACTGCAGTTTTCTGTTTAGCCACAGAAAACTGTAATGCTACCTTTCCCTTAGATTTTTGTACCTGTGGTATCTGTTTGTTGACGTTTACTGTGCACATCATGATGTTCCAGACAGTATTCTTAGAATTTTCTTAGAAATTTGTGCCTGTACAAAAGACCAGTGTTCACTGTAGGAAGAACACAAGCCACCTTTGGCAGAAGTTGTTACCTACATATGATGTTGACTTCCTGCGTGTGTGACTTTTGCTTTTGGGAAGTTCGACATTTGTGAATAGCCATTATCTAAGTTCAAAATAATGTAGTTTAGGAGAAAAAAAAAGTTAGTGCGGCCTCTCTTTGACTGAAGGCAGGATCTGCAAAACTTGAGATTAGAGATTCTGACAATTTCTGTTCACATAGAGTTCATTAAACAGCATCAGCTAAGGAATTCAGGGAAGTCAATAGTATTTTAGTAGACACCAGTAGGCTGAATTCAAGCACTGGCTTTCTTTTGTGTAGAAATGTGCAAATCATTTGGAACTGTAAATACCTTTGTGGATTATCTGGCACAGGAAAAAAAGACTGTCTTGGATAAATCATCTGTTTTTCATCCTTTGTTTGCTGCTAACTTGAATGAAGACGAGCTAAAGGAAAAGACATCAGTTCTTGTATTTCACTGGTTATCAACCTTCTTAATTGAAAAGTTACTATGTGTTTGTGTATTTTTGTGTGTTTTTTCAACCTATATTTATAAAAAAATTATATATTAAATAATTATACATACATAAATGTTGTGTATATTAAGTAAAATGTTTCAGCTACCTTAAAATATTTTTTTTAAAATTGATTACGTGTACCCATAAAACTTTGAAGTTTCGTACAGTACTTTGTTTTAAATATGTATTGTAGGTTTTGAAGTAGCAATGCTATTGATGTGGTAGTGCATTACTCATTTTTCATTCATGCTGTTTACCTCTCAGACCATCAAGACTATTGGATATGGAGAATGGGGTACATTTCATTGATAATGGAATAATTTTTTTTTAAAATCGTTTTCTTGCCACTGATATAGCATGACTGCAGTTAAAGGAAGGGAAAAAATGGTACATAGTGAAACCTTGGCTTTTTTGATAATACTGTAGATGGCTCTGTAAGCACTGTAGCCTTTATAGCCTTTAGTAGCATCTGTATGACTTAAAATTCTTCAGAACTCATTTTAAAATACAATGAATTATTTAATCCACCTCTACAATAATTTGCAATTCAGCTTGGTTTGGTCCTTCATCACCTTTTTGATCCACTGTTCCCTCTAATGAGCACTGTAGTGAATTTAAACCAAGTTAAAATAGTCCCTAACTATATGGTGCTATTAAGAATTTTTGTCATGATTAGGGTATTGGATTACGATCACTGCCTTAATTACATCATTCTTTCTCAGCATCAGATTCTTAAAATTTTCATTCTATTATAAAAATTTTGGCATGGGGAGTGACTCACCCCTCCTTTATCACATGCATAAAAAACTTCCCTGCTATATAAAGCTTACTTAAATACTTGTCAGTGTTTCAGTGAGCTTTCAAAACCTTTGCAGGTCTGGTTTAAGTATGAAGCTGGGGTAAAATAATTGATGGCGAAAGGGCTGGTCTGATTGTACTTGCTTTCTTCCTTTAGATACTTACTATATAATTCATTGTCAACTCATTTCACAGAAAGTGTTCATTAAACAAAGCCTACTCTTGAAAGGATGAAAGTTAAACAGAAGTACATTTTGTGTATATTCTCCTTGTCTCTGATTTTCAGAACGTGGAAGAAGGAGGTGCGGCTTACCAGGCGGGCTTAAAAGCTGGAGACCTGATTACTCACATCAATGGAGAGCCCGTGCATGGTCTTGTTCATACAGAAGTCATTGAGTTGCTTTTAAAGGTAGCTCTTGGACAGCTGGGATGCAAAAGCACTTGCTATTTTCACCAGGGATTGAGGGGTTTTGTTTTAATCAGTTTTTGTGGTTGCACAAGTACAAACTCTTAAGCTGCTATTGCACAGATCTGTAGAAAAGCCAGTGACTCCATATATCCATGTTTTAGTTTCTCTGCACTAAACTGGCATTGCTCCTGAGACAGCTGAAGTACATTCAAGGTGCTGACACTGTGTCTCTGTCTCAAATATTTTTTATATTGTATATAGCCAGGCACATCCTACAGAGTTTCTTTGCATAATGAAGTTCTGATCCTGCAGCTGGACTTTTTTGGATCAACCTATAACATTTTTTCTCACAGTTTTCTGATATCAATCTTACTAGAAAATTATAGATATGCTTTTCTTCAAAAGCAGACAAAAGACTCAGCTTGTTTTTAATGAATGGTAGTGCCTTAGCTTTTCACAGTAGCTTACCATTATGCAGTTTTTATGTAATTTTGTCAGCAGAGACCAGCATAAGTCAGAATTATTTTATACCACCATATATTTACTTCCTGGACAGTTAGCAATTCATGGTGTAACATGCAGAGCTTTGCCTGCCAAAAGAGGTAGTCAGTTATAAAAGATGATTGAAGAACAGTGAAGTAATGGGGAAATAGAGAGAGGTGAGGAAAAATGCAAAATATAGTTTTCTGTATGTCTTAATTTTCATTCTCTGAAAACAGAGGAAGTTACAGTTTTTCCAATTTTGCAAGAATGTGTAAGAGAAAATTCTGTAATTTTAGGCAGTTCTGCATGTGCAGTTGTTTTTTGTGTCATGAAAAAAAATAAAAAAAGAGTAACATGACAAACCTTCACACTGCTTACAGAAGGAAACTCAAAAGGAGAGATTGGTGTTTATCCAAATGTTCTGTGTCATAAATTAATTTTGGACTATTGGAATTGCTTTGAAAGGAAGTTCTTCATAGTGGTATACAGTGCTGTGAAGGAGTTACAGATTTTTAGGACATAATTGTCATGGCTTATTGAATCATCAGTTTATGCAAATAGTCCTGAAAAGCTGATATCCTGAGACAGGAATGGCCAGTGAATGAACCAGTGCACTGTTCTTTGTGGGAAAAATATATTCTGTAGGAGTTTTATCTTGAAAATTGCAGTCTTGGTCAATCCTTGGTCTCCTCCTCTCTAGCTAAAATTACTGGAACATGACCTTCTCCTGAAGCTGGAGTAGGGGCAGTTTAGGAAATTGGGCAGAATTTCAGAATTTTCCATTCATCATTTATCTGACAAATTAGCCTGAAAACCTCTGTATGGGCTTCCTATTCTGCCAGCTGTTACTCCAATGCTGGAGTTCTGTCTCACTGCATTTGTGTTTGTGGTGTAGTGTCAGTATAAGGCAAAATCACTCTGTCTTACGCCTAAACTTTCATCTTCCATTTTGGCAGAGTGGTAACAAAGTCTCCGTAACAACAACTCCTTTTGAAAACACTTCCATCAAGACAGGACCTGCCAGGCGGAACAGTTACAGGAGCCGAATGGTCAGACGCAGTAAGAAAACCAAGAAGAAGGAGGGTCTGGAGAGGTGAGTAACCCTTTTGTTTCATGGTGCATCTGTTTTCCTGTGTGTGTGTGTGTGTGTGTACACATAACAATTAATTTAAAATGCGGAGTCAATCATAGTATAGTCTGGGTTGGAAGGGACCTTAAACATCATCTCATCCCAACCCCCTGCAGGGGCAGGAACACCTCGGACTAGGCCAGGTTGCTCCAAGCCCCATCCAACCTGGCCTTGAACACTTCCAGGAAGGGGATATCCACAACTTCCCTAGGCAACCCATGTCTGTGTCTCACCACCCTCATAGTATAGAATTTCCTTCTAATAATCTAATCTAGGTATCCCCTATTCAAGTTTTTAACCACAGCCCCTTGTCCTCTCACTTACGTGTCCATGCAAAAACTTAATGCTTCTCAAACCTCTCAAGTGAAGGTTCCTCCGAATGCCATCCTTTCCCTCCAGCCTGTTGACCTCACCACACAGTTTGGTGTTGTCAGCAAACTTGCTGAGGATCCACTTAATTCCACTCTCTGTGTCAACAAAAACAATGTGAAACAGCACTGCTGCGAGTACTGGCCCTTGAGGAACACCACTCGTGACTGGTCTCCATTTTGAAATCGAGGTCTTGATCACAAATCTTTGAATGTCATTCATAAGCCAGTTCCTTATCCATTGAGTGGTCCACCCATTGAATCCATATCACGTAATAAGACAGTTCTCTCTCATCTTCTGTATCTTCTTTTGCCTTCTCTATGAGACTATGGTTGGAACATGTTCTTGGAATCCCCTTTCAGCTAAACTAGATTTGTTAAAACAATCCACAAGAATTTTCCATAGTGCACAAACAGCCGTGAGGCCGAAAGTGGATAATTGATTTAGCATCCTAATTTGATTTAAGTATATCTTTTTGCATGTGTTTAATTAAACATTCTAGGACTAACATTATGGGAATTTTTAGTTTGATTATAAAATTATATGTATTTTCTAAATACCTCACTAATACTGCATAGATAGTACTTCAGTTTTGGTGGGCTCTTAAATTAGGAAAACAAAGATTCGTACTCATAAGGAGTTAACTGTTCTTTTGGAATACAGTGACTGAACTTTAGCACAGATGAATTTAGCTACCCTATATGTCTGACCTGTTAGAAAATCTGGGTATTTTCTAAACTTCATGCTTTGTAGTGTGGCTTATTTTCACATGAATATAGATTTAATATTTGCTTTTCTGAGGATAATGGTAGGTTGCAAGAGTTTTGCCTGTCTTAATAGTATCTTCTGTACATCATAATTTTTTATTAATTCTGTGCTCTTCTCATGCTAGGAGAAGATCTCTCTTCAGAAAGCTGGCCAAGCAACCCTCTCCTCTTCTTCACACCAGCAAAAGTTTCTCCTGCCTGAACCGATCACTTTCCTCAGGGGAGAGCTTGCCTGGGTCTCCAACCCACAGTTTGTCTCCTAGATCACCCACACCAAGCTACCGCTCTACTCCTGATTTTCCATCTGGTAAGTGTGAAGGAGTGGAGGCAAGAGGAAAAGTGTTTAAAGTGTATTGTTTTACGTGTTACTCTCCTAGATCTATTACACTCTGTTAGGAGTAGACAGCTCTGACAAGCATAATCATTGAATAGCTGTTGTCTGTCTGGAAGAGGGCAAAAGATTGCTGATGCAAAACCAAATGTGTTTTTGTGATACAAAAGCATCTAGAAGGGAGCTGTCTGCTATGTTTGCCACAAGATTTAAATTCAAATCCAGTGGCTATAAGCTAAGTAATAAACAATCTAGGTATGGAGTAGAAGGTAGAATCTTTCCTAGGAGAGGCTGATTGTTAGAAGAACGAAGCTGAGGAGGAAGTTGCTATGTAATGGAAGTAGCATGGGCACTGATAATGTGTATTTATTGCAGAAACTCTTGGCTGGATGCCAAAATACGTATCATCTGGCTTCTAAAAAAACCTGCCTGGTTTTTCTGTTTTATTTGTGTCATGGTTTTTTGTGTCTACTGCAAGTGACTGCTATTGTACAATCCATTGGTGAGGTTAAATTATTTTGAAAGCTTTGATCATTGCTTTGAAGTGGCAAAAAGCATTAGGTCTTTTATTTAAAGTAGAAGGAAGTGGTAATTTAGAGAACAAAGGAACAGAAGGGGAAAGGGAGAAACAGCAATATAGTGGGAATGGTGAGGGGCTTACAGCCCAGTCACTCAAAACCTTCAAAATTTTGGAACATTGTGTCAACAGATGGCACATGGGCCTTCCAGGACCAGTGAAAATTCTGTCTTACTGAACATTTAGCTAAGATTCAAAAAATCCTGCTAAAGTTACTTTTGTTTGGTTTACTTGTTTGTTCTTTTTGTAGGTACTAACTCTTCACAGAGTAGCTCCCCTAGTTCAAGTGCTCCCAATTCTCCAGCTGGTTCAGGACACATAAGACCCAGCACTCTTCATGGCTTGGGTCCAAAGCTTGGTGGGCAAAGATACAGATCAGGAAGACGCAAGTCAGCTGGCAGCATTCCTCTGTCTCCTCTTGCACGGACACCTTCTCCTACACCCCAGCCAACATCCCCGCAGCGATCTCCATCACCGCTGCTAGGACACTCAATTGGAAATACAAAAATAGCTCAGTCTTTTCCTAGCAAAATGCACTCCCCTCCAACTATTGTAAGGCATATTGTTAGACCAAAGAGTGCAGAGCCACCAAGATCTCCACTGCTGAAGAGAGTCCAGTCTGAAGAGAAACTTGCACCCTCTTATGGAAGTGATAAGAAACACTTATGTTCACGCAAACACAGTCTGGAAGTGACCCAGGAAGAAGTGAATAGAGAATTGTCCCAAAGGGAAATAACTCTTCAAAGCTTGGAGGAGAATGTATGTGATGTGCCATCACTCACACGTGTCAGGCCTGCAGAGCAGGGCTGCTTGAAGCGACCCATATCCCGAAAACTAGGTAGGCAAGAATCCATCGATGAGCTGGACAGAGAGAAGCTGAAGGTCAAGATAGTTATGAAAAAGCAAGATCTTGCTGAAAAAGCAAATCCTGCCATACATGAACCTAGCAGTGAACCAGAAAATCCCAATACCTTGAGACTGGAAGAAAGAGACAAAACAGCATTCCATAAAGTATTAGAAAGATTAAATCAGTTTGAAACAAAAGTTGTTTCTTTAGAGACTCAGTCAGCTGGTGGCATGCTCAAAGACACCCTTCAAAAGAATGCAAACTTGAGATCAAACGATGGTGTTGCTTTAGATACACAGGTGTTGTGTCATGGGCCTCCACCTAATGAACACAGTCATATTCCCTATGACATCAAAATAACTTCCCCACTATGTACACTACAAGATGTGCTACCTCAGTCCTCTGATAGGACACTGGATGGAAAGGGAGAAAACACAGATAAAAATGTACCACCAAAAGAATTTGTCAAATTTGAAAGATTGGATGGCAAACTTGCAAATATTGATTATCTTAGAAAGAAAATGTCCATTGAAGAAAAAGATGACAGTGTCTGCCCAGTGCTAAAGCCCAAATTGACATCAAATATTCATGAATGCCTTCAACTTAATACAGGCAGGCCTATAAGCATACAGCAAGACTCCACTGCAGTTGCTGATGGAAGAGCATTTATCAGCAGTGCACATGCTGCTCAGATTAACTCAGTTTCTTTTGTTCCTCTCAAGACCTTGAATAGCCGAGCAGACGTGAGCGTAGAAAAATCAGCCCTTATTTCCACTGAGGCTCCTGTCAGAAAAAGTCCATCAGAATATAAGCTTGATGGGAGGTCTGTTTCCTGTTTGAAGCCAATAGAAGGCACACTGGACATAGCCTTACTTTCAGGGCCACAGGCTTCGAAGACTGAACTTTCTCCATGCATGCTACCAGAAGCACACAGCACCAGCAGTGATGGGGGATCTCCTAAACCTTCAGCACCACAAGGGAGTGGTGGAAAGGCTGAACTGCCCTGTCAGAAATCTGGCAAAGCCAATGTATTGGAGCCCCAGGTTCTGCAAACAAGCAAGAGTTCACCAGACCCACCATTGATCCCTGTGGCTGCAGAAGCAATGACAGAGAAAAAGGTTTCTAGTCCAGCTGCCAAAGTCAGTACCTCTGTTACTGAAGTAGTTAGAAAGAAGGACATCTCCCCTTCAAAACAGAAGGACAATTCAATGCAGGCAAAGGCTTGTGTTACTCAGAATGTTAAAACTACTCAGACACACTCCAAACTTTCTGCTGTCCAAAGCACTCCTGAAAAATCCTCAGGAAAAGAGAAGCAAGTACAAAAGGAGTTGCCTGCCAAAGAGGCTATAGCACAGAGAAGTTGCGAGCCTATCCCTGCAAAGGTGGAGGTGATCAGGGAGTCATCTCTGAAGTTATCTGCCTCAGATGTCCTGATAACGAGCTACTCCAAAAGCAATGAAAAAAATTGTGCTGATTTTGCTGATCCACCTCAGATGAAAGGAAAAATGCAGGCAGCTGTCCCCAAGGCACAACCTAAGGATGGCAGAGAGTCACTGAAACAGGTAGGCAAAGATGACAGCAGTGTTGCTACCAGTGTTGGGCAAAAAGACATAACCAAGCAGAAGGTTCTCAGCGAGTCTAAGACAGTTACCACCGAGTCGAAGTGTGAAGCTCCTCCATCCAGACGGCCCATGCAGCCCTCAATAGAGTGTGATCCTAAAAATGACAAGTCTGCACTGCTTTCCTCTGTGCAGAAGGAAAATGCCAAAGATTTAGGAAAGAAAGATCAGAAACATCTCACTGACATAAGGCTTCAAATTACTGAGAGACAGCAGTCCAGCCAACTTCCTCGGCAGCAGCTTAATGCTTCAGGCTCCCCTGCTGTGAGAGACACCTCAAGCAAAAACTGTGCTGTAGATGTTCACCCAGGTGTTCAAGAACATGTGAAACCCACTGCTACCTGTGTGGAAAGCAGCAGTAACAAACACAAGCCAGTCTCTGATACGAGTTCCTCTAAGTCGAAGTACTTGGATAAACAGACATTGTCGCAAAAAACATGCTCTCCAACCATAAAGGAAAGAGAAACTACTGTTCAGCTGTCTACCAGCTCCCGGAAAGATGGGAGACATATCAGTAAAAATGTGCTAGAACCCCTTGCTTCTGTTTCAGGCTCTTTGAGAAAAATGAGCAATGAACAGGTGCAGGCTGAAAGGCCTGTGAGTATGGAGCATGTCTCAGTCACCACCCTCCAAATGAGCAGCATCACTCCTGAGAGCATACTCAAATCCTCTGCTGTCAGCCAGGTACCAGCAGGCCCAGAGAGTTCCAAGCAGATGCAGAGGCAGGAACCAGCAGGCCTGGGGGGATCTGCTAATCAAAAGCAACTTCACTTCAGTGAAAAACAAATCACGTCTCCAAAGTTTTCCACTGTGAAAGACTGTCTCTTGCTGAGCAAACAGGCAGACAGAAGTCCTAGTAATGATACCGTCACTGCAGACAAGAGACCTGAAGGAAAAATATGCACTGACGCACTTTATGTTCAGCTTGACAGTGGGAAAGTAGAGCCTACCCTTTGCCTTGCAAGCTGTGATGCCAGAGGGAAAGGAGCAGAAAAAATGACCATAAGTATCAAAAGCTCTCAAGATTCAAAAGGGAAAGGACAAAGTAATCAAAAACAGACAGAGGATGCAAACAAGCAGATTGCAATAAAACATGGGTCAGCCACCAGCGGGCAGAGCACTTGTGTGGCAGCAACACCAGGAAAAACACTTACTTCCTCAGCCAATGTCTCTGAATGTAAACAAGAAGTATCTGTTCTGTCTTCGGTGAAGAGTGATGCATCTTCAGCAAAGGGTAGAGCAGGCTCGCCTGAGCTTCTTGCAACCTGCAAGGAACTAAGTAAGAAAAGCATCTCTTCTGCAGGGAGCAGTAAGACAGAAATGCCTAAAAGTGTTTCACTGGTGGCCTTGCACAGTGCTGCTCTTGTAGTAGAAGCCAACCATCCTGCTTCAAACCTTGGTGGGAAACCTGGAAGTCAAGAGAAGTCTCTTTTAAACACTGTGGATGTAAAGGGAAAAGATGCCATTCCGGCTCAGCAGTCTGCTTCAAGAAAACAGAATGTAGGCAAAGATTTATCCAGGTCAGCAACCACACCTGACCGCCCTAACGCGCTTTCTGATGACAAGGACTCGGCGCGGCAGCGGCGGGGAAAGGAAGCTTCGCGGAGCAGTCCTCACAAAAAATCCTGTTAAGGCCAAGACCTGGCAGGTATGAATCCAAGACTAGCTGAAACAATGTCAATATATTGGACTGCCTTTAAACCAGCACTGTGTCGTGTCTTTGTGCAGCAAATCTTTCACGTCACTGAAGAGAGAACAAGGGGATATATAAAGAGAGGACTTTTTTTCAAAATGCCTTTCCAATTGTAACCGGTAAAACTGTTACCATATAGTATTTGTACAAAAATACCTTTACAGCTGAAACTGTTGAAGAAGAGATTTTCTCTGTAAATACCTAGCAATGTGTTTGGGGTTTGAATGTAGCATATATACTTTGCTGCTGATTGCGTTGTTTACTCTTCCCTTTTTTTAAGATAGTTGCTTTGCCACTTATTGCCATACTCAAATATGAAAACTAAATTATTAGAACTCAGACCTGGTATGGACATGCACAAGCATTGGTCTGACTGGAAAACAAAAACAGGCCACATTTTTAGTTACTAAAAATCCTAGCTAAAAGTAAAAAAAAAAAAAAAAAACAAACAAAAACCTAGTACAGAACAAATACAGTGACTATTGTGAGTTTTTACATGTATTTTTAATAATACCGTTTTGACAGTACTGTGCCTGACTGACCTCTTCACCAGGTGGAACACAGGACCTAACTGCATTTCTCTACTGCAGAGTCTGTCTCTGAGAGTAGGTGGTGTTGAAGCTCCAGCAGGACTGCTTGGGCATCAGGGCATCCCAGCAAGAGCCATGTTCTCTGGTGAAGTGGTTGTTCTTGTCTAGTAGGAGTGTGTTCTGTGACCTTCACCTCAGACAAGGCCAAGACGCAGGCACACAGACCGTGTGCTTATTTTTTGCTGCAATCCTCTCTTAGGTTTCTTGAAGCTTTTCTAAATTTAGGCCCTTACAGAGTGAGGCACAAGTATAAGCACATGATTTGCAGTACTAGTATGTTGATCCCTGTTTTTATTATATTTAGAGAATACTTGTTATGGCACATAGGTCTGCACAGTTAGCTTCATACAGATGTAGCTTTTTTTCTCTTTTATGACAAGTAAGGTAAAAAGGAAAAAAGCAGCTTCAGTATCATATCTTCAAAAACTTTCAGAACATCCGATACATTTTAAAACATAGCTGGGGCCTTATGTTGTAGACTTAACTTGCTGTTTTTAGCAAGTAATTCCAGGTTTCACATTCATGTCTAAATGCATTGAGTAGCTCCATACATTTCATAACATAATCTTTTTATTTGTACGCAAAAAAAAAATTACTGTAATTATAAAAGAAGCATTTTGTAACAAAGGAACTTGTTGGAGCTATTTGGTGCTAGAATGTGACTGTCTTATTACTTTTGCTAAGCCTTATTTAAATTTTGTATACTGTGGAACATGTAGAGTTTGATCGTTTTAGTTTGGAGGTATTTAACTTGTTTTGAAGGATGAAAGGTAAAATTTGAAACATGTACAGAAGCACTACAAAATACCCTTGCAGTTATGTTTTTTTTTTAATGATGGGGATCAATAGGATGATAATTCTCCTTATTTTTGTTATATGTACCTACAATAGAGCTAGGCTTCCACCCGTTTCATCAGGGCTTACAGATTGTCTTTCTGTCTCAAAAGCTAGAAAATTGCTCATAAAAGCACAGTGTAATCTTGACTTGGAAGTCTGTATGAGAACTGATAGAGTGCAGAATTCATTTCCTTCTGGGGAAATCTTAATCACACTGATTAGCTGAGTTGGATTACAGCAGACCTGTCATGGAAAGATTGTATCACAAACATCATGATTTTTCATGTGGCATAAGAACATCCGTGCTTGCCTTTGATGTGTTCACAGAAGAACTAGTGAGCAATAGATAAATATTTTTGGGGCAGTTTTAAAGATAAAATGGTCTTGACATTTACAGTTCATCTGTGCTTTGGCAGTTACTACAAACGAATGCTGATGCATTTCAAAATAACATTTCTGTCTGGGAGTTATTTCCTAGTTTACAGTCTTCTGCTTTTTTTTTTAGCTATCCTCTTCTGTTTCCTTTAAAGCACACCTAGCTATTTGTTTACAGTATACCTTTATGTATATTTTGTATAGTTCATTATGGCTTCTGACAAGTAAGTTCTTTGCATTTTGGCAGTGTAACAGTTCTTAAGCTTGTGTTTATGTAGTACTTGTTTGTTGGTGTTTACCTTATTAGTGAGCTGTTAGAGATCCTCCTGCTTGTGTTATATTTGGTCAGTCTTTATGTGATTGTAGATCGGATGTGTTCTTTTGTAGACTTCCTGCTGTAGATTCCTCAGCTTACAGAAAAAAAAAAATTAAAAAAAAGAAGAAAATGAAAGAAAAAAATTGTTAGGGTCTGTGCAATAAAGTGTTTGCAGTCTTATTTTCTTTAAGAAACTCCTTATGGATGTCATAATTGTTGTATATTGAATACGATTATTTATACTTATGCAGTTGCATAACATTGAAATAAAAACTCAGCATGAAACACTCTTGTGTTAGCTTTTATCCTTGAGCTGCATTGACTCCTTGTAACATACAGTGTATCTCTGCTCTTCACAGGGGCAGGCTGTTGGGTTTTTTCCTCAGTGCACCCCTTAAGGCACATGCCTACTTTAGCAAATGCAGTTTAGTCAGGAAACAGGGAGGTGTGCATAGATGAGTGTCTTGTCTCAGGTAAAGATTAGAATCACTGCTCTGCTGTTGGGTAGGTAGGCAGGAGGTGATGATCAGTGACAGCAGCAGTGGGTTTGTAACGTGACTGTTAAATCTTTCCTCCCAAACTTGTAGTGTCACTCATTATATCAGGTCAGTATGGTTTTGAGTACTTTCTCAACTTACCCAGTTTTTAATGGCTTTGTTATTCATGCTAGACTTCAGTCAACAAATTGCTAGAGCATGTGTAAATGCAATATTTTCAGTTTCAAGATCTGTACCCTTTGAATCATAAAATCTCCATTCTTTTTTTCTCTCATAATAGAAGATAAAATAGATGCAGTGAACTGCACAGGGGGAAGGAAATTACATGAGTTAAGGACTGACTCTGGATCTAACTGCATTGCCTGCTTTGCTGTAGACAGCAGCTGTCACTCCTGCTTGGGTATATGTAAACACTGGGATGCCCAGAGTGAGTCTCTGTACTATTCAGGGCCAGAGGAAAGCAGTGGTGTATTTGTACTGAGGAAGAAGCTGGGAGAGAAAGGTTACTGGTATTGTATATGACTTGGTCTGTCATCATCACTTCCACTGTTGTAAGAAGAGATTGCACCTCAGCTGGGATGGGAAGACTTTCCTGGTCTGAAAGAGAAACGTGAGCTCCCTTCTTCAGCACTGAGCTCCCAGTTTGTTTTGCTTGCTTAGATGTCTCCGTGCTTTTCTCTTCCGTAATTGGCAAGACTTAGCAGGGATGCCAGGCTTGGATTTGGACAGTGGCTCAGATGGCAGCTGTGAAAGAATAAATCACAGGACTGGAAAATACTAGAGGTTATATGCATACATGTCCCAGTTCAAGGATTGGGCTAGGGACAGTTCTTTCCACTGACTGTGGTATAGTCTTTGATTAGCACTGACCAGCTCAATCTCCCCCACACCTGCCAAGGGTGGATTTGAATGATCTGAGGGTGGGAAAGTGATGCTAGAGGTTATGGTTCAAGCTGCAAAGAACTGGGAGCATGAAGAAGAGTTGGAGAAAAGATGTAAAAAGATGGTGTAAAAAGATGGTAACAATTTAGCATGCAGCAAGAACTAAAAAATCAAAGTGTGAATTAGATACAGGGACAAGGTTGTATGAGATTTTCTGTGGAGGATTTCACGTAGTGCTAGGAGTGAAGAATTTCCTTTGTATTTGCCAGACAAGGAGGTATGGTATGAGCGGTTGGGAAGGACCTCACCTAGTTTTTTTACAGGTACAGACAAGACTAGTGAGTAGAAGAGGCTCTTAAAAAGATGTATCATGAACATTGAGGGGGGGGGGGTGGGTGGGGGTGAGGTAAGACAAAAGACTTAGAAGTTGGCCTCTTGCCATCCTGTTCAGAATAAAATCCTCTTTCAAAAATTGACTTGCATCTTAAGGATGGTATATTTCAGCACATTCTGTGAAGGAAGAACTTGGCTCTGAGTTTGGGTTTGTTCAGTTGAAATAAAGGTAAGTGCTTACATGTCACTGAAACGTGACTCAATGCCTAAGATCTACTCAAGTTTTGCAGTTTTCTGTTGCACCATGAGTGACAGCTGTAGCTCAGGAGCTAGGATAGTGGCAAGTTCAGTCCTGTTAAACACTATTCTGCTCAGGTGATTCCCTTATTCTCTCTGTGTGCTGGCTTCCCAGATGTGTTTGAAAGAGATAAAAAGCCTGACTCTAAACCAAGGAGTGTCTCAGAGCTTGACTGGATAAGCAAATTCCATAAAGAAAAATAAATTTTTAGTGTCTATAATCTTCCTAAGTAACCCCAGAAGATCATATCTTTGGACTTCAAAAAGTTTTAATATATAATCTGAACATCTGAGTGTATTACAGCCATATATGTTTCCCTTCAGAACAACCAGTGCCTATATTTAGGATTTGTGTATTCTGAAACATCTTGTTTCCACAGGTCCTATGAATGGTGTTTTCCAGGCAAATAAAGCAAAGATGACACTATAAAGCAAATCAAGGAAAAAATAAAATGACAGTAGATGAAGTTATGGTCATAAAAACAACTTGTTCAGAGGGAAAAGGATGGGTCTCAGGAGAGTCTACTTATGTGTGCAAATACATATTTCATAGGAATACGTTCATTTTTTGACTGTTCAGCCATCTTGGAGCTTTTACTGTCTGAAGTCTACACAAGCCTACACCATCAAACTGGGAAGATTTCAGAAGCTGATAGTGTTTAAGTCCTGTGTTCTCTCTAAACAAGTTACTTCTCTCCCCCAGTTACTGTCTGATACTTGAAGCATTTTCTTTTGTTCCTATCCAAAGATCTGGATTGTGTCATGCTCCCTTTTAACTTAATTATTTGTCTCTCATTTCCTGAACCCACAAACGGAGGAGGCAGATCTCTATTGGATTGTGCACTCTCGTGTGTATGCTGCAGTGTCAGGTAACTCAATTATCAGAGCGTGTTCGTTTATCCAGTCAGACTTGCAGAGGGAGGGAAAAATGTGCCGTGAACCCTGGGCTGACTTCAGGAGCATCCCTGCCATGCTGCTAAGGACAAGGCAGGGAGTCCTCACCTCGGGCAGTGTCGTTTGCTCAGTGATATTTCTCTGCCCTGGAGCAGCCCTCATGGAAGGTCTCGTCTGGTGCCAGCAGCCTGTGCAGCTCTGGCACTGGGCAGTGGGGGCACAGTGCCTGCCAAGCGGGGGGATGAGGAGGAGGAGGTGTCTATGCAGGTTATGTCAGCAACTGCAGAAACTGAATATGGTCAGCAGTACAGAGAGATGTGAGGAGAGGCAATTTTCTGGTACCCAAAATCTGGGAGTACTCCAAGTCAACTGTAGAAGAAAGGGCAGCTGTCTCTCCCTGAATGCCCTTCGGCAGCACATGGCTGCAAAGGCTGGAGAAGGACAAGCTGTGGGAGGCAGTGTACCTGATGTGAAGGTGTCTGAAAACTGCAAGAATCCACACAATTTTCCTCTGATCTGCTAACAGAGGGTAAAGGGTGCTTTTCAAATAAAAGAAGTATTTCTTACTTGAGAAGACCAAGCAGGTGTTCTTGTCAGCATTCTTCAGAAATGAGCAAAAACTTTCTAGTCCAGCAGAAATCTTTTAAATCTTAGGTAGTCAGCATGTTACAGTGTAAAATGTCAAGGAAATGCCTTTGGGGAAGGAGCTCAAGCTGAATTTGGAGTCCCACATGGCAAGTATTGAGCATCTTGGTGAGCAACCATGTTTCCTGGCTTAACACCCCATGTGAGCCCTGCTCACGTGTGGTGCGTGCTCTGTCCTGGAGACAGAAGGGTCATACATACCCTCAGTGAAGGTCATGTTTGTATGTCAGGATTAGCCTTTCATAGCACTAGTGCCATAAATCATTCTATGGTAACACGGGGCAGATAAGTAGGCAAGGCAAGCTCCCATCAGACCCTTGGTCAAATGCACATACTCTCTCCTGCCTGTGAGTTTATTCAAATGTGATGGCAAAAAATTGTGCAGATTCTTGGCCAGGAGTTGACAGGGCTCACCAAGAAGGCTTTAAACCAGGTTTGAAGGGGGAAGGGAATAAAACTTGGGCTGTTCAAGACATTGGTTGAGAGAGTCCCTTGGAAGACATTCCTAAAGGACAAAGGGGTCCCAGAAGGCTGGATGCTCTTCAAAAAGGAAGTCCTAAAAGTGCAGGAGCATTCTGTCTCCATGTGCCATGACACAAAATAACATAAAGACAACTGGCCTGCTGTCACGGTTTAACACTGGCCCGGCAATTAAACTGAGTAACAGACGCTCTCTATTAATCTCTCTCTCCTCCCTGATAAAGAAAGGAGAGAGAATAAGGGAGAGAGACTTATGGGTTGGAAACTAAACTACACAACTTTAATGAAACAGTAATGATAAATAGGAAAAAATAACTAAATATATACAAATATACAGGAAAATGGATACCACGTTCCTTCCCCCTCTCCCCCCAATAGCTCTCACATCACCACCGAGGCTGCAGGGCAGCTCTGGGAAAGTCCAGGCTGCACTCCTGGAGTTGGCAGCAGTCAGGAACTGGAGGCAGGAACACACAGATAAGGGCTGGCACGGATCAGGACCACAGGCAGACGAACGGACAGAATCCTTCCAGGATGCCGGGTGAGGGAAGGGAAGCAGGAAAGGCAGGAAGGGCAGGCAGCCAGAAGCTGGAAGCAGGAAATCTGGCTTGGCCCTTGTGATCCCTCAAATTTATACTGAGTATGACGTATATGGGATGGAATACTCTGTTTGGTCAATTCTGGCATCTATCTTGTCCATTCCTCCCCAAAGGAGGGATGCAGGTGGGACCTCTTTATCCCTTCTGGAAGGTAAAATGTTTTCCTCAGAGCTGAGCGATGTCCTTGGCTCTGCATACCAGTCTCTAGCAGTAACTATAAACATCGAGTGTTATCAGTCCTAGAAACACACACTGTCTGAGAAACTTGCTGTTAATTTCAGCAAGTGCAACTACTTACAAGAGACTTAGCTAAAAGCAAAAGTACAAGACAGAAAATCACCTTTATCCTGGCCCTAACCAGGACACCTGGCTAAGCAGGGAGCTTCTGCTGGGACTCAGGAAAAAAATGAGTTTACCACCTTTGGAAGAAGGGGCAGGTATCTCAGGATGAACATAGGGATCTCATTAGGTCATGCAGAGGAAAAAAAAAAAAAAGGCAAAAGCCCAGCTGGAGCTGAATCTGGCCACTCATAAGAGACAACAAAAAAAAGTTGTTACAAATATATTAACCACAAAAAGAGACAGGGAGAGTCTCCCATCGGTGGCAGTGTGTAGGGGAAAACATTGCAACCAAGGATGAGAAAAAAGCTGAGATGCTTCATGTGTTCTTTACCTCTGTCTTCATTAGGCAGACCAGCCATCCCCAGGATATTCATCCCCCTGAGCTGGAAGATGAGGATGCAGAGCAGCACAACCTCCCCATAATCCAGGAGGAAGCAGTTAACAACCTCCTGTGGCACCTGGACACTCACAAGTCTGTGGGGCCCATTGGGATTCACCCAAGAATATTGAGGGAATGGGCAGCGGAGGTTTCCAAGCCTCTCTCCATAATTTATCAACAATCTTAGATAACAGGAAAGGTCCCATATGGTTGAAGGCTTGCCAATGGGATGTGCATCTACAAGAAGGGCCCGGTGTTAATAAGAGTGTGTCCAGCAGGTCAAGGGAGGTTCTCCTACCCCTGTACTGTGCCCTAGTGAGACAGTCTCCTTCTTCAAAGACTTTCAACACCCATCTGGGTACACTTCTGTGTGACCTTCCTATGTGATTGTGCTTTGAAGGGGGGTTGGACTCAATGATTTCTAGAGGTCCTCTCCTACCCTTACCACTCAATAATTCTACGAAGGAGGATCCAGGGAACTACAAGTCTGTCAGCCTGACCCCAGTGCCTGGAAAAATTATGGAGAGGTTCATCTTGAGTGTGCTCACATGAAAAACGCTGGACAGACAGGGGGTGAGGTCTAGCTAGCCTGGGTTCAGGAAAGGCAGGTCCTGCTTGACCAACCTGATCTCTTCTTTGACCAGGTGACCAGCCTGGTGAAAGGCTGTGGACTTCTACTGCCTGTAAAGCCTTTGATACCATCTCCCACAGCATTCTTATAGAGAAGCTGGCTGCTGATGACATAGACAGGTGTGCTCTTCACTAGTTTAAAAACTGGCTGCATGGCCAGGCCAAGAGAGCTGTAGTCTGCAGAGTTAAATCCAGTTGGCATGTGGTCACCTGTGGTTCCCCAGGGCTTAGGTATGAGGTGGTCTTGTTCAATATCTTTACCAATGATCTACATGAGGAGATTGAGTGATTCCCCAGAAAGTTTGCAGACAACACTAAGTTATGTGGGAGCACAGCTCTGCAGAGGGATCTGGACAGGTTGAATGGATGGCCTGAGGGCAACTGTATTATGTTTTATAAGGCCAAGTGTGAGGTCCTGCATTTCAGTCACAAGAAAAACATTGATGTGCTGGAGCAAGTCCAGGGAAGGGCAACCAAGCTGGTAAAGCATTTGGAGAACAAGTCCTATGGGAGAGACTGAGACGGAGACTTTATTGCTCTCTACAGCTACCTGAAAGAAGGTTATAAGGAGGTGGGTGCCAGCCCCAAGTATTTGCACTCACGTAAATAATGATAGCATTAGAGAAAATAGCCTGAAGTTGCACGAGGGGAGGATTAGACAGCACATTAGGAAGAATTTATTTACTGAGAGAGCAGTCAGAACCTGGAATGGGCTGCCCACAGAGTCGATGGAGTCACAGACCCTGGAAGTATTTAAAAACCATGTAGATGATGCACTTCAGGACATCCTCTCTGGGTATGGTGGTATAAATATATATATATAAATATATATATGCATGTATATATATATATTATATAATACATATTATATAATATATATTAATATACACATGCACATATAATATATATTTTTTATCATTTTTGCAGGGGGATGTTGACAGTTGGGTAGTGATCTTAGAATTGTCATGGTTGGCAAAGACCTCTATAATTCGGTGAGAAAAGAGATTTTGGTTGTTTAGTTAAAGGTAAATAGGTCATGCAGAGCAGTCTTTTGACTTCACTCCACACACCAGGAATGCACACCAGAAGGAACACAATGTAGCTATTGGGACCAGGATAACTCCTGGGGCGAGGTTGCTGCTCCCCCCCCCTGTGGCCCTGTTGCAGACCCTTGTGTTCCCTCCTGGGCTGCCACTTCAGAAGGGCACTGCAGTGCCTCGTGGCTGCTGGCATCTCTTTGCTGCTCTGTGAAAGCAAATGTAGCACCAGGCACCTACAGATTTCTGACCAAATGTACAAGTTTATGGCTAAAGCTGAAATTGCTGCTAGTGCTTGCTTACTGTGGAGCCTAGTAAATAGCACAGGAACAGAGCCTATCACTGGGCAAGAGATGGGCAGATGTCCAACAGCTAGGAACTTACTCAGGACCAAATACATTTTAAGAAATTGGAGAGATGATACAGGCTATTTCTGTCAGCCCTACAGGAGAGGGTCTTCTGTGAGTATGAATGTTGTGCCTCATCCACACAGATTGGTTGGTTTGGTTTTTTTTCCTTTTTAGCAGAGAAGAGTGCACTACTGCAGGCTCTTAAAAAGTTTTGTTTTTCAAAGGCATTTGATAGAAGGTGAGGATTTGGTTTGCCTGTAGTTTGGCTGGGTTGGGTTTTTTGTGGGGAGTGGTAGTGGGGGTTTGGATTGCTGTTTTTCAAAGTGAACAAGCTTTGCATTTTTGATCTTTCTTTTATAGGGGATGTTGTAGAGTTAAAACCAACCTAAACTGGGATTTCTCTATAAGAGAAGTCATTCATATTCAATAATCAGGTCACAGTTTATTTTTCCTGTTCTCAAATAAAATGTTTTCATGATTTTTCTAAAAATGTTATAATGAAAAGGTTTTGACAAAAAATTGAGAACATGAGTCACAAACAAAAACATCTTTAAAAAATTGCTGTACATCTTTTCTGTATCTCCATCATAAACCTATATTTGCTGGTAATTTTGCTTGAAATAGTAAGCACCCTAAATGAAGATGGCAGCCAGGGCAACTGCAATGATTCCTGATGTGTTGATCCCACAGGAGAGTGAGATGGTTGCCAGCTGAGTCCCAGCTAGCAATTTGGGGTCAGAGCATCTTGTTCCTTCAGGGTCTTCAATTTTATCAATTTTATCAATTTTATCCAGATTCTGCTTGTATTAGGTGATCAAAACAAAAGTGGAGCAGGTGCAATTCAGGGAACTGTGACTTAAATTAATTACACAGCAGCCAGTTAGGGATGCCAGCTCTTCATGTGGTACAGTATGGATCCTGTTGTGGGCAAAATTGAGATAGATGCTCTTGAGGTCTGAAAATGCATCTGTGCTGAATACAATAATTTTGTTGTGGCTCAGATCAACATGCTGCAACTTCCTGAGGCTGTGAAATGCTGGGCCATCTATTGCTGTAAGTTCACAGGATGATAAAATTAGCACCTCTAAATTGGATAGCCGTTGGAACAGTTTGTCCTTTGGCATGATCCCTGACTCAAACTTATTTTGACTAAGGTCCAACACCATGAGGTTTTCCAGGCCTTGGAAGAGGTGCTGAATACTAGTATTAATGGGCAAGGAGGGAAGATTCAGCATTTGCAAGACATGCAAATTTTGGAATGGATGCTGTGGAGTGTTGATATGAAGTGGAGTGAAAGGTAGGTCCAGCAGTTGCAACTTAGCATCATCCTTAATGAGCACATCTTGAGGGTGGAGTTTTACATTGTGGCTCAGACTCAGGTACCAACGATGTCTCAAACCACTCAGTGCTTCCTTACAGCAGTCAGAGCGTTCAGTATGACTCTTACTTAAATTGAGATGTTGAAGCTTTGCTAATTTCTCCAAACAGCCAGAGGCCAGCTGCAGGACCTGCAAGTTCCCCTTGATGTGAAGGCGAGTGAGGGGGGGGAAGGCAGCAGAACTGATGTTGCAGAGGTGCTTGGAGGAGTTTGCACTGAGAATTAACTCTGCTCACGAGCTCATGCTGCTGATACTGGGCAGCAACATGCTGATGTGGGTTTGAGTTAGGTCCAGCTTTTGAAGCCTGGTCAAGCACTGAAATGTGTCATCATTTAGATTTCTGAAGCACGGTAACTGCAGAGTGAGATCTTTCACAGAGACACTACAGAAGCCTTGTAAAACATTTGGGCTTTTCCTATAGAAAAAGATGGGCCTTTTTACAAGGACGAACCTGTCTTTCTCCAGGGATCAGGACCCAATATGTTTATAGGAAAGTGAATTTAAAAATTGCTTTAGTAGCTTTGTTGCCACTATTGCCTTAGCACCAGTAATACATGGAACACACATACTTTTCCCATTGTCCTGAAAATGATTGTCACTAAAGGAGAAGCCTAAATATTGCCCAAGTGTATTAATCTCTGCCTAAGCAGAATACTTCAAGCTGTCTGCAAGTGCTACTGGTGGTTTCACTGTGAAGGCAGGGAAATGCTACTCTGGTGTTCCTCACAAACTGGTTTCTGGCAGGAGTTGTGACCCATCTGATGTTCAGGAGTGAGGACATTCTCTCATACTTTGTTAAATCCAAGTAAAGAAGAGATTTCAGCTCAGAGAAGGTTGAATTATAAAGGGAAGGGAGTATACTGAAGCTGAAGTCAAGGATTTCAGTTGTCACAGGTAGTTTTTCAGGGATCCCCCTCAGTCCCAAGATTTCACAGTTATAGCTTTTATTTACTGTAACCTGTAGAAAATATATAGTGAAACTGCAAGAAGTATACACTGGAATATAAATAAGAAGCTATGGCACTTAAAAAACCAAAACAACACAGCAACAAAGAACCCCCCAGAACAAACCATAAACAAAAAAACCTCCAGAATTTTGAATTATTTAAAAACATAGCAGTCAGAACCCTAGGAGGCCTTATTGCAGGCTTGCGATGCACACCCTGGGGTTTTGTGGAGTGTGTTTTTAAAACGAATGCCTTGAATCTCTCTTGTATTAATTACAGCTGTGCCTCATTTGTAGTACTTTCTTATCAAAGTTAGCACATATGAGGATTGTTTGCTCTTCTGGATGAATTATTAATCCCTAAGAAAGAATACCCAGAAGGTCTTTTTAATTCTGAATTTCATGAGTCTTGTAACAAAGCTCAGACATCTTTAAAAAGCCTTGCAGAGAGGAGGGGAAAAAAAAAAAAGCAGGTCTGGGGATGTTTCTAGAAGCTGCATGTCCAAATTAATTGGATCTGAATTGCTGTTACACACTGCAGCAAGAGGATAGTGGGAAGGTTTAGCTCAGGCTAAACAAAGACTGTATCTGATAAGCTGAGTCTTCAAAATTTCTATGAAGGCTTTCCAGCTTAACAGAAAATAAATTGATCTGTTATGTAGAGAATTCTCCTCTGTGGCCAACAGAGAAACCCCTTAAGTATGCTTGATCTGCCTTTGCCTGGTGATTGCGTGAGCCTGGGACTATGGCATACAGGGAAATACCTCCTTGGAAAAGCCTCCTGCAGCCACTCAGGGTGGTGGATATGCTCAGAGCATCACACCTGCCCCAGTTGCAAAGCCTCAATGGGGACCATGGGCACAGCGAGGATGGTGGTGGCACCTTCCTCACCCAGCTCATCTCCCAGAGGAAGCCCTGGGTTGGTTACAGGAGCAGCCTGGGAGGGGCTGGGCCCCTGGCACCTCATGGAAGTTGCAGCTGTGGCAATATCCTGCCAGGAAGGTTGGAGATGTTCTGTGTGCAAGGCACTAAAAATGTATTGCACAGTTTGGCAATCTGGCTGTTTTAGTGAGCACTGCTAAATACAGAAATGGCAAAATACAGACTTAGAAAAGTGTATGCTTTCAATACTGACAATCCAAGAAGAGCCCATGGAGCTTGACTGCTGTGGAGTGTGGTTTAGACAGATAAGAAATGTTTAGCTGTCACTGTAGATGAGAATGGAGCTTGTATTTTGTCACTTGAACAAATTAGTGAGTGAGCTCTCTCTGTTTGCTTTGGGGCATGGAACAGCTTTCACAGAGACTAGAGGGGCAACCACCCCCTGGGGAATCCTGGTGTTCAGCTCCGAGTGCTTGGGGATTTGTGTCTCTAACTCAGTGAGGAACCTGCTCTTTTTCCTGTATGTGCACTGCAGAGGGCTGGCTTTTCAAAGTGCTTCTTCCCTGAATCAAAACCCTTACTTATTTTTTTTGACTCCCACTTAGAAAGTAAAATAAAAACGTTGCAGGTCAGCCTTTTCCCCTTTCCCTGGAAAATACTTTCTCCCTGTTCTCATGGGCTATTTCACATCAACAAAATGACAAGCAGAGACACCATCATCCCACCACTTAGTATGAATTTCTGTATGAAGACTGCAAGCATGAGACATACATTTTTTTGTCTAGCCCTGATATCTGCTAAACAGAGCTGTGAAATTTTATCATCCTTCCAACTCTCTAGAGAGGTGAAGCATGTCACTGGTTTGACAGAATCCCAAGGTCCCTGGCAGCAGCAGCAGAGATCATGAAGGTACACAGATGCACGAGTGTGAGGAAGAGGAGGAAGGGCAGTCACTGATGTCCCTGAGCATATCTAAAGACACCCAACTTATTTCTCCAGTGATGAAGAAATCTCTTCAGATCCCCTGGGAGAAACACTGTGAGAACTGAAAACAGTCAGACAGCAGCAGGCATAATAATCACCAGAGACCACTCCTGTATCTCCAGAGAGACCAGCGACTGTCACTCACCTCTGTGCACACCACCTCTGTAGCACTGGGTGACCCACAGCTAATGCAGGTGAGCGTTGTGAAAATCAAAATATATAAATCACAGGCCATTTCAGAGTGATGCAGATTGTCAGAATGGATGATCTTATGCTATTTTTCCTTAATGAAACTGAGACAGAGAAGTGAAGTTCAGAAGAAATGGGAAAGTTGTCTAGAAAGGAGGTAGTAGGGAAAGGAAATAATTGCTAAACCTCCTGAGTTCAGTGTGAAAAAGCAGTAGTTTCAGAGTGGAAGTGCAATTTCACTGCTTTAAATATATCCAAATGACTGTGCACTGGAGTCAGAACATGCTGGGCCAGAATTTTTTTAAAAATTCAAAGTGGGGGAAATTGGTCTAAATGCTTCTCTTTACCTCCCAACTAAGTACAGGAGAGGTAATTCAATACGAAATAGGAAGCAGAGCAAGGACAGGGCAGAAGAGGCAACAGGGCATCACCAAAGGGGATTTTCATGCAATGAGAAGTTTGAGTCTGTGCCTATGTTGCTGCAAAAAGGATCATGATGCTGAAACATTCTGTAATTAGAAGCAGTAAAGCTTCAATCTGAAGTTGAACTCTTTTCCTCTTGTGTTTGGATTACAGACAATGATTAATTTTCTGAAGGGGAACAATAAAAAACAAATCCAGGATGGGCACAGACGTGACACCTGCAGGTGGGAATGTCTGTCCATTGCTGGTCAGTGCTGAACCAGCCAGCTCCCCCTGCCTTTTTTCCCCCCTTTTAAATGGCTGAGTTATTAGCTTGATAACTACATTTTCAGCAGGCTTAACTGGCACTCCTTTCTAGGGGGATGGTCTGCCACCTCCCACAACACTCCTTCTTCACCACCTAGTACAGAAAAGCATGATAACAAAATACTGGGCTTGTCACACTTGCCTCAGCACAATGGGGGGAGGCCAGGTTGGCTAAATCAACACAACCCCAGTAACTCAATCAGTGAAGCTTCAAGAAATCAAGATGCCATCTGGAGAGCATCAAGCTTGACACCTGGGAAGATGGAGACATCTGGGCTTCTCTGGTGCCAAGGACATGCATAAAACTAGCTGCTTGAGCTCTGAAATAGTGTATGAAGGCCATGGCTGCACTGGTAGCTGGAGTTGGTGTGCCCATCAGATTTTACCCAAACCGTGCTCTGCTCATCCCTGCAGGTGGCTAGGGAGAGAGGAGCAGTCTATGTGGCAACAGAGCAAACCCCCTTTTGCATCCTCTCACGGGGCTGTCACAGCTGGCAGGCACCACGAGCCCACAGTACATGTGCCTTGCTGTTGTATTTGTCTTCTGCTAGGATGCTTCTGGGCTGATCTGATTCGGTTCTTTCTTTTTCCCCTCCCCCTTAATTTTGAAAATTTAAAAGAAAATAATTTAACTGAGTGTGATGTTCACTCCATGTCCCACTAACAGCTGCCTCTTTCCCAGCCACCTCTGCATTTTCTGGAAATCCTGCTCCATCTGCAGCTGGTAGCAAAAATTTCAGATGAAGTTGTTTGGGATGTTTACTCCTCTGTTTATTTGCTGTTTTCCATGCTAAGTCTCAAAGGCTAAGTCTTGGACTGTTCACCCTCTCTCCGCTGTGCTTTCCTAGTTGGCAATAGCTCGTACTTGCACTTGCACCTGAATCTTGCTCCTGGCAGGCTAAGAGTCCTGGTGGCATGATTGTTTCCTCAAATCACTCATATCAGAACCCTCAAATTAAAGATGAATACGATGTTTTGGGGGAAAGGTCCTTAAATCAAGAGGGGTATGAGCTGAACCTAATCTTGCCTTTTCCTACAGAGCAAGTGTATTATTCTGTGTCATAGAATTTACGTGTGACATAAAGGGGTATAAATGACTAGAGAGAATCTTTTTTTTTTTTTTGGGGGGGGGGGAGGTGTCAGGATGTTTTTTAGGAAACTGGAAGCTTTATGATGCAAATAATGAATTCCAAGGTCTGCTGCAGTTTCAGATAATGAAGAATTCATTACAAAATTGGTATCGGGTGACTGAATTTCCTCTTCTCATTTGTGTGCACAGGCAATTGCTGAGCTTAGTAAAAATGACTAATGACTAGAGGTGTCTGAATTATTTATTACATGTACCTATCTGGTTCCTTTAGCTCCTTATGCTCATAAAGGCATGGATAGGGAAGGGCAAGACTATGTGGCAGTGGTTAGCAGGAGGTGATGACTTTGATGTGGGTTACTCCCATGGGCATGGGGCTTGGGCTGGTCTAGGCTGCTGCCCCTGTGCAGCCAGGCACTCAAGGTCCACAGCTGGCTAATTCACCTTCCCCATTAAAACAGGGGGAGTGTTCCTTTTAAACTTCTTTTGATGATGGTGGTTGCTGTTCCCAAATGCTGGGCGGAGTCTTTCTCCATCACTGCACTTAGGGGGGCTGTCAGGCCATGGGGATGACTAGGAGAGTGCCCTTAAGAGTATTCTTCTCGTCATAATATTACTTTCTATGTGCTTGGCTGACATTCTTCCCATTCTTCCCACTCCGGTGATGACAAATTTAAGAGCATATGAACAACTGTGGTAAAAACTGGCCCTGATGCCATGGTTCTTTTCACTGACTGCTTGTTTGATGCTGAGAGCTGCTGAGGGACAAACAAACTGCTCCCTCTGTGCTGCTCCTCTGGTGCCATGCTGCCCTATGAATAAGTCACATCACCCTGAAATCAGAAAGTCCCCAGGAGAAAGTTGTTTGTCCTCCCAGAAGTTCTCCATATAAGCTGATTTCTGAGCTGAATAGGAGAAATGGCTCATGAGGCACAGCAAGCCATACTGAATGACACTGCATGTGTCCACAGGTGATGTTCCTCATCCCAGCCAAATGGCATGGACGTGGGCATGTTGGCATGATGCTGAAGTTACAGGATGTCAATTCCCCTACTGCAGAAAGATGCATTCAATTTCTGAGTAGGATCCTGGGTCTTGCAGGAGCCCAGTCAGGAGGACAGTTGGATGGGTTGAAGGGAAATTCTGTCTGGTTTCAAATCTACCTGGCTGGCCATGAGCCTGACCTGGTTCCTGGTCAAATATGGAGCAGAACACTTCCAAAAAGCCAGACCCTTAGGGGTGTTAAAGGTGGGATGAACCTGGGAAACTGCTTCTCTTCCAGGGTTGTGTAATGTGTAAAGACTATGTAGGAGTAAGTGGAAATTAATCTAAGGAAAATAACAATAAACAAACAAACAGACAAAAAACCCCAAACAAACCTAAAAAGCACACTGACTTGTGTGTGCATATTAAAGCAGACTTCAGCACCCTCAGAATTCCCCTAAGGTGTTGATTCTCTCTTATTTAATGAATCATGTCACTATCTGAGTCTTCATAGCTCTGATGAACAAAGGTCTGGCAACCCAGCACAGCAGAGCTTAAAAAAATACCTGTCTATACAGGATGAAAATATAAAAATAATTTTCAGTTACTGCTTTCAATATGGATTTCAAACTTTTCCTTGTTTGTTGTTTTCTTTGGTACCACAAACAAGAGATAAGAACTTAAATATTTGCTTTAAAATCTGGATGCTAAGAACCCAGACCAGGGTTTGCCTTGAGGCAGTGAGATTTGGGCTGTGACTGTTCCCCCCCCCTGAAGCCACTTGGTGCCCTGAGAGGAGATGCAGCAGCTGGAAAGGAGGAGGACCACTTGTTCTGCCATGCCACAAATTTGCGTTTTCCAGCAGGAAAACCTGCACTGGCTCTTTTGTTGGTGGAGGAGGGGCGATGGGATCAGAGTAAACCCCTGGCAGGGAAAGAAAGCTGCCATAAAAAAATGTTACCCTTTGCATGAAACCCATCTGCTTCATTCTGCAGCAAGTGATCTTTCTAAAGCCCTCACCAAGTGCGGGAGACAGCAGCCAGACGTGCTCTCCATGGCTGGGAGCAATGTCCCCTTGCCTGTCCTTGGAGGTAGTAGCTGTTGCTGACCTGTGCCTGCAGCAGGACCCTAGCTGGGTACCAGCCCCTCCTTTTGCATTTTGAGCAGCCAGGGATCAGAACGTGGTACTCCCCCTCCCCAGTGATTCTTATTCCTCTCCTTTGATGCTGTTCCTTGATGAAGGGTCAAACTATCAGCTCCTGTCCTCTGGCACTGGTGGTTATGCTTCATGCTGAACGCATACCATGGCTTCAAAATGAAATGTCCATGACTTGAGCAAACCACCTCTACAGGTAGTGATGCCACTAGAAAAAGAGAGTGGTGACTGGGGACATGATGTGAGCACTGCATATAGAAATACCCCATACAGAGAAAGTGAGCAGCCCTTTGGCTGCCTCTCCATGGATGGCTTATTCTCATGTGACTTTTATCTGAGGCAGCACACAAAAGGCTTGATGTCAAAAGTGCTCAGCCAGGGTACTGCTGCTACGCCAAGTCCTGGAACCTCTGGGCTTCCGGGGGGGCATCAGTACTTTTTTTTTTAGTAGGCAGGATGAACATTCAGCTGATGATCAGTCCACTAGAGGCCAGGGGGACGCCAGGCTTCCTGGCCCCTGTGTCTGCATCCTGCACCCTGTCTGCTGGCCAGGAAACTGGGCTGGCCATATCTGGGGTATGCAAAGACATGTGAAGTCCTACCAACCACTAAACGAAAATAGTCAGGACAAAGGCACTATGTGGAAAGGAAATTGCTGATGGGAATTAGCAACTGAATAATTACTGAGGTCTACTGTATCCATGCTTCATCCACAAAAGTGTATGTTTCCTACACTCTCCCTGCAGATACAGTTTCTGTTCAACTACTGCTGTACTATCCTCTTTCACTAGCTTGTGATTTCTCAAAAACTCGGATGTTTTGAGGACCTCAGCGCTGGAGCACCCTGTTGCTCTGTGAAACAGCTGTAAGACTTTTTCCTATCTCAAAAATGCGTCTTCTGTTCTCTGCTAAGCAAGTAAAGCACCCAGCATTCTCACTTCCTATACATTACGTCAGCACTGTACTGCCAAGACAAAACGCGGATTTCAATGATCACTAGCAAGGTATTCTTCCTCTGACTGAACAATACAGAATCTGACATACTGGGCTGTGCAAGTCTTGCATACCAGATTTTAGGCTGATGAGAGAGAAATCTGGTTGTATCTGCAAGCAGGACTTTGGTAGCAAGTTAAAAAACAGAATTAAAACATGGCTGAGCTTGTCCTTTCCTCAGCTGATCTCTGTCAGGTGTAGTTTGGCATGGCTCTGGGGACAAGGAGCTTCCCAGAACCTATAAGGGGAGGCTGGATGGATCTCCAGAAGCTGCATTTTTGTTGGGTTTGGTTTGCTTTGGCTGGTTGCAGATAGTAACCTTGCAATGGGAGGAAACCAGGCAGAGATAAAGATAAAGCTAAACTGAGGGAGGCTTTGAAATTAAAAAAGAGCATCTTAAAAGGAAGTCCTGTTGCTTAGCGACGTTAACTGTGCTGTATATAGCTCCAGAAAGAGAGGAGAGAAAACTATCCCCCCTACAGACTTTCAAATAAAAAGTGATACTAACCAGCACCCTGACCCAGGTGCCATGGCTGGATCCAGAGTGGGCTGGAAGTGTCTCAAGTTATGTACTGGCTCAGAGAGGGTTTCCATGGCCAGTGGTGGGACTGTGCAGGGAGGTGAGAGCTGCCTCTCCTCCTATTCCACCTGAGGTTTTGAGAACGCTGAAATGCAGCAGCAGGCAGCATCTCTGGTTGGTTTGGGGTGCAGGGTGGTGAGAACAGTGAGAGAAACCCAAAACTGCCAGGACAAGGAAAAAAGAACATATGTTGAGGCCAGTCCCCCTTCAGGGCACTGTGGGATGTGTATTTTTCCCTGGAGCGCAGAAGAATGGATCTTGAAGAAACATAAGGGGTTGGGGAATGGCCCTACATGGTAATAGAGTAATTTCCTGAAGTTGTGCTGGTGTGACACAAATAGCAGTGTCTTTCAATATGCTGATGTTTGAGGGTATTAAACCGGCCCTAGCCAGGGTGTGCATGGCCTGTTTAAATGGCACAGGATGGGAGGGTCAACAGCACTGTATAAATAGTCTTTTTTACAGGAGTGGAAATAACTCTTCGGAGGAGGGCAGTGAGGTGAACAATGGCAGAAAGTGAAATTTCTGTAATCCAGGTGACATGTCCAGTTTTCACCTCCCACATTATATATTTAATTAGTTTTACTACTTGTCTCTTCTGTTTTTCAGCAACATAAGCATCACAAACAGCAACATGTGGTTTCCTGCCAGAGCAAACCCTGCATAATCTGCTGCAGAGGACTCATATCCAGCACTGTGGGGTAAGCAGGGTCTCAGGGACGTTCTTGTCCAGAGACGGACAGACAGAAGGGGAAGGAGCTGGAGTTTGTAACAGATTTAATGAGTTATTCACTGCCAGAGGACAATCTGTCCCGCTACTCCAGGGAGGCTTCTGTAACCATGATTGTTTCTAGATTTTCAGTTAACAGCATTTTCCATGGTCTTTCTATTCTAGGCCCCATTTGTAGACCGCCATCCACCCAAACCTCATAGTGGCCAGTGGTATGAGATTCTGAGGTGCTTTTCTCCTGACATCTCCTGGGAGTTGGCTCCAGCTGTTGCCCATGTGCTGCGTAGTTGCTGTTAGCTAAGGAACTACAGGATATCCTGAGCATGGCAAGGCAATGCAGAACTCCCATGAAGTCCAAGGAAGTTTAGCAATATTTATGTGTTTGTGCACCTTGCAGGTGAGTGCAACTTCACCTGAGGAAATCGTTGCATCTGTGCTCAGTGGCCTGCTGGTGGCAGCAGTTCATAAGATGTTTCTCAGACTGCTTAAGACTGAGAGATTTTGTATTTTCTTAGGTGGTTTTAAGTGATGGTGACCAAAAGGACATGCCATGATGCTGAAATATAAGTGTTGTCTCCCCTGCCCCCCAAGACATGGGTTACATAGACTTGCAAGATAACCAATTTGAAGAGTTTTGGATAAACCTGATTCAGATAAACTGATTTTGGATAAACAGGAAAATAACAGGTCATTAGGAAAGAGAGAGTAATTATTATTTTAAAATGTAACCTCATCGTTTTAATAATATGCACTTCATATTCATGATTGGAAGGATTGCTTTCCTAAAAGACAGGGATGCATTCAAGCTCTGCAGTACTGAGGTTACCTCTGATTTATGAGTGCAAGCTCAGGGGTGCAGACTTTTCTGGAACAAGATGCAAAATGAGAAGACAAAGATGATACAGATGATGGAGATGATAGAAATGCTGAGCCAGATGCAGCTGTAAATTAACAGATGGAGGCAGGAAGTGATGGAGGGAGAAGCAGTCTCTTGTGGAGAAGAGCCTGAAATGGAGCTCTGTGTGGCAGAGTCTTCAGTCACCACACAGCCCCAAACCTTCCTGTGAGCTCTGAGTGTGATCGTACAGTAATTGTGTCAATGTTACAACTATGTGTGAAAAGCCAGAAAAATATACTATTTCTGTTGGCTTTGCACACAGATATTTTTTGCTTTTTCAAACCTGCAGATCAGAGTGAAACTCTGGCAGGGACGGGTCCTAGCGAGATCCCTGCAGATGGGAACCAAAGTCACTGCTGTCACACACAGCCGAGGCCTCACGTCAACGTTTTCAGGTTTTCTCCATTTGACGTCGTGTGCCCTCACTCCTGCTGTTGATTTCCACGAGATGGAGCTATTCTATCACGGCTTTGACGGCAGCCCCTGGAGAACAGTGTGCTCCTGCGTATTTCATTTTATTTCCATTAAAATATTTCTAAAGTGGGTAGGCCTTTATGAAAAGGCATTACCCCCCAAGAAACCCAACAGAAACTGATGGAGCTTGATGTGCATTTTGCCAGGGTGTGTCATCAAAAGGCTCCTTGCAAAAAATTGTTCCCAGGAGATGCAGGTGTGTGCAGAGCAGCTTTGCCTCACAGTGGGATGACTGGCAGGGTATGTGTCCACCTCCACCTCTCCGGAAGGCTTCTGTGGCCGTGGTTAAGGAAAACCCAAATACTCCATGTCCCTGGGGGCCACCCTGCAAGTACTGGGGGAAGTGTCCCTCTCCTGCATCCCTGGTCTGCACTCCCCAGCCAGCTGGGGCAGCTGCCTTCACTGAGTGGTAATGGTATCGATCTGTAGCAAGTCTGCCTTTTTTACTCTAGTTTTTTAACCAAGTTTTGTCTGTTTCCACGCATTCCATCCTCTCCCTGGCTGCTGCACCTGCTTGTACCCTCTCTGCTTTGCCTCCATGAGTAGGGTTTTCCCAATGACTCACATGGCAGATGAAAATGATGCAAATTCTGTAATGTATGGCTGCAAACATTGTCACCTGTTGCCTTTGACTGGGTCATGCCCATGAAGCCAGACTCCTCCTGTCTCACAGTCTGGCCCCTCTGTCCCACTGCGGTCCTTAGGCGCAGCAGCAGTGGCTGAGGGACAGACTTTTATGTGGGGAACTTCTACAGGAGTTCTCAGTATTAGGGGCAGATCTAGGTGTAACATTTGTAATGCTTGAAAAGAGGGTATCCTGGAAACACTCAGTGCTTGTGTTGCAAGTGGTTTAGGGCTGTGCTGGCATTGTCACAAAAAACTGGTGTTCCCTGTTGGCATGCAGGAGATAACTGGTATCTCTGTGGCAATGTGTGGCTAGTGAGGTGATCGTGCCTCTGAGCCTGTGGCCATGCACGGAGCTGGTGGGCAGAGGTTTCCCTGCTGAGCAAGTGCCCTGCACTGGGGCCTTGTCACCACGTCCATCAGAGAGCCAGCTGCAACTTCTCAGACACATAGGGCCTGGAATCCTCACTGCCACAGTACCCAGCTAAGTGGAAACTTAGCAAGATAAATAAGGGGAAACTATATAGGGCAGCTATATCTGCCATTGCCAGATGTGGTAACACTGCACCTGTCCAAATTCCTGTGTGAAATCTTATTTTGCAAAGACTGGGGTGTAAATGTGTTCTCTGGTTGTTTTTTCATTTTTTTCCAGTGCAGTTTAACATCCCTCCTTCCTCACCCAAACCCTGTGCTTTACAGGGGACTCTGGAGGAAAGATAAAAACCTCTTGTCACTCCCAAACACAGGAGTGACCCCTTTGCAGGCACCCCTGGCACAGACTGAAACCTCTGACAGGCTGTGAGCACATAGATACTTGGCAAGCACCCTCTGTGTCTTGGTTTTCAAGACCCGGCCACCACCAAAATCATCATAACCTCGCTTTCATTATCTTGCTGACCATCATCCAGCATCTGAGGAGCACAGCCTGAGGTCCTGAGGAGAAAGCAGACATCAACTAGCTCCACTGCTGAGGAGCACCTTCTTGTGTTTCCCCTGGCTGAAGTTTGCTCATCTTTCTTCCTCTCTCGAGCCTACCAGTGTGACTTTCTCAGAAGTGATTCTGTTCAGGCTGATTCATTGCTACTATCCCAGCTGTCATCTCATGAAGTCACTGAAAGACTCCGATACAGCTTAGTTAAACATAGCTCTAAAGGCCTAATTTTTACAAAAATGTGTCACTATCTGTGCATGCCTAGCTTGCAGTTACTGTGCACCTCGTGTCTGCACAATTGACACACTGGCCTGACTGGCTCAGGTTTGCACACAGGAGTGGCTGTGTGGGTGCATCAGCGTAGCATGTGTACAGCCAGATACAAATGGGCATTTGAGACTGGCCAAGAGAACATGCCATAAGCAATTGCCTGTGGGTGCTCAGGGGTGTAATTCTTGGGGGTGGCCAAGTGTCCATAGCTCCTTACAGATTTCACTGCTGTATGACTTCCCCTAGACCAACTGGTCCAAGTCCCAAAGCTCCTGAGTTACTCTGCCTCTGGGAGGGCTGCCCAGATGGAGGGAGGGAGGAGCTGATTGCAACGAGTGGGAATGAGGCACAGGCAATGCTGCTTCCAGGAGGAAGGGATGAGTGAAAAACTGATGAGCCAAAGTACATTAATCTCCTTGCATGCAGGTCCCTGCTTTGGGCAGGCAGGCAGCCAAGCTGGAGCACAGCAGAGAAGGAGCATCTCCCCTGCCATCTCCACTGCAAGCCCCCCACCCAGAGCCAGGGAAAGCTGGAAACACCCACTGAGAGGTGCCTGCTCATGGCCACAAACCATACTCAGAGGAATAAATGGTTCTGTTCTATGCTTCTTTACCAAAAAGAAAATGAAGTGTGTGATAGCTCTTGCTAAACATCAGCACCATGGATATTTATTTCTTCTGTGTGAGAATAAGAAAATAATATAAGACCTAATAAATGACAAAACAAGTATTACTGTTTAATGACCTGGGCTAGGAATGACTTCCATGAGTTCTACATTGGTGGGGTGTGGGTGATTTAGGCTAGTGATTATTCAAGACACAGAGTGATTGAACTTTCAGGACTTGAAAGGATTGCATTTGCTTTAGAAGTGGGTGTTTAATTTTTAGTTTTAATTCTTTTAAATATTAAAGCTACAAATTATCACACTCTTAGTCTGTGGTACAGGACAAACTTTGCTAATTTTGCCCCTTCCCAGCTCAGATTCATGGTGCTATTAATGCCACAAAAAACACAACAGTTTTAAATGGTTCCTACTGGTGTGTGCATGCACACACGCAGGCAGGCATGTGTTTCATAACAGGTTTTTGTTCTAGTGACTCAGAACTGAACTATTAAACTACAACACATGGCTGACATCTGGAATTCACTCAGATGTTTTTGTCATTTGAATATTGGCAGCCATGGTGTTCTACTCTCCTTTCCTCCAAAATGTAACTTTCTTTATTCTCAGCTCATAAAAGCAGAGATTTTAATGTGCCCAGAGGTGTCACTTGATCAATATATATGTATATAATATGTTGCCTAAGCCTGCTTAAAAAGCACGTGTTCAGAGACTTTGGCAAACAGGTCTTTATAAATAAGGTCTCTACCTTGTTTTTAGATTTTAAATGATCATTTACCATGAGAATATTCAGAAAACTGCTTATTTTCATTCAGTAAGAGTCTGTGCTTGCTTAGAGCACATGCAGTCACCAGTTAGCTAGCATGTCAGGGTAAGAATTGCAGATGGATTGCCTTGGTGTTTGAAATTTATTAGTAATATTAATTCCTCTAAATGGATGTCTCTCATTCAGCTTGTTTTAGAGTAAGATTTAAATATGCTGGTGTTTGCTGTAATGTGGAACTGTTTGTCTTACCTGTGTCTCACAGGGTGTTCTGTGCTATTCCCAGGGTTGTTGCTGTGGGCCGGTACAGTCCTGCTGGGTTTAAGATTTTGCATTCTCCTTGGAAATATTGTGGGGATGTCAGTCAGAGTGTTGTAATTAAGGATGTGTTGAATCTCACATTGATACTAGGCATTTAATGAAAACTGCCATCTGTCTGCCACTGTGCTGAGTCTCAAGCAAAAAGGGGAAATTGGGGGAATTGTTTCTGGCTCTGACCCATGAAAAAGGGTGAACTGGGGGAACTGTTTTTGGCTTTGACCCATGAAAGTGTACAAGCATATTTTCAGTCTAGTCCTATAAGCACATCTTTAACTGGTCTGGTCATCTTTAGCTTTGACTGTCTGGTCACCCCTGACTTTGCAAAGGACATGTCCCTGCTTCAGTGATGCTTCGGGAGGAAAGAAGGAAGTGCTGTTTGAAGCCTGTGTTATCCCCTTTCTCTTTGAGAATAAGTATAGGATGTCTTCACGGAACCTTCTTTGCCTGGTGAGGGGCTGCACAAGTGGGTTGACTTTGCCACTAGGTTAAAGAAAATGACCACAAAGTTTTCTGCTGGATGGACATATGAAGGTTTTCTGCAGAGGCTTGCCAGTCTTCAGCTATCAAAGTGAAAAGTGGCAGTGGTGATGCAGCACTCAAAGGTGATGCCTTTGAGTTTTTTGTCAGTGAATAATGCCACTCAGTGCTGGATTTTAAATGTTCAGCATAAGTCCTCTAGGTTCAGCAGGGAGATACCTTTTCTATTCACAGTAGGTGGTTAAAAATCTCAGTTTAGTGCTTCAGAAAACACTTTGTGTCTGGGGTCTCTGGCTGTTACTGCTGCTTAGTATTCATGCCATGCCAAAGGGGTCTCATTGTGCTGGGCTGTGATGCTTAAACTCCTGGTGGGTGGATGTGTATCCTGCCTCAGAGTCCCTCATTCTCATAGCCACACCTTGCTACCAGATTTGCAAGGTAAACTCACATTGCTCCACTTGCCTGTCAAAATTCAAGTGGAGTCCTTCAAACTCCTACAGATTAATTTCTTCATTGGAAAGCCCCTAGCACTTGTAACTAAGTTTTTCAGTGTGTATTGATGTGTATGTTAATGTGATTTAGTGGCTCTGCCCTTGACTTCGGTGAGGGCAGGAGGTGGCCCTGGGCAGAGGTGGTGATGACCAGAGTAGTGTGGGACCATTTGCAACCTTGAGCCTTCAAGACCAGCCTGATCCATTTCCCCAAGTTTAACTGCTGGCAGCTCTACCAATTGATTTTGTGGGTACACAAAAGCGATGTGCTGTAAACAGCAATTAAAGCTATGCTGTCAAACAGTATATAAAAATCTCAAAGTATATAAAAATCAATCTCAGTTTTGGGTATAGCCAGACACACTACTGTCTTTCCTATTCTGTTGATCAGAGCTTATTTTTGTTATTATCAGGTGCTTCTGATTGTCAAATTTTGCTGTCAGACACATTTTAGCTTTTTGATAAAACGTGAGCTCTTGAATCGAGCATTGCTTGCCAGCTATCTGGGTCAAGCTAATTTTGCTGAAAAACTTCAGCTGAAACAGCTTTGCCATTCTTGAGCAAAAAACCCGTGTCTATAAATCCTGGTGCACAGCATCTGCTGGGACTCCTCAAGCATTCCTTGGGGAGGGCCACATGTCTTGGGACTTGCCCAGCCTGTCCTGTCCTCTGCCATGGACTGAAGTGTGCGCTGTCCCCACAGAGCCCAGCATGGGCTCCATGTCCCCTGCAGCTTGGGGATGAGTGATGTATGCTGCTTCAGTCTGGGGTGGAATGGGAAATGTCTTTGAGTCTGGTCCTAAATGAGGATCATAGTTTTAACTTGCGTCTTGTAAAACGAAAATCATTACCTCCCACACCTCCTTACCCCTTGCCCATCTCCCCAGGCTGCTGTGAAAATTAACAAGTTGTTTCTGAAGAACTCATGTATTGTAGTGGCATGAGAGAAAAACAGGCAGAAATTAATTAGTCCATCTTCAGAGCTGGGTTTTGAGGATTATAGAAAATAAGCCTGTTAAACACTGAGGAGAAAGCAGAGTGCTCTGTACTGGGTCCTCACTCACCCTCGCTACTTAATGACATGTTTTCACTGGAAAAAAATGGTATGATTATGTTAATTAAAGGGTATGCCAGAATGCATATGTACAAGGGGGGTAATTGAGGGATGCTGAATGTCTGCCAGTTTGACATTACCTAACTAGCTTGATTTTTCAACCATAGTAATATTCTCATATTTATTTATTTATTGAGATGCCATATGAAAGAAAAATATTTTAGCAAAATATCATACTGGGCAGGGTAAACTACAGCAGTAGGATTTCTTGTTACTATGTGCCTATGGAGACAGTGAAAAAGGAAAGTAAAGAAACAGAGAAACAATGGTGTGTGTATCATACATAAAAAGGTACTATAATAACATCTGTCTGCCATAGTAATGAAGTCAAGCATTTGGAATAATATGATTTCACTGCAAGAAATTAGAGTAGAGATCTGCAGAGCTGAATCTATACTAGGCAGTTGTGACTTAACCACACGAAACTACAGAAAAGGTTATATCTTAATTTTATTAAATGGTGAGTTACAGCAGACAGGGTCACCTTATGGCTTTTCTAAATTCCTAGCTTTTCTTGTTCCCAGCTTGCTATTTATTAGAGCTCTGTACAACTCTGTGGACTCCATGCATTACTGGGCTTGCAAATTCAAGCTCTTAGTCTTGTACTGTGGAGTCAACCAACACATCTGAAGACATCACTCTCTTTAATGTCTATGGTTCTCTGTATATATCTCTGTTAATTAAAAAAAAAAAAAATAAAAAATCTCCAAGTACTTTAGACCACCAGCTCCTATTCTGATCTCCTCTGTGACCTTGTTTCACTCTTTACTTGGGCTGGCACCTTAAATGACTTGTTTCTGCACTGTTCACTTAAATTTCCCTGTGCTGTTTTTCAGACTTCCATTTTTGAACAAGGTCAAAAGCTTGAGCCTTTTACATAAAAATTCCACTCAGAATTCTTCTGCTGGGACACCTCTGAGGAAGGAGAAAAATCTGATTAGAAATAGGAAAACCAAAACACACATCCCTGAACCTATCAGAAGGTCAGCTGATTTTTAAAGACAATTTGTAATGATTAAATTGGGAAAGGGCAGATATGCATCATTACTTGATCTTATTTCATTTCCCTTTGATCTCTACTTGTCCTTCCCTGGTTTGTTTATGCTCTTTCATGCCCTGCTTCAAAGTATACCCCAAAGTCTTTGGGGCAAAGACCAGTGGTGCACTGATACATAAGAAGGATAGACTTCTCTGATGGCTTAGTCTTGACTTTGAGAAATGAGTGAATGCTGCACTGCCGATGGTAAGAATGGGAAAATCCCATTTAATTTCCCCTTGGAGTGAGGAAATTTACCCATGGCTGTGCCACGGGGAGATGTAGGGTTTGCCTGTGCATCCTGGTGGCTGGCAGTTCTGGGAACTTGTGCAGCAGCTAGGAGCCAGCCTGGCCATCACTGTGACCTATTACTGACCAGAAGCTTCAGGTAAGGGACATGAAAGAGTCTGCTATTAGAAAAACCCCAAAGCCCCAAGCCACCAGATGCCTGCAACTTCAGTTTTTATATTGTTTTCACTCCAAAGGAATGTTCATGAAGAGTTTCAGTTATTTGTTGTGGAGGTATTGATCTTCAAGGCACTCTTAAAAACAGTTATTGCTAGATTTTACACAGACAAAAACAATAGTATGAGTAAAAGACAGAGAAAAGACAACTACTATCAGAAGGTTAGCCTAAAAAAGTATGTTAATCTTTTTAATGCTTTTAATTGTGTTTAATGCTTCAGGGAGTGAACTATGTGAAGAAACTTTTGTAATGCTGAATTAAGGAGCAACAGTTGTCAGAGAGCCAGGTCTTAAACACCTGGCACAATGCAAAAGTGGAAACCGAACCAGAAATGCTGCTTACAATGCAAATAACAAACATCAGAGTGCCAGTAGGTCTATTTCCCCAAAGACTAGTCTCTAGACATTGTTACAATGATTCAGGGGATCTCTCACCTTTTTTTGACCTCTTGCTTTCCTTTTTCTTGAGATTTGTACCCCTTGCTGTACGAAAGAACTGCCTGAGTATGTTAGTGCTTGATTTCTTAAAAGTATTAAGGATTAAATGTGACAAGCCTCCTAAAGAAAGTCAAAGCAGTGGCTACTAATCCATTTTAATGCGGGGTTTCTTTCTTTGTATTGACAGTTCCTTTGGTATAGATCTTTGCAGCTCTCTCCAGTAATGCAGGATGGCTTATATTTGAGAAAAATCTCTCATCCCTCATTACTGATACCGTTATTTCTAACTCTCTTACCATAAATAGACATGAGAGACTGAGCAGGGCTTTTATAATCAGAGGGGTGGTGTAACAAAAGTCATTAGCAAGAAACCTGCCCTGGTCAACAGGGAGGTAAGGAGGCTGGAAAATTGGTGAATCAAAAGTGAAAACTCTTGGGAGAGGTTTATCTGATGTTGGTTTTTGTCCACCAACATTGTAATCAAGTAGGGACATCATTAAATTATCATTTATGATTATTAAATTTGCAGATGACATGAATGTGTGAGTGCTATGAGCATGTTTCAGAAGGGATGTGAATTCTAAACATTCACAATGAATTTTTAGTTTTAGGCTGAAAAAGGATGGCCTTCTCAATAAAGATAGGTCAAAAGCTCAGCCTTCTCAGAAGCAATGAGATGAATGGGCACAGTTAGGTAAATGGACAGGAGTTTGGCATAAAGGGATATGAGGGTAGTGTAGTTAGTAAGGAGTTCTGAGGTTTCAGATCCTCTAGAGCTACGTACTTCTATGACGCTAAAACACAAGTATTTCAAACTGGCCTCAGATGTGTCTTGCTTGCAATGCTTAGTGTCAGCAAAAAGCTTTACTTTTCACAAAAATAGGTGTCTTGGCTCATTCTCAGACATAGTCATGTGAAATGAAATTAAAAATAACTTTGTGTTCTGGGGAAGAGTTTTTGCAGTTATTGTGGCTTCAGTATGATGTGTGCTGATTGTTTAAACCTCACCACTTCTAGCGTGACCTTATCACAAACTCTGAATATCACTACTCTCTGTCAGCTTCCATTTTTTTGTGTCTGTTGGCCAATGTGATACCAGACTTTGTAGCATGTAGCAGGGCTAAAGAAAGTTAACTATCAAATGCAACTTGTTGGGAATTTTGTCCAAGCTATAGCTTGGTTCGGCAATTAAAATTCTTTTTTGTGGTAATGTATGAACTGTGACTCCTACAAGGGAAACATAAAGCTTAGAACAATCTTAGTAGCAGTGTGGCTTTGGTGGTTTTTATTAGTAAAGAGACAGATGAGCACGACATAGCCTGTAAAAGGGAAGAAAAGGTGGGTGCATATAGGGACATAACGAGTTTTGAAAATTCCAGGTGGGGTCTAATGGACTGGGCATGTGGAAAGGTAGACAATATTTACTAGCTCTAAAAAGCCAAAGACAACGTCATACTCTAGCTGAAGCAGGAATTACTGTCTTAGAAAATAATGTGGTTTTTTAGCTGCTTTTCTTATATATGTACTATAATTAATTTCTTAGTAGTTTTCTATGTCTAAGCCAAATGTATTAAATGAGCATACAAAGGTTCCAGCCTTAGTGCAATTCCTCTGGAGTTTCATGACAAAGAGTTTCAGATAGCTTTTTGTGGGACATGGCAACATCCAGATGGAATAAGAAATTTGAACCATTTCCATTAAAACTGAAGAGTGCTATGAAATCAGGCAGATTTTCCTGGAATTTTACAAAGAAGGGAGAATAGTAGAAGAGTTTAATGTTTTTCTGATCAAATACTTGAATTATTTTTCACGATTCCAAAAAGCTCTTCCCTCTCACCCCAGCTGAACACTGAATATCACAGTAAAATAAATGTAAGTCAGAATAGTACTTTGATTTTGTTGATTACAGAACGTCCAAATGACTGGAAACCAAATGTTGCTGCAGAGCCTGCCTAGTTCAAGGACCAACAACTCTAGAGGTGTGTTCGGGCCCAATGAGGGAGGGACAGGCCTTGAACAGCACTATTTGGAAACTTCCTCACTTCGTGGCTTTCCCCATCAAGATCAAAAGGTAGAAACAAAAGTGTCCTAGCAAGCCAGATTTTGAACCACATAGGAAACTAAGCTTAATAGCAACTATTCTCCCAGAGCCTCCACCAACTAGCTCTATGCAAAGAGCAAGACTCCACCTCCAGATGCCCTCTGTTCCTCTTGCACTGTGCTGGGACATCTCCACTGTTTACAATTGTTCATTGGAAGTGGTCACTGGACCATGGCAGCATACCTCCTCAAAACACTAAATTAGACACAGCATGGACCTCCATTCTGTCATGTCTGTTTCTGAAGTGGTAGAGTCTGTGTGATGTCTCTGCTGCTCTCTGCTGAGCTTAATGCAGAAGAGCTGTGTGATGTTTCTGCAGGTGTTGCTCAGTCTGTTGCCATGCTCTGCTTAAAGAGCATTTCCCCAGAGAAGTGTTGGGATTAGAGTGGTCTGCCAAACCTGAAAAAAAACAGTCCCATTTCAGATTGGGATTAGTTCACAGTTGCAGCATGTAATTTCTACTTCTTCCTCATCTTTACTAACTGAACCATTAATTTGCAACCACAAGCTCCTCTCTGGGAAGAATTTACAGCAAAGCTGGTAAAAGAAAGCACCACTCAGTTGATTTATTGGTTACACAGAACCTGCTCCAGCCCACAGCTCTCCATCAGGGAGGGGCTGTGTGGCACTGACATGGTTTCCATTTCATCCCGTTATGCATTTGAAGTGAGTGCACCTAAATGCTAAAAGATAATAATGTAATTCTCCAGAACCACTGTCATTCTTTGGCTGGGCACTGCAGCTTCCATTTGCTGCAAATGATTGCTGAAGACATTAAAAAAGACAAAACAGGGTCCTCTGTTTGCCTCAAAGCACTGAGACCAAATTCAAAATGTGTCATCATTTTATGATTTTTTCATAAGCCTGTGGTGTCGGTTGCCTGTATCAATGTTACTGGCTAGAAGTTTAATGCTGTTTTATGTTAATATCTTCCTATTTGTTCCACTCCAGATAAAGCAGAAATCTCCAGAGGTCCCTGGCTGCCTCTGATCTACCAGGTTAACCACAAGCCCTTGCTGCAGGGAAGCCAGCAGATTTGAAAGTCATCATGCACCTCCTGAGATACTTACAGGCTCTGTGAGCTTGGGCAGGGCTCAGCCTGTTGCTTTTCTGATAATTATTTTAAGCAGAGGTTGAGACTGCATTATTCTGCCTTTTTCTCTCAGAGATGTTGTAGGACTAGTTTGTCTTTAGACATAGGACACAAATGTTTGATATTTTAATGGAACAGAATTTCTACCAGGCTGCCTAAGGAATGTGGCTCATGGTGTGGTTTTGTGGATTGGTTATTTGGTAAGAGAGAGCTACCAGGGCCTTAGAGAGCTCCATGCCAGTAACTTACATTTTAGATAAATACTCCTTCATGGTTGTTACAGGCCTATAGTCCCTCCTTTGCTAGTAGAGAGGATGAGATCAGGGAAAGGTATTGATGGCTAATGAGGCAGGTTAATTCTCTGTAGCTTCTGCTTTCTAAAATATACCTTTTTTTTTTTTTTTTTTTTTTTTTTTCTGTCCTTGATTTCATATCCTCACTTCTCTGTAGCTTCTAAAGGCCTGAGCCTCTGTTTGGCAAACACAGAACAAGAGAAGATGAAAGCATGGAGTGCCCTTTGGGAAAGGGTCCATGTGGCCTGCAGCTCCTCCTGAATGTTGTCAGTTCTGAGACATTGTTGAGGGTACAGTTACGAGATAATGACAAAGACAGAGGTGGTCAGAGCTGGTGCTGTCTGACACAGAAAACACTATCAAGTGATCAAATCATAATTCACATATAGAAATATTTAAGTAAATCTTTGTCAGTGTTCTTTTTCTTGCTTTCTCTTCACTCTTTCTCACTGGTTGATAAAACTGACTGGTAAACAAATTTGGTACGGTGCCTTCTTTCTGTCTTACACATTTATTGAGGCTCATGTGATGAGAAACCTATGTATGGCTTAGAAATTATAGCCATTGTGGAAGTGATAATGAAGACAATAAGAATAGTGGGAAAGGAATATGAAAGGCCTGCGTAATGCAAGTTTGGACTGAACTATATTTTAGCTGCCAACTAGGAAAAAAAAAAAAAAAGACAAAAATAGCATATTTGAATGTCAATTTTTTCTCTCAGTGAAATGTAATAAAAAGAAAAAAAATTATCTTGGAGCTACTAAACGTGTTGGTTTTGTCTCAGAATAAATATCCTATTTTTTACACCCTAAAAGCACTGGGACATTTTGTTTAAAAATCCTCTCCCACCGTAGTTACTAACACTATTTGACTTGAATTATGAACAGCTGAATTTTGGTAATCTCTAAAGCTACATATTTTATGGCCTGTCTATTCGTAACCAACCCTTCCACCCATTAGCTGTGTTTTTGTGGTCTCTGAAACAAAAAATCAAGAATTTAAAAAAGAAATGGGACAGCCTACAACAAGAGTGGTTGCAATTATTCACAATGCTGTTGAGGTTCCATTGTAGAAATTACGCAGTGATATGGATTTTTTCATGGAGCCAGATGAGTCTTTGGTTGCTGTCACCCTGCTTCACAATCCTAGGGAAGATTTGTGGTCACCGCTCCTTGGCAATACCTCAAGTACTTCCACAGCAAACTTTCTGGCTGCTCCATCTGCTTTTACAAAGTAAATGCTCTGTGAATGAGATGGTAGTCAACAACTGGGGTAAGCCAGCAGGATTCCCTCTGTGCTTCAGTAAAGATGGTCCAATATAATTTAACTTGGAAAAATATAACAGTGCAGAGGGCTGGATTAAACAATAGCAAAATGATCCAAGCTATTTAAGTGGAAACATCTGACACTGCCAAGAAAATGGTCTGGCAGAAGTAGACACTACTACTATAAACTCTAAACCATCAGCCAGTGTCTGGCATCAGTTAGAAAAGTGCATGGAACACTGGGCTGCTGTGTGGGTTTGATTTTACATCCTGCCCCTCCTTCCATGCAGCACCCAGCACCCAGTGCAGGGCAGGGCAGGTTTTGCCAGGATTATGTGTACTATACTTTTTTGCAGCTAGTTTGTAGCATTGAGTTAGGTTACTAGTTGAGAATAGCAATCTGTGGTATTTAATCTGTGGTGGATAATTAGAAAGTTTGCTTTAAAAGGCCTTCATTTTATCTACTGTGTTGTGTCTGTGTGGTGGGGCTCTTGTAGCCAGGGTGGCCACAGTGGTGTCTCCTGTGAGAAGCTGCTGGAAGTTCCCCAGCTCCGAAATCTGGATCAGCCCATCAGTGAAAATGGATCTCCTGTCAGAGGGATTCCTTTTTCTTTGGGGAGGTACTCCACAATGAGCAGGGGAAGCATGTTAGAAGACATTTTCTCCTGAGGAGAAAGAAGCAGCAGAAAACAATGTATGACAAACTCATTACAAACCCCATTCCTGTTCACCCTGTGTCTCTGAAGGGGAGGACTTGGAGGGGAGGACTTAGATAAATGGGAAGCAAAGTAATTTTGACATAGAAAGAAGGGAGGAGGGGTAAGGTATTTAAGATCTGGTTTTATTTTCTTATTGTCCTGCTCTGATTTGATTGTTGATAAATTAAACTGATTATTTCCCAAGTGGAGTGTGTTTTGCCTATGACCATGATTGCTGACTGAACCCTCCCTGTCCTTGTCTTGACCCATGAACTTTTAGTTGGATTTTCTTCAGTGGGGGGAGCAGTGAGTGAACAGACATGCAGTTTTTTATGCTGGCTGAGCATAAACCAAGACATCTAGTTATCTTTCTGTTGATGAAAACCATAGGTCTTGCTGTCCAGTGGTGAAGGAAACCCTCCTTTGTAGTGATACTTCCTCCTCCAATCTAAGCTCAGGTTGTTGTTTTCCAAACGACAATAGACAGAATTTAATTAATACAAAGACAGAGGGTAAAATTATGTGGATGTGGAGCAAACACTGGAACTAGAACTTATATATAAGCTGTTTTCTCTGTGGCAGTAACTCAGGTTGTGACCATGGGCTCAGTCTGCAAGGAGCTTGCTATAAATTTGATTGAGTCTAAGATGGCAGAACAGCCAAAACAAGGTCTGGAAGGCAACTGAAGATTGGTGAAGCTGCCTTTTAGTACATCTTGAAGCTTCATCACATTGGCTGTGAAAAGTGAACTTCTTTTTTGTACTAGGAGAAGCCTCTTCTCTCTGCCTTTCAGCTCTGCTGAGAGCCACATCTCCCTCCCACATGGATTTTGTCAGCCAGAAAAAACAACATGTCCTATTTCTCCATCTTTCACCAGTGCAATCACTTGGTAGAGCAATGGCAAATTACCAGATATCAGTGCCATGGGGTCAGTACTCAGTTACCAGAAAAAACCATTTGCCTACTACAAAAAGCTGAAGACAACCCTCAGCTGACTGCTGAAGGCAAGGCTGCGGCAAAACCTGTGCTCCAATCTCTCCTTGGTTTTTCATGAAACAGGATGGTAGTTGTGTCTGCAGTAGCACTTCAGACATTTAGTCTTTTTCCTCAATTTAGTCTGAGTCAATTTTTTCCTCTGAAGGAGGATGTGCCACTGAACAAAGCAGATGATCACATCCTAGACAAGATGAAGCATAAAAAATATAGTTAAGTAATTTGATTTCTTTTACATTTAAGAAGGTCTGCCACTTAGGGGCAGTTAGTAGGTAGTACTCTATTAGTAGGTCTCTATTCAATTTGACTAATACCAGAGACATAATTTTTAAAAACAGCAAAATGGCTATATCTGAACAGAGAAAGATGATTTTTAAGGTTCATATGTGAAATAAACCCAACTGCTGGCTAAAACTCCTATCTGAGATACTGAGTTTTTCAAATGTGGCTGTGCACCAGGAACTGCAGGTCATTCTGCAATGACGTAACCTTAAGAAGATAACTTTTAGAGGCTCAAGAAGTGGACTTGTGCAAACTCAATGAAATTCAACAAGGTCAAGTGCTAAGTTCTGCACCTGGGTCAAGTCAGTCCCATGGCTGGCAGGAGAAAGGATTGGAGGACAGCCCTGAGAAGAAGAATTTGGGGGTGATGGTGGACCAGAAGCTCAACATGAGCTGTCAGTGTGCACTTGCAGCCCAGAAAGCCAGCTGGGTGCTGGGGTGCATCAAAAGGAGCAGAGACAGTGGGTCGAGGAAGGTGATTGTTCCTCTCTACTGTGCTGTTGTGAGATCCCACCTGGAGCACTGTGTCCAGTTCTGGAGCCCTCAGCATAAGAAGGACACAGAGCTCCTAGAATGTGTCCAGAGGAGAACCACAAAAATGATCAGAGGACTGAAGCACCTCCCCTGTGAAGCCAGGCTGAGGAAGTTGAGGTTGTTCAGCCTGGAGAAAAGAGGACTCTGAGGTGACCTTATAGCAACCTTCCGATAACTGAGGAGGGCCTTCAAGGAATATGGAGTAGGGCTTTCTACATGGATGTGTAGTGGGAGAACCATTAGGAAGAAATTTTTAATTTGAGGATGCTGAGACACTGGCACAGGTCACCCTGGGAATTTGTGGCTGACCCCTCCCTGAAAGTGTTCAAGGCCAGGTTGGATGGGGCCTTGAGCAGTGGCCCTATTCTAGTGGAAGGTGTTCCTGCCCATGTTGGAACTAGATGTTGTAAAAGGTCCCTTCAAGCCTAACCATTCTATGATCCTATGATTTTATGATTCTATGGCTTTGGAAGCCAGCCTTCCCTTTTCATTGGGTACTGGGGTCTCATTACAGCAGAAAACTTACTGTGGAGAGATGAAAGGTGAAGATTATGCCGTACAACCCAACAGTCCGTCTTTCACTCTGTATAGTTTTTCCCCTACTTTTCCAGAGACTTGTGATAAGTAAAAAATCCATATTCCTACATTTCCTTGGACCTTAAGATATTACTTCTGAATGTATCATGGTTTTCTGATTTTGAGACTTGCTAATGGAGGAGAATAGAATGCATTATTCAGGACTGGATCTGGAGCTGCTCAATGCCAATGGCAAATATTGCATGTGTTCAATCCTACCACATGCTGAATACTCCCTTCTTTAATTAGTTTCATCCTCTGTTCTGAGGGATACATACTTAGACATTTCTACCAGATTAAGTATTTTCAAACTTTGTCACATGCAAATCTCTTTCTCAGCAAACAGGAATTCAAACTCAGGCACAAAGTCTCTTTCTATATTCTTGTTTGATTTCTGACTGTGGGCAGGTCTCAGCTATCTGTTCATCATTTTCCCCTTTGTATAGGCTGCAAGAAAGAGAATGCAAAATGAGGCAGAGCAGCTGCAGCCGCCTTGGCACAGCCAGCACAATGCTAAGGCACAGGGTTTTGTCGTCTCTCCAAAAGAATGTATACTTCATCTCAGCAGGAAGAAAGCATTTAATTCTCTTGGTGTGCTTGAGACTGGCTATAGTGCTTTCATATTCTTTTAGACGAGTAGCTCTGCAGAGATGTGGCAAGTTTTCTCAACAGCTAGAAAAAGCATTACCTCTTGTAAACCTCTTTTCTTTTTCCTTTCTTTTTCTTTTTTTTTTTTTTTTTTTTTTTCTTTTTCCTTTTCTATTATTATTTTTTTCCAGAATTCTAAAACCCACAAAGGGCGCCATCGCTGTGAATTTTGCTGCAGCAAATCTTTACAGGCTCCCAGCTCAGCCTTAACACAAGGGCAGTCTTTGCAGCCTTACCAAGCTCAGCAACTTTGCTGATAAATTTAACTTCCACCAGAGCTGTGAGCAAAACTACCTGCTATCATGGACATGTTGTTGGGAAATCCCTTGGAGGCTGAGAACCTGGGCAGCAGTTGCTCCTCAGCTGCTGTTTTGGTTGTAGTCCCAGGCAAGATGGGAGGGTCTGCACAGCATGGTGGCTTCCAGATGGCTTTTGGAGAGCCCCTGGCAGGCAGCTGGGTGCCCCCTTCCCCTGTCCAAATGCTACACTAATCAAGTCACCTTATTATTTAATCTTTAAAATGTGCATGCATAATCCAACGACTCTTTGGGACCATTGCCTCTTCCCTGGTTTGCAAGCACTTTCACTTCTTTTATTAAAAAATCATCAGGTTACAGCCTGTATCTTGCTTTGTAACTCAGAGCATTTACATATAAGCCAAAAAGAGGTACTGCAGGTGCTTCCATGAGTCCTCTGACATTTCCCTTTATTGCAGTAGGCTGAGGATAGTGGAAGTGAGCTACTGTGTTAAAGCAGAGCAGTTGGATATCTTGGTTAAACCCCTTCTCCACTGTAGACTGCCCAGTCCACAGTCCACTATGTCATGTCTGTATTGCTAATCTAGGTACACCAGTCTGAAAAAAAGAATTGAATTTGATACTTATGGTTCACATGTATTTTCTCATAAAGTTAATTGTAGGCAAAAGACTATTTACCTAGGTCACATGATGTTGGAGTTTTCCAGCCACTATAATTAAATATATTTTAACCTTGTTCTAGAGTTCAGTTTTGCTATGCTATGAACATGGCTTCTTCCTCTGACTTGGCTGTATTTTTGACATGTTGGAAAGTTCTATCTTGCTGTTCCTTTGAAACCAGTATAAAAATCTTAGTGTTCCTTGTGTTGCCTTTTTAGATCCCTGAATGACCATCTCATTTTGTCATCTAGAGAAAAAGTGCTACTTCTGATCATCAGTACTGGGGTGGGAGGGCTGCAGCACAGGTAGCTGAGGGATGGAGAGGGGGTGAATGCTTGTTTTGTAGAAAATGTCAGGGTGTGTGTAGGGCTGGCAGAGAAGAGGCCAGGGACGAGAGAAGACAAGGAGAGTGAGATGGTAAGGTCAGGCTGAGAAAATATTTGGAAAATTTGACCCAGGAAAAATGTCACTGTAGGATTCAATGGATGTGCTGGCAGATGAGCATCAGCCCAGGCTGACAGACCTGACTTCTGGATGCTTCCAAACTGGGGATATGTGGCAGGGCACCTGGACTGTAGGTGGAGATGACCACCGTGGCCTTGTGGAGATGTCACAGCACAGGGGTTCCTGCCCCCTCCTCCCTCTGCTGCACATTCTGGGTCTGTGTCCCACTGGTGTCTGTGCCTGAGCACAGACATCCAAATGTATGGATAACTATTGCTGCTTTCCAAGTCTTGAAGCATACTCAAGAAAGCAGAAGTATGACATTGCCTGCATCCGGGCACGCACACTCTCAGAGAAAGCAAATAAAAATAGTGATGAGAAGGTGGAGAAACTGGAGGTGTAGTTGTTTCAAGAGCTGTGCTATGCTGCAAAGTGTTCCTGCCACCGATAGCATTATTCAGTGATAACATCTCCGCATGCTACTTTTAGATGCTGTTTTGTCCCATTTTGCCTCTCTTTCCCTGTCCTAATTACAGGATAGCTCTGGACAGAGAAAATGAAGGCAGAATTGGAAGTGTGTAAGACAGTCTACAACTAAATTTAGCATATATGAAAGCCTGAAGCGCATTCAGTATTGGAAAGATCACAGAACCCACGAGGAAGACTGGCTGCAGCAGCCAGGGGCCTCCTGCTGGCAAGGTACAGCATTCACCATGCTGGTGGCTTGCTCTTCCTTCACTAGACAGAGGGGGATCTGTCAAGGGCATTAAATTGTGCTAGCTGGAATATGGTGTGGTCCCAGAAGTGCATCTCTGATGGGAAACATTTCTTAAGAAGGCAGAGTTAACCTCAGGTGACTGCTGGGAGCTCCTGTACTGGGTCAGCACAGTGTCAACAGCCCTAACCCAGCAGCAAGCCTCCTCTTTCCTGCTGGCTCAAGATGGCCTTCCTTCTGCGGCAGAGAGACTGAACCTTTCCTTTCTGCTTCCATTTATTTCTTTTTTAAAACAGGGAGATTTCTGAAAGAAAGCACATGGGCTCTAATGTAACCCTTGCCACGCAGACCTTCTTATTTCCTGAATGGCTTGCTCTGCACTGAAGTTAACTCACACCCTGGATTTTGTCCAAGTACATTTTGTTTCTTGATTCGAGGCCAGACTTTGCTGAATTGTGGTGCCGTTTCCTTCTCCCTGCTCTTCTCCCTGTTCCTCTATTATCATTCTCATTGCTGAGTGTCACTGGCACCCTGCAGCCAAAGCTGAGGAGAGCAAAGAGCAGTCCCATGCCTGCCCCTGACAGCAGCTGCAGCCAGAGGGCTGGGGCTGTGCTAAAAATCCTTCTCTGGTCAGCCTGCAGGTTGAGCTTCAGCGCAGCACGGAAAGCTATGTCTGAAACATAGGTTTTCCAGCTGAAGCAGGAAACATTTGAACTCTACACCCTGCCAAATAGCTTCCAGATGTGTAAGATGCAGCCTTGCTATGGACTATGGCCGTAGCTGTGTCAACATGCGTCTGCACATTCCTGGTGCATGGAGAACATGAAAGAAGATCTTTTGCAACATCTGCTGCCTTTCCCTAGTTCTTCTTCCCTGCTTTTTGTGGCCTTTTTCCTATATTTCATTCTCCCATTAAAAAAAGAAAAAAAGAAAAAAAAAAAAAGTCCTTCCACTGATTTATAAAATCTCCCCTGCGTGTTTCATACTCTTTTTGTTTTTCTTCTTAGAAATCAAGCCACTGCTCAGGTCTGTTAATGAATTCTGTATTGATTTGGGGCTCAGCTGGATTCTCTTCTTGTAGAATCAAATCATAACATGGTATCAAATTCCACTGAAAAAGGGCTTTTGTAAAAACCAGAGATTTATGTTACTGTCACAGTAGGAATTATTGTCTTAATTCTGCAGTAACCTGATCCCAAGGGGTATCAGAGCTGAGCCGGGCAGAACAGGGGAGGGAGGGAGCAGAGCTGTTGGGGATTAGGTTATTTAAGACTGTGATAATGTATCTTATTCGCAAATAAAGAAAATTATTGTTTGCTTGTAGTTTGTTTTTTTTTTTTTTTAAATTTTGAATCACAGTTCTGCTGAAGAGAAAAGGCAAAAGAAACCTTTCTTTTCTGCTGTTCCCAAGCAAAATGGGGCAGCTAACTCTGTCTCTTCAGGTTTGCTGTGACTACTAATCTTCAGATCCCTTGCTGGTGGTTGCCTTCCAACCTTTGTTCCTACACCAAACTCTATATATACCTCAAGAAATAATTATTTTTAGAGGCCATGGCTGTATCTATCTCATTTGTTCTTGGAAGATAACCAGACCCAGGCCTGGGATATATTTTGATGGGAGACCACCTGGGAATCACAGAAGCCATGAACATACACCAGGGAGTTGTGGTAAAAATCTTGGCACATTGTAGACCACAGGAATCTAACAAGTGGAAAGACTTCATTTGTCCCCGTCATCACTGCTGAGTTGATTGATGGGGCTGAGATACAGCCATACTGACATAACCTATTTCTGTCTTTCTGCTGTGATGAGCTGGGGCTGGGTGTGTGTGCTATATGAGAAGCCTGCCGGTCAACTTGTAGGACATTTATGGGTGAAAATGTCAGCTGGAGGATGTCTGTGCTATAGTGTGTGTTGCCAGCCTGGGAGAGGGAGACATGGTGAGATGGAAGAAAAGGTGTTTCCTAATCTAGGCTGCTGATAGTGCAGACTGACTGTTTTTGCCTTTCCCCAGTTTGGAGCAGTTAGTGCAGTTGTGTTCACCCAGTGCAATGGTGCAATGGTTCATCCACTGTTTGCAATGGGTTTGCCTAGGTGACTTGAAGTAACTTCTGTTGGAGCTGTAATTCTCACCAGCAGCTCCATTTAGTCAGGTGTGCAAGCATGTTCCTAATTTCAGGCACATAAGGAGTCTAACCAACATGTTTCACATGAAGTATGCATGGACAGACCTGCAAGGTCACAACCATCCTGGTCTGGCAGCTAACCCTGTAGGGGTGGTCTCTCCATTGCAGGCTTTTGGTGCCTGTGGGAGTCCCTTCTTCCTCAACGTGTTTTCTCTAATGGAAACCTCATCTTCTGCTGCTGTAAATATATGGACTAGATCTTGTTATAAACCTCATCTAATTTAGCCAAAGATGAAAGCTGTTGAGATTTTATTCCTCTTATGGCTGTTTTATTACTCTATTTTCTATATGGTTCACTCCTTAATTGGCTTTTCTTCTGATGGTTGATACAGAAGACTTCTGTGCCACAACTAAGATGACTAGGGAAAGGGCATGAACAGGCTATTGAGGAAAAAAAGTTTTAGGAACTAAAAAAACTGTCTTTATTTGCCCCGCCCCCCCTTCTTCCTGGGGTGCAAGAGAGAGTTGTAAAAAGGGGTCCTGATACTGGCTGCTACTTCATCTCTTGACATGATTTATTTAACAGTGCATAAAAACTGAAAAGGTCTGGTTGAAACTGCTTTGTTTTTACGAAGACCCACTCCTCTGTGGTTTAAATCTTACAGACAATTTTATGTTGTGAAGAGTCTGGAAGTCTCCTTGGCCCTCTTCCAGCTCAGTGTTCCATGGAAGATCTTCTTTGGGGTGTTCCCAGTGAGTGCCTACACTCACTGTGCCTACAGGACAAAGCAAAGCATCTCAGGTTCAAAGTTTCTGGGCTCCTCTGCCTGTATTCTCTGCCTAAATATTATTTGAATGGGGAAAGAGAACAGGCAAGTACCAACAGTGCCATTTTGGTTACAGAAGACACAGCTTAGCCTAATAAGCATCACCTCTGATATAATCATTCTGCATGTTAACACCACCGTATCCTCAGTGCCCTAGTTGTAATATTCCTGTGGTAATCATGGTAGCTGCTGTAGGCACAGTCCAGATCAAACAGAAGATGGCAAAGGAAACCAGACTTGCTTGAGTCTGTGCCTGCTCTTCCCTTTACTGAATCAGTTGTGGATCTGACTCTTTTCATTCACTAGTCATCTGTTTGATCTACTGTCTCGAGTACACCCCAAGCCACTTCTGTCTTCCCTCTCCGGTTTATATTTTTGCTCCCTGATGACATTCAGCTAGTCCTGGCTCTCTCCAGTTCCCTCTGCAAATCCTTTCTCCAGACTTTGTATCTCCAAAGCCCAAATCCCAGAACAGTAACATTCCAGCCTCTTTCACAATAAGTAGAAACTCTCAGGTGAAATGGCTTAACCCTGACCTCTTTTGTAATTTAATGCCTTGTGAGGCAGGCCTAAAATAGTTTTTATTATATCGAAAGCGGCTTTGTTACTCCTTATAACTGAATCTAATGTAAGCATAGCAAATGCAGTGCTATAGTGAGGACTGTTACTGTCTTTAGTTCTGAAGTTTCAATCCTGGCTGCCATTAGGATCTTTCAGCAACACTACCAAAATGGCATTCTCTATGAGTCTAAAGGTTTGGTCACCAATTGCTGAATAATATCATGAATATCCTGAAGGACATCATTGTCTTTTGAGAGAGTAAATTGGCAGAGATATGCTTGTCAAATTTGCTTGTGCCTAAAGACCTAGAAGACGACTCTTGCTCTGTGTTCATTTTGACTGGAAGTGAGAGGTTTTAGATCTGCATGTCAGCTAGCCATAAGCTATGTAACAAGCAGGTAATGTACTCATGTTTTGGAATATAATTTGTTTCTGACCTCTGCTGGAATAAATAAGCCCTTGTGATTTTTCAAATATGCTTTCAATTGCCAGATGTTTCTCACCATATAGTGTTAGACAGATTTCAGCTAAATCAGACTTATGTCTTTTCCCAGAATTCAGGGATATGATCTGCATTTCTAATACTTCCCAGAGAGTTATTTTTTTGGTGTTGTTTTTTTTTTTTTTTTTTTTCCCATTATACCATCAAAAATCTTTTTTTTGATGTCATCAAAAATCATCTAGTCATTTACATCTAGTCATTTAATTGGAAGCCTCAAGCAATGGCTTTGTAGAGTGCTTCTTACCATTGCCTTCAGAGTATTTGGTAGTGCTGGACTTAGACAATGATCCCTTTGGACATATTCCCCAGACTGAGCTCTTTATAACCAGGTCATGGTCAGATTTCCTTCACTCTGTGAAATTTTTATTATAAAATGCTTCGAAACCATCTCTAATCCAAATACATTCCTTTCGGGTGGACATTCCTAACTAGTATTAATCATTTTAGTCTTTCAGCTTGCAAGGTAGGTGCTTCTGGGCTGAAGTGGTTATTTGTGCCCAGCTGGTCCCAGGTGATGTCAGCAGATATGTAACTGGTGGGCAAATAAGTTTCCTGGAAGAATAGATTATTTGCTCATCTATCTTTGCACTAGCTCACTGATGATGTTAGAGAAAGACCCAAACATTCTTTTTTGCAGTGTGGAAGAGAGGGGATGTTTTGAACCTGCAGCAGGCAGGCTCCCTGCACAGAGTACATGTTACACTTAGTTTTAATACATATTCTGGGTAGCTCTTCATTCAAAGAGACCAAGTGCAAGGTCCTGCACATGGACTGCAATGATATACACTATCAGTATGGGCTGGGGGATGAGGTGTTAGAAAGCAGCCCTGAGAAAAAGGCTTGGGTTGCTGGTGGATGAAAATCTGCATGAGCCAACAGTGCATGCTTGCAGCCCAGGTGGCCAATTTCCTCCTGGGCTGCATCAGAAGAAGCATGGCCAGAAGATCAAGAGAGGTGATTCTGTCACTTTGTTCTGCTCTGGTAAGACCTCACCTGAGTATTTTGTCCAGCTCTGGAGCCCTCAATATAGGAAGGACATGGACATTATGAAGTGGGTCCAGAGGAGGGCCACAAAAAGGATCAGGGGTCTGTAACACCTCTCCCATAGAGAAAGGCTGAGAGAGCTGGGGTTGTTCAGCCTGGAGAAGAGAAGGATCTGGGGACACCTAATAGAGACCTAAGGGGGGCTGCAGGAAGCCTGGAGACAGAGTTTGCAAGGGCTTGTAGTGATAGGATGAGGGGTGATAGCTTTAAGTTACAGAAGAGTAGATTTAGACTGGATGTTAGGAACAAGTTCTTTACCATGAGTGAAATGAAAAAATGGGACAGGATGCTCAGGAGGGTGGTTGAGGCTTCATCCCTGGAGATATTCAAGGTGAGGCTGGACAAGGTTCTGAGCAACCTGATCTAATTGGGGATGTCCCTGCTTCCTAAAGGGGACTGACCTTTAGAGGTCCTTTACATCCCAAATTATTCAATGATTCTATGAATCTGTAAGACTGAGACTTGGACTTAGCTTAATTGTTGCATTTTGAATTTACTATAGATCTATGTTAGCTTTGCATCTTCCACTATGTGTTCTAAGTGTCAGGCATTGCTTAAATAGACTTTCTTGTAAGCCTGCCTCACCTCCCTTTTACAGCAGCCAGGTGATAATCAAACTATAAAGATGGTGGGAAGTTCTTTCTAGGAATATCTGTGTCGCTTTAGATGTGCCTCTAATTTAGTCACTTCATGAAGAAAAATCATTAAAAACTTTAATCTAACCAATTATAATGTTTGAAATACTCATTTTATGCAAGGCATTTTGGAGGGCTTGTTGGGGAACCTGTGGGATATCTGATAGGTAACGACTTTTGGCAGAAGAATAAACAAGAAACAATTCTTTTTTTTTTTTATTAATGTTAAATTATCTTAATTACATGTCTGCATTATTTTCAGTCTGTTATTCACTGAAAGATAATAAGATAGAATGGATTCCTGAATTGCCAGCCCTTCAAAATGTAGCTCATTTATTTTAATGACGACATCATCTAGTCAATTAACGAGATGGTCAGGATCTTTTAATGAAGTGCATTAGCTCAAGCATTAGCAAGCAAGGGTTTTTTCTTAACACGAGTCTATCTAAAAAACATTTAGGTTGTAAAGCTCCTGTTGAATGGCTGGGCTCCAGTTGTTGCTTCAGTCATTGATGACAACCTTTCCTTCAGTTAAATAGGATTTAGGCAAATACTCATTTGTTATATGTTTCTTTAAAAAAGCCCACCCAAGCCCTGCATAAATAGCAATCAAACACCAAGCACTGATGTAGAAATGATACCCTCACACCTTTATTTGATTACTTTTGGGTCAGAAGGGCCTTTTTTCTTCAACAGTTTTGCATATCTGTGTGGGATTTTTCTGCCATAATGTTGGTAGAGGACAGTAGTGAATCAGGCCCAGCAGATGAGTTCTGGTGAGACAAGATAAACTCAGTTGAAACCTTCACTCAAGGGGGTGAAATGACAGGAAAGTAGGACCTGCCTAGAACCTGTCAAGAGATTTGCTGGTGCCACCAAGCGTGAACCCAGCTACTGGAGCCTGCCCCATAGCTGCTCTTCATGGAGTGAACCCCCTTGGACCAGAGGAGGGCTGAGCTCACTAGGGTAGCTCTCTGTGCCTGACTTTTTGGATACAGGTTATGAACTGTTTAAACTTTCAGCTAGGAAGCTGGAGTGCTTCCCACTTCATTTGCTGTCCTCCTACCCTGCACACCCTGTTCCAAGGAACAGAATGGGGAGGATGGCATCATGGAGTCAGCAGGCAAATGGGATCAAAAATCGTCAGCAGAGCAAACGTGCAGTTGTTGCAGAGATGTAGGCTAGCTGAAGTGCAGGTAAAGCCATTGAAGGAATTTTTGTCAGAGCCTTAAGATTCAAATATGAGAAATATTCCCAGTATTACACAAAGCATCCAAACTGGTAGAGGCCTTCTTAAAGACTAAGATGGTTGAAAGGAGAAAAATCTGAAAAAAACTATGTTTTCTAAGAAAGTGGCAGTGAAGCTTAGATTGGCAAACTCAACCAGGAAGCAACAGGCTGTCTTCAAAAACTACAGAGGAAAAGAACGGATCTTAATGTACATAACAATTCACACAGTGCATCTGGAAAATGCTGAAGCACTACCTTTATTCCTTCAGGCTCTGCCTCCGAGATTTAAAATGTCTAACATGTAGCTGTGCCTACACTTTTCTTGATTTCTGTGGAGTCTGGGGTATTTCATATAAATGCATCTGGGCCAAGAGAGCTAGCAAAAAATATTATCCCCTGCATAATACAATCTAGTTTAAAAAGGATGTATGTGCATGCATGTATGAGAGGTGTAATTCAGCCTCACTTCATGGTTCATGCTCTGAAGTCCAGGCATCAGAATGAGTGAGTTTGGTTTATCCATCCCAAGAGAGCCCTTGTGCAGTGTTGGAGGTATTATGTGCTGAAAGACCTCATTAATGATGCAAGCACTTCAGCTGTCATTGACTCATAAAAAAAGCTCAGAAATAGGAAAGTCTGAAGGAAATTGATTTTCTTTAATTCCTTTGTGAAGTGTCATGTGGAATACCGATCATTTTGGTAGGAATGATTTAAATCTCCCTCAGACATCTACTGGAAGGCAAACAGGTTTTTATCTGAGGTTGTTTTTATTGTGGAACCATAGTGCTCATCACTTGGGTATTAAAATGTTTGGGATGCTCACTACCCCAAAGGTGTCTTAGCATGGTTTCTCCTTGGAAGGAGAGACTATGTATATTTAAACCGATGCAGAATTACTGTTTCACATCATGTAGTGCCATACACAACTATTTTAATGGCTTTGCAATGAATAACTAAAAACACATTGTGGAAGTAGGAATATTACTCTACATATAGTATGCCCTATCTTTGGAGAAGGATCAAGGTAACTCAAGACTGACTAGGATCAGTTTTATTAAGCCTCTTCACTACTAAAATTTATCTTATGAACCTGGAATATAATTTGCAATTAAAATTAGTGATGAGAGAAACAGTAATGGAAAATCCCTGTAGGAAAAAGTATAATTTTAAGTATTTTTATATTCTATTTTTACAAGGAAGTTACAGTTCTGTGTTAGAGGTGACTCTAATACTTTTTTTTCTCCTTAGGCTGCATAGGCAGTGAGGGTAAATTCATGAGAGCATAAAGTGCTGGGTGTTCTCAAGGTGGAAGGTGGGACAGAACTGTAAAATATCTCCTTGGTATCCACAGGGAGTTATGTCTTTGGTCTGACACGTTAGTAGTGAACATTTGGAAATTACACTGAATGATTCACTGGGAACCAAGCATTAGTGAATAATTCCTGTTTAGACATGATGTCCTGTGAGGAGCATTTTGACCAGAAGACAGGTTGAGATTTGCAGGACTATCATATATATTTCTAAAACCTTTTAGCACGGTCAACCACAGTGATCATAAATGAGTAGAATGTGATATTCCCCTTCCTCTACTCCCAGTTGCTCTGGCATTTACATTATACTTGTCTGCTAGTTTTATTACAAGTCCTGTCTTTGGGAGATGAATCTATTTTGCTATATGCTGAAGCAAAGGGAAATACATAAAGAGCCTCCACTATGTGTGTTATAAAACTATTGTGGAGAGGAGAGTGCATGAATATTGCAGAGGAAGAGTCTTCAGGGGTAGGGGGAGAGAAAGATCCAAGCTGAAAAATACTAATTCTAGTGATGGACTCAACTAAATCCAGTTTGGGGCTATGATGCAGATTCCCACCCCCTGTGTGTGATGGAAAGGCTCATTTCCCAGCAAAATCTTCAGGAAGCATGGATACAGATCTCATCTACATTTAGCACATCGAAATATCTGATCTCAGCAGTGCTATTACCCTTATTCATTATTGCTCTCTAAGATAATGATGGGTATCTGATCTGCATGATGATTATCTCTCCTTTGCCATACTCATCGTAACTTAAGATAGGTTGTTATTAAGTAATAGGGGTGAAGCACAGAATAATCCCTTCCAAAATAAATGCCTCTGATGGTGTCAAAATGTGATCCTGAGGTAGCTGCAATAAATCTGACACACAGCTACCTCCTACTGCTATGAGTGTGCCTGCCTGTGACCTGCCCAATGGGCCCTGCTCAGCTGAGGACAAGGAGCATGCAGGGCTCCATGGCATCACCCTGCTCCAGGCTCTGTATTAGTGTGGGCATCCCAGCCAACCACGGGCACTGCGTGGCTGCACCTGGGCTCTTCCAAACCCTCCCCTTTCTCTGCCAGTCCTGATACTGAAATATCACTTCGGTGTAATCCAGGGTCTGCTGGAATATAGAGGCTGATGCTTCCTTTCTCAAGGAAACTGCTTCAGCACAAGTCTCCTTCCCTCCCCTGTGTGGCAGCTTGCTGTGATGGGTGACAAGGTGCAGGAAGGGCTGCTCTGCAATAGGGAGAGATGAGCTTGGTGAGAGGAATGTTTGCTGGAGGTACTCTCAGCAGTGCTGGCACTTACCAGCATCAACACCACCAGTCTTGGCCTGCAGTGATACTCTTGCAGCACTGCCAGCTCAGCAGGCAGGAGGCAAACCAGAGGCTTTTCCTAGCAGTGTTGCCACCAGCCTCGCATGTTGAATTTAACAACTCCAATTGCTCCGTTCAGAGGGTTGCTGCTGCTTATTTTCAGGGAGGATTTGCCCTTCAGAGAGGGAAGCATGGTGCTGAGTACAGTAGTCATCTGGCAAGCATGCAAAAATGGGGAAACAAACCAGTTGGGGGTTCCTGGCTGGAAATATTGTGATGGCTGAATGAACTGCAATTTAACAATTAACACAAAATGCACTACTCATGTACACTTACATAGTCAGTGTAGCTCAACTTCATTTCTAGTATCACCCTGATTTGTTGGGATGAAAATGGCACAGCTACAGTTTGAAGACAGTCTGATACCTTTTTGTTTAGAGCTTAAATCCTGTTCAGTAAACACAATATTTTCCTCTTTATATTTAAGATTTATAAGGATCTTAAATTATTTTAAGTAGGTTTTTCCCTCTTATCCTTAATATATACATACAAACACACACTATGCAAACAGTCTTGCTTTTGTAATAAAGCTGTGGTGAGTTTCTGGTGGCACTTCACAGAACCACAAAATCACAGAAGGTCACGGGTTGGAAGGGACCTCCGAAGATTGGGTCCCCCTGCCAGAGCAGGACCAAAACTCGGGCAGATCACTCAGAAATGCATCCAAATGGGTCTTGAATATCTCCAGGGAAAAAGACTCCACAACCTCTCTGGGTAGCCTGTCCAGGGCTCTGTAAACCTTACAATAAAGAAATTTTTCCTCATGTTGAGATGGAATTCCTGTGTTCCATCTTGAAGCCATTGCCTCCCATCCTATCACAGGGCCCATGAGAAGTGGTTGTCCCTTCCTTCTTGACACCCAGCTCTCATATATTTGTACACATCAATTAGGTCCCCTCCCAGTCTTCTCCCCTTCAGACTAAAAAGCCCCAAGTCTCTCAGGCTCTCTTCATAAGGCAGGTATTCCCTTAATCATCCTCATAGCCCTACATTGTACTCTTTCAAGTAAATCCCTGTCCCTCTTGAACTGGGGAGCACAGAACTGGATGCAGTACTCTAGGTGAGGTCTCACAAGGGCAGAGTAGAGGGGGAGGAGAACCTTCCTCAATCTACTGGACACACTCTTCTTAATGCACTCCACGATAGCATTGGTCTTCATTCTACTAATGTATTTGAAGAAGCTCTTCTTGTTTCCTTTCACTGCTTTTGCCAGTTTCCGTTCTAAAAGGGCTTTGGCCTTGTTGCCTTGTTGCCCTCCTACATTCTCTGACAGCATCACTGTAGTTCTCCCAAGTGATAGGTCCTTTCTTCCATGAGCTGTGAATTTCTTTCTTCCATGAGACTTTCTTCAGAAGCTCCTTGCTGATCCATGGAGGTCTCTTACCACCTCTACCCAATTTTTTTTACTCAAAGGAATGCACCTATCTTGGGTTTGAAGGAAGTGGTATTTAAAAATTGACCACCTTACTTGGGCTCCCTTTCCTTCCACAGTCTTAGCCCATGGAATTCCTGCAATTAGTTCTGTGACGACTACAAAATTAGCCCTGCGGAAGCCCAGGGTTGCATTCTATTTATTGCCCTTGTAAAATACTTGTAAAATACTAACTCCACCATGTCATGGTAACTGTCAAAAAGGCTGTTCCCAGCCTTAATGTCCCCAGCCAGACCTTCTTTATTCATTAATACAAGGTCCAACAGTCTACCTCTCCTTGTTTGTTCCTCCACTATCTGCATCAGAGAGTTATCATCGGTGCTCTGCTTGACTGGATATGCCTGGCTGTGTGGGCTTTCCAACAAATATAAGGGTGATTGAAGTCATCCATAAGTACTAACGATCTAGAGGCTACTTCCAGCTGACTGTAGAAGGCCTCATCAACATCTTCTAGGGTTGGTGGTCTACAGTAGACACTCACAACATTTTCACCCCCATTTGCATGTCCCTTAATTCTTACTCACAAGCTTTCAACCCCTTCTACCTCCACCCCTGGAGAGAACTCAACACATTCCAGTTGCTCTCGCACATAAAGAGCAACACCACTGCTTACTCCCATAAAACACCACTTATTCCCATAAAACACCACTTATTCTCATAAAATGAAACTGAGGTCATAAAACTAACAACTCGTCTATAGAAGAAAAAAAAAACGGAGCAACTGGGTGCAAAGTTCAGTTTCGAATACATATCTAGCCATAAAAAGCCTGTGATAGTTCTCAGAAAAGCAGGAGTGTCTGCTGACTATGCTACATCTGCATGAACTGCCCTGTTGCCCTTGCTTGATGCAGTGTTCCTCTCTTTCTTTCCTGTGGCCCCAGTGAGGTGTTTCTGTTACCACTGTTCAGTTGCTGCTTACCCTCACAGTCATGGTGCTGTAATTCACACTTCATGGACAATTCCTTTGAGACAGATTCTGTAGAGTCATGGGGTATGTTTTTCCACAGGCATAACTGCAACAAAATGTGTCAGGGTTCTGGCAGTGTTGGTAGTGCTAGAATAAGGTCTGGAGCTGTGAAGTACCTAGGTTGTGGTAGCCCAAAGGCAGTTTTCCAGGGTCTTTTCTCTGCCATGTGGTGAGAGGACTTGGCTTCTGTTTTCCTGTGTCTGAGCTGCTGCATATCTCTGGGACATCAGGTCCTGAAGGACAGCATTGAGTATTTCAGAACAATGGAATCCTCATGTGTATGTATGGAGAATGTGCAGGCTGCAGCTTGGAAATCCATGGTCTCACTTGTTACACATGGAGCAGTCCTGCTAATCCAGGTGCAGATGCAAGGGTTTCACTTCTGGCCTCATATTTTTCAATTTTCTATATTCATTGGAGGGCAATTAATAACTCTGAAATCTGTGTAAACAAACGATGAATACAAGAATAAGAGGACTTCTCTTTAGTTGGACTGAGGCTTTTGAGTGGTTTTGTCTTGTCCAAGTGGGCTGTCTTCAGTATGGGAGAGAACACTAGGGCCTGAGATAGATGGTAGAAGTTTTCAAATCCATGAATGAAATGAAAAAGATGAAATTCTGAAGTCTGAGGTATCCAGTGAAAATATCAGGGAGTGGGTTTAAAGCAAAGAGGAGGAAGTCTTCTGCACTGTGCATGCTTAAACTGAGGAGCCTGTCATCACAGGATGTTTGGGAGGCTGAAGGTATGAATGGGGTCACAAAAGGATTAGTCAGCCCCATGGCAGATAGGCAGATGTGAGACACAGAGCATAAGCTCTGACACAGGGAGCACTGATGCCAGTGGCTGCCTGCAGCCAAGATGTGTGATGGTGATGTACTGCACCCTGCCTTGGCTTCCTCCAGGCTCCCTGAGCCCTGATAGTCCCCAGTTTGGGCTGGTGCTGCTCTTTACAATCAGGTCAGGAAATTGAAGGGTAGCTTTGTTTAATGCTTGTGTGACTGCTAGATCCTGAAACTTATCCCTGTTAGCAATGAGGTCCACACCCTAAGGTCTTGCAGTACTCCTATGGGACAGCACTGGAGAAAAAGAGGTAAATAAGTAAAGTTCAACTGTATGCAGTGGTTATGCTTCAGGTTGGGAACACTGTTCCCAGTCACAACACGGAGTCAGATCTACAAGTTTATTATGGCAGCTCCATGTTTTGAAAAAAAGGAAAGAGAATCTGAGGTAGCAATCTGCCTTCTGGGCATGTCCTTCACTGGTAGCTCAACTGACTGATGCACAAGCTGAAATGTGTTGTGAAAAAGCACATACATATCTACCCTAGAAAGCCTGTACTGCTGTTCTTTCTGTCAGGAAATGTGCTGAGAGTTGTCATATCTGGAGGCAGTTTGGTAATGAAATGTGAGAAGAGTAGCATAGTGGTCACTCATCTGCATCTCTGGTCAAAGACCTTGGGAAATGAGCAGGACAGTCTCACTGCTGTGGAGAACCCCTCAAATTCTCACTTTGGCAAATATTAAAAAACCACAGCAGCTCACAGGTAAAAAGCAGTGAGGAGCACTGTACTCTAAGTCCTTTGCACTCACAAGTAGCTGCTAGAAATGGACCCCTCAGCCATGCCATGGAAAACTAGAGACATAAATCACAGGAGGAAGTGTAAGAAACTGCTTTCCTTACATTAGCCATTTGTGTGCCATACATGTTCTCAGACAGAGCAATGAAATATTTTTCAGCTATCCCTAGAAGTCATTCAGATTGGAAATCTAATACAGCCTCACAGCTTGGGAAACTCTTCTTGAATCCTTTTGTAAAAAGCAGAAAACTGCAAATACAATACAGAGGGAAACTACGCTTCTAATGCATAGGATGAAGCAAGTTGGGTCTGTACCATTAAGCTCTGGCATGACTGTTTGTAGAGGATGCAGCTTGTTTGCAAAACAATTGTGTTTTATGGCCAAAACTTCTCCTTTGTTTTCTGACACACTCCTCAAATGCAAGAAGCATCCAAAGGAGCTTTTTAGGACTTAGCCAGACTTTCCCTCAGGTAAGATGCCTGCTAGTGCCTCGGGCCTTCTTGCTAAAGTACAAAGGGGAGTTTTGGGATCTGGATGTCTTGGGAGGAAAGTAAAAAGATGATTTAACTAAACTGCTGTGAGGGAAATTTTGAAAAATATAGTACCAGGAATTCCTCAGAAGTAAACCTCCGTCCTAAGAACAACCCACGGCATAGTTAGACTTTCAAAATTTTATCTGTGGCATGTTGTTTTTTTTTTTTTTTCCAGATTGAAGTATTGTCAAGTAGAATGCAAACTGAGTTTAATCAGCTGAATTCAAATGCTTATTTTCAGCCACAAGAAACTACTCCAATGAAAGGAAAAGAGCAGATATGATGTATCTGAGAGCAGTTTTGCAAAGGACTATATTTAAACAAAAAATGACTGGGGGGAACTGAGGGAAGGAGACCTGATTTTTCTCATTTAAAGGTGTGGCACTGTATGTAGCCATCATAGACAACAGTTCCAGCCTGGACCTCCCAAATGGGTTTCAGTGCAAAGCTTTGTTGGATTGTGCACTGGTGTGGTGTTTCTGAGGCTGTGGAGGCCATTTCTGTGAAATACAACTCAATGCTGAGGATAATTTGCTCACAATTGTCATACATTATTAGTGTAAGCTCTGACTCATGTAGGGTGGCTTTTGTATGTGCAAAACTCAGCATTTTCCATTTGTTGGTCTTGGTCAAGCACAGGGCAATGAGGGCAATGAGCAGTGTCATTTCAGGTGACCAGCAGTGTCTTCAGGTGAAGAGCATCGCCTGCTCTTCAGGCTATGAAGAGCAAGACTGAGGTGCATAATGCCTTGAAGGGAGCTGCCAATGCCCTCCTGCCCAGCTCCTTCCCAGCCAAGGTGAGCTACAACCTCCATCCTCTTTTTCAGTTGTATGCAAGGGAGGGGGGCAGAGAGCCATGACATGGGTTGTCTTTAGGACAGGGATTTACATGCTTGAAGCTTTGCTACTATGGAGGCTGTCAGTCACAAAGATTTTGAAGTCCAAGAAAAACACATGTGCTTCATCCTGAAGCAGTATTTGAGGGCAATATGTACATGGAGCCAGAACTTGGTCTCTCCCAAAGGGCCTCAAGTAAGGTGGTTGAAATTTACCAGGTCTATGGTTTGCTGGCAAAATTTAGTCATTTCAGGTCAATTTGTGCAAGTTTGAAAGCAATTGCAGAGTTGTTAAATAGTTTTGAAGGAAGGGTTCATGTGAAAAAGGATGACTTATTAATGGCAGTGGTGAACTCGGCCTTGGCTGTGATATTTGCTTGTGTTTAATTTAAAAAATGCAGCTTTCAACTTGGAACCATTGGAAACACTCCTGTCAGTTGTCCGTGACATTTCTTAGTTTGTGCTTTGCTGAGGAAGCTGATGTTTCAGGGATATTTGTTTGGGTTATTTTGGGGCTTTGTTTTTATTTGAGTTAAAACAGTAAACCAACACAATCAATTAATTATACAACTACTAAGCAAATAGTGGCACCAGACTCTCTGACTTTCAGAAGGGCTGTGGAAGTCTGATCTCTGCAGTCCAATTTCTGACAAAAATCCTCTCGTGAATGAAAAGTAAAACTTTGTATGCACAGACATCAATTTTCCATGAAACCAGTTAACAGACTGTATGCAAAATTTGACGTTGACTCAGCCCTTGCAACGGTTTTTAATGTGATTTATTGGAGCATTTACTCTCTCCAAGCTGTTGAATTAGTTCATCTTCTGAGAACTGCACATTTGCCCTCGTTTTGAACTTCTCGGTAAAATTCTATGAAATGCTAATGCTGCGCAGTGCAGAGGGCTTAAAAAAAAGGCTCTGTAACAGCTGCAGAGCTTGTATTTCTGCAAAACATGTTTCTTACAAAAGAGCACTGGCACATTCAATATCCAGGAAACATGGCCCAGCAATAACAGGTTTGTAAATAAAGCTGGAAGGGAAAGCTCTGTGAGCCTGAGTTGGACAGAAAGGTCTGTAGCCTGTTGTTACAACCTCTTACTTAATTACCCCCTGGTTTCAGAGAAACTTGAATAGAAAGACTTAAAGTGAAATGTGGCACGATAACGTCTGTGCTACCATAATGCATCTTTATTCAGGGCATCTTTATTTGATTGTCAGTTTTGGCTTCCTGGCAATACATCATTTACATGTAATTTTTCTAAACATTATTTTTACTGTAATGAATTCTTTTCTTTATAATGAATCCAGATTAATTTTTTTTTCTTTTCAGAGGAACCCTGAGTGCTAGTGAAACTTCTGTGACTTGAAAAAAGGCAATTTTTGCATGCCATTTTTTTGTATTTAAAAAAAAATACGTATCAGTCTAAATGTCAGTTCGCTGATTCACTAGTCTTTTGGGAATAAAAGCTAATGCCATAATTATAGCTGTGTTCCAAGCCTTGATCTCAGTGAGTGTAGGTGTCTAACAATTAAAGCTTATTCAGCTGATTTTGAACACTATGTTCATTGATATTTTTACCTTTTTTTGTTTCATAAAAAACAAAGCTTTCAAGCGAGCTTCTCTCTTTGGGCTTCCTGTGCTGTGATTACTGATAGGAGAGGGAGGAAGAGGCTGTCATTAGTGGGAGATGTTCAGACAGCAGGTTGCCTGTGCACTGCTCATCTCCCCTTGCAGCCTGTGAGGGTGTGTGGGGGGTCACTTAGTCTCAGTGCTGGGGTGATGGATGCTTAGAGGGGTGGATGACCTGAACAGGACTCTGCTGAAACCCAAAAGTGTGATTACTAACAATAGGTGGCAAAGCATTATGTTAATGGGAGAGATCGCATCTTCGCACGCTCACACAGGATTTTAGTTTAAAAAGTACAGATTTTCCTTGATGTGTGCTTGAACAGAAAACAGCAGGAGGTGTGCTGGGCTGGGAGGGAATGTCCTGATGGGCGTGGGGAGTGCCTGGACCCGGACACGCAGCCTGCAGTGACCCCCTCTGCAGCAGGGCGAGGGACAGCAGGTGAGCTGCCAGGCTTGCCCAGCACAAGGTATTGCTCTCTGATGGACATATTATCTATCAGAGGTGCACCAACATGCCACAGCTGTGCACCAGGATAAGTCCAGAGATATCCTGCTCTCTCCAAACTGGTGATGCTCTGCAGGCACATGTAGTGCTGTGTCTCTGTCTCTGAACTGGGGGTGGAGGGACTGCAGACAGATCGACATCTGCATGAGGTGCATGTCAGCAAAGAAACAAATCCCAGTACCCCAGCCAGTGCCTTAATAAATGAGGGAAGCCTCAGTTTCGCAAAGGGAGGGAGCAGCTGTCTCCAACTTGTTTTCCAGAGGGAACGTTTTCAGTGGGTACATGCCACAGGAGGGAAGGGCTCAAAGTAAAGAAGAAAATGTGTAGGAAGGATGAGCACCAAGATGTTTCCTCATGGTTTGGCAAAAGTTTCTGCCTACTTCATTTATTGAAAAGGAGCAAAAAGTTCAATATATACTTTCCCCTCTGAGATTTTCGAACTCTCACTTTCTTTTTTTCTCTTTTCTTGACCCTTGCTTCACTTAGCTTGGGCATGTCCTGTTGTTCAGTGGAAAAATCCTATTAGAGGAATACCAATTAACTAGAAATTAAGTCAGATGCTGCCATGCCGCTACTTTTCCATGTCACTTGCAGATTGGAATTAAAAGTGCCTTAGAATAATTCCCTCACTGTTTTGTGAGCTCCAAACCACACCAAGATTATACTACTTGGTGACCTTTATCTATGCATAATTACAGTCTGAGGCATTCTTAAATCATTTGCTAAGTTATTTCTAGTGTTATTCCATGGTAATCTTAAATGCCCAGGGATTTCCAGGGATTTGTGCCCTATTTTCAGGGCACAGCAGATAGACATGTGAGGAATTCTGTCCTCTTGCACTTCCAGCAGACATTGTTATCTTTGATAAATCTGATTAGAGGTAGGTTTATAATCCCTTTGTAAAACTTTTGATGAATTAAAAAACATAACAAAAATGCATCTGTATAAAAAGATCCATGTGCCTTTATGCTGAAGTTCACTGTGTATTTTGAGCAATTTCATAATCCTATTAAATGATCATACTTTTGGAGTAAACGTCTTAATGGAATTTAAACTCTGGACTTTTGCTGCATGCAATGTGCAGAACAGGGTGAATGGAAATAATCACGTACATGCCACAGGTCAGCACAGTGGTTTCATTCATCAGATAATCTGTGCAGCAAGTAAGGTCTCTAGGGAGTGGGATGTAAGTCCAGAAACCTGAAATAAGCTACTTCTTACCTCTGGGTTATAAGCAGCTGAATATGGATAGCAATATTGGTGCATAAAATTTCTAGCATGTGACAGCTCTTTGTGAAGCACATTTGTGGCATTAGCCTTGTTTTAAGGATGCTTATGGGATAAAGATACTCTTTGCAAGCTAAGAGTAAAAGGTTTTTTCAGATGAAGATGTACTATGAGGGTGGCATTAATTACAACCTCCAGGTCAGGACAGAAAGGGACCATCCGAGTCACAGTCTGACCTGCTGAATCTGAGACACAGCTTGTAAGTGGGTGGTTGTTGCATCTGGCTCAGGACTTGGTGCTGATCAGAAGAAATTTGCCCCTTTTATGAGGTTCTTCTGCCTAAGAATTCAACTGTCAGCAAAATACAGGAAAAAGCAGAGGAAGTAATACTTTTCTGTATCCTTAGCAAACTGGGGAAAAGAACTCTGAAACACTGAACCCCTTTTTCAGTGTTCTAGAAATAACACATAAACAGCTCCTCTGCTCCATACTGTGTACATAAAAAAGCCCAACAGGTTTCTTTTTTTTTTTTTTTTTTCCTCTGCATGGCAACTGTTATGTAACTGCCCCTGTTGTTTTGACACCTGGTACCTGATATGAAGTTATACAGTTTCTTCCTAGAACCGGTAATGAAGTAACATGTTGCAAGCCAAAGAAGTTTTACAGAAATCTTGTGAAACAGAATTTGAACTGTTTTCATAGTATTTATTGAGAATGTATCACATAGTTTCTGCTTGCTTTATTATTTTTTTCTTATTATGAATAAATAGGGATGGATAAGTTGTCCATGGTGATGAGTATTACTCAATACTAATGCTTTTTTTTTTTTGCTTTTTTTTTTTTGCTTTTTATTCTCTTAAAACTAGGTTCATTAATGGAGCATAAAATAGTTTTAATGCTATAAGACACTCAGCTCTTTAGCTATCCTTTGGTAATCTCTATATCCCCACATGGATGAAGGAGGATGACTTCCTGTCATCTGTAGTAATTAAATCCTGAAATATACTGCTGAAAAGATCTTGTTTAAGAGCCAGCTACATCCCAGAGTCAGTAGTGATGCCTTTTCAGAGTTATATTTGTCCCTTCATTATGCATCTCTCTGTGCATCTCATATATGCTCCTTCTTTGCAAGCATGCAGACTGGCTCTGGATATCAGTCTGTGCCTGAATTTGCCTATGGGCTCTCAGATATGGCAGCAGTAATGGCTCATTATATGAAGATGTGGGTCATGGATGGAAAACTCCAGGGGTCTACAAATGTGTTGAAAAAAACCTTATAATCCTCAACAACATGTGCAAGGAAATTTGACTGCCCTGTGAATTGTGGTCTACAATTTTCCACAAACAAATCAAGTTAGTGATACAGGAAAAATCTAAGTCCAAATGCATTCCTCCAGTCAAATCCTTTAGATTCATAACACAATGATTGGGTGAACAGACATCTTTTAAATCTTCTTCACTTTCCTTCCTTTATCTGTCCAGACTAAGAAATCTCCTCAAAGTCCAAATCCTGGCTGATAAGTGGATTAGGACTGGCAGATGTCTTTCTACCACTCTTCTTCTGCTCACTTATTAGAAGTCAGCAAAGCCCCTCTTGCATTCCACCTTTCCACTTGCTGACATTTTGTTGCTGGGACTGCTGCAGGTCTACTGGAAGGTAGTTACAGTAAGATGTACTCAATGTCTTTGAAAGTGCAAAGGAAGAAGCACAGCTGCCATCTGTTTCAAGTTTCTCCAATGTCCTATGATTTTAGAAATTTATATTCTCTTCTTTGATGAGTCAGTCAATCCCATTTTCTAAACACTGCTTTCCTTGAATGTCTTCCTGTTCCTCCTTGTATGCTGTAATCCTAAACTTAAACTTCCCTTACAAAAAGAGTACCTGTTCTTCACGAAAATGTGCAAGATGCCAGCTAACTAAATAAAGTTATAGAAGCTGGGATGAATAATATGGCTAAGTCCTTGGGTTCTGATTCAAGCTAAGCAGATATTTGCTTAGCAGATACTGACTTTCATGAGGCAGCTTTCTCTAGGTACAGACTCCAGACAAAACATAGTGGGAAAAGTGTCTAGAATCCATTGCAGGGCGGCTGAAAGGAAGGAAATGCTCCAGATTTTACCTCCTGTTGTTGAGAAAACCTTGCTTTAGTAGGAGAAAGGGATGAATCAAAGGTTTGTGTGGTCGGGGCTGCTGGAGGGTCACACCAACAAGCTGTCACAGAGCACCTCTGATGCTGCTTCTCATAGTTCTGGAACCAGCACAGAACCCTTCAAATCATAACCCATGCACTTGGGCAATACACCTCAAACAGTGGCCAGGGAACAGGCAGCTTTTCTGCTCACCAGAAGCCCCTGCTGAAGCCACAAAAACACTGAGTGACCCTGGGGATGCAGAAGGGGATGGCTCAGACACTTGCCATACTGTCTGGGCTTGCCTTTTCAGAGAGCTGTCCTTAAGTGGAAAACATGTGGTATCATCTATAATGAAGGCCAGCTGAGATCCAGTCAGATAAAATAAACATCTGCTTAAAACAGGTTTCTGAGAACACGCATGCAAGGAAGGTCATTTTTATGCCTGCCTGACCGGTCAGAATACAAAAAAGAGGATGAAATGTTCTATCCATGATAAGTAAGATTATGTATAGCAAGATTAGTTTTTCATTTTTATTCAAGGCTCATGTATTGTGTTTCTCTGCCTGCCTTTCAGTGGCACATCATCCTCTATTTTTCTTTTTTACACTTCTTTGAATTTGAATAGTATCTCTCATTTAGAGGGCCCTCTCTGCCTTGACTGTCATTTATCCTCAGAGATTTGTTTTGTTAGGGACTGTGCAGAGGCAATGAGCTTGCTTTGCATTTCCAGTATAAGGAGGATTCAGGGGCTGTAGCTGTACTCATTAGTATCACCTGGTGCAATGTGTGGGATGGGAGTACACATTTTCAGATCCCTCATCAGAGGGGATGCAGGAAGCATGGAACAGTGCTGAAATTCAGAGGTTTTGGAAATGCTGTTATTGGTCCATTTAGTAAGTAAGTTAAAGATTAAATCTTGTTAAACCCTAACATTCATGTCCTTGAAACGCAGTTCTTTTCCTCTTATTTTTTAATGCAGTTTTACAAGCCCACAGCAAAACTTAAAATGCCCTAACACTTTGCTTTTCTTAATTACAGTGTATTTCTTGCAGCAAGAGTGCTTTACACACCTCTGCATCACCCTGGTGCTGACCTCTCTAAGAAATTATATTGGCACTGTGTCTGATCTTATCACACACCAGAATCTCTGCACAAAAATCACGGCTTGTCATGGTTTTTTTGAGAGGTGGTGGCCTGAGAGGTTATTCAGAGATTTTATTCAGCCTGCTCATTTTATATATGCTGCCCAAAGCCAAGCTGGCTTTTTTCCTGGCTGTTTTATAAACTTAACATCTGACTTTTCCATAAATTAGTCACAGACTATGAGGCCCCAAGGAACAATTGTGTCCATCTACTTTTGATTGCTTTGAATAGAGGCTGTTTAATTTCTCTAGAAGTGGGTTCAAGTGTGCAAGTCCTCTAGAAAAACAGAGGATCTAATTTTGTAGATGAAGTGACAGGAAATCTACCTATTCTTCCAGTAATCTCCTCTACCTTTTAATTATCTTAATTGCTGTGAAACAATATCTTATTGCAAGGTCCCATTTATCTATTTTCATCTCCCACCTGTGAATTTTAAGCCTAGGTAAACCCTTCTCTGCCTTTTCTCTGTTCTTTCTAGAAACACCTGGCTGGGCATGTAATTACCAGACCATTTCTCATAATTCTTAATTTAATGCTGTACAGTGCAATCTTTATGTGGTGAGAGAACATTTATTGAGGAGATTACGCTTGGCCCAGAAGATCAAACCATTTGTATTATTTCCCACCAGCTTTTCTGATGCCTGGATATTTGCTTGGCAAGAATTTTATCCTGCCACTCTGGTCACCTGGATCACTGATAACATCAACTAATGCCAGGTAAAAGAAATATTCTTTGGACTATCACTTTTCTCGTGCTTCTTGGTATCTTTCCAGTAAGGTCACAATTTGGAGAGTTATCAGTTAGCCACTCTCATATCCTTAGAAAATATTTGTTAGTTACAGCAAATGCAAGGTTTCTAGTAAAAAAGTGTGATAATAAGAAAATTATTTTCATCAACACAAACTAGTTAAAATATATTTTCTTTAGGAATAAAAGAACAAGTTTTTAAACAACCTTTCCTCCATGAAAACACACTGGCTGGTATTCATTTTACTTTTAGAGTCAAACTCTTTTTTGATAAAATCATCAAAAATCTCTGGCAACTTTGTGTCAGACTGGAAAACTGTCTCTGTTTTGAAGCAATAGAATTACACTTGAATATTTTCCACTTCGAAGCTGGATTTCTTCTAATATTAATATAATAATCAGCTTCACTAATACACAGAGATTCACTATAGCTGAGGAATTTGGCTTTGAATGCAATTGGAATTTTATTGATAGAGATGATCCTTTGTTAAAAATGGATGGGTTAAGACTTCTGCAGCCTTAATAAAGATTTGCTCTCACAACTTACTTGTTTTTCAGAGGTACATATCTAATTGAACATAATGGCTGAAAGAACATCAGAAACCTGGAGGCAACTTAATCTCAGTGGAAATGGGAAACTAATGAGAATAAACTATTTCTGAAAACTGCCTTTTCATCCAAGGTGTAGTCACTCAAGCGCAGCCTTACACTAACCAGGCTTCCCAAGAAGATACAGTTTTGGAGGAGGTCAGCAAAAGGACACTCACTCCAGCCACATCTAGCATGCTCTTCTCCCCAGGTTCCCTGAAGAAGCTCACAAAAATAGTTGCGTGAAATATAGGTCTGAAAATGTAACTGGCAGCTTGTCTTAAATGTCCATGGTAGTATCAGGAGGCTCTGAAACAAAAACCACAACAATTTGGTCTCCTTTCACTCTCACAAATTAGTTTCTGGGGAAGGGTGAGTCTGTGCAAATAAGTAATTTTAGGGAAGCAGGAATCATAGAGGTTCATTGCCTAAACCAGGCAGTAAAAAAAAAAAAAAAAAAAAAAAAAAAAAAAAAAAGGAAAAAAAATCCAGACCTTTTAGCTTTGTACTTTGTATTTCAGAACTGTGTTGGTTTTTTTTTCCTCCTTAGATCTGTCACATGAAAGTCAAAGTGTTTTCCTTTCATACCAAGCTGTGATATGATTCTGACAGAGAGCTCTTTGCTTTTGAACAACCACATGTTATGCGCATTTGGTGGTGGCTGATGCTGTGACATCCTCATTGTGTAGGGCCTCCCCCTGGAAGAAGCAGTTGTTCTGTTTGCAGCTCTGGGTATGTGTGCTCCTGGGTTCAGGGCAGCTGAACTTTTGCTTGTCTGATAGATGGCTTTTAGAATCAGTGAAGTTTCTCTTTTTTTATTTTTTTCCCCCTGTTTTCTAGTAATTTTTATTTTCACCAAGAAAGTCAAGCGTCCATATGTTGCAATTAGGTGGGCAGCTCTAATTTGATGGGCAAGATTTAAAAAAATTAAACAATAAATAATAGGATCAAACTCTAATCGTTTTATACACTTTTCATCAGGAAGGAAATCGAAGTCTTCTGGGATCCTGATGCAATATTTTAATTTCAAAGCTTTAATACTCAGGATAAGGAGTCTGCCAAAGCTAGTTTAGCAGTTCAGTGTAATGAATTATTGACCAGTGGGTGATAGTTTAACACTTGATCAATTAGCTCAAGTATTAAACCCTCCCCCTAGGTCAAAAAGGTCTTTCTTAGTAGGGGGAATGCTTGGGATTATTTAACCTTTCTGTCCCTCACAATATGGAGGCCAGACAAATTCTTCAAGACTTGATGTTCTTTGCAATTATTAGTTCCTTGAGCACAGTTTGGACTCATGCCTTATATGTTTCTGTAAGTATCACATATTTTAGCTCTTGAATATGAATTTGTCAATTTTTGTAGATGGAGGTTACCTAATTTACAGTTTTAAAGGAGATTACCACCATTACATGCACAAGTGTAGCTCAAGTTGGCAGTAATGTTTTGCAAGTTTCACAGAAAAAGTAATTGGTGACCTAACTTGGTATCAAATAACGGTGATTTTTTTTTTTTTTTTTTTTTTTTTTTTTTTTACTGTGGGGGAAGGAGAGAAACCCACTTAAGTTCACATTTCTGATGCAATGCTAGTTGGATAAAATCTTGAACCAGTAAGTATTACCCAGGATGAGAGACATAAATTTTGCAAAAGTATTTGTAATTCTTTCTCTGCATGTAAGTTTACGTGTCCACCAGAATGATTTAGTCTAGAGGCTCATTGATTCAGGACTATGTTCTAAGAAGCAGTTAAAGTTTACTGACAGGTGATCTGTATAGGGATCTGTATAGGAAAGCCTCTTCAGTCATTGAAAGGAGGTGGCAGTAGCAAAAATTCATCTTAGAGGACAGACTTGGAGCTTTTTCTTACATATTTGCTTACTTCACACACTGAAATTTCTTTCTACCCACAGCAGGTGGAGTCTATTCAGGTTTGGGAGATGAACTGATTTCTCTTTCACCTTGAAGCACTATGGACATAAGAAATCTAATGAATTTAAGATTTTTCTTGATAATTACATATTTTTTTCCACAGCTTACTTTCCATATGAGAATACAAATGTCTCTCTCCACCTGTAAAGAATTTTTTTGTTAAGGTATAGGTAATGATGGAGTGTAGAAGCAGCTACATATATTTGAATTCTGTAAGATCATCAAGGTAGGTCAAGCAGCTTCCAGCATAACTTGATTGACAGTAGCAAACAAACAAAAAAAAGGAACAATATGGGGAAAAAACAACAAAAAAGGCTTCTTTGGCTCTTGCATAGCTAAAAATGTCATGCTCAATATTATGCAGTGGGTTTCCTGGCATTAGGTTAATTAGTTCCTTCCCAGAGCCATCATTAAGCTATGCCAAACAAGTAGAAGTTCCTCCCCTTATGGGTGACTTAAGGTACTTCATAAACACTAGGAAATGACATAGGTTTTACTCTGTCAAGACAGCTTTCTTGTTATTGTTATTGCTGTTTTTAATAGTTTTCTGGACTATTAATACCATAATTCCCATCAGGAAAAATACTAGGAGAGATTACCTGCACAGTGACCAGGTTATACCAGATGAAGAGTTGAATGTGTATCTGCATCTCTCTTTTGGGATATTACATAATGTTGTTAGGAACAGCTGTCCCAATCAGTACTATATATTTGTGTGGACATTCATATTCTTAGTAAGTATGATCATATATATTTTTCTGAAGCTTCAACAAATCCTTATAAAATGTAAACAATCATTTAGTTCACAGAAAGTAAATTAATTTTATGTATATTATAAAAAAAAAGTTCTGATAGGCCAGTTTGACACAAAATTATGTGTAAGGGAGCCTTCTCTGAGTGAAAAAGAGACCAAACTAAAAATTCATAGATCTAAAACTAACTGTACACATTAATTCATAGATATAAAACTAACTGTACACATTTTCCTGACAGGCTTATGTCTTGCTAGCTGTGCTTTATGGAAGAAGAATTGGTGTAACACTGATGACAGAATTCCTTGAGAAACCAGATGTTGGATAAAAATACTGTCTCATTCCTTAATCTGTTCTAGTAGCAAAGTAAAACTGTCCCATGAAATATATACTTCTGGTTGGATTTCAAAAATGCTTGTCACAATCACCGAAGAATGAAAATATTCAGAAGATTATCAAGTTGAGATGAACCACTGCATTTGTTTTGTTACCCCAGGTTATTCTCCCAAGCCTTTCTGTCATTTGTGGTGTACTGTCTGCAAGCCTGCAAGCCTGGAGTTTGCTAGCAGATGTTTATATGAAGTTGGTTATAATTAAGAAAACTCGAGATTTTTGACTAAACTCTCTGATTTAGTAATTAATACTGACTGCTCTGTTTGACGTGCTTGTTCTGCATAAAGCCATGATAAAATTGTTTGGGTTGAAATGAAGTGAAAAGTCTGAGTGTTTGCAAGGAATGAGGCAGCCCAATGGACATAGGGAGGCAGTGCAGACAGGGTTTTCAGATGCCACATGAATGTTTCCAAAACCTGGACTATGAAACCAACCTTACAGGTTGTCTGGACTTAAGTCCCAGACTGTGCTTTTGGGAAACCATCCTGGTTACCGAAGGTTAGATTCTCTGTGGGTTAGAAATGTGAACAAACTGTTGTTTTGTCCTGTTTGACAGACAAGTTGTTAAGAGGCAGCAGAAATGACAGCTACAGCAAACTTGATCAGGAATCAGCATCTGGACACTGAGGGGGAGTGGGAAATGAGCTCTTGTAGCTAATGGCAGATGTCATTAAGACAATTTACTTGTAAGGAGAGGCAAAGAAGAGGGAAGGATCGCAGGGAGAGGAACTAGGCCACACCTCTCCCCAGAACAGTGCTCTGCACATGGTGCTGTACCTTAGACCCCTCATCATGGAGCAGCCCTGCTCGGGCAGCTCCCTGGACCAACCTGTGTTTCCAATTCATGCTCATGTTGTAGCTTCTTCCTGAGAAAGATCCTGTCTCCACTCCATCTTAGGAAGTCTGGCTTTCTAAATTACAAGTTTTTATATTATTGAAAGCAAAATACAGTGGACTTTGGTGACTACTGGGAAATGGACAGACATAAGCTGATAAAATGAAATTACTCTTGTACTTTGTAGCAGTAATCCCTAAAACATTTATGTGCCAGTAAAATGAATAGTACTCCTTTAGTGCCAGAATCATGCTCTTGATTCCCAAGAGCTATTTTCTGTAAATAGTCTGGTTTCCTTTTCTTTGGAGGGTACAATGCAGAATGACCATTTGTTAGGGTGACAGTCAGTGAGCTGCTTCTTCTACTCTTTAGAACTGATTTTCTGGACAAAAAGATCCTTGTTGTCCCTGAGTATATAGTCTTGATAAAAAAGTCCAGGAATGTTTGCAAAGGTTAGCAGTTGATTAAATGTTTTAACTTAAACTGTCAGTTATTTATTTAATGAACCAGTAAAAGCTCAGTGCAGTTCAGTGTAAATTGTTCTTTTCATAGTAATAGTTTTCACTTATGCTGAAATATAGCCTTCTTACCTCCTTTTTTTTTTTTTTTTTTTTTTTTTTTTTTTTTTTTTTTTTAACTTCTAAAATGACGTAGTGGTTTTAAATGTAATTAAATTAAATGCCCTGGTAAAAACATGACTGTTCTGCAAATAGTTTTAGCTGCTGTAAAGTTGCCAATGGAGTAAGAAATCAATGAAATTTTCCTTCAGGTCTGAACAAAATGAGTTCACTAATACTGCTCTCAGGCTATCCCAGACCATCCCATTCACAGGCAGTGATGGTGATGCTATGGCTGGTGGCAGATGCCCCTCCTTGCCAGAGCTGAGGGCAGGGTTAGAGCTGACTTCTCTGGGCAGGAACTTAAAGTTTTGCATGGTTAAAAAAAATATCCTCATAACATTTAATGTTAAACCAATTGCTTTTGTTTAAGTACTCACAATACTTTACAAGCCCCAGCTAATGAAGCCTTGTGAGACTCTGGAGTGCACTGTAGGAAAGTGCTGTGTGGGATTATTGGGGTGAAGCACTGCCAGCTGGCACAGAGCCCTAACAGAGTCCTCCTCCTGACCTGAAACACGTGCACAAGAAAGACCAGCCTACAGATCTGCTTGGCTACCCTACACTATCAAAAGTAAATATCCCAGACATATCTCTCTGAAGGCGTGAAGGGGGTGTATCTGTTGTGATGCATTTAACAGTAACAGTGAGATATGATTTGTTGTTTGTAAAAATAAACTGATTCCTTGCTAAGGCAGCTATGAGGTGTTGCAGCTGCAATTGGCATTGCAGCCCTGCCACTCCATGTGGGCTCCTTGGGCCACTGTTCAACCCCTCCTTGTTGAAACTTCTGCATTTTTTTCATGTTTCCAGAAGTGAAAGATTGAAAAAAATATATTTCTTTAGATTTTCCCTTTGTAAATGTGAAGAGTGTGCTGGATTAGGGTAGTGCTGGGTTAGGGCAGTACTGGGTTAGAGCAACTAGAGGAGCAGAGCACAAGGTGCTGACTCTGCAGCAGTCCATGGAAAAGCTCTGAGGCCATCTGGCCAGAGGGGTGGCCTCTGGTCCAGCAAACTTGGTCTGGTTCCTGTCACCACCCTGACAGCCAAGTGAAAAGGCAAAAAAGAAAATAACAATAACTGAGACTTATTAAATTATACACCAGCCCTTGCTAGTAACAAATTTATAAGCCCCAGTTAGAGAATGCTTCTGTGTGGCTGGTGCAGCCAGTTCAGTCCCAGGCTCACTTTACTTCTGCTTGTTAAGGTCAATGCTGGGGCCTGGCTGCAGCCTCGGCAGTGATTCCAGCATCAGTGTGACTTCAGAGTGTGCAGCAGTGGTGAGAGTAGTAATGGTGGTGAGAATTGCAGTGATGGTGAGAGTGGTGCCAGTGCCACCTGGTGCTGGGGTGCAGAACAGTTCCCAGTGCTCAGGACTGTGTGCACCATGGGAAAGCAGGTCTCAGGCTTCTGTGTACAGGAATGCCAAGGCTGTACTGGTGCCATCATATGCAATCCTCCAAGCTGCTCTCACATCCTCTCTTCTTGGGTTCTCAGGGTGGGTTAGGCATGTGTTTTTACTCTGACCTTCCCAGCAGTAGTGGGGATCCCATGCAGCTAATCTGTACTCAAACTACGAAGTGCAATCTCTCTCAAAACTTGATTCACAGACACAGGGTTTAACTCAGGCACATAGATGTGGGAGCCATCATACCTGTTTGGATCCCTTGGGGATTTTCTCAGGTGTTTTCTCAGGTGTTTCAAGGCAAGGAATCTCAACTTTAACAGTAGCCTGATGGGCAAGTTCTGTAACTCTGTCATATTTTTTACAAGCTGCCTGGGCTTGCTTCAGGTATAAAAATGCTGATGTTTTTTTCATAGCAAGTCATGTGTGCTTGAGCCACACAATATGCTTTGCCTCCTCTTACTCAGGATTTCAAATAGACATACTCTTTACAGCTATTATTAGAAGAAATAGTCCTTTGGGCATAATCTAGCAGGCAATTACTTTATACTTGCTCTAAGCCTGGAGCATCATGATCAAATTCCAGAATGTTCATAAACTCTTGCTTATCTTATAATATTTATTTTATTAGGGCAGGACCTTCTGAAAAGCTTATTTTAATAGCTCTTCTTTCTTTATGGTTTTCATTGAAACACATATTTGAGAACCAAGCCAATGGGTTCAAACCCTTGTGGGGTTTTTTTATCACAATTTAGCAGAGTGCTCTCTAGCTTTTCAATGCTGTATCTAAACATAAATGTACTATCTACTTTTTTATAACAGCTCTTAAAACGGCACTTTGATTCAATGCTAACAGTGTTTTCTGAATTCACTCTCTTATCTGTCTATGTTTCCTATCTCCTTTTAAATTACTGCTCATTAATGCTTTGTTGCTGCGAGGCATAATTCTCAAGGCACTTCACTTCTAGACCTAATTTCTAGAGGAGGCCTTTTCTGCCTCTTAGCCATTTTCTTTGCCTTCAGCCCACTCCAGTGGAAGTGCACACACAATTACAAGACATGGGCTCCTGAGACTTAGACATGATCCATAGATTTTTGCATGGCTTTGACTAAAGCCTGTAGATACATATGAAACATCTGTCTCTGAAAAATATCATCTTGATTATTTTTCTGTCACTGCCATTTCTTACTTTTTTGCTTTGTCTTAAAAGGCAAGTTGTGTTATGGGGGCAGGATGAATGGTTTTTAGTATGTGCCTTAAAGGTGACACAGGCCAGTTGCTGAGACAACACTGGGGCTGCCTCCTACTTTAGCAGTGCAGCTCCCCTGGGACCTGGGTGTCGTGATGGTCTCCATAGATTTTTGTCTTCTGCAGAGGCTGTTGCTGCCAGCCAAACAGCTGAGCCACATCCCTCTCTCCCTTTCTGTGAAATGGTGGCGGAACCTCCTGCTTGACCGAAATAGTCTTCCTGCTGTGTCTTCCTGCGGAGCTCAGTATTACCCCACTTGGAAGGGCTTGATTCCAGCAGAAATGTAGAAGGGAACTGTAGGAAGTCACATCACTCTCCATTGCTCTCTGCATCCAAAATCTATCCAAAATTATACACTTCACACTCATAGAAATTTATAATTCTTATGTTTTCAAAGGACAAATAGCATCTTGTTTGGCCGACCAATAAGGACTCAGAAATACAGCCAGCCAAAGAGGAATAGAACATTTTTTCTTTCTATATTTGTGTCCCTTGCTCTTACAGCAGTCCTGATTTCTGTGGTTCAATAATTTCTGAATGTGCCAGCCAGGTGACAGTGATACTTTACAGACTAGATAGTCAAGCAGAAGCATCTTGAATAGTGGGCAGAACAAAGTTAAGATTTATCTGAACCTGCTCAGTCTATATCCATTCACTTTCAACACTATATTAAGATTGAGTTAATATTCTTTTAGGTGTTGATACTGCTTCATATTAATCACTGCTAACTTCATAGAATGTAATTTTTTCACAGTAAGTGAAAATTGCTGTGAGCTTGTGCACCTTGTTGGGATGGACTTGTATGAATCAGCTCTGAACACAGACTGTTTTTGCCAGAGTTGTCCTATGTAAACGCTCACATCACGGTTTATAGTCTAGAACAAGGCTGTGTAGGCATAACTCCAAGCTAGGCTGGGTAAGTATGGGGGTAAGGAAGAGGGAGCAAAAGGAAAAGGTGGGGAAAGCAAGCTTTCATGAATCAGCATGCCACATACCCCATTTGCAACCTGAGTCAAGACACAGGGGCTTCAGCACTCACCACAGAGGGAGCTGGAATGCAAGTAGTGCTTTACTAAACCTTGTTGAGGTGGAGAATTCTCCTACTTTCATTAGCTGAGAAGAAAAGTCTTCTAGTCGCTTCAGGAAACATTCCTCCCTCAACAGGGCATATAAAGGGAACTTGGAGGTGCGAAGGCAAGTAGCTGAAAGGTGAAGATGATCTAAGAGGTTTATTAAAGGAGATAGATGTGAAAGGAATCTGTGGGAAGAAGTGTCATTTCACTAAGAGAGAGATATCTAAACTAAAACATGCCTCAGGAGGTCTTTAGATGAGATAGATATTAACTGCTTAATTGCAGGACTGCACACTAGTTTCTGTTGATTATCATTTTAATTAGCAGCAACAGAAGAAAATCCTGACAGCATTACAGTAAAAATCAGAGAGATCCTATGAAGATAGCTTTGAACGTATAACTTAGCAGTCTGAAATTAGCGACTGTTGTTGCCTTGGATCTAAGTCTTTCCTTGCACATCTAAATTTAGCTACTAACTTCTCCTCCAACTGCATCTAATGACTGACAAAACTTTGAAGAGGGTGTCACTTTTCCAAGCTAGGAAAGCAGAAAGACCAACATCTGGGACCAGAAAGAGGCTGCTGGTGTAGCACAGGTTTAAAGCCATAATGAACATACACCCTAACTTGGACACCTGGTACTATTTCCAGAATGACCTCTGGTTCAGGGCCTGTTGTTGTACCATTCTAATGCTGATGTAAACAAACTCTGGAAATGCATGGAAGGTCTCTCAGCTCCTAGAGAAATGGGGCTTCTGAACCACACAGTTTCTAGGTGTCGTTGACTCTCTGCTTGAAGTGAATCTGTCTTCTGAGAGGCACCTTCAGCCTCCAGTGTTGAGTTCAGTCAGCTGGATGTACCCAGGTGTTCAGTCAGGTCTATATCCTCAGAGTTACCAGAAACTCCTGAATTCAATGATATGTTCACAACAGCGACAGATTCTGAGATCTGGGGAACATGCCTACTCCTCGTGGGCATGGAGAGGACCATGAACCCAGGAGGGACAGAGTACAAATCGCTTTTTTGTTCTCTCAAAAAAACTGATTCTTTTAACAAGTCTGGAAAATAGCTGGAAAGAAAGAAGCCCCCTGTCCACAGTACAGGCCAGCAAGCACCTGCCACCCCTGACATTCCTGCACATGGATGTATTTCTTTTGCCTTCCTAAGCTGTTGTAAAAGCATGCTACTGGTATTGTTGTTCAACCCCTGTTGAAAATTACAGCACTGGACAGCAGGATCCTCTCTGAAACTGGGCAGTGAAGCTGTAATACCATCCCAGAGATGATGCTGGAGGCCCAGGGGAGGCACGGTCGGGGCGCAGGACCATGCCTACCCCCCTGCTGCCACCCTGTGCACCCTTGTGGTGACACCGTGGGCTTGGATGGATCCACCAGCTGGATCTGCTGGACAATCTATGCCTAAGTAAAGTTGTTAATGACCTGAGGCCTTTGTTTATAGTGCAAAACATGACTACACATCATGATCACCAGCCAAAGTATTCAGAAACAGTAAGAATAATGTAAATGGAGAAGGAAATCAGAAAGAAGTGTTAGGACTAGAGAATGAAAACTGGGTGCTATTAAACTGATGGAAATAAATACTTTGCCATTGTAAAGGAGAAATAACATGACTGGTAGTGGCTTGCAAGAAATATACTAACATTGGCTGAGAGATGCTTGTCTGTTCTGAAAACGTTACGCTGTCCCACTGCAGACACCTGCTGGCTGCACATTTCCCTAAAGGGCTATGTCCCTAATAGCAGCCTAGCTTCTTTAGAAAGTGCTGGAAGAGCCACTGGAGAAAATGCAGCTTACTCCTACAGAAAAAATTGTGGCCTCTAACCTTAGTAGTGAGTGGTCATGCTGGCAGAGGGACTGTGTAAAGGTCAGAAACAAGCTCTCCTGAAGCCAGTTCAGTCACTGGGGCTGGCTCCCTCTACAGCCACACTCTTTCCCATAATATGAAGACAGCAGGAAAAAAGAAAGAAGAAAAAAGAAATAAAAAAAAAAAAAAAAAAAAAAAAAAGAAAAAAAAAATGAAGCAAGATTAGCCAAATAAGCAAGTAAATCTGGAAGAAAAAAATAGAAAGAAAAAAATAAGTGTTTGACTTGCAAATTGCAAGAAGGGTAGGAGAGATGGAAAAATGCCATGGTTCACTGGCTTTCTAAGAGGTGGGTAACAGTTGTGTGAGGAAGTCTGAAGGTTGCCATAGGCGCTTGGCAGAAGCCCTTCCCTGTAACACATGGGCAAGACAGCAGTCTGAGAATGATCCTGAATGCTCATATCACCCATGGTGAGCAGAGCTGATCCCCACCTAACCCTGCCACCCTGCTTGGCAGAAATAGTAGTTTAGAGCAAAGAGGTTTCAGGTTGGAGAAGAGAAGTGGAGACTGAGTCTGGCAGAAAGAGAATACGGAGCCAGGAGAGGAGGAGAAGGCAGTATACTTCCATTATTTTTATTTTGCTCATTTATTTTGTCACCTGTTTTCCATTCTAGACCTACTTACCACCAAAGCTGTATTAGACTGCTCTACATATAGGTCCACTTCAGATTGACTTAATGCCCAAAGAAATATGTAGAATGTCACTGATACACATGTGGATTGTTCAAATATGTTTTTTGTTAAAGATTGAACTATGGTTGAGACTTGCAAAAAGAGTAACAGGAGGGAAAGGATTCTATCTCAATTATGAGGTACCCCCTCAGAGATGGCAACAGTCAGAAGCCAATTCTCAAGCCTGACGAGATTAGTTTAGGTCTTCTGAAAAATAAAGCCACTAAGTGGGAAATTAAATGCTTAAAGAAAAAACAAAGAAACCAACAACCCCAAACCAATATGTGGATAAAGAAAGGGGGGGGGGGGGACGGGGGACAAAATCCAGGGCTAACATTAAGGTCCTATGAGGAGGTCATGTGGGTGTTTCCCAGGAGTGGCTTTTGGGTAAATATACCAGGCTTGGTATAGAGCCAAGCTAGACCACTCCTGAAAAAGACCTGCAATGTAATATCTTTCCAGGATAAGGTATAAAATGGGCAGATGGCTGTAGCTTGCTTCCCTGTGGTCTGGCTTGGATCCATGAAAGGTTAGTCTAGTAAAAACAGCTGCAGGGGAAGTTGACTTCCAGGTCCCCTGGGGCAAATGGATTCACTGAGGGACATGGAGGAGGACTACAGCCTAATGGATTAGGATAGAATGGGGTCACTATGCAAGATTTTTAACCCAGCCCCAAATTATTGGTGATTATTGGAAAAAATGATATTCTCATGATCTGCCTCATATTATATTTTAATCACTGGAATACTATCTGGGGTCTAGCGTTCCATTTTATAATGTCTTAATAGTCTCTGTAAGACAAAACATGCGTTCTCCCCCACAACCAAGAATAAAAAAAATATAGGCAGCCCCTGGAGATGAAATATTTCTCCTCTCTTTGGGAAAGACTTGGTTTGTGGGGTCATGTCCCTGATGTCAATATGTCAGAGCCATCTGGCATCCACAGATTTGGCACAATGCCCCTACAGAGGGAGATGAGAAGGTTTTGTATTTGAAATGGATTACTGAGAGGATTGGTACACAGACTGGGAGTAAATGGTTGGTCTGCTAACACCTGCTGTTTTTTTTTTCTTTCAGGGTCCAAAGTCATTGTTATAGTTCAGGTATAGCCCAGGACCACCCACCTTCTGGCAGAGTGATGGAACTGGTCTGCAAGGCTGTGGTCTACAAAGCTAAGTTAATTGGGAAAAATGGTGGCAATTTCCACAATGCCTACCATGCTCAGGAAATATACATGGTAATATCTCCTCTACAAGCAGAGCTTCATGCTTCATACTTGATTGCTTCCTAGGGAAGCTGAAGGCTACTGCTACCTGGAGTACAGCTGTACGTCTCAGCAGTGGCTGCAGGGAAGGGGAAGGCTTCTTTTTTCAGCTTATGAGTGCTTATCCCTTTTCCTTTCCTATGAGTCTTGGAGCATCAAGATTAAATTTAGCTCCCAGAAGTAATGGCTGGCCTGATACATATTTTTCAGGACATAGAGCAATCACTTTTCTGAACCAAAGGTTACAGCAGAACTGCTAGCTAAAAGCAGTTCAGCCCAACCACAATATATGGGATTCTGCCAAAATGTGGAAAGAGCGTGGAATAAACCTGAAATTGTTGCCCTTAGAAAGGAAAACTTTCAGAATTTCAGCACAGATTTCATAGGATTGAGTGACACATCTTTGAAAGTCCTAGATAATTGTGCTGACATAGGCAACTTGGCATTATCATTGTCTGATGCTTTCCCCAGGTAGGGCCCCTGCACCCCTTGCAAAGGTTACTGCTCCATTACCTCCCCTGACACTTTCAGGCAAAATATGGGGTCATGTCCTTTGGGGCCTTCACCATAGTTCTCAGGCAATGGAAAAATTTGAAAGGCTAATTAAAATTCAGCTGAGGCCTTAAACCACAACCTGCACAGAGCTGAGGCAAATGATGAATTCTGACCATGTTCACAGCACAGGGCTCTCTGTTGTGCTGGCATATGGACACAGGACCTGGGCTTCCTGAGAGCCAAATAGGAGTGAACATTCATGGCAAGGGGGTTATAAGGGAGACTGTTGCCTAAGTGGAGTTTTTGGCATCTCCCCACCACCTGTAAGGTTGACTGGAAAGATCCTCCACCTATCCTGCAGGCAGGTGGAGTGTGTTACCTTGATGGAACATGCTGACCTCTTTTTTCATTTTTTTCTTATTGCAGAATTCCTTAGGGATACTTTCATGAAAATACTGTCAGTCTTTGTTTACAGGAAAAAGAAACAGTTCTTGGAGGGTCTGTAAAAAACAATGTATATACATATGCATGCATATACGCACAGTTCCTCTATTTAGCATATGGAGTTAAGATGGAAAAATTAATTTTCAATCTATCAACCTTGAAAAGATTTACAGAGACATATTAATGAAGAGCCAAAACACGAGGATCTGACCTAGGTTCGTTTATACATAAGAGCAAAAATATTTACTTAGCTAATAAGTATTTGATTAACCTTTGTTTATTGCTTCAAGATGAGAGACAGTTAAAATACAGGAACCGGTGGATTTTCTTTTTGCCTTTTGGCTAATGTTCACTTCCTCCACAGAAAAAAATATGGTGTAGTTCAGAAAAGAATGTATTTCTTTCTTGTTTCAAAGTCTGTATTTCAAACTGCAGAGATGAACTCAGGAGAAATGCACTTATTCTTTTCTGTGTTTAAAACTGAAGCGGAAGATAGCTACAAGCAATGTGAGGCCATATGTCACATAATGTCCCTTCTGCAGCAAACACAGAGATTCAGGGAAAAAAACATGTACAAAGCATCTGCTTTCTGAGTTGGAGAGCAACCTGGCTTTTTTATTTGTAATCTAAAACTAAGCAATGTCAAATACTAAGCCTTGTAATCACTTTCTGTTTCTAAGGCTTTACCTTACAAAATGGTTTTCACTTTAAGCTTGAGTATTTAAGTGGGAGGACAAAACCTCCTTTTTATGGTGTGCATTGCTGTTGAAAATATACATCTGCCCCAGCCACCTGCCTTCCTACCATGGGTCAATTGTCTGGTGCAGCCCCTTCACAGTTTCCCAGCATGTGCCAGTTTCTAAGGAGCCATGAAATTGCCCTTTTTTTCCCCCTGCTATGTAACCCAGATTAGGAATTCTTTTGTCCTGAATAATCTGATAGAAGCATGTTGCCATTTGGAGAGGGCTGCCTGCTACTGGTGGCCTGAACCACACGAAAGGTGGTTAAGGAGAAGGCTTGATGAGGCTGAGCTATACTGGGAGCTACAGCTCATGTTGGGGAGAGATAAGAAGAGTAATAACTGCTATGTCATCTTGAAGGACTGGAACCCACTTTCTGACAAAGTAGGACAAGACCATTCAACTAGGTTTGATTGCAGCAGGGTGCAACCTACAAAGCAAACTTCAACAACTTTGGGGGGGTAGTTTTGTTGCTTGTTTGTTGTGGTTTTTTGTTTTGTTTTGTTTTTTAATAAAATAATTGTGCTCAGAAAGGAGAGACTAAATTAGTTGGATTTCACGCCTGAATAGTTTGTAACTTGAGAATGACTTTTGAATAAGAATCGTCAAAGAAAGAGCACTCTGCCCTGGTCAGAAACAGGTTTTCTTGTAATTTGTTTGGCACTTGGGACTGGAAGAATCTGTCTCAGGCACTCTTAGATATGCAAGGTTTTCTTTGATCTAGTACCATTCTAGGATGTGGAGATGAACTAAGGTCTTTTTTTCTGCTTTTGCAGTGCAGCATCTGTTAGTAGGTGCTATAGACAAAGATGTGAACAGAACCACCAATGACAGGAAATACTTAATAGCAGCAACCTTTTCAGAACAACTCTCCAAGGTCACGTCTGTCCTTGATAAACTCCAAATCATCTGGCAATTACAAGGGGGTCTGAGGCAGCTTTTTGCAAACTAGTTGGCACTGGTGTGTCCACTGCAAGCGTTCACCTGCACCCAGGAGAGCAGCTCTGAAAACCTCTCCTTGCAAGCTTGAGTTTGAGTTTGAACAGCAAAGGTGCCATAGGGTGCACAATGAAGCTGTTTAGCAAGTGTCAGCAAGTATCCTTTTGTTCTGTAGTAAACTCCTGTCCTCAGTTTCCTGGCTCAAATGGCTTCCTGGCTTCAGCAAAACTAGGTTTGTAGGTTTGTTTTCTGGGCTGGCTCACCTCCCTAGACTGCTTCAGAGCCTGGCATTCACACGGCTGTGGTTATGGATGTTCATGCAGGACTGTCTATGGACTCATGCTCTACTGCTCTCTGTGATAGACAATACCTCTTTCTTGTGCCAATGCCTAGGCTTGTATTACTGACATTTGTGTTTGCTTTTCTTGCTGGGCACCTAGACAATCAAGTCATTAATTAGGTGGTCAAAAAAACCCCATGTAACATAATTGCAATTCTGAGGGAGTGTTTTGAACCCTGTAAACTTTCGGAAAGGTTATAGGGGTATGGTCCTCATTACCTGCAAAACCCAGGGGTTGGTGAAGGAAGACATTTTTCACTCGGTCTGGTTTTCAAGGGAACCAGAAGCACAGAGAAATGCTTCTCCTTAGGGCTGTCCTCGGTCCTTTTTCTTCCTAACCTGTATTTGTGCGTCGGTTTGCCTTGACCCAGGTGCAGAACCTTGTACTTGGCCTTGTTGAACTCTATGCAGTTTACATGAGCCCAGCATTATCCAACACTGCAAAGTGGTTTAATAGTAAGCCTTGGACTTGGCTTTTTGTTTCTCAGTCTGATTCTCTGTCTACTAACAAGGTTTCTAAAGGTTTCTCCGTTTCCAGAGAGAAATGCATTGCTTTGGCCTGAGCAAAACCCCAGAGCACAAGTCTATTAAGACCTCTGGGCTTTATGATGGGGGAGCAGGTTTATTTTACAGTAAAATTTTCTAATAAGAAAACCAAGAATGATGACAACAATGGTTTTGTTCCTTTTTCTCCTCCCCTTGAATTTACTGTTTTAAAAGCTCTTACTGATTTCAAAACCAATTCTAGCCAGACTTGCAATGGTCTCACTCATTGCTCTGATGAGCAAGGAAACACCGGGATGCAAGTTCTGAGAGGTACCACTTCCAAGAAGCAGGTTTTTTGGCTAGTAAGTGTTTGCAAGTGCAACAGGGAATGCAGGTTGCCCATGAGAAAGAGAAAATATATATTTGTCCAGCATTTGCTGGGACTTTGTATCACCCCAGACTCTGCATGTCTGGTGAACACTGACCCTTCTTGCTGTTACCGGCTCTGGATATCCCTTGGTTAAGCTCTACAGAAGTTTTCCTGTCCATGAGTGTGTCTGTAAGGGTGCTGAGTGAGGAGGGTGCATCACAATTGGGGATTTCATACTACTTGGTACTGTTCCCCCACCAGTGCACTGAAAACTCAGTTTCAGTACAGAGTTAGGTTTCAGACTCCAAAAGTGCTGGCTGAATGTTAAAAAGCCCATCAGTAAACCTGGTATGGGAAAAGGTTTTGTTGGTTTGTTGGTTGGGGTGCAGGCAGGGAGGAACAGGACTGATGGATGGAAAGTGTCCAGACAAGAGAGTAGAGGTTTGGGAGCCAGGCAGAAGTCTGAACCTGGGTTCAAACCCACTGGTATGCATTGCTTGCTAAGGGACCTCTGGCAGGTCACTTGACCTCTTTGTGCTCTAATAAACCAAAGTGTAAGTTTGTTTACAAGCTGAAAACTAGATGCTGCATCTGGGAAGAGCTGGCTTGGGCAAAAATCCATAACTCCCATGGACAAAGGCTTGTACCTCCTTCTCTGAGCAGTGCTGATCCAACCATCAGTTAGAGTAGATAAAATTAAAGTGATTTTTGGAAAGACATTTGACTTGTTTTTTGGTGTGGGGTTTTTTTGTTTGTTTGTTTGTTTTGTTTGTTTGTTTGTTTTGTTTTGTTTTGTTTTTTCCTTATTTTTTCCTTACTAAACACTGACTGGCTTTGAAGAAGAGAGAAGTGTCTTAACATGGACCAAAGTTCTTTAGAGACATATAAATTGTTCTTCTTCCAGAGAAAATTTGGTTGTAAGTCAGAGAATGGGATTGCAACAGTCAGACCCAAATGTCTGCAGGGAGGTTCCTGCAGAGACTTCTGCCCTCAATGAAAATAGCTAGGCCATATTTCACTGCAGTAAAACCCCACATGCAACAGCAATGGGTCAGATAGTGACCAATATTTTCTAATTTTTTTTCCTATAAGCTTTTCATCTTTCTAGCTGGTTTTGATACTTGGCAAAGGAAATCAGCTGCTTGCTCCTGACACATTCCATAATTCTGTGATTCTATGAGTTGTAGCTATCTCAGAGGAGCTAAGACCCAATCTTATCCCTGGTTCAAGCTTACTTCAAGAAGATATAAATTACAGGGCTCCACAGGAAAGAAATCTCTGCATTTCCTAGTAGTTATGCTGATCAATAACAACTCGTTTCTCTTTCCAGGAAAGTTTATGAACTTGGTTGAAGTGAAAGTCTTACACATAGCAGGAGCTGCTTTTAAAAAAAGTGGCTTATAGAAGTCACTGTGAGCGCAAGCAGACAGACTCAGACTCTGGTTTTCTTCTACTCCCTATCCAATTTGGAACAAAGGTGAGCTATTATCTCAAGAAACCAAGAGCCTTCTTTCCGCCAGTGTAGGGTCTGTCGTCTGAGCATGCATGGCCAAAGCTGACCTGATTACTTCCAGCTCCCTTGTAATCAGCAGACAGACACAACACATCTTGGTCTGCAAAAATAATCTCAAGCAGATCAGCTGCCTGGTGCCCCAAAATTGCAGAAGTTACTTTACCCAGGGATATATACTGCAAATAAGTACTGTGAGGCCAAAAGCCAAAGAGCTTATTTGCCTGGCAATAAGTAACTTCATGAGCAGGAAACACCCTCTCATTGTCAACAATCATCTATCTGTTTAACATTTTTTGTAGGTTCTCCACCATTTGAATGAGACAAAAAAAAAAATAAAAATTGAGAAATTGCACAGGTACAGCTGAGGCACTGAGCTCATTGAACAACGATCTGAGGAAAGCTGATGCATGTATTTATTTCTCTCCCTCATTTCAGTTCTGTCCTTTCTAACAACAATACCCTTGCCTTGGTATTATCTTTCTATGCCTTTCAGCCCTTTCTCTGAAGCTAGAAATACTGAGCTAACTTGCTGACCCTGTGCTCCAGTACTCCTGAATACCTCATGGTGCAGCAAAGGTTCCCTGTCATATCCTAAGCAGTCTCATCAGCTTTCCTTGATGATAGTCTGGGTTGATGGCATCATTGTTTTGGGTCCCTTCAGCAGAGGAGGAAAACAGTGCTGCTTCTATGTATGCCAGGTCCCATTTTTTGTCAGGACACAGGTCCCAACAGGTCCTCACCACTGGGTGAGTTTAGTTCCTCAGCTGGCTTTGCTTTGGGAAGTGGCCACAGTGTGGCCCCACAGTGCCAGCCACAACCACAAGTGCAGCTTGGGCAGCTGGGACTGGAGACTGCAGGAAAGCCACCACCTGTGTTTCCAGAAGTGAGATGTGTTTCTGGAAGTGCCCCAGAGCATGGAAATGATTTCATATTCACTTAGTCCTCCAGAGTATATGGATAGTCCTCCCCAGATAGAGAAGTGCAAATTGCCTGGCACCATGGGGCATCCAGGGTGCACACCCATGTCGGTCTTCTCCTTGGTGGTTGATGTGGACAGTGTGCCCTTCCTCCAACTGTGGTTGTCCATTCAACTGTCCCAGCTTATTTCCCCAGTGGCTGGTTATCTAAGTCACAGATGTTTTAAACTGGAACTAGCTGTGTCTCAGGTTTCATTGGGCTACTTTGGACTTTTACATGTAATGATATGTAACACAGCAAAATTTATAACTATTGCTATAGCAATGGATGCTGACCACATCATCACACTGGTGCTGGTAGCTCTGAGATCTAGTGCCACTGCTCAACAGCAGTTTGCTCTTGTCTGAGGTGTCAGCAGAAACACATGTAATTGTGAACAGGTACATATTCTGTTGTCACAGCAGTCCTGGAGTCCCCTGTTGACCTGTTGATCATGTATACAGTGATTAAACAGCTAATGGGGAAGTTTTGTCTTCTAGCTAAGCTCTGGACTGGAGAGTTAGGTTGGTGTCTGCACCGCATCTTCCACCACAGGAAAGCCACTTATTACCTGCATCTCCATGTATTGTTTTTCTTTTACCTCACTGGGATGTTGAACCTTCTTTAAGCAGATGCCACTATGGCAATACTACCATTGCTGGAGGATCCTTATGAATATGGGTCCCATAACAGCTGTTTGGACTTCAGCTCTTCTTTGTGGTGGGCTGACTCCAAAATAAAGTGTACTTAATGTCCTTATTATGTATTTCGCCCTATCTGGTTTTGTCTGGCACTGAGTAAAAACACAGCTTAATAAATGTAAACAACAGCAGGATTTTTTTTTTTCTGAACAACCACATTAAAACAAAACAATGATGCACTGAAAATTTACAAAGAGTATGTTTATACTTCATCCCACAGCTAGGGGAATGGCTCTGCTTAAACAGAACATCCCCCCCACCCAAAAAAAAAAAAAAAAAAAAAATCTGAAATTCCATCAGCCATTGCAGATGTTATCTCTTGGTACTTCTGATGGGACTCCAGTGACCAGATATTTGAGGCAGATTTGCGAAGCTTTCTCCTACAATGAATTTCTCCAGGAAAATTGGAAGCTTTTTAAACTGAAAATTTAATATGAGAATGATTAGCCTGTTAAATAGAGGAAACTCAAAGTGACTGGGGCAAAGAGAAGAGAGGGGGGAAGTGGGAAAGACGAAATGGAAAAGTTTGTATGTGCCCTGCCAGACAGTCCCTGCTCCCAGGTGTCTCAGTAGCTTTGCTGGTAGTAGGAATTTTGGCTCAGCCTCTGGGTCCCCCAAGGCCCAGCTGGTGCTCCCTGTCCCTTGCTGACACCTGATGCTCACAACTCCCCTCTCCTGGCTCTGCCCCACAGGGCCCCAGGAGAAGGAGAAGAGGTCACCGTGTCCTTACTTTCAGCTCACCCATATCCTCTGTGAGGTGCTGCAGCTGGGGTCAGCAGTGGAAGCACCAGATCCATGCACCACTCCCCTGCTCTGTCTGCCACTGTACCCAGGTATTTTTCAAGCACTTTTTCTCTGTGCAGTCATTTCCCAAAGGTGCAGGACAGTCCTTCAGGACTTTTAAGAAAAGTGGTTTGTTTTGTTTCATATAATCATAGAGTCATAGAATGGTAGGTGTTGGAAGGTATTTTTGGAGATTATCGAGTCCAACCTCCTGGTCAAAGCAGGTTCCACATAGGGCACATAGGGCACATAGGGCAGTGTCCTACAGAAATGCATCCAGATAGTTCCTGAAAATCTCTAGAGAAGCCTGTTCCAGTTCCAGTTCTCCATCACCCTTGCAGTAAAAAAGATTTTCCTCATATTGAGTTGGAACTTACTGTGTTTCAGTTTGCATCCTTTGCCCCTCATCCATCACAGAGCACCACTGAAAAGAGAGAGGCCCCTTCCTCTGGACACCCACGCTTCAGATATTTATGAACATTAATAAGATATGGTCTCAGTATTCTCTGCTCCAGACTAAACAGCCTTAGGTCTCTTAATCTTTCCTTATGTGACAGATATCCAGTCCCCTGCTTATCCTTGTAGCCTCTGTTGGGCTCTCCTAGTATGTCCCCCTCTGAAGAGGGGAACTGAGGAGCCCTGAACTGAGCACAATACTCCAGATGTGGTCCTAGTAGGGCAGAGTAGAGGTGGAAGAGAACCTCCTTGGACCTGCTGGATACACTTCTTAATGCACTCCAGGATATCATTGGCCTTCTTCACCACAAGAGCACATTGCTGTTCCATGGATAATTTATTGTCCACCAGGACTTCAAGGTCCTTCTCCATGAAGCTGCTCTCCAGTAAGTCAGCACTCATGGTGTTAATCATACCCAGGTGCAGGGCTCTATATTTATTCTTGTTGAACTTCATTAGGTTCCCCTTGCCAAGTTCTCCATTCTGTCCAGGTCTCTGAATGGCTGCACAACCTTCTGGTGCATCAGCCAATCCTTCCAGTTTTGTATTGTCAGCTTATGTTTGTTTTTTTATATTTTGTCTGCTTGTTGGGTTTTTTTCTTTGGTTTTTTTGTTTTGTTTTGCTTTGTTGTGCTCTGTTTTTTCCTTATTTGTTTTTGTTTCATTTCTTTTTTGTTGTTATTTTGTTTTGTTTTAAATGCTTGCATGGTGTGCTTTCCAGAGTGAATGAGTATTAACATGTCTTGGCAGATCTTCAGCTAATCTGAGTAGCCAGAGCTCTCCTGACTTTTGCAGACATGGACAAATCTCCCCATCTGAAGACAAATACTAGAGGCTCCATCCTGCTGACACAGAGGACAATGGCAAACCTCCCACTGACTTCATAAGAATCAGGATCTGAAATTTAGTACAATATCTGGAGAGGTGAACTCTGGAGAACTTACACTAACACGCATTTCATTCTTTCCTCTGTGTCCAAGTGTGAGGTCACTTGTTCAATTACATCCCTATTCATCTTCTATTGAGTAATGAAGGGAAAACAAAGGAGTGTTTGCATTTGCTTATAGCATTGGATATTCTCCCAAAGCTAACACAATGGCACTAGGACATTTTGCTCTCAACAAAATACACCAAGCCAACAGGAGAAAATTTTTTAAAAAAGCCCCAAACTGAGTAGCTGTAAGATGTTCTTGAAATGATTCATAATGGGTTCCAAGGGATTTTACTGAATAGTTTTAGGAAAACTTAATTCTCTAAAATAATTTTTTATGTGAACATGTATTTAATTATGTTTCAATAGGATTTAAAATCCTCCTGTTGCTACCATTGTTTGATGAAAAGCTCCTATATTTAATTCAAATCTGCAATTTGATATTGAGAGAGAAACTGCATTTGGAAGCTGATTGGTATTTCTATGAATATCAGGTAGGTAAAAGAAGAAATTTTAAGCAGAATTTTATTTTTATGAACTATCAGCTGCAAAAAAACTTTAAATGACAGTGAATATAAAGTTGTGCAATTAATCTGGGTAGAAGTCTAAAGCCTGTCCTTCTAGTCTCCCTCACACAACTAAGTGTAAGGATGAGGTGAATTGAGCATGCTGGAAGGATAGAGGGAAGAGAAATGCATCGGAAGGAGCCATGATGAGCTGTCAAAGGCACAGGGCTCCCTCACTTACCTCTTTTCCAGCACAGCTAAATCCAGGCTAGGTTTAGCTCTCACTTTCCAGCCTCTGGTCCCAGTGTTAAAATGTCTTGGCTCCATTCCACATTTGCCCTATCCAACAATATTTGTGCAGTTGCATAGCATGACATTGAAAATTTGGGCCTGGGATTAATAAAAAAGAGGAGAACAATGGATAGGAAAGCACCACTAAAGATTAAAGACCAAAATAGGGTTGTTAATTGTTGCCTAAGAGCATCGTTGCTTACCTGTCAATCTTAATTTCTTTTGGCAAAAGCTAAATACCTCCTTTTTTAATTGTCTTACACAACAACTGATCCCACTATTGTCATACCACAACTTCTAGAGGAAACTGCTAGGGCTCTCAGGGGTTACATACATGTCACTGTACACATAGAAAAGGAATACTTTTATTACCTATGACCCCTTCAGGCCAGAACACAGAAGATGGTTGCCATAGCAAGCCCTTTGTCTACATCTATGAATATGCAGCATACTTGTCTGTTTTTTTAAGGAAGATTAGCACATCCAACTGAGGGACATTACCAGTTGTTTAGTCTCAGGCTGCATGGCAAAGCCATTCCAACATGTGCTATATTCCCCTTCTGGTACTGAAGTCTAAAGAAAACTGTTGCAAAATCCTACTGCGGGAGGTTCCCTTGTGCAAAAAAGAAGGAAAGCTCCTTAAAGAAAATGTCAGAAGATTGCATCCCAACCTCAAGTATGTTCCTGCCTTGGCTCAGCTCCTCTGCCCAGTTTAGCAGACTCTGACCCTGGAGATTTTCCACTGCAACTGCCAAAGCAATTTGAGAGTGGAATATTTTGCAAATGTTTTGTGACAATTGGAACTGTGTGGAAGAACAGCAACTAGTATTTTTTCTTTTTTTTACAGGAGTTTTACAACTCCTGTGCTTCTTGCGTCTTTATGGATATTAACGAGTTTCTTTGAAGTCCTGTGTAGTTACAGAATAAGTATAAAAATTACTATTGCCCCTCTCCAGAAGCAATTGCAATGCATATCAGGTAAGGTACAACACAATGAGGACACATTGAAAAATACAAAATTAAAATTATACAGTATAAAACTGTGGTTTTCCTTCATCCAATGATTTTTTTTTTTTTTGTCAGTTTATACAGGTTTTCATGTTAGCCAAGAAATGGAAATGGAGCTGACAAGATGTAAGAAGCACAGTGAGATGCAGAAAAAAGAAAAGCACTTTTTAACTATTTATCATAATTAATTTGTACCTAGCCTTCAATGTTTCTGTGTATAAAAGTAGCCCTCGTGTTTCAGGAAGCTTAGCTTGCTTTGTGGAATTACACCCTGCTCCCTTTTCTTTGCAGAACTGAATATTAAAGCAAACATCTCAACTCTGTCTGTGGATTCTTGCACACCAGGTGACAGACCTCACTTTTCAGGACAACATCCTGATTTGACAAGGATATCCGTTTGGAAGTCCCACATTTAGATGTTAACTGATTTCTTCTGATGCTCCTAGCACAAAAACTTGTTTTCGACCATATGGAATGAAAATCCTGCCTGTCCTTAAAAGTACCTATTTCTTTATTTCCCCTGAAATCCTCTTAACATTTAAAAACCTCTTTTGACTCATTTGTGAATACAATGGCCTTTTATTTGCCTACACCTTGATTATAATGGAGTTTGCTGGAGTGGTTGAAGGATCCCTCCCCAGGGCATTTGTCATTCCTGTGTTCCAGACAATGTTTGCACAAGTTCCCTTTCATCCTCTTTCCCATTATCTGTGATTTCTGCAGCACTGAGATCTCTTGCACAAGACCATTGCAGATACAAAAGCACCATGTATAATTTTGAAAGGCATTCTCTGTCATCTTCTAATTACATGCTCCTATTTGGGAAAGGGAGAAAGGCTCTTGGCATTTTTCCTGGAAGCCAATATCCTCCTGCAATGCCCCTACTGCCCCTGGCATCAGACTGACATCAGAGTCAGTCTGTCGCGTTTCGCCTGTGACTCTTTGCCATGTGCATACACACCTGCCCTCTGTGTGAGCATGCTTAATTGCACTGCCAATATTTTTTAAAGGTATAATAATTTTACACAGTTTAATGTATTGTTCATCACCCTGAAACAGTTGCTAGAGTCAGAGTACAAGGCAGCTCTCAGAGCCTGATTTCTGCCTAGTACATCCCTTGGTCCCCAGCACTTTACAGTCTGGAGATATCCCTTACAGAGCTGATGCAACAGGAGTCGATGCTCTCCTGTTGCATGTCACCCTACTTCCAATTAAATGTAATGTAAGTGAGAGCTGCTCTTCCTTCAGGTACCAAGGAGTCTGTTGGGATGCTGACCTGCCACCCCCTCAGGAGGAGGAAGATGTGAAGGACTGCATTCACACACAGGACTGCAGCTCCTGCTGGACAAGTAATGCTTAGCAGTGTTGCACGTGCTCAGAAGCAGAAAAGTTTCCTGACGTTGGAGCGGTCAATTATTTCTGATTAAATTTGAAGTGAGATGGTTGAAGGCTCCAGAAACAAAATCAACTCCCAGAGCTGAACCACAATGTTACTAAACCTCAAGGTGTTGTAAAGGGGGATTCTGAGTCTCTGTAGGGCTGGACCTACAGATGCTCCTGAGCTGGACCTCCTGAGATGCTCCTCTGCCCATTAGTTGAAAGAACTCCTATGCACAGCAACTTAAGGAAGACTAGAAGGTTGTATTCTAATATCTGGGTATCCTTCATGCAGCGTATGAAGTCAGTTTTCCCAATTAATAGATTCCAAGATTACTAAACCTTTTCTTCAGTTTTTTGTCAGCACCAGTAATCTGGATCTTCTCTCCTCTAAAGTCTACTATCATACTGCTGTTAAGCAATGAGTGCTTCCAGTCTGTTTTAGGTTTCTGATTTCAGCTAGTGTGTACATGTGTATAGACACAGTCATTTCAGTGTGGATCTCTTCTGGTGGTTTGATGTCCTTTAAGTATTTGGCATTTCAGTTGCAGCTGTTCCCAAGTGATGGTCAGGGGTGCTCAGTGGTCAAGGACACCTGCAGTGCCAGGCCCCATGAGTAGGATGCTTTAGAGGCTTGATGCACTTTACTGTGAAATCTCACATTTAATGTAGGGTAATGTTCTTAGTGTAAAGTAAAGTTGTTTAGTGTAAGAGGAGAAAAGGGACAGGAAGGGAAGGGACAGGAAGGGAAGGGACAGGAAGGGAAGGGAAGGGAAGGGAAGGGAAGGGAAGGAAAGGGAAGGGAAGGGAAGGGAAGGGAAGGGAAGGGAAGGGAAGGGAAGGGAAGGGAAGGGAAGGGAAGGGAAGGGAAGGGAAGGGAAGGGAAGGGAAGGGAAGGGAAGGGAAGGGAAGGGAAGGGAAGGGAAGGGAAGGGAAGGGAAGGGAAGGGAAGGGAAGGGAAGGGAAGGGAAGGGAAGGGAAGGGAAGGGAAGGGAAGGGAAGGGAAGGGAAGGGAAGGGAAGGGAAGGGAAGGGAAGGGAAGGGAAGGGAAGGGAAGGGAAGGGAAGGGAAGGGAAGGGAAGGGAAGGGAAGGGAAGAGATACTCACAACTGCATTATGTTCTGACCTGTCCTTACATGCCTTGTGGTGCTCTGCAAGCCCAGGCTGTCACTGCCAGTGCTCTGGTGTTTCCCATGCTGTGGGGCTGCCAGTACTCCACCTGCTCTCCCTAGCAGAGCCCCAACAGGGCTTGCTGGACTCAGGGCTGCCGCAGGGCGAGGTAGCTTCTTGGTGCCTTGGTGTTGTCATTTTATGGTCTTCAGGGTATAATATAACATTGTTTCATGTTCTGGCCTTTCCCAGGTTTTCAGCTATGTGACAGTAGGAACCAGTCTATTTGCACAAGTACCTTTCTATGGAGGCAGAGGATGGTTTCCTCTCGAAGGCACAGACCGTGTGACAGGTACAGTGGATGTAGCCCACCTGCTGTGCTTCAAGAGCAGCAGGCAAATTCAAATGTAGCACTCTCTTAGATTTCCTTACTAAAGTGTAAGCTAAAAATCTCAAAATGACGTGAAATCCATAAACATTCACCCACTTCTGTTTAGCAGCTTCTAAAAGGGCACAACCTGGTGTTACTGTCTCAGGGTTGCTTAAGACATGCTCCTGCCATACTATCACAGCATCCAGCTCCAGTAAAACACTGCAGTGGGAATAAAGGCACTTCAGCCCCAAGCAGCCAGCAGCCTGTTTTGGAAGGCTGTAACTCATTCCAGCTGCAAAACAGTGACCAGTGGGGATAACTGGAGCTATAACTGGAGCTCTCAAAGGGGTCACTTAAAGTGGGCTCACTAACTGCCTCATCCATGTTAGCTGCAGTGAGCAAGCATTGCACCAAAGCCTTTTTAAAATAAAGTCCTGGGATTTGTTCTGCTTAAAGACTACATTTGGCTGAGTTGGTGGTGGAGGTGTATTGCCATGTTTCATGTCATTCACAGGTTTATTTAAAGCCCATGTTCTAGAGTTAGCATAGTTAAGTAGGAGAATCCCTTAGAAGTGATGGAGGTTCTGAGAATATCAGATCCTAGTTCTTACACAACCTGATAAAAAGAGATAGCTACAGAAACTGAACATTATGTTTTATGGGTAGTAGGATACTCATGAAAATGTGCAGAAAGAGCGTTTCTCAGTGTTTCTGGAATAGTAAAACACCACCATAAACTTAGCAGTTCTCCGAGTAAGTGTTATGGTTAATAGGCATTATATGTTACCATATATCTTTCATGTAGATTTCACTTTGTATTTCCTTCAGGTGTTCTCTTCATGCATTTATTTAGGCTTCAAAAGCAGTGATTTTATTATAAAAGCTCTGAAAACTGTTTCCTTTTCCCCTGTAAAACAGTGACAACTCAACAGATCTAGAGATGAGCAAGAAACAAGGATTTTGGGGTCTGGATAGATGTAAGAACCAAACTTCACCAGAGCCTGAGGTCCTCAGATGAGTGCTTTTGATTTGGGCTTTTAGAGAAATGCACTGAAAGCCACAAAGTTTAAATCTTCTTTTTTATATTCATAGGCTCAAGGCATAATGGCATTTTAGACCAGCCACAGAACACATAAGAAGCAAAAATTTTAATCAAAATTTACCATGGGAAGGCAAAATACTAGGTTTTACTTTTATATAGTTGCTTCTTCCATTAATTTTCCAGAAAAGAATGGTGACTTTTGGTTTCAGATATTCTCCAGTAGCAACTTGAGATATTTTTAAAGAAATTCTGATTTGTTTAGGGGGTAGTGGACCACTGCCTTCTGAAAACCAGAACTTTTATAAATGTTTTCTGTTGTGGTTAACACAGTAAATCTCTAATTCCTTTTTAAAATCACAGCCAATGAAAAGAAAGTAATTTTTGTCTTGGTTCTGTTTTTCTTTTATTATCCATAGGCCAAATCCTGTTCCTGCTATCCTCTTTGTCAAAATGTCTATGGACTTTTTGGCACTAAAACTGACCCTTAATTTTGCAAGAGTTAGCTTAAAAAGATCAGCATAATTTGCAAAAATACAGTGATCAATAAATGTTTGTTTTGGTTTTTTAGCCCTGGCTCAGTATGCACCAATTTTGTTCTTGTGACATCTTTCCTTCCCCAGTTGGTGTTCTGGAAGTCTAGCTAAGCCTCTTATAATAATTTTCTCATTTACCAGTCATTTATTCCATTGCTTACCTCCCTCTTCTGACCCCAATGATTTGCTTACTTCATAGATTTGTTTTGAAAAATTACTTTCTGCACATTAAGACCAAACTCCCATGATCTGTATTTTTGTAGAACATTGATTCAAAGAAAACAAGAACATAAAAATGAAAGCTCAGGCTTATCTTCTCCTGTCCAGCTGCTAACCAAAGATTAAGGAATGCTTTTTAAGCCTTTGGAGCCACTAGTTCAAATTTTTTTCTACTGATAGCAAACAGTTATCTTGAAATCAGTATTTCATGGTAGTACTTTAGTTTTGATGGAAGTTTAGTCCATCGTCCTGATAAACATATGTTAACTTCAGTGTGGTGTTTTAAGTCAGACAGAAATGCCTGAAATCCATTACCCTGGGAAACCAATGTGGCAGGGAAGAATCTAAGTTATGTTTAGGTAACATCTGTCTGTGGCCCCCTTTTTTCCCCTATGGAGCAGCTCACAATCTGGGGATGATGACAAGCAAGAGCACTCTGTTACTGCAAAGGGAGAGTAAGTGATTTGCATGGAATCTGGGATATGCAGCATATCAGGGAATTAAGTCTTTAAAAAGAAAAAAACCAGCTGGACAACAGAGCAGCAGAACAGGCGGTCCTCACTGCACCATGAGGGGGCTGCAGGAGCAGTCAAAACCACAACTTTGTTGAAATGTTCTGGTGATTAAGAGCCTGAGGTGATAGTGGGAAGCAAGAGGAGCAGGGCATCCAGTGGAGGGAGCTGTGCTTGAGTCCTCATCCAAGCCTCTCAGCCCTTGAGAGGGAGTTGGATTTTAATGCTTATTGAGGAGATGAGCATGGTTTGGTGTCTTGGGAAAATGTGGTTCTTCTTCAGCCATCAAAGCAGAAGTGAGGAAATAACTAGCATGCCAGTGTCTGACAGGAGGGATTTAGGGAAACATGAGTTATTTCTCTGACTTCTTGTTTTTCCAAAAGCACCTGTTGGACCCAGCTCTCACTTCAAAAACAGAGAAATATTTGGAACTAGCGATTCCATGTAAATGTGTTTTATATATTCCCTTTTCACACGCTTGCTTTCTTCTTGCAAGGTTTTCTATTAGCTAAGATTTTTGTCTTTGTTCTCTGCAATAACCAGCAGACATGCCTGAGAGGAGGCACTCTGTGCAGTCTTCACCATTTCTACCCTTTCTTCCACTTCCCCTTGGACCAAGGAGTAAGGCAGCTAAGGAGACACCTTGAATTAAATATTGTAGCCAACTGCTCCAGTTCCTGCCTACTGGTTAGGGAGCTTGTTCAGGCCATGTTCCTCTGTCAGGTGCCCTATGACCTGTGCAATCCAATGGCGTAAGTTTTCACTGCCCTCCTATTCATGTTTAATGAGATTATCTCTGAAAGTAGAGAAGTCTAGTCTGGGATTTATACTTCTGCTCCAGTGCAAGGTCTGCTTCTCTCCAGGTTACTGTGTTACTGCTGGGACCCTTTTCCTGACTTGTATTTTTGATACGCACAGTAATTTTTAACAATTCCCTCAAACTCTTTTTCCTTTTAAGGCAGCATAAAGAATCTCTTATCCAAGCATTGCAAGAAAAATTAGAAAGTAGTTCTGCAGATTTGAAGTTAAGTTGTGGCAAAGCTATCAGAGAGAAGATGGAGGTGTTTGAATTATGTAAATTCTGAAAATCTCCATCCTAAAAAAAATTATTGGCTAATACTGACAGTCCTACCTCTCCTTTCAGCTTCCCAGTGGAAGTTTAGAGAACTGGTATTTGTGATGACTCTCTTTCTGTGGGAGGCCTCCATGAGGTGTGGCATTACCAGTCAGTCTGTCTGGTATTGTGCAGGTTTCTTTTCTAAATAGACTGAAATGCTACTTCTGGATTTTGATCTGACTGTTCATCCAGAAGAGTAGTTACACTTTCCTAAAACTGTATCTGCTTTGCCTGAAGTTGCAGATAGCATCTGTGTTTTTTTGTAAGGTTTTTTTGTTAGGAGGTCCCTTTTGGAAAATGCAATATTTAGTTTAAGTTCGGTTTCATTTTGAAATTACTTTCTTTAAAAAAAGGCATAATTGATTTTGCACTCAAGGCTTTTTCTCTATTTTAACCATCCTAGAGGTGTCTCTACTTGCCCAATGATTCCTTGAGAAAGAAACTCCTTCAGTTTCTGCTTTTAAGAGAGAGAAATAAATAATTCTTGAGTCATGACAAGTATGATGGTTGCATTCCTTCGGTCTTTCCCTGTCTTTATTATTGACCACTTGACTCCCCAGTGCTCTCAAACTCTTCCCTACCTGCATGGATGGCCTATTCTTCCTAGGGTTGTCACCGCAGATCCATGTGTGATCTGCTTTTAAAACAGTGAGCATTTTAATATCTCTGCTAAAATTCCCGACTTCTTATTTTTGTAAATATTTTTAATAACTTTAGTTCTTATATTACTTTAGTGGGAAGCAAGTGAGCATTGCAAGTCCTCTTATAAGTTTCTTCATTATCTTCTGTGATTTGCTTTTTTCTTCAGCAATATCACCAGTCTTCCTAAAGCCTGCACCCAGATTGCACTTCTTAAAATGAAAATACTATCTTCCAGAATCGTAGCACAGTCACTTTTCTTCTGAGGCTGCATGTTGCTCCTCCTGCTAGCACTGTCCAGTTTTGCAAGTTCAGCATTTGTGACTTCTTTGGTCCCAGGCTGGGATTCCTTTTAAGCCTTTTGGGCTCTGCTTTCTTCTTCTTGCCAGGTCACACTAATGATGTAGATAAGCCTCACTGATTCAAAACCTGGGAATATCCCACTTTCTTGGCCATGGGTACTTATAGTGCAAACAGTGGCTGTGTGAGGGTTACATGTGCAAATATGTTTTATTAATACATTTTATCCCCTCTACTCTGCTTTTGTGGGACCCCATTTGGAGCACTGTGTCTAGCTATGAAGTCCCCAGCATAAGAAGGACACAGAGCTCATGGAATGTGTCCAGAGGAGAACCACAAAAATTATCAGAGGAACGAAGCACCTCCCCTGTGAAGCCAGGCTGAGGAAGTTGGGGTTGTTCAGCCTGGAGAAGAGGAGGCTCTGAGGTGACCTTATAGCAAGCTTCCAATATCTGAAGGGGGCATACAAGAAAGTTGGGGTAGGGCTTTCTACATGAGTGTGTAGTGGGAGAACAAGGAAAATAGTTTAAAACTTGAAGAGATGAGATTTAAGTTAGACATTAGAAAGAAATTTTTTAATTTGAGGTGTTGAGACACTGGCACAGGTTGCCCAGGGAAGTTGTGGCTGACCCCTCCCTGGAAGTGTTCAAGACCAGGTTGGATGGGGTCTTGAGCAACCTGGTATAGTGGAAGGTGTTCCTGCCCATGTTGTAACTAGATGATCTTAAAGGTCCCTTACAATCCTAACCATTCTATGATTCTATGATTCTGAGGTTATTTAATGGTGACCAGTAAAGGTGAAGCAACAACTTCAGAATTAATGCTTTAAACATAAAAAGTCACTGCAGGTTTTCTCTGTCAAAAGTAAAGCAAAGTACAACATTTACATGGGCTGTGTAAATATACAAAGCAAAAACACTGCAGAGAATTGTTTACAAAGGCACATGTTTAGCCAATATCATTGTGTTCCAGCAGAAAGTAGAAGTGTCAAATGAAAAGTCCTGGGCAGTCTTATTTTGTCAGATGCCGTGAGTCTGTGGAACAACATTAATTGAGTAGTTCTTATGCTGAGTTGCTGTTAAAGATAGTCAATGCACCCACTGAACAGTTCAGCAACAGCTTTATAATTTACTTTCTAGTTGATGTTCATAACTTTGCCAACTTATTTCACATATAGCAATTTAGTGATATGGTTTTGCCTTTAAAGGTTAGACATCTCTGAGATGAATAGACTTCCCAAGATGCTGTAATTCATATTTGTTTGCTCTTCCTCTTTCTTAATCTCTCAAAGCAGATGTTGCTGCTCTTGACTTCACCTGCCAAAGCATCTGGGTGCAGCAGTTGATAGGAAAAGCAGGATGGCCATCTGAGATGTTTGTAGCTAGCCAAATGGAAATCATGGTCTTTGACTCAGCAGGTGATCTTAGCTGTACAGATGGCTGGGGGAACGAGGGAATGAGATCTGTGTACTAGCTCTGGTCATCCTCTATTCCCTCTGCAAAATATTCTCCATTTGAAATGTCAACCAAATACGGCTGCAAAACAGAAGCTGCCTAAGTTGCTGCAGTTTTCATGGGACATATACATGTAGGTGGAAGTGAGAGACCTCGTTCACCCACAGAGGAAAAGGCAGAAGACCTAACAGGTCTTGTTCTACACCCAACTGGTCAGTGAGCACCTCCTGAGCACTGCTGGGAACCTGGGTCATGGATGATGCCCTTCAGCAGAACAACTGGAAGTGTATGGAGTGAGGCAGCTTTAGGAGAGGAAGCTTCGCAATGACCACTGTGAGAAAAGCATCTTCAGATCCGAGCTCAGGCCCATCCTTGCACTGCCAGCACATCCAGATGCCACTGCAGTGTGGTGGGAGGTGTTTGCCAGGGTCCCTCTGTGCTCAACAAAGAGAGCAACTCAGCTGGACTAAAGCATGTGTTGCAAGAAGTCCCTATTCCTCTCTGTTCCTATCTCATTTTGGTGAAGTGAATCTGAACTTTGGCAAGTAGGGTGGCAAGCTAACATCCTTCTCATTGCAGAGAGGCACATTCATGTCTCACTTCCTGGAGGAACCATCATCATGCCATGGTGTCATGGAAATGTATCACTTCCTCTTCTGGGTAGGTCTTTGGTGGCAATGCTGTCAGTTTGCAGTGGCACCTGGGGTCAGAGGTCTGAACATGTGTACCATTGCTGGTCCTCTGGGATGCAGCATCACAGACTCAAGGCAGCTGCTGGGCTGTAAGAGACACAAGAGCATAAAAAGCATGAGGAAATTTACTCGTGTGGAAAAAAAAAAAAAAAAAAAAAAGAAAGGCACACAGTGGATTAGATAAAGATTTGAGGTATGTGTTCTGGATAAAGTTCTGCCTGATTTCCACTCTGGGTGCTTGTGCCTTCTTGGAGTGTTGGGTTTCAAGTGATAGTATATATGAAAAGATACTATGTCAAAGCAAGTGGTGGAGCTGCCTGATTTCTACTCTGGGTGCTTGTGCCTTCTTGGAGTGGTTGGGTTTCAACTGATTATATATAAGAAAATATACTATGTCAAAGCAACTGGTGGAGCTGCCTGTTCCAGCTGGGGTAATGTTCTACTCTCCTATGTAGCTTCCCTTCCCTCTTTTCCCTTACTTGCTATGTTTCTTACATCAGCTCTTTCTTTTCTGCAGCTATAACTAGCAGAGGTGGGTACTGAGGAAGAAATGCCTTTTTTTTCCAGAGCCATAAAAATAGTTTCCTTGGTTTTATTAGCAGTGCATAGATGTGAATTCAGCCTTCCCTCCAAAATAGACAATGAGAAGGAAGTACTCAGTTTGGCAATTCTTTTGGGGTTAGAAACATTGCTGCTTTCAAAACATGTTACCAGAGTCATTAATAAAGTGCTAGAACCAAGAACTTCGACCAAACAAAACTACGGGAAATTACATTTCTCTGTCCTGAGCCATATAAAAAACATTCATGCTTAAATCATATTGAAAGTTTTAATGGCACCTCTCTCCCAGTAGAACATGGAGAAAATACAAGCGTCCTGTAATAGGATTGTTGCTCATTACAACTAAGTAGAATTTGGCTCTCTTTCCGTTTCACTGCAAATGTTTAGTGAGAGTGTTTATGGGATCAGAGACTAAGCAATGGTAGTGCAGATATGTAGTTTCATTTTTCCAAGAGCATGAACCAGGAAACTTTCTCCTAATGAGTAGGTTTATCCCATCTGAGAACAAGGACAAGTCCATCCCATTCCTGTTCAGTTTCAGTGACTAGCACTGTGATTATCTCCAGAGTGTTGACTGAATACACAGTCAATATATACAAAATCACTGGGGGAATCTCTTAACATTTAGCAGAGTCTGAGGGCATTGGCTGTAAAACATATCAGGAGGCCGAAGTGTATTCCTTGTGGGGCTGAAATATTTGCTGTCTCTGTTATTGACTGTGATTCAATAATCAGAGGAGAGATGGCCTGACTTTCATTTAATGTGAGAATGGGCCATACTTATCTAGGTAAGGGGAAGTCTTATCATGCTGTACTTCAGACTGGGGCACAGCTGCTGCTGCACTCCTGGGTCTGTGTGCACAGGCTGGCCTCCTCCTGCTCCATGTGGGTTTGCCTTGTAAGGGAGACCAACTTCATCTTTCCCTAGCTCCAGAAAATGTGGCAGGGCCTCCTTCTGCTGTGTGTGCAACCAGGGAGGGTGCAGCAGTGGAAGTCCTTGAGGCTGGGGGGGAAAACAGCACTAGAGCCCACTGAGGTTTTTCTGGGGTCTGGGAAATATCCCCCTTAGTAACTCTGAGCTCTGCTGTCCTCTGCAGTGGCATCTGACAACATGGCTGTTCATGTTCTAACATCCAAACACCATGGCAGTGTTTCTGCCTCAAAGTGCTGGACGCTACCCTTCAGTTCCAAGATTTCCCTGTCTGACTGACTTTATCCAAGGGCCCAGAACTGTTGCCTCTCTAGCTACCATCTGCAATAGGCTCTCTGACTCTCTCCCCTCCACTTGCTGCTGCACGTGTGCAAGATGGGTCAGAGGACATTGCTTACAGAACGGGTGGCCTCCTCCTCTGCCCAGAGCCAGAAACTGCTGCAGCTCCTGTGAGTGATGCTGCTCTTGAGAAAACTGGGACTGGGAATTGCTGTTCCATTACTTTCCTCCATTACCCTTCTTTGCTCCAACAAATTTTTCATTACTGCTCCTGTGTCGTAGACAGGTGAGCTCCAGAAGCAGCTGCCCTACTCAGATGAGACAGTTTGTTCTTTCGCTCTGTTTTCATTGATTACTCATCTCTTTATATAGCCTACTTCATGAGTCACTTTGCCTACCTACCCGCAACCAATGTGGTGTGCTATCCATCAGTTCCTTTCTCAGCAATTATGAGCTTTTTATTGCTGGATTTTTCTCTTAAGGACTCCTCCTAATGCTAGCATACTTCATTAATTTCTAATTTTGCAAACCACAAATTGTGACATAGCTGCAGGAGCTGGAAATAGAACAACTACATACCCTCTCCTAGAGGTACTCATACAGAGCTGGAAGGAAAGTAAGGCTGAATTTGCCAGCAAGTCCCTTACAATTGCTTTCTATGAACATAGATCGAGCCAGATTTTGTTCTCACATAACTTGTTAATTTCAAATTTGTTTGGTTGGACTCAGGGGATGGAAGTTTGTCGTACAGATGGAACAGGACTTTGCTTCATACTGGAAAAACCTAAATTCTTCAAATATCACCACAGCCTTAGCATAGTAGCATGAGGTCCCAGATATACATAAACTTGATCATGCTTTTATAGATTACTCCACAACATTGTCTGGCAGACAACTTAATTACAGATTATTTTCTGATCAGTCTCTCCTAGTGGTACTCTGAAGAATGGAGGTGAAAATCCCTAATTCTATTGCTGTCATGTTATGATATTATAAATATCCATATAAAAGATCAGTTTTGGTATTGACTCTGGGACAATGTTAACTTGACATCAAAAAACTTATAGTTGCAATTTGCATGTCTTGGACTGAATATACCTAAGACTGTTGTTTTTCTTTGCACATGAAATGAATATCAAGCAGGTGTGGGGCACAGGAACAGTCATGCAGGATTAGTGATATGAACAGCCTATCATGCATCCCTGAAATGAATCTCAATATATTCTCATTCAATCTTCCTGTCTCCTCATCTGAAGGAGAAGAAGGGGTGTTGGTAATTTCTGTCATTCCCCCTAGAGAAATTTTTTTACAGTATTAGAACTGAAAGAGCAAACTTCTGTTCTCTAGCCACTGTGATCCCAACAGGGAAGGATACACTCTCTGAAGAAATGATAAAGCCAGTCTTTGGTTTTCCACTAATCTCTCTGGTATAACTTCCAACTTAAATAGAAATATATTTTGCAACCCAGAGAGTACAACTCCATTCACAAATGAAACCAGACCATTAAATTTGTTGTACATAGGTCTTGACTGCTGCAAATCAGAGCTGTGTTCAGGCTGCTTGCCTCAGACTGGGGAGCCCTGTGCCCAGAACCCTGACTGATCTGGTCTCTCTGGGTATTGCCATGAGTGGGCATGTGTCCCTTCTGAGGGGTCCAGAATGGTTATTGCCTATCGCCTGCCACTGGGCTGGGAATTATTTGCCTGATCTTTCAGGACTTGCAAAGCTACCTATACCCCTCCAGGATATATTCTTTCCCTGGCACATTCTGCTATATTGCAAATGATGGCTATCAAGGGGTAAAATAGCTGGGGCTTTTTCTAGCATGAATTTTTTTAAAAAAATAAAGTCTTTTTTTTTTTAACCTCTGCCATTGTGTCCTGTACATTCAATGAAATGGTGATATACCTTTTCTGTTTACACACACTTTCCATCAGTGCTTCAGCCAGGTGAGCTAAGCTGTACCTTGGGACACAATTTACAAGTCGTCCTTCTCTGTACATTCCAGTCCTGATTTAATCCAGGTTTATCTCAGCTTTGCATTAGCTGATCAGGAATAGGTTTAAACTGAAGTGGACAAAGGCACTCAAACTGAAGCAAGAGTGTTCTCACAGAGTATCATGGTAGCTAGCCTGAATGGGAACAAAATCCATGTGTAGAAATCTTCTTTCCTAGTATTTGTCTTTGTCATCTTTTCCTTTTAACTGAGCCTCTCCTCGATCCCACGTTTTCCTTCTTTCTGGTGGCCCATGTCTGTGGCAGAGCTAGTGTGACTGGGGTCTCGAACTTCAGAGAAAGCTATACATACTCAAAATTGTAGTCCTTTTAACAGCAATGAAATCTTACCAGGTGGTAGTTCCCCCACTTGTCAAGAGGATGCACAGGTTGTGGCAGGGGACTGAGTGCTGGGCCACACCTGCTACTTGTCAAAGTGGGCTGCCTCTCATGGGGCACCATCCTCACTGCAAAGAGAAAATAGAGCATCATCCAGACCATGCAGAAAATGAAGCCTGAATTTCCTAAACAGTGGAAAAAGAATAACAGGGCAGACAGGGGAGGGCTCAAGTTTTCATGTTCACGCTTGGCAAAAGTAATGACCACGTTTGAATGGGAGGCTGCACTGTCTTTTGCTAGCAGTGTTTTCATTTGCAGGAGTTTCATTACATGGCAGGGGGGTAAAACATGGGTCTTGGCATCACCATGCCCATGAGAAAGGTCAGCCTAAGCAGTGGAGGCATCAAGAGACCCCAGTGAGCTGTGCAGTAAATTTGCTGGATGTGTCCTATTGCTTTCACTACAGCAATAAGCTCTTGGTTTGTTCTTCAAGAGCAGACCAATAGTTATAAAAATCTGTAAGGTTCACTCAACAATCTGCTGTTAGGAATGTTCAGTTTCTCTTTCAAATATATCAATACAATTTTGTTCTTCAATTTCTTACCTCTCTTTTCTCTTTTTTCAGTTTTGTCTGTGGAAAGATAAAGCGACTATGAAAAAAAACACCTCAAAGTTGGCAAAAAAACCTGACAGCATTTGGACAATGTAAAAATAAAGTAACAGAATTTGAAGAAGTAGCAAACAAAAAAGCAATTTTTTTTCCTGAACCCCAATTCCAGTTGATGCTGAGTTATTTCATTTCTTTGAGAGAGTTTGTTCAAAGAAGAATTTTCCATTTCTTTTGATGATGCTGTAAAGCAGGCAGTCCTGGTGATGACAGGGCAGCCTGCTTGCCCAGCCCCATGCAGGGATGTGTGTTCTGTCACCCCCTGCTCCTTTGGGTTAAAAAGGCTGTGAAACCAACAGTCAGAAAATTAGCTTAGCTTACTGCAAGGGCTGGATTTTTGAACTAGTGACACACAATCTTTGAGTAAGTCTTTTGCATTTTTTTTATATTGCCCAGCTATTATAATTTATACCTAGGTTTAAAAAAGTCATGGGTAATTTAATAGTCACTTGGAAGTCACAAAACTATCTTAACTAGTTTGTCCAGAGCAGCAGTCCAGAGCACACAGGCCAGCACATCACTCTTGGAGGGAAAAGGGAAAAATAAATCCACAATGGGCAGTCAAGAAACAGGCAGCCAGCTGGTAAGCTTGTAATTAACCCCTATTACCAAATATGTGTTTCATGCTACAATATAGTCTCTTTTAATTTTTTTGTCCCTGATTCTTACTAAATAGCTTATTGTGCAATATTGTGAACAATCTCATTATATGTGAATATTTGAATCATAGTAAACTGCTGACCTCAGTGATATCTTTGAGTCATGCCTTCTGAAGGCTAATGAATAGTGGGAAATCTAGGATTCCTAGTATGTGATGAAAGTTATTATGCATTCATTATTAAGTATATATTAAATACATTTAATATAAACCATTTTTCTCAGAACACAGTTCTGTATGTACAGTCCTCAGTGACACTGGTTGGTAATTTGCCGTAGCTCTCACTGCACTCCATTAGAGCCCACAGAAACGCTCTCTGCTTTGAAAACTTCCCAATTAGCTGTGTACCTGGGAAAAGGACCTGTGGCAGCTCTAAGCACACTCTGTCCAAGGTCAGCTCATTGCTACTTACAGAAACAACAGTTACGAAATTTCTCTTCCATTAGCAGAAGAAAAAACTTTTTCTTTTGGTTAGAGTGTTCAGGTCCAGGTTTTGAAATGGACTCCTTAGAAACCTGCAGACAAGGGAGCTATAAAGAATAACAGATAGTGGCTTGTTTTAATATCTCATTGAAAATGTTGTTTTCCTTTCTGAAGTATTTGCAGCTCAGAGCAGTTGATCTAGTTTTGCAGAGACAGCTGCAATAAGAGACCTTGTGGGTCATGCTTGTAAAATGTTCTCTTGAAACAGGCTGGAAGCCCTGATATGCTTCAGCGATCAGTGAAAAGTTTGTTGACTGATTTAAAAGTAACTGGATTGAACTGTGAACAGCGTGAGTCACAGATCATTATGGCTGATACATAACAACCTTTTAATTATTTGAACATTAGCCTCCGGTTTGAAGTAAGTTGAAGAAACTGGATCACCTTGTTCATTTAGATAATGAAATCTTCCTGCTATCCCTTCCCCTGTCACCACTAGGGCTTGGGTGAAAGTCTGGCTTCACTGAAGCCAGTGACACAGTCCCTGTTGATTTAGATGCAAACAAACTTCCACACCTCAGTACTTACTCTGGTTTCTTAAGTCTCAATTTCTTATCCTGCATTTTCAAAGCTCTTTTCTGCAGTCTCCTTGCATCACACCCATGACATGGGTGGAGTGGCTGACACCACAGAAAGCTGTGCTGCCATTCAAAGGGACCTGACAGGATGGAGAGTTGGGCAGGGAGAAATTTTATTAATTACAATGAGACCAGGTGTAAGTTCTTACATCTGGGAAAGAACAACCCCAGGTACCAGCATACGTTGGGGACTGAGCAGCAGCAGAGGGGAAAGGGACCTGGGGGTGCTTAAGGATGGAAGGATGACCATGAGCCAACAATGTGCTCTGTTGGTCAAGGCCAATGGCATCCTGCGGTGCACAATAGGACAAGGGGCATTGGTTATAAGCCATTAAATAATAAAATTTAAATAAATGGAGCATAGGTGGTTCCATATAAATATTAGGAAAAATTTTTTCACTGTGAGGGTGGCAGAGCACTGGTGCAGGCTGCCCAGGGAGGTTGTGAAGTCTCCTTTCCTGGAGATATTCAAAGTCCACCTGGATGTGTTCCTGTGTGACCTGCTACAGGTGACCCTGACTTAGCAGGTCGGGTTGGAATAGATGATTTTTCAAGGTCCATTCCAACCCCTAACTTTCTACGATTCTGTGACAAGGTCAGAACCTTGATGTCCCTTTTGAAACATGCTCTAAATGAACATCCTTAAGAAAGGCAACCCCCTGTGGCTTTCCTTGCTAGGTAGGAAGGTGTCTGTCCAGACAGACAGGTGGTGGGGACCCCCCAGTGTGTGCTACTACCTCCAGCAAAGGCTTCAGATGGAAAAGGCAAAAGTCACCAGCTTCCTACCCCATGTCTGTGCCAGTGGCTGGAGTATGATTCTCTCCACCCATTTAAGGGTGGCAGGGAAATGGCCAAGCAGCTGAGTCCAGTGTCTGCTCAAGTTAAAAGATGACTTCAGGAACCAGGGATGGGCTTAGGAAGGAGGAAGAGGGTGCTCCAGGTCTCCCAGTCTGCCACTGGTTAACACAAACACAAGGTTTTTTGGTTGAAAATCATATTTCTCAGATTTTGGCCTGCCAGACTGCTATTCTGCAGTGGCTTGCAGCATGCTGGATTGAGACACCCACTGCCAGCCCTGGCTTAGTTTATAAACTCTGAATTTTGTCCCAGAGCTCTCTATAATCTCAGTCCCTTTGGTTTTGGATTAGACTGTGTGACAATTGAAGTGCCTCTGCCAAGCACTGGTTGCCTGGAGGGGGTTAGTATCCCCAGCCTCGGACATGCTTGAAGACCCTGGGCAACTTGATCCAGCATGAAAATACAGCTTCACTCAGCACTACTCAGAGCAGAAATTTGTGCTTGAGGACCCTGAATGGTGCTATGAAATAAAAATGTCTATAGAACATCTACTCTTTTTCTGTGAAAGTTGCAAGTAACAGAGTATGTTTTGTGCATAAGTAAATTTTATTTGGTCTGTAAAGGACACTGCTGTAGATCTAAAATTAGTTGCATTCATCTCCATTTTATCTGTTTATGCACATTTTACAAGACAGTTGGAACCAGGGAACCCCAGGTTTCACATCCATACAACATGAAGTTTGGCTTTATGTGGTGAGACAATTTTTCTTTACTCAGATTGGAATTAAATTGGTTTGTTTCCTTTTCACAGTAGATAAAATATTTTTTTTTTCTTATTCTTCTAGTTCTCTCGTTTTTTTTTTTTTTTGTTTTTATCCCTTTCAGGCATGGGAGGAATATCTCTGTAGTTATATAAGGAAAGAAGGTGTGTGAGTGGGTTGGTGACATACTTCAGTGAGGTGGAGATAATCCAGTTTCCGAAGCCAGGTGGTTAAGGAGATCATCACAATATCCCTAATGTTATTGTCCAGTTATTCTTACATTGCATGGTCAGAGGAGCATTTATTCCCATCTTTCTGAGTAACCTAAAAGTCACTTTCTGCTAATGATGTGGTGCTGCTGCTTCCAAAAATGATCCTTCCCTCCCCCCAGTTGTCATCACTTCTATGCTGCATGCATGCTGCCCCCTGTTAGACTAGATTTAAGACCTGGTTGGTTTGGAAATTAAACTGTGGGCTGACTCTCAGTTACTTTTTTGCCAGATCAACTATCTGACTGACTATCTGACTATTGGTGTATCCACAAGCTTGGCAGCTCTGGCAAAAGGAGGAGATTGAGTCAGAGCCACCCCTTTTTACAAGAGCCTGACAGTGTCAGCATAGTGTCCTTGAGGACAGGGGAAGTGTTGGGCTGTGCAGCTCTTCCACCAGCCCCATTACTGCCCCCATACCCACACCTTCCTTGTGGTTCACCCCTTCAAAGGGATAACCAGACTACCCCCTACCATAGCACAGGAAATGTGACTATGAGAGGCAACAGGCTCTCATGTGAGTCTCAATGAGAGACACCCTGGTCCTGCTAAATGGACCCAGCCAGTGGGTCAGGGTGTCTGAGGTGTTTTTCTGATTATCTTTTGCCTGTGCATGAGTTTGCCTTATACTAGATAAAGCATTGCAAAGGCTTATTCTTCTCCATGATTTTGTGTGGCAGTGTGACTGCTCTGTTGAGCTCAAGTATTGAACTGTGGTCTTTAATGACATGAAAACCATTTACATTAGCAAATACTTGACACCTGTAATTGCTATGAGCTGAAAATTATTTAGAGGGTTAGTGTGAAGGTCATGTTTCTCCTTAGTAAACTGTGATAGGACCAGAGGCAACGAATGTAAGCTGCACCAGGAGAGGTTTAGGCTGGATGTTAGGAAATATTTTTTCACTGAGAGGGTTGTCAGGCATTGGAATGGCCTGCCCAGGGCGGTGGTGGAGTCACCATCCCTGGAGGCATTTAAAAGGCATTTAGACCTGGTCCTCAAGAACATGGTTTAGAAGTTGGCTATGGTGTTGGTCAAAGGTTGGACTGGATGATCTTGCAGGTCTCTTCCAACCTAAACATTCTGTGATTCTGTATTACTTAAGCCTCTAGAGTGTACTGAGTTCATAGCTGGGTTGTTACTTAAACCCATTCACATAGTGCCTCCTGTTCTTCAAAATGTGGAACTAAACATGAAATGCCCTGGGCAGCCCCTTTCATGGTATTTCTGTGTACATGTGTTTGCAACAGCTGCGCTCCTTGCCACTGAATTGCCCCATCCTCCCCACACCGCCCCACATCCTCTTCTCATCCCACAGATCCCAATGCAGCACCAGCTGTGGTCATCATGCTCACGTGGAAAGTTAGAGGAAAGGAGCCACTGCAATCCTAACCTTCCCCAGCACCCCTGGGAGGGACATGCACCTGAGATGAGCACCCCAATGGGTGTGGAGTGAGGGGTTCAGTGTCAGCTGGAAGGGAAAGCTTTTGTGTCTGGGAAGGCAGTGGAGACTTGTATTATGTGATCATAAACTTGTACTTTGTGATCATAAACAAATGTATTCTCACAGGATTTTCTTAGTACAAACTTCACAACAGTGCACACTAATCTCTTTTTAAAACTGTTCACAGTAGAGGTGAGGCCCAGGGCACCTGAAAACTTGCAGGAAAACTTGGTGGTTTTTATTACCTTTAGCTAATCCATACAGATGCCATCCCATTCAATTTTTCAGGCACTTCCAGTACATGGTTTTAGCCATGAAATAAATGGGATTATTCTATGAAAGGGAAAAATTAGTCTCCCCCCCAGTGGCATTATTATAAAAGGGATTTTTCAATAATTTTTTTAATATCCCTTCTACATAGCCATAGATCAAAACACTCTCCAGATATCTCCAGATATCTGCTGTGCTTAAAGATGAGTATGAAATGGCTGGGAGCTTTCAAGAGAGAGGCATAGCCCTGAAAACAGAAAGTAGTGGGGTGGGGGAAGGAAAAATCCCAGGTGTATAAGACTTGCAGAATTTCAGTATCAGGGGTTATCCTTTTTCATATCTTCCCATATCTTTCAAAATTAGAATCCAGGACAAAAAACATCTTTCACAGATGCAAAGTTATTGGACAAATTTTACCTGAAAATTTTACTGTGATATTTACATTTCCTAGATAAGCAGCTATGTAACTGTGATTTCCCTGATTTTCGGGAAAGCTTAATAGGTGGCTAATTGTATGTGAAAAAGGCAATGCAAAGAAATTTTGTGTTTCACTTCATTCTCTCATGCTCCTCCTGCAAGCTGTCCTTTGTCCTTTCCCTTTCCCTTTCTTTTTACCTTCTTTTCAGTTCTTGAGCTCTGAGCCATCCTTATCTTTCCTACTGCCTTGTAAATTATGTCTCAGCTGAGATAATAAAGAAATAAACCCAATTATTAATTTGTGTAATAATATAACCTTATAAATTTAGACTAAAACCATTAATACGAGAAACACTAATTGTCTAAATGCTTTTTTACCACTTTGCTTAATATTAGTGGCTTAGGAACCCTTATTTACTACCTTATTTTTAGTTTTAATTGATAACTCTGTAAAGCTGTGATTTTCTTCTAGTTTCTGATGCCAAATATTATCCTGAAAACCCTGTTCCCTCATGGTGATGTCTTTCTATGCCTCAGTGTTCCTATGAAGCACATGTTACATCTTCTGTTGACTTTGTTTATGATTTTTTTTTTTTTAGTTTTCCAGTCAAGAGGGGAGTTGTGCTCTGCTCATGGTCCTGTTGCACATGGATTGTGTACACAAGACCAACATCTCCTGCAAAGCTGTGTTGCTCTTTCTGACACTTTTGGCCTAGCTGTAAAACTGGAGGGAAGAGAGACATCCACAGGTATCTGGTCTACAGATAGGTTTTCCATAAGAACAGAATCAAAGGATGACTCTCGTCAAGTGGAATAAACATTTTCCTTTGCCTCATAAGAAAATACTATATTGTTTCTTTTCTTTTAAGCATATAAAAGCATAAACTTTAGATAAACATGTAAATGTTTTTATGAAGTAAATGGAGTTAATTTACAGGATGCTGAAATTAAACATTTACTGCTTAAGAAAGAGTCGTCTGAGCCAAAACAACTAATATTGTTTAATCTTTAGTCTCTGAGTGTGTTGCAGAGTATGGTTATGTGCTTATACCCTTCTATCAAAAGTCCCTTCTCCTCTCTTCCTCTTTAATGGAAATTCATTTCACAGATGGCAAACTGTGGCATAGAGATGGTAAGAAACAAGTCCCAGGTCCCAGGGGGTTGGCAGAATAAAGAATCCTCTTCAGGTCCCTGCTCAGCTTGGAGCAGTTTGGCTCTTTATCAGATGTAGACATAGTTCTGAGCTCTGTGCATCCTTTGGGGATGCAGTTCACAAGAGTGATAATCTCTACCTGGCCAGGGCATCCCCAGAGCTGCTGATGGTGCAGATGCAAGCTTTCAGTCCAGGGCAGGCTCACTCTGCATTTCTGCCTTTCACCAGAGGGGAAAATAACAGCTGTTATGCTGCTCCCACACCCACCTCCAGCCCCAAAGTTTAGTAAAAAGCAGGGGGGAACAATTTGTAATTGATTCTATCTTTTCTCATTTCTTGTAGTGGATTAAAACCTGCACTCTCAGTCCAGGGAGGTCCTCCATGGAAATCAGTGGAGTGTTTGCATAAGGGCTTCAGGTGTCTGAAAGCAACCACCTGCCTCCAGAGTGAAGAAAATAAATTCCAGGCAGCAGTTCAGAAAAAGGAGCTGAGGGTTAAGTTCTCATATCTGCAGAGAACAGATCATGATGAATGAGAAATACGTTATTTCCAGTGTGCAGTTATGAATATGTGTACCAGAAACATGGTTCTTAAGGTTGAAAACAGCCACCATACTGTCCTGTCAACAGTAGCTTGTGAAATATCCCAGAAAAACCTACAACTCTGGCTTGAGTTGCTCTATGTCTTTGTCAATACAGAGCCACCTCTCAGTTTAAATACACTGCATAGCTTTTAAACATGAGTATCTTATACATAGAAAATCCCCCATACCTGAAGTGTGTGAGCTGGCATCCTGTGGCCTGGGTTGCTCAAAAGGTGAGCCTCTCTTGGGCGTATGCATTTAAAGTATACAGATTTTAAATGTTTATTTTTTAGTTTATACTTACACATAGATGTATAACTATGCCTATGCAAAAATAAAAGGTACACTCTACATTTATACTAAATGTCATTACTTCGAACTTGCCGTGTAAATTTGCCCAAATTTTTTAACGGGCAATTGACACAGGCAGCACTCATTTGCATGAGATGTGTCCTATGTGAGTTCTGAACTGTGGCTCTGGTGTGTGGAGCACGTCCCAGCTTTGCAGGCTGTCCTGCTGCCACCATCTCTGCACCTCTTGGTCTCTGCAAGAGATGCTGCTGCCCAAATGCCCAGCCTGGGTGAAGAGAAAGAGAAAGGTGTGAGAGGTAGTATGTGTTTAGCCAGTGCCAGGATCTCACCCACCAGCCTCTGCAATCTCTTCCCTTCTGTTGTGCTTTGTGCAGCAAAAATGGCTATGGTACCTGCAAACAGTGCCAAGATTTTTGCAGGTTTCAGATCAAAGTTGAGCTTTAAGGCAGATTTCAAAGAAAAATGAGGAGATGATGCCATGGGTACTTGGTTAGGGAATTTGCCTGTCAGGGAGGAAAATATGGCAGGAAGAACAAAAGTTTTGGCTTTAAAATGCCCTCCTGGAGGTAGGATTCAGCAAACAAGAGGTGAATGAGACTTGGACACAAAAGGATTTAAAGCTGAGGTGAGGTGTTTATCTTGGATTTGGCAGGCAAGAACTAGCCACTAGTGGTTTGACATAAATAAGCAGCTGGGGAATGATCTTCACAACAGTGGTATGAGTGCTGAAAGCAGGATGTGGTTTCATTTGACAATGCTGGAGAAAAAGGCATAGCTGTCATCAAGAGAGGAGCTGGCAAATGGCATAGTTCAGTCATGTGGTTGGTGGCTACATGACATGGACACTGTCTTAGGTTCTTGCAGCAAGCTGAAAGATTATGAAATGCACTGGACTCATATGCTGAGCAGTGTCTCTAGGTTGGAGGTGTTGCTCTCAGATGCATGAGGTTTGATGCAGGACTGGAGCTTCATGGTTACATTCATAGACACATCTGGGAGAGAGAGAGCTTGAGGGGTCAAATAAGAGCCCAGGTGGCCAGATTAAGCTTCAGCTGTGCACTGCTTATCACAGTGGGTATCACAGGGAGGTTGACTAAGAGCCATGCTTTTAGGGAAACCTGAGCTTGACAGGAATCCTAAATTAGGAATGGGCAAAGGGACCGAGATCTAAATTGCCATGAGTCTCTTCCCAAGCCTCAGATAAATTAACCATAGATTTTTATTTTTCCCTCTGTCCTTTCACTTCCCTGATTTTTGTGGGACTCCAAATAGAAATGCCAGAAGCTGGTTTTCTAGCATTTCCAAGAGAGATAAAATCAGAAAATCTACCAAAATTAGCTTAGTTCATACTCTTGGCATGCTATTTCAGATTGACTTCTAGACCAAAAAGTTATTTTGATCTAGGTATTTGTATACCTTCCAAGCATCTGGACTTCTTGAAGTCAGCTCAGCTTCACTCCATATACTTTGGTTGTGTTTCCTGCTGTACCACTAGAAGAACCACACAAATATTTAAGCATTGGAGGAACAGCCATATGGGGAAATTTTCCAAGAACAAAATACTTGCACTTGCTTAGCTGTGATTAAAGACAAGGTGTGATGAGGATAGACTTCTAGTCATGCTCCTGTCTCCTCAGAAAGAAAGGGGCAAATCCAGTATGTTAATAGGAGTAATAGAGTCCTGCTAAGCCTCAGGCTGTGGTTCCTAGTTCCATTCCAGTTCATGAAGTGGCCATTTGAGGTCTGCAGAGAGCTGGCAGGATATGTTTTTGTCTCCTTTCTTTCCACACTTTCTATTTCTTGTCTGGGGAGAGCAGATGGAAATTTCTTTATATGTTCATTATAAGCTGCAGCTAAAGAGGAAGAGGTCAGCTAGATCAGCTCTGACAGCAAGTGGTAGTTAACAGCACTTTCTATGTGCCTAGTAATCCTGGAGTAATTTTGTAAGGAAGAGTAGATATAGGAGTGAGATACTATGTTGGAAGAAGAGCAATCTTGGTATTATTATGCAGTAGAAAAAAATAATAAAATGTGTGCAGAGAAGGTAGCACTAGAGGACCTGAGAACTGCACCATGAGGAGGTGTTGGGATACTGAAAGGGGCTCTTTAAACCAGGCCAAAGTACGTGATTTTCTGTGTTATTTCCAGTGTATGTGGAGTAAGCAGGATATCTTCCTGATATTACATTGCAGAAACTGAGAAAGGCTAGCAGAAAGCTCAGCAGCTGGAAAGACAAAAAGAGGGTGACAAGAAGGTTCTTATCTGACCAGGTCACTATTGATTATGACACTAAAAATGAAGAATTTCCTGTGCAGCTGTGACTTCTCTCACTGTTCTGCACATTCTCAGATAGCCATGGAGACATCAATATTCTGCTCCCCAGAGCAGGTGGTGGATCTCTGATAACCTATTGATGCTGATAAGCTGTTTGCTAAACTGGAATGGTTCCACACCAAGGAATTACTTTTTAAAGGACTTGTGAACAATTCCTGCTCTCCATAGTAAAGAACCACATATAACAGAGGTTATAATCTCTAGCTGGCCAAACTCTCTGACCTAACGAAAACCTTAAAATAATCAAGTATCAAAGAAGCTATTTGTAGTTGCTTTTTAGAAGATACCTTAGAAGTGAAGCCAATGTAAAACCCTAAGAAAATGCCTAACATAGTCTGCATGTGGAACCAGAACTTTTCTGAAAGGGAAAAAGAAGGCATTAGAAAAATTCATAGTTCCTGTGGTTAGCACCTGCACTTGATTTTTTGACACCTTGTTTTTTCAAGGTTTCCCGAAGTCCATGTATTTATGGCATTACACAGATTTTGGAGACAAGGGTTCCTTTCTGTATGGGTAAGTTATGTGCTCCTTTCATGTTGTGTTTGTGACTTTGACTTATTCTTTGGAATACTTTGTGCTTTGTGGCCTGTTCTAATGCTTAGGTTTTTCCATTTTATGTGACCACAACTTGTGTAAGACTTTATTTGTGGCCCAAGTTCAACAGGGATCGTACAAAATACTTTTTTGTCTTTGATGATGTAATTATTCAATTGAAGCAGCATTACTCATGGTATTACACAGAAGTCTTCAGTATCCCAAATGTTTTGACAGAGCAGCTATACAATTTGAAAAATAGTAGCGAAGTGGATACAGGTGCTTTTTGCACTTCTTTAAGCTTGCAGCAGGTAGTTTCAGATGGTCAAAGGGTAGCAACCAGATCTACTAGGTCAATCAAACATAGCAGAAAAATAACTTTATTTTTTTCTCTCTAAAGGAAGGAAGGAAAGGATTTTAGTAGTACCAGGATGCTGGTCTTGAGCAAATAACCCCAGAGAACATGAGTCTTTCTCAAGTTTTCAGGGAACACAAACTTTGCATATGCACACAGGACAATTCAACATACTCTTGGAGATCAAAGGGCAGGCTGTATTGCTGGTGTAGACATAGCCATATTCAGTATATTAATATGCTGAGAAGGTGTGAGTTTACTTTTGAGATTTTGAAGTATGCTGAAGTATAAATACAGATCACCAGAACAGGGATTTATGGTCGATGAAGATTGCCAAGTGGTGTGGTAGAGGAGCAGAGATAGTGTTGGTATAGCAAAGATTAGAAAAGCAAAAGAAAGTAATGAGAAGTTTACAATATGCTAATTACCTATTATGGAGAATGATTGAAATTGCATGCTTGGAAAATTATTATGAACTAGAAAGAATGATGAAAGATTTTTTTTTTCCCTGAAATTTTACATCATTTAAGATATATTGACCCAGACTTTGTCTTCCACTTACACTACTTGAGAATATGGCTCATTAATTTGACTTGAATGAGTGCATGTATATGTGTGTGTGCCTATATATATGTACATGTAAGTAAATATATATTACCACTGTCTTGTAGGAATCAACCACAATGCAACCAGCACTGTCTTGAAAAACATCATATTGAATGTTTTCTGAAAAATGTTTATAATGCGAGTTGTGTAATACATAAACTGCAGATATGGAAATATTCAGATCTAGAAAAAACCTTGCCAACTCATATACAATTGTTTGTTTGGACACTGAAATTTCTTCTTAAAGTATTCTTTAATGTCATCAGGTTGCTGTCTCATCCAGAGGTGCCCAATATCCATAGGCACCAAGGCTGACACTCATGAACTTTCCCATGATTCCAACAGCTACACCCAGTCTTAGCCTTATGCACTTCATTTCAGACTTAAACATAGTTTATATATACATACATACCCAAAACACTTGTTGGAAAACAGGACAAGTTGTCCTGCTTACCTAAACTCCACTGGCATCTCACTTTTTAATGGAATCTTTCATAGATGCCTTGTGTTTTGATTCCAAACATGCCCCAACTTTGGCAGGGCAAAGAAATTTAAAACTTAAGTGATACCCAGGCCTACTGAATAAAGAAACAAGTATCTTTGTAGATAGGAGAGCACAGTTCAGACGTATTTTTCAGGGCATGCCTAACTTGTATCAAAAGGATTAATGTTCTCATAAAAAAGAGTTATAGCAACTGCTTGTTCAAGAAAACAATATGCAAGTGAAGGAGGAAGGTGTTCAAAGGGAGGAATGTTTGGCATCCAGATGGGAGGGAAGACATTGAAGTCCTGATTTTGCTTCCAAAATTGTTTATGAATTTCCAATTAAGTTGTTGGATGCAGTAGTGAGGTATTGATGGGTGTCTGGCTTCACAGGTGAGTTACCTGAACTATGTGATCCCATGCATAGCTGTAAGGTATCTAGCATGTATTAGACTAGTGCTAAGGAAACAGAAAGAGCTGAGAAAAGAAATCTGTAATACTCTGAACTGAAATGCTGAGACTGACTTCATAAGAGCCATGTCTCCACACAAGTCCAAGAGCTCCAGATCTTAGAATATCTTTCCATGAAAACTGGTTTTGCTTCTTCTGTTCTCAACTATAGTCTTCTAAGAAGTGTGTCTGTTGCTTGAAGGATAAAATAATCTTGGGGAATAATTTCTGTCCATTGCAGCTATTTTGTAATGTGATTCTAGCAGCTGGGAACAGGGAGGAAACCAGGCTGATGTGATCAGCCAGCTCTCAACAAGGCATTTGACATCTACTGCCTGCACTTTAAGACTTATTCTCCTACTTATTTTTTTCTCTTCAACAAAGAGAATGCTGAAGAAAGACATCATATGTATGAAAACTGCTGTAACTCATTAATGAAATGGTGCTGGGCATTCACTAGAGATACAAAAGTTTGCAGTAAGTATGGCTCCAGATTTATGCCTTCTTTTGATGTGACGTCTCCTCTACCCCTATTACAGTCAAAGATACTTTTAACAGGTAAGTTAGGATGACTGTAAATGTATGCACAAGAACACACTTGGCAAGATGAATGTGGAACATTTATGGGTTTTTTGTTTTAGTGGGTTTTTCTTTTGTGACCTGCACAAGAAGGGGTTTTATCTCTTCCCAGTAGAGCAATGTTGGTGTTTAAATGGTGAGCACTCTGGGCCTGTCTTCAATAGCAAAAACTGTGTAAAGACACTGCTGCATGGTGCTTCTGCAGGCTAAGCTGCAGGGAATTTGCAAGAAACATCTCTTCCCTGTAGCACCATGTGGAAAATGTTTTCAATTTTGTGGCTAAAGTGATGAATAAAAAGTGTGGTCACACACAACGATCTGAAGAAATACCACTGACTGCACTTTGGGCTTTGTAAAAAGTGTTTCTAGAAAGGTACCAGTTTCTTTTCATCAAATGTGGAGAATATTCAAAATTGGCCTGGGGTCAAAATCAACACAAAGGAATCCACTCAACTTCAACAGCACCATAGAGTAACCTGAATCTCTCTGATGACCATTAAATCATCCCCCGTATCCATGTCAGCTAATCCCAAAGGGGACGAGATTGCCAGGAATGCCAAAACTTTTGGCCAAGTAACAGCTGGTTTCTCTACAAAGACATTGGAAAAACCTACTGAAAAAAATAGTTCATAGAAAAAAACAAGGTCAATTTACTTGGGAAATTTTTCCATATGTGCTTTTTGGTTCTCAGTAGTCATAAAATGACTTGTTTTGGAAACACAAAATTGATTTTATATTGCTGGATTTGCAGAAAATCAATTAATTCCTTTCATTCTTAGTGTGATAATCTTGTAATTATCAAATAAAGACCTAACTCTAGATGCAGCAGAACGCATAGGATGCTCATGTGTCTTATATGAACATTCAGGATTCATCTACAAGACTCATTAGCAAGAGGAGGTGAATACGAGCTGGAAGCCATGACCGGAGGCAGTTTTTAGTCAGCTTGGAGAGTCCTTGAGCATTTTGTGCAGCCTGAGGTTGGGCCTGCAACCTCAGACCCCAGGAACACATGGGTGCAGGCCACATGCTCTGCTATGCTGAGCATCTCAGCACACAGTAAAAGGTCCAGGTTTTCAAATTTACCTTGTAGTCTTAAAATGCAGAAAACATCTTCACTGAATTTTAAAAACACCCTAGAAGATGAGTGACATTAATTATAGTTACAGTCTGAGTTAGTGAATGCCAGATTTGTAGGCCCTGCTAGTTACTCCATCTTCAAACACTAAAAAGCCTTTCAAAACCTGGCTTAGATTCTGCACAGTTACTCCTGATTGTGAAGGCTAAATGTTTACTTTGAACACTACAGGAATTTTCAATGAGAAGTTTATTTTATCGAAAAAATATATGCTAGTCTTTTTTTTTGAGACAATTCTTGCCATTTCTGTTTTTCTATAGTGTACTATGAAATGTGTCATTTGCAGCTTTAAAAGTATGAAAAACATGAGGTAAAATTTGGCTTATTACTGCTCTCACTAATATAGATGATGATTTAGCTTTGCAGCCTGACAACGCCTTTTGAACTCTACTGCAGACTTATTTTAACATTGGCATTGGCTACGAGTACACAGATGTTAATTTGTGTCCATCAGGTCAAGGGAGATGGTTCTCCCTCTCTGCTCCTCTACTGAGACTCCACCTGGAGTACTGAGTCAAGCTCTGGACTCCCTGGGACACAAAATGCATGGAGCTGTTGGAGCAAGTCCAGAGGAGGGCCATGATGATGATCAGAGGGGTGGAAGACCTCTGTTATGCAGCGAGTCTGAGAGAGTTGTGGTTGATCCTGGGGAAAAGAAGGCTCTGCAGAGACTTCATAGCCACCTTCCAGTACCTGAAGGGGGCTTATAAGACACTTTTTGTAGGGGCTGTTGCAATTGGGCAAGGGGTTACTGTTTTAAAATAAAAGAGGGTAAATTCAAAGTAGATCTGCGGATAAGATTTATTACAATGAGGGTGGTGAAACACTGGAACATGTTCTCCGGAGAGATGGTAGATGTTCTATCCCTGGAACCATTTGAGGACAGGTTAGATGGGGCTTTGAGAAACCTGATCTAGTGGAAGATGTCCCTGCTCATTGCAGGGAGGTTAGACCTTTGAAGGTCCCTATCCAACCTGAATCATAGAAACATAGCATCATCATGGTTGGAAAGGACCTTCAAGATTATTGAGTCCAACTGTCAGTCCTAGGTCATCTTAACCACTAAATCATCTCCTGAACACCACATCTACCCTATTTTTTAATACCTCCAGGGGTTCCAGCTCCACCACTTCCCTGAGCAAACTATTCCAATGCTTCACTACTCTTTCAGTGAAGAAATTTTTCTTAACATCTAATCTGAACCTCCCTTGGTGCAGCTTGAACCCACTACCTCTTGTCCTTTCACTAATCACTGGGGAGAAAAGACCAACACCCATCTCACTACATTCTCCTTTCAGGTAGCTGTAGAGGGCAATAATGTCTCCCCTCAGCCTCCAGGCTGTACAGCCCCAGCTCCTTCAGCCTCCCCTCACCAGGCCTGTTCTACAGACCCCTCATAAGCCTGGTTGCTCTTCTCTGTACCCTCCCCACCACCTCGATGTCCTTCCTCTACTGTGGTGCCCAAACCTGCACAGAGTACTCGAGGTGCAGCCTCACCAAGGCTGGGCACAGGGGTAAGATCACACTGCTTCTCACACTGCTTCTGGTACAGTCAGGACGCCGTTCACCTTCTTGGCACCCTGGGCACACTGTGGGCTCATGTTCAGTCAGCACCCCCAGGTCCCTCTCTGCTGGGCAGCTCTCCAGCCACTCCTCCCCACGCCTGTAGCCCACGTGCAGGTTGTTGTGGCCCAAGTGCAGGACCTGACATTTGGCCTTATTCAAAACTCATCCTGTTGGCCTCGGCCCATGGATTGAGCTTGTCCAGACCCCTCTGCAGAGCCTCCCTACCCTTAGGCAGATCCACACTGCCACCCAGTTCAGTGTCACCTGCAAACTCACTGAGGGTGCACTCTGTCCCCTCACCCAAGTTGTGCCATCTTTTGACCTGGACCATCTCTGGTAGATAATTCAATAAAAGCCAGCCATGAGTGCTGAATCCATTTCTTGTCACTGTCAAGAAAGTGGGACTACATTTGAAGTTTGTGTACCACAGGGGCTCTAGGAGGTGTGGTGGGGTGGGAGGCAGGTGGTGCCACTGTCACCCTCCTTGGCTGAGAGACTCAAAAGACTGTCAGAGAAATTTCAATATTGTTAGGAGAACTGGAAAAGTGTTGTGTGTGAAGGAGGCACATGATAAGGAAAGGATGAGACCGTGGCTTTGCACCCTGGAAGTTTTTCAACTTTCCACAATTCAGGAGGGTTTAATGCCAAAAGTCCACAGGTGTTTGCTTCTCACAGCTGAACGTGTGGGGTCTGAGGAGCTCAGAGATCAGTGCAGAGCTGTAAAAGAGCTTGGCCACGATGCGCAGGTTTGAATTATTATAATATTAATATACTTTCTTAATATTTTCACAAAAGCCAACATTTTTCCCATGAGAAATTCTGAATCTTTTCCTTTACTGGCATTTGGCCAGCGCTCCTGCTGACAGAAAGGTTAATAAAGGAAGTGAGCTATGCAAAGGGCTCTGACAATGTTTATTGTAATTTTTTTTATCCACCACACAGACTGAGATTTTAACCTTCAGTGTCTCAGGAAATAATGCAGAAGAAAATGGATATGATCCTCACCTTAAGTTGCTCATGACAATTTGGAAATAAGTGAGAGTTGTGAAAAGGCTGCTTTACACTGAAGTGTGTTTTTCAGATCACGATTTTTATGCCAAAAAATTCAGGGAACTCCTTTCCTCTTAATCTCTCTTTAAAGCCTTTGTTTGTCTGCATGTTTAGTTGAATCACTTTCTTTTAGTTCCCTGTCATTGGAAGATTCAGTGATTGTACAGTATTGTTGTTGGACAAAATGTTTCACAGATGAAGACCCAAGCCCCAGACTTCAGAATAAATTGTTAAGCTTGAAAGCAGTATTTTAGAGATTTTAAAACTGAGACTTTTAAACAAGCTTTCGTGGAATAGAGCTTTACCGATTTATTGACAATTATGAAATTAAATGGAACATTTCAGAGAAATGCTACACCAGCAAAATCCATTAAGGAGAGAGAAAATGTACAATTTGAACAGGACTATACTAACAGTCATTTCTAGTGTCAGTTTTGCAGAATGCTGCAAAGTTTGATGCTAGCTCAGTGACTTCCAGCTGCTCTAAGCTTTCAAGTCTCATTAACTGTGGGACAACATGGAAGGCACCCTTGTATCTCTCGTGTAGTTGGTCTAGGTCAGAAGTCTGGACCCAAAACTGGACTCAAGATTGACAGTCTTCATGATGGTTTGATTTTTAATTCCAGAAAAGCCCATTTTAGAAATGCTATCTGTCACGAAATCCAGTTTCAGAGTTTATTCAGCATATTTAAGGTTTTGGTTTTAAACATACTGAATCTGTATTTCAGCTCTAGTGGGAATATTTCTACCTGCTGCTAATTTACAAATGTTTTTTTCATGCCAAAATGAAAGAAGGATATTTCTGTTTTTATTGGTGTTGAGCAGAAATCAGGTCCATCAATAAAATTATTTGTACCTGTATGAGCTGATGTAAAAAGTTTAAAGAGTCAAGCTGTGTGTTTTCCAGAGCACCAGTATCCACTTAACACACGTTGAAGACTCTCTAGTTCTTTCTAAGGACTCATGCTGCATCTCCTCTTGCATTTGCCTCCCATGACATTTCTGACAGTGAGTATGTCTTATCTATGTTTGGAAAGTGCTTTGTAAACTTACAGCACTATTATAAATCCTTTTATGAGAATAAGAATGTAAACCTTTACCAGCTACAATAACATGAGTGGAAAATTCTTTTTTCGTTTCTCAATGCCTGACTAAATATTTTTTTTAGTCTTATATTTATAGGAAGCTTCTTTTTATGGACTTTATTGGAAATGTTATTCTTAGAGGTGGAGTTAGGAAAACCAGGAATTCAGTACATATCTTTCACTTCAGTGGCAAGGAACTTTTTTCTTATTGCTCTGTGTCCTTCAGGCAGACAGAAAGAAAGATGTGCCTTTAATGCTATGTGCAATTGGAGCATTAAGAGTATTTTTGTTTTCTTCTGGGATTTCTAAAGGCTACCAGGGAGTATTTTGTTTTTCCAATTACTTTCCAAACCCCTACACTTTTCAAGTCTCCTTCATCTGTATTTTTTCTCAGCATCTAATTTCCAATAATAGTTTTGACTATTACTGAAGATAATCACAGAATCACTCAATGTCAGGTTGAAATGGACTTCAAGGATCACCTGGTCCAACTCTTCTAATGTTGTTCTTTATGTGAGATATCTCAGCACCCTGTTGAGCTGAGACTTAAACCTTTCCAAAGTGGGGGAGTCTACCACTTCCCCCGGAGACCATTCCAATGTCTGGCTGTCCTCATAGTGAAAAATCTTCCTTTTGTGTTCAATTGGAATCTCCCTGGGGGCAACTTGTGCCCATTACTCCTTGCCTTATCCATGTGGTTCCTTGTAAATAGGGAGTCTCCATCTTCTTTATAGCCCCTCTGACATCACCAGCTTTCTCAACACCGTAGGGTGGATGGCACCTGGACCCATCAATTTGAATGGGCTAAGCTCCACTAATAGTTGCTACAGCAACTCTTTCTTCACTGGTGGCAGGTTGTTTTCTGCAACAACCTGGACTTTTGTTCCTATGGCTTGGGACCTAAAGCACTGGTAAAGACAGAGGTGAAGGTGTTGAGAACCTCTGCCTTTTCAGCATTGCTGGTAACTAGTTAACCTCTCCTATTTATTAGTGGGCCAATATTATTTTCTACTGGTTTTGCTTGCTGTTAATCTATCTGAAGAATCCTTTCTTGAAGTTTTTGATATCTCTGGCCAAATATGGCTCAAGCTGAGTTTTTTCTTTCCTAATTGTTTCTCTGTATATCCTGGTGATGGCCTTGTAATATTCAACCAGTAATGTTATACTTTTCAGCCTCTGGTACATTTCCCTTTTGGTTCTGAGCAGATCCAGAAGCTCACAGTTAAGCCATGGGGGTCACTTGCTCCACCTACTTCCCTTGCCCTTAGAGGGCATTAACTGGTTTTGCTTAACTAGGAGAGTGTTCTTGAAAAACTCCCAGCACTAACCAGCTCCTTTGCCCTCCATGAAGGTTTCTCATGAGATCTCTTTCAGCTGAGCCCTGAGTGAGCTGAAGTGAGCTCTTCTAAAACCTAAAAACATTTTTCTTCATTGTGTTCAGCAGTATCTCAGTCTCCACAATACTGCTGTCACTGCAGCTAAGTCTGTCAATAACCAAGATGTCACAGAGCAGGTTTTCTTCGTGAGTGAGTAGGAAGTCCAGCTGTGCCCCATTCCTGGTTGGCACCTCTGACATCTGTGTGAGGAAGCAGTCTTCTACGCATTCCAGGAACCTTACTGATGTCAGATGAGCTGCAGTGCTGTTTTACAGCAAATATCCAGGTAGTTAAAGTGTCCCATAAGGATCAAGTTTTGTTGACCTGAGTATGGCTTTATTGGTCACACTTTCTTGGTTTGGGAGTTGGTAACAGATGCCTAGTGTAAGGACACCCTTGGAGACAACCCAAATATGCCCAAAGGCATATCAAAGTGAACCAATTACCACAGTTGACTTCTATAATAGTTGAAGTGGACAGGATAAGTTCATGAAAAGGCAGTTTGAAATTATTTATCACACATCAGCTGAGAATGGGGCAGGTGTGGGAAAACACGATGCTTTGGGGAAGACTGTGCCTTACCACAGCTAATACGGGTGGATGCTCTGTTCATCTCTGGATAGCTCTGAATGGGAATGGTGAGATTTTGCACTTCCTTTGCCTTCACTTTGTACGTGCTTGTGCAAAGCATGAGGTAGTGGAAATTACATCCAATAAATCAAGTGAATTTCTTTGCAAAGCTGAGATACAGACATGCATCTCTTCCTGCTTTATTGCTGAGGTTCCTATGGAGGTTTTCTGCTTATAGTTTACTTCACATAAGTTAATTTAGAAGTTATTAGAAAACAATTAAATATCTTCACAGATAGAACAGGATTAAAAGATGCTGCAATTATTCATTTGCTATCTTGCAGTGCTGATAAAGCTGCTGCCGCCACCAGTCTTTTGAGATGCCTAATCATACCTTTCCAGGTTTATCTCCACTGAAAATATGTCAAGATAACTAATAGAAGCTTTTAGATACAATGTACATGTAGTTTTTACTTTACACATAAATTCATAGGAGCTTAGATATATTGTTTGGAAAGGACCTCTTGAGATCACCCAGTTAAAAATCCTGCTAAAAATGGGAGTATTGTCCAATGCTAGGCCAGGTCAGCCACGGGTTGGTCTAGATGAGCCTTGAAAACCTTCAAGGAGTACCTCTGAGCAATCATTTCCAAAACTGCAACTTGTTCTTACTAATATAAGAGTTCATATATTTTGCCACCTCACATCTTTCTCCAGTTACAAAAACTTTAAACATTGGCAGAAGTGCATTATTGCCATCTTTCTACTCAATCTTTAGAGTTAGGATTGCATAATGTCTTGAGTCCAACAGAACAAGCCATTAACAGGGAAGTTATAAATATGCTCCAAAAGATCAGTTACACCACATCTGGTCTTTTGTTCTAATGGTCAGTCTTCTGGAGAAGAACTCCTTGCAGAAATTCATTTGAGAGGACAGCACTTTTGGAGAAGCTGGCCTGGTGAGCAACAAGGGAGGCTGCTTGCTTGCTCTCTGGAGCTGAGACAGCATTTGCTGATACATTGCTTAGGGCCCTTGGTTAGTTTAACTGATAGGAAAGAAAAGAAAAGGTATTTGCTCAGCTCTTCCTCACACTGTAGTTGGCATAGATGTTCAAAGGGAGAAAGATGTTCAGAGTGCTTGTGTGTCCCTCCTATTCTTTGCAATCAGGAAACAAAGATTTCAATAATTGGACTTGGGTCTTTCTGTGTGCTAGTTATTATTGCTGCAGTATGACAGGGTCACTTCTTGGCAGCTGTTTAAAGAAAGCTGCTACCTGAACAGAGTCTTGGAGAGACACTTACACCCCATTTCTATAAATACTTCCTAATATCTACAGCTAAGAGTCTCTGAGGCCTCTGTGAACTTCTGCTGCTGGGGCAATGCTGAACAGCATGTTCCTGAGGATGTGTTTCCTCCTCTGTGCGGAGGGTTCTGGTCCGGCTGCACCGTGATTTGGAGTCAGACTGGTGTGGCACTGTTCCTGGGCTTGGCACCGACACACCGCATAATGTGATAATCCCCGTGGGTTGAATTAATGCTGTCCTTGGCCAAAAAGCTGTACTTGGAGGTAAACTTCTGACCTTGTGGCTTTTTTTCCAAAAAAAATGTTTTGAAAATAAGTAATTGTTATCCCTTCATAAGCCATTCCTCACTCAGAAGATTTGATTCTTATAAGTGCTACTGTGGTTTATAAAAGAAACAGAGAACTCTTCCTGCAGCCAAGAAGCTGCAGCAGAGACAATGAGGAAGCAAAGCACTGGGGCAACTGGGTCCTTCCAAAACCAATCATTCTCTAAGGTATGTAACTGTGAAGTGTCACTCTCACTTTGGCTCAGACACGGGAAATGGTGCCTATGTCTTGGGTATTCACTGTTAATCCACTGAGCAGAAGTACTCATCAAAGAAACACATGCGTTTTTGTTTTGTTTTGTTTTGTTTTTTAAGAATGATTGCACATATGACACTATAGATCTAGCAATGGGTAAAAGATGGAATTTCTTGAGAGAGCTTTCAAGGGCTCCTTGGTTCAGTGCTAGTATGCAAAAGGTAAGAATGTACCTACAAGTTGAGACCTGTGGTGCCTAATTCTTAGCTTGAGGGTTTTAGTAAGTACTTGAGGACACAATGTGCTGAAGCAACATGTACAAAGGAAGACCTTTAGCTGAGAAGTAGTCACGGTCCAATAACTGTTACTCTCTTTGGAGACAACCACAATTGCACTACAATCAGGGAAAAAAGTACATTAATTTTATATAACAATACAATATTTTTAGTTTGCACATTTCCAAAGAAAAATGTTCAAAGACAAAGAAATATAGGTATTACCCTATATCTTAATGAGCTGAATGAGGGGTGAAGAGGATAGCAGACTTAGTTCACTGCTCACAAAATGCAAACTCTAATTTTTTAAAGCATCCTTTACTTTGTTTCCTGTTTTGCATGTTATCATTTTAATGTGTCCAATAATTGAACCTGCAACTCCTTATGGATTCAAGTGAGACTACACAGACATCTACCAGCATGATTTGCTGCAATCAAGTAATTGATCATTTGCAGACTATATCCTCATTTGCAGACTATATCCTCATTTCACCCAGTAATTGTGTTGGAAGTTATTTGCAACTGCAGAAGTCTTCAGTTTAAGAGTCACAAACTACATGCACTTAAGAAAATCAGAGAACTTGCTTTAAGAGCCATGTGATTTGCATTCATAAAGGACTATCCATGTAGACGTTGAAGGTAAAGAATGGCAGCACTGAGGCACTGTTGTCTGACTTCTAGCTTAGTTCCTGCTGAGAGTAAAGCCATAAGTGATTAGAAGCAGGGTGAGAGATGAAAGTGATTTGGGTACATCAGCAGGTGTCTCCTGCCTTTCTAACCACTTCTAGACAGCTATGGTTCTCTTGCTGTGGTCATTGGGGGTGACTTTGCTCTACTGACCTTACCCTGGGCCAAAATGACAACATGCCATGGGCACACAGACTGCTGTTCAGCACTCCTTCCCATGCCAGGCAGCAGAAATGATGAGACCATTTGCAAACAAGGGCTTTTCCTCTTTTTTTCTCAGAGTGCCCCAGGGAGTTGTGGGATACAAAGATACTCATCCTGCTGTACTAAAGCTGAGGTGGAAACCTGAGCCTCCTCTTTCCAACAGCTAACCCACAAGGAGTTTCCAAAAAGTCACTGAGTGATCAGCCCAGCAAACACTGATACTATACAAGACAATAAGAGGTACTGTGTTTGAATGGGCCTCCTGCTGCAAGATTCACAGATACATTTTAAACCTCAGCTGCATGTGTTGTAGGAAATTATGTGTAATGATGGTGGCCCATCAATCTAATTTGTCTGGCTTGAGTAGAAGTTAGATAGAACAGGACCCAACCCTCCCACAGAGGATGGATGACTCTATGCTGGGGACCCTAGCTCCTCTGCCCTGCCAACGCCATTCAAGGTCTGCAAGAAAGATGAGGTGATTGTGCACCAAAGGAGGAGCAGAAAATCCTTGGACAATTGTGCTGATCTAACCCCATTTCTGCACTGAACCTGGAGAACACATGGAGCAGAGCATGCAGCTCCTCCATAGTGACTGTGCTTTCCCACCAACCAGCTCAGAGTAAGCAAATCATCAGCAGAGGCTGGTGCTCTGGAGATAGACTTAGCTATGAAATGGATAGCTGACCAAGCTGCATGGTCTGCAGACAATCAGCAGGATGCCGATGTGCCTAAGTATCTGACATTCCTCAGATATACTGGGGCAATAAACAGAAAGATAATCCCAGTGCTTTGTGCTAAGGGGAAAACATGTAATTTTTCAAGTTTTGAACTAAATATGTGCGGCAAGTCATGAAATATTTTAATCATGAGCAAAAGATCAAATAAAACAAGCAAACAAAAAAATGGAACAAAAGGCAGGCCAAAATCCTGTACAATGTTATACAAAGCTGCCTGATGTTGAAGAAGCACCAATATTCTGGCTGCTCTCGGGCTATGGCAAACTCTGGGTCTACATCATCCAGTCTTCAGGCCTCCATGTGCCTGTGAGGAGGTGAAATTTTTTGGCTGCCAGAAGTGTGAGCTAGGAGGAAGATACAAGTACAACCATGCAGCTTCAGAGACCTGCCCAAGCACCGCTTGCCATGCCCAAGGGGAAGCTTTTTCACAGGGCTTGATGCGGTTTTGGTACTGCAGCTCTGCAATGCACAAACAATATTTGCTCTTATGAACATTCAGGAGGAACAATTCCAAGGGAAGAGATGAACTGAAAATAAGGAGAGCATGACCTGGAGTCTGTCAGGCAAGCAGTTAGTTTTGAAACATTTTCAGGCAGGTGTCCACTCCTATCAATCCAGATGCAGGGTGACGTGTTACGTGGGCTGCTGTGCTGGATCATGACTACTGAGACTGTATGACTCCTTCATCTTTTGAACACATCTTCATGATTCTTCTAGATCGAGAGGGCACTTCTGCCAACCCTCTCTTCCTACCCTTAAAGTTTCCCAGAGACTTGCATATCTTCTTGTCTGTGTTTTCTTCCAGTGCTGGAAGCAGTGCATTTACTGTACACCTGAACTCTGGTTTCTGGGAAGATGAATGTGTTGTATCTTGCTGGTAAAAAATATAACATGGTACTTTTATTTATTCATTTATTCATTTAATCATTTATGTATTTTATAGCTTTGGAGTTAGAGTGCCAGAGGTTTCTGAAATAGCATCACTAGAGCTGCATGTGACAAGTACCCAGGAACTTGTCTCCTTCAAATTATGGTCATGACTGTGAAGGAAAAGGACCCCATAGGGAAAGGCAGCATGGACTGAGGAATCCATCTGGGGGCCTGGTGGACTGAAGATAGAAGGGAGCTGCAGAACTGGAGGTGCCCTATTGTCTGCTGCTATAATATCTCACAGGTATTCCTAACTCTAGACTACCTAACAAAAATGCAGCTGAGTTATGTGTTCACAGGCCTGAAGGTGACCACTGCTAGACACCCACTGGTTTTGTTGTCTGATGTTCAGGAATGAACCAACCATTCAGAAAGGCAGGGATTTAGAAGCCTGCAATTTGTGGTACTGGAAGATGAATTTTTAAGAATTAATTGTGCTGAGAGTTGCAGCGGGTTCATCAGGAGAAGGCAAGCCACATCTGCAATATGATCAGGTACTATTCTTGCTCATCTGTGGGAGGAGGCATGGGTAAGGGTGAGTGCAGGGTGCAGGGTGCAGGGTGAGTGCATGCTCTGGTCTGCTCTACAGGTGAGCCTTGCTGCCTGACTGATGCTCCCTGCCTTGCTAGGAACAATGCTGGACCCTAATTTTTGCCACCAAATTATGACAAGATACATGGGAAGGGGGTTGCTTGGCTGTCAACTGGTAAATGGCGTGGCAGGCTGCAAGCAGACATTAGATCTTCTGGGTGCTCAACCCTTGCCCATGTCTTGGTACCAGTGATGGGGAGTGCTGAGCTGTGGTGGCACCTGGAGGCACAGCCTCTTTGCTACAGGGGGCTGCACTGGCCCAGGACACTCTGGCATGGTACAATTCCCACGGATGACAGTGGCAGGTCACCTCTCCAGGCCACCCTGTGCTTATGACTTGCCCCAGCTTGCTGTTGGTGTCATGAAGGTCAGACTAGCAGTGATGTTACCTCCAAACAATGGTGATGAGACAGCTTGTAAGGAATGTCAGAGTCCCCAAAGAGTCTGCTGTGAATGATGTCCTCATCTGAAGAAGCATAAACGTCTAAGTAAGCATCCACCAGCACTTCTGCATCAGAGAGAATCTTATTTCCCCATGCCATTAAGGTGATTTTCAGTCTTCCTGTCTGTGTCTTCAGGACTGGTCACCCTTGCAAAGCTGGAACATAGAGTCCCTCTTCCTGTGTCAAAGTGGGGAAGATGTTTTGGCCTTGCAGCTGAAGCTGTTGTCTTGTCCCTGCAGACGAAGCCACTGGGGGTAACATTCTCTGTCTCTGGAGGTATCTCCACATGCCTGGTTAGACATGTGGCCTGACTGTGGCACCTGTCTAGGTTCCTGCTATGCCTGGTAGAGAGCAGCAGGCTCCTGCAAGCAACATCTCTGCATGAGCCAGTGAGGCAACTTACTCTCTTGCCACCAGACAGATAGCCCAGGTGTGTCCCTTGAGCAAAGCCAGGATTCACTATATGAGCTGCAGCACTGGTCAGAGTTGCTGGCAAGGGGAGTTTGTCTGGCATGAGTGACAACTATATGGTCAGTGCCTTCGCCAGACAAAGGGCTGACTCTTCATCAAACTGTGAAAGCCTGTGGGTAGAATTTGAGAACTGTGATCCTGGAAGAGGTGAGGTCAGGGAATGGCTTCCTCCAGAGGATGGAGAAGTCAGCAAGCAGACAAGCAGAGCAGATAGACCTTCAGCTGATAAAATGGGAACCATCTTAGTCTCTGTACTTTCTGGTTTCAATTTAAATCACAATGGACAGACCCGTGTTTTGTATTTCTAGGTTATCATATGGCTGTGGAATTTGGAGCTGATTTTAGTTTACCTTCTGTTAACTTTTAATTACTTGTCCAAATCTAAGACAGGGAAAGTAACGCTAACATAATTCTTTTCGCATGCTCGGTCTAGAACAATGATTCAACTGCAGAGAAAAATTATTCCTTTCACAGCAGAGTGATTTCACCTCTTGTTCCTATTCTCCATGTCATGGTTAAATACTTGTTTTTGTTTCATAATGAATTTTCATTTTCAGGAAGTTTGAGCTTGGCTCCAGAATTGTGCTTGAGGCTGGAACTCAGTATATCAGCTCAACTTGGAAACAAACCATCATTTGTACAAAGCTGCTAAGAAATTCAGTTGGATGGAGTTTGGCAGTTAGTAAGAATATGTTATGCCTCTAATGTTCAAAAACATAATCTCAAGGATGCATATATATATATAGTCCATTATCTCTCCATAATTTAAGAGAAGCGTTTCACCTATCAATGCAAAACCGCTGCTTTTGAGATGCTTCATTGTACAACAACAGCAGTTCATCTGATGACCTGGAAAAGACTGTCTGATGCCAATGAAATTTCTTCAGGCGTTTTTAAACAACCTTTCCTTGTCCTGAAACCATCAGAGATGTAGCAAACCTCTGAATTGCAGGTGTGTGCAGAAAAATGGTGGGTGCAGCTGAATTGAATGTTACTGTAATATAATCTAGATACATGGAATGAAAGTCTGTAACTTTTTAAATTGTTGCTCTCTCCAACTACATCTAAGTATCTCCAACTCCAAATATATCTTAAATAAAACAAACCTCAAACTGGTTTCTTATTACCGGTTAAAAAAGAAATTTTTTGAGCTGCCAGGGGTAAACACGTGCCAAAGCACTTTGATGGATTAGGCTTTGAATGTCTCAGGATTTAAGCTCCTCAGATGTGTGGGGTGGAGAAATTGAAACCATTCAACACAGACAGGGTCCAAGAATGTTCTCGGGGGTTTACTGTGGCTCTTAGTTTAATGCAGAAACCACTCCATCTCCACAGAATACCACTTTGGCTGTTTCAGGGATTTCTTGGGTATAAAATACTGAAAAGTTAAAGAGAAGAGGAGCTAGCTGGACCACTATGCTCATCAACTCACCAGTGTAGAAATATTCCTTACTCTATTAATCTATAGTTATTTACTATCTGAAGTCCTCTACATGTAACAGAACTAGCAGCTCTGAAGGTCAGACTGGTAGTGATGGTGTTAGCTCCAAACAATGACCATGAGACAGCTTGTAAGGAATGTCAGAGTCTCCAAAGAGTCTGCTGTGAATGATGTCCTCATCTGAAGAAGGATAAACCTCCCGGCTGCAATGAGAAGCTCCTGGATCTGACGTCTAAATGCACAAACCCACCACTTATCTGGGGGGCTGCCTGGAGTCCAGGGGCACATGGGGCTTCCATCACGTCCCATTCCTTAGCATCGGGTTGTCCTCTGCCATGGGTGGCACTGCCTCAGCCCAGAGAGTGCAGTGCCCACTTTTCCACATCCCTTCCCACAGGGCTTGATGCAGGAGATGCTCAAAGGATGATCCCCATCAGAGAGCACAGCAGAAAGCACAGCCTCCCCACCAGACCCTCCCCTGGGTGCAGGCCTTGGGTCACTTATGCTGGAAACTGTCTGTGGAAGGACAGGGGCCTGGCACAGAGGCAGAATGGTGCTGTGTGATACTACATTAGAAGATGTGTGTGTGATGTGGGTGTTGGTGTTTCTCTGAGTCATTCTCTTCTCTTGCTGCTCTTTTTTGGATAACATTGAAGAAGAGGTAGATGGTATGAGCACGAATGATGTCTTCCCTCTCTAGTCCAGCAAATATGTGTTGACTCAAAGCAGAAGAGCTGTGTGGGAAGGAAGACATGGCTCTCCTGAGCACACTGGTGTGGGAGGACGTTTTGCAGGGAATCTGGGGGCGAAATACATCAAGCTAAGGAGGGATCCGGCTACAGTTCCTCTGGCAAGTGTTCTCATTGTTTGACCACTGCACAGCAGAGAAGCACATTTTCCTTCAGTTGTTTGGTTTGAAAGGGCTTTTTTTATATTACTATTTTTTTAAATTTTGTAAGGATTATGTCGCCTCAGGAGAGAGCCTGGGGCAGACCTGTGCGAGAGGGTGACTGTCAGTCAAAAAACCCTGCTGGGACTGGTACGTTGCCAGACATACTCTTGTTAGTTCATTAGCTCTGGGGTTTTTTGTTTGTTTATTTTTTTTGGTGTGGTCTTTATTTCAGGTATAAAAATGAGGAAAAGTTAAATTCCTCATTTTTTTTTTCATATTATGTTGTGTCCTGGTCTTTTGCAGTTCTTCTAGTCAGCCTGAGGGTGAGAAATTTTGCAGTGGAGATGGAGGAGTTTGTGTGGGTCTGTATTTGCTTCCTGCTTCCAGGAGAGAGGCTGTGTGCCGGACACTTTTGGCAGCCCAATGCTCAGGCATCATTTTTTGTCCTCTCTGTGTGCTAGGTTGTCTGCTGCAAGAAACAAATAATAAAACTGTCAGTTTGAGTTTCCTGGTATTCATCTGCCCCCAGCCAGAGTGCTTAGGGATGAGAATATCCCTTGGGAAGATCAAAGAATATACTTTATTTACAAAATGAGCCCTCTTCCTGCTACCTGGTTTAAGAAAAAAGTTACAAGTGTTGGTCTTCTGTGAACACTGAGTCCCAGGTTTGCAGCCAGGAGAAACACAGTGCTTGAAAAGGTATCAGGCAGGTCCTACCTCAGCTCATGGAATTAATGGTGCTACTTTTTCCCATGAGAGCACTTGGCAATGAGGAGAAGCAGAGCCAGTCCCCATGGGTATACTTCACTGGCATCCTTCATCTTAAGGGGATTTCACATACCTTCCAAGAGCTCCTTCCCTGTGTCCTGTTGTTACACTCATGGACTGGATGCAGCAGAATAATTTCACATCAAACCCATTTTTCCTTCCAGTGAAAGAGTTGTGCGAGTGTTATACAGGCAGCAACAGTCACAGAAGGTGGCAACTGGTGGGAATTGTGCACCCTTGTGCACTCCTGAGAGCTCACAGGATTGAGGGGTTTGGGCATTTGTTTACTGACCTCACTCAAGACCTTTTCCATCTGTGAATGTGCAGTCTCTACCCTGTCTTTGAATAACAAAATATTCCAGCTGGGAACAAATGAATCTTCAGGCAGTTCTAGCTAATGAAACATAAAAACCAAGGACTGAACTAAATTTGCTTTTTCTTCTAAACCCTCTTTTGATTGTCACTGCCTATTAGCCTGCTCTTGCTTCTTTCTTGTGCAAGAAATCTGGTTTGTTAACCACATTATCTTTGTTATGAAATGATAAATTACTTCATCCCAGTTTCCAGTAGTCCATGATGCCTAGAAAATAGATCCGTGACTCCAAATTATTCTAACAACTTGCTGATTTCTTTGGGGAAATATGAACAAAATTAATATGATGCTTACGTAATCACTTACTAAAACTATGACTAATTTGCATCCTGGTGGAGATAAGAGGAGATAAGATGATGTGACATAAATTACACTCCTGTCTTTCTCTATCCATCTTTCTGGAGCCTGAGGGTGCCTGTTCACAGCAGCAAAAGAGTGCCTCTGAACTGAGCTGCAGTAGCACCACAGGACATGGTGCTAAAGCCAGGCTAATGAGTCTTGCCAGACCTGTGCTGGCTTGTGCTGGGCTGATCCTGCTTCCTTCTGCTCCTGGTCTTGCCCTTGCTAGAAAGCTCTTAGAAATAGCCAGTAGGCATTTCTCTGGACTTTTTCTGGAACAGGTGCCCAGGACAACCTAGCGTTTCCTGATTTAGTGTGGAAATACAGTCCCATCCTGGCAGAAGTGGCCAAGCCACTTACAAAACACCCATATTGAACCCTGCCTGCTATTCAAGACATGCATGATTTTAAAAAATTGGCATTCCTCCTTCCTCAACCCCTGAATTTGTTTTGTTTCTTTAATGTTGCACACAGGACAGGGGCACAGTTGCTGCAGCATGAGAACCAAACACACCCTGCAGCCTGAGACAGCAGCTGGGAAACTGAATATTCCCAATCTTGCTGCACCGTGTGAATGCAACATAAAAAATAAAACTGCTTTTCAAGATAAGTAGTGAAAAAGACCCTGATTTAAAATGTTGGGTTTTTAGGTGGTTTTGTTGGATGTATGTGGGAAGAGGGCTTGCTCAAAGCTTCTCACGTCTGCTTTTCAGGGCTGGTGTTCACACTCTCCATTCTAACCTGTCCTTCACCAACTTGGTTTTCTAGATCTCTCTCCCATGTATATGCCCTGCTCTTCAGTGCTGCAGGTGAGCTCACATTGTAGTCCTTGGGTTTCTTTTCTTCTGTGACCACCCAATGCCATTACATATGTTGCTTCCATCTTTATGCAGCTTTGCTGGCAAGGGAGCCAACAGGTTCAAAATATTTTGAGACACAGAAATGCTGTTCTTACAGAAGTTTAGTTTCCTTAATAAGTCAGGATAAAAATAAGGTTAGCAGACTATTTCACAGTATTGTCTGTATTCTAAGGGCATGTCTGTACAGGTTGGTATGGTACCTTGCTGGGTCCTGAGCAAGTTCCAACTGAACCCTCACATCAATGACACAGCTTTTATGAAGATAACTTTGAATACTGGCAACATCTCTTGTGTTTGGGGCAGCTGTGCTGTTTCTGGTTTGGGAGCCATCTCATCCAGTACTAAATTGACTGAAGAGCTCTACAGTGCACTGCACTGTGCAATGCATACATACCCAAATAATTAAGATGAATACCATAATTCCCTTGAAAGCTTCTCTCCAAGTGTGGATTAAAGGCCAAATTTGAGGTAATTTGCAAGGAATTGCTAAAATGTAACCCCTTCTTTAAAAAGTCATATGCCATTGAAAAGTCACTGCTGTTACAGTATGTCATTTACTGGTGGCACACATCTGCATATCTCAGTGTGTCTCCAATCTACTCCAAGATGTTACCTGGTCATACACTTGGGGTATGATGTCTGGTATGGTACAGTGGTTGACACCTAAGGACCCTTAGGGAGGAAATACTAAAAGAAAGTAATAGAGGCACAGATTTGATCTCTCTGGATTAAAATGACAAGGTAAAGGAAATTAGGATTGCATGGTTTATGAACAGTTGGGGAGCTGCTGGCATCTCTGTGAATATGAATTGCAGCATTGCTAACTTTCCACCTGCAAGCTGCAAAGGTCACACTTAAGCTCTGACAGCAAAGTTGTCATTCTCAAAGACAACATTTCAAAGGGCTCTGAAACCCACACGCATGTTCAATCTGTTCTGGAAGTTCCTATGCCTTTGCAGAGCCAGAGGGTAAATTTAGTCTGGGGTCACTTGACACAGCATGTTCTGTAGATATTGCCTTCTTCATATACATATACAACTGCTTTTCATATCCAAATTGCTCCAAAACCTCCAAACTGTCCATCCCCATGAAGACCAATACTGACTTTCTGCAGCAGACATTTTTGCTGGAAATGAAGAGTCCTTCTATCAAATGGTCTCTGGAGTGTAGACCATGGAAAGAGAGGTTCTTATGGATTTTGGCAGTCTTCTGTAACTTTTGCAGTGCATAGCAGGGAAAAAAACAGCCACCAAGTCCTCCACAAATAGGCTCTCTAATCTTACACCAGTCTTCAAGTATGTCATGTTGTCACAGTCCAAATCACAGAATCACAGAACCATTATGGCTGTAAAAGACCTCTAAGTCTTTTGAACCCAGTTCCATCTGTCAGCAAAGAAAAACTACCATGTCCAATAAAATAAGTTCTGAAATGCCATTTATACACATTTTTTAATCACCTACCATCATGGGTAGTGACCCATTCCAGTGCCTGACTACTTTTTCAGGAAAGAAATTCTTCCTAACATCTAGTCTAAACCTCCCCTGTGGTTCAACTTCAAGCCATTTCCTCTAGTTTATTTTTACTGAATTGGGAAAAGAGGCCAACGTCCACCTCTCTGCAGTCTTCTTTCAGGTTTCAGGGAACAATAAGGTCTCCTCTCAGCCTCCTCTTCTCCAAAATAAACAATCCCATTTCCTTCAGGCTCCTAGGACTTCTTGTCCAGACCCTTCGCCAGCTTGGCTGCTCTTTTCTGGACACTTTCCAGCAAATGCTTCACTGTCACTGTTTGAAGAGGCTTGTCATCTAGCATTTCTTCAGACACCCCTCACTGAAGGACAGTGACCCAGCAGTGAACCTGCACAGGGCCCATAGGTGCCTGCAGCCTATATGGGCATAGTGTGGCATTGGAAAGCCACATTCTGGCTGTCCCAGGGCAGGTTGACCCCTGGAGCTGACCTAGGTTTACCTACCTTCCTCCATCCTCCACCAAAGCAAGTCACCCCAGAGCAGCTTTTGGGATGGGGCTGACCCTTTGGATGCACTGATCCTCCCCCAAGTTGCTCTTGGCCTGAGTGGCAACGGGTGCCAGGGAAAGGTGTGAGCAAGGGAAAGGTGTGTGTGGTTGCAGGTTCTGGGCAGCTGCCCCATGTGCCCGCGATGTCATTTCCCCATCTCTCTCCCTGCCACACTTCAGGTGTGTCACTGGGTCACGGGGGTGTGATGGATGGTTTGATGGGAGCCATCAGACTGCATGGGAAGAGGAGAACTGCCACAGATGAAAAATGAATTGCTATAAGGTAAGGAGGTTAGTGGTTCCTTATACTTTCCAGAACATGAAGCCAGAGTATTAAAGACCTGAAGCACAGTCGACTTTAATCTCCCAGTGCTGGGAAATTTGAAACTTAGCTTCTGCAATAGCACTTTCTCAACAACTTTAACTCTTCCCCTATATGAAATACTTCTCTAACCTCTCTGAAGCTTACCAGAATGTCCCTGTCCCATGTCTATGGAGAACCACATGGGAACAGGCAGGGGTCCTGTGAGGCAGAGAGGGAGGCAAAAAGCTGAATTTAAGTCAGGTGTGATGAAGCAGGGGCCACCTCAGTCCTGTGTGTTCTCACTTGCTTGTCCTGCTCTGATCGAGCATGGGCTCCATAGATACCCGAGGGCAGACAGTGAGGACATGGTGGAGCAACTACACCTCTGAGCCTTTCTGTTCCTCACCCAGGGAAGAGCTGGAGCTGTTACAAATCACTTTTATTTGCTCTTGGAGCCTCTCAAATACCAAGCAGCATTGTTTAATGACAGCCATAAATCAATAAGTAATTAAGCATGGAAGCTATAAAAAACATGTGAAAACAAACCTTGTGCAGTGATGTACATGTAGAATTTGAGGTTAGAAAACTACACTCCTATAAAAACATTCCTAGTGTTGCACTGGAGATAGAGATGATCTGTGTGGGGAAATACTCCTCTTCATCCTACAAGTTATTAGTTTTGGCTAGAAAAGTACTCATTACCATAGTTACATGGAAGTTTGCAGGGCTAAACTTGCAGGGCTAAATCAGGGCTAAAGTTCATACTGCCAAGTCCTAGAATTGCTGGCACATTCTATGAAGCAGGAATGCCAATTCCATCTCTGCTTCTTCCAGTGTTTTTGCACTATTTTCTAGCAGTCTTTATAACCTGAGAATTTTGCCAGATTCTTTTGCTCTTCGTTTTATTTCCTGGGGAGTATATATCCTCTCAGGTCTTTGGCAGAGTGAATGAGTGCGGCCTGGCCTGCTGACAGCACCTTGACAGGTTCCAGCACCAAGGGCTGTGGCAGTGGGCACCTTCCTGGGGTATGCTTGAGCATCTTTTTCAGCAGTTTGAGTTTTAATCTCGTACTTGTTCTGTTTCTTCTGACGCTACTTGAAGTCTGTGTCTCCTGTCTCTCTCTCCTCGGCTGCTTTGTGCTCAACATGCTTTATTAAGCATGGCGAATTCATGCATCATATCTTTCTTCCCTGCTCCAGCTGTACCTACAAATATGCAAGGGATTTAGATATATCCAGTAAGCCATGCTCCTCTGGAGAGGGTGTGCCTGCATTAGCACTGGATCCTGAGAGAGTGGGCCTCGTACTTCATCTTCAGATACTGAGTTTAAAAAGACAGGTATTTTTTCACTAACTGTGATATTAAATATCCGATACACATTTCTAGCACTTGGAAGTGTCTTCCCAAAAGGGCTATTTTATTTCCTCCTTTTATTAATCTTGTACAATACTGTATTACATCCTGTGGTGTATGCACATACAACCAGCCCCTTGGGAGCCTGGTCAGCCAGCTGGGTTGTGATTTCCTGAGCCACTGGCAGGGACAAGGCTGAAAAACTGGGGCTGCTCCTACTTCCTCCCTGCTTCACATCCTGCTGTATAGCTAACAAGGTGGCTGGCTATCCCTAGTTTGGGTTTGCTGTTGTTTTCCCTCTCACTGTAATATCACAGAAGACACAAGGCCAGATAGTGTTCTTAGATCAGAACACTAGGCATAATTAGAAGCAGTCTGACAGGAACCTTTGTTATATAAACATACAGGGGTTTTATAGCCATGGAAATAACCATGAAGGTAAATGAAGTTATTACGTTAGACTGGATAGACCTTCAAGAGAAGGATGCAGGGTTTCAGTGCAAGAGAGTGTGTAACCCAAATCCAACCCACAGAAGCAGCATTGTCATATCTCATTTCATGGACATAACCAAGGGTGGCTCTCTCAAAGGTGTAGCAGCCCAACAATATAAAACCAGCTTTAATGGGAAGTTATTTTGGGCTCTGGTTATCTGCAGATTAAAATGTCATTTGTTGTGTCACAGGGTTACATATCTAGACCAGTGAAATGGTCTAGATGCCAGGTTCCAGATCTGAGCCATGGATCCAGTCATGTTGCTTTCTGTTGGATGTTGTTAGTGAGATTAAATTTGACTGTATGCATGTAAAAACTTCATAAATTAAAAGCTGATTTCCCACAGACATTCAGAGTAGGGTGAAAATGTATAAATTCAGTTTTAGGGAAAACTATCATATCTTTCCTTTTCCTTCGTAACTTATACTTTGGGGTAGATTATGCATTTATGCAGCAGAAGAATGCAGGATCAAAAGTAACAGGTCAGGGCACCACAAAGGGCTTTGAGATGAAGTGTGAAATGCTGTAGTTAGGGCCCAGAAAAAGCAGGAATGCTCTTTCTGAGGAGCACAGAGGAGAGTGGCCTCTCTGTTAGTCTCCCTCTTCCTACAGCATCTCCTGATGTTCTCACCAGAGCCTCTCTCCTGGAGAAGGAATTCAGCTCAGAAGTACCAGAGCATCACCTGTGATAAAGGCAGGTCTGCTGCTGAGGGCCAGCAGAGGCCCTTCTTTGCTGGGAAGACGTGTTCTCCCCAGGCATGGCCTTGCTGAGAAGCACACTGGGGCAAGGTGCATCCTAACTGGCATCTCATAGAGGAGAGTGTTGGTTCATCTCTTCACCCACCAATACTGCTCACTAATTAAAGTTTCTAGGGGCATAGAGTAACACGAGATAGAGTTTGTGGTAAAGATCTAAGAAGCTGTAAAAAGGTGAAGCAGGTGTCCAAGACAACCTGCCCACCTAGGTCCCACTTGTCCTGCCTGTTGCAGAGGCTGTTATTTGGCTGGTTCTCAGACAGATGGCAAAGAGAATCATGCTTAAATAAACACATGTATACACTGGTGACTGAGAAACACCTGTTGGTACAGAAAGGGGATTGCTGATTTAAAGTTCCAGCTTTCTCAGATCACAAAAGCAGGTGGGAAAGAGAACAGTAAATCCTGGGTTTTGTTGCCCTAAAGCAAACATTTTTCCCTCCCTAGTTCGATCTGGGAAAGTTTGTACTTACATGGCAAAACAACCAAGAAGTTCTGAATTGGTATTATCTTGAACTTCAATGGGCCATCCTCTGTGTTTTACTCTAGAAAGAGGTGGGAATGACAGTGTTCACATTGCTTAGCAGGGCTCGGAGAGACTGAGGTTACAGTCCTGGGCTGTATCTTGTAAATTGGGAAGCAGTGCAGTGGATGGAAGCTGCTACCAGCAGTGAAGAGGAGTAGTGATAACTTTGCTAGAGTTAAACTGTTAGAAAACAACTTGAAAAAGCAAGAATGTGGTGGAGATCTGGGTGAGATCCCACGGGAGGCAAAGTCTAAGTCAGGAGGCCCCTCAAATGAAATAGACAAAAAATAAGAATATCTGATTATATATGGGAAATAAGAACTGAAACACAAATTGCTTGAAACTGCTTGCAGGTCAGGGAGTGGTATGTGTGTGCAATCAATAAGCTGTATTCAATGCAACTTTTCCAGCAATGTGCATTTAAACAACGGTATGAAGCAGCACTTGAACAGTTTGATGGAAGAGAGGCCAGAAATGTGATCTGCATTTGCTGATGTAGACAGAATTATTCGAGGCAATGCTCAAATCAAAATAAACTGTCAGAAATGTACCATGTCAATAACTTCACAAACGTGAGAAAAAAGGCTTCGTTCTCTTGCCAGAGAGAAAGAGTGTGTATTGGGGCTGCTAAACTAGAAATACCTTCTTAATAGCAATCTTATCTGCTCAAGTTTCTCCTGCACCTTGCAGCTGTTTTGGCAGGGCTAAGAGATCTCCTGATGTAGCAAGTTCATGACAAGATAACACCTTTGTAAGCAGTGGCAGGTTCAGACAAGTTAATTGTACTGCAGTGCTCAGTGTGATAAGGGAGCCCAGGCTGGGAGCCCAGGGAGCCTGGCCTCTGTGTACAGAGAACTCCTGCTTACATACAAATGAATTAGGCACAGACTTGAAAAAGAGATGTTTGCATTTGCGTTTGATTACAGCTTCACACCTGCAAGGGATGATGTAGGCAAGTTGGATCATCACATTTAGAAGCAGGTATAAAACAAGACTTTATCAACACCAGCCCTTGTAGTAAGGTTAGTAGAAATTCACGCAGTATTCCCTGTGTAATTTTTTTTTCCAGTTGGTTGATTTCCTTCTTGCTGTTACAGTTGCTAACTGGAAGGTTTTGTTGCATACCAGGCTTCTAGAAAATTTTCTTGCTTTTGGATTTCATCCTGGATTCCTCACTAGCACTCAGCACAGCTGTGTAACAAGAAAAACATCCACAGGTCAGGAGACAATGTCATCTGCATGAGCTGCCTGCAGTAGCCTAAGAGTGAGTGTGTTTTGGAGAAAGCTGTGGCCTTTGGTGGACAGCAATCTTAGCAGATGTGAGCCCTCTGGATTTGATTTTTAACTGGATTGATATTCTGAATGAGATTCATTGTACTTGCTTCTGCTAAGATGTCGTCACTCAGTGCCTGTTTTCCTATTTGGTAATTATCATGTCATTCTTTTCTAGACCTGGAAATCTGTCCTCAAAACAGTGGCATCATCATGAGCTAAAGTAATCATGTCAATTCTTAAAAAAGAATAACGAACCAAAAAAAAAAAAAACCAAAAACCCTATACTTGGAGAAAACCAGCTGTGAACATCTTTTTAACACAGCAAGAAGTAACTCAAACTGCTTTTTCTCTTTAATAGCTCTTCTGGCACAAGGTCCTTCCCTTTTGTCATTCATTAATTACTTCAGTGTAATGTCACTTACAGTACACTAATAACACAGAAGCAGAGGAGCAATCCCTGTGAGAACTATTCTTGAGACAGGACTTTCTGGAATTGAATCCTCTTTAGATTTCAATAGAAAAGACAAGCTGCAAACTTACTTTTGGAAAATCAGAGTAGGAAACTGGAAGTTTACCCATTCTTTAGCTCTTTCACTTCCCTGTACTCTCCGTGCTCTGTATCATGCAGGTGCTAAGACCTTTTACAAGGTCTCAGCAAGAAACACATTTTCTGGAACAGTATTTATTCTCAATAAACATTAATGCTATATAATCACAATGTTTACATCATGGTATCTGTTGGACATATTTTCCTGATTTTAAAGTGAGAAGAAACGTATAGAGGTGGCACTTCTAAGTTTAGTATTGAAGACCATTTATTTTGGAGAGAAACAAGAATGGAAAAAAAGTGAAGAAACTGGGGGTTTCTGGTGATATTTTTAATACTTGAGGCACAGATTAGTTTAAATGATAGTTTAAATGATTGTAAAAGACATACTGCTCCTGTTAATGTAGTATGGACACTTATCCCCATTGAGAAGAAGCTGCAGAGTGTGAAAAAGTAAAATGATCTGGGTTTTATGGAAAAAGAGATTTCATAACTTGTGTAAATCCAGCACATTCCATCTTAAAAAAAAAAAAAAAAAAAAAAAAAAGAAGAGAAAGCAAGAGAGAAAGCAAGAGAGAAAGCAAGAAAACAAGAAAGCAAGAAAAGCAAGAAAGCAAGGAAGCAAGGAAACAAGAAAGAAAGGAAGCAAGAAAGAAATAAAGCAAGCAAGCAAGCAAGCAAGAAAGAAAGAAAGAAAGAAGGAAAGAAAGAAGGAAAGAAAAAAATTATTGTAAACTAGACATAAATTTCAACAAGGAACAGTTTTGCGGCTATAATTGATTTACAGATACTCACAAATCATGTGGGTAAGCATGTTACAGGATGTTCTTTCACCTAAGTAAAGGATTTGGATTTCTACAATTTGATACCCAACTTAATGTAATGGGTAATATGAGACTTGTACCTTCTTTTGTACAAAATGAACATTTGAGTAACAGAACCTGAGTCAAATGGGTGGATGGTGATTAATTCAGAATGTTACAATCAAGTCACCAATTCACCAAGATAGTTTTAGAGATCTCCTGGAAAAACCTGGTGGAAAAGCTTATGTTAAAAAGTGGCAAGGAAATGTTAAAAAACAAGTTGCTTCTCCATCTTTTTGTTGTGCTGAAATACATACAGTCAAGTGTAAAAAGTATCTGTGATATAAAGGAGATTAAAACTATCTGAGTTAAGGAAGGAGAAGATAATAGTAACAGACTATGGAGTTTGGACCTTAGGTAGTACCTCTGCTCATAAATAAAATAAATCCTCTTCTTTTTTGAAGCTGTGGGAAGAAAATATTTCCTTTCTATTCCTTTCAATTTTTTCTCAGAGCTGAAACACCAGTCCTGTGGATGTGTCCTGGACCTACAGGAGCACTGGCCCACTCTGGTCTGTGGGCCCAAAGTCCTCTGATTGCCTCTCTGCATGCTTGTGACTGCTACTGTATATGTCATTGCTTACATCCAGTTCAGGTCTTTCAAAAGCCAAGGCACAAAGACAGACATTTAATAGGGTCTGAGAGGAAACAGCCTCCTTGGAAATAGATATTGATTTACAAACACATCAAACAAGAAGGATGTTCAGCCCCAGAGGAGGAAGGCTGCCTTTTGTTCCATAAGCATCTATCTGAACATCCCATGTCATCCCACCAGTTGTTCTGGGGTGAGTGGAGCCAGCCAGTAGGTTGCCCTTGGGGTGACTGATTTGTGATGGGTCTGGTTGGGTCAAGCTGGGTGGGAGTGTTGATACACTTGATGACAGGAAGGGTCTGCAAAGGGACCTGAACAGGCTGGACCAGTGGGCCAAGGTAAATAAAATGAGGTTCAACAAGGCCAAGTGCTGGGTCCTGCAATCTCATGTAACAGTTACAGACTTGGGGAGGCTGGAAAGCTGCCAAGCACAAAGGGTCCAGGGTGTTGATTGATACCTGGCTAAATATGAGCCAGTAGTGTGCCCAGGTGGCTAAGAAGGCCACCAGCATTCTGACTTGTATCAGGAATAGTGTGGCCAGTTTGCATTTTGTGCTTTCCTCCTGATACAGATCAATGACACCAATGGAAGACTCAACTGTCTGGGTCCCTGGAGTTAGGGGGGATGTCTATTTGCTGTGCTTATGAAGAACACTTGGAAAATATCTGGCTTTGACTCAGTTTACTTATAGGTTCTCGTTAGATATATATATTTAAGAAGTAATACATATGTAGTTGGGATATCTTAAAAAAAAAGTTTTAGTCCACACCTGGGACCCAACAGCTTTTAACTGGTTGTTATCTGAGCTTTGCTGTTCCAGTGAAGCTGTTCAGTGAAGCTGGGACTTCACTGACTCCTTCTCCAAGAGAAGCAGTGGAGCACAGATTGACCACTCATCTGATGACCAGTCACCAGAAACTGCAAGCTGAGTGGGGGATAAGGACTTGCCAAGACTAATGAAAATCATCTGGGCTAAACACGGCTGGCACACAACTGTAATCATATTTTGTCTTCTCTGCCTCTTAAGAAAACCTTAGGAATGCACCTTTTATTTTCTCTGTCCCAGAGTGGAGGGCTTTGGGCCACTGAAGGTTCTGAGGAAAAGGCTCCCTGTGGTCAGTGCCTTCTGGGAAAACACTCATCTCCTCAGCATCTGCTGTGCAGCACATTCTGAGGGTTGAAATACTTTCTATGCATAGCTAAACCTGTCCAATTTTTTTTTTCTTTTTTGTTGTTTTTTCTAGCTGTAGTTTCCCCAGGTGTTGTGTCAGAAGTCAGGCTCAGATAAGGGTTCTGGCTGCCATCGAATGCTTCAGCCTCCTCTGACCAGTAATAGCATCAGGATCAGCTTTGCCAGGAGTGGCCCCGGGAGTCTCTTAACAGACTTGAAAATCCCCTTTCACTGTCTCTTTGCCTGTGCATTGGTCAAAGTACCTGTATGCTTGACAATCTGGGACAATTGCTAGATCTGAACATTTCTCAACCAGCTGTGGGAGCCACAGATGCTGCTGCAGGAGGTGACAGTTCCTGGCTCTCCTCACAAACCTCCTCCCAGCCACTGGTTGAGTGGGGAATTTTTCCTGGGTAAGGGCTGAATAATGACACCACAGGTTGGACCTGCAAGTGACATTCATTAGGCTGTGACAGCACGGGTCAGCAAATGTTTTTTGACTGTCTTCCAAGACCCTTTTGGCATAATATAATTAGGTAATGAATTTTACATAGAGGTGCAAAGGATGCAAGTAAGCACCTCCCCAGCTACCGCTACTGGTTTATATTAATTAGAGACAGATTTCTTAGTGTCCACACAATCATGGGAAAAAGGCAAAATGCAAGCAGACAGGAAAGAAATTAAGACAAGTGAAATTATTCTGCATTTTTCTCATTTAGGGAACAAGCAAAATAGCACTGTTGATCAGTGGTCTGCTGTTTTCCTCTCTCACTAATTACTATTTTTAAAAGGCAGAAACTTCTGGGAATTATGGTGTGTAGAAAATGGGGACATTTCAAAGCTGCACTTCAGGTGAAGGAAGAGGGAGCTGGGTGTGATCCTTGCTCTGTGCTGCCTGTGGGGCTGGCTGCCCACATCTTGCCAGTGTCCCCTGCAGGAGGATTGGCTGCCCCTGTGCTGTCCAGTGCCCAGGGATGTGCAGCACCCAGCCAGCCAGGGTGTGATGCCCCTGGGCTGTTCTCTGTGCTGAACTGCATCTTGGCCTCCAGGTGCAAATATAATACCCTCTACAGGCACAGCTGTCTCACAGGAGTGGTTTTCATTGAAAAACCGTAATTTCTGGGAGCAATTTTTATTTTGCAGGTGAAAAATGTGAAGGATTTTACACCAGATGGGAGGATCACAGTAGGACAGCATGAAGATTCGTGATGAGACTCAATATGACTGACACATAAAGGTTGCACATTCAAATTAAAATGCTTTCAAAGGAATCAGTGAAAAAAATCCCACATATAGATCTACACAATCTGGTCAACAAGAATGACCTGATGTGGTGCTTTCAGCCATTATCTGCCATGGGATTAATGGGTGATTGAAACATCATCATCCTGCCAAGACTAGTGAAGTATCGTTGTCAGGAGCTGGTGGCCATCTGTTCAGCAGAGATGTGGTAAAAAAGCACAAAGAAATTAAAGCAGAGGAAAGCAGAATAAAAACACAGCTCATGGTTCCTTCATATTTTGAGCGTAAGAGAACTGCCTGCTTACGTTTTTCCTAAGAATATGTTTCCTAGGCTATTTTAAGACAGCTGCACTAATAAATCTAATGAGAATTTCAGAAAAAGCAATTTATTGAGTAGGCCTTGCTCAGACACAGCTACTCAAATATACCTCTTCAGCACTCAGAAGAGCTACTTGATGGCTTCCCAAAGACTAAAGCCATTGTGAAGCAACATTACCCATCTCCACCCAATGCAAGGTATTTAGGAAAATTTCAAGTGTATGGTTTAAAATATGTCCTTGTAAGAGAGACAATTATGTAGACATCTTAGTTATTAAACAGATGTTCCATCTGTCATAAAATTTGTTTTGTTCCTTCAGGTGAGTGGGTGAGTGTATTCGCTTTAGCTCTCAGGATCAAAATAGAGGCCACAGTACCCTCAAATAAACATTATTTACATGTGAAGGACAATATTTGGGGATGTCAGCAGTTCTAACTGACAATTAGGAAGGCACTGTCAAGCCTGGGTAACGAATCAGTTATTAGTAGAGGAGTCAGATGGTGCTAATCTCTTTACCAGCTAGTCAGCACTTTCAAACAGCCCATGGAGATGGCAGATGCTGTTTACTTAGCACAGATGTCTCAGCTACTCTTCTGGCCATGCTGGGAACAGTCAGTGATCAAAAAGCCATGTTGGTCCTTCTGATTAAAAGAAGTGTTGAAGTGTCCCCTGCTCCACAGCATGCTTTCCTCTCTTTGTTTATGCTGTCTTTGTGAAGCTGCATCTCTTTGGACATCGAACAGATTCCTTCTTCTTTTTTATTCTCCTGGAAGACTTATTTTAAAAAATAATCCTCAAATACCTGTCTCTGGCTTCTTGGGTGGAGAAAATGTTGCAATAATGTGGTTGGGATAGTGCAGCCTCCTTAGGCCTGTTCAGCACAGTGAGTCCATACCCAGAGCACGCTTGGCAGAGCCAGCCCTGACTTTAGATGTCACTGGCCAGCACAGAAACAGGGGTGTGTGGAGTCTGCTGTGTGGAGGGGCATCCTGGGCAGCACTTGGCTAGCTATTTGCAGACCCAGGCATTGCTTGCATCTGCAAATTCAATCAGGTCAGTAACCCCTGCTCATTCTCAACACACTGGTGCCAGGAGTCCTGGGAGGATGGAGGGTAAGAGCAAGGCTGGGCAAGTATGTAAATTGGTGGGGTCCTCTGGTAAGGGCAGGTCGCACCTTTGCCTTGTGCCAGGGGATGAAGCACCAGCACAGCCTGATTGCCAGCAAGACACCATTACTTGCCACCTGACCTGTTGTTGCTGCTTATGCTTGTTGACCTCTTTATATCCAAGTACAACATAGTCATCAGTATCATAGTATCAGTCATCAGTATCATAGTCATCAGGGTCATCAGTAAAACACTGTTACAAAGCAATTAACTGTCTGAGAGCTCTGCAAACCCCTTTTCTACCCATCAAAGCACTTTTTCCTCTGGCACAGGGACACTGCAGAGTCCCTCCAGGGCTGCACTGCGGTCTCATAGCTTACACTAAGTTGGCCTAAAGGCTGTGAGTTGAGACACCCAGCACAATAAACAGGTGGTTTGGAGTCAACTGAACTTGAAAAAAGCAAGAAATGCATGCATGTAGGTCCCCAGAGCATCTTTGCTCAGCATTCCTCCTTTTCAAGGCTCCTTCAGCTGTATAGAGCAGCTTTGGACAGCAATAAAGCCTTGGGAGCTAAGGCCTTCAGTACTGTCAACTGTATGTACATTAATTAAAAGTAATGAGTGCTGCAAGCTTACTCATAAGAGCACATAACATTCAATAATACATTAGCTTCCAAATGTTCCCTGTGCATTTATTATTCTCATGTTAACAGAGGGGTCCCTTAGTATTTTAAATTTAGGAATAAATTTATTGGAATGCATATTTAAGACCTGCATCAGCTGGGATTTTTTGGATTCAAACCATATAAGTTAATGTGTATAAAAGGTATTATTAATTTTCCCATCCAAAACTAGAAAAAAACCAAAATTTAGGTAGAGTAGTTGATGGATTCAGATGGTATCTGAGGCAAACTCTTTTGTGAAGTCTGTGTGGAAAATAATGTGTATGTGTCCTGTCTAAAAAACACCCTTTTTTCATCAAAGACTTTGTTTCTTAGTGATGCAAGGCTAGACAGGCATAAATTGTTGCAGTGACCTTTTGCCTGATGATATTACTAAATTATGTTGGAACAGAGGTGGATTTAGGGATTTAGTAAATGGCAAACCCCTCTGACCTTAATTACTCTAATGCCTTCTTAAATCCTTTTGCAGCTATGCAAATAAAGTGCACTTCCTGCGCTCAGAATAAAGACTGCTCAGTCAGTTTTAGGTTGCAGTAATGGCATATAATGTTAAAAATGTAACAGAAAGATATTCAGGCCACCTGATGGGGAGTTCTGCATCAGAGCGACCTAGTGCTGTGCTGGGGACACTCACCTGGACAGCCACAGCAGACAGCAGTGGCTGCCTGTCTATTCTGCACATGGTGCTCATGGAGAGGGCTCCTCTGGAGAGGCATCCAGGGCTGAAACTTGAGCTTTGACTCTCTTGCCCTGCTCCTACACAAATATTCAGGGCTAACATATAAGCCAGTAATATGAAGGTCATATAGATACATACGTGTATATAGATAGACACACACACAGATACACACACATAGCAGTGTGCCCAGGTGGCCAAGAAGGCCACCAGCATCCTGGTCTGTGTGGTCAGTAGGAGTAGGGAAGTGGTCATGCCCCATACTCGGCACTACATGAAGGAGATTGAGCTGCTGATGTGAGTTCAGAGAAGGGCAACCAAGCTGGGGAAGGGTCTGGAGAACAAGTCCTGTAAGGACAGGCTGAGGGAATGTTTAATGTTTAATTTGGAGAAGAGGAGGCTAGGAGGAAACCTTACTGCTCTCTACAACTACCTGAAAGGAGGTTGTAGTGAGCTGGGTGTTGGTGTCTTCTCTCACGTAAATCATGATAGAGGACTAGAGGAAATGGCCTGAAGTTGCACCAAGGGAGGTTTATACAGCATATTAGGGACAATTTCTTTACTGTAAGAGTAGTCAGACACTGGAACAGGCTGCCTGGGGAGGTGGTGAAATCGCCACACCTGGAAATATTTAAAAACTGTGTAGATGAGTCACTTTGGGACATGTAGTGAGCATGGTGATAGAGATGCCTTGTTTTACTGGGGTGGGGAGATGTTGATAGTTGTATGTGGTGATTTAGAGGTCTTTTCCAACTCTTGACAATTCTGTGATTCTAAGATTCATGTACATATGCTTGTGTTTGTGTACGCATGTAAGGCAAAGGCTGTGAAGAGCTAAGGATATTCATAGCTACCAAGGAGACTGAGTACATATATCAACTTTGTTGCTCTTCTCTATATGTAGAACCTAAATATGTCATCCTACATTTGTTATTTTTAATCCACCCTGGTCAATATATACTCACTTAAAAATGTATATATACAAATATCTGGAGGTGTTGGGCTATTGAGAATATTTCATTGGATGCCCAGGGATTCATGTGTCCCTCACCTTTCCTTGCAGCCCACCACAGAAGGCAGAACTCTGGACTCAGTCATGCAGAGTGTTGGCACTGACACAGCTGTGCATGTGTGTGTTTAAATCCCAGAGGGTACCTAATCTTGTCGACTTCATGATCAATGTTGACCTTTCCTTAGGGCAAGGGATAGGATGTCCTCAAGGTGGCTGCCAGGCAGCCAGGAATCCCTGGTTTTGGGGCTGGACACATGCTGGAATCCTGGTTCAGTTCCCATGCAATAGGAAAAGGAAACATGGAAGCAGCTGAGTGGCAGTAACATGACTTGCAGCATCCTGGGAATGATTATTTCATCACAGGTGGATGTCTTCAGAGCAGTAAACATCTCACCTGTAGGCCAAGAAATTCTACTTTACACGTCCCATTTGTTCTTTTTAGGTGCATCACAAAAAATGTAATTATGCGGAGTTTAACAAATAGGATATAACCTGCAATTTATTCCACTTTTAGCTTCTTTTCATGCCTGTAGCTTTACTGAGTTCATTTGTTATTCAAAATCGATGACAGAAGAAATTAGATGTACATCATCATCAGCCTAGTGATTGCGAACAGCTTATTCCAAGCATTTGACATTTGAAGTATATTAGCAACACTTAGCTAGGCACAAAGTAATGCATAGGAATGTATCTGCTGTCTTGCTGTAGATGTATAATTCCTAGAATAAGATTTTGGCTGCAAACAGGTACCATTATGAGCTTATAATTACCTTTAGTAAAAGTTCTGTCAGGATTAATTCAAATTCAGTTCTCTTTAATTATGTGATGCCAGCATTTACTGGAACATTTCTAGGAAGATAATTCAACAAAGGCCTGAATGCAGATGACAATTGTTTTGCTTTGCTGAGGCTAATTTTTGCAGGACTGCTCAAGTTTTACTCCAGTCCTATGATCACATTGAACTTTGAGAAGGACAGTAAAGAAAATTTGGGAAAGGAACTCACTACTGACCCTGACACTTATTGTGATCAAAGGAAACTAATGGATCAAAAGAAAAGAAAAGAAATTAAATTAAATAAACTAAAATAAAACAATAAAAAGAATTACCAGTATTGACAACATTTGGGCAGATGGTATCAAATAGCCAAATGGCAGCATATACAGAGTTTTGCTACACTTCACAGCAGGTACAAAACAGCTGGACAAGTTCTTAATTTTTCTGAAAAGGATTATGTTTTCAATAGATGCCATTTGGAATTAACTAATGGAAGCTCAGGGAGAAGTGACAAATACGGGATTTGAGCTATGATACTTCAACAATATTAGTTGAGATTGACCCACATAGGACTAAAAATGGTTAGCAGTTCATGGCATGTGGCTGCTGGGCTACATCAGTGAGTCAGAAAACTATAAGCAAGTATTTGTTTCTCCTGAAAGTTACACCCCAATTTCAAGAACCTCACTAATGTTGGGCATTAGTGAGAAATCATTGGAAAACCAGACTGAGTAGGGCATCTGCAGCCATGAAAAAGCTGAGGGGCAGCTTAAAACCACCACAGTCCTTCTTCCCTCACTTCTGGATCTTGCTTCACAGATGAGGTAGAGGTGTGATGGTGAAATCCAGCACAAGAGTGATGATCCTAATCAGAGGTGCCTGAAGCAGATTGCTTCTATCAGAGCACAGGAGCCCGGTGGTGTCACCTGGAAAATAAATCTGGTCAGACATAGCTGGCTTGCTTGGATCAGGCAAAGCAATGAGAGAGCTCAGACCCCTACAGACCTGGGGTCTACTGGTCACTTGCGTTGCTGAAAATGATCATGCTTGGGTGGCCTCATCATGTGTGATGAGATTATGGGCATCCAGGAGAAGCATCAGTCAGAGCCACATGAACTCTGGAAACATCCAGCTTGCTGCACAGGGCACTGGGACTACGCCAGCCTCAGCCAACCAGGGGTAGCAGGTGTCCATTCTGTGGGTCAAGCTCTCTCTGTAGATTGCTGTGGAGGACATTTTTCTATGTCACTGTATATATAGCACCCTGGTTTGCCTGTCACACCAGTGACAAATGCAGTGGTCTTCCTGTGGTCAAACTGGTCTTCCTGTGCCCACTGCACCTGATCACTGTGAGTGGGGTCAGAGCCTGATGGTGCAAAGCCTTCTGTGCAGAGCCGGTTGCACCTTGGAATGGGAGGAGGGAGAAATGCTATGGGCATCACAGTCTGCTCTCAGTGGGGATGCTGGGACTTTGCACTTCACACCAGAGCAGGTGGTGAGTGAAGCAGGATGTACTGTTCTCTAGAATATGGGAATGCAAGACAGCATAAAAAATGCAGCATTAGGACAAAGACTCAAATGAAGCAAAAGTAGGAACTGAGAGAGTTCAGGTCATTCAGAAAATGCTTATACACTGTTTCTTTAACTGCTTCAAGATACAGAGTGTTTGCGTGAAGGGGTGCGTTTCACATTGACGTATCCAGGATAAGGCAACGAAGAGTGATTGCCTTGCCCAGACATACTGATAGGATAACCTGTGCAGGGCTGTCAGTGGAGACATGCAGTGCCCTCTTACATGTTTCAGTGGTCATAAAGCAAGAATTTAATGCAAGTATGAACAGTGGAGCAGGATGGCATGAGAAAAACCTGAGGCCAAGGTATCAGAGCAGCCTCCCTTAGATGTCCTCTGCTAAACAAAGTACCGTGGTGGCCTCTCAGCCACACAGGATCATGTGGCACTGCAGGCATGCTGTTCCCTTGAGGAAGAGACAGCACAGTCTCCTGGGAGCAGTTCCAGCATGTGCACAGATGCACACAGGGTGTCCATGAAGAAGTGGAACCAGCAATTCTCTCACTGTCACTGCACATTTTCTATGCATCCTCACAGAGAGAGATGTAAAGTAAGGAAGTTCCAAGATGTGCCTGCCCACCTGGCCACAGGGCAGGGGTAAAGCTATGGGCCTCTCCTGATTCTTCAGAGCACCTGCCTGCTGCTGCCAGTCCTGTCCAGCATGGTCGTGACCTCACCAGAAAGCAAGCTTGGGTGCTTAGGGCCCATGAAGCCCTGGTCGGTAAACAGCCTTGCCCAGCTCAGCCTTGTTACTAGCCTGGGGTGCTCACAGAGATAAATGACTCTGTCTCAGGCTGGACCAACTACTCCATGGGATTATTCTCAGGCTTGTATCTCAAGGCTAATTTGCTTTAGCTGCTTCTTTGGCAGGCTTTTGCCTGTGTCACCAGGTCTGGCCTCTGTTGCAGCATCCTGCTGGCCCAGTGCCCTTTAGAAGTCCCTGTGCCAAGCCCAGGCCTCTGAAGGGCACTTCCCACACAAGCATGGTGTCCTAAGCCTGCCCTCCTACCTGTACCCTCAGGGAACATGGGGTTTTTGATGCAGGACTACACAGACCATGCAAAAGAGCCATCAAAGGAGCATTTTGCAGCTATATGGCACCCGAGAGGCACCAAAGACCCAACAATAACCCCTTGTACTCCTCCAACAGTTTGCTTTTCACCCCAGCAGGTAATAGCTGTGTGGGAAGGGGGCAAAGCTGCTGTATTTGCTCACTTTCTCCTTCCTGTTTGGTCTTGCCTTTGCTTTGCATCTCGGTAGATTCTGGTTTTTTATAACTTCCAGACTCCTCTGACAGGTCAACCTCAACATCTACCCATCAGATTATTAAGGCCTCCCTCTGTCAGTCTTCTGCTACATTAGACACCAAGAGGCTAGGCTTGAAAAACAAATTCTTATCAAGATGGCAGCAATTTTATTGTTCTGCTTGGGAAACAGACCATTTATTTGTTAATTGTTTTTAATACCTTGCTGCTTCAGAGGCAGACTTGCAGGTGCCTGTCTTCCTTTCCTTCCTGATGAATAAGGCAGTGAGTGCTGCACAAGATACATCAGAAAACTGCAACACATGCTAACTCTCAAAGTGAAACCAAGTTTGCAAGCTATATATGTATCAACTAGTAGCCAACCTTCAGAAAACCAGAGAAAAAACCCTTATCTAGATAAGTATATTCAAGCATATTTACATATGAAAGCAATTTTGTCTTTCTCAGTAGGTGAACTTCTAAGCAAAAAAACTTGCCAGATTTCACTGTGTTTCCACTCAGATAAAGCAAGACCACAGCTGAAGCAACTGATGACTCAACACTAGTGTCACTGGTGACATCTGGCCCAGAAGTCTCTGAGGGTGACATAATGGGGAAGACCTGTGAACATCAGTTTTTCCAGCACTGTTGTCCACCAAACAGAGCACTTGTTGGCTAAGTCCTGTAAGACTATGGAAGAACATATACATAATCTGTATTTATAGGCTTAAATTTGCATATAGATTTAGATACTTCAAGCTTTCCTCCTCACCTGTTTTAAGTTCAATCTAAAATGTCCTTTTCCCTCTTAAATATACAGAAATCAAAGCCTATTGCTCTGGAAAGTATACTGCTTTCTCTACAGCTTTAGGTATTCGTGAGTGTTTTCAAGCACTTTTGAGTATCTTCTGTAAGTCTAACTGATTTTTGAACTGGCTTTAGTCTCTCTGATTCCTGCCTCTAGTCAGTCAAGAGCCCTCCTAGAGTAGCTGCCTGCCTCAATTGCTACAGCAACTTGAGTATTTTTAGCCTGAGAGGAGAATGCCTGCTGCTGACATGCTCTGCTACACAAGGCTGCTGAGGCATGGCTCCATTTCTGCTCAGCATTGAGAAGCAGCTGCTGTGTCCAAGCAAGGGTACTTTCTTTTTGCCATTTATACCCAGGCCAGCACTGAGGTGCTTGCTAGAATAAAGAGTCTTCTCAGTTTTAAAAATTCTTCTTATTCTTCTAAGCCTGCAGCTTATTGACCCTTGGATCAGTGGTGGAGCACCACCATATAGTGGTGCATATATATGCACTGATGCTATACTTTATCAACTAGCCCCTAATGCAGATCCCCTGAAAACCACCCAGGGTCCTTTTGCACAATGTATGCATTCCCTGGACTTTGGCTGTTCCAAATGGATGGGCAGTCTGTTCAGCATGGAGACTGGAGAGCCACTGGCCCCAGTGAGACAGCAATGACCACAGCACTTGCTTGCATCAGCAAGGCTCCTCCCACCCTCCGAATCTGTGCATTTAGTTCTGCCTTTCTTCCTTCCTTTGTGAACACTTTTTTTTTTTGGAAGAGAGTGTGAGAATTCAGCCTTGAAAAAAATGTGTATTCTCAAGAATACACAGAAGCAACACTTCATAGTGACTGACCTAGCAATATGAAGTATTCTTTCACTAGTCTAATGATGACCTTCACAGTAATTCTTTGTTTTTCTGTAAACTAAACTGAGGAAAAACTTACAAAAATGTCCCACCTAAATGGAGTGCATGTGCCTGAGTGTAAAGGGTGTCTGCTGGGAGAAGGCAGATGTCACATGTCCCATGAGAAAATAGCTTTTTATAACAGCACTGGTTGCATAGCTGTTAACAAGGTGAAAGAGGCCACTGATAAAGAGAACTGATGAAGGTTCAGCTGGGCTATATAATGCTCTATTTTTAGAGTGTATGTGGTTTATTTTTTCATGAAAGAAGTTAACAGAAATCTGTATTCACCTGGCATCTGTCTATGCATAGGCCATCTTGCAAGATCTCTCTCACTCACGGTGTCCAGTCTTGTTTGTGCTGTTTCACTCCCTTATTTCTTTGCCATTTAGGAGCTGTTGTGGGGGTGTTGTTAAACCACATATGAAAAGGAATCGAGTGAAATACTGTACAGCCTGAAAAATGGAGCAGAGCCAAAGTGAAATGGTTTTAACCTGAAAATAAAATGCTTTGAAGCACAGTTTGCAGCTTAAGAAGAGGGATTCTCAATCCCAACCTAATATATGCTGCAGGGCTTTAACTTTTTATACACAGGATTCAACTCACTTCTTAGGCAAAGTTTGGCTTTGATCATCCCTTTTCACAAATTTAAAACAGCTAGATCTGTTTCAGTGACTTACTCTACTCTACAAGGAAGCTGGAAAGATTATAGAAATCCCATGCTGGGATTCCCTTTGTGACTTCTTTGAGCAGGAAACTGTCTGGGGTCTCTGTTGCTGAATTTGTGCACAATGGTAACCTTCAAACTTTAACCTGTGGCAGTGGCAACCTGCTCTTGGTGTCTCATGGTGATGGAAAGCTGGGGGAAACCCAGCTAGCTGGAAGAAACTAACATAGAAATGAAGCTTCTTGGAGCATAGCAAGGCTCATTGCTCCAGGACATGCTGGCAAATCAGTCACAGAAACATAAGATGGTTTGGGTTTTAAGAAAGCAGGAGATCAAGCTGCTTTGCCACTGTGTTCAGATTACCATTCAGTGGGGTATTAGTCTTTCAGGCCATAGCCAGCTGGTTTCTTGCACAACCACCCTGCTGCTGTCATACAAAAGCTAACCCTTTTGTAGCACTCTCCTAGCCCTAAATTTACAGTACTTGAAAAGGAAGAGGATCTTTACTGTGGGGGTCAGGAAGGGGTTAACCTGAAGGTAGCCAAAAGCCTGTTACTTTCAGAGCAGCATCCCATCTTTGGAATAATGGATCTCTTGGGTGTTAAAGCATATTGCTGTAGACAATGGACTCTTGCATTCTACATCTATAATGTTCATTTTATGACGCAAATAAAAGGAGAAAAATATGTTTATGTCTGACCAGACAGAAGAAAAATACAGCAATATGTAGTAGCTTGCCTGAAGATACTGACTGACACCAACAACAGGTTCAGAATGGGCTTTTGAGCTAATGAAAAGTGCAGTAGATTTCAGCTTTCAGAGAAATCTGGAGGTATTTTTGTCTAACATCCTGCTCCAAGCATGAGGTTCAAAGTTAGTGTCAGCAGACATACATAATATCCCCCATTTATATGACAGTATTTAATATCTTGGGAGTTGAGAATTTTACAAGGTGTGTGCACAAATCACTACATCCACTACAGAAACCTCTGGGGGTGAAATCCCTGGTAGTGATGAGGTGAAATGGCATAACTCTTCAAGCAGTGTATAGAGAAACTTCCTGCAAGTTTTAACAGGTGTGGGAAAAGTGCTATTTATCTTCTTCCTAAACCATTCCTTTCCCTCTAGTGTATGTCATGTCATTGTTCATTGTATCCAATGTACATAATTTTCCCTGAAACTTGCTTTTCCCCTGAAAATAGGAGGCTGCTAGCATTCTGAAAAAGGGCAAGTTTCTAAGCAAGTCTCTGGGAAAAACTGCTGGTCTACTCTAACTCCAGATCTTGCTTTTTTTGAAGGAACAGAAAAGAAATGGAGAGAAAAAAAAGTCTCTACAAAGTCTTCAAACATAAGTCAGTACACATGGTCTCAGCTATGGAAGAACATCAAAGTTCCCACTCTGCCCTTTAACAGGGCAATCAAAAACAGTTAAAGCGAGTGCTAATTATCTTCCTGAAACCATTTTTTTAACTCATTGTAATGCATTATCTAATTACAGGGTTCATTTGTGAATTCTCATTTGGCATAAAGCCTGTCATTTCAGACACTGTAGTCCGTAGCTTTGGCTTGCAGTAAAAATACAGAATGCCATTCTCTGGTGTGAAAACTCACCTCACTCCTGTCAGTGGGAGAGTGGCCCAGGTTGCCTAAGCACTGCTCCATTGCAAGGGGAAGGTACATGGGCTGCATACATTGGTCCAAGTCATAATTTGAGCAAGCCAGGGAGGGTGATGGCTGGCAAAAAAAAGCCTCAGAGGAGTTAGAAAACCCTCAGGGTTCAAAGGAAGCCAAGCTGTATTGAGACACGTGGTCAATAGCTACAGAGTGGGAACACTTACCTAAGCACCTTCTGTTCAGAAAAAGGGAATCTGCCTCTTGGATAACTCCTTAGTAAAGACACAATCTGGGCAGTGATAGGAATGCTGCAAAACCCAGTGTTGAAATTGGATGCAGTCACATTTTCCTTTCCCCAAAGAGAAGTGCCAGATAATTCCTTTTGAGTCACTGGGAAACCAGCCAAAACGGCCAAAGAACAGTTTTCTAGATGTCATTATCAATAACACATGATTAGCACTACAGCAAGTCCACACAGCCCTAGCATGGGAGCTGGGACCCCCCATGGGTGTAGAAGTCTGGGCACCCCCCAGCACTGCCCACAGTCAAATGCTGAGATTGTGAAAACATCAAGGACCCGTCCTGTCTTGCTAGCTGGCATGAGGACCACAGCAGAGATATGAGTATGCTCGCCTTCCAAGTACAAAATGATTGTTGGCAGTACACTGTGAACATGTCAGACTTGGGGGAATATATTAAGAAAAGGCCCTTCAGTGGTTTTCTTTCTTTAAATGGTAGCCACTGGAAAGTTATGCAAACACTTCAGCTGTGGAATATATAATCTGACATCTGGCAGGGCTCCTTTGTTGACCCAAGGAGTGAAGTATGCAAGAGATGGCTAGAAGTTGTTTCAGTGCTTATTCAAAATGATAAATTATATTAGATGGCTTTTCTCCCCCACTGCTTCTGCTCTAACTTGGTCACTCCCAGTAAATAAATCTGATTCCCTAGTTTTCTAATAATGAAATGCACTTTTAGCAGCAGAAGGCTGGAGCAGAGGGAGCTGGAAAAAGGAGCCAGAGAAGGAGTGTGAGCCCATGGCTGCACATGAAAATGAGCCCAAACCAGAGCCAGCTATATGAAACATGCACCTAGGCAAACGCAGTTGTTTTTTATAAAACAGCTCCCTGATCCAAGCCTCTGGAGTTAAACAACTGGCCAAAGAGGTGTTGCTAAATCAAAATCATTCCTGTTTCTGCCCATTTCTCATCAAAATGGATATTGCTGAAACCAGAGCCTGTTTGTATAGCTTTTCCCTGTCGCCACAAGCCTTGGCGTCTTGGTCTGACCAGCTCAAGGGGTTGATTTTGTAGCCTCTCTCCTCTCCTCTTTCACTGGCATTGTCCCCCAGGAACCAGCCTCTGCCCCTCCATCCAGACTCAGTAAAAAAACAGGGAGGGTGATTTTTTGTCAAGAAGTCCCTCAGATTTCACTCACTGCCTGACAAGGTATAAAGGACAAATAAAAACCCCACACTTCCCACACAAACCCCTGTAGCACCTGATACAACACTCTGTGCAGCTCCAGAGGAAACGAAGCTGTGTTGACCACATGCATTCTTTTTATTAGCATTTGAGGGCAGAACAAAAAGCCTGATTTACACGAAATATTATCTTAGGCTTTTCAACGTGTTCTATTTCCTCCTGTATTTATATTCTGTGTGAATACTTACCTACTAGTTCATTTTAAAATTTTTAATACTTTCTAAATGAAATGAATTATGAGAAACAGTTACAAGGCATCAAAAGTCTTGCAGTTCTCTAAAATAAAAAGGGAGAATGCACTCAGAAATAGATGTTGAGATACTCAGTAAACAGGACAAACATTAATTTATTAGTCAGTTATTGTTACAGGAGTGATCTGCTAGGAGAAAGTAAGTCATTCAAGCATTTGAAAAATAACAGGAACTTTGAACAGAGTAGCTGCTTAGCATGAGAAGAAAAAGCAGTGACTGAAGAGATAAATGAACCAACACCATAAAATACCCTGATACCACTGGAATACAGTACATTAATTGGAAGCCATGAAGTAATTTTCTCATCAAAGAGGCACTTCTCCATTTTCTTTGATTTTCTGTTAGTTGAACTTCTGCTTTCCTGCCTTTGCTTTGCAGCAAACGAACTGTTGTGGTTTGATGATGGGCACCTCTTTGAGCTACATAGGTTTCTTGCAGGTTTGCTTGTTTCAGAGGTAGTAGTAATATTTTTTGCTGTTAATGACTTACTATTGTCATTGTGGATCCATGAGTAGGTTGTAGTGTCTGACAGTCCTCACCACCAGGAATCTGGAATAAAATCCAAATAAATGTCTTTCTACTAAATGTAGACCATTTGGTCAAGAGCAGGACACACATTTCATATGAGTTTTCTCCTTGGCTTTGGCTTTCTTAGAAAGCTTATCAACCATATTCTCGGTCTAAAAGCCCATGGTAGCTCCTTTATGTCCTGCCTAGTCTTAACACCCACTTCACAGTCACCCCACGAGTCTTGCTTTCCTTCACCTAGGCTTATTTGTGCTTCACTGTTTTGTGAAAATATAATTTTGTGCGTTGTTCCTAAAGCCTCTCCAAAGAGGGCTGATGTGTGACATGGAAACCTTAGGTGCCACAAAACACACCAATTTGCACTGTGTCCCCTCTTCTGATTTTGCTTTCTCATCCTAGAAATGAACTCACATCCATACACATATACAGTCAGAAACTTGCCATCCTACCACAAGGATTTCATATACTGAGTAATATAAAGTATTTCCTCAGTTGAAGGAACCTACAGAAGTTAATCCAAGCAACCACTGCAGGGTGATCCAAACTAGTCCTGATGTTACATAGCATCGGCTGAATACATAGCGTCTGAGAAATGAAGGAAGGAAGCCATCATTTAAATCTCTTAAAGGCATAGGAGATTTTCAGGATCTGACTTTCTTTTGGGAGTGAGTTAGTTTTCATGTTCCTTGCAGCATTCTTCACTCAAATACAGCAGCTCTAACCAAGATATCTGGTCAAGGTGTCTTGGTGATACTTGCCCTGCTGGTATTTGCTCCACAAAGGAAAAGCCATGCAGAATCCCATTAGTTTTTCTGGGGGAAAATTACTTTCTTGGTGTTCACTGATAATGAATGTCTTGGGTTATAAACTACAGTGATGAATTTTAATGTTAAAAAGAGTCTTTTGCATTATACATGCAGGGAAAAACAGGCCTAGCTTTACACACATATGGATAGATTCTAAATGAGCAAATGTCTCTCAAGAAGAAATCCAGGAAGACTGGAATAACAGAAGACAATTCTTTGCTAACACCAGCTCCATACTAAGGAAGCTGGATTTGAGGACTTGTTAAAATGAGTAGCAAGCAAAAGAGAAAGCATCACATACTGCCACAGAAAACAAAGACATACTTATTCCAGGAATACCATGTTCAGGATCATTACCCCTGGACAAGGAAAAGGTTAAAAGAAAAAAAATTAGATGAGGAAGATTTAGAAGTAGCTTCTGTGTAGAAAGAGTGAACAACAATGGGACTCCCTGGCTTGGAAAGTAGGCAACAGCAGAGTGATGTGTTAGGCTATGAAAACCCCAGCCTGTATGAGCTGTCATCCATCCCCAGCAGAGATGTCTCTGTGCAGGTGGCTTCTGTGTTGTGCAGGATAATGTGGGAAACTGACTGGGCTGCATGCAAGGTTACTTTCATACCCAGGCAACACAAAGCCCAATAGAGAAGGATTCCTATCCTCCCTCCTGAAGCATTCTCCCTTTGAGAAGTGAGGCTCAGAAAGGAGTTTTGAAGTGTGCCATTTGCCCTGGCTGAGGGCTGGTGGGCAAGCCCTGGACAGGGCAGTGCACATAGATTCCCTCCTGCAACACATCAGCAGTGGCAACAGGCAATTTCCTCATACTGAGTAGCACTTTGCAGGGCTAATGAAACCATGGTCTGTGACGGCCAGTTTTTGGGATGGGAGGGAGAGACCAGACCCTAGCCCACCTCTAAAGAGGGTCAGATGACAGCTTGATGGAGGTGGTTTGCCTGCTGTGTGCTGTGACCTCTGCAATGCAGAACTTGTGCCAAGCTCTCCTCTCCTCCCTCAACAGTCAGAAAGGGCAGTTCAGCATTCTGTCAGGGTTTGGAGACTTATCAGATTCACAGAATCACAGAAAATTAGGAGTTTGAAGGGTCCTCAAATTATCATCTAGTCCTACCCCTCTACCAGAGCAGGGTCATGTACAGGAAGGCACTCAGGTGAGTCCAGAGAAGGAGACTCCACAACCTCCCTGGGCAGCCTGTTCCAGTGCTCTGTCACCCTCACAGTGAAAAAAATTGTCCTTGAGTTTATAGGGAACATGCTATGCTCAAGCTGTTGCCTCTTGTCCTATCACTGAACATAACTGAGGCTGGCACCATCTTCCTGGCTCTCTCCCTTTCAGTATTTATAAACATTAATGAAGTCACCCCTCATTCTCCTCTTCTCCAAGCTGAAGAGACCCAGCCTTTCCTCATAAGGGGGATGTTCCACTCCCTTCGTCATCTTTATCACTCTATGCTGGATTCTTTCAAGCAGTTCCCTGTCCTTCTGGAACTGAGGGTACCCAGAATTGGACATAATATTCCAGATGCAGCTTCACAAGGGCAGAACAAAGGGAGAAGAGAGCCTCACACCACCTATTAACCACTCCACTTCTAATGCACCCCAGGGTTCCATTTGCCTTCTTGGCCACAAGGGCACATGGTTGGCTCTTGGTCATCCCTTTACTAGCATCCCCAGCTCCCTTTCACCTATGCTGCTCTCCAACAGCTCAGTCCCCAACCAGCACCGGTACCTGGGGTTGTTCTTTGCCTGATGTAAGACTCTACATTTGCCCTTGTTGTAATTAATCAGATTTTCCGCTGCCCAAGCCTGTGTACATTCCTCTGAATGGCATCACAGCCCTCTGGGGTGTCAGCCACTCCTCCCATCTTTGTGTAATCAACAAACTTGCTGAGAAGACACTCTGTCCCATCATCAAGGTCATTGATAAAGATGCTGAACAGGACTGGACCCAGCACTGATCCCCAGGGAACTCCACTAGTCACAGGTCTGCAGCTGGACTCTGCACCACTGATCACCTCTTTGGATTCTATTGTGCAGCCAGTTCTTAATACACCTCCCTGCAGATTCTTGTATCTCACATTTCCTGAGCTTGCTCATGAGGATGTTATGGGAGACTGTATCAAAAGCCTTGGTAAGGCCAAGGTAGACTGCATCCACTGCTCTTCCTGCATCTACCCATCCACTGAAAACATCACAGAAGGCTATCAGATTAGTCAAGCATGATTTACCCTTAGCAGATCCATGCTGACTGCTCCTGATAGCTTTCTTCTCTTCCATGTGCTCAGAGATGACCTCCAGAACCAGCCGCTCCATCATTTTTCCAGGGGTGGAGGCGAGGCTGACTGGTCTGTAATTGCCTGGATCTTCCTTCTACGCCTTTTTTGAAGACTGGAGTGACACTGGCTTTCCTGCAGTCTTCAGGCACCTCTCCTGTTTATACTGCCCTTTCCAAAATGATGGAGAGTGCTGGGGTGATAACATCAGTCAGCTCTCACAACACTCTTGGGTGTGTATATTCATTTTGCATAACTGACCTCTAACCCAATCTTCATTGACCAGTGGTGAGTCTTCCCTGCTCCAGGCTTTCTCTCTTATATCTGGAAATACAGAAATATCAGAAATACATCAGAAGAAACACAGCCTCTGGAAAGCTGTCTGGAGCTCCCATAAGGAAAGATTTTTTGTGCCTCTTTCTTCCAGCTGGGTTAGAGTCACCTTACGAACGTTTTCTTTCCCTCTCTTTCGACATCTGACAGTTTGACTTCTGCCTGGATCTCGGGAGCCTAGAGGTTGGTGAAAATAGTCAAGAAGTAATTACCCTTTCAGAAATAATTCAGTGCAGGTTTGGATACAATTTTAGATGGAGACCTAAGGGCATGTTCAAGTCTTCTGGCTCTGCCTTTGGCAGCATACAGAAGGCTCTGTTTCAGCATGCTTATTAGGTCAGAAATAAGCTGTCTCTCTGGCAGCATGGGAACCCGTGTTTGTAACAATGTTGCACTAAAAATCAGTGCTCATTAACCTCCACAGTGCTGAATCAAAGGAGAGCAATCTGAATTTCCAAGCCTTTGATACTTGCCATGAACCCTTAATTTTTATGAAAGCATTTCCCTGTCTCATAGTCATATTTCATTAAAAAGATATTTTCTATTGAAGAAATGGAGAAAACTGGGGTCAATGTCAGTGCTTGCACAGTCAAACCTGGGCCTGGGTATTTCAACACCATCCTCTAATACCAACCAGAGTTCTCAACGTACCTCTGTGGGACCCGGCTGGTGAGAAGGGGACCTTTGACATCCTGTTCCTATGCTGTGTGCCCCATGAGGAGGAAGACGACAGACTGCCTCTGGGAGGCAATGCTTGACTGCTGGTGGCCTGCATTGTGTCCCATCCCTTGGGCAGCAGCAGCTGGCAGTTCTCCAGCCCGCTGCCAGTAGCAAACACTAATTGGAAATGAAGCTTTGGAGACTGAGGTTGTTTTGTAACATCTCTTTCTGTATTACAGGTAAAACGTCAGCCTCACCTCCACTTCAGGGACCTCTTGCCACTCCACATCTGTGCTGCTCTGGGGATGCTCCTGGTGTCCCACACTGTGAAGGAGCTGTGGGAATCATAGAATGTTAGGGGTTGGAAGGGACCTCTGGAGATCATCTAGTACAACCCCCTCTGGTAGAGCAGGTTCATCTAGAGTAGGTTGCACAGGATTGCATCCAGGTGGGTTTGGAATGTCTCCGGAGAGGGAGAAGCCATCACCTCTTTGGGCACCCTGTTCCAGTGATCAGTTACCCTTACAGTAAAGAAGAATTTCCTTATGTTTTAGTTCAATCTTCTGTGTTCCAGTTTTTGACATTCGCCCCTTGTCCTCTCACTGGAAACCACTGAAAAGAGTCCAGTCCCATCCTCTTCCTGACACCTGTTAGATATTTACAAGATATTTATAAGATAGATGAAATCCCTTGTCAGTCTTCTCCAGGCTGACCAGACCCAGCTCCCTCAGCCTCTCCTGATTTATTAGATGCTCTGGTTCCCTAATCATCTTACTGGCTCTGTGCTCGATTCACTTCAGTAGTTCATTGTCCTCCATGAACTGGGAAGACCAGAACTAGATTCAGCAGATGGTTCTCCAGAACAGAGTGTTGGTATCCTCACCAGTTCCCAGGGACCATTTGTGCTGTCAAGAGGCTAAGCTGGGCATGGAGAAGCACATTTCAGACTGTAGGTGAGTTGCAATTCAACCCCCAGCTTGTCCCAGAGAGTAAATTGTCCTTTACTCTGAGCTAGAGGGCAAATCCTAGTCCTCAGTGAGCCCAGAGAAGATACATAAAGCAAACCAAATGTGTGATTTCCTGTTAAACTTCACATAGAGAGGGATTGTTCCTGGAGGCAGCTGTTACAATTACACCACTGTTGAGAATAATCTTGTTTTCATCTTGATATCACCTTAATTCTGTTGCAGCACACAAGACACCATGTCAGACAGCATGCTGAAGCAGCAGGGGTGCAGCAGATGGGTGCAGAGCAGGGAGGATTGTGCAAGCCAGCCCTGGTGCTCTGCAGACCTCACCATCAGGCATTAAATGTGAGTCTATGAACAATGCCACTAACCAACAAACCTCTTCTCCAGACACTCCACCAGTTCTTCTCTCAGGGCACTGTCCTAACTCTAGTTTGTGACATGCTCCAGCAGAACAACCACTGGCAGGACCGCTTGCTTCATGGAGATGTCAGCTTCTGACCTGAAAACATCTTGATTATCAGGTACTTTGAAGTGGACGAGATGTTTTCCCATCGCTTCTTTTTACTTCTTAATTAGGTTGTAAACTTGACCGTCAGTTCTTCAGCCTGGACCTTCAACAGTCCCAGAAGTTCTCTGGTCTAGGACGCATGCTTGTGCTTGGGAGACCAGGTGGTGTTTTTTGAGACAGCCTCATTCTGAGTCTTACAGACATTGGCTTGTGAACCAGTCATAGCACCACCCTTGCCTCCGCTGTATGGGTCAGAAGCAGAGTAATCTGACTGCTAACAAGAAGCAAGAAAGAATATGCTTGATGTTAAGCATGTGATGTTACAAGCACCTGTGGAGCTGACAATAGGACTGCTCTCCTGTTGGACATAAGGCTGGGGCTTTGTGTCCTTGCATCTGCCAGAATCCTCAACAGAGCATTTCAGAAAGGCTCCAGAACCAACCCATTCAGCCAGGCACTTGCAGACCACATGCACAAGCCAGGTATCAGCACTGTGCCTAAGGCTGACCAAAGGTCCTGAGGAGCACTGAAAGGGACATTGCTCCCTCACTCCAGGTGGAACATTCCCACCCACCTCAGTGTGAAAGAGAAACTGGGAACATTGTATGCCCCAGGATATGCATGATAAACATCTCTGCTGCTCTGCCTTTCCTCTTCACTCTCCCCCACTCTCCTTTCAGTTTACAAAGCCCCAATTCTAGGCTGGGCTCTCAATCCTCAGCTATATCTGAATGAACTACATCAGAATGGGTGCCACTGCATTTTCATTACATCAGTGAAAAAGCAAAGGTGACTTCCCCAGAGCTTGCATGGCTGTCTGTCCTCTCTCTGCTGCTGTTAGCTGCGTGAGCATCAGGAGCTCACGTGTGCAGCCCACACCGCAAACCTTTCTCAGGCCCCAAGACTTCCCCTGACTTCTTGGCATAGCTGAGGCATCACTCCTGCTAGCTTCATCTGGCCTGTAGGGTTCAGCTGGTGGCAACAATCCTACAGATTTTGCCTTCCCCTTGTTTGCGTGCAGCCAGCTCACAGTGCTTTGCAGTCTAGCGTGCAATCGTTTTAATGACTAAAACCAGGTTGACACGCCAAGCAGCTTCAAGGCAAAAAAAGCTGGCATGCTGTAATGTGTCCCTGTGAGCTACCTTGCTGTAGCTTTCCTCCTTGTGTTGCACTGGGCCACACTAGCAGCCAGCAGTGGGGACCTCCATCAGGCTGCTGTTTGTATACGTCCAGCTAGACGCCCTGCAGTCTTTCCTCAGGCCAGACCCACACAAATGGTTAAGGGTTAAATACTGAGAGCTGTTTCTGGAGATTTTAATTTGCTTTCTGCATTCTTTCTTGGACAAAGATCAATTATATCGAAAGAGATTTTTGCAAACAGGATTTCACCTGACTAAAGACCGTTGCTTTTAAGAGAAGCCAAAGATAATTAAATATGCTTTGTACTGAGTATAAACTCTTTATAATATTGGGAATTTTCCAGCTCTGATAGTAGTGGGATCCACAAAAGAGCAAAGATAGGCAGATAGACAATTTTTTAAAATGAAGGCATAATTCACTAGGCATCCCCCCAATTATTTGAAGATACCATCTTGGCCTCATTGAAGTATCAGCCAAACAGAGAAATACACCATGCCTTACTTGTTTGATTTGGGTTTAACTTGGGTTTTGCTTCCAGGCTGAAGCACTTTATGGGTTACCAGCACTGCACTTGGAGTGTGGACTTAAAGTAAATTGATTCAGCATTATACTGATGATGATATTTTAGTGCCCTCACTTCTTTGGCTTCTTGGAGTAATCCTGTCCCCTGTACCTACTTCCTTAACTGTTAGTAGTTGGTCTAACATCAACTACAGCCCAATAACAAAGTGATGATGAGTAAATTTTTGTGCATTATAAGGGCTTGTTTGAAATACTTGTAAATATGAGCAAAACGGTGAATTCTGCAGGATAATTTATTTTGCACTTCAGTCTTCCCTTCTTGTTACCTTATCTCCAGAAGCCAACAAAAAATTGCAAATATTGTCTAGCTGGGTAATACGCTGTTATGGATTAGGGTTGAGCCGAGGGTGTGGTCAGATGATTATAAGAGATAAATTGCTTCTTGCCTGGTTTTAGCTCATCTTAGTTGTGAAGCTAAACTTGCTATTTAATCGAGGAAAATGATTGAAGCTCTAGTGTTTTATCCCCTATGAGAAACAGAAAGAACCCTTTGGAAGGGTGCCTGTCCCTCACGATGGGACAGCCCTGTGTCCAGGGAGCCAGACAGCAACGTGGCAGGGCAAACAGAGAGCTCTGACCGTGGAGGGCAATGTTACCCATTGTCTTGACTGGCAATGCTGGGAGTAGCTGAAAGGGGCAAGAGAAGCAACGCAGGGCTATACCATGGGAAGAGTGGTGGGGCTTTGTAGCTGCCTTTGTTGTTAGATGTGAATTTGTTCCGGTTTAAAAACACCCCTTCAGCCTCTTGCTTATACATCAAGAACATTTCAGAAAGTGTAACGTCATATAGAGACCAAACAGCCATCGCCAGATGGATTTTCCCCAGGGGATAAAACCCTTACATCCCAGAGCTGTGGAGGAAACCAGACCCTCCCCTTCCTATGATGCTGTAAGACACCTTCAGACAGACCTTCCCAGTTATTCCACATGGAGTTCATACACTGGAAAAACACCAGAGAAGAATGAATGTCCATAGTTCTTCTCAGCCCTGATGGCCATCGTGTGACAGAACTTCAACAGCAGTGGATGGGAGGAGAAACTCAGATTGCTTAAATCTGTATCTTTCTTTGTTTTGTTGGACTAGTTTAAATTACCACCCTTGTGCTGTGGGCTAAAAGATGGATGCCTTGCTGGCTTTAAAATTAACAGAGAGCTTAGATACATCTCTCTAACTTTTACATTAACTTTAACCACTTAAGAAGGAAACCTAAGAGTGTAGTTAACTCCTAATGTTTCTAGATAGCATCTGGTACTGATTATCATCAGGTACAAAATACTAAACCACCAAGACCACTGTCTGATCTGGGTTTTGATAATTTTTGCTTTTCTTAAAACAAAAAAGTCCAACTGAACTTTTTCTAAGTGTTTCCATACTATGCAAGCTGAACTATTCGTGGATGGTTTTAGGGATTTGTTTTGTGGGTTTTTTTTTTGTTTGTTTGTTTTTTTTTGGGTTTTTGTTTTTGTTTTTTTTTTTGTGTGTGTGTGTGTGTGTGATCTTTCTATTTAGTATTCATACTACTATCTAGGAGTGAATGATGGCTGATTGCCACTTCCACATTCATTACAGCTTTCATTTTTACCAGTGGGTACATCCAATTTGCTCCTTAGGTTCATGTGTCAAGGCAGTGCAGTACCTTCCAGGTCACACATGGCAAAGGCATCAGCTGATAGCAACTGGAATTAGGCATGTGAAAGCACAGTTCACTGAAGTGCCTTAAAGTTTGCAAGTTTGCTAAATGAACACGAAAGCTCTTACTTTGCAATGAACTCTGTGTGGGTGTATCCATGTGCTGCCTTACTTCAGCAGGAGTCTTTTCTTAGATTTATTTTGGAGGATTTTTTTTTAAGAAAATCTGGATTTATAATTTGCATGTGGTTCAAAACGTCTCGCAAAACTTCTTCTGTTCCATGCCTTTTATATGAGCCATTTGACTGGTTTCTGCCATCCTTTTGTCATGATCATTCTTACTCACTAAAACCCCTCATCAGGATGAACTGTAAAAGAGAGGACTTTTTACCTACTTTTTTTGGAACACAGCCAACAAAAATCTGTGAATTAAATCTAAATTAATCAGTTTCTTCTCTTTGTGCCATCATGTATAAACAGTTGTTCCAGCTGTGCAATGACAAGCAATTGAAAAAATTATGTGCCTGAAAAAGATTTGGTGTGACTTTGCAAATGTATTAAATGGCAGCCTTTTTTTCTTTTTTTTCTGAATCAGCAGAAAAAAAAAAAAAAAAAGAAAAAAAAAAAGAAAAAGAGATTATGTTAGATTATGACAGGTATGCATAGCTTGAAAATATTCTTCCTCGTGAAGACATTACATATTACCTTTTCTGCGTATTGCCATTGCCTGCAAAGTGTAGTGAGCCATCATTTTCTTGAACTGCACCTCGCTGCTAACGTCTGATATTTCTGTCTTTCCTTCTTTCCCTCATTTTGGCTCCTTCTTTGATGGTTTCACTTTAGTCAGATTAGCAAGAAAGATAAAGCTGCATTTCTACTAGTAAGCCTCCTGGAGTTCAAGCCAATTGGCTGAAGGGATGAGGATGTTGAAAATGCATATCCAATTGTGATCTGGCTGCAGTCCTCATTTGGCTAATGTACCAAATGTCAGTTCCAACTGAAAAAAAGCACACCCTTTCACTGATGTTGTTTTATACATAGCACAGAGTGTACTCTTGAGAAGCAGCCTCATCTTTTGATACCCTGCAAAGATTTGTCAGAAAGCAGGAAAGGATTATCTATCCCGAATGCAAACCTAGACCCTCCAGGAAGAGATTTATGCAAGATTATCCAACAAACTAAGTAATACACAGACAAGCATTTTAAAACCCATGATTACTTGCATGCCAGGGATTTTTCAAGATGTGCGCAATATGTGTCCAAATATCACAGAGTAGTATCCAAATCAACATGAAGAACTGTTGTCTAATTGCAGAAAAAATACTAAAAGCATACACATGTTTTATGCACTAGGGAACCAGGCAAGAGTTCAGGACTATAAAAGTGTGGACTAGAAGAATTGTGCTTAACTGTCCAAATATTATATACTATATTGTTCCTCTACTCCTGAACCTTTCTGCTCCAAGCTGAGCTGCTGAACTGAAGCTGAAGAATCAAAGGCTTGTTCTCTTGCTTAAGATGCCACAACCATTTGCTTTTCAGTTACTTTTCCCATTTTATACAGAAAATTTTTTTTAGCATGCTGGTGTTGTGTGCAAGAAAGTCAGTATTATTGCTTAGTTTTCTAGGATGAAAGACTGCTGATGGAAAAGATTCTCCCTCCCATTTGTGTGTTGTGCTTAGTAAACATTTATTTATTTATTTGTGCCTTGGAATGGAGGCAAGCGCTGTGGTTAAAAAAGTTTCTCCTTCCTTTAATTGCTGGCAAAAAAAAGTAATAAAACCATTATAAGCTGAGGCAGGAGAAATAAGAATATGTTAACGTGTTCCAGTATTTTAGTCCTGAATCAGTTAGCTATAAATAAATTTATTTAGTCTTCAGAGAGCTGGGCTCTGTAATCATTTGTGCATCTCATAAGCATAGCTTGCTTTTGCAGACACCAGGTCTCGTGTACTTTTCTGTTTGATGCTCACTAATATCTGAGCACACAAAGTACGTTTACTTCCCCTTTGTTCCACAATCCATTTATGAGAAATATAGCACAGTAGCAACAGAAGAGTGCTACTATCTAAGAAAAACACTTTTTGGCCTTAGTAATTGCTATCAATACACTCATTCAAAAGAATAAAAAAAGAAGTGACTAACACAGAACAATAGAAATGTCTTCCTCACTCTTGAAAGGGCTTGTTATTCACTTAAGCCCAAATATTTTGTCACCTCCAAGTGATAATTAGGACATGAGCCTGAAAAGTTTTGCAGGTTTGTGTTCTGTGTGGAGTTCTATGCATACAGTCCCAGCTGTGCATAATATACAACCCTTTGATAGTCCTTGATTTTGAAAATCATTCCCTAGGTAAGCTGTACTCCTGAAAGCCCATGAGCAGTGGATGTTGGTAAGAAGATGGTGACCCTGGGGGGAATGAGCAGGATGCAGGATATATTCAGAGGTTCTGGGTTAGCTTTTCTCTCTTGCAGTCTCCCAGCTGTGGATCCCACGGGGTTGCTTTCTTGCTTTTCAGTACCCAGTACCCAGCAGATAAACTCCAGGAAACACGCAGGGAAATCCCAGAATCTGCCACAGCCCCATCCCTCTGGGCAGTCTCACACAGGAAGAGAAGTGGCTGGAGGATCTTTCAGACTCAATTCTACTGGCATTTCCCCAACTGCTATGTATTTTCAGAGCTATTGGCAAGTATTTTCGTACCAGGGGTTAGCCCTAGCAAGGGCAGAGTTTTGTCACTCTAAAAGGGTTTGAGGAAAGCTTATTTAGCTAGTTGTAGTTTCAATTTGTCTTTCTAAAACTGGGCCAATAGGGCCTGGCAAATGGCCTGGAAATGTCCATACAGACCTTGTGCTGTCAGCTCAGTTTTTCATATCTCATTTTGGTCTGGCATGTTTCAGGCTGCTCAGGGAGAAATTTGGCCAGTGGCTTCTTGGTGCAGAGAAGATATTCAAAGAGGGAACAAAGCCAACTCATCGTGAACTTTACTAATGGAGGATGGAGCATACCGAGATGTTTTTCAAAGGTGAAACCAAAATCCTGAGCATGTGAAAGAGAAAAAATTGATGAAATTATGTGAGACTTAGACACAAACTCTTGCTCAGGCCTCCAGTTTGTTGTTGGCACTTGGTACCAGTACAAGGCAGGATCAAGCACCTTTTTTTGTTGTTGTTGTTTTGGGGGTTTTTTTGTCTCTTTTTCTCATTGTGCTGGCCAGGAAAGTTATCTACAAGACCTGAGGGGTGTGTGGGGCTCAGGAGGCTGCGCATGGCTTCAGCAGCTGGTGGCTGACCTTGCTGGGGCGGAAGCCAGCATCAAGGGGACAGGGCTGGCAGTGACTGTGTAAGGGTCTGACTGAGTGGCCTCCAAAGCCATGTCCTCTGGGAGTGGCAGTTTAGGAGTAGCTCCAACATCTACTTGTGGTGCTCAGCTCTTCATGCCTGAAAGAGCAAGCTGTGTGACCTTACCTCCTTTCTGCACTTGCGTAGGCAGGAAAATTTCTCTTCATCATGTCAATAGCACACTGTACTTCCTTAATTTTTCAGTGTACAGTTATAAATTTACAATTAATGCATTACATTTCTCTTGGACAATTGTGAAATCGGTGTTGTAATATCCAGGATCAGAGCTATACACATTCATATAGAAATTGTGTGAGATATTCTGAGGTTTGAGCACCAAGGGGCAAGGAGAAATAATGTGTCCAAACTGTCTCTGGAGGCCGTATGTGTAATACACAACCTGTACACACAATAATTTAAATATCTGTCACAATTAAAGAAGAATTCAACTTTGAGCTAGAGGCAGAGGATGGGATGCCAGAGATGTGGAGTATGAGTTAATTCATGAGCCATCATTAAACTCTTGACAAATGTGCTCTGGGGTAGCCTACAATTCAGATCTCTGCAGGTCTGCTTTAGTTCAAGAAAACAAACTAAAATGCAGGTCTTTGGATAGATATGAACTTCCCCATTCAGCTCCACTACTGCTCATTATTACTAGTATGTTGTTTTAAGAGCTATTCATGTTTTACCCATTGAATTAAGTTACCTGGTACTTCAAAGATAATATACTTCAAAACTTTCTGAAGAGGTTCTGACATCTTTACTGCTCTCAAAGACCTTGAAAGCCTGTGGATGAAAGAGCTACTTTTCATTTGTTGCATGAAATTCCTTTCAGGAGTTGTAAAATTGCTGCAATTAACTATTACCCCCTTCCCTCCCATCTGTGTTCTCTGTGAACTAATAACACAGACTCCTGTGGAAGCACTAAACAAAGGGGGAGAAACAGCCCCTGCATTTCGATCGTATCTTGGATCCTTATTCCTGTGAACAACGTTGCTGAGAAGGCAATGGGAATGAGCCAAGAGGGTTCAACAGGATTGTGAGTGGATCTGCTCACTGAGCCTCAGACAGGGCAATATTTATATATGTTTGGAAGGTATATAGAAATTTCTCCATCTGCTTAGTCAGATTGAAGGCACAAAGGAAGATATCACGATATTATGCTGATCAAGACAAGAGCGTGCCTGAAACTTAGCAGTATCTGTGATTCTGTCTGGTGTTCTAGGGTATATTTAAGCTCTGTGTACTATTTTCACGTGCAATTTTATACATTTGAAGTCTATAATTAAATTTTAAAATAATGAAAAACTTATTTCAATTCAAATTAGATAGAAAGCATGCCTTTGCCTTGAGCCTTTTCTTCCTGAATTTTCCTGCTTGTGGGTTTTTGTTGTTGTTGCTGTTTTAAAGAAAGAACAAAAGACAGTGGAAAGACTCTTGTATATTCTCTGGTGGTAGCTTTTGAACTTCATAAGGATTTACATGGCAAAGATAGTGTAAAAGATGTGATTTCAGAGGCACAGGGAGAAAGATTATAACATTTTCCTCCTTCAAAGGATTTCTCTGTGGAGAAGGACCCTCTAGTTGGACAGATGCCTGGGAGGTAGGAGCAAACATCTGACTATTGAGTCAGTGAGATGCCCAAGACTTCCCACTTTAGCCTCAATGCATCACTCTGAGAAGGCCAGCACTTAGCTGAAGCCATCCTGCAGATAGGTATCTCAGCTAAGCTAGTTATTTAGGTCTCTTCCATCATTTAGGCAGACAGACAGGCATCTCTGGAGTACGATTCAAGATATTTTAGTATAGCTGTCCAAGAAAGGAGGAATGACTCATACTCTGGAGGTACCTGTCCTTCATCATTGACTGGAGAGAGAGCCTAGATGACTAGCTCTGATTAGATGCCTAATTTTGGGGGTAGGTGAAGTAAGGTGATCTTGCTCCCACCATTAGCCTTTCTGCACTTTTACAGGTCTGTGGAACATGTCTAGACTCTTTCTGCAGGGACACATATGAGAGAAGTGCTGGAAAAGTGTAGTCAGGATGTACAGATCAGGAGGGCCACATGAGCTTCTGAGAGGGATCTGGTAGGAGACATCTCTGATGCATAAAATGGGGAACACCTTCTTCATCAGTTAAAATGTCCCACGTGCGAGGAGCTTTCAAAGTGCAATGTCTGCCTCTGGAGGAGAAGTCCATTGGAAATGCATCTAACTCACACAGAGATACATCAGCCTTTGTACACAGCATCCATATTTCTGTCTGACAGCTGAGTGCTGCACTACAAATAGAAAATACTTGAAACAGATTAACAAATAGCCTCCTGATGAAGAAAGAGAGCATACAGGCTGCACAGGGATGTTGTGGGTGTCCCCCCCCCGGAAGTGTTCAAGGCCAGGCTGGGTGGAGCCTTGAGCAACCATATCTAGTGCTAGGTGTCCCTGACCATGCAGGGGGGGGTTGGAACTTCATGGTCTTTATGGTCCCTTCTAGGCCTAGCCATTCTGTGATTCTACAATAACACTGGCAATAGGAGAAACAACTTAACACTCAAAAATGTAACTACTACATTTTTTTAAAAACAGCTAAATGCCCTGTAGTGGCCTGCAGGGCAAAATTTCACAAGTGGACCCACAACAAGGAGAAGAGGCAAAAGAAACACCAGGGAGAAACGTTCATCCCTAATAAGTAAAGAGGAAGTGAGGTATTGACTTATGCAAGTGATTTAGCATTGCAACAAATGGTCATCTTTGAAGACTAACAGAGCCTACTGCACAGTGTGACAGGCTTGCAGCCTCCCAGTGCCACAGGAGTGCTCAGGACTTATGTGCTTTGAGAGCTGTGGTCACAGCAGCAGGTAACAGCAATAAAACATGCTGAGGTAGGGTTTTGTACTTGGAGAAGACAAATCCGTGTTTTAAAAGGGCCTGAGCTTCAAGGGATGCTTCTGCCAAAGTCACCCATCACAAGGTAAACTTGTCGAGTGACCCCATCCTCCTGCACATGGCCACCATGTTGGGGATGTGGCCTCTTAGGCTGTTGAGCTTCTGGTGCAGAACATAGAAGACCTAAACTCATAGGACACCCCTGGCACTGCTGTGGACCTTGGGCTCCTTTATAACATGCACAACAAGAGTGTGGCAGCATCCAGTCACTCTTTCTCTTAACTGGGAGATGGAAATTGCCCAAACGACAGACCTGAATAATGACAGGTGGTTTAATGGCTCCTCAGTTCTGTGTATCCTTTTCTCCACATTAGCAAGAATCATACATAAACCTAGCAGTGAAAATACATAGTTCATAGTTGGTTCCAGAGCATGGTGTAAGCCAAGGACCATGCTAGTTGCAGCACTTGTGTAGAAACAGCTATGATATTTCTGTCTGTGTTGCTTCTAAAAGATAGTGAATATGTACATTTGGACTCCACTCATAAAGTTTTATAAGGCATTGGGCACTTTTGTTGGAACAGACTCCATGCCAGCATGCAACTTGTTCATTTTATGTTCTGAACACAACATTGTTTGCATGAGCTTCATAGTTGGCCACCACCAGCAGCTGTTTTTCTTTATTCACCAGCTGGCATACTGAATGTACTCAGCTGTAATTCACTTTTTCATTCCTAGCCATGAGTACTGATGCCGCTTTAGAGGCTGAGTTCGCATTCAGAGTTCTAATTTTTAGTAGATCTTGCAGGAGGAGAGGAAAGAAATATAATTTATTTCAAGATTGATCCTGTATGAAGCTGCCTTTTGCAAGTAAATGGTGGAAACAGTTTACATCTACTTTCATGTAATGTATGCCTGTGCTGTAAGGGTTCTGACACTGCCTACAAACTTGTTATTCCTGGGTTTGATTAAATCAAAAGCCTATCGTATGTCTTTATTTTGAAAATTTCTGCCAGTATAATTGTAACTTTATCTGATAAATTATGCCTGTGTAGGTCACCTTTTTGTGTGCTCTTTCTTAGCTTACTAGGTCTTATCCTTTGCCTTCTGTTACCACACTGCTTTTCCTTTTTACCTTGATACTTTAATCTTAGTGATGCAAAGACTGGAATTGGATGCCTCTTGGTGCGATCATTGCTAATATGATTACTTTTCTTCTAGAGTGGTTCTGTGTGCTCCCAACATGTGTTAAACTCATGCTCTTGGAATATTAGTGGCAGCAGGAGTCTGAAAGAGCAACATTTCAAAAAAAGTGTTTCAAGCAGCCGAGTGACATAAATTATTGGAGGTTCAGGCAAAACCTTCAGGTGAGAGGCAAATGTTGCATGTTCCAAAGGTAAATGTTGCACTTAAAGTCTCTACAATGCAAAAGTTTTCTATTTGTGTGATTGCAGGTTTCTGGCTTTGCACTGCAAGCCTGTAGAGCTGAAAAATGTGCACCTTAGCTTAAGAGTTGCCCTGTATTCATGCCACAGTTAGAGCTTAGATCTTGTGACTTAGCACATACAAGTAGCATGCTGTTTTCCAGAGAAGAAGAGTCTCTTACCCCTCAACCAAAACCTGAATCCAGGCAAAGAGTAGCCCACACTCCATGCAGCAATAGGAAGGGGAACAAGCAAAGTGTTAAAGGAGAAGCCAGGTGTGTTCTTGGTATATTTGGCTCATAGTACAAGTTTATCACTTTTTAGAGTGTTACCTACCCCCATCCCTGCTCTTTTGTTCATGAATATTCATTAAACACGGTTCTTGTAACACAACTTTTAGTTCCAAGGTGGATAAATAAACATAGAACATAGTTATACTCAAATACTTCAAATAAGGTTTATGAAAAATTTTGTGTTTCAAATATGAAAAGGCTAGATAAGAGACCTATTGAACCAGTGAACTGGTATAGTCATTGTTCAGAACCAAGATGTTATTTAGTAGGAAGGCACTAGGATTTAATTAAAATGAACGATTTGTCCTGGTGAATCTGAAAAGGCCACAACACACAAATGAGAATATTAAGAAATTTATGTCAACAGGGGTTTCTGTAAAACTGTTTATTGTATATGTGACCCTGCCCAAAGGTAATTTAGGCCTGCCTGATAGCATGAAAAAATTTAGATAGCAGGAAATAAGTGCATCTTCTCTTGTAATAACAGGAGCAATTACAAGAGTTACAGCAGGCACTATATGTTTCAGGACATTGTCTGTGTTGGAGAGATGCTAACTCAGAGAAGGGTAACAGTGTCTTCTTTCATCTTTTTAAACTCAAGTCTCTCCAGACAGACCAGGTTATTTCACATGCAGCTTCCTTCTCAGAGGAACTAATTTCTAATGAACTGATCCTGCTCACAGCCTGAAGTAAGATCAGCCAATTCAGATCACAGGGAAGTGACATCTGATTTTCATTAGGTGCCTTGTCTCATATTCTTCACCTCGGTGAACAGTGTTCAAACCTGAAAGATAAAGTGAGTTGCAGCCTGCAGCTGCTAATGAGTGGCCAGAACAAGAGAGAAGCACATCTGAGATCTCCACCCATGGAGAATCTCCTTTTCACTAGTGTGTGATCCTTTCACTAGAGAGGATTCAATCCTGAACTGGGAATCTGATGGAGCTTCCCTGCAATACAGGTCTTGAAACAGATAGCAGGGAATTTCTCTGAGCTGAAAAAGAGCATACGGATAGACAAAATACAGCTTCAGTCCTCAAAGATACTAATGATGTATTCCATCACACCTGATTGCTTTCCTATTTCACTCCTCTTGGCTTTCCTTCCCTGTCATTGCCCACCGCTCCTTCTCCACTATCTCTTTTGAAAGTCTCATTGTACCTGAGAATAAAAATGACATGCACTGTCTAAATGTCATTAGCTGTCACCATGCCAACCAGTAGACTACATGTAACAGCAGTAAAAGATGCAGATCTTAATATAGCAAATGTATTGAATTTTCATCCCTCTTTAAACTTACCTGCACCTTCCCCTTCACATGGACACACATCTGTTGTCTCACCAGCCTAAGCAAAGGTTACAAAGCAGGGCATCCAGAGGGCCTGACAGATGCAGATAGGAGTTTTCCTGATGTGAGCTTCCCTCCCAGGAGAACTGGCAGAGAGACCAGGAGGTGAGTTGGGTTGGGATGGCTGATGGAGAAGTGACATGGATTCAGGAATTACTGAACATACCAATTATTTAGGGTTTCCTAGATACTGCCCATGGTCTCTCTTCACTTAAAATATGTGTGGAGGATGACATATGGATAAACAAATGCACAAGTTCACCATATGCAGAATTACTATTAACAGAATTTTCTGTTTCTGCATACAGCTGCAAATCAGATTTCTGCTGCCTCTGCAGCACTTGAAATGGTCTAATAAGATCAAAACTGATATCTGTGCCAGAACTGGAACAGTTTTGTTCAAACTTTGAGATGCTTTCACTAGGTGAATCCTTTTTCACTGCAGGGTGAAGCAGATCTTTGAACGGCAGAATTGCACACAGAGAGGTATTGCAATGGCTCTCGAGAGTCCTTCACTTCTGATAGATGTTTGTCTAGCCTGCTCTTTGCAAGTTCTAACAAGTGGGACTTCATGACTTTTCTAAGCAATGCAGTGTCCTGCTTCCCTGTCCTTAGAGGTAGAGAAAAGAAGGTGCTGCTCTCAGCCTAAACCTCTTTTGATGCACTTTAAGCCTTTCACTTCCTGTGCTCTTCTTCTTTCCAGTGGATCTGGAGAATGATTTATTAGTGACTGCTGTACATTTTATAGAACAGCTGGAAACAGTAATCTTGTGATATGTGCAGCCTGAAGAACCCCTACACAAATCTTAACACAATATTTACCCATAGGGATGACTTCCTTTGTTATTTCCATATCATGTGCAGTTTATAAAATTATACTCACAGAAAGCATAGAAAATTAATGAAGCAAGTACACCAGAAGATGTCCTTGCCATAGGTCTGTCCCATTATACTTACCTAGGCAGAGGTTGGTCTGTAAAATTCCTTAAGAAACATTTGGCTGTGAGAAGGGTGAGGCTTGGCTGCAGCTTCAGCAATAGAGGATTCCTGAAAGACCAGTTCTTTGACTCAACAAGTCAGATGATAATTATATCGCTGCTCAGGGTACATAGCATGTGTATATGCGAAGAATTCTGTTTATTATCAAAAGACACAATCATGATAGTGATTATTACTTGGTGATTGTGAAATATACCGTGAGGTATTTTATGGGGACTCTGAGGTGAATGGAGTGCATAAGACCTTTTGAAGAAACAATAGAAATGTGAGGCACACAGAGATTTCTTTGGAGTTGTTAATAGAGAAGTTTGCTTCTTAAGTGCAACCAGATGAGTGGGGCCAAACTCTCTTCACACCCTAAAACTAAAGGGTTGAGAAGCCCCGTAAGTATCCATTTTGTCCCTCCTCTTAGAATCTGATCCAGATTCCACAAAAGAAAAAGGCACCCTTAAAAATTAACCTGCTTATTAAATGCAACTGGGAAACAGAGATGACATGTAAACAGCAATAAAGCAGAGCTGGGAAATGAGTTAAAAAAAAAAACCTACTCTAACTAGAAACATAAATTAAATGTAATATAACAAAGGTTCTCTGCAAGAATTTGTTTATGGCTGCAGGCTCCAGAGAGCCAAAGCCAGTGTGTGGTTGGCTCAGGCATACTCCATAGAAGTTCATCAGCCTGGTTCAGTGCCTTGCTGGGAGACTGGCCTCGAGACTCACATATTGAATCTTTCCATTTTGGGCAGTGGAGGGAAGGACAACAACAGGAAAATAGTTCAACATGTATGAGAAAGACACAGTGCATGGGAAAAAAAAATGTTAAATGCATTCTTATGTTTCCCTTGTTTCCTATAGGTTTAAGGAAATAAAACGCTGACAGCACTGCCCACACCAGAGCTAAAATTCAACAGAGCTGTTCACCCTCAAGAAAAAACAAACAAAAAAAACAACCCACATTTTCCACAGTTGAGAAACCTTCCATCCCTATTCTTGCACCACCAGTCTTTATACCCACTTTTATGGTGTCCTTGAAAGTCTGGAATTATTAGTGGTCTGAAATTCTGGCTATCCAGACTATTTGCAATCTTATGTTATTGTAAGCTAGGCTCCATAAAACTCAACCAAAACAGCAGAGGAAAGACCTGAAAACTAATTCCTGGCTCAACAAGCTCCAGACCTTCTGCAGATCTCAGCTGCCGTAGTGCTTCTGTCCAGTTTTTTTTACAAAGTGCCACTTTTTGGCTAAGGTGGTACTTTCTAGATATTGAAGGACTCATCCAAACTCCTCAAACTCTGTAACTGGAAAAAGAGGAAAATCCATGTTTCTGTATTGAACCCCCAAAAAACCAGTGACCTCCAAGTATGCAGCTGCTAAGACAACTCTTGTATTTGTATGAAGAACACAGAGTTTGGCACAAATGCCCTTTATCAGCATTCCCCCCTGGAAATAACAACGTAGTAATTTCTGTGTATTCTGACATTTTTATGTAGGAGATGACAAGGGCAGGAGACAGTTGGAGAAAGAGGAAAAGTCCCATCCCACCAGGGAAAGGGAACTTGAAAAAGGAAAACAGTAGGAGAAATAGTGCCTTTTAAGAAGTAACATGGATGGAGGTAAAAAAACATGCAGAAAATAAACACTGAATAAATTTTGTAAGTGGAAATCCATCATTTTGCTTCTGTGGCAACTATGCTTGTGTAAACCACAGAAAAATAATAGGTACATAGTACCTATGTGATAAGTTGCCTTTTATTATTGTCTTCCAGTTGTGATCACAGTAGAAGAGAGCACAGATAAACCAAAGAGAAAAACTGAAAAAAAACCCCAACAGAGTAACTAATGGGTTTGTCCTGGTTAAACTAGAGCATCTGGTCAAGTGCTGCTCAATGCCATGTATCCATCTCCATCATTTTTGGTAAGTTGTTTGGAACAGGAGAGGTGCCTGAGGACTGAAGGAAACCAAATGTCACTCCAGTCTTCAAGAAAGGCAAGAAAGAGGACCCAGGTAGCTACAGATCTGTCAGACTCACCTCCATCCCTGGAAAGGTGATGGAACAACTCATTCTTCATGCTGTCTTCAGGCACATTTGTGGACAAGAGGCTTATCAGGAGCAGTCAACATGGGGAAGTCATGTCTGACCAACCTGATGGCCTTCTATGAGGATATAATCAGGTAGATGGATGATGGCAGAGCAGAAGACGGAGTTTATCTTGATTTCAGTAAGGCATCTAACACCATCTCCCATGGCATCCTTGGAGCTAAACTGAAGAAATATGGCCTGGATGATCGGGTAGTGAGGTGGATTGGGAGCTGGTTGAAGGATAGAATCCAGAGAGTTGTAGTCAATGGGATGGAGTCCAGTTGGAAGTCTGTTTCAACTGGAGACCCTCAAGGGTCAGTACTGGGACCAGTACTATTCAATATATTTATTAATGACCTGGATGAGGGAACAGAGTGTACCATCAGCAAGTTAGCTGATGACACAAAACTGGGTGGGGTGACTGACACCCCAGAAGGCTGTGCTGCCATTCAGACGGACCTGGACAGACTGGAGAGTTGGGCAGGGATAAATTTAATGTATGACAACAAGGGCAAGTGTAAAGTCTTATATCCGGGAAAGAACAACCCCCAGGTACCAGTACAGGCTGGGGACTGAACTGCTGGAGAGCAGCATAGGTAAAAGGGACATTGAGGTGCTAGTGAATGGAAGGATGACCATGAGTGAACAATGTACTCTGGTGGCCAAGAAGGCCAAAGGAACCCTGAGGTGCATTAGAAGGGGGGTGGTTATTAGGTCAAGAGAGGTTCTCCTCCCCCTTGTGAGGCTCCACCTGGAACATTGTGTGCAGTTCTGGGGCCCACAGTTCCAGAAGCACCGGGAACTGCTTGAGAGAGTCCAGCACAGAGCAACCAAGATGATGAAGGGAGTGGAACATCTCCCTTATGAGGAAAGACTAAGGGAGCTGGGGCTCTTCAGCTAGGAGAAGAGGAGAATGAGGGGTGGCTTCATCAATGTTTATAGGTATGTAAGGGGCGAGTGCCACAGGATGGAGTCAAGCCTTTCCCAGGCGTGACTAACAATGGGACAAGGGGTAATGATAATAAACTGGAGCATAAGAGGTCCTGTATAATTAATAGGAATAATTTTTTCACTGTGAAGGCGACAGAGTACTGGCACAGGCTGCCCAGGGAGGTTGTGGAGTCTCCTTCCCAGAAGACATTCAAAAACCACCCAGGATGCGTTCCTGTGTAACCTGCTATAGGTGATTCTGCTCTAGCAGGGGAACTTGGACTAGATGATCTTTTGAGGTCACTTCCAACCCCTAACTTTCTATGATTCTATGATTCCTCTAGGACTTAGGTGGAAAAGGAAAGTGCATAGAGATTGGAAGCAAGGCCAGGTGACACAGGAGGACTACAGAAATCTGTTCACCACCGTAGAGAGAAAATTAATGCTGTCAAAGCTCTGTTAGATTTCAAGCTGCAAAGGACAACAAAAAGGGCCTTTTAAAATATGTCAACAGTAATAGGAGGATCAGAGATAGATAACACTGGAGCATCACTTGATAAGGTCTGTTACTGCATAAATAGAGATGTAGACAAAACAGAGACATTTAATGCCTTCTTTATCTCTGCCTTTAACACAGATGAAGGACTACTGGAACCTTGTGTTGGAAGACTATGACTGCAGAATGATAGAGTTCCAGCCAACTCAGAAGCTGAGAGTTGCTGCTCCAGTTGGATGTGCACAAATCTATGGGGCCCAATGCAGTTCATCCCAGGGTTCTGAAGGAGGTAGCTCTTGGTATCAGGGGACCTCTCTTCATTTTTCAGCTGTTTTGAGAGTCTTAAGAGATCTGAATTGACTAGAAGCTGGTAAATGTCATATCAGCTTTTTAGAAGGGTAGGAAGGGAGATCCTAGTAATTGCAGGCCTATCAGTCTCACTTCAGTACCTGGTAAAATTGTGGAGAGGGTTATTCTGGAAGTTACTAAAAAACACATGAGACACAAAGTAGTGACTGGTCATAGCCAGCATGGGTTCATGAGGGGAAAGTCCTACTTAATTAGCTTAAAACCCACCTAGCTCACCAAGGGAAGCCAGTAGATGTGGTGAGTTTGGATATTAGGAAAGCTTTCAATACTGTCTCTCCCAGTGTCCTTCTGGATAGAATGTCAGCACACAGACAATTCCACAATATGTTGGATGAGCAACAGGCTTATGGGTCAAACTCAAAGAGGTGTAGTAAATGGGGTTACCTCAGGCTGGCTGCCAGTCATCAGTGGGGTTCTGCAGTGCTCACTTCTAGGGCCAGTGCTCTTTAATGTTTGTAGTAATGACCTGGACACAAGAATAAAATGTACATTTAGTTTGCTGGTGATATTAAACTTGGAGGAACTGTGGACTTTCTTGAAGGTAGAGAGGTCTTACAGAGAGATCTGGATAGATTAGAGTGCTGAGCAATCATCAGCTGCATGGAACCAGTGCATGGTGCCAGATTCTCCAACTGGGATGGGATAATCCTGGTTATATGTAAAAATTGGAGGATAAGAGACTGGAGACCAGAAAAATACCTTGGGTTCAGGTTGGTGGCAAGTTGGATATGAGTCAACAGTGTGCCCATGGCAGCCAAAAGGGCTGACCATGTTGCTGAGTTGCACCAAGCATAGAATAGACAGACTATCAAAGGATGTGACTGTCCCACTCTGCACCACACTGATGTGGCCCAACCTTGCGTACTGTGTGCAGTTTTCAGCACCTCAGTATGGAAGGGCATCAGACCCTTCTTGTGTTCAGAGGAGGGCAACAAATATGGAAAAAGCTCTTGAGGGCATGACTTAAGAGGAGTGACTGAGGTCATCTGGTGTGTTCATTTTGGAGAAGGGTGGGGGGTGTCCTCATGGCAGCCTACAAATTCCTCAAGGTGGGGTGCAGAGGGGAAGGTTTTTATATGCTCTGGTGACTAGTGATAGGACATGAGGAGACAGGATGAAACTGTGTCAGGTGAAGCTGAGATTGGGTGCTAGGGAAAGGTTCTTCACAAGGAGAGTAGTTGGTCACTGGAACAGGTTGCCCGGAAAAGTGGCCGTGGCCACAAGCATGTCAGAGTTCAAGGAACATATTGTTGATGCTCTTCATCATATGGTTCAGTCCTAGGTAGTCCTATGAGGAGCAGAGAGCTGGATTCTGGTGATGCTTATGGGTGCCTTCCAACTCATGATATTCTATAATTATATAAAAAACCCATATGTTTTGGGGTTTTTTTGAGCAAAAGGATCTCTAAAATTACTCAGCAGGGCAACCAAGCCCCAGTGGGGAAGGTGGGAAGCTGAACTGAAAAAGCCTTTTTTTTGTGGGAAAACCAAGCTCAGGGATCATTATGGAGACAATAAAATGTGCTCAAACTTTGATTCTCTACAAGTCTAGAAAAGAGTAACAAAACATTTTGGCAATCTGTCTGTACAGATGGATTTATTTTGTGAGTAATGCACAGAAGAGTGCCCCTTCTATTCCTTCTTCCAACTTCCTTTACAAATGTGATATGTCAGAGCAGCGAATTAGAGAGTATTATTCTAACGAAAGAGGTCACTTTATTTGTCATGTTCAAGGAGGATATGGTGCTTCCAGATAGTTTCCATTGTCCTGACGTACAGACTTTTTCCTTAACCACAACTAGGGATTTACTACACTTTTCACAAAGAGTTCCACCCTTTGCTTAAAAGAGATGATTTTAAGTTGAGAAACAGGTTATTTTCACAAGGCTTATAGTTGTGGCGTAGATATGACTCCCTGCTCAGTTCTCTGCTGGGGGATTGCTGGTCCCCTAAGTCATGTGCTGTCCATGCTTGTTTGGACCTGTCAGCCATCTCAGAAATTCACTCTATAATATGTGCTCTGGGACCCTTGGTCAATAAATGTTATGGCTAAGCATGTTTCAGTCTGAAGCCATAATTCCTGAAAGCAGGGGTTCACAGGAAGTGTCCACTTACACCAAAGCATCTGCTTAATTTCCATTCAAATGGACATCCTGAAGCCAAAAAGGTTTTGGTCCTCAGTCAAAACATTTAAGTGTCAGATATTTTGCTCAGATATCTGTCAACAAAAAACTGTTCTTGCTGTGGCTTTTTGTTTTGTTTTGTTTTTTCCCAGACAATACAGTTTCTGAGCAGCTTCAGTTAAGATGCATTGTGTGCTCCAGCCCTGGCTCTGATACAGAAAAGTCAATGAGTCACATATGAAAGTTCTTCAAAGCAAGGTCAAACCCAGACATAAATCACAAAACCGTAATTCACGCCTTAAAATGTGAATTAATGGGAGGTGGCAAGGCAGTGGGCAGTTTTATTCACAGCCTATTCTGTGTAGTTACTTTAATGCCATGTACAGAGGGGGTCTAGAGAAGTTCTATCTCTCTGCGAAACTGCTCTGTGGCTTCTCCAGGATGTGTCACCACATCTGGGCATGGAGGTTACCCTGAAAGGTGATGGGTCAATGGGTGCTTCTGACAGCAATTGCTACCAGAGGCTGACCAGTGGCAGGAGAGAGGTTGGCACCAGCAGAGTGCTGAGCAGGTCTGGCTGGGGCACTGTGCTCATCTCCCTTCTTCAAAATCTTCCCCTTTCTTTGCAGGAAAACTTACTTTTGCACAGGTCTGCAGCTCTCCAGGGGAAATTGCCCTTACAGGTACTGAGGGACTACCAAGCAGACACAGGGCAAAAATCAAAGCTGCCCCAGCCCAAGGTTCAGACAGGTGGGACTCAGCCAGAGCCAGGCTGAAGAGATTGCAGCTGTGTCCTCCAATAAGCAGCCTGCTTGGTGGGGATGCTGTGACCAGGAGAACAGAGAAGAAATATGGAGATCACAGGTCTCAGAGTGTTATCTCACAAGCATCCATTCTGCACTCCATATCATTTCAGAGCACCCATATTTTCTTAGAAACTGAAGGTTTCACGCAGCACTGTGTAATTGAGTAGAATACATTGATCAGAGGAACATTTTTCTGCCAAGTGCCTACCTGAATAGAATTGTGTAAGCAATAAATTTATCATGCTAACACTGCTGTAAAAAAAACCCTGCTGTTTCTTGCTAGGTAAATTTACTCAGGGCCTTCACCTAACACGACCATTACCACAAACAGATGTAACTAACTAAAGCACTACCCAGTTTATTACTGGTCCCCACCTCCTCTTTGACTTCAGATTCATTAGCCACTAGTAAATGATCGACAGTAAATCATAGAACTATAGAATGTCATGTTGGAAGGGACCTCAAGGATCATCTGGTCCAGCCCTTCTAATATTATCATTTATGTGAGATGTCTCAGCACCCTGTTGAGCTGGGACTTAGGGTTTTCTGAAATGGGGGAATTCACCACTTTCCCTGGGAGACCATTCCAATATCTGACTGTCCTTATTGTGAAAAATTTTCCCCTTGTGTTAAATCAGAATCTCTCTGTGAGCAACTTGTGCCCATTATCCCAGTGGTGCATCACTTTATTGATGAGTACAAAAGAAGAAAATTATGGAAAGCAGATACAGCTTAAAAATGCCACCTATAAACTAAACTCCTGTAACTATTTAAGTTTCAGTTCAGAGGAATTGAAGTCTGTCCAACTGAGGCTTTCATCACACAGTTTAACAGAACTGCAGACTTCTCCCTCCTGTTCAAAACTATGTGTCTCACAAAACTCTCCAGGATGATTTCCTTTCCTTTTGTGGCAGGCTCAGAAACTGCAACACTTGCTACCAAGTGAACAGGGCATCCTTATATCTGCTTTCCATCCTGGTGGTCCAGAGCTTCAGTTCAGGAACAGGAAATAACCTGGAATAAAACTGATTACTTGCTACACCACAACATTTTGGGCATTAGTAATAAAAACATGCTATGATTTGCTGTCTCCTTGCTAATTAGACTCTTTTTCATTTTTGTTTTCTCGTCTCCTCATTCTAATAGGCTTATAGTGAGGAATGGACTTCTTCCTCATGAACTACACAGTAAATCCCAAGATTAGGATTGCATGTTTTTTGCTTGATGTCTCCTTTGTCTAACATTTTTTCACTCCATTTATGCTTTTTTGGCAGATTATCTCTGACAATGGGTTTCAGGGTTTGACTCTGCTGAATGAGAGAGTTTTTTTCCAGAGTTTTTGTTCTTCCTTTGTGCCACTTAGTGCTTGTGCCAATAGGAATTAAGGGATCCCTATTCTCCTTCACTGCCTCTGCCACGTGCCTCTGTGCTGCTTCTTTCCAGGCTGAGAAGCCTTTAACCTCCCTTTACTCACAGACTACTCCTCACCCCTGACCACCTCCTTCCCCTTCCTCTGTGCTGATTCCAAGGTGCAAATGAAGACCCTTCCAGCCCCTGATTTGTTCTGCTGCATCCCCTGGTGCTGCTCTGATAACCCTGGGGCTGCAAAGGCTCAGGCAGGGAGGCTGAGCTGAGCAGTGTGCCAGGGGCTCAGGATGCACCTTTGTGCCTGTACAGTCCCACTTCCAGTAAAGCTCCTTTCCAGAAGGGCCTGGGGGGCTGGGTGCACATATGGCTCTGAGCAGGCAGGACAGCTGGCTGCTGGAGAGGGCTGTTGCTGAGGCATATGTTCTTTTGATGTCCTTCCATGCTCTGTGGCTCCAAGGCAGTGTGACACCACATCTGTGCTGCAGAAACCCAGCACCTCCATGCCATGGCACCAACTGATGCAGGGAACCACAAGCAGTGGGGCAGGATGGGGTCAAGAGGACCCTTCAGGGCCTATTCCTTGTCCCTGGTGGCAAGAGACCCTAGCTCCTTGCACACCCCCCCTTCCCCTCTGGTTTGACAGACAGAATCAAAATTCTATCTATTCAGAATACAGGTAACAATGGGAGTCCTATTTGCTCTCCAGAGCAATGCAGCTGGTCCCTCAGAGGTGACAGACAGGAACAAAGGGATAGCATTGTCTCAGAGGAGAAGAAAAAGGAAGTTCATGAAACGCTCCATGCAGATGCAGAGGAAAGAAATGGGTACTCTTCAAAAGCTGGGGAAATAGCTGCTGGGCACATCTCTGACTCCATGGCACCAGCCCAAGCATCATCCCCAACCAGGGAAGATCAAAAGAAAAAAGGTGGAGTCTGAAAAAAACAAGAATCTTCTACAGAAAACATACTGAGAATGAGATACTTTGTTGCTTGCCAGCTGTTTGCTTCTTTTTTTTTTTTTTTTTTTTTTTTTTTTTTTTTTTTTTTAACTCAGTGTGAGACACCAGGTATTTTAAAGATTTTAACATTTGTCTTAGAAGTAGCAGGAAAATATATTCAGCAAAGCACTATCTGGAAAATAATAGATTCATAATAATTACTAGCTGACGATCAGGATCTGTACTCTATTTAAAACAGCATTTTCATTACTATTCATAAGGAATTGCATGAGAATCAAGTTGGTATGAACACAATAACATGCCAAGTGGCTTGACATTTTAATTCATAAATATATATATTATGAAAAAAAAGAAACAAACCCTTCTGAACAGTCAGGAAGTGTCCTTTGTAGTTCTAAACACAAACAGATTTGTGAGCCGAAAGTGTGTTTCAGATTGTATTACAAAGCAGGATTCCATATGGCAGCTGAGGTCCAGAGCTGGGATGACTCAGGAAATCGAAAAGATGAAAAGAGCAGCACAGTTTATTGAATAGGTCTCATGGTTCCTGAAGAACCCTCAGCTCTATGGTTGAACATTGAGACTTGCTAACCGGCAGAGCTGGAGACATATTTTGCAGTAGCTGAAAGTCATAACTATATTTTTCAAAGACTGGGTTTCTAGTAAATAAGCACATACTGCAACCCAGCCCCTATCAAGGCTTTTTGTATGTGAGATTTTATATACAGAAATAAGCAGTAGGACATCTGATTGATCACAGCTGTAAAATGTCTCTGCAGAAAACAGGTGATTAAAAAGTCCAGAAAATAGGCAAGAAACCAGTATTTTTATGAGAATTAGGAGGTGGGAAGTAACTTTTTTAACAATTATTTTAGGTGATAAAGAAACCAGTAAAGTCACCTTCTCCACATATCTGAAAAATAACACCTCACTGCCCAAACTAGAAATCAGTTGTATTTATATAACTATGCTTCTACTTTGACAGGTTTTTCCTGCCTTTGCTTGCTGGAGCAAAAGCTGACTTTTGAGCAAATTATCTGCAGTGATGGTACATGGAGGAGGCAGTGTCTTCCTCCAAAAACCCTCTCTGTGATGGTCACCAGGGAATTGTACTTATCCCTGCAGTCCAAGTGGAGACCCAGACTTCCTCCAGGGGGAGGGAAGCCCTCTCTGGAGGTGCCCACCTCTGCCCACAGCCATTTCCCCATCCTGTGCAGCCCAACAGATACCAGTGCCTTGCAGATTGATACTGGGAAATGAGAAGACATCTGCTTTATTTTGGGGTATTGAGTGGAAAAAAAGCCCATGAGGTTTCTAGATCTACTAATTCTTGTGAAATTCTCCTTTTGGGGTGATTTGGAACAAATTAATTTCTTTCAAAACCTGAAGTCTATGATGCAAAGTACCTTTGTTTTCCCAGAGAAGCTCTGGCCTCTGCCTCTTTTTTCAGTCTTCCTGATGCACAAAAGATCCTCCCCAGGCTGTTCTGTGAGGTTAAGAGTGGATCCTATTGCATATCAACGCCAGATGATAGGATCTAAGAGCAATCAGGCTTTACAAACATGTCTAAGTGTAGCCAGGAAGAGATGTCAGACTACCAAGACAAACACCAAACAAAGGCAGGTCTGTGAAAGTTGTGTTTGACTGCAGGCCTGTTCATCGCTGTCCTCAGATCACTAGTGAGCCATGACAAGGATCAGTCTGAACTTGAGTGAGGCCTTTGGGTACTTCTGCAGCATGTGTATGGGTTGCATTACCTTCCCCATGCAGTATCCAGGGCAAAGACAGATCTGGAAGAGGCAAAGGTTTCCTCCAGCTGCTTCTGCAAGTCCTCATTCCCTACACACAGTCAACACACTCTCCTCTGGCTTCCCCACTCCCCATTGCCTTGCTATCCTGAGCCATGCTGTCTTTCTTCTCTGCTCAGGCAGGTTCAGCATGTCCTCCATAGTACCTGAGGGATGCTTACACAAGCCTGCTGACTCAGGCATGGGGACCTGTGCCTGTGGCCAGTGTGTTGGGCAGGGTCATCCCCAGGCACAGGGCAGGCAGCACATCCTGGCTGTGGGAAGAGGAGCTCCCTGAGCCTTGCCAGAGCCACGGCAGCAGACAGTGGCCAGTCTATCACCATACCACTCCAGCATCCATCAGGATTCCTATTTTCTGCACCATATGGGAATGGAGGGGGTGAGGTGGCCGAGCTCCACGGGTGGTGGCATCAGCTCAGCAGGCAGGCTTGAAGAAAAGTCTTCAGCAAACAAAGGGAAATCATGTGCAGATCAGCAGAGCAAATGAAGAAACAAAAGAGCACAGACATAAGGACTTAAACACTCTCAGGGAAGAAGAGATGAATGCAGAGGGGGAGACAGAGGGAAAGCCCAAGAGCCTGTAGGATTCCTGAGCCAAAGCAAAGCAGGAGGAAAGGAGCTCTGGGGAAGCCACAAGCTGGTCTCAGTCAGGGACAAGCATCTGACTGAAGCCTCAGGGAATAAAGATGGAGCTCTTAGAGAGCTTGCTTAAGATTTGGCTGTAGCATGGTAGAAAAACAGAATGTGTGGCTCTTGCTAAAGGGAGGGGTTGACTGAGTGGCAGCCCAAAACCCAACAGAGCCACTGTGTCTACCCCATTTTGTGTGAATACATAGTTCTCCCCTGAAGCTCCATCTGGCAAGATGATTTGACCAACATGGATGTGTGATGATGACAGCTGAATTTCTGCTTCGCTGTGGGGAATCCAGATGAGGACAATAAAAACTTGAGCTTTAAGGGTGCTTTATAATGTATGTATTTTTACAGTGTGTACCAAGACCTGCTGATGTGAAAGTCCTTGACTTTTTAACATTAAAAGTAAGATTTAAGATTCAGCAGAATATATGTCTCTGTGCACTCATAAGGTTTCTGATGCCAAAACACACAGAAAATGAATAAGCTGTCACTGAAGAGTGCAAACCTGAATCTATCAGGAAGAAAGGCAAAGGCATTTTGCTTCCTCTCATTTTCACAGTTGCTGCTTTATTTCATATTGGTTTTGGCATTTTTGCTGAGATATCCAAACCCCATTCATGATTCTTTATTCTTATCCACAATTTTTATGTACACTATATCATCCTCTGCTTTGAGCTCTCTTTCCAGCAAGCTCTGACTAGATTTCCTTCTGAGCTTTCTTGTACACTGCTGAGCTTGGAAGCAAAGAAAGCCACGAGTGTGCAAACTCTCATGGAAACATGTGACTAGTAGAAGAGAAAGACAGAAGGAAATTCTAAGTCCACAGAGGAAGGAGCTGCAGTTACTGACCTCTGTGAGCCTTTCCCTCTTCAGCATTTACATGAACAACAGCAGGAAAAAAATCAAGGGAAGGGCACAGCAATATAGAAGAAACAGGCCCAAAACATCAGAGGTTTTCGTAGATTTAGGAAGCTCAGACAGACATCTGCAGCCTTTAGAATGCCAAAAGCTATCCTATTTACAGCTCTGTGTGTGCCCTTGTGTGTATAATGCCTGGGAGCCACAAGGAGTGCTTGCATCTCTTCTCATTTTTGCTTTGGACCAGTCTACTGATTGCTTTCCATGTTCATTCCAGCTCTGCATCTTACATGAGCTTTGGAGAAAGAGGTGAGGGGAACCTGCTCTCAAACTGGCATCACCCTTCTGTGTGTGATAGGTGGAGAAGGATGTAATTTCAATTGGTAATTTCAATGGGGTGCTCTTTTCAACACTTTTTTTTTTTCCTTTTCCTGTCTTGTGTTCTACAAGAAGACCAGGTCCAGATCTTCATCTACAGCAGAACCATGGAGCAATCTGATTGAGGCAAGGCTACCAAAATGCCTATATGTATCACAAGGTTCTTAATTACCACCTTCTCCTGCCTCATTTCTTTAAGATATGCAGATTGTACTCTGCAGAGTCACAGTCCATGGGAAAGCACCACTAGGAAGCCTGGCACTCACTGCAGTGGTTTTTCTTTAGCTGCAGCCTGACTTGGAGCCTTTAATTAAAGTGTTTTAATACAACAGTAGATAGACAATATTATATAACAGTGTGAATATGTGTAGGGAAAGCAAAAATAAAGACCATTTGAGGGGTGGTGAGGGGTCCATCTATTGGGGCTGTGGGTTGGAGCAGACAAAGACATGGACAATATTTGATCCCCTTGTCTTGCTGCAAGTGCCTGCTCCTGCTCACCACAGTTGCAAACCCACCACTGGGATCTGCTGGTGCTCAGGATCTCAGAGCAGACTGAGCTAATGGCAGACATGTCTACGAAAGGCCACTGGGTAAATCATGCTTGACCAATGTGCTGGCCTTCTGTGATGTCATTACTGGCTGGTTAAATGAGGGGAGAGCAGCAGAAGTAATCTACCTTGACTTCAGCAAGGTTTTGACACTGTCTCCCATAACATCCTCCTTAAGAATCTCAAGATGTGTGGGTCATGTGGGGTGGACAGTGAGGTGGATTGAGAGCTGGTCTAATAACAAAAGTCAGGGGGTCATGATCAGTAGTGCAGGGTCAAGTAGGAGGCCTGTAGCCAGCAGTGTTCCTCAGGGTCCAGTACTGCGTCTGGTCTTGTTCAATTTATTCTATTATATATATTCAATATATTCATCAGTGATGTAAATGAAGGGACAGAGTGTATTCTCAGCAAGTTTGCTGATGGTGCAAAACTGGTAGGAGTGGCTGACACTTCAGAGGGCTGTGTTGCTGTCCAGCATGACCTGGACAGGCTGGAGAGCTGGGCAGAGAACATGATGAGGTTCAACAGGGGCAAATATAGGGCCCTGTGCCTGGGGTGGAACAATTCCATGCCTCAGTATAGGTTAGGGATTGAATTGATGGAAAGCAGTGCTGAGAAAGATCTTGGAGTTCTGATAGACAATAAGATAACCATGAGCCAGCATTTTCTTGCATGGCCAATAAGGTCAGTGGTATCCTGGGATGCACTAGGAAGTGTGTAGGCAGTAGGTCAAGGGGGGGGGTCATCCTACCCCTGTGTCCTGTAAGTCCACAACTGGAATACTGTGTTCAATTATGGGCTGCTCAGTTCAAGAGAGACATGAAACTGCTGGGGAGAGTCCAGCAGAGGGCAACAAAGATAACTAGGGAACTGGAGCATCTCTTAAGAGGAAAGATTGAAAGATTTGGGCCTGTGTATCCTGGAGAGAAGTCTGGGAGGTGCCCTTATTAGTGTCTATAAATATCTAAAGGAAAAGTGTCAGGAAGATGGAGCCAGACTCTTTTCAGTGGTGCCCAGCAACAGGACAAGGGACCGTGGGTACAAACTGGAACACAGGAAGTTCAGTTTAAACATGAGGACAAACTTCTCTACTGTGAGGGTGATAAGACAGTGGAACAGTCTGACCAAAGAGGTTGTGGAGTCCCCTTCTCTGGAGATGTTCAAAACCCACCTGGATGCACTCCTGTGTAATGTGCTCAAAGTGCTTTAGCAGGGTCATTGGACTAGGTGATCCCTAGAGGTCCCTTGCAGCTCTGATGATTCTGTGGTGCAAGGGATAAACCTGTGTGCTCAGGGATGCCATACTGAACCCCTTGTCCTGTGGCTGGAGTGTAGTGGGACAGCCAGGGTGGGCATAAAGCATAAAGATGTTGGCAAATGAAAGGCTTTGGTCTGCTCCAGGAGGTGTCTTTTAGGTCCTAATGTCTGAGAAATTTGCAGTCAGTGGATGCTTTTTTTAGATTTTGCCCCAAGGGATTTCTTCTCAAATTGAGAGCAGAGGCTGCTAATTCATCTTTGTTCCTCTTAGATTCAACAGGATGAATTTATTGCTCACCATCTGTGGTGCAGATACTATTTGAAAAATTACACTATTAGCATTCTTGTCTTTTTTACAAGGGAAGAATTAGCCACTAACATTTTCCTATTTTATTTTATTTTATTTTATTTTATTTTATTTTTTATATTTTATTTTTTATATTTTATTTTTTATATTTTATTTCATTTAATTTCATTTTTTGTTTGTTTGTTTGTTTGCTTTGCTTTGGTTGTTTATTTTAAATTATTCAATTTTATTTATTTCATCTTTTACCTGTGTTTAGTGTTACTCTTTATTGATTATAGCAAGGACTTTGGCTGGTCTTCCATTTTTCTTTCCATTTTCTTTTTAGCAGACAAACAGTGCTCATGAGGAAGCTGTGACTAGAGTAATCACTGCTGCAGATGGTTGTCCCCAAAAAAGGATCAGAGAGAGAATTCCTGTCATGGCAACCATTAGCACAGGAAGTCTGGACAGCTGAGATGGCAGAGTATTTTGAAACTAGATTAGGAAAGAGATGCAGCTTTTGACATCAGTGCCCATGTCTGAGTGCTAATTATGGAGGAAGGACTAGCTGGGAGGTGCCAGCCATTAGGGTCAGGTAGCACATCAAGAGGCTTCCCTGGTTTCATGCTGCCTGTGAAGGCATCTCTTGTTGCAAGATTGGATGTGGTTCTTAATTGTAAAACATCCCAGGAAGATCTTTCCTGACACAATGTTTCCCAGCATCTCTCTCGCCATCCATAACCTCTCTCCTCAGATTTACCACAATAATAATAATACTTAAAAAAAAAACCCAAAAAACAACAAAAAAACCCCCAAAACAAAAACAAAAAAACCCCACATCTGTCTTGCTGTCTGAACAGTTATTATGGTTTACATGAAGTCTACACATTAATCCACTTCTCCACTTCTTCAAATGTTTGTCTGCAACATATTCAGGTTTGATGGTATTCTCCAAGTTTGCTGTTTCCATCAAGGCTATTCAATGGAAATCATTCTTATCGCAGATATCTTAAAGACTGATCTTAGAGAAAATGAGGGGACATAGACATAAGGTGTTGCCATAGCCTGAAATGGTAACCAATGGGTAAAGCATAGAAATTATACCTTTTCAAGGTGTTCTGAAAAGTAGCATAAAATGCACGCTGCCCACATAGTTGCACAAGGCAGTCATCTAAATCTCCATCCAGAGCCAGGTCAAAGGTAAATTTCACAAATCTAAATCCAAAGCCAGATTTGCACAGCTCTAAGCTTAATTCACTATACTAGCAAATGCTCTCAAGGTCTCAGACATCTTGAATGCTCCGCTGTGGATTTTAACTCCTGGGCACCAGAGTTTTCCCACACAGCTCTGCAGGTAGAGCAGCAGCAAGTCATGAGTGTGTGGTGAAGTTGTGCATCTTTGCCATTTTTTAAAACTATTAAGTTATTCTTTCTGAGTGAGAGACTTTGTGATACTGGTCATCAGAGTAGAGGAATCCACATTTATCTGGCTACACATCAATTTTAAATGGTGGTGAAGAGCTCAATTTAAGTTGTCACAGCCAAACTAGAAGGGTATGTCTAAGAGTATGGAGAGTTTGGATAGTCAAGGTACAACCCAAAAAACAAACGTGGAGCTTTTGCTTTTTGTTTTTCCATAGCACTGGAAGAAAAATACCATATGACTTACCTAGCTCTTCTCTTCCCCTGTTATTTGGTTAAGGAATTTTGACTTCAACAGCTTCTGCTGCTTTTACAGAGCTGCAAGATTTTCTTGCCTGATGGGAGGGCTAGATGATTCAGTAATGAGTTATGGAGTCTTTCACCTTGTGGGTCACTGGCTTAAATACAGCTCATCATTATCCAGATATTAAACTCTGCTGAAAACCAAAGATCTGGCAGTGCTGTGTAGTGCCAGTTACACTTTGCTGAGCCCACTATTTCTCTACCTATGTACAAAGGCAATGAGACACCAACTAGGATCATCCCAACTGCAGACAGGAGTGTGATGCAGAGAGAGGCATGAATTGTTGGCATGGGAAAGATTAGGAAAAAAAGATAATGTATTAAAACCTTGGACTGCTCAACACACAAAGAGTCCAGAGCTCAGACACTGGGGGGATACTGCTATGGAGATCTTTTACAAAGGAATTGCAGTCTCTTGCAGCAGGACAGAAATGTCACCTTACTGTTTTTCCATCAAGTGATGTAGCCAGTAGGGATGACCAAAATCATACCTTATACATGAGGCTCTTGATATTGCATTGGGACTGTTGCACATTTTCATGCCTCTGGACAAGAAGTTAAATTATCAAACTTCAAATGGAATTGGAAGTGTCAGAATAACTAGGGAAAAGTAGCAAAATATTTAGTTCCAACTTTTCAGGCTAAATTAAATTCAGAATTTCTGAGCCAAAACATCTCTGCTTCCTTTAAAAAATTCTTTTAATTTGTGATCTCAATCTAGAGAGCCCTGATCCTTCTGTGTTATCACATGTGGTCCTTCCCAACCACAAAAAAATGCCTTAGCACAAGCATTGGTGCAAGCTAAGGCAGTTTGAAATGTGCCTTAGCCCTTGCCATGACTTCCCTCCCAAGTCATCTCCAAAAAGGTGAAAAGCCATTCCAAGCCTCCCTGCCCATGGTACCATCTCTCACATCTGCAGTACAGAAGAGATGCAGTTTTGACTTTGACCTTTGCTAGCATTCCCATAACTATGGATGCTCAGGAAAGTGGACCTACCTTACCACAGCCTTGGAAGTCAAGTACCCCCTTCTGAAGAAATATTAAAGTTACCAGAACATCACTGCTTATATGGGAGTAGTTGAATTATTCCTTTACAAAGCATAAATTTTATTGATCCCATCTCAGGCATGGATGGAGGTCACATTTTGACATTCCATTGAGGGAGCATGCAAGGAACATCTTCTGAGAAACCTGCCCCCTCTCCATGCTGGATAGACATGAAGGTGCTCTGAGCACAGAAAAAGTATATTTATCATGCAAACCAGATACCCTGTGATCTCTGAACTAATGAATATTTGGCATGCTGCTGAAGTTTTTCTGGAGCTGGATTAGTGACTAAGTTTCTTTGTGGCCTACATCTGACCATCCGACTGCTCTTCTCATAGAAGTTGTCCCACTCTTCCACCAGGATATAAGCATAATTGATCCTGAGAAAATCTGGCATGTTCGTTGTTTCTTGTTAGAAGGTCATGTGCTAAAAGAGTAATTAATAATAAACACAATGGATTTTCCTAACATTTCTTGTCCAGAACCTGCTGATACTGCAGTGCATAATTAATACCACTACCATTTTATTGTGCAAGAAATTTGCTTGAACTCCTGTCCCTCTAATTCTGTTTTTTGGTTAATTTCCATGTATCTGTTTTTGATAATCACCTAATTCAATTATTATTCTTCAGTGAAGTGCTTGTAATTTTCTATTATTCTTATTTTGAAAGGACCAAAGAAATTTGCAACAGTCTTTTTGGGTTTTATACAGTAAAATATTACCATCTACAGAAAAGAGACTTGTAATTATGTTTTTGCAATGACATATGGGGTTTTTAATTCACTTTAATTCACTTCAGGTTTCTCCCTCATTTCTTGATTTTTCTGTTCTCAGACTTCAGGAGAACTACATTTCTTGAAATATTTGTATTAGAGTAAATATTTGAATACAAGAAGAAAGAGAAACAGAGAAATTAAAAGATGCAACAAATGCCTCCAAAGGGCAAGTGAACAGTCTTGAGGGACTCAAAGTACTGTGGTTTTTGTGTTTAGATGAGGCACTAAATCCATCATGGTGCTTACATCCAGCAATCCAACAGCTTGTAAACAGAGCAGATTTTTCATCAGTAATCCAAAGGGCAAACAGATAATTGACAACAGGTTCTGAAATGTGAGTAATCAAAACTAACCAGTCACCAAAGTCTCTATAAGGAGATGATGACTTCTAGAAGACTTCTCAGTTACACATAAAGTGACAATGCTGTGGGGCTCCTGCACGAACATTCCAAGATCTGGTAAAAATCCTTGTTTGGGAGCACAAAACTGAATTCACCCCTGTGGCTGCTGAGTGCAGACAGCCTGTCGCAGCTTGTGGCCATACTCTCAAGCACCCTCGTTCTGCAGAAAATCTGGCTACGGGCAGGGTGAGACGTCCTTTCTCCACATCCACAATGTTTATGGCTTTACAGCTATTTTGGGTCGCAGGACAAACTGAAGCCATGGGAATAAGCAATGCTGTGAAAGAAATCAACTCAGCACGGAGGATACTGACTCTTCAAGTCCTATGACTTTTTGCCCTCGTGGGGAGGAGCAGGGATGTCTGCAAGGTTCTGGGACCCTGTCCAGCTTTTGTAGAGAAGCCACAGGCTTAGTTCCTGTGAGACGTGGGGAGCAGGAAGGGACACTGAAGTGAAGCACTGAAGTGGCTGGAGCTGCAAAACACACGTGAGGAGTGGGTGAGCTCTGGGACAAAAGGCACTTGACAAAGGGTCTGTCCTACTGCCCTGTTGAGAGGGAAGTTTCTCCTTTTCCTATCTCTCTGTTCACTCCCTCTCCCCATCCCCTCATCATAGATTTAAAGCTTGCACTCAGCTCCAGAAAGATGCATCATATGCTTGAAGATGATTCTGGATGTGAACTGGCACATCTCAAGCCTTCTGCAGGGACACACAGATCACGTTCTTTCTTACAAGGTTGAGGAACACTACGAATAGAACTTTTTCCTCTATGTCCCTTCTGATTTTGGTTGACATGCATCGATTCCAAATCTCCACAGATGTCTCTGTAAGCACCATCTGGTCAGCCTGATATTTTTAACCAAAGCCTAAGGATTTCTATCACAACACATTTCAGAATCATTCTAGGGAATTTTTCTTTCCTCAGTTTTTAGTTCTTCAAGAAATAATTCAGGCACAGCACTGATGTTCTAAGTAAGCATCAGATTATTCACCCATGGATCCCCAAAGCTTCCAGAACGTCCTGAATCATGTCTGGAGGACCTGGTACCCCCCAGGCATAATGGAGAAGGCTGCATGGGAGATGCAGTCAGCTCTGAATAGGACAGAAAACACAGCCACATCAATAATAACCTGTGGACCATTCTGCTGGCCAGTCCATGCTTCAGTCTGTTGCACTTAGTTTCACACCAAATGATTTCCTAAACCACCCACTCTTTCACTGATTTGGGGTTATTTCACGATTTCAAATCACCCTCCATGGCTATGCAAAAGAAAACAAGGTAGCATAAGTCAATGCTCAGTTCACCCAAGGATAATTTTAATCTAAATTATTATTAAAAACCTATACACTTACATGCAATTGGACTTATTCTTGACAGCAAGAATTTACAGTTCCTTCAATCATACCTGAGGGATTGTCTTTCCAGATTTCATAGAGAAACCAAAAGTGACAGAGTTATTATGTTGCTTTTAATAGAAATCATCTCAAGCCTCATGAGATACTGTCTTCATAAATATTTATTATGAAATTCTTATCTGAATGTGATTACATGTTAAATAGCACTGTTCTGAAATACTGCACTTGGCTAGAAAAGATTTCAACTTTATGACACTAGCACACTAGCAAGTTTAAAAAGTTGTATTTGTCTTCCCCCTTTTTTTTTTTTTTTTTTTTAAAGAAGGCAACTTTAATAGATGATACCATTTTATGTAGCTGTTCCTGCTTCTCTTAACACAAAGAAATGAGACTTTGGGGGAGAGATTCTCAGTTGTGAAGTACTGACCCAGTCACTTTGGAAGGTGGATGTAATTCTATTAAGGCTCATTCTTGAATTCCTGCATCAGATTCATTTGCTTAGGTATAGTTGATGCTAATAAATTGTGTAAAGATTCTAAGCCTCTTTCCCCAGTAGCTCTTAGCACTGTTAATGGCTTCTATGATATTTATTGGGCTTTTGTACTGTTGCAGATCCCAAAAGCTCTGCTGAGGTGACCTTTTGGCTCTGGAGAATTGAGCCACTAGTGACTAAATTATTATGTCTGTAGAATGCAAATTCCCAATCAAGGTCTGAAAAAACAATAGGAAACATGTGAATCACAAAAAAGATAAATACTTGAAACCAGAAACATATATTGTATTAAAAAAGGACAGTACATTTTTAAAACTTAAACTTTATAGTATGGGAATGGATCCCGGTTTTCTCAAAATGTTATTGTCTAGTCATGATTTTGTACACATATATGGAGAAATTTTGCACCTATTATATATTCATTACCCCTGCATAAAAAGTTTGGAGGAAGAGGAGGAATGAGATGCATGGGACAAATTTCCAGAGTCTTTCCAAGCATCTTAAGAGAACAGCCAAGCAAAAGAATATATACAGACATTTTGAGGCAAATGTTTATATATAAAAAATTATAGTGCAGGCCTTCAGCTGCACTGGTGCTGTGGATCCTGGCTAGAGGGAAAGCAGAGCAGAATATGAGAGAAGTACGGTTCCAAGAGGAAAAAGTATGTATGGTTTGAGTTTAAAACCAGAGCTCATTTATATTAAGAGATCAATCAGTGGGGAAATCCATACCGCAGTGCTAGCCCATCACTGATCAAGCTAATTGAATGCAGAGCAACTGAGAGCATGGGTGGCCTCTTTCTTCTTTTATCTGCACAGCTAAGCTTGCAGCAGCTCCAAGATCCTCCACTCTGCAAACCATCCGGCTGAGACTGAGAAATTTTATCTGTGAGTGCATAGCATCTTTTAAACCCATTTTCCTGTCTCTAAACTGGGCTGTGCACAATGGGGTAAAAGTGGCTACAGTTCACAGACACCCAGCCACTGGCTACCATGTGGACCCAGTCCCCTGGCCATGACAGGTAGGAGCCGGGTGGCAGCCAGAGCAGAGGTGGCTACCTCCTGTGTACAGTGCTGTGAGAGCCCTAAATAAACATGCTTACATAACATGCAACATCGACCCATCTTTCCCCTGGGTTCTTTTGGCAGGAACACTCACAGGAAATATCCCGTTAGGGGAGATTAAAGGCTTGATTTACTCTGTTCCTGATAATGTGTAATTGCTTAATCACAAGCACATAATTAAACTCCATTGGGAAGGTTACAGTGACAATGATTGCTGAGCAAAGATGAGTTCCCCTAGAGAGAGAATCTTTGCATCAGCTGGATTTTTTTATAATGGGAATCAAGAGGAAACAAACTAAAAAGATTGAGTGTTTGGCAAGAGCTGTGGAGGCATGGGGCAAGGGAGACTGGACACAGCTGGAGCAGCACCAACAGAGGGAGAGGAGATCAGTTTTCAAATTATTTCCTTCACTAACTGAACTGCTGGTGGAAGCAACTTTTCTGGAGAGGCACTTCTTGTGCACCGAGGAGGCCACCAAGTTCAGCAAGCTCTAGAAAAGACAGTTCCAAGGCTTGGAGTACACTTCCAGCTTGTGCCAGTGCAGGAACCCACCTGGGCCCACCACCCCAAGACTGCATTGACCCTGTGGAAGGCTAAATATGCAGATGGCACAGAGCCACAATGCCCAGCAGCTGGCATAGCAATTGTGATGGACCCATACCTGACACAGCAGATTCAGTGAGGAGCTACAGCTTCCCAATGCAAAGAGCACCAGCTCCTGGGATGTCCAGGCTGTCCCCTGGCTTAGGATATGGCATGGAAGGAGTGAACAGGAAGGTTTTTCTGCAAGGGAAAGGAGGCAGTTTTGCAAACTGGTGCATGAGTCACAAGTCCTTTTATTGAAAACTCCTCTTCAGTCATCTGGAAGGCAGTGCTAAAGATATTTTTTTAATTCCTTTGTCATGTAAATTTTGTGTCACTTATGCATTAGGCATCCACCACAAAGGAACAGCAGTGTGCTGAGGCCATCAGAGTCTTGTGTGCACATCCACAACTCTGAGGCTTCCTTAATAACTGCATTAATGAATGAAGTCCTGTTTGCACATGGAAGAACACTACAGTAATTTTCATCTGTGATGATGAAGGAAGCCTGAGAAGTTTAAAAAAAAAAACAACAAAAACCTTCAGTACATAGGAGTGACTGTGTTCCTAAGAGAGAGAAGACAGTGAGTTCCAGTTTGAGGGAGCCAGTCTGTATGTGCAAGTAAAGAGCAGCATTTTGCAGACTGCAGAGCTGAAGAAAATTTTCTGCATCAGAAAATGATGCTTGCTTTGAATTGGCAAGAAATATTTCAATAGCAGGTTGTGGAGAATGCAACTTCAAAGTTTTGAGGCCGATAGAGTTTTGGAAGCAGTTGCTGAAATTTGTATCCAAAAGTGATTTAACTTCCCCAGTAAGTGATGTGTACAAATGGCACACAGCACTAAACCACATATGCATGCAGTGTATGAAATCCCACATTCTTGACTTCCCTTTCCAGCTTTAACATTTTTTCCAGAGCAAAACTAAATGCAATAGGATGTTTGTATAAATGCCAAAAAGAAAATTAAAATCAGCTGTTATCTGAAAATTACTGAGCCTGAAGTACTTTGTTTAGCTACTTGGTGCCCTTGTAAATCCTGTTCACTGTTGTGGGTAATGAGCTACAGGTAGAGCTCTTTAAGCCAAGACTATTCTAGGTTTCTTTGGCTTTTTTTGGAAGTATGACCTAGTTATAAATCATCAGAATTCACAGGGCAACCTGTTCTTCCATGAACGGACTTCAGGTGGTGTGGTAACTCATCCACTTTAGAAGTATTGTCTTAGCTTCTGCTGAAGAAGAAATGTTGTGACCAAAAAAGAGAAAATGTGGGGACATGCTGGAGAATACACTACCCAATATTTTTCTTTGCCCAACTTACTGTGCTAAGAAAGTGAAAATTTCTGAGACCATATGGAAGCAGGATGGCAACACATATGAAAGGTTTCTGCAGCAAAGCAGGATTCCTCTCACGTGGTCTAAAACTACAATCAAAGCTTTGGACTCAAAATTTTTAGGAGAGATCTTTCTTTTTAGGTTTGTCAGCACAATTGTGGCAGGAACAAATTTAACAAAACCACATCTTCTAACTAATGAACACTGGTAACTATCATTTTCTAAATTGTTTAGATAGAATACGGGAAGAGAGTGAGACAGAAGACAGATACCTCTTGTTTAGTACCCTAAAAATAACACCATCACCCTGCTAAATAAGCAAGGACATAATGCAACACTTGAAGGAAAAACAGTCATTCATTTTTGTCTTGATACTATTTGGTACTATTTGATACTATTTTGTCTTCATACTAGTGATATTTGTCTTGATACTGACTTCATCTGTACCTGTAGAAAGAACCTAAATTACAGTACAGAATGTAGACATCTGAGCATTTCTCATCTGGTGGAGGATCTTCTCTGTTACCTTTTTCCCCCCTCTTTTTTTGTTTCTTTTTTTCCAAATAGCATCCTGACTTCCTCAGGCACATGAAAAGGTTTTTGTCTGCTGTCACCATGAAACATGAAACATGAAACATCAGCCGGCCTGAAAGCAGAGCTAGAGGTTGTAGAGGTATGTCACCATCTATACTGCATAACTAACATAGACATCTGCTGTTTCATTTCCATGACCATGTCCTCAATCCTTTCTTTCAAGGGTAAATGCAGTGTTAAGGGCAGATACAGGCTGGTGGCTCTTTAATTGTATAAGGATTTAGTAATCTTAATTTGCTTCAGGAGTCATCCCAGCAGTGAGCTGAAGAAAGCAGAATGTGCTGGAGCCAGCAACTACCTAGCCTCTGCCTATTACAGAGCAGGAGGGTGGATCTGAATGTCACAGTCTGAATGGGGAGAAGAAGGATATATTTTTCAAGCAGAGCTCTGTGAATTTGCTCCCTCTCTAGTACCCTCACGTTTCCATTTCTGCAGCCTGCTACCACCTACAGCAATATAGATAACAGCCAGCAAGAACAAACACATTAGAGGTTTTGGACCCAGTAAGAATACTACTGATAAACATGGATGATGTTATTCAGAGACTTAAACCATATGGTGCTGTGCATGGACCCTGAACCTACCTGCAGCTCAACTGGAATCTTTTTGATGATATCCCATGGAGTAAACAAACCATTTTAACCATTTTAAGATAACAAAACCCTCCATGGAGAAAAGCATTGCAGTCAGTTACAACCACTTACCACACTTAAGAATTTTGCTCCTAAGGGTATCTGAAGTATCAGGGCACAGAGAAAGACCTCACAGTGGATGTCAGTGATGCAAATGCAACTAGTATTTTTGCACGGTCACTAATGACCCTGGTCTCCTAATGCAGTAGGGTAGCTAGAAGAACACCTCTCTAATGGCATATAAACACTTTCCAAGTGGCTGTCCTATTAAGGTTATACAAGACCCAGGGCAGTCCTCTGCAATGTGATGTCAGGTCTGGCTTCAGGCCTGACATGCAGTTACACAACAGGACAAGGAGAGGGAAGAAAATGTAGAGGCTCTGGAGTTGTTAATTTTTAGTATACACTTTAAGCATGTAGTTTCTATTGCCATCATTGGCAAAATGTCAGATGGGTAAATAGCAGTAGGGAGAGTCAAGGCTGATGTAAAATATACTGGGTTTTTGACATTTCTTAATATTGTTCTTTATTCTTTTTCTTTTCATGTATCTGTCCTGATTTTCCCTCTCGGAGTCTTGGCAGGGGTGCAAAAGAAGCTCAGAAGTACATATCTTATGACTGAGTAATGCTTTACTGAAGGCAGGGAATGTCTTTTTTTTCAGTTTTTCATAGTTTTTTTTTCCTTACTTTGTGCATGAGCTGTTGGCCTAGAAGCCCTCCTGATATTTAGCATTCCTTCCACACTGGTTAATTTGTGTTGGTTGCAGGAAGCCTGTGGTGGGGATTTGGGGCTGGCACTAGTGAAGATATGCTTGTTACCTCAAGCAGAGAAGGGAAATGTCACTGTTCTGTTGCACAGCCCAAGAAAAGGGGAAAAGGGAATCAGCAGTAACCTTTTTCCTCACTGCCTACATGAGCTCACTTCAGTGTAGCAATGAGTGCTGAACAGATGCAGAAGTGTGTCTGATGTGGAGAACCTCAGGTGCTATTCTCACAGAACAGCTTGTGCTGCTTTCTCTTCATAGTGCTGTTTGGAGGTATCAGGGCTCTCAGCCAAGAGAAATGGTCATCTTCCCTGCATTAGCCAGCCTTTTTTAAAGCTTTTTGTACTCCTTCAATTCAAAACCATGTAGGTGACTTTGGCTGTGGAGGGAATTCCCTAGGATGAGTGTAGTCTATGTGCTTCCGAGGGCACAGACAGAGCCTTGTGGAAAGATGTACCACAGCTGCCCAGAGTGCCAAGGGCATGTGGAGGAACAATGGAATTTTTTGCTGGTGTTCATGGGTGAGAGGCAGTTCTCCAAGCAGTGAATGCAAATCCTGCTGTCCGGAAGGGTGGGCACATGAGTGCTGGCCTTGCCATCAGGTCTCCATGCTGCAAACTGGGAACAGGACCGGCCTGTCAGCATCACCATAGGTAGGAGAACCAGGCCCCACAACACACACCATCTGAGCATGGGGAAAGACAGAGAGTGGAGGGATAGCATGCAACAAACAGTCTTTGTGGTCCAGAACTTGGACTAATTACAGGGAAGGTCTCTGTCCAGTCAAGCTCTCCAGAAAACACCTGATAACTGAGAGCCATATGGAGCACAGGGCTACCCTGTTCCTCAACAAAACACTCCCAGCCTGGTGCTTAATTCCCTTATTTTTCCATCAGCCTGTATAGAAACTTTGAGTGTTGACTCAGTCTCTTAATCAGGAGACTGCATTTGGCTGACATGCTAGGAGTCCCATCTACTCATGCGTGTATTTGTCCTCCTCTCTTATGACCAGATTAGGAGTTGTCATAACAAAGCTGTGAAACTTCTCAGACAAAATCAATATTGATAGTGAAAGTTTGAATTGTAAGCACTGATAAAGTTCAATATGAATAAAATATTTTATCTAAAATATTTCTTACAGTTTTCTGTCTTACTTAATCCCTAATACATGCCAGCTTGCGTTACTTTCTTTTGGTGATACTCTGGGAGAAGATACCACAGGAAAACTACTCAGTCAATTATTTGCCTGTAGATGAAGAAAGTCAGACATGAAATTGAAATAAAACTATTCTGTATGAAATGGGGGAGAGAAAAGCCTTGGATTAGAAAACCTCTGGAGCTTTGTGGAATGTTTGATCCTAATCCAACCTGTGTGGCTCAAGCCATTATGGCTCATTTTATGTCATTTTATGATGGAGAAAATATGCAGTAAAACCAGGCCTGTATGATCAGGATCCTTGGCAATAAATGCATTAAGCCAAAATAAATCAATTCAGAAAACTGTCTGTGGCCCTTTATGCTCCAAGTTGCTTCTACAACATCTGCCTTAACTGTCTTTGTTAAGAGAATTTTTCTGCAGGGTGTGTATTTTATACTTTGACAACCTCATACAAATATTTTATTGTCAGAATTAGGACACAACTATGCTCGCAATCCAACTACCTATTCTGAACTGCATGTGTTTGAACCTGTGCATGTCTATGAAGAAAAAAATAAGCTTCTCATTTCCCATTCTCGTCCTCACAATTCACTTGGAAACAGCAGTATCGTACAGGTAAAACCAACCTCAGAGAAAATCAGGTTGTTTTTTCCTGCTTTAGAGAAGTAACAGGATTTCTGTGAGCCAATACAAAATTCTTGCATTATGAAAGTCCCACCCTTTCCACGTGAATGTTAAGTCTACCTCCAAATGATGTGTGTGTGCACGGAGTGCCTTTGAAAGAAGTCCTTCACAAAATCAGCATCAGGAGATGGAACTGGTGCACTTCCATCTGAATGTTGCTATTGTTCTAGTCTCTGTCACATTTGCTTTTCCAGTCAGTCTCAGATGTAACTTCCCAGCCACAAAAAATTGTTTTGAGTTATTGGAAGTCTAATTCATCCAGATTTTCTTTGTTTACAGGAAGATTTTAGTGTTCAACTAGAGTAATGGAATTGATTGCCAGCTCTTAGTCACTGTGGGGCAAAATGCAGGGAAGAGAGTAGATTTTGGTAGGTCAGTCTCGGTGGGGGAGAACTTTTTGTTCAGGTTACTGGCTTAAACTAGCAATAGCTTTGTCATGAAGTATTGAAGTATAACTTCAATATGTTGCGCTTGGAAAGAGCAAGACTCAAGTCATCTGGTGCTAAACTGAGCTGCCATGCCCTCAGGCCCATTTACATCCCATTTCTTCAAAATACATGAGCAGAAATCTCTGTCCTCTCTCACGCCCCATGGCAGGCTGAGCCACATCTATGTCTATCAAAACTGGCATTAGTTTGTCTAACCTTTTTTTTAAGATATCCGCTGCCAGAGAGACCATGGCTCACCTTGGCAAACTATTCCAGCTTTTGCCTGTCCTCACAGTCCCTACTTGCTAACCTGTATCTCTTTTAGGAAGTCTAAGAAATTCAACTTTTTGGAAATGAGATGAGCTCTGCTGACATCAGTGCAGTTTCACCATTAAACATGCTTTGAAGATATGACCCAGTACTGTCAAAACTCAGGCCTTTCACTTCCCTCTATATTTTAATCTGTTCTACTCTTTATCTCTTGATAGATTCACAATGTTCCTCTCCCTGACTTTAACATCTAAGCAGTGTGAAAGTGCTGACGCTTACTCCTACATACCGCCATCAGCATTCAGCTTTCTTTCTGTTCATATTTCCAAAACTTCCAGATCTTTATCTTCACACATGCCCACGACAGCATTCTGCTGGGGATCTAAAAAATACATCAGACATATAAAGAAGTTTATGAGACCATCTCCCAGATTTGTCTTTCGAAGCAAACAAACCTTCTCTTTGTAAGTCTCACCTCTCTTCTCAAGTTCAAAATTTTGGACATTACCTCTAATACCACTCTTAATGCTCAGCTACTTCCTCTGGTATTTTGTGTATCCTCCCACCTCTGTAGGGACATCAGTCTTCAGTGTCCATTTGGCCTGTTGCCCAAAAGATAACTTCCCATTTTCTTCACTGTCCTTTTTGAATGAACAGCTTTTCAGGGGGGTCCTTTAACGTTTTTCTTCTGTGTCATCTTAAGCCTTTCCTTAAAGTGTTTTCCTCTGACTGCAAGTGTCTAGGTAGAAGGCATGAGGTACTCCTACCTTTTTAGTTAAATAATTGACAAGTTTGAATGAAACTAAACCACAAATCATAGCCAGATGCCCATCTGCATGTGTGCTAACTTTCACAAAAATGACTTCCGTATCACTGCTGCTTTGATCTTCTCTATTTCTTCTAATTCCTTTGCTCAGTCATGTGTTAGGTCTTCTCTTGAATTAGCAGCATGTGCCACGTAGGTAATACCACTCACTATGTGTTTACACACATCCTCACCCTCATTCTCTGCCTGGGCTACTAATTGTGTTAGCAGTCCAGCATGGCCTAGGAGCTAGCTGAAACAAACCCCTTCAATTCAGCCTGCATCTTGTCCTGGAATCTTTGAGATGTTCTTCTTATGTGGTCCTAGATTCAACAGTGCAGAATGTGGCAAAGGGCTTGTAGTCATGGTTGAAATTTTGCATACCAGCAGTGGTGTACAGGCAGACAGTGTTGTCATCAGCAAGACACTCTCCTTGGAGAAAAGGCTGCTTTTATCTTTTAGTCAGTGAATAAGACACAGACATGTTGAACAAGCCTTCCTTAGGTTTTCCCTCTGAACAGCTGACAGTGGGGTCTTGCCTCCTGTCAAGGGAAACTCTGAGCCACAGAATTTGCACTTCATAGAAGTCCTTGCAGCCTAAGTTTCCTGTCTGAGAGACCTGCTATGCAGACTGATTATTGGATTTTTTTTTTTTTTTTTTTTTTTTTTTTTTTTTTTTTTTTTGGCTTACTGGTTACTTTGGACTTCAATTAAATAGAAATATGTTAACACTCAGCCCTTATATAAAACTGCATACAGGTAGCATTTTGCAAAATAGTGAAAGAGAAATTGGAAGCTTATCTAAAAATCTGGTTATTCATGATCCCCATGCTTATCAAGTATTTTTAGATTTTGTTGTTGCTGGTTTTACTATTTAATTTTTGTGGTAGCTATATCTCTACATTGTCTTGCTTTCTCCATTAGGATCCACATCTCTTGTTACATACACTTATTGTGAACCTGCTCTACCTCTGCATGTCTTCACTTGCTTTCCTGCTTCAGTGTTTCCTGTGCCTTCATCTGATATATTTAATCACCAAAAAAACCTGATCCTGATACTCTGCAAATACTGTGGTGAGTACCCTAAACCAGAGAAAATTCTGGACTTGTTTACAAGGCCCTCACAATGCTAAGGCTCCTTCAATGGTCACATTGGCCTTCAGGGACTGATAGAATGACAAGAGGTTACAGAATGGGCCAATGCTGACAAGTGCCATGTAGATGTGCTCACTTATCTCTATCGAAGATGCAGTTGGCCTCACAGTGCTTCCTCTACCCATCTGAAAATGAATCTCTGCAAGGCAGCCACAATTAGTTATACATCAATGAAAGCCAGGCTTGTCTAGTCCTTTCAGCTCTTGCAGGGAGGAAAAATTCAGACAGCTGCTGAAAAACTAATGAAAACATTTCTGCTTTGGGCCATGAGCAGAGAAACCTGGAATCGAAGCAAAAAAAAAAGCTTTCTGTTGCGTTCCCCACCTGCAGAAACAGTGGATGTCTAAACAAGAACAATATGTACTGGCAGCACTGCCCGAGTGCAGGCACGGCTCAGGGCAGAGCCAAGCCTGGCTGCTGTGCCAAGCAGCCTCATGCAGCCGTCGTCTCTGAGATTGCTCCTCACAGGGTGCTAAAGGCCACAAAAAAATCTCCTCCCACACACTCTCCCCGCATTTCTCAGATCCACTTAATTAATTAAACAGACTACTTCCAGGAACATCAGTATTTATTCTGAAAATGAAGGAAACTGGAACTGCCGCAATACCTTATTATTTGTAGCACTGGTGGCAAAACAATAATGCACATAAAAAAGCAAAGCAAAATATGAGTATTTTCGTGCCTCATCTGAATGCATCTCAACACGCTGGTAGAGTTGGAACTTTCTCATCATGCTAGGAAGAAAAAATATTATGCAAGCAAACTAGGTTTACTTCATTGTTAGTGAAGTGTGTTATTACAAGCACAAATGCAGAGAATATTTTCACCTGCTGGCATTATTAGCTTTGAGAAAAGCCCTGGCAAGGAAAAAAATAATTAAAAAAAAAATCTCTGTGGCCAGTCCCTGCTATTCAAAGAATAAAGCTTAATATGTTAATGCAGGTAACAAGCATTATGGAAGAGCCTTACACGAAGTTAGATCAGTTTGGCTGTATTCAGGTGGTGTGTAAGGGGTGCAAGTCACTTGCAGGTAAAAAGACCCAAAACAAAGGAGTTTGATCCTCCATTTAGACAATCATATGTGAAAGTCCCAGGGTAACCTTGGTTATTTCAAGCATACCTTTGAGATAGGCCCTCTGTGTTCATTTACTTCATCTGTTTTCTCAGAGTGATTTAGAGCCTCATCACATTTTGTAAAAGTGCTGTGCTTGTGATGTATTACACTGAGAAGGTCAGAGAAGTTGGAGTAACACTCTGAAGTTCCTCCCTAGGCTTTTTTCCTAATGCTTTCCACCCCCTGCTCTTCAATTTTACAGGCAATTTGTGCAGGCCTTTAAAGAAGGAATTACACTATTGTTTAGCAAAAGTACAATGCCAAAAGTGAGTAGTAAGTTAAACAGTACCGTGTCTTTATTCCAGTGGAGTATGCATACATGCCATTTCAAATTTCTTATTTCTAACTTTCCATTTTTGTAGCATTACAAAGCCTTGGAAACTGCACTGTAGCTTCTCAGAACCATGTGTTGAAGAAAGCTTTTGCAGTAAAACAACTTTTCTTTGCAGTAGGTTCATTTTCCTATAAAATCAGACAGAGCACTCACCAAATTAAGACCCATTCAGGAATGTCCCCTCATTTACCCTGCTGTCACACGGAGCATAAGCCTTATCACTCCTTGCCATGCCAAATGCCTGCATGCTCATCACTTCTTCTTATGAGCTCTTTGGTGAAAAACACACTTAATGATTATGTCCTGTGAAATCAGATCTCAGATCCCAGACCTTCTATGGCACAAGGAAATTAGCTGAATCCTCACTGAGGGCTCTACCAATTGTTGTGGCACACAGTAAGACTTAAGAGGCATGCTTTAGGCCTTCTTCTTAGTGGTTTTTCAAATGCTTCAGGAAAACGCAGTGTGAATTTCCCATGTTTCTTTCACAGTGTCTGCACTTGTATTCATCTCATTTTTAAGAAACAGCTACTTAGCTGAAAATACTAAGCCTCTGAGTAATAAAAGTACAAAGTCATCTGCAGATCAGGTCAAAAATCCCCCAGAAGGATCACATTAGTGAACAAAATGACAGGCAGGCATCACAGGGGAGGTCAAAACAGGAAAATTAAAATCACCAGATTTGTCTTCTTAAAGTTTTTCTTCCCAAGATATGCAAGTGTATCTGGTGTGTGTTTGGGTATTGAAGTTCTACCTACAGACATGCACAGATATACCTAAAAATACAAGAGAGAATAAGGACAACTGAGAAGTTAGAAACATTTTTTAAGTGATGCACAGAACTCAGACTGGAAGCAGGGGACATTATAATTTTCTCTTTTCTCATCTATCCATCTCTTTCTTTAACTCACACTAGCCATGGAAACTAAACCTTGCTGAGACTCAAGCACTGAAAGAAATAAGCTTGATTTCATGGAAGGCAGAAAATGCTCTATTATGCTCTATTATGCTCTGACTCTGATATCATAGCCCTTTCTTTTGAAGGAAACAATAAAAACAAATGGAAAGACTCACTCACTCTTCTGTAGGTCTCAGTTCTGCTTGTGCTTTTGGTCTTTTCCAGGAAGGAAAAGGACTGGCCACTACTTTTTACATTTGCCATGCTCCATGAGGAAGAGAGGCTGTTTAATACTATCAAGAACCCTGGAGGTAATAGCTGCAACCTCCATTTATAGACTTTTGGGTGGTGGGACAAGGAAGAAAAGAAAGAAGCAGCGGAGTTACCTCCAAAGATCTCTGGTGGTTTGGGACCATCACAAGAAGAAATCTTGTCAAACCAGATGTAAAGTTGGGAGATATCACGAAAGAAGACAAAATGGGAGAGTGGGCTATGAGGGGAAAAGGTTCTTTGCTGTATGAAAGAAGCTTTGATGCTATAGATCTATAATTTCCTGAAAGCACAGCTTTTATGTATATTTCTGCCAGACTGTTGGTTTTGGGATTGAAATATGCTGACAACCAAAAATTACATATTTTGGTGTGCTTCATCTGTGGCTTCTAATGATTGAAAAGCTGATGCCTTCACTACTGAAGGAGAAGTGGGAGAGGAACACTCTGGGCTAGTGCATGCAAAGAAAGAGAATAGTACCCATTGCCACTATAAAGCAGAGACATTTTTGGGAAAAGAGTGGCAGAGACTGTGAGCTAGCCCAGGAAGTAGTCCTGGAGTACTGCCCTACTTTGGACAGAAAGTAATAAAAAATTACAGAATAGTAGAATGATTTCTGCCTTTCATTACTATCACAGAACGTTTGAAAAGATACAAAAGGCAATTAAAATCTGAATGGATTTCCCTTATTTTGCTTATAGAATACAGACAATATGCCTATCAAACACTGATTTCACTCCTCCCACCATCTTCCTCCACCACATTTCTTATTTGTTTATAAGAACAGATTGTCCTTGTGAGATGTCTCTGAACCTGGCAGTGACTAAGAAACAGGCTGCTCAGTTATTCAAGTGACACTTATGAGCACTGAAGCTGGCTGGATCCATTGCACATGGTTTATCCAAAATGTAATTCAAGACAGTCCATTTATTCAATTCAGCTACATGTGAAGCACAGCAGCTCTGTGCAGGAATGCACAAGATCAGGAGGAAGGCCTTAAGTGGTGTTCATTCATGTTTACACATGTCTTCTCCACTTGTAGGGAAGTACAATATGCTCGGGATTTTCTTGGCCAACTGCTTTAAGTTGCTTCAACTTACTATCTGCTAGGTAAACACAATAAATCACAAGAATGTTTAAAGGTAGAGAAATCCGATTTCCCTGATAAGGAAACCAGCCTCTGCAGTATTATTTCCTTTTGATTAGGTCTTGTTTGCCCATTGCAAAACCAAATCATGTGGCACTTAATGAAAGAGCAAGAGCGAGTTAACAGGACAGCAGTTTAATATTTCTTCCATTGCCCATAGATGCAAAAAAAAAAAAAAAAAGCAGATGTTGAGTTGTGTGCTCAGTCATCAAAAGAGAACGATACTGTCCATGGTTTGTATGTTAGCTCTTTGTCCTTGCACTCACGCCCTTCCTGTCCTTACCTACCTTGTTTTAGCACGTAACAGCACATTTATCTATAGGGCAGGAACCATCACTTGTAGCTCTTTGTGAGCTACTGATCTCACATAGATGATAACAAACTCCGTTGACAAAAACCATCCAAGAAAAAAGAGAGATGAATCCACCATGCAGGGAAAGATGGGCTCTCAGGCCAATGTGGAAAGAGCCTTCCACCACCAGTGGCAGGCAGCAGTAATGTCAAGTTAACCACAGAAATGGTTGGATAAGTCTGAGGGGGCACTCAGACCAGAGCAGGAAGAAGGGACGCAGGCATGACTGGAAGCCTGTGCAGTGTCTTTGCAAAGTGGCCAAAACAGTCCCTGTACAGAGAAAGGGGCTTCAGGACTGCCAAACAGAAACTGTAGGACTTCATAGCCATCAAGCCTCTCTCAGCCTGTACTGCCAGGTACTAGATCCTCTGCAAATGAGGAGCTTAGGTTGATAATTAATGAGAATTAAGCCATGCAGAAGGCATAAAACCCCACATTAGAAAGTTAGTTTATAACACCATTCATTAGACAATTGCTCAACATCAAAAAGAGACAGCCCAATGTGGCATTTTCATTACCTGGTTTTATTATACTGAAGGATTTTATATAGCATGTACTCCCTGCTGGGAAATGTGATTTCTGAACAGCTTTTTTCCCCTTCAAGGGTGTTACCATTCTCAGATTTCTGAACATGAGTCTTGCTTTCAGACCTTCTACAAAAAACTTTGACCTATGCACCAATGAAGGAAAAGATGATTTTTTTCATACAGGAGAGGAAATGTCATCTTGAGCCCTCACATGATTTTGAAGGAAAGAACCCTCCCACCAATTCCATTTAGCATGGAGTTCCTTACCATGCTGACACTCATATTCATTTCCATATTTCCACTATGATGTGTTGATGCTTTCCTAGAGGCAGTGCAAGAGCCAAGGAGGAACTCATGTTCACCATTATAGCCCACTAAAAAGGAAGAAGTGGAAAAAAGAGTACTGTGGTGTTTGAGCCACCGGTGAGTTTGCAAAGCTTTGCTGCTCTCCTGGGAGGAAGGGACACAGCCCAACAGCACCACTGGCCATGCACAAAATACTTGAAACTATTACAGTCCTTAAGTATTGGTATGGGTGTGGGTGTGGGTATGGGTATGAGTATAGATGTGTGCTACAAATAATGAGCTAAAGAGACTTAAAAACAGAGGATCAAGCTATGACAAAGGGGTAAAGGAAAACTTTTAAAAGGGGCAAAAATTTAAGCTATTTGAGCACTGTGAAAATGTCCCATTTTGCTTCTTTCCTGTAGAGAGACAAATAAGAAGTCAAGTATTGTATTATTCAAACAATTGAAAATGTGAAACAGACTAAAAGAATGAGTGATTCCTGTTCTCATGGTCAACTGCCACAAAGTCTGCTGAAGCAGCTGATACAGGGACTTTTGTCGGCACAGTTTCACAATCTGTAGTCCTTACAGCAACACAAGTTATAAGCAGTCAGACTTCATCCTATCATACATGGAAACTGGAAGAGATTTCCTTCCCTCACCCAGCTGAGGGGCAGGGGAAGCAGAGCCATTTTGTCCCTGCCCTCCCTGTGCCACAGCAGGGGAAATGCCCCACTATGAATCTCCAGTACTGCAAAATTTATCAGCACCCCTGCCCATCCTAGTTTTCTGGAAAAGGGGAATGAAAAAGAGATGGAGCACAATCCCTACTCATCTTTCAGTCTTTCTCTTTCTAGTTTTGGATGCTTTTGAGTGTTTATGTTTTATTTTTTCCAGGGCAAGAAGAGAGAAGGCATGGGCAGCATATCTTCTCTCTCTCTCTTTTTTTTTTTTTTTTTTTTTTTTTTTTTCCTTCCATCTGTAAATACAAGGGCTTTTGGGCCAGTTTCTCAACACAAACAGGAATCAAGACACCTCAAAATATTTCCAAGTGTGGTCACTTGGGTATTCACAGCAGTCTTTGCTTTTTGAAAGACCACAAAGGTAATTTCACCTCACAGAAAGAAAAAGAGGGAAAAAAAAAAGGTGTAATTGTGTGTGTGATTTCTCTCCACCTCTCATCTCTCATGTAGGAGAAGTTTCACTATGTCATTTCTATTCAAGAGCAGAACACATCCCTTCCTTCCCCCTTCCCCAGACTATGAGGTTGCTTCCAGCTCACAACCCAGCAGCTAAAAAAAGACATTTAATGCCTCTTTCTGAAGTATAGAACTAGAAGATTCAAAGAAATACTGAATAGCACAGACAATCCAAAGGGAGTTTTTGCATATATATGATGTCTTTACCAGCTAGGAAGTCTTGGTGCTCTTTGGCAGCTTTTGCTTCTTGCAGAGTTTCACCATGGTTTGGCACTGACACCCTTTGTAGTGAAAGCCAGTAGTACTTTTGACCGAGCTGAATTGCAACACCATCTCCATTAAATAGCCACAAGCCTTTATCATTCCCACCCCTCTATTTTATTCTAATGAGGCATTACCCCTGTACTCCATTTGCACATTTTGGCAGGGAAGGGACGTGTTAATTAGCCAGACATCGCATTTTTAGCCAAAGCCTGATGCAGAAGTCTTGGTTTTTTGAATCTGACCTGTTGTGTGAGTCATGAGATCCATATTAATACATGGCACAGTACTGCTCCATTGCCTAGCCTCCTAAATCTGCCAGATGGCTCAGTAGAAAGATAAGCAGCAGCAGAAAATTCACTCTCAAAAATAGGATGGTGACAGCAGCATCCATTAGCCTGATGTTCACATTATAAAGCCACCTTGCTACGGAATTTTTGAGTACACTGAACCCTCAACCAGGACACAGGGGCAGATCATATTTAGAAAAGAAAGGCTTTAAATAGAAGTTCAGTTCAAAAATAAGTGTACCCCTAGAAGTTATGTTCCTGTAATAAATTTAGAAATAAGAGTAGAATAAAAGATTTACTAGCATTCTCAGGTGACAGGCAGTGCAATCAGGTGGACACCCTGATCATGACACACTGTTTCAAATACAGACTTCCAGGAAAAACAGGGGCAGGACCACGTCTTCTTTTTCTGTTTATTATACAGTGCTAAGAACATTGGAGATGTGTGAAAAACTATAAATCTTCACATGCAGGCCATCTGGCTTGGATGGCATGACAGCTTATATCAATAGTTTTATGTACTGGCTGGTTGTCTCCTGGTTTCCAAGTCATGAGTGTCTCTGTGGCCAAATTTTCAAACCTCTGCTTCCAGCAAGGCAAACGAATAAGTGCCTATTCAGGCACGCTCTACCCATAACATCTTCCAGTCTAACATGCCTGGGCAGATTTTTAAAAGTGCTTGGCAATAACATTCCATCAATAGCCTAAAGAGTAGCGGGTGAGATACGTTAGCTCTTATGAGTATAAACTACAACAAAAATATTTTCTGTAGTATTTTAGCTTGTTGAAGATGTTGAAAAAATAAATTTGTTATTGACCTAGGCTGATTTTTTCACAGCTGTTGGAAGTACTGCCACAAACTAAAAAATCAGTTTTTCACATGGCTTGAGTACTGTTCTGTTTATTGGGTTTTTTGTTGTGTTCTTTTTTTTCTTGCTTGTTTGTGGTTTTGTTTTGTTTTGTTTTTAATCTATCTCCATTTTTAGATATGTTTATGATGAGACAGACAAAGCTGAGTACTACGCATTTCCCTGAAAATACAAATCACTGAATAAACTGGGAAGAGAGAACCTCCTTACCACTGCAGGTGATTATTTCTGTGAGGAAGCATAGGGACAGACTGTAATTTCTATGCAGATAATGGAGACACTACTTAAAGATGTCCTGTTCTTCCTACTGTATTTAAAGAATATGAACAAAGAAAAGAGACAGGGTGGATTTATACATTCCAGTTGTTATTTTTTGCAACTAAAGACATGACACTGCATTTAATTTTATTCCATATTGTTGATGTTTTCACTAGCTTAATTGTTAAGATTATTTTTTGCAGTTGAAAAACATGCCATGTATATTCTCTGTTCAGGAAGAGAACAATGTAATAAAGTTTGTTTTGGTAACAAAAATGTGATGAATATAGGAAAAATATTTTGTGCTGCATTATAATTACTGAATTTCTGTTAATTCTAGTAATACTTCTGACAATTATTCCTCCAGATATTGAATCTTGCCTAGGCCCACCTTTAATTTTGTAATAGATAGCTTGCTCTTTGCATGTAATACGAAAATCCATGTTGGACTCTCTTCATTAGTGTTTCATTGATCTCTACCAATAATGAATATGTGAAAAAAATTAGCAACACCTCTTTGTAGGATGCCCAGGGATTCAGATCCAAGACAAAAATCTGGAGACCTAGAAAGTGACAAAAGTCTGGCTCTGTCAGCTCAACACTCTTTCGTGGGGAGTGTATGAGCCTTGGTAGACTGAAAGTTTTGGATTCCTGGAAAAAAAATCACTTAGATATTGTAAAAAATCCCATCAGTTTAAAAACTACAGTTTTTCATATAACTTTAAAAAAAAAAAAAAAAAAAAAAAAAAAAAAAAAAAAAAACCAAAAAAAACCCACAAAAGACCGAAAGCATCTGGACAAAAACTAAAAAACAAAAAAACAAACAAACAAAACAAAACAAAACAAAACAAAAAAAAAGAAGATAAAGCATCTGGAATTCTTTTGAAAATAAATTTTCTTGACTATTTGGGCACTTTTTGCAACTTTCAGTTACCATCATCATTCTTATTCATCTATCTGTGCTTTAGTTCCCCATTTACTGAGAACAAAGGCACTTTTCTAGCCCACAGGGGTAGGATTTTTATGAGGATAAACACACACTGGATAGACAAGTAGTCAGGTAAGACAGTACTGGAGTACCAAGACTACCACAGGTTGTCTCTGGTAATTATAGGCCTGTCAGTCCCACTTCAGTGCCTAGTAAAATTATGGAGAGGGTTACTCTGAGAGTTACTGAAAAGCTCTTGAGGTACAAGGCAGTGACTGGTCATAGCCAGCACAGCTTCATGAGGTGAAAGTCCTGCTTAGCTAATGTAATTTCCTTTTATGACAAAGTCACCTATCTAGCTGCCCACAGGAAGCCAGTAGATGTGGTGGTTTGGGATTTTAGGAGAGTTTTCAACACTGTCTCTCACAGTGTCCTTTAGGACAGAATATCAGCACAGAGACAGACAATTTATTAGCATGTTGGGTGAGCCACTGGTTGATGGGTCAAGCTCAAAAAGGTATAGTAAGGGGGTTACATAAGGCTGGTGGCCTGAACCAGTTGGGTTCTGCAGGGTTCAGTTTTGGGGCCAGTGCTCTTTAATGTTTTTAATTTTTTTTCTTTTTAATGTTTGTACAAATTAGAGGAAATGTTGGGAAGCAGCTCTGCAGAAAAAATTTTGGGGGTTAGGTTGGTGGCAAGTTGGATATGAGTCAACAGTGGCAGCCAAAAGAGCCAACCATGTCCCAGGGTGCATCAAGCATCCATAGGCAGCCCTTCAAGGGAGGTGACTGTTCCACCCTACACTGCACTGGGGAAATCCCACTTCAAGTGCTGTCTGCAGTTCGTGGTGCCTCAGTGTAAGGAGGACATCAAACTATTAGTGTGTGTCCAGAAGAAGGCAACAAAGATGGTAAAAGGTCTTGAGAGCAAGAGTAACATCTGAGGTCACTGGGTGTGTTCAGCTTGGAGAAAAAAAAAGCTGAAGTGTAACTTCATGGTAGCCTACAACTTCCTCAAAGGGGACTTCGGAAGAGGTGCTGATCTCATCTCTGTGGTGACCAGCAATAGGACACAAGGAGATGGAATGAGGATGAGCCAGCAGGGGAAGTTCAGATTGGGCATAGGAAAAGGCTCTTCAATGAGAGGGTGGTTGGTCACCGGAACAGCATCCCCAGGGAAGTGGTCACGGCACCAAGCCTGTAAGAGATCAAGGAGCATCTGCACACCACACTTAGTCATGTAGTTAAGCTTTAGGCAGTCACACGAGGAGCAGGGACTTGGATTCTGTCATCCTCATGGTCCCTTCCAACTTGAAACATTTTACCCTAGTCTCATCTATGGTAAAAGAATATACTGCATAAAGAATAAGAAGACAAAAAAAAAAAAAAAAAAAAAAATACACAAAGGGAAAATAATAGTAGAGCTGCAGAAAGTGGAAGCAGCAATGTAACAGCTTGCATCTCCAGCTTTTTAGAGTCTTCAGGATTAATCAGGCAATGCATCATGAAAAATATACATAACCAGTTTCAGAAATCTGTTGGATCTACACATATGCCAGCAGATTTGACTAAAATTAGACTTCAGCTTTTGGTGAAATTTTCTGTTTGAGCACTAGCTGAAAAATCCTACTGAAAGAAAACTTTGCTGGTTTTTTGTTTAGTTTTGGGGTTTTTTTGTTTTTTTTCCCAAAAGCAAGGCATCTTCAAATCATTTTCACTGGGAGAAGTGGCTTCTCAGAACACTTGAAAAAATTAAAAAGGCTGAATATGAAGGTAAGCAACATACCAGAAATCAAGAGAATAATTTACACAAGTCTTTCCACTAAAACAGACAGTTGAAAGAAGAAACAATAGTTATATTACACATGCTAGATGTAAAAGCTTATTCACTCCACAGTAAAACCAAGCTGAAACAGAGATACCACCAAGGGAATTACATCTGTCCAAAACCATAATGCAAAATGTAAAGCATCTGAGTTTGGGCAGATACAGTAAGCATTAGAGGAGACACTGGCTAGTTACCCTGCAGTTCTTTGACTATGAATAAACCAAATAGCATTTATTCAAGAAGTGCTGGAGAACATCTCCCTGTGATCTGACAACTTTACCTGTGAAGGGAACCACTAAGTACAGAAGACACATAGAAAGAAACAGCAAACACACAGGTGGTGTACCATCACACTTGAATATCAACTTGTGCACGGCAGAATTTTGCTTTTACAAAGGAGAATTTGAGACTCAGGTGGCAAGGCAAAAATTATGCATTATGGAAGAAGCATGGACATCAGGACTCAGGAGCAAAGCAGGGTATAAACTAACCTGACATTATAAATAGAACCCAGACAGGCACTGTCTCAAAAAAAGTGGCAGTTCCAGGAAACACAGCTAGACATGAAAGGTTTGCTTTTTTTTTCCCAATTCTAGAAACTTTCCTTCTGTATGACATTTTAAAATGAAGGCAGAAAAGAAACAAACAAAAAACCCCACAAAACCAAAACAAACCAAAACCCCCAACCAAGCAATAAAAAACCCATAACCAAAAACCAACCAAACAAAAAAAACCCAACAAAACAAAAATATTAAAAAAGCCAAAACCAAACAAAAAACCAAACCAAACAAACAAAACCCAAAAAACCAACCAAAAAACAAACAAACAAACAAAAAAAAACCAAAACAAACAAAAAAAAAACAAAACAAACAAACAAAAAACAAAAAACAAAAAACAAAAAAAAGCAAAAAAAAAAAAAAAAAAAAAAAAAACAACAAACAAGGGATAGGAGAAGAGGGAAATAAAACCCCAAAGAGAAAAAGCAGAAAAGCTTTGCAAGAAATCAAAGTCAAGACTACACATGCTGCCTGGATAAAAAGAGAACTCAAGATGGCACAAGAAAGTTCTGACAGCTTTCCAAAAGCAAGGGTAAAAAAAGGTGTTAAAACATGCAGAGATGAACAGAGGAAGAGAAGAACCCAAGGCAAGCACAGACAAAGAGAAACACACTGCCAGTACATTCTACCTTCTCTTCAGGGGCTTTCAAGGACACTATAAAAGAGACCAAGTGAATTCATTGAGGAAGAAAAAATTCCACCAACACCTCATTGATCCACGAAGACTGCTGGAGGCAAAATGCCTTTGAACCAGACCAGTCTGCATAAGAACCTCCCTAAGCAAGGTATCTTGTCTTCACTGCTGACACTGCTGGGCAAGGAGACTTTTGTATGTGGTCAATACATGGGGATGTTAACAGGATGTTAACCTGATATAGAGATGGCTATTTTGACAGCATTAGGGAGGCCATGCACAGCTCCAGTGATGGGTTTGTAGAGCAGGGAATGGAAGAGGGTTTTTCTGGAAGGGCAGCAAGCTCTTCATTCCTTTCTCTTGCCATCTGAGCTGTTTATGAATCTGTCCCAAAATAAGCCCTGACTGATCCCTGCAGCTTCTTTTCCCTGAATTACACAGTGTGATTCTGCCCAAGAGGACCCCCCCTGCATGAGCAAAGGGCTGCTGTTCTGAACACAAATGAAATGGGTCGCATGGCTTGAATATTGCCCACAGCTTCAGGTCTCATCCTTGTCAGATGTAGAGAAGTCAGAGATTTAACTATTACTGCTTTGATACCTGTTTGGAGACTGGTTCCCAGCAGGCCTAGATGAGCTCATGATACACTGATCAGAACACCACCTGGCTGACCGGTGTTAAGATAAGCCACTGACATCTCAGAGCAATGGGGTACTCAAGCCAGACTTTCCCCACATGTAGGGGGGGCTGTGAGATCTGAGACAGGGGGTGCTGTTAGCAGCATGCCCAAAAGAGGCCAAAGCACCCCTTGTAAGCAGCTGCTTTTCATGAGATGCATGCTGGTCATTTTGCCTGCAGGCCAGAAGAGCACAATGCAGCTGGGATTCACCCTTATATCCATTATGGAGGGAGAGCAAGTACAGTGATAATTTTAATTACATTAAAAGCTATGTGTCAGACAGCTAACCTTGAGCAGCCGCTTTGGCAGCTTGGCTGGATTCAAATGGAATCAGCTTGCACTCAGATTCAAATCTCGGATTACCTCTTAATCTTCCCTCTCTTCATTTAATATAATTTCATTCCATGTAGCCTCCTCAGCAAGAGCTCTTGCCTTGACATTGAGCACACTGGATGTCACTGCACCATTCACTTAATCTGGGCTCTCCCCCAAGATCAAGGATGCACAGCCTGTTTCTGTGCTTATTCATTTATTTAGCCAGGCTGAGAAATTCAGCTTTTAGGGGGGACACAAAGAGTCACTGATCTTTAGCAACAGGATTCTGATTCCTGACACTGCTTACACTGATTTGCCATGACTCACAAACTGTATTCCCAAGGAGAAGGTCAAGAAACAACTTCTTCATCCTTGTTGTTCAGTCTGTTAACTTTTAAGACTGAAGTTGAGGCTTTCTTTTTTTGATTTCTGGCCCCCAGAGCCGTTGAGAAAGAGCTGAGGAAGGCTGAGGGAGGCAAGGACATCACAGAGAAGACACTGCAGTCTGAAGAGGCTGCAAAAACTCACTCTGGTTACTGTTGATGGGGCTGCATGGAAAAGTTGAGATCATTCATTACATTGTCAGTGTACTTTCAGATGTCCCACAACTTACTCAGGTCAAGATGAGAAAATGAACTCCTTTCTCTGTGTACCTGATTTTTACTTTAAAATACAGAATGCATTAGGTATTAAGAGTGTTTCTTCCAAGACCTGAATAATTGTTTGGCTAGTACATTATCCTAGACGATGCTGAGAAATACTATTTTCCAAAGCCCTAGGTCATGTGTTTTCCTAGAAGATGATCAGAAATTTCCAAAGTGGCTAGGGCTGCGCTCAACTCAAGACACATTAAGTAGCAGCAAAATTGTAGACTGTGACCCCCTTGTTATCAGTCCTATAATCTGGGAAATGTAAAAGAAAACACGCAGTCACACGGTATACTTTTTCATGTCTTCTTGTGGGATCACATAAAAGCAGCAGTGCCTTGGAGCACTATAGCAAATGAAGCAAATGCCAGGCATCTAAGTGATGTTGACAGGTTGCTAAGGTATAGAGATTGCACCTGTTTCTTACAGCTGTGATGCAAATATGGTCCCTTATTTTTCATCAACTGAACAAGATAATGGGAAGGGATGGGGAAATCATTCAAAGGATCACCCAAAGCAATAGATTTCTCCTCTTCTTAAGAGAGACAATACAGAGTGAAATAGAATCACAATTACAGCACAAATCAGCCCTCTGATCCCCACAAAAAAACCCCAGAAACGGCAGCCAGTCCTGCTCACTGAGGCAGTCCTGTGCTGTGTGACTGCTCCCCACAGGCAGCAGCTCCTTTCTCCAGGGTGTCCTCAGGTATCCTTCTCCAGAAGCTGCTGCACTGCCCTGTTTCCTAGAGCTTTTACTCAAGTCATATGGCTTTTAGCCCAGCTCCACCGTCAGATTCTTTTTCCACTTTACAGCAACGACTGCTCTTAAATAGTTATCAGACTTCATTACCTAATTAGAGAGGTGTAGGCAGTACAACACACGCGATGCCAATAGTGTGGTATTATCTATGACTTATGGGTGTTTATTTAGCATCTGCCAAAATTGTGACATTTTTCCTGCCTGGCATAATGTTTTGGCAGTCTTTTGACATCAAAAAGAGAGCTAGCTAAGCCTCATCTATGCCTCAATGAAAATCAAAAGATAACACTCCTGTAAACTTGGAAAAGCCATTTCCACTCTACGCTGCACAGAAATTACAATGCAAAGAACAGGCCAAAGCAAAGATGGAATTTGGAAAATTCTACACTAAAACCCGGATCCCATTCCACCAATGCATGTGTATGTTATGGAGAAGTTTCAGCAGGATATTTTGCTAAGTAAACAACAGCAAGTTAAGACAGAAGAAAAATATTTCTATTCTGCTGATGTCTAAACTGCAATGGGTTATGCCTAGAAGTGACTTATGAATACCTTTGATGTTCTGAAATTTCACAATGTCCTGCACCTTTCAGTTTCTGGAATGTCAGGATTTTTGTTAAAATTAAAGTGAAACTGTGGAAGCTGCAGGAGTGAAAGCCCTTGTGCTTTTCACTACACCTATGAGATTATTAGCATTCAGTCTTTATCATCACATACGTCACAGTTTGAGTATGTGGAACTAAAGGAGGGCTTTCGGACTCAGAAGAGAAGTCCAGAGTTCTTCCCAGCCCTGATGGATGTGGATTCTGCAGGGCAGGTGGCAGCGGATGGTGAAGGAGCCCAGGGGAACAGCAGCGCAGAGCGGGGCGGGCGGAGGAGAGGAGGGGTTGGGGTCTGATGAGCTTGAGAGAGAATGGGCAAAGGATGGGAGGGAATGGGCCCCTCTCTGTTCTGCCCCTCTCGGAGTCTGAAAGCCCTCCTTCTTTATTTCCTTGTACTCAAACGATGACATTCCACCCCTTATTCCATTCCATTTCTCTCTATACTCGTTCACCCAGACATGCCCTGTCTTTATACAAGACTTTAGTTAAGTCCAGGCTGCAGATCCTCATCATGGCAGTTTCTCAAGGTAAGACAGATGGTACAGGGTCTGTCAGGGTTCATGCCCTCACGTGCTGCAAACTCTTCCTGAGATTCTTGGATCCCACTGCATTATCCTATGGTAAAAATTTCACTTCATACAAATTACTGCTATTATATAACAATTAAAACTATACAAAGTGAAACTAAAGGCTCTTGGCCAAAGTTCCCTTGTGGTACACAATGGACTTCCTCATCCGCCTGCATAACCCACCAAGTATGTCCAGGACCTTGACCAGAGACAAGCCCATGGATGGGTTTGTCTTTGCCCAAAGCAGGATAGATAATTAAAAGTTTTTCCTAATAGATTCCTTTCACACACAGCAGGGGCTTTATCCCCATCCATCTCTATGTAGAAGGTCTGATTGAGCAGGATCATCTCGATTGATAGATTCCCTAGTGTTAATTAGCCAGTTAATTATGCCAAATGCATACCCCAATTCTTGTAAGTCCCACCACCCACTGCTTTAAGGGTGGTTTTCAGCAAGCCATTGCAGCCTTTGATTTTTCCAGATTCTGGTATATGATAAGGAATATGGTATATCTACTCTACGCCATGCTCTTTAGCCCAATTGCCTGTGAGTTGGTTTTTGAAATGAGAAATGGAGAAAAGGAAAAATGGAAAAAAATCTTGCCATGTGAGTGGCTGAAGGACAGGACTGGCTGCCCAGAGATACTGTGTGGTCTCCATCTATGAAGACTGTCAGAATGTGACTGAAAAAATTCCTGACCAGAGTAACCTAGCGTTGAAATTACATCTCTTTGATGCAAGAGGCTGACCCAGGTGACCTGCAGAGCCACTGCCACCCTCAGCTACCCTGTGGTGCAAAAGTCCCATATCCTTCCCACAGCATCACCCCTCAGCATGGCTGGCATGCCAGGCTACATCCCAGGGCAAATCCTAAGAACAATCTTACTGCCTGGCACTGCTGAATTCACGGTATAAGGATTTTGCTAACACTCAGGCAAAACATTCACTGCCTTCATTTCACCCTTTTATTTCATAGTAAGTGTTCATCTAATGGTTAGCATTTTATTCAAACAAGCTTTCCAACTTTTAGATATACGAATGATTTCCTCTTATTATCTATTAAGTAATCATTCAGCTTTGAAGCTTAATGTTCCCTCTTAAATCATATCTCAACCCCAAAATCATTTTACTTCTTCTTGTATTATTTGTGCTGATGCTGCTTACCAAAAGTGGGTGGTAAGGGTGAAATCTTGTTCCCTTTGCATTCAGTGAGACTATTAAAATTTGATTTTGATTAAATAAAATTTTATTCAATACCTCAGAGCTCTGAAAAAAATATTACTCCTCCCCCCAGACTACAACAGCATGTACTTTGAACTGCCCTACATAATTTTCAGACAGTAACACTTGCTTGATTTCATGACAACATCTAGGTCTGCCATCCTATTTGAGAAATTAATATGTGTATCTGGTATTATTTTGTTCATTTGGTTTAAAATTTTTATAAGTTATCTCTTTTATAACAAAGATTGCAGACAGTGTTTCTACATGTCTGCATGTATGTCTGATTTCTCAGTGCAATTCTGTTCACAGTTCTCTTCAGTTGTCTCTCTGGAAACTCTGTGTAAGATACTCTCAGCCTCTGAACTAAGACTGGATGTAGCACAGTTCCTAGCATCCAGTTCTAGTTTTATCTATATTCTGTGTCTGGAGTCTGAGTTATATGGTCTATTGTACAGCCATTTGGAACTCATGTCAGTTAATGATTTGCTGGTATAAGTAGTTCTATATGTCCTTCATCGTGACTCTTTTTAATTCCTTCTATTAGGGAAAATGCCAGTGCAGAACATAAGTTAAAATAAATTCTTAAAGTATGTGATTGCTCAAAAAGAAGACAGGCCACAAGGCCAGTCTTATTTCTTGGATGATCTGCTTTTGCCACACCTGACATTCTTTTATTAGATATATGCAAAATTAGATATGTAATTATGGCTCCTATTCTCCCACCCTTTCTAACCTAGTGACACATATTCCTTCTGGCATTCGGTAGTTCTTAGGTACAAGATAAGAAAGATAAGTTTAGGAAGGTAAGTTATTAACTTGGATTGTTAACACAGCATTGCCTGATAACAACTAGAAGGGCCAAATGATCAGCAGAGGTGGAAAAGAAAATTGTTATACCCATAGACACTTATATTCTAACGGGGATGAAATGCCACATGTGAGCACATATGTGGAAAGCCAGCAGAGAGCTGCCTGACAGGCAGAGGTGCCTGCTCAGCAAGATGATTTAGAAAAATCAAATTGTAAAATGTTTGCAAAGTAACATTTTTTTCTGAGACTGCTGTCTCATTTTAGGGAACAAGGTGATGTCTTCAGCATGGGCAGTTAAGGTTATGCTGTAGGCTGTTTGTAGGGTGTATGTTTAAGACAATACAGAAATTCCCAAAGAAGTGATACAAAGCTGCAGAAGACTCAAAGAAGAACATCTCAAAGGAGAGGTTCTCAGTATGTAATTACTCTAGAAAATCTGGAAACAGCCCTCTACTTCCAAGAACTGTCAAAGGCAGCAAAAAAACATACATTGGTTTTGCATATTGAAGAGGGAGTGTTGGTTCTGTATATGAGGAAAGGAGCAGGTAAGAGAAGTATTATGAATATTTTTTTCTGGTAATAATTGGCCCTAAAAATGAAGAAATTCATAAAGATTCCTACAGCAACTTGACAGCTAAAAAACCAGAGTTAAATACAACCTTCTGTGAACTAAGCCTCAAGGTGAAACTACATCTTGCATGGCCACTACATGTATCTGTCTGAAATATGCTTCTCCAGCTGGCCTGAATTTTCTGTGCCAGAGTATGCCTGAGTAGACTAAGGAATATCCTTTCAGGCTCACCAAACTGCCATCCAGACCAAACTTCAAGCTTAGACTCCTTCCAAGCTGGGACAAACTATAGATCTTTCAATCACCTACAGAGGAAAACAACACTAGTACTAGTCTTGGGCAAAATAAGAAAGCATGTGAATGCTTAAAGCAGAGACAACTTTGTAGACTTGCTGGTCCCATATAAGCTTCTTTTTGAGTTTGCTCTTCAGGTCCATCCTGGGTCTGTAATACCCTTTCTTCCTTCCTGCTACAGGCCCTTACAGCACATCCATAGGATTTGAGACATGTCTGCATTGCAGGCAGCTTTTCCATGTCTGCCCCACAAGTCATTGTGGCTTGTTTGTAGCCTCTCATAGCAAAAAAAAGGAGGGATTGTGAGTCAGAGCACAGTCCTTCAAGTTGTCACTCCCACGGTCCCTCTCAGGCAGCAGCAGTACCTGGTTTTGCCCATACCGAGCACCCCACACAGGTCTTGTAGGCTGGTGCCTGGCCTCGAGGACATGTGCACGTGAATGCCAGTGTGCACATGTGCAAATGCATTTACACATATGTAAAAGACTAATTTGAGACAGAAGGTTCCTACCGAGCTGCTGAGTCAGGAAAACAAGCATTGTCAAGTAAAGCAGGCTTCCTGCCAAACAGGAGGCATTGCTCTCCGGGACAGCCCATTTTTAATTTCCAGGCTTGCAGAGACCTTTGGTAGAGAAGAGGCATCAGAATCAGCACCTCCACAGAGCCATGTGAAGTCCCAGGTAGGTGAACTCTTCCCTTGAGTCCATCACTCCTGCATGCTCTGGAACTGGCACCTAACGGGAAGCGAGGTCCAAATGCCTGGATTGAGATGGCAATGGAAGAGAGGCAGTGCTTAAAAAGCTGCGTAGCCAACGCTGAAGATTTCCAAATGAACATGCAGTTCCAAATCTAGCTGACTCTAAGAAAAAGGGATGTATCCCCCACTTTCTCCAGAAGAGTGAAGAACAAAATGAGAGTAAACAACAAGTGTCTTGAGACAAAATGGTTTGAGTGGAAGCCCCTAATTGTGTCCCTGAGGCCTGCTGTGGCTACCTGAGTATGGGGAGGGTGTGAACAGGGGTACAGAGGCTGCTTGCAGAGCTGGCAGACATTCATGTAGTCATGTCCTTCAGCTCATGCCACAAATGCACACTGCAGCACATCAAGTGGGGAATGCTGACAAGGAAAATGGAACCAGTGCACAGAACAAAAGTAGAGGTTTGGTAGGGTTTGCTTCTATGTGAGACTGTACACACTTGGTTTTGGTTTTGAAGTGCAGAGGTATTTTCTCAAGGGAAGGTTAGCATGATGCCATTGCCTCTCTGCCTTAACTGCAGACCCTGCAGGCTGATTCCCATGACAAGACGGAGCAGTGTGGGTTGCACACTCCCCAGCTGTCCCACCCCTCCAGCAAAGCAGCTCTGCCAATCAAAGGGAAGCAAAAAAGGGTGTCAAGAGAAGGCCTTGTGGGGATTACAAGGGTAATGTGGGTCTGTGGGTCCTGAAAGCTGTTTAATGACCTTGACAAAACCTCTGGTGCCTGGCTTTCCTCCACAAAAAAGCATGACCATTCTTGTGCAGCAGAAACCAAGCTTCTTATTCCCAGCTGGTGCAGCAGGGTCTGCTCCACACCACTGCTGAGTAGAGCAAGGCCAGACATGCAGCATGGTGGCTGGATCTGCAACAGCAGCCCTGCTGGTGGCAGCAGGGGGAGGGAGAAAGTGCAGTGTGCCATAAGCATGCATGGAGCCAGCAGTGGCTGCTTATAACTTCTGTGAACAGTCTGGGCTGTATGGCTGGTGGCTGAGCAGAGCAGGATCCGGATGACAACAGCATAATCCTAACAGCAACATGAGCTCTGCTTCTCTGTTCCGTGGAGTCCTCAAAGAGGGCACAGAGATGCTCTGGTGTGGAGGTAAAGGCTGTGCTGGCCTGCTTTGCTAGATGTGTTGGTAAATCACAGCAACTATGACATGACCATTCCTGAGGTGATGCTCAGGGGGACTTGACAAGCCTGGAGGTTTCTGTCCAGAGTTGTGCTTCTTTGATGCCCTGGGTGTAATCCAAGACATGATTTAACAGAGCTGCCAGATGAAGTTGTGAAGCTGTGGTAAAGCACTTGGGGCCTCATTACTTCCTTAGTGACCCTTAGCCACTTATTTCTTTTTGCCTCAGTTTCTCAGTTATAAAAGCAGAAAATAAAAATGCCTTATGTCTCAAAGACATTCTTAAGTGAGACCTGTTAATTACTACAACACATACAGTTATTGCTGTAATGCAGCCTATTAAAGCAGGTAAGAAATTCTGCTGTGCTCAGGCAGAAGAAAATATAATTGAATAGTTGTTAGTAGAACCTGTAAATATTTTGTTTTCTTCACAAAGTGAATCATTGTCTGATGTGACCAAAGTGTAACCCACATTCTATGGCAGTAGGCCTCCCTTGCAAGACTGTACGTTTATACACTGTAGGATGGGGAAATGTGAGCTCTATCTACTCATACTCCAAGCTAAAAACACCAGTGGGGCTGTATTTGTACCAATAACACAGGAGGTGAGTGTCACAGGTGAACTCCAAGAATACACTGTGTCTGCTTGCACGAACTGAGGCCTGAATCATTCCCCTGGCTCTCACAGGCACAGTGTGACAGCTTTCTGTAGAAAGTCCCTGCATTCACTTTTACTCCAACGTAACAACAGCCAATCTGGGACACATGGTTTGAAGCAGCAAAGAAAGAAGCAAGTGAGCAGAGGGAAGTGCAGTTCTTCTGTGCCTGTGATGGCTGTTTGCTAACTTCTGTTCATTGAAATATTGCAGCGCTTTTTACTGAAGTCAGAGGAAGTCAGCTTTAAAAGAAAAAAAATGATGTTTAAAGAAAGAGTGTTTGCCTTCACACCAGACTGATTTTTCACAGTCTGTTTCTATGTATCTGAAGCCAGGCATTGACAGTGGGAGCTCTGGCACAGAGCACCTCTCTCAAGTGAGAGGCACTGGCAGCTGCTGCTGATGTGGACTCCACAAAGAGGGGAGCCTCTATGTAGCCACAGCTTCATTGCTACAGACCGCCAGAGCTGTCTTCACTTGCTTTTCCGTTTTCCTCCAGTGTTTCAATGTTATAAATGCTCACCAAAAGATTTCCACTTTTGAAAAGAAGGTAACTAATTGATAGAAAACTGTAGGTAATAAAGTATGTTTCTGAATAATCTTCTGGCACCTGTTCATATTATCTGACGTATCTGCCTAAGGAAGTTCTTTAAGAATGTATTTTCTTTTCCAAAATCTCTAGTGCTAGTGCACTTTGTAAGAGAAAAAAATCCTTACTCTTTTTAATGAAAATTGTTAGTCCTTCTCTTTCAAATCCAAAAGATTTCTGACGTAAGGACATTTTCTTAATATTTTACTGAAGTATGCTGTTGAAAGATACTCTGGCAGTAGTGATTTCCCCTGGGAAAGTGAAGTAGTATAGACTTCCTTCCTCATCTGAGAAAAAAAACCAAAACAAAACACACTGAAATGTGTTTTTCCAGGCAGCTGGTCAAGGAAGCAGGTGTCAGGCTTGTAAGAAAGTCTGCAAGTTCTGCATCACAGCCCCATTCTTTCCCTGCTCAGCTGATGGCAACACCCGACTCACACTGAGACCATTCCTTGTGTGAGTAAGAAAATACTTCCTTGTTGCCCTAAGGCACATTTAGCTTATGCTATATATAATTTGACAGTCATTTCTGCTGCAAGTCATAAAAACAACTTCCAGTTCATGTTGTCTTTGTTTCCTGACACAGCTATCTGTCATTAGTGGAAGCCAGTGTCTCTCTGCAAGTTGTCTGGCTGCTTGGTTTGGATTGTTGGCAGGCTCAGTTATATTTTCTAATTTAGTAAATCTTCTTTCCAGCCTGCCTTCTCTCCTTTTTCCTCTGCAGTATTTACATCTATCCCTCCAACTGGTCCATTAGTGTTCCCCTTTCATTTCCCCTTTGCTTTCAAAATTCCCATCCTGCATTTAAACCCTCCAGAGGCTTGCTTTCTTTACACACTAGGTTCTGTCACGCTCGCCCTTGCCCTGTTCCTCCTGCTTGTGTGGTACCAGCCTCCTCTCTGTGCCAAAGCACAATCTCTCCTTGTTGAAGCAGCCACTGACTCTCCCTCCCAAGCCATCTGGACCCGCAGCCCTCCACTCCGCCGAGTCCCACAGCACTCAGCTCCAGGAGCTTATCTTCATGCCTTCCTTTGACAATTAATTTCTTTCCTCCCTCTGCTATTTTTTTAGACTGTAAATCAAGGATTACTATTGCCCTCTGTGATGCATTTTTGAAAGAAAGCTGAATTGGGTGCTGCACTGATTGAGGTGGGATCACGATGTATTTTATTGCCTTAAAAAGTGTTTGGCAGGCAAGTGCTATGCTGTGTACCATGGTAACAGCTGATGGAAGATATAAATACATGCACCTCAAAAAGTCACTTTAAAAGTTGGTATTTGCAAGGCTTAGTTCAAGGTGGTATGTAAGATTTTTTTAACTTCCTCTTTTTATATGCTGCAGCTTTGCAAAGTGGAAATAAAAAATGGCAGCTTCTCAAGTTTGGGTAAATTTTGGCTAAAGTCAGGTTTATAATTCTGATTATGATATGCATATGGTTTATTTCACTAAGGGTCCAGAGTGCATTTTGTATTTTGGTGGATAGTATGACCTAACTCCCTAGAAATACAACAAAAGGAAATAAAGATGAAAGGAGAAGATTAAAACAAGGGACATACAGACTTAGAAAAATGAATTTTCTGTCACAAAAAAGTGCCAGAATCCTGTCAGTGATGATGGGAGGTGCCTGCAACAAAATAGGAGCCCAGCTTGTCATTTTGCTACTAGTTGCTGGGGTTTTTTAGACACATTGCTCAAGGAGCTACTTTAGCCTGTTTTCCTGCAGGTCTGTGGTTTTTGTCTCCTAAATCTTCATTGATTACCCATGTAAATCAGTTACTAGTAGGCTTGTGTGCATCCTAATCAGATAAGAGCAGGCTCAGCAACTGGTCCAAGGTGGCCCTGGCCACATGATGATGCATGCCAGTTGGAGTAGTGCTGGAGGCTTGCAGCTCCACTAACAGGATACTGCCAAATCCTTCAGGAGACTCCTTACATTCTAACTCCCACATGAATCACTGATCTTTTTTTCCTCACTTCTGTCTGGATACTCACTTTCATAAAACTTAAAGAATTTAAAACTTCCACTCCTCTTGAAAATATGGCTGCAGCTGACCAACTAAAACCTACTAGCTGGAAATTGGCAGGAAAATGGACAGAAAGGAAGTAAGTAAGTTCCTCGAGGCCTTGCTCTGGCAGGAGGTTATGCTGCTGCTCTGATGGCATCACTGCCTAATGTTAGTTTTGGGTGTGACAGCCCCACAGTTGCACCCTCCAGGTACAGCCAGAGCAAGTGTGAGGAGAGGAAGGCAGATGATTTTGATTTTTGGTTTCTGCAGCAAAATTGTGTCGGAGTCTCTGTCATAGGGATGGATCCAACAAACAACGTGCATTTTTTAAAAGATGTAGGAGAATCTTTTCCCACACTGCAGTCCAAAGCCTCTCTGGTCAGTTTAAACTTGACTGGATCCCCTCAATGGAGCTTCCATTTGCATGGATGCCAGCAGATCTATCTGCAGGGCATTTCTCAAACTGACTGACCTGAATATTAACAGCTACATCTGTTCTAGGAAAACTTCCCTATTCTGAGGCAATGAATGACCCAGCCATGTCCCTTTGTAGTATTAGGGTGAGACCTAGTCACCCATGAGCCTCACACAGAGAACTGGTATTTGGCTCTCTATGGCTGGGAGATACAGTACTCCTTGGCTAAGTGCCCAGAGCTGGTATTTGAGACCCTTTCCAAAAATAGTGTGTCAAAAAAGCTGGAGACACTATGTGCTTCCTTGCATTGGCATTTTGACCCTCCCAGTCCTCATACCACCCTTTACAAATATGGACAGTGGTAACACTTCTGACTTGTCAATTCTTTCTTGCCTGGAAAGCAGCAGGGCCTGTCTTTAAGCCTATGTTTTTACTGTGCCCAGCACAACTGTACCTTGACAGCATTTTGGACATGTACTTGCTGTCTGAATAAAAAAATATAGCATTATTGCACATTGCTAGAGAAGTATCTGTATGTATGACAACCAGTGATTAAAAACCCAGTTCCACCTTTGAAACCCACTATTGTAGATGTGCCTTAAGCCATATCAAATCAACAGTACTTTCTCAACATTGGTAAGAAGGAGGGGAGGATGCTTGCCAAGGTCAGATGGCAAAGTAGGATAAACCTTGCTGAAAAGACTGTCAGGTTCACCACTGGTCTCTTCCAGTTACAGTCAATGAAAATCTGCTGAGACAGGTAAATTGCTGGTGATAAGGACATTTATTCTTCCTCAAGTACCAGTTCATATATAGGACAAAGCATCAGGAAGCAGACAATGATATTATTCTGCCACATGGGAGTCAGTACAACACGTGTCCAGCCTGCTTGCCACTTTTTTGCAGCTTGAGTACACACAATAATCATAGCTGGTCTGTACTTGGTCTTCTTCCAGGAACCTCTAGAGATTAATAGAATTAGCTCTCCAATGAGCTAAAAACACCAACTTCAGCCAATATATTGTGAGACTGCTGGCCTGCTAGAGTTTATGTCCAAACCAAATCCTGACAGTATTCTGGACAAAATTTCAGCATGTCATGTAAGTGGTTTGCATTAAGTCTTCACAAGGCCAAGAACGGGTTTGTCATTTATTTGGAGGGAAATCTCATGGGATGTTCCATTTCCTATTACTATTGCCTTTTATGGGTTATTTGCAGTTATGTTCTTAGACTCCCTTTTATGCTGATGATTAGCATGAGGGCAACAAGCCCTACAAGAGATGAGAGCATTCATTTGCAGGCCTAACTGCAAGTGTGAGTGAAGAGCTATCAGCCTGACAGAGAGAGGACATCATAAAGATCTCTCACATTTCCTTACGTTATTTTCTCAGTAATTAAAACGGAGTCATCTTAGTTAATAAGCTTTGAGTCAAACTCCCCTTTAGCCTGATGAAAGAACACTGTCATTAATTAGCTACACATGTAACTGCCAGTCAATTCCTGGAAATTACATTTGAAATAAGAACCCTATCTGAGTGCAGCTGCATTTTGCTTTCCTGCAATATAAATGCATTTTGTACAAATACATTCCTGTATAACACAAGTTTTACTTGTAAGGACTTACTTTTGATGTAATCAAACTTATATTCAAACCATATTCAAAAGGCTCCCAGTACACAAGCTAGGAAATTTTGAGCAAGATTAAAACAGAAGGTATATGCATCATCTAAAATGATTAGAGGAAATAAAATGAGCTGTGCTATGAAAACTGTAAGTAAGAAAACTTCTTCATCTAAGAATTTTATGCATTGCTCCATAACATTCCACTCAAGCAGTTTCCTTGAACAAATCCAGCACCCTATGACCCACTTCTCTTGTGTCTTGTTCTCCATGCCATGAAGGACAGCAGGTATCGTGACTGCCAAAAGCAATATGAAACGCTGAAATCTGCTCACCTTTCCTTCCATGGGGTGCCCATTTGATTCTCTTCCTTCCACCCAGGCACTGAATTTCAAAAAACTTGCAGTACTGCCCTAGATCACTGTTCAGATGTCTCCTTTTCAACTGCTCTTGCATGAAATCTGCAAACATTTACTGGGTTGGAGAGAGAGAAAAATGTCATCAAAAGTAGACAGGTAGGCATGTGCTCAATGAGACTGGAATTTCCTTCTTCTATTATGAAGTCTGGCTGTATCTGAGTGAAAGTTATGTTACTTATGAGTCAGGACAGCCAAGGCACTTTCTGATGTAAGAGAGATGGTCTTGAACCACAGGAAGATGATCAGCACTGCTCCTTAGCCTATTTTTTTATCACTCGCCGTATGATGACCACTGTTTTCCTTTCCCTGACACATCGCCTGGAAAATTTGGGTGTTGATTATCAGATCATTCAAGAACTTTCAATGTGATGTAGCTTTTGAGGTTAGTGAGAAACAAAGCAGAGCTATTTCCATATTTTGACAGGTACTATTGTCTAATAGTTTGCTGTTAATGATTTTCATTTATGGGCTTTGTTACCCTGCCAGTGTATTTCTGATGTGTACTGGCACATCCCATGTGCCTCTTTCAGCTGTTGTAGTCTTAAGTTAAAGATGAGCCAGAAGTATTGCATTCCTGAGAAATAGCCCCTGTGATATTTTTCAGTCAGGGTATCTGTGTTGCATGTGCCATAGTGAAGTGATAGGCATATAACAAGCTGTTTGTCTGGCTGCAGCATACCACAGATTAATCGTCATGCCTCGGTCAGAACAGCAAAGTGTGAAATACTTTTCTCATTACTGATATAATACAGCACGTCATACTAAAAGGCAGGCTCCTCTCTACTTGTACAGAAGCAACATCCATTAAATGTTTTTTCCCAAGAAACTGGGTGAAGAATCAGATAAAATGAAGAATACCTGCAGTATCTTGTGTGCATTACTTGCCTTGAATTACATAAATTAAGAATACCTCATGTCTCTGATGTTATAAGGCAAAAATGACCACAGGCAAATGAAAACCATTAAATTTTTATGGACTCCCATGTTCAATACAGTTTCATTAATTTAACTTCATTATGTGATTTGCATTTGGAAATATTACATCTGAAATAGGATTTAAATCACAAGTAACTTGGCAGCTCCCCCTCATATTCTGGGGGTTTATGCTATTCCAGTACAAATATAGAAAGTGCTGGGCCTTTACATGATGCTAGTAGGAGTACAACTGTAACAGAAAGCTAACAGATTTCTTGAATGTGGCATTTCCCAATCCACCCTCAGAAACACTCAGTACTCGGCACCTTTTGCCCAGATTTTTAGAAATGTTAATTAGGTGTAACTGATATGTCTGAGATTTTTCAAAGGTCATTTAAAAGACAAGCTTTGATGGAAACAGAAAAAGGTACAGTACTAAAGAGGCTGTTTACATCAAAGTGCAAAACTTTCTCCTCAAAGAAACATGGGAATTTTGTCTTAGTAGATCATACATGAATTGTAGATCATAGCAAAACCCTGCCTGAGATGAATCTGCAACAAGGAAAAAATTAAGCAAGTTTTTCAAATGCTGAAAGCAAGGAACACAAAAAATTGAAGAATCCAGAGGACAATTTACAGTTCTCTGAATCAGTTCTGTGTGCAATTTGTGAGTCACTTCTTATATTAAGCCTGGCTTAACAGGCCTAAAAAATTATCATTATTGTGCCACAATTTTCATGTATATTCTCCTGTCAATTTACTGTGCAAATGTACCATAAATCCTTTTGCTGTACTGTTTGAGTAAAGCCATAAGATAACGGTAGGCTTCCTTTTGACATCTTACAGTAATTTAGTAGCTTTCTTCTACTGAGTCATTTTCCAGGTTTTTAAAAGGTGACAGCCACCAAGAAGTACCTTGTAGAAACCTGTCTTGTCTGCCATTGGTTGAAAGACCTTCCAAAAACCTGTCAGAGTGGTAATGGCAGTACTGCAGCAGCTGTGATGGTCACAGGACATAGATGAAAAGAGGTCTGTAGGAGGAGAGAGAGTTTCTTTCAACAGGCCAGCTAACACAGGTGGAAAAACTAGGCAGATTGCAAGGTCCTTATTTTTCTCTTCAGGTCAGAAGCATTAGGAGCAAAATTTAAGCCTAAATACAGGTTAAATAAAAAGAAGATGATACCTAGGGAGTAGCTAAAGTTGAGATTGTCACTGCTCTCAGACCCAGCACCAAGTATTTCTTCCTGACTCCAGTTCCTGCTAGCTCTTTCAATAACACCCCCTCCCTGGCACTAGCTCTGTGAACTCAGCAGATACCCACTGTCCAGACTAAACCTGCATCTGTACCTGAGCATGCCACTGTCTGCATCTCCCCATCTTCCAACAGGAGAAAATGTTCTTGTTAATACTGGCTTTCTAGTTAGTTTTATGCACTCTTTTCTTAAGCTTTTTTGCAAACTTGCAAGGAAGTTTTTCTACTTAGAGAACAGTGAGCATGCACCACAACGGACTGCCCAAAATTCACAAGGGATGCTTAAAAAGGAAATGAGCATTTTAAGGTTACTGCATGTACAGAGATACTGGCAGTTGATTTGCAAAAGAGAACAGAAATAGAATTACTTATGAAGCAGCAAAGAAAGCACTCTGTGTGAAGGAAGGATGATGGTAAAAAAATTAGATAATAGGAAAGAAGAAAGTGACTTCCCTGTCGTTCCTTTTTATTGATCTCCTCCATGGGCTTAGCTGACTTCTCTTTTATGTTTATGATTATGTCAACCGTCTATTGCTAGCTTCAGTAGCCTGTTTATTTTTGCAACCCCTAGATTCACACAATACTGAAGGCTCTTCAGGCACAAAAGGAAGCTCAGGAGATTATTATCCACGTGCCAGGATGGGGGATATTCTTCAGCAGAGCTGTGGCAGACGTGGCGTCTTATGGAACTGTCCTTTGCAAGGGGGGCAACTATTTTCAGAACAAAACCCAATTCCTTCATGCAAAGTGAGACCACAAAGGTTAAAACTAGAAACGTGCTCACAGCCTTTATGCTACATAAGCAAACTATTCTTCAAAATCTTGGGAAGGTGACCAGGAAAGTCACCTTGTGGTGGGGTGAGATGCAGCCTCTCAAAGACAAATGACAAGAGAACATGTGAGACAAGCTTCTGAAGAAATCCTGTGTGCACAGTGGATAAGGGGCTACAGAGGGCACACATGTCCATGCTTCATCATGAAGAAAAACCTTCAACCACCAGTATGGTTGTAGAATTCAGATTCCCAATGCCATAGAAACGAATGTGTACCCTTGTATACACTTCAACAGAATAAAATCCCAGTGAAAGGGTATCTTTACCCCCCACCCACATACAAGAGCTCTTTTGTTTCTACTTCAGCTGGTGATGTAGAAAAACCCCACAACTGCCTCTTCAACTTCTCTTGTTGTGATAACATAAAACTATTCCTGGATTGCAAACTGAAACTGGAAGATGCTATTGTTGTAGGTAAAAGAAAAAGACACATGATTTCCAGATAATGCGCAAAGGAGGCTATGAAATATGTAGCTCTTAAATGAAAAGTTTTAGATTAAAAAAGAGGATTAATGAAAGATTGATGGCAGTATAGTTATCAAAAGAAAGAATAATCTAACATTTTATAAATGATGCTCAAGCCTGTCTCCAGCCTGTATATCTAACACATGCACTTTAAGATTGCTGCAAAAACTTTTGAAAAGAACTCATGCTAGTGCAAATCTCTTTAAAATGGCAGCCATACCTGGCCAGTGGCCCCTGTGATTAGTTACCGCCTCCTCCAATTTCATGGGATCTTAGGAACCTATGGCAGTGCTTTGGTGAGAACTATACATGTAGTATAACTATCTGAGATGATACAGGAACATATCTGCTATGGCAAGACTTCACAGCTATGCAGAGAGCAGCTTAAACACTCAGTTTGTGTGAAAGAGACAATCTTCCTTCTTAGTAATACAGCTGACAGAGAAGGAGTTTCTCTATACCCTCTTCCAAAAATGTCATCCCATGTTCCACTGTAGTAAAAAGCTGTGTGACAGCACACTGTCATTTTGATGCAGTATGGAAGTGTAAGTAGGGAAGGGAGGACACAGAAGACATGCCATGATTCAAAACCTTCGAAGACATTCAAGATGCGAGTCAGCCGTGATCAAGGTTGCCCTCCATCATTTTCTCTTAGCCCTGCACTTCAGCCTTCCAGCTCTCAGACAGTGGAAGTTTGTCTTGCTTTATGTACTTTATAACAGAGATGAAGTTGCACATTCCATCACACAGGCCATGATTCTGAGTATATTAAATGCATTACCATTAATTAATTAATTAATTACATCACCCATCAGAAGAGAAAAGAGATACAGAGTGGAATGAAGCCAGGTGATGCTCATCTGGCTATAGCTACATTTTTGCATCTCTAAACATTCAAATTAAAAAAACATGAATTCAGGAAAGCAGTTTATGAATATTCCATACTTTACAACTAAAAAAAATACACATAGTGTAACAGAGCTTCTCGTATAAAGATATCCATGATCAAAATGTATGAACGATTCCCAAGCTTCCACTGTCAACATACCATAAGAAAGCAAAGCTGAGAGCACAGATTAGTATGGCTTGCATCAGATTTGCTTTACTGGAATTAAGAAAAGTTCTAATTAATGGATTTTAAAAGAGTGAAACAAACATGCAGTTTCTGTTCCTTACTAAGCTGAATATGTTTTCATTGCTACATTCAATTAACAAGCAGTTTTGATTTTCCCCTGAGAAGCAAATGACCATCTCTTGGAAAGAATACATTCTGAGAGATACATGTTCATGTCTTTTCTGCTTTAAATGATTCATTGTGGTTTCTTCAAAGCAGATTGAAAGCTGAGAAAATGTTAAAGTCACCTAGTTATATAAATTACAATTAATTTTTATCAGCAAAGTCTCAGCAAAGTAAAATATGTTAAACAAAATACTTAGAGCCTCTTCAGTCTATTTTGAAAAAGGGAATGAGTGACCATGATAGAAACAGAGTAGTTTCAACACTGTTGAAACAGAGTTGATTGAACATCTCTTGAGTTTTGAATGTGGGTGGAGCTATCCTCAATCTGTATCTAAGTATCTGCATTAAGATGATCTTCCGTTCATACTCAGCAACAAAAAGAATGTAGCTGTCAATTTGAAATCCTCAGCAGAATACAGAGAAAGCTGTTCAAACCCAGATCTACTTCGCTTGCAACTACCCAAGGAAAATGGCAACCCACTCAGAATGGCTCTGAAAGGATGAGGCGTACAAAAAAATTCCTTTTTTTTTGCAAACAAACAGCATTTTATGGTCATGTGAACCCCAATTTATCTTTAGCAGTGACTTAATATGAATAAAACTGATCTGTGGAGAGTTATGTAAACATCATGCTACAATTAACCATCATAATTTACCATTGTAAATGTTCATAGGAATATCCATTCTTACCAGTAAGCTACCTGAAATTATACAAATGCATTCATGACAAGGAAATCCTAAATAGTTATTTCCCAGTAGTGCCCATTCCCACTGAATTTGATGACACCAGAACTTGTCTCCAAAACAATGAGGCCACATACATAATGTTCAAATGCGGTTTTTTTCCCTATAAAAGCCTGTTGGATACATCTCTCCTAGAAAAACACAGGGTTAGCACATCATGGCTGTTTGGATTTTCAGACTTTCTATAATCTAGATTTTCATTAAACCTGAGAAGACACCAGTTACTGGTGTTATTGGTGACAAAATTTCTTTCCCAACCTTTTTTCTCACATATCCTCCATCTCTTCTCTGTTTTGTCAAGTTGAAGGAAGATATTTTGCACTCCTTTCTTTTCTTCATTTTGCCTAAGCAGACACCTTGTCCTATGGTCCTCTGACCAAACTGCTTCTTCAAAGATGTCCAGACTACCCGCACTGAATCCTGGACCCTATTTAAGTCCAGGAAACTGTTGCCTGGTGCGATGATGGATTTGAAACAGACTTATTCAGCACATACTTGCCCAGTGACAGCATCTCCTTAGTGTGGGCAGCCACTGCTGCCAATTGGTTCCCAAATCATTTGCCACCTTGCATTTTCCTCTCCTTTTCTATGTCTGCTGCCAATATAACACTGCTTTGCTTCCAGTCTTTCCTCTCTTGTACTTCTCTCCTCAAGTCTGTTCCCACTTTTCCATTTCCCATGCCACTGAGTGCCTTCTTTAATTTCATGGGAGAATTTTTTTTTTCCCTCTTTTCTATACTTTTAGAGAATCATTTCCACCTGCACAGTTTTCTGGCTCCTCATTTCTCTTCATGGTTGGGAGAACATTTTATCTGTTACAAAGCACAACAAACACTCAAGCTGCTGTATACATAACATTCCAATGAAAATAAAGAAAACAAAGCACTTGCAGTCCAAATACCCACTGCTCAGCTGCCAGAGCATTCCTTGTTCTTTTAGAACTGCCTCAGATGCTGACTTCCATTTATACCCACTTGACTGACCTGCTGGCACTGCCAGAAGGGTGTAATGTGGTGTAAGCATAAATCTGAGTCAGGCATAATTCTGCAGTGCAATGCTCTCACTGAACAGAGTCCTTTTCCATGAACTTTCAGGCATTTGGGATGGGTGAAAGGGTTTGCTGCAGAAACAGCAGTGCCACAGGAGGTCCTTGGAGCTGCAGCTGCATTTGCAAGGACAGGACAGCTGTGTCTGCTCTGGGCCAGGAGCTGTTTCCCCTCTCATCTGCTTTCCTTCTTGTCTTGGTGATGGCAAAATTGTGTTTCAACCACTGTAGAGCAGCATATGGCAGTAAAAACCAGCAGCTCCTGAAACACATGGATCTTTTTTGTTTTATAAATTCTAGCTCACTACTATAGTTACTCATCCCTGTTACTGCCTCCACATCTTGACTGCTAGTGTTTGCTTAGGCAAAACCACTTTCTCCTCTTGCCTCACAGTGTCTGGCAGCAGCACCTCTCTGCACTGTATCAACACAACACTCATGTAGGAAAAAACACTTCGGTGCACAGAGCTAGTAGCACCTCAAAACCTGACCAACAGAACTGCAACCAAACAGCACACTGCTCTGACCAATAAAACCATTCTTGCAATTGGTGTTAACCTTGAAATGAAAAAAATGAAAATGAAAAAAACCTCTCAAAACCAAACAGGCTACACAAAAATCATATGCATTTCTGCTAATAAAAATGGTATGCTCTCCTTATTTTAACAATACTGAAAATCATTCCAGCTTAACAGCTCATCTCAAAGGGCACAGATAGTGGGAAGAAATCTTTGTCATGGGATTGCTTCTGAGGCTGGCCTCATAAGCTTCAGAAAACTATCAGACATTTGAATGGGAAAAAGTGTCTCCATAGCTGAGATACCTAATGCCCAAGATCTAGCAGTCTGAGGAAGACCAGCAATGGAAAGCTTCTCTGAGCCTTGTTCTTGGTATGCCCCTTCCAATTTTGGCATAAAATGCCATTCCTTCTTTTTTCCTAATTCATGTTCCTCTTCTAGACCTTTCTTCTTTCTATGCAGCCACTTATTATTTACCTTTCAGACTCCTTTACTTGGTTCCACATTAAAACAAACCCACTTCACACCCACAAAGTCCTTGTTTCATTACAACACAAAGGTAGAATTGCCATGATTTTACCAGCAGGAGCAAAATTTTATTTTACAAGTACCCTTTGTCTTAAAAAAAAAAAATCTGCTGCCTACAACTATCTTGTTATTCCCTTCAATGGCCATTCAGAGCATGTAGATTTACAGTATAGGTATCATGTATTTTTATCTCTTGAGAGACATTTAGAAAGCTCTTGTGTCTCCATGATTACTAATAACTAAAGGTCATAGAGCCTTCTGGCAAATTAATCTCTATCACAGCTACTGTTCTCTCATACAGTTCAGAACACACTGCGAATGTCACTAGAATAAAGGTTTTTGCCTATCTGTTGATGCAGAGTTTTACTATAAGTTAACCTTTCTAACTAACTTATTCATGTTATTGTTTATAGATCTCTAAACACTATGCTAAATACTTCTTGTAGCAACTGCATGATTCTGAAGTAAATCCCAGACCAGTCATTCATGTGAAGCTGTAATTACTGTGATTTGCCCCACAGAAATTACTTTGTCTTCTCTAGGGAAGATATTGCCCTTTGCAGCTCTACCAGAACTGGCTTGATGTGGACTGCTGCTCTAACTCTTAGCTGCCACTTATCTCTGCTCAGATGAAGCAGTTAACACAAGCACTTCTTTCCCCTTTCAGTCCCAAGTCAAAGAGATTAGTTTACCCACGGCAGGGGGGCAGCATGAATGGCTGCCCCTGTCCCAAAGTGGATTAGGCTTGCTCTCAAGATAAGCTGTAGAGACCAGGCAGTGTATGAAGATGGTCTCTCCCCTTCTGCTCTCTGCCTATTAGCTACCACATCCTAGATGGAGTCTCCATGTGATTTGCATAGACTCCATCTGCTGTCTAGACAGCACCCAGGAACTCACAGTTGCCCAGCAGGGTGGTCTCTCTCTTTGTCCTTAACTCCAAGAAAGTCTCAACAAACGAAGAGGGTAAGTTTCAGAGGAGCCTCAAAGCCATGTGTAGCTGATGAGTTAGAAATCCGGGCTGGATGCAAGCTGTGCTTAACTAATGAGGTGAGTAAACTTGATAGGGAATAGCAGCTCAACACCAGGTTATGTACAAACAATGTAGCGCTGTGGAAACGCCACCATTTTTATCCTTATCTCAGTTATCTCAGGGAGATGCTGATCCTTACTGGCCCGCCAAAACTGCGTGGTGCAACACAAAAGTCTAAACTGACATCAAACATGATAACTGCAAAGAGAGAGCTGCACAGTCACTCCAGCATGTTAGGCCAAGCACAGACAATGGGACTTTTTCCAGGACTGGTTTTGGTTACCAAACCATTACTTCTTCTCAGCATTGAAGTGCTTTCACACCTTCCATTCCATAGGGCAGACAAACATTTTTGGTTAGTGTGGATGTTTAGTGAAGATGGTTTGCCTCCTGAATTCAAGAGTATAGTCCTTTAGGAGATACATCACCGCATACACCCCCAAGTTCCAGGAGACTGCCAATGTGTTGTAGCTGTCACGACTGTCACAACATGTCCCCCCCCTTGGTGCCACCAGCACTGCTCTAGTGATACCATGCTTGGGCCTATTGCTGTTCCTGCTGGATGACAAAACTTTCATTCACTCTGATGGATTCATAGTTAGATTTGTGTGCTGAGCACTAATTCAAATTCATGAGCTCCAAACTTCCACTTTCCACTGCTGAAATACAAGGTTCTGGAGTCAGAACCAGGACATCTACTGCTCTTACCAAGGTTTGCTTGCCTCCTGTTCACAATAGAGTTTGAGAAAGGATCAGTAACATTATTTAAGAGCTATTCTACCTCGCAAAGATGTTAGTTATTCCTCTGAATTATCCCAGGTTCAGCTGGATCTTGAAAGCTTCTCTGTTCCCCGCTGGTGCAAGCATAACTAAAGTCATCGTAATATTCACTCTAGCAGGAAAGTAACAAGGTACATGGTGATACTGCCTGCCATCTAGACATGAATAATGCAGCGATTTTAGCTGCTTCCTGAGATAAGACGTTTCATAAAGGGTGTTAAAACAAACCAAAACAAAACATAAGATGGTTAATTCTTTGATATTTATACAGACTTTAATTTTCACTAAGGCTCAGTCTTCACAGAACAAGTCATCTAGGAAGGCTAAATCTCTGACCTAATTTTGTGCTTGAGGAAGTGTAGGGACCATTCCATCAGTCTGTTGCAGTGGGACACTTTGCAAGACTACAGCCTGGCCACTGCACAGAGAGAGCATCCTAACAACATCACACATTAAGTGAAGGCTTATTTCTCTTTCTCTTAATGGAAAATGCCTTGACTGATTGCCCATGACTAAGTTGCAACTGTCCTTTCCCCCACCCTAATGCCATCGCTTCATACAGTGTCAAATAGAGCAGTGCTCTGTCACCTCTTCACAGCAAGAGCATCAACATCTCTATGGCCTCTTAAGTTCAACATCAGACTAAAAAATTACACTCTGGATTAAAAACACGCACAGAGTGCACTGCATGTCAACAGGTGGAAGAATTTACTGGTTCCAGACCCTCGTCATAATGGAGAGTAATTATTATTACTATGTGGCAGAGATACAGCAGCACAGAGAGACACTGCATCTGTGAGTCATTCACAGCTGTAGACTAAGCAAAGGCACAGCCTGGATAAAGAGATTAGCAAGGCAAGACAGATAGGTGCCTTGGGAGTGCACACACGTGTGTGTGCTCATTAGGTGTCAAAACAGGTAATTAAGGATTACATTGTATAAAGAAGTTCAAGCACGACTTAGGGCACATTAATGTCAGCTGCAATGGTAAATTGCTCACAGCAACTACAAAATACCTTCCCTCTTTCCAACCCCTCCCCCCCTCTTCTCCCCATCACACATTTTTATTGCTGTTCAGTTAACTGAAAATTCACAATGCCAAAAATAGAAGCTTAGGTAGAAGAATTTATTTCAGTACATTTCTAAATTTCATAGAATATTTAAGGCTGCTGCAATCCATTAGTACAGAAACACACATGACAGTGCTACACATTTCTCCTTTGCCATTTCCCAAAAGGCCCACACAAGAAACTGTCCTTCTAATAATAATTGCATGCCCACATGGGGAGGGAGTCAATCTGCCTGGGGGGTCAGGTATCCTTCATAGCAACAGCAGACTGGAATCACTAACCACGCGAAGCAAATTCCTGAGAGAGGGACAGGAATAAGAATCAGAGCACTTACTTTTTTGATGCGTACACCAAATGGCAGCCAAAACAGGGCACTCAAAATCTTGTCCATTTAGTTTTTGTTATTCTTTCAGCATGGAACCGAAAAAGTTTCCCTCAAGTTTTTCTCCAGTCCTGTTTTGTAAGCCTTCTTTATGTAAACTACAGACTCTAATCACCTTTCTTATATTCTCCTCTTGCAATTAGGAGCAAGGTGATAAAACTAAGGCTGTCACCATAAGCACATTAATATCACACAACAAAAAAACTGCTCTGTTGTGACCAAACCAAATATTTGAAATTATCTTTAATCTACCCAATTTCAGTGTTTTTTCTATTTGTTATGTACTCTACTGCTGTGTTCAGCTACAGTTCAGTGGACATGCAATGGAAACACCGGTGGCCAGAAACAATCTCTCCGTGGAGACAGAACTGTGAGTTGAGCAAAATCAAATGAGATCAACATCCAATCACACTCTATAATGAATCTCAAAGCATGATTCTGCCAGTTTTAAGACTGCATGATGGGTGTTATTTGCTACATACAGTATACATTCTGAGCTAAACACCCATGACATTTTCACATCAACCTACCACACATTTCTTACACGCTCTATCTTTGGCTGAGAAGACTGCAACATTTCTGCCTGTTGGGAGTGTATGGCTGGTTGTGCCTCTAGCACAAAGCAATATCATAGACCTTTAATTCTCATAAAGAGCTGCTCTACACCTGCTTAAATTCTCTTATGTGAACAAATGCAACTGTTCCATTCAGAGACTTTACAAGAAGTAACAAGCTTTTTTCCTCTTGTAGCAGGAGGTGAGCAAACAAGAGACTCTCAAGAGTCTGTGGAGATGTCCAAGAATGTTACTCCTCCTCTGTGGACCATTTTATGCCCGATGTGGTGTAATCTGCATATCAGGAACTGTGAAATTAACTCAGCATTTGTGCTTTTTCATTTACACAAATGAAAACTGGGACTAACTCAACTGGAGAATAGTAGTTACAGTGGTGTAATTAGGAAAAGCTTCTGTGCTGACCCTTAACCCCTGTGGGAGAAACTGCTGGACTGAACCATCACACTGAAACTGATGGTAAATGTGGCCTGTGGCAGGGAGGGTTTGCCTCAGGCTGGCAGGGAAGGTGGTGTGGTGGCAGACCCCACTGCAGGGGATCACCCCATCATACCCCCATCATCACACTCTGCACCCCATCACGCCCACACAGCACCCCTTACCACGACCTAATGCAGACCCTAAAAGGGGGAGGGAGGGAGAGAGGCCTGGCCTTTGCATTCAGACGTGTTAAAATGTCATTGAGTAGGTTTCAACTGAAGTGCATGAAAATAATCTAATTCAACTCCCAATCTAAGAGGATAGCATACATTGTTCTGACTGTCACTTCATCTGTTTCCCCTGAAAGCTTTCTGCACCCAGTTGCAGTAACGAATGCCAAACCGATGATGATGCAGATCAGATCAATATGCAGAATTAGGTCATTCTGATGGATAGCAGGCCTGGTCACTCCAAGAACATTCTGTCAGATGAGAAGTAGTGAGCCAAGCCCTTGTCCCTTGCTTTTGTTTTTCTTGTATGATAGACAAGAGGTTGAAATCCAGCATTCTAGAGGCACATTTTGCAGAGACAGAAACTTGCTTTAGATGTGAGCTTGAAACATGAGGGCCCTATACATTGAAGTACCAATGCCTGACCCCTCTCTGCAGTTGTTGGGGCCTCTAACAGCTTGGTAGCAGCTAATCCTTGCAAGCAAGGAAGAGGACAGTTTGAGAAGAGGAGACAAGGATGTGTTAATATACTCCGTGTGGGGAAGTCATGAGTCTTCAAGACTGGGAGGAGAGCAAGAGTGATGCCAAAGGGATCTGTCCCCGGGCAGATTCACTATTATATAGCATCTCCTGCCCTCAGTGAGATAGGTAGGAAAAACTGAAAAGTGCAAAGGTGTCCCAGAGAAGGAGATGTCTAAAGAGAGGCATCTTAGAGCACAGCCATCGGGAGAAGACAAGGGTTCAAGAGCAAGTCTGAAGTGAACTTTGTTGTTTTATGGAAGTTCTATACTGGTATCTCAACCTCCCAGAGACCATTATGTATTTTGATATTAAAAGCTTGGAGCTTTATTTTTAAACAAGCTAAAAAGGCATCTTCTGGACTTTACCTCAAAGAGTTACACTAAAAAGTCCCAGAAAATGCTGATGGTATAATACACTTAATTAATAATAAAACATATAAATTCTGAAACCAATATCCAGTAACACTGAAAAGTGCATAGGCTGGGAGTGAGGGGCATCTCTACCCTATCTAAGCTCTCAGTAGTACAGAACAAATGGGAAAACAATATGGGCTACAAGGGCTACCAAGAGGTCCTGACTTATTGAGGCCCTGAATCATAGCTCAAAACTAAGCAGTGAAATTTGAAAGTCTTGTTTAATCTGATGAAAAATGAGTAACCATTATAACATTTCAGTTCCCATATGGTCAACTCTTTAAATGAACCCAGACAGACTTTCCTGTTGTGGAGAATGAGAATATGAACTGCATTGCATATTGGTGTATGATGAGTAGATGCTCCCAGCAGAGGCATGCATGGTGGCTGTCAAGGCAAACAGCAAAACATTCCTGCCTGTCTGCAGTGAGAAACACAGCCCGTGCAGTATTAAGTGGCTGATGTAAAACTGAAATTTGTTCTAAAAAAGCCCATGCTAAGGAAGAATGACAAGGCTGGGTTTTTTAATTTTAAAATAGATCTTTTCCCCATTTGTTGATTGGTCTCATTTTGCAGCAGCTATATTCTGCACCAACATGTGGTAGACCAGAGATTAAGTCTCAAATTCCCAGACACTGGGTTAGAAGAGGCCAAGAATGTCACAGAAGTGACAAGCTTAGTGTCAGGAGATGGGGATTTGATTTCCATACTTTTCAGCACCTCTTGTTACTTGAACCTTCCAAGAACTTTGACATTCATAACAGAAGTGGCTAATTCCCACCTCTCTCTTCCCTAGCAATCAGCTCTTAGTGGGAGACAGCTAAAAAGAGTCACAAAGTTTTTCTCAAATAGCTTTGATGCACACCCTCCCACTGTCAGTACTAATGCTGTCCTTTGCTTTTTATGAAGTAGCCAGGACTTCATCAGAGTGCACAAACTTGGAAGCAGGAAAATATCAAAATAAATACTACAGTTATCACCCAGAGTTCAAGAATGTGCCATGTAGTCATTCATTCAACTGATTTATAAAATAAACACTTTGTTTTAGGATCCCTAGTACATTATGTGGATGAACTCCTTTTCACCTCAGAGCTAATGACTGTATTTTCAAGGCCTTGTCTGAAGTTAGCAAATACTAACTAGGTGCATGAAAACAAAAGATCAAAGGGATGCAGCTACACGATAGTGTAAAGGGCATTTCAAGGACATTCAGCAGTCCAAATGCCCTCTCCAGACATCTTACCAGAATCACTCCCTAACGTATGGTCATACGCTGCTCTCAAAGGTAGCTCATATGGTGCCTGAGCTCACCTCACAACTTAATACATACTTAGAGATCATCTCTCCTAGCTGCAACAGCCAGTCCAGCACACACCATTTATCCCACTGTTCAGATCTCTTCTCTGTGCTTGTTAGCACATTTTGCTGTCGGTTTCCAGCAAGGCTCTGGGTATTGCAGTTATTTCAGATTACCACCAACATCAGACTTGCAGAGTCTATCTTATGGTACTTTTTGAGATGGTTTACTGAAAACTACAGAAAGCAGAAATGCAGTAAAGCTGTTCTATTGTCTCTCTGTAATAAGACACAACATGACAATGGCTAGATTTGAACCTCCATTTAAAAGCAGGGTTGAGAGAAAAAGTTAAATTTACTAGGCACTTAAGACCTAGTCTAAAGACTAGTGAAAGTAATGGAAAACTTCTCAATGTCTTTAGCTTTCCTCCAAACAAACAAACAAAAAAAGGAACCATTTTCCACAACTAGAATTTAAGATTTTCACTTTTCTTATATTGACTAAGCACTGGTTGCCCAAGAAGTGACCAGTACACACTGCAGCACCACTCCATGGTACATTAAGATTTCACTTGTGAATTGTCTGTGAACAAAATAAAACTTCCCCAAATTCATTTGCTCTTCAGAATTCTTTGTTTTACAGACACTGTGTGCATCACAGTGGCCATCAAAATGTCAGGCTGATTGGGCTTAAGATGTGTGTCATGTGAACTGGTGGGATAATAGTAACAACAATAAATAGTGCACCATATTTTCAGTGCAGATTATCATTACTATGAATGCACAATTTACTGTCCCTGAAAGTTATCAATAATAATTTAGAGCTTGTTATTTTCAAGAGAGTGTGCCTCTATACAGCTTTGGGTGGTAAAACATTAATGGAAAGTGGATAGAAAAGAGGTATCAAGTAAACTGAAGTACACATTAACAATTGGAAAGTTTATCTATGAATATGTTTTTTGTTCCATTCATTAAACATTGTGGATACTCAAATGTGTATTTGATCCAAACTGCAGTCTAACTTTTTCAGTGTATAAGATTGTTCTTTATTTTTTTAATGAGTCACTACTATAAATAATGAGTTTTGAACATCAAGGAAATAAAAAATGGCAATGTATTTATTTTATAGCATGTGTGATTTCATGTTCTAACAATATTTTCTTTTTTGCACTCCCATATCACAACTGACTTTTGAGCATATGGAGAAGCAGGTCAAAAGTATCCTAGGGTGTACTAAAAGAAAGGAAAAAACCCATGGTTTAAGGTTGATGTGAATACGAATATAAAGTTTAATAGCTTTAACTAAAAACTGAGAATCACTGTTTCTTTTGTCTCCTGTGCTGACTTGCCCTTTTGCATAGTTTTACTGCAGTTGCATTAAGTTTTATATTTCAGCATATTCCCACTGCATATTAAAAAAGTGGAGATGTGCCATGTGAAGATACCTGATACACAGCTAGAGCTGGGCAAAACATTTTTGGCCAGAATGTTTTCCCCTTATGACAGTGATTTAATTATGTCCATTTTGGGTAAGCTGTTTAAGAAGAAAAACAAACAAAACAGCAACAAAAAACAACCTAAGTCTTAAAACTAGAAAAGCATCAGCGTTTTTGTTCTTAGATACTTTGATTTTTAGTTCAAAGTATTTGGCAATCCACATCAGTTTTATGGAAGAATTAACAAAGAAACAAGGAAACAAGTAACCCCTCCCAAGCCCCCAAACTTGGTATCAATTGAAAATTATTATTTTTTTTCCTACTTTTTATTTGGCTGAACACGTCATTCCAGGTTGATGCAAAAAGAATTCTTGTAAATCTGCCAATTAGTCCCCCAAATCAATTATTTGCCCAGCTATGCATACAGAAGTCTACTTAGAAGAATTTCTTTGGCAAAAACACAAACTGTAATTTTTTATGTGACTGTCAAAATACAAGGTTATTTTCAGATAGATGAATGGTATGCTTTCAAGCAACTGCTCTTGCAAACACTCTCTCCATTTGTTTGTGCTTATCATGCATCAGTAATTTTGCTTTGATACTGAAAATGTACAAAGGTACAACCCATGGACATGAAATCATGCAAGAAGGATGTTAATAGAAGGCTAAAGAGGAATATCTGTCTTTGAATCTACAAAATGCAAATATGTAAATCCATGCAAATATGAAGGCACTGTTGGCTTAAAGGGGATGCCAGAATCTTCTTTTGTTTTACTGTTTTCAAACCTGGGATCCAGCTCCTCATGACATGAAGAATGAATGGAAAATTTGCAAATAAAATTTATTGGGATTATCATAATCATATTAGTTGGAATAAAAATCATGGATAATTAGGGGCCTGAGGCAAGATATGTACTTACATCTCTGTTAAATAAAATCCTTGTTTTGCTGTCAGATAGCAGTGGGAGATACAAGTGGTCTCCTCCTCTGAAAATCAGGACAAATACTTGTACAATGACACCGAAATGTCATGGATCCATGCAAAGCCCTTTTAGTTTTGCAGGGTAGAACAGGGAGGTTCATGAATAGTGAAGGGGGAAATACCACCTATCTACACCGTGAATAAAATAAGCATTCATGAGAGGCAAGTCATGTTGTGAAGGTGAGAAATTATCACCATTTGTGAGAAATGAGAAGGATATGGACAATGTCCAAAGTCACCTTTTGATGAAATGGTGCTGCTAATAATGTACTGAGTATTACTCGCTTCATGGAAATGCAGATCTGAATCTACTGCTCTTAACAAAGTTGGAGAAGATGGCAAAGCCTGCTGAGATATTAGAGTTGGAAAATAAGAGAAGTTGAGATGGAGGCTCTGCTATTCAGTGCAAATGATGGCAAAAATCCAATTCTGCTGAATTCAAACCCAAATAATTTTTCCACTGTGACAGAAAGTAAGCACTGCACAGAGTCATGGCCTGTAATGCAATACTTTGGACCAAACTGTCTTCATGTTCCCAAAAAAACCATATGTAACGAAAGCTGTAGAAAATCATTCTCACTGCTTAGTAAATGTTTTTCATTCATACTCAGTAACTAATGTAGAGCCAAATACAATTAGCCAGCAACATTATGTGTCATGCCTTCCCTAGAACTCCTCAAATCCACTGTCAAACACAAGACAGCAATGTGAGCTTGCAGCCCAGAAAGCCAACCACATGCTGGGCTGCATCAAAGGAAGCATGGCCAGCAGGTCATGGGATCACCTCCACCTCTGCTCTGCTCTTGTGGGACCCCATCTGGAGTACTGTGGCTGGTTCTGGAGTCCCCGGTGTAAGAAAGACATGAAGCTGTTGGAATGAGTCCAGAGGAGACCACAAAGATGATCAGAGACCTGGAGCACCTCTCCTATGAAGACAAGCTGAGAAAATTGAGGTTGTTCAACTTGGAGAAGAGAAGGCTTGGGGGACTCCTCATAGGGGCCTTCCGGTGCCTGAAGCAGGACTGCTGGATTTTTTCTAAGGGAGTGTAGTAATAGGATAGGATAATAGGTAATAGTGTTAAGCTGAAAGAGCAGAGTAGTTATTAGAAAGAAATTACTGACTGAGAGGATGGTGAGACCCTGGAACAGGTTACCCAGAGTAGTTGTGGGTACCCACTCCCTGGAAATGTTGAAGACCAGGTTGGATGGGACTTTTTTTGCAACTGTGCCCATGGCACGACAGTTGGAACCAGATGATCTTTAAGGTCCTTTCCATGCCAAACCACTAGATGATTCTATGGTTCTATGACTACCAGAGTGCTAGTTACTTGAAGAATAACCACTTGGTGCATCAATCTCAGAAAGATCAAGTTTCCTGTTTCTAGAAATAGGGCTGACTGTCAAAGCTATCAAGATGCAAAGTTTAGCCACTCATTTGTTGAAATTGTATTTCACCCATTGTTTAAGCTACTAGTACAAGATGTTATTTATTCTCATAAGTGCAGACAACACCTGTCAGGCATTGCCAAGAACACAGATGTTCAATTTCATTCTCTTCCTGAAAGGTAGATTAATTCTTGCTGTTCCTTCTATTATATAAAAAAAAAAAAATTAAAAAAAAAAAAAAAAAAAAAAAAAAAAAATTCAGGAGAGTAAATGGAACAAGATGTAAAAGCCACACAATGTCCACTTTGCAGGCAGCTGTAGCTTCAAAACCTAAGAAGGTAATTTAAAATTACGTATGGTTACTGACCCATGGGAAGCAATGCTATCTTCAGCACAGCAGTTAATCCACTACCAGGTCTGAGCTCTGACATATTTCATCCACCACAAGAAGTAAGTTCTGCCACAAGGTGAAGAACTTCTGTTTCTTTGCATCCTTTAGTGACTGGGCTATGAAAATTCTCACACAAGAATCTTAAAATTCCCTAAGGTTCATAACTCTAGTGGAAAAAAATCCCCCAAAAACAACAAAACAAAAAAATCTCAAAACCAACTAGACAACATTTTTACAGTTTTGCTTTAACAATTCCTAGTCTTCGGTGTGAATGAAATAAAAATAGGATGAAACCAAGTCATACATGAAACATGCATAACCTGACACTGAAAAGCCAGGTGCCATTTGAGTGGTTTCTTCTGTGCTCCCCAATATGAGCTAAGTTCATGGCTATATAATTTGTCTCCATAGTAGAAAAGTACCTGCATAATGGAAGTAATTAAAAGATAGGCACTCATGGTGTTTATCAGAGAAGTAAAAGAGGAGATGTGCAAGGTAAGCTGATAACAATTCCATGCAGAGATGTTCAATAAATGACAGTTAATTGCCTGAGGAGACCGTGGGTGAGAGCACCCCATGCTCTGCAGTGGGAAAGGATGAAGCATGTGCTGGCCCCAGCCTGCCCAGTTCTGCCACCTGGTGAAGCGGGTCGGGGAGCTTGCTCTTGCACTATGTGAAGACCATGATTACCAGCAGGTTTTGCACATGATAACCAGAAAAATGATCCTCACTCTGTGGCCATCATGCACAAGCTTAAGCAGATGAGTAAGTGCCCAATGCCAACCCTCTTGTACCATCCAGAGACCTAGAAATCAACATGTAATTAGGGTCCTTTTTCTGTTAAAGGATTTTGAATAACTGAATGATGATTCTTCTTTTCCCTCTCTTCATACATTCTTTGTTCGCTTTCCTTTTTGTAAATTAATAGTAGATTTATTGCCTTGGGTGAATTTTTTTCAAAGGACTCACAGCTGCCCTAATCCTGATGCTGTTGAAGCCACTGGGAGTTTTGCCAGTGCCTTTAATGAGAACAGTGTTAGGCCAGTGGTGTCAGCTTTGAAGCCCCCGCTTTGTGTGTACCCATGTGAAGGTGAGGAACAGGGTGCAGATAAAACAAGAACCAGTCTAAACCTGGATCCAGCAAGGGAAAATAATGCAAATAAAACCTTTCTTGTGGTTCAAAGGAATCTCTTCAGTCATTTCTTGCACCATTCCCAAAAAGCACCAAATTGCTTTTGCAATCAGCACCTGGTTGTGGAGATGCTTTGCTGTGTGGGGCTATGGCTTGGTTTAAGGGTGGTTTAATTTAACTTTTGATGCTAGCTGTTTTTCACTTAGGAAAATTGTGCAGCATTTACTTTTTCTCTTCAAGTGCTTCAAGTGAACAGTCTCCTAGTAATGCATGCTTAGTCAGGAATTTTAAAGCTAGAAGTGACCATCATTGTTATACGGTTACACAATCAGCTTGTTGACAGTGCATAGAGTTGCAGTCAATAATTTCAATGTTCACCCACAATTTCTGTTTGGGTTATATACATATTGAATATTTGTGTGTGTGTTTTCTGTGCAATAAACAGGCAAATACACACCCAATCTACCTGAACTGGGTGTGCCACAAAGAGAGAAAGCATTAACCAGATTGAAACAGGCACCTTATTGTTAAACCCAAAATAAAACAAAACAGGAATTATTTTTGTTATTATTTCTGAATTGTATGAATGTTTTATCATTTCTATTAAATATTAAAAATTCATTGATTTTGTTTGGCGTTGCCTGTTAGGATTTTTAGATTGGACAAAATTTATACTAATAAACACAAAATGCTTTCATAAATTCAATTTATTTATCTGCAATGAAGAGTAATACTAAGATCAGGATTTCTCTAGAACAGATTACTACATTGCCTTGATGCATGCAGTGCCAAGCAGGATGATAAACAGGCTTCAACTTGCTTGGAATACTCTTGCCAGTATTAGTATTTCATAAAAGAAAGCAATCACAGTTTTACAGATTACAGTATTTTTTGTAAGCTAGCAAAGGTAGTTGATTATAAGATATTGTTATTTTAAAACCCCACAGGCCCTAGAGAATTTGGTAAAGAATGAGCAGAACAAGTTGAGTGCTGGAAAAATAAAACCTCTGAATTCAAATCCTGGTCCTACAGTCAGATGTTCTGTGGCCGCCTCAGTGTGGCCAAGGCTCAGTTAACTTACTAAAGCTTTTGCTGCTTAAGTCAAGTGATTGCATAAGAAATACAGATTTTAGGTCAACAAAAGAAAAAAACCGTGGACTTCGTGGCACCTCCTTTTTTAATTTTTCTTAAATCCCAGTAATGGTATGGAGTAGGGCTGGAGTATCATTTGCACATATTTAGGCAAATCGAAGTCCATGCTCATGTTCTGATAATTATGGACAAGTATTCACATCATAGAAGCTATTAAGCAGAACGAAACAATCTCTACCTCAGAATATCCTTGAGGACAAAGCATTAAGTCATAAGAAGTATGCCCTGGCTGACTGGTTTGCATGCTCTAATACTCCTGCTCCTACCTTCTTAGCAAAAGAAATTGCATGGTTCTGGTTCTGGTGGCTACTGGGCTGCTTGGTCCTTCATCTGATCCAGCTGGTATGTCTGGGGAACTAAACATAAGACGCCCAGGGGACATTGTCAAGGTTTCTGGAAAATGGGCCTCAAACTGTGTAAAGTAATGTGAAGAATGTGCCATGTCAGAGTGGATTTTTATAGACTGAAACTCAGTGCAATGGATTCTTTCGCTGGGGCATAGAAAAGAGGAATGAAAGGATACTAAGAGATGAAAAGGATTTGGGGATTGCTTTGGAGGTCTGTGTTCTGTGTAGGGCATGAGTGCTGTTACAACACCCACAGTGCTGTTTGGGGAGGTATTCTGGTTTGGGTCAGAATAGAGAGAATTTTCTGTCTTGTAATTTTGCATTCAGATAAGTCTTTCATAAGTAGCTGTACTTGCTGAAATTAACAGCAAGTTTCTCAGTCAGTGTCTGCTTCTAGGAGTGATAAAGCTCAATGTTTAGAGTTACTGCTAGAGAATGGTGTGCAGGACCAAGGCCACTGCTCAGTTCTGCGGAACATCTTATGCTCCAGAAAGAGGAAGGGAGAGAAGGGGCACACCTACAACCATTGGGGGAAGAGTGGACAAGACAAATGACCAAAATTGACCAGAGTATTCCACCCATACATGTCATATTTGGTATAAATATGAGGGATCACGACGGTCAAACCCCTTCAGCCTTTGCCTGTGCCCATCCTCACCCTTCTGCACTTGTTCCTGTTCACTTCAGCATCCTGGGAGGATTCTGTGTATTCATTTGCCTATGGTCCTGATCCATGCCAGCCTGAATCTGTGTGTTCCTGCCTCCAGCTCCCGACTGCTGCTGACCCCAGGAATCCAGCCTGGACTTTCCCAGGGCTGCCCTGCAGCCTTGGTGGTGAGCTGAGAGTTGTTGGAGGGAAGAGGAGAAGAACGTGGTATCATTTTTCCATATATTTGTATATATTTAATAATTTTCTCTTTTCATCATTACTGTTTCATTAAAGCTGTGTAGTTTAGTTTCCAACCCATAGATCTCTCTCCTTTATTCTCTCTCCTTCCTTTATCAGGGAGAGAAGAGGGTTTAGTAGAGACCATCCATCATTCGGTTGATTGCCAGTCCAGAGTTAAACCATGACAGGGTATGATCACTGAAGATACCTGTCCCTACAACTAAGAACAACTTCATCTTGGACAATACCAGTCGAAGTGGCTCAAACAGACCAAAGTGGAGAGTCTCAACCTGTCTCAGCAATCAGTAGTCCAACACTCCTGCTTGCCTCCTGTACCCCATTTACTTACCAGCATAAATGTAGCCAATGTAGCTATTAAAAGTTTTGGGAAGAACATCTGATTAGCAATTACATTGTACTCTAGCATTGAACAGCAGTACTTAGTGCTACTCAAAATTAGGAAAAAGATGGCTTCTAAAAATGGTTCTTAAAATTACTCCTAGAATGTTTGATTGTTTTATTGTCAAGAGCAATCTCAGCTCTAACTTGCAAGTATCTTCTCTAGCATCATTCAAGAGCCTGGGAGGGTGTCTCTTTGGAATATGTTTCTCAGTCTATTTTAAACTATGTTTTCACTTCTGCTTTAAATGTAATATTTGGCAATGTTTCTTTAAAGGGTTCTTATGTACTCTTACTGTAAGGGTTTTGAATGTGCCTCTGAAAACCACCAAACAACAAAGTTGTTGTTGCCATTGCTGCTTGATCTTTCTGGGAGGCCAGTCCCACACAAACCTCCTTCTCTCTTCAGAATACTGCATATTGTAAATACAACAACAACTTTCAGTTTAGTCAGAGGAAAAAAATGCGGTAGCTTTTTTTTTTTTCTTTCAGATCATGAATTAATTTTTTGTTTCATGAATGTGAGTTTTGAAAGATGCACAGCCATTTACGTTGAGCAAAAAGACTTCAGATATAACAAGAAGCATGAGTGATGTGGTGAAATACTATTTTCAATTTGCCATTCTGGGACTGAACAGAGCATTATGTGTAGAGGTGCTCCCAGATTATTATTCCTTTTTACATCTTTGGAGTCCTTCCTGTACTGTAATCACAGGTATTCTCATAATATAATAGGAAGATAAATGTTTTCTGTAGAAGTGAGTGAACTCTGACACTTCATACTGTGATAGCTCTAGCCCTGTTCATGAGACTGAAGAGAAAATAAGGAAAAGGCAATTTAAGAAAAGAGGAAAGAACAATATAATTCATGCAATACCTGCAATTCAAATTTAAATGGAAAATTATCCTCCCATTCCATAAGATTATTTAAGATTTTGCATTTTTTTCCCCTGCTGAAATGGAAGCAGGAACTGAAGGGTAGGAAAATAATATAAACTGGGGAAAAATAATTCAGACCTGATGAACCATACCGTTTTGTTTAGGCATGTTAGACATCTTCTATCTTGATTGTGGCTTTTTAATATAATTATTTATTATAAGTATTATAAGTGAGTTAAATGTTTTAAGGAAAAATGTAAAATGAAGGTGTAAATTGAAACTTGTGTGTGTCTGCAACGTTTGAGAATGATGCTAAAAACTTCCTATACATTTGGAAATTTGGGATAGTTTATGAATCAGTTTTTGTTGAAATAGTGCCCTTCTCCCTTACAGCTTCATTTTAACTAGTGGACAAAAAAGATGTTAAAAAACTTTTAATCATCTCTACCAGTATCTTCTGTCCTCTTTTCTGCCATTTGCCACCTCTTGTCATTTTAAATACAGAAAAGGTGATTAGTTTCAAAATTGCTGTAAGCCATAAAACTGGGCTGCTCCTTTGAGCATTGTTCTGCCTGCCAAGTGCATGTGCCTGTCAGGGAGGGAGGAGAGAAGGAGGCAGGGAGGGAGGCAGGAAGGAAGGGAGGAAAGCAGGAAGGCAGGCAGGAAGGAAGGGTCACTGATTCTTCCACATGTTTTATCTTAGAGTCAGAATGAAGAATAAAGGTGTATTTGGTATTCCAGAGGTTATGCAAAACAGTGTTCTATTTACTGGGAAGTAGAATTAAGATCTTGCAGACCAAAAGGAATAGAGTCATAGAGTACTTCTCAGTAAAGTCAGGCAAAGTATAAGTATGGTTGCTATCAAACACTCAAAGGAGAGAATTTTCCTTCTTCACAAGAAAATGCTTGTCCCCCATCAGGGTGAAGAATGAAATCCTAGGTGAGGAGGGAACCGAAATAGAACTGAAACTCTCAGAGTAAAAAGAAATTCCAAACTAGACTGGGAATTTTGCTGAAAAAAAAGCCCAGATCAATTCTTGTTTCCCTATTTGGTCTTCATAGCAGGGCATGATGGGTTATATCTAGTAAGTGCTGAAACCCAGAGCTTTGTTACCATATGCACTGTAGTGATGACCAACTTACAGACTTCTTAAGCTATTGGTTGTCTTAAGCTCCATAGTTCTGATCGAAAGAACCCCTTAAGTTAACAGTTACAAGCCATGTCTAGACTTGTGGTTCTGCCAGTGTAATCTGCTGGTTTATGTAGCTCTTCCTTTTCTTTGCTTTAGAAAATGATCATATTAGTTCCTAGTTTGTGTTTTACAATGTAAACCAAACAAGGCTCTTCTAGTGTCTTGTGGTTTCCTCTATTCTCCTCTCTTCTTTCCATTCCTCCCTCGTTACCATCTGAACAAATCTCTCTCAAGTATGATACCCAGCTTTGAACTTAACTGTATAAAAGAGGTTTCATGTTTTCTTGGTACTCTGACTGTAGCAGTACTCCATTTCTGCTGTAAGTTCTCCTACTAGTACATACTACTATTACCATGGTCTTAAATTGTGCCGGGGGAAGTTCAGATTGGATATTAGAAAGAATTTTTTCACGGAAAGGGTGATCAGATATTGGAACGGGCTGCCTGGGGAGGTGGTGGACTCGTCGTCCCTGGAGACATTTAAAAAGCGACTCGATATGGCACTCAGTGCCATGGTCTAGTGACTGTGGCGGTAGTTGTTCAAGGGTTGGACTCGATGATCTCTGAGGTCCCTTCCAACCCAGCCTATTCTATGATTCTATGATTCTATGATTCTATGTCTGCCTTTCTTTCTGACTGGCATTGGCAGTTTATAGCTATTCTTTACTCAACTGCATATGAAGCTCTTACTCCTCACAAACAATTTCCAGCTGATGTTATACTTTGAAGTCTCTACACAGTCAAATTCCTTATAATCCAAATGCAAAAAAATTTCCATTGGGCAAGATGAGATTATTTTTCTCCAAAAAATGTGGAGTAGTTTCATTGCAGTATTCATGATATCATGAGGTGCTAAGAAGTTTTAGCTTGGACTGATTTGCACTGGTCTGAAAAGTACTCTGGAGCTTTGCCATGCACAGAAAATGCTGAACAAGTGTGCCAATAGTCTATTTCATATCATGTCATTGGTATTACTAATTGCATCATTCTTTTGGATCTTCTTACATCTGAGTCAGTACCAAAAATATGAAGGATATTCTGAAAAACATCCGATTTAAACCAACAATTAATTTAAGGAATTTCAGAGGATTCTTTTAAGTGTAAAAACCTTAAAGTAAATTCCCCAAACCATTTCTTGTACTAATAATTGATTCTTCATCCTATCCTATTCTTTTTGATAATTGACATGACACTTGCCAACAAATGCATAGAATTTTCTTAATTCCAAGTTTTGCAAAATAGTTAAATGTAACACACAGAAAATGTGGTGTATAACTTCTTCCATATCAAGGAACAGCCTCAACAATTGCATTTTTAATACCATAACACTAAGAGGTCCCTTTGCAAAAACAGAATAACTGCAGAATTTGCCTAGTTCTCAGAATTGCTCATAGTAAATCCATGTCATTATAAATTAAAATTCCATGCTGAAGAAAATAGCAACACTTAATATTATGCACATAAGAACACTGAAAACGTAGATGCATTTTGTAAACAGAAATCAAAGTTTGCATATTGAAACTTTTTGCATACCTCTTGGAAATGAAAACTGCTCTTAATTTAAGTATGTCTGTTGCAGGTATATCTATCATTACATAACTGCTTGCCAAAAATCCACCTGTATGCATCTCTCCATCAAATACAAACTAAATGTAGTAAATTTTAAGTAGTAAAATACTAACAGTTTTAGAAACATGCTTATGTGCAAGTTATATGGACATCTAAGTCATACTACTGGATTACATTTTTTCAATGTAAAACTAGAGTTTGGATGTCTTTAGAATTTGGCAGAGTAGCCCAACACAGTACCAAGTTACAAGTCTTGCTAACAAAAGAACTAACCAACAATATTGCTACAACAGCAGCAAAAAGAACACAAAAGAAAAATGTTGCATTCCAGCTGCTTCTGAGCAGCCAAGGATCAGTCTCTCAAGCATGCCTTGCATTTAGGAAGTTTAGGAAGGATATCGAGGTCCTGGAGCAGGTCCAAAGGAGGGCAACCAGGCTGGTGAAGTGACTCGAGCACAGATCCTATGAGGAGAGGCTGAGGGAGCTGGGGCTGTTCAGCCTGGAGAAGAGGAGGCTCAGAGGAGACCTCATCACTCTCTACAACTCCCTGAAAGGAGGTTGTAGCCAGATGGGGGTTGGTCTCTTTTCCCAGGCAACTTAGAAATATTGGCACTAACAGTCTGCTCAGAGGCAAGCTACTGCATAGCACCGGTAGTCTGGGATATTCAAATAATAGTGGCACTGTCAGCACAGTAATTATGTCAGTTACAACAACAGTTACAACTACACATATATTTTATATGTTGTATATAACCAATTGAACAGGTGGTTACATTAGTCTCACATGCAAAATACTTAAAAAAGAAGATTCACTGCCTGCATTTCTCTGAACCCTGCCTGAGGGACAGAACAAGGAGCGGCGAACAGACAACCCGTTTCAATCCTCACTCTCAAGATCACTGGCACTAGTCAAGGAAGGGCACCACAGAGACAGATCATGAAAACTGTTCCCAGGCTCTTTCAAGCTGATTTGGTTCAGAAACCACTTCAAAGGATTGTGGTTCAGGTGCACACCTCTTGGTTTTACTGTGGAGCTGCACCTACAAGGACCCTCTCCTCCTCACCTTCTCTGAAAACTCTCTCTAAAGATGGCTTGGTGCATACTGGAATCTGGCTGCATGGCTTTTCACCTGAGCATCTTTTACAGAAAAGATAAAAATAATCCTAATTTTTTTCTACGTACCATCTTAAGAATATGCTAACCAGCATTACACACAGCATCCAAAATACAGAGCCAGCGAATCAGAGCAAATAATCTAAAACTTGTAATACCGGTCTTTCAAAAGGGAATTTCCATTCATTACAACTAATGGATGGGAACCACAATCTTTTGATAGCTCAGTGGGCTATACCTAGTTCTATTCTGTACATTTCAGTTGTCTGAAGACTTCCTGCCCACGTTTATCTTCTTCATTTTGAATAGAAGGCCATGTATGAGTCTGAATATGCTGGACTGCTGCAGCTTCACTCTCTTTGTGGGGTCTGTGTTGCACACACTCTTTAGATTTGAGTTGTTTCTGAAAACCTGGAGGTTTGAGGGTTGCTACTGTTTCAAATTAAGCTGGAGCCTGATATAGGTCTGCAGTTAAATGCCAATCGTTTCTGTCAGTCTGTGGTAAGGGTGAGTCTGAAACTATTGACCAAAGTGAAAATGGATAAACTAAGATTCATTTATAGATTTCTGTAACAATGGAAAGCCATAAGGATTCTATATTTCATCTTGTTTACACTAGTTCATTTCTAGGACATGGAGAGCAAAAAGTAAGGCCTGAGACAGAGATCATGCTCCACCTTCAGTTACTAACAGTTTTGCCTGAGCAAGAACAAATTGGCAGGTGGTGCAGTAAAAACAGATACTTTTGTGAGAGCTGGTCAGATTTCTGCATACACAGGCACTAGCCAGAATTATACATGCAGTCACTGCGCTGCACAGTAACAGCTGATACCACTCAGCCCTTCTCTTCTTTTTCAGAATTTCCCTTGAGTGTGTGATCTCTACAGTAATGGCCAAGTACAGCTTGACTGTGTCTAACTCTAGTGTGAGTTGGTGACAACAATATTCAGGATAAAAATATTCTAATTCTGGCTTAACCTTGATCCACCAGACTGCATGACAAATATGCAGAGCAACAAATAAGTGCTTGGAGGGTTATAACTTATATCGACCACAGTTGACAGATATTTCAGTTCAGAAGGCCCCTAAGGATTCACACATAGCTAATGCATTGCCCCCTGAAATCTTGCTAGCAAGGACATATTAATTTTTATAACCACTGATCTTTCTCAGGACAGTTGTACATCTGGTGCTTTTATTCCCACCAGTACTTGCCCTGTTCAGTAGTTAAAAATTGTCAATATTGATAGCCCTTTAAAACTCCCCTGTGATTCTTAGCAGAACAGAAGAGCTTTGAACAGGATTAATGGCTTGAAAACTGTTAATCAATTGCATTAATAACTATCTGGATAGTAACCCTGGTATCACTGGTTGATTCCAGAATAATCTGGCTTCTTAATTACGAAGCTAGATAGAGTTATTGAAGAAATTACTCAACTCCATAAATACCTACAATTTAATGTGAAAGAAGTGTCAGAACCATCCACATATCCACGAGAGAATCTAAAGTGTCAGAATAGGATCAAGAAAATGGATCACTTAACCCATTTTTAGGTCCACTGATAACTAACTCACCCACACTACACCTGCAGCTAACAAACTGTAGCAAGGAAGAATGTCCTGCAAAAACTGGAGAGGAGGAACTGGTTCAGCTTGAGGAAAAGCAGCAACTGAGGCACACTGTGTGAATGTGGCTCACATACAAAAACTAAAAATTACAAATCAGACCAAATGTAAATGGTGCTTAAGAAATGGCACACACAAATTCTTCACAAATACTTCTCTAATTCTGGAAACCCCTCAGGGACTTGCACAAAAAACACACACTAAATGATAAATAGGGAAAACTCATCTGTCAATGGATTTATTTGCAAACATCATGCTTCATTGTCTCTGTCTTACAAATCTACACGTTACTTCATCCCACTACTATCATTATAAGGTTGCATGGTATTGACTAAGGTTAAATAGCACTCATTATATTTCAATCTATAAACTGAAGCCAATCAGCATGCCTTGATAGTTCACTACTCTAAATTCTCAATAGGATTGAATAATAGAGGAGAGCTAAATCAAAGCTAACTGCTTTAGCTCCAGCCAGTCTGTCTCCACTCAAAGCATCCATTCAGTTGGGAAGCACATCAAAATTTAGAGCATCGACATGTACTGTGAAAGGCTTTCACACTATGAGGAATCTTATACTCGTGGCTTGAAAGCCAATAATATGACACACAGCCTATATTTGCACTGTGCTACAGGAGAGCTCAGTTGCTGACTGCAGTGAAAAAGTATTTATTAGCCTATGAATTTTATTTAATAAGTGTGCACTGACATTGTGTTTGTTTTTTCTTTAAATGGAAAACATCAGAAGATTAGAAATGGTTAACAACTCTACTTTTTAATTCTACTTCCAACTGAGAGTCCAGAATCACAGAATAGTGATACAATTCTCCATCAAAAATCTGGGCCACACAGCCATATGGAACACAACACAGAACACTAAAATCTGTTTTCCTAGACAGTGAAATTAATAGGTTTTTTTCAGGCTCATTAAAGAAACTTCTATGCTGCTGGCAGCTTCGTATCTTAATTCTTGATATTTTCAGTGATAGCACAAAAGAAATGAGCATCTAAATTGCCTCCTTACTGTGGAATGACAACCATCTTGTTTGGACAAATTCTCATTGCTTTTAAGAAAGACCCTTGAGTAAATCAGAGATAGCGGAAGCATAACCCTGCTTTCTCTTTTGACCACAAGTTTAATTTCATTGCATATTCTTCATGAGGAGCACACACGGTTAAAGTAATGTATAGAGTATATTTGTTCCACTGTGTTTCCCTTTATGTTTGGAAATGTGAAAATCAAGTGCATTAGGTCTGTCCTGGTTTTTTTTGAGATTGGAGTCTGGTCAGATATACAATGTCACTGCACAGATGTTGTAGTGAATGCTCTTTGCAACATCTGTATTTCTTACAATCTTCTTGACAAAGCCTGAATATTAGTGAAAGAGATTACTCTTTCTCATTAATGTCTGGCAAACAGGAAGGACATGAAGAAGGCTGACCTTGAAAGGCTTTGATTTAACTGTTGACCTATGATTTCTTTTTACTTTGAAGAAGAAGGACTTCTTTTACTCCTACAACCTTCTGGCTGTCCCAGCATTGTCTACAGCCAGAAAGGATGAAAAGCCATTGCAGCTATGAAGTACATTTTGTACAGCAGTGAAATGCATTGCTGCTTGCAGAGTACCAATTGCTTCAGATTGCAACCCAGAGGCAAACACGGATCTGTGTTAGTACCTCTTATGTCACTGAGTAATAATTGTATCAGATGTGTCAGGTCAGAAGTCCAAACTAGCAGGGGGATATTTACATTGTAGTGATTTCCTCAGATCCTCAGAGGACATAAAAATCATGGAAATAACCTTGAGTTAGTGATGTGGGAACTCTTGTGCATTCATGAGTAACCAGTTCACAGCATGTTATAGTATAGATTATACCATTTCACCACAGAGAACTATGACAATTTTCAAAGTTTTTTACTATCCTAGCCAAAATAGGACAATATGACTGATTATATGATGTGTTTAGGGGAGGAGCTTCCAGCTGTAATTATGTTTGCTTAACATTTCACTTTCTTTGTTTCTTTATCAAAAAGTTCAGTATTTAGATTCTGAAACTCTTCTATGTTTTGTTAGGGTTTTTGTTATAATTAATTTGGTAATAATATTTACCTCTGTTCCACTTCTCTTCAGAAAGGTTCAGTGATTGAAACTTCTCTTACCTTTTGCTCTCTAAGTTTGCTTAAGCAAATCTAGGAAAGGAAGTTCTGTTTAGAAATTAAAAAGTGTACTAGCTGGCAATAGATTAAAAAATGCAAGTTTTCTTAACTATCATATCATCCTTTCAAAAGCAGCTTCTCTTCCTGGCCTACTTTTACACTGACTAACTCACATTTTCCCCATTCTAGTGCTATTTTCTTGTCTTGTGTTTGCTAATTGCTTGCCAATGGCTATGCATTCACTTTGCAGGAAGAAGGTTTTTATTGTGATTTGACTCATGCATACTACGGAAAAAATAATGTGAAAAGTGGAAAGTGCTTTTGCACCTCCCTTGTAGATTAGTCTTTTTCCAGATAAGTATTTTCTTGTGAGCTGATCTCATGCTATTCATTTAACATTTTTAATAGAAAAAGAACATAAATTTTGAGATTTCTGAGCAATTCTATTGAAAAGTGGTTAGATAGAATTATTCCCATTTCTTTTTGTCTCAGATTTGCTTTTGCGTGAATTGATTTTTGTTGCAGACCATCTATTAGATCCTGTTACATCTCACATCCCTTAAACTACACCTCCCTTTGAACTTCAGTTCTGAGTTGGGACCTTCATATCATATTCATATCACATCATATGTGTACTGTGCTATCATAGAATCACAGAATGTCTGGGGTTGGAAGGGACCTTAAAGATCACTTAGTTCCTATCCCCCTGCCATGGGCAGGGACACCTGCCATGAGACTACATTGGTGGCCACATCCAACCTGGCCTTCAACACTTCCAAGGAAGGGACATCCACAGTTTCTCTGGACAACTTATTCTAGGGTATCAACACCCTCAGTCAAGAATATCTAATATCTACTCTCAATCTACCCTGTTTAAGCTTGAAGCTGCTACCCCTTGTCCTATCACTACATGCCCTTCTAAAAAGTTTCTCTTCAGGAAGGAGGAAGGAGGTTCCCTACAGGCCTCCTTCAGGTACTTGAAAGCCACTGTAAGGTCCTAAAGCCTTCTCTTCTCCAGGCTGAACAACCCCAACTCTCTCAGCCTGTCTTCATAGGAGAGATGCTCCAGCTCTCCGGTCATCTTTGTGGCTTTCTTTTGACTCATTCCAACAGCTTCACATCCTTCTTGTAATACGGACTCCAGAATGGGACACAGTACTCAAGGTGTGGTCTCTCACAAAAGTGGAGTAGAGGGGGAGGATCACCTCCCTTGACCTTCTGGCCAGGTCTGTTTTGATGTATCCTGAGATACTACTGGCTTTTTTTGGATGCAATCTCACATTGCTGTCTCATGTTGAGTTTCTCATAAACCAACACCCCCAAGTTCTACTCTTCAGATATGTTCTCAGTCCATTCCCTGCCCAGGTGCAGGACCTTGTACTTATTGAATTTCATGCCATTTGCACAGACCCACCTCTCAAACCAGTCCAGGTCCCTCTGGATAGCATGTCCAGAGTATGTCAGCCAGATCACACAACTTGGTGTCATCAGCAAATGGCTGAGGGCACACTCAGTCCTACTGCTCATGTCACCAGCAAAGATGTTAAACATCACTGGCCTAGTACACACCCTTGAGGAATGCCACCCATCACTGGTCTCCATTTGGACATTGAGCCATTGACCACAACTCTTTGTGTGTGACCATCCAGCCAATTCCTTATCCACCAAGTGGCCCATTCATCAAATCCGTATCTTTCCAATTTAGCCACCAGTATGTTGTGTGGAATAGTGTGGAACACATTGCAGAAGTCAAGGTAGATTATGTCTTTTGCTCTTCCCTTGTCCACCAGTGTTGTGACCCCATCATAGAAGAGCCTGTGTAGGACTATGCTCTTAAAGATCACCAGCATTCCTAAAAGGCTGAGGCTCCTTTGGAGTCCTGATAAATTATTTCTGGGTACCAACAGTTTGAAAATGACTGACACTAGTGTGTGCTGTCTTTCCACATTACTGTGGCTTTCCAGTCATCCTTACCTTACATCATCATTCTTACTCCAACTGAGATAAATTTCCCAACGCATCTTATACTGAATACATGTTAGACACCTAAAAGACTTCTGTAAGATACACAGTTTTTCATGCAATGCATATTTTGAGTGGAACATTTTACCTCATTCTTGCCGATACTCTTCCTAATCTGAAATATATTTAGGGCCAGATGCACACACCTCCTGTCATTTGTCATCAATGACCTCTGAGAGGCAGTAAGATTTGCTCAAACAGAGGGGGTACAATGTACACACCTTATGTTTTCTGAAAATAGTAACTCGAAATATTTTCAAGACTGTGTTATTCTAGAGATTATACTCAAGAAATGTGTCAGATTTGACTCTCTGTGAAGGAAGCTTGCTGGCCATATGTATTCATAACATGTATACATCAGAACTCAAACACCTGCAACTCAGATACTTAAGGGGGTTGGATAATCCTTTAATGAATCTGATTCTATAGGATGAAGCTGAGCTGCATTAAGTCTAACTTCCATATGCTGTCTACCAATGCTACTTCAAGAGAAATTCTTGTCACATGTCTTAAATCAGCATTTGAGAAGTAGCAATAGAGGAATCTGTAAGATCAGAAGAATAATTCAGTGTCACCCTGAGAGCTGTCGAGCACAAAAAAGATACAACTCTCTTCCAGCACATTATGGGTACCATATGTGATATAAGTATATCATCACCTTCCAGGACAATGTCTAGTGCAGTACAAGCAATAGGAACCTTTCCCACCAATCTATTATTACAACTCATTAACTGCCTTCTCAGCTGTGATTGCAGACCTTGCATGTTTTCATTCCATGAATAATCAAGCTCTTACCTTTAATAGCACAAGATCTTCATTAACAGTGAATCTATAGTTCATTTGCTGAAAGTATTTGCTGTTGGTGCTGGGTTTAATGCTGTTGTTTAATAATAGGATTTCAAATGTGGTATAGGGCTGGTGAGTTAACTCCATGTGGCAAGGTCTATTGCCAGGGCATGAGTAGGGTGAAAGGTCTTAGGGCTACGGGCTGGAGAGACAAAGGTCAGTTGGCAAAGGTCAGGGTCACCTGTGGCTTATAAGCCTCCTAGGTAGCAGCCTGCAGCAACAGAAAAGGAGAAAAAGGGAAAGGCATCACCCCAGAGAAATTCAAAGATAGGGTTTGATCTAACATTACAATGAAGGGTTTTTACAGGACTTTTTCCTCCATACTATTCCTAGATGCAAAGCATGTTTAAACATCATTCTTATCGTGCTGTGGTTTTCCAAGAACTCAATGGAAGAGAACACAGATAATTGTTTTTCCATATGGACAGGAAAATATATGGGATGTGGCAAGTTTTGGATTACCACTCTGCAATATTACTCTTTCCAAACTGGATGGAAGAGAACACAAAGATATTTATAGTTATCACTAAACAGATAAGAGAGGGAGCTTATAGCAACCATATCTTCGAGAATAGTTTATAACAGAGGGGATTCTTTGGCTCTTCATAGAGCAGGCTGCTCATTTTCCCAAAAGACCAAAGGTACCAGTGGACTGTAACCAAATCTGGCATGTAGGCTGAGTTCCAGGGGTAATTTCTAAAGAGATGAAAGGATAAAGACATTTCCTGAGAAGAGCAGATGAAGGAACCTGCCTTTCTGCCTGAGACATAGGTAAGGAAAAAAAAGATCAGATTGCAATTTACTCTAAGATTTTGATAAATTCACAGCAACGTGCTTTTAGCTAGTGTGTAGCACAGGTGTATGGCAAGCCACAACTTCTTACAATTGCAATCAGGAGCCTGATAAACTTCTTAATGTGGCTGGATTGCATCCAGTGTAACAGCAGCCTCCTTCAGCTAGCTTTGTATCCAGATGCAGGAAAGTCATGTCATGCTTGTCATTCAACCACATTATGCCACCAAGTAAACTACAAGGGAACAGTTTCATAAATGTAAAAGGCCTGCATCTACCAGAAGCTCAGCATTATTCCTACCTGAGGTATGTTGTAAGAACTGGAAGAGAAAAGGAAAGAAGTTGTTCCCATCAAAATCTATGTCTTACTTTGACATGGGACCAAAACAGGGCTAAGAGACAAGCTGGAAAATTCTCATAATTGTGACAAAGTAGATGCAGTAGTAGAAAACATCTGCAACTATTTTAATTAAATTAAAAGATGTTGGGGACTATGATTTTATTGCAGTGCTGCCTGGACCCTCTCCGTGTAGTAAGCACTGGTGAGGCCACTCTTCTAGTGGCCTCTTCTAGTACTGTGTTCAGTTTTGAGCCCCTCACTACAAGGACAATGGGGAGATGTAGTGAGTCCAGAGAAGGACAATGAAGCTGGTGAAGGATCTAGAGCACAAGTCTTATGAGGAGCACCTGAGAGAACTAGCTTTGTTTAGTCCAGAGAAAAAGTGGCTGATGGAAGACATTGCTCTCTTATAGCAAGGTGGGGTAGGTCTCTTCTCTCAAGTAACAAGCAACAAGACAAGAGGAAATGGCCTCAAGTTATTAGAAGAAACTTCTTCACTGGAAGAGTTATCAAACACTGGAACACACTTCCCAGAGAGACTTTAATCACCATCCCTGGAGGTGTGTTAAAGATGTGTAGATGTGGTGCTTAGGAACATGGTTTAGCACTGGTCTTAGTAAAGTTAGGTTAATGGTTGGACTCAATGATATTGAAGGTCTTTTCCAACCAGAAAAATTCAATGATCTGATGAACTACAGCAGAATTAGTGTGCAACCTCCTTACAAAATACAAAGCATCTTACATACACAACATGCACCCACCTTCATAGCTATAGGTCTTTCTTACTCTCACTGCCATTGGAACCTAGGCTGTTTTTCTGCATTTAAATTTACTGCTGCTAAACAAAGACTTCAGTGGTGACCTTGAGTTCCTCGAGAGAAACAAGTGCTTCAGCAGACACATGAAAAAAGATCAGAGCCTATCTACATATCAAGATGAGGGATATAGATGAATAATGAAGAGTAAGAACCAGAAGGTTTTACTATCTTGCTGGGAGGCTACAAAGGACCATAATGGCCCTCAGCATATGTCAGAGACAATATTGGTGTATGTCTCCATTCTGTGATCTTAGACAGAAAGGGAGTACAGAAAGACTCAAACAATTTATATGAAACCAAAGATGAAAGACAAATTTTATTCAGGTGAGAAAACCTGATCTTTATTTCTGCATTCAAAGACATTGAAAGTTTGTTATTTAAAGATCAGTTTATTTGGGGAACTATTCACTTCCCCTTATAGGACAGACTGAAAAAAAAATTGTTCCATCCTACAGGAAGCTTTCAAGGAACAAAAATAGCTGAAGAAAAGCATCAAGGAATAACTCTTATACGTTCCTGAGTGGAACAAGGGCAAAGTTAAGCAGAGGAAGAAGGATGATCCTTCCCTGAGGATGGATCCAGGGAAGCATCAGAAAATGCAGAGAGCAGAATGGAACTGTATGTGGGGGTTCACAAGATTTGGGAAAAAAGCATCACCTTGCCATGGTTCTTTTGCTCAGCTAGCAAAGGACAAAAAAAAAAAAAAAAAAAAAAAAAAAAAAAAAAAAAAAAGAGAGAGGAAAAAAAAGCAATATCTATACAGTCTGTCAGCCATTAACTGCCACATTTGTGATCATAATACTTGACCAATGACTGATTTGATTGCAGCTGGATTGAAAAACTAGCTGGTATTGCTGCCAGCTGAGATAAGCAGCACTATTCATGTGGACACATGTGGCTGAGTAGTGGTGAGGTGTGTTCTGAGGCCAGTGAGCAGCAGCTGGCTGTTGATAGGAAACCCACAAAATGAGAAGTGTTGCTGCTTAGATATCATCACAGCTGCCACACAAGAAATTTTCTTCTGTGCTGCACAGCAGTGCAGTGTGAACCATGACAGGAGAACATCAAAACATCAAGGGGGTAGAAGGGTATAGGTTTAGGCTCTATGCAGGATGCTGTCAAATACTAAATGGAAGGTTAGGATGAAAAATTAAATCCAGAATTGTCTTAGCTTCAGGAGATGCACCTGAGAGTGGTTCCAACTCTCTGGAGACATTTTCATCCTCCATGTCCAAGTACCTGATACAGGAATCTGGCTGCTGAAATGGTTGTTACATTGTGCTTTGCAAGTCTTGCTGGGGAGACTACCAGCTTAGAAAGCCTTTCCCCACAGCAGGCTTCTGCACAACCTCATGGATCTGTAACTACAGTTGCTGAAGCAGTTGATAGCTGTACTAGGTTGGCATTCATTCCCATATGGGATGAGAAGGCGTTGTGATGCACACTCTGCCAGTGTTTATCACAAGTGCTTGCTGATGACAGATAAACAGCAATACCTTTTCCCCTCAGTTTCCTGGTTTGTTTCGGGGGAGAGGGGCAGAAAGAAGGAAGTAGGTAAGGGTAGTTTATGATTTAGTTGAAAGTTATGGATTAGAGCATGGTTTTTACTTCCTGAATTGCATACAGAGTTAGGTACTGGAAACAACATTATAAAATATATAATAGATTGGAAAACTTGGGTCATTCTTCCAAGCAAGGAACTTCACTGTACTTGCTTTTAACGGCTGGCACTATCCCTCCCTTTTGACAGCTAAGTCCCTTACTGTTGACTGCATAAAAGGAAAGCATTAAAAAAAATATATCAGTATATAGCATTATATATATCAATATACTATATAATAATATAATATATACTGATATCAATATATCAGTATATAGCAGTATATAGCATTAACAGGAGGGAGATGACGGAGGGAGAGAGAAATTTTTAGGAATGTTAATAATTTATATGTGACATGAAGTGAGGAAGAATGTTTTGTGTTTCATCCATTTCTTCCTGAGCAGTTCTCACATTATCATCCTGGTCCCAGCTAAAATGAATGCTAAATATTTCTACTAGTCAATAAACTTCACTGAGTTTCAGAGCATTTTCAAAATCCAGTTCTTACTTCAAGAAGTGATGTCTCTCTTTCCCAGAAAAAATCCCAGTGGTTTTCACCAGGACAACATCCCAAATCTGGTTTGACTACTATTACTAAAAGGAAAACAAAGTTAGGGAAAGTGTGTTATTCATTAATTGTATTAATAAGTCACAAATAATTCATAATGATATGACTGGTTGATGTGATGCACCATGCATGCTACTTCTGAAACGGCATAAAAACTATATGGATCAGACAAAGAAAGGTGAGAAGCTGACAGTAGTGGTTAGAAGAAATAAAAATCAGCCAATAAAAATCCTGGAATAGGACTTAAAAAAAAATCTATTTTGGTTTTGAAGGATGATAAGTAAATTGTAGTTTGGTTTTGGCCTTATTTTATAATTGAAGATCAATTTTAAATGCCACAACATGAAAAGCAAAGCATTTAAAAATTTCAAGTTTACTTTCTATTAGTTAGCTTTCAAATGTTTCTTGAAGAGAAGTTGGGAAAATTATATTTGTCAAAAGAGACAGTGAGAAAAGCAGGTAAAAATAATATGAATAGGAAACTTGAAGCTAGGTCTTCTTTTGATCGATTTATCTTTGGGCTTTAAAAACCTAAGACCCTCTTCTTTTTTAGGCAATGAGCAACTTTGATTGATGATTCTAGTTTCAATGTACTTTGTGTTTCAATATACTTTGGCTTTGAGTATTAAAAAAACAAAACAAAACAAAACAAAACAACAAAAAACCACTTACTTCAGCTCAAGCCACTAACATCTACAGCATAACCCTCTGCCAAAATGTAGAAAGGCTAATGTCTGCAATGGGGTAAAGGTTGTATTTAAAAAGAAACTAAATAAAGACCTTAGACCTGGACCGGAAAGATATTTTGATTCTTAACTAGCATTGTCTCTGTGCAGGGACAAAGAAGTTCATGTCAATTTGTCCATATCAACAAAGTGTAAGTCATGCTGCTAGAAAGATTCGGTTATCTCCATGCAGATTACAAAGGGTATTTCTTTTTATTTAAATCAAGGGTAGTAAGATGTGCAAGTACTAGTCAGCTTTACTAAGGATGGAAACTTGGCATAGGCTTTGTGCCTTAATTACATGAGGCATTCACTGCACCTCCCAGTTTAGATGACTTAGACCCACATACCCAGAGCTGTAAGTGCTTCACACTAAAAGAGCTGATGGAAATTTATAGAAGTACCTGAAGTCCAGGATTTTTGTCAAGTTGTACAGGCAGACTCATGCACATACCTATGTTGGACCTGTAGAGCCAATCCCCAAGGAGTTGTTCATGGTGACTGAATTTGATGTAGCTGTCCTTTAATTATCTACGACCAGTCAGGAAGAGCAAGCTAATTTTGGACATTATGCCAGAACTGACTGAAGCAGGGACTCAAGCCATTCAACGTTACACTGTCAGTTGTGAAAGTTAAACACAATATAAAGTGTTATAGATAGTGTCTACTCCTTCTCTATCCAGCAGCAATGGGATACTTGCCAATGGCTTCAGTGAGTGGGAACTGGAGGTCCCATTCTCCAGGTCCAATTTCTGCAGTTGCATTTATGAGCTCTATCTACGAATAAGCAAGTCAGGTTCTCATTGACAACTCTTTTTTTTTTTTTTTTTTTTCCCCAGATAATGGATATTGCATGCTTCCTATCCACTATTCCAAATAAATTGCAAAGCTAAGAAAATTTTATCACAGCTTGCAGATAATGAGAGGTGTCTTGCATTTACAAACTGGCTTTCAGGTTCTGGAAGCAACCAAAAGTACAAAGAGATACGTGTTGCAGAACAGCTTAACCATTCTGAAAGCAGGTGTTCCTGATAGCTGATGTTGCACAGAGCAACTACACTGCTTCAAAAGTTATTGCAGTTGGGAGCCCCAGTGCTTGCTGAGGGAACCTCTTACCTTCTGCATCAATTTGCTGTTGTTTTAGTGGTATCAATAATAGCTAACAGGTGGAAAACCTTTTTAAAAGCTTTGACAGACTGACTTTCAAAAGTTAATCCAGCTAAGGTAGAAATCAATCTACAGGTGAATGAAATTCTGCTTTTGGAGTTTGTTAATTACTGATGCAAATACTGCCAGGTAGTCTGATCCAGAAAAAGGGCTACATGTTTAGTGGGAGGCCACATTTGTGCCTTCTGGCTTTTAGGATACATAAACCAAAAATTATTATGAGTACGCTGGTTATTACAGAAGAGGTGAAACTTGCTCACTGATTTATGTTCTGTCAAAACATGCCAATTCAACAAAAGCAAAATACTTAATTTGGAGTTCACTGTGTTTCAGTTTTACAGTGTAATGACTGCTTTTTGTATTAGGCATCCTGCTTTCTATTTAAAAAAAAAAAAAAAAAAAAAAAAAAAAAAAAAAAAAAAAAAAGTTAAGCATTGTGGTAACAGTGAAATTAACAAAGCAATAAGTAATTCTTAAATTGAGCTTTGTTTTGCCTTATTTCATTTGCCAATTAGTTTGATTCCAATCCCTCTTGATGAGCTGTACTTCTGGCATCTGGTCATCATATTTTTACTGGGGATATTTCCAAACTCAGAGAGTCAGCATGTAAAAAGCCATCTTCTAGTTGGTTGGTTAGTACATCTTGTCTTGTCACAGGTTTTTTTAGTGGGTAAAACTCCCTAAACTTACAGTTGCCCTATTGCTAAAAGGGACTGTAAACAGTCTACTTTGCTTTGAAATTCTAATCCTACACTAATTTTATTTTTTAGTGCCACTAAAGCATAGAAATTTTTTCAAACAAACTTTTAACTAGGAGCAGCCTTTTTCATGAGTAGTATTTATAGCATCTATTTAAACCTATTGAAGTTCCATTCTTCCACCTGACAAGCTTGATGGATTCACACATACTACATTTCCTGATAGCTGAACATATTTTGTGGCAGCTTTGTGCTGCAGTCTGAAAATGGAAACTCCTGGTGATAGGATCAAAGCCAGAGGGGGAAAAAAATCTGCACAGAAAAAAACTGTCTACTTAAGAAACCATAGAAAAATTGAGGTAGGAATATGGTCAGCAGTTGACTGAGTACCCTGCACCAGGAGCTGAGATTCGGAATCCTTTTCTTGCTGTGGAAATATAAGGAAGGCTCTACAAACCTTGGAGGTACAATAATGTGCATTGAACAGTTCACATTAGAGCAAACATCTACTTCTAATAAAAATCCTTCTCTCTGTGCAAAAAGCCTGTGTGGATGCTGCATGGGATTTGCAGCTTCCTATAACTCTGAAATTTGCCCAGCAAATAAACTACACTGTGGGGTACCTGTGCAGCTCACCACCCTCACAGATCCAGAGGCTTCATTTTGCCTTACCTAAGCCTTGCAATAGGATCACAAAGACCTGACATGATAGATAATTTTAAAAAAGCTAAGTGATTACTGTATTTGCAGTTTTACCTTTTTTTTTTTTTTTTTTTTTTTTTTCTTCAAAAGCCGTAGACTGGCTAATAAGGCTGAAATAGTTGTGGGACAGCAATTAGCAAACAAGTAACGCAGCAGTTCTTAAATGGGCTTCCAAATGGTGTTTGCTATAAATGTAGTGTAATGTGTGCTGCGAACAGAGAAAGTTTTACACTAGTGTTTTTTTCATGTGCTCTAGTGAGTAGATCAACTGTTTAAAGAAGTCAAAAAATATTAAGGGGTATATATTTGTGCATGCCTATAGTTAGTGTTCACCAATATCCTTCTAAGTATTTCAGATTATTTTAATTTATTTATAAACTTGCATACTCTGGAAATTTATTAGTCTGCATTCCACTTCCAGGAACAAGTTCCAAAGAGCTCCAGGAGTACAGAAGAACATGAAGGAAACTGTTGCCTTCAGACTGACTAGAGGGCCTATAAAGTCATGCCACAGAATAAGAGGTATTATTATCTGAAAGAGGAAACAGTTGTCAAGGACAGCAGAGAGCTGTTCACTTTTCAGAGGCATGATGCAGCAAAACTTTTTGAGGGAAAGGTGAAGGCCCATGCAATCATCCAAATTAGGGTCTGAATATGAGAGATAAAAGTCACAGAAGTCAGGTATTAAAATGAATGCTAAAAATTAAGGAAATGGTATTCATGGTCACTCTTCATGAGAACAGTAAGAACTTAAACATTCTGGCTGTTGCCTTTCTCACTTCCATGCTGAAATCCACGAAAAACTCAAGGAAAATAACATTTTTCTTGAACCATGCAGATATATTTTTAATGTCATAGAACAAAAATATCTACAGTCCATGCCTGAGTCTGTCTTTGAGCCAACTGTACAATTTCCATACCTGCATTTACTTCTCAGTACACAGTCTAAGGAGTAAAATGGTAGAATTCCTTACCCATCAATGAAAAAATAACTTCTGGTAATTCTGGTCATTTCAAACTTTCAGGCTACACCCTTATTTTTTTTTTTTCTATATATAGAGACAAGGATGTTTTGAAGAAACCACCTATAGACCCATACCTACACAGAGACAAGCACCTTTTTTCATCCATCTGCATTTTATTTTCTGAACAGTGATTTTCTAAACAAAAAATAGATAATACTTTCACTTTAGTTAAAATGCAGTTTTGCTTTTCCAGCATTGACTAGGAAGCTGCCTTCAACAATGTAACCAATGAAAATGAGATAGAAAAGGAATCTCAAGAGACAATCTTGTCCAATACTTTTTTTTGAAGCAAGAGAAACATGCTTCCACCGTTCAAGTCAGATGTTTTGTCTTCCTTTACTTTGTTCAGTAAAATGCATGGTACTATAATACTTCAGGGAGAACAGCAGAAATAAATTATCTCAGATGCCACGTAAGAACTGAATTACAGGATGTACTCCTATACAAACTCCATTCTTTGGAGATGACTATGTAGTGAGAGCTCATGTCTTGTTGCTAATTGTCCTGCAGTGCTTGTTTGGTCCATTTCTTTCCCACTCAAAATTATTCATTGTGAAAGATGAGGTCCACTTTCTCTGTTTCCTTGTACCTTTCCAAGCAAAGTTTATGTAATATTCACAATACAAATGGCTATAGAAATTGGAAGGCAGAAAAAAAAAGCCTTGAAGGTTTTAATTCAAAGCGGAAGAAAATGCCATGGCCCTTTTTTTTTCTGAATCTATTTGTGGGGAGAAGGACAGAAAGGAAGTGTTCATTTTATTCATTTCATGCCCTTCATTCAGAAGACTAGCATCTGTGATAGCTATTGCTACATCCAACTTGATAGCAGCATGACTTGTTGATTTCTGTTTTACTACCTCTAGGAAGAATTTACTCCCTGACAACTATTTTGGGTCTCCTGATCCTCAGAAGAAGTTGGTTTCCTTCGGTGTCCTTCACACTTTATATTGTTTACGTCCTACAATTTTGTCAATATAAAAAACTATTTAAAATTGCACCAAGCCTTCTGAAACCCATCCCTCTGGCACAGTCTTTTCTAAGAGACATACAAAGATTGAAAAGTAGTAAAAGAAATTGTGTCACCTTTAATTAGAAAGCTAATACCCATCTGAGTTGTGCTCCCTACACAGAAAGAGGAGTTGGAATTGATGATTCTGATGGGTCCCTCCAAACTTGGCAGATACTATGATTCCCAGAGAATTCAAACAGAAGTTTTAGTCAGTTCTTCTTCTTCATGGGTGATTATATATGTTCTTGTTTATACATCTGAAGCCAAACAAATGTGTTCATGCAATACTACAAGAGCTGAGTAGCTTGATAGCTCACCTTTTACAAGGTTTACCTCTAATTAGAAAACAAAGAATGTCATTATAAATATGCCCTTGTCACATGAGAAGACTGGAAGAAAAGTTGCTCAGCTGCCTGTTTTTTGGAAATACAATACTTTCCATGAACTTCATTTCACCTGTGTTAACATCATTGGTGTCAGGTAGCTGGCAAATTATCTAGTAAGTCATAATTAACCAACTGCTTTATAAAGTACCAAGACTACTGAAGCAAGGCTAACTGTACATACCAATTAAATCTAAAAATTATACATTCTACATATCTTTTCTCATAAGACTCACAAAGAAGACATGGGAAGTGATGTGCTTAGATGCAGAAAGGGCTTGTGACATTTTCAATTGAAATATAAATATTAAGTAAAATCAGTCAAGCAAGAAGGAATTTATTGCACGTTACACATTTAAAGTGACACTATTTGAAGAACTGCTGCTACTACCAGTAAGAGTGAAACCTAACTACTTCTCTACTACTCATTGAAGCAGTGATAAAACATGCAATGTGATATTTCATGCATGTCCAGCTAACACATTTGTAATTGTGCATCTGTACATAGCAGCCTATTAGTAGTTTAATGCTCTTCCAAATTACTATGAGTCTCAAATAATTTGTTTATCTTCAGTCTATGACTGAATAATTGGTATAGAAGTCAATGGAACTAGTTTAAACATGCTGAGACTATGGCCCAAAATTAATCTTAGCTATTCTGGTAAGAAAACTATTCTCATCAATAAGTAGACTGAAAAAAAAACCCAACCCAAACCAAAACAATCTTACAGCACACAGAGACAAAATCAAGGTAACTTCCCAGTTAAAGATGCACCATTAATTACATAATAAGAGACTAAGTACAAAGATATCACAAAATATTTTTAAATAATCCATTGTCTTAATATAGACCCAGCATATTTTCTTCCTGCCAGATTTTGTGCAGAGGTAAATGGGTTATTATTGGCAGCCCATGCCAATATTTATTTTTGTAAGTGTCTTTTTTTTTCTACAATGCAAAGCCTCACCAAATGGTACTTAGTATTTGGAAAACACAGTAATAAGAGCTTAGCAAGAGGATGAAAGAACTCTTCACAAAACTGTGTAGGAGTAGCTATTTATTTCAGTAGCTCTATGTTACTGGGAAAAGACAAATCCAAAGACCACCTTTTGAAAGGGATTTGTATCTTGCCTTTCCTTGAACAAATATAATTCACACCTTATCTGTCCATCTGTAGGATAATGCCCAAAGCTGATCTGTGCTTGATGTGCAAATGCTAGGTCTATCATTTGCATGCACAAGTGATATGCAGAGACCCATTTGCACTTACATATGTAGAAGATGACATTTGAAAAACTGGCTCCTAGAATCATTCCTTCTGTGAATGTTATGCAGCCATCTGTACAAAAGTAGCAACCAAATACTTTGCCATCAGCAGTGTTAGACTTTCATATATGAATGGTTGAGAGAGTTTTCTTGTACAAACTTCATTTCAACAGAAAACTGTTTTTCCAAACAATACATTTTTTTCAATATAATGTTAAATGTGTTCGTGATTTTCAGTTGAATCCTTCTTTTTTTCACCATTGCCAAATTTGATTGACCCAATACATGCTAAGCATGTTCATGCCCTGGGACTCAGTTTTCTCTGTGGTGCTATGACCAGAGATCCTAGTGACACATCCTAGCAGCTCAGCAGAGAAGTGTGATCTCTTGAGGGACTGTAGCTTGTCAAAAGGAACATTACCTTAGATAACACTACATCATTTTTGGAGGAAAAAAAAAAAAAATCAACGTTCTTTTTCTTACCCCACTTCTAAAAGCATTTTAAAAAATCCAACAGATACTGATTTTTCTCTCCAGTCCATTTCAGTGAATCTGAAAATCCAAACTTGCCATAAATGATGCATCATTCTTCCAGATGGGAACTGCTCTAGGTCAAAGGTCATTTTCAGAGAAAAATATTGTGACAAACTGTCAAAAATATTATCTTTGCATTAAAATCAGTGCAAAGTCAGCTGCCCAAGCTAGGTACGACCTGGTCAGTACTCTGCTTTCAATGAAGTATGTTGCAATGAGAGGCATGAAGGGAATGATTTCTGATGATGAGAACCACATACAGAATCCATGGGTCATGAACTATGCAAAATACTCAGTATGCTAAATCTGCTGGGGACTGCACTGTTGAGACTCTCCAGTATACCCAGTTAAAGATATCAAACACACACGCTGCACGTTAGATTGCAGCTGACTCAAATAGCCTAAACACAAGTGATGGCCAGTGGGAGAACTCATCAAAGAGTCATGAAAACAAGAGTGGCAGTTTCCATAATCTGCTGGAATAGCACTCATACTACAACAGGTTTTCCCTGCCTCCACACACTGTGCCAGAGAAAGTGGAAGAGTAACTTCTATTTGTCATATTGGTCTGTGTAAGTGCTCATTCCATGTTATCTTTCCTCAGTGTGTTATGAGACTGAACTTGTCTGTGCACACATATACACATGGATAGATTTTTTTTTTTTCAGTGAAGCATTATCAGTTTTATACTCAATCTTCTGCTGGGGAAAACCAAACCAAAACATAGCAAACAAACAAACCAACAAAACCCAAACAAACCAAACCCAAAAAGCAGCATTTTACATTTTACCCATATATTTAGGGCACACTTTGCTTTCAGATATGTAAATACTGGTATCTGCTGGACAAAACAGAATTTTATCCATGAATTGTAAAAAAAAATTATTTACTATTCCCAAAGAAGTGTTGCTGCAAGCCAACACTTTGTAGAAAGAGATGTTGAATTAGACTTTACCTGAAAAACCTCTCTGGAGAACCAACATGCTCCTTTTAGGAGGAGATATTTAAAATTTTCCATTAGAGCTTTCCCTTGCTTTCACATCTTGCTTTGCTCCTTTCAAGAATAGAGAATGCAGAAAAAAAGCAATCTTATCACACGTTGTAAGTGCTTTATTCTGACATCCTACTTTCATAGCATTTCATATACACTTTCTGATATGGTGAATTATTTGCACAGCATGCAAGACAAAGACAAACCAGGATACAGATACCAGTGGACTAGGGATTTTCTTTTTGTATATATTTAAAAAATGCTTTTTGGGGCCCAGTCCTCTACAAGAAGCTGAAGTCACCAATACTTTTTTTTTTTTTTTTTTTTTTTTTTTCCTACCTGAAACCTTTCTAAGTCAGGTTGCAGTGAAAAAGGACATCAGGTAGATGATAGTTTTTATGAAATACATGTTTAACATCGCTCCTCCCTCTTCATGTTTTCATCTATTTCCATAGAAACAGAGATGGAAATGGACCATTAGCATATGAGTCAATTTAAATTACCCATAGTCAATTTGTACCAGTGAAAAAAAGTCCTTGAATTAAGGAAAACAGAAGTTTTATAATTATTCTTTTAAAATGTATTTTTTTAATGTATTTTTCTGCACCTGCCAGGCTGAAGAACTGTGGAACTGCCAGGCTGGGTCTCTGTGGAACACAGTCACAAAGGCACTTGGAGCCAACAGGGAAGCAGGAGGAGGATGAGAACTCCAGATCACATGCAACAGCTGGAAGTAAAAAGCAAAACAAAAGGCAGATGAAACGTTGGGGTTCTAAAGCCTCAGCACTAAAGTGCTAATTTAAAACTGCATAAACTTGTTGTTTAAAGAGCATCTTTTTAATATCTTTGTTTGAAAACCAAATTCTCAAGTCTCTTTTAACAACTGCAGCCATAGCTTTTAGGGATTCACTCTCTTTGGAAAGGTGCAATTAAAGGAAAGAAACAGCTTTGTAGGTCATGGGGATACTTAGTTACTAATCATGTAACCAGTACAGTCTACCCCCAGAGACATACAAGAAGGATTTCCAAAGTATCTTTTGCTATGTAATTGCAGGGCGCTGAGCTGTAGGAACGTTAGCCTCTTGAGATGATGGTTTAGCAGCATGGTACAGATGCAGAACCTGGCATTTCTTTTATTGTGGTGAAGCTCCATTGCTATTAATGACATTACTCCTGCTTTCTAAGCATGAGAAGCTTCCTTTGTGGGAAATCAGAGCAATCAAAACCAGTTTTGCAGTGGCTGTTTTCAAGCTCAAGTGTGCATGTGTTGTGCTCTGTTTGCACATCACGTCAACGTCTTTGCTCTTGTGGCTTTGTAGGCAGTTGGAAGTCTACCTGTTCTTTGCAGAGTTCATGTCCACTGGACAAGGCTTTAAAAGCATCAGCTAGAAGTTTCTGCTGCAAAATCATCCTTCTGCTTGAAGACAGAGCAGCAGCATTTCTGCATAGCTGTTTGGATGCCTAGGGCTCAGTTGCTTCTCTCTGGATGAGTTTCACTCCTCCCACAGATGGTTAAAGGATGAAAATCACATGCTTTGGTGCTTGAGTTTGGGGGTTTTTGTTTGCTTCTTTCTTTCTTTTTGTTTGTTTGTTTGTGGGTATTTGGGTTTTTTGGGGTTTTTTTGTTGGTTTGTTTTTTTTTGTTTTTTTTTTTTGTTTGTTTGTTTGTTTTTTTGGTTAAGGGTTTTTTTTTTTTCAGGAATTCTGCCTGATTCCTACAGTGCATTGATATAAAGGTCACATTCCACCAGCTTCTGCCAGAGAATTCTCTGAATTTTGTTCCTTTTTTCAAGGATACACAATGACGCAGTACATTTGCCTTTAAAATGTTTCAAGTTTGGGGACTTTTTTTTTCCTCCAAAACCTTTACCTTTGTAAAGTATTTGTTGATTTGTCTATTTAGCTCCACTGTTTCAGTATTTAGTCTTCAGCACCAGGCTGAGTACTTTTTTTTTCAGTCTCCACAGCGCTCAGAAGCGAAAAAGAACATCATGTTCCTGTGCAGTGCTCAGAACACATGCTTCACAGCTTTGCCAAGTTTGCAGCTGACCACTTGGCCTAGATTGCAAGAAGACTAATTTTCAAAATTTACAATCGTTTTTTTAAATGTGTGCCAGATAGGCCGACTCACTGTGAGACTTCTTTGATTTTATTGACGTTTAGAGCCTCATCCAGTTCTCATTGAAGTCAATGGCTGTATTGCCAGTCCTTGTAGAAGGGCCTGGATAAATCTCTAAGTGGGCAGAACCATACCCTTTCAGCTATTTTGTCCATTGAGAAATTAAAAAGATCACCGACCCCCACTCTGTAGTGTTGTATAATGGCCTTTATCCCGGATTTTAAAGGAACTGCATGATCTTTATAGATAGCTACCAAACTAAAGGTGGCAACTGACAAATTCCCTAATGTTAAGTCTTTCATGGAAACAGCAGGACTAATGGTGTTATTTTGTTTACTTTTTCCCAGAAATAATGTGTGCTTTTTAAAGTCCCAAGTCCTGCTTGCTGAACGCAGTGTCTTCTCTAGGTGAAGGAAGTGCATGAACAAGCAACTGTTAAGCATCTAAAATACTATGATGTGATTATACTAGCACAAGTTTTAAAACAGTGGAAGTAAGCATAACTCAGCCCTAAAATGTTTTGATTAGTGTTTAATGTCTGAATCAATTTCAGACTGAACATTTCAGTTTACAGAAACAGACTACTGAAAATCAGTCTTTGCAAAGATAAAAGCATAAGCTAAGAAACTTAAAATTCATATGACATTAGAGTTTGTAGCCAACAACAGCATCCAATCTGCATCACAAAAACAGCAGGGCAGCAAGTGTTCATATATGTACTTGTATGTATATGTTAGAACACAAAAAAACCTCAAATTCATGCAAAAAGAAAGAAGAAAAAAAAAAATAACAGCAAGACGGTTTAGGGTCTTTTGTTCCAATTACTCACCAAACTATTGAGGGGCAATGAAAGCAAAGGAAGCTGAGTAATTTCTCTCCCTGCTTGCTAAGGAGCTGCATTCTTTCCAAAAATGTGAAACAGCGTAATATAAGTATGGTATATGAATGGAGGAATGAAGGAGCTAAGATAGACTATTCACTAAAAGAAAAGGATTTTTGTGAACACTACTTTTCTCTCCCCAAATCAGTGTTACCCTTCATCTCTGGAGTCATTATAAGAAAGCACATAGAACAGACTGAAATTAAGAAGATAATTTATTAGAAGAGAACAAAAGAATATTTGTCCTATAAAAGAGCTGATGCTTCTGCTTCTCTTCCTATACTTCTGGTGAAAGAACACAAACACCCAATAATTCCAGTGCAGCTGAAGTTGTAATTCCCACAACTTTCTGGTATCTGGATTCAGGATTGCTTGGGACCCTAGAATCCTTGAATTGGTAGATCCCAATGCATTTTAGTTGCTACTGGACTGTTCACTCCTGAAGGTTGTTGGAATAACATTCCAAAAAAAAAAAAAAAAAGAGAGAGAGAGAGTTGCCTGCTGCAGGCAGAAAAGGATATGGCTTGTCTGAAGTGGAGCTAAACTAGGGCGATATATCAATACAAGTTTTTAATAGTGATGTCTATAGGAATATGAAATGCTACACCAAATAGAAGTGTGGGAGAACCACTTATAACAGTATTGCTCAAGGCAGAGAATATGCTATACAGAACAATTTTTGTATGGAAAGCATGAATAAGAAGTATAATGGGTCCTTTGCATCCCCACTCTCACCACAATCTAACATAATTGAAACTGCATTGTTAGAGAAACTGGTAAAAAGTACAGAATGTGTTTCTACATTTCTGTTAAGGTAAGGGAAATGTTATGAAATCAGTCAAGAGAAGCACTAAATCTAAAATCAAGCAATTATGGAAGAAGTTATGTTAGACTGCAAGAGGAAAGGAAGAACAGGCTTTCCTCTAAAAAATGAGCAAGGAAAGAACAAAAATCTGTTACTGTGAACGTTAACATTTGAAAGTTTTCTATCTAAAATGGCCTTTATTTCCAGGTGCATTGTTTCCCAATGAGGAAACAAAGACAGTCATAGGAAGACAAAGAGATCAGACTAGCTCAAATAAAATGAGAAAAGTCAAAACCAGGAAAAGCAATAGCCCAGGACCCCAGGGCAAATATCTTACAAGGTAGATTAGAGTCATACAATGATGCTAGACCTGTTTTCCCTTTCCTTTGCTTTGCCTTTGCTTTCCTTGCTCCCAGCACACTCATCTCCCTTCCCACCCTTGTCCCAGCTAGGCAAAAGAAGACAACTATAATGAGAAGGACCAAGCAATAACTCTTCATGAACCACTATATCTAGGTATCCACAAAATCTGTAATTTTTTCCAGACTTTATACCAGAAAGGCAAAATATGAAAAGAAAGGAAATCTGTCTCAGCTACTGGGGTTGATGTAGTGCCTAGCTGGTGGAGCAGTCATTGGTTATTTATAGTATAATATCATTCAAAGGGTTTGTGTGGACCAAAGTCTTGTAATCGTAGGTGCTATGCAAGCACATTGTAAGGTAAAAGGAGTGTCATGTGGATTTGATAACCAGTGAGAAGAGCAGGGAAGCATTAACTAGAATACACCCTAAAGAAAGAGGTTGAGAAACAGGTCTCAAGTCACAATTTCTGCTTGAGACAGCAATGACCATGTCAGTTAGACAGATGATACTGTCCACAGGCTTAGCAGCACATTTAGCCAGTTCAAATCCTTGTCTGGACAAAAGTGGCTCATATGGGCAGAGAACCTGATGAAGAAAACTGCAGGCTGTGAAAGTGATAGAGGCAGCATGGGTGTGCATGCATGGGGGGAGGTTATGTCATCTTTCTTTGGTTTTGCTTCAAATGTTTCTTTGCTGTTTCCTCCATTTCTTTACTGACCACTATATAAACAACAGCACCAGAAGTTCATAAGGGACAGTACTTCTGCTTAACTAGCCTCTGTGTGCTATGTTTCACAGGCTAAGTTAGGGTGTAGGCCCAGTATCAATAGCTTTTACTTATTTCTTGGAAATACACATGTGGGACAGGAGTTCTGGGCTGCAGACCTAGCAAACAGAGATGTGAGACTACTGGAGCACGCTAACTACACCCATGAAAATGTAGACTGCATAAAAACATTCTAGGGCACTGCACCAGGAATTTGGTTTGCCCCTACAGTCAGCTGGTCTGTACTTAAGTCATGCTGCTGATCTTTAAATGGAAGCATGAACCTAACTGCAGGATAAAGAGAACTAGCTACAGAATGCAACAAGACAATCCATCCCTCTGAAATCACAGTTGAAGGAGCAGTGGTGCTTTTATTGATCATGCAATCCCCTTTTTACTAATATTTATTTAAAATTAGTCAAATTTATCTCCCAGCTTATTTGTAACAATGGACTTCTGACTCCTATAACAGAAGCAGATAAACGCTCAATTAATAAATGAATGGTTATGTTTCTGAAATATTACTCAGGCTAACAATTTGCTTGGAAAGAGGCTGATTAAAATCTAAGACACAGAAGGGGAAATTGTTACAAGTTCCTTGCTTAAATTTTTACCTTCAGTGCTGCCTCAGATAATATTCATACATTGCCCAGTGAAAGAATTCCAGCTTCTCTTTCTCAGAGATAAGCATACCCACATCCAAGATTTTCTCATAAAAGAATAAAATTGTGTCCCGTATCAACAACAAATTAATAATTAATTTTCACACTGTTGTACTCTGGAATGAGAAAAATATGAATTAGTAATTGTTCTTCTAGTCCACTTACAAAAGCCACTGTTTTAGTTAATTCCTAATTTGATCACAACTTAATAGAAAATGAGAAAATGTACTGTAAATGTTAGCACTGAAGCATACAATTTGGATTCCAGGAGCAATATTATGGGTAATAGATCTTCACAGGAATAACTCTATCCAAAAAAAAGATTTGATGAAGATGTTATTTTCCTACATGGTAGTATAAAAACAGATCAAGGTACTTAGGATACTGCTTCTCTGTCATGTATCACTTATAACTAAGCCTGAATCTTGTTCCCTTGTATGGTGGAGGAAGTACTTTTACTGGTAGATTCAGTTACATGTTTACATACACTTGTGACTATTTAAGACACCTGTGTGGTAACCTGATGAAAAAATCCAATTAAATCTTCTCTATTGACAAGATTAATAAATATTTCACAGTTTAAGTTCATAACATTCTGGCAAGGCAATCCTCTATACAGATCTGTCTGCATAACACCCTTGTACTGGCAATGCACCTAGATACATAAATAACTCAGTGGCAAAAGCAAACGTGGTGGTTCACCTCGGGTGAGGATTGACAAGCAGACTTTAAAAGGCTCAACACAAGGATACTGGATTATGCAGTTTGTTTCCTTTGTGGGGCTACATATGACAGTGGTTTTCTAAGGAGCTGAGTATCCTTTCACAGAGGTGGGGTAGGTCCCAAAATTATAAAGAATGTTCAGTGGAATACGTTCCACCTAGAATTATTATACATGGTAGTAGAGCTGCATAAATGAAACCAGTCAACAATTTTCTGGAATGACAGGGGGTTGCACTTGCCTTCTAGAGCTTCACTTCTCCAGAAAAAATACTATATTAAAACACTAAAGTTGTCAAAGTTCTTATTCATGAGCCAAGTTCCCATGGGACTAAGCTGGTGATCCATCACAGTGTTCTACTGGGATCTTGTCCAGCTCTTCTGAAGGTCAGAACACTCCAACACGCAGGCTAGGTCCAGGTGAGTTGGACAGAACTGATCACAAGCACAGGATGTCATACTTTCTGCTGAGACTATACTATCCACAAAGACTGGTGAGAAGCTAGGACTGTTGAGTTGACAAAGATGTAGACCTGCCAGCCTAGGCCTATGTTCTGTGGGCACATACGGGAAGAAGAGAGTTGTAAACTTACTCTGCAGCTATAGAGGAGGTGCAGAATTAAGTTAATATGCAAAGTGTGATTTCTGCTGCAGGCCAGGCTAGGTAGACTCCTAGAATGCCCCACAGCTTTGCACTGCTCTCCTTCAGTGGATCTGTGTGTTGCTTGATGCATTATAGAACAGAAGCTATTGCCACTAGCCAGAGTCAAGCTGCAGGGAGAGCACTGAGACTCTGTCTCCTCATTCTGGAAGTTCTCAGCTTGACCCTAAGCCTGACCGCTCAGTCCTAGCAACTGCCCTGAGGGCTACCACACTTCCCTGCTAGATCACACTACCCCATTAAATCAAGGTCACAATGTGTAAGTCATCTCTAGCAGTGCTTATCAGAGAACAAACCCTCCAACAGAAACAGCACTGCAGTAGTTTTCAGGACAAGGCGTGGGCATTGGCAATTTCTGCACTGAGCACAGAGGATGACCTAAGCCCTTCACCTTCCTCTCACCATACAGTTCTCCAGAGTGTGCCTCTTTTTGCAGTGCCTCTCCCAAAGACAAGCACAGCTGGGCCTTGAATCCCTCTGATGCACCTCTCCACAGGGTGTAAGACAAGAAAAACTGTGAGGTATAGTTCACACCTGTTGCTATGAAGACACCCCCGCAGCAAAACTACAGAAGGCATCTGTCTTTTTACTTGGAAATAGTCAAGAGGATAGAATTTTTCTCGTTCTTCTATAATTACACCAGCTTCATCACCTAACTTAAGCTCTCTCAAAGTGGTCTGATTGACTGAGAGAGTCAGGACAACACATTGAATACCCCACTGTGTTCATGCATGGAAGAAGGACTCTTCAAGAAATACTGAGGCTTCAGAATGAATACTGGCATGAGAAATAAAACTTATTTCAGAGTATCTCCAAAAATGGTCTCCTTTCAGCTTTTTGTGCCAAGGCTTACTAAAATTCTATGCAGTGTTGATATGACATGAAATATAGCACTGTGTGGGAAACAAGCTCACCAGGCTTACTGGAATCACCTGGTTCTCATTTTAGATGCTACATTCTGTACAGGACCCAGATACATATATCACACATTGATCCAGCCTGTCCCTGTTCCCACCATAAGTAGCAGAAGAAAATCAAGTTTGTATTATATGATTACAGTCCCTACAGAGAATTGCAATTACAATGCTTTCTCAAAGATCCAGAATATGTGACACTGTCCACCTTGATATAAGGTAGGAATTCCAGCCCACTGTGAAGAATATATGTAGAGCATAAGATCCTTCACTTTTCTTTAGAATGAGGGGTTTTTTTCAGTTCAATATTTTAGAGCTGAAGTGCTATTCTAAGTATTCTCTGCATTATTTAATTCTTTTAGATCATCAGTAAGCACTTAAAAAAAAAAAAAAAAAAAAAAAAAAAAAAGAAAAGAAAAGAAAAAAGGAAAGATATAAAAGAAAAAAGACATAGGGGAAATTTCTGTGTGTTAAAAGTGAAATATTGTGCTGTGAAGTCAAAAGGAGCTGCCTTTCCTCAGCTCTCCTGAGTGCAGCATCATGGGACAGCATGTGCAACAGAACGCATGACGTTCACCCAGACCTCATCTCACTAGAGAAACACTCTCCAATGACAAGTGCTTACAAACTTTTTCACAGGTGAAACTACCACACATGCTCCTGTAACTCAGCTTACACACAGGTTTTATTAATCACGTCTTTGGTCTCCAGCTTCTTCCATTTTGCTGTTACTACAAGCAGCTGAGAGCCAGTTGTAGCTAGACTACAATACCTAACTTGGGCAAGGCACATCACAGGCTCACATGGCTTAGAATTTCTCTGCAGGACACTTTAGTCATGAATATCTAAATTGTATTTATTATCTAAGTATCTAAAGGCCTCTGTGCTGAATGCTGTACAAGTGCTGAGTATTGAAAGAAGGCATACTGGTCAAACATGGACCACCATTTTCTGCCTCCTTCCCTTCAAAGAAAACTATCCTCAGATTCTGCAGGGAACCTGAGATGGGGGATTTGCTTCCCACAGTCCAGCCTCTTTCCAGTTTTGAGTTTGGTCACATATAAGAACAATCACAGTTTCAGAACATGTTGCACTACTTTAATAAAAATTCCTCTCATCACCATCCAAGAAAATGTCTGTTGTACCAGCAATTCTTCTGTCTTGCAGTTAATCATGATGTTTCTTACAGTGTACCTCATAATTTCACTCCATTCCCACAATCTATATAATTTTGCAGGTTTTTTCCTATACTTAGGCCACCAACATTAGAAGCAGAAGACTTTCTAGACTATTCTAGACTTTCTCTCTAGAAGGACTAATGAAATTCAAACCATTTTTTCTGTGTCATATTCAAGACTTTTTACTGTTGGCTACCGTTTCAATCCATTTCTGTACTGAATTCAGCTTTTTCTTACATCTTCAAGACTTGTCACAAGATCCCTCTGAGATCTGGCTTATGATATGACACAGCTGATGAAATTCAAGTTCCCCAAATTGTTTTACTTCAAAAACTGATGCTTCAGGAAGCGGGGCAGAGGGCAGTCCTGTCTCTTAAGAAGCTGATGACTGTACCATAAGTCACAGTTGCATACATCACATCAAGAGGTCTTATTTTAGCAGTACATTGCATTAATAAATTGCACTTGGTTTCTGCTTCAAGCAGCCAAAACACTCCAACAAGGGTAGTGAGAGACCAAACTCTGCTCCAGACAACATAGCTCATTTTCATCACAGTCTGAGGGGGATCATGGTATCTGCACCAGACACTGATTTTTGTTTGTCACTCAAACCTATGTCTATGCAAAAAACCCAAAAAACCAAAAATCAAACAAACAAAAAACCCCAAAACCCCAACAAACCAAAACCTGCTCCCTACACCAGTAACAGATACTGCCTGAGAACATGTGACTCTGTTCTAGGTCCATTTCCCTCTCTTGGAAAGGTTACTGAGAGACACTCCTTTTCCAAGACGCGTTTTGATTCAAAAAGCACACAGAAGTGAAATACTTATTCTAATATGAAACAGGCAACAACAATGTACAAATTGACGGATAATGGACTGACACTACCATCCTTATCTTTGAATTTCCATTCTTTTCCTTAGACCCCAAAGCCTTACTTGAAAACTGTGGTTTCCCCACATGCACACACTTTTCTTTGTGGTTTAACAGATAAAGTGAGAATGGGAGGAGGTTTCACCACTTTTGCTGCATGAAAAAAACCCATTAAATTATTCTGTTATTCTGAGGCTCACTGATAATATGAAGATGACAACTGAACATCAAGGATAGCATTTTCTCGTTCTGCTAATAACAGAGGGGTTTTTTGGTTGGGTTTTTCAGTTTGGCAAATTCATCATGCCATTGTCTTGATATCGGTTCTTCAAGTTTTTAACTCAACTTTTTTTTTTGCTAAAATAACATTCTTCTTCACATTTTTTTTAAATTTTAGCAAAGACAGTAATCTCTAAACAACAACTCAGTTCATGTTCAGATACACTAGCTCACATGCGTCAGTCAAATCCTGTTCTTCCTCTTATTAAAAAGGTGGTCTAGTAGCACATACCAAATTATTATTCTCATAGAAATATCATACATAGTATTCTGACTCCACTACATTCCAAATAAAAATAAAAGTAATTAAAATTTCATAGAATCACAGACTGGCAGAATAATCTAGGTTGGAAAGGACCTCTGGGGCCCATCCAGTCCAGACCCTCCAATTTACTCCAAGCTGCGCTAGCTTCAAAGTTAGATCATGCAAAAAAAAGAGGGTTCCAAACACTAGATGCTTCTATAATTGCTCTGTTTACATTAACATTCATTTTTACAATAAGAGATATCTTCTTGTAGCACAGCAACTACAGTGCTGCTGTAAAATGACACAATCACCCCACTGACAGGCACAGTTAATGATCAGAGCTACCACAGTTATTCACAGTTCGCATGTGCATGTGTCTTGTTCTACATGTGCCCTGAGGAGACCCGTGGTGAACTATACTGTCCTAAAGTTTCAAAATGAAACTGGCACCATTAGTGCCACTTGCTGTTCCTACCACGGAATTGAAGTAGATACGAATAGTAAAGGTAATTTGCCACCACGCATTTCCCCTTGAAAAAGTGAGAGGCAAATGTTCTCAGCCTTCTCCTTGAACTGAGATTGTGGGAAGCTTTACTTTCTAAGGTGCAGCTCCCAGCACCTGTATTATTTTTGGCTTGCTAGCTTGACAGCTGCCATGTCATGATAGTATTTGCAGCAAACAGGTGGAAGCCTTGTTGCTATGCCATTAGTTGGCAACAGAATACCGTGATACACCTTATTAATCATGTAGCAAATTTGTCTCAGTTTAAAGAAGTAGTAGCTCCGCCCCCCCCAAATTAAACAGCAAAGATTAATTAATTTATTGCTAGAATAAAGAAGAACTGCTTTCCTAGCCCAGGCAGCAAAAGAAAATTGAATACACTTTTCTTCAGTCCCTGAACTCCTAATAGGTTCACAGGATGAACCCTAATTTTGTATTTGCTGCCTAGCACTGTAACTGTTAGAGATGTCACTCAAGATGTATTTTATGTAGGAGCAACAGCACATGTTCCTGCCTTGCAGAATTTGGATTATTCATGCCCATATTGCAGTGAATTTCACAGGCTCCATAAAAACACATCTAAATTGGCAAGCTTTCCAAGGCTTGGTCTTGCATCTTATGCACTTTGCAAGAGAAGAGAAGTCGCCATCTATCTGGTACCCATATTGAGACTTACTGTGATGAGTGACTCCTATAAATAATTGATCCAAGGGTCCAGAACATCTCAGACAATTAGTAATAAGATGTGACCTCTTTTACCTCCGTGTTATTAGAAGAAACTAGAAAACTCTTACTCTGGACTAACCAGTCTCACCCTAAACTAAACTGCATCTACTTCTCTGATCCACCTCACTACTGTGGGGTGCAAATTTCCCTGTGATCAGATATCAATGCCAACACCTAGAAATGGCATCTCTAGGAAAACAGTCTTGGTAGAAAACACAAGTACAGATGGCCCTGGAAACTTGCATGTATCAATTCCCATGGAGGTTTCATTACTTCTGGTGGTCTTACTGAGATGGTGCTGATAGACACCAGTGCACAACTGATACAGTGCATGTGAAAACTTCCATGATTTCTGTTCACACTGCACCAGTTGTATACACAGAAGACATGAGTCTTGCATGGCTGTCAAACCTAGCCTTTTCTATCACTTAGCATACAAACACTGAAAGAGCAGAGGAGGAATTACTCATAGATTTCATAAAAAGCAGAATCTATATTTATATAATTTTATACAGTTGAAAGATAAACACTGATGTTGCAATTGCAGATATGATATTTATAACACTATTGATCAATCATGATGTGACTTCAGACACTGAGAAACATTGTATATTTCTTTGTTTCAATAGTCTGTAGATCAAAAAAAATTCTCATAAATTTTAAAATGTTTCTTGAGAAAATGCGAATTTTTATATATTTAGTCAAATAATGAGACTAGAGGAAAAAAAACCATAAAAAGTCAACTTTCAGACAACTAAAAATAGCTTGGGTCTTTAAAGCAAAATATTTTGAAGACTTTCAGGAAAACAAAGTATTTTCTGGGTGTGATTTGGACACAGAAATCTTGTGTTCCACCAGTTTTGTGCTTTAGAAATGTGCTCCAATGCAAAATGGAGCTAGCAGATCATATTGCAGAGGTAAGGTCCTCTGCTTTTTCAGAGCAGTCATCTGGTTTTCAGATTTCAGGTGAGAGGAGGGGACCAATTTTGGAGCAACTTTTCTTCTGCTGGGAAACTTCAACTAAAAAAAAGCATGATTTGTCTGGATTTATGTCTTCTTCTGATAATTCACATATATGCGCACCTACGGAACTATGAAAGGCCTCTAGAAGGCATTCATTCCATCTCTCCAGTCAAGGCAGGACAACAAGTACCTCTGCCAGGCAGCTGCTTGAGCAGCCTTCCCAAAAACCTCCAGGGATGGAGATTCTACCACCTCCTCAGTTGCTCTGTGTCTTGGAGAAAGGAAAAAAAAACCCTACATGTCTACCTTAGCATGAAATTAATCATACAGTGGGAATGTTTATAAAGGGAGATTTGTCTGATTAGCTGAGATACTGAAATTTAAAGCTGATGCCAGTTTTTTGGCTGGACAGAAGCCAATCTATCCTTCCACAGAACTGAAATAAATTCAAATCAAATCACGCTGTGATGCCATGACTGGCATGCTGCTAAACAGCTTCCTTTCAGTTTTAATATGAAGGCCTTCAGACTTACTTCTCTGATTCTTAATACAATAGAAACCTTCATTTCTTTCTTTATGGATTCCTCTGTCTTATTTTTTAGTTCATTCTTTTCCTTTATATGCTAAAATGCTTTTAAGTAGTGAAGGAACAACTTTTCATGTGGCTGTTTTGTCTTCCGAAACATGCATAAAACTACATTTCCAAATAGCAGAATTTTCTTTGTCCTAGATGTGACAAGAAAACATTACTATTTGCAGTCTTTGATGCTTGTCTTTCTTGCAATCCATTTTATTTATTTTGTATTTAATTCATGTCTACAGTAACTATGGACAGATTTTCCTGTTGTTTTCCTGATTCCCCACTGTGGTGGTTGCTCCTTTGGGAATTACACTTGAGTCATTTAGCAACGTGTCCTAACAGAACAGCACAGTTAGAGTGTGTGAATTTATTTTCATCTTTGGGAGTAAGAAAGAATGTAAGCATCAATTGTCTTTCAACTTCAATCTTCAAATCTGCAGGCTGAAAACCCCATTGCAGTTAGACAGTATAACATTATGTCACAATCACAAGACTCTGTTCTGAACTAAGTAAATAACATATGCCATTAGCATTCATCATATCTAAGGTAAACTCTAATAAAACTCCCCTGCAGAATCTTCTCAAACTTTGCCCACCTTATCCCTGGAGATCAGATGCAGCACTGATAAAATCCACTAATCTGAGTATCTTACTTTACGAATGGATTTGCTTTGGTTTCTTAGAAGAAAGAAAACTCCCGGCTTACAGTGTGCCAGTAAAGAAGAAAAGTGGAGTTCACTAGCTGTAGTGGAAGAGATGTGGTGTTTTGGGAACTCTGCTTTCCCCACAGGATCAAATTATGATTGCATTTTTTCCCCTCATTTTCCATACTTCATAATTTCCTCTCCAAGATGAAGCTGAGCTTTTTTTTTGCCAGGGGAAAGGGAACTTCCAGGCTAGATTCTCTCCAGTGCTGTATGACCTCTACCACAGAAAGCTTATACAGAGGTAAAATGCAAAGGCTGAGATTGCCTGACTCCTACTAATACTGAACAAAAGCCCTTCTTGCTTTTTTATTGCATTCCCCTAAGCAGCCTCTGGCAGAAATGCTCAAGAGATCTCCTGACAGATGGAGACTATGATTTTCACCCTTAGCACAAATACGTGTGTATGGCTTGCACCTCAATAATCCTGCCTCTACCCATATTTCACCCCTCTGTCTTTTTTCTTCTGACTGTTGCCTTGATAATCTTTCCTTTTTACATGTTGCCTGAGTGACTTAATCTTTCAATTGGTCAAGAATACCCTTCTTCACAAATTTAGACCTAATTAAGCACATCTAAATGCATTATGCCCACTGTAATCTTAATATGCAAAAGTTTTATGTAGTCCTTAAGACCTTCTGAAAAGTAGCTGACTGCATCTTCCTCCTTATCAAGTTTTATAGTAGAGTACTGCTTTGCAATATTCCTGGAGAAAATTATTTCAGAGCCTTCATCTACCAAGATTAGACATAGCAAACACTGGGATTATGCTGTGGTGTGTGGTTGTGTTGGGAAAGAAATAAGAGGGAGCTGGAGTGACACAAGACACAACAGAGAAGACAGCAAAGCCTGCAGCAAAGCAACCCGCTGCTATTGCCTACCTTCCCTCTTTTGGGTCCCTTTCTCTTTGATTCACAGAGAAAGCAGCAAGTGAGGTGTTGAGGTGAACCCAAAAGTCAAGTTCAGTGAGGAAAACATGTAAAGAAAGCAGAGCCTCAGATGCTCAGCTACTACAAACAAGGGGAAGGAAGGAGGTATTGGATCCTGGGAGGGACAGCATGCCAGCAAGGAGGGAGCAGAGCTATTGGCTCTAGCCCTGCATTTCACCTGTGGGACAACTCTAGTCTCAGGAGCTGGAAACCATTACTTGAGAGGTTTTTAGTTCCCTTAAATACCCACAGTCAGGCCAGTGCCCAGAACTGGCATTCCAACCAGCTAGTCTGTCTAATCCCCTTCAAAATCCATGTTGGTTTTGCCCTCAACAATAGCAAATGCTAGAGACAGCAGTCTGGACAGAAGAAATGGAACGTTCTTTCTTAACTCTGCTTCTGCCTGCATTTTCAATGCCCCCTCCAATGCCCCACCTGCCACCCCCTCCCCCGCCCAAAAAAAAAAAAAAGTATGAGAATTGCCACTTCCCTCAACAATTTTATTTATCATTTAAACTAAAGCAATGCTTTTGTCTATGTGCAAACACTGATCTCCTTTCCAAAACAAGTCTTTAGTTTAATAGTAATTCTGTGTGTTTAGATAGGCAGATTTGCACCATTTCCCAGGGACTGGATCCTGTGAGTCCAAGGCTGAGGGCTTGCAGTGCTCTGTCACGCTCCTGTGGGGTCAGACCCATGCTGTCACCCCAGAGGCCTTAGGAGCTGTCATCTCTCATCTGCAGTCCTGAAGTGAACTGAGTCCTAATGAATCAATGAAGAAATTATTAATGGGTGTCAGGGCACAAGCATCCTTCTAGTGTTTCTTGGAAGCTTGCAAAACTACAAGCTCAGTGGGAATAAAAGAAAAATCCTATCCAAAATGTAAGAGGCCATGGAAGAGCATATTTAAAAAAAAAAAAAAAATAAAAAAATTATAGCTGATAAGAGATTTCCACTTTTCAGATATGCAGTACAACCAAATTTCTTGTTTTAGAGTTTTAGAATATTTTTCAGGAAAAATACCTCCAGAAGTCTTAGGAGTGCGAAACCATGCTCACCAATCTATTGCACTTGACAAAAACTACACCTTGTAGTAAAATTGTTCCACTTTTCCTCTCTGTTTTCCACGATCAGACCATAAGCTAATTCACTATTTGAGACTGCCCAACTGTGAAATCAAAGCAAGTTGGCCTCCTACCTCTCCCTCAACCAATACCCACTCGTCTTTCGTGCTGTCTTACTTTACCAGTCTGACAGTGTTTCAGAATATTTCAAGGCCTGATCCTTGCACACTGTCCGCATCAAATGCTTTTGATGTTCTACTTATCTCTCATTTGGCTGCTTTTAATCAGATCAGCCCCTGGCACTTGTATTCACAGCACGGGTCTCGATGAATCTTAAGCTTGCTTCTTGCACAGCTGCCCTTGCATTCATTCCCTGCCAGCCTGGATATGTTTTATCTTCGCTTAAACCACTTTCTCCTCTTTCACAGCGACACCTACAATGACTGAATCATGCTAACATATGTACGCATGTTGACTATCTAAAGATAAAGAGAGACCTGTTTAAACACAGCACACACCTCAGCAGCACTATTCTCTGGCTGCAACCTCCTGGCGTTGTGTCACACCCTCGTCTTTTCATTTTATTAGGTGCTGCACAGAACCTAGAAAACTCGGGCACCCTGCGAAGAAATCAACTGGCGATGCCTGCTGCTGCAGCTACCACCTCCACCGACTGCGGGGCAGCTCTGGCGAGGCCGGGGTGTTCGGGGCTTTCGGGGCGTTCTGCCGCGCAGGATAGGGCAGGGCAGGGCAGAGAGACGGGGAGGTCACCGTCGTCCGTCGGACCAGGCAGGCCACCCCCCGGGCTGCCCCGGGCAGCAGAGCGGAGTCGATGGGGTGGCCCAGGCAGGGCGCGGGGCGGCAGGGTGACATGTCCTTCCCGTGCGACGCAGCCCTGCTCGGGACCCAGCCCGACACACCCTGCCCAGGTAGCGGGGAGCACGGCCGACTCTTTTGTACTTGAACACTCAGCCAACGTTAACACGTTACTTCCAATGGGGAGGGGGGCGGGGAAAAGGGCAGAAAGGGGGAAGAAAAAAAAGCGGAGAAAAATCCCCAAAGGGGAACTAAGCAGAAGCACGTGTTCCTCTCACTGCCGCTCACCGGCCTAGCTCGGCTTTCCGCGGCCGGGAGGCACTCGAGCCTCGTCACACGGCCGGGCGCCGCGGCTCAGGCTTCATACCCGGTGCCCCCGTCGCTGCAGGACCGAACAGCGGGAACAGCACTCAACTCTCCGGCCGCCAGACCCGCCGGCCCGTTTGTAGCAAGCCCGGGGCCGGGGCGGGGGGGCGCGGGTTAGCGCAGGCTCCGCCCCTCAGCCGCCGTCCGTCAGCGGGCGGGGCGGTAAGGGAGGCGCGGGTTGGTGGAGGCTCCTGGGGGCGGGGCCCGGAGGAGGCATTGCCAGCGGCGAGCAGGGCGCCGGGGAGGCATTGAGGCGGTGAGGGCGGCAGGGGGAAGAGGGGCTCGGAGCGGGACGGGCGCACGGCTGAGAGCTGAGTGAGCTGACGCCGCGGCCGCTCTCCGGCGGCGGGAGGGAGACGGTGGCGGCACCGCCGCCCTCGTCGGTGAGGTAAGGCGAGTGCTGTCGCGGCGGTCTCACCTAGCGCTGCCCCACCGGCGGTCGTCGGGGTAGGGGAAGCAGGACGGGGCGGTTCGGGGCCGTACGACCGCCCGGGACCCGTGTACTGGCCGCCGCTGCGGGGTGACAGACCGCGTGGGAGCGCTGCCGCCCCGTGCAACTTTTTTCCCCCGTCCGGGGCCGGTTGTGGCGCCGCCGAGCCCTGTGGCGCCGCAGGCCCGGGCGGGCCGCCGGCTGCGGCCGGCGTCGAGGCCCGGGGGCTGCGGAGCTTCTCGTCCCAGTGGCCGGGGTGTCCCGGCCTGGCGCTGCCTGCTCGGGCCGGGCGGACGACGGAGCGTGCAGGGTGCAAGACCTAGTGGCCGGTGAGCTGCCAGGGAACCCCGGCACCGCCGTGAGGCGCCGGGCTGGTGCCCTCGCCCGGCTGGCGTCCCCGGGGCGGCGGAAGGGGTGTCTGTAGGAAGCGCAGAGGCGGCCGTCGCCGCGGGGAGCGGGCGGCGACGCGTCGAGCTTTCCTGACCTCGGGTCTCCGCCGAGGGCGGTCCCGGCGGTTCCGTCGCCGTCCGCGGGCCGGAGAGCGACGTCTCCGTACAGCCGTGGCCCGGCTGTGGAGGGGCTGCGCTCCCCGAGCGGAGCCGGAGCTCTGTCCTCTTGAGAGTGGCAGCTCTGCTTTGGAGACCGCGTGTCGGTGCAGGGCTCTCGGAGGAGTTAACTTGCCCGACTCTTAACGAAGAGGAAGCTTGGTTTGTTTTGCCTTCCTAGGTTTTCTAATTATTATTATTATCCCGATGATTTTTTGTGAAGTGGTCTTGAGGTTCCTGTGCCTTATTGCCTAACTTTGCAGTCCGCATGAAGACTAAGGTATTTCAGAACGGGACGTGCTTTACGGTGTCTGCAGTGAAGTTAACGTGCTGCTTTAGCTTGTATATATTTGAACTTGATTGGCAGTAGACTCTCCACGGGGCCAAAGTAACTCTTTCAAGGCTTGCTGGCGGTATAAATGTATTGCTAGTAGTAATCTCCTTCATCATGATGTATCGTGGACCTTGCTTGCCAAAAATAATGATCCGGTGTGGTACTTTACCTTGGTCATTTCCATTTGGAGAGCTGCAGCACTGTACTTCAGAGATAACTGTAGTTTAAGTTACAGGTGTGTGGACACCTAGTGGGGAGAAGAGTCAGTCTCCGAGCAAATTCTCCGCTTGTGTTCCAACTCGTTATTTCAGTGCCTCCCAAAGTATGTTGGTCTGCTCTTCTGTGGACAAAGCTTAGAACCGTAGAGGAAAGGAAGTTTGTGTTAGGGACTGTTTCCCTAGGGATTTTTAGAATAAGTGTGAGAGGGATGGCAGTACCAGGAGATATGGCTATAAAATGGTTAAACATTTCTGCTGTCTTGTGTAGTGGTGCCGTATCAGTAACACAGTTGTACCCCTCTGGTTGAGCTGGTAGTAACATGGATTTGCAGAGCAGAGTTTTTATTCTGTCACCAAAGGAATGCTAGCTAGTGTGGGAGGAGGTTGTTGAGTACTAGCAGAATGGGAGCCAGGCATGATTTTTAAATGGGGGGATTTGAGAGGAAGCTTTCCTATCCCCTTCCTCTTAAATTTACAATAAAAGTTTGCATCTTTAATTTTAAGTTTTGTAACTGTTGAAAAGCCCAGCATAAGACATTCTTCTAAGAGACCAGAATTCTGCCTAAATTCAGGAATCTTTCATTGGGATCAAGCTTTTAGAGAATAAATAAAAAACAAATGAGTGAGTCTCTGACAACACTTCATCCTTTTCCATTCCACTGGCCAAATGGAAAGCCAGTAATACATCATCTCAATTACAGTAGTGTTTCTTGCCTGAAGTGTTTGGTTTGGGCTTTTTTGCTCTACTGAGGATGGTCTTCAAGCTATTTATTTTAAGACTAATCAGTTTAAGTCAGTTTGAGTCAAAATGTCTGAGAGCAGAGACCATGTAACTTCACTTGGAGTAAAGGGAATTTGTTTATACAGAATCTAAACACAGCAGTAAGTAAAGAACAGTCAAGAGGGCTCTTGGGAGATGCTGCAGTTTTACCAGGCTGATACGGAGACGCACTGTTTGTCCCTGTGTTAGGGCTGTCTGCAAGGTTCTTGGAGTCTGAGTCTTCCTCCATGTCCAAACCTGACAGATCACTAGAACAGAAGAAGGTACAAATCATTGAAATTCATTATGGTTTACCCATTTGTATGTATTCAGGTACCTGAACTGTAGAGAAGTCAGACTATGGGCTGCTGGGGGCCGTGTACCAAGGGCAGTGGTGAAGAGTATGAACTGATACTGCAGCTCTGAGCCCTAGGGAAACAGGATTTATGTAAAGTTTGCTGCCATAGCTTCATTGAATTGTTCTAATTTGCAAGTAAATCAGACCTTTTATCCTATCCCATTTAAATTTTGAGTTTTTAAAACTCTGCTTAAAAACTGTTACAAGCAGTTTTTATGCTATTACAACATTTCCAGTTCTGTGTTGTCAGACCAAGTGTAAGATGTACAACTATTCATTTTAAATATGTGGCCATAAAGATGCTATGATACATTTGATAATAAAAGATCAGAGGAGTAGGTCAAGTCAGTTAAATTATGTACTGTTTAAAAGACTGTTGACTGACAAAATGCCTGTAGGCAATAGGAGTAAAATGAGCATGAGCAGAGCACTGTTGAACCTTTCCTAAAAAGAAAAATAAATATTTCAGAATATTTAATGTAGACAGAGTGGTAATTTTCTAGCAGGTTTTGCTTTGCATAGTTGGTTTTGATTTGAAACTTTTATAGATTAGCTCCAGTGCTTAAATCTAAGGTGTGTAAGTGCATTCTGTTCCCTTGCTATATATATGAAATGGGAAGGAGCCATGCTTTTGAAAAGGCTTCTGTACAATTTAATTGATGCATGTGCTTTAGATTTTTATATCTTTTTTTTTTCTTTTTTTTTTTTTTCTTCTCTTCTCTAGTTCTTGTTTTTCCTCTAGTAAAAGAGGCAAAATAAAGTATCTGTGGAGCTCTCTCTTCATGCTAATTCCAAAGCCTGTGAAGTTTGGAAGTGTGAACTAAGCACTGTGGTTCAGTTTTTCAGAAGTGGCTGCAGAAATTTCTCATGAAAATTTTGGTGGGAGCCCTATGGCTAATGCATGTGGATAGATTTGCAGGTTACTAAAATAAGTACTTGTGTGTAGGCTTTTTGAAATGAGAGCACTAATTCAGGCTTTCAGGCTCAGGTGATTCTTTCCTACAGCAGAAACTGATTGCAGGGGATGATAAGGACATTCTTAGAGAACTTAGAGGATTTTCTTCTGTGTTCTAAGAGATGTTGTGCAAGCTGCAGAGAATTATGTTTAGATCTAATGGACTAAACAGGAGCTGCATACAAATCAGGGTCATTCAGTGGCAAAGGAAGCCCATATACATTTTTACAAACACTTTTTAGCTTGTCAGTTAGTCATGTTCCAGGGACTTGATGGCTGAGACATTAGAGAAAATAGTGTAAAGAGCTGTCAGAGGTTTCCTGTTCCAGCCATGTCTACTCATGTCATTTCACAATGCAAAAGGAATTGTTTCTCAAAAAAAAAAGCTTTCTCTACACTAAGTACATAGTACACAGTAAGTACTTTACCTACTGGTATTACATAGGCCCCTCGAGTCTTTTATTCAGCTGTAGTTTAAGAGTTTCAGTGGAACTTTGAGTAGTTAACACCTTCTGGTTCTTGGAGTAGCTATTCAAGTTACGATTGGGATTGTCTTTTTAAATATATGAAAATGAGTAACAGTTGAAATGTTTAGAAAACTTTTCACTGTTTTATGTCTCTAAGCTGCTGTTTTTTTCTTAGTTGCTCTTTTTTTCAGTCATATTATTTTCCTTTTTACTTAATGGTCAGTCAACCTTGAGTCAAGTATTGAGGCCTGTATTCTCTTGCTTCTAGTGTAATTTAATCATACACCCTGCTTCTTTCCTCCTGCAAGTACTACTTAGGTGGTCTGGGTGTGCCCCTTTCAGTTGCTGATTGTTTTTCTAGTATTATACCATAAACTCATTAAGAGCATTAGAAGATGGGAGAGTGTAGAAACCTCTCAAGGAAAACGAGAATATGGTACTCATCAAAAAAAAGCATTTTTGTCTTGTTTCTCCTGCAAATTAAGATTTTCTTAATCCCTCTCTCCTACAGGTTTCAGGAATATAGGCTTTGGGCTGGATATTGTTTCCCAACTCACCCACTGCATGAATGGCAGGAGATTGAACACCTCACTGGAGAGCTTCAGAGCTAGCTGCAGTGAGCTTCTCCTGTGTCCTGACAGACCTTTTGAGGAGAAGGGTTGTGGCCGTGTGTCTTCAGGGAGATAACACTTAAAATCTTTCTACCAGTGAAGATGTTGCTCTACAGGGATAGCTTCAGGGCTTAGCCCTCTTCCACAGAGACTGCAGTAGCCATAAGCCACGGGAAAGCGTGCCTCATATTGCAAGGGTGCAGATTTGGTGCAAGTAATTAAACACACAGTCTTAATAAAAATCCGTGCCTTAGCTGTGAGATTTTTTTGTGAGGTTGCTTCATTTTATTGTTACTTACGGTTCTTTTGTGGGACTCAACCTCTGCCAGACTTGCAGAAAGCTTAAGTCACAAGTAAAATGACAAGTTCACAATCATCAAGACAATCTTAAACAATTTCATCTGTTTCCTTTTACCAGGAAGAGCATGTGTGCAGAGTTCAGTGGCAGAATATTCAAGGTACGTGGGCAGTCTGTGGCAAGTACACTTGAAGAAGGTGTGACCAGCTACAAGAATCATCTGAACTTGTTTATGGAGACTGAGAAGTGCTAACAAGCCCAGAAAAGGAAGTAATTGGAAGAGTATTGCTAGACGTAGAAGTGGAAAACATACTTCTGCTACAGTCATTGACTCAGAGTAAAACATCAGCAGTGAAATGACAAATACTTGTGCTTTCTGATTCTCTGGTGGATTTTGTTACTTAGACATTGCTATTGACATTTTCATTATTACATTTAATACATCTCGAATCTCTCTGTACATAAAAATATATACAGACAGTTGCATTTTGATACTGGTTTAAAACACCTTTGAATGTTAAATCGCTTGCCAAGATGACCGCTGAAGGATATCAGTACAGAGCTTTATATGACTACAAAAAGGAGAGAGAAGAAGACATTGACTTGCATTTAGGAGATATATTAACTGTGAATAAAGGTACCTTACTAGCACTTGGATTCAGTGAAGGGGAAGAAGCAAAACCTGAGGAAATTGGCTGGTTAAATGGCTTTAATGAAACCACAGGGGAGAGAGGGGATTTCCCAGGAACTTATGTAGAGTACATTGGGAGAAAAAAAATATCTCCCCCAACTCCAAAGCCTCGTCCTCCTCGACCCCTTCCTGTAGCACCAGGTCCTGCAAAAGTTGAAGCAGAGAGTGAGCAACAAGGTCAGTACTGTTCTCCGAAGGTGTGTGTGTCCCCCATGTTTGTCAGATATTTTTGTTTCATAGAATTGTCTGTACATTATGTCTATGATAACTGGTGTTCAGCTTTTTTAGAGCACAGCTCATTTCAGTCAATTAAGAATTCTTTATACTTCATAATATTTAGCTCACACACTCTGTAATTTAAGGTGCTTTGTCTTGGGCACCATAGAGACAGCACTGTGAAGTACATCTCACAGGTTGGAAAGTATGCTTATAATTCACAGCTGTAAAGACTTATATGGAGAATGAGCAGCGTAGCATTTGTTTTTCATTTCTAAGAAGCTTATGGAAGTGTTTCCCACTGTGGTTCATCAAACCCAGCACTGAGAAACTTCTTTGTAGATCTGACAATACAAATTCCAAATAAGCAGTATGTTCCCGTCATAAATATCTTGCTAATGGCAAGTATTGTGTTTTTTCATGAAGGTTTATCTGTGGCATTAAAGGTAAGAGCTGGTATTCAAAAATGAACAAAGAATGACAAGTAAGAAATTCAGATTTAATATTTTCTGGGGTAGGGCATGCATTAGAAAAAGCATCACTTATGTAGACAAAGGAATTACTTTTTTTAAACAAATTGCTTACTAGTCTACATTTGCAACAGTATGTAGAACAGAACTCAGAAATTGATCAGAACTCTATTCTTAATAGAGGAAATATTTTCTTTTTTTTTTAACTGGGAAAACCTTAGGGTAAAAAACCAACCAACTGAAACACCCTTCCAGTTGATTCATCTTCTTTACATATTCTGCTGTTTGGTTTCTGCATATCAACAGAGCAACCGTGTTCGGTTAGGTTTTTACATTGGTCTTTCACTTGTTAAAAGTCTAGAGTTGCTTACATTGCTTCAACATCTAATGTGTCTTTGGTGCTTGGTGTTTATAGCTGTAGGAGGTAGAAGCTGTAGTATGTGATGTCGATTCTCCCAGTGACACCCATTGTACTGAATAGTATCATCACCCCTTGCCTCCAGAGAAATGTTTGCAGCATCTTTTGCAAAGTTGTGGTGTCAGCTTATCAAATTCCATCCCACAGTGCCTGTTAGGAGTGTATATTCAGCTGTGCTGACCATCAACAAAGAACAGAAATCTAGAAACTTGTGGAAACCTAACAGAAGCATTTCTAGGTTGGGGGGCAGGGGCTTAATAAAGAGTAAATTTGAACTGGTTTGTTTAACGATGTGCTTAAGCACTCAAGAATTATTTTCAAGTGTGTAATGCCTAGGTGTGCATCACTGTTACAATGAGATGGGGACAGGTTGTGGTGGAATTGTGTGTTATACTGCCCTTATTTCTTAAGTCCTTGAGGTCTCATTTTCAAGTCATTAGATGCATTCTGGAAATGGGATGTTTGCTTTTGAAAGAAAATACTACTACTTCTTTCATCATTCTTCATATTGTATGTTGTTATGCACTGTTGCCAGTGTCCAGGCAACATTGACTTTTTTCTTAACCCACCTGGGGCAGTGTCTGTCCTTGGCATATGTAGCTGCAGAATAAACATGGCTCTTTGGATAGAAAGTTCAGTGCTGACAGGTCACTTTAAGAGGTAGAGGGTGGAGAGAAAAATCTCATGCTTTACATTTGCACACTGTGGTGCACTAATCGGCATCCCAGGCTTTGATGCATTTATTGCTTTAAACTTAAAGCAGTGCTTTGTAACTTGCTTGGTCTTTGTACTTCAGGTTTACTTGATGCTCCTCTTCAGAGCTCCATGCTGTGAGCTGGCCACAGCACCGTGCTGGGAAGCCGTGGTGTTAATCTTGCAGCTTGTAAAAGGCACTGATGGGAGTTTCAGCTGTTAGGAGTTATTTGGGGAAATTCTGCTGCAGATTTGGGAAGGGGGCAGGGCTCTGCTTAAATGTGGGCATTCCTGCTTCTTTGCAATTAGGCAGTGACCCAGGTCTTGGTGACTTGAAATTAGAAACAAGAAAATGTGCTAATTTAACTGGGAATCTTTAACTTAAAGGTGTGGATGTGATCACGCTGTGCATGTGACCCTGCTATGCTCCAAAATGTCTAGGCATTAACTTGCAATCAAGCCTTGTATTCTTTTGATTTAAAAAAGAAAAAAAAAAAGCTAGGTTCCCATAATTCCTTTTGAATTAAACATTTAAAACTATATGCAAAAGGCTAGGTGCTTTCATTAGTGCCATATTATCAAGGATTCAACAGAATTAGGGGAAACTGAAATTTGAACTCCAAGGTAGCTCAAGACTTAGGTTTAATTACTTTTTAAATAATGTGTATTTACTTAAAATAAATGGGAAAAATTAATAATAAATGGTCTCTTTAAAGATCTTTTCATTGTAAAGAACTAATGCAGATAGTGGTTTAAGTCCTAGCAACAAATTGGAGAAATGTTGCATTTAAACATTGTTATAAAAAACAAAATAAAGTTGTTGGTATTTTAAAGTGAGCAGGATGGTGCAAAGATGATACCTATGGTGAAACCAGGAATACAGTTCAGATGAAGTGTAAGATAGCAACGGATGTTACAATTTCATGTACCTTTCTATTTTTGTCCGTAAGATTTGGTGTAGGGAATAGCACAGTTAGTGTTGTCCAGCAGCCAGCATAATGGGCAGTAGACCAGAAGATTCTTCCCAGGATGATGCTTCTCTCTACAATTGTGGAGTGTGTTTCAAGTAAGTTAGTACAAAACTTGGTTGACCAAATACAGTCAAGTTCACATTTTCAGTACTTGATGGTTTGAAACTGCTGTGCATCAAAATGACAAATTCATAGGAAACTAGAAGCAGGATTATTAAATGTGCCTCAGTTAATTCCAACCTATGTGCTTTTTTCATTCTGTTAAGAGTCTATTCTGTATGTATTCCTGATGTGCATGTATTGAATAAGAACACCAGAAACTTAATTGGGTATTTTAAAGAAAATATATATACAATTATGAGTTATTTTAATTTTGCCACATACATAGATTTATATGTCTCTCTAAGAAAATACTTTCTCACCATGTCAATAATCTTTAATACTTAATCACTTGTTCTGAATGTTGTTCTTTTCTTCTGGCCTTGTTGAGCTTGACCATTTGCTTATCAATGCAAATGTCCAGATAGTTTTGTATTAGATAAATTTGCAATTTTTAGGAACAATTCTGCTAGTTTTCACAATGCTGCAGTACTCATACATGAATCTGAACAGGCATCAAAGTCCATGAGGCTCATGACGTGGGCAGTGTTGCTCATCAGCCTTGATACAGTTAGTTTTACTAATAAATAGAAGCTGTCAAATACCAAAAGGCAATCTGAAAACAGAAGTGCTGGTGGTCTCATTCTATTAAACATCCTTGTATTTGTAACAACACTTAAGATCCAAGCTTTCCCCAGTTTTTAATTTTGTCTGAGACCCATTTAAATTTCCAGAACAATTGGTCAAGACCAGAACTGGGGTTCCTTGACTGAAACTTGAGGACTCTTGCATTTGGCCTCTCTTCCCTTACCTTAAAGAAGTAGATTTAGTCATGAGTTTGTTTGGATTTTTTTGTTTTCTGTTTTTTTTTGGTTTTTGCATCCAAAATAAATAAAGGGGGCACAAGAGCTGCAAGAAGTCTCTAGCACTTTCCAGTTTCAGGTGTAACGCAGGGAGATCAAATTCCCTTTGCTGGTAGGAGGTTCTCAGTGTCTGAGTCTGCCCTTTCCCCAGGTTTCTGCACCCACTAGCCAAGGGTGACTGGCTTCTGCTGGAGGGATTAAGGCACTTGAAACAGTGAAAACCCATCACATCATCTTTATGCCCTCTAGTAGACATCTGAAGTTGATAGAATATTTTTTTTCTTGGAATACTTTCTTTTTTAAATTGGAGCTACATAAGGGCTGGTTCCTCTCACTTAGCCCTATCTTGCCCAGCCCTTTGAAAATGAAAAATGCTTAAGCTGGACTGAGCCCATCTGAGTTTTGTGAACTTTAATTCAGCTCATCTGATACAGCTGCATGCATTTAAAGTTCTGTCATACAGTAATGTTTCTCTGCCTGGTTTGTGAAGGCTGATCTTAAGCAGACTTTGGAACATAAAACTTTGAGTGACAGAAATACTTCAAGATTTAAGTTGGGATGCTGAATTCCCACTGCTGTGTTTCGGAGCTTGCTAGAACTTCCTGAGTAACTTAAAAGGGCTGTGGATGTTAACAGTACCATTTCAGATGACTGGGAGACCAAAAATAATCCAAAACTTTCTCTTCTGATGGAAAGATAAAGAGGATTTTTCTAAAAGGGGGGAAAAAAAAAGGCAACACCTTTTTTTACACTTTTCTCCTAGGACAGATACAGATCAGCAAATTAGACAATGATAATGATGCAGAACATTTGGAAACTTTTTCTTTTAAAGATCGGGTTATGAAATGTCTGACAAAGATCTAAACCGACAGAGCATAAAACATTTGTGCATGCTTGAACTGAATATGCTGTAGGATTAGTTTCTTTATTTTTGCTGTTAATCCAGTAGTGATTGCATTTCTGAAAATTATTTAGTTATAAATTAGGGGACATAAGAATAATTGGAATGCAATGATCCTGGAGCTTCCATTGAGAAAAAAGTAATTTTTTCTCTTGATTAAGGAGAATGGAAAAAGGAAATTATGGGGTGAAGTGATGAGTCATTATGTCATTTGGTAAATGTATTTGCATTCAAGCTTCTTTTTTAAAAAAACCCAGTTTGAGTGCAAGTCTTCATCCTGCTGCAGTCATCAGAACTACCCTGCAGTCATGAACTTCACAGGCCAGTTGCTTCTGACTTACACTGGGAAATGGGGCAGGTTCCTGCCAGAGACCCTCCTCATCTACTTGTGGTCCCATTTTTGGTGTACAAGAAGCAAATTTCTAACTCCCAGATGTGCACATGAGTCTGAAAACAAAGATTTTACCACCTGCTTTATCGATAATGAACACAACGATTTTTCAAGATGCACTCAAGTGATAAAATCAGGATGATAGTAACTCAAAAAGTCTTTTTTAAGCACAACAGAGAACACGGGTACGCTTGCAAGAACTGGTACAAATTGCACCAACAGTGAACCTGGGCAAGTTCATGGTTGATCCCTGGCCCCACCTGCTGGTAGAGGAAGGAAGCAGGAGGGAGGAAAGAGCTTCAAAAGCGGCATCTTTCATGTTGTGTTTTAATCGTCACAGGGTAGGAGTAAAAGTGAGAGAGTGCTTATGAGAGTAATATTTTAATTGACTATTTTTATTTCTAGGAAAAATACGTTACTTGGATTAAAAAAAAATAGGGTGTATATATAATACTATATGTATCTCCTTTAGATCCTCAGAGATGACAACAGACCTGAAAAGGCTTGTGTGGCTGAAGTGCATCTTTTTTCTCATCTGTGTCAGTTTGTGTAAAAAAATTACATTTTGCCATAAGAAACAACAAGAATTTTTGTGCTTTAAGAACCATTTGTCTGTTTTTCTATCACGCCAATTCTATTATGGCTTTCTACAGTTAACACAGCAGTGTTACATGGAGTGTTTTTGCTTACCTTTCTTTAGTCTTCTGTAATACTGATTCAGTTTGTTAATACCTCCCTCTGATGTGAATGCTCCTGGGGCAGTTTTAAAACAAGGCAAAGGTGAAGTAGTCTACTTCTCTTCCTTGTAATCATCTTTATCTGTTCCTATAGCTGTGATCCAGGAACATTTGAAAAAAAAAAAACCCAACCCTCATTAGCAGATATTTCTTTCTTAAACTTGCGTATGATAACATCAGTTTGTGAGTTTCAGCAACACATAGTGCTTAGTATTTGCCAAGAATGGATCATTCTGCACCCTGAGCAAATAACCATGCCTGCTTAAATTGTTGGGTGATGCCATGTACACATCCAGATTTTCTTGTGTGAAAGAACACAGGTGTTGTAACTGCAGCTGGCTGTGCACTGTCTCGTTTTGTCTTTCTGCAGAGCTGCTTTCCATGATGAACATCCATGAAATCAATCTGAAGGCTAGAATACAAAGAACTGCTTTATTTTCATAGTGAAGGATGACAAGGGCAATTACAGTATTTTAAAGAAATATTTAATTTAACTGGAGAAGTATTATAATTCCTGAGAATACTGGTGAGAATCGAGATACTTAGGAGAGAACTTAAAGAGAATTTCTGGCTTTGAGAGAACAAACAAAAAATCTGTGATTGGTAATTGCTAACTTCTATTTGTGTTTTTAGCAAAGTATAAATCCAAAATACAATCCTATTTTGTGGTTTCATTAATGGAATTTTTTTCTTTTTTTTTTTTTTTCTTTGTGGTATATTCCTTTTTTTCCACTTCATTATTGAAAAGCCTGCATCCCTGGATATTGCCTGAAGTCTTTTGGTAAAGTGCTAGCAGGTGTAAATTTTATACTAACCTGATTGATTTTTGTTCAAGTCTGTTGTGAATGCAGTCCAGAAAATAGAATATGTTCAGCAAACCACATGAATGGAACCCTAACTCTGTTCTTTATTTACATATTGATCCACTTTATAATACAGTTTGCATGGAAAACAGCATTTTAAAATAAGATTTAAGCTGACAGCTTTTCAGGTTATAAGGATCTAATCAAAATCCTCAGGGAGAGTTTCAAGAACATGCTACTGCACTGAGCTAGGGAAAGATGTAATTGCATATTGTTTCTACACTTAAAGATTATCTTGTACTTCAAAACTACTGAATAAACTATGGCATGGATGATGAATAAATTCTTTAACAGTTCAGTCAGAGGTCAGACAATTTGTTTTTGTAATCTACTAGGTCAGTTTGTATGTGCTTGGCATCATTTGCCGTGTTAAAGCATTTCACAGAAGTTTGTCTGAGATGGTGTCTTCACTAGAGGTTGTAAATCACAGAATCATCCAGGTTGGAAGGGACCTTTTTGATCCTTAAGTCCAACCCTTCATCTGCTACCACTGGGGTTAGCAGACCATGGCACTGAGTGCCCCATCAGGCTCTTCTTAAAAACCTCCAGGGATGGAGAATCCACCACCTCCCTGGGCAACCCATTCCAATGCCTGATCACCCTCTCTGTAAAGAATTTTTTCCTAATATCTAACCTAAACCTCCCTGGCAGAGCTTAAGTCCATGCCCTCTTGTCTTACTGATGGCTGCCTGGGAGAAGAGCCTGAACCCCCACCCTGGCTACAACCTCCTTTCAGGGTGTTGTAGAAAGTGATGAGGTCTCCCCTGAGCCTCCTCTTCTCCAGACTGAACACCCCCAGCTCCCTCAGCCCTTCCTCACAGGACTTGTGCTGGATCCCTTCACAGCCTCCTTGCTCTTCTCTGAATCTGCTCCAGCACCTCAATCTCCTTCCTGAACTGAGGGGCCCAGAACTGGACACAGGACTCAAGCTGTGGCCTCACCAGTGCTGAGTACAGGGGAAGAATCCCTTCCCTGGACTTGTTGGCCAGCCACACTGTTTCTGGTCGAGGCCAGGATGTCATTGGCCTTCTTGGCCACCTGGGCACACTGCTGGCTCATGTTCAGCTTCCTGTCAATCCAGACTCCCAGGTCCTTTCCTGTCTGGCTGCTCTCAGCCACTCTGTCCCCAGCCTGGAGCTCCCCATGGGGTTGTTGTGGCCAAAGTGCAGGACCCGGCACTTGGCCGTGTTGGACCTCATCCCGTTGGAATCAGCCCAACTCTCCAGTCTGTCCAGGTCCCTCTGCAGAGCCCTTCTGCCCTCCAGCTGATCCATGCTCCCCCCAACTTGGTGTCATCTGTGAGCTTCCTAATTGTGGGCTCAATCCCCTCATCTAAATCATCTATAAAGATATTAAACAGAACTGGGCCCAGCACTGATCCCCGGGGGACACCACTGGTGACCGGCCGCCAATTGGATCAGCACCATTCAGCACCACTCTCTGGGGGCCTCCAGCAGTTCCTAACCCAGCACAGAGTGCCCCTGTCTGAGCCCTGGCCTGACAGCTTTTCCAGGAGAATGCTGTGGGAGATGGTGTCAAAGGCTTTGCTGAAGTCCAGATAGACCACATCCACAGACTTCCCTTCAGCCTTTTCCTCATCTTTGGTAACTATGTTTCCCCCCATGTCAAGGGCAAGAAGCCTCCTTGAGACGTCTCAGGAAGGGACATCTAGCACTGTCGGGTCTGAACATGCCAGGTTCCATCCATGCTGGCTGGTCACTTGATGGTGTCTGTGATGGGAAGATGCTCCTGCAGGAGGCAGACCTGCTGCAGGAAGCACAGTTAATTCTGGTCCACTCAGCGTCTGTTGAGCAACTATTGTATTTTTCACTAAATAGGCAAAGCATAGAGACTGATTTTTCTTCATGTTTTCTTTGCCTTTTTTTTTTTTTTTTTTAAGTCGCTGAGTTTCTATATGAATGAAGTTCAGACAAAGTTAACACTACTTTCTTTTAAAGTTTTCAGACTTCCTTCTGAAAAACATGCACACTTAAAATGAAAAGATAATGGCCAAAAGTCAAGCTATTCTCGTTAAATACATCAGATTGTTGTCATTCAAGGGGTCTCATCCTTGCTATTTTCTTCTATGGGATCAGATTTGTTACATGCTACGAGTCTGACCACGTGAGGCTTCAGGGCACTGTGCAATGCAGCAAGGTGTGACCTGCTCTCATGGTTTTCCAGTTTCCACTGGTGCATGCATCTTATGCAAGGGGTCAGTAGTCTTCGAGAGCTTCTCTAGGATGCACTGTCTTAATTTGATAAAACTGGTATACTGCTGGCAATACAGTCATTCCCTTGAGAGAAACATCAGAAAATGTCATCATCCCTTGATGATTTGCAGCAAGTTATTTTGGACACCTCGGAGCTGAAATCTGTGCAGATGTTTTAGTAGAATTTAGAATATATTCTTGAAATTCCAAATGTACTCCATTGTTCTGAAGCAAGAGTAGGGTAGCTAGTCATTAGCCTACATAAGCAATTTTCTTATGGAAAAAAAGGCTTAGGGAGTACAAGCCAAATAGAGAATTTGGGTCTTTTAGTGGTCCTTGCAATCTGGTCCAGCCTGGTCAGCCTGGTCATTAGAGGAAAGTTTTAAGGAACACATATTCAAAGCAGCAAGTAGCAAAAACTTCATCTTAAAATATCTGAAAATAAGGAACCTTTGTTCACTCAGTGAGAGGTCCTCAGGGGCACAGAGGGATGAAAGTTCAAATTCTCTTTGCTGTGCTGTATTTATAATTTATTACCATTGGTTGAAAGATTAGAGTACATTCTCTGCCACTTTCATGTTTTTCTAACTTCCTCTTGGGTCAAACTTAACTCTGACAACTCCCAAACTCTTACGGTAGTCCTTGTAAGCTGCAGCCCCTGCTTGAAAGGAGAGGTTTTCACAATCCCAGTATTATCAGGACAATTTGTGGATTATGTTAAATCACGGGTTTATCAATGTTTACTACAGAGCAACTAGCATAAAATCTCACTTTTTTGAGCTGCCTTCTGGCTTTTGGGAGAATTCTGACTGCTGGAGGAACATTTGGTGCTCATCTGTTGTAATACTAATCATTGCTTTGGACTGCTTTGCTAGTGATAGTTAAAAGTCTGTTATTCTTTGATATTAAAAGTTGCACTGAAGAGGACAGCGGGCTGTGAGCGCCTTCCCCAGTGGTTTAAGATGCAGGACTTTGAGTTGCATGCACATTTTTGCAAAAAAGGGGAAGAGAGTTACCAACTGTTATTCTTTTTCTCCAGATGTTTCCTCTAAGACAAATATCTAGGGTTTTATTATGACACAGTAAGAATATGACACCAATAAGATGTGTGGTTGGGGCTGTGTGTTTTTGCCTTTCATTGTCTGTTTGAACTAAATAGCCAATAAATCAAACACTGGCAAGTTGCCTAGTAGTTTAGATGGAACTTGTCCACTTTTGTCATGTGACCTGCTCACTTCTAAACAGCATATTAGAATTTTTTATTAAAAATCTCTTTGGATGCAAACTAAAAATAAGATTATTTTAAGGTACTTGTCTTTTTGTATTTATTTAGAAGACCTATTCATACAATAAGCAGTAGGCTCCTATTCGACTTTATGTTAAATTGGTGAGAAAACCCATTTAGACTTCAGAGTGAACAGATCAGACCTATAATCAAAGTTTAGCAGCACTGGACAAGTACCACAGTTCTTACTCTCACCTGTCTCAGGCAAAATTTCCATTGCCTTTAGAGTTTGGAGAACACATGCTAGTTCTGCTCTGAAAAGATTCCAATATACCAGATTGCGTGTACTGTGAACGTACATGAAATACTGCACAATCAACACTGATGTAAAGGAACAGTATCTGACACATTCCAAAGGCATGGAAGGGAAGTACTGTTACAGTCTCCCCTTCTGAGGTCCTGGGCTAATGTGGGGCATGGAACTTCACTTGGTAATTCCTGTATCAAGCTCTTAACTTCAAGATAGATTTAAAGCATGTTCTTAATTAGTCTGAACTCCTCCCTTTAGTACATACTTAATCTAGATGACTTAACTTTTAGCCATTTGTATATCCACTATATAGTAAGAATTACAAATTTAGAAGTAGAAGTGTCATCATCTGGGACACACACACACATTTGATTTTATTTAGTGGTGACAGCAGAGAGATTATTTCCATCAAGTTATTTTCATCCTTTGAGTTCAGTCTTGTTCATTAATGCACATGAATAATTTTTTCCTCTGTGCTGCTAGATACTTTAGTGGTGGGGCGTTGTTTGTTTTTTGTAGGTTTTTTGGTTGTTGTTTGGGTTTTTTGGGTTTTTTTTTTTTGTTTTGTTTGTTTGTTTGTTTTATTCTTTTTTATTTCTCATAGGGCTGCCTGTTTGGGTAAGTAGTTTGAGGGTAATGAGGTTTTGTTATAACTGAAGAAGTGCTATGGTGACAGTTTTAGCTGTAAATTCAGTTATTGTAACAAATAATAACCTTTACAATGCATAGTTTTATTGCTTTGTGTAATGTAGTGTGCATATATGCAGTGAATTACACACTAGAGTAGTAAATATTAAGATTGTAAACCTATGCAACTAAAACTCACATTTCTATATAGTGCATGCCGTCTGATGCTGTTCTTAATTACAAAGCTACCTGACCCCTTTTCCACTTACTCTTGCTCATTTCCTTGTCAAGATCTTCACTGAACTGAGAATTCCTTTATTCTGGTTGTTTAGTTCATGGTCTTAAGCCACTGTTTCTGCACAGCCTTCAGGCTTCTCTCTGGAAACATTCTTCATTCTACTCTGTCCAGTGGTGTGACTGCTCACAGCCTTGTAGTCCTGCATACTCTTAAATACTAAGAAAACTTCAGGACACTGTTGTAAGCAAAGGTGGTGTCAGGATTTCTGTGAGGAATGAGGCTAACCAAAAAGCCAATTTAAAAAGTAATCACCATTTTTAGATAGTTTAAAGTTAATCTCTTTGTAGTAGAGAGGTCATATGGAAAAACACTTGGAAAAACTGAATCTGGGCATGCAACACTTAAAGTATTCTTAACTTTTAACACTTAAATGTTCATTGAAATAACTAAAACCAGGAACCAGAATTGGTTTAGGTTTGACAGGGTAAGGCTTTGTCACAAGGAGTACCATCTGCTCACTGCACAGCTGGCTTCAGTTACTGAGGGTGTCTGAGACGATTCCTTGCCGAAGAAATGTTACCAGCATACCCCTGCCTCCATCATCCAACTTCACCAGCTGTAATCCAAATATATATGCCTCAAAAGCAAAACTATCATTAGAATGTGAGTGCACAGGTTCAGCAGATGTGGTGGCATAATTTATTGTTGTCTTATTTGTTTCCTTCTTCTAAGGACTCAAAGTTTCAAGCTCTCAGGACTTCATTGTTCATATAAGGCCTGTCTTGCAGCAGAAATACACATTTCAGGGACATGGACGTTTTAAGTACCTTTTGTTTTACATTTTTATGGTGCATCTCTAGTAGTTTTGGTTTTTTCACTGTGTGATGGTTGTGATTCACATTGCAGGGATTTTTGGAAATAGTGGCATCATATACAGTCCTTGAAACCCGAATGTATTTTCTAACACAAATCAGTAGCTTCTTTATTTGGAAGGTGCTTTTGGCTACAGTCTTTATTCTGTCATGCTATAAACTGCAAATTTGTTTAATCTAGAGGTGTGGCAGTGCAACTTCACACTTATGTTTTATTCTGGACTATTCTGTTGCTAGCACCATGCATGAGATTTCTCTTTTGAGAACTACTTGTTCAGGAAGTGGAAATCACATCTACGTCAGTGTGGATCATACATAATTAACAGGGGAGATATGAAAAATACCCTTGACACCTGGAATAGTTGTTCTTTCTTTAACTTTCCATGCAGGCTAGGAACATGGGAAGAGTGTTCTGCCTTGGTGGAATCTGTGCTGCCTTGCAGTAGTTGTCTGTGCAAACTTGGAGAAACTCAAGGATATGCTTAGTCCCTATGAAGTTGTCTGCACAACCTTTGTATTCTTAGGTTTTTCATATTCTGTGTCTTCAAGATACTGATAAGGAAATTGCAGGGTCACTGGGTTTGTATGTACAAACAAGTCACAGGACTCCAAAGAATCATAGCATTTGATCTTTGAAAAACAAAAGTGTATGAATTCATGGTCCTATGAAAACCCTGAACTGCAAAAATTGTTTGTAGTGGGCTAGACAGACATTTGACAGATTACGTGCAAGTATATACATGTGTGGTTCATTATTTGACTGCCTTAGGAGACTGGTGTTTAAGTTGGCAGATCTACTTATTAAAAGCAAAGCTCTTTGGCAGGATTACAGAATGCCAGAAGGAGAAAGAGACCAAATGTTGAGGAAGAAAGAGAGAGAGAACATGTAATATGCAGAGAGCACGGGGAAGCTAAAAAGCAGACCCAAATGTGGTTCCAATTTGTTCTCTTGGGCTCAAGTTGATATCCATGCAGAAGGAAAAGCATAAAGTTCTCTGATTTCAATATGAGTTTAGTGTTTTGGAAAATACAGACTTTTCTTTCATGTTAAGTATGATTTTGTCACATGTTTGCAGCCTATCAAAAATCTTCACAAAGCACTGACAGTCCATGGCATATGTGGGCATTTTAATAGGCCCTAGAATTTCTTTGATTTCTTTGATTTCTTGATTAGCTTGATGCAAGATTACAGTGTTGATTCCCAGTACACGTTAAACTTCTGCATATAATTTGATGATATGTAATTTATACCTATTTTCATGGAAAAAACCCAAACCAGAACCCAACCCAGTCTTTATACCTAGTAGTTTAGAACTAAACTGTCCTGCAAGGTTTTGGAAGCAGCAGCCAAACAAGTCTGAGTATGTGTGTCAAGATAAGTTTACACCTGTGTTCTTTTGCACTTCTTTGCCCAAGTTGGGTCCATTCATAATTGCAGGCAACACAGATGAGAATATTCACTTGGTCCTTTGCATTATTTTTTCTTAGCTGAATGCCATTAAAATAATCATCCATCTTACTCTGTCTCCTGAGAATTCTTAGTTTGAGAGCAAGGTTTGAAGTGTGGGGAAGTGACTGGTGGAAGCTGGCTTATGTACTGAAACACAGGAAAAAGAGAAGCAGAAGGGCAGACTCTGCTGGGAAATCAAGAAGTACACTATTTAGAAAAAGAAATTGAAAATGACAAAACCTATGCAAAACCAAACCCACAAAGAAAAACAACAAAAGAAAAAACCAAACAAAATGTTTGCCTTTAAACAAGACCTGTATTTAGATAATTGTTCATACTGATCTCCCTGAAAGAGAGGCTAGGCTATTAGTGGCACATATACAATATTACAATATTAGAATCCTTTGAAAGGTAGAAGGCTCCTGTTTAGCAGTTCTGAATCCTGCATAAATTAAGTGCTTGGACGCAGTACAGCAAACCTTAGGTGAGTTACACCAGTTGTCTGCTGCATCTACCATTTTTGAAGAGCTTTATCTTGTAAAAGCCTCAGTAATGTTTTCTGATTATGCCACAGCTGAGCTAATTAGAATACAAGTTCTTCCAGCTTCCTGCACAAGTTTGGAGTGTTAAAATTAGAAGGAGAGAAAGGTGCTTGTTCTCATGCAGGCAGTTCTGTATGGAGTCATAAGCCTGTTAAAAAAATCAGGTCAGTGTAAAATTGATTCATTCCTGTTCCCTCTCTTGACAGGAAATTTTTTTTGGAGGAATTCTCCATCTCAGGGTCAAGTGCAACCTACTTTTCCTTTATTGCATGGCCCATATTTAAATAAATAAATTCTTTTAGAAAGATAAATGAAATGAGAAAGAGGTATTCTTTCCTAGTACAGTCAAATAAAGGTAACTGGGTCTTTATTTTGGCAAGATGACCAAGGGATTTATCTGGAGTACAGTCACAAGAACAGACATGTAAGACTTCCAGGTTTGGAGGGGGGGGAGGGCATAGTTTTGGGTAGTAGTTTTGTTTTGTTTTGTTCCCCCCACCCCAGTATAATAGCAGGAAAACAATCAGAATGTATCTGGTCTTTTTAAAGAATAGCAGCCAGTTGCTGACCATTGTGGAAAGCCATGCTCCTTCCAGCCAGCAGCCTTTCAGCCTCACAAACCTTTACCTATTTCATAAAATAGCTGGAAGACTTTTTCACATATTCAATCACCTCTTGTGAAAGTCAGGAATGTATTTTTACATTCCTTTATGTCATCCTGTAATCAACATTCTGAAACAACTGAATGATTGTAGCTTTAAACTCTCTCTATATGTGGAAATAGAGATAGATGTATATGTAGATAGTACCATTATATTTTCAGATACAGATGTGTTGGTTACAAGACCAGCTAACTTTCTTTGTAGTAGCAGAATGGTGGAAAAACTGTTTTGGGTTTTGTGTGTGTGTGTAATCTGTAGAAGGTCTGTATACTTTAGCGCATAAATAGATGAATTCAACAGATGAATATTTCTTGGCATGCTTATTTGAACACTCATTATTCCCAAAGTTCAAAGACACTCAACTTGAGCATTGATTCTGCTACCCATGAATTTTCTCTTGGGAAGTTGGAGAACATCACAGGACATTTCCCTGTCCTGGAGTAGGTCAGCGTAGGGCAGCTGTCTAGTGGCAGAGGCAGGGAAGGGAAGCAACAGGGCAGAGTGCTTCCTGTTCATCTCGAGTCTTCGTAAGAGGACATAAAAATTGCTCTAGGCTTCTTCTGTGGAAAAAGAGCTTTCATTTGATCCACCTGATTTAAATGATCACAAGGAATTTGTCAGTTCTTAACACAATGCATGTGTTGTTTGAGTTGACACAAACTCTTCTCTGCAGTTCAGGCCTTCCAAGACCACTTACAAAATACTTTATTTTGCAGTTTTTTCAGACTCTTCTGCTTGGTTTCACTCCTTCACAACACACTGCTTGTTTTCAAGAGGGACACATTTTTTTTGTTTTAGACCCCAAGAAGCTCTTTGACACTGTAGGGTCTCATGAAGGTTGCCAGAGAATATCTCTGATTTGTAGAGCTTAGAATTATGCTTGGGTTTTCTTAAAGAGAGGTTTTGCCTCCTCCTGTTAGTCTCTTTGCAAATGTATACTCCCAGTGCAGGCTGGGAAATCCTCTTCCATACCTACTTACTCTCACTATAGTTAATGTTTGGCTTGCAGACAGTGATGTAAAAGCATAGCCAGTTTTTCATGCTAGCTCTTCATTAGCACTGTCTTTGTTGTTATTTTCAATTCTTTTTTTACCTTTCCTATAAACAGATTTTGCGCTGTGTGAATTTCTGCAATGCAAAAATGCTAGACAGTATACAGATGAAGCTCTTTTTCCAAGTTGCAGTTAGCCAGCTGGTTGATACCCTCATTACAAAGTCTGTGAAATTCATTCACCACTTAAACTGCAAATGTCTAAATTAAAGTTAATTTGGCAATGGAGTATGAACAAACCAGTGGTTTCTGAAAGAGCTGTCTTTAAGTTCATGCATCAGGTATGTGTACATCATAGTTTATGATGACCTTTTTGTATAGCATCTTAATAGTGTGAAAAATATTGGAATGAGAAATCAACCATGATGTTGCTAAGCACAGAAATCGTGGCAGGTGTATGATATGGGTCAAAATATCCTATTACACACAGACTGAGAGCTTTCTTCTTCATCTGAAATTAAAGATGGTGGTGAGATTAACTCTCACCATCCTGTAGATCCAGCTCAGGACTTTTCTAATAATGTTGTTATTCCTGTATCTGTTTCAGATCAGCCTATTGTTTAATAGCTCTAAGGATTAACCCAGTTTTACTTTCTTATTAGATTGCATTTCAGCATTGCTGTATTTCTGTTGCTGTAGTTAGAGCCCTAAGCTTTCCCTTTTCCTTGAGGAGGAAAAAGGTTTGATTTTGAAATACATCCGTTTCCACAATAGAAGAGTTCTTCTGATGGTGGATTGCTGTTACCATTGTTTGATTTAATTTTTTTATCTGGCAATTGCTATATACTCATTATTTTTAACTCTGTGTGTACTGACAGATGTTTCCCATAATGCCAAGAAGATGAAGCTGTGTTGGCTTTTATCGGTGGCTTCTGAGAGAACTTAAATGTAAATTTTCCAGATCTAAACAACTTGATTTTTGAAGCATAGTATTACACCCTTTTTCTTGCAGTAGTGAAGAGCTTACTCTTTTCCTCTAGATTGCTTGCCTATGGATAGTTTGAGAGGGATTTGTTGGCAATTTTTTCCATATCATTTTTTCCACAGCAAAAAGATAGCAAAACAAAGTATTATTTCAGAGCAAAGCAACATTCTATCCTGAATTTTTATGTATGATGATTATGGAATAAAAAGATAATGTTTTAAATTATGCTTCTCAAGCAGAATTATCATGAACCAGTAATGGCCTCTCATGAGGTACTTAATGGTACCAAATAAAAGGAATCAGCTGCTGGAGTACCTTTACTAACTACCACCATGGGTTGAAGTTAATAAACTTGGAAGGTTAGTGCCAAACTTCAGAAGAGAATACATGCCACTGCTTTTTAGGTAAAACCAATTCCAGCATGGAAATTCACTCTATGAAGTTTTATATGATGGAGGAAATCATCTCATCATGTCTCTCCACTAGCTGGCCAGAACCAAAATTTTGAAGTGCCTCTTTTGCTGGACATCAGCATTTCTTTCGGTAAGAGATAGGCCACTGTCTCTGTCTCAGGTGACAAAGGTTTCTGGGAACAACTGAATATGTATTTCCTTCCCCGGTTGCTGGGAAGAACTCAGGAGCAAAGAATTCTCACATGAGGTATCAAGTTGAGCAGAAATAACAGAAAATTCAGGTTTGAAACGGAAGTGTAAGAGAAGAATATGAGCCTACTGGACAATAGTGTGTCCTTGTACAATCTGTATAATGCTTCGAGTAATAAATACCTCAACTGTTCAGTTTGGTTCTGTCTGTTGAGATCACTAAGCTTTGTGTGCTGAAATGGGCCAAATAGTTTCATGGGGAAAATGCCATGCCATCATGCAGGAAGAGACAAAAAGAAGAACTGAAATGGCACGTGAAGCCTTAGTTCTTTGTTGTCTTGAGTGCTTTACCTTGTGGTCTTGTTCTTCTAATGTACCCTTACTGATGTGTCTTTGTAATATAGCAGACATCAGAGGAAGCTTTGCTGCTGATTCCTTGTGGAGTGTAATATTAACTTACTGTGCATTAACTTACATATATGCTATTTAAAATAAGTTATGCCTTTACTAGTGTTTCATGGTTCCTTTAAAAAAAAAAAAAAAAAACAAAAAAGTCTGGAGTGCATAAGTTAATAGAATAACATCACTTTAGTATCCTTGGGAAAGATAAGGTGGACTTTGTGGGAAAGGCAACTGGCATCAATTCTAAGAGGTTGCTCAGTTAATTGTAAGACAAGTAAGGGAGGTTTTGTTTGCAGAGAACTATCACAAGTTTGTTCTGATTCTGATAAGCACTTCTAGGTACTGCTAGTGCAATCTTGATGCTTAACAACAGTAAACCTGAAGGTTGCACTGGGAACCTGATAAGTAGGTCACAAGGTGTAGCTGCCAGTAGAACATGCTGTTTGTCCTCACACTTGCACTATCCACACCATGCTTGAATATTCAGTGTCAGGTATTTTCCTTCCTGATACCATGTATGGTTTCATGTCAAACAACTGCCAGAAGCTGGAATAGTAAGTTTTTCATTGCCAGTTAATGTCTCTGAGAATTGAGCAGAATTACTCATTCTTGCATAGCTCAGCTCTTTACTGGCCCTGGAGCAGCAATTCTGAAGCAGGGGATGGAAAGCCTTTAGCCATGCCCTAAGCTCCAGACTGTGGCAAGGAGGTGAGGTGCACCTTTGCTGGAGACAGGCAGTAATGAAGCCCCAGTGCTGGCAGGCTTGGGGTTCAGCTCCAGTGGTGTGTCCTGGGCCTCCTCTGTGCTCCTCATTTAGTTGAGTGCCCTGCTCTACTTCAAAGCAGAAAGGCATCTTTTACTCCCTTCTTACTTTTTCTTTTTTTTTTTTTTCCCTGTTTCTGCTCACAGCTCTTTGAAAGAACAGCTGAATGAGCAGTTGATTTTCCCATCTCTTCCTCAGGCTTTTTTTTTTTTTTTGGGGGTGGGAGGGAGAGGGGCAAGGGGTGTCTTCTGCAGAACAGTTTATGCCGTATGTATGACATTACAATGTTGTGATCTGCATGCCAGAATATTGCACTTAGTTAATTTTTTTTTCATAAGTGTGGCAAGTTTTTTTCAGAATATGGCTGCTCATTTTCTCTAAATCATGCAAATACTAATTGTGAATAGTTGCAGCTATTTCAAATCCTAAATTCAGTTCTGGTTTGAAAAGGAGTGTTACAAAAGTTCACCTGTAGAGGGAAGCACTATACTGTCTTTACAACAGTCTTAACTACAAGCTGTTTTTTAAAAGTTAGCTGTGCTTCAGTTGAAGCCAATAAAGAACATCTGTTGTCTTATTTATAGCTCCTATTTCTAAGAAGTATAGTCTGTAGCAGATGAGAAAAGTGCCTGTCAGATCATAATTCATAAAGTTACTGAGGTTTAACCTGATAGAATATTATGTACAGAATTCCTTCCTAGTACAGACAGTATCAGTTCCCTTTCAACAGTTGATAGAAATAGGACTTCATGAAACATTGAATTAATAGGTGTGAAACATGATTAGCAGCCACTATTAAAGTTATTAAGTAAAAGAATAAAGTATTGTACACTATGTTGCTTCCTGGTTTTATTTTTCTGCTTGTTTCTGCAGCTAAACTTTACTTTAGCCAGACACAGCCTTCTTTTATTTCCTTTTTCTCCACTTTTTCTTTTGTCTTAGAGGAATTCTTTATTGATCAATGCAACAGCTCTGTGACAAGCATTCACTGTTGTGTCAGAGAAGGATAAAGAAACCCCAAATTTCTTTTGGGAGAATTTGTACGCTTCTTTCCCCTCTGTTCTCATAGTTGCCCCCTCTTCTTCTTAGCCCCCAAGAGTGCAGCTGATGCAACTTTGTAAATGGGGATGAACAGAGGATTTATTTCTCCTAGGCCCCCAGACTTCCTGCATATTGACCATGCCCATGATACTGTATCAGTCAGATCATTGCTTGCATTTACCTGCTGCTAACCCTGGAAGGTACCTGGGTGACTGGTCTCAGTTACAACATTGAGCTATACAGGTGACCAAGTGAATGTGTTTTCTTCCACCTATGTGTAGCCAAGTTAAAATGAAGTGACATTACTTTTTTGTTCCCACCCACCTACATTTAGTAGGTTGAACTATAAATGATCCGGTCAGAAGATACATATATTGGTCCTCCTGGAAAAATTACTGGCTGGCCTTATTCTGTAAAGTGTCACATATATTACAAGTTGTGCACATTTTTCTGCAGAATTCGATTTGAAATGCCCTTTTTTCAAGGTTGTAAGTGATGATGTCAGCACCTACCTCACATGAAGGATTCTGGAGATGTGTTTTGGGCAGTGCACTGGGATTGTCTGGAGTTCAGAAGTTCATGCTGCTGAGAACTCCTGCACCTGTCAGCCTGTTGGGAAAGTTGCTGTCATTGTGTGCAACTGATGTGGGATCACAGCAGAAATATGGATGCTTAAAAAAGCTTTTTGAAGTCCAGAAGTGTATTAGCAGAGTGCTGTTTATCCATGAGGGTTAAATGTTGTCCTTGAGATGCTGGATGAGAAAAGGTGTTCTGCTTTATTCAGGTGTCTTTGCATTGAAGACATGGGAAAAAGTGGAGTGTGACTGCTGATGTGATAAAACATTTTTTAGTATAAATCTGTATTTCCTTTTGTGACTAAAGTCTTTATCGTGTCATTAACAGAGAACATCTGAATGACGCTGTCACTTGTCCTCTAGTTCATATAATCATTCTGATGTAAGAAGTAGGCTGTGCTGTCTGCCTGGCACTGGAATTTGGAATTGGCATTATTTTCATCCATCTTCCCAATTGTACTCCAGTCACACAGGGTAACCACCAGGTATCATTTCCCAATTCCTTTTCATACCTCTGGGACCATTCATATTGCCTAAATATTGATTCCCAGACATTTGTCTTCCTCCATAAAAATGAGCTTCTTCTGAGTGCTAAGGCAGTGTGGGTCTGACCAGTCCTTTCTCTACTGCTGGAGTAGTCTATACCTCTCTTCAGTAGATCTAGTATTAGTCTCCTTTGGCTGCCAAGGCTTCTGTGGTGTTCTGAGTCCACAGTCTGCCTCAATGACATTCTCTGATAAAAATAAATAACAAACAATGGTAGAAAGACATATTAAGCCAATTGTAATGATGTGTCATACTCAGTGACACTTAAATCTCTCATATTTTTCCATTAATAGTGTTGTCTTTTAAAATCTTTTAAATTAAACCAGTACTGGAGAGGGTGGTTGAATTCTGAAGAGCTTTCTCCTGATACTTTTGTAATGCTTTTAATCTTTAGGAGAATCTAACTATGACCAAACTAAATTGTGACAGAGTCAGTAGGGCCTAAGAGAGGTAGAGAAGTATTTTTCTTCTCAACAATTGCAGCTGAATGTACTGTCTGTTTCAGTCCTCAGTTTATCCAAGACACACAGTAACATCAGCTTGTCTTTGCTCTCCCTTTCTTGCTTTTTTTCATCCTTGCAGAGTGCAAACCAGCTGAGTAGTTCTGAACACTCTGTTTGCTTGGGTTTTTTTGGTAAATGCCATTAGGTCTCTGAAATTAAAAATCATGGAATCACAGAATCTGCCGAATTGGAAGAGACCCATGGGGATCATCAAGTCCAAGTCCTGCCCCTGTATAGGGCCCCCCCCAAAATCACACCGAGTGTCATCCAAACACTTCTTGAACTCAGGCAGGCTTGGTGCTGTGACCACTTCCCTGGGGAGCCTGTTCCACTGCTCAACTGCCCTCTAGGTGTAAAACTTTGTCTTTATATCTAACCTAAACTTCCCCCAGCACATCTTCCTACCATTCCCTCAGGTCCTGTCATCAGTCACCAGAGAGAAGAGGTCAGCACCTGCTCCTCCTTCTCCCTTAGTGAGGAAGCAGTGAGCTGCCATGAGGTCTCCCCTCAGTGTCCTCCAGGCTGAACAGACCCAGTGCCTTCAGCCACTCCTCATATGGCTTTCCCCCTAAACCCTTTACCAGCCTTACAGCCCTCCTCTGGACACTCTCCAGTAGCTCTGTCTCCTTTTTGTACTGTGGTACCCAAGACTGCACTCAAGATGGGGCTGCACCAAGGCAAGATGATCTTCTAATCAGAGTGAATTTCTTCTCAGTATTTATTTGTAATTCCAGACTCATCTTCTGTCTTGGTCAGGCATTGAACAGAAAACAAAGATTTCTGTGCAAACTTTCTCCATAGTGTTTATGGTTTGGGGTTTTTTGTGGTTTTGTTTTGTTGGTTTTTTAGGTTTTTTGTAGGTTCTACTGAAAGGTCTGCACGAACTTGCTTTTTCCTAAGGATACAAAGAAACATATAATAAATCACAAAATGCCCTCTGGAGCAGAAGGCTGGAGCTTTGTGTCAGTAAGAGTTGTTTCACTCTGATGGGTTGTGAGGCTCATGTGGCCTTTCTTCCCCAGCTGAGGAGAAGAGGTGCTGAGGAGGCTGCAATGGCTGAGGCTCAGCATCTGGACCAGCTGCAACTGCAGGCCTGTGAGCAGCATCAGGCTGTGCCATCACCCATGCAGAGGCACTGTCTGGTTCTTTCCAGTGTTACAGGATCTGTAACTCGTGTTTCCACAGGCTTGGCTTTCGATGTGCTGTCAGGGCACTCTCCTGAAGCACTGATGTCTCTGGCCCAGGGGCTGCTATCAGGAGTACATGGGAACGCCTCCATTTGCACCACTGCATTTAAGGCTGTTTGGTAATGCCAAATTGCTCATTTACAGTGCTCCTTGCCTTGAATTTAACATTGCACACTAAAAAGTGATTAAATTCAGCATTTACAGATCGTCAGTGAAATTCAAATTCTGTTTCAGGAAGATGGGTAATAATAATGGAACATTTTTTTTTCCCATTTCCCACGTCTGGTAGAGTACATAACCGTGGAAACAGCAGCATTTCAATCAAGAAACCAAGGTCCCACATATCCCAGAATTTTACTAGCAACCATGTAAGTTGAACTTTGTGGGAACCCCTGCACTATCCACAACTTGTCATACATTATGCCACTAATAGTGCCAGTGGTAAAAATATTTTATGTGATTGATCAGTGAAGGTTTCTTAACGTTTTGCTTTCTTATCTTGTTGGAGGTACTTGCTTGACAATTGCCCTTTCTTTCCCATTTCTTCTTCTGCATTAATTAATACGCTTATGTTTATTACCGTTAGTTTCAGTCTGGTCAAACCATTTGTTTGAACATACTGTATGACTTCCAAACAAGTACACGTGTAAATCTGTGAAAGCTGAGCTCACCATGTTAGTGGAGGGAGTTACCTGCATAGAGGATATCTGCATGCACATAAGGCAGTTACAGTCATCTTCAGACTTGAGCTCTGAATTATTAGACTTTTCTGTAGACCTGGGTTGTTAACAAATACAGCATGTATGCACACACTTCAGTACCATTTCTGAAAAAAGAACAGCATGCATGGAGTAATCTTGACTCAAGGATAAATTCAAGAAATATTAGTATATAGTATAGTACCCAAAAAACATTTAGAAATTAAACTCCTCTTCATGGTGTTTATTGCTACATTTTAAGTTTGGTTCTTGGTTTTTTAGTTTTGGTGGTTTTGTTTGTTGATTGGGGTTTTTTGTGGGGGTCTGGATTGGTTTTTTTTCATATTAATTTTCATTCTTCTAGCAGTAATGAAAGATTTGGCTCAGAAGCATCTGGAGTCAAATTCCAGCATTAAATTTCCACTTGTCGTTGCCAGGTACTAACTCTAAAATATCTCCCTTTACTGTGAACCCTTTCAAAAGGTGCAGCTGTGTTCTGGTTTCGTCTTGCACTTTGTAGCTCTGTTGGCAACCCTTGAGCATAAGGTATGCTCTCATCGCCCACCCCTTGCCTCAGAGCTGTTCAGGCCTGTCTGTACTGGGGAGAGGGAAGGGTTCACAGATTGGAGTGAACCCGGGCTTCTGGTTCATCTCATTGGTTCTCAGTGTGGCAAGGTAAAAATAGAGCTAGTGGAAAATCCAGCTTTTATCATGTGTCATCAGAAGCTTCCTTATTAGCCTGAGACCCACTACCAGACGTGTCACTAGAAAGAGGATAAGAAAACTATATGACTGCTTTTCAAAACCTCAATATTTCGGACAACATATAATTTCCAATAAAACTAAAGCAAAATTTTGGAGGAATATGATTGCTTTAAATGAAAAGCTGATACTGGATTGTAGCAAAGGGATCTACAAAGCTGCTCAGATTCTTAAGAATGGATTTCTTTCTCCAAACCTGTGTGCCATTCTACAGAATACTTCAAAACAAAAGATACTTTCAAAACCAGGTACTAAATGCAAGTTGTGTGCGGGCCTTTGTTCTCTTTTACTGAAATCATTGTGTCTGAAAAGTTTTCCTTCCCCTCTGTAGACCTTAATATTCATGCTGAGTTTTCTTTTGGAACACCTAATCTAGAATCATGACTTCCTAAAGGATACCTTGATATTTTGGCTCAGGAGTAGTATTGGGGTTTTTTTCCAAAATTAAGTGTAGTGTTGTTCCTTGGTTTATCCTCTGCCATTATCTCTCAGCATTTTGAAATTGAGGGGCATTTTTCCCAAATTTGTCTTTGTTCTGTCTAAATGTTACAAAGTGTCTTCAATTCTGCCAAGTACCATTGAGGTTTTTAGTTGTTGTTTTTTGTTTTGTTGGGGTTTTTTTGCTTGTTATTTTTTTTTAGTTTCTTGTTTTTTTCTGACTGGTAATGCATTTCGTGAAGCCTTTTGCCTTTAAATGAACATAGTTTTCTATTTTGTGTGGAAGCTTGGGAGTTTAAAGTAGAAGTTATAATGATGCTATTAGTTAATTATATTGGAGATGGCACAATGAGTAGAAAAGCCTGGAACAGGTGGGACGTGAAGTGATTTTCATTTGTTTCATCTCCTACATGATGATGAAGTGAATGTTTTTTTCAATTTTGCTGAGCACCATAACTGTGTAATTTAGATGTTTTTTCCTGTCATTGCTCCATTTAAGTTAACTGCAGGTTTTCTACCTGCCATTGTGTGTGTGTCGGTGTTCTCTTACTGTAGAGCTTATACTCACCAGTGTGTGCGTAATACTGAGAGGAGAATATCCTGAGTTTTCAGTCAAACACATAAGTATTCTACAATTTTTGTATTTATGGAGTAGATTTTCATTAATTTAAATACTTTCCTCATATCTAAAAGTTCAAAATGTCTCTGGTAGGCAGCAATTTCCAGTTTTGGAGAAAATAAATGGAGTACAGGGAGGAAGAGGTATCAGAAACCCTCTGAACTCACAGCATTTTAGTGTTTTTCCAATTGCATTGTTTAGGGTAGCAAAGCAATGTAGGTGTATTCTAGATTTTTCATAAAGGTGAATGCATAGCTTCCAAAAGTCTCCCACTAAGATTATTGTTTATCCACTAATGGTGTACAACAAAGAAGTTCAGTAACAAATTATTATACAAACCTATTCCAGAAGCTAAGATCCTGCTTAAAGTGTAGATGAAAAGCCTGCAGCATCAGGTAAACTGCAGGAAAAGGTGTACTCTGTTTAGATAATCTGGGTAAGGTCTACATCTCCCTGTTTCTTTATGTGCCATGGGGTCAGACTGCTTTCTGTAGTGTCTTGTCCTCACCTTGCAGGAGGTGAGACTTCCCATGAACTGAAGTCTTCGCCTGACTTTGGGTTCTCCATTTTGCTTCACTTGTACTCCATCCATCATGTAGAATATCTAAATCTATTCGGGAAATGGATTATTTTTCTAAATACACCATGTTTATAGATATTTGTAGTGAATCTGTTTCCATCATTTCAAGGCATAGTTTGATTAATGCACAAAAGTTTTGCTGTTTCTGTTGCTCAGTAACCTGGATAGACTATTCCTGAACTGCCAGATTGTGACCTGATAGGTTTCAAATGTCTGTCAGGTTTGACTTCCATCATCTGTCCCTATCCTTCTTTGCCTCTCCTTTCTTTCCTCAGCTTCAGTTTACTGTTGGCTGTTGCTGCATGATTTCTTCAGATGGCGTTATGAAACGAGTATCTTTGTTCAGAGATGATGCAATTTCAGTTTTTTTTTTAAGAAGGAAAGAGTAGTGTTACTAAGCTAACTAAGTTAGCAGAACGTTACTCTCATAAGTAAAAATATGTAAACTCTTCTTAAAGCTTGTTCTGCTACCAGGTAAGGTACACATTCTGTGAGCTGGCTAATATCTCACAATTTGAGTATTTTCTTAGCATACCATTTCTGTAATTCTGACCTGATCTTTCATTTATACTTTCAATAGATTTGCCCTCATCATGAGATGGATTCTTAGTTTGGGGCTGAAAGGAACTTTTTGATCTGAATATTACAATTACAATAGTCTGTCTTTCAGCATGCTCCAGCAGAGGTTGCTTGGAGTGCAGCATCTTCCATTTGAACCCAGCTAGTTTTATAAAGCAGATATGATATTAAGCTAAAAGAGATGTTCTTGTGGAATCTGAAAGTGGTTTGAAGATGTAAAGAAATTAATTAATACATTCCACTCCTGAGTAGTTTGTTCTGTGTTAATAACTGTACATGGAGATCTGCTGGTCAGCTACACCTAATTCTTTGAATTCAGCCTTTTATTATAGAGTTATTCTGAGTCAATTATCTGACAAAAGTTTAGTTTATTGTATCAATTCATTTGCATTTTTCAGCTAACTATGGTGCCACCAAGGAAGGTTTTAGTTTGTTTTTGTAATGGAACCTGTCCTCTAAAAAAGGACAGATGATTTCGCTGAGACGATCCCTATAGTGCTGCCTTTTATTGAATTATCCTGTGTCTCTAGTGTCAAGTTTTCCTTTATTTTGCTGTGGACTGATATGTAGTCATCTTTCTTGTCTTTTCAGAGTGTGGATAGGGCATTAGAATTCTTTTGATCCCCAGGAATTACTGTGATTTTCCACAAGTCGTTAAAAAGTAACATCAGCAGGCCAAAGATCTGCTTAGGCAATTCTTTTGGGACTCCTGAATGTTCATTTTCTGGGCCTCCTAAGTTAAACTGTTATGACTAACAGATGTTTTTCTAACGTCCTTCTTAGTTATGAAAGGACTAGAAAGTATTCCATCATTATCATACCATGATTCTGCTTCTTTTTGCAAGAGACATGTCTCAGTGTCTCAGTTTGCTCTGCTTCCATTACTAGTTTGTAAATAATTATTTACTATCTTTCATTTACCTTCTCAATTTTCTTCACTTTCAAACTTCTGTATCTTCCTTGCTGTCTTACTGCTTTTAAATTTGTTGCATATTTAGGAAGTTAGAGAAATGTTGCTTCCAAAATAGGCTGAATTCTCAGCCAAACTTGTCTTCTTTCTCCATTGTGTTAAATGCAATTTTTTTGCTATCTCAAAATTAAAATTCTTTATTCGTATTTTATTGTTGTGGTATTTTTTTTTCTTTTTCTCCACCCATTAGTTACCCTCACAATTTTGTTCAATTTCAGTCTTCTAGAAATATGTTGTGTGCATGTGTGTATACATAATCTTGTAGGCACATATGTGTGTATGCATTTAAGTATTACTCTGTCTGTGGTGAGTTTAATTGGGCAGTGATTACCATCATTAAGGCAACTGGCAACTTTTACTTAAGTGATTAAGCTTTGTTTATCAATCATAATCCATCAAACTATGCCAGATGTTTTAATAATTTAGTTGTGCAAACATTCTTGCTTTCCAAGAGTTAAACAGGACCACTTTAAAACTTTTGAATTACTCTTTTGGCAAAAATAGTGCATTTAGAGATAAATCACCCCTCACATCACAGTGCCAGAACATTCTTTTATACAGTGTGTTGTTTCTGTAAAGACACTGGATTGTGTGAAAAACTAGCTTTGTATAAAATCTGTATGCAGCTTTGTATGAATCTGCAAAATGTCCCTTTCTAACTATACCACTATTTATTCTTAACTTTTTGTTGTAGAAAAAAAATCTGCTTCAAGAAAACTGTCCTATTAATAGAATTACGCTTGAAAATTGAAAGCAAACTGAAATTAAGAAATTTTTTGTATGAGTGAAATACTTGCTTCTGCTGCTGTTTCAGGCCTTTTAAAGTCTGTTTTATCAGATCAGAGCTGCGATCAGCAGCTCCCAGGTGGTGATGTATTTAGCTTCCTCTTCTGGTTCACACTGGTTGTAAATGATTCAGACCAAAATATTTTTTCATTTTCTTCCTTGTGTTGAATTTCTGCCTGCCTTTAGACTCCAAACTTCTGTTGTGTTTTCTTTTCCTAGGCAATATGGGGAGTGATTCAAGGACTGAGTGAGGTCCAAAAAAAGAAAAAGCTATAAAAATGTAATTGTCATAATTTTTATCAGCTTTCTGTTTGCTTGTGTTCTCATTTAGGCCTGACAAGCGGGGTGTTTCTTATGTACTTAAAAATTAACTAATTGCATTGTGTGTCATGACTTTGATAAACAGAAATTGCATTCAACTGTAGTTTGACTTATTTTTCTTAATTTTCTTTTATAGCTTTTTCACTTCCAGATCTTACGGAGCAGTTTGCACCTCCTGATGTTGCTCCACCAATTCTTATCAAGATAGTGGAGACAATTGAAAAGAAAGGTAGGCTGAATAATGGTCTGTCAAGGGTTTTATTACATATGTGAGTCAAGACTGAAGAGTGAGATCCAAAGCTGGCATCTTCTCTTTCTAGAGCTGCTAATGCATCACATTACTTAACATATAATGAAATAATCTCATTTAATATTTGTTTCATTGCCTTCTGCTCAGTAGAGACTGTTTGGATTGTGGGAAATAAAACAAAGCTTATCTCAAATGACAATTAGTAACTCTAGTAGTATAAGTATTATTGAAAGGTAAGGGAAAAGGGTTTGGTATTGATTTTTTTTTTCCCAAACTGATAAGCACCTTAAATTGGTTATGGAAATGTCATCATGGCATTGAATTGGATATGCAGCCAAACAAGTAAAGTTTTTTCCCAAAGCAGGAAACAAACCAAAACAAAAAGTTAGAACTGTTTTCATACTTCTGGAACCAGTTCTTTATGGTAGCTGTATGCTGTGCCAGACAGTGTAATTTTTATGGTATTTTGCTCTCCTGCTTTCCTGTGTTGATTTATCTCCATCCTTTTGTGGCTTTCCCTTTTGTACTACTGTGTCTTGCCTCTCTTGCCAATTTCCCTCCTCCTGGCTCTTCCTCTGATGTCAGCTTCATAGCTCTGGTGAGGTAAGGAATGGCTCTGTGTGACCACTGCACTCAGTGACCTTAGAGCTAGGGAGTGAGGGGGATAGTGGTATCCTGATCAGACTCAGGCTGCTGTCCTTCGGGACATTAAGTCGTTGGTGCTCTGCCTCCCTGGATATGGTGTCTTTCTATGTGTCATCTTTATTTTCTCTGAAGCAGGAAGTTGAACAGTATGTTTCACATGAAAATACTGTATCCGTGTATTTTATTCAGGTAGATTATCAGACCTACTGGGGGACATACACAGGCATTTTCCACACCAGTGATAGCCTACATACACTCTGAGGTTGTGGGGTTGGTGGATAGTCAAAGGTGACCTAAGGGCCACCTGTGTCATAGAAGGGGCTCTCTGTCTCTGTGGACTGCGTAGAGTGCCAAAGGTTAAGCACACTTGTAATTTAGAAGTCTCAATTAAATCTCTAAAGCTAATTAGGATGCGTAAAAACTTCCGTGAACCACCTGTTTTCTGACTCAGTTTGCTCACTCTTATCCACCTGAAAGACCTGGTGTTTCCAGCTGACACCTAGGGTGTAAAGGAAGATCTTGCTCCTGTGTTGTTCTGCAAGCTGCTTTCTTCCTTGGGGTGTGTGATTCTGCTTCCTAGTCATGGTCTTCTACAGCCAGGCCATGGAGTTGTAGAGGATGCATGGGACTGCTGGCATCTCAGATCTTTTTTAGCCTGATCTTTCTTCAGACCCAGCGGTTTTCATGTACAATAAAGGTGTCTTTATAGCAATCATGTTTCATAGTGTGGTAGGTGGATGGTGGTGGGAGAATGTTGATGACTTATACTGTAAGTACTTGTTTGAAGAAAACTGATATTGTGTATATCACTCGAATATGACTGTATCCCATTGATTTTGTTTTGGAGGTCTGGAGTGCTCTACTTTGTATGGAACACAAGGCTCAAGCAGCTCAGCAGAATTAAGACAAATTCTTGAATGTGGTAAGTACAGTTCTGTTCCTTAAAGCTCTAAACATTTGTTGTGGTGAGGCTGTTTCTGTGGGTTGGTTTTTTTTGTTCCCCTTTTCAGCTTATATATATATATGTGTGTGTGTGTGTGCGTGTGTGCTAGTTCTGAATAATATAGTATTAAAAAGACAGATAAGTCAAAAAGGTTTCTAACTGCTGCACTTAACATAGAAGATATTTTTCCCTTTTACAAGTTGTCCTTTTTTTAATGGCGCCACTGTGGTTTTTTCCAAGAACAATTATTTTAATCATTTCTTGGTCATTTGCTTATTCAAGGTCTGACAATGTAGCTATTCAAGGACTGATAATGTAGCTGTACAGATTAAAATGTGTTTTGTTCAAAAGCAACTTAGAGATACACTATCCCTGTAAGACTGAAGGTTATTATTTTGTAAACAAATGGCCTTTTGTCTATATACAGTTCTGTGTGTGCATTTTTTGAGTCCAGTAAGTGAAGGGACAGTAGTTGCACATTCTCTGCCTTCTTACATACAGGATCTGGAAGGGAAAGAGAGAATTGAGCTAATGTTGCTGCAGTAGGCTGGGTTGTCAGGTTTTGGACAGTAAAATGCAGCCACACCACTACCACGACCTAACTGCTAAAGTTTCCTGAAGTATATTTCTTTGGGGTTTTTTTGTATTTTTTATTTCTGCCTCAGGGCAGAATATAGTGGCATGGCAACACTTAGTTGCACTATGAGAGATCGGGAGATGCTGTATGAGGAGTGCTTAGCCACTTGAGCTTTTCTAGTAATAGAAAATATTAAGAAAATGAAAGAGATAATAGTATAAGTTGTCTGTTCCTTCAGATCAAAAGAGCATCCTGTCCTCTGCTGATTGTGATAGGAGTGACAAAATGTATGAGTGCAACAAGCAGGGAGAGGAGATGTGCATATGGTGCTAGCAGCTTAAGCCACATTTTTAGTAATATGATTCCATTTTTCAGTCCACATAAATCCATTTTTTGTATGGCATCAATATGAATGTATCTCTTAATTTATCTGAATCTTTTTTTAAGTATTCAAGCTGAGATGTGCTTTTATAAAAGGTTCATTTATCTCCTGAGATCAAGAACTTGTGGTTTGGTAATTCTTATTTAAATGTAATTACCATTTAGAAAAGGAAACAGGACTTTACCCTTCAGTAACAGTGTATCTCTGTGAGTTCTCTTTAAGGTAGTATCAGGATCTCCCAGAATGGAGTCTGTGTAGTGCGTGTACAGACACATGGGTACTGACAGGTCTCATCTCCTCTACCTCCTACTCTCTTTGAATTAGTAGAGTGCTAATTCAGAGAGCAAGGTCAGCTTTTGTCTCAGACTTATGAACTGCATTAATATGTTTTTTAATTCTGGTTAAAAAGCTCCATATTAATTGGATAAACTGTCTGTTAGCTTCAACACAGTGCTATCTAGCTCCAGAATCAAAGCTGACTTGCATCTGGCCAGCTCTGCAGATGGAATAGTTCAGGTCTGTTTATCACATTACACTCTAACAGTTGCGGAGTGCCACAAATCTATTCTTACTCATGTCTTCATTGTAGTAATTTGGGATATACTTATGAGAATGGGTCAACACTGGAAGAAACAGATTTAACTTGACTTATGAAATAAAAAGTGTTCTGTGAGCAACAAAACTAATGAATTTCTATGTTTTCCATTTTTAAAAAATTTTTACAGTGCTGTTATGTCTTGCTCCAGTGCTAAAAAGTACTTCATTTCATATTTCACTGCCAAACGTTAGCCCAAGTTACAATTATCCTGGAAGGATGCTGGGTTTTACAAGATAAAAATCCTAACACCTGCATAAAGCACTAAGCACCCAGTTTTGCACATATGTATGTTCTTATTTACTCACATAACTGTTTACAGACTCGGAACCCTGAGCTGTTAATCAAACTTCCAGTCATAGTAGAACTAGATACCAGTAGAGGAGCTGTATTTGCCCAACCCTTAAGTAATACTTGCTTCTTACAGAAAATATTTATAGGTAAAACAGAGACCTGTTAAAAATATTCTGATGTTTCATAACACTTCCAGCATGCAGCAAGTATCTACTGTTATTGTGAGTTCAGCCCTACACTGTACATGAAGGCGACACAGCTGTGGTAGCCATTTTGTTCATCACATGCCAAAGCCTTGGGCATGGTGTTGAGCAACTGTATGTTCTTCATCTCAGAGGTGTTCCTTGGTGTCTTACATTCTTTTGTACAAGTTGTTCCCCATAAACCAGATATAAGCTAGCAGCTTTAGCTTTGTATAAAGCCCTAATATCATTAGCCTGTATATTTTTTCTAGTTTCTGATGTCTTTCTTTCTTTTTCCCTTTAGATGCCTCTTCATTGGATTTAGAGACATTTGATGTGCACACTTTATCTGATGCTCTCAAGAGGTATCTCCTGGATCTGCCAAATCCCATCATTCCAGCAGCTGTTTATAGTGACATGATTTCTGTAGCTCAAGGTATGATTATCTCATTATTTCAAATATGAAACAAAAAAACCTTTTACTAGGTTTCTGCATACCCAGTTGTCCAAATGTAACACAGAATGGGGGATATTCTGCACAACCTAGCAGCATCTCAGAAAACATATACCTTCTGATGAAAGCTGTTTCAATACAGATCTAGACATGCATTATTTACTTACCTCTTTTGTTAAAATATAATGGAAAATATAAGGGATAGCAGTTTTCTTCATTTTAGTAAGTAGAATGGCTACAGAAATACTGGAGGGGTGGAATCAAGGACTTATTTGTATGCAGAAAGCTAATTTTTAACTTTTTATCAGTGCTGACAAAGTAAATATATTAGAGGTCATGGTGTTCTGTGGTATGTTGAGAGTGCAGATTATGAAGTGAGAAATACATGCATGTAAGATTCATCATCTACAGTGTTTGTTTCAAACAAGTACAGCTTATAGGCTTTCAGCACGTGGGCTAAGTGTTCTGTTATATATCTCAGGACAGGATATTGTTACTGGTAACCTTCAAAGTTAGAACAGCACCTGTGAGACTTATCTAGTGCATCTCAGATTTACCCAATCATGTGTGATGCTAAACACAAGACAGACTTCTACCAGTACACTCTGAACACATTGTGGTTTTTACCAAAATGCATATTTGTTTCCTTTTGACTTATAAATACTTGTTCTTTACTCCTCCTTGAGCATTTAACTTTTTTGAAAAGAAGAAAGGAGTCTTACAGCACTAATGAAGGACAGAATTTTTTTTTCTTTAGAACTGGTGCTTCCAGAGGAGGCATATGGTTTCATTTTACTTGTTGAATGTTCCTGTGCTGATACCAAGAGCCTTTATCTGTTTGCTTGCAGACGTGCAGAACTCAGAGGAGTATGCTCAGCTGCTGAAGAAACTCATCAGAGCTCCAAATCTACCTCCCCAGCATTGGCTCACACTCCAATATTTGCTGAAACATTTCCTCAGAGTTTGTCAAGCCTCCAGCAAAAATACCTTGAATGCAAGATCTCTGGCTGAAATATTCAGCCCTCTGCTTTTCAAATTCCACATAGCAAGGTACATGGGTCATCTTCATTACATTTTATGCTGTAAATATAGGTTAGTTGTGCACAAAAGTAAGTTTAATTATGTAATTTTCAGACCTTACTTTTAATGTGAAGGGCATTGTTTTAAACTTTTCAAACGTTTAAAAATAATTCTTATAAAAGTTTCTGCATTTTTTTCCTAGTTTTTAGTGTCTAATCCTTCTCTTGCAGCTCTGATAATACTGAACACCACATAAAAATCCTGGAGGTTTTAATCACAAGCGAATGGAACGAGAGACAGCCTGTACCAGGTAAAAACTACGTCTAATTTCAAAAGTTATATACCCTTTTTTTTCTAAAATACTGAAATTCATATTAAGGACATAAAAAGCTTGTTGTGCTTTGTTGCTGGTTTGGTTTTTTTTAAATCCTAATGCATAATTGCAGCACTAAGCAGTAGTTGTTCATGTGTTCTGTGGTGGTGTGCAACATTTTTTATTATTAATTATTATTTATTAAAATGGTCTTTTTCCTTAAAATTGCTTTAATAGGGTTTGTACAGCCTTGGAAATTCAACTTCTTTTTCAGTAAAAAGTGAATTTGTGAACTTTTAAGACCTATAAACCTCTAGAATGCTTATCTTACAGTGCTGGTGGTCGGCAAAATTCTGGAGGTTATCTTTAATTCTACTCCCAGGCAAATTTTCTCAAAACCACAATATCCCATAGATATCATCATCAGAAAGTAATATTCCCCCCTTTGTTTACATATATGCATTTTTTACTCCAGAGACTCAAAAGATTTATTTATCAATATCAATAAATACCAGAGAAAGATTAAACCCTGTTCAGAAAAGTTATATTAGACTTGCACTGATGCTGTGAGTTAGCATCTAATTTAGTCAACAAACAGTAGAACTCACCTCTAGTTTATCCAGAAATCCCTATTTTTAAATCACGTATTTTGCAAGGCAGAGTTACAAAGGAAATTACTAATGCAGGGATTTTAGATGTTTGCTTAATTAATTCCTTTTGCAGACGATTTAAAGAGAATATCCAAATCAAATGTAGGGCAACAGTGAACAGACCATTGAACTAGAATGTAGCTCTCTCCCACTTCTCAGATCATGACACAACGATTTGTAGGGCTGCTTCAGATTTCAAGTGCTAGAACACAGCAGGAGAGAAGTGCCTTATTTCTTGTATTTCGGTAGGTATATTGTATAATCCCTTTCATCAGCTAAAAGATGATGGTTTTGAAGTATGTATCTATTTTGAGATAGTTTCTGCCTATTTCAGTTTTTTCAAGATAGTTGCAGAGTGGTTCCAGAACTGCCTGTTTATTTTTCTTCCTAATGCATTTGTAACAACCAAAATAGTCTAAACTTTCAATAATTATTTATCCTATATTACTAAGACTCGGCAAAGAACTGCTAATTGTTAGAGAATAATTTTCTTTTCCACCTGCTATAAAGCAGAATACATTATTGAGTCCTCTAGTATTCTAAAGAGCTTTCTAACAGCATTTTTTTTTTTCTAAATGCTGTTTCCAAATCCCTTGGAATATGTAAATTTACATAGCTACAGGCACTGATTTGGAGTTTATAAAGGTAGGGTCTACAGCAAGAGTTGCTAAAGTTTCAGACTGAGAGTTTCTTAAATTGTACTTAAGTGATCACTTGATTATGTATCATCCTGAGGTGCTTCAAAGGAGGAAAGTATAAAAGGGAAATGTGTTGATGTTCAAACTACTAATAAGGACAAGAAGTCCAGTCATATTTAGAGCATCACTACGGTGCTTGAAGAAGCGTTGCTATCTCTGTCAGATTTACAGGGTTGAATAATACACTGATAATTAAAATGTAAAATTTGTTTATTTTTAATATTGCTTCAGCGTTAATTAGTATTTTGTAATGCAGGAGCTTATTTTGAGGGTCCTCTTGAGATTTTTCAGATTATCTGATACAAAATTAGAACTGCTTCCCTATGCATTTCCAAATCCATCCTGGGCAGTGGAATGGTTTTCAGTAGAACATTTACACATATATTAACATGATGAAAAAAACTTCAGATGCAAATTTGCAAGCTTTTTAGCCTGTGGTGAGCAAGCCTCTGCTCTTAGGCCTGTGAAGCACTTGAATGAAGCCTTAATAGAATGTTACATAACTTTACAAGATTAGGACACACGTTTTCTACCCCAAAACAAGTCAGTAACCTGATCAGCTGAAGATTCCTGTTTTTACAGTTTTCATAGAAGACTCTAGGATGTGTTTTTCAGAATTATCAACTTCAATATTATTGCTTGTAATTTCTAAGAGACACTGTAATAAAAGGAAGGTTACTAGAAAAAATATGTGTATCTGTCATAGAAGCATTATGAGAGTGACAATCAGTAATAGAATTTTGAAAATGCAGAAGAGATTTTAAGCAGAAAGAACCTTAGCTGTGAAAATTAGGTAAAGACTACAAAGCCGTAGTAGGGAAGACAGTGCTGCCAAGTTTCTTCTCATTTCCACAGGTTGAACTTACAGCCTGCTCCTTGCTTTTTCTTTCTGTTACTCTGTAACAGAAACATCTACAGTGTGGATGAAAACACTGTCTAAAACACTGCGCATGAAGTTCTAGTGGTATTTTATGCACTAAATAGGTACATAAAATGTAGTGTTGCAGTGATCTTTGCACAACTGTGGGGTTTTTTCTTCTCGCATCACCCACTAATTATCATTTTTGCCTCAAAGCAATAGAACATATGTAATTGGACCTTATATCTTAATGTATCTTAAAATTAGTATCTTAAATCAGACATCTTGTAGCTAGAGTGACACTTAGCACACTGTAATTCAAAACCAGGAGTTACTCCAAGGCCTTTACTTGCATTTTTAATTACAGAAGGACACTGGATTGATTTTTTTTTTTTCCTCTGTCACAGTGTTCAACAGTACAACTATGCATTTGAGTTTGTGAATTAGAACATTGTGCCTATGGGGTGGCAGTTGAAAACAGACTAATCATGCAGAAGTAAGATGGGGCAAATAATTGGTGTTTGAACAATTGGTATTCAGATCCATTTTCTGATTCCTGTCTCATTCCTTGAATTTATCAGTTGGAGAGCTGAAAGGTGGTATTAATAGGCAAGCTCAGTGATTTAGCATCCTGTTTTAACACCCCAACTTGATGAGCAGCCACACAGGCTTTAATTTAAAGAGCCAAGATGATATTACAGTAAGAAACAAAGTGCATGTCTTGTTAAGTATGCTATTCAAAACAACAGTATTAGAATAAATTATCTTGATTGTAACAGATTACAGCTAACCATGCTGCTCGTGTCTCACAGAATCACACAGAGGTATGAAGGTGCATGTGCTTTTAGAGGTAAATACTGAGAAGCAGGCAGTATTTATAGGCATATAAGACAATGCTTCTTCTAGTTAATTTTCAGGGATCATAAAGGTTCCTGGCTTTCCTGTCTAGTGGAGGTCTGTTCTGGATGCAGGTCCCAGAGCCATCCATGGGACCCAGTGGGTGCTCAGGGCAGCATGGTCAGTTCGGAGGTGGTAGCTGTGAAGCAGGTCCTACACAGTATGGTGGGACAATGGAAGAGTTGGGAGGGGAATTTCAGGAGTCAGTGAAATGGGGTGTCTCTTGGGGTCAGGGCATGGTAAGAAGTGTAGAGTGACTTCGGGTGTGTGAGATTAAGGTGAAGGAAGGCAAAGAGGAGGAGGGGGAGGTGGAAGGAGAGAAGGGACATGGGGAACTGGGCATTGTGGGCAGATGGGCCATGTAAGAGTGAGGAGCAGAGAAAAGAGTTACTTCAGTGGAGGGAAGGGGTTGCTGCCTTGTGCAGATGGATCTCGTGTCCTGTGCACACTCTTTGCTTTGTCAGTGTGTTTACCTCAGTTTATTCTGGCTTCCCAGACTTGTATATAAAGGCTGTAATGCTCAAGCTGTGAAATGCTGCAGTTTTAGACACAGAAGAGGTAGGTTTTACTACTCCTAGCTAAGGTTCATAGCTAAACATGAGCTGAGGTCCTGAAGGTGCCACACACGTAACTGCTCACCTGCTGGTTGATGGGGTGTGAGCCCTGGCAGTATCACCAAGATGGAGACACTTTGCATGAGATATTACCATGCATAGTAGCATTCCTCTTGGAATCGGACACACGGCTCCCCTGGGCTGCTGCGGTGCAGGTGCTGCCTGAGCTTCATAGCCCAAGGTAGTGCTAGTGCTGTGGACACGAACAGTGGCGTAGGAACGCCGACCCTCGTCGGACTTTTCCCGCATCCCGCCAGGGGCTTGGCTGGGCTATCGGCAGTGCCCGGCAGAGCTGTGGGGTGTGCGGGGGACCCGCAGTGCCTGTGAGCGCAGGAGGCGGCCGGGGTCCATGCCTTGTCGGTCCCGGCAGAGGGCTCCCCGCCACAGGCCCTGGGGACAGCGGCGGCCCGGGCACGGCGCCCTCCGCGGAGACAGCGCTCGCAGCAGCCCGGCGTTCACGGTTCTCGTCGGAAGTGTTCGGTAAAACGGAAGCGGCATCCACGGCGTTATTGGGATTTTTTACAGGTTGGCGCGTGCGCTGGTGTTTTTGTGGTTGTGTGTAATGCACGCGAGGAAGCCTCTCAAACCGGATCCTTTCTCTTCCCTCTCCATACGTAATTCTTTAGGAATAAAAATGCTCTCTAGTTAAAAGGACACAGTGAGTATGACTGCAAGCAGTCGGCTGCTGATTGTCTGCAAGTACAAATCTATGGATTCAGTCAGCACTATTCAAGGTTTTGAAATTTAAATTTAAATACAAGTTAAGATAGGGCGGTTGTGTGAAAATGCAGGTGTGCATATACCAGTAGGTATTTTTGACAAGATACTTGATTCCTTTCTCTAGGATGATTAGGAACTTACTGTTTCACAGGGCAGTGCCCTGAAAAAAAATACCAAAAAAATTGAATTTAGGAACAAAGGTACCTGTGCTTTGATACAGTAAATCAGAACTGTGAGTCTGGGTTTTCTCTAAGCTTATCAGGGTTTTGAAGTTTGTTTACACATGTCAGCTTCTTAAAATTATAAGCAATTCTGTGAAACAGGTTTGGGTTTTGTTCTCTTTTGAGAATATGCTTCTGTATTGTGACCCTATGAACTGAGAACCATTATTAACCCTTTCTGTGATTTTTACACTAAATATGAGGCAGATCAGTTACTGTCAGAAGCTGAATTCATTCCAAAACACAGGTTTCCACCTCCAGTTGAAAAAAGCTGTACCTCTACAGCTGTGATGCTTGAAATTATATAGAACTAACAGTTGTTCAAGTAGTCAAAGAATAAAAGGAGAAAAGCAAGGGATTGTTACAGGTGAAGCTAATTAATCAACATCAAAATGTTTTGATGTTAAACATCAAAAATGTACTGCAGATATCTGGGATTTCATTTTAGGTACAAGTGGGTTTAGTATTCTGTAGCACAGAAGGATTTTGGTAGGTGCAGGAGGTGGACAAGTCAGTGCCCTAAGGGGCTCAAGCTTATAGCAAGGAACAGCTACTAGAAATTCTCACTGTTTCCAAGTGGAAGGAAAATACCAATACCTTTCTCTTCTTTCTCTGAATTAAATCTTTTCGTCTGCATCCCCTTTCACTTTGAATTTATTTCCTTATAAAAGTATAGCTGGCAAAGAATTTACCCTTTGTAAGCAAAGGAGACTCTTTAGTTGCTGCCCTATTCCTTTAGCAAGTCTCATCTCCACCAAACAAAAAGACAAGGAAAACTGACATAAAGTGCTCCCTGTCTGTATAGCCCCTTTTTACAACTGCCTGTCCAAGAACTGGACAACCTGGGTGACCTGGAAAACACCATGGATATGGACAGGTGTTTTTTTTCTATTTTCATTTTGCAGGAAATGATACTTTACAGCATCATTCTGAGGGTCTTCAAGGAGACTATTGTATTTGTGATCCAGTGTGAGTTGTAGGAGGTGATGCTGTGCTTGCAAGCAAGGCTATTTGGCTTCAAAGAGCTTTTGCTGAGGGATGCAGCTCTTATCAAGAAAGTTTTTTATTCTGTTTCTTTTGGTTGGTTGGCTGGTTGGTTGGAGCTTTTGGGTTGGTTTTTTGGCGCTTTTTTTCTGCAGTAAGTTAGTTAGCCACTTCCTGCATTTGACTGTTCATGCTGTTTTCTAAACTTTAATACTGCACTCAGCAGCCAGTGACAGAGACTATTTAAGGACCTCTAACAATAGTCTTCTCATTTACTTAGCTAAAATGAGAAAGTTAGTCCTGCATTGGCCACTTGTTATCTGATGACAACTTTTACTTTGAATCTGTCTCCCCCTCCCCCTCCTGAAGTCCCTGGCTCAGCAAATATTTGAACCTGCCCAAGTTAATCATGAAACTGAGATCTTTATCTGAAAGAGACGTGCAAGCTACCAACGGTGGTGGTGGTTTTTTTGTTTGGTTTTTTTTTATTTGTTGGTTTTTTTTTTTTAGGGGTTTTTTTTTCTTCTTTTTTACAGTACTAAAGTCAGGTTCACTTTTTCATGATGAACCAGACTGTTCATCACAGCACAGCACAGAGCTTTAAGCAGCTAAGAAGAGGGAGAAGGCTTGGGTTTTCTCACTGTATGTTACAGCTTTTTTTTAGGGATTTTTATGGAACATTGGTTGGAAAGCAGAGCAATCTGTTTTTCAGAATTTTTCTTTTCTTCATTTGCTTCAGAGAAGCTTCTTAAGTAAAGGGAGTTTTGGAGGGTTTTTTTAAGCAAGGTTTTTATAAGAGGAAACCAATTAATTTTTCAGGTTATTGGATTGTGTTTTCAGGCTGTGTTACAAGGGCAAGCAATTGTGATGCATAATTTACAAAGTAAGTGATTTTGAATTTCTGTGTGTTTTCTTCATCCCATTGTGGAAGTATTTTACTTCAACTGGTTGGTGAATGAAAATCACCAACCTCAGCACCTCTGCAGGTTATAGAGTGAACAGGGAATTGCCTTTCTGCCTCCTGTGTTTTCTTGCTTGCAAGCTAGACTAGTCTGAGCTGAGCACTAACCTCATTAAACAAGTGTGGGCAGTCCAGAATTTGGCCACCTGTGAAACCCTGTAGAAGTCCTTTTTCCTGAAAGCCTATACTCAGTGGAATAAAAAAATCTGATTGATCTCACAGTAGATCTAAATGCAGTAAGGTAGTCTTTGTAGGAAGTCTTCACCACCTAATTTAAATACTTACTTTGGCAATTCAACTGTTTGGGTAGCAGGTGGGCTAAACCTCCAAGTTCGGTGTTTGGGCTTGTGTCTGCAATGATTTTAAGTATCCAATTTCATTTGGAAATGGAAGGAATCTTTGAAGCACGTCTACCTATACAGGGAGGGGAGAGTCTACTTAAGAATGAATTTAAGCATGTTATTGCATAAAGCAAACTAGTATGCATTTTTTGGTAGGTGTTGGTACTGCAGACATGTTCTTGTATGTTAATGCTTGTCTAAACGGGGTAAGCTGCTGAGGGGGTAGATATGCATGAAATATTTGTGAAGCATGTAAGTTGTGTTAATTTTTTTAATGAGTATTTGTGAGATTGAGCACACTTCAGTCATACCAGGATTTCTTATGATGAAGACACAGATAGTTGCTACATCTACTCTTTGTTACGGTTATTTTTGGTATATTGTTTTCTGCCTCCATAGATTATAGTGAGTATAAAGCATTCACGTCGCTTTACATAGCACTCTGCTCTGGAATTAATAGCCTATTCTGTACATGTTTTTCTTGAGAGGCCTGAGAGACTTACAGTCAGTGGTGGTGGGAGTGAACAAGTAAGATTCCTAAATGTTAGGAGGATACTGATGACATGAAGTCAGCCGAGGAGGGAGACAAGGGACTCTTGCTTTAAAAACAATTAACTTCGTAAATATCTCAATGGGAGCAGGGAGGAGAAAAAGCATGAAAAGACAAACTAAATCTTTTTGTAGTCTGACAGATTGGTGTTTTATGTTCTGCATCATCTCCTTTCTGCATATTGCTCAGTTGTTTTTTTTTTTCCACTATTCAGATGAGTGTGCTGAATGTAAGAGTACAACATTTGGGGCTGGATCTAAAAATTAGTTCATCTAGATCTATTTGGATTATGGTTTATTATAAAGTGATAAGAAGGGGAGAACATCTCTGCAATAAGCACATTTTATATAATAGTATCAAGTATATCAGAACTGTGTATACTTAACAATAATGGAAATATGCACAGTTTAAAAACATAATCTGTACTTCATTATGTGGAGATATATATGACTGTGTGTAAAATGAGAAGGTAGTGGATACTCACAGAGTCATGTTCTGTTCCCTTATGCATCCTTAATATATACAGTATGTCCAGAAGCCTTTAAAGCTTTTAGAATGTTAAACTTCAGGCATCTAGGCAGGAGAATGCAACTGAGATGTGATCGACCTACTTCTGGAGGGAGCTGCCCTCTGTGTGAGCGTGCATGTGTTGTGTGTGTGTGTGTGTGTGTGTGTGTAAGAGCTACGTGCTGCAGCATATCAGCCTTTTGTCATCCTGCCAGGATTGGACTGTACCATGCTGCAAAGTCAGGAAAATGAGTCGGGAAGGCGGGCAAGGAGGGTCCGCTTGTTCCTTTTGTTTATAATACCATGTCTATATTGCAGTTCTGCTAAATGTAGATTCCTTCTGAAACTGAAATTGTTTTAAGATTAATGTAGAACAAAATGATGAAACAGGAGTGGTCTGGTGACATTATTTTGACATGATTGGCTGAGGATTATGATGTAATAGGTTACAGTGCAGCCCCTCATAGGTTTTAAAATGAATTCTAAGACACCATTACAAAGAGAGCCTGACTCTTCTTGTATCTGAGCTTAGTCAGTGAAACTCATACAAATGTACAGTACTGTTTGGAATATGGAAGAATTGGATATAGAATATCCTAAGACAGATATAAATTGTGGCACAGACTTGATGTTTTACATAGAGATGGATCCACCAGGTAAAACTGCAGTCTTCTTATACAATTTGGTCTTTACAGTAGCTGCTGAAAAATTCTTAGTGGATATGAGGATCTCTTTACTTTGTTACCGATACAAATAGTTTTTCCTTTTTTTCATAAACTAGAATTAGATTGTGGATTAGTGCATGGTTATTGTAATTACAATCATAACCTGTAAAAATACCTATCTGCTTGCTTAATTGTATTTTTATTGAATTGACATGTTTCTGTTTTGGTTTTATTCTGTCAGATATAGTTCTGGTTCTGCTATTATATAATTAAAAATTTATTTCTTTTATTATTATTTTTTCTATCTGTTCTACACTGTAACTAAATGGAGATACTGTAGGAGTACTTACTTCCCGAAACAGTGATTACAAATAATTGTTTTGGTTTGTTTGAGGAAAAACATATTTAAAATACAGCAATATTAATTGAGCTTTGCATAATTTTTCCATGTAATATAGAAATACTGGGCTATGTTGATACTCATTGCAAGTTTAAAAACATTGTCTTTTGTAGCTGGTATAGAGCAGGGACGTTGATAAGGAATGATGTACTTACTGGAGAACTGAAACAGCTGGGTTGATTTTTAATCCTGATTCCAGTGTAGTCCCCCTTGCTACTAAGTCAGGAGTGCTGCAGTAGCTTCTCTGGCACCCACTGGTATGTGTGTACAGCTTTGACATTGAGAAAAGGGGGATGTAGTTTTTAATCAGTCCTGGCATTTGGAACACAGTTCATTCTGTAGAATACTAAGATTAACACAAGGCATATTTAGGTCACAGATGGGTTTCTTAAACATTTTTTTTTTTCCCATCATCACACAGAATGCTGAGAATCACAAAAAAGCAAGTCCTCTAAAAAGATTGCTGTATCCTATTGCTATAGATATGCATCTTCTATTGCTCAGCTTCTAGGTGAGGAAACAGCAACATTCCTCTAAGATCATTACATAGGAGGGAATTTTTTTATTTTTTTATTTTTTACTTTTTTAATTGTTTATATTCACCTGAAGATAGTGAAAGAAGGTAAAAGCAAACTTCAGATTTTTTTCTCAATTTTTTTTCTTAAATGCTTTCTTCACAGGTGGAAGAGATAAGCACGGTGTTACATTTTGCTTAAAATGTAACAACAGTACATCTTTCTTGTTCTCAGTAAAATGTCTTGATTCCTCTAATTTCTTTTAAAGATATGATGATGGAAAACTCTATTTTGTAACCTTTGTTTTTTCCCTCATGCATGTAATAGTGTGCAGTTTTAAGGAATATATTGCTAAGTTTTCAATGAGTTATAATCAACTTTTTTTTTTCTTTTTTCTCCTTTCATCTGCAGCACTGCCTCCTAAGCCACCGAAGTCTAATACTGTAACAAACAACAGCATGAATAACAACATGTCATTACAAGATGCTGAATGGTACTGGGGAGATATCTCAAGGTAAATCAGCTCAGGACAAGTATTTCTTATGTTTAGCTTTATGTTCATGCAATGCTATTCTGTGTGTATGTATTATGCTTAAGTATAGAAAAATAGTTTTAAGAGTTCTTAGAGCCATTTATAGGATATTTTCCAACAAATATATGACAGTTGGTTTTATTCCAAACATGACAAAAAAGTTATGGGCAGCTAGAATGCAGTATGTGAAATGACTGTTCTGTTACCTTAAAACAGCTGTATGAAATGTTAGCATGAAAGGACAACACCAAAAAATAAGATTTTTTTTTTCTTGTCTGTCATCCAGAACCACAACTGTAGGCACAATAGTTAACAAGCCAGACTAACAAGTGCTATTTATTAGCAACATTAACTGTACTATATATAGGTACATTAGACCAGCACTAGCTGCACCAATTTTGTAGGCTTGTATGAACAAGCAGAAAGACCTTTGCATTAATACATTTTTCTCCAGCAGTGAGAGTTCATAGGATATGCCATTTTTATATCACAGTTGTTCTCCAGCAATGTTAAATAAGCTATTTTATTAATATGGAGAGCAAGAAGGCTCCGCTTACTTAAAAACAGGAAATTTTAGAGCACATGGAGAGGCTTAGTGAATAGCTGAAATTACAGGTTACTTTTGCTTTCATTTCAGAGAAGAAGTAAATGAGAAGCTTCGAGACACTGCTGATGGTACCTTTTTGGTACGAGATGCTTCAACTAAAATGCATGGGGACTACACACTTACTCTAAGGTCAGATTAGTTTTACTTGGTCTGTTAAACCTGACAGTAAAATGCAATGCTACGTTTAAGATGAAGTGTTCTTTAGGAAATAGTATTGAAGTATGCCTAACTTTTCAAAAAACTTCATTTGCAGGAAAGGAGGAAATAACAAATTAATCAAAATATTTCATCGAGATGGAAAATACGGCTTTTCTGACCCATTAACTTTCAATTCTGTGGTTGAGCTAATAAACCACTACCGGAATGAATCTCTAGCCCAGTATAATCCTAAACTGGATGTAAAATTACTGTATCCGGTATCTAAGTACCAGCAGGTAATTTGGTCTATTTTCTTTGTGTTTCACTTAGATACAGAGAAACTACTGCATACTGGAGAGTCACTAAGAACTTGGCTCTATTACCATCTGAAAAAAAAAATAAGTGGGTGTAAAGATGGATATTTTTGTTAAAATCAGCTCCCCAGTTTGCCCATAAATAATTAAAAGCTTACGTACTTATTACGTATCTAATCTGACATTATTAAGACATAAGCTTGATGTTAGTAAATATCTTACTCAATAATGATGAAATATTTAATTTTCAATATAAAGCTGAACACTTGCAATGCAAGCCCTTTATCATAAATTTATCATTTACATATAATGTATTATACTTCCACATTGATGAAAGAGAAGTCACATTTACTATATAGCTATCTAGGCATTTTTAAGCAGTTTTATCCTGAAAAACCTGTGCAATGTAATTGTCTTATAGAGTATCTTTCCTTCTGATCATCATTTCAGGATCAAGTTGTAAAAGAGGATAGCATTGAAGCAGTGGGAAAGAAATTACATGAATATAATACCCAGTTCCAAGAAAAAAGCCGAGAATATGACAGACTCTATGAAGACTACACAAGAACATCTCAGGTGAGTTAGATTTGAAACCACAGGGAGAGTCAAAGACTTTTGTAGACTTAGAAGATTACTGTAAATTCATACTACTGTCTTCCTCCATCCTCCTCCACCTCCCTTCTGCTATCACTACCATTGCAGAATTGCTACATGTACTCATATTGGAACAGTCACCAGGTGTAACATAACCCACCTAAATGACACCTGCATCCAATGCAAGTGCTGAACTACCTTGATTTACCAAGGCTTCTGCAAATTTACCTCATCAAACTAAGTTGCAGTTTTCAAGACAGATTTGCAGGAAAGCATTGTATATTTTTACTAGTTTTTGAAGGGTCTGGTTTTGTCTGTGCAGGGTAGAGAGATAATGTGTGTAGATAACAGCAGGAATGAAAAGCTGCCTCTATCTGTGCTTCAACTTAACCAGTTATTAGCAAAGTTTTGAAGTGCCAGTGAATTAGTGTTGTTTTACAGGCCCAGAATCAAGACTGCTTCATAAAATGTGCAAGATGTGTCTAAAAGTAATTGAAGAAAGGTGGAAGAGGTCAGGCAACTAGAACAAATGTCTTAGCTATTGACTGCCTACATAGGGGCAGTAGGATCGACTAGCTGATCTCCTGAAGCCTGTCTAGGCCAATATCTTACATTTTAATTTCAGAAAGCTGGATTTGCCTCTGAGGACATTAGTTGGTAAAAAGGGCAAAGTGCATTTCCATAATTTATAATAAATAAAGTAGATTCTAAATTTGTACCTAGCTCTTTGTCTCTCGGTTTTAATTTCTTGGAAAATTGTATCTTGTTAAACCTCATCATAGTAGACTTTTGCACAAGTCTGCTCTCTCTTTGTTAGAAGCCTCTGCAGATGGAAAGCATTCTGCTAAAGCAATACTGAAGTCTTATATTACAATGTACTGACGTATTTCTGTGATACAAGCCAATAAATCATCCTTTATATCAGTCAACGACTGTAATAAAAATCGTTTTATTTTCAGGAAATTCAAATGAAAAGAACAGCTATTGAAGCATTCAATGAAACAATAAAAATATTCGAAGAGCAATGCCAGACACAAGAAAGATACAGTAAGGAATACATTGAAAAATTTAAACGAGATGGAAATGAAAAAGAAATACAAAGGTAAGTTTTTTATTTGCATTTCATATTGTGATGATTTTGGAGAAAGAAACAATGCCCAAGTATAGATCTGCTTAAAAATAAAGCAAGATGGCAAGTTTAAAGTTGTTCATTTGTAAGCAAGGCAAGCCTCAAATGGGGTAGGTGTGAACTTGCAAAATGTATAGCTACATCTAGAGAAATAATGTGTTCTCTTAAGTGTCTACTCTGCAGACTATGTCTAAATAGCAGATGATAAGGTTATGAATAAAACAACATGAGAATGTAACTTACCACATTATTCCATTCAGAATTATGCACAACTATGAAAAACTGAAGTCTCGAATCAGTGAAATTGTGGACAGCCGGCGCAGATTAGAGGAGGATTTAAAGAAGCAAGCAGCTGAATATAGAGAGATAGACAAGCGTATGAATAGCATTAAGCCAGACCTCATACAGCTGAGGAAGACAAGAGATCAGTACTTGATGTGAGTATCATTATGAATTAACAAAACAAAACAAAAAGTTCTTTTTATTGGTATCCCATTTCTGTGACTAACAGTTTTTTATTTGCAATTATTGCCTAGGTGGCTGACTCAAAAAGGCGTTCGGCAAAAGAAGCTAAATGAATGGCTTGGAAATGAAAATACAGAAGAGTGAGTATTAAAAGATTTCACTATTTATAGTATTTCAAACCATCCTATACAAATGTGAAATAAAGCATATTTAATTCCCGGACTGCACAGGGAAAAATCTCAAGTCCTAGGTCTCTAGTAACAATGCACACTGCTAACACATGGCAGCCTTACATCGTGCAAATATTAGAGCTCTGTCTCATTCATGAATCCCCATTGTTCAGCCAGGTACAAATCCAGCTACTATATCAAAAGCAGTGGAATATAACCTGTGTCTTTATTCTTACCAGCAAAAAGACCAGATCAAAAGGTGCTAGTGTAAGAGGTAGTTATAGGAGCGCTATACAGATGAATAATTTATTCAGAAGGTTCCTTAGGCATGCTCAGGCTCTTTCCAAATTTCAAGTGTTGGTGCTATTGTGCTATTTAGTATAGAGTTACCCACATCAATATACCAGATTGCCGTTGGAGATGATAAAATTTTATATGATGGACAGTAGTCCTTGTCTGGTTTTGTGGTCTGGTTAATTTTTCTGGGAAACATCGTGATAATGTTCTATCATTTCAGCAATTCAGTTTACCATAGGTTCTGACAGGGGGTTGACTAATGAATACCTGTCACTTCTTTCCTGGGAAAAAAGCACCTGGGTTGTGTGAACACAGACCAAATTTAAACAAAAGTGAGTCACAAAATAATGTCAAAAGTCTAGTGATGGTGAAGAATTGAACAAATAGAAACCCAAAGTTGGCTGACTAATACTCATGTCAAATTATTCTGCCAATGTTGTTTCATAACCATGCATTTTACACTGCCTGGCTGAACATACAGCAAAAGCAGCAGGCTGACAATGAGTGCTTTGTGGATTTACATTCTAACCTTGTCCACATCAGGTTTAATTTGGTTTGGTTTATCGAGTCTCTTATCCTGGAAATACTGCATCTCTGCTATGGGTATACTGGTAGAAGCAGGAGATGAAAAATCCTACATATTTTAAAGCCATGTTGTTCACTCAGTAATGGCACAGCTCAAAGATAACATGTAGAAAATCTAAGCACCTGTTTCCAGTAGAACTCCCGCTACTGAAAAGCTAGACACAGAACAATGCTAGGCCATGGTTTTAAGGTAGCATTAAAAATTGGAAGCAAAACAGTTTAAAGAAAAATCTTTATTTTCTCTTACTCTGTGACTGTCCTTGAGAGTGAGTCTGCTAAGTGCTCAGGTTTCTGCTGAAAATTAAACTTTCAGAATATGACTTGAGAAAAAAAGTAGTAATGCAGAAAAAATCAATATAATGAACAGCAGGAAAGAGGAAAAAGAGGAATTGCTTTCTGTAGGTGCTGGTTGAAAATAGAGCCACTGCCTGAATGCATTTGAATTATCATGCAGGACAAAGGAGTGCAATGGGATAAGGGACCTAGAGAGAGCGTAATCTGAAAGAAAAGAACCCTTCTTTCTGAAAAAACAAAATTCTGTGTGAGATTGCTTATTTCAATAGACTATTTCGGGAGTCTTCAGAAAGACAGAACTGCAATTGAGTTAGAAGTCATGTTTTCTTAGATCAAGGAAAACTGATTAAAACCTGTTACAGAAAGAATAAATTCATTAGCCTAACACAGACTGACAGCAAGGTGAGGACAGGCAGGACCCACCAGTGCAGGATGCTGGGGGAGTGGGGAGCTCTGGAACTGCAGAATATCAAAGTGATGTCCACACAGCTGAACCAGAGACATCTTCTTTAATGGTAGGCTTTAGCTCAAAGGTTTCTGTGTAACACTGAATCAGTTTTACAGCTGGTAGCACTTTTGGTAGAGAAGGCCCTGTATTATATGCTTTTCTCATAATAACAATTACACAGAGACAGAGAGTACCCTACTATCCACCCTTTCCACTGAGTCGTAAATAATTAATCTGTCTACCTGTACAGCTTCTCATAGTTTTCCCAAGCAGTAGCCATAGTTGATACATTGCATGATTTTTCACTGCTGACCAAGTGTTCTGATCTTTGAAAATAAAGCTGACTCAGAGGGTATTGATTTCATTTGGCTTGCTATTTACCAAAATGGAGAACAACAGCAGAAGTACTGAAGTGCTTGCTGCATCCTTTCATATCCTTATTCACATAAGGGCTTTTAAAAGGAACAAAAACCAGAACTTATTTTTATTCTCTGGTCTAAACTGTTTAGTATTGTATGGTTTACATTCCTGGTTTTACCAGAGAGGCATCCTACTACTCACTTAATTTTTTTTTTTTTTTCCAAGTAACACAAAATAGGGATTACTTAATTCATGGGTCTTGCTCTGCTGTGTGTTTCATAAACACATTTTGTCCTTTATCAATAGCCAATACTCCATGGTAGAAGATGATGAAGACTTGCCCCATCATGATGAGAGAACATGGAATGTAGGAAATATCAATAGAAGCCAAGCTGAAAATCTGCTGCGGGGAAAGCGAGATGGAACATTCCTTGTTCGAGAGAGCAGCAAACAAGGCTGCTATGCCTGCTCTGTTGTGTACGTACCCCAATTTGTGAATGATGTAACCAACATTTGAGTTGTATACCTTGAGCCAGGGGCAGGAAAACACTTGTGTATGCCTGAATCCTGTTGGACATTTGGGCTTAGGAGCAAACCAACAAGCCCTGAGGTAATCCTCAGTGCTGCTTCGTATCCTGCACAGCTCAGACCCGTGCCACTCCCACAGCTGAGTGTCACACAGAAGAAGGGAACCCAAGGCATGAATGCAGACCTCTGTGTGCCACTGCCAAGTCCTGCCTGTTTCCTGCCTCCATAAGCTAACCACGCCATTTGGGAATTGGGGTTAAAACTAGGCTTTTATCATTGCCTCACCACAGAAGACAGGGTTTCTATGTAGTCACTAGCATCTTAAGGTTTATTACCACTACCTTATTTTCTAGCTTAACTTTACTGTAGTGACAAACTGAAAACTGGTTCCTTTTTTTTCTTTCTAGGGTGGACGGAGAAGTAAAGCACTGTGTGATAAACAAAACACCTACTGGGTATGGATTTGCAGAGCCATATAACTTGTACAGCTCGCTCAAAGAACTGGTGCTACATTATCAACACACATCACTTGTGCAGCACAATGACTCTCTCAATGTCACACTAGCCTACCCAGTATATGCCCAGCAGAGGCGATGAAGATCTTAGTACTCTGTGTTGATTGTTTTTCTCCTGTAGAAAGGATTTGACAACATTGAGGCCTCTGGAGGGAAAAGGCTCCTTTCAGCCTTACTCAGTATGAACTGCAGTTTCAAAGCTGTCTGTCTTCAGATGGGACTAGAGCTTTCTTTTACAACTGCAGTGGGAGAGATCACAGTGTTAAGCTGTGAACATATGTTTCTTATCTGAAGTGCTTTTTTTTTTTTAATTAACAGAAGAAAAACACAAGAGAGAAATCCTAACCTGATCTCCCCACAGGGACATAGAGGCCTTTAACCTTGGTGCTTGTTTATGACCACTTCTGAAGCTTTACCAGCTAGAACTTTGGATTCTTGAGACACAAGGTGTATGAGGCCTTTGTCATTCGGTTATTGGAATTTTGTGGCCACAGCCTGGCTTGGATTTGGTGTTGATGCACTCAGTGGATCCAGACACACAGCATTGTGGATTTTTTGGTTTCTAGCGAATGATATGTAGCAGAATGGCACTTTCATTTCTAAAGGACACTTTAAAAGTAACAGTATGTTGTGCAGAGTAATTGTAATAGCAAAGTGCCAGGAAGTGTTTTGTTTAGATGTTTAAAAATCCTGTTTTAAGAATATATTTAAGTCTGAAGAAGACGGGACTTTTAATGGCATACAGTATATAATAATGTACATAGCATTGGATGACTAACTATCATTGATGGAAATTATCAATACCAAACTGCTTCTCTTTTCTCTTTCCTGTTTTCTGAAAGCTGACTTCTTAGACTGTGCTATGCAATACTGAATTTTCTTTAGGCTGTAGTCTTCTCAAGCATATCTACTATTTAGGCTTGTTCTTTCTTTTTTCTTGCTGCTTTCTTGCTGCTTTCTTTCTTTCTCTTTCTTTCTTTCACTCTTTCTTTCACTCTTTCTTTCACTCTTTCACTCTTTCTTTCACTCTTTCACTCTTCCTTTCTTTTCCTCTGTCTCTCTCTTTTGCCTGTGAATATTTCTTCTGATGATTATGTTTTGTTATTGATTTTGTTGTTTGGTTTTTTTGTTTTTTTGTTTGGTTGGTTTTTCATTTTGTTTTTTTTTTTTTTCTTTTTGTTTTTTGGTTTTTGTTTTATTAAATGTACAGAAAGCCAGCAAGAGTTGGCTTCAGGATTAAACCTATAAAATATTTTACAATTTTCTTTTATAGAATATTGAGCTACTAGCTCAAAATTTTGAAGTTAGTAATTTTTTTTTTTTTTTTACTAATTAATTTTTTGGGCAGTGCCTGATAAGCTTCTAAGCTGCTTTATTCAATTGAAAATCTATGAACATTACAAAATATCTTTAGAATCCGACAATATTGTTTCAGAGATATCTTTAGAATACGGTACCACACTATGTTTGCTTCTTGAAGCATTTTGTCTTTCTATCTGGAAGACCAAAAATTGCGTATTCTTCTCTGATAGTAATTTCAGAAAAAACAGGAAATTTGGCTATTAGCGCCGATAGCTTGGATTTCAGAATGAATCCAATCTTCACAGTAAGTAAATTACTTCTTGACCTACTGTGGCTGAACTTTTGTCATCATGTAAAGGTATTTCATTTCGTATGAAGGAAGTTTCCTAGATTTGTTTTTTTGTAATAGTGTTGTGAAAAAAAAATCTCCCACCTTTACTAAGAATGTTTAGATTCAGCATGGAGCTACTTAAGACTGGAAATTGTCAATTTTTAAGGGATTAGGTTGTGATATTTAATATCTTTGCTTTATTTTCTGAATTTTATTGGCTGGGGTAGTATCAAAGTGAACAATTCTGTAATTTGAGGCACCAGAGACTTACAGAATTAGGGTTTAGTTAAAGGAAACAAATACATGAATCCCAATGTGATTTATAGTGATTGTTTATTGTTGTGACTCCTGAAGACATTCACACATTGCAAATTGATATAGCGATGAACATATGAATATATTCTCCTCCCAAGATGCAAAAACGAGACCTGATACTATTAAAAGGAGTTGCACACACCATCAAAAGAGTAGTACCCATGGAGTTCTCTTCGTAATAGCTCTGGTTTAGAGATCCATGTTTTTTAATTCAAAGAATGCAGTGCTTATTAAGCTATTGGAAATAAGAAGAAGAAATTTACCAGTCTCCAGTAGTTTTTATATTATCTTTTGATTTTTACCTTATTCCTTCATTTCTGGGCTGTAAGGCTTTTAATTTTATTTTGACTTTGTGGTATTTTTGTGTTTTGTTGTGTTTTTTGTTTTTGTAGGTTGTCTTTGCTTTCCTGTAGATGTATTTTCTTGCTAAAATTTATATTGGGAAACAAGATGCAACTGATACTAATGTTTGGGGATAGTTACTACTTTGTAAGTTACCACTTACAAAATTATGCTGAATATTTTTTCTCAATAGAAGTTTTGTCTTCATCTCTTCCCTTCCTCATTCCACACACTTTTCAGACCATGTAAATTTGGTTTACTAATAACTGGTTGTAACTATAAAAAGCACCAATAATTACTCTAGCATGCCAGTTATATTACTGGGCTTGAAGTTACAAATTAGTTCAATATACAACAATTTAACACTTGTAGCAATCCAAGATATTCTTTGGACGTGTATTAATTTTTGAATGTTAAATATTTTAAGAATAAGATCATGGGTTTTTTTCTCTGTAAGCAAAGCATATGTAATCTGAATTGATGTTTCACATAGCTTTTGTCATGAAAATTTAACATAGTTAAGGCAGTTGGATCTAATTTCCCTCATATTAGGAAAACCTCTGCATCCTTAGCATGCCCAGTCCCAGTATGGGATGTCTTTTGTTCTGGTCTCACTGTACAATTTCTCATGATCTGTGGTTGTAGCAGAGGAAAAAAAAAAAAAAAAAAAGAAAAAAAAAAGGAAAAAAGGAAAAAAGGAAAAAAAAAAAAAAAAAAAGTGTGTCTGCTAATTTGGCAATTGTTTTTCTTGCACAAGCAACAGTGAGAAATAAGCACCGTGTTGTGAGGATGAGAGCTTAGGACTTCCTAGTGGAAAGTCCTGCCTACACAGGGTCTGTGCAATTTGCAAGGATGACTTACACCCTCAAATTGGCATGAGTGGGTTTTCTTTGGTCATTATCTATTGCGTGGGCTCTGCGTTTGCCTACTTCCATAATATACAGAGCTACATCCTGCCAAAGGCCCTATTCAGTGCAGTTATTTTGTCCTTAATGTACCATATTGTTCACTCCAGTTTTGGTTTAATCTCAAACAGACTAATACAGAAAAAAAGCATGTGCATATAATGGAGGAACATTGTGCTTTTCTCTATTTCTATTGGCACAAAGTTTTTCCATCTTTCAATCAAATTTCAATTCCGTTTTTCAATCAAAGGATGGGATTTGGTTAGGGAATTTTTTGTTTCACATTAAACCCCTGAGTTAAGCTGCACTACAGCAACACTTTCACAAGGCCTTTGGAAGTATGAGGCATAAACCAGACAACCAAAACCCACAAGCCAAATTACGAGTTTCTGATTTCCTTAAGTTGAAATTTGCATTTGCAAGTATGGGGATATATAGCTGTGCATATGCGTGCACACTTACTGTGTTTATGTATTAATAGTACTCAGTATAGGTGCATTTTCACCAAACATGATCATTTTGCTGAATTCAGTAAGTGATACCATTAACTTTTTCTAAAGACACAAACACATGCGCACTAGACCTTTGTGTGTGCAGCATGTTTTCAAATACAGTTAGAAAACTGAGTTTCTGTGTTGTTGATATTTTCTTTTTTTAAAAAAGCTTGTCTGTAGAGTTCAGTTATCTAAATCTTGTCAAGCAATCTGTAAAACCAAATCTTGAAATTTTCTATTTTGTGTGAACTGTTCTGTAGTGAAGAAATGGCTTTGTCTTGTAATTGGCAATGAAATAGTATTGCTTGGGAAAACATTCAGATGCTTCTAATGGGGAAAACTGCCGATTTTCACACAGTGCTTTTGCTATGCATGGTATTAAGTTGGGAAAGTGAATCCTGATACTGTTTCTTTTCAGGGTCACTGTAGAAATGGGCAGCTCAAAGCACAATGCCTCCCATGGGACAAGGTTCCAAAACGCAACATTTAATGTAGAATCAAGCTGTATTTACTGCAGTTGAAGACTAAACTGGACTATGGGAGTTGGTAACGTTACACTGCACTTGTCCTCATGAGACTGCATTACCTGCCCAAGATGCTGCTATTTTTTTTTTCTTGTTTTAAAAGTAAAGCTCTGTTCTGTTAAATGTCTTTAAAAGATTAAGATTGCTTTGTTTTAAAATGGTCTTTGAGGAGGTGAAGGGTAAGGTTGGTTGTAAATGGCCTTTACAAAGCAATGATGAAAACATGCCTCCTTGAAGTTTTGTTTAAGCTATAGAGTTGATGGAGCTGTGTCTTGTTTTTAAGTTGCTTTAAAAATTGTAATAAGTCTTCAAGCAGAATAAAAGTTGTTTTGAAACTGCCTTTCGGTTGTTGAGGCTTCAGTAAGGACCGAAATGCTTACTTCCCAGCTCTTTCTGTCTGTAGGTGGCCTACTTTGAAAATGAGACCCAAATGCTCATATGATTAGAAGGAACTATGAGACAAATAGTTTGAGTACACCCAAAGCCACCTTGTGTATTGAACTGACTGGAGTATTTCAGCAGCTCTGAAAGAATCTAATGTCAAACACTGCCAAAATTACACATCTGCTCATCTCATACTATTGTAAAAGCAGTACAGTATTCACGATCTGTGATCTGCCTTTCACACTGCAGATGAAGACCTGGTTCTTCTGAAATCAGTGTGAGTTTTATTACTGGTATCTGTGAAGCCAACCTGTCAGCCTTTCTAACTGGAAGTCATTTCCCAGCTCCTTGGCTGCATCTAATTGTGAAAACCAACATGAGGAGGCCCATTCTGTCCAAAGTTTCCATTCCAAAATCTGCTCTTGTTTTGCTTGCAGTACTCACATAATACCCTCTGACTCTTGTACTCAGGTAGCACAGACTTGAAATAATTATTATTAATAATCATAACATCATTACTGGCCCATTACATAGATTAAAGTATCTTAAAATATTTTTAAAGACTATTTTATTTTTAGCCCACTTAGTAGAAAGTGGGGCTAGGTCTTCGGTGAATGTATCTGTTGTAGTTTTTCTCTGTTAATAAGCTGATTCATTCAAACATCCTAAGTTTATCCCTGCTTCTTGAACTCATGTTGAGCAACACAAACTCTTCAGCAGCTGTAGAGTTCAGCGTCTAAAAATAAAGTTACCTAGGTCATTAGTCATGCATTTTCCATCATCAGCTATTGAGAGAAATTATGACTGGCTGGTCATAAACTGTAAAAATCTATAGACTGACAGATTTCTTGTCTTCATCACACATTGTTTAAAAATCACTCTTAGCAGACTGGAAAAAATAGTTTGGAAAAATGTCATTCTATTTTTGCTGTCTAAAGAAAAACACACCCTCCCTTTCTGCTTTCTTGCTAAGGCTTGGTGGTAATTTTTCATAGGGAATATTAAAGACCACTTAAATCTATCTTCGTGCAGCTACAAGTGAGCGTGTTATTTTTAACGGCTTGAGAATGCTCATCGTTTTGGGGTTTTTTTTCATCCCCAAGCTGCTTGAGGTCTGTGAAGTTGCATGCTTAAGAGTAACATCTCACAAATCCCTTCTTGCTGCAAAGCCAGGAACAAAAGAGATCTTGAAACTTCTCGCAGTTGCCTTCCCTGGGCCCCACTCAAGGGATGAGTGGTATCCCCTCCCCTCAGGCACTGGCCTCCAGCACCCCACCCCAGCACCCAGCCTTCCCTGCCCCTGGAGAAGCTCCCGTAAATCCCACACCATCACTGGTCAGCTGGCCACTGAGCAAGGGTGGCCGTGGCAGGCAGAGATGGCTGTGAAGCAAACAGGCCAAGCAGGGGGGGCAGGCAAATCCCAGCTGGGTGCCTGTGGATGCCTCTGCATGGACACACACAGGCACTCCCAGGGCTGCAGATGGGTACAGCCACGGATGAGGAGAGCCCTGTGGCACAGCCCTGCCCCTCACTGCCCACAGTAGCTTCCCACACAGACAGCCCTCCCTCATGCCATGGAGAAGAGGTCCTTTTGTTCGCAGAGGGACCCTTTTGAGATGATTGAATATAAGATAGACTTCATATTTACCCCAGGGGCCCAACACTTCACAGTGGCCCTCATTTGGAGAGTGATGAAAACTAAGGAAATGGTTAGCAGTGGAATCCTGACAGTGATCCTGAGTAGAAAGAAGGCTACAAATAAGTTCTGCTTTCCCTGTGAGATAGCATGCTGGAGAGGTTGTGTCGGATGTGTTTCCCATCAGCCTTGGGTTAGATAAAAGGCACCAGCCCTTTCCTATCACTTCTGAAACAACAAAAAGCATGAACTGCAGTAGCACTACTGAGGACATGGCAATGGTGTGTCTTCTCTTTTTGAATCCCTTTGAAGGGATTCCTCAAATACATGGACTACCAAAAATAGAAGCTTTGTAGGGATGGGTAAACTGATCAACTGATCAGTCACTATTCAAAACTTGGGTAATCATGTAAGGGACCAGCACTTTAACCTCTGAACAGCAATCAGATAACAAGAAATTTCCTGGATATTCTTTGGAAAAGCAAGTTTTTATCAATGGCTGTGACAGGCCACGGTTCCTGCCAGAATGGCATCGCAAAGATACCTCTTATTGCAACGTTCTTTCTTCTAAAAAGATATTACCTTTGCATATTAAAAAAGAAGGTGTTTAGACCATTGATTTAATGTGCAAATATTGGGAGAAGAAAAATCTAACAGGTAGCACACAAAAGTATCTAATGCCTCCTGTCCTTTAGTCTTTGAACAAACAATACTGACAAAACTGGACATGAATGTACTTAATTCAGATAATGCTTCCACTGACGTGCCTGGTATTCCTAACGTTAAAAGACTGTAGCCTGAGAAGATAATTAGTTCATGCTTGAGAGAATTTTTTCCTCTATAAATGTAGTTTTCCTATATGGTATACATGGTATACATTCTGTGTAGGTTATTGGATTAATCCTTCTTTTGCTTGGGTTGTTGTTGTTGGTTTTATTATTTTCCTTTTTTCTTTTATTTTGCAACTACCTGAAGTACTTCACTAAATGTGTCCACATGGAATGGAAACCCAGCAGCTATCAGAGACGGAGTCAGCCATGCCATACCAGAAAGTAGAGGGAAAGTGAATATCTCTCACTATACCCTCTGAGCAAGGATGCAGGCAGCACCGTGCTAAGGCCCCAGGACTTTCCATCTTCATTGACAAATCCATGCAGGAACACTATTCTGTTGAATAAAGGCTGCCACTTGAAAAGAGAGGTGATTTGTAGACTCATGCACTTTGCAGCTCTTTCCTCTTTCCGGCAGACAATCAGGTTGAACATTTTGAGGTGGGATTCATCTCATCTAACTGATGCGTGTAAAAGAAAGGTTTGTCACTAAAGGTGTCTGGCAGAGCTCTTTTCACAAAAAGTCAGGCAATTCCCAGAGGTGATTCACCCCTCTTACCTCAGACATCATTCTTCAAATATGGTGACTCATGCTCTGAAGTCACTTCATGGACTGGGAGGGGAGCCCAGGCAAAGGGCTCACGATAGATGTGCAACTTCAAGGTGGCTAAGGTTAGATAAACTCAGGTCTTTTTCCTTCACGGACTTCATGCAGAGGAATGCAGGTAAACAGTAGCTCCAGGATGCTGCTGGCATCTGTTTGCTCCAGGGCAAAACCTACCACTGTCTCAGGCCTGGCTTATCAGTGCTTGTCTAACTAAAAATAGACCTGTCTTTTGGGGAATCATTTGTTGTCTTGACAGCCCTTTAGACAGCTGAAAAGATACAATTGATGCTGGATGATGCTGTTTCTGAAAGAGATCAGTTTGTTAGCCAACACATCTGTATTTCCTTTCTGATCCAGGGAAACTTACGGAACCTGACTTTCATTCCTTCCAGTTTCCATTGCCAAGAACACTGGGTGGTATATTGTGACACTAAAACTAAGAGAGGAAGGCCTCCTGTCAAATTACCTCCCAGTCACACTGAGCAAAACCTCAGGGCCGGAGAGCTGTGTGAAATTACCCATGCACCTGCTAAATGGAAAATTCAAGAAAGTGGCAGGCCCTGTGATATTTTTTTGAATACAGAAGTATTGCGTAACTACTCCAGTTAAAGTATCCCTTTCTGAGGAGAATGCTCTGCTGAGGGGGGCCTGCAGACTACATGGGGTGTTTTTCTGTCCACTGGACAGAGGATCTGGAAGATCTGGCCTTGCATACCTTCAATGTCTAGACCAGATGCAAAGATAACTCTAAAGCAGGAACAGCATTTTGGGGACAATCTTCAGGAGACTGGAGATGAAAGAGGAGAGGCTGTTGCACTACTGATAACAGGCAATGTAAACAAGAGAGCTATGGACTGCCAAACAATCCATGAGTCCTCAGGATATGTGAATAAGATCCTCAGGTTAGGTTTACAGTATTGCACCTCTTATGGAAAGCACTGTACGTTTCTGGACAAAAGAACAATGTTCTTAAGTGAAGACAGACTGATCTAGCAGACTAAATGTGTGCAGCTACCCTCCTCGAGGGCTGTGGGTATTTCAGTGGGGACAAGAGAACAAACTGACAAAAAAACAAACCCAAAACAAACAAAAAAAATTGTACAAATGCAATTAAATTTTGTTGATGCTTCAAAATGTCTTGATCATAATTACCAATAACAGTGTTACCAAAACTAAAATCTTCTCATGTTCTGCCTGTTTCTGACTGCAATTTTGGCAGGCACAGATGAACAAGGTCTTGTCCACGGTTCTCCAGTGCAGAAAAAGCCTCTTATCTGTCTGGGCCACATAGCTTCCAGCTGGGTGTAGCCAGAGGCTGCACTCAAGTTGTCTTCTTTTAGCATAAGTCATTTGAGTGCATGTGCACACTTTTGGCCAGCTGTTTGTGACAGCTCTTAGGAAACTCTGGCTCAAAATAGCCATTTTCAAAGGAAAGAAACAGAGGGGAAGGGAAAGTAATTACTAATGAAGTCTTGGTAAGAAATCTGTTGACAACAGTCCTCCTTTTGGTGTCACATAGCAAAGAAAACATCCTCCATTAAGATGGTTCAAAACATAAGGACAATTCTCATTAAAAACCCTCACTGGTTTAATATGAAACCCTCATAAGGCTTATGGATTCAGGAGAACATTTTTCAATGTTCAAAACTAAAAACAGGACTATGTTTTCCATCTAATCTAGTGACCATGCTAGTAGTTACTTAGTATTTGTGACATTTAGGAGTCAGCCATGAGCAGTGGCAGATATAAGGCATCCTGGGTGAATGTTTTTCCCATCAGATAAAGAGTTGGCTTCAATCGCCTAGTGGCATTATTCCATATAAATAAAAATAATCATTGGGATATATCATAGAGTCATAGAATGGCTAGGGTTGGAAGGGACCTTACAGATCATCTAGTTCCAGCCACCCTGCAGAGGCAGAGACACCTCCACTAGATCAGGTTGCTCAAGGGCCCATCTGGTCTGGGGACATCCATAGCTCCCATGGACCACCTGTTCCAGCCTCTCAGTATCCTCACAGGAAATTTTTTCCTAATATCTAACTTTAATCTCCCCCCTTCAAGCTTTAAACCATTTCCCTTGTCCTCTCACTACACACTCATGTAGAAACCCCTACCCCAGCTTTCTTGTAGCCCCCTTCAGACATTGGAAGGTTGCTATAAGGTCACCCCAGAGCCTCCTCTTCTCCAGGCTGAACAACCCCAACTTCCTCAGCCTGGCTTCACAGGAGAGGTGCTCCAGCCCTCTGATCATTTTTGTGGCTCTCCTCTGGATGTTTTCCATGAGCTCTGTGTCCTTCTTATGCTGAGGACTCCAGAACTGGGCACAGTGCTCCAGCTGGGGTCTCACAAAAGCACAGTAGAGGGGGAGAATCACCTCCCTCAACCCACTGTTTGTGCTTATTGTGATGCAGCCCAGGACATGGTTGGCTTTCTGGGCTGCAAGTGCACATCAACAGCTCATGTAAAGCTTCTGGTGCACCATCACCTCCAAGTCCTTCTCCTCAGGGCTGTCCTCAATCCTTTCTCCTCCCAGCCTGTATTCATGCATGGGATTGCCTTGACCCAGGTGCAGAACCTTGCACGTGGCCTTGTTGAAATTTACAGAGTTTGCATGATCTCACTTCTTGAGCTTGTCAAAGTCCCCTGGATTGCATCCCATCTCTCCAGTGTGTTGATTTCACCACACAGCTGGGTGTCATCTGCAGACTTGCTGAGGGTGCATTTGATTCCAGTGTCCATGTCACTAATGAAGATGTTAAATAACACCAGTCTAAGTACTGACCCATGAGGAACGCTACTTATCACAGATAAAAAAGAACAGTAAAAATAAAAAACAATAAAAAATGCCCAGCCATTGTGGCCCTCACCAGAAACAAGGGAAGACTTAATTCACAGTCCTGTTTCAATGGTTACTCCACGTGTACAGCCTGAAGCCTCAAGCTTCTTGAAAACTAAGCAGGATCAGGCTGAGATAGCTAATTGTTTAGCTATAAAAATGGGTGGAGTTTTTTCTTTAACCAGTTTGATTTCTTGGTTTTACTGAGTATTGCAGCTCAAGAAGAACTACTTTTAGACCAATACTCAGATTTCAACGCCCAATTGGTCTGTGATGTGAGTTTGAGGATTCTCACAGACCAAAGCCTGTGAGGTTTTTCCATCACAAGAAACCATCTCATGCAATTGTAGAAATCACCAGCAAATACTACTTAAAAATAGAACAGGAAACCAGATGCAGCAAGATCTTTGTGACACAGAAACCAGATTGCACTGGTGTTTTCATTACTATCTATCTGGTTGGATTATTTTTACTGAAAAGCTCAATAATGCTGAGCCTTTTGGATCAGAAAGCTGAACATTTGAACATAGTAGTAACAAAAAGACAGATGAAAGTTTCAGAAATTTTATGACTTTGCAAAATGTACCACATCATAACTAACTGTTAGCTTGAGACCAGAAAATATTCTCAGGTCTTCTGTTTCAAACCCCAAGTCTCTGCTGGGGTTCATGTGAATTAGTAATGGACAAATACACATGATGGGGCTGTGTGTGCCAGAAATCTCTTCAGGTTCATTGACTCCATCTAATACCAGCACAAAAGTCTCTGTAGAATTATTTTCATTCCCTATAGATAGATGTGGCTGCCCTACAGGTTACTGTTTTTACTGTTAAGCTAAAGTGATTACTTCTGCCCACTTGCTAAACTAAAGTGTTTTAAATTGGTTTCTGCTTTCTTTACCATCATTTTTAAATGTCACTGAGCAGAAATCACTGGTCAGGCTTCCTACCCGGGAAGATATGCATGGTCTGGTAAAGGAGAAAGATTTGTCCTACCTTTTTCATGAGAGCAATATCAAATTGCAAAAATTGTGGGTGATACAATTATGCCAGAGGTATTCGTTACATAAAATTCAGTAGGAGGTGACCCACATTAAAACTTCACTCAAATAATCCCTTTTGGAGAGTATTGGAGGAACACCTGTTCAAATGATGTTCAACCAGAAAAATGGTAATTGTATCTACTAGGCAATTTATTTGACAATTTTTTCATATATTTATCTAGCATTGGCATTGCTTTTGTAAGTGGCAAAGTGTAAATTATCAGTTTCTTTTAATTTTGCTGCCACAAGCTCTCATGGAGTGCTTTTGTACTGGTGTGATAGAATCCTGTTTTTCTTGTGTACCTAACTGCACGCACCCAGTGGTGTTTGCATCGGAAAATAGAAATTGTATTTATCTGGTCTTTAGCAGTCACTTTCAGGATGGGACAAACTGTTGATACCAGAGGAAGTACATAGGGGGTGGTAAAAAATATTCTTGTGATTGTTACCTGAATCAGAGGTTCAACTTGTTCTGTTTGTTTTATTGTGGAGATGGCTGGGAGTGGTGGAGGGAGGAAGTGGTATTTTCGTTAGTGGTAAGGGCAAAGGGAGGTGTACATTTCCTCTTCTAAAAGTGCAATATATAAAGCTGCATAGAAAGGCATATAGGACAAGTCAGTCAGTAATTGTTACTGCTGCATCACCAGCTTGCATCATAAGCACGATCAGCCAAATGTCCCATACCTACCTTTTTTTCTCAGTTTGGCAGTGGAAATTCACATCTCAGACTTCTGCCTTATCAAAACTGAATCTGCAAGAAAGCCCTGATAGAGTACCCAACCCAAAGACCAGTTCAAAAACCATTAAGTAAGTGCTCAGCTGTTTCCAAGACAGTGGAAATATTAAACTACTTACGGTTGCTATCTCTATCTAGGAAAGGAGATCACTAAACTAGCAGAAGTATCAGGTAGGAAAACAAATATGGTTGAAGGAGCATGTAGCTTCACTGAGAGGGGGAACTGCTAGACCAGGGTGCTTTAGTTTGAACAAGAGGCTAATCAAGAGGTGTGGTTTGTCCGAAAGACAGAGAGAAAACAGACAAGTTAAGGACACAGGAACAGGCAATCCCAAAATGCTGGAAGTCAAGCAGATGAGACAGAAGACCAGCTTGGCTGAACAGGGATCTACTCCTACAAATCAGCCTAAAAAGGCAGGTGTATGCCCAGTGTAAGTTAGGTCAGGTGACATGGGAAGAATACAGAGATGCTGCTAACTACTGCAGGGAGAAAACTCTAGAGGCCAAAGCTCAACTGGAGCTTGAACTGGCCAAAACTGTGAGAGACAACAGCATTTTGAAATACATTAATGGCAAAAGACAGTGAAGAGACCTCAGTCCTTTACAGGATAAGAATGGTCATCTCACCAATAGAGATTTAGATGAAACAGAGATATTTAATGCATTCTTCACCTCTGTCTTCAACACTGATGATGGACCAAGGGGGCCTCAATGCCTTGGAGGACCACGACTGCAACAAGGATCAACCCTTAGCTGACTCTGAACTTGTATGCAATCTGCTGCTATAGTTAGATCCCTACAGCCCATGGGGCCCAATGGGATTCATCCATGTGTCCTTCGAAAATATTTCTCAATTAGTTTTGAGCAGTCCTGGCAATCTAGAGGAGATCACAGTAGACTGGGACCTGGCTAATGTTGTTCCAGTGCTCAAGAAAGGGAAGAAGGAGGACCCTGGAAACTACAGACCTTTCGGTCTCTTCAGTGCCTGCTAAAATTATGGAAAAGAGTATTCTGAGGGTATTCTAAAAGGTACTGAAAAACACCTGGAGGACAATGCAGCCAGCACAGCTTCATGAGGGGAAAGTCCTGCCTGTCAAACTTAAATCCTTTTATGACAAGGTATCCCACCTAGTTGATCAAGGGAAGCCAGGGGATGCAGTACTTCTGGACTTCAGGAAAGCTTTTGATATTGTGTCTCACAGTATCCTCCTGGACAAAATGCACAGCATACAGCTGGACAACCATGCCTAGACAGAGTGACAATGAATGGGGTGACATCAGGCTGGTGACTGGGCACTAGTGTGGTCCCACAGGGCTCCATCCCTGGCCCAGTCCTCTTCAACATCACCAATGATGGGGACGTGGGACTGGAAGGAATTTTAAGCGAGTTTGCGGATGGCACAAAACTGGGAGGAGCAGTTGACTCCCTGTAGGGCAGGCAGGGCCTGCAGAGACATCGACCATCTGGAGATGGGCAATCACCAACCACATGAAGGTTAACAAGGGCAAGGGCCAAATTCTGCACCTAGGACAGGGCAACCCTGGTGGCAAGGACAGACCGGGGAATGAGGGGCTTGAGAGCAGCACGACAGAGAAGGACCTGGGGGTCTGGGTTGATGGCAAATTGAAGATGAGCCAGCAGTGTGCCCTGGCAGCCAGGAGGGGCAACCATGTCCTGGGAAGCATCAAGAACAGCATCACAGGCTACTCAGGAGGGGTGGTTGTCCCACTCTACTCTGCACTGGCACAGCCTCACCTGGAGTACTGTGTGCAGGTCTGGGCACCACAGTATAGTAAAATCTATTTGGAGAGCATCCAAAGGAGAGCAACAAGGATGGTGGGGGTCTGGGAGGGGTGACTGAGGTCACTTGGATTGTTGTTTGGAGAAAAGGAGGATGAGGGGGGACCTCATTGCAGCATACAGCTTCCTCACAAGGGGAAGACATGGGACTGGGACTGATTTTTTCATTCCTGTGACTGAACACAGGACTTGTGGAAACAGTAGCAAGCTGAATCAGAGGAGGTTGAGGTTAGGTATCAGGAAAAAGCTTTCACCCTGAGGGCTGCTGAGCAGTGGAACAGGCTCCCCAGGGAAGTGGTCACAGCACCAAGCCTGCCTCAGTTCAAGAAGCATTTGGATGACACTCTCAGGCACATGGTGATTCTGGGCAGGCCCTACATAGGGACAGGAGTTGGACTTGGTGATCCTGATGGGTCCCTTGCAACTCAGCATATCCTATGATTCCTATGAAGGCAGAAAAAACTTGGTTACTGCTCCTCAGAAAACAAGGTCTGAGACCATCAAACCAACTTAACAGGTGGTTGATTTAAAACAATTGAATATAAATAATGAACCCTGAAATTCTTTGACTGGGGAAACTGTGACTACCAAAGACTGATTAGACAAGTTCATGGTAGTCAAATCCATCAGAACTACTAAACAAAAAACCTGCATCTACAACTGTCAGGCAGTAAAATATTTAGACTGAAGGTAGAACTGCAGCAATGATAACTTCAGTTGCAATGTTCAGGTCCAAATCAACATAGTTATTAACATTTCTACATTAAAAAATGTGTGATCTCGTTATACTTTGGGTTTTTTTTTCTTCAGAATTTTGTTTCAAACTTGTGTCTTATGAATTTAATTTTTTTTTTTAAATCTTCAGGAGCTCATGACTGACCTAACTAAAAATTCTGGAAAAACCTGTCAGAATTCCATCTCCACAAGACAATGTGAGGCTCACTTTCAAATTCCATAGTGTACAGTACCATAACTAAATGTACTAAAATTACATCAAGTATTTGTCAACATAGACAAATAAGGGGATATTCTTACTGCATTCTTTTGATCTTTTCCTTCAAAGGTAAATCCAAGATTAATTTCCAGTATTTTTCATCTTTTTCACAGGCATTCTAAAAGGTTCAGTTTTAAACAAGATTGAACATGTTCATAGCTGAAATCTAAATAGGTTCTGCATCCCTGATGAAATGTTCTGCTTAAATGTTTGATCCTTAATGCATTCTACACTCTGTTCACAGCAAATGTTCCTCCCAGCTGCTGTTCTTTCCATTAACAGAAAGGGGAAGAAAAATCAGGGTACTGCTTTATCTAAACACGTTGAAGTCAAGAGTTCAGTAGCTGCCATCTAATATGCAGTGGCCTATAATAGATTGGGTAATTGCCTGCTCATATATTCAGAACTCATATTGCATAAGAAGAGCATTTGCGTTGTAAGAAACATTTTCTTGATCACTTGGTCCTTTCAGTTCCCAGTCCTTCAAACAGGCCTTCCTTCTTTTCCATTCTGGAAAAATCTCCACCAAAAAAAAAGAAAAAAATCAGGATTTTTTTTTCTTTATTACCCAGTGTTTAGCCTTAAGAGTGAATTTTGTCATGGAGTGGAAAGAGGGAAAAGAAAAGCCCTGGGATCATGTCAGATTCAGCCCATTTAGCCCTGAATTACCACAAGTCAGTCACTGCCTTTCCGTCTGATGAATTTCTAAATTTGTGTTGCCACTTGCTATTCATCCATTTTGTTATTCTCCATTACTTGAAGAAGTACTAGTGAAATGGATTTCAGATAAACTTTATCCTATCTTTGATTTCTTCGTTTCATACAGTAGCCTCACAGTTATTTTACTTCACTTTTGGCCTTCTTTTAGATTAGGAGTTAATTGGTAGGAGGCTGTGTGAAAGTTTTTTTATCTATAAGACAGGTTTTTTACAGGAACCACACTTAGGACTCTCATCAGCTCAACTCCTGGATGGCTCTGAGGAAAAGTGCATGCATTCACCTGAAATATTCATGTACCAAAAAGTTTTCATCTCTCTCTGGGAATACAGGTGTATTATTCCCTCCTCAGATTCGTTCTTTTTGCTTTGGTTTTGTCTTTTTTATGACTACTACAATGACTAATACAGTGTTATTAGGCAAGCAGAAATTCATTTGTGTGTGTACTAAATTACCCAGTGGAAGCTTGTCACTGCAATTGGTCATATTTCTTCCTTTTCTCTGTTTCAGCAAAGCTTTATCTCTTAGCTTTCTGCCACAAGCTTCTTTGAGGTGGGGATGAAAAGCATGAGAGAAGACTGAACCCATACAAAACAGTGAAAAATTATACACAAACACACACAAAAAGAAAAAACCTCTGAAAGTTAACGGGAAAAATTTACACAGGCGCTCTATAAGGGCCCAGCATCCTCTTCTGGTGTCTAGGAGAGATAACCAAGGACACTGCTCTTCTGGAGGAGCACTCTGATATTTTTTTACCACACACATGGTTCAGCAAACCAGTAAGACGACCAGACTGCACTACCCTAACTACCAGACCAGTCTCTTTCATGGCAGTTATTCCTCTCTATTGAAATAAATAAACATTCACAGGCCCAGAGCATGCATAGGAATTAGGACAGATATGATGGCCCACTAGATCTTTCACCAGGGCATGTAGAAGAAGGAGGTTCAAAATCCTATTCCAACACCCATTTAATTATTTATATACTCTAATTGGCACTATTTTTCTACTTTAATAGCACTAAAAAGAGATCTCACTTGAAAAAGTCTCACTCCAATTATCTATTAACATTATGGTGAGATTACTCCTGAAAAAAGATGCTTTTTTATTCTTAAACTTACACAGGGAGTGAAGTTCATTAGCAATTAACCACTACAGTGCATCAAAGATTCATCTCCTTTCCTTTTGGGTTGTGTCCCACCTAACAACAGCAATATTATTTATGTTGCATTTACTTTCATGAAAGAGCAAAACTGTTGCCTGGCACTGATGAGGCAAAAAAACTGTATTCCACCTGATAGGTTGCCTTGGCTCAGTTCACACTGTTTCAGACATTTCTGAGTATAGAGGGAAGCTGAGGACTGTTGTGAAAGGACTTTGAAATCACCTGGAATGGGCTTTGCTTGTGGAGCTGTTCAGTACTGTGGCATCAGCCTGGGCAAAACAACCCCCAGAGGAAATACTCAGACTTTTTAAGCTCCTGGTCAGCGTGGAGACAACAAGAGCCCTGGCCCCAGAACTGGGCTTGTGCAGGAGACTTTGTTACAAATCAGCTTAGCTGAGAAACAATTTTGTGAGGATTACTGAGGGAAGAGCTAACAGCAGAAAAATTTTATTAGGTATATGGCATTAGATGAAGCAATGGCTTAAAATAAACTGCTTAGATATTTTAAAGCTATGAGTAATAGGGAAGACTAGGAGAATGCTCTGGATATTTTTTGTTAGATATTCAAAGAAAGCATTCAAGAAGATTTGCCAGTAAGGGAGACTGTCTGGAGGAGGAAGACATGGGGGCATGAGCACAAGGAGTGAGGTGTGAGTAAGAGATCCCAAAGGTCTGGAGCAGAAGAGTCTCTCCCACAGGAGAGGGTGCTTCGTAGAGCATGTTTTAGGAACTCCTTTGTACCCACGGGATGTTAGTCCAGCGTGGACTAGAAAATACTTTCTTTGTTTTAATAATGTATTATGGGGTTTTTATACCACAAACTGAAACTGAACCACCACAACAGTAAATATTATCATCTGACAGAAGGCTTTGGGAGTCAGAAAATCCATGTTGTACTGTATGCCTGAGACAGGTTTGCAGCAGTAACAATACACAAATCACCTCTGTGTTTTAGATACACTGGGGCTGAATCAGTAATGACCCACAATGCCCTCATCTCTGTCCTGAGCTGAGTCTAAATCCTTAGAAAAGCTGAGGCTTACTTCCAGGAAGAAAACCCCTGCATGAATTTACCCCTGTTAAGCTGCCATATGCTTTAGGGACAATGGGAGAATGTATTTCCTGCACCAACTTACTCGAGTAAAAGAGAACTATTATGCTGATTTAGTTTGTCTATGCAGTCAGGTAAGTCTCATTCATCACAAGTCAGGGATACAGAAAAGTTATCTTTGATCATGTTGTTTTGATTCTTCTTTATGAATAGAAAATATGCAGATAAGTTAACTTAGCTGATTGAAAAGCCCAGTACAGTACTTAGCTACAACTTGCAAAAAATTTAGTAGCTCTCTAGTATTCAGTAGCTTTTTCATGGACTTTGATTTCATTATTGTGAATGCTACTGGAAACCTGCTAGAGAAGGAAGATAGTGAAACTATATGTACACTGATCTGCACAGATACCAGTGATGGATATGTCCCTTTAGAATCCAAATTTACCCATACGTTTTCCTCGTCTTCCTTTTATTATGTTAAGAGCAAAGCAAAGTCTAAAGGTGTATTGCTCAATGCATTTAGCCTAGACTCTCCTCCAGGACAAATATGGGAAGTTAACAAGCTTTTTAAGCATATTAGTCTTCAGTCTAACAGGTTTTGAGCTGCATGTGTTACATTGTTTGCGGTAACAAATAATGCTTTTTAGCCGATTGAGATAGGATCTCTAAGGAAGCAGGAACAGAGTTCAAAATAAAAGTATTAGCTTGTGCTGAAGAAACATCTGACAAAATCCTGAATGGTTGTGAGCATTGTCGTAGTTGTGATGTAGGTGTGGTACTTGCTCTTTGCTCTTCCCAGTGGGTTTTCTAGTTCTGAACTCAACCTCATCCTTACACAGCTAGTGAAGCATAACACACCTTCAGTGCAGAAGGCATGGAAAACTCCTGCTTTGTAGCTGACATGCATAGACATGTTCAATATATGGGATTTCAGTTAGGTGCTTCTTGTCCAGCCAAGTGCACCTCTTTGTTACACAAAGCCAAATTGCTGCATCATCCCAGGACTGCATCTGGGATGGCATTGCTTAGAAGCCCACCAGCAGATATACACTCCCCTACCTGCAGTGCCCTAGAACCTGGTTAGCAGTGAGCCTCTTTGAGCTTCATTTCTCAAAAAGGAAGGGTGCTGAGCACCTACTGATCTGTTTGATTTCTTAGGATTCAAAACCAGTCACCACCACTGGGAATTACACAACATATAGCAAGCCCTAAAAGAGGAAATAATAATGGGATTATTTTTCTCTGTTACTCTCTGCTAATAGCTGCACATAATGTCAGGCCAATCACAGGTTTGCTGCACAGTTAATTAGTGACTCAAAACCACAGCTTGTTTTCCCAAACCCTCCAATGTATTGTTTTCACCTCTCTTCTTCCCCACTGCATTCAGAGTTCATTGTCTACAATACAGACACCTCTACTTTACATTTCATGTCAAAGAAGGAAAAAAAAATCACATTTTAATTTCCATGACTAAGAAATTTTAGTTAACACTTCAAAGCTGTAACTCCCTGAGGTTGCTTCCAATTATATCTAGAATAAAGTGAATAAAAAGAGACACAGTTAAAGCTACTTCTCTGTTATGGCCAATCTGTTCTGTAGGCCTCATTAAACCTTGGGTATACTGATCCTCATCACATCATCAAATCTAAATACTTAAAATATTTTCCAGCTATGGACCATTATTTTACCACTGTGCAGACAACACTGTTTTGTACTCTCAGCTTTCTCTTCTCCTATCCAGACTCCATCTCAGCCCCATGAGAACGACAGCACACATCCACACAGAAATGAAAGACTGAGAGACACTTATAATTGTTTTTACTGCGAGATCCTATTTATTTTTTCTGGGAAAAAAAACCTGTAATCCTACTGCTGATTACTGTACTTAATTTCCCCCACCCTTGGATCTGTGCAGCATCAGACACCAGACAGCCTGGCTAATCTCCTGGAAATCCAGTGAGAAGCAACACTTTCTCATGGACATTTTGGAGATTGTTGCAAACTAGTTTAGTCCTCATACAGTGGAAATACTCAGGAAGAAAGAACCAGGTACTGGGAGAACCACTTCACCAAGGCGGAGATTTAGGTTTTCAGATGAGAAAAAGAAAAACCTCCAGAAGGTCTGACAAGTTTTTCCATGCACATTTTTGTATTATTATGCTTATCTTTTTGCACACTTTCCAATTTTTCCCTTCAACACACCCTATGAACTTGTGGGCAGGTATGATCTTAAGGTCCTAATGCCTGTAGACAGTAATAAATGTTGGGTACCCCACTGCCATTTCTGAAATCTACTCCTTATTTCAAGTCCTTCAAGACCTCACATTTCTAACAGCTCCCATAGAGCGTGTTTGATGTTCCTGAGGAAATTCTTAACCTTCACTAAATATAAGGCTGGGCTAAGGGGAGGGGTAACTTATGGTGTAGCTTCTCAGTGGTGCTAGGATAAGCATCAAGACATAAAGAGTTCTAAATCAGGCTTGTCCACACTAATTTGATTTCATCAGTCTGCAGGAAAGTCACACTACTCTGAGCTTGTCACTGGTTTTTGCTTTATGGTGTAAATCTGGAGGAATGTAGAACAGGACAAAATTCATTCAATAATTAAAGTTGGGCTCCTAGAAATATTTTATGCATATGGTTAACTAAATGCAATGAACTCTCTACTGAATACATGTATTTGTAAAAATCAGATACGGATCTGTAAGATCTAATTTATGGACTGTATTATAGGCACTGTCATTGATAAAACAAATCTCCTTTATGTACTTTCACCAGAATACAATGTGATAGAATTTGGGTTGCTCCTCAGAAGAACCAAGAGAGTTGGAAATGTCTGGGACAGAGTTATTTGCCAGAAGGACTGTCTACACCAGGTAACATAAAGTGCATGTGGGTCTTCTCTCCCTTGCTGTGCTGATATCCATGTTTCAGTTTGCAGTTTAGGTGAAAGATAAGAGTACACAGATAAAACCCCTCAGATTTCCAGAACCAGACAGTCAGAACTTGAAGGTTAAAAGCTAAGCAAAAGGATAAATGTTCATAAGTACAGGGAGTCCACACCCACCAGAAGTCCCAGTTCTGAAATACTCTCTTCCTGTTTAGATTGCATAGAAATACAACTCAGTGCAAATTAGCACTTCTCTCAGATAAGATAACAGACCTTTGAGAACAGGGATATTGTGTCAAGAGTTAGCTGTTCAGAGTCCAAATGCTCTTCCCAAGAGCTTCCAGGGATTTAAATCTTTCCAAACCTGTCTGGAGAATATTAGTAGTTCATTAACCTTTGTTTGTTTTGCTGAAGACAAAATCCAACTCAGAAAGAAGCTGGTTTTATCCTCTGCTGAATATTAGGTCATCATCTGGCACATCCCTCACATCCCTGTTAGTGCCCAGGTCCATGAGTTTCGTCATTGTCTGAGGATCTGTTACCTCTCATTCCTACCCCATATCACCACAATGCACTAATATCACCACTGCTTGTTAGAACTGTAGAGCGGAGCCTGAAGCAATTCCACACAGCCTGAGAGGTGTGACACACAGAAGTACAAAAGAGGAAGAACCATGGTAATTTGTCCTGCCTGCCATGTGAGTAGCAGGCATGAGATGGAGCCTTGACCAGCCTCAGAATCACTACACTAGGGAATATCATAAACCCCTAGAAATTACATGGCTCCATCTCTTGTTCTTTTCCTCTTCAGCCAAGTAATTTGTTCAGTATATCTGGGAAACTTAACTCAGAAATAACCTAATAAAAACTTTGTTGCTTGTTCTTCTACTTCATTAAAGTAGTAGTTATCCACCTCCAAAGTTTTGGCCTTAGGGTTTTTTTGGTCCCCACCCTCACTCTTTAACTACAATTCTTGTAGGAAAGTTTCAGACAGAATGGGCTACATTATCCAATTGATGGGCTTCCTCACCCATTTTCCCAAACATCTTTTACAGTAACTGGTTTTACTTGCATAGTAAAAGCTAAAATAAAAGATTGCATTTACAGCTCATTGCATCACCATTCACAGCACTAGGTCCCATTAACAGCCACCTAGCTCTTAGGGACCTGCAGTCCCGAGTGCAAATCTGTTAAATAAGAAGGACCAGCATCTAATGGTAGATAAAATTATTTGACATTGAAAATTGTCGAGGTCACAATTGCCTGTCTGTTTTTGAAAGATGCCACTATAAAATGTTAAAGATGTAAAAGGTCAAACGTACCATTTTAGTAAATACAAGGTTAAGGGGAGATCAAGAAAAAGTGATTCAGCTGCATGCTCCTTAAGTTATTATTTTTACAGATTATTCTTCCATTATCTCACAGAACAGATGAGAAAGAACAATACTTGTTTATTTTCACCTCATACTTGTCTCTCTGTACTGCATAGGCTCCACAGGCTGTCATCCAGCCTCACATAAAGGAACTTGCCATGATTCTGGTGGGATCAGATTTTTATAGACTTCTGTGTTGATGGGGAGCAAAGTTTAGAGATTTCTCACTGGGAATGAGTCAGTAGTGGAAATCTTTTTCCCCAGAAACCTGAAGCTTCACTTAATCCATTATCAGAGAAGACAACAATGCAATGTTATATTTCAGCTGCAGAACAGCAGCTAGTCTCTTATCAGGGTATTATAGCAGTTGCAAAAAGAGAGAGCCACCGGGTGAGAGTAGAGTGCCTCTCACAAGTAAGGAACCAGGATATTATTCTCCTACATATTCCACTTTTCAGTGTGAGATGGGAGGCTGAAAACTTACCTGTAGATATAGTTCCTTTGAATTAGATCAAAATTTAAGCTGCTATTCAGTGACTCTCACAAAATGTTCTTTCTGACACAGGCTTTTGTCTGTGGCTTGGTTTCTTTTTTTTTAGGTATTAAAATACAAAATCATCCATGCAGTTAATGTTTTCTCTATTTTGGGCAAAAATCAAGCCATGAACAAAAAAGCAGCAGCTGTACCTGTGGATAAACCAGGCCATTGGAAAAAAAATGTTGATTCCTTTTCAGAGATGCCCTGGAATAGGGACAATCTGATTAGCTGATTTACATTCCTATCTGTAGCAAAATGACTTAAACATTTTTCTTCTGACTTTGTGTCTGCTGGCATGTTTTATAGCTATCTGGATGAATCTCTGCTGAGATACTGATTGCTGAGGATGGAGACTGCTGGACTGTCTGAGCACTGCCCATTAGATTTAAGCTATTGAGGGATTAGCTATCTTCTAGCAAATCTGTAAAGCTAGACCTAGTGTTCAATGGCATCTTGAATCTATTCCCACTAGTGATGGGGCTCTTTTACTTTTATCATGATGGATGTTGATCACAGAGCCTTTATTGATGTGTTTGAGATGTGTTTCGTGCTCACAGACAGGTGGGAACAAACTATCAGAGCACATTAGGCATGACAATTAGGAGGACATAGTGTAGACAACTTTCAAAAGACCCTATCCAAAGCATATAGCTCTTCAATTTTACTAGCATGCCTCAAAACCACCAACTAAGAAAAAAAATTAAAAAATCATATGCAAATACTATTAAAATGGGTAAAAAGATACAAATATTAAAGAATCAGCACACAAACAAGAAAGTGTACAGAATTTTAACCACTTAATTTAACAGAATTTATCTGTTAATAGACAGCTACAGAAAATTCCAAGTCAGAGTTTCAGATGTATCTCCAGGTGAAGGAATTACTTTATCCTGCACTCTTGCATTGTTTTTCCACATCCCAACACTTCTGTGCCTGAAATTATCAAACTTGTAGATATCTATGGTCAAATAACAGTGGGAACATCTTCTCTTTGGAGCATTGTCTTGAAATCATGCTTGACCAATCTTATAGCCTTCTATGATGTTGTGAGTGAATGGGTAGATGCAGGAAGAGCAGTGGATGCTGTCTGCCTTGGCCTTAGCAAGGCTTTTGACACAGTCGACCATAACATCCCCATGAGTAAGCTCAGGAAATGTGGGACAGAATGGACAGTGAGATGGATGAAGAACTGGCTGCACAATAGAGCCCAAAGAGGGATGATCAGTGGTGCAGAGTCCAGGTGGAGACCTGTGACTAGTGGAGTTCCTTGGGGATCAGTGCTGGGTCCAGTCCTGTTCAGCATCTTTATCAATGGCCTTGATGATGGGACAGAGTGTCTTCTCAGCAAGTTTGATGATGACAGAGAGTTGGGAAGAGTGGCTGACATCCCAGAGGGCTGTGCTGCCATTGTGGGAGATCTGACAGGTTGGAGAGTTGACAGGGGAAAATTTAATGAATTACAACAAGCCAAAGTGTACAGTCTTGCATCTGAGTAGGAACAACCCCAAGTACCATTGCAGGCTGAGGGCTGAGCTGTTGGAGAGCAGTGAAGGGGAAAGGGACCTAAGGATGATAGTGAATGGAAAGATGAGCATGAGCCAACAATGTGCCCTTGTGGCCAAGAAGGCAAATGGCATCCTGGGGTGCATTATTGAGAGAGGTTCTCTTCCCATCCTACTCTGCCCTAGTGAGGCTGCATCTGGAATATTGTGCCCAGTTCTGAGCTCCTCAGTGCCAGAAGGACAGGGAGCTGCTTGAGAGAGTCCAGCACAGAGCCTCCAAGATGATGAAGGGAGTGGAACATCTCCCTTATGAGGAAAGGCTGAGGGAGCTGGGGCTCTTCAGCTTGGAGATGAGGAGAATGAGGGGTGACCTAATTAGTGTTTATAAATGCATAGAGGGAAAGAGCCAGGAGGATAGTGCCAGATATGCTCAGTGATAGGACAAGAGGCAATAGATAGAAGTTTGAGCATAGGAGGTTCCATATAAATACGAGAAGAAATTATTTTTTTTTTACTGTGAGGGTGACAGAGCACTGGCACAGGCTGCCCAGGGAGATTGTGGAGTCTCCTTCTCTGGAGACATTCAAAACCTACCTGGACACATTCCTTTGTGACCTCCTGTATGTGGCCCTGCTCTGAAAGGGGGGTTGGACTTGATGAACTTTCAAAGTTCCTTCCAACCCCTAACATTTTGTGATTCTGTAAATAGAAGTATTTCAACATCAAATGCACGAAGGACTTGTGATGGCAGTTCTCTCCCTTCCCTTCAAAAAATCCAGAGGGTCCTTTGCCTAAAAAATACTTCAGTTTCCTTCTAGAAAATCAATCTTCTCAGTATTGGCTTCTATTTTTCTATTACAATAACCAGAACAGCTGCATGAGGCAAAAGAAAGAATTTTTTTCCAGCTTTATCTTGTTCAAAACAGATACAAAAAAAGTTGCTATGAAAATCATCCCTCAATGGCTGATAAAAATAGAACTGCAATTTCTGCTACCAAATACTACCTTTATCTTAAGGCTCTTAAGGAGCATTTTCAGTAATAATGGCTGATTTAGATGGATTCCCAGGGTGCTGGATCATTGCCGATGACATTAATGGTTTAAGGCTCCCTGAATTTTGATTGATTGCTGTAATCTGCAGAAACTATTTCAGGACATAGATTTATTATTATTAAGCCTATAAAATGGTGTCAGGGTCAAAGCAAGCTGATGATTTGTGTTGTGATGCAAACATTACACAGAGGAAGATGAAATCTTTTAATAAATGTGGAATTCAGGAGAGAACAGTGTTTCATCTTCTTTGAAGAATCTGTGGTCAACAAATACAGATTACAGCAATAGGAAGGGTGTATTTAGGCTAAGGTTACTCTGCAAAAAATAACCTTCAACAGCATGCTGAGTCCATTGAGTGTTATTTCAGTCAATGACTGAGATCTTTCAAGGTGTTTTACTATTTTAAACCAAGCTTACCTCTGCTTCCACATTTTTTATCAATATAATCTGATCTAATATTCTTGATTTCATGAAATATTTTGGATCTATGTCCATGTAATAGCATACATAATTTAAAAAAACTTTTTCTTGGTGAACTTTTTCCTCCACAGGATTCCTAGCTAAAACGAGGGAGACTGAATTGTACCCTAACTCTATGAGAATATAATGGGAGACACGATAGCAAAATCTGGAGGTCACTGGGTTTTTTTCCAAACTTCACGTGAGCATATAAATGGAATCAAAGCAGCAGATTTCTTGTACAAATTACAGGGTTATAGTTGAGTAATTCACAGCATTGCTTGGAATAGATGCAAAATATCCTTTCTTTATTCCTTGTGACAGGATTAACAAAAAAATTTCCACATCTCCCTATAACTTATTACTGTATTATTGCAGTCCATTGTGATCAACAAGATGCAAAACCAGAAGGAAACAGCGAGCTTGGTCCCTATTAGCTTACAAAAGTAATTTGAAAATTAGAAAAAACTAAAGAAATACGCAACACACACACAAAAAAAACCCCAAAAAAAAACAAACAAAAAAAAAAACCAAAGAGGAAAGGAGCTGGTTTCCCAGTAGGCTTAATGTTCCACAGGAAGTTGTGCTTCTATGTAACTATTTGTAAATGCTATGTTTTAATGTCACTGGAGTTGAGGCAGGCCAGTAGAGGAGCAGGAGAGGAGAAAAAAAACAGGCCAGGCAGGATGCACAGAAGCTGCTACAGTAGGATATAGGCACGACCAAAAGCCAATGCTTGCACAACATGTAAACAACCTCCTAGAATGCAAGCAGTGCCAGCACACAGGGTTTAGTAAACAGTCATGTCAGGTGGCCACAGAGAATTCTAGTCCTGGAACTGTAGCTGCTGAGCGAGTGAGAAACCTTGGAAGACTAAACTGTGTTTGATAATGAGTGTCACACAACTGGAGTGGAGAGAGAATTCCTGTCCTGGAGGATTTAAGGGAACCTTTTGAAATGGTTCCCTCAGTTCAGATGCCACAGAACTCAGTTCCCTCAGTTCAGATGGGAATCCGTAAAAATGGCCATAAGCCCTTGATCACCCCAAAAATGCTATATAAAACTAACAGATTCTGAGAAAAAAATACAGTTTTATGAATATGTAAGCTTTTGAGAAATTATTTGGAACCGTAAAATTCTTCCAGAGCAAAATGTTTCCCAAGTTTCTTGGTTAGCTCTGTATCTGCTACTTCATCTATAAGAATCTATTTAGGGGGTGTCTTTCATGCCTTGAAAGCATTCAAAATTACTTCCTTCACTAAAAGGCAATGAAGATTTTATGTGGACCAAACCCTGTGTACATGGTGGTGAATTCATCACTGGAGTCAGACTGGAGCTCCAGGAGAGAAAATGCTCAGGAATACACGAAGATCAGAAGCAGTCTGTCTGTGGGAGTTCAGTCCTGCATCTCTGGCCACAGTTAGGAATCCTACCCATAAAATCTTCTCTAGAGTGGAGATGTAACACAACTGGAACTCTCCTCAGTGAGGATATTCCTAGGAAATATAGTCAGCCCAACAATTACTGCTGAAAAATACATGGGACAGGATTTGCTAGCAATCCGGGGTTGGAGAGCTGAGAAAACAACTCTAATTCTTTTCACTGAGAATCTGAGCAGGACTTTGGAGAACCTTTCTCAGTGAAAACAAGCAATGTGTTTACATTTTTCTTCAGAGCGAGCAAGCCTTAAACCCCATGTAGCTAATGAAAAAATATACTGAACTAGTTACTGAGAGAGAATAAACAAGCTGGGTCAAAACAAGACAGTGGATAATTAGTTTGTGGATTTGCCCTTTTCTCACTTTCCTTATGTTTCTAAATCTGTCCTAATTTTTCTCTGTGTGTCTAAGATCTGTAGGGCTCTTCAGTGGATAATGGGAGTAAAGGAACAAAGGTCCTTGTCTATATTGGTTGAAGGACAACTGAGAAATTGTTCATTTACAGATGAGTCACCCAATCTTTCCAGAACTGGGATGTTGGTTGGGTTGATCAGTTGGACACAGAGGCATAAAGACTGATGACACATATTCAGACACCAGAAAAGCTGAGGGACAACAGCACACCAGGAAAAAACATCAACACATGACGAAATGCTGCAAGTCAGAGGGAGTTTTATGCAACCAGCTCACTTGGTGGATACAAAAGCTGGCCAGTTAGGTGGATAACCCTGATCTAAAAGTTACTTGTAAGCCAAGATAAAGCTACTAAGTAGGGAGGAGTTGATAAAGGTATCGGTAGCCTAAGTATGCAGTTAAGCTGTCTTTTACCTGTCTCTTTTAAACGTTGCTTTGAACAGCAAAATGGAAAGGGGCAGAAAATAAAATGCATGTCTGAAAAACACTGTAAATAATCCAGTAAAATTAGAGTGCAAAAAGATGCATATAAAATGCATATAAAATTTTTTTCCGTGGAAACTTGAAAATTATTATTTCTACTTATTCAAGTGGTAGAGTGTGAGGACTAGGTATCTTATCAAATGATATGCTTGATTTTTGGCCTGGTTTTCTGAAGCAGTGAAAACTATGGTTGATCTGCTGTTTCTCCAATATAGAGAAGGGCAGAGAGATAGACTTGATCTGATTTGGTGTTTCTTTGGGGTTTTTTTTGTTTCTTTACTGGTTTTGGTTGGTTGGTTTTGGTTTGGTTTGGTTTGGTATGGTTTTGGTTTGGTTTGGTTTGGTTTGGTTTTTTAGGTGAGACCCTTATTACAGTGGGAGTGGTCTTCACTCTTTACTTAAACCAGAAAAAAGCCCCAAACATATAAGTGTATGTTAATTTTCTAGCTATCTGCATGTAGAATTATATACAAAAGCTATACAACTGTAAACTATCTGTGCAGCTGTGACATACATTTCAAATTACAACTATATGGCTCTACAACTACATATACAAATACATACACACACATGCTTGCTTTATTTTGGATAAACAAAAATATTAGCGTGATAAATGATTAATCTGACAAATGCTAAAACACGTCCAGAGGCTCCAGATAGCTGCAGGTTCTGCTGGAACTTCGTTGAAGTTTTTTGTTCCTTTTCTTTCCTCTTGGGCTCTATGCTGTGGCTGTACAGATTTGCTGGAGCCTTTAACTCACTGCCTTCCTTCTTACTTGTTACAGGGTCATGGTAATTTCTTCATCTGAAAAACCAAAACTAGCTAGCTAAATCCCCACTTCACTGTTTGTTCATCCCTCTACAATACAGCCAGAAGAGATCTCCTTATGGCCACAGACGAACTCGGTAGCAGAGCAATGAACAGATGCCAGAACTCTTGAGTCACAATCTAATTAAATAGCTATTTTGACAATTTAGCTCAATGCCAAAACCGTTCAACATGGCTGATAAGTTTCCTGAAGAGCTTTTGGAAGGTAGTATTTGAAAAATTGGAATGCATTTCCAAGGTTATATTCAGAACCTTATGAGCAGGAAAGGCAAAGCAAAAAGGCTGTGGTTGTAACTCTCTAAGATGGATGGTCCCACATCTCTGTTCTTCCTGGTGTTTGATAGCTGTGATCTCCAGCTGGAGCATACATGGGGCATCCCTGGTGCCATCTCCAGCAGTACCTCTGTACACTGCAATCTTGAGGCCCTGTGGTGTGGATGAGTTAGAACTAGGTGTCAGAGAGACACAGCAGATATTGAAATTTAGGGATGAGTCTGTCTCTGTAAGTGGGTAACTCTCTCCTCAGAAGACCCAAGGAATTTCTGGTAAACAAGCTATGCAGTTTCGAGAAGAGAGTCAACCAAAAATCTCTTCAGATTTACCACACCTCACTCCACTTTATGCCTTCTTCAACTTTTTGGTGTATTATTTCAGGTGGTGGAAGAAAGCCAGAGCTTAGGTTTGAAAGCCAGAGCTTAGGTTTGATGACCTTCTAAGGGGCCTGTCCCTTCCCCCCAAAACCATGTGTAAGGTATGAATGCAGGGCTACCCACCAAGATAAGCCTCAATCTAGGGCACAGGACCCCCTGCAGGACACCCCTCCATTGCAGGGTTGGCTCTAAACTGTGCATGCCAAGTGCATGCTCCTCTAAAACAGAGCAGAGGCATCACTGTCCGTTCAGAAGGTAAGCATTGCACCTGTGCATTAAATAAGACTAAGGAGAAAGCAAGCTTCTAAGGCTAGACATCAGCCTTCCTCCCTGTGTTGTCTGGATCACTGCACCTTCCTCCTAAGGAAGATGGCAGATAAGCAACCTGGAAAAAAACTCTGGTCTACAGATAAGTACTTCACAGGAACACAGGTGTAGAACGAAGAGTGGAGAGGCTGGGAAGCAGAGAACTGATCATCAATCTCCCACCCTCATCTGTCATAGGTGAAGAATCATTGGTACTATACCCAAAATATTCTCATAGGCAAATTGAAAATCCTGTCCTTGTGGATGATAGGAACAACATAGAGAAGAAGCCATTCTATGTGGGCCACAGGAACAAAGGAAGCACACTGGTAGTAATGGAAGGAGGACTAACAAGAGCTAACATTCTACAAGGTCATATGCAAGACCTCAAGAACAATCTGGACCTTAAAAGGTGTTTCTGTGTGAGTTGTGCCCTCACAGATGTATAAGGGAGACTAGAAAGCCTGGAATAGATGACCGTGACAAGAGCAGAGCTTTGTCCTCCCTCTCACAGAAGCAAATTGTTTTGGGTGCCCTGGAAAACAGGTTAAAAAAGGAAAGCAGGTAAAAAGTCTGTCAGACTTGCCATGATCTCATTTGCCAAAAAAGTTAGATGGGCCAGAAAGGAAAACTTTCCCAAACAATTCAAAGAGGAGCTGAATTTTACTGCTGCACCTTTTTCTTTTCTGACCAAACTTGTTATGACTGTTTCCTAGCATAAAAAAGTAGGTCTCTTCCAGGAGAGCCAATCTCTTTCCAAGCAATGTCTGAAGATAAATAAATTATCAAGTGAGTAAGACAGTATCTGCTTCCCTTTGCTGAAGTGGAAGGTCAACATCACTTAACAGCTCTCTAGAGGTCAGATTAACCTTGACAAAACATCTTAGCTCTATGGATAAAGGTATATCTACTTCACTTCGTCTAAACTCAGACTTCCCTTAGTAAAGTTCAAGGAGAACTGAGCTGACTCTATTCATGCCAGAATGAGATACAGAATTTTTAATTGCAGATGTAAACAATTAACAAAGCTTCTACTAAAGGTTCAGTGAAAGTCATGTGGTTATTTCAGAGTTACATCTGAATTATTTCTTTGTGTAATGTAATCTGTGTCAAGTGCCCTTGGGCAGGAAGCCATTGTAAGCCAGTTGACTAGTTTACCCTGTTCCTTATCAAAATGCCTTGCTTAAATAACCAGTTCAGCATTTACCTATGAGATCTGTGAAGAAATACCAAATGGGCTACAAGAATAAACAGGTGGAATGAATAATTCACCCTACCAAATTAAGTCAGCCTATTTGCCTGCTTCCAAAATACCCATAAGCAGACCGGAATTCCCCCTCACTTACTCTTCTTTGCATTCTCCCAGCTGTTGCAAGGCTGACTATACACCTTGACTTCCTCCTCTTTCTGGTGGGACTCCTATGAAGGGCTCTTTTTTTCCCCCAAAAGTCTCTCCCCTTCTCTTGTCCTCAGAGGCTCTCCTTTACACATTGAAATCCTTCAATCTCTTCTTCTGATCTCCTTCTGGTACTTAAACAAGATCCACAACAACTGACTGTTACTGTCTTTGGGTCATTTTTTTTCCTGTTTTCTGACTTAATGGTGTGTAGTGAGGGAAGAGGAGAGTCTGAAGCAGCTCCAAAGCAGCTGTGATTAAGAATTAGAACATCTTACAGATTTTCTGTTTAAGGCACAGGCTTCTTGCCCAAAGACCTTTTTTGGAGAGCAAGTTCTGTTTAACTGGGTAAAATCCTGACAGCCCTCCTCTTCTTCCTCTATAAAATGGGACACTTTTCATGTTTAGAAGGGTGTCATTGAAGTTCCTTGGCTGATTTGTCCCACAAAATTATGCCCACATGCAAAATTCTGAGCCCAGACAGACCTATGAGACAGTAAATCCATGCAGAAGCATCCCCTCATGCACGAGAAGGACCACCTCCATGCCAGGATGATAAGAAAAACCTCTGGAAACCTTTTCCTTCCTTTTTTCCACATGTACATTCGATGCATTTAAAATATTCCAGACATATAGTACGGATTACTCTGGAATATTCTGTTAACACTTCTGTCAGTGACACAAAATAAACAAATGTACAAGGGTCCACAATGGCCACTTTGTCTCATCTCTGCCACAGAACGGAGGAAGGTGAGAGCTCCAGGAACCTATGTCCTGCTACCTCCTGTGGGCTCGTGGATTCATGTACAAATTTTCATTGAAGGTAAGTAAAGAAAAATACCCATAGGAAAAATGTTGCTGTGTTCCCCTTAAGCCATGGTACTGTCCGGAATTACCAGTATCATTCATTACAATCCTCGTGCCACTCCTCAAAGCAAAGAGGATACAATACACAGCAAATACACAAAATACAGCAGCTGGTTTGTGAAATCATTGCTATGTTCTTGGCCCAGTGGAAACACAGAAGTGCACCAGTAATACAAATACAGACTGATAGACAAATAAGCAGATTTATTTTAAGTGTGTCTGAGACTTGTTTTAAGACTTTTGTGTTCGCATAGACTTGTTCTAATACATTTGTTCCATATAAAGCAAATTTTGGTGAAAACAGCAGCCAAGCTGAAGAGACCTATCTGTCAATGCAATAAAGTGTATTATGATATGAACACTAAGACAGAAGAGATCTGACTAGCTCGTGAAGATTCCTACTGGGGAGAGATCCACCTTCAGTCATCTATCAGATTTTAAATTTCCTTGCTTAAAATGCACCCAACCTGAAAATGGAGTCTATTAGTTAGAACTATTGCATATGCTTGCATAGCTGTCCTCTGTCCCATTCTACTGCATTTTTTTTCTGATCTGTTTCCATGGAAATGGGAGTGAGAAGGTCAGACATAAGGTAGAGGCAATTGTTTTAAAGGTGCTTAATGGGTTTTGTTATTCCCTGATCTCATTTTGTATCTGAGAATGGATGTAGAAATGAAAGCCAGATACTCCCTTTTTGCCATTTTTGGTTATATTTGATTTGAATGTGTGAACCCAGGAAGTCAGGAAACACCATTGTACTTTCTTCCACTCCTAGGAAGAAGATTACTCTTGGAGGAATGTATTGAGACGGGCAGCCCTGGGGTCAATTCTTGAACACATTAGCATGGTCTTGTCATGTCACATGCTATGTGACACTGCTATGCAGTGCTTAAAAGGCCCAGTCTGAAGCAAGGGAGCATCAAGTTTAAAAAGTCTGTTTACCCATTATGAAATGGGACTGCTATTAACCTCAGGATTGTTTTGAGGCTAATTACAGTTAAGTTTGGAAAATACTTTGAGAAACAACTCCAAACAGAAAGCATTTGCCTTTTTGCTACTACTAAGCAGACGTACAATAAAGGTATTAGTCTGCTCTTTTTTTTTTTTTTATGATTTCTTCCTATTTTACTGTCATGCTGCTAGCTTCTGTTTCCATGGAAACAGGTCTGGAGAGGCAGTTTGTAGCAATGTGCAAGCTATTGTTGGGAATGACACACGTAGATCTTAGCTGCTGGATGTTGACTGGTAGCTATAAAAATTAAGGCTCAGTGAAAGAGGAATGACAAAAGACAAAAGGAGGGAGACCAAGAGATTTCAAAGCCAATGAAGACTCATTCTTCCTAGCAATTTATGGACCTTAAGTGATTTCCCTCTTCATTATCATCTTCAATTTCCAGGCCTGTACTTGGACCTGGCTTCCTTTCTATTACTTTTTACAATTAGGTAATAATTTGTTGCCATGGTGCCAGAAGGGCACTTGAGACACTCCTGTGATTGAATCACACAAACCTGAATCGAGGTAATTTTCCATAATGGAGAGCAGAAAAAAACACAGGAAAAATAAAATGATTTGGCTCTCATCAAACACACAGGCAGGTGACAGAGTCAAAAATGGTCTCTATCCAGAGCTCATTCCACAATTTCTTTTCCTGCTGCCCTACTGCAGCAGCACTGATGGAGACATGTTTTTGCCACCCCCTTCCCCAAGGCTTTCTAGGGCCCTCCTAAACCTGGGATTTCCTTGCAGAAATGGTCTCTTTTGCTTACATAGTAATTTGAAGTAGCTCTTCCAAACCCCATGTCTACCACATTCTATATGCCATTTCTTCATTAGCTCTTTTACTTGTTTTACTGCATTCCTCCCCCAACACTTTGCAGACAGACCACTGACTCTGCTAAATCTGGTAGAAAAGAACCATCTTTCACTCTTCCCAGTGTATGCTAAATTCTGACCTATCTGCCCAAATCACCCATAGTCTTTCAGAGGCTTGCCTGTAAATTTATTTTTTTCTTGAAAGATCCTCAAACCTTTCCTCCTCTTGAAAGTAGCGAGGCGTTGTAATAGCAGGGCAATTCTCTAGTGTCCATCTCTCAGTCATGGATATTTCATATTCAAATTTGATATTTGATAACACACAGTCTGCTCCAACTTTCCACCGAATTCTCTGATCCATCACCCTCTTTGCTATCAAAGATGTGTGGGGTTTCCTCTTTGCTATCATTTACCCTGCTTGGGGGCCACAGGTCTACTAAGGACATCACTATTTCTAATTGGAAATTCATGGTGGAATTGCTACCTTTTAATTAATTTTAAATAATCTTTTCTGCCTAAAATATACAATACAGAATAAATAAATTTGTTGTTGTTCACAAGGCAAAAGGCACATCACTTTATTGGCAGATATTGATTATTGAGGAAGGCGTCTGGCATTGGTTACTCTGAGTCACTCAGATAGATGATCCTTAACTCCCCTGCATTGCAAGAAGAAAAATGCTATTGCAAAGAGCTAAACAGCCCAAAGGCAAGACTCCTGAAGAAGGACTGAGATAATATTTCTGATTATATGGGAAAGGACAACATGTGGGCCTAGCAGAAGGGAGAAATTATATTTTGGAGGCTTTACTGCATATGCTAAAGGCTTGTTCAGGCCCAAGATAAATGAGTTCTGAATTACAGCATTACCACAGCTGAGTGGTACAAAAGCTAAGGAACAGCAAGATGTGAGCCGTTACTGTGAAAGCCACTCTTTAGTGAAAAGTGTATTAAAACCTGAGCTTATGAGGAGAAACACAAACTCATTACCTGCAACCAGTGTACTTATTCAGATTTTCAGTTTAGATACTCCCAAACTTATGCAAGATCTGAGTTTCACCTAGGATGTGTGTTTGTGTCAGAGGCCTTTATTTTTTTCCTTGAACTCTTTTGGTCTCTGTACAACTCTTTTCAGTTTAAGAATAGGAAGACTGAAGCACCCCAATTATCTACCTAAATGAAAAGCTTACTGTTCCGTAATTACCCAAACAAGTAGGTAACCAGTGTTCCACTTGATGCTCAGAAAGGATTGATATTCATACAGTGGGGGTAGGCAGCATAAAGTCTTCTAATAGCAGATAAACAAAAAACCTAACACATCAATGTATCACAATAAAGAATTTTTTTTGCTTTTAGTGAAACAATTCTAGTGTGTCAGATTATTTTTTCTTTTTTCCTTTTTTTTTCATTTAGTGCACCAGGACTCCTTTAATAATTTGTTGTTCTTCTTTCCAATAAGAAGAGAAGCATAGAGACATTTTGACAGGCATTTTGTACTATAGGAAGGCAGAAATAAGGGATATAAATTCATTATATGATATGACACTATTTCCTTTGAGCCTTAAAACTCAACAGTTACACAGCTTTTCTGCATGAGAGCCTCTTCTTCCATCTTCAGCCTACCACAAACCTCTTTGTTGGTTCACAACTGAAGTCTGCCCCATGGGAATGTCGATTTTTCATTGGAGCACCTGAAAACTGATAAAGAATTACAGCTAAGTACCAACAAGGACTGCTATCACTGAAGCACAGGCTGTCCCATAATCATTCCTACAGAAAAAAAAACAACAAACCAACCTAAAACAAACAAAGAAACAAAAAACAAACAAACAAACCACATGAAAAATAAAACTAGAACAGAAGGCATATAAAAGATTATCAGGCTCATACATCTTCCAGATTGTCCCCAAATCCTCAAATGGACATGTCAAAGGCAGGGAGCTGTCTCAGTTCTGCTTTTGCAGCTGTTAAATTCCTTCCCACACTCTAGGCTCTTCTGACTGCTGCCTCTGCTTGTCAGCTCTCAGTGCACCCCAGTTTCTCCAGAAATCAGCTTTGCACTGTGTCAAGGACTGGCAGGCACACATGTCCGGCATCCCTAGAACTGGAGAAGCCCTTCCACAGAATCACAGAATCATCTGGGTTAAAAGGACCTCTAAGATCATCAAGTCGAGCCCTTGATCCACTAACACTGTGGTTACGAGACCATGGCACTGACTGACACATCAATCTCTTCTTAGAAACCTCCAGGGACAGAGAATTCACCATCCCCCTGGGCAGCCCATTCCTGGGTTCTTCTTTCATCCCTTTTTGTGGATTGCTGTGACATTCACCAACTTCCCAGTCACCTGGGACCTCCCCATTGAGCCAGGACTGTTGGTAAATGATGGAGAGGGGCTTGGAGAGCTCTTCCCCAGCTCCCTCATCACCCTGGGGTGGATCCCCTCTGGTCCCATAGACTTGTGAGGATCCAAGTAGCTCAGCAGATCACAAACTGTTCCCTCCAGGATTACAGCGGAGCTACTCAGCTTCCTATTTCTCTCTACAAGCCCCAGAAGCAGCTGTCCTCAGCTGTCTCACTGTTGAAAACTGAGGTAAAGAAAATGTTAAATACCTCAGCCTTTTCCTCCTCTTTGGTAACTATATTTCCCCCTATGTCCAGCAAAGAATGGAGGTTTTCCCTGCCCCTTCTTTTGCCATTGATGTATCTCTAGAAAGACTTTTTGTTATCCTTAGTGGAAGTGGCAAGATTGAGTTCCAATCGTGCCTTTGTCTCTCTAATTTTCTTTCTACATGACCTAACTATATTCCTAAAATCTTCTCGAGTAGGCAGCCCTTTTTTCCATAAGCTATCTTTTTAACCTGAATTTCCTCCAAAATCTCCCAGCCAGACTGGTCATCTTCCCCTCCAGTTTGCCTTTCAGTACACAGGGACAGTTTTTCCTGTGCATTCAGGATTTGCTTCTTGACGTACTCCCATCCCTCCTGGACACCTTTGTTTCCAAGGGCTATTTCCCAGGGTACATTCCGAATCAGTCTTCTGAAAAGGCCAAAATCAGCCCTCCAGAAGTCCAGCATAGAGGCTTTATTGTTGGCCCTGCTTGCATTTCTGAGTAATGAAAACTATTATTCCATGGTCACTGTGCCCCAGACGGCCTCCAACCACATCTCCTACCAGCCCCTCTCTGTTTGTGCACAGAAGGTCTAGTGGGGAACCATCCCTGATGGGCTCTTATACTAGCTGGAGTAGGAAATTATCCTCTATATGCTCTAGGAATCTCCTAGACTGCCCCTTCTCTCCTGTGTGGAGTTCCCAGCAGACATGTGTCAGGTTAAAGTCACCCACAAGAACAAGGGCTGGTGATATGGAGACATCTGCCAGATGCTTGTAGAACAGTTCGTCACTCTCATCATCCTGGTTGGGTGGTCTATAACATCCCACCAGGATGTCAGCCTTATTGACCTTCCCCTTGGTTTTGACCCACAGGCACTCAACCTTATTGTTACTGACCTCAAATTCTACAGAGTCAAGAGACTCTCTAGCATATAGAGCCACCCCTCCACCTCTCCTACCTTGTGCTGCATGATGGCTTCCAGCTCCTCTTCTTTGTTTCCCATACTGTGTGCATTGGTGTACATGCACTTCAGCTGGGCTGCTGGTTTTTACTCTTAACTCAGGCTTTCCCTTCTCCGGCTCATCTCTGGAGAGCCTGTTTCAATCCCCTCCCCTTCAAACCTAGTTTAAAGCCCTCCTGGTCAGCCTCACTAACTTACAGGCTATAGTCCTTTTGCCCCTCCTAGACAGATGAAGCCCATCTGATTTGAGGACATGAGGTACCATGGAATTTCCCCATAGTGGAAGAACCCGAAACCCTTCCACTGACACCAGTCCCTAAGCCATGAATTAACTTGCTGGATCTTCCTGCTAGTTCCCTCATCCATCGCTGTCATTAGAGGGGTGGAGGAGAACACAGCTTGGGCTCCTGATCCCTTCAGCAGTTGCCCTAAGTCCTTGGCCTTGGAAGTCTCTCCTGATTGAATGTGTGCTTCTCGTTATTGCATCATCACCACCCACCTGAAAGACCAGAAGTGGGTAATAATCTGAAGGAGTTACAAGGTTTGAAAGCCTACTTCCTGCACCAGGGAAACAGCAGACTTCCCTGTCAAGTGGGTTTGGCCTGCATATGGGGCCCTCTGTTCCCCTCAGCAGGAAGTCACCTACTACAATGACCCTTCAAGTTTTCATTTTGGGGTCAGTTTTGATGGCCATTCTGAGGCGAGTGACCTTGGTGGTATCTCTGGCCTTTTTGAGCCCCTGACTTTGCTTGTAACCAAATACTCCAGCAGAGCCCCTGTCCAGCAGATACCTGTTCTGCAAGGGCACTACAGGCGGTGCAATTCTTAGGGGAACATGTTTGCCCTGCTCTCTTTTCCATCGAGCACTGGCCTGTTCCCATTGACCCTCCTCCTGTGGGTTACTGCGGGGGGGCTCAGGGGCATGGATATGAGAGGATACGGGATCCCCTGTTCTCCTGAGAATTATTTCCTGGGCTAACTTAGGGGAGATCATTTGAAAAAGGTAATCGATTTCCTTCTCATTCTCCATGATGTTTCATAGCCTGCTCGCCTCTCCCCTGAGATCCATCACCTCGTCTGGGAGCTGTGCCCCCATGCTGAGCAGGTCACCTTCCTGCTCACACCGCATACAGACGGAGATGCCTCCTGCTGCCAGTGCCAGGCTGGGGCATTACCGATACCCATTTTTGTGGGTACTTCCCATCACTCTAGGACTAAGTTTCAGCTCCCTGCCCCACGCAAGCTGCCCCAAAACCTTCCCTATCCGCCCACCCCCCCCTCGCTGCGCTCCCCGAGGCCGTTTCAATTCCCCCGCCGCTACCAGGCCACGCCCCCCACAGCGTCTGATTGGCTGAGCCAGCGAGCGAGCTTCCGGGTTTCTTCCCGCGGTTCTGGGCAGCGGTGTGGAGTGTCCTGGCACCAGGAACCCGGCGGTACCGCTTGATCTCAGCTAGACCCGGGGCTCACCTCCTGTTGTGCTCTCTCCCACCGCCTCTCCTGGTCGCTGAACCATGTGGGAGCAACGAGAGTGAGAGCACACAAGAGGATATGTTTCCCCTTGTTCCATATTTCAGCACAGTAACAGATCCAGGCATCAGAGAAGCTCTGAAAGAAATCAGTCTCCACGTATAAGTCAAGGCCATTCCAGCCATAGCTGATGAAAAATACCTGTGAGAACCATTACTGACAGATTTTGTCAACACCACCATGAAGAAGGTGTCTCACTGGCTCTCCTAAACCAGAATTTGGTGTCTCACTGGCTCTCCTAAACCAGAATTTGGTGTCTCCTAGGAATACCGGTCCTATAAATGATGTCTGGATCCAAAGCACTCCTGAGCAATGAGATACGAAGTAAACAAGGAAATACTTTCCTTTAAATCTTCTGACCACCAGGCAAACCCCTGAGACTAACACATGGTATTTCTACATGTTTTGTGACACTTAGAGGTTAGAAAGACACCTCGGATTGCTCGTGGGATTTGATACTCAGTTTGGAAATCCTTCAAGGGGTTGAAGAAGGAAAATTTCAAACAGATTAGTTCTGGTTAGCACCAAAATAATTGGGAGGGGGGGGGTACTCTGCACAAAGACCAAATGGAAATATTAAAGAACATCTGAGTAACAGACATTGCAGAAGAGCAACCAACCTCATAACATGTCTCTGGATTAAAGGAGTTTGGTCTTGCAGCATCAGAATAGATTACAATTCAGCAAGACATCTTGTTCCTCCAGGCTGTTTTGCCTGAGCTAAAGATTGAGCACTAGATGGGTATTAGATTCAGCCCAAGACTTGCAAGTGTTAAGTGCTTTTAACAGCAACACCAAAATGTATTTAACATCCTGCATCTGGAAGCAGCAAACAGAAAAAAATTCTATAGCAACATACAAGAGGCTTTTAACTGCATCACAGGGCAGCAGATATGCCATGGAGTGGCGAAGCAAACTGCTCAGGGAAATGTAGATTACCTTATCATTTTGTGTATGCCTAATGTAGATTACCTCATCCATCAAAATAACTGAACCCAGCAGAAAATTTTAGCAAGCAAAGAAAGCTCCTGAATACAGTGATTACAAGACAAATGGCATTATATTTGACAGGTAAGTTATTTCTTTTGTATTTCCTCAAAATTTTTTACCCTTCTTTCCATGCAGGAAGGTGTAAGAGGGAAGAAAACCTTTCCTCCCAGAAAGTTATCTTTCCTGGAGGGAAGATTTCCCACCAGTTATTCTAATGGTACAGTGATTCAGCATTGCTTTCCTTTTACTAACCTGGGACCTTGACCATGTTTCTTTTTCTTACACTGCAGAAATCATGTGGGCTCATGTATCCCCATGTGAATAAAAGGCATTATTTGCTATGGACCCATGTTCAAATGTTTTCCCTCTTAGCATGCTCAATGGGAAATTGAACCTAAACATGAAGAAAAGAGTGTGTCACAGAAATGAAAAGGCCATTGCTTTTAATCCATATGCCAATGGGTCCTCAGACTATGACCTCCCATAGCCAAACTGGCCATGATGACTCTTGTTATTGCCTCTTCTGCAGAGTAAGTCTATGCTCTGCCCAGTTTATACAATCAGGAAATAAATGTTTCCTCTTTGTGGTGAGAGAAAAAGAGTGATCCTCTCCTCATCTTGTCATTCCTTGCTTACACCTGATCTGAATAATTAAGTGTGCAGAGAGATTTCCACAGCTTCTGGGGAGTAGTCAAGCATGGTTACATGAACTGACACAGAAAAATCAGTTTGCAGCTCCCCAGATTATAATTTGGTTCCATATTCTGTTGCCATTGAATACAAGGTAACAGTTCTAATTTTGTTCTCTTAGGAATTCAGGGGAGCTGCAATGAGTTTCAAAGACCAGACACTGAACCTGAAGTGGCTCTGCTTTTTCTCTTAGAAATAATAGAAAAGGGGAAGAAAATCAAGTCTGGGAAAGAAAGAAAAAAACTAAAGACTAAATAAAAGGCAGGAGTTCAGGTTACAAGGCCAAACATCATCTTCCTCTATTGTGAAAAATACGTATTTAACACCACCCAGATATGAGTAGCATAGTTCTGGACTGCTCTTCCAAGGAAAACACCAGTGTCTTACTTTTGTCTGGGAGGTGATGCTTGCCTCCAGAAAGAGCTCTGGTTCCCTGGTGCCATTTCATATGTTGACACCTCCCTGAAGCTGGACTGCCCCTGTCACCTCCGCAGATCTCTTGACCCAGCATGCTCACTTGTAATATTTACAATGCAGATGGTAATAGGATTAGAAAGAAGTTGGCTCCAGGAAATTATAGGAATCATTGGCCCAGAAAACAGAGACCTACTATGAATCCCTCACCTGGAATTTGAACCCAAACCCTAGGTTTGAATCATTCCAGCTTTCCATCACACACACATCTCTGGTAATGTTTTGGGTTTCTTTAATGGAATGAATTATCTGAAATGTTTCCTACAGTACACTTCCTAGTTTAAATATTTTAAAATCAATTAAGCTTCTTTCTACTTGAAGAACTGGATCCCTGCATTATTAAATACTTTTCTTGCTGTGTGAGGTGAGCAAAATATTATATAAACACCTAGAGGAAATCTTGTGGTCATATGCCCTTGTTCTTGTGGGTGATTTCAAATTCCCTGACATCTCTCGGAATTACAACACAATAGAGAGGAAACAGTCCCTGAGGCTCCTGGAATGTGTCGAGGATAACTTCCTGACTCAGCTAATGAGCGAACCAGCCAAGGAAGGTGTCCTGCTGGACCTCCTGTTTGTGAATATGAAGGGCTAGTAGATGTGATGGTTGGAGGTCACTTTGGACACAGCGAGTATGAAATGATAGAATTCTCGATTATTAGAGATACCTGGAGGGGTGCAGCAAAACTGCCACTCCAGACTTCTGAAAAGCAAACTTTAATTTGCTTAGTGGCCTGAATGCCAGAATCCCTTGTAAATCTGTTCTGGAGGGTACAGGAGTCCAGGAAGACTGGATGTTCTTCAAGAAGTAAGTCTTGAAGGTACAGGAGCAGGCCATCCTCATGTCCTGTAAGGCAAGCCAGAGGCATAGAAAACCAGCCTGGCTGAACAGTGACTGGTTGTCACTCAGGGAGAAAGAAAGAGCTTAAGGTCTTTGGAGAAAGTGGAAGGCCACTCACAACAACAGCAGAAATGTTGTGAGGCTGTGCAGAATGACAATCAGGAGGGCCAAAGCGCAGCTAGAAATTGATCTCACCGCTATGGTGAAATACAGCAAGAAAAGCTTCTGTAAGTATATTAACAACAAAAGAAAAACCACGGAGACCCTCCATCCCCTATAGGATGCAGGAGGAAACAGTCATAAAGGATGAGGAAAAAGCTGAAGTGCTTTGCCTCCATCTTTAGCAATAGGACAGAATACAAAGAAGAAACCCAACTCCTTCAGCTAGAAGACAGGGACCAGGAGCAGAATGGTCCTCACAGTCCAGGAGGAGATGGTCAGTGAGCTGCTATACTGTGTAGACATCCACAGATCTTTGGGCCCATATGGGATTGCAGCCAAGAGTGCTGAAAGAACTGGTGTGGGTGCTCACCAAGCCATCATTTACCAGCAGTCCAGGCTGACTGGAGAGGTACAGGCAGACTGGAAATCAGTGAGTGCAACCCCCACATACAAGAAGGGACAGAAGGATGATCAGGAAGATACAGCCTGTTATTTTAACCTCAGTACCAGAGAAGCTGATGGAGCAGATCATCCTGAGTGCCATTATGGGGTACATACAGAATAACCAGGTGATGGTGCTCAATCAGCATGGGTTCATGATGGGCAGGTCCTGCTTGATTGACCTCATCTCCTGTGACAGGGTGAGCCACTTATTGGGTGAAGGAAGGGCTGTGGATCTTGTCTACCTTGACTTTAGCAAGGCCTTGGACACGTTTCCCATAGCATTCTCCCGGAGAAGCTGGCTGCTCATGGCTTGGATGTGTGCACCCTTCAACCTATAAAAAACAGGCTGGATGGCCAGGTCCAAAGAGTTGTGATAATGGAGTTAACTCCAGCTGCTGACTGGTCGTGAGTGGTGTCCCCCAGGGCTCAGTGCTGGGGCCGACCCTGTTTGACATCTTCATTGATGGTTTGTGTGAGGAGACAGAGTGCACCCTCAGTGAGTTTGCAGGTGGCACTGAACTGGGTGGCAGTGTGGATCTGCCTGAGGGTAGGCAGGCTCTGCAGAGGGGTCTGGACAGGCTCGATCCATGGGCCGAGGCCAACAGGATGAGTTTTGAATAAGGCCAAATGTCAGGTCCTGCACTTGGGCCACAACAACCTGCACGTGGGCTACAGGCGTGGGGAGGAGTGGCTGGAGAGCTGCCCAGCACAGAGGGACCTGGGGGTGCTGACTGAACATGAGCCCACAGTGTGCCCAGGGTGCCAAGAAGGTGAACGGCATCCTGACTGTACCAGAAGCAGTGTGAGCAGCAGGGCCAGGGAGGAGATCTTACCCCTGTGCCCAGCCTTGGTGAGGCTGCACCTCGAGTACTCTGTGCAGGTTTGGGCACCACAGTAGAGGAAGGACATCGAGGTGGTGGGGAGGGTACAGAGAAGAGCAACCAGGCTTATGAGGGGTCTGTAGTACAGGCCTGGTGAGGGGAGGCTAAAGGAGCTGGGGCTGTACAGCCTGGAGGCTGAGGGGAGACATTATTGCCCTCTACAGCTACCTGAAAGGAGAATGTAGTGAGATGTGTGTTGGTCTTTTCTCCCCAGTGATTAGTGAAAGGACAAGAGGTAGAGTGTTCAAGTTGTGCCAGGGGAGGTTTAGGTTAGATATTAGGAAAAATTTCTTCACTGACAGAGTGGTGAAGCATTGGAACAGGTTGCCCAGGGACGTGGTGGAATCGCTGTCCCTGGAGGTATTCATAAACTAGGTAGATGTTAACACTTTGGGAGATGATTTAGTGGTTAAGATGACGTAGGACTGACAGTTGGACTCAATGATCTTGATGGTCCTTTCCAGCCACCATGATTCTATGATATGATGATTCTATTTTAATTTACCTTCATTTTCTTATTTATTATGTCTTGGGATTTTTTTCCTTACTTCCCCCCATCTATGTTTTAAATCTGACTTAAGCTGAGCACTTAGGGAAAGAAAGATGATATTGTATTCTGTGTAGTCTCTCTCAAAAAACTTGATTTGTCATATCTTGGCTTTTGTTTAGAGTTAGCACATGCTCAGGCTGACTTACAGCAAGTTCTAGAAATGTATATACAGGAACAAAGATTTAACCACTGCATTTGCTCCTCAAAAAACCATTTACCTACAATAGAAAAATCTATCTATGAAGCCTGTGAGACAAGTCCATAGTATAAGAGGAAGAAAAGTGGCATGGTTTCAGAAAGGCACAGAGTATAATAGTGATATGACAGCACCAAGAAGAGCAGACTGTTCTTGTTCAGAGAATCACTTCATAATGATGGTTCACATTTTATTAACCTCCTAAAGGTTTCAAAAACCATGAACAATGGCCTTGCAATTTTCCCTATGGTGTGGCTATTATGACCTACTTTGAAAAAATTGCCTGTTTTCTTCATCCTGAAGAATTGCCATCTGACGGTTCAGGCCAGGAAGATGTTTGATTTGTTTCTGACTTTGCATGATTGAGGGAAAATCATTCAAACTTACTAGAATGCAATTTCCTTACCTGTGAAATAGGAGAATTCCTGTTCAGGTGGAGAGACAGTGCAAGTCTTGAAAAGTGCATTGTAAGCAGCAGAATGGGGAGCACATTGCATGAATGTGAAGATCTGTTCTGCATTCTGCACAGCTGCTGGTATCTTACATCTAACCAGACATGTTTGACAAGTTCTCAAGTGTAACACCCTAAACCTTCAGTGTCCATGGGCTTGCAAGCATGGGGCATGCTTCTGGAGCTATAAGAGACAAAATCAATTTCAATTGCATGTCCTAGATTTATCTTTTTCAGTCTCTTGCTGGCTTTTTTTTGCCTGGGGACTGACTTTGTCTTAGGAAAGGGTAAAATGTTTGTTGCTTTTGCATTTTGTATGCTGTCACCAAGGACAAGCTGACCTCCAAACACCACCTTGCAGCAGTAGAAATGTAAATACCTGTGTCTTGCACTTCGGAAATGTCTACAGTTAAAAGATGGGGCTGGGTGGTAGGAGTTTATTTTTGTCACAGGCAATTATATTTGCAGTTGTTCATGGTCACAAAGACAAATCAGAGTTCATGCTTTGTGGCAAAAGAGAAAGCTTGTGGGACTCACTTGCAAAAGACTTCTCTGTGAGTCAGTCACTTTCAGGGGCAATGTTGCTGTTGCTGTATGCTGTTGCATACCAAGCTGGGCTGTCTGTCTTTCACATACAAAATAAACACAGTCAGTTTGCTGTAAAATAATCCCAGGGAAGTTTAGTATAATTCACTGTTTGTGTACTGAAGGCCTGCCTTAACATCTTTTCTTGGTTAAGAGAATAGCTTTTCAAACAGATGAAGGCTCATCAAATCCTGTAAAGAACAGCTTTAAGGCCTTCTTCATGGGAAGATTCACATCCAGAAGCACCCGTCCTCCCTGTCCCCATAGTGTCCTGTGTCTTCTCACTGCTGACCAGAAACTGACAGTTCTAACTGCTATTGCTAAGACCTCTTGTATCTGAAACAGCAGTCATGAAGATGAAAACAGCTGCAAAAAAGCAGATTAAAGTGTTCATGCAGAAAGGAAATGAATAATTGCTCTTGCATAAAAACAAAGAAAGCTATAAATCATACTTACAAGTCAAAGTATTTTGTTTTGCAAAACAAAAAATATACCCCTGAAACAAATAAACCAAAATCTTGTGATCACCTGGAAGCAAAGCCAGCTCGAAGAACACCTCACAGAGCACTTCTTTACATCATGATTAATGGATGTCTTGCAAAAGGCACAAGTCAGAGGTAAGTCAGCCTGCCCACAGAAACTCAGGCAGTAGCAAAAAAAAAAAAAAAAAAAAAAAAAAGAGAAATGCACAACCACTTCATTCTTGAGAATGTGCATCCTTCCTCCAAGTGCTGCAAGATCAGGAGGATATTCATCACCTTTTATTAATAGGCTTACCCAGATGATCTGAAGCCTTAAAGGGTCACAGCTGAGTTTTTTACTGGTTGTTCAGGCCACTGTAAAGTGGATAATATGTATTATATATTCTCTAGCATATACCTTAAAGCTGTATGTAGCATGCATATAACAAACATACATAACAACTTGGCATGCAGCTTCAGAAGGGTTCATCTGAAATGTGACATCTTTGGGAAAATCTGTCAAGGGAAGGGGGTCAGTGTACCAAGACACTGAATGTCAGGAAAAATTTCTCACGTAATTCTACAGGGAAACAGCCATCCAGTTCCATACAGCCTTGGCAGTACTCTTATCAGACTTCTCCCCTACACTTATCCTTCTTTCTCTTTTTCTCATTACTTTGTCTGACTATGTTGCTTCACTGGCACTGGCTAGCCCCTTAACTCCCCTGTGTCTGCTATTTGCTTCGACCAAACCATGTTTAGTACTGTTCTCTGCACATAAGAACATTACAGTATGACCCTTTTTGCTTATATTTCAGTATGAGTTTTTATTAATTTGAATAAAAGATGTATTCCACTTCCCAGTTTGTTGATCAGCCATGTACAGTTCTTAGCCCGGGATAAAAGGATGTTTAATGAATTCTGTGCTGCCTCCTCCCACACAGAGAGGGATGGAGTCTGAAATTGCCCATGACACCGTAGGCTTCTGCTATCCCTCAGTGACCACAGAGGTAAATTTAAACAGATACTGATATTTATAAGGATGCAGTCCATCCACACTAAATGTTATTCAAGGAAATCAATCTCCATACACCGGCTTTTCCTTCCCACCAGCCTACCTGGAGAGAATTTTGGGCAATACAGCCATGCTATTCTGCTTCATGTGGAAGTTACAGGCAGCTAAAATGGGTCATCTCTTTACTACCGGGTTCACGGTAATTTCTCTTCCACAGATGGGTCATTATATAATGGCTTTACTGCAAAGTAATATATGATTACTGTTCTTGAGACACTGAAAAAAAATCAGATAATACTGCTAAGTCCTAAGCAGTTATCAGGCTTTGCTTCAATATGTTGGAAATCCTTTGCATAGTAGAAGCCTTGGACACATGTAAATATAATTTAGATTGTATCTGACAACAAAAATGGTGAAAGAAGTCTGCTTGTGAGGGCAGTGAGTCACAGGATTTACAAATAAAGCTGCATACAATTTCTTAGGTGGAAATTGTTTTCCTGTTCTCTCAAATGAGCACAGAAAGATCCCAGAGAGAAGCAGATTCACCTTGGTGAGCTGGTAGAGTCTGCAGGGAGACTTCCTAAAGGTCTGGAAGGGAAGAATGCTTGGGAGAGAGCTATTTTCAGTAGTGCCATGACAGAAGAGACACTGGAGGACCTCAGCACCTCTGGGAAAACCTCAGCAGAGGTGGTATGTTAAGGCTGGAAAAGCAGCTGAGCAAGGTGGTACAGCAGCAGTGGGCTCTGCTCTGAGGTTCTGCTCCCTCCTGTCCCATCAGGATTCACATCAGAATAGGAACAGCAGTCCACATAGTTATAAACACCTCATTACCAATATGAACATTACCAACTGCAGCAAAGACTGTGCCTCAAAACTGATAATCTGTTCTCTCCTCTCCTCTCCCTCTCCTCTCCTCTTCTTTCCCTGTTTATCTGCAGACAAAACCTGTTTTATCTGCATTTAACCCCTTTCTGAGAACCATTACCAGCATGGTGTTCTTTTCCCTTAAATAAACCATTTTAATTTACTTAAATCTTAAAAGTTGGTTACTTTTGCAAATTATGGGGCATGTATGCACACTGGCTAATATTTCTTCCTAAATTTCTTCATTGCATGAATCTAAAATTAAGATCCTCGGGCAAGAACTGTGGTTGCTGAGAGCTAGTGGAGAGCTCATCCTGGCCACAGCTGTAATGCAATCAGAACTGATTTCTTTATCCAAAGGTAATGTAATCAACAGTGCTGTGTTTTTAACATGAGGCTGTATAGGGTCCTGTACTCTGCTACTGTCCCTTACTTTCTTTATGTCAGAGTGTGCCAGAAGAGGTACAATAATGGAATAATAAATATAATCCCTGTACTGATCATTTTATGTTCACAGGACTGCTTTGTAGTATTGTAAAGACCACTACAAAAGGTTTACTGCCTTAGATTGCATTTAAGTTCTAATTTACTCAGGAGCTTTTGCATGAAGTCTGCAGTAAGACCAGAAGGCAGTCTCAGTTATCACCCTGAGTATTCACATTTCGTAGAGTCTGAAAAACATTCACTTTTTGAGCTGAAAGTGTTCACGTCCTCTTTCTGGACAGAAGTGAATTATATGATTTATCCATTCAGTTGTTATAAAGTGGTAGCAGAGTATAAAAAAATATTTCTTTTCCCATGTAGTAAAATAAATCCTTGAAATGCTGTTCATCTTTTGGTTGGTTTGGTTTGGTTGGGGGTTTTGTGTTTGGTTTTTAAGCTAAACAACAGCAAAAAAACTGCTGACCTCTGAGAAATAAAATCTGGCAAGGCCCCAGCTCAGCTCAGGATTCATCCTACAGCAAGTAGGAAAATACAGCTCAGGAAAATAATTTAGCATGGCCAGCAAATTGTGTATGTGCTCACATCCCCTTCAGGTCAGTGCTAAAGTTACCGTTAAGTACAGTTTATGTGATGAAGTGTTATGTGGGATAAGGATGGTTTACTGGTTTGTGACCCAGCTATCTTTCTTGTCTGGAAAATAAAATGTCTGTGCAGGAGCTGAGGAAAAGCATTTGACAACTAGGTTCTCAGGACACGGGAGAGACAGGCTACATCTGCAGCAGCGCACTTAAACACAGAGGGTCAGAGCGCTAATATCCAGGATACTGAGAGTAAGACTTGTCCCAAGATCTTGCTGGAGCAAATCCTGGAGCTACAGAATTTGGGAGGGGAAGAGGGACCATGGTTTTGTTGTGTATGAGATGCTGGCCTAGAACTGCCCACAAAATATCCCCAGAATCCAGGCAGACCAGGATGGTCATAGATTATTATTAGATGTTTTTTTGTCTTCTGATCCTCCAGTCTTCCTCGCCCCATCCTGTTGACTGGGCTTCATGACAGACCAGAGAGCCACTGGAGCTGCTCTGCAAGAACATTGTTACCCCAAGACCTTACATCTGTTTAAAACCACTTTAATATCATCAGCTCTGCACTACTGAGAAATCAAAAAGCAATCCTAAATTACCTAAATGAAAATTCAGCCTTCACTTTGCAGACTAATGCTTTTACTGCTTTTATGCCCATCAATGTCTATTTCCTTTTAATACTTAGTACCAATAAATAACAACACTGAACTAATGTATCTCTCTTGTTTGCATTTTAAAAATAGACCACATATTTTTTACAGAAAGACCGAAGTGTCTGATTTTCTATTTAATTTTTTTTCCATGGAAGAAGACTCTTGAGGGCTTGTAGGTGACTCTGCTGTCAGAGTCTGCTTTCCCAGGCAAGCAATCTATTTCAAGCTTGCTTCACTCCTGCACAGTGATTTGGAAATATTTTGGTCTATCTAATGTGAATTTCAAAATCATAGTCTGTGAAATTGTGCTTTCAGAGTGGTGAGCTTCATTTGGAAACCTCAGGTTGTTCTTAACAAGCTTAACATTGGACCTGATGTGAACTCACTAACCAGTGTGACCTGAGCAGAGGCACCATCAGGTTCCCCCCTGAGCTGGCTGTGTGAGGTCACATTGGGAATTCTGCAGAGCCCAAAAGTGACTGTGAGCAAAGTTTTCCTGTAAAATAGAGACACATTAACTCGAGGTTCAGAGTACAGAGCAGCCCTATGAATGGCAACCTCTGATTAGGGATTGCAAAAAAAAAAAAAAAAAAAAAAAAAAAAAAAAAAAAAAAAGGTTAATGTTTAGCCAACTTATCTGCTGAAAAAATATTGCCAAAAATCTTCCTTAGGTTCTGATTTCTACATAGCAGGAATTGGGTATCACAGGGTGATTTTGGCTGTCTTTCTGAGCTAAGCAAGAGCAGAATAGATAAACTGTCTAGTATAATTTATTTAGCTCTTTTAGTTTTTCTATTCTGTCCCCACCTTTGGGATTCAATAATGTATATGAGGTATCTGTTCTTCCAACATCAGCATGAAACAGAAAAGTGGAAATGGTTCTAAATGTTTTACGTTGCTGAAACCTCACGTGTGACAGCTTCAAAACTGACAGATATATTGTTCTGAGCAAATAAATTAAAACTCTGCTGAAGACTGAGTTAAGAGATGAGACCATGTGCTGCTGCAGTCAGCCCAGCAGCCTTGCATGCAAACACTGGAGCTCCCTTTTGTGTTTGGAGTGAGAGCAGTGCACGCAGCATCCTGGGGGGACATGCAGCATCCTGACACTGAATTCTGGCACTTCCTCATCCACCTTGAAGGCAGTGGAGGAGATGGAAGAGGTTGAAGGAGTGCAACTCTACCCCATGGTTCGAGTGACATGGTATGTTTTATATCTGTGGTACTGACATGGTGTGTCACTGCTGGGAGATGCCACAGCAGGAGGTCTGGCAAAGAGATCCCACTGCTATGTCCTTGCTGTCACTCTTCTTTACAGCTCCTTCCAGGGATTTCCTCACACCAAGGGCTGATCTGGGCCAGAGCCAAAGATGTACGGCTAAGTGCTTTTCCATGCTGTCCACCAAGCCAAGGCATCAGAGAAAATGCAGAAAACCATTTTGTGTCTATCAGGTTTTTACTGAGTCTCCAGTTTATGTGTTTTTTGTTTTGCTGTCATTCCTTTTGCCTATCTTATGTTGCAGTTTCAGTCTTCTAGTATTCTTGCAGAAATGGAGCTGGCTTAAAAACTTGCCCATGCTGATTTGCTTAAGTCACATCTAGCTTCTGGATCGGGTGACTGGGGCTATCATGCAGGGTTAAATGAGAGAGCAGGTTCATTCTAATGATTTGCTGTAAATACTATTTACCTGAAGCAGAAGTGGATTGAAACCATCTGTGTGCATTTACCTAAACTTCATCAGTGTGAGATTTCACAGAGCAAACGTTAATGGTTCAGGAACCTTTCTGAAGTGTCATTTCTGTTGTCACTGGTAGAATTTTCTAGGGCAGTCACAGCCCTTGGTAGCTGCACAGTCAGGAGGCCAAAAGAATTTTAGGATCATGGTTATTTTCTCTGTGGTATTTTTTGAGCAGGGTTCATGGTGACAAGATTCCTGGGGCAGAATGGAGCTCAGCACATCCCTGCTGAGTTCCTTCAGCCCTGCTCTGTTCCTCCCACCTCTGTATCTGTAAGACTGCATTTAAGCAAACTCCTGGTTCTGCTTTAACCTTCTGATTGATTTTTGTGAAGTGACAGCTGAAAGAACCACAAGCCAGCTTGTGGATGTACAGCTGGTTTTGCACTTGTTTGCAGGAGAAGGAGGCATGGCTGTTCTTGCATTTGTCCATGGCAGCCTGACAGCATTAGACTTAGCCTTGTGTTATGAGCCTTGACCAAGGTTAGTAGATGTCACAGCAAAGAAAGACACATTAGCTATAACAATGCACAAAAACACTCTTCGAGAAGACAACCTATTTCCTGTCTATGGAAGAAGGGGTCTCATACAATCTGCTTCAGATGTAAACAATTTTAAGAGCAATGAGAAGGGAAGCAACCATTTTGGGAACGTATTTGAACTCAGTTAATAGTGTTTATCTGCATGGTGTGAGATTCCTTATTGGTGTTAAGTATTTGTATTCATTGCAGGGGTATATACCCTTCAGCAGTAAAGATATGAACAAAAAGAGGGTATGTCAGGATCTGTTAAGTATATAACTTTTTCTTTTTTAAATCAAATTACTCTGTTTCTTTGGGTGGGATGTATTATCTTGCTTTAATAGGTTAGATATGAGCCCACCACATATATCACTATACTCAATACTTTGTTAATGGAAGTAAAACAAGAAGTAATAATGAAGTTGATTCAAATTTTAAAAAATGAACAGGTAAAATAATCAAAGGAATTAACGGAAGGAGATAAATACAGTGAAGAGGCATACCAGATAAAATCAGAAAGCACAGTGAAAAGCAGTTTACAGCAGCACAGATCTTTACATAGCATAGCCATAATCGGAAGAAAATCAACACTAGTCCAGCTATTTTCATTGCCATCTTAGTAAAGGCTGTACATGTAGGTGGCTGTAGGTGATGTGCTTTGCTGTGTCCTAGAGAAACACTGGGCACAAAGTTTCACTTTTGAAGCTAGATCCAAGAACTATGCTTGAGTGCCTGAATAGCGAAGTCTGACTTTGTTGAAGTGCTGAGACACATTTGGACCTACTAAAGTAAGCAGCACTGGAAAACGAGGCCTTTTTCCCCTACAGTAAGTTTGCAGAGTGCAAAAGCTCAGCTTCTGCTTCTCTTATAAGTGTAGGTCCTGATGCTTCACTGCATTTCACCTGAGAGGTAGCCAGCCATCAAAACAGCTTTACCCAAACTTACTGCCTATGGCAATAGATCTAGTGGAAAGATGCCATGTCTTGAAATGTTTGGAAAATCCTTTTAACATTTATATATCTGATTTAAGTGATTTGTAAATTAAAAACAGCAACCATTTATTCTATCATGTTGGTAGGTACTACAGTATCAGTATATAGTTGCAGTATATATGGAGACAGTGCTGAGGACCTGTACACCAGCTCTACCCCACTGTTCACAGGGACAAGGTGAGAGAGCACAGACAGAGGTGTGGGCATTTACTGCCAAGGGACAGCCTTCTGAAGGGCAGTGAGAAAGGGAAAGCAGATAAAAGGTGACATATGACTTCTTCCCAAAGAGAAAAATAGAAAAATGTTTGAAATTGAAAAGGTATTTTGAACAAAATGATCCAAAAGGCAGAAGGGGAAGAGGATTTGTCTTGGCTTTTACTCTTTCAACTTTCTACCTTGATATAAGATACAGAGAAATTGTGAAAGCTTAAAAATTCTTACAGTTTAAGGGAAAAAAATATCTGCTTCTGTCTAGTTATTAACATTTCTGTGTCATGAACTCAGATCAATACCACTTGACTGCAGTGGCAGCTGGTTGTCTTTTTAGCTCTTAAGGTCAGGGTTGTCTTTGTTCTGATCCACACCTTGTCCCCAAACCTTCCTTAAGAAAAGAGGAGGAAGTGGTGGGGGCCATGTGGGAACAGCATGCCCTGCCAGTCAGCTATGCTCAGCACAGACCCACTGAGGCCATCACTAAAAGATGCATTAGGATTTCCTATGGGCATATTTAGGAAGGGGCTTCATATGCCTATCGATGATAGGAGGTGTTCAGTGCAAACAGGTGCTTCCACATCAATTAGTGTTCAGGATTTCTCAGAAAACTGCAGTAAGAAGCTCATGTCCAGCAGCCCTGAAGAAATTCATGAGAAGCTATTAATGTAATTTAATTATACCCCCTGTTGAATGTAACTTTCCATTCAGTATATAAAGTTTTAAAACTATCCTTAGTGGGGCTAGGATCTAAATTGGAAGTAATTCTGCTGGTATAAGGATCTAATAAAATGAAAAATTTGGAGTGTTTTATTTTTCTCATCTTCAGCAAGCACTTTTCCATAAATTAATGTAGCTACAGACCATGGCCCTTGTGCCAGTTCAAGGATTTTCTTTACTGAAAAGTCTGTTTTATAACTCTCCACACAGAGGAATCAAGCAAATCTTAAGGCAGCTGGTTGTGCTCAGTATATGAGCACAAAACAAGAACATGACAAAGCAGCAACTACTGAGGGTTTGCAAGGGTTCAAGGGGATGCTACACAAGTACCCAGAAAAAAAAAAAAAAGTAGGTGAGGCACATCTAAATCAGGATATTCCACAGGCTGAAGTAGTCAAGTCTGAGAGAGTGCCTGAGGGAGAATCAGAGGGCCTGCCATTCCCCTATGGATGCTGCTCCCTTTGATTTTATTAGCAAAAATAATTGTTTCCTCCCCTATTCACCCCCCAAAAAGAATCAGGGTGGGTTGAGGGAAGAAACTTGTGAGAAAAAATGTATTATTTCAGTACACAATGTGTTTCTGTTTAAAGCTGTTCTGCAGTACGCAAGATCCAGCTAAAAACCCTTCCTCGCTGTTGGACAAAAACCTTGGACCTTGAATTCACCACAGTCATGAATGGGAAGCCCATCTTTAGACTGAAAATTCCCTCTTCTACAGTTTTCACAATGAACATCTAAATGCCTTTGATAAATTTTGGTGCAGAAGTGACAAATTGCGGTAATCACAAAATTTTCTGCTGGACATGAAAAAAACATTTCTTGCCCTCTTCCACCGGTGATGACCTGGTACAACTGACCTCCCAGACACAGTCAGCTTTAGTGATGCTTTGAATACCCTGATTTCCCTTGTGAAGCCACACCATGAGACTGCAGGCCTTCCACAGCCTCCTTGCATTGCTCACCACAGCTGCTGTGATTAGGTTGTCCATGTCTCTGGACCCTAGGAGTCTGAGCAGCAGTTTTTCATTAGAAGCATACTAGGTGACTGCAATGAAAAATTTCACCCCTGCAATGCCACAGGTCTGTTTGGAAAGTACAGGTAATTATTTTAATTACCTTTGAATTTTCCCACATGTATCAGCTGGCTAATGCATCTCTGCTTTCCCAGCTTTGATACCAGATTGACTCAAATGTGTCCTGGAGAAAGCTTTTGCTGTGATATGACTTCTTTTACCTATGATACTGTTGTGTTCTTATCCCATCTCACCAGTCTTCAGAGACAGACCGTGCCTTACTTTGATTATTCACATTCCCAGGAGAATGCCTAGCATGAGCACTTGCAATTTATTGTATATAGCTTGTTCTTAGACTCTTTCTAATATCTCTCTTGACATTGCCTCATAGCTACCCTGATTGATGGTTTTGTGTCGTTCAGCTGTTTATATTTCTTTTAAGTTGATGATGTCATATTTATGGTGAACTGCCATGCTTCATGTTACAACAAGCCTTTTGAAAACAAGACAGGTAGGTATACCTTGGTCTTCTGAAGTTTGTATTTAAGTGCCAGCTCATCAATATCAGTAGAATGTGATGAAAGCTTTCAGAAACTGATAGTGAATGCATTTTTAAAAGCTAACTAGTCATTCACAGTCACTTTCTCTTTCATGGTTTCCCACACTTTGACATAATGAATGTATTTCCCATGTACTTCTGGCATTTATATAGTCCTGCAAACCCCTGTTTCAGGGGGGGCCTTCAACACAGAAGACGCCTCCTACCTCTTCTGGAGCCTCTGTCACATCGTTTGTATGCATCCCAATATTTTGGGATGTGTTGGCAGTCTCTGAGGCTTGTGATGGCTATGCCCTGTTGAGGTACCCAAATACCACATTGGTGTAACAATAATCAGGAAAGTTTACTTAGACCTAAAGGTTCTGGATGAAGAAAGTGTAGCTAGTTTACCAGTGCTGATAATCTGTAAACCAAATGAACCCATTTAGTGTGGATATGTTGTATTGCTTCTGCCTTCTGAAGACCAGGTCGTGGACCTTGCACAGACAGTGGACTTATGCATGTGACACCACTTCAGCCACATCCCTGGAGGGTCCCAGAAGACAGCAGGGATTTCTGCCATGATTTGCAGCAGCCTTCCCCCAGCTATCCTTGTATCTGTTCTGCATGAACGTGATACACGTTGATGTGACTTACTAAGAATTTTATTTATACATCTTTCTTGTAACACTGAAAGTCTTGCCCTTAGTTTTTATCTCAAATGTCATTCTTTGCCATTTCTCTCAACCTGATGACATCCCAAATATGGTGAAGTAGCTCAAATGACATTTATTATTGGCAATGGTTGCCAATATGTTTTCCTGATGTCAAGTCAGTTTATATTTCTCTTTTTTGGGGGCCTTTGATATTGAGCTCTTTTTAGTGCTTTGTTTGAAACACTAAGCGTCTCTGGCAGATAGCTTGCCTGATTTCTAAATGAGCACCAGGCTTCTTATCCAGCTCTTGGCTTCTGTGACAATATGACCTCCTTTTCTGTTCTCTTTGCAGCTTCCATTGTTAGCTGTTTTGCTCTTGTAGTGGAACTGATTTTCTGGGAGTCAGATCCTATGACATTCAAACTGTTTTATCACATGTGCAAATCTAGTCCACAGAAAAAAAGCCAAAAAACTAACAAACAAAAACCCAAACCAAAACAAAAAACCCAAAACAACCCTTTGGGGTTGTTAGCACCATATATTTTAATAAAAGCAGAGGTGTCTTTATTCTCTTTGTTATCTACCTGAAACCCCAGCCTCTGTCTTTCCTTGTACCCTGCTTTTAACTTACACTAGAATTCTAGTTTTGAGAGCATGTCTTCATATGGTTTTAATTTGCCATGTTTTCCTGAAATTTCACTTTCTTTCTTTCTTTGCAAAAGGCTCAGGATGCCTTTGTGATATAAAACACAGAGCTTTCTCCCTGTGTCTGTTTGGCTTTGAACTTCTGGTTTATTCATGGCTTTGGCCCATCTCTGGTATTTGGTACTCCACTGAGCTTCCAGCCAACTTCCATGTGTTTTGTGGTTGGTGATTTGCTTCGCTGGTTCATGTTGTGCTGAGTTCATGTATGTTTAAGTACTCACCTTTGAATACGTGTTTGTGTCTGCGATTTTGTTCCATTGTTTCCATTGTTTATATACATTTTCTATCATGGCATTTAGACTGTTTTCACAGTAGTTTGTCTTCTTTATATTTGAACATGCTTTCCTCGTCTACGGAAGCACATTTTCTGGCAGCAGTCACTTTGCCTATTCCATCTTTGTTTTGTCTTTGAATGGCAGACTGCCTCCTAGCCTTGCCTAAGATTGTCAGTACTGGGGGACTTCCATGACTGCTTGGGTCATTCTTCAAATGCTGTTGCCTTTCATCCTGATTATGAATTTATCCCAAACTGTTTCTACTTGCATAAGCTGCTTCTTTCTTAAGTCAGTCCTTTTCCATGCATCATAATTTGATGAGTCTCTTCTTATGTCTCTGTGGGTATTCCCATTGGAAAGATGCATTAGTGTTTATGTCTTTGGGGCGGTGAGTATGTTTTTTGAGCTTTCCTAGGATTTTGGATGGAGCATTCCAATCTGTCACTGCTGGATGGTGCTGATGCAGGTCATGGCCTTTCCCACCGCATTAATACCTTAGCTAGCTCCTAATTTTGCTTTCTGGGCTTTTAGCTGGCATCTTGCAATCTTCAAGCAGTGTACGTATGGTCACCTACTCCCTCAGAGAGGTTCTCTGGCTTAGTGTTTGGTTAAAGGAAATGTTATTTTGATTATTTATGTCATGTCACAGCCACTCAGGAAGGAGACAGCTTTCCACCAACCTTGCAGGAGCACGAAGTAGATGGTGGAACAAACCTTACCCAGCCTCTGGAGACTGTTCCTCTCATGCTGGAGACTCTTGACACTCCTCTGCTTAACAGCAGGAAAAAACATAATGCTACTCAGGAAAGGCATTTCTACAACTGCAAAATGTTCTCTGTAGACTGTAATCTGGATTACAAATGCCATGCAAATTATTACAATATCTCCACTGCTTTTAGATATTGATCCCTCAATCTACCCTTTAAAAAAAATAGCAATTACTGTAAAGGGTATTGGAAATTACAGCTAAATCTCAGGAGCCTTCCAGCTACCGCTGCAGACTGGGTTTTTCTTCTGAATCATAACCCAAACAAGCTCCTGGATGTGCATTGTACATGGGAATAGATGAGAATGCTCTGGAGGAACAGAGCCAAGAAGAACAGTACTGAAGGTAGATAAGGTCAGAACAATTCTGGTAATAAAGGCTAATTAGTAAATCAGCAATGGAGTGTTTCAATAATGTAGGCTGCATTGCATCAGAAAAAAGGAAGGAGAGAGTATATCACATGAGGGGATGAAAAAACCCTGAAGGGATGAAGTCAGCACAGCAAAGAACAATATTTACTAATCCATTGAAAGACTGGCTATGAGATCCATCTCAGACACTTATGGTTTTAATCATTCAGCATTTTCTCACTGCTGGAGACCAAAAGGAATTGAGTGGAGTTTACTTGAAAAGGGAGAAGCTGAATGTGTTCAGCAAAAGAAGGATACAGCTGGTCTTAGACATGAGTTTAGACTGTAAGTTAATCTCCTAGCAAAAGCTCTAGTCCCACTGAAAAGAGATTTTCAATACAAAAGTGAAATGTCATTTCAGTGTTTGGAAATATGAGTATAATATGTCCTTTTGCAATGGAGATGAGAATTATTAATGTCATTGTCTGAAGAAAGATTAAGTATGAATTATACAAGTCATGCCATAGATCCATATCAGATTTGGCATCAAACATTGAGAGTAAAAATGTAGTACTCTAAGAGTACATCTAAAAAAAGTGGAAGTGAACAGAAGAATAACTAAGAAGTGTGTGTCATTTCTGTTTGCCTTTGCATATGAACAGGCCTGAATTTTCATAGGGAGAGGGAGTGGGAGTAAGAACAACATTTCTTTTGCTTTAGATTGCAGTGGCATTTTTAACGAAGCCCACACATTGTGAGGGCTGCAATGTAGCTGCTCTGTGGCTGTAGAGAGCAAAAGACAGTATTTAGGCTTCTGATAAGAGGAGACTCTTCAGCACCTAGGGAACTATAGAGACCTTAGTGAGGAGAGGCTGATGGCACTGTGATCCCTTGCAGCTCTGCCTATGTGAGAGTGGTGCCCAGCACCCTGGAGTCCCCACCCTGGAGAAAACTCTGGATCTTCTTGCCCTTTACTTTGTTGCTGCTGGCATGGTAGCTACATGTCCTGCTTCTAGACCAGGATCCCAGGACTGAGCAAGACTCTACCTTAGTGAATGGCAGAAGACTGTCCCTTTCCCTAGGAATTCCTATTTTTTTTTTCATCAGAAATGCAGACTAGAAAACCACACAAACCAAGAAGATAAGGATGAGTGAAGTGCTAACGAAATGGTGAGCTTATGTAGGGCAACAGTATGAATGGGTGGGAGTGACAGGATTTCAAGACAGCCTTTTCAAAGTCTTTTGTTTGCTTTTATTAACACCTAGGTAACATCAATTATTAATTAACAGATGAAGTAAGGAAGCTTTTTTTTAAAAATCCACATTTTTCATTCCTTTTCACTCAAAAATCTTGCACCTCTTCTCCAGCTAACCCAGAAGACCAGAATGCCATTGGCAATATTTTTAGTACAGTAAACATGCAGACCCTTTTTTTGTTCTCCTGCCTGTCCTCTCTCTTTACCTGCCAGTAACATTTCCACAAAACATGTCATTTCCCTGCAAATTTATGGGGCGGTTCTGACCAATACAAATGTACCAGATGATATCTACAGCAGTCTTGGTGCATTTTTGTTACACAATGGTAACTGATTAAGACTCCTATTTAATAAAGAAACATGAATTTGGAAACGTTATTTTAAAGTATTTATCTGATGTTGATCTCTAGCGGAGTTGGCAGGGAGGGTTTTTTTAATTAAAGTTTTTGCCGGGAAAGTGATGATTTGTTGACTCATGATCCCAATCCTGAACCCAGTCCCAATCTTAGCAGTCTAAACTCTTCTTTCAGATAATTAATGTGGAGAAAAGGTATTCCATCTTGCAAGGGGATGAGACAAAATCTTGATGTTGGGATACTTCTTTCAGAGCATGCAGGGATGAGCATGTTTGTCTGGGCAGCAGCTGACCTTGATAGCTCCAGGCTCCTGACTGTGAGGGGTGTTGAAGCCTGGAGTATGGGGCAACTCCAGCTTTGAGCACACCCTAATTCTGGGCCCTTCCGAGAATGTGCTCAGCAGCAGATGAAAGCAGGTAGTATGGTCATCAGGCTCTCTTCCTCCTTTCCATATATCCTTGGTGTTCGGTAGGCTCAGAGTATGTGTATGACAAAATGGGCTGCAAAGTGGAATAAGGATGAAAACTTTGTGAATTCGAGAAAGAGTTAGTCAAAAAACCACACAGTTTTTTAGAAATGTTTATTGGAAAATCAGATTTAGAAGAACTTACCCTGTCAAATGGCAAGTTGTGAGTAACACAGGTGTCTGACAGTCGAGTTCTGATGCTTATAGAGGCATTTAGGCTAAATCTATGCAGCTTTTACAATCCATGAAGACAGCCTGGAGCCTCTGATCATCTGTTGAGGAATGACTCACAGTCCTCATGATCAGCCTCCCTGGAGCAGTCAGTGCAGCACAATACAGAACAAACCTTGTCATGGTCACAGTCGCAGACCCTTCATCTTCATTCACCAGTGTGCTCCTGTAGCTTCATTTCCCATTATCTGTGCTGCCCTTTGCACAGGCACACAAGAGAGCACAACCAAAAAAGGCAGCACATCTTCATCATTACTCCCTGGCAAAGCTAATTCCCAGCCTGTTCCTACCATCCTTGCACCCTTGGTTTCTTGGCACAGAAGGCTCTCACTGAGATGGCCTCAGCCTCAGGTAGCCCAGCTGAGATGGGGCAGGCTTGGGTGAGGTCTGTCACCAGGTAGGGTGCAAGTCTGGTTCCTAGATCTGCAAACCACACTTGTTTTATCTTTCCCCAACACAGCCCCACTTGCTAAACAGCCTTGGTTTTGATTGCATCCTATGGCAGTCATTCCTTTGCATGTGAAAGGGCTGGGGTTATGGACACCAGTGCCTGTGACTGCTGTGTTATGTGATTGACAACTCAGGATGAAGAGTTAGAAAGATAGAAAGCCACCTCTGAAGTCCCTGGCTGGAAACCAGGAGCTCCTTTGGAAACACAGATCCACACTTCAAAGTCACTGCCTTGGAAAAGGTGTCAGACTAGTGGAGCCCTTAAGGGCTGAAAACATCCATCAGGGACACACAGGTGATACATGTTTGCAATGCCACTCTGCAGCAGAGTCTATTCTCCCACATGGTCCGTATTGCACAGTCAGGATTATTCATTTTGGGGGGAAGATACTGATAAGCTCTTCATCTATGGTCCAGCCAGCAGGCCATAGCAGGACAGCGCTACCTGGTTTATACAAGCTCAGTTACAAGGACCATCCATGGACCTGCCTCTTGATTGGAGCCAAGTGCCTTTGCCACCTGTGCACGTCACTGCCCCAGCAAAAAATAACCCTTGAGCCTGATGACTCAGTGTCAGCTCTCATCTGCTCTCAGAGTTTTTGTCTCCTGGATCACCATGTCCTCAGGGTCATGAGAGATGAAGATCCAACAGTAAGGTGGCCTTTTCTCTGGTTCCTCCTGCTTAACATTGAGAGTGAAGGACACTGAGGTGGCACCTGTGGTCCCTGGTCTGCTGGGCTTAAGACAGAAGTCCAGACTCAGACCTGAGGGGCTCTGAACATCATGCAGAAGAGGCAGGCCAGTAAAGAACTCCTCGTCAAAGACTCAGTGCTGCTTGCACATTCACATGAAGCTGCACCAGACCTGTTGGTGTTATCTCTGGCCTTGGGAAGGGCTGAATTCAACTTCTGAATTGCATGCTGGCACAGCTCAGCACAGGGGTTGTAGCTAGTTTTGCCAAGCGGCCATGCCACCTAGTGGTAGTTCCTAGTCGATGGAGTATGGAGGGCAGCTGGAATGCCTCTGATCTCTTCTTCCCCCACTTGGCCCTCTCTGTGCCCCTGCAATATGCCAATTGTTGTTGGAGAACCAATACACTTAGAGAAAGAGCCTTGGAAACCCATTAGCATGGTGTTTTTATCTCAGGAAAACATCAGTGTGCCATGCATGCATGGGCTGTGAGAGAGCCCAAGGCTTATATTGAAAAAATGGTGGGCTGAACACTGAACCCTTGCACAGCCCACATTCTCATTGGCTGCACAAAACAGATCCTGTAGTAAAGTCCTTGTGCACCAGTTCTAGGTTTTCTCTAGGAGGAACTGGATAATCTAAACCACAAAGAAGCTCAGGAGAAGACTAACATATATGCTGGGTGGACAATCATCACAGCATGGCAGACAGGACCAAGGCTCAGAGGAATTCATGAAGAAGTGCCATCTTGGAAGTCCTTCATGCCCCTTGAAAATCTGGAGTCTCCAGCTCCTCTAGCATCTCCAGTTCCTCACAAGCTAGCAATGCCTTAACTGGAAAAAAGTTTAGCTATTCCTGCTATAAACACAGTTAATGTGAGGGGTGGAAATACTTATTGTAACAATGACCTCAAGACAATGCACATGTGTGGTCTCCTTGTCCCACAGTTGGCAGCATTCCTGCCCCCTTCCCATGCATCTTTCAGCAGGGGATTTCCAGGAGGACAGAGAGCTTTCCTTTCTAGCTCCCTGCCTGATGAGTCCCCTCAGTGAGTTCTTGTTTTCCCCTCTGACTCAGCAGTATTCCTGCCTCCCTCCTGGCTGGGACCAGGGGTACTTATTAATCCCCTCCACACCTCCAGGTGTAGACAAGGCAGTCAGCAGAGGTACTCTTTAACTAACTAATTGTCTGGGCTTTCTGGCACTTGATAATATTCCCAAAAATCCAGGCGGCAGTCAGTCTGACTGGGAATATCACTGACCACAGGCCCTCACTAGGGCCATTTCCCATCTCCTCATTTTTACTTTCCTGTAATTAAATCTCCTATCTAATTTCTTCTCGTTGTTTCTCTCACAGCAGTGAGAGCAGCTCTACTGTCAAGTAGCTATACCTAACACTACCCAATGCTTCCATGAGGTGTCTTTCTCCCATGTTAACTACACTGGCTCTTGCCCTCAACAAACCATTTTCTGACACTTTACACTTGGCTGTATTTGCTATATTGGAGGATATTATTCAGAACCACATACTGTATGTGACAAGCATTACATTTTGAAACAAAGCAGGTACAAGATATTCAAGTACAATAACAATAACTTTATTAAAAAGAAAGTCTAGCTGAAAAATGGTATTTCCAATTAAAGAACTTGGAGTAAAACTCAGCTACTGGACAGAAAGTGCAGGTGGCATTTTCTGAATCATTACTGAGACAATTTACCAGCATGATGTGAAGGGGTCATAGCACTAGATCGTATAGAAGAGAGATAAAACTGACATCTTGATCACATGGTACTCATTAGTTTTGATGTATAAATGATGGTTATTTTCCTTAGGTGAACTCAGTAAGGTTTGTAAATTATTTTTCCTTTCTTTCTGGGAGAAGCCACATCTTAACCTAGACAGTAAGTTTTATGTTAAATGTGCTAAGGTGAGGCAATGCTATTGTTACTTGCATCAGACACTGCTTAACACACAAGTTTCATGGCTAGAAGGACAGTAAGGGAACAATGCTGTTGTCTGGTGCACCAGAGGAGATGCTACATTACTGCAATCATTGCAAAGTGGCAAATGTTATTTTAATGATGCCCAGCTTGATAATTGCTCGAGGCTGAAACCAGTATCTAGATGGTTAAACAGAAGCTACTGTTGTATTGCTGAAAACATATATATATGGCCTCATTGGCAATACTCATGACTGTACTGAAAAAGAGAAATATCCCTGTTACTGAAATATCCCTGACTACAGATGTCCAAATTAATCTGCAATATAGAAAAGATGACCATGTAGAGGATGCTAGAAAACAGCACCTAAGTAGAGATAATTGCATGTTCATATAGGGGAAGTTCCTTTTGCTGCTCCTAAGCACAAGTAATAAAAAGTCACTCTGCCTGTAATTGAATTAATATGTATTGTGCTAATCTAACATTCTGCTTGCATGTACAGTATCATCTTAACCACTTCATGCCATGTGGGTTAACATTCAAATCATGCTCTTCATTGCACTTGTGTGTTTTGTAGTCAAGTAGTTGTGTAAAGATCAGAAATTGTGTAAATCAGAAACTGTGTAATCAGAAACTGTGTAAAGTATCAGAAAACTGTTGGTCCATTTATAGCTTTACATTCCTATGAATGGACTGAGTTCTTTCCTAAGTCTTATATTGATTTCATACCTTCAGAGTTTTTATTTGTGAAAGCCATGTTCCATTTGAATCTGTGGTAGACCTCTTGCAGCTGATGTTAGAGATTTCTGAGAATAAGAGGCAAGTTTTGTTCATTCAGCTCAAAGCAGGCAATATATTTACCAAGTGCTTTCAGAAACATGCATGGGTTACACTTTGGCAGACTGCCCTTGCTCTCCCCAGGGGAGTCAGTGTCATGTTGTGGGTTGGGAGGTAATTGTTTCTGATTTATTTATTACTTTTTACAAAAAATAGGTTTAGGAACAGTCCTGGGTTTGCAGATTTCTATCTGTTCTGCTCCATCTAGCCGCTTTTAAATTCTATGTTTCACCCATGGAATTCCTTCATACTTGAGGATGTGAGGATAGCCAGCACTTCTGTAGTGAGGAGAACACTGATTATTGTCCATCTGAATGTCAGTCAGGGTTCCACAGAAATTCTGTCCAGGTAGAATGACATGGTAGGGTAAGGAAAACCTGCAGGAATGTGTTGCTAACTTTGGTGTGTGATCATCTCTGAATGACTCATGGTTAGACAACAGTGTGCTTTTCTCTGAGATGTACTCAGTTTTGTTCTTAAGTTACCACAGTCAGTTTAGGGGTCTCAAAATAACTCTTTTTTTCGTCAGCTTTTCTCTATGGACTCATTATATTTGCCACCTCACAAGGAAGAAGAGATGACTCCAGCCATCAGTAATCTAACGTAGTATCTTATTCTAACCTCATGTAAGTGAATAGCAATGCTTCAACAGTTTACCAGCTTATGGGAAATTAGTCTGGTAAGGTGTGTTGTCACAAAAAGGCAGGGAACATATATTAAGACAATTTAGTGAACTTAATGAACACACATTTAAGGAAACCGCTTAGTACGAACATCTTTACATCTACTTATCTCTGTACTACAGTATTTAGTGTTAAAATGTGGAAAAAGTTTAGAGTTCAGCAGAGAAAAAAACCAAACCTACTCCACCATCTTTTGATAGGAGCAGAGACAATAATCTCTGGGTAAGGACCTCCATTCTGACATTCGTTACTTGGGTTAGATCAGGAGTAACTGATTAAACTGGCCATGGGTTTACACTGAAATTATTAAGGTCATGGCCAAAGTCTTTCCTTTTTTTTTGTTTTTACTTTATGATCATGAATAGCTGAGAATTTCAGCACCTATGAAATTATTCTTGCAAGGTGGAATATCTCGTTGATTGTAATACATAGCAAACCAGCTCTCACCAAAAGGTAACATATTTGTAGGAGTCCTTCATTTGCCACTAGACATTCTGCTATTGCCAAGGAGATGCTTGATTCACAGAAGAAGAGGTAAATTCGAACTGAGCATGGACAATATTTTTGTCAAAGAAAAAGGTGGTAACCTTGTCAAAGAAAAAGATAACCTTTTCGTCAAAGGTTAGAAGGTGGTGCAGACAATTGCCAGCTCACCAATATGATAGATAAGATGGTATCATTTTATAAATTTTTATTTCTAAAACATGAAATGTAGATTTAAAAAAAACAAAACAAACAAAAAAAGATCCATTCCAAAAAAACCCTTGAAACCAACAAAAAAAACCCAAATCCAAATCAGACAGAAGAAAATACAAGAGATGAGCACAAAGTCCTCAGACATGGAATCTGCAGCACACAAATCTTGTGGATTTTTAAAAATAGCCCTTTTGTTAAGAAACATGAGAAGAGAGAAATTGATTTATAGAGATCTGTTTCAAAACTGCTTTGTTATACCTTTATTGGCTGAATGGTGACTGGTATGAAATCACAGCAATGCCAGTGCAGGACTCTGTAGGGATTGTCCGTAGCTCACTGAAGCTGATAGCAATTTGCTGCAACCAAAATCACACTCTGTAGTGTTAAGTTACAAACAACTGGCAACAAATTCCAGATAATCATCCAGATGAACTTCTCTAACTTTTTTCCATAAGAAAAATTTAAAAAAGAACATCAATAGCCATAGGCAATAGTTGAAGATCCCAGAGGTAAGTACATTCATTCACTGAGCTCCCTCCCTCTCAGAACAGCACAGAAGAAAAGAACAATGTCTGAAAACTTGCTGATGTTTGAAAAGTCATGTCTATTAAAGTCACCTTTGACTTTCATGCTCACTTTCAGGCTCCTGCACATTTTGGGTGCTAATGCCATGAATACTGAGGGAGCCAGGTTGTCACACTAACCATCACACACCTCTGTGTAAATGTTAGGAATGTCAATTGCAACTGAAGAGCTTATAAATAAGGAAACTGTGTGAGAGGATGTTTATTCTTAGGACACAGAGGGATTTTCTGTGGATCTGATGGCTTTATGCTATTGGCAGTGTTTTGTGACCCTTTAGGTCCTCACACAGGACCTGTGAGTTTGTTGGGCATTGACAAAATGATGGCTGACTGGGTGTGGGTGACAATAAATCTCTGTACAGAAGTTTGGCACTGGTCTACTGTAATTATTGTTTGTGGATATATATAAATATATAAGTATATATATAAGTACATATGTAAGTATCCAGACTACTTAATCTGAAGGGTAAATATGGGCAGAAAACATCTGAAAAGTCTTTTGTCTCTCCCTCAGCTGAAGCCTCAGTACATTATAACTGCCACAAGGAAAAGAATTATTTCAACTGAAATACAATATTCATAACTTGAATAATCTGTCCTTGCTGTACTATTGAAGTCTAGTCCCTCTTATCCAAAATTTATGGATCACCATGTATCAACTATTTTTGTTGTGTAAATGTGAACACTTTCACAGCAAGCCTACAGATTACTCCCTGAAAAAAAAAAAAAAAAAAAAGCTGAAAGTAATTGCAGGAGGTTTTCCACGTATTTCAGTACTTGCTATCTGATCCAATTTACAATTTACATTAAGCAATGTGGCTTCTGAGATCTTGATATGTTAAAAACTACATGCAAGTTAAAATATCTGCTTTCACTGCAGTGGGTTGACCATGGCCAACAGTTAAACCTCATATTCAGGCTCTCTCTCACTCCCCTCTCCCACAAGCTGGGGAGAAAATCAGGTGAGGAGACCTGTTGGTTAAGATAATGACTTTTATTAGGGAAATCAGAAGCAGAGTGTGCAAGCAAAGCAAAAAGGTGAATTAATATACTACTTCCCACTGGCAGGTGGATGCCCATCACGTCCTGGAGAGCAGGACCTTAGCAGGGCTTGCTGGAGGAGAAAAACACCATCACCACAAACATTCCCCTTTCCTCCTCTCCCTGTGTATTTATTGCTGGGTATGATGTCATACAGAAATCTCTATTTGGTCAGCTGGGGCTAGCTCTTCTCACAGCAGTAAACTTCCCCTCTCAACTTCTTGTCCACCCCTAGCCTACTCACTGAGGGAGGAGGAGAACAGAGAAAGCCTTGAGGCTGTATGAGCACTGTTCAGCAACAGTCAACACAGCAGTGTCTTACCAACATCTTTTTAGCTACAAATGCAATATGAGCTGCTCTGCAAAATGTTAACTCCACTCTCACCAGACCCAACAGAACCACAGTGATTCTGATGGGGCAACCTAGATGCAAGAGAGCAGGAACCTGCTTCAGAAGCTCTAGCACCCTTGTGTCACCATTTCTTTCTTACCATTTTTTTCACACCTGTTATGTCATGTAATAGCACTGTAGTATTTGCCTCATCTAAGAAGTCTGGCTTGAAAATAGCACCCCTTACATTACTCCAAACCACAGTCATTCCTTTCACATGCCAGGACCTCAGTCTTAGTGTTTAGCAGCACCCTTGGAATTTCACTGACCACTGTCAACAGCACATGATTAAGAAAAAAAGTTTAGCTTGAGGGGCAGAGCGGCAAGAGTTACTAAAATCTAGAGTAAAACAGTCAGCTGTCCTGGCAAGTGTGACATGGGAAGAAGACACAGCAACCAGCAAATTATATTTTCACAGGACACTTCTCCACATTAAAAGCAGACATACTGGACAAGTAAAACTTAGCAAAAATTATGTAGAAATAAATGCAATGATAAATCATCATATGGAAAATTATTCTACAGGAGTGACAAATGGTCACAGAAAAACCAATTTCAGTGTTTTTATCCTGCATAACAATTTCAGGCAGAACAAACACAAAGCTTCTGTCTGCTCTGTCTTGCACATTCTCTCATCCCCAAAGGCAGAAACCATCATGCAATACTAAGGCAATATATAGGAATCCTACAAATGATCCTGCTCATTTATTTGCTTCCCATAGGTATTTTAAATATTCAGAAAGGCCCTGTATGGCGTGATCAGAAGAGGTTAAATGCAATGTACACTTTGCTAGAAGTGCTCTGACAAGTTAGAGAGCTGACCTGTAAAGCTTAGTGCCCACTATTTCTTCACACTGACTGATAGTCAGTGATTGAGACCTTACTGTAAGCCTCGTTATTCTAGGAGTTTTTTTTTTTAATACAATTTCTCTCCAATTCAGTGTGCTCTGTGAATTTTTCCTTACTGCATTTAACATAGGCAAGATAATAATACCTTACATCTAGGGAACAATGGTGAACCTGTAGCTCTAGAATAAGATACACGCAAGTTTAAAAGGTTATTAGAACTAAGTAGTCAATGAGTGGGGAATTTTGTTCTCCCTGCTGTCAACACTAACACAACTGAGCGTAAAAGCACTACAGGGGAATAAGCTGCTGAGCAGCCTGTTCAGCTGCCCCCAGTTAGCAGTGGGTTCACAACACATCTTTGAACAAAAACCTAATATATAACTCTGTTTAGGTGTCAACTTGCCCCATTGTTTCTCTTTTACTCTCTCATTTGCAACTCCTCAGGTAAAAAGCCAAAGTTAAGGATTATATGATTTTGAGAACTGTATAGGGAAAAGGCCATAGAAACATTCAAATTTTCTTTGCCTCAAGCAAAATTCAAGAGTAGCACTAAAACTGAACTCAGAAAAGAAGGAAGATCAGGTGCACTTTGTGTGTATATATATATATAAATAATTCAGCTTCATAGCTACCCAATGTCTAAAGGAGAGAAGAAGGTGAAAAAAAAAATCAAATCTATTGTCAGAAACTTCCTTTGTTTGTCACCTGAAGACCTAAAGCCTCAATCTTCATGACAAGTTCCATGAAGTTGTAATAGCTGTGGAAAGTCTTTGTAAATGTCCTTTGCTGCAACCAGATTTTGTGTAGAATTGCATATTAAAACTTCTTAAGAGTTAATTTTGCTCTTCAGTGTTTCATTTGGGAAGAAATTAGAGGCAAATTACATTCAAGAAGATCACTTGTTTGAAGGACCAGTATCATATTTGCTGAAGAACTGAAGTAACACAACTTAATAAAGTAGTTTCAGTTTCTGGATGAGAATAGGATCTAGGCAACACAAGCTTTAATAGGAGCTAACTAGTATGATGAATTTAAGGATCTAATGAAAAGCAATTAACAAATAACTGCTAAGTTGGCAAAAAGAATAGTGAGACAACAACAAAAAAGGTGCTTAGCACAAGCCTCAAACCAAAGAATTAATGAAACAAAAAATTAATGAAACTACAGAGTCAAGTAAATGACCAGTGAGGAAAGTTATAGTAGCCATTATTCATTAACTCTCTTTTAATAAAAAAATAACAATAACCTACTAGTAGCTTCTACAAGGGATGGTGATTTTACATTTGAGGGACCTCTGCAGATCAGAATTGCTCTTGCTAGTATGAATTCACACACACACACACATAAAGTCACAGTTGGTGGAAAATTTATTTTTATTCTCTAGTCATTTTCCACTCTACTAAACTGTGACATTTTTGAGGGAGGGACAACATCCTGTTCAACCTGAACAGGGCTTCACACAGTGTGGCTGAAGTACCTCAACAGCATTAGGGGCCAGACCATGCAGCACATGCAGAAGGGGACAAACAACACCACCATTCCAATGACAGTGGTCCTCCCAAAATATCATGACCCTCTTGATAGGTCTATTCTTAAGCCACCATCATTCTTTAGGGATCGTTTAGAGAGAAACACAATATTGACAGGCCAAATATATCTGATGTCTAATGGATCTCTAGTCAGTGAATGGGTCTGCCTAAGACATTCCTGGACAGCATTTGAGGCACTGACTCATTTCTATTCCTAGATGAGCAGCACAATCACGTTACTTTGAGAGGGCTGCTCTGTTTTCATGAATGAAACAAGAGGATATAAACAATGCCTGCCTCAGGTAGGCTGGACATCCAGACCAAACATGAGCATGTGGGTTGCTTTCCTGTGAGCCTTGAAGGTCATATGTTATACACATTGCAAAGCCTTTGTTTTAAGGGCTGCGTGAAAGGGATGCAGCTGATAATAACATTTGGGACTGATGCTCTAGCAAAAATTAAATAAAAAAAGAATGTAACGGGTTAAGATTCCTGCCTCCATCCTAATAGGTAGCAACACATCTGAGAGAACAAGATGTTCTTGCTGCAGTTCACACTTTTTGACTTTCCTCCAGTACAGTCATAAGTTACAAACATTTTTATCAAGTAAACAACAGTTACAACAAGTTAAAAGTTCTTAAACACAAAACCACTAAAACTTCTGCTCCATTCTGGTTGGTCTGCCTGGGAACAGGTGTCCAGCATGCAAAGGAAAAATGTTCCCATCTCTTCTCTGCTTCCCAGCTGCAGCATCCTCCTATTTCTACAGCATCCTCCACATGGGAAGCTCCTGAGTGCTCCCAAATGCCAACTTCTCTGCTTTCCCTGTTGTACCACATAGCTCTCCACATGGAGATGTAGCAGTGACAAATGACAGGTTTATCATTCAGCTTTTCCTTGATGACAGCTCTTTTTGATGGCTGATGTTGCTGTCATAGGGCTACCCACAAGTTAGGAGAGACCTCAGGTCTAGTTTGAGCTTCTGTGCTGGAGAAGATCTTGTGTACCAGCTGAAGTACAGTGAGTTTATGGACAATTGTGGCTTCAAATGCACTGGGGGTAGGTGATTGTCACTGATGCTTGAGCTACTGCCTTTCACACTAAGGCAAAACGCTGCTGTGGTTCAACTGACGCACATGAATTTGCTCCTCCCAAGGACTGAAATCTGTGGCTGAACTCTGAGTGGGCAGAGCTCAGCCTCAAAGTATCTAAATGGTTCAAATGATGCTTTATTGGTTTCCCCTCGCGCAGGAGCTCTACAGCTGGAGGGAAATGTCATTGCTCAGTGCAAAGGGCTGCATGAGAACTCAGGTGAACATGTTATTGCCACCTTCTCACAGCCAGCTGTTGCTCTTGTGTTTATACTGGACACATAACACAAGCCACCTCTGTGAATCAGTAGCAATTCTTACTTTAAAACACTTTCCAGGGTAGAGCTACAAGGTCACCCACTGATCCTGCAAATTCTTCAGCTTTCCTTGTCCTAAACTGAAACACCTAGAATGCCACCTATAATGCCACCCAGAATGCTTGACAGCTCATAGTTCATTCCCCAGAATTTTCTCCATGAACCATTCAGACACAGCATATTCATTGTTAGACACAGGAGACTTCCTCATGAGCCTTCCAGGGTCTGTGCTTGTCCATTCTGGAGGTTTGATCAAAAGAGTTAATAGAAACCTCCCAAGCTCAGTCTTCCAGAAGTAGCCAAATTTCAGCTCTTCATGTTCCTGGTAAGCCAGAGAACACAAGCATGGAACAAGGATACGGGTCATTAAGATAAATGTTGCTTGTGAAAAATCTCACTTTTAGCTGCACTAGTTCAGTGCAAATCATCTGGCCCCAGAAGAAAACCTCCAGTAATTGCATCGCTTTTTGATCCAGTTCCAGTTCCCTCTTTGTCAGAGGTCATGTCTCCTCCTGTATACACAGATGAGCCCTTTTTCCTGCTGATGCCCTCTCTCCCTTCACGGATCTCCACACAGACTAAATCTTGCAAGCCCTTCTTTTTCTCAGCCTTGGTAGTCAAGGCCCCAGTTCCAGCACAGCAGGATGCGGTGCTCCTTCTTTGTGGCTGGTGCCTCCGTGGGAGCACTGCCTTGAGGAAGAAGTGCCAGAACCTTTGTGTCTCCTCCCTTGACAATAGGAAGTGGAACTCCTGCACTGCTTCTGCATCACTTCTTGCCCCTGCACACAGCACAGCTCTCCAGCAAAACAGCAAAGAGACAGCTATTCAGGAGGACTCTCACAGCAGCAGTACCTGCTCTGTAATGCATCTCAGGGAGCAACTCTTTGCCCAGTGGGATGACTTCAGTCCCTTGGGGCATCCCATGTGAGGTCCACATCCCTCAAACTGAGCTTAAAGGGGTTTTCTGTGCTGTGAAGTAAATCCACAATGGCAGGCAGATGAGGAACAGAGTACAGAAAGCTGCAGATTTTTGTGAGCAACTTGAACATATAAATGTGTGACTTCCTTTGCATCTTTATAAAGTGGAGCACTTCATAGCAGCAGAGTTTAATCCCCAACTTTGGACAGAAGAATAGATAAAAACTATATGTAATAAGCTTAGATAAGGAAATAAGAGGCCAAGTTCCCTGACTCACATCCATCTGTTGTAGTGTGTCTTTGATGTATAATCAACCACTTAAAGGTAGTTTCCTTCTTTCAGCTTGCTGCTGAATTCAACTTTTTTTCCTCAAATATGATAGGTACCCCATTAAAAGATTATGAAGTACTATAAACTTAAAAACAAACCTCCCATCAACTCTGACACTGATAATACACTGATAATACTCTGACACTTGTATTATCTTCATATTCCTAATGAATATGAAGATTCATATAACTTATATCATATCTTCATATATTCTCTTCATATTTCTAATGAAGAGAAACCTAGATGAAAGGACTAACCAAAATAGCAAACAATGTACATTGATATGACCAGATGAATTTCCATCACAAAGGGCAGACTTGTTTTGTGCTTGCCAGTATATGTTTACATCTCTTAAGTCTTTTGTGGCAAGTTTTATATGACTGTTGTCTCACTATTTACTGTGAGAAAACCTCAGAGAAAGACTTGAAGGGTAAGACACAAACTATGCTATTTTTGAAACTCCTGGACTGTATTGATTCCTACTTGACCTTTTCTTCACCTTAGGTCTATGCAGCAGTCCTAGTGCTGGTCTGTTTCCTGGCTCTCCATCTCTATTCTTGTAGAGAATCTCCTTGGATTCTTAAGGATGCTGTAAGACCACTCAAAAACAGTAGCCTCCTGGCCATACTTTTTTTTTTTTAAGAAATGCACATACCTTCTGTCTTGAATTTCAGCTGGTGATGGAGTTCAAAATAATATGTGGCTTTCATCATACATCTGTAAATATATGTATGATATAAGTGTATGTATGATAGACATAACTGTACTGACTTTAAAACTTGCTGCTGCTACTTAACAACTTGTGTTGAAAGAAAAAACAGTCAGGAAGATTTGCCATTTTAATTTGTGAGTAGACAGGATTTGTTAATCCAGGAAAGAGATGTAGTCTCCAAGACAATGAGTTCACACCTGTGAGGTGAATGTTTCAAGGCCTGCCAGTGTAAAGCTCATTAATTCCTTCTGACTGCCTCACACTGATCCTTGGATAGCAGGTTTTCATCAAAAAACAAGAGTTTTGTTTGTGTAGGCAGTATTCTGTTGGCTTCCAGGACTCTGTTAGCTGCAGACACATGAACTGGAGGGTTCATTAAAAAGAATTAATAATTTGAGACCTGTATTGTACTCTGTCATAGGCAATGTAATGCATACACCAGAGATAACGCTGGTCAAACTCTGCCTTCACCAGCCATGACAAGACACAGAATGGCAAAAGAACAGCTTTGTTCCAGCTGGTGATTATATCATCTAAAACAAATGTTTTCAGTTTCCACATCATTGGAAGACAGAAATACTTTGGTCCACAAATCTTCCAAGAAGGTATCTGTGCCTGTGAATCTATACAAGCTCTATGATGGCAGTGGCTCGAGTAGAGAAGACCAAGATACCAGTAGAGTTGGTACCGTTGCAGTCTTGATTGGGGCAGATTTTCAAAGCATTACCTAGCAAATTGTGACTTGGCGATGCAGATTAACAGAGAGATTCATATGAATGTCTCTTAATAAACGAAAGAGAAAGCATAGTTAGGTATCCAAAATCAGAGTTGTTCTTGCAAAAGTGAAAGGCAGAAAAAAAGCTAATACTGTAGCTGGAATGATTTTATGTGCACGTGTGTGTCTGCTAAACAGAGTCCCTCTGTGTAGGTCCCCTGTGTGGCTCTGTTACAGAGAGGATTTGCTCCTCCCCTGGTTATCCAGGTATTTATGAGGAACCTACAGCTTTCTATTTTGTCTGTTTGCTACAGTTTCATTTGGAAACTGTAGAAGAATAGTTCTTTGGAGAGTAGAGACCACTTCTTTTGGATAAATTCTTTTCCATACATAAAAATTCAGGGTAGTAATTTGAGATATAGAAGCAACAAGTGCATAAAAGTTCATAAAACTGAAATTCCACCAAGAATCACGATGATGACTGTATCCAGTTAGAAGTAGGTCGTTGAAATTACTCCTATTACAGGACTGAACCTAGATTACTGTACTCATACAGACAGGGACTGGAACTTCATGCCATGCCCTTCGACAATGTGCAGGTGTAAACATGCAAAAGTCAGGGTCAACATGCACTCTGATTGATGCCATATTTTAGGGGGAGAAAAAAAAAAAATGAATGAAACAATAAGATAATTTCTCAATCCAGTCTTCCAAAAGGGCAAGAAGGAAGGCCCAGGCAACAACAGACCAGTCTCACCTCCATCCCTGGAAAGGTGGTGGAGCAGCTCAGTCTGGAGGCCATCTCTAACCACTTGAAAGAAAAGAAGGTTATCATATGTAGTCAATATGGATTTACTAAGGGAAAATAATGCTTGACTAACCTGATATCCTTCTACAAAGGTATAACCAAATGGGTAGATGAAGGCAGAGCAGTGGATGTTGTATAACCTGACTTCAGTAAAGCTTTTGGCACAGTCCCTCATGAAATCCTTATAACAAAATTGGAGAAATGTGGGACAGACAATTGGATTGTGGGGTGAATTGATAATTGGCTCAACAACAGAGTTCAGAGGGTTCAGTGTCACAGAGTCAAGTTGGAGGCCTCTGGCCAGTGGTGTTCCCCAAAAATCAGTACTGGGTCCAGTTTTGTTTATCAGTGACCTGGATGAGGGGATGGAGTGTACCCTCAGCAGGTTTGCTGATAATATAAAGCTGAGAGGGCTGGCTGATCCATCAGGAGGCTGTTTTGCTGTCCAATGAGATCTGGACAGGATAAAGAGCTGGGCAAATATAAACATCATGAAGTTCAATGAGGACAAGTGTAGAATCCTGCACCTGGATAGGAATAACACCAACCACCAGCACAGATTAGGGGATGCCCTGCTGGAAAGCAGCTCCATGGAGAAAGACCTTGGAGTCCTAGTGGGCAGTAAATTCTCCATGGGTCAACAATGTGCCCTTGTGGCCAAAAAGGCCAATGGTATCCGAGGGTGCATCAGTAAAAGTGTGTCCAGCAGATCTATGGAGGTTTCCCATCCACCTCTGCTTTGTTCTGGTGAGACCACTCCTGGGATACTCTGTCTGGTTTTGGGCTCCCCAGTTCAAGAAAGACAAAGATCTACTGTAGGGAGTCTAATGGAGACCTACAAAGATGATTAATGGACTGGAGTATCTCTCCTGTGAAAAAAAAACTGAGAGATCTGGGGTTTAGCCTTGAGAAAAGAAGGCTGAGAGGGTATCTTATTAATGTCTATAAATATCTGAGGGGTGTGTGTCAAGAGGAAGGGGCCACTTTTCAGTGGTGCCCAGTAATAGGACAAGGAATAATGGGTTCAAGCTAGAACATAGGAAGTCCCACCCCAAAATGAGGAGAAACTTTGTTACTGTGAGGGTGACAGAGCATGGGCACAGGCTACACATGGAGGTTGTGGAGTCTCCTTCCCTGGAGACTTTCGAAATCCACCTGGATGTGGGTTTTGCCCTATGGGTTGTGCCACCTGTGTCCTGCCCTAGGTGACTCTGCTTTGGCAGGGACATTGGACTAGATGATCTCGAGAGGTCCCTTTCAATCCCTAACATTCTATGATTCGGTGAATTACTGCTAGTTTTCTTTTTTATTATTATTTCCTTGGTAAAAGAAAAAAGAAGTGTACAAAATTAAACTGAATATGTAGGCCACACTGTGATTGATAATATCTAGATATGACCCTTCAGCTGTACAACCATTCTTGTGGGAAGTGGCTTGATAACATAACAATTGTATTTTGAGACACATCAGTGAGCTGATTTTAAATTCATCTAATGTGATCCCCAGAAATTGAATAATTCTAGTGTTTTCATCAAATTGTCATGCAGGATGCCTTGAAGATGTCAACTATTATATCAATACAGTTACCTATGTCAGCCAGATCCATAATCATGTCAAGCAAGATTGTTGCCTTTCCTTGACAAGATATGAATTTAAAAAAAAAAAAAAAAAAAAAAAAAAAAAGAAAAAAGAAAAAATTAACATAGACCTTTAGAATTTCCTACATGTTAATTGAAGCTAACCACTATAAAACTAAATATGAAAATGTTATGTTATAATTAGGTAAAAAATAAATCCAAACAACTAGTTTTCATTTTTCTAAAGGCAAGATTATTGAAATAGATGTATTTCACCTAACTGAATCCAATATTTCATCTGAACATATCAGAGTGTAACTTTTCAGTGGCAGAATGTTGGCTCTGAACTTTTTTTTGCCAACTATGAACCCAAAACTCCTAATACTAATAGTTCCTGGAGAGTTAGAGATAGCCTAGACACATTTTTGTATGAATCTGTCACCAGTATCGTTCCTGAACCTTCCATGGTGTCTCTAAGCAGCCGGTAGCTGACTGTAGGTCACAGCCTTCACAGGACACATGCATAGTTATTTTATGCTATTGGTACCATTCATTATGTAGTGTATGTAGATCCAACAGGCAAAAGCATCACACGGCCCATATTGGGCAGCAGTAGCAAAACAGCAATCTGATAGAGATGAACCAGAGACAGGAGTCCTAAATCACCCAAGCAATCCATTTCCTAATGGAGATGTTTGTGGCATGTGCATTTTTACCTAACATCCCTCGTCCCAGTAAGTGAGGGGGGGGAGCTGGGGTGGAGGGGTGGAAATGAAATTTTCTGGTGAAGTAGTGGTTCAGAAGAAGAGGGGAAAGTAGCTGTTTAAAGCTAAAGAGTATACAGCCCTTCAGTCTCATACCTGCCATAGCCAGAAGGGACATGGCACAATGCTCACCCAGCTTTACCTCCAGAAATTGAAGCAAACACTCAGCTGACGCCATAGCCCAGTCCCTGGGTTTCATGTTTGGGTGCTTTTGCATAGCAGAGCCCAGGCATTAAAAATTACCCAGTTTCCAACAGAAGCAGTGTTATTTAAGTTGTCCTTTCTTGTACGTGATTTCTAGTCTTGCAGTGAAAAGCCTGACATTCAGTCTTGATTAATAAGAATCTTGTTTACTTCACCCCTGAAGCTTGTCATGGGATGTAGGACCAAGGTGGAGGAGTGGAGGAATGGAGAAAGTTACTGAAGTAGGGTAATGAATTCAAATAAAGCAGTGTGGGTGCTCTGCACACACATTCACACCCCTCCATGTATTCTTTAGAGACTGATGTGACAGGATCATTTGCTGCCAGACAACAGTCTGATACAGATGGAGAGTGTCCATCCTGAGGGCATGAAGCAGCCTTGCAAAGAGAAAGGGAAGCAGGAGACATAAATGGGACTCAGGCTTGAGTACCAATCTGTCAGTGCATGACTAAGGCATAAATATACAAAAGCATTCCTGTTTTTCTCATTGTCTCACAGCTGTAGTTCTCAGTACACAGCAGGTTACAGATTTCTTCAGTGCTGAAAATTAAAATTCTGTTTCTTTCAGCTGGGGAAAGTAGTACACTGGTATATTAGGAAGCAAAAGGCTGATTACTCCTAGGTAAAAGGATTTCATATACATAATCATAATCGTCTACATATACAAATACACATACTTGTACATACAGACACACACATGTATAAAAACAGATAACTGGCCTTCATACATTGGTCATGCTCTTGCTGAGAAATATGCAACCAAATAATTCTAAGTCCTGAGATCTGTAAAAGTAATCATGGCTGTGTCTGTCTAGGAATAACCAGCAGTCACTGTCCCTGGAGTTCAAGGTGCTAAACCTGTTTTCTGGCCCCTGACTTCCAGATCAATCACCTTCACAGGGCTGTGCAGCTCTGAACTGGTACAGACTTGTTTTACCCACCCACATGAGTTCAAAAAAAGTTTGTGAAAGAATAACTTGTCCTTGCAAGCTTGATACCAGCTCAAGACTGGTCTGCTCCACTACCTGCTTGAGGACAGTGCAGAACTTCCAGGCAGTATTATCCCCATGATTTGTGCCTCTAGCACTGGACGAAATGTGCTTTGAATCCTTATGCCTCTTCTGCATGAGATTTGTGCTGCAGGGTCAGCTGGTGGGGCACAGCCCTGGTGATTTTACCTGCGGGCTGCCTTAGCTTCCCTTCAGATCAACCCCCTGAGATATTTTCCCTTCAGATCAACCTCCTGAGGTACTTTCAGAGTGACTGTAAGCCAGCATCCTGAGAGCTGCACATCTTCTGGCTAAAGGACTCAAGCCACTGACAGTGCCAGCACTGCACAGGTGGAAACTGGTGTCCCTATACAGTATCTACAATATCACTGTATGGAGCTGATTAATGAAGACCTTGGGGTGGGTGGGATTCTGCAGCAGATGTGACATCTCCCCCATAGTGAGCATTTCTGCTGGCAGGGGTCTTTTAATTCCTTACCTTTGTGTTGAAAATTAAGCGACCGTATTGCTTCACTGTTACTTATGCATGGAACACCATTTTAACAGAATGTTTTACAGGTCTAAACTATGCCTCAGTTTAAACCAAACATGCAGGAGCAATGGTCTTTTAGTCTACACACACTGTCAGTGCCATGAGGGCAGCTGAACCAGGCTCAGTCTCAGGGCATGATTTGGTTGTCTACCACTTTGTACATTAAGACTTGGAGGTAACGTAGAGGGCTGAATGACACAGAGCCATGGGAAGCATGTGTGCCATATCTCTCATTGCAGCAGAGAGACAGACATGAAAATCCACCCTGGATTTTCATCCATCTGGACAAATCCAGTTGCCATGGGCTTCCTGGGAAGCCACGCTCTGCTGCTCCAGGCCTCCCTGATATTTAACACTCCTCCCATTTAGAAAGCCCTTTGTAGCCAGTTCTGTAAGCAAGCCAGGAGAGCAATGTTTGTCATGGTCATCATAGCCTGTGCAGGGTTACATTCTGCTTAGCTTCTGTTAGCTTTGGATTTCATGTCTGTGCTAAATAAACTCTGCCGATTTTGAAACAGCTGAAATTGCTGACTTACATAAGGGTACATTCATTGTCAAACCTCCTTGCTGATAAATAACTGGCCTGCTGACCTCAAAGGAGATGGGCACGGCAGCAAGAACATTGTTTCCAGTAACAGTGGCTGGAAATTTTCCAGGTGATTTTTTTTTTTCCTTCAGAGAACACTGATCTGATAAAATAAAAAAGCCGATAGAGAAATTACTTGCTCACTGGTCATAGTTTTCAGTGGAAAACTAGCGATGCTTTTCACATAACAGGTCTTTGTTATTTATGTTGTGTTATGTCTCTAGCTAAAAGTTAGTCAATGAAGAACTCAGACCAAAATGTCCTAGACTAATCAAAATAAGGTATAAGGGGCTTTTCCAAACAGTATATTGCATTTAAAGATTTTCTTAACATTTTCAAAATTAAATATATGAAGAACTTTATTTTATAGGACACATCAGCATTTTGACTTTTGATGTTAAGCAAGGCCAAAAAGTAGGACCAGGGTGCTGAAATTTCATCTTTTGTGGAAGTTTTGATTCTGGATTCATTCCAGAGCACATAAAGCATAGAACAAATTATTACCCACAAAGATTTCATAAAGAAGATAAGTAGGGCTTTTTCAGGGCTGAAGGAAGTTGAGGGCAGTGACTCAGGGGTACAAAATGGCTACTTAAAGTCAACAAGCTGTATCTGGTTTCACTATCCAGATGCCAGAGCAATGGGGAAAGTAATTTCTTTTCCTGTAAAAGGAAATTCTTGAGGGACAGGATCTCCCTCTCAGCACAGAGGGTCTTCATTCCAGTAATACCCAGCCATCACAGGGGGACAGAAGTACTTCACAGTTCACCGTCAAACAGATTAGAAGTCTCGTGCTGACCTAGTTTCCTCTTTTCCTTTTTTTTTTTTTTTTTTTTTCTTCTATCCTTTAGTTTCAATATCAGGTTAATTTTTAAAAAATTATTACATTTCATCTGAAACAGAAATTGAAGGTATTTAGGCTCCTACTGCTCAGACCTAGACAAAAAAATTTAGTCTTCCACTCCTACTGTAACACATGGGAAAAGGAGGACTGTTGTCTTTAATCTTTGAAAGATAATCAGAAAATATTTTAGTGTTTAAAAACCTGGGCCACATTTGAATGAATTTGCTTTTGCAGCTATTTTGATATCAACAAAGCTCTGTGGATTTCCTGAAGCTTACCTAGCTCTGGCCGGGTCTATCCAGAACTGGCTTTTTCTTCCTGGTGGTATTTGCTCCAGCTCTGCACCAGAGTGAAAATTGCCCACAGCTTTCAGCCAGCTATCCCTTGGAGCAGCATAGTCTTATCTCTGCATTTGTGGCACAGTTAATCCTCAACCACTCATGAACTGATGAGTTCAATATCTACTTTTACTATGTAAACAGTTAATTTGCCTTTCTCTACTATCATTACCTAGATTGGCGGCATCCAGCTGGCAATAGGCACAATCTGATATTGAAGTAGAACTGAAGCACCATACTATGGTCATCTTAGCCATCCTTTCCCCAATCCTCAACATCCCAGAGCAGGTTGAAGCTGCTGAAGATAGAGCAATATGATACAATGAAGAAAATCCTAGGTGGACTCGAGAGCTAAAAATATAAATGAGAAAAATACCTAGGGCCTATGTGCAGAAGGACTCTACATGTCCAAATTTAGATCTCAGTCTAAGTGCCTGTACTCTAAGAAAGTGTGCCAGGGGGCATGTTTAAGCCCATCATGTTCCTCAGCTCCTGCTCCAGGTATCCCACATGTGCCATATTCCTGGCACAAGGATAGCCAGAAAGTCTGACTCAGAATGCCTAAAAGATGAGTGTTCAAAATTGCCAGCTTCTGGCAATGCTAATTATTTTATACAAGTTTATACTCATAATGAGTCTTAGTATATTCTTGAGACTTCAGGAAATAAAATAGTAAAAAGTTGACATTCCAAACAGTGCTAAAAAATAGGGGTTTTTTTTGTGGTGCTGGTTTGTAGTTTATTTATTCCATTGTAAGCAAGTGACAGAATGGTCAATCAACCTTTTCATGTAAACACAGAAGAAATAACTAGCTGCTTCTGATTTGCAAGGGCTTTTCTTCTGTAATGTGTAACTACGATGTCACTCTCTGAAGACTCCAGAGCTATTTGCAATAACCTTTTCAATGAAGCAGCTGATTGTTAATCTTTGTCTCTGCCTATTCATAAATAAAGACCTTGCCATTCTGCAAGGCAAAGACATGTTGACTCTAAAGATAATCGCCAGGTTAAAAAAATCCAAGACATAGCAACAGAACTCAATACCAGGGGGTTGAATTTATTCATTTTAAAAGTCTTTGTTGTTGCCCTTTTCAGGCTTTAGACATCAAAAGCAAGTTAATTCCTACCTTCATCCACAGATGTGTGAAATGAGTGGCTTTGCACCCACTGAAGACAGGCTCTCATTGCCTTTCACATGTGCTTTCTTTGATCCAGTCCCCAGTTAGCAGTGGATAATAAACACTGGCACTTAAAATTAATAACTCAGTCTGCTGTTCTGGGAAAAGTAAAAGGTCACTAACTGAGTTTCTGTCATTTAAAGGACAAGGATTCTGATGTAACCCCAGTGCTGGAAATATGAAAACTGAAGGCTACACATGAGTTTGCCTCAACAGGGCTGATCTGAGTTGCATCAAGAGCAAGAGAGGCCACCAGTGGACTTTGGCATTTCCAATCCATGTGGAAGATGGTTCATGTCTGATGAGGGTGACGTCCTTGGTACTTCTCTTGCCATGCACCATCATGGCAGGAGACCTCCTGGCACCCCTTGCAGAGCTGCACAGGGTCCAGATCTGGTGAGATGATTTCAGTATGGTTGTGTCTTCACCTTCTTTTTCTCTTTCTCTCTTTATTTCACTTTATCTTTCCCTTCCCTTCCCTTCCCTTCCCTTCCCTTTCCCCCATTTCTCAGCTCCTTTTCCAAGCAGTTCAAACGAGATCTTCAACTTGTACCATGGAGAGCACAAAACTGATTTACACCATGAAATGCTCTGTGATGAAGGCTTGGCCTGTCTGATCTGAAGTGGTGGCTTTGCCACTTTATCTAGGCAAAATCACAAGTACCCTAAAGACACAGTTTCATTCTTAGCTCTCAGCTGCCTGGTTTCAAGCAATTTCTATGCTATTACAGTAATCACTTATTTTTTCTCTTTTAATTCCAGTGTGTCTGCATGAAGCAAACAATAAAACATGGGCAGAAAGAGCTGCAAGATGAGATTAGATAGAGACTTGAACATTTTTCAAATTAACCCTATTGCTTTGTGTCATTTGAGAAGACAGCATGCTTCTTCCTCTCCTGGCTAATGAAAGCAAAGCCTCAGAACTCCCCAGATTTGGAAGGTGTGCTCCACCCCAGCCCTGTTACTTCTGCAATTGTCTGGGATAAGCAGAGCACCCCAGCAGAAGACACCTATGTTCCTTGATAGGGAGAGAGGGCAGACATACCCATAGGCAGATACACCCATCTCCAATGCCCAGCCACAGCATAATACAACATAACTCTCTTCCCCAACCACTTCCCAGACAGGTTTCCACCCAGGAAAGTCAGCACTTTGTCAGCCAAGGCACTGTCCTCAGCCACATACAGTCCCAAATCTTTCAATCCCATAAATCTTCCCACAGATTTTTTTCCAGGACATATGCTATATCAGTATTTAAACTGTACTGATATATTTTTTTTTCTGATTTGCCTGGTGCCTGTATACAGCCTACGGCTTTTAATGGTGCTTCAAGGCTTACATACTGTCAAGAGCACAATGAGCCAGTATCCACGTCACAAGGATTAAACCATCATTCAGGCAGCTGAGGGTGGTAGGTTGGACAGAATGACATCTTGTGAGGACCTTGGGGAGCCTAAGATATTTAACAGGAAAGTGGTGAATACCTTCTGGGAGAAAGAAATTCTAAACGAAAAAGTTAGGTTAATTTTTATTAATTAAATGGGAAAAAGAAAATAGTCTAAGGGTAGGTACATTAATTGCTATCCACAGATTTCTCATCCTCTTTTACAGGGACGCTTTAAGGGTACTTTTTGCTACTATGTGTTTCGTGTCATGCTGTGGCATTACCCTTTGTTAGAGAAACATGGCAGTAGGCTCACTAAATAAGCAAATTAGGATCTAGGACAGATATAATTCCACAGACCAATTTTAAGCTGGCACCTGGGTAAAATTTATTTTTTGCCTATACACAAGACCCAAGCATCTGCATATGCATTTGTCCAAATCTTGTGCATAAGTGAGAGCACTGAACACCGATGCAAGATGTTTCTGACACCATTTTCCTCTGAATAGAGCACAAAGGCCACAATCCATCAGAGCACACAGCTTAATTGTGAGCATGTTAGCAATTCCCACTGCCTTTGCATGGTGTACCTGGACAGATCAGTTGGCTGTGCTTCAGAAAAACCTTTAATAAGTTTTATTTTATTTCAGCAGGACTGCACATGTGATTCATATTAAATCTCTGCCTTAAGTACTTTGCTAGAGTTCTTCACTCCCCAGATGGGCTCCACTTTCTTTTTTCCTTGAACTGGGAATAGGTTCTACAAAAATATTCATAATTTTTAATTATTCATGACTGGCAAGTAGCTAAGAAAAATGAACAAGCTGAAGCTTGGGAAGGGCACAAGGCAACGGGACATAACAACGATGCTCTGAAATGACTGGTATCATTAAACTTCTGACAGGGAGCCCTCACACTGATTGTACCCTGGCTGCTTTTGCCCTCAGGTTTCAGGTCCTCACACACTGCAGTCTGCAAGTACAGGGGAAGAACAATGTGATGTTGGCTTGGAGACAAGGCTTGCAGCATCAGCCATCAGCAGTGAAGGTCCCTGATTCTTCCCTGCAGAAAGCAGCACATTTAGGTGGTGCATAGGCAAAACTTGCCTTTTTAAAATGATCACTGCAGTCCTGCTCTGCACAGCCCTGAGCAGCTCTGAGCCTTCAACCTCACTCCTGGCAGGCCAGCCTGCCAGCTGCAATCCTGGAGTCAGCAAGGTACTGAGAGATGAGGTCTTTTATTACATATATATATATATCTATATATATAGATATATGTATCATCTTCCATTGACTCCATACCCCTATTCAGTGATTGAACATGAGAGGGTAGTTTGCAAGGTCTTTACTAGCAAGCAACACTTTCTTTAAGGCACAGATGTTGGCGTTCGCTTTTCAACACCTCCCTGTCACATTACACACATGGTCTGGGTTTATTTTGAATCAACATGCCATAGCATATATTTTATAGCTGTCCTCAGACCCACTTCCAGGAAAAGACTCTGACTGTGTCACCCCACACACCCAGCAACTCTGCTCCATCTCTCTAAGGCTGCTGTGCCTCAACTCATGCAGGAAATGTATGTTTTGGAAAAGGCTGCCTTCCCTGCTCTTCTTTCTGTGCTGGACCACTGTGAAAACCAGGCCTGGTCCCTGAAAACTCCACTACAGCATATTCACTTACCTCCCTCTTAGTTAGGAAGAGTGTGAAATATTTGATTGATAAATAGTTCTTCATTCAGGTATAGTTCCCACTCTCCCACCCCATCACCTCTCTGAGTTTTCCAAACTCATTGATCTTTATGGCTCTAAGACTCTGCTGTATTTATGACCTTTATTCATATTTGAATTACAAGGAGAACACCCAAGGACTTGTAGAGCCTGTAGATTACATGACTGGGCAAGGAAGGTACTAAGGTGGGATAATACCCATCTCTAGCTTTCTGCACACTTCAGTGTGGCCATCTGCAAGCTTTGGACATTGGCCTCTGGCTGTGCATAGGGTCAAGATTTCAGCTTGTGTTCTGAAGGCAGAAGACATCTAGTCCTAAGGACACACGTCTTAGAAAAGGAGGAGTGAAACGGGAAAAGAGGGTTCCAAATATGTCCTCAGAATTCCTAATTAAAAAAAGTACAGTTCCATGATTGCTAAAAAGTAAGTGAAGGAGAACAAGTGACTTTGTTCTGGTTAATTCAAAGAAACCAGATTAATTTTTGCATCTCTTAGTCATGTTCATGACTGCTTACAGCTGCCATGCTTTTAGAGACGGACAAACTAAAGAAAAGAATCCACAGCAGAATAGAACACACTGAAAAGTAGGATCAGCCCCTTGGCTTGTGTATCCTGAAGCAGCCTACTCATGAGTTATAGATGCTGGACTAACACTCCCAGCACCTCCCATTAAGAACTACAAAGATATCCATGCTCTTGCAAAATCTGAGGCAGCCCATTGATTTCAACTTGGCATTAGATCAGTAGGCAAGTATAAACCATGTGGATAAAGTCATTGGTATCGAGGCAGTGCTCTACACTGATATGGGACTTTTGCTCTTCATTTGTGGCAAACTGTGGTCAATGACACTAGAGAGTGAAAATGTTTCTCACAGTCTGTGTTTGCATCAGCCTTTGGGTCCCTGGCAGCTCCCTGCAATGCTGCTGCTCCAGCTGCCATGTTCTGCCAGCCTGGTGTGGAGTAATGGCAGCCCAAGCATCTGGATTTCTGCCTTCATGCTGGGTTTCAATAGCTCTTTTCCATAAACAGTCTGATCTCTATTTCAACCGTGCACATATATTCTTCTCTGAGACCCATGTTTCCATCTCTGGCTATCCACTGCACCCTTCCTCATACTATATCACAGTTGTTTTCTCCACCATCTGCTGGGAGATGCTTATTTGTCAAATGGACAAGACCTTAAGACATAAAGGAAGAAGCTCATCAACACCACTTTCATCCCACCATGTTTATTGGAAGGGAGACAGGTGCTAGCCAGCCCTGGAGAACTGTGCAGAGGCGGTTTGTTCAAATGCATTTTAAAACAAATGTTTGCCAAGGGTACAGTGCCCTCGTGCCAATGGAAAGAGGCCCACCCTGGAAAGAAACCACATATTTGAGAATGCCACTTCTCCTAGCCAAGAGCAGCCACCTCCCTGGGGTGCTGCAGGTGCAGGGGGACCACACTCAGACCCTGGCTACCACTGGGAGCAGACACAGTGACAAATCACTGCTGGTGTATGTGAGCAGAGAACTGAGAGATGCAATGCTAGGTGGGATGAAGCTGGGCTATATTTTTTTTTCTTTTTTCTTTCTTTTTCTTTTTTTTTTTCTCTTTTTTTTCTTTTCTCTCAGACTCTTCTGGTGCCCCATGCCTGGTGGCCTCCTGCAGCAGTACGGCAAGGCTGAAGGCTCATACAAAGGAACATTTTGGAGGAGTGCAGAATGGTGGCTGTCAGATTGCATCAGCAGAGACCACATGGAGTGCACAGAGCTCATTGGGATGCACCCACTGGCTGATTCACTGCTTTGCCCAGTTGACATCCAGAACTACAGTCATTACAGGCTGACATGGGCTGTATCTATAACACATCTTCAGGAAAAGTTGTCATTTGTGAGCATGAATGTTCTCCATATATCTTTATATTCACCCAAAGCTAAACTGCTTCAGTACAAAGGGATTCTTAGTAGAGACACGAAGGAGGAGGAGATATCTGGGGAAATTTGAGAGCTCTAAAAGTGACATGAATTACCCTTCCAGTCAGCTAGGATAATGTGAGTTTAGGGCGCACACCCGTCCAGAACTTGAAATAAATGCCTTACAGTAACCCAGGCAGAGGGCAGGAAGGTTCCCAGCTCTTGGGTGGGAGAAGGCATGAGTTTCTAGCCCTTATGGTCTCTGTAAATATTGATGGTCTCCATCATTTAGAATGAATCATTTCAGACCCAGAGATGAGATCAATGTTCATTTTCACATTTTATGGTAAGAAGGAAATACTGTGGCGTAAATGTTCCATTTTTTCTTTCTTTCCATCTTTTTCAAATGTTTCCATTTTTTCTTTACCCAGTTCCAAATGGGTAAAGGAAGAATGGAGGGAAGGCAAGAATTTTCTATAGGGGTATTGGTGGTAATTTTCCCATGTTGGAGTTTTGGGGAGCCCACACTGGTAGGAGACCAAGCTGATATTTTGGCAGCAACAAGGATCCAATGCACCATCCCCTGTCCCACACTGTGCCACACAGAGACAGCCATGCCAATGCCCAGCATCATTAGGAAAGGGTCCTCCCCCCATCCTCTCTCCATGCAGCAGTGAGTGCAGGGTGCAGTGCCAGTCCTTCCCCTTCCCCAGCTCTCAAGAAGGCTTCTTCAGTCCTTATTGTTGACAGCTGAATGAAAAAGCTATGCAGTAGGTCTGAGTCACAGAGACGTGATGAAAACAAGCTGGAGAATTTAAAATGCCAGCTGCTCCTCGATGCCAAGTCAAAATTAATCAGGCTCCTTGATCACTATTGTGATTGTTAACAGAGAAGTGTATATATATTAACTTGGTTTCTCCTCTCTATTGTCCAACCTGCCCTGGGGTTGTATAATTTACAGGTAATTAAGTTCAACAAAGATTACTGAAAAACAAAACAGATGCCAACCTAACCCTTTTATTCTTCTGCCAATAAGACTATGGTATAATTTACCATTTATCTTCAGAAATATCTCCTCTAGATTCACACTATAGGAAACTTTAACTATTTCAAAGGGATCCTCCCCATCCACTCACAGGAATTGTATCAAAGTGAAAATCCTTAGGAAAAACACTACTGCCAATAAAAGGCTATTTAAGTTTAATACTCACCCCTTAAGTCTTTACAGAGGTCTAACTACCACAAAAGACAAATAGCAGGATTCCATTTTGAGTTCACAGAAAATTTGCCTACAAAGGACATTAAAGGGAGACACAAGGAATTTTATTCTTTATGGTACTAATCAGCATAATACAGAGTCTGGGCTAATGTGTAGCTCCACACTGTTTTTCAACACCTCACTCCAAAGGCAGTAAAATACAGCATTATCTATGGAGTAAGAGTACCTGGGCATTTGGTGGCTTTCTGCCCACAGACCCAAAAGTTTTCAAAAGTTAGAGAAGTTATTTTCTTAAAAAAAATCTTAATTTAAAACATATTCTTCTCCACTGAAAAAAATATTCTAAACTACCTAAGAAACGTACCCATGAATGTGCTTCTGATTTTAAAGTCAGAGCACGAATTTTTTGTGTGATTTAAAAAAATCGCTGATATTTTCCTTCTGAAAATTTATTTTAAATAATCAAAACAAGGTGCAATAATTTAAAGATAATGAAGTTAGTTCTGATAATTTAAAGTTTGCCACAAGGCATAAACCATGACCACCTTTCCATGTGATGATCCATCTTCTCCTCAGAAGAACATTAAATACCTGTACTTTTAACAGAGCTGTATCTACCTCAAAATCCTGTCTGCCAATGGCTATTGGCAGCTGCTAAGTAACAAGAAAGAACCATTTTAAAATGCTGGGGACCTTACCCACAGTCCAGCTGTGATGATTTCCTGATCCAGAGGTCATGCCCAGGCCATCAGCCGTAATAGCTCTTGATGGAACCTTCTCCCACCTTACTAGCTGTTCTGCATTTTTTTTACCTTTAATGTATCTGGATCATAACACATCCCATGGCAATGACTTATGCTCATGTGCTGAGTGAAAAGGTATTGCCATGCCAGTAATTTCATGGGGTTAGGTTTTTTTTTTTCCTAGTGGTTTAATTGAGTTTTTCTTTTCAAGAGGTGCAAAGATTTTAATTACAGATGTGTTTTAAATATTCTTCCTGTAGTAATCAAGGGTTGAGTGAAATAAATTAGAGTAAGTTCATACAACATGGCCCTCTACAACTTTAAAAAGTAATTTCTTCATTACCTTCACAAAAATTTTTTTATCTAATTTACTTCGTGCACAGAAAGAAGGCTCTTGATCCATCCTTCATGGCTGAATGCAGATACAGACTACCTGTGCTGGAGCAAGCTGTTCCCTCTGTGAACAAAAAGTTTGCTTTTAGGGCCCAAAGTCCATCTCCAAAAAACCATTTTTTCTTTCCACTGCAAACAATTTCAGAAGAATGCCATGAAAATCTGTGGAGTTAGACCAGATTCTGTAAAGGTCAGAATCTGACCTAAATTCCCCCAGGGAGCACATCTCATGTTTAAAAAATGCACTATGTTTACTCTCATTGCCTGCTGCATCTTGCCAGTGGGTGGCACGAAGCCATCATGAGGGTTAGTACCAGGACAAAGGAGCATTTTAAAATGTTCTGAACATAAGTGACTCAGTAGTCAGTTTTCCAGTCCTAATGGTCTGGCTGTTTCAAATTAAATTGCATTATAACAGGGCCCCTCGTCCACATCAGAGGATAAAAGCGTGCAAAATTGAATTGGAAAAATGGAGCCAGTCTGTGTTCCTGCTTGTGAACATGCAGACAAATCAGCAACTCAGAAATCACCAGCTTTTAGTTTATTGGCAATGCATGCAGCTTAAAAATAGCCATGGAAATTTGTACCCAGACTTCCAGCCCCACACACACCTCAAAATCAGCAAACCATTATTTCAGTAACAAGACAGAGCGCAAGTGTTAAATTCGTGATGCAGCTGTTAAGCTGGGGCCAAGAGGCAGTGAAAGGCAAGCACAGAAAGAGGCTTGAATACATTGTCATCCCCAAACATCAAGATCTCATGAGTCCGAATCATGAGGCTGACTTGAAAATTCTCATAAATTCCATGTTTTGTTGTAGAGATTCCAAGCCTTTGGTTTGTATCTTTTGCATCACCATGGGGTCAACAAATGTTTTCTTAGTGAATCTTAGAGCCTGCCTCACATCCAGGGAGGCTTTGGGGAAAAAAATAAACACCAAAAGCTGAAAACATGTCCTGATCTAAATGAGGAATAAGTATCACATCAAAAAAAGGAGAGGCCATGACATATCGAGAGGGCAAAACTGCTAAAAAACTTCCCTATACCCCAGCAAGTGCACTCCTGAGGTTGCAGTGGCTCCATGAGACATGGTATCAGACCATCCCATACATAGTTAAAGGAGGACAGAGATCAGGGTGATGCTCTGCCAGCTTTCACCCCATAGCTCTGAATCGTGGTGATGGAAAGCAGAGATGGCTGGCTTGACTGAACACCATGTGGGCAAGGTCAGTAGCACAGATACACCTAGTATACTCTGCTGCAGCAGAGCTAACAGGACACTGATCTGTTCAAACCCCTCTACTTGAGCTTGAGACCCTGATCTGGCCACAGGGCACTGTTCTATACTGTGTGGAGGTACCACTGGGATGTGGGTGCACTCCAGCCTGGAGAACTTGCAGCAAATAGCTAACCAATGCTTGTGCATTGGATCTGACTGTGTCTCTGGATTTTATTTTTCAGTGTCATGTTCAGTGAAAAGAAACAGCAGGTTTCCTCTGTTCCTCTGCTGAAGGTCCTAAGGCTGAAATGGCAGCCTTGCTGTGACGACAAGGAGAGGAGGGAAACAAAAAAAATTTCCTGTATTTACTTCAGCTTAGTCTGATAGCTTGGACTGCTGCTCTGTCTCCCATCTGGGAAATCACTGCTTTTACAAATAAAGTAATAGTTTGAACAGGAAGATGGACATTCACCAAAGAGGAGAAGGACCTTAAGGATCATATAGTTCCAACCAGAGCAGAGTAAAGGGGGAGAATCACCTCTCTTGATCTGTTGGCAATGCTTCTTTTGGGGCAGCTCAGGATGCAACTTGCCCTCTGGGCAGCAAGTGCACATTGTTAACTCCTGTCCATCTTTTTGTCCATTAGTAACACCAAGTCCCTTTCCACAGGGCTGCTCTCTAACACATCATCTCCCAGCCTCTACTGATAAAGTGGATTGTCCCAACCCAGGTGCAAAACCTTGCAGTTGGCCTCATTGAATCCCGTGAGTTTCACACGGGCCCACTTCTCCAGCTTCTCCAAGTCCCTCTGTATTACATCCCATCCCTCTGGCATGTTAACTGCACAAGTCAGCTTGGTGTAATCTGCAGACTTGCTGAGGGTACACTGGATGCCACTGTCTATGTCATTGATGAAGATATTAAACATCACTGGTCCTAGTACAGACCCTTGAGGGATACCACTTGTCACACATCTCCATCTGGACATTGACATTGACCATTGAGACATGTGACCATCCAGCCAGTTCCTTATCCACAAAACAGTCCACCCATCGAATCCATATCTTTCCAACTTAGAGAGAAGGATGTTGTGGGGGACCATGTCAAAGGCCTTACAGAAGTCCAGATAGATGACCTTCACTGCTCTAGCCTTGTCCACTGATGTAGTCATTCTGTTGTAGAAAGGCACAATGCTGGTAAGGCAGGATTTGCCCTTAGTGAAACCATCTCACTCTTCTGACTGCTTTAGCTTCCCAGCCAAGAAATACATTCTCCTAGCCTCTTTCTTTCCACCTCTTATTTACTCTGCAGTTATCTTTATGCATCTTGAAAAATTTTCTGTGCTCCTTTCTAAATAAAGACAACAGAGAAATTCCCTGTTCCCTGGGAGTCAATGGTCTGAATTTATTCCCTGCCAAACCATTGGTCCCAGGGAGAAGCAACAAAATTCCTGTTGACAGGGGTTCGTATGCCAAAATATTATAAGTTTATCATTGGGTTTGATCTATAAGAAAAGCAAAGGACTGAAATCCTTCTACTTGACAGGGCAGGTGAGAATTTAATCTTTTACAGTAATGTCTTGCATGGAAATAAGTCTTTGGCCACCAAAGTCTTTGGCCTCAAGTCTTTGTCAATAAGTTTTCTTACCAACAGCTGGTAAAGAAGGCATTTTAGCAACCAGAATTTGGTGCACTGAACCAACAGGTAGTTCAAATGTTAGACAAACTGCAGCAGACTAATTGCACTGGAAAAATCAGATGTGGGGACATCAGCATGGAAGGGTCCTTCAGGAGATCAGGACTAGCAGCTGACTCAGACAACCGAGTCATATGAAGATGGGAATAAATGCAGAGATTTGCCAGCTATGTACACCACCTGGATGGCTGATGGTTGAGAAGCCATGGCTCTGGGGCACAGAGCAGTTCTCCTTCACAGCGTACCCCAGGAATCTCATGTTCATCACTCACAAGATGGAAGGCATCAGAAGTAAACATCAGAAGTGCACCACCCACCAGCAGCCCATCTCGCCTGTGCTCTGCTAGACCCTCTGCTTCAGGAACAGCCAGGTCATTGAGCACAGTGGTAAAACCACTGAGGATTTGGGGTCTGGCTTTTTTCAAGAGTCTTGGCAGGCTGTACCCAGGTAGGTCTCAGCCATGACAGAAGACCACGTGGGAGAAGACTACTGAACAAGAGGACAGATCTGACAGATCTGCTTCCACCTGCCTAGTCCTACAGCATCTGAGGAGTCATGTGTAGGCAGGGTGAGGCCAAATGAAGGGGTTGCTCTCCATCTTTTCCCCACTCACTATAGTAGACATAGGGAGAGCACTCCAGCTGCCAGAAATAGTTTCCACAATAATGTGGTGGTCCTAGAAGGAAAAGTTTTTTCTTCTCTAAGGACAACAAATTTACAGTAGTTTGTCGGCTCACGATATGTTGATGCCTTTTTGAATTGCTGTCTTTGAAGTGTCACTTTTTTGGAAGTGGTATCCCATTTTGTCATTGACATAATATTTTTAAACAGGATAGAAAAAGTAGGTCTAGGTCCTCATATACTCTTTATTCCAAATCCCTTCAAATTAACACTCTCCACATGTGTTGCCCAGCATTTTGTGGTCCACATATTCCAGAAGAATTTTCAGAGGCATGTGGCAGGCACTATACAATACTGTATGACCTCTCCTGGAAAGCCTGTGAGCATCTCAAATGGCAGCAGAGAACTCCTGAATATTCAGCCCCAAATGACAGGATGAGGGAGAAAGGAGAAAAAAGGATCAGCTCCTGAGATGTATAAGCTGTAACAAGCAGCCTGAGAGATTCTAATCATAACCCAAAATCTGTGTGCTATTTTTGGGCCACTGGAATTTGGTCCTTTGCATCATCTCTCTTCTTCGATCTGTCTGCAAGGAAATTAAAATGGCTTGCCATTGGCAGATCCTAATCTTCCACATACTGGTGGCAGCCACTCATCTCACAGAAGGGGGATTCTCTGTCACATTTGGGAACCCTTCAGACAGGCAAAAATACAATGCAGTATGATGCTGATGATCAGACCATCTTGTGTATTGCCAGCCACATCCCCTACAGTTACCAATATCCCATCTGGAGACTTTCATTTGAAACAATTCCCTTCTTTACTACAATCTGTCCTGAAGTGGGATTTTCCAGTGTTTTGCCTGTTCAGCAGACTGGCTTATCTTACTCAGTCTGACTATCAGACAGTGCAGTTTACAATAATAACAAGACAGCAGTTAACCCAATTTGACATGTCTTTAGGCCACTGTAAGTGACAAGCTTCTCTAGGAGAGGGAAGACATTTAAACAAGTTGCCCTTGTTTGGTGAGGATGAAATAGAGCTGCAGCTCCTTTGTTGAAGCCTGAATGCCCTGGTGAGGGGTGGGGGTTGTTTGTAAAACCCATTGAGTCATGAAACGTGCAAAGACTCCCTCTCAAGTGGAAAAAAAACCGTTATGATACTATGAGTGACTTTTCCCCTCCCCATCCCCTTTTTTTTTTTTTTAAAATCTGCAAATTGTGCTTCAGATATGAAACAGCAAGATTCCATGGAAAGAATTAGAAAGATATTTTAGTCCAGGAATGGGGTGCTGCATTAGAGGTGAAGAGTTAAATGCACCCTGCAGCAAATGTTCAACCTGTGAAGATTAAAAATCATGCCTTAGTAAGATACTTTCAGGAGTATTACAGAGAATGATTAATGCACAGTCTGTTTAACTATCATAACCCCCCTGCCCATCCCTCCCAAAAAACTTGAGCATCTGCATTTTTTCCTTTAATTTTTATTATCTTGAGATTTCTCTCCCTGTACTGACTTGACTCTAGTTACTCACTAGAGAAAGAGCACAGCTGTCATGCTGATGTTCAGGCAGAACTGCCAATTGCACAGGATCAGTGTGAGCAGAGTGAAGAGGACCAGAGTCAGAATGTACTGCATGATGGAACTGCCTACCTACTTGAGACAAAAGCAAGCTTCAGGGGTCTGCATTTCCTTCATGTACTCTTGTTAGAATATGTGGCAGCAGCAATGGTCACAAAATGGGGAGTTTTATGGCTTCTTGTTGTTCAAACCCAAGTGTGTGTCTGTGTCTTTCCTTAGAGAAAGACTTTCTCTTTTTGGGCAGCAATAGGTAAGCACACAGCAACAGGAATAGTCTAAATGGACCCCACAGACTATGCTACAATGGTTTTTTTTGCTAAGAAAACTTACTCTAGAGCTTCACTGTAGGATGAGATCCTCTCATCTCTCACCACTGTGAGAGTTCCTGTTAGATCAAAATTGCTGCAGAGAGGCTCTGGTGGCCCAAGCCAGGGGAGATCAGTGGGAGATCAGTACCCTGACTGGAGAGCTGGGCACCACACTAATAGAGAGGGTTCTGGAACAAAGGACTTACGCACGTGATGCCACCCCAAAAATGCAGCTTTCCAGACATTTTGTGTCATGTCAATAGTAGAAAGAGTCCTATGGCAAAACACCTTTTTAAGGCACATTTTCTCCAGTTTTCAGTGGCTAAATGGCATATGTTTGTATCCTATGTTTACGTCTGTCTTGAACACTGTCCAGAAGAAGGCAGACCTGAATGTCCCCATTAAAGTCTCACCAGCCCTTCCTGTAGTGGCAGCCAAGTGAGTCCCTTCTTGCCCGGCTGCAGTAGATGTAGCCCACATCCACATAGCTTTGTTTGCCCCAAGCAGCCTGTGCCTTGTTCCATGCAGCTTGGAGGAAACTTTCAGCTACCTGTTCAAAAACCTTTCTGTGCCAACAAAGTGTTGTTTAGCAGGGGGCAGGTGTCATCTCATAAATTTTAGTTTAGTCTCTAAGTTTGCTGGAGCAGACTATGTCCATGTGAAGAGGCAGCACTACCAGGCATTGGACTAGAAACATGAGCACAAATATTAACACACCTTCCTTAGGCATATGTCACTTTTTACACATATAACACCAAAGAGGTTCTTGATCTAATTGATATTAACTTTAAATTTAGCCTTTTGCTTTCTACATCAATACAAAGCCACTGGGCTGTATATTCCATCTACTCAGAGCCATTTAACCCTGCTGGTATCAATGGCAATGTATGGATGTGAATTAGCTGCATAGTGCTCAGTAATAGTCTCAGTATATTTAGATTTAAAGTCTTATTTTTCATGCTGTTAGTGTTTCAGTTTGGAAAAGGACCTTGGTAACTGCTACTGGAGAGTTTCTGATTTATCTAGTTGTAATGTTTAAGGACATGAAAACAAAAAAAAAAAAACGAAAAAAAAAAACACCTCACAGCAATTTGAACAAAATACTCATTACTCTATTGAATTCTAAACCTACTAAATACAGTCTGTTGTTCTGTCCTTGGTCTAGCCAGGACATCTGGTTTCTTGGCATTATGGAACTTAGCACAATGAATCATTTGCCTCCAGTCACTTGCAGTCCTGGTGTGTTATGCTGCCTAAATCTTAGGAAAATTCCACCCTGCCTCCTCCAGATAATCCAGCCATGCTGCACTCCTTGCTTACACAGCAGCAGCAATGGGATCTGCCTAACTCTTTCTCTTTCAGCATAACCCCCCCAAAACTTGTTGTTTACAAAGGCTTCCTTCTTGCCTGCACTAATTGTCACATTCAGCCTCTCTTTTGAAATACCTTCATGGGACTCTTCTTGTCCCTATGGCCATATTAATAAATATATAAATAAATACAATAAATAAAGAAAACAGGTTCTTTGGTCCTCATAGCACACTTTACAAATGCTCTTCTTTGGGACAAAATAAAAAAAAAAAGAGAGAGTGTGGTCCAATTCAAATTGTCCTTTTGGAGCAGCCAAAACACACAGTTATTTAGGGGGCATCAGGCACTGCCTGAACCTTCCTGGGTTTTTAAACCATATAGAGCAATATTTGATGGCATGGCTGGTGCCCATGTTCACAGTTGTTGTTTATCTGGACTTCAGTGAAGCCTTTGACACAGTTTCCCTCAGCATTCCCCTGGAGAAACTGGCTGTTCATGGCAGCCCAATGCTTTGTTTTACCCAGCTCTTGGTTGGGTAAAAACCTGTTTGGATAACTGGGCCCAAAGAGTTGTGGTGTTCCCCAGGGCTCAGTATTGGGAGCAGTTCTCTTTAATACCTTACCAATGAACTGGCCTAGGGGACTGAATGCACCTTCAGTAAGTTTGCAGACAACACCAAGCGGGGTGGGAGTGTGTTCCTTGGGCAGGAAGGCTCTGCAGAGGGACCTGGACAGGCTGGATCAATGGGATTAAGCCAGTTGTATGAGGTCCAAGAAGGGCGAGTGCCAGCTCCTGCACTTGGGTCACAGTAACCCCATGCAATGCTACAGGCTTGGAAAAGAATGTCTGGAAAGCTACCCAGAAGAAAAGGACCTGGGTGTTCTGGTTGACAGATGGCTGAATATAAGCCAGTAGTGTGCCTACATGGCCAAGAAGACCAATAGCATCCTGGCTTGTATCAGGAATAGTGTGGCCAGCAGGACTGTGGAAGTGATTGTCCACCTGTACTTGGCACAGGTGAGGCTGCACCTCAAATACTGTGTTTTGGGCCCCTCAATGCAAGAAGGCCATTGAGGTCCTGGAACATGTCCAAAGAAGGGCAAGAGGGCATGGTCTGAAGTTGTGCCAAGATGAGAGGGCAGGGTCTCAAGTTGTGCCAGGGGAAGTTTAAGTCGGACATTAGAAAGAATTTCTTTACGGAGAGGGTGATCAAACACTGGAATGGGCTGCCCAGGGAAGTGGTGGATTCTCCACCCCTGGAGATATTTAAAAAGAGACTGATGTGGCACTCAGTGCCATGGTCTGGTAACCACAGCGGTAGTGGATCAAGGGTTGGACTTGATGATCTCAGAGGTCCCTTCCAACCCAGCCAGTTCTATGATTCTATGATTCTATGACACTGGTGAAGGGTCTGGAGCACAAGTCTTACAAGGAGCAGCTGAGGAAAGTGAGGTTGTTCATTCTGTAGAAAAGGAGGCTGAGGGGAGAACTTGTTGGCCTCTACAGCTGCCTGAAAGGAGGTTTTAGGCAGTTAGAGGGTTGGTCTCTTTTCCCAGGTAACAAGTGATAAGACAAGAGGAGATGACCTCAAGTTGCATTACAGAAGGTGTAGACTAGATGGTAAGAAAAAAATATTCACTGAAAGAGTATTCAGGCACTGAAACAGTCTACGCAGGGAAGTGTTGGTATCACCACCGCTGGAGGTATTTAAAAGCCTTTAAATACCACATCTTAAAAGGTATTTAAGATGTGTTGTTTAGGGACGTTGTTTAGAGGTGGACTCAGCAGTGCTAGGTTAACAGACCCAATGATCTTAAAGGTCTTTTCCAACCAAAACAAACCTATGATTCTATAAAAGATGTATTTGTTTAAATTATCCAAAGCTCTTCAATGGAATGTCAGTAACAAGATAGAGATCTATGGGTATGGAAAATGCTCTTCTGACAGCTTCATGGGGGCTAGGGATCAGACTGGAGCTTCTAGCACAGTGCCATGGGGCTAAAGAAGGAACATCTGCCTGGCATGGGGGATTGGCATATCTCCTCATGAGAAAACAGAAGTGTAAAGAACAGGCAAAACAGGACGAAAGCAAAGGTCACAGGGATACCTGAGCCCAGTGTAGGATCTTCTGGATCCTTATCTCTGTAAAGTGTAACAGAGGTTTGCAGTTATTCAAGTACAGTCCCAGCCCAGGCTGTACACTTAGTAAAGGCTTCCTTTCCCTTTGCACTTCCCTGCATAGGTCTGGAAGAAGGCCAGGACTGCCCCAGCTGAGGGACACCTATCCCATGCCCCTGCCCAGGAGTCCCCATGAGGACAGAAGGCAAGAGGATGCAGCAAAGGGTAAGTTTGGATCCCAAACCAGCTACATGCATATCCACCCCAGCAAGATAACTGTCTTTATAGGTCTCCCTGCCCCAGATTGTTATCCCAAGCTAAAGCCTACCTGTACCCCAGCTAGAACACTGTAGTTTGGCTTGCAAGTCATCCTAGAAAAACACCAGAGCAGGAGACAAGACTTTCAGAGACAGCACAGCAGGATGGAGGCAATGTCCTGCCAGGAGTGGGGCCATCATGCCCCCTGGGATGGGACTTGTCAGGAGGAGCCCATCCCAAAACAGCTCTGAGGGCTCAGTAAACTCTCCCCCCTGCTGCAGAGGCAATAATTTAGGCTTTCTGTAGCAGAGGTTTTTAGAGATTTTAACTATAAGCTCCTGGGGAGTTCTCAGCTGTATGTTAGGCTGATCACAGGGCAAGATGCTATTTATAATCTACAGTATTAAACCTTAGCCCAGAACAAGGGTAAATGTTATAGCACTGCTTAGGCAGTCTTCTTGTAGCAGCTGGCCGTGGGCTGGTCTGATGAAACCAATTTTCAGGCTTCTGGCATGTATCTAAGGACCAGAAAATAAGGAGAAAAATTGTGGAACAAGAGCTCTTTGCCTGCTTTCTGGCTCTGTTTGCATATTCCTTCCTCACAGATACCAGCAACTTAAAAGTCTAGCTAAAAGACCAGCCTAAACTTCAGGTAAAAATTCTCTACTGCTTTATAAAAGCCAGTTCTCTCATCACTAAAAATATGGGTAATTTGTGCTTTAAAAAGTAATGTGGCAATAATTTCTCTATGCTCAGTTACCCAGTGACCATTCCTTTTCTATGTATTTATTATAGGATTAAAATGTTAGTAGTGGAGGAGAGATAAGAAAAAATAAGTTGCATCCCCAGGGACAAATTCTGCTCTTTCCAATGCTCACAGATGAAGGATAGGAGTGTCTGACCACAGGGACATACCATGTTTTAAAAACTGCCCTGGGTCTTCTGACAGCCCTTGCTTGTTGGGAAAGTATCTTAAGATCCCAGGCAGTTGTATAAGTACTGTGCACTGCATGAGGGAAGATCTCTATTTAAATATTAGGTGCTTCATAGTAAATAGCCAAATAAGCAGTCACATAAACCCACTGTGAATGGTTAGAGCAAAAAAATTACAATTTTGCCTTTGTGCAGAGCAGACCTTCCAAACACACCCCTGGTTTGACAGGGTTTCTTCATTTTTTTTTTTTTTTTTTTTTTTTTTTTTTTTTGTCTTTTACAAAATATCCTTGCATATTTAAACCATGGTGGGACTTGCTGAATTTTTCTATGGCAAGGCATTCATTTGTCCTTTCTCCCAATTAAAGTTTATAGAAAGCACGTGTAAGTCCTGCTTTTGTACCAGAAAAAAATGTCCTAATAATTCCTTGCTTGGTCAGCTCCCTTCCTCCAAGTGAAGTGTGCTTAGTGCTTAGCCACTGCCCTGCCCTAGGCTGTGGACATCAGGGAGCTAATTTCATACACAGTTTCCCATTTAAACTAAAAAGCTTTATGCACTACCTAGTTTTCCAAAGGCTGTTTTTCTAGGAAGTTTTATGCAGGAGCAAAGGCTTGGAAAAAACCCTCTGTCCTGCAGAATCTCTTCCACCAAGTGGCCATGATACTGTAGAAGCTCTTTCAGAAACCAAGGGGCATTGAGCCCATATTACTGCCAAGGGGCTACTGCAGACCAGCATGACTTGGAAGCTGGAAATTAAGGGGTTAAAGAAAAGAAGGGAGGGGATGAGGGGGAGGGGGGAAGTAGTGCGGCATTGTTACTACTTAAAGCAACCTAGCATTCCCAGCCAGCTTCCCGGAGTGTCCATTTTTAATTCTCTCAGCTCAATAGGATATTGTGAAGAGATTAGCCCAAATGCTTAACCTCAATTCTGGGTACTGCAAATTGCTTCTAGAAGGAGGGGAAATCGATGTTTCAGGCAAGACTTTCTCTAGCAGTCTGATTTTTCTGACAAAGCACTGACAAATTTCCTATTTCCCCCAGTGCCATGGGGCACTTCCTCTCTCACCTCTCTAAGCCTCTGAATGGCCAAAATTGCTCAAAAACCTTTCTGATCCATGGCCTTTTCTTTCATCTGATACCCCCTCAGTTCTGTGGACAGCATCTATCAGATCAATTGACAATTAACTTGAGATGGACTGAACTCTTCTCATATTTAATCCTTTGATAATTGTCTATCATCTTCAGTGAAACACGTGATTACTTACCGATACAATACATACTAAGAGAGTAACCCCTTTTTCAGCACAAATATGTTAAATCTCATAGTCTCCAAACATCCATACCAAACAGCCACCCCTCAGATGAAATATTTCACCACAAGTAGTACCAAGCCCTGGGATCTTCTATTTTCTGGTTGCTTGCTCAGATATTAATTGGCAAAGGACTTCACTCTTTGCCCCATGGTAAGTTTTTCGCTTCCACGTACAGGATCTTTCCAAAAGCCTGCTGGGGAGCTGCACAAAGGAAAGAGCTTTAGCTCACCTCTTCTAGCAAACTCCAAGAGCTTTCTGCTTCATAGAGGGAGTGTTGTTTTGCTGGTGTGTGTTCAGCTGCATGAAGCATAATGCAAGTGAGGGTTCTCCCTAGACAGGCTGTGCCAGTCCACGGCATTGCCTGCTGTTCCCCACTGCCTCAGGGGTGGCCCTCTGCCCTCTCCTTGGAAGAAACCCATGCACCAGATCCTCATTTACAAGAACATAGCTTGACAGGGTGCTGTCAGAATAAAAGGAATCAGAAATAATTTACAGCAGTTCTGGGGTCTTGTAACAAAGTAGAATCAGTGAATAAGAGAATTTGTATTTCTCACTTTCAATGTATCATCCATTTCACTTATTTTGGGGCTGCTGAATGAGTAATGTCTTGTCCCAGCGGAAGCCTCTGGAGAAATCTGGAGGATCTGCCACCCACTGAATTTTTCAGGTAACTCTGCAATTCATCAGCTGGTATCAGTCATCTGAACTCCTATGAAAGAGCCCTGAAAGATGACTTTTTGTATTGCCTTCCTCATTTCACCATGATTCAGCTCCCTTCTTCTCTACACTTCTTAAATGCTCTTCTTGGCAATGCCACCTCTTGCTCCTGAGAGTGTGAAGCTCTTATTTACCCTAACATCTCTGGCTTTGTAACACTCATATCCTTTGACCTTTCCATTTCATCTTTATGCCTAATGTGGCAATGTCTGCTACATTCCAAGTACTTCTTATCCTAGGATGGGTTTTTCTTTTTTTTCTCATGAAGAAAACTAGGGGGAAGAGAGAGGTTCAGGCCTTAATAAAACTTTGTATAGCTTCTTGTTCATGAAAATTTTTGCTTCTTTTTCCACTGCCTAGGTTGTAGGCAGGGCAGCTGTGAGGGAAAAGAAAGCCACAGTGAAAGACAATGACAAAGTATCTGGTTTCATGGGAAATGTCCAGTCTGAGGAAGAAGAGGAGAGAGGCTGAGCTCCAAAGGAAGAGACACAAAGCCAGGTAACCAGTGTGCATGCACACTGCATGCTTTGGTCCTCCTTATGGGAGAGAAAAGCAAAGCAATGCAGTTCTCACATTCCCAACACAGAATGAGCTGCTCTTGGAGTGCCAGCCGTAGGACAGAAGGGCTGGTGCAGAAACAGAAGCACTGTATAAATTAGGGCAATTCAAAGCCCAGAGATCATCAGGACAAGCAAAGGAATTAACCTTGATTATTAATTGAGACTAGAAACAAAATGTCAAAACCAAGGACATACAGTCCCCACTTGGGGCTGCAGATTTTCCAGCTGACTGTAAAAGCAAAGAAAATATGGTGCAATCCCAGGCCTCCAGATGGAAAATGGGGTTAATCCACTAGAAAAAAAAAAAAACCAACAAAACAGTACATGAGTATCCAAAATCAGGAAATGGAGAAATCAGATTTCTCCTATCCAATCAGAACAGAGAATAAAAGATACAGAATTAATATCTGAAGCCTCACACAGCCTGTTTCAGACACATGGCACTTGGAGCATTTTGTTGCTGGTTTCCATCAACTTTAGTACTCTAATCTTTTAGTGAAACAGAGGGTTGTTGCAAAGGTACTGCAGCTCTCTTATCCAGTTGATTATAGTATCCTGTTATAAGATGGCAGCTGCATCACCAACTGCTACTGATCCTGTCCACAGGCACCAAGGCCATATTCTGCTGGAGATTTCTGTTTCTGGCAGCATCCCCATGCCCCTGTCCCCTCGTCCTTCCAGCTCTGCCTGGCTTCCTCGCTGCACAAAGGTTCTAACATGAGGCAAGGCGATGCATCAGCAGCACAGGAATCAGGTTAGTGCCCATGGAAAGACATCGAAAACCTGCACAGGGGGGTTTAGACCAAGGGCAGCTGTTATGTTAGGTAGTATGACAGCTTGAGGGAGCAATAGAGAGCAAATTATAGGTGGCTTTTTTTTTCCTTGAAATAATAATAAAAATTTTAAAAAATGGGCAAGTGGGCCAATTTCTTAATAGCTCGTGTGCACACACAAGTAGTTTTATGTGTGGTGTAATGGGATGCCTTTGCAAGAGAACTGAGAGCAAAAATTAATCTGCTTTGATGGTAAAACTACAAGTCTATTAACAACAAAACTGCATAGAAAAAAGAAATCAGGTCATTGTCATAAAATGCTGGCTTGTGCTATTACTTGGATGGAAGATCACCAAAATAAAAGTGAGTTGTTCCCGAAAATAGTTTCGGTGATTTAGTACATAGTTTTCTTCCAAGTCAATACCAAAATCCGCTCCAGCAAATGATGAGAAAGAGCTGTGCTGTTAGAGGCTCTGTAAAAGCAAATGCTCTTTAAAAGGTCCCATGGCACCTTAAGCAAGAGTAGGGAATATTAATCAAGGTGTCCAGAACAAAATCTGTACCTTGGCTATTATGGTCAGAAGATGCTTATAGTTCCCTGCAGCTTGGCATCTTTATTTTCTTTCCTGAAATACTGGGTGCCATTGCTGTGCTCTGTTCAGCACTTTCCTAGATATCACCCCATAAGTGGCTGCATTCATTAGTGACAGAAAGCACATTAGAGTATACCTTCCCAATACTCAGGAGTGACACATGCAGATATTTCAAGTGCTACTTTTATCCCACAAGACTGTGGACACTTAGGTCAACTTGAAAGCTAGTTTCCTGAGCTTTATCAAGTTTATGCAAAATGCTATTGGAGTTCAATCCACATTTATCTTTGTAAAATGTCTCAGCTCCTAACTCAGCAAAGCACTTCAAACAGGTTAATGATTGCACTGATTTTAACCCACAAGTAAAATTAAGGTTGTTTCATTAATTAGATGCATCAGCACTTTACTTCTCTGAGATGCAACTAAGTGTGCTTCAGAGGAGTGAGCCAATGGAATCTTTAAATGACTCATGGCAGTCTGAGTAAACTCTGAAAACTACGTTTGTCCCATTTATTTATTAAAGACATGCAAAAAAATTCCCAGCCTCAGCATGGTGAGTGCATGATTTGACTGTAGCAATGCCAAAATTTTGCTCTAGCATTCAAGTTCCAGTGTGCCTGGGCGTTCCACCTTGATTTGTAATATTGCCTGCGCAATCATTTATTCCAAATGCAGAGGATGAAAACTGAGTTTTGTTGCCCACCTTTACCCAGGTTTATGTTAGAAGTTGTTGCCTATTGAAATAGTACATTGCCTGTGAAAGTACTTTCACTGCCTGTGAAAGAAACAAACACATTTTTTTGTTCTGTATCATTGTCCCAGGCTCTCTTTAACATCACCTTGAAGGGTAATAAGGAACCCTGTGATACCCCACAAGACCTAGAGCTTGCAGCAGCAAGGTTGTACCAGCTGTAAGGCTGAAAGAGGCTCCTGCCTACAGAATCAGCCTGGGATAGTGGTTTAGGAGGAGACAGCATTTTATCTTTCCCCCAAGACTGATCACTACCTGGTTGGTGAAGGTACACTGAGCTCTGCAGTCTCAGTGATGCTTGCCTTAACTGTTTGCCTTACCAGGCTCCCAGCAGGCCTTCCCATGCTTCCTCTGCTGCTGTACTCAATCTTCACAAGGATACCCTATAAAGCTCACCTATTATCCTGCTTTTAATTGTCAGTAAAATTCTCCTTTCCTAAAGGAAAACTGAGCTCATGGGGCAATGCAATCCTGTTCAGTGCCTGGATTTGGGTACTATCAGAGCACCTGTGCCTGTAATGTCCCACAGCTGAGAGGAAAGCCAGGACTGCCTCTGCACTGAGCTGGCCAGCCCCCCTGACCTGGGAGGGTGAATTGCCTCAGCTCATCTGATGCTGCGAAGAGGCAGAAGAAGGACACATGACAACTCTCCCACTCTGATGTGAAGCTCTTGCTTGCAAATTCTGCAATAATGTGTATGCCCTGTGCCAAGCCACCTTGCTTTACAGACACTGAATCACTAACACAGGGCTTCAAACAGCCAAGAACTAGTTGCAGGAAGACAAGATGTTTGGTTTCCAGACAACTCCTTGTGAGTGCTACAGCTGTGAAGAACACCAGGAAAGTCACAGCAACTGGGAACACTGACACTCACCTGTACCAGGTGGGTTCTCTGTGAATGTGGTCACAGCAACCCCTTGGTTCTGCTGCAGCTGTGGCCTGGAAGAGCCACCAGAAACTCTGCTTTCCTCCTGGGGAAGCAGAGTTGCTCCCCACCCCTGTGGCAAATGGACACTCTCAAGCATATAAAGCTGCAAGATCCTCAGCCTCATTCTTTACCCCAAACACATCTCCACAGCATGGGGGAACACACAGTGATGCTTAGAGCTGGTCTGAAGCACAGGTGCCAGCTGCCACCAGGGAATACATTTGTTATCTGCCCTGTATCAGCCTCCAAGGAGCAGGGGGTAGGGTGCTAGGAAGGGAGAAATAGAAAGTGAAGTTTGGCTATGCACCAAATTAATTGCAGTAAAAACAACAAAATTACCATCTGTACGGCAACCACTCTATGGCCCCAAAGCTGTAATCACACTGCTGTTGTTAAAAAGAGGACTTAAATGAAAGATCAGTTCCAGATTTATCACTAGGGAATTAAGTGTGTTCCTTAGCTAAAATGGCTTATGAGGTCATCAAGGCTAATGCCATATTCTCACTTTTTGTCTTTCTTAAAGAGATGATTTATTGAAAAAGAAAAGTGGCTAACGAGAAGAATTTTATGTAAATATGACTGTGCATTTTTCCTGACAGAGAAATAAAATGAACCTCTGTTCCCTTAGTCCTTGCACTACAGGGTTGCTGGTGTCCTCCCCTGTATCGTTAAACAAAAATTACAGGAGGGATCTGATCACCTCACGCTTGTGCTGGAAATAGCCCAGCTGGGACTACACGGGCAGTATGCTTCAGGCCAAATGGAGGTCAAGCTTCTTAGAAGATCAGATGAAAGCACATTTTATGTTTCCTGGTTGCTGTTAGCTTTCCTAATATTCCAAGTTGAATTCCCCTTCCTGCTGCAATTCCCACCTTTTAGTACCTGGGTATTGCTATTGCTGTTATTTTTGAAAAGAGAGCCCCACCGGTTGCATAGCCTGACTTTTGTATTGTTTAAAAAAGAATACAAGGTATGATGTAACCAACAACTGAAACCCACCTGCAATAGGTAGGCCATTTAGCAGGGTGATTATACCCCTCCAGCTGCACACAGACACCTCATTCTTACCAAGTGAAGTAACTGATTACACACACGGGTCAGGTGAATGATTATCACAGAGATTTCATCGTCAGTAAAAAAAAAAACAACAGGGCTATAGAGGGACAGGGGGCCTTGGTGCAGTGTGGTATAGGGAGGACCAGGCTTCTCAGCACGTTCCTTGTTGTCCCAGCTTCATCTCTGCAAGGCTGGGAAACAGTGCTGGAAAACCAAATGCCTGGCAGTGCCTGCTCTGGCGCATCGCTTTTGAAAGCCTGATTTGCACAGTGTAGCAGCAACAAATTCTGGAAAAAGTTTATCCACCACTGAAAGGAGTATGTCTCAAAACCTGACTGACTCCCTGCCTTGTTAAACTAAAGCTGATTAGGGGGCTACTGAGGCAAGGGCCACAAACACTCCTTGATTCCGTTTTCACTGGCTTCTCTTTGCGCAGATCTTTTTGGATTTTTGTTTTAGTTTTTTTAAAATTGCTGTGCTGTCAAAGGAAAAATAGTGGGAGCAGGATGCCTAGTGAGAAAGCGTTGTCCTGCTGATAGTCTGTCAAGCAGATGTTTTTCTTGCCTGGCTGCACAAAGTGCTGTAGCATTTCGGACTGAGCAGCCCCACGTATTTAGGGCAGGAGCAGGGAGCAGCTGCCTTCTCAGAGGCAAGTTAGTGCAAACTCAGTGGCATCTAACTCCCTTGCAGTAACAGTTTCTTGCTAAACCATCAAGCACGCAAAATGTAATCCACATGAAATTCCTCTCAGGAGCTACAAAGACAGTGGGAAAGGCCATGAAAAAATCTTTCTGCAGTGGATTTCAGAGGGCAACAGTGCCCACACATTTCTTGTAGACAGAGTTAAAGGAAGGATTTCCTCTGAGCATAAAATATATCCCCCTGAGAACCAGATAAGCTTGACATTTGTGCTCACAGCCTGAGAGGTGATAGGAACGACTGCTCTGTGGAAGGGCTCTTCAGCTTTGACTGGTTACCTGCTACACCCTGATGCATTGAAAGCTATCTCACTTTGTACCAAGTCAAAAATTCTGTTATCCCAGAATTTGAAGCTCTTCCAAGTCATGTTTTCTGTCAGAGAGAGGTTAAACAAACAAACTAAACCATGGGGAGAGCCTGGCAATTTGTGCAGAGGCAGCAGCAGTCTGGTTTAGAAGATATTCCATGCCAGCCATGCCATTTCATCCCTGCTCATGCTACCAAAATCCATCCCACTTCCTTCCTACATGTTTGCATGTGATGCCCTGGTATGCACCTGTTCGAACCAGCCACCACAGACCTGACCCTCAACTTCTGACATGCAGAAAGTAATTGTACATCAATTATCATTGATGTACTCGCCTTCGAAGTTAGACACCTTGTGAGAATATTTCCCTTCTGACTTCCCCATCTCCAAAGAGAAGGGGTTTCTCAGTGAGGTTTATACCACAGCCCCATCAGGAGTCATTACAGAAGGTGAAGTTTGCAAGTGAGGGTGAGGACTTTATAAGAAGAGTTAAAAAACACTTCTGTCTTAACACTGGCCCTACCCATCTGAGTTTGTTAGTGGAAATGCCCTTGATGTGTATCTCACACACAACTCTCTGATGTCTTGCATGATGGGCAATGTTTGCCCCCCTTTTTTAGGTGTTTATGGTAGGATATGTGTTTTGCTTAGATGTGGAACAGCAAAATATCACTTACATGATACTGCAGTCCAAACTTCATACAGTGAACTGGCTGTTATGTGACCTTTAGACTTAATGCCTGAAATTAACAAAAAAAGAAAAGAAAAAAAAAAAAAAAAAAAAAACAGGAGAAAAAGAAAAAAAAAGAAAAAGAAAAAAAGGTTGTGAAATGGTACAGTGGTACTGGCACTCCATCTTTGCAGTGAAAGAGGAATATGGCCATAAAATCAGTTTGTTCTTGTTCAAAACTTATGAAAATACTCTGAAAAGCCTGCTGAGGAAAGATAGACTCATGAGGGTTGAATTCTTCAAAGAGTGTAGACCAGGAAGCATAGCTACCTGTGAATGTAATTTGAGTGATCATCTCTGTGAGGGCCACATTGTGGAACGCAGGACCTAAGTTATGTCCATGTTTGTACATACTTCAACAGCAAGCTTAAATCACATCTTCATCCTCTAAGTATCAAGTGTAAGTTCAGAGTCCCAGTGCACTCACATAGACACCTCACCATGGGCACTGGTTCTTAAAGTAAACAAAAGAGAGAAGTTGGACCAAAAGGGTGTTCTTCTCATGCTCATACTTAGCACAGAGGCTTTCCATCCAAAGATCTTTCATCAGAGACTATAATCATCTCCCCTGAAAAAGATGTAGTAGAATACAAATACATCCAAACTTTGCTAAACCCCAGGATTAGGAGTGTGATTTGTGTGGAAGTGACAAATCTCAGAAGCATGCCAGGATTTAATAGAAACAACTAGAATCAGTTAGCTAAACACGTTCTTTCAGACCCTTGGCAAACTACTCTGCCTTAATGCACAGAGAGAAGTACATTAGAGAATCAAAAAGGGTGTATTACAGTCTCAGAAGCTGGAGCTGGTTATAAGTCTGTTAGCATAACAAAAAAGAATGTACCAGGGTTGAAGAGCTGCCAAGGGCAGAGATGGTAATTGCAGTTGCAGGAAGAGCAAACAGAGCTCCTGCAGGGGCTGGTGGCAAGCAAGCACAGTGAAAGCCAGCAAGGGCTTCCAAGGGCTTTGGGGAAAATGGAAAACTCTTGTCCTTTCTGGTCTGATCCTGTGCAGTTCTGCAGAAGGACAAAAGACCTCATTCAGCATTGACCAGAGGAAAGGATCCTGTGCTTCCAAAGGACTGGCTGTGCAAGAAGGAAACAAGGAGTAAAGCAGGTACCTGAATCTGTCTAGAAGCTACCAGTGGAGCAGCACATCAGAGGATCTGTCAGAGAATTTTCCTATCCCTGTTAGCTCATGACAGAGAAATAAAGGCCAGTGTATGTTTCCTGGCCAGTAGCTATGAGTCCCCACCTACACATCCACCAGTGAGACCCTCAAGATTGAGCCAAGTGACTGTAGGATGGTGAGGGAAAGGCCACCCCTTTGTTCAGAAGACCAGCACATTTGTTCAGTTGATTCATTAAATGGGAAGAGCACAGTGAAAAGTGGTTCAGCTCAGAAGAGTGGACAAAATTATGTGAACAGATTCAGAAATAAAGCTGAAGAGCAGGAGAGCACAGAAAAAGGCATTGCTCACAGGCAGATGCCTACCCTTCAGAGACTATCATTTGGGGCTACCAGCATCTATTTGTGCCCTTCAATGAATAATTTCATTTATTTCAGGACAAAATGGCTTGTTCAACCAAACAAATTTTTGGTTCAAAATTGGAAAAACTACTCCTGGATTCTTGCTTTACTTTTTTTAATGAAGAAAAAATTGAAATCACACTTTCAAAAATCCTCTCTCCCTACTCAGTAGTAGCCCTTTGGATAGAAGTATTTGCTGAATATGACCTGAATTTATCAAATGTTTTGTCTTAACTACAGATGAGCATTTTTGAACAGTTTATGACTGAAGAGCAGAAACAACAGCGCACTTTAACTCCTCATTAAATTTGTGCAAGATCTGGATACATTTCCCTCAGCAGGCCAAGTCTGGTGCTACATCCCTCCAGGAGCTCAGGCAGCCCTCAGCAGCTAAGGAAGGCAGAATCGTGCTGCGGCATCTCTGTGCAGATTTGCACTCTGTCCACAGCCCTCACCCTCCGTGAACACCTCCTGCAGGCAGAGCACCCAAGGAGAGCCTGTGGGAAGTAATGTCTGAGCAGGAGCTAAAGTGCATAGCCTCAGGCTGCACGCTTTGCTTGCAGACAATAGCAGAGGTTTGTCTGCATGTCTGCAGCAGGAATAGTACAAAAACGAGAGAGAAGGCAGCAATCAAGTTTTTGGCCTGAGTGAAAGACAAGGGAGAAATTTAGAGATCAAGAATTTTTTGAAAAGTTGTTATCAGAAAGGCTGTCCCCTTCTGCTTGCTTCCAGACTTCCACCTGAGATGAGGGCAGCAGCACCGTGGTAAACAGCAACAGTTCAACAACACCTGACTCGGTTGCCTGTTTTCTCTAAGAGAAAATCACATATGTGGAGACCCTTTGGCCACCCATCTGGGTCACGCAGCAATAACAAGGCAATGGGAATGGATGTCTCGTGATGTTATTTATTGAGCTACACATGCCAAGTAGTGCAAAGAGGCTTACACACTCAGGTCAGTTGTGTTGTTATTGCAGCTTGTAACACTCAAACAGCTCCCTGTGCACCACTTCAGAAGTTACCTGGCCCTGCCACATGACCTCGGAGCAAGGGAGCCAAGGCTTTTAACAATATCCATTTTTCCTCTGTTTCACAGGTCAGTGCTTGTTATAAACTGCCTGTGTTCCCTTGAAAGATTTATTGTGAGAGGCAGCAGAGAAAATACTACATTTGTGCAAAAGTAACAACAAGAACATTGCTTCTGATTAAGAGGCCATGTGATGTAGGTGCAGAAAAATTTCCTTGCTTCAAGACATACTTTTTTTTTTAATGCAGGATCAGAGTCCCATAGTTCCTTGCAGCATTTCAATGGCACATACATAGAAAATGGTTTATTCACTCACTGAACAAGCAAGACTGGGAGGCTGACTGCACTAATTCCAGGCAGTTTTTCGCCAGTGCAAACTTGTGAACTGTTAGCAGTCAAATACTCTTCAGATTTATTCAAGCTAGAGAGCTACTACCTACCCGTTCAGGTCATATTTCTCCTTCTGTTCCTCTTAAAATCATGAGGTTCCGCAGGCCCAAGTTGCTAGTGTGTTTAGTTTATTTTAACATAGCAAGCCTGCATCTGTTAAGAACTTTTTGGGCTGTCTGGCTGTGAACTTCAGAGTTACACTTCTTATGTGTTGCTCGTTGTTTCTAGTCAATGTAGGTCAAAACTCAAACTGTGTTTCTTCCACCTCTTGGAGCAGAAGTGTTCTAATGCAGACCTCTTCCAGTACAAACAATGCAGCAGTAACGGGGGGAAAATGTACTGCTATAAATACTTTATTTCTGCCATTGATAATTTACTGCTCACTTAGTTAATCCCTATAAAAAAGCACAGCTGAACACCTTTAATATGCATGCATACAGATGACTAATTAAATACACAGTTCAATGGCTTGACCTGGCACAATTCTGACCATAAAAATCATGAAAGACATAGAGCTTGCAGCTCCCTCAAGGCAAAGTCTCCCAATGAATAATTCTGGTGTTGCAGTGGCTTGGGGCAGTCTGGGATGAACAAAGTACTCACAAGCCAGGGGGACAGCCAGCACCTCAAGAATTGGCTGCCTGACTCCAGCTCTCAGTCTGTGGCTGGCAGCTTGTTCTGTGTTGTGGAGACTTGGGAAGCAGGAGAGAGGAGGCACAGGGAATGGGACAAAAGTTACAAGAAATAAGACACAAGTATTAATTAATCTTTTGTAAAAGCTTCTGTTGAGCTCAAGTCTTTGATACAATCACAGGTGCAGCAGGGATCAGTCAGCACCACAAATACACTTCACTCCTAACCCTCTGGTCCCAGCAGGACTCATGGCCAGGCCAAGAGCACGATGTGACCAGGACAGAGGCGTCACAGCTGGACCTTGACAGCACCTAGCATCACCTTTGAAGGCTAAGCTCTGGGCCTTCCCAGGAGGAAACTTCAGTCTGGCTTGCACTGTTTGAATAACTACGTTCTGGTGACAAGAAGGAAAGTTTCATTAAACCAGGAGCGCCCTTGGAAAGATGTTGGTCTGTGCTTCCATTGAAAAGTTTTTCTTCAGTTTCCATCCTGAAGAGTCTGCTGCTCACCTTCATGTTCACTGCTTCTGCCTTTGTGTGCAATAGGCTGAATGTAGTAGGCACCTTGTTGTTACTAAGTGCAGTTTAGCCTCAGAAATTGCTGTACTTCCACTTACTTAAAGAGGCTTTATTCTTCAATGAAATTACTACTTCAACAGAAGCAATTAAAAAGCTTTGCCATTGTAGCAAGGCACCTGCTTCAATCAAAACTTCATTTAGCTTATCGTTCTGCTTGACTTTCTGGAGTAATTTTTGAATGGGGAAGGGTTTTTGTTCTGGTAAGAACATTTCTCTTTGAGAAATAACAGTACAAATTAGAAATGTTCTTATTTCATACAGTTTGTAAAACTGAGCGACCATGAAATGTGTGACTTTTCTCTGACGACAGCAAGGTCAGGCTATCTCATTTTTGCCCACTAATTACCAGGGAAAAAGAAGTATGACAGATGTAAAAATGCTACTAAACAAAAGAGATTCTGAACTATGCCATGTCTGCAAGGGTGGTAATAGCACTAATAGACCCCAAGCCAAATATCTTAACAAAACTATTGTAGCTGTAGCCTGTATAAAGCATGGGCACCCAGGGGGAAACAAAGGCAAATGGAAGTCTAATTTATTTTTACTGAACTCAGCATGAAGTATTGTTTTGATTTCATTTTTTATTTTGCAAATAATTGGACCAATGAATGAAGCATTGGCTGGAGGTTTGACTGACAGCATCTTGCTGGGTTTCTTTGTAAACAGAAACATAGGGAAATAGGAATACGTGTCTGATTGCACACGTTCCTGTGTATTCACCTCCTGGCAAGGCTCAGGTGGTGAAGACGTGGGTGGATTTGGTGGCCACCACCACCCATCCCACGTCTCAGTTACTGATGAAGACACACAGTGCGGACATACCCCTAGTACTGCTCCACTGCAAGGAATGGCAGACTCTGACTTTAGTGGGGATCTGGCAGATAGAACTTCCCTACATAGCTCTGAATCAGAAATATGCCTCTGCATTTGAAGCTCTGTAAACTTTGATCCTTGGTGGTATTATCTGCTGAACCACTGGCCATATGAGCAACTTGCTCAAGGAGTGTCTCTGAGATGTTTAGCAGCTATGTGTCAGGTGAGGACAGCCCACAGCAGCACCTTCCCTGCACATGGGCAGAGCACCAGGATGTGCAGCTGCAGAGCCACTTCAGGCTGAAAGCAGTGTGTCTATTACAGACCACTTTCATGCAGCATTTTGAGTCACACCCTGAAGTGTGCTGACATTCAATATAAAGCATGTGGAGTCTTTATGCTTGTATGTGTCTGCCTTTGTTACAAGCATCCACTTGTTCCTTTACACGGAAAACTCTGTCCTTGATATTTGAGTACTGCACAGGCAAAACGCTCCTACCAGTTTTATTACTGCTCTGATAAATCCAGACTTTTTTCTAAATGTACTTAGTCTGTTCTAGAAACATAATAAAAGATGCATCACAGAAAATATTTATCTCTGAAACAGCCCAGGCTAGTGTGTATAAAAGAAAAAAATAAAAGAAGGAGGGGAAAAAAAAGCTTTCACCAAACTTACATGAGTCCATGGACTCACCAGAAGGCAGTGATTTGGAGCTGACATTGATCATCTTCTAGCTCAATACTCAATTCTGAGTTATAAGCAGGAATTAATGACCCCATGAGAGGATTTCCCTAGGCACAAGAAGGCCCAGAACGAGAGCTGCAGAAGAACCCAGTGTCTGCAGGTAAAAACCATCCTCTGCAACTTTCCAAATAAGATAAAGATTTTACTGACTAACCAGGGAACAGGAGCAACATCTCATCAATTATATGGTCAGCCAGAGCTACATACCACATTGCAATGGTTTGCCCCACTAAAGACCAGAGGGTGCAAAACCCTGTGATTCACTGGTTTGGTAGCCATCCTTCCTTTCATCAGAGTGGTTGAAAATATGTAAATAAATTAATAATATTCTTGGGGATGTTCACAAGCTGTTGAAGAAGAGCAGTCAGTAAATATTTGCAGGAGCATTTTCCACCAAAAGCGGCCTCTGTTTATTTTCTGAATTGTCTGAATTGTAAATTAATTGAGCATTTGTGGGTAGTAGCTGATATTTCATGAATGCAAACAGACTATATGTGATGCTCATGATCTGATCAGGAAGCTGACACAGTGCCCTGCTGCTGAAATGGGAAGAAAGGAAGAAAGCTATTTATACTTACCTTTCTTTGGGGACCCTTCCTGCTTGTGTCTGTTTGCATGTATGGTTCATAAAAGGTGAAGCACAAACAACTGCACAAAAAACTGACTTCACTGGGGATAGTCTGCAAACACAACTTAGACTGCATTTTTAAAATAAGTTGTGTCTACTTCAACTGTGAAGAGTGGTCTGACTCTAATAATAACCGGCCAACAGAGATCAAGTAGCAAGTATCGTGTTCGGTCCTGAATCCAATCTAAAAATAATACACTGGAAGTCCTTTGGGTGTAAACTGCAATATACTCAAAGGAATCTAAATTGCCTCATGGACAATCTGGGAATGGAAAATGAGATAAAATGTGATGAATAAGTTACTCACTGTGAGTTGTACCCTTTGCTCTTAACTTAGACAAACAAGATGCTTCTTAGGGAAATCCCTTTTTAAATAGATAAGGTAGACTTACATAATAGAAAAAAGGGGGGTCTGTTAAGAGCCTTCTTTTAACAATGAAGAACTCTGACTTTTCTGCAAACCAGAAGTTTATTTAATAACTATTTCAAAGAATGAGAGAGAGGAAGCAGTACTGAAAAACAGCCCCACAGTGTTTTGGCCTACTGCATCTTTTCTTCACCTTTTAATCTCTCCCTTTTCACTTCTCACTCACACACAATGAGACCCCCATATTATCAGTTCCAGATCTGGAATAGTCCAAATCACAATTTCTGCTTCGTGCATTTGTTTTTTCCTTTTTGCATAATTTTGCTGGCTTCCCTCTCTGGCAATTGCATTGGGCTTTTCCCAGATTATTTATCTATCCCAACATTTTTCATACCAGTTAAATTTTAGCTTGGTCTTAGAAGGAGAATCATGAAGAACAAGAAGCACCACAGTCTATCGCAGTACATTTTAAAATCAATGTTGAAAAGTTTTAATTCCATTTCCAAATCCAGATTTTAAGCATCCATCAGGTTGAATACAGATTGGGAAATATAACATGGTAAGGAGCTGACATGGAGCTGCTCCTCATTAACAAGTCTTCTCATAGCTCTGCGTGCATTTATGCCACTCGCAAATCTCAGGCTCTGGAAGGCTGCAGTGGAGGGGATTCACTACTGGAGGCAGGGAGTGAGGGGTATGGCATGTGTCCTGCTTGTCACCGGGGTGGAAGGCATCTCACACACCTGCTTTACGGCCACGAGGTGCCAGAGGCTCACAGGGACACGGTCTGGCTTGTGGCATTCCACAGGGTGAGGGGAGGCGTGCGAGACACCGCGTCCCCGGACACACCACTGGCCCCAGCCTCCCCACTTTCCCAACCCTGCCAGCTGCTGACAAGCAGCAGGGGCAGATGGAAAGTTCACGGGACATGTTTTGTGATCTTTCACCTACTTGTCAGCTATAACTTTAGGAAAAGGAAGGTGGGCGACTGTTAATATAGATAGTAAAATAATATTGGCTATTACTGGTATGTGATGTGCTCTTGAGGTTGCTATTTCAGCTTAGCATTTTATGGTGGCAGCACAACTACTTCAGCCTTCACTGGGTGAACAGTGGGGTTGGTGCACAACCCCACAAAAGTCATGTTAATGATACATGAATTACTGCAGCTGGTCATGAGGTGAAGCAGTCCAGTATACTCAGAACCCAGGCCCACATAACCCTGGAGACATGGAAAAATCTGCCACAGGAGAAAATCATGTGAAGAGACTGCTTGTCCATAAAGATGTGGCCAAATGCAGGAGGAAGGTAGCAGCAGAAACATTCTTGACTCTCACAGGTGGTCACCTGCCTGCATCTCCCAAAGGACAGGAAGCAGATCATCTTGTGCAATGCTTATTTGTAGGGATAAAACAAAAATAGAAGCTTCCTGCATTGACAGAAACCCTTATAAATCACAGCCATTGCCCAGTCACAGTTCTGAGTCTTCAGCAAGGTGAAGGCTGGTCCTGCCAGGGGCCAGTCTGGTTCCTGGCAGCCAGGAGCTGCATCCTCTGCTGGGGATGCACCCAAACCATGTCTCAGAATTCTCATGACACTCATCTGATTTCATCTTGGGTTTTTCCTGTATAATTAATTCCTTTGGTTGCGAGCTCAGTAGACTCAGAACTGAAGGAGAAGAAAATGAGTTGGGTTTTTTTGCCTAGAAAAGCCACTCTGCATGAAGTATTAAACAAGGTTGTATCAGTGATGCACTTATGAGGGAGGCAGATACTGTGGGTTTGCATATGCCTCCCTTGAGGGAAGGAAAGGTTCCCTCTATGCAATACTCATGAAGAGAGTAGGAATTTGCTGCTTCTCAGCTGGAGACCTCAGAACATGGCAGGTCTTTTCTGGTTTCTTTTTTACTACAGTACTGAACACTCAACATTTTTTTCAGTTAATTCTCATATTTGTTAATTCTCATTTCCACCTCTGTCATACCAGGACTCTTCTTGTACCTAGCAGGCACACCATCTGGTTAACCAGAGAAGAAGGTCCCTGCTTGTGACTGTGCCATGAGAACCTGGGGCAGGCAAAGGATGAACTTCAGCTCCTGTTACAACAACTGGATCCCTTTTTATCCCCTTTTCCAAAGCTGCATCTTTCTCCCACACACTGGTGACAGGAGGACCTTGCAGCAGGTTTTCAATACCATTTGGTTGCTAAAGCTTGCTGTTCTGGTCTCACAGCTAAATCCTTGCCCAACACAAGCCTGTAGATCTTCTCTTGGAATAATGCAGTTAAATGAGGAGCCATTTTTCATGCATCAGGAATGATGATGTCTGTGGTGTGGGAGGAAGCAGTTATATATTTTAATTCTCCTAAAACAGACCAAAAGGACAAGATGTTCAAACCAATGTTTTTTTGACCTATAAAGAGAGTAATTACACCCAAAGCTCTGCCAGCACTCACAGAAATGGAGCATTTACAAACCTTCGTGTTCTCACATTGAGTTACCTGTGGAGGTACCAGATGAGTGCTCATAGCAACCACTCTGCTTCACCCTGGCCACACTGCTAAGTGCCACCAGCCCACAGTCTGTCTGCCCAGGTGAACCCACTGCTGTGAACTAGAAATCCAAAGCCTTGACCCCTGTTGCATACAACCAGCTCCCAAACAAAACTCAAAGGACTTGGGAGGGTGAGAAGCAGGGTTAGCAGGATGCTGCCCAGTGGACACTGTTGCCCCTCAGTACATGAGAAATTGGATGCATGGCACCACAACAGCTTATTTTGATGCCTCTGCTGCCTTTTCCACTTCTTCCTGGCTCTGACTACTGGTGCTGACATCCCCCTGAAGCCCCTACAGCTGCCCCCAGCCCCAACTGTGCCAGCAGCAGGACTAGCTAATGTCACCTGTGCTCACAGGGTCTTGAAGCAAGAACAAGACTGCATTTCCTTCTCACCCACAGTAGCATACCTTTTTCATGAAATCTGTTTGTCATAATTTTAAATGACTACTGACTTGCCTGTGAGCCTATTGCTACTACAGAGACATTTCCTTTCTTCACTGTTTCCATACACATATTTTTCTTGATCACATTCTGTGTTTCTTAACCCAAAAGCAATACCTCAAACATAGCAAAATATGATGTCTCATCTGCTCACAGCATATGATGAGCAAGAGAAAAAGAGGAAAGAGGTCAAAAGGATTTCACTTGGAAAACCCAAGGAAATACTGACAAAAACTCAGGTGTCTTTTATGCAGCTTACCTCCCTGGAGCAGCTCCATTTGTCACACTGTCACTAGCATCTCAGATGACCTGGTAGTCACAGTCACTATAGAGAGGATCCCTGTGCTTCCCACAGCCACACTGTGGGACTAATGTCCTCCCTGGAACACCTTCATCCCCATGCTCTAGCTGGAAATGAAGGCCTCGAAAATAGAGTAGCACCAAGGTCAGGGATGCAGCTGCTGGGTGGCTTTCCAGAGCCCAGGGCAGTGTGCTTACAGTCATGGAATCAATTGGAAGGAAAAGGAAATGATAGAGTGTCTTTTTGCTCATTGATGTGGGGGTCTCCTGCGACGAGAAAGTGACATTGCATTTGGCAATTGGTGTCCTCTCACTCTCCTTTTCCTTCCACAAGCCAAATGTCCAGGGAGCTCAGGTTGCATACCAGGGAAGAGCTGAGACATGGAGTCTCATGTGTATTAAAAAGAAAATAAAATAAAGCCAAGATTCAAATGACAACAGAACATCTATAGACTCTTTATCTCCTTGTCTCTTCCCCTGCCACATATTATTCCTCTACTAGGTTTTCCAATAAAATCATCTTTTTTTTCCCTGTAGCCCAGACCTCCAGACACAACACTTAGTATTTCTGATATCTCATAGCAATGTCCAGAGCAAGCAACAATTGCCACAGAATTCACAGATTTTTGTGAGAATCATTCAGCATCCAGAGAATCAAACCATGGCTCTGAAGTGGCAGAATGACTGCTGGTCCATTGCCAAAAATGTGGGGCCCTCTTTCTCTCCCCATCCCTTTTTACAGCATCCTGTCCCTCCCAGTCCTGCATAGCTTCAAGCAGAGACTGCAAAGCTCTTTTTAACATTTTAATGATCCAGAGCCAAGTTAGAGACCTGCCACCTTTGAATTTGCATGATTGCTGGTATAAACCCAAGAGACTTCATACCAGGAGATAGAAATCTAGGCTAAATGTACATGTCCATCCTGACTCTCAGACTGAGAGTCAGGATCTTCAGAGTCTTCAGAATCTGATCTTCAGAAAAAGCACAGAATTTACAGCAAAGCTCTGCTCAACATGTCTCAGCTTCCAAAGACTTTATTTTCTGAGACAAGACAGCAATACATTGATACTCTTTAAACTACATCAATTTAGTTACCATTTTCACTAATTAATAGCATGAAGTTTATGTGCCCAAAGATGGCATTATTCAATCAACGTTAGATAAGGCTGTCAGAGAAGCTCTTCCAGTTCATCGACATATTAATTATACCTTTTTTGCAACAATTTAAATAGAATTTTTTTTTCAATATTGAAAGGTTTTTTTAAATTTAAATTTCTTGTTCATACAATATTCACCAGAATAGTAGGAATCTTGGGTTAGATCCATAGTGTTTCTATCTTGTCTCTCCAGCCACCACCAGTAAAGGACTGAATGCAGGAAGAAATACTGATCACGGGGAAATAATTGGGAAGACACACTGGGGAATAAGCCAGCTCCGTAATATGTTGGTTTAATTAGGAGTACTGAATTAACCATTTTTTAAGTTCATTGGCCAAGACAAGAAATTACATCTGGCTTGACCCAAAGTATTTTTTTTTCCACTGAAATTAACATTTAAAAGAATTATTTCTCCTGAACAAAGCAAGAACTTTAATATTGAGCATGCTGGCATTCTTTGGCTTCACTTGAATTTTACAAGTCAATGTGAAGTGGAAGTCAGTGGTTTTGTCCTGCAGAAGGAGCTCTGCAGCTTTGCCTTTCTGTGACACAGGGTCCTTGCCACACTTCCTCAAGGAAGGCACAGGCACTCATCCCCACACTTTCACTCAATAAACAGAGCTAATTTTCATCTCATTTTCAAGGGGAACTTGCTGTTTTCATCAGCTGAAGCACACTGGATTTTAAGGGTGGGGTAGGTTTTAATGTTGTGTGCTAATGACATAGGAGAGAGTTGAGCTGGGCAAGGGGTTTCACCCAGAAGGGGCAACTTCACATTCAAGAACATAAAGCAGAAGAAAATTGAGACTGAGCCCTAGAAAAAGATACCCAGCTGATAGAGTGGTAAGCCCTGTCTCTTGGGTCAAATAAGAAGTTACAGCACACTCTGCGTAGCACAGGGAATACTTAGACATTAGCAGAAGGATGGGATTCAGTACGTAGATGTTTGACATTTCATATCTCTGTGATGCTGTGAAACCTTTCTCTGGAACCACTTAATTAACCAGAATTCATACTATACTTTTTCCACTAAAATTCAAGTACATTTTCCTTGCCAGAGTTGTCTGGAAGAAAATGTTCCCTCTGAATAAATCACAGGTGACAGCAGAAGTGGAAACTTTAGCCACGATATTGTCAAAATATAAAAGTTAAATAACTTCTTTAGGTTTTTTGCCATCAAAATATAAAAGTTAAATAACTTCTTTAGGTTTTTTTACTATGTGTCAAAGACATATGAGTCTGTTCCTCAAAATACTCTTTGTACTCTTTGTAACACATGCTGGAATTTCCCTTCTCCTCCTCCACACTCATTTCACCCCTAAATTCCAGCACTGATGGGCACAAGACCATGATACTATAGTAATACTTTGGATAAATCTATTGTGTAGACTAAACCACATATGTTCAAAAAGTTACTTAAATCAATGTTGTAGATCTGCAAATCCCCTTGTGATGTGTAGTGCCCTCTTTGTGTTGCAGCATTCATAGGGTTTTCTGGACAAATATTTTTCCCAGAGGTAAAGTCATGCTGTTGACAGCATCACTCATTCATTTATTTACTGCAAGGAACCTTTTAAAAGTCCTACAGCCCATTACTCAGACATTAGCTTCTTCGATTCCCTTGGGAACAGAAACCAGAGCTGCAAATGGCATGCATGCCATAAGATGAGGACATCTCTTTGACTATAAACACCCAGCGGTCCCTCTGACATTCAGCATTCCACTATAACATTACTGGTTTTCATAATCATCTGTATTTTATTAGAAAATCCTAAATTTCTCAGAAACTAGAACAAGTTTTATAGTGTTAGCCAAAATATTTTGTACTGTTGCAAACACTATGTATTAAGTCTGAAATTGTTGTCCTATATTGTCTGAGTTCTCTTTGCCTGGGATCTTACCTTATTCATTGTTAGAGTCATGATCTTCTGGGGTTTTGTTCACACAGACACTTTTTAATCTGATTGTTACTTAATAAATTGTTCCAGAGTCATGTGACATTATCAGACTCTTTCCCAAAAAATTCTTTCCCCTCTGTCTGATGCCTTGCATAGCAATTACTGTATCTTTAATTACACATGCAGTATTAAAGTAGTCTTGAGGTTTAGTTGCTTTGACAGGCCTGTCTATACCTATAAATTACTATCAGGTTTTGAAAGACATAGTTCATGAGTATCTTCCCTTAACTGTCACTGCCATCTGCACTTCTGGCACATTCCAGATACATGAAATTTATGGTTTTTGTCTTTTCTTCCTAATGTCACTGTCTCTTTTTGATGAAGTTGTTCTTGTTCACTACTAGTGTGACAACAGAGCCAGACATGTCACTCTGCTCCTAGCATCAGCCCTTCCTTTCCATGGGAAGGCCACTAAGCCACCAGTAGCCCAGCCAGAAGAGGCAAGCTTCTGGGATACAGCTACTGAAAACAACCACCAAAGCCAGGTTGCCATCCCAGACCACCCTTCCAGCCACGCTGCGAATTTAAGAAACAAGGGTTAATAAGTCAACGTGTTCCCTAAGTCTTAATCTCTGCTTGGAGGATCTGCAGTAAAGCTATCACTTATTGCCAATATTCATTGACAATATTATTGCCAATATTCATTGAGGCTGATACCCACTTAAGATCAGTTGCTGCATTCACATAGGCTGTCACGAGGCACCAGGAAGAAATACCAGTCTTCAGCCATATTTCTAATGATGTGCAACTGAGAGGAAAAGTTCCCAGTACTGTGATACCAGATACACTGAACTGTGCATTCCTGTTACAAACACAGCATCTACGTAACACCCTACAGGAAGAAACATAACCTCTTCTATCCACCTGCCCCTTCCTGCAAGCACATGAGAGAAGGTGTGCTTTGCAGGCTGTCCAGAGGTCTGAAGTCTGAGACACCAGTGAAGGAGTGAGCCCAAGGGCAGTGATGTGAGGGCAGGGGGTGCAAAAGGTGCTTGTAAGACCTCCTCCTCTCTTGATTTGAGCTTGGGGTTTCAGTTGTCCAAACTCTGCATGACTCCCACCCAGCCTACATGCACCCTATGCTTTCTGGCTTGCTGGAGGAGCTGGTGTGTGCCACAGAAGGATTCAGAATGCTACAGAGATGCACAGCCAGGCCTGTGCCCACCATTACAGGAAGATTCATCTAGGCAGAGCTTTAAATCACCTGGTTCCCACTTAGTTCAAAGGTTTGTGCATAAAAGCTGGCCAGACGGTGCATTTGTACTTTTCCCTGTGAGATTCACTGCATAGTGAGGCTGAGAAACAGGCTCTGTGTCAGGGTGATTTACACTCTGAAGGGACTCTGAGCTACAAGAAATCTGTGCTTTCATAGGATTTGTTATGAAAGAGAGAATAAATCTGTAAAATTAAAGGAAAAGCTACTTGTAATGATTTTAGTACTGTATAATTCAAAAAAAGTCAGAAGTCAGAGGTCAGAACCAAAATGTAAAGGGTCCTGGTCAGATTTCCAAAATCCATAAAGCATTCATAGGCAATTATTTCATCGAGCACACGGACCACTTAGAGCAGGAAGGTTACAAAGCTTTAAATTTGTGCCATGTGGCGGTGCTGATATTAACACTTGGGTCTACCTTTTCAGCTCCTGAGCTGATGTTTCCACTGCACCTTCTGAACTACACCATTATAGATGTCTAAATTCAATGCATAAGAGAGCTGTCAGAGCCATGCGTTGTTTCCAACTTTGACAGCCTGAACAATTCACATCAGGATTTTCTTTTTTGTAGAGTAGCTGCTAGAAAGAACATAACTTCCTACTGATTTTGTTCATGTTTAGTCTCCAAACAGCAGGAAGACATTGATGAGTTATGAACAGAAACTGCTTTTTTGTTGTCCTGAAATTCCACTAACATTCTTGTACTTTAAATTGTGGGAGAGCATTTTCTCTGGTTGGTAAACTGTGGTTAGTGAACCTGCACATGGGATGCAACATAAATGGGAGAAACTGGACAGGAGCTAGATATAAGCCTTGTCCATGCTTTGAGTTCATTGGTGATGTCAAAAGCTTGACACAAAATTATTGCAACATTGACTTTTACCCCCCACTTAAAACTGGCAGTCATTGAAAAATAGAGCAGTGAGCAATACAGAATTGGTGCAATTTTTGGTACCTAAGTAGGAACTATGAGGCCAAGTACTGCAGCCCAGTCCAGGACACATTAACAAAGTAACTCTTCAGAAAAGAAAACGATTTCTTCCACCAGGAGAGGGACATCCAGTAATATTTAAAGGATTGCATGTGGTCTCTTCTGTATAGAAAAAAATACTCATATGAAGTTGTACAAGGTAAATCCAACTAGTTGCAGTAGCCTGGTTTTGCTGGTCATTCAGTCTGGGGGTTGAGATATAGTTTGGTTTTTTTTCTACCCAAGCCAGATGAGTTCTGATCCTAAATATGGACATTAAATGCCACGCACTCTGAATTAAAACATACAAGGAAATTAAAATTTTTTTTTTCCTTTTTTCCAGTAAAGAGCATAGCATATCCTGTTACACAACAACAGATGTTTTGTTTTCAACTTTTATAAAATTCTGAAAATAATTTGCCAATAACAATCGTAAGTTCACTGGAAATTAGCAATGGCTAAATGTCACTTGTAGGTTCCAAAGGTCTCTTTAGGAACACCCACAAACACTGTGCATCAACCTTCCAAAATTTGCTAAAGTTTTATCACATAGGATAGCAATATGTTGGGGTTTGGGACCTTTGAACTTCTTTGGTGACTCTAGTGAGTGCTAAAAGCAGAGCAGTATCTCTGAATGCTGCTGTGAAGTTCCTTAATGTCTATACTATAGGGCCTTAGTTGCTTGCAGTGATGCACACACCTGGGCAGGAGGAGAGCCTCACACAATAACTCTCATCTGCAGGGCTGAGGGTGAGAGGGTTTGTTGCCGTGTTCAGGCCATAATTTAGCAAGGAAATGTGGTAGTGTTTTGTGATGGGAATTTTTCAGCTTCTGCTAAAAAAAAAAAACCAAAAAGCCAAAAACCAAACCAAACCAAACCAACCAAACAAACAAACAAACAAAAAAACCAAGGAAGAAAGATCTTCTTTTACTAGTGAAGCCTTATTGATTTCCAGCAGTTGGGGGGGGAAAAACTGATACAGAGGCTCATCTTTGTGGTGGCTAGAAATTTGAGTTTTAAACATTGTAACCTAAAGGGTGGTCATCCAGAGTCCCCATTCTGGAAAAGAGAGATAAATCAAATCTCTGTGTCTGATCATTTTTTCTCATCAGTCTTGTCTGTGACTGAGATGACATTTTGAGTATGGCATAAATATATTCTGCTCTTGTTATAAGACTCTCTGCTATAATAGACTTCGATATAAATCTGTGCTATCATGCTTTCCTCTGCTATTAAAACTCATAACACCTTGTTACAACAATATAGTTTAAAATGTTCCAAAGTAGCCTGTGGATACTGCTGTAAAGAGATGTTTACTACTAGTTTCATGTTTTCCTAAATTGCAGACATGATATGATTCTGGTCTCTAGTTAGCTAAAAAGGCAGATTCCCATTCTATTTTAAATTACAGGACATTATTTATTTATTAAGGTGGATTCTTTCACATAATTCCCACAATTTAGAACGTGATTCATAAAACCATTGAGAGTTATGGCAGGAACATCCTTATCCATGTCTGAATTTATAAAGCCTAGTCATTAGTATCTGGGTTGTGCCACCTTTGCCTGTGTCCCATACATAAGTAATCTAATCTGAAGCACTGCCTCTGGTCCCAGAATTGTGAAGAAGTGTCAGGGCTCCACCTCCATTTCCTTCACACTCCCTTTCAAAAATCAAGCTCTTGGCAGTATCTCCCACCTATATGCTTCTCATTGAGCCTTATTAGCTCCCTTTTAAACCCGCTTTTATGCTTAGCCTAAATAACACCAAGATGGAAATAAAAATAATTGAATATGATCCAGAAGAAACAAGAGACAATTAACATATTTTTGTCTATTTTGAAAAGCTTTTCCTAAAAATTTTGTTGGACTGAAGAAAAAAAAATTTTTTTTAAATGTAATCTTATAAGAATTTCAGGGTTTATTAAGGGAGGGAAAGGGCACAGACACAATGCAGCATTTCTCAGTGCTCTGTGACCCCAAGAGTACCTTTATGAGGTAAAATACTGGTCACCTAGATGGGATATGATTATGATGGTTTTTCTTTACAACTAAATGCAAACAAATTTCACGTTTTTAATGCTACCACATTCCACTTTTGTTGCGGAAAGTAGATTGTGCATTAATTGATTTAGCACTTTTTTTTTTTTCTGATGGTTGCATGAGGCATGGGAACCCTTCAGAAGTGCATCCTCCATCTGTATCCTAGATAACATTAGCCAGGGACTTGGAGGTGCCTGAAGCTTTATTCCATGGTGAGGGAGCACCCTCTTTTCACTTCTCAGGGTACCAAAGCAGGTCCTCAGAGAGACAGAGCAGTTCCTTTTGTCTCCTGTTTCATCTTTCTTGTCCAGCTATGACTTTCAATTAAGGGATCAAGATAACAGTGCAGAGCTTCACCTTAGGGCCAAGCAAGTTCCATAAATTCCATATTAAGTGGTGAAGAAGCCTTGTATAGACAAAACACAGAGGACAGTGAACAAATGGAAATGCAGTGCTAGTAGGAGCGTGTTGGTCCCACCACCGTATGGGTTTGCTGCTACCTGTATGCTGTATCAGCCTCAGCCAGAGAGAGCTTCATGAGTGTGCTGTGTGAACCAATGCAATATGAAAGAGGACAGCACCTTCTGCTTGACCTATTGCTTTGCTCAGGACAAAAGTGCTCCTCAGACTGCCATGGTTGAGCTTAGCATCTCTCATATGCTTTCCACTTGCCCAGCTACTCCAAAACCGGTTTGAGTGACCAGGTGGAACATGTAATAGTGCTGTGAACCCTCTTGATTTGAGGAGGAACTAAAGGATGGCAAAACTGCTGTATTTCTTCAGTGTTTAGTTGCAGAAGAGAGAGGCTTTGGGGCAAAATGGTGTCACAAGCTGGCTGCAGCCCACCAGAGACCATGGCTGGACAGCATAATCCAAACTTTCCTTCACTGTAGTAAAAATCCCCCATGATAACACAAGGCAGGCAGTGAGTGCTAGAGAAGAATTAGCACCTCTAAGATAGTTTAAATTATGCTGCAAATATTTCATGAAGTGTCCGAAGTGAGATTTATGGTCACTATCCATTCCAAAGTATGTATAACAATTCATCCAGTGTCATACACTAGAAACCAGCATTTTTTTCAATGGAAATTTGTCTACTTTCTATCAAAATCTGTGCACTGCAAGCACATAATATCTCATTAACAATTCATTCTCATGTGAGTCTTGCATGTTAGAAAAATATGTTTTAAACCCAGTTCACAGTATTTTGTGATACAGATGGCAGAGAAGTTGAGTAACGTTTTTCTTGCTGATGTTTCACATGTTAAGGAGACTGAGTCTGCAAAGACATATGTATATAGTATACATAAATATATGTAATCATATGAGGCCTTAATCAGATATTGAAATGTTTAGGAAAGAACAAAAAGCTTGATGGTTCACTTTCAAATCTGCATAATTTTCTTTTTTACTTAGAGGTCATGTTCTAGTTCAATTCCAATCACAATCAATCAACATAAGCCCCAGAAAAGGGTTGTCTGACATCTGGATATTAGAAGAGAGCTCTTCTTCATGCATCTTTTAAAAACTTCATCATTAATCTTGCCATGAAATCTCAGTTAAATGATTGAGGAATATTACATCAAAGTTATCTGGTGATCAGCAATGTGACTTATTTTCTGACTAGTACAACTTCATCAGTTTTATCTGATGGTCATCACATCTTCAAACAAAAATAGTCCTTTTTTCTTCTCTGTCTGTTTTCCCTCTAGCTTGACTACAGTGCAGATTTGTATTCTTGACATTCTCATCCTGTTTGATGAGTTTTATGAAAGTCCAATTGTCATATTGTTCCCAGAAGCAAAGCAAACACTGCTCTAAACTGATAACAACACAATTTAGCTGTCCTATAAACAGTCATTTTAACTCCATGATAGGTAGCTGCTGCTTCAACATTCAAGCAATGGAAATTACATCATTATCAAGTAGCTCTAGATGGTGAAAAATAGCCTACATTAGGGAACACTGTGAACTTAAGAAGTCTTCAGCTATCAGTCATCGCCATTGTAATGTACTTTTCTCTATCTGTAAATTTAGACTTATGACGAGGCTGAACTTGTAAGGGAAAGAAATACACTTTCCAGAGGAGGGTTATATAACTAAGCAGGAACACTGCATTTCTGAGAGGGCTCTTAGCACAGAGGCCTACAATAGCCTGAAGGCTTTGAGATTTACTTAGAAGTGTAAAGATCCCCATGGAATATAGTCTTAGAGATGCTCTGTGCTCTGTTAAAATAGAAATTTGGGGTGATTCTTTTTCAGAATTAAATTTACTATTCTATGTCCAAATTCTCCTGCATATTTCTTGTCTACTGTAAGCAGCAGTTTGCATAGGTGTTGTAGAGCAGAAGTGTATTTTCTGCAGTACCTGTCATTCCAGAGCCTTGCAAAGTATACAGCCTCTGAGTCCCAGAGCTGTAAAAAAGCATGTTCCCAGAGGCAGGAGCTGTGGAGGAGCTTTCATGAGTTGCACTGAGATCACACAAGACTCAGCCTTTCCTAGAGGTACCATGCAGCAGGGAGGAGTGTAGAGCAAGGAAGGGGATTTCAAACAACCTGAGAGCTTACTGACTCAGGAGATGCTGCATCAGGTTTGGAGAGAGAGGAGTGATATCAGAGCTTCGTGATGATGAAAAGCAACACCTTGAGATTGACCATAATGCTACATATGCTGTGAGTTTGTGCTTCCCAGCTGTGACCAGGTGGCACAGATGAAGAGAAACACTATGGAGTAAAAAGATGGTTATCCTCAGGGCATCCCTCTGTGCAATACAGGGAGCCCTGAAAAAAACAACCACCTTATCTCGGGAGTTTTAAACCAGTGTCCCCACTTTGAAAAAGAAGAACTAGAACTTTGGAAAACTCCAGGTAACTCATAGAAATTTTGCAGAAATATTTTAACTATTGAGTGGTTTAGAGCAAGGCAGAGCAAAGGATACTGCTATGTGTGCTAGAACAGCAATGCAGTGTCAAGTTTCCTTTGCCCTGTTCCTCACGGGGGAGTTGGATCTTACATCTATCTGCCACGTGTCAGCTCTCCTTCCTCTGTTAACTGGATGAGAGCAGGAATAAGTCTCCACAGTGTACCTTTCTATGAAATTTAGCCTTCTATACAGACCTGGGATATTTGAATGCTTTTGTTCTATAAGCAACAGGAGGACAACCTGTTAACTCTTTTTCGCCTTTTGGCCACTTTTTACAACATGGGAAATGAATTGAAACTTGCAGCTCTGTAGTGCCTAGAGTTTGTACCTTGGGAAAAAAGAAAGTCTTTCTCAGTTGCTCTGCTGTTGGCTCTGAAGTACAGTGAAAACTGAGTGATGAAATCCCTTCCTCTGGAAGGTCATGATTAAAGCAGCTCTACCACCATTTTTCAAGAAGGGTTCTTGAGTCAAGAGATCACTTCCTTTCAAAATGAAAAATTGAAAGACACTTTTTCCTCTTTACAAACATTGAGTGAAATATTTTGTCCATATTTTTTGATGTATAAATACGCAGTTATGACTGGTAGTCTTAGCAACTTGTTTAGGTGGAAGAATAAATGATTTTCACTAACTAAAATAGTCTGTGACTCTTGTAAGAAAGGTACAAGTAGCATCTTCTTAAAAAACTGAAGTGATACAAATTCAAGTTTGTTTCAACTGCTTTCTTACAAACTCAAATTAGAAATTTCAAAATGTTTCTTCCCTTTTTACCTCCATAACAGCTTGAATTGTACTGCTGTATACTCTCAAAGCCCACGTGAAGCATAATTTCTCCACCATCGTCAGCTTCCAGAATCTTCTCATATCTTCCTGTCTTTTATGTTCTTAGGTCTCTCTACCCAAAGCAGGAAAATATAGGAGAATTACAGTTGTTGTTTTGGGTTTGCTTTGTTTTATCTTTTCAAGAACATTTCAAGAATGTTTTTATCCCCCATGTTTACTAAGAAAAGCTTGAAAATGTGACTCATAGAGACTCAGAAGCTGTCAATGAAGTAAAAGGAAATGCAGATCTACAGCTCCATTATTCTAAACCCAGAACTATGCATGGTGGAATGGGACTGGAGGAGACTGACACATAGCTGGGGGCGTAGGGCTCCAGTCCAGGCTCCACTTTTCAGTACAGGGCAGGGGCCAAGCATGTCCCAAGATCCTCTTCTAGGGCCAGTTCCAGGACCTGGGTTCCCAAAGCTGAGAGAAGCCACAAACCTGGGGGCCACACTTTAGCCAAGCACTTCCAAGACAAATTCAGTTATTTTTTTCTCCATGTTGCATTATTTTCTACCACAAACATGAGCAGAAGTTCTCTCCTGTGCTCAGAAAACCTAAGACTCATTCATGAAAATTCTGCACTTTTAAGAGCGCTGCAAAATCGCAGGATGGATCCACACAGATCTACAGAGATTTGGACCCAAACACTTAAAAACCTGATATCCTCCTATTGTGTAAGAACTCATATCAGCAAGGTATTGGCAGTCAAACACTCCTGCATCTCATTCATCAGAAGAAGGTTTTCTGCTTGCTTCTTGAAGCTATAATGTATGTGTCATTAACAAGGATAAGACATGGAATACATTTAGGTAAGCAGAGAGTTAAAGAGGCATTGTTCTTTAAGAGTGTTCAGCAAGGAGATGTTATTGAAGTGAGCATATCAATATATACTGACATATAAACACTTATAAAGCTGATGGAAATCGGGAATTCTGTGAACAGAAATATGAAAATCATTGGCTGAACCACTGACCACAATGACATTTTTACAGTACTCACTAAGTAAAGAAGACAAGTGTCTTGTGTGTTAAAAAGACCTGAATTGCCTTCTCCAATTGATTCTCAGACCTCCTATTCCCAATAACAACAATAATTCCTTCCACAAGAATCAAACCAGCTAATAGGTTTTGTGACTGCTCTGCTGTGAAAGATGGGAAGAGTGACAATGTCTTGAATTTGCCACATCCCCTCCATATTCAGAAAGAGCAAGAATCCCTTAATGATTAAAGCTATTTCAAACATAAGTGAGGGAAATAAAAACAGTGTAGATTTTTTCAGCAGAAGGCAGAGAGCAAAGATTCAAAGCTTAAAATTCTTTGCCCAATCTCTAAATGAGTCATAGAAATCCAAAATAACCAAGAATTCATAAGAAAGCTTTTTTTAAGTTTGTTTTTAAAAGAAAAATCATCTGTAGGAAACAATGTCAGGGAAATTATTCCAGGAAAGAATTTGTTCACTATACATACAGCCTTGTATGTCACATGGTCTAATTATAGGAATGAAAGCAACACAGGAATTAGATGGTCTTTTCAAGCCTGTGAGGAGTGTGAACAAAGAATATAATTACACATCGAGCCCGTTGATTAACCAATTACTAGTTAAAGCAGATTTAGACTTTAAATTAATTTGGTTCTGAATTCTGGGGATTTTGGGGCTGAGATAAACAGTGTTTGAAGATTAATTATCCTTGTCTAAGATGAAGGAACTCATTTCAATTTTGTTAGCGTGTCGAAAGATTCTGGCTGTTGCATGGGAGAGGGTAGACTGCAGATCTCAGCAGTATTGAACTGTCTGATTAAAGTGAATTCTGAGACTTCTAATCACTCTAATCCTCAAAGAGAGTGGGAATACTACACACCACATTGTGCAAGCCCAAATTAATATTTAAAAGAAAAAGAGGCCAACATTTACCTAGAGAAAGTGCACTGGCTCCAAAGGAAGTCCAGCCAAGGAGTTACAAACACACTACTGGGGAAATGCTGGAGAACAGCTCTCCATGCACCTTTGCCCAAGCAATGTAGAAATTCTGTTGTGGCACCTGCTGGTTTTCTGTAGCATTCTGATTGAACTGTGTGGGACTGCTAATATGACATTTTACTTCTCCACCAGTAGTCCAGCTGTAGCCCCAGGCAAGTGTTTGGTAAAGAAAAGGCTTCACATTTCAATAGCTGTCCTGGAGTGTAGATAGATTTCCTCATCAGCATGCCTAGCTAGCTACTCTGCTGCCTAAAATTCCTTGGTGTAGATGGGAGCACATACACTGTGGTGTTTGTGAGTACCCTGGACCAGCACAGCCCACAGCCTGCACAGAGCCTCCCCATCCCCCATTGCACCTCTCCATTAAACATCCCCAGTTTGCCTCCATCAGTTGTCAACCTTTGGCTACATGATGAGATTGCTGAAAGGAAAGGATTTCCACAGCAAGAAGTAGCCCAAACCCTAATCTAAATGCTAGTTTTAAGTACAGGTTGATAAGAGTAGCCAGCACAGGATACCTTTTGGGAAGCCTCTGAATAGCACAGCGGTACCACTGCCTGATGAGACGTCCGGGTTTAGGCCCAGCCGGTACCAACCAAGGCTCTGCTCGCTCACACCACACCCCCATTGTGGGACAGGGAGAAGAAAATCCACCCTAAGGCTCCTTGATGGAGGCAAGGACAGGGAGGTTTGAATACCCAGTTATGGTAATGGGCAAAAAACAGACAAGACTCAACTTCGGGGGAAAAAAAGAAAAAAAAAAAAACCAACAAGAAAGAAAAAACTTATTTAATCTACACGGAGACATAAAAAACATGGCCAAATCTTATTACCTTCTTCCCCCACCACTCCCTTCCTCCCAAGCCCGGATCCCTTCCCTGCTGCCTCCCCCTCAGGGCACAGGGGAGGGGCAGGGGGGGTTTGGGGTCAGTTCCCCACACGTTGTTTCTGCCTCTCCTTCCTCCTCAGGGGGAGGACTCCTCACAGCCTTCCCCTGCTCCATCATAGGGTGCCTCTCATGGGAGAGAGTCCTTCAGGAACCCCTCTGTTATGAGTCCCTCCCACAAGTGCAGTCCCTCAGGAACTGCTCCAGCCTGGGCTGCACACAGAGTCACGGCTGCTTTGGGAACAGTCATCTCCTCTGGCACGGGGTCCCACACGGCTGCAGATCCACATCTGTCCCTCTCTGTGATCCTGCACAGGATGCAGCTCCACATCCGCCCACCTCTGGCACTTCAGGGGCAATAAATCCATAGGTATCGCACTGTGATCCTTCGGGGAGTGCTTCACCGTGCTTATTCAGAGACTGCTCCAGCTTTCTTCCCCCTGAGGGACAGCTGACATCTCGCCACGGTTTGCAGGAAAATTTGCTTGGGCATCTTTCCCCCTTCTTCTTTACTGTCTTTGGTGTCTTTTCTCTGACATTGCTCTCTCCATCCTCTACTCAGCAGGTCCTTTTTTATGTTTTTGCAGTTTCATTTTCGCTTTCTTGAACATGTTACTTGCAGAGGTGCATCCAGCTTCCCATATCCGCTCAGCCTTGGACACAGGCAGGGCAAGTACTGGACCTGGGAGAACTTCCAGCAGCTTCTTACAGGAGCCACCCCTGTGCCCTCCCCTCGCTCCATTCCAAAACACCACCACATTAACCCAAGACATGAGCAGACATTCCTCTCCAAAATGAAACATTGGTTTCACTGAACATTGGCACAATCCAGTATGTGGCCATTCCTTATGGCATGCATTCCATGTGGCATACTCCTTATATAGCATATTTCCACCAGAGTCAGCATCAGACATTGCAGTTTACCAAAACAAGCAGAAGGAACAAAGTGTATTTTTGAAATACAAGAGCCCATGAGAGGCCTGGAGACCCTTATCCTACGTGCTTTAATTAATTGCACAAAGGGAGTCAGCCTGTACCTTGGACAACATGGCAAAACAGTTACAAATCTGCAGAGAAAAATGAAACTGATGAAAGACAGGTAGGTTGACAGCAGAAGGAGGCAGGCCCAACGGGATCTCCTGCCCCCAGGGCAGCAAATCAGACACTGCCACTGAGCAACATCCCTTCAGGTCTCTGTTTGCAGGTTCAGGCTGAACCCGATGTGCATTTCCTCCCTCAGGAAGGGGGAAAGCTAGGGCACCCAGAGATGTGCTGAGGAAGGAGCTCAAGTCCCACAACACTCCAGCTGAAATATCTGCCCACAACCAGAATGCACTACTCCTCTTGTCCTGTTTTCCAGATCAAGCGAGACACGGGAGTATTGACAACTGGTTCTGCTCAAAAAGTGTGCACTGTGGAGGGTCTAGACCTCTACCTTGAGTTAGCAGTAAGATATACATGTGTCCAGTTACTTCCTCTTAAAACTTGTAAAAAATTCTCATTCCTTGTAAAAAATGTACTTCTGTGGCCAGTGCAACCAAACCCCAGCAAGCATGGGATCCTGTGCTGTGAACTAGCTCTGGGTGTAGGTAAACTCGGAGGCCTGGGCTTATTCACATTAAAGTTGACTTAGCCTTTCAGCCTCCAGAAGCTTAATGATGTTTCTGGCTTGAGAGTGTGGGTTTGTGTACGTGAGAGAGAGGCTATCCAATAGTCTCAACACAATAGAACAACAAATATCCAGTGTGCAAGCTTGTGGAATCTTATGTAATTTTCATATGAGGGGTGACTTAAATGTACCCTTAGCTAAAATTACTGATTTTTAGAATGTTATTAGCCTGACTAGGAGTCCAGGATTGCGGTAAACTTCATTTTGCCAGGTCCTGGACAAACATGTGGCTATTCCTGGCTTATAGCACTGTTGGGCCTACTTCCCAGATGGGGGGCAATGCACTGGCTTGTCTCCAGGTTCCAGACCCTAGAGGCAGCTGCCTTTCGGTCATGCAGATGTGGTAAACATATGACGCATGTTATAGACTTTGTGTGAAACCTAAATTGAGTTCAAGAATAGCAGATAAGAGATCTGTGTCTTTGTGTATGAGAACATCTTCAAAAATAGGATTCTGAATAACTGCTGTCACATGCACCCTACCTACCAGTGTGATGTTTGCAAGTGTCTTATCACAGAGAGTCTAGGGACAGCTCATGTATCTAACATCCAGTCATCACTTACATCCAAGGAACTCATCCTTTTTAAATAAAACCTGGCCCTATTACCAAAAACCTTGGATCCTTAACATTGAACAGAGTATGTATCCTTATGAAAATAATCTTCAAAAGTAGAGGAGCGAGGTTTTTTCACTCCTTCCTCTCCTGAGTCATGCTGTCACATTGTCTCTTGTGCTGGCTGACTCCCACAGTGCTCAGCCAAAGGTAGAAAAAATTCATCTCCTGTGTTTCAAGAAACCCCTCTGCAAGCTGCAGAAGTGACTAGCCTTGATTTCCCATGGGCAGACACCCTGCAGAACAGCTACAGATGGACTTTTTTCCTCTGATTTTAACTCTCTTTCCATATCTCCTCCATTGCTTTCAGTCCCTGCCAGTGGTTCTACTCCATCTGGGCTGGTAGAAACTCACTTTGTGGATGGGTCTGCAGTAGGGACATGTGGCCAGTAGCTGTGCACTAACTGCTTACAGCAAGGACAAGGAAAAGGGATTATGAGGGCAGGAGGAATATCAACTGGATTAAAGGTATGTCAGGAGCTGCGGGGCTGTGCCACATCCCTCACCTCTCCTGCAAACCACAGGCTGGTGGGATCCTCACTGGGCCAAGCTGAACAGGGCATACAGCTTGGGCAAGTTTTCACAGAAATGACAAATTTCCCCCTGCTGTTTGTCTGAATTCCCATTCCACAACACAAAAGTGTTGCCAGATTTTAGATATTCAAAGTGGAAGGAAGACAAGAATGGCAGGAGATCTGCATAGATAATCAAGGAGCTCCTGGACACATTTAACATAGAAAGTCTTTCAGAGGGTAGAAGCAAGGACAGGTAACCTGGGAGGAGCACAAAGAAATTTTCCAAGCAGCCAGGCATCAAGTTAGGAAACCTACAGCCCAGATAGAATCAAATCCAGTCAGGGACATCAAGGGTAACAAATAAAAGTACATCAATGATAAAAAGAAGACTATGGACAATGTGGGCCCTCTCCAAAAGGAAACAGGAGAACTGATCACATGGGATATGGAGAAAGCTGATGTACTCAATGACTTTATTGCCTCAGTCTTTGACAGCAAGAGCTCAAGGCAAGTCACAGAAAGCAAAGGAATGGGCTGAGAGGAGGAAGATCCGCCCACAGTAGGGGAACAGCAGGTTCAAGACCATCTGAAGAACCTAAAGTACACAAGTCCAAGGGACCTGGCAAGATACATCCAGAGCTCCTGTGGGAAGTGACAGATGAAGATGCAAAGCCACTTTCCATCATATTTGAAATGTAATGTCAGGCTGGTGAAGTTCTCCTTCACCAGTGAAGGAGAAAAATATACACCCATTTTCAAAAAAGGCAAAAAAGAGAAGACCTTGGAAACTACAGACTAGTCAGCCTTGCCTCTGTGCCCAGCAAGAGCATAGAGCAGACCCTCCTGAAGGTGCTGCTAAGGCAGATGGAAAATGAGGATGTGACTGGTAGCAACAAGCATGTATTTGCCAAGGGCAAATCCTGCCTGGCAAACTTGGTGGCGTTTTACAATGGGGCCACAGCATAAGTGGACAAGGGAAGAGAAACAGATGTCCTCTACCTGGACTTGTTCAAAGTGTTACACACTGTCTCATCCTGGTCTCTAAATTAGAAAGGTACAGATTTGATGGGGGGACCACTCAGTAGATAAGGAATTGGCTAGATGTTCACACTCAAAGAGTTGTGGCTGATGTCTCATTGTCCAAGTGGAAAGCAGTAATGAATTACATTCCTCAAGGGTTAGTACTGTAACCAGCACTGTTTAACATCTTTTTTGGTGATGTGAACAATTGGATCAAGTGCACCCTCAGCAGGCTTGCTGGCAACACCAAGCTGCAGGGGGTGGCTCACATGCGGGAGGGACAGCCACCCAGAGAGACCCTGACAGGCCTGGGAGATGAGCTCGTGCAGACTTCATGAAGTTCTGTAAGGCCAAATGCAAGGTCCTGCACCTGGGTCAGGATGATCCCAAGCACAAAAGGTTGGATAGAGAAAGGATTGAGAACAGTGAGAAGGAGAAGGACATGGGGGATGAAGGTTGATGAGAATTTCAACATGAGCTGGCAAGGTGCACTTGCAGACCAGAAAGCCAAGCGTATCCTGGGCAGCACCAAAAACAGCATGGACAGATCAAGGGAGGTGACTCCTTCCCTCTGCTCTCCTCTCATGAGACCTCACCTGGAGTACTGTGTCCAGTTTGAGGCCTCCAAAACAGGAATGACATGGAGCTGTTGGAGTGAGTTTTGATGAAGTCCATCAAGATGGTCAGGGGGCTGGAGCATCTCTGCTATGAAGACATGCTGAGAGAGTTGGGGTGGTTCAGCCTGGAGAAGAGGAGGCTCTGAGGAGACCTTATAGCAGCATTCCAGTACCTGAAAGGGCCTACAGGAAGGATGGGGAGGGATGTTTTTGAAGAGCGTTTAGTGATAGGACAAGGGGAATGGCTTTAAACTGAAAGAGGATAGATTTAGAGTTGATATTAGGAAGAATTTCTATAGTGTGAGAGTAGTGAGACATTGGCACAGGTTGCCCAGAGAAGTTGTGGCTTCCTGGTCTCTGGAAGTGTTGAAGGCCAGGTTGGATGGGGCTTTGAGCAACCTGGTCTAGTGGAACTAGATGATCTTTAAGATTGCTTGCAACCCAAAACATTCTATGATTATATATATATATATATATATGTAAATATACACAGTTGTATGCAGATTAATAAAATAAGATTTTCCATTGTCCTCACTTTCAGAAACAATGACATTGTTTTGGATGAAATTAAATGAAACAGCTGGTTGAAGCAGATGCTCTTGCCAAAAAGAAAAGTAACTAGAAACATACTCTTAAAATGAAAAATATCATGCAGGCCTCTTAACAGGAGGTGCCACCAACTGTGCTTGAAGCTATGAATTACACATTTCAGCCCTTACATCTCATAGGAGCTTTACAGGGCTGGTGGGAGCAACGCCTGATGGGGAACGGGAAAATGGTGGGTGCTGTGGCCCTTGATCACAAGGTGGTGGGTTTTGATGGGAAGGTCTGGACACCCCTGCCTTGATGACAGCCAAGGGCTTGCTGCTGCTGTCACCCACACCTCACAGCCAGAAACCTCCTCAGCCTGCACAAGCACTGGGAAGCACAGCTTTCTCTCAACTGAAGCTGCCCAGGGTATTTATTTGATTATTGACATGCTGCTGAGAGCCACCATGACTCTCAGAGGCCCCAGACTGTGCTAGGGATTCAGACACCTAACTTTCTCCTCAGTGTTGTACACCAGGGTTGACACATCTTCTCCTTCACTTACAGCTGCCTGAGTGGCAGCATCCTGCAGCTTGGGCACATTCTACTCCTCCACGCATCCATCAGAAATGTAAAAGGAAAATGTACCTTATTAGAGTATTGATGTGATACCGGGAACAAGTTCTGCCTTGTGAAATTAAAGGGGTGCCCAAAGGCATCTTATGCTGCTTTTGTCACCAAATCCTGTCTGCCCAGAACATGGGGCCCCAGGAGGCTGTGCTCCGCTCAGTGCACTGTCTGCAGCTGTAATTTATTTAATCTACAGAACTGGAGGCTGATGAGTCACCCTGCAAAACAGCGGGGGGGAGTGAGAGACCAGGCCTGTGCTTGATTATGCCCAGGTATACTCAAGAGGTCTCTACTGCTTGCAGGGACTCCCCTGGCAGCCAGAAGCCATCATCTTGCTGGTCTGCAATAGGGAATAGGCAATCACCACACAGGCAGCCCTTCTCCAGGAGTTGCTGGGTGTGCAGTGTTCAGGTGTGAATCAATCTTGCCTCAGCAGTGGGAAACTGGAGCCCACTGGGACAGTGATTGCAGCAGAAAGACATTGCAGCATGTTGAATTCCCAGAGGCTCTGCATGTAATGGCAGAGAGCTCCCAAACCTCTCTGTGGTGGTCTCTCAGGGGCTTTGCCCTCTGGCAGGGGAAGGCTGGTGGGTTGCTGCTGTTGCTGTAAGTTATTCTCAGGCAGTACACAGGAGAAGGAAGAAGGATCTCCTGACCAAGCATGACCCCAAGGTCTCCATTGCCCCGTTGCCATCCTCCACATCACAGAAGATCTGTGGAGATGCAAGGAACAGCCTACTTCTGCACTCCAGTAATCCTCTATGTTTCTAAAGGTATATTTCTAAATGGATATCTGTGCCATCTTGTTATTCCACAGCTAGTTTGCCCTTATGACCATACAGACAGCCACGAAGTCCGGAGGGAGAAAACCCAAGCACAGTATGAGGAATGGACCAAATCTGAATTTCAGCACTAGCCACGTAGCAGAGTCAGGTCTAGCCATGTAGCACAGAAAAATCAACTGGATGCTTGGACACAACCAACAAGAGACAGTAGAGGATTCATCTCCAGGATCATTGCAATGGAGGCACCTGGAAGCAGCTCTCAAGGTGCCTTTGAAATTATAACAGAGGATGCTCCGAGTGCCCAAGCAAGAAGCAAAGATAAGAGGAACCACTTTCTTTCCTGTCTCAGTTGTGCAATGTGCATGTATTACACAGCTGCTACTTTAGTAAATAGGATCAGATCCACCATTTAGGTAGCAACTTTCTACTGAGTTTAATGCCAAGTCATACATGCAAACAAGAGTGAGCTTGGCTTCCCTGTTCCATTTTGGATGTGATTTTGTGCTTTGGACATTCTGATTCCAATGTTATTCCATTTGCTTCACCCTCATGTTATTGGAGTTGTTATAAAGACTCAGAAGAAGAAAAAGCTTGGATATGCACAGCCAGTTTTGCAGTTCTCCCACACAGACAAGAAAGTACCCTGAGGTAGTCAGCTGCAACACTGTAGGGTGAAATCCAGCCCTGGATTATCTTAGCACTACATGTGGCAGCCATTGATGATTCAATTAGCCAATGCTTTTTAAAAATCCCTTCGTACATGCTTGACATTGAATGTCTACATTAGTGAAGACCACAGGCTGTCTATTTAGTGTGCAAAGCAATACCCTTTGTAATTTCTTTTAAATTTATTGCTCATAGAGCAATATTGTCATGGAGACCTATTGTTCTCATACTGTGGGAGAGGGTCAGAAGAGAGGAGATTATGAGCTCTCACTGTGCCCTTTAGAACCAAGAATATCGCTCAAAATGCATTTTAATTCAGCTCCTTACTCAGCTAGAGAAAGACTTCTCTATCCATGGTTGTTGAAATTTCTCATCCTATGGGACGTTACTAAGTAGACCATTTGTTTTTCCTCACTACATAGGAACTGTCAGGAATAACTGTCTCCCAAGTCTTGTTATCCCTCAAAGACAGAAGATAGATGGCCAGGTCTATATGGTGTCACTCTTTTGGCCAGAGTGGTAACAGCAGCTTCAAAGATATGGGATGTGAGTGAACAGGCCAGCAGGATCATTGGATACTCAAGGCTTGCAGGCATCCTGGCTTAGCTCATCCTGTACACAGTTTTGTTACGCCCTGACTCCCTCTGCAGTGATTAGAACAGGTACAACCCATTGCACTCAGTTCATAATTGTAGGTTTATGGTAAACCTGGTCCTGCACTTCTCTTTCCTCAGCTTTTACCAAAATTAGTCCTATGTGGCTAACACACACTAGCAGCTATATTGTTTCTGCATGGTCTTGGGACAACTGACATGAGATGGTTTCACAAGGTGGCTGGGTACTGTCTGTCATGGTCTTAAATCGTGCAATATCTTCTTTACCAGTGGTTACTGAGTTCAAGTCAGCTGGGACAAAGTGAGCAGGTATCTAAATATTCATAAAGGAAAATGGGAAAAGCTAAAATAGGTTACAAAATCTCAAGTCCTGTACAAAATCTAGTCTTTGAGGCACTTTTACTACTTAGCTCTGGCAGCGGTAGAGCTCCTATGTTGGAAAGGCGGTTAAATTACTTGTCCCAGCAGTCAAATATGGCAGAGACAAGGTCAGGATTAGAGTGTTGGGTCCCCAGCCCACCATCCCACCAGCAGGCCAGTAGGCCATATTGACACTATAATTATACATTTGCCTTTTGCCCCTAGAGCTTTTTGCTAGAGCAAGATAATTAAGCTCTCCTTCTGGCTATCCTCTTTTAATGAAATAGTGCACGTAAGACAGCTTGGTATTTATTAATAATAACGAGTTTTTAAAACAATTTGAGGCAGCAACTCACCTTTCACTGGTGTGATTGTGGTGCATGTCCCGCATCATTCCCAGTTAAATGATGCCTTGTGTCTTGGGTCAGTCTCCTTTAGAAGGCCATATGTAACATAAAATACAGCAGCCTTCATTTGCAGTCAGGTCATTCAGAATGAAAAGCAGGTCCAGGATTAAACTAATGGGATGAGATGCCACCTTCCCCCTCTCTTTGAGGTGCTGATGATGGTTTATTAATTTTTAGAACAAGGTCACAAGTTTACTTGCCTTCTGAATGTCATTTAGCAACCTCTCATCTTGTAAGCAAGTAAACACAAGCCTTCACGATCTGACACTCCCAATGTTTCTTAACACAGAGCAGCAAAAATGTAAACCTCAAATTTACAAGAGCCAGCTGAGATTACATATTAATACCTCAGTTGCTTGAGCTAAGATGGTTTGGTTAGTGCCTACCAGCTGTCTGTCACAGAGACCATGGCAGCCAAAATCATGCTGGTGGCTGCCCCCCATGGTGGAAGCCTGCAGTGTATGAGCCAGCTCCCAGGCCATTTTTATATACTGGTTTACTGTGGAAACTGTCCTGAAGAGACTTTGTTATTAGAGATATATACCTGGGAACACCTCCATCAGCTGATGTGAGAGGTTGCAGTATGGTTCTCCTTTCCTGGGAGAACAGGTTCTGGCCCAGAGACCCTCACCCTGATGTGGATCTTTGAAAAGTTCCTGGTGTCTAGTCCCAGCCCAGCGACCAGATGCATAGCCCTGCTCAGGGCTGTTTCTGGAGAACAGGGGATATTTTGAAAGCATTTGAGGTCTAATTCCAATTACATGATGTTTGGGAGGCCAAGACATGGTGAGGAGGTACAGATTGCCACGTGATGTCTATAAGGTGATGTGGTTGCATGGGTAGCCAAGGCCAGACTCTGCCCTGCATGGGCTGCTGACATACTCTCCAACAACCAGGAATCATCATGGCTTTCCCCCCCGCTGCAGCCCCAGACCCCTGGCTTTGTCCTGCCTCCAACGGGCAAAGCAATCTGGTGGCACCAGCTTCTGTCCTCAACCCCCAGAGAGTGCACAAAGGGTGTGTGGCTGCAGCTCAAAAGGCAGCTGCATGCCTAGGAAACACTCTGTTTTCCATGCTTCAAACTGTGAGCAGGCCAAGGGGACAGTGAGACCCTGAAGGACATCACATTGCCTTGCCAGGAGCTGGGGTCAGGGTGAGTGCAGGACCCATCAGGCTTGCTCAGAGGTACCCTACTTGCAAACAAGCCCTGCTGGAGCTCCCAGCACACCAAGCTATCTGGTTCATGCATCGCAGGAGCACTGAGCAGCAGGCAAGTCCTGGCAGCACGATTGTTAATAAAAGACAGGAAAACTAACCAGGATGGTCTATAAACTGTACAGGTCCAAATCTAGCTCATCTTACTCAAGGGAGCAACTCTACCAAAGACTGAGGAGCTGCACCAGCTGAGGAGCAAGCTGTTCTTAGCACAGTCAGTGTTTACCTTTTCCACTAGACACCAGTGAGTCTAATAAATCCCTGCATAACACCTTCATTAAGCAGGATTTACTGTAACATGTTATATATGCTTTATGCCTCACCTGCATAAGCAGCCATGTTAGCACCATAAATTAAAGCATTCATATTAACATATTGCAGGCATCTCAACTTCACCTCAAGGTGAAGTGCTTAAAGGCTTTCAGTAAGCACCTGAATTGCAAAGAAGTGTAGACTGAGAGAGAAGCTTCTCTGGTACCGGAGACAGACTTACAATTGCTGTAAGCCTTACAAAATTATTCTTAAAAAAAAGATAAGAAAAAAAAATCAAACAAACACACACACACACAAAAGTAAGAAGGGATCTAAAGCTCCAAGGTTTTGCATATTGCAGTATGAGTGCTAGACTTCAAGGCTTTTAAACGGAAATTGGCTCTGATTTGTGAGATGTGCATTACATCATAGTCTTCTTTTAGGGCATTATGTCATTCCTGCTGAGACGCATTATCTCAGCCTGGCCCAGCATTAGTGATTTTTGCAGGCCTACTGCAGTGTTCCCAAAGCACTGCTGGGAACCACAGATTGAAATCTGAAGCAGTTATCTTTTACAAAGCTGAAAAAGAGTAAAGATGTTAACATCAGGCATCACTAACTTCCTTAACCCTTTCCTGTCTCTGCTTCTTACTGGAGTTTGGCTTTGATATCTTTTAAAACGCTGCATAAATGAGGTAACCTTTAAAAACTCACATTAAAGGGGGCATTATACAGCATTTCTTTTCACTCCCTGGGAATTGCCCTTGTAGCTGCCTCAATAACACCTCCCTAGTCTTTACAAGATGTCAACATGAATCAGATTGTACCCACATACACTGACAAGCTCTATTCACACATAGCTATAACATACATTAAGAATAAAAGGGGAAGGCAGTGAAAAGCTTTATGTGACTCCACTTTTATTAAAATTTTATACAGTATCAAGCTACCCTGATATTCTATTTTTCAGCACATACAGAGATCATGCACACCTGGACAAATCCTTGTATTCTGATCCTTTTGAGAACACAAAAGCAGAATTCCAAGAGGCTCATGCTAGGGAGCCATTTTTATGCAGGGAACTCAGCAGATATTATCTCTTCTGACTTCAACCATGAAATTAGAAGCCCATTTCATTTCCCTCTATCCAGGGCAGGATTATAGGGTATGTCATGGAGGGAACAGACAGGTGCTTTCAGGGTAATGCAAGGATATTCCCAAAACCTCAGAGCATACAAAAATCTCAGAGTCCTAAAAGCTCCCTCTCCACAAAAGCACAATTTTTAAAAAGAGCAGTGAATGATAAGACAAAATGGGAAACATGCAACCATAACTAAATTACGTTTCTCTCTCTTGTAATAAACTAAGATATTCACTGGAGTGCTTTAATTTCTCTGCTCCATTTTTTACGTAGACTGTGTGTTTCAATGACCTGTCACACTTTGGTGCCTGAAGACTCTGAAACAGATGTAGTGTATTTTCTAGAAAGATTGCAACAGCAACTGTTTCCACCACACAGGAATGACTAGCTCCATAACCAGAACTCAGGAAGTAGGACATCATTTAACCCTGCCAGAGATCTTTTTCCCCACTTGGTGTGGAAGTTTTTCCTTTCCTTCTTTTCCTTCCAGATAGCAGAGCCTGAATAACAAAGCATTAGGAAAGATAACAAGTTCCTGGATCATACGACACCTGCTGTCCCCATCTACGTGTCTCCAAGGTGATATTTCTGGCCCTAGCACTCTACCTTCACAGGCAAAGCTTTTGTGGTTTGGGGACCAAGTGCTTTTAACCCTTAATGTGCCCAAACGGATGCATGTGGCAAGTCTCCATCCTGCTGTTGTGACAAGATTTTACAGGTATTGCATCATTAGATGTAAAACCGCTCCCCACAGGATGGAAAATCCAGATTATTTTGCTAAAGAAGTGGTCATTAGAGGTGGAAAAAAGGAGTTTCCAGCTATTTTCACCAAAATTGCACTCCTGGGCTTTTTGACAATGATTTGTTTCACCAGAAAAAAGTGATTATATTCTGTAATACTTCACCCAAGGAAAATACGCATATCATGACAAGACATGACAAGACATCAATTTGCCCACCACCTGAAGTGGCAACAAAGGAGCACACAGGCAGCTGGGCTTACTGGCTGTTGAGTCCTTTGAGAGGTCAGGGTCTAATGTTGTAAATAACATGATGGGAGCTGCTAGATTCACTGAGGTGAAATGCTGTTACAGACTGGTACTTTATGGGTCCTGCATGGCTCAGGACATTAGGCCACAATTCACTGGCAGAAGAGAATATATTGATCTGAGAGATCCACACTTCTGAAAGATGGTTTAGCTAAGGTATCACAGCAAAATGCACTTAAAATTCAGAGCAAGAAAATACAAATACCGTTGCTGTGCACCCCAAGGACACATAAAATTGCAGTCCCGGTGTTATAAAACAACAGGATCAAACTCCTCTCCTAATCAGTGCAGCGTAAATCTGCATTATACCTTGGACTCTAGTGGAACTACTTTAGCTTTATGTAGGTTTAAAGGAGAGGAAAATTTGTCCAGTGGTGCCAAGGGATGGAAATGAACTTGCTAGGGAAGACCCATCCATGTTTTATGCATTGTCCAGGGGGAGGGAGAGAAGCCCCTGCTAGCAGAGGGGGCTGGAAGATGGCTGGTGACAGGTTCCATCAGCACCCATGCACCGTGGGGAACACAGAAAGGGACACTCTAACCTGCAGCTTCCCTGCCCTCAAAAGGGGTTCTCAAAGCCCCCTCATCTCCCCCTGCCCCATATGCCTTCCCTGCCTGGGGGTGCAGGTCTGGTCCCACACCAGGTGGACCCCTCATGCCTTTCCCTCCCCAGCTGCCCGTGCCTAGGTGAGCAGCAGCCCACAGCTCCCTTCATGTCTACATGGATCCAGCAACTGAGGGGCCAGCCTGGGGCTCTTCCTTTGCCACCACTTTGTCAAACACCACAGCAGCAGTGAAGAGTCAGGAATGCTCTTCTGTACCAAGCACCAAGCAATGAACAGACTCAGCAGCGACTTCTCAGGAGGGCTCCAGACAATGCCTGCATCTCAGAAGCAGACCTTGCATAACTCTCCTTAGCTGCAAGAGAGACTGTGAGGCCAAAGGTGAGCCATACCAGCTCCTACCATAGCTACTTAAGCTCCCTGCCTTAAATCTTCATTTGCCTTCTGTCTTTTGCACTCCAACGTTCTCAGACATAATTTATAGAGGGATTCTTTAGATTTTAATTAACTTCAAACTCCTCTTTGTCCCCCTGTGGTGTGAAATTAGCAGCCTATGCCCGATTCCCAGCTGCATGGCTCTGGTTATACAGCTGTGTAGATCAAACAGTTTTATAGTTCTCTGAGTTGTGATGCTCACTGATGAATTTATGTCAGGAGAAGATACCAGCCTGCTACAGCCCCAGCAAGGAAGCCATAACTCGTGGGACAGCAGCTTATAGCTCTAGCTCTAGATTAGATGGAGAATGAGTCTTTTTGTCAATGGGTGACTCTTTTAAATAGCTATTTTTGAAAGAATTGGGTTGAACTTGATAAGTTTCCAAGAGAAAAAAAAAATGGCAGAAATATAGCTCAAGATTTTGTGTGGGTTTGACATTTGGGGTTTACTTTCAAAAATGCTGCACCATTTTCAATGTTCAAGAACAAAACTTTTCTACTACTAACTTTGAAACAGCATTCTCCACTTCAAAACTTATACAGATAGCTTGCTAAAATAAGAAAAATGTTTCAGAGGGAATTAAGCAGTTTCAGAATAAAAATAAAATACTTTTAACAGGTGACCCAGCATTTAGGCATTAATTTAATGAAATTCTTCAAGATTTTTCATTTTTTACTTGGTGAATTTCCCATAATTTTTTGTTTTTTACTATCCACAAAATTAAAAATCCTTTTTTTAATCAGCTGTACTTCATGAATCATAGGAAACAGGCATCAATTCAGCATGCCTACACAGGGCTGAAAATGGTAGGACATGACAAAAGCCCAAGCCCTCACCACGAGGTGACAACTGAACTTGCTGTTCACCACAAAGTGCTACAGATTATCAGACTTTGGGCACAAAAGTCTCTTTCTGGTGTACCCACATTTTTTTGTCTTTCCATGCAACCTCTTGAACATGCTCTATCTCAGCCACTCCTGGGCTCCCAAGGAGCCCACATGTTTGTTTATCACCCATGTAGTCTTGTAGGCAACCAGGCAAAATTGTCTCTGCCAGCTGAATTGTCAACATCTAGTGGACATATATGTATTTAGCCATTTCTTTACATTTTCTATTACACCCTTCTCATTGTAGTCCCTGTGTCCACTGCCTTATGGGTTCACCTCTTTACCAATTAATTTATTTTCAAAAAATGCTGTTTGTAAAGAAATTTAGCCTCCATGTAGTTAGACTTTATTGTGTGGGGGAGCCGCGTAAAGTCACTAGTGGTCATTTATGGAGAACACCAGCACTGTATTTTATTCACTTAAGAATCAATATGGGTCTGGCTCAAAGCCCACTGCAGCCTTTTCACTGACCTCTACCAGTTTTGCATTCAGTCTGCTCTGCTGAAGCAGAGATGAAGTCTGGGGAGAGGGCTCTTTTTTTTTTGGTGAGGCTTCTTGACTCTCAGTGAAGGTGATTTTAAACTGGCTCTATTCGAGCAAAAGAGAAAAAAATTTAAATGTAGCTGTAATGGACTACATCTGTCACATTTTTATAGCCTTGTAACTTAAAGACTTTTAACTTTCAGACTATTGAGGAAAATTCACTCCAACTGAGTGTTAATGCAGTCCATTCATCCAGCTTTCAAATCCTGGTACAAAGCTCTGAGTGGCACTGCTCTCTACTCAGTGCAATGTGAGTGTCAGGATAAGGAAGTGCTGGTATTTCTGTGATCATCTTGGAGATAAAATTTCTGTAAAATTATATTTCACTGTAATAGTTACTGTTAAGTAGACTTGTGCTCCTTGTTTCACCAGCTTGCCATTGGCACAGGGTGGGCAGGCAGGGCTGGAGGAGGAGGTGAATTTGGGTGATACCTGGAGGAACAGCACCTGGGAGCTAGTGCTGTGAGGACTATCCATTTGTTTCCTTGCTCTTCGTTAGAAACTTATTAACACACAATCAGAAATAGCAGTCTGTGGTCAGCAGCAAAACATGGGATATACCCTCCACCATTCCCTCTGTTTTACAGGGAACTGCAAGGGGACATTGGGTCATACCTCAGATGGGTGCAAACACAAACAGACTCACACCTGAGAGAGGGAGGGGTTCAAGACATCCTCATGATGTGCAAAAATAGCTACCAAAGTGAAGTGACACTTAGACTCTGTCCCTGTCTCTGAGTAAAACTGCTCAGTGGAGAGCCAGCATTTCGTATGCATAGTCTCAGATCTTCAGTGGGAGAGAGGGAGCAAAAAGAGGCCCCAGCTGCACTTCACCCCAAAAAGTGTGGCAGATATGAAATACGCCCTGAGGTTTTGGGGTGATACATCAGCTTGTGATGCACTGCCTGCAATGGTCTTGGCTTGGTGCTTGGGTCCCATACTGCTGCCCCAGGGCCTGCTGAAATAGCAGGTCAGGCACTTGCTGAACTGCCCCAAGGTTCCAAGGGGTCAGGGATTGATCCTTTGCCCTCCCCAGAGACACAGGAAAATCATTTTCAAAGATGGTAAAGAGGCCAAAATATCATGTTATGGCTTTTGTACTCACTTGTTGGGTGAGTTTTGTTCTCCTTTCAACCCACATGACAAAGGCTGAGAGGTGACCATTTGCTTTCTACTCTTCTTCACAGCCAGTAGCCTGCCTAGCCTTGCTCTGGCATGCCTCATAAAGGAGAGGCTCCAGGAACATATCTGGAGCCATGGAGCCAGGGGAGAGTCATCTGTGAGCAGTAGCATGGGGACACGGCTTCCAGGAAGGAACAAGATCTCTCAGACATGAAGCAAGAGAACAATCAAGATCTTGTTCTTTAAGTCAATGCAGTCAAGAGCCACGCGTAACAGTTACTGGAGATTTGCATGTCTCTCTTGAGCAGGGGCAGTAGTTGTTGAAGGAGGATGAAGGAAAGGCCCTTGTGTTGCCCTCTGTGTGCTTGGTGGCCATAGCTTGTCTTCTGAGCAGAGATGTGAGCTGGCTGTATGGGACCAGAGTGAGCTTGGCTGACAGTTTTAAAAATGAACTTGGTGAGGTAAAAAGCCCATTTTTCTCTCCTGACATTTTCAACTACTTAGTTGCTTAATTATCTGTTACCAGAATATATTCCTATAAGCACCAGCAATTTCACCCATTAGCAATTAGTGAGAACAGTCATTCTACTGAACTTTGTGCAGCTGAATAATAGATTAATACCCATGCCTCTGAGTATGACTACATGGGGCAGATTCCCAGCTGGAGCCAGTGAACCTAGCATTATTCACATTAACATTTTTCTTTTGTATTTAAAAATCAATTTGAAAAGGATATATCTTTTTATTTCAAGAAGAATGACTTTGCCTGCTCCTGTTTGGGTATTCTAGAAACCACATGCACTTTTGTCATGAAAATGGTTGCAGTAGTGATCCAGTGAATAGATATATTTCTGCCTTGGCCATATTCTGACTTTAAATTTGCACATTTTTAGAAACACAGCCAGCAGAATCCCCCTAAAATACGCAGGGTTAGAGTGAGCTTTACGGAAACCATTTTCACATATCTTCCATCTCCAAAGTACCACAAAAATTTAAAAGAGAACTTATAACAGAGCTACATCACAAGCAGCATCTACACGGGAACATTAAAACTTGCCTGTGGAAAAGTCATACCTCAAATGTGATATTTTAATTAGATCTATTTCATCATCTACAGATAAAATACATATCTCCCTCCAGGAAGTAAGCAATCAAGTCTTCTCTTTCAAAGAATTTGCCGCAGAGTGTTGCATGTTTACAAGTTAGGAGTTCCTGAAAAAAGAGAAGTAAAAGACCAAAAAGGAAAGCTGGAATATGTTTTAGAAGAAAAAGATTCTTTAGAAATGCCTACAGAAAAAAAAAACCTAGAGAGGTCCTTTTCTCTGGGTTTTCCTAGTTTGAGAATTCATCTGTGCTATTTTAAAACTGTTTCAACTTTGTGCAAGCATGAATGAATTCTATCACTAATTCTCTGGGTTTCTGTAACTAAGAACTGTTCATTTGTTACAGGAGCATTCCCCTTTTTTTCCCTTATTAATAATAAAAGAAAAAGGATCCTTAGGACTAGAGAGTTCTGTGTGTAATTTTGATCAAAATCAGGACCCAAAGAGGTCGTCCACATCTGTGTTTATGTCGGTGATTAGAGAGCAGCTCCTCTCTGCAGGCACCAGCTGAGGAACACAGCAGTGAAATAGAAACTCTGTGTGTGTGTGTGAAACATGAGGTGACTGATCAGGTATCTCACAGCCCGAGGTGCAAGCCAGCCTGAGACACCTCAGCCTCCAGCTGACCCGGGTGTCTGAGGGCAGCCTCTGGGTGCTCGACACCTGTAAGACATTGAATCCCAGTGCTGCCAGGGGCAGGGGTGCACATGCTGTCCCCGCTCCCTACACGTGCCTGGTTGCCCCAGCATGAACCCCATGCAATACCCCATGCATGCCACTCCAACCTGGGCCATCCAGCAAAGCTTTCTGTGCCATGCTACCTCTGCAGCCAGCAGATGCTGAAGGAAGGCAAGTGGAGATTTTACAGTTAAATTTAGGTGGCTACAGAAGGTGATCTGATATTCTCCACTACCTTTTCCCTATCAGGGGCTCAAAAGGAGGTACAAGACCACCCTGCTTCCTTCTGGACAGCAGCTGGAGATCAGCCTCCATCAAGTAATGGTTTCTCCAAGCATGGAGCAAACCATGGAACAAAGTCAGGCCAGGCTGAACACACATGGAGGGGTCAAAGTAGGCTGGTAAGGGAGGTGGTAAGTGTGGGTCCACAAGCTGTTCATCTCAAAAAGCCATCAGAGAATGACTCAATGGCAGGGGCAGTCACCTGGCAGGAGCGTGTCCAGCTGGCTCCTGGCCCAAAAGTTCCTGGCACATACCAAGGGACATACATTCCAGGTCTTCCTCTCCAAATGTGGTTCAGATGCCTCTAGCCAGGACGTTCACACTATTAATAGCTAGTCACTGGAGGGTATCTATTTACAAACAGCCCATATAATTTTAACACTTAACACTGGGAGTCTCTCTCTCACTCTCTGTGTGACCTGCCTCTCCTTGATGTTACCACTAAGGCAGGTGAAACACAGGTGTCACGTGAAAGCAAACTATACTCTTCTATGAACAAAACCATCATAACAGAAAGCTCCCGTGTCTTTACTCAGCAGCAAAGCATGGAAAGTCACCATTTCCAGAGGGATGTGCCAGGTCACATGCATAGAAACTACAAAAGCAGCTCCTGGGAGCAGCACTTGGATGCAGAGATGGGCCTGCTGCAGCTGGGAGGGAGGAGAGCAAAAAGCATCCTCTGCACCCCATAATTCACCATAATTGGGTTTTGATCTAACAGCTTTGAGCTCCTTTTATCTGTCAGCTTGTTCAAAACATGTTAACAAGTACTAGTTTCCTAAGATATCTCTTTAAATAGCTCTTCCCAGTTGTTCCTATCCGCTCTACCATCATATCGGATTTTGGCTCTGCTGGGAGAACAGCTCTAACGTGGTTGTGCTGGGTTGCCTCTGCTGTGCTGGATCCTGGTTCTCTGCTCCTTAGGCCACAGGGACAGCCAGCAGGCTATGGCTTTCCTATAGCTATTTTCCCTGTGTGCCCTTTTGGCTAAATGTTTCTGAAATGCCTCCCTGGAGTGCTGATGAGATGACATTTCTGGAAGCATCGTCTTTCAGCAGCTCTAGACTTAAACATACTGAGGTAAAATTGGGGAAAAAACTATCCCTGTGGAAATGTGCCTTCCTTTACTGTTCTCAGCAACAGGGAAGGGCTGGTGACCAACATGAGGCATCTAGGAAGATGTATTCCAAGCATACAGCCCTGGATTTTAGGCGTGCAGACTTTGGTCACTTCAGGGATCTGCTGGCCAAAGTACCCTGGACAAAGCCTTGGAGGGAAGGCAGGCCCAGGACAGCTGGTTAGTATTCAAGGATCACCTTCTCCATGGATGGACCACTCAGTGGATTAAGAACTGGCTTGACAGCTGTACCCAAAGAGTGGCTGTCAATGGGTCTGTGCACAAGTGGAACCCAGTGACAAGTGGACTCCCTCAAGGATCAGTGTTGGGACTGGTCCTGTTTAATATCTTTGTTGCTGACATGGCTGGTGGATCTGAGTGCACCCTCAGCAAGTTCCCTGATGACCCCAAGCTGTGTGGTGCAGCTGACAGGCTGGAGGGAAGGGATGGCATCCAGAGGGACCTTGACAGGCTGAAGAGATGGGACCATGCCAACACCATGAAGTTCAACAAGATCAAGTGCAAAGTCCTGCATTTGGGTTGAGGCAATCCTAAGCACTGATATAGGCTGGGCAGTGACTGGCTTGAGAGCAGAACTGAGGAAAAGGACTTGGGAGTGCTGGGGTATGAGAAGCTCAACATGAGCCATCAGCGTACACTTGCAGGCCAGAAAGATCACCAGATCCTTGGCTGCATCAAGAGAAGCATGGCCAGCAGGTTGAGGGAAGTGATTCTCCCCCTCTTCTGTGCTCTCATGAGACCCCACCTGGAGTGCTGCATCCAGTTCTGGAGCCTCTGTTACAGGAGGGACATAGATGTGCTGGAGTGCGTCCAGAAAAGGGCCACAAGGATGATCAGAGGGCTGGAGCACCTCTCTTGGGAAGACAGACTGAGAGAGTTGGGGTTGGGAAGAAGAGGAGGCTCCAAGGAGAACTCATTGCAGCCTTCAGTATCTGAAGGGGGACTACAAGAAAGCTGGAGATGGACTGTTTAGGATGTCAGGAAGTGATAGGACTAGGGGGGAATGGATTCAAAGTAGAGGGCAGATTTAGATGGGAAGTTAGGAAGAAGTTCTTCACCATGAGGGTGGGGAGACACTGGAACAGGTTGCTTAGAGAGGTGGTGGGAACCCCATCCCCGGAAGTTTTTAAGGCCAGGCTGGACAGGTTTATGAGCAACCTGATCTAGTGGGAGGTGTCCCTGCCCACGGCAAGGGGTTGGAACTTGATGATCTGAAAGGTCCCTTCCAACCCTGAGAATTCTGTGATTCTACTGTAACTGCTGTAGCATGTTCAAGTTTGGTTCTTATCACTCTAGGCCTCTGACCTGCGTGTGTCCTCCTGGACACCAGCAGATGCTACCTCAGGTGGGTGAGGGCCATGCACACAATGCACACTCTGCAGTATGCATGGCTCTCCTTCCCAATGTGTCACAGGATGCACTGACCCCAGCCACAGCTCATGCCCAACGTGAGTCCCCAAGGCTAAGGAGTTCCCCATGCAGAGGCAGAGGAGGAGCCTGAAGACCTGCTAGCCAGATCAACCCATCTGCCATGTACAAACAAATAGCATCTGGCTTTTCTGAGCCTGAAGTGGCAGAGGTGAAAGAAAGTAACCTGGATCAGGATCACCCACAGCTCCTCAGACACATCCCTGACAGCTAAAGAATTAGCCAAAAACTCTGACGCAGTGATTTGCTGATGACCAACAGGAACAGCCTGATGAGCTCTTTGAAGGCCAGGAGGATTTCTCTCTCACTCCTCACCTCAGGCAGCAGCATTTGAGTTCAGTGCTTTCCAATACAAATTCCAGTGGAAGGCCAGAGGAATAAAGTGAAATGGCAAATTAAGTTTTTAGTATGAAAAGCTCAGGTTGGTGAAGTAGTGGAGGTGAAGTGGAATACACAGGCAGACAAAACACATGAGTGTATCTGCGTGGGGCCCTCTGCACAGGACACTGCAGGCACCTGCAGATGTGTCTACAAGACAATCCTTGGAGCCCCTGAAAAATGTTATTAGAGATTCTTTTTGCAGTCAAAAGAAGGGAATATACACATACCATATGGCAGCAGAATTTTCAGCATTCCCCACATTTTATGTTCAAGAAATATGCTGGACAACAGGCAAGGACTCTGTAGACAACAGGCTCACGAGTGAAAAATGTGCAGCACCTGCAAAGAAAGCCAACAGGATGCTGGCCTGCATCAAGAAGAGCATCACCAGCAGAGACAAAGAAGTCATCATCCTGCTCTACTCAGCACTTGTCAGACCACACCTGGAGTATTGTGTTCAGTTTTGATCCCTGCTGTACAAAAAGGATACAGACAGGCTGGAGAGGGTCCAGAGAAGAGCCACAAGGATGATCAGAGGACCAGAGCACCTGCCATAAAAGGAGAGGCTGAGAAAACTGGGTTTGTTCAACATTGAGAAGGCTTAGGAGAGACCTAATTACAAAGTTCCAGTACTTAAAAGGCAGCTACAAAGAAGATGGAGGCTCACTATTTACAAGGAGTCTCATGGACGAGACAAGGAGTAATGGACATAGGTGTTCCTGGTGAGATTCTGATTGAATGCAAGAGGAAAATTTTTCACTATGAAGACAGTCAGACATTAGAATGGTCTCCATGGGGAAGTGGTGGATTCTTTCACCTTGAAAAGTTTTAAGCCATAGCTCGACAGGGTGCTGGGACATATCATATAAAAATTAATGTTAGAAGGGTTCAACCAGATGATCCTTGAGGTCCCTTTCAAACTGACATTCCGTGATTCTACGATTCTATGAAATGCTTCTCAAAATGCTTGTGATTTAGCACTAGGCCTCTTTATATATTACCTCCTAAAGGTCTCCATGACCATAAAGTCATGAGCTCTTTTTCCTTACCTTTCATTACGTAACTACTGGCTGTTCTGGAGTCTGAATTTATTTTAAAATCTCTTCCAGAATTTAAAAATTTGTTCTGTTTTGTTGTTCCATGTATGTAAACATTTTTGCTCACAGTGTAATTCTGTCCACCTTTGGTATCCACATTTCTAAAGGATGCTGAAAAGCAGAAGATTAAAGGCAGGTAAAGAGCTGAATAAATTATTTCAGGGCTGGAAGAGCAGCGCTACAAGGAAAGTCTTACTGAGTTTGATTTGCACACTTCAGCAAAGCAGAGTGCTTTGCTGTGGCTCCTTGAGGCATTGAAAATGCTGAGTCCTGGAGCCCCTATTTTAGCTCAAGGAGATAGGCATAGGCAAAACTAATGAGTGGAAATTTAAGAAGGAAATGCAGCTAAGGAACAGCTCACCCTTTTTAAACAGTGTTTTAAATGTTTGGACAAGAGACCAAGGAAAGGGATATCTTTTTCTAATCAAGAGCATGTAGCTTTTCCGAAAGTTTAGTTTCACCTAGCAGAGTTAAAATACCCAGATAGCATGCAATATCCTTCAGAGCAGAGGAAACATAAGAGTGTGGAGAAAACAGCCTTTTCTTGCTAGCCTTTGTGATTAAAATGCACCTATTCTGCAGATGTGAAAAACTAATTTGGACCTACCTCCTTGACATCTACTTATGCTCGCTGCAAAGCCCTGGAAAAATTCATCTAGTAATGCCTCTGATACACTGAAAATCATCAGGGTTTGCACCATCAAGAAAGGCAGATAATTTTCTAAAGGTCAAATACTCATATCTGAATGCCACTGGCAGCCTCATCTGCTCATCTTACTTATTATAAGAAATTAATAAAACCATTACCTCATCAAGCTTACCCTGGACAGATGGTTATCTCACTAAATAGATGGTTTAACACAGTAGATTGACTTCATGCTGAGGCAGGAGTCCGGAACACTTTTGATCTGTCATCTAGAAGCTGCTGCAAACACTTTCCCTCCCTTCTAGGAACAGCAGGGCTTTTTTGTTCAGGCAGGTAATAATGGAAAAGATTTTCCAACAGAAACAGGCACTTGGTTCATGAATAACATGGATATTAGCTACTTTTGCTGCAAAAATAGAATCTACCACACCAAATCTGTCATTTAGAACCACTAAGTGGAGACATTCTTTGTTTCTTTGTTTTTCCAGTACTTTTATGATCACAGGCAAATACAGTTGCAACTATTTTCTGATGTTGCTCCTTGGAACTATTATTTATAGCCTATATAATTCTTCTCCAAATTGTGATTTTTTGGCAATGCAAAGCAGAAGCTGGGCCAGGAGTTAATGATTATGAGATAAGCATTTATCTCACTTGGTGCCATGTCAGCTTGTTCTACTTCCAAATATTATTTGCTCTTATGCAGGCTGTTCTTCTGCCAAAGCTGAAGACAAATTACTATTCTTTTTCCAAGAAAGAAATCATTGTGACTTGGTTCCAATTAACAGTGTGGGTTTAAAATATAAATTTTGTATTGCTCCTTTTTTTTTTAATGCTATTTATCACTGTTTCATACTTGTCATCTGTTACCCTGTACCCTTCCAACTCTTTTCTCATGTCTGAAGATAGACTTGCAGGAGAGACAACTTGAGCAAAAAGTGAATTTTCAGGCTGTTGTATGTCCAAAGTTTATAGTTTTTCATAAGAATGCTTATGCACATGCAAGAAGTGTCAGACTAGCAGCTTTTCCTGCACTGTACCCTGCATTCCGTTTGAATCTATCCTTACCTTTCATTTTTGTTCTGCATGACAGACCCTCAGGTTACTGTCTGGCAGACAGAGCTGTTTATTGCTTCCCAAGTTGTTTCCTTTTGCTGTGCAATTGAAGATGGCAACAGTGTGAAGGACCAAACAAACAAACAAACAAACAAAACCAATAGTCTCTTTTCATTGTATTGTTTATCTAGGAATTGGTTTTTTTCATGTCTTCTCAATGTAAATGGATTGACTAAAGGATTAAAATGAAAGGCATATTTCTCTGTGGAGCATGTTCCACTTCAGGAGAATATTTCTAAAGTTAGAAGTTGGCCACAGAGACACTGTCGTACATAACTCATTATACAAAGAAGCAATGAGCAGGCAGTATAACCTATAACCAACCTCTGTATTTTGTTTTATATTTGGCTGAAAACTAGAGTTTTGATAAAACTCAATAGTTTAGACAAATAATTCAGTATCTTAATATACTGAATGAGTGAGAAGTATAGAATACCAGGAGGTACTGCTCCCTGAGACAATATTAGTTTGTAATTCCAATTTAAATATTAAGATGATTTTTATCTTAATTTTCCTGATTGATGCCTTCCAGAAGCAAGCTCTGACTCTGCTTGGTTTTCACAAGTACAGGGACATTAGTCCATAGCTTACAGTCTTCCCTTGTTTCACTGATCTGTTGTTTCTATAAGAGTAATTCTGGGTTCTGCTCTACTTTTTGTTTTGTCATGTTTTTCTGCTGGCTCAAAAATGAGATTATTTTTTTAATTAAAAAATTAATAATAAATAATAAATTCTTCTAAATTTTTATTTGTATTTCTCTATTTCAACATATTTTATAGACATCAGCTAACTAGTCTAACCAGTATTCCTGTGAGATTAGTCTATTTTTTTTTATTTTTTCCCTTGGTATTTAGTATTTTCTGCAAACTAAACACCAGTTTATGGTTTCATGTTTTCTGTAGCTTATGATTTTTACCCAGACTCACTCCACACATCTCAGTCTTGGGTCATCAGGTGACATGAAAGAAAAGGAAAAGTCTGCTAGTGACTTCATTCATTATTATTGACTAATCGATCAAACTTCAGTACCTATAAACACATTACAAACCTCAGAGTTAAATTGTTTTGATTCATAAAAGGGCATTCCTCAAAAAGAAAAAAGTAGATATTTAACTTCATACATGAATTTGTGGGTCTGCGAATCCACACATCTTTTCAAAACAGAACAACAAATAGGATGTGCTTTGACTTCTGTAGAGAAGGGTCAGAGGGATTCAGAATGAAAAAGAAATGGTGATATTTTTAAGCAACAAATGCCAAGCATTTGGAACCACAGCAGATAAGACCATTTTAGTAAGAGAGGCTAGCTGCTAAATTGTAGGCCCTAAAATATTTTTTTCCCTTTTAACTTACTTTGAAAAAAAATAGAAATAGGCCATGGAAATAATGTGAAGTTTATTATGCATTTCATTTAAAAAATTGTACTTTAGTCAGTTTTCTGCCTCAAGATGTATAATCAAGACAAAAAAGCCACACCACAAAAATTTCAGCAAGAATATAAGAAATAAGTACATCTCACTGCTATTTATTTCTTCAGCCCCTCTTGTTCATACTGGTGTGGTGGTGTCTAATGTAAGAAAATCAGTTGGCTAGAAATGTTATAGCTTATTTCTACTCTTTGAGAGTAAATATCCTGCTGGCCATACCCATAGCCGTGCAAGTGTGCACTGCCTTCCTTTTACTCCATAGTAAGTTTGGGCTGGGTCAAGACACTGAAGGCTTCCTTATATCCCAGCAGAGGCACAGCTTTGGGAACAATGGATGGAAAATCTCCTGCCATGACAACGCACCCTTCACCCAACCCCACAGCCATGCCCTCGGCTGCGGGTGCTTTTGCATCCTTGGTTTGTGTGCCCTGCGGCCCCCTGCCTGCAACTGCTCATCTGCAAAACAATGTTTGCAGCACCCAAATCACCTCAAGTGTGACATGCCTGAAAAAGCTGAACCTGGAAATAAACACTCGTGCTCTGTGGAGCAAACAAAACAGGGCTTTGAACGCCTTCCAGAGCACCCTGCCTGCCCAGACACCAGGCTGCTGCCTCTGCCCACGCTTTTAGGCTGCCAGCACAGACACTCCAGCAAGGCTGCTTCGCAGGGAACCCATCACATAAGGGCAGTAAGGTGCCAAAATCAGACGCCCAGGTCGGGCCAGCCCAGTGTGAGCCCAAGGAGCCCAGTGTGAGCTCCCCGATCTCGCAGAGCCCGGCTGCACAGAGCCCCTTCCACCCCGGGTGAGGGCGGCAGCGGAGCCGCCGGAGGCAGAGCTGTGGGGCCTGAGGGCAGAGGAGCATGGAGGCTGCCCACAGGGGTGTGTGACTGCAAAGGGGAGATCGGGGGGTTCAGAGCCCACTGAAGTCTCTCTGCCAGGGGCTGAGGAGCACAAAGTCACCTCGTGGAGGTGCATGCCTGACGTCTGAGTCTTGAATGGAGGTGCATTAGTGTATCAGTGAGCCTATAGCAAAAGCATGCTCAGTGTCATCCACTTCAAACTAACGCTTCCAACACATGGACATGCTATGGAGCCTTCTAGGTACACACACTTGCCATTCTCCTTTTTTTTTAAAAAAAAAAAAAAAAATCTGCTTGTAGTATCGTACGATCCTTGCAGTCCTCCAGAGGCAATTGACTCCGCTACAGGGACATGGCACACCTCACACCGCCTGCTGCACCAGCGGCTGGAGAGCTGCGTTTTCTCCCCAAAAGCCCCTCTCCCTCTGTGCTGTGTTTGTCTCGGCGATAGCCACAGCCTGAGGCTATGGCAGTTCCATGGATAGCACAGGACAAAATGTGTGGCCCTCGCTGCTGCATTTCAGCCAGCTTGGGGTCCCCGTGGGATTTGTCTCTCAGCACAGCATCAGTTCCTCACACCTGGAGCTGCACAGGGCACGCACGACGACGCTGGAGTGAGGCCAGCACTGTTAGTGCCACCAGATGGTAACACATCTCCTACTTTCATAGAAATGTGCAGCATCCTCCCTCCTGCCCTCCTGCAATTTTGATCTAAATTGGCAAACTGGTTTAAAAGTCACCAACAGAGTGACCAACAGCATGCCCTAAAAAATGACATTTGGCATCAACCCTGAGACAAGAAATGGGAGAAAAAAACGCTGGGGTACAAGGAGAAAAAAAAAAAAAAAGGCAAACATATTTCTACTTGTAAAATAAACTTGGGCTGGTTTGAAAGTCTCTTTCTGTTGCCCAGACTAAAAAGGAACAAAAAGAAAAAAATTGCAAACTATAAGAGAACACCGATTTTAAAAAATGTCTGTCCATTTGCTGGAAAACTATTTGCTGGAACATCAGAGAACTGACTAGCTAAACACTCTGTGTCAATAAAAAAAAAAAAAACAAAAAAATCCAAAACACCAAAAACAGAAGTGACAAATGAATCAAAGTTATTTTTGGTGGCAACTATATGTACAAACAACAATACAAACGAAGAGCTGTAATACAAAAAAATTGTTTATTGTGTTTTGCCTTCTGACCCCAATCAGGAAAGCATTTCTATATCCTAACTGTTTAGTTAGCCCCACCTGCCATGTAAGTAGGTTACTGATCAAGCTGCAACTATTATATAATCATCTGGGAAGTGTTATGGTCACTGTACTCTGCAAAAAAAAAAAAAAAAAAAAAAAAAAAGTGGTGAAAGAACTACCAAGTGGTGATGAGGTTTTAAAAAATAAGCTTAATTATTTTGTACCTGTTTCTCAGCAATTAGATATTTTCCTTTAAAGCTGAATAGCTCCCCTAAGCACAGTACAAACCAGCTCCATAACCTACTTGCCTACTGGATCCACTCTTCATTTCTTCCCCTCTCCTCTTTCCAGGATGTGGCTGAAGTTGCCAAGAATGGCTCACAGTTAAGTCAGAACATGACAAACTTGTTTTCCCATGTACCATAGCTTGAAGACATCATTTCATCTGACTAGCTCAGCACTCCATTACAAAATTTTGGGTTTGAAACTGTGGTGGTCACAGGAGAAATACTGTACTGCTACATCACTTCAGTACCATTTTTGAAGCTCCTCTGTCTAACACATCCTTCCACCTTCTTCTGTTTCTCTTTCCCACAGTATGAAAATCTGCATGCAAGGTGGTGAGAAGCCCCAAGAGCACAGCAGTTCATATTGATGTACACATCCCATTCTGTGTGAAGGTAACACACGGCATAAAGTTTTTCAGTAAGATGTTTCAGGAGGATGTTTCATCATTAATTTCCTTTTTCATTCCTTTCTCAAAAACAAAATAAATGAACCAACCAAACAAACAAACAAAAACCCTAACAACTGAATTATGTGCCAGAAGAGTACTATCACCTGAGGTTTTCTTTTGCCTTCTCCTTTTTGAGTCTGGTGCAGGCCATTACCTACAGTAATGAGGTTTAAGACTTCAGTTTCTGAGCCAACACAACATCTGACTTTTCACCTTCCAGGGATTAGGCCAAATGGTAAATGCAGTAGTTCTGTGGTGGGAAAACCAAGAAGCTACAAGGTAGGAAAATCATTAGTAAATAACCAGAAGAGAGGCAATGGAGAGTGGCCTGCTCAATAATGGGACCAGTGGTGTGAAATGCACGTAGGTCAGACATGGATACCGAGAAAGTTATTTATGCCACTGAGTTAAAGCAGATGGAAGCAACAAACAAGGCAACCACGTATGGGCTGCAGCTGAGGCATGGGGATTTGTATAGGCTGTTACTAGTTCTAGCCATCTCTCTTGTGCAACACAAGTCTCCTGTCCCTGCACAACTGGGCCTATGCTGGTTTTCAAGCTAAATATGCAAAGAACATTTTCTGAAGCTCTTGCGGATTTCAAAGCCTTGTTCATCTACCTGTGATCCCTATCCAGGTGTTTCTGTATCTGTGCATTCCTGTACCCAGCTCCTGGCTGCCACTGATGCCTGCAGCCCAGTTTGGGGCTTTCCTAAGAACCTTTCCAGTAGCCTTGGTGGTGACATGAGCATTATTGGGGTGGAGTGTGATAGCGGGTTTGTATATATTTCTATAGATTTTATTATTTTATTTTTTACATTACTGTTCCACTAAAGCTCTGTAGCTTAGTTTCCGACATATAGGTCTCCCCTCCTTATTTTTTATCCTTTTCTTGCAGGGGAATAGAGGGGGGCTAATAGCATTTGTTAAGAGCATTTGTCATCCATTTAATTGCCAGCCCAGCATTAAATTGTGACACCTAAGTAGCCATAACCCCCAAGCTGCAAGTATTGAAGTAAAAACTTCATGGGTTTGCTCTGCAAGTCCTATATCCTACTACCTCTGTACACCTAGAAGGAGCTCCTCAAAGCTGAAGAGGGGGTTACTGACACACATTAGACCAGAAGGAAGTGGTTTGGTTATGGCAGACTTAGAGCAGGCAGAAAGAGGACACACACACCAGGCTGTAAGAGGAAAACTCAAAGTGGAAAAACTAGGAAATTGAGAGATTGTAACTGTACAGCTATCTGGACTTAGAGATTACTCAGGTCAGAGAGAAGAAAAGCTGAGTTCCGATAAACAATTAATTTCTTCCCTGCCTGCTGATGTAGTGCTTCTGAGATATCAGCCAAGCAGGGAGCCTGGACTGGGGAATCGGTAGATGTTTCTCCCCCCACCACAGGCAAGGATTTCTGGGTTTGAGCCTAGCTGAGGCAAGGGAGCAGATGGAAGAAGGTCCTGCCAAAAGGAACAGTTGCTGGAAGGCTCCTCAGAGAAGAAGCTGCAACAGTGGGGAGCTCCACTGGGTTTTAATGGGGAGTGCAGGGATGAGCTGTAATTTAGTAACTGGTCTGGACAGAATGACACAGCTCCCTCACCACTGTCCTGTTCCACCCAAAACCAGACTGCTCTGATTTCAGTTCAACATTGCAAGTGTCTTAACACACCACAAGAGCTCTAAAACTATGTGCAGGAAAGAGCCACCAGACATCAAATTCCCAGCAAATTTCTATTTCCAGAATTGTTCCCCAGTGTGTTTAGAATCACACTCAGTGCCAAAAGCTACGGCCTTAAGCAGCAACAAGCATTCTTTTGATACCCTGGTTTTTAGCTAAATGTGTGAATTTCAATGTGTTGTATTTACCACTGTACTTCTGCTGCCAACATCCAGTTTTCTCAGCACCAGTCATCTGGAAAATATAAAAGAATCCCTCAAATTTAATTCTTTAAGCTGATAACAGATTCAGGGTGAACAGCTTTTAACAGGGGGATTACTGTGCTGATTATCATAGCCTTTAGTTTTTCCACCTCTCTGCCAAAATTATCCCTTTTCCTGACTACCTGACATCGATCTAGAACTTGGCCACCTAAATATTTCTGTTCCAATAGAAGGACCAAGAGGTACTGCTTCATTACTTTATCACTTTTGTTGTCTCCTCAAAATCATAGAATCATTAGCATTGGAAGGGACTTTAAAAATCATCTAGTGCCAACCCCCAGCATGGTCAGGGACACATCCACTACATCAGGTTGCTCAAGGCTCCATCCAACCTGGGGGCATCCACAGCTCCCCTGGACAACCTGTTCCAGCGTCTCACTACCTTCACAGAAAAGAATTTTTTCCTAATGTCTAGGAAATTTAAAGAGGAACTTATAACTGTGAGGTGTTTATACAGAAGTACCCCAGGTAAAACAAGAAGGACTATGTTTGAGATAAGTTTTTATAAAAGTATAGCTTCTGCCCTGTGTCACCTCATATGTATGTGTGTTGAAACAGTCATACCACTTCTCAGTTGCCCCAGAACTAGCCTGTGTAAAGTATAAACATAAGGTCTGGTCCCTAGCTGATATAAATCATCATCATTCTGTCATTTTTCATGTTTTCCCATCATCCCCATACTATGCACCTGAAATTCAGAGATGGAAATCTAGGAACAGTCCACCCATTTCAGAAGTCCCATATTTTCTTTCCAATTGATGCCTTTCCATAGGATTTCCCATGCCTTCCTACCCAAAACACTTTTTTTGACTGCAGACAGAAGGCTTTGTTTCAGGAGATGGAACTAAAGGAAAAGAGATAGCTGCCTTCAAGCATGTAATTAATAAAAATACCCACGATAGTTTGCTACACTCCACAACATACAGTTATCATTAACAACAAAGGCAAAATTAAGTGAAAGACATCTTACTCAGAACAACTGAATGTCTGTTGGAATGTGAATTTAAACATTTGTAGTTTCAGATAAGATGGATGTTTTTAGCAGCAGGCTTGATTGCACATTAAAGACTCCTGTAGATTCTTTACCACTTAGGTCTTTAAAGCAAGATTGAAGAGTCTTCTCAAAGTCATGCTCTAACCAAGCATAAACTGCTCCATGCAAAAAGCCCTTTGTAGCAATCCCCATTGGATGTCTGACCCTTCTGACCCCAAGGTCAGTTATGGTCTCATCTACTTGCAGGTGAAATGCCCCAGATTGGATTCAGTGCCATTGAAGATTTACACCAATAGACGCTTTGGCCTGGAGAGTTAGTGCAATATATCCAAGTCCAATATGCAGTTAAGATGTGTGGTAAAGCTCTTTTTGGCATCTGTGGGTTTCAGATTACATCCCTAAAGGGTGGGGGCAGTGCAAACAGCACGCGGTGACCAGGCATGTCACTTCTAGCAAATATTAGGTGACACTGCCCTCAGACGGTCAAGATGGGGTAGGTAAATACTTCCTAATTCTTAAAATAAACTTTAAGAAAGGGTCTAACAAGTGGCTAAATACATTTCAAGTAATGCACTGTAAATAGATTTCTATATCATATTGCTCTGTTGAGGAAAATTATTTCTCTGTCTACAACCACCAGTAACCTGAAAGGCAAATATTCCATCTTAGAAGAAAATGCAGACTTGAAACAAGGGTCAAGATGGGAGACAGATGACCCTAATCAGTCTTTCTTGCAATTTTTGCTGAACTTGACCTAGCAAGAAGAAAAATGTGCACTTCCTTTTCAGCTGGAAGGGAAGAACTGGAAAGAAATTAAAAGAAAAATCTTGCTCCACATAAAACCCTTGTACCATAGCTAAATTTATCTAGAAAGTTAACACTAGAGAAATTAATTGGGCACCTCAAAGCCCTCCATGAGTTGAGAGAATATGATATTAATATCAAGTATAGAATACTATTACAGTTTTATAGCATCTTTTATGGTCAAGGTGTGGGAATGTTCTGCTGAATGGGATACTGGGGATGCAGTACTAGGTTATAACACAGCTCAGCAAGAGGAGGGCCACTAGGGAAGAAATCAGAATAGGCAGGGCTACAGGAGCAGATTTAGGCTGCTTTTGCAGATTTGGTATTTACAGGTATTTGTATTTATTTGGTATTTTCAGGTTTTTTTTCAGAATCTACATTGTCATGTCTTCCCCCAGAAATGGTGATGCAGTCCCTTTGAAGCACAGTAATGTGGGTGTCTCCTCCCAGGCTGTTCTGGCAGCCACAGGCTCAGGGTTCCCAGCACCACACCGAGGAGGGATGGAGACAGTGCCCACAGGCAAGGGCAGAGTCCCCACCACTACAGCTCAGACAGCAGCTGTACTTGTGCAGTGCCTGACCATAGGATGCTCTATGCCATTTGAGCATAGGAGCTCATTGCCAGCTCCCAACTGGCAAGAGATGGCTATCTTGCAAGCTTCTGCATCCCCAGCTCCTGCCCTCCAGCAGAGGGGATGGCCGGATCCGCTTTCTCATTTGTGGTGGGCTGAAAGGGGGTGGTGGGCAGGGTGGGGGAAGGCCCTGAAGCCAGGTCCCTGGAGACATCAGAACTGTGAGCACTCTCAGAAGACTCATACAGAGTGACACAAACATGTGGACCAAAACCTGAAGCATCTCATGTAGTCTAAGTAGAGACTAATGCTACAATTCATGTGAGCTGTTTTATGACTGTACTTCAAGGTAAGATGAATCACACTCCCAGAGGCCCCCTCAACTCCCCTGGTCATCTGTCAGCCCTGGGTGAGCAACACAGCAGAGGTATCTGCATTGAGACCTCAAAGTCTGGGAAGGGTAGGCAGCTGAGCAGAGCCCAACCCACTTGGCTCTACTTATTAGAAAGATAATTCACATTGCCTAAGATAGGGCCCAGAAATTCCTTCACACACGTAGAAATTCAAAGGGATTCTCCTGAAGACCTGTGTTCTTTAATCTGGAGTGGGAGAAGTTATGAACAAGCTCAGAGGGCACGTTGCACTATAGGATGAAACTATCATTTTGTCTTCCTTATAGGTAAAGTTCCCTTTCCTACCTTCCTGCTTGTCTAGTCCAAACCATACCAGTTGCCTCCATTCAATCCTCTAAATTTCAGTGGAAGTTTTTAACACAAGGACCAAGTTCTAAAATCCTTTTTATTTATCTTCTGAGAAAAAAAGTAAAAATCACCTCATATTCTGGTTAAACAGATTAATGGTGGAAAATGTGGCTGACAACAGGAAAAACATGCCTCTTTCAGGCTCTGGTCATTCACATAATCAAAAGAAAACTAATCCTCTTCCGCTAGATAATGGGCTTAGCTAGCCAGTGATTTTGCTATCTCAGACAAAGGTTTGCTGTATTCAAAGTGTGACAGGGATTTCAAAATGTTGAGCAAAATTGAGAGGAAGGGTAGGAGGAACCTTTTTTCTTTTTTTTTAAGAAGAAATGTAGTTTCTGGGAGAAGGACACTTTTCCATCTGGGCTGCCATTATCACCAATCATACACTAGTCTCTGTCAGAGATTGAGCTAGTCTTTGCCAGCAGTCTCCTGACAAGTGTTACAAAGGGGAAATTGCACAAAAAGCACAGCGCAGGATAAAAATTGACCTAATTTCTGCTGTAGTGGTGCCTGTCTTCACCGTAGTGTTTTGAAGAAATTCTGGTTTAGGCTGCAAATATTTCCAAATCCTCCCAAAGCCAGGCAGATGCCTACAGGTTTTCCTGCAGGGGCTTTTCACTTGGTTTCATAGAGACATAGAATCATATAATAGTTTGTGTTGAAAGAGACCTCAAAGAACATTTGGTTCCAATCCCCCTGCATGTGCAGGGACACCTCTGGTCCCTCTGAGTAGAATCCTTTCCCTCCAGCATGTCAGCCACACCACACAGCTTGGTGTCATGAGCAAACTTGCTGAGAGTGCATTCGATGCCACTGTCCATGTCTCCAACAAAGATGCTTAACAGCATCCAGTACCAACTGGTCCTCAGTACGGATCCTCAAGGAACACCACTCATCACTGGTCTCCATTTGGACAAAGAGACATTGACCACTACTCTTTGACTGAAACCATCCAGCCAATTCCTTATCCACTGAGTCATCCATTTCTTCAAATCCATACCTTTTCAATGTAGAGACAAGGATGTCATGTGGGACAGTGTAGAGTGCTTGTCCCAAGTCCAGGTAGATGACACCATTTGCTCTTTTCTTACCCCCCCAATGCTGTAACTCCATTGTAAAAGGCCACCAGATTTGTAAGGCACAATTTGCCCCTGGTGAAGCCGTATTGGTTGCCACCAGCCACCTCTTCAATTTCCATGTGCCTTAACAGAGCCTTTGGGAGGATCTGCTCCATGCTCTAAATTGACCAAGAAATATAACGGAGCCTACTCATTAAAAAGACAAAATGGTTGGTTAAGCTAAAGAAGCAACTCAAAGTAACTCCAGCTGATGTTCTTTGTGATCTCTGTCACCTCTCTGAAATAAATGGTTCAAGACAGAAGCATTCAAATGCAAATTTAAGTAAGAAATGTATTTTCCATTGTTGAAAATCATAGGCTTTGTAAATCTTTTCTCCAGCCTCTCTGTGAAAGAGGGTAATAGTCTTTCACCCACAAAAGGATTGTGGAAAAGAAACAGTGTATTCTGTGTCAATGCACTTGAAACCCCAGGTAATTAGGAAATTGCCCCATGCAGAAATTCAGCCCTTCTCCTCAGGCAGCTCTCCCTCATCCCACTGGCCCCCACACATAGACAGGTCTATGCCAATACTTCCACCACTGCCATTTGGCTACTGCTGGCTTTCCTAGTGCCAGCCCCCTTTGTCCAGCCTTCCATAGTGCTGTGCTGCTGCTTACCAGAGGGAGATAAGCAGCAGAACAGGAGCAGTAGCACAGGAACTTGATTCCGAAGTGCCAAAGCATATACAGCAGGTCTATACAGCAGGCAGCACTGTCACAATAGATCCCATAAATACTGAGGCCAATTCCTTTAGCCACACCAGATCATGTATTATGACAAGCAGTGTTACAACAACAACAGTATGCATTTTTTTCATTTTTGTGAAGCTTTCTGTACTGACCATATGTTGCTTTTCACTAGGTCCTCATCATTTTAGTGACTATGAAATATAAAGCCAGACTGCAGCTGGTTACTGCCCCATGACTCTGGCTCAGGCACACTCATGCAAAGCCAGAGACACCACGAACTTAATGACCTTTCACTGGTCATAAAGAACAAAGCAGAATCTGGTCTGAATAAGTTGCTTCTTTACAAAAAATGAACCATTTCCAAAGCTGGGAATAATGTGTTGCACTTACTCCAGATCTAAAAAAGACCAGGATCAGTGCCTAGGACTCCTCCCTTGCAAACTCATCCAGCTGTATTCAGAAAGCTATTATCCAATGTGTTAATATTTTTTTTCTTATCTTTCCCTACACCGATGAGAAATTAGAATGCTTTCTCACTCTCCTATCTTTTATAAGTTAACAGCCTGCAATATGGTTTTGTATAGATAGAACACCCAATATATAGGCATATAAATTATTCTGAAGCAAATGTTGAAATGTGGAAGGCTAGTGGAATATATCACAGTGTAGCCTGTAAATGAGTTGAAGCTCTTTAATGTAACCTGTGAAAAAATTGCACTTAGTTGAAGTGGGATCAAAGTGTGGTTCTGCAGCCTGAAGGATGATCAGCATGAAGGAGGAACCTGACCATGAAATTTTGAAATGCAAACAGTATCAGTGGGGAAATAATTGTGTTTTCCAGTATACCCATTTCTATGAATTTATCCATCTGCCCTGAGCTAGTTAAGCTTTTTCTTGTCTTTTTCTTTTCTCTTTTTTTCACTCAACTACAATGTAACAATGATCTGGGAAGGAAAATTTCTTGCATTTAGAATAGGAGTCAACTGTCAATAAGAAAACGTAGGTCTTGATGCAGACTTCATAGAATTGAAGTATGGTTTTTGTTGAAAGGGACCTTAAAAGCCATCTAGGTCCAACCCTCTGCATTGGCAGGGAAACCTCCCACTAGACCAGGTTGCTTAAAGCTCTATCAAACCTGGCCTTCAACATTTCCAGGGAGGGAGTAGCCACAGCCTCCCTAGGCAACGTGTTCCAGTGTCTCACAACTCCTACACTAAAGAAATTCTTCATAATATCTAATCAAAGTCTACCCTCTTCCAGCTTAAAACCATTACTCCTAACTACATGCCATTATAAAATGTCCCTCTCCAGCTTTCCTTTAGCCCCCCTTAGGTACTGGAAGGCTGCTATAAGGTCTCCTCCCTTGAGCCTTCATTTCTCTAGCTACCCTGGTACTGGGTTTATGATCAATCATAAGTAGGTGAAGAGGTAGATGTGATGAAGAGGAAGAGGAGAAAAAAGCATGGTGTACCTTGGATTGGCCAACACCAGACTGCTGACCAGGAAGTGTGGTTTTATCACAGATTTGACCTTTCTGCTCAAGCCTTAAACAACCAGATATCTTCACAGAGGCTTCCCTAAAAACTTACCTTAATATCTCACATTCTGTTGGGAGTGGAGTCTAACTTGTGGATGCTAACTAGTTCTACTGTAGATAATACTCATGAGCTTCCTTGGTGATTCCACAGTTGCTTTTAGATGTCTGTTCTCTCCTGCTATGGATGTGTTCTAAAGTAATTTCCTAAATATTTCTGCTGGATATCACAGTCAACAGTGGTAGCTATAGACAGAAGTAGCTTTTGTAGACATTAACCACCACAGGCTATCTCTGTACCACATAATTTGCTTCATGTACCCCTGTTTTAAAAGCCTTGCTTTGAAGCAAAGCCTACACTATAGGTTTTAACCATCATCTTTTCATTGTATTCATAATGAAGAATGTTGTCCAAGCTGCTGCTCTTCCTAAGGCTGTGTTGGGACATCCAATTCATCTACCTGCATTTGACCCAAAGCTATGACTGATGAAGAAAGATAGCTTTAAAGCAAGAGCTTGGAGCTGCCTCTACCTTGCCACTAGCTCTCACTGATTTTCAACAGGCAGCAGCACACTGATGGGCAATGTAATGTATATATGAAAACAAAGGAGCAAAATATATGCAAAGCTTCAGTGGTGGTGCAGAAGGCTGGAAAATACCATGTATAACACATCATTTCACTGGAATTTCTGATTTTCAAGACATTGGTTCTAATACTACTACGCATAGTGGAATTACAACACCAAAAAAAAAAGAAAATCTTTGGTTGCTAACCAGAGTACATGACTGCTTTTGACCAGGCATATTGTTTTAGGAGTTATGCTTAGCTGTGCCAGGGACAGAGCTCCCAGGCTCTGACATGGCAAGTACCTGGTGATAAAACCTGTCATAACAGGAGTTCTCTCCATACAAATTCACCCTTACAAATGCTGTTCAAGATTAAAAAATATTCCTGAGGGACAGCATGTATCATTTTAAATTTTTGCCTCTATACCTTCTTCTTTGCATTTTTAGCAACTGTGAAGCTGTGATGTCTGTGGGAAGGAGACCATTTGTTTTGAGGACTCTTGGTAACTCCTCAGGCTACCCTGTTGCTTGAAACTCATTCTTTTCATTTAGGGCCATCTCTGCCTGTGCTGTCTTTTTATGCAGCTCCTTATCTGGCCATTATTAATTGATACTGCTCTGTTGTGTTAAGGCTGGTGCTGTACATCTTTTGAAATAAAATTAAAATTTGATATGGGGGTGTTTAGGAGGTATTCAAATGACACACACATTCTGATCAGACCATTTCCACCACTGTAAATGGCCTCTCTTTGGAAAACCAGGCACCTTTATCCACTCTAAGAAACATGCCAGTCCCACAGCTATTTCTTAGATGATACAGATGACACAAAGGCTTTGTGAGCCTCCTGGGATGAGTCACTACAACACTGACAGGCAGAAGGTTCCTGAGGACTGCCATGGACATGCCTGCCCTGTCCTCATAAATGCATCAAGAGGCAGGTAGAAAATGCATGGGAGGGTGTTTCAACTTCACCAGTGAACTGCTGGTTTTACAAAATACAATGTTTTGCTCCAAATCCCAGCAATCCTTTGTGGTTTTCTGAGTCCTACTGCTGTGCATCAGCAATTTATGAGCATATATCCTGCGGCCAGGGTTGATTCCTGTCCAGAAGATGTTCAGCAAAGCTACAGAGCGAGTGCCAGACAGGCACTACCAGGTGGTTTGCAGGACAGCATCTCTGAGACCCTTTGCCAGTTTCCCTTTCTCTCACCCTGGGAACTGCCTTCACCTGATTAAAATCAACCTGCTCAAAAGACAGAACAATCTTAGCTTTGCTCTGCCTTATGCTGCCACACAGCAGATGCTGAGGGCAAGGAGCAGCAAGCCAGGATATAGTGGAGGTGTAACCAGCTTACTTTTGCTTGCTGCTCTGCACTGGTGACATCCTTTAACATGTGATAAACTTACAAGAAGCAACGACAAATGTTGTCTCGCTGCCAGCACTGCCTAACGCAGCAGGCAGTCTGGGCCCTGAAATGTTGTGAAGCTGCTGTGATGACCCATCCTAGGGAAGACATCTACATCCTTCCCCACATGAATTGGACTTCAGGTTCCCATACTAAGCTAATCTTTGTGTCCTTGATCAAGTTAGTTTTCAAACCACCTTTCTGAGCTGGATTTGAAAACTTACATTTGACATAAGTAGGTTTTTTTTTTGGTCACTGTGTGTAAAATCCTTCTATATAAATTGAGCCTGATCAGTGACACCTCCTTGGCAAAATCCATGGATCCCCAGAGGCTCAGTCTTCTCATACCAAAACCAGTGCAAAAAGTTCTTCCTTCCACACCCACCTTTTTTGATTTTTCAAGTACAGAGGCAGCTTCTGCTGTCCAAAGAGCTAATGAAAAGAACTACACCACCTGAAGTAAAATACTGCTTTATCCTGGATGTTGACTGAAGAAACGAAGTGAGAAGATGCAGTAAATATTCAGATACCAAAATAATCTGAGGGAATGGTTTATGTCATTTTTTACAATGTGCTTTAAACCATTTAATGGAAGAAAGACTTTTGCACAAAATATCTCTGTGGCTTTGACAGTATTGCTACTTATATTCAGTTTGGATTGATTTGCATCTAAAACAAAGTTCAGGTGGCTACAGAAGGGAAAGCACCAAGGACCAGAACTGCATTTCATGTTAGTGGACATTAAGCATCTAAGTACCTCTGGTCTGACCCTCAAAATGTCAGCACCAACTTTTGGAAAAAAAAAAAATCCCAACTATCCAGCTGGAGCAACTAAAGGGATAACTCAAAGACTTTAGCTGGGATTAATGAGAGGCATTTGTGCCCCAGCATGGAGCTCAACAGTGCCACAGGGAGGAGGAGGCCCCATGGAGGCCCAGAATCACAACAGGCTGCAGAAGGAAACCTCTGCAACCACCAACTCCTTCTCATGCACAGAAGCCCACCTGGGGCTCTTATCCCAAGGTCACTATTGTGCCCATTATCACCAAATAATGGGATGTGTGGGTCTGTGCAGGAAACGAGCTATGCGGACATTTAGCCAATTAATTTCAGAATTGATTCTCTCTGCTGCCATCATTCTCTACAGCCAGCAGAGATCTGTGCTGCAATCCAATGCAATGCACACACCTTTGAAAAATGATGCTTTCAAGCCTGCCCTGTGGTGCAGTAAATTTGAAAGTGCTCTTAATAATAATAAGGATCAACATTGACTTTAATGGTCTTCAAACCCTTCATGTAATTTCATTAGCTACCCAACACAGATGCAAGCAGGGATGATGTCACACTTTTTCTCCTGCTCAGAAACCTGAGTCAGGCGCCAGAGATAGAAACCAGTTTTATTGCCTGTAATTGGATTAAAGTTTCTGGCAGCTGGTGATCAATCTGTGATTGCCAGAGTAATCTAGAAATACAGAAGGTTCTTGTGAAGACGAAGCACAGCTCAGGCTGGGCTGAGGGTCTTGTGGACTGCATGAGGAGTTGTGGATGTCATCAGATATCTGTAAGCACTCTGAATCAGCACAGGCAATTTGGCTTTTAATATCCTTCCTGTCAATACAAACACCCAAAGACAGTGTGGTTTCACAGCATGGAGCAACCTGCTTTCACACTAGTGATGACTCCCACAGCTTCCCTTTTTATTTTAAAGCCCATAAGCAAAAATAGCCCATGCAGGTTCTTTACCACCTTCATGTGGCCAGCCAGACACTTATCTGTGTGTGCAAGTTCTCTCCTGGGTCAGATTCCAGATGTTTTCCACTGCCTGACATGGTGAACACCACTCAAAGTCTGAGTTTGTCAGCACCTTACTGCAAGCTCCTATCTTTATCAAGAACGGGAAATAACAGTGGTAACTTTGTGATATCTGTGGAGAGAGAGCAATGTCATTACCTCCACCTTATGTTGCAGAACTCAAACCCAGTGGATCAAAACACAAAAAAAGAAAACATAGGACAGCAACCAAAGAAAAACGAAGAAGCTGAGTGAGTCCATGATGACTGACTGCTTCGAAAGACTTTTTCAATAAGCTGATAAGATGCACTTACCTCATCATCTGAATATTGCAGCAGTAAAATCAATGCTACTTAAGGAGTCTGACAATCAGTTAGGCACTCTCAGTATTTGTGAAAGTCAAGGCAATTCTGTGTAAAACATTAATTCATGCAGAGATATCATTAAAATACCATAATACTAGTCCCCTAATGGGTACTGAGAAAAATTCATTTATTCCAACTATGGAATTCTGATAAAATCAGACCTCTGACTTTCCTCTTTAGCTGTATAAAGGTTTGGGGTGTTTTCCTAGGTGAGAGTTCTTCAGCAATGTCTTCAGTTATGGCATTCACACAAAACCCAACACATACCTGTTTAACAAGAAGCTAGGATACAGAGCAACCCACTGGATGGGCTTGTATTTTAACATCATAACATCATTATTTAGTTGGTAATGCTAGACAATGTGATTTTGCCTTTACCTCAATATACCAAATTAGTAAATGGACCTGCAAATGTCTAAAGAATAATAATCAGGGTAACAAATACCCAAATCCTCAAAAATATCCTAATCCCTAGAATCTTTTGACTCATAGAAGAGGCAGACATGTAATCACCTTCCAGCATCCCTGACTGTCCTGTGGTTTATGTACAATACAAATGCCAAGCAGAGGAATAGACTGCCATGAAATGTTGTAGAATCTCCATCATTCAAGATTTCTTCACAGCAGATCAGATAAAAATCTGCCAGGAATAACCTAGGCACCATTGCTCCCGTGTTCCAGCCAAGAAATGGGCTGCACAACCTCTTGGGACCCTCAAAATCTACAAGCCTAAAAAGCCCTCTGATACACATTTCATGGCTTTCTGATAGCATAGAAAGTCTGGGCTTCTATCAGGTATTTAGATAGTAAATCAGTATTAATTTAGTCAAAGCAATCATACCTGGAATAACATGGATCAATTTTATTTCTGGCATGATATGACTTCCCTGGAATTACATAAGAGATGAATTTAGTTCAGCGTTTTGATAATAATCTATCAATGTCTCACATTAATGCACATACTGAGTAATTCTACCATTATTTAAAGCAGTGGCATCACTAATGAGACCATTAACTGTAGACATCATCAAGTCCCATTGGATTCACATTTTCATTATTTCTATCTGTTAGTTTTCAGCTCAGCCAGTTAATAAATGCCAGGGTGATACTGGCACAGAAAATACGTATCTCTTGATTTTCACTAAGACATTATGAAAAAGGCTAGCAAACAAGAAGAAGTAAATATTTTGCATCACAGGGTCCCACCAAACAGAGGAAAGTTCAAAGTAGATTCTCATTTAGAACATGATACACAACTGCTTTTTGCATATGATCCAGTTCTGGAAACCACATCAGCTTCTGCCAGACTTCAAATACTCAAGTGGCTGCACTGAAAACTGCAGCTAAATGTAAGTTCACACCTGGGCATTCACAGGATAGATTACCATGGGTCCTCAGGTGTGATTACAAACACAAGTCTTATACCAGCTCCCTGACAAATTAACAGAGCTTTACAACCTTTTCAAGTAGAATTGTGTTGTAAGTGAGCCTGAGGTCAGACAGAGAGTCGCCACTGGAAGCTCCATTTCACACTAGTAAAACACTGGATTGAACTGCTAAAATGTTCTGTAACTTTGGGCTTCTTAAGACTCAAACTTTAAGACAGACAGTGTGAGCTGAATGCACAATAATATTGCAAGAGACTAGATAAGCTTTTAGATAGACTTTTAGGGAAAGCTTTATAAATCGCATCATTTGAAGATGTTTTTTGTTACAATGCCTCTAGTAAAAATTAAATAGCCTTCAAAAAATGAAAATGACACCTCAGTACATAATATTATGTGCCAGACTGGCAACATAGAGTCAGATTATAACCAACTGGGCACCAGGCCCATTCCTCATTGACACTCATAAAGAATAAATATTAAGAGATGAAGAACACAGCAGCAGCCAAGATAAAGAACAATCTGATCCTTGCCTCACGGAGTGGTTCTTTAAATATTCAAAATACATCTCAGCAGTGGTATAAATGAGATATTCTCCTGGGCCCACCAAAGAAAGACAAAATTATTACAGATTTTAAAATATCCCAGAATAATAGGGACAGCAGTAGCATTAGCTGTATGGTCATTGGTAGCCATGCATAAGTTCAGACTTAGACCCTGTAAAGTAGTTTGGACCAGTGGTAGCCAAATTTTAAGCCTGAGCTTGTCTGGTTCGTGACAGCTCCACCCACTCTGTCCCTGGTCCTCAGCCTTCCCACTGCTTTGGTCTCCACTAAAAGGCTGTCTAGTCACCTTACCTCCTCCTGTGTTTCTCTTCTCCACACAATCGTGTGTGTTATGTAGGATGAGAAATGATAGGGAAGAGGTTGAACTGATCTGCGCCTGTTCTAGAGAGCAGCAATTCCAACTTCAGTCAGTGCATATTAGTGTGGGGGAAAGAAAAGAGAAAAGAAAAGAAAAAGAAAAAGAAAAGAAAAAAAAGAAGAGATATGAAAATGAAAAAAGAAAAAAAAAAGGAAAAAAAAAAGGGAAAATAAAGAAAAGGAAAAAAGAAAATAAAAAAGAAGGGGGGAAACCAAACCAAACCAACCAACCAAACAAACAAAACAAAACAAAACAAAACAAAAAAAAAAAAAAACAAACCAAAAAGAACAAAAAAAAACAACAGGGAGGAAGGAAAGGGAAGGGTCAAATTTTTATGCAGTGGATAGTTCTCATAATTTGCTGTTGAGAGACTTTGCTACCAAACAGTACACCTCAGACTTTCATGGGATCCTGATCAGTAACTTTTAGGCCTAATTTAAGGGTGCAGAAAGCAACTTTGTGTTACTAGTGACGGTGTTCACAGAGCAAAGTGAAACAGTACAAGTGCCAGCATCTTGTACACAATTAATTAGCTCATTAACCTCAGAAAAAGTCAAATGCAAGAATCTAGGTACATACACTTTCCTTCTTTTGTTACTGCAGAAAACTGACTCTTGTTGATATCAGGGGAGTTTTAAGAGAAAAGAAATACAAGGAGACAAAAATACCACTAAGTAAACCCAAGGGAGAAAACACAAGAAAGTGCAATGACTGTGTTAGGAATGGAACATTAATTCCCCTCCTGTGCTGCTCAGGATGATGAGGGTGCTCCAGAACACCCAGGTTCTGCTGTTCCAATGGAGGCTCAGTTGGCCCTTAGAAAACCCTTTCCAGGGGAGGTCCTCAGCCTGCTGAAATCACAGTTAAGACTTTAAATCAGAAATCAGTGTAGTTAGGTCATTTTTTGTTCTGACAATGCTCATTCTTCATCTTGATGCTTGTAAGTGCACGCAAGGTGGCCTGACTGTGCTGATTTCTCCTGAGCGTGGATCACATTGTTACATGCCACACCATATGCATGAAGAGATAAGACAAGAGAAAAAGTCTGTATTACAATGCCCAGGCAAACTGGAACTCAAAATGCTGGTAGCTGACCCTCAATAGTAACAGTGAAGTCCAACAGGGAGTGATATTTAGACCATAAATATCCATTTTGAACATGATTAGCAGCCATTTGTTCAGAGACTGAGTAATCACAGGAAAATCCCAGGCTTGTGAGAGCTGCTGGTTGGGCAGGAGTACTAAGCAGAGACATACTTAGCATCATTTTAGCATCCCAGATGGATTCACAGGCTGTCATTCCCATCCACCCAAGGAAAAGGCAGGCTCTTTGCCAAAGAGGTTTCCATCTCTGACAGTTCACAGTATGTGCCACCAGACAGCTCAGGACAGAGAGTGGGAAGTTTATTAGCAGTGGTTTGAAGAGTTTATACAGCTGTTGCTTTTTTTTGCTTTTTTTTTTTTTTTTTTTTCTGGAAGCCTTTCTGAAAGCCTTGGAGCATCAAACTTGTGGAGAATGTTATCTCTGAGACACTGATCAAGAATGTGTCTGCAGGGAATTTAACTCCAATTGCTTAAAAGGTTACAGTAGATAGAAAACAAACTGTCTGACCCCATGTTCCTGGTGGAGCAGACCAGACAGAGTGGGCGTCCTGCAGCAAGCTAGTTGGATGCCAGATAGATATCATGAGAATCTGTACCAGAGAGAGGATTGAGAAGCCCTGCAACAACCCACCTGCAAAGGCTGCCTGCAAAGGCTCATATGGAGGAATAGTAATAGAAGTTACTTGTCTTGTCATGAAGGAAGGAGATGAACTTGGTGGGCTCCTGACAGTCCTTTTAGATTTGCAAGTTTTCACATTTTGCAGGCAGTAAAACCAGACAGATACTAAAGTAATACCATATTAATAGTTACACACATCTTCTTTAAGTCAGATCAGAAGCAGAAAGTTTGTTTCAGAGAAGTTTCCCAGAATGTTTGTGAATTACTTCAATGTGTTGCAAATAGCTGCATATTTAGAAGGATTGTTCTGTTCATCTATTGCCAGACACCAGGTTGAAATACTCATTTTCTCTTCTATGTGGAGTTACTAGGTTCCTCCTTCTGAGCTCTTCTGTGTCCACAGAAGCTAGCTTGGATTTCCAGGGAAAGCAACTTCAAAACTTTGGCAGGTAGGAAGGTAATTGGCAAAGTGTTTTCCCTGGACTCTGTACTCCCCTACAATTTAAAAGAGACCCTTAAAACCCTCCTAGCATTTCTTTTTTATGACAGGTTTTCATTTTTTGCTGAAGAGTTCTGGTGTTCATTATCAAAGCAGACCAAGTGGCAAGTTTTTGGAAAGTGAACAGCAAAAAACATTTTTTGGTAGAACTTGCTTGAAATTTGACTCATAAACAGCTAGAACCAAGCAGAGTCTGGAAGAAATTATGTGATCTACTACAAGGCTTACATATGGGAGAAAAGTAAAAGTTTAGAGCAAGAAGGACTTGTAGAGAAAGACTAGAGACAGTGCTGATAGGGGTCAGGACCAGTATAAGGCACAGCAGCCTAGTGCAGTCTATCACATGCATTTCCTGATATTTGAAGAACACGGGTGTTGTGGTATTATATAGCTATCATGGAAAATTACCACTTCAGGACAGATGTTGCAGTGGTGTTGATGAATAACTATTAAGACAAATCATTAAGGGCTCTTCTGCTCACTGAAGACATCCACTGAAGAGATGTAAATTGATATAGATTGAAATACACTAAGGTCCATCAGACTCTAAGATCAGATGGGTGACAAGCATCTCCTTACCAAGAGGAAGCTGGCTGGTGACAGGTCTGACTTCAGCCTGGTGAAAGTGGTTGACTCCACTGTGCAAGTCTTCATTTACCTTCTCTAACATAATTCTCAAGTTCTGCCCTCAAGTTACATATGAAGGACCAACAGCCCATCCCATTTTCAGCCTGTAGTAGGATTTTCTCCACGTGTTGGCAGTCCTGCCTGCCTGGGGTTCTCTGAAGCAAAGGCCTCATGGAGAGATCATGGAGAAGAAAGGACAGTGCATGGTCAGGGTGCTGCATCCCTCACTGTGCAGCAGCCTCAAGTGACAGTGAGAGTGATGGTGGAGCTGATTCATACTCTAAGAGGGTCATTACAGTCCATCCCCTTCACCAGGATCTGCAACAAGCCTGGCACCTGTGGGGGCACAGCCAAGGCAGTGGTCTCGTCATTTATATCCAGAAAATACATATGGAGAAATCGATGAATTTGGTTGTGGTGGTAGGCTTGAAATCCAGCACACAGGTGAACTCCGAGGCCTTCGGAGACACAGATTCCAAACAGTACAGAGCCACGTGTCCTCCAGCAAGCCAAACACTGCAGTCTTGAAGACTGTAGTGGCAGCATGGTAAACAGACATGTACAAACAAATCTGCATCAGAAGACAAGACCTGCTCACACTCTGGGTCAGATGAGTAAATGTAGAGAGCACTGATTGAGTTGCTTGCACAGAGCCTTGAGGTCTTGAGCAGAGATGCTGGTGGGAAGGACAGATTTCTACAACAAGCTTTGTTCAAACAGGTGCCTTAATGAAAGAGAAAAGTTTAAACTCCTCTGTACTATGTGTGCTGGTAATAACACAAAGTACTGCTGGAGTTAACCACGTGAATACAAAGTTGGGTAAAATACACATTCAGGTATTTACTGAGGTAGAGCAGAAATTACGATTGATTTATAGATCATAGTAAATATTCATGCTCAGTTTTCTGATAGCATACAACAAGGTAATTGATGTTAACCTACCAAATAAAAGGCAGGATATGAAGGGAACACAAAGCACATGCTAAATAGCTGACTTGTGCCTTGCTGTTATCCTCTTCCTTCCGACATAATAACCTCTTCTCTATTTATATTCACATCTATATTTAATGCTCAGTGAAGACTACAGACTTGTGTTTGATGTTCAGCTGAAGACATGATTCATCACAATCCTCATTTTCAGTAATGGAAAAAGGCTGTGGTAGAAAAAAACAGATGAGACTGCTTTTCATTTTGGTAGCCATGTAACCTTTAAATGAACTTGGAAAGTCGTACAAGGAATGGCAGCCTCAGCCTATCACGGGTGATTCACGAAGTTTTCTGAATGCTGCATGACCTGCCCTAGCAGTGTCTGATATCTTCTTCTTTAAAGAGCACACATTAAAAATAGACAGCAAATCACCTATTCCTTGATCTACCCTCTCTGTTGTTGTTTTTAACATGAGAAGTAAAAAACATTCTATTTACTATAAAATGTTTCTAAAAAAAAATCAGATGTTATCATTTCTATGTCTGTGTTCCTAAGAATGAAAAACAAGGAGCAGAGGTCATTTATTAACTTGTTTTTCATGCTTGACCCTGCAGCCAGAGACACCAGTGTTGTGACTCCCAACCAAGTGGCCGGAGAGGAGCATGGCACTCCCTTCCCAACCATCACCACCAACCCTCCAAGAACAGCCTAATCCAGGGGCACTGAATGCAAACAACTGAAGAGCCTCTGTTATCAGCTCACAAAAAAAAATATCCTAGTGTTCTTCCTTTCAATAATAACTGAGGCACTGGATTATGTTGTGTCGTGGAATATATATGCTCAGACTTCCCTATATATCCTTGCATAGAGAATGACAATGTTCTTGAATTAAAAATATTCTTATGCACAGAATCTAGTTGTTAGCTATTATTCAGCCATAACTTTATAAATAATTTTGCAAAGGAAATAGATGTACCTCCCTTTTTTCAAACTCATTAATTTGCTTTAAAATAACTAATATTAGCCTGCTAGAGATCGGACATAGCTGGATTAGATGACACTATAATTTAAGAATATATTTTAACTCTTAATAAGAATGTGAGAGACTGAAATTTCACTGGAATATGTGAATTCATTAAACTGAAGTTACTTTAATTCTTCAGAATGCATTCTTTACAGAAAATGACCTCCAAATTCATGATCGCTATTAGAGATAGTGCAGTTTTGTTGTAATTAAAAACTTTTAAATTCTGGGAAAGGAAAAGCGTTCATCTTCATCACTGTCACTCCTGCCTTCCCTAGTGGAGCTTCAATCACAGGGGTGTCAGGGTGAGAGAGGGACTCAAAGACCTGGCTGAAAGTGCCAGGTCATGAAGCCAAGTCAGAAGCTGTGGTTTGTAAGAGGCAGGTGACTGAGGCAAGTTCATCTGATAAGCAGAAATCACAGCCCAGCAGCATTTATTTTCTCATACTCACTGTTTCCAAAATATCCTGGAGCTACTCCCATGCTGAGGAACAGACATCTAGATTTCCAGTGCAGCTCCTCATGGCAGAGAAATGAGAGCTCCCTGAACCTGGAGGCCTGCTGTGGGTGCAGAGGGCAGGCACAGGAGCTCACTCAGGCATGCCACCCCACCTTTGGGAAGGAGCTGTGCCTGGGAGCATGGGGACCTGAGCCACAGCCCTCTGTCACCACTGCAGCAAGCCTGCACACACAGCCCAGCCCTCAGACCTTGCATGCTGTGTGTCCCTCTTCTCATGTTGATTACCAGGTTTGCAATGTCCATAGATGTTCAAGTCCCTCAGAGAGCCAGCACTGATCTCCCTCTAGTCTAAGTATCATTCCATCTGTCCCTCACTTGTGCTGGGCAATAAAAGTAATCTCTAACATGTAGACTGCAGGTCCTGGTGTCAGAGCCAGTCCTGGACACTCCTTTCTCCTTCCTACTTTTTTACCTCTTGCTGGGGGTCCCAGCCCTCACACCACTCCTCAGCTGCAGGAGGCTGGCAAGTTGAGTCGTGAGACCAACCTGATTTAACCTGGACTGCATTCTAGGGGTCTGGGTTTTCTGATCCTTTGCTGTTCAAGGGAGACAGGACAAGCAGAGCAGGAGACTGGTGCTGATAATCTGGCTCTGCTGCCAAAAGAAAGCCTTGTCCAAGTCTGTCCTCAGTGATACCATTCATTGGGATGTCTGGGACTGGGCTTCCCATGCAGTATTTCAGTCTGCCACTTTACACAGATGCTTACAGAAACACTAGGTTGGGGGGGGGGATCCTCTTTGCATGCAGATGCTGAACCTCCAGTCTTCTTCCCAAACAGCATGCCATTTCCCACCTTCACTCTTCTTTCCAGCAGTCTTACCCCTTACTCTTGTCATGATTGCTTGCAGGCCTGACTGATGGGCAGCAGACTCAATGCCTGAGCGAGTGCTGAAGAGAGGCTTAGGAGGGGGCCCAGACAATGCAGGATGACACTGGAATGGCTGTGTTAAAAAGCAAGGAAATCACATTTTACATGTGAAGGCAAATGTCAGTCCCAGTCCTGCTCTCCTGTCTATCAGCATAGGCATTGCAGCACTATGTAAGGAAAAATCTGGCCCATGCATTCCAGAAAATGTTGCCCCTGATGAACAAAGAAACTAAAATCAGAAAGACCAATCAGGTGCAGCTGTTTTCCTGGTATTCCCATCCTTCCCCACATCCCTATTAAATAGCAATGATGGAAACCCATTTCCTTCCTTGTTATTCCTGCATTATAGTTGTTTGTAAATGCCTTTTTTTTTAATTACCCCTTCCAAGATATACATAAGAATGATAGGGTAAGGAACAATCCAACATTAAAATTGAATTACAAAAGTACTGCACACGGCTGTCCTATTAACTTCATAGCAGTGAAGTGTTATAAAATGTGAAGTGCTGAAAAGGGAGTAGTAATTTGTTTATAAATATGTTAGTTAGGAGTAAATGCCATATTGCGTGAGAGAAGAATATGACTGAATACTAAGTGTGCCTTCTAGCATGGATTTCACAGGGCAAAATGTAGTTAATAAAACTACCTTTGTGCTTTCTATTACAACTTTTTAGTATAAATAGCTAATAACCAATTTACATTAATGGTATTGGCACAAATGTAAATTAGGGCCTCTTTGTTTGTATTGCTGAAGTGCAATTCTATTTCTAGACAATTGTATTTGGCCATTTCATTAACTGGAGAGATCTAAGAAACAGATGCAGTTCCAGGGCTGCCCAAAGAATATTAATATGGAAAAGAAATTGCACCACACACCTGGCTGCAAGCTGGAGCCTCACAAAGAGCATGTCTGCTTCTTGCACCCAAGCCTGCTCCTCCATTGTGCACATTTTGGCATAGAGAGACCACATCTTGAGCAGGCTGATACTGTCTCATATCAGATTGAGAAACAAGGCTTCCAGTCTCACATGGTGTTTCAAGATTTCATCTATTTTTCCATTCTGAGTCAAAAACACCTAGGTCTTAGGAAGCTGTCTGCCACCCTAATGAAAAGAGATGGCTGAAAAAGTACAGCAGCAGTCTGAGGCCATTTGCTTAGAGGAGGTGAGACTTACCTCTGAAGGCATGACAAATCTGCTGTGGACATGGCCAGCCAACATGCCAGAAACAGGGCTGTCCAGTCCCTAAAGGACAAGCACTGTGCAGATCCAGCTTCCCTCTGCTAGCAAAATCTCCCACTCCTGACTGATACAGAGCACCCTCCTCCTCACCATAGTGAAAATGTTCTGCACTTGAGAGACAGTCTTGTACTTCAACCAGCATAGTAAGTGATGTGGAAACATGTGCAGAATTTACACCACCACTTCTCCCCATTGGTGGGATTATTATGGCTGCAAAATAATGACCTTTATTGGTTTATATGGCAAGTGGAGAAAGAGGCATTTACAGCCAACTAAATCAATGCTTCTGCTAGCCAAAGATCAAATGTAAATCTTGGAGGATTACTGGCAAGGTACATGAGAGCCACACAATTCTGCCTGCTGTAGTAATTGAGGTTTTCCATTTCAAGCCTCATTCAGCTGGGACCTTTCGTATTCACAGGTTCTTTCTTTAGTCATGCTATGTAAGCAGCTACTGTTTATACTGAAAGCCAATTTTCCCATACACTTCAGTGTGCTTCTGGATGAAGGATAAATCATTAATCTAATTCCAATTTCTTTACCCTTTATGTGATATTGATACAAAAGCATCCTTTCCTCTCATCTACTTGTTTCTTAGATGAAGACTAGAAGAAAGGTTTCTTCTCTTATTCAAATTGGGATTTCACTGTTTTCCTTTCATCAACACAGAAAGCGGCAGACATTTTCTACAGCAATAAGATTTTGGAAAAGCGCTGGTTGTATATAATTTTGGTTCCAAGCATGCAATACACTGGGCTAAATTTTGCTGTCACCAATGCCAGTGTAACATCTCCAGAAAATTCCTGATGAACACAGAGTATTTTTTCCCTTTTCAACACAAACAGCCATTTTAAGGAATCATTATATAAATATACATATACGTATACATGTACATACATCAACAATGTCTCCCTCTCATCCTCACTATGAGCAACATCATTCTAGCAGACTGACAGAATAACAGCAGATCTCAGGCTTGTACTTATGCTGAGCTGCTGTAAATCAAGAATAATTTCATTAAAGTTCATAAAATTCTGTTGATGCCACTCCAGTGTAAATGAGGTCAGGAACAAGGTTCATGACCTCTGGGTCTTCCACCCTCTGTATGCGCAGAACATAATGAACTAAGCAAACATAGTAGGCAAGAGAATGCTGTTCCTGTAGCTTAAAAAATATTAAAAGTGATTAACAGCATCCACATTACAAGACGAGTGTTATGAATGGCCAAGATTTACAAGAAGTAAAAGAGAAGAATCCCTTCTCTGGAGGGCTGGCAGCAGGAGACAGACCCATCATATGAGGTCAGCACCCCAAACTTGTTCTGGTTTGGTAATTACTTGAAGTAGTTACCATCTGATTCCGATCAGGTGGACCAAGTGAAAGACTTTGTGGTTTCACTTGCATCCCTAAGCAGCAAGACCAATCCTCCAGCTAGCTCACATGGCTCTTTTGCATATTATGAGCCAAACAGGTATAAATTGAGCTAATTTTGATTCATGTGAAACTTATGCCATCCGATACAAATCCCATTATCTGAATACAAAGATTCCCAAGAGGTTCCATAGGGTTTGGGTCAGATCTATAATGACAAATGCCAAGTTTGTAGAGCTGACTACACCAGCACAATTTTGGCATAACTCTATTAAAGTCAGTGGGGCTAGTCTGAGTTATGATAATCTGAGAGAAAATTTTAACCATTTGCACTGGAATAGAATGTGCTTCTCATTTTATAGCACTCCTAGAGATTTGGGGTGGAGTGGTGTTTTGGTTTTTTTGGAACCCTAATTATTTTTTCTTCCAACTGTTGATGTAATCTGTCTCCTGGTAGTTTTCAGAAGTAAGATACCACATTTAATGAGCTCATTATTTCTTCCAGTAAAAATATTGGTTACCACCTACTTTAGGGCAAGAAATCTTTTAGTACAGTGTGGCTTTTGAGACAGATTCAGCTCTTACTCACACTTAAGTGAGATTCTGTTCTTGCTTGACATCAATAATGTTGCCAAAGACAAAACGAGAGAGGGAAGTTTGGTCAATAATACATGTCTAATTTTTACAGAACCAACTTCAAAGTGACAGAAATAATCGTTACTATTCACTACTTCACTTTAATGGAACAAATAGGGGGACAAACCCCCAAATTTTTATACAGGCTAGAACTCAGCATGGATCACTGTGTTTAGGAGTATATGGCTATTAATAAATTTACATGCCCGTAGTGATGTATGAAGAATATGTATGAAGCTTTATGCAGCTGTCACAGCCTCAGTTCACATTTAGTGAGATGGCAACAGCTGCTTCCCTGAACGAGTTAAAAAGCTGGGTAAAACTATGTTTTCTTCCCCGGAGGCTGGCTGGTTGAGGCAGCTCCAAAAACTTCCCTGCTGTTGGTGTCAACATTCCCCCTGGCACCGAGGAACCACTGGGCAGCCGCAGCCCCCGCCTGCACACCCCCCTGGCATGTGGCAGTCCCAGTGTTTTACAGGTAAACAAAGCTGTCTGTGAGGAAAGAAAGTTGTCATTTTTTTTGTATAGATACGTCCTGCAAGAGAAAAGGACATTTATTTATCACTGGGAATGATACTACTTGCAAGAAAAGGACATGAAATCAGGCCAGTCTTTCCAAAGAAGCCATACAGACACACAAAGCTCAGAAGAGTTTGGCTGCTGATTTGATGCTTCTTACAATGCCCCTGAAGCTTTGAATGCCTTGGCATCATTATTGGGGGATAAAACTGCATATGCCATAAACTTACCTTAATATGGTAACTTTTACAAGTGCTAAATTCCCTTTTTAAGGAAGTGTTTAAAAGAAGTACCGAGGCATATTTAATATCTTGGATTCAGTCAATCAAAATCAAGAGCAGGTATGGAACAGCTTTCAAAAAAGATCCAGTGGTCTGTGCATCACAGCTAGCAGAGGTGGGTGCAGTGATATATGATGCAGTTCAGACTGCCCCATTTGCCCAGAGTCACTGTTTTACCAGCACTATAACCTAACTTAACTGCTCCGTGAAAGTGCTTTGGAATAGGGAAGAGAGAGAGGAGCCATATAAAACCAAATTCTCTTCCATTCTATTTAAAAGTTAAAGGCACGAGTAAAAAGTGAATAAATATCCCTCTTTGCTTTATGCAGATGGGAATACCTATCATTAAATGATTGATAAGCCTTATTCAAAAGACAGCCTTCAGCATGCTGCTGTTCTGTGCTGCTTCACTGAGAGAGAGGCTGTGCCATACCCACGGGCCATGGCTGCAAAGATGATGGAGATCTCTGCATCATCTCCCCACCAGCCTCCCCATGGCCCATGGCAGCAGCCTCTGGGACAGCCTGGGGTGGTGGCAAGCCTGCTCCAATGTTTTGGTTTGGGTCCTGGTTGTGGGCCCTCACCTGGGCCACACCTGGACCACACCTGGACTGTTTCATTTCTAAAAAGAAAACAGGGATGATCCAGGCTGTCCATGGATTCAGAAAGGATGAGCCAATAAGTGCCTGTCTGACCGTGTCACTCCTTGGACATCTATGTAAGCTAAAATCCTCTTTGCCTTCACAAACCCAGAGAATGCATAGGAACAAATTTACAGTGATTTCAGATGCCAGAAGACCTTTTCAGTGCCTGTTAGAACCCCTGCTGGGAGGGGTTCACAGAACCTGAGGGAAATCACAGGAATCACAGAGAGCTAGGGGTGAAGGGACCTCGAGAGATCATGAAGTCCAACCCCTGTGCCAGAGCAGGACCACCCAGTGTAGATCACACAGGAACATGTCCAGGTGGGTCCTGAGTGTCTCCAGAGGAGACTCCACAACCTCACTGGGCAGCCTGTTGCAGTGCTCTGTCACCCTCATATTAAAAAAGCTTTTTCTTGTGTTTACACAGAACCTCCTGTGCTCCAGTTTGCACCCATTGCTCATCACTGAGCAATGACGGGACAAGAGTTAATGGATGCAGGCTGGAAATATTCAGTGTACAGCAGTTGTTCACTGACAAAGCCAAATGCACCTCAGGAAGAGTACAGGACAGGACTTGCACAGAAAATGGAACATGAAGGTGAAACTGCCAACAAACACAAATTTAAATACACCTGTGTCCAGAGCACTGCCTGCACCAGACATCATCAAAAATTCTGGATTAGAATAGCTGAAGGAAACTTCTCACCAAGGAAAACTGTCTTGAGGATAAAGATGTTTGAGAAGCACAGCAGCCTCTCCCAAGCACCCCACTTGCATGGTGGCCAGGCAGGATGCTTTGGCAGGGAGGAAGCCTCAGTCAGTGCTCCCCAAAGCCATCACAGCTGTGAGCCTTGCACCATGGTAGCCCATAGCACCTCCTGCCTGCCTTTTGGAACATCTCCCCTTTCACCTGCTGGCATTCCAGTCTGCAGTCATGTACATGTACATGTACACACAGGCACCTCAGGGTTCCCCTGAGGATTGGAGCAGCACCAGCTCCAGACAGGGCCCAGGTGAGCAACATCTTTGGGTGTAATTGCAAAAAAGTAAATTACTTAGTTAAATCCAGATAGAAACCGTGTTGAACTATGTGTCTGTCTCATTTCTAGCTCCTGTCCCAGGCAGTGACTTTTCCCTTGGGCTGTCCTTGGCAGCCAGAGTTGCCACGTGCCAGCAGCCCTCCTGCTAGCAAGGGGCAGGGAGCCTTCTGGACCCATGCAGCCACGGGTCTGTGCTCACCCTGACCAGAGGTCTGATCATGTTTCCAGCTCTTCTCTTCAGGAAGAAATTCCTGGAAGGTCTTGCTGATAGCTGGCTGACAGTCTCATCCCTGCTGCATCTTTATTAACCTCTAATTGCTAGGTGGTGGAATATTTAAAACAGGTTCTACTGTGACCTGTTTATTTCCTGCAGTGAAAATTTTGTTTGCATTGTCTGTATGGAGATGTTTGTTTCTAAAATTTACAGCTTTCTACCCACTTGTAGAAAGAACATAGAAAGAACATATTCAAAAGAAATATCTTATTTGATGTTACTTATTCATACAGTAAGCAACTGTTGGGTACAGAGTGGGTTGAGAGTAGCACTGAAGAGAAGGACTGGGGGGTATTGATTGATGAAAAGCTCAGCATGAGCTGGCAGTGCACTCATGCAGCTCAGGGGGCCAAACATATCCCAGGATGCATCAAGAGGAGCATGGCCAGGAGATCAGGAGTAATGATTCTCCTCCTCTGCTTTGCTCTTGTGAGATCCCCGCCTGGACTACTGTGTCCAGTTCTGGTGTCTCCACTAGAAGAAAGACATAGATCTGTTGGAACAAGTCCAGATGAGGGCCACAAGGATGATCCAGGAGCTGGAGCACCTCTGCTATGAGGAGAGGCTGAGGGAGCTGGGATTGTTCAGCCTGAAGAAAAGAAAATCCCAGAAGGACCTTCTAGCTGCTTTCCAATACCTGAAGAGAACCTACAGGAAGGCTGGAGAGGGACTTTTCATAAGACTGTCCTGTGACAGGACAAGTGAAAAAGGTTTTAAATTGAAGGAGAAGAAGTTTAGACTGGATGTTAGGAGGAATTCTCAGCAGGTTGTACAGATAAACACAGCTCAGATGCTAAAGTGCAGAGATGCTGCAGTAACATACATAGAGAAATGCCTAATGAATACATTGAAGAAGACAGAAAGAAGATAGAAGATAGAAAATAGGTTAGACTTGAAGGAACAGCATATGTCAGTGTAGAAATGTACGGTCAAACATCTTTCTCCTTTCTTCTGTGAAGGACTAAAACCATGGCCTACTAGCATCATCTTGTTGCCATCAAAGCAACACTGCTCAGTCAGCAGCATCAAAAGCTTCAGACAAGTTCTTAACACTGCACTAAAACCCTGTTACACAGAAGCAACAGTGTGCTCGGAACCACTTGCAATGGACCTAAATTTATATCATGACCTCTTATAAAATCCCAAAGTCAGGAAGGTGCCTTTGCTGTGAAGAAGAGGATTACCCAGACCTACCATGCAGGTAAGTTTTTCTGCCAAGCCATATCTGCTTAGCATAATGGCTGGGTCCAAATTTGCCTTGGCTTTGAGGAAAAATTTAGGGCTCATTTTGAAAGAGAAGAGATGCTAGAAGGCCACAGCATTCCAGGCAGCCTGAATGATCCTCAAGTAAAATTGGTAATGCTGGACAAAGGCAACACCAGGTACACCACCTTGGACCTCTGTGTCCACAAATTACCTCTGAGTTTAATTCATTACTAATTTACTTAGAAAGGTTATTCTGAGCCCCTACAGTGCTGTACATAATCCATCCAGTGCAGTACATACAGGTTTGACCTTTACAGTGGAGCATCTCTACAACTTGTCAGATTGTTCTTTTTGCTGTGACCTTCAAAGGATTGTAATATTGATAGCAAAATCGTTGTCATGGTTGAGGATAAGAGTCATATTCTCAAAAAAAACCAGCTTATAGTATAAAAAGATTTTTTTAAATTCTGTAATTAGGGAAGATAAAAATTTCATGAGCCTGTAGCAGAACTAGGTGTAGAGGGAGTTGGAAAAGTTTCAGTGGGGCTACAGAAAGTAAATTATTGAAAGTTCCTGGAGTAAGCCCAGGAAAACAGACAAAAACAGTTTTGGAGTAAACATGATGACAAAATTGGATGGATTGAATACACAACCAATGTTTAAAAAGGAGTGCATAAAGCAGGAAGAAAAGGGTAAAAAGTGAGACCAGAGTGGGTACTCTACTGGTACAGAGCTCTCCTTCTAGGAACAACACTGAGCTGTGTGTATTTGATTTAAGCAAAGATAATCTCTATGTCTGTTGTCATGAAAAACAAGAGGAAGATAAACACAATGAAGAACAGCACAGAATATTGGGCTGCACATAATTAGACGTGTCACTCAGCCTGTTCCTGAAGCTTGATCAGCACAGATATTGGGGTCCTCTGATTACATGAACCCGTTGTTATACACAGGAATACAGCAATATTTTTGCCTTCTTCTGTTTTTATCAGAAAAACACATTAAATTATCACCAAAAAAAAACAGTTCTGGAAAAAAAATTGTTTTCCTCTGATTCATTATTCTGCGTAGAAAAAGGAAGAGTAATATTCTGTCACAAAGCAGATGGATTTGGACCACACTTCCTCTCATTTCTTCATTTTCTGTTACTTAAAAAGGAAAGGCATTTAAAAATAGTATAGAACCATTTTAAAATAGATTTATCAAGCAGTATTCCAGTTTCCCTCAGGCTTTTATATGCTTTTTGAGCATGGGATGGATGTTCTGTCCTACATAAAGGAGAAACCTCACAGAGGACCCAGACATGGCCACATCTTCTGCCCATGCCTCACATTCCTATCCTCTCCCTACCAGAGCTCTTCATGAAAACATAGGTTTCCTTTGTCTCTTTATATGCAGAACAAAGTCTGACAAGTGCAAAGAAATGACCCCTAGTCCTTATTCACATAATGAGTTTTTTACACTTTTTCTAGAAATTTAAAGAATCTTTCAAGGGGGGGGTGTTTAACTTTTGCTGCCTTTCCAGCACACACTGCTATCTGAAGCCTTGGCTTAACAAGCCTCATTATTTCTCTGTAAAGACATCTTTCTAGATGAGCTTTCTGATTTTCTTGTTTGTGTTTGTGATTGAAAGTGTAGTGTCCCTGAACTGCCAGGGTAAATCATTGCAGTTTAATGACAAAAACTCCTCCAATTAATCTTTGGCTAAACAAGTCAAAGTGACAAAGGAGTATGGGGGCTTTACAGATAGCTTGTACGTACCCAGATAACATGCAAGTGAACATGTAAGCTTTTTATTTCAGGACACTCTGAAGGATCAGGTCGTGTCCTTCATACTGGAACAGGCAAGATATGGTGTACAGACCCAAGGACCACACTTTGGTTTTCAGATGGTTGTTTTCATATTGGACTCACAGGATCTCACCCAAATAAATCCCCATGAGGGAACTCTACTGTGGCTCCTGGGCATCCTCAGGAGTCAGCTGGATGCAGACCCCCCTTGTCCATGCTGGAACTGATGTCAGCAGATCTAACACTGTATATGTGTTACTTAAAAGGTAATGTGGCCCTGCAAGAAAGTCAGCAGTTTGAATCTGTGACCTTGACAGCACGATGTGCTGAATCTCTGTGTTCAGGGAGTGCAAGGGCAAAAATGGGTACATTTGCTAGAATTGTAAAAATATTTCCAGTTAATAGGCTGCATTAATGTCTAAAAGTTAAATTACAGTCTTTATGCTTTTTCTGCCTTTCCTCTGAATACTCGGATCCATTTGTGCATGTACAGAGATGAGAGATTTTGATTTAATAAACGTGGTATTATGGTATGATCCTTTAAGCGAGTGAGAGATGAAAGGCTGATTTTTGTTTCAGTCCTAAGCACAGTGACATCATGGGCAAATATGGAGCTTGATGCAAGGGATTCAGCTGTTCAACTGACATTATAGCTAATAGGAGCCACAAGAAAAACAAGATTAGATTCTTTTCCTTGGACAAGAAATTAAATACAGATTGCAACTTATTCTGAGTTCAAAGTCAATTACTTTTTCCAGTGAAATCAATGAGAAGGACTTTCTGTTTCAATTCATCAGATTTGCTACCCACTGAGAAGAGTGACTTTATCTGGGATCTTTTATCACCCTTAGCTTTCCTGGGTGGTTGAATTTTCTTCTTTCTTTCTTTGCCTAATTGATGATCTGTCTCATAAATACAACATTCTTTTTTTCCAAAGGCAATTCCACTGCTTTCAATAACTGGCTTGAATTTCTGAAAAATTACTTTAAGAATTTTCCTTTAAGACACTGTAAATGCCATAGCAAAGACACAAGATTAGCTGGCTGAAACATCCAGAGCATACGTCCTGTTCCCCAAAAGGCCTGTTAAAGTGCAGCTGCAGAGCTGTCACAAGATTCTAACCAGGAAAAAAGTTAATCCAGTGACATGAGTAAAAATGGTGTGCATACTTGGACTTGGTCTTAATTTGCCACTGTTTGGTCAAGGGAGGTATCACTGAACTTGACCTTTCTCCATCGCTGGTAGCAGTACACACAACACAGCAGACAATTGCTACAGAACATAGAGCAGGTGTTGCCTGAGGGAGATTAGGTTGGTATCTACACTCCATTTACTCAAAGATGTCATCTCCATCTGCTTTCACATACCAATCCCAAATTTTGTTATAGAGGATTTATATACCTGGCATTTTTTCCAGATATCAAAGGCAGCCAATTTTACCCCAAAAAAGATGTTCTCTCCCTGATGAAGGTCTGCCCAGAGCTGTCTCCCCAGGGCTCCCCTACACTTGTGGGAGGGAAGCATCTTTCCATAACAGGGATTTGCAACTTCTGGTGTGGTATGTGCCCAAAACACCACGATGCATCAAACAGCCATGAAGGGACTTCATTGTCAACATCTTGCCCATGGAAATACAGTGCTTCCAAGCAACAGTGGTAATTAGGTAGGTCGTAGGTTTCTAATAATCATGGATTTGGTACCACATAGATGTTCAGGACAGCCTCGTGTATTGAACATTGCATTTGAGGCATAAGAGACAAGAGTTCAGCTCAGCCACAAACTTCCTGAAGAGAAAATGCCCAGCCTGTTCAGTTACTCGTCCGCTGCAAACAGGGCCACTATCTCACAGGGTCATCCAGAGAACAAAATAATACAGAGATTACAGTGCTGTCACCTACACAATCACTGAAGGCCAGGAAAGCCCCCAGAGGTCCCACTCTCACTATTCAGGCAACAACTGATCCAGAGCAGACCACCACCTCTGGACGTTCAGAGCACTTATGCCTAGTTATACCCTGACAGGTATTTTACACGTGCTTACACAGCCAAGGTTATAAAACAGACACTGAGATCACCAAAGCAAATTATGATGTCATTAAAAAAAAACATTGAATCTCATTAGATTATTCATGTTTTCATATTTCATAAATAAAAATATTAAAGCAAGATCATTTTTTCCTGAAACAGCAATTTAATTGATAAATTTAATTCCCGTTGTTTGGCTCCTCTGGCTCCTCTGAGGGTATAGTTCTAGATGTACTAAAAGGATAAAGAGGACAGAAGCTGAAAACCATACACTCTGAAGATGGAAAGAATTAACATAGTGATTTGTGCAAACCCTCTGAAAATCCTACATTTGCTCATGATATTATTTCTGTCCTGTACTTTCAAGAACTCAGTTGAAATAATAAATATCCCACCTTCTATCCCTTCTCCCCAGAAGTATTGGGGAGAAGGGTTTCTCTTCAGGAGACTGCAGGGGACATCCCTGCTCCCTCAGCCCCTGAGACATCCCTTGCTGCTCGCTGGGTTGCTTGGCTCTGGTGGATGAGCCCCTGTCTGCAGCCACCACTCTCTGTCACCCTCCCTTCACTGTTGATGGGGCTTGTGCTTTGAAGTCCTTTCCTCAAGGATGCTGGCTGGAACCTAGGTCAGTCCTGGAAAGATTCCTCCCCTCAGAGTGTTTCCCAAAATTCTGCCCTCCATTCCAGCAGCCTTTGCTCTGGTGTGCAAAGTGGCAGGAGAGCACAAGCCTTGATGCCCCATGCCTCCCAAAGTTGCCCCACATGGAGAAATGAGAGCCTGGTACACTCAGGAGCCAGAGGCCACCTCAATTTTACCTCTTGCCCTAAGCTCTGGGGACATGGACAGCTTCACACTTTCTCTGTTTTGTTTGGTTGGCTGGTTGGGTTTGGTTTTTTATTCTTTAAACCTGGTGATAACCTTGGCAAAGGAAAAAAAAAAAATTTAAAAAAGGAATAATGAGAGAGCCCTCTGCTGGTAAATTAATTTCTGGCTGGAGAAGAAATGACAAAATTTGGCTTGTGTTGGGTTTCTTCTCTACTCCGTCAGCAGATCCATAAGGTTATACAAAACACTGTCCTTTTGTAACTGCATTAAAGGAACAAGGTCATCTGAAAATCTATGTGCTGAAAAAGACAGTGGGGAACAAGGTCCCCAGGTTAGGGAAATTAGGTTAGGACAGTTGCTGCTGATTTCCTGGGGCAGATTTAACTATTGAGTTAAAACCCACTGACATTAGAGGTGACATTACAATGTTAGTCAAAGGAAGATGCTCTGGGAGTTCAGGCTGGAGAGCAGAGGAGAAGAGAAGTGCTCTACCCCTCTCTTCACACTGATTATCGGGGTGCATTGCCTATGGGATGAATAACAATTCTTCATACAAGGCACAAATCTGGACTGGCATTTGTGCCACATGGGCTGTCACCCACATGCTGGACATGAACAAAGCTGTCCTCAGTCTCTGCGTTTCAATCCTTCTACAACAGATGTACCAATTTTGTTAGGATGATATTATCACCTTTGAAAACGCATTTAGAGTTGAAATAAACCCAAGGAAGAGCAGACCATCAATTAGGTGTAGATTGCTGGTGGTGTGTGGCTGGAAAACAATCAGTGTGGTGTCCCTCTGCAAAGAGGATCACACCCCAGGGCGGGAAGGCCATCCTTCAGTCAAACCAGTCAGATACCCATGATTTATGACACAGAAAGGCATGAAAGAGCACAGGTGAGGGATACTGTGTTTAAAGTATGTCTTCTCCATCAAGACCATGCAAATTAAAAAATGCCCCCAGCAATCTTTCCCTGCCCCCTGCTGATGTCCATGAGCACCATGCCAGGGTGGGTCACTGGCAAATGTGGTAGAGATTAGTATGTCTGAACAGGACAGCCCTTGAGTAAGGAGGGACTCTTCAAAACCAAAAGGCAGTGAACTTCTTCAATATTCATAAGTTGCATTAACCCCAAGCACCATTTTTTTTTTTTTTTTTTTTTTAATCGGCCTAATTACTGCTTGGTAATACACAGAAAAAGTACTTTGATTATATATGGCAAGATAAAATACATCTGAGAGATAATGACAATTTGTTGCAGTTTGAAACAGTGACAAAATGTGATTACCTGAGGTAGAAATATGCTACTAGTAATTTGGCAACAGGTCAAGTGTACTGCAGCTTCATGAGTCCTATGCAAAACTCAGCAATAAAAAGCTGAATGAACAAACTGCATGAAGGCTTTTTTCTGTCCATCTATGTTCATCTATTAATTTTAAAACAGTCAATTTGAAGAGGGAGGCTTAATAAACTGATCTATTCTCTGCAACACTGGTTTCATATTTTTCATCTCTTTTCTAATATAATCAATAGTAAATGAAATACTGGTCTGTAAGTAAAATTGCTCATATGAGCAGCCAATGTCAAGCACTGAGAGGATGTTTTAAACACTCTTAATAGCAGTTAACATCACAGCAGGCTGTTGCAATTGTCAGTGGTGCTGGGGTTAGTGCACTGTCAGGGGGAACCTCTTCCATCAGACCACATGACATTGCCATGCCACAGGCTTCTCCATTCCTTGAAAAAATGTACTGCACTGGGTACAAATTTAGCAGCAGCTAGCTTATTTTTGCAGGGGGAGTACAGGATTCCCGGTTTTTACTCCAGACAGAAGAGTTAAGTCCCACTGTAGTGAGGTTAGGGCAAAAGGGGCAAAAGTATCAGTAGACCTCTAACCACTCACATCATGAACATGTAGCCAGGCAAGAGGACCCAGGCTGGGTACCTTTCCTGATATTCTTCCACTGAGCATACCTTCCTCTGTGTCAGATTTTTGAAGGGATCACCAAACCATCAGCAATTTTCCCTTCACTGCCAAGAATCCTGGCCACAGGCCAGCACACAGTTTCTTTGATCCTTCAAATGGGCACAAGGTGATTTCATCTCTCCCGGGGATGCACCTGGGAGGATCTCCCCTGCAGGAAAAGTACCAAGAGCCTCTTTCTATATACCTTTACTAGGTGGACAAATGTTCATATAAGAGCCATTTGAAGTTAGTTGACTTCTTTATTTTCTTTTTAAGTAATCTTTTTCCAAGAATTGCAATACAGACCTTAAAATAGATTTTTATTATTATTATCACTTTATTTATTTCCTAAAATTTAAGTTTTGAACTTGAAAATTCTATCCAATGGCCAGCTATCTTCTGACAATTCATTATTCATAATCCTGATATTTTTCAGATATAATTTATGAAATTTTAGATGTTAATCTATTGTCCAGTAGCTTGTCATGACATTCTGGAGGGTGAGGGTTGGGGGGTGGAAATGAACACTTTTGAAGTGGACTAGTCTCCTTGTACAGGAATTGCAATGGTAAATACCCCTTTCTGCCTCACTTCTGACTTTGTCCTCTTCTGCAAGGTGATTTCTTGGACCCAGTAGTGCACCCCAACAACCTCTTTGGCACCTGTGTGTCTGCCAATGCATGTGAAAAGGATGCCACTTACAAAAGAATCAGCTGGTCTCTGCTGTGAAAGGTAGGAAGAGGTATAAAATGACACCAGGCTGGAACCAGGTACTTCCACAACCTTTTAACAGCACCATGAGGACATCCAGTTATGGGCAAGTTGGGATTTTCATCATCTAGGTGGCAGTCAGATCTCAGTGACAAGCGAGGAGTCAGCTGGGCTGCAGTTTAACTATGAACCAAGCAGTAGGGAACTGGAAGGGTTTCACACAAACTGAGCTGGGACCAGAGACATACAGTGGGTTGTTGCACTGACCTACCTCTCCATCCCATAGCTCAGGGAACTCAGTTCTTTGCCTGAACCAATGTCATCTGAGCTTTCCTTTTCCCTCATGCCTTCACTATGTGTTCTTGGGCTTATTTTCTGTATAACTTGCTTTAGCCAGCTTGTTCCCAATATATATTCTTTCAGGAGACCAAAAATTATCACTGAAATAACCATACAAGAACAATAGACTGAGAGTCCCATTTATGTATTTGAAAATTTCCCTCATTAGTATTGCAAGCATACCTTGAGCAGGATGCCTGATAGTAGCAGCTCATATGGCAAAAAAGAAGACTGTTCAAATAAGAGACAGATCTTCTAAAAGCCACCACAGAAGCATCACTGGATTACATTCACCCCATCACTTTACTCATATAGCTTTGCTGTATGTCAGCCCCTTGCTCAGCACCTTCTTCAGAGAAGAAATAAAATCTTTTAGGAAGTCTGGTGAGACACCCAAGATCAGAGTTGTAACACAGCATCCACTTCATGGTGTCTCCAAAGTCCCCCAGCAAAAGCAATATTCCTCTTATGTTCTCATTCTGGTATCTATTTCTTCCATGAAACTAGAATCTCATCTCTACACAAGCTTTGCTCTGCAATTCACTCTCCGGTCTCTGTTTAAGTCACACCAGATTTCAGCTAGAAACTGCTTCAAATTTCCTGAGAAGTTCTGCAAAGCACAATGCAAATTTGAAAAGTTCAAGCCTGATGTTAATACAATAAGAGAGAGCGAATACGATTCCAGATATGCAGCTGGTGCAATGCCTTTAGGAACCACTCCATCAGTTTGATTTAGAAAATGATTGTATTATGTTAAAACAACTAAATTGGATAAGAAGAAGAGGGATTTGTTGACGTAAATCTTGTCTCTGGGTTCCAAACCCCTCCAAGTAAATGCAAATCAGAAAATATACACAAAGAGAACTGCCAGTTTCTCCTGAGGAGATCTTTTTTCAAGGAAGTAAAAGTTCATATTGGAAATCAATCCAGTTGTTTATAAAGCAAGAAATCTCTACTGGAAGTCATCGAGAAGAAACATTGGAAGTAAATCATCAAATACCAGAGAACAAAGGGGAAAAGCACCCAAACTATATAGCCTAAAATTATTATTTTCAAATAATGCTTCTCATTCTGACTTCATCTGCAATAAATTGGGAATAGCTTGGCATGTGTCTGCAGAACATCAGCAGCTCAAAGCAAACAAAACACAGTGGAAGAGCAATTGGGAATAGGCCAATAGCTTTAGTAAGGGCACCGTGAATAACCAGCATGGGGAAGAAATGAAGCAGCAAAAATTCTTCTAATATTTTGCATGGACCTAATATGGTGTGCTGGAGGAAGTCTTCAGCCTAAAAATTGACAGTGATAGCTATTCACTTCAATTTTCCTCCTTCTAGAAGAGTCCTGCTAAAAAACATCAATGTAGAGGGAACAGGGAGCCTGGGCAGAAGCCAGGATAGGACATGAAGGATTTGCCTCCCTTCTGCTTTTCCCTGTCCCTAGAGGAGGAAGGGAGGCAGGGAGCAGGGTCTGCTGGAGGCACCTTTCCATAGACAGCTGTGATTTTACCAATCAGTACTTCCCCTAGCCCAGCCTTGCTTGTCCCCAGCCTCCTGATTAAATAGGTAATTTAAGAGGCAATTGCTTGGCTGAAATAAATAGAAGATCTGGGAAATAGAAGATGCTGTAGGAATCATAGGAAAAATTATCAATCTGTGTAACACTAAACAACTGTCAAGAAGTAAAAAGAAACAAATCTGAAATGACACTGCTATGCATCCCCCTAGTGGTCCTTCATTTGTTACACCAGAAATACTTGTTAGGTTGAGGTCTTAAACTCATTAAGATTATTCAAAACATTGTTTGCTGAGCAATTGCCAGAGGCTGGTGGGTACTGTCCCTCTGGCCTCAGGCAGGGGTGGCCATGCAGCGACTGGGTCTTTGCAGACAGCAGTGGCAGTGATGGTGACATCTGCCTGTGCTCAGCATAGGTGCAGGTGCTGGTGAAGGGGATCTCAAGCCATGGGCCCTGGCTGCAGGGTTAAGGATCTATTTTAAGGGTTGCCAGCCTGGAGGTACGTAGATCCCAGCCTCAACTTACCCTTAATTTCAGTCAAGTCTTCCAGCAAGCAAATGCAACTAAGGTAGTCATGAATCCCAACAGGAGGCATGGTTGCAAAGTTTATGATGGACAGAGGCTGATAAAAATGGATAAACTCATGCTCTGTGTTCTCTTGGACACACTGAAATCACAAGGGCATCTTGCCCTCACTGCAAAGCCTCAGGACCTTGGTGACTGCAGAGGATGGGGACAAGCCCCTGGGCAAGAAGCAAGAGATAATCAAGCCAGCTCTGGTGCCTCTGGACCATTGCTCCTCAGCCCATTTCAGCCCTCCCTTCTGGCAACTGACTGCTCTCACTTCTCCAGAAATGTTACTATCTTTTTGGCAGACTGAGCACACTCACTTCTGGTCACAGTGGTACACATTAGCACCTGCCCTAGTACTTGACTCAGTCTTGAGCATATCACTGATCTGCTGAAGAGTAAAATTATCTTTCCTGTTCAACACAGTAATGGACTGCCTGAGAGCCTTGCCATACTCTGAGCCAGATGTGGTCTGCAACTGTGTAGATTACTGCCCACATATTGTTCAGGCAGCTAAGTCAGACCTGTGATGCCAACCAGCATTGCCTATTCCACTGATGAAAAAAAAGTGGATTCCAAATGGCAATCCCTTTCGAAGAGGCTGATCCCACACTGTTTTTCTGAAGAAGGCAGGGGTAATTATTATGATAAAGCAGAAAGGGGCAACAGCTCCTCACCAGCTCACACCCTTACCATGGACAAAGTAACTAACAGCAACAAGAGGGTCTTTTCTCTCTCTTCTACAGTCTTTGACAAGGAAGAATGCCCTAATACCACGACTCTGATCCTAAAAGGATAGGGGTGTAGGTAAGGGTCACAATTCCTGGCAAACAAAGCACTGGAGGAAAGGGTTTATGCATGGAAAAGAAGGCTGCATGCCTTCCCTTGGACTCTGCTGGTTAAACCCAGGAGATCCTGAACTGCTGTATGACCACAGCATCTCAGCCTAGGAGAGGATCCAGGTTTCCTCATAGACAGGGCTGCAGACAGTAAAGCAACCAGAGATCAAAAAAATCTTGCCTGCCATCCAGTGAATGTTTTATGAAGTAAGAACACTTCTTTTCTCCTTGAGAGCCACGTCTCACTGGTGCTCATAGGTATTCTTGCATCGTCAGCTCATATTTTTGTGATCCTTCCTAGGGGACTGAAAGAACCTTATTAGCATTAGATAATTTAGTCTGCTATTACCCTGTTTAAATTGTGTCTGTGACATCACATGAGGGAACAGGTACAGACTGTTAATGCAAAGAAGCAGCTAAGCTCACTGGAGCTCTCATTTGGTGTCTTTCAGAAATCCATGTGAAGAGGCATTATCTATGGCTACCACACTGCAAAAGACTGTCACCAAAGCCATGGCAGTTCATTTTCTTCACACAAGAGGGAGTTGGTTGAGATAGCAACATCTCAGCTCCATTTTCAAACTGAGATGAGCTTACCCTCTACCAGCACTTGTCCTCAAACTTTCATCTGCTCCTCCCCTGTACCACCTGCTACCACCTGTACCACCTTGTACAGTCCACTTCTCCTTCTGCAGTGTCCACATGCAAAAATGTCACAGACATACTTCTGAGATCTGAAAATATTTCTTTTTCTTAGAAATCCCTAGGTCAGCTGCTCATTGCCATGACACTCCCATAAGAAAGGAAAAATATATTAATCCAAAGACCTCAAGTGCTGGAAAGAGAGGCTGTCATCCTAAAACATCCCACTTTTGCCTTTGATGCTCCTAAAAGTCCATGTGGCCCTGCACATGACCAGCTTTTCAGCTCTGACAGGAATTTCTTTTCCCAAGGTCACCTGCAGGGAAACCAGAAACAGGAATTAGATGTCCAAGCTCCAAATCCTACACTTTGATCACATGGCCACTGCCTCCCTCTTTTGCCTTGCCAGTTTTATACCATCCAGTCTGCAAAAACATTCATGCTCTACAGCACATCTGTCCTTCAAAAGCAAATCAATAGAAGTTACTGCTGTCTTAAAAAAATCAAGCAAACAAACTTTTAGGTAACTCTCATGATTTCTCACAGAAAGGATGAAAGCACTCCAAACACCTGCACCACATCAGGACTCTAGAACAGTCATTGTTGTGCCCACATAGCTCTGCTTCCCCTTGGTATTTTGGTGAAAAAACATACACAGTGTATCACACTGTACTCCAGCGTGGGTCAAGATCTACCATTCTGTACTAACCTGGGGAAAATATGGAGGGGGAGCACAAGAGCTGTAACAACAAGCCCTTATAGATATCTGTCAGCCAGACCAATGCTACTGGATAAATACACTGTATGAAAATCCCTGGGAGAACAGTGATTACATTAACAGTGGCTTATCTGCATGACACTTGGTTAACTGAAAAGGAGCCAAACAAACAAAGATTTCTCTCTGGCAACCTGTCCTGTCTCCCCTTCGGAAGGTAGAGCATTGAAAAAACTAAAGCAAAACTCCTATTTTTCGATACAGTGAGTTCTTGCCAGTGCCCCATTGCCAGTACCCTGGGAAGCTGCTGCTCTCCAGAGTTCTGGAGAAGGAGGGAGTCCCTGCTGCCAGGAGGGATGGCAGCCTGCATCCCTGCAGCAGCTTGCACCCCAACCTGGCCACCACACCCTGGTTTATCAGGGCTCCAGGGCAAGAGGCATAAGGCAAAAGCCCCCCAGAATTAACAGCAAACCTTGGGCAGAATGCAGCCATGTCACGGTGTCATCCAGAGACTTTTGTAGCAGGCTGTTTCTGTTTTCTGACTTCATTTACAGCAACAGCTAATCAAATACATTTCAATTAAATACATTCACACCAGAGCCACATCATGTTGTCCTGCCTGAGCATCCCAGTCAGGGACAAGGAAGACTCTGCTGGCAGCCGGAGGTGGAAGAGGAGCCCATGCTGAAGGAGCACCCATATATTTGTAAGTGTGAGACAGTGAGACAGTGAGACAGGACTGGGAGTCCACAGTAGCAGAAAGATAATTCAATTCTCCTTTGAAACAAAACAAAAGAAAAAAAAAAAGAAAAAAAAAGAAAAAAAAAAGAAAAAAGAAAAAAAGAAAAAAGAAAAAAAACCACGCAAACAAAAAAGAAAATAAAAAGAAAACAAAAGAAAAAAGAAGAAGACACCCAACATCTGGAAAATACACACATGTAATTCACAACAGTTTGTTTTCTAGAATTCATGGATGTTTTTTTTCTAGAAGTCTGGTACATGTAATGATACATATCAGAAAAACTCTTTATTTGGGGAAATTAATTGCAACACAAAAAAAAACAACCCAAAACAAAACAAAACCACCTTCACCTTAGAGACATTTTTCTGTTATGAAGTAGAAAAAATCCTGCTTGGATGTTAACTATTTTGTAGGCATTTCAGACATTAGATGATTTGCATCAAGAGGAAGATGGCAGAACTCAGGGGAACGTTATATGGATATTTCAAGGGTTTCTTTTTCTTTTTTCTTTTTGCCTATTTTTCTACGAGCAAAACCTAATGTCCTCCTTTTCTCAGAGAGAAAAAAGATCCTGATTTAAAGCAGCACTGAAATACCAGGCTCTGCCAGATGTTACATAAACGATGATGTAATGCTGAAGCATTTCATTACACATGCAGCTCTGTTCTTCAGCCCAGCAGTGATTTATTACATTTTGTCAATCCCATTTTGTGTACCACATCATTTTTACATTGTTTTTCATCATGACATTGTTACATTCTCACAGAAGCACATAGAGATAACATCGTAACAGTGCAGCCAATTAAGTTATAATTTTACAAATAATGCTACTAATAAATAAGTAAGTATACCAGTGGGGGGGAACAGTCTGTCTAAGAGAGTGAAAAGCAAATTTACCTTTGAATAATCTGATAGGAGGAAGAGGGCATAGGTCCAATAAGAAAACTGAGTATATATCCTCCCGGAATATCTTCTACCTTCATGCAGGATGGTGAGGAAATGCTGTTCTTGCCTCTTTTCAATTTAATCTCACATTCTCTTTGTTTTCCTAATGTGTACTGTGTGCTGCTGGCTAGGTCTCATATACCAGCTGCTTGGTCAAGCAGATTCATAAGTGCAAGACTCTGTTTTGATCCTGAAATTATCAAGATATCGGATATATTAGCTTTTTTTATTTTCCTGATCTTGCATCAATGTTTGCTAGAAAAAATACAGCCAGAAACATCACTTCTTATCATGAGAAAAAGATTTCCAGAAACGATAAGCTGAAAAGATATGAAGGTTGTGTCAAAATAATGCAGTAGGGTACTAAAAAGATGCATTCCTCCAGCAATATGGCTAAAGAAAATAACACTTCTAATGAAGAGGATGCCAAAAATCCTGTTAGGCAACTGAAACAGAGAAGTCCTCTTTTCTAGCAGCCATTAACCTGCATCATGCATGTTGCAGTGAGAAGCTGCAGTCAATATTAATTTTTAAACTTCCTTCTTCCAAGGAGCACAAGGCCAAATTCAGCTTTTGCTATGTCACTAGAAAATCAAAGAAATCTTCTGTTTTAAATGGCATGTCCCCCTCTGGAACATAGAAAGCATATCTCTGTTTTATGTGGAATCTCTGCAGGTCAGTATTTTTTACTCAGTGGCTAAGGTATGGGTCAGGACAGAACTCAAATATATGCTTAATTCTCAATGTTTAAGCACATGCTTAGAAATTCGGCTAAGCCAAGGCTTCCTTCTCATGTTCGTCAGGATATGCTTGGGCCCTAATCCAAAGCCCATTAAAATCTGTCTGAGGCCACCCACTGACTGCACTGCATCTGGGATTTCATTGCCAAGCACTCAGCCCACCCTAAAATGTCACTGTTTCACAAAGATGTGCTTCAACACTTAAAAATAACTGAGTGCTTCCTCAGTTTGGATGTGAAAAACAAGCCATCCAGAAAGGAAACTGCTTTCTGCTCCAGGACATCTCACAGTAGCTGTCTGGTCCACAGGCTACTTTTACTGTCTTTAGTGAGCAAAGAGATAAACTGGGTTTATTTTGACTCCCTGCTTGGGTATCAGACAGGGCTGGGGCTGGGGCTTGCCACCCACTGTTGTTTGTGTTTTGCACCTGGTTACACTCCCCTTACCACCAAAGATAAGCAAAGAGAAGAAGTGGAGAAACCTCAATACGACATGTTTTTATAAATTCTCTAGTTAACAGAAGATCTTGTGAGGCAGAATTTTTTTAGAAAAAGCTTCTCACGATTGTGCCTTTATTGCTTATTTACTTATGTAGACCCAACCAGCCATTGCATTGCACCAACTCATCTCTTCTGCCATTATGCAGTTCAGAAGAGAGGTGTATGGGCAAGGGAAGGCACAGAGAAGAGAAAGGACTTGCCCAAGGTCCCACAGAAGATGAATGGCAGAGCCAGAAACAAAGCCAGGTCTCCCAAGCCCCTGTCCTCCAACAAGAGGGCTTCACGCTTAAAGAAAAACACCAGCTGAAAGCAGAGTTTCACCCCTTGAAGCAAAATACTCATGGGTACTTTTTGAGGTTCAGTCTCTTGACTGGCTCATTTGGGGCTTGTATCTCCATGGCTCCTCAGTGGTCCTGGGACAACATGTTTCTGGCAGGGCAGTACAACTTGTCTAGCACCAGGCGTCTCCCACAGAGCCCATCAGGCTCTGGCAGCATTTCCACGGTTTGGTTTAGAAGCCATCGTTGATGCTTTTTGGACAAGGGACTGGTTGTTCAGCTGTCTCTCAAAGACTGAAATAACTGCCAGCACCTCAACAATGCAACACAGTTGTCTTCTCATCCTCATAAGGGTACCTGGAAATGGAAAGAAGCTTTTAAGGTACCACAGCACACCCCTTGGCGGATGCAGGTTGCTTTTATCATCTCATGAATGTTAAAAAAATAAAATTTATTATCTAACTAGCCATGAGACTTGAACTGGGGCAAATAAGAGTTTGATTTCTTTTCAGATAAGAGAGATGTTACAAGTGAGAATTTTATCTTGCATGGAGGCGTGACAAAGTATGAGACAGAATCCTTCTTGATTACAATCTTCCATCATTTTCATTTTATAATTACTGAATGGAATCAATCAGCTTTCAATTGTTACCTTGGCAAAAGATTAAAACATCATTACTTGTCATACATATTTCACACTTTAGCAAATTTTAATAAACTGAATGCATGAGAAATGGTCTATTATCTTTCACAGCACTGGGATGCTAATGACATTTCTATTGATTTTAATTCACATTTGTTGGTCAAAATAACTCGGATTCAGGCTAGGCATGGACTCCCATAATCAACACTAACAAATGAAGACTGCTGAACACTGAAATAGCTAAAATGGGATCATCAATCAGAAATATAATAAAATAATTGCCAACGAACTAGGGAGGTCTTATCTTACTAATGATCATCCTTTATAGTCTATTGATCTGTTTATATGGGGTACGTGTCAGTGATCTTTTCACAAGAGAGGGCTATAGGGCCATAGAGGAGGGCACCACAAAGGAGGTGATGCAAGACCAACAAGAAGCCATCCCAGACATATCTACCCCTCAGCCATGGCAGCTGCTTTCACCAACACAGTATTTCCATGGGAAGCCAGGATGCCTCCTCTGGAATCTGGCCATGGCAGAGGCCTTTTCTTCATGGTGCTCATTGTCCCAGCCAGCCAGGGCAATTGTACCCTCCAGCAGTGTTCTTGCCAAATCACATCTTGTGCCAGCAGTAGCCTTAATGGCTATGGTGGTCAATCCCAAGACATGTGTGTACATCAGGACTTTGTCCTGCTGTGCCAGCCTGGTCCGTGTGAGGCATCAATGCCTCTTTCATGAATAAAGTGATGTAAAGGAGGTTTGGAAGGGTTTTATTGGGTTCTGAACACATTTTAAATACAAATTATAGGACAGTCTGCTTCCCTTACCACAGACACAGTCAGCAAACAAGTACCAACTAACCCAAATAACACCATATATTAAGAAAAGCAGAGATATTTATTGCTCATTATTCCTAAAAGTTTTAAAAACCTAGTGCAACCAGCAGTCTTTTGCTGAATCATATTTTGTTGCTTGAACTCCTGTTGGTGCTTTCTCCTCCATTTCTAATACTTTCTTTTATACAACTTAATAGCAAGATGATGTCATTAGAACTTGAATTACTCAGACTTCATTACTATTATCAATATATTACAGAACATTTACTAATATACTCTGAAATGTTATAAATAATTAAAACTTAAATACGTTTATTGAATTACTGTTGCAGTACATTTTGTGATACAATTTTTTCCCTTCTTCTCCTATGGTCCAATATTGAGATGCTATTAGCCTACAGACCTGCACACTTTTAAAAATCAACTCATCCCTAAGCCCTTGAGGAGTGCCATTAACACCAACAGAACTAGACACAGCTTTAAAGTTGACCATATGCAAAAGCCTATGTTTGCAAGACAAAGATTTATCTTCCCTGCCTATTACTGAGCTCCCAGAGCTCCCGTGCCAGTCGGTGGAGTACATAGATTTACAAACCCATAGGGTAATCTAATTGTACTGATTCAAGCCTATATTGTTGTAATGTGTGTACTCACAGATATAGGTAATTCACTGATTCACAGAGAATTTTGCCAGTCATGAAGCACATTAGCAAAACTGGAACTCAGCTGAATTGCCAGCTGATCACCACCACCAAGTTACCACCAGAAACTTCAAGTGTGCCTTTCTTCATCATCACCAAACATAAACATGGGTGGCTAGGAGCACTATTTGTCATGCCTTCAATGTGTAATGCAAATCAGTACATGTATTAGTTTCCTTTTATAGGATATGTTTGTTCCGGTTTGTGGTGCTGTGTTTTTTGTTTCAGATGTCCCCCACACTAAAAATATGGATGTCATGTTGTATGTCTTTGGTACATATTATGATCTGTGACCCAGCTTTACAAGGCATAAAGAACATACACCTACTGTTGTAACCCTTAGAAACCATGCCCCATCCTGTTAGACAGTGTGTGAACACAGATTACAGTCCCTGACCTAAACTGCTAACTCTTTTGCATTGCAACATACAGCAGCAGATAAAGGGGGCTATATATACCATTAACTGCAAACCATTTCACTATGTAAAGAAAGTGAGATATAGGTGCTTAGAAAACAAAATATGGTGTGTTTCTTGGTATTCTTCTGATGAAAACCAAGGACAAATTCCCTTCATCCCCTCTGTTGTAGACATTATCAGTCACCTGGGGAATCTGGCTCCTCCAATAATTCCTCTGTGAGCACAGGCAAGGCAGGGTTTGAGGCTCACTTCTACTGAATGAAATCCAAAGATACCACCAGGAGGGATGGAGGGGACGTCTTTAGAGTTTGGCATGGATGAGTAAATATTTATTGACAAGAACTGCACAAAGCTTCATTGGCTCAGAATTTGACTCTCAAGTGCTTTAAAAATGTGCCATGGATGAGTGACTGTCAGTACGTCATATTACAGGCTTGACATATCACATATCAAGGCTGTTCAACTCAGGTTTTCGTGATTCTCTCTTCTATCAGCTAGATAAACTACAACATTCTCAGAAACAGCAGAAACACTGCAAAAAACAATACTTATTTTAAGATCTAACTCTGCTAAAGATACGATACAAACACATATGCCAGGAGTATTGAACTGAGCTATAACAAAAGGAACCACAGAATTAGCCAGTGCTCCAGACCAGCAACACCAAAAAACAACAGATTGTAAATACTAGTTTTCTCCCACTACAAGACAATAAAACATGTTTCCCTTGTCCCTCTGCACCTCTTCAGAATGAGAGATATGGTAACCCTCAAACACCTAAGCAGAAGCACAAGCTACACTGGGGGTTTTAGACTCCTTTTATGTGTCTTCATGCTTAATAATCACTAGCCCAAGCCAAGCCACTTCAGCACCTGCCTTCAGTTTGAGATTCCAGATAAACTCTCCCAAACAACTTGGTCACATCCATAAAATCAAGAAATTCTGACTTCTGAATTTCCTTAGCAATGAGTGAGCAGCCAGAAAAACATCCCCTCCTATCAGCCCACAGGGCTTCATATCCTCAATGTGCCAGGAAAATGTGGTACCAGGAAAACAAAACTGCACTAACTCACCAGGAACCGGCAGCATTTTTCTTGTGATTAGAGAGAGAGGCTCAGGGACAATCAGGCACTGTCCTTCACATCAAAGCCACATGAAGAGACAGTAAGTTTCATCTTGTTGATGATTTGTTGATTAATGGCTTCCTAACAGTTGAGGTCATTTACTGCATATCCAACATGACTGATGCAACACCCTGTGGTAATAATTACAAATCAGGGAGACATAAAAAATGAGCCTTGAGGACAGAATTCTCTCTTTCCTCTTCCCACATAATGGCCATTCATAAAGTTACAACAAGCCTCAAAGTGCTCCTTGAAGCACCGAATTCAAACCTAGGAGCCTGACTTGCAATGTAAAATGAATGAAGAAGAATTCACTTACTATATGTTTTAGCTTTATAGGCCTCTTACAGTACCACTGTTTAAAAAAAAAAAAATCATTAAAATTATGCCAGTGACACAAAGCCAATAAAGCAGATAAATTTGGAGTCAAGCAATCGCTCATACACTGCATCAGTCCCTAAGAGAATAAAATGTGTTGCTAAACTAAAGCCTCATTAAGATATCCTATACTCTTCCTGTTTTCTTTCCACAGTTTCTGGCTATGAGGGTTTCTCCCTTCTAATCAGTACCTCAGTACCTTTTTAATCTTGCTAATACTAGGTGAAATATTGGCTCTAGAGAGATTGTGAGAGGTTTTCCCTTCACTTCAGTGGGGCCAGCACCTCACACTCAGATTTCATTGTGCCTTGGCATATCCCTGCAGTGCCCCTTCTGCCCTGTACCTTTGCCCACCACCTGGCCCTCCCAGCCCTCTGACTACCAGATACCCCCACAGATCCATCAATAGCAAGAAATTCTTACCTTTTACCAAGCATGTCTCATATCCATTTGTGTGTATGGATAAGGATACAGATATGGATATATATGTGTGTGTTTATGTATGTACATCTCTGATTCAAAAGAGGGAAAGATAAAGTGTCTACACCTAAATTAGAGATATTAAAATATGTACAGATCCCACTGTCATATTGGCTTACATGATTATTCTTCCGAGGGATGAGTGGCACAGCCTGGGCTACCTCAAAGCTGCAAGGCACTGGAAAGCTGTCATATACTCTTCCTCCAAGTTTTGCCTCTCCTCTGCTCCAAATTAGGTGGGGCTTGGATTGCAGCTCCTGCAGGTCTGATAAGCAGTCAGGAGCATGAAGATATTTTTGACCACCTTCCACTGAGGGTCATGGATCTGCTGGGGGTCTTGTTTTGTGTAGTCCTCTGCTTGTCAGGTGATGGGCTGACACAGGTGAGTAACCACCACAGGGATGAGACATCAATTTCAGGGCTGGGGACGAGCTGCAGGTGAATGGGACTCACTTGTAACTCTTTGATTTTGTCCTTCTCTGTTATAGCCATAATACACTCTTAACATCTTTATAGACGTATATGGAAGCATCAATTCCATTGTTGTTATGTATTGTTAAAGAAGCTATAAAAGCCTTATGACTCAAGGAACTCTAGCCAGAAGAGAAGTGCTTAAAAATGGAACAAAATTGCCATCCATAATTTAAATGGGCAGCTCTCCCATTGAAAAATGCTTTTCAATTTAAACTCTATTAACAGGAAATTAGGAGATCTCCCATCACAGTGTTATTGTTTATTTTAAAATGAAAACTAAGAACATAAAAATACTATCAGCACAAATGCTTGATAGACCCAGAAATAAATTAAACCATTTTATTACTTTTTCTCCTCCCCCCCCCCCCCCCCCCAATGTTTATCTTATAGTCTCTGGCAATTTAAATGTAATAGACAAAACTATTAAGACAGTAGCATAAATTGAAATTTTGGCCCAACTCCCCACTGCTGGAATCAGTGACAGACCTGACATTGATTTTCAAATGACCAGGGTTTAGACTAGGGCATTTGTATTAACATTATAGATATCACAAAAGGGGCCAATCCTTGGCTTTTTGCATGACTGATTTACCACTGCTGTCAAGAGAACACCACAACCATCCCATGTAAAACAAAAGTATGGTACTTCTGCCTGGATTCACTTGTAAAAAAATATATCTAGTTATAGATCTGATGTCTATGCATTTTAAGGATGAATGCATACGTACATTTGTATATAGCTGCAGGTGCAGCTGCACATACATACAAATGTCAGTGTAAGTATCTCACTGCACTGCTGAGGTGGCAAAGAGACTATAATGGAAGTGGCAAATTGCCCCTGGGAATTCAGTCCCTGTTAAACAGCTACATGTGCAAGCTAGGGTTCAGCAAAACAGGTAACTCAGTATTCCAGTATACAGAGTCCTGCATTTTTATTTGCAGAGCAATCAGTACGCTGAGGGATAGTTTTCAGGTGTCCGAAACTACCTGATTCAGAAAAATTACAACATCACATGTCTTTTCTCCCAGGAAAGACTCTGAATATTCCTAATTTCACTCTGGTGAGAAATAAAGTAACACAAATCTTTCTCATGACATGTGGGTTCTTCTTGGTAATGTCTAAAAGTAAGAAGTGTAAGGAGATGGAAAAAGGACAACAAAAAGGCTAGCTAGATTTTTGCAAACCTCAAGAAAAACACGAAATGTAATTGCATGATTCACAACTAAAATGTTCCAAATTACTGCAAGACAAGCTCCTGGCTTTCTTTAGTTTGAGTGTTATTTTTTATTTTAATATGAACTGCATTGGGTCAGTAATTTATTTCTTGATCTAGTTTTCATGAAAGTTTGCTTTTCTCCTGTTGTGTTTTTAGCAACATGTTTACAGTAAAGAAACGTGACTTCTTGAAATACAAAGCTTCTTGTTTTTCTGTCTCATGTCCCTTGTCATATGCCCTGAGCACTTGGTATCTGTGAACCAATGAAACTCCAAAGAGCACCAATAAAACAAGATAATAACTAACAGTGCCAAAACATTTAAGCAAAAGGGACAATGCCCTTCAATGAGTGCCATTTTATAGGAGTGTTTTCTAAAGAAGGAAACAAGCCCATAGGATAGGATTGACTCTGCCGTGACTTCAACAGCAAAGCCTGCTCTTTCCCCAGAGTTTACTCCTCATCATCCTCTCCCTCTGGGAAAGCACCTCCAAGCCCAGCTGGCAGCAGGCTCCCCACATGGCAGCCGACTGCAAGTGAGGCAAGTTGCTCCATACAGTTCAGCTTCCTGAGTGCCAGGATGCCCCCATGCCACCAGTCAAACCTGCTCCCAGGTCTGCACACCCATCACAGAGAGCAGAGAGTTTGGTTTCCTGCTGCTCTGCCTCTCAGGATTGGGCTTACTAATCGAGCGCAAACTCCAGGTGAGGTTTTCTTTTATAAGAAACATCCAAAATAGTGTTTCTGCATGTAGATTTTCAGTGGGATTCAATAAAGGGTGAACACAGACAAGCACTGGCCCCTTAAAGAAGCCCTCCATGGCGTCCCTCCTCTTCATCCAGGCTGTCATTTTAGTGAAAATTATTTAAAATCAACACTTCTCCACCTCTATCTGAAATTAAATCATAGGTCCAGATAAGAGGTGCAAGCATACAGACATAGATGTACTTGACATGGATACAACAGACCTCTTTCTGTGGGAAAAAGAGACAAAAAGAATGCAAATTAGTATTCTATAAGACCATGATTAGTACTGGTGCCAAACTTCCTGACAAGAACACAAACAGGTGACAGCATGTTGCTCTCTTGGTGTTGTAGAAAGTATCAAGTTTTAAGACATGTTAGTTCTCCCAGTTAAATTCCCAGGCTTTTCCTCAGATCCTCTCATGCAACTTGTCTGCCATTAGACCTGAAATGTCTCTCTCATGGTGACTCAGATATCCATGCTGCTCTGAGCCCTTCCCCCTTACTTGCTCCATCCTCTCTGTAGGTCCAGGTTTCTCCAGCATCAGTGTTTTAATGATTGTAAGACTCAGGCTTTCATGGCACATTTCAAGTGCTTCCAGCTACTCCAGGCATGAGAAAAATGAGCCTTGGTAATAGGCTGCATTAGAAGGACTTCTTCCTCAGCTCATAATTCCAACAGTTGTTTATCAGGAGACACAGAGCATCTTGGTTATCACAGAATCACAATGTTTAGGTTGGAAGAGACCTCTGAGTGAACTACTAAACCATGTCCTTAAGGACCAGGTCCAAATGCCTTTTAAATGCCTTCAGGGATGGTGACTCCACCACTGTCCTGGGCAGGACATTCCAACGTCTGACAACCCCCTCAGTGAAAAAAGATTTCCTAACATCCAACCTAACCTTCCCCTGGCACAGCTTCCATCCGTTTCCTCTGGTCCTGTCAGAGTACACCAAGGAGCAGAGGCTGTTTCCCTCCTCACTCCAACCTCCCTTGAGGCAGCTGAAGAGAGCCATGAGGTCTCCTCTCAGCCTCCTCTTCTCCAGACTGAACACCCCCCGCTCCCTCAGCCACTCCTCACAGGACTTGTGCTCCAGGCCCTTCATGAGCTTTGTTGCCCTTCTCTGGACACGCTCCAGCACAGTCTAATTATTTAGCCCTGTGCTTCCTCCTGAGTCCAGGTAATCTGCCTCTTCCACATCCCACCTGTCTTTACACTCACTACCAAACCCAGACTCAGTACTATAGGCCACTCTTGGTTTCAGTGGACCCACACTTATGGATGCCACTGTTAGATCTCGCCTTTCATCATCCACGATCCAACAGGGCTACCCATCAGCTACTGCCCTCTGAGTGCACATAAAGCAACAGCTCACACAGGAGCACACACTTCAAAAGAGCTCTGCAATCTTGGGCCGCTCCAATAGCCTTGACTAAAACCTTCCTATTTTTCTTTCCTAAATCCACCTACTGAAAGAAAGACCACTTCAAAGGGAGACTCTCACCCTTCCTGACATCATGGCATGTTGAGATAATTCAGAGCAATTATGATAAACATTTTGACTACTGGCATTCAGAAACAAACAACAGACTTACAGCAACATAAGATTAAACATGTTTCTGAAATAATCGGGGAAATTGTCTTGCCGACAATGTCCTTTCTTGCTGTTCTTTACTGCCTGAAACAGAGAACCTCAGAGGATTGCATTAAATACAGCTTTGATGCTTTGGACCCCTGCAAAAGGCAAGGAAATTCTGTTGGTAGTGGGTTTTCACTCATCAGATAAGAAAGGACATATTTTTCACCTCTGCATCACAGGCCCCTCTTGGTTCATTTGAGAGGAATGCAGAGCCTTACAAGGGCTAATTCTCAGTGCTGGGAGGGTAATGCTGCACCATTGGCTGAGTGGAGGGAGGCTATACTCAATCAGAAAAGAACAAGCCTGGTTGGCAAAAGCCAAAAGGATTCACAGTGAGAAGAAGCACAGCCTGCCAAGCCTATTGCTTGCAATGCAAGCCTCAATCCCAGCTACCAACTAAGCCAAGGAGCCTATTATTCTATAGCCCAGTCATGGAAACAAGCAGTCTTGCCAAAGAGCAAGCGGGAGCAGATGGAGCAAGCTGGAGAGTACAAAATCATGAGCTCAGACCTGTAGGCAGGACAAGATTATGACAGAAAAAGAAGCTAGAAGTAGTTTGTCAGACCATCTCTATCTTAGTTCTACTGCTCCTTTCCTTTCAACCTCCCTTGCTGCATTTCTTTCTTTGGTTTCCATTTCCATTGCTTCTCCACCAATGTCTTAGCACTTACATTCCCTTCCTTCCACAATACCAGGACAAGCTACCTTTTTTTGCCCCCAGCAGCTCCACACACCTCCCCCTTAACCCAGCCAGTCACCCTCCACTGCACCTTGCCTCCAACCCCTGAGACCTCACAGGGTAAATTAGATGTGAACAGTCACACTGACGAGTTTCCTCAGGGTGAAAACCAAACCTATACCCCAAGGTAGCTCAAAGGAGCCCACTGTCCATGGCCACGTGTGCCAGAAGACAGTCAGAACATTTCACAACTTCAGTCCAGTGCCCAAATGTCTTCACCGCTTAATTTCATAGAATCATAGAATCATAGAATCCTAGAGGTTGGAAGGGACCTCGAAAGATCATCTAGTCCAACCCCCCCTGCCAGAGCAGGGCCCCCTAGAGTACATCGCCTAGGAACGTGTCCAGGCGGGTTTTGAATGTCTCCAGTGAAGGAGACTCCACAACCCCCCTGGGCAGCCTGTTCCAGGGCTCCGTCACCCTTACAGTAAAAAAATTTTTTCTGATATTCAACTTGAACCTCCTATGCTCCAATTTACACCCATTACCCCTTGTCCTATCACTGGTCACCACTGAGAAAAGCCTAACTCCATCTCCCTGACACTCACCCCTTACATATTTGAAAACATTGATGAGGTCACCCCTCAGTCTCCTTTTCTCCAAACTAAAGAGACCCAGCTCCCTCAGCCTTTCCTCATAAGGGAGATGTTCCACTCCCTTAATCATCTTAGTAGCTCTGCGCTGGACTCTTTCAAGCACTTCCCTGTCCTTCTTGAACTGAGGGGCCCAGAACTGGACACAATACTCCAGGTGCGGCCTCACCAATGCAGAATAGAATTTCCTGACTAGGTTCACTGCTGCTGAACGTGTGCTTCTTTTACCAGCCTGCTTTCCTAAGCATTGCCTACAGATAATTTCATTGGCTTTGCCTTCATCCTCTCCTAAGATATTTTTACTTGCTGGACAGCTTTAGCTACTGACAGAGCAGTATGTACCCCACAGCCATTCCTTTCCCAGAGTTTTATGAAAATCTGCCACTAGAGGGAGGAGAGGGATTTAAGAGTGGCATTCCAGCAGGGAAAAGTCATCAGTGTGAGTCTGCCCCAGCTACCAGACAACAGAGAATCCACATAGATTAAGACCACCCTTAATTGCCTCAATAGCAGGAAAAGTTTAATTCAGGCTTAATTAATGACTCAGTGGTTAGAAAGTCATTCTAGACAACCTATATATCATTAGTAGGTATGGTTTTGGCAATAAAAAATGGTCCTTTGTTCACAGTGCCTTTTTTTATTTCTGTTTCCTCTTCACCTCACCTTACCTATGTTCATGATAATGTTTTCTAGACTATAAAAAAAATCTTTTCAATCCTATGTTACAATGAGGAAAAAAATGTATCCTCAGTATAAGTTCTGGTTCTCCAGGGACCAGGCTCTATTATACATCTTGTCCAAGACCTGAATAATAACAGTATGGATGTTAACAGATAATAGAATGGGAAAAAAGCACAATATATCCTAGGACAACATAAAAGAAAACACCTGCCTGTTCAAGCAGTACATATACATACACACAAGAGCTCAGCAATGGTCAGAAACCCTCTGCTCTGAATCCTGATAAAGTAGACCAGCTGTCCCCTAGGGGCTTGCAGAAGAGATGAATGCGTAATATGAATTCTGACTTCAATTCATGGCTTAATTTTAAAATAACTGGAAATAAAACATGAAGAGGAATATCACCCACAGAGTGCAGTCTAAACTCCATTTTTTCTCAATTTCCTACAGCTTCCATTTACCTCTGTCAGCACAGACAGCTTTCTGAATATGTCTGTACTGAGTTACACTCTGGGCCAGGCTTGTACCACAGGCTGAGCTTACCCACCATCCAGGTAAGTTTCAAGCTCTGCAGCCCTAAACAGCCAGGAACCTGAGATCCAAGGACTTAATTGTGTAAAATTGACATTTTACTTCAGCACAAAGCCAAATGCAGAGAGTCACAGTCTACCAGAACATAGCCCAAATACAGGGGTTTTAAAGCACATTTTACCATACTTCTTTTTAAAGTGTGCATCTGGGGAGGAGGGAGGAGAGTGGTGAAGCAGATCACAGGGCTTAGACCATCTATTGACTTGAACCCATCATCTCCCCTGCCTGCAGTACCAGCTCTCTTCAGTTTTCTACTAGCACTAGAAAACATAGGTGAGCTGATGTACACCAACCATTAATGCTTTATCTCTGTACCATTCAGGATGTTGAAGAGGACAATGTTTTGTTGCTAATGTTAACAAAATGCTGCCTTCAGACATGCTGGGGAAGAGGGACGTTTGAGGCAAAATGCTGTTGAAAGAAGTTTGTGTGGTTCACTCGTCAGCAGCTCATGTTCCTTGTACTCAGGACTGCCATAGAGGAGGGAAGGGAGTACAAAAAAAAAGAGCTAACTGAAGCTGCTGTTCTCAGATGAAAAGTTAGCATCATGATCTTGTCTCTACTGACACCAGCCATGCTTCATGAGTTTCCTAAAGCAGAATTCACTCTGTCAGCAAAACAGAACATGTGTTAATTTACATCCTTAGGAAGAAAAGCAGTGAATCATTTCTAATGGTTCAGGTGCTCTACTTGTAGCACCTAATTAACTCCAACCAGAAAGTTAAAAAAACATTATCTGAGACAATTTCAAGTATTTATTTCAACTTTAATATTAAATAAGTCATAATAAATGAGGAACTGACCTTGTGGTTAAACCACTCACCTAGGACTGAAGTTAAGTCCCTGGTCTCAGGTCCCTATGAAGCCACATCCTTCACTGGCCCCTGCTGTACGTGTTCCCTCCACTAATGTTCTACCAAACCTTGCTTTAGGAGCTGTCTGCATGCATTGCTGCAATCAAAGGGTGAAACCCTGGGGGGCAGACTCTGGGGGGCATGATCTCTGGCGTTTCTTGCTTTTCTCAGAGAAAACTCAGGTGAGACTGCAGACTAGTTCTCATCAGGGCCACACAACTCAGCATAGGGTTTGGTGGAGGAGACCAGCTGCCCTCCAGCCATCTCCCTACCACCATTTCCATCAGTGCTGAGCATGGCAGAGCCAGAACTCTGCTGGGGAAGATGGTGTTGCAGCCACAGCAAGCACTGCTGCTCAGCTCTGACAGCCTGCACTGAGGAGAGGAAGGAAAACCATTGCCAGAAACCTATGTTAACAAGTCTGAGCAACAAAAGCTGCTTACACCTAAACATAAGTTTTCTGATAATGCAAAATTAAACTGACAGGAGCCAACACACATGTTAGAATACAGTCTGGCAGATGCTTTAGCACTTGTTTGATGTAAATTTGAACAGACACCATTCCCTGTGACCAGTTTGATAAAGGAATACAACTCCCGTTCCAGCACAGCAACCCTGTGTATGTTTTCTGAACTTTTATTTTTCTGCTGCATTGACCTCAGTTACAGATTTCCCAGCAAAAACACAATAGATGGTTTATGTAACATTATGTCACAGGGAAATCACAAAAGCCTCTGAAGTGACTCTGATTTGGGGCACTTTTCTGATTTTCTATCAGCCCCTTTTGCTCTTCTTGCACATACTACATAGTTAATATTGGAGCATGAAAGTCACAAGGCAGCTATCTTGCTATGTCATTTGTTTTATCTGAATTACTATGACAGCAGCTGCTTTTTTTTTTTTTTTTTTTTTTTTTTTTTTTTTTTTTTTTTTTTTTTTCCCTTTCTCTTCTGTCACTGTAATTTCACTCCTTTACATAATGACATATACTGATGCACAACAGCAGCACAAGAAGAGAGGGAGGTTCATGGCAAACCAAGTCTCAGCTTTGTATCAGAGACAGCTCTCCTTTTTTCCTCTTTCCCTCAGCTAACAGTCTGGAGACTTTCAGCAAATTGCTATGGGCCAGTTTAGCATCGTGACTGAACTGAAATCTGTGGATCACTGGTGTCTGGGCACTTGTCAGCAGAGCCCCTCTCTGCTCTGTTGTTCTTTGCTAGTTGAAGAATGACATAGTGCAGCTTGCATTGGAATCAGAAGGAGGAAATGCAGAAGCCAAGGCTTAGCAAAGTCACTGTCCTCTCATGCTTAAAACAGAAACATGTTCTGCCATTCCAATTATTTAGTTAGTCCCAGTGAGCTTTTCCTGGAAGAGATATTTGTGTCACCATTACTCAATAAATACGAAGCTATTTGCTAAACAAAACTCTTAATGAAAGCACAACTTGAAATAAATGCTCGTTTGCAGCACAGCTCTGCCAGAGCTCCCCCAGCAGGACATTTGCCACCATCTCAGATGTGCCCTTCTGCAGCTCAGAGCCCTGATGCAACTCCAGACAGCCACCCCTGTGTTTGGGACACCCCCACACAACATTTCCTCCCTCCCAGAAGGAAAATGCTTGATCTTCCTTTACAGACTAAAAGCCCAAAGGTGAAATGACCCTGCAGATCTTTATGGAGCACAAACTTAAGTAATTTTTCTCTGAGGGAGAGAAGAATTAGTCTTTGCTTTTAATCTGTATATAAGGAAAGGAAAGGAAAGGAAAGGAAAAGGAAAGGAAAGGAAAGGAAAGGAAAGGAAAGGAAAGGAAAGGAAAGGAAAGGAAAGGAAAGGAAAGGAAAGGAAAGGAAAGGAAAGGAAAGGAAAGGAAAGGAAAGGAAAGGAAAGGAAAGGAAAGGAAAGGAAAGGAAAGGAAAGGAAAGGAAAGGAAAGGAAAGGAAAGGAAAGGAAAGGAAAGGAAAGGAAAGGAAA